>NC_092313.1:54647430-57147430 GCF_036785885.1 Coffea arabica
GTTGGTTGTGAAGTGGTTTGGAAGACCAAGGTGCTAAGTGCTTCATTTCTTGAGTTGGTAAGGTGAGTAGCTAAGGAACCTCTCTTTTCTTCTCAATAATGTGTAATTAGTGGCTTATGTGAGTCAAAGAGATGGTTTGAGGTGTTATTTCATGACTTTTGGTAGAAATTGGTGAATTTTATATTTATCCATGATTTTTCTGTTTTTATATGTTTAATATTGTGTGGCCATAGATGATGGCTTGGGATAGTCTAGAATGAAGTTATAGTGCGTAAATTGTCGCGAATTGCGGAAAATTTCCTCTTTGTGCGGAAAATTCCAGAATTAGGGTTTCAATTAACCCCATTCTTCATGGTACAGTTTCTCCTAGTTAGAGGCCCAATTGGCCTTAGTATAAAACATGAAAGTTGTATAGAATGATGTTTTATAGTTTTCTGTAAAATTTCAGCCCAATCGGAGCAACGTAACCTGTGAAAAGACCGAAATACCCCTGTTTCCCTGTTTCTGTCCGAAACTGATAATCTGCTTCTGTGATTGGTTAGTTTGACCGGGAATACTACTGATTTGGTTGTTAATGTCTTCTTAAGAAATATATCCTGGTATCTTAGCTTTCATATGGCTTTGGAATCACTTGAATTGGACTTCGGTAGCCTGAGTTATGGTCATTTAACCAGAATGCGGTTCGCTAACCTGTTTATGCGGTTCTGGTTTGGTACATTGAAATTTTGACCTAGTTTTACTACAAACTGGACTGAGTGGCCTTCTTCAACATTGTAGCCCTTTCTTTTAGCTTCGAAACGGTGTATATTTTCCCTCAATCCGGCAAGAGTAGCTTCAGTTGTGTTAATTCCGCTAAGAAACAGCAAATCGGCCTTTTGTTTTCCAATCTAAAATTCGTTTCTGCACATGTCCTAGTTTGATTTTGTACTTATACGTTCCATTTGATTTTACTCTAGTAGTATGTGGATTCGGTTTATGACTCGTATTTGAGTCTCATTGTGCTTGTTTGAATGTTTTAGGGCGTGACGGTGATTCAAGGCGCTCTTTGGGCGGAAGTGTATGAAATTTCATTTGCTTGCTTGGTGAGTGTACCACTCACTTGCTTGTTACTATGTGGCTTTGTTACACTTGAAATTGATGCCTAGAATGCTTATTTGCACCGTTGAAATTGGTTCAAGTGAGGGTGTACTTGATCACTCTCACCCTTTATGTCTTACATATGACTGTTTACTGTGTTACTGGAATGGTATATGAATATATTGGAATTTGTGTCATTTGGATGAGTATCCAACGGCCATTACTGTTATCACTGAGCTCAACCCCATTGGTGGTCAATTGAATCGAGCCGGCAAGGGCTTGGTCGTGAAAATTGACGAGCCATGGGGACTGTTATATGGAATCTTGTAGTATGAGACTCTTGATTCCGGTATATTCGAGAGTTACCAATTTTTCACTGTTTGGAGTTCGGGCCCGGTAGGGGTATGTTGGGTGGAAGGAATGGGAGTAAAGCGGTGTCTACATTTGGTTACACTTTGTACATTGACGGAGGGTCAATGAGAAACGATCAAGTATGGCGAGCGAGGAAAGGGGCTCTTGAGTGCCGTCAGTATCCTTTTACCATTGTTATTGATATGTGACTTTATTTAGCTTCCTTATTGAATGATTTGGGATTGATCGACTCCATGCATAATTGAACTTCCTTGCTTGAGTGAAAGTATCTCACTGGGCGTAAGCTCACCCTATTACTTTTTTTTTCCTTACAGGGGTTTGAAACTTTTGTGAGACTAGGACCTTTGGTTGCCGAGTTGAGTTTGAGTAAATACATTTTGAATAGCTCCATATTGGGCAAAACCTTAAGTGCAATTTGATCCAACCTTTGCGTTTGAGTTGTAATTTGCAAACCGGACTTGTATAAACTTGTTGGATAACTTTTGTATGCTATTCTGACGTGTCTGACACTGTTTATGTCGATTCCGATTTTTGTTTCTTTTATTTTGTGATTTTGACTTGTTTGAGTGCACTTTTATTTTTTCCCGGAATGTTTTAGATCGTGTTTAACTGCACCGTTAGTCCTGGCGAGAGTTGGGCAGGCAGTCCGCTAACCGCTTTGGTTCACCTTAGGGGAAGGTGGGGCTGTCACAGGTGGTATCAGAGCCTAGGTTTGAATTGGCCTGGGCGTGTTAGAAATGCTCGACTTGAGGATTATTTTGATTGTTTCCCTTAAGATTATTTATGATTATTTACTCTTGTTGTGTAGGATGGACGGGCATAGTGGGCCTAGTGGTAGCCTTACTGGTGAGCGACCCTGTGGAGTGCTCCCGACGATTAAGTACCAGATTCGGCCAAGAGGGGCCGTCGTACGTTGGAGTCCAGCTAACCGCCTCCGATGTTGTGAGTGCCGTCACACTTACGCCTACCCTAACACTGTAGTGTTGGCTGTGGTAGAGGAACGAAAGGAGTTGGCGAAGGATAACGCTAGGCTTGAGGCCGAAGTGAACCAACTAAGGGCAGCTAACGAGAAACAAGCCGAGCGAATCAAGGAGCTAGAGTACGACGTGATCGAAGGTCAAGATAGGGTGGACGACCTTTGCGCCCAACTTGGAGAGGCACGTGAGCGTATGACTAAGAGAGCTAGGAAAGTTAGGGTTCGAGCCGAGTCGATCTTGAACCTTTGCGACGATTTGCTCGAGGAGGAGAGTGACGAGCCTTCGTGTGCAGGGGGCGAGGATGGAGGTGAATCCACCCCATCGGGTAGGTCCACTAGCCCGACGACCGACTGAGCCGTCACCCTTGGGGTATTTTGGAGGATTTTGACTACCGTATATAGGACGGATAGGGAATGGTAGACCTGGGAAAGAACTTTAGCTAGCCATTTTTGTACGTTTGGACTAGCAATGTATATACTAATATTGATGATGTTGTTCCCTTGTGGATTGTCTTTGTTGTACTTGACTGACTGTTAATATGTGCCTTGTTTGACTTTGTTTTGGTGACTTTGCTTTGGAATGTGTATATGCTTTATTGTAAAAGCGTTTGGTTTCTTACGTACATGTATTGTTCTTTTATTGTTCTAGTTACATTTGTCTAGATTGAATAGATTCTATGGAGGGCACCCGTAGTGGTCGGGGACGTGGGCGTGGGAGTAGGCAACCCACGTCTGAAAGGGGCACTGGGGAAACTTCGTCTGGACCCAACCCTGAACCTAGGGTTGACCCTAACGTTCAAATAGCTGCTGCCATGTAGGAAATGACTAATTTATTGGCCCAAGTGGTGCAGCAACAGGGTCAAAACCCTAATTCTAACCCTGGAAAACCCTGGCAATCACGTGAAGAGCGAAGACAGAGCTCTCGAGAGATTCCAAAAGTTTGCTCCACTAAAGTTCCTTGGGGGGCCCGATCCAGATATAGCCGAAAGGTGGCTAGAGAAAATGGTGGATATTTTTCCTGCCTTGCACTACACTGAGGAGAGGCAGGTGACCTTTGCCGTCTTTCAGTTAGAAGGGGTGGCCCGTTCCTGGTGGAACGTCATACGGCAGAAGTGGGAACGGGAGCAAACGCCCTGGACCTAGGTGAACTTCATGCGAGAGTTCAATGCTAAATTCTTCCCTCCTCTAGTCAAGGAACAGAAGGAAGATGAGTTTATCCGACTTCGCCAAGGGGCCCGATCTGTAGCGGAATACGAGAGTCAGTTCACCCGCCTATCCAAATTTGTCCCCGAGCTGATCATGACCGAGCAGCGGCGAATAAGGCGTTTTATCCAGGGTTTGAACGTAGGAATTCAGAAGGATCTCGCGGTGGCCCAGATTAATGCTTTTAGCGAGGCCGTGGAGAAAGCCCAACGGGTGGAGAGCGCTAGGCTACAAGTACGAAACTTTCAGGCAAAGAAGCGCGGCTTTCCTGGAAGTAGTTCAGGGCAGGGGGATAAGGGTACCCCTCCCAAGTTCGGACGGGGAGCCGGAGGTGGATGACAGTCGGGAGAAGGCAGAGGGGTTCCGTCCAGGGGTGGCCCAGCTGGGAGAAGCCAGGTAGGAAATTTCCAGAGGGGTTCAGGTTCGGCGTCCCGTGGACCTTGTGGTACTGCGGAAACCCAAATCATTCTGAGGACAACTGCTGGAAGAAAGATGGGAAATGTCCGCATTGCGGAAGTGCAGACCACTAGCTTGCCACCTGCCCAATCCTAAAGCAAGATGAAAAGGGAAGTGAACCACCGTCAAACACCAACGCTGGACCAGCTAAGGGAGATGGGACGAAACCTAATGTCGCGGCTCGAGTGTACTCATTAGAGCCACAGCAGGTCCCAGATTCCTCTGAGGTCGTAGAAGGTACGATCCCTGTATTCCACCGCTTTGCAAAGGTTTTAGTATATCCCGGTGCCACCCATTCCTTTGTCAACCCTAATTTCATGTGTGACATTGATATAAAACCTGCTAGTTTACCATACGACCTAGAAGTTAGTACGCCTACGGGGGATCATCGTTTGGTTACTAGCCTGGTTTATAAGAACTGCGAGGTTTGGGTAGGAGAGAGAAAGTTGTTAGGGGATTTGATAAGCCTGTCTATTAAGGGATATGATGTGATTTTGGGCATGGACTGGTTAGTCAAGTATAAAGCCCAACTAGATTGTAAGAAGAAAATGGTAGAATTCCGCATTCCTGGCGAGACAACCCTAAAGTTGGATATAAGGGGTAGGTTGGCCTCATCTGCTTTGATCTCGGGTATTCGGGCTAGGAAATTTTTAAGTAGAGGGGCGCAAGGATTTTTAGCCTTTCTAATCAACACCCCCACGGATAAATTGAAGGTAGAGAATGTGTACATAGTACGGGAATTTCCGGATGTATTCCCTAATGAGTTAGTAGCCCTACCTCCGGAAAGAGAGATAGAATTCAAAATCGACCTGTTACCGGGAACCTCGCCTATATCAAAAATCCCGTATCGGATGGCTCCTGCTGAACTTAAGGAGTTGAAGTTGCAGTTATAAGACCTTTTGGAGAGGGGGTTCATTCAAGAGAGTGGGTCTCCTTGGGGAGCCCCTATGTTGTTTGTAAAGAAAAAGGACGGAAGTTTGAGGATGTGTATCGACTATCGGGGCCTGAACAATGTCACGGTTAAAAATAAGTATCCACTGCCCCACATTGATGAGTTGTTTGACCAGTTGCAAGGAGCAGTGGTCTTCTCGAAACTGGACCTTCGCCAAGGGTATTACCAGTTGTTAATCAGGAAGGAGAATATCCCGAAATTCGCTTTCAATTCGAGGTATGGGCATTATGAGTTCGCAGTTATGCCCTTTGGAGTAACCAATGCTCCTGCCGCCTTCATGGACTTAATGCATAGGGTTTTCAAGCCCTACTTGGATCGATTTATCGTAGTCTTTATCAATGACATTCTAGTTTACTCCAAGACACGTGAGGAGCATGAGCAGCATTTGAGAGTTGTTTTACAGACCCTAAGAGAGCATCAGTTGTACGCCAAGTTCAGTAAGTGTGAATTTTGGTTGGAGAAAATCTCTTTCTTAGGGCACGTAATTTCCCAAGAAGGCATCTCGGTTGACCCGGCGAAAGTAGAGGCCATGACCAATTGGAAGAGGCCAGAAAACCCCACAGAGATCCGCAGCTTTCTAGGGCTGGCTGGGTACTACCGGCGTTTCATTAAAGATTTCTCTAAACTAGCCGGTCCTTTAACCGACCTGACAAAGAAACATGGTCGGTTCGTATGGAATGCCCGATGTGAGACAAGTTTCCAAGAGTTAAAGAAAAGATTGACCATGGCTCCAGTTCTAGTCTTGCCTAACGGAGTAGACGGGTTTACCGTTTATACCGATGCGTCGCGAGAAGGCCTAGGATGCGTTTTAATGCAGAACCGGAATGTGATATCTTTTGCCTCAAGAAAGTTGAAACTCCCCGAGCAGAACTACCCAACCCACGATCTTGAGCTAGCCGCGATTGTTTTCGCTCTGAAAAAGTGGAGACATTACTTATACGGGATAACGTTCGAGGTGTACTCAGACCATAAAAGTCTTAGATACCTCTTCTCGCAGAAGGAATTAAACATGAGGCAGCGACGGTGGATGGAATTTCTGGAGGATTACGACTGCACTATCAACTACCATCCGGGGAAGGCAAACATAGTGGCTGATGCCTTAAGTCGCAAGGCTCAAGTAGCAGGGTTAATGATCAAAGAGTGGGATTTGTTAGAATCCGTTTGCGAGTGGAAACCCTGTCTTGGGAGTCATCAGGTGGTTTTTGGTAATATTAAGGTAACATCCACCCTACTGGAGCGAATTAAAGAAGCGCAAAAGGAGGATTTGATGGTGCGGAAGTGGGGAGAGAAGATGGAAAAAGGGGAATTGACTGACTTCAACTTTAGTCCTGAGGGTATTCTAAAATACCGAAATCGAGTGGTGGTGCCTAAAGATGAGACGATAAAAATGGAGATCATAGAGGAAGCTCATCGGTCCAAGTATACAATCCATCCGAGTAGTAGCAAGATGTATCAGGATCTGAAAGGAGCCTATTGGTGGGACAATATGAAGAAGGAAATCGCTCTATACGTGCAGAAATGTCTCGTTTGCCAACAAGTTAAGGCGGAGCATCAAAAATCATCAGGCTTACTACAACCTCTTGAAATACCCGAATAGAAGTGGGAAAACGTCACAATGGATTTTGTTTCAGGTTTGTCGGGAACGCAACGAGGACACGATGTCGTTTGGGTGATCGTTGATCGATTAGCCAAATCGGCCCATTTCTTACCAGTAAACATGAAATACTTGTCGCGCCCCACTTTTTGAGGTGTGCAAGTAGTGTGATATGTATGTGAACGTGTGTGAAAGTGAAAATAAAAAGGCCGTGGGATTGTGAAATGCGACGGTTTGGCCAAACAAAGGGTTTTAGATAGAAAAGGAGTCGCCACTTGGTATAGAGTTTGGGTGTACCAAGTCACCCAAAAAGTGATTTTTTTTTGGAAAGAAAAGTAAACAAACCCTTTTTAAAGAATTTTTAGGTCTACGTAACCAAAGAAAGGGATCGGAGGTCACATTTGATAAGAGAGAAGGCAAAGGCAAAGCCTAAGGCACTCCCTTACCCTAGCCAAAGCTAGTTGCGTGACTTAGCCCTTCTTTTCCTAATTCTTCTACCTAAAGTATGTGTTGCATGTTGGATATGACTAATGGGTGCGAAAAAAATGCAATCCTAAATCTAAAATGTCTCTTATGAGGCTTTTTGGTCCCAATCACATGAGTTGTGATGGCCAATAAGGAAAACTCTCATAGAGGTCACGGGTAATGCAAATGAAGACCCAAATATGAGTGCAAGTGTGAAAATGTAAGAGGAATGCAAAAGAAAATAAAAATACAAATGTAGGTGCAAGTGTGCAAATGTAAGAAAATATGCATGTGTGCAAATGTAAGAAAAGTGCATGTGTGCAAATGTAAGAAAAGTGCATGTGTGCCAATTGAGAAAATAAAGGTATAATGGTAGTAAATGCATATAAGTGCAATTGGGTGCAATCTGTGAGGTAGAAAATAAATAAGTGATAGGAAAATAAGAAAAATGTGCGAACATGGCATGTGGATTGAGAAAAATATAAGTAGTGAGAGAGTGTGGATGAAGAAAGGGAGGGGGTGATATAATAAAAATGAGAGTGTATGAACCTAGAGGAATGCATCAAGTCGGGTACGGGAATGACTTTTAACTTCATGATTTTAATTTTACCTTTGATTAGAAGGAAGAACTAGCGTGCTAAGGCTATTTTGTAGCCACACTCGCTCGTTTCCCTTACCGAAAGGGGACTCTCAAGCAAATGTACCCTATAACTAGCATGAGGATGCAAAAACCTAAGATGAAGGGGAAAGGATTGGAGAAGCAGGCCAAATGCTAAAAAACTCAGAAAAATGTATGAAATGTAGTGAAACATGCAAGTATGTACTAACGAGAGGGGACGGCCTATTGGGTCTAGCATTGGACTAGCCCTTTTCTAAAATTCTCTCACAAGCATTGGACTTGCGAGAGCTCGAGGGGAAAGACCATGACCAGCGTTGGACTAGCCACGGTGACGCCACACATCCATCACGTTCATCTATGACTATAGAAAGCAAGTAGACATGCCAATCACCTATAAACACGTAGCACATAACACTTAGCATGCTCGACTAAATGCAAGAGCCTAATAAAGCAAATTAACACATAGCAACAAAAGCAAGCAATCAAGCTAATGAACCTATTACATTTGCTAACTAAAACAAATGGGGAAGAGGAAAAGTGAATAAAAATGCTCTCCAAGCCCTATCTATTACAAGCCAAGAGGTGTACACATACCTCATAAATAAATAAAAGAATGACTTAATAAAAGCAAAAGTAAATGAAATAAATGAAAGGAATTAAGGAAAAGCAAAGAAAGGAAAGTAGACATGCAATTCTCACTTAGCACGTTGGATTACATAGGGTCAAATAAGGTCAAAATAAGGGATAGAGTGTACCTCCCTTGAATCGATGCCCTAACGAAGTGAAATTACTAATTTACCCTCCAAAACAATAAAATGGTCAGGGTACCAATTTAATTAAGAACATTAAAGAAAATATGCAAAACACAAGCTCACTTGGTCATAAAGCTCTTAAAATCACGAATTAAGTGCAATTCAAATAAAGCATGGTAATTACTTGAAGTAAACAAGCAATAACAATCGCAAAATTAAGGTTGCCAAGGACCAAATTAAGGGCATTATTCAATTGGTTGGGTCATGGTGAAATGAAAGGAGACTTGGGGAGTTAAAATGCAACTTTTCCTTTTTAACATGCATGCAGATTACGTAGAAGAGTCTTTCTTTTCTGCACCAATTCAGCCGCGATCTTCTTTCCATTTCATCATGCAAGCAGATTCAACAAGAAACCAGAATTCTACCTATCCATCATCGACTAAACATGCAACTTCATAGCAGGATTCGAAACAGAGAAAATGAAGCTGACCAGCAAAGATGAAAGTAAACAGCAAAACAGCAATAGAAGGAAAGAGAAAAAGTGCCGCAAGTTTTCTGCAATTTTTCCCAGCCGCGGCTTTTTTCATTTCATCACGCAGACCAGATTTTTGATTCAAATACACAACTTTGATTAGATATTTTTCAACCCAACATCACAACTTTAACTAAGCAACAAGCTGCTTAACTTTAAACTCCAAACAAGCAAGAAACAATAAAGGAACTGATGCAACAAAGAAATTCTGAACAAGACATTCATGTAAAATGGTTTGGCAACCTGAAATTCACTCTTTCGGTAAGTGTTTGAACATGACTCAAGCGTTCCAGCCCCCAAAAATGCAAACCCAACACCCCTTATCTAATTCCTCTTTCCAACATATAGGTCAACCAACAAACTGGATGGCCGAAACTTTGGTGAGTAAATGCAGGTAAGAAAACAGCAAAGAGCATGCGAGAGCTTTTTTTTTTTTTTTTTTTTTTGTTCTGCCGCAAATTGTTGCAGCTTCAACTTATTGTCATGTAACATCCCCAAGCATAATCCTCTAACCCCCATAAACTAAATGAAACAGCAGGGCATGAAATGCAGCAAAAGAGAGAGTGAAACTACGCCTAAAGCTACTGCCAAAGAGCACAAGACTTCAGCTAATGTTTCCAAAAATGCAGCGAAAGGTATTGAACAAGTGCCATGTCGCGGCCTGTTGTTACGCCGCACGTTTCTGCTTTACATACAAGGGATACCAACAAACTCAACAAGCAAAACCCAGGAAGGGATCCCAAGCCATTCCAGAAACTTCAGCAACCCGAAAGATCAGATTTTTATCAAGATTGCTGCTAAAAAGTTTTAATCAACAGAAAAATTCTAGCTTTTCCCACAAAACCCTTGACAATGGAAACGAGAAAAGAAGGAAAACAAAACAGAACACAAGATTCACAGTTCATCCCTTCCTCAGCAGATTTACGGAAAAGAAAAACAAACCAGACTTCATCCAAGAGCTTCAAGTAAAGATCTAAAATATAGCTTTGATGGGGAACTTGGAAGTATACCTTAAAGGGTCGATAGAAGCTAATGCAGTCTGTGGGAAAAAAATCAGCCGATGAAGAAAGTTTCCAGCAGTTCCTCCTCCTCTTTCCTTTGGTTGCTGTTCCCTTTCTCTCTTTTGGTGTCTGTTTTTCCGCCCGTAGCCTCTCCCTTTTCCTTCACCCGATCCTTCTCTCTTTTCTCCCTATCCCGTTACTCTTTCCTTCAGTCTGTCCTGGTTTCCTCGATCTCTTTCTTTTTTCCTTTGATTTCTGTTTTTCCTCCTCGTCACCAATCTCAGATTGCTATTTCCCTACTCTCACTCCGCCGTCATCCAGAACCTCCCCTCCTTTTCTGAGCCTTTAGCTTTTCTTTTATATCCCATCCAAACCCCTTAAACCTCATCTCAATGGTTCAGAGGCAGCTTCAAGTCTCCGTTCCCCTCTCAGCCATCGGATAAGCTTCCATTTCTAGATTGTCCTGGGCTTGTAGATGAAAGCCAAGTGTAACAGTACTATGATGATCTAACGGAGCCACCCAAGGCCAAATGGCCGAGAACCGCGGCTGCAATTCTCTTCTGCTGCAGCCGAAACCAAATGTTTCCCTTTTTTTTTTTAATCACTTAATTAATAATACAAAAATGACAATTTAAACAAACTTAAATAAAATATACCAAATTAGTAACCAAAAGATAAAAAATTTTCCTCTTTTCTTTTTTTCTTTTACTTTTTTTTACTTTACTTTTTTTTTCAATAAAAAGAAATAAAACATATTTTTCCCCAATTTTCTCTCTTTTTGGCAAAAATTTATGCTAAAAGTCTTATAATAATAAAAATAAATAATTAAATAATTAAATAGCTAAGAGAGCCCAAAATGAATACAAAATACAACTAAAAAATAAAATGAAAATAAAATAATAGATAATAATAATCTAAAAAATACTAAAGTGCTATATAAATGCTAAAAGTCTAAGAACCAAAAATCATGGAATTAAGAGAATTATTACTAAAAATAAAAATAAAAAATTAGGATAACAATTATTTAAAAATTTGGTGTCTACAATACTCCATGGAGAAATTGGCTCAAGTGTACATGGACGAGATCGTAAGGCTACATGGTGTTCCTGTGAGCATCGTTTAAGACAGAGATCCCCGCTTCGTATCTAGGTTTTGGCAGAAATTCCAAGAGACTCTGGGGACCAAACTCAATTTAAGCACCACCTATCACCCGCAGACGGATGGACAGTCGGAGCGAACAATCCAAACTCTTGAGGACATGTTAAGGACCTGTATTCTGGATTTTGGGGGTAACTGGGGTCAACACATGACCTTAGTGGAGTTTGCGTACAATAACAGCTACCATTCGTCGATTCAAATGGCTCCATACGATGCACTATATGGACGGAAATGCCGGTCACCGATCTATTGGAATGAAGTTGGCGAGAGGAAGGCGCTAGATCCAGTGACTATTCCATGGATGGAGGAGGCTCGAGAAAAGGTTAAGTTAATACGACAACGACTCCAAACAGCTCAAAGCCGACAAAAGAGCTACGCGGATAATCGAAGAAAAGACTTGGAGTCCGAAGTGGGAGAGCATGTTTTCCTCAAGGTCACACCGTTACGGAGCATCACAGCGGGTAGAGGAAAAAAGCTCCAACCGAGGTCCGTTGGACCTTTCAAGATTTTCCAAAGGGTTGGTAAAGTAGCGTATCGCCTGGAACTACCGTCCAATCTCTCTTGAATTCACGACGTTTTCCACGTCTTGATGCTTAAGAAGTACTATCCCGACCCATCCCGTATCTTACAGCCAGAGGAAATTGAAATAGATGAATCGCTCACTTACGAAGAGAAACCTGTACAATTGCTTGACCGGAAAGTTAAAGAGTTGAGAAACAAGCAGATTCTGTTGGTTAAGATACTGTGGAGTGGGGTGGACGAAGCTACCTGGGAGGTGGAAGAAGAAATGCGAAAGAAATACCCTGAACTTTCCGTGAGTCAAGGTGAGAAATTTCGAGGGCGAAATTCTTTTAAGGGGGAGAGGGTGTGAGACCCCGTAAATTTTTTTATTTTCTAGGTTTTATTCTATTTAATTGCATGCTTTTCCGCATTTTCTTTATTAGGAAAATTTTTTAAGATAATTTTTATGAGTAAATATAGTTTTAAATTATTTTTCTTGTATCGGTTAGTTTTTGAGAAATTAAGAGCGTGTACTGGACGTGGGACCCGCTAGTGCGGAAAGTTCGGTAAAATTCGGCCAGTTAGGTTAAGTTTTATATACCGGGATTAGTTTAGCAGGTGTTAAGAGATAATTGGAGGTTACCCAATGGATGAGAGTTGGAGAGACAAAAGGATAGCCATGCATTAATTAGAGTGCCATGTGTCACTTGGTGGTTAACTCTTGGACTTTGACCACTATTCACCACTTTACCAATTACTACAAAAATTGACCAAAAACATCTTCATTTGCAAGCTTCCTTGGCCGGCCATCTTCAAGAGAAAAGAAGAGAAAACTCCCAACTTTCTTGCCTCCAATCTTGTTCAATCTTCTAGTTCAACCGATTAAACTTGGATTTTCTCCATAAAAACCTTTAGTTTAGTGGTAGTAAGGTTGGTTGTGAAGTGGTTTGGAAGACCAAGGTGCTAAGTGCTTCCTTTCTTGAGTTGGTAAGGTGAGTAGCTAAGGAACCTCTCTTTTCTTCTCAATAATGTGTAATTAGTGGCTTATGTGAGTGAAAGAGATGGTTTGAGGTGTTATTTCATGACTTTTGGTAGAAATTGGTGAATTTTATATTTATCAATGATATTTCTGTTTTTATATGTTTAATGTTGTGTGGCCATAGATGATGGCTTGGGATAGTCTAGAATGAAGCAATAGTGCGTAAATTGTAGCGAATTGCGCAAAATTTCCTCTTTGTGCGGAAAATTCCAGAATTAGTGTTTCAATTAACCCCATTCTTCCTGGTACAGTTTCTCCTAGTTAGAGGCCCAATTGGCCTTAGTGTAAAACATGAAAGTTGTACATAATGTTTTTTTGTAGATTCCTGCTAAATTTCAGCCCAATCGGAGTAACGTAGTCTGTGAAAAGACCAAAATACCCCTGCTGCCCTGTTTCTGTCCGAAACTGATAATCCGCTTATGTGATTGGTTAGTTTGACCAGGGATACTACCGATTTGGTTGTCGATGTCTTCTTAAGAAATATATCCTGGTATCTTAGCTTTCATATGGCTTTGGAATCACTTGAATTGGACTTCGGTAGCCTGACTTATGGTCATTTAACCAGAATGTGGTTGGCTAACCTGTTTGTGCAGTTCTGGTTTGGTACATTGAAATTTTGACCTAGTTGCACTACAAACTGGACTAAGTGGCCTTCTTCAACATTGTAGCCCTTTCTTTTAGCTTCGAAACGGTTATATTGCACCTCAATCCGACAAGAGTAGCTTCAGTTGTGTTAATTCCGCTAAGCAACAGCAAATCTGCCTTTTGTTTTCCAATCTAAACTTCGTTTCCGCACATGTCCTAGTTTGATTTTGCACTTATACGTTCCATTTGATTTTACTCTAGTAGTATGTGGATTCGGTTTATGACTCGTATTCGAGTCTCATTGTGCTTGTTTGAATGTTTTAGGGCGTGACGGTGATTCAAGACGCTCTTTGGGCGGAAGTGTATGAAATTTTATTTGCTTGCTTGGTGAGTGTACCACTCACTTGCTTGTTACTATGTGGCTTTGTTACACTTGAAATAGATGCCTAGAATGCTTATTTGAACCGTTGAAATTGGTTCAAGTGAGGGTGTACTTGATCACTCTCACCCTTTATGTCTTACATATGACTGTTTACTGTGTTACTGGAATGGTATATGAATATATTGGAATTGGTGTCGTTTGGACGAGTATCCAACGGCCATTACTGTTATCACTGAGCTCAACCCCATTGGTGGTCAATTGAATCGAGCCGGCAAGGGCTTGGTCGTGAAAATTGACGAGCCATGGGGACTGTTATATGGAATCTTGCAGTATGAGACTCTTGATTCCGGTATATTCGAGTATTACCAATTTTTCACTGTTTGGAGTTCGGGCCCGGTAGGGGTATGTTGGGTGGAAGGAATGGGAGTAAAGCGGAATCTACATTTGGTTACACTTTGTACATTGACGGAGGGTCAATGAGAAACGATCAAGTATGGCGAGCGAGGAAAGGGGCTTTTGAGTGCCGTCCGTATCCTTTTACCATTGCTATTGATATGTGACTTTATTTAGCTTCCTTATTGAATGATTTGGGATTGATCAACTCCATGCATAATTGAACTTCCTTGCTTGAGTGAAAGTATCTCACTGGGCGTAAGCTCACCCTATTACTTTTGTTTTCCTTATAGGGGTTTGAAACTTTTGTGAGACTAGGACCTTTGGTTGCCGAGTTGAGCTTGAGGAAATACATTTTGAATAGCTCCTTATTAGGCAAAACCTTAAGTGCAATTTGATCCAACCTTTGCGTTTGAGTTGTAATTTGCAAATCGGACTTGTATAAACTAGTTGGATAACTTTTGTATGCTATTCTGATGTGTCCGGCACTGTTCATGTCGGTTCCAATTTTCGTTTCTTTTATTTTGTGATTTTGACTTGTTTGAGCGCGCTTTTATTTTTTCCCAGAACGTTTTAGATCGTATTTAACTGCACTGTTCGTCCTGGCGAGAGTTGGGCAGGCAGTCCGCAAACCTCTTTGGTTCGCCTTAGGGGAAGGTGGGGCTGTCACAAATGGCTCCACCAAAGCCCTCAAACTAGCTTATCAACTTACTTATGTGGAGAAATTTGGAATTTTAATGGTTGGTTTACAAGATTAAGCAAGAAAAGAAGGAAAATTGAAGACGTTTTTCTCTTTCTTTGTCTCCAAGATGCACGGCCTAAGGGGAAGAAAATGGGAAGAATTTTGGGTCAAAATTTGTTTTAGTAAAGTTAAAGTAATACTAGTCAAAGTCCAACTTTCAATGGGAGGGCAACATGTGGCATCTCTTGTGTTTATCTCACCATCTTACTTACCTAAGTTTAATTATCTAGCTAACCTCTAATTAGCTCATAATACCATGAAATATAAGCTCTATATACAAAACTTCTTCAAATTATCCACATTTATCACACTTACCGCACTAGTGGGTTTCACATCCACTGTACACCACCATTACTACAAAAAATGACTTATTTTGGAAAAATGATTTAAAATTCATATTTTCTCATAAAATATCCCAGAAAATTCCTATAATAAAGAAAATATAGAAAATGTGCACAAAAGGACAAAATAAATGCCTAGAAAATGAGAAAAATTTTGGGATCTCACACTCTCTCCTCCTTAAAGAATTTCGTCCTCGAAATTTCTTACATGGATTATCAAATAACTCAGGGTATTTGTTTTTCATCTCCTCCTCCATTTCTCAGGTCGCCTCTTCGACTCCATGGTTCTTCCACAGATTTTCACCATTGGAATTTGTTTATTCCTCAGCTCCTTAACCTTTCGATCTAGTAAACGCACAGGTTTCTCCTCGTAGGTAAGGGCTTCATCTACCTCAATTTCCTCCGGTTGCACAATGTGAGTCGGGTTAGGGTAGTACTTTTTAAGCATTGCCACGTGGAAGACATCGTGAATTTGGGACAAGCTTGGTGGCAACTCGAGTCGGTACGCTACTTTTCCAACTCGTTGGAGAATCGTGAAAGGTCCTACGAATCTGGGTTGGAGTTTCTTTCCTCTACCCGCAGTAACACTTCGTAGGGGAGTGATCTTAAGGAAAACATGATCCCCAACTTCAAACTCTAAATCTTTTCTTCGGTTGTCCGCGTAGCTCTTTTGGCGACTTTGAGCTATTTGTAGTCTTTGACGGATTAACTTAACCTTTTCTTGGGCATCCCCCATCCAAGGAATGGTTGTAGGGTCCAAGACATTCTTTTCTCCTACCTCATCCCAGTATATCGGTGATCGGCACTTCCGTCCATAAAGAGCCTCATACGGCGCCATTTGAATCGACGAATGGTAACTATTGTTGTAGGCGAATTCCACTAAAGTCATATGTTGGCCCCAACTACCCCCGAAGTCTAAAATACAAGTCCTTAACATATCTTCAAGGGTTTGGATCGTTCGCTCCGACTGTCCATCCGTTTGAGGGTGATAAGTGGTACTTAGGTTCAGTTTAGTTCCCAAGGTCTCCTGAAACTTTTGCCAAAACCTCGACACAAAACGAGGGTTTCGATCGAAAACTATACTTACGGGGATCCCATGTAATCTCACAATCTCCTTCATATACACCCGAGCCAACTTATCCATGGAATACTTCATATTCACAGGTACAAAGTGAGCCGATTTGGTTAACCGATCGACGATCACCCAAACGGCATCATGTCCTTTTTGTGTTCTAGGCAATCCAGAAACGAAGTCCATGGTAATGTTCTCCCATTTCCATTCAGGTATCTCCAAAGGCTGTAGTAGTCTGGAGGGTTTTTGGTGTTCAGCCTTAACCTGCTGGCACACTAAACAGGTTTGTACATATTGAGCTATATCCCTCTTCATTTTATCCCACCAGTATAACCGGCGTAGGTCTTGATACATCTTGTTACTACCCGGATGGATTGTATATTTGGATCGATGAGCTTCCTCCAGAACCTCTCTTTTCAAATTGTCAACATTAGGTACCACTATTCGATTCTTAAACCTTAAAACCTCTTCGGGACCCAAAATGAAATCAGGAATTTCCCCTTTCTTCACCTTTTCCACCCATTTCTGAACCATTGGATCCTTAGTTTGAGCCTCTTTGATGCGACCCAATAGATTGGATGTCACACGGATATTTCCAAAGGTTATCTTCTTATGTTCCAACCTAGGATTCCACTCACCAACGGTTCCTAACATTTCCCACTCCTTGACCATTAACCCATATATTTGAGCCTTCCGACTTAGGGCATCAACTACTACATTAGCCTTACCCGGATGGTAATTGATGGTGCAATCGTAGTCCTCTAAGAATTCCATCCACCGGCGTTGTCTCATATTCAACTCTTTTTGAGAAAAGAGGTACTTAAGGCTCTTATGATCGGAATAAACCTCAAAGGTTACCTCGTACAGATAGTGTCTCCACTTTTTCAGAGCAAAGACAACTGCGGCTAGCTCTAAGTCATGGGTGGGATAGTTTTGTTCGTGGGTTTTCAATTTTCTAGAGGCAAAGGCTATCACATTCTGGTTCTGCATCAATACACACCCCAAGCCTTCCTCGAAGCATCAGTATAAACAGTGTAACTGTCTTTAGCATTAGGCAAGGCTAGAATAGGAGCCGTGGTTAACCTTCGCTTCAACTCCTGGAAGCTATTCTCACACTTATCACTCCACAAAAACTGACAATTCTTCTTTGTCAAATCAGTTAAAGGACTGGCAAGTTTCGAGAAATCCTTGATAAACCGACGGTAGTAACCTGCCAACCCTAAGAAACTTCGAATCTCGGTGAGAGTTTCGGGTCTCTTCCACTCAGTCACTGCCTCCACCTTCGCCGGATCTACAACAATTCCCTCTTTCGAAATCACATGCCCTAAGAAAGCAACCTTCTCCAGCCAAAATTCACACTTACTGAATTTGGCATATAACTGATGATCTCTCAGGATTTGTAAGACCATCTTCAGGTGTTGCGCATGCTCCTCTCAGGTTTTTGAGTAAACCAAAATGTCATCGATAAACACAACGACAAATCGGTCTAGGTAGGGTTTGAAAACCCGATGCATAAGTCCATAAAGGCAGCAGGGTCATTGGTCAAACCAAAGGGCATAACGGCAAATTTGAAATGCCCATACCTAGAATTGAAGGCAGTTTTAGGCACATCCTCCCTTCGGATCAACAATTGGTAGTACCCCTGTCGAAGGTCTAGGTTTGAAATGACCACTGCACCTTGCAATTGGTCAAACAATTCATCGATGTGGGGTAGTGGATATTTATTTTTAAAAGTCACGTTGTTCAACCCTCGGTAATCGATACACAACTTCAAGGTCCCGTCCTTCTTCTTGACAAAGAGAACCGGTGCCCCCCAAGGAGAACCACTCTCACGGATAAACCCTCGCTCCAACAGGTCTTGCAACTGCAACTTCAACTCTTTGAGTTCAGCAGGTGCTATTCGATATGGGGTCTTAGAGATAGGTGAAGTCCCCGGTAACAGGTTAATCTCAAATTCTATCTCTCTTTCCGGTGGTAGGTTTACTAATTCATCAAGAAACACATCTGGATATTCACCCACTACTGGGACATCTTGTACTTTTAACTTATCGGTAGGAGTGTTTATAAGAAAGGCCAGGAATCCTTATGCCCCTTTATTCAGTAGTTTCCTAGCCCGAATACCCGAAATCATTACAGATGAGGCTAGACTACCCCTCCCATGTAATTTTAAGGTCGCCTCCCCTGGGATAGGAAATTTAACTACCTTCCTCTTACAGTCCAGTTGAGCATCATACCAAGCTAACCAATCCATACCCAATATCACGTCGTACCCCTTAATGGCCAAACTTATCAAATTCCCCAGTAGCTTCCTCTCTCCTACCAGATTTCACAATTTACATGCATTTTGCTAGTGATCAAGCACTGGTCCCCCGTAGGAGCACTTACTTCCAGATCATAAGGCAAACTAATAGGGGTAATATCAATTTCACACATGAAATCAGGGTTAATAAAGGAATGGGTGGCACCGGGGTCTATCAAAATCCTAGCTAGCCGGTGGAAGACAGGAATCGTACCTTCCACTACCTCCGTCGGATAAGGCACAGGACGTTGCTCGATAGAATACACCCGAGCAGGCACCTTCGATTTTGTCCCTTCCACTTTTGACTGTCCTGAAGTAGCCTTAGAGGATTGCGTAGTCCCTCTCGCCTCTCGGGGTTGGACCGGACAGCTGGCTATCTGGTGCTCCGCGCTCCCACAACGTAAGCACTTCTTCTCCTTCCTCCAGTAGTTATCCTCCGTATGGTTTGGCTTCCCACAGAAACCACACGGGCCATGGGAAACAGTAGCTGAGCTCCCCTGTGAGGCATTTCTCTATTGGCCTCGTCCAGTCTGACCACCTCTTGGCTGGGTCCCTCTCGCCATACTCGGAGATCTTCCCCCTCCGGCTCCCCTTCCAAACTTGGGAGGGGTACTTTTATCTCCCTGAGTCAAACTATTTCATGAGAATCCACGTTTTCTATCTTGGAAGTTCCTAACTTGGAGCCTTGCGTTCTCAGCTCGCAAAGCCTTCTCAACGGCATCACTAAAAGTGGTAATTTGGGCCACGACCAGGTCTTTTTGAATTTCTACATTGAGCCCCTGAATGAAACATCTCACCCTCCTTTGTTCCGTCAGAATAAGTTCAGGGGCAAATTTGGACAAGCGGGTAAACTAGCTCTCGCACTTAGCCACTGATTGAGTGCCTTGGCGAAGTCGAATAAACTCGTCTTCCTTCTTCTCCTGGACCAAAGGCGGGAAGTACTTAGCATTGAACTCCCTCACGAAGTTCACCCACGTTCTTGGCGTCTGTTCTCTCTCCAACTTAGTTCGAATGATATTCCACCAAGAACGGGCGGCCCCTTCTAGTTGAAAGACAACAAAAGTAACCTGCCTCTCCTCCGAATAGTGTAGGGCAGCAAAAATGTCTATCATCTTTTCTAACCACTGTTCGGCCACATCAGGGTCAGGCCCTCCTAGAAACTTCGGTGGGGAGAACTTTTGGAACCTCTCGAGAGCTCGATCCTCACTCTCTACATGGTTTCCGGGGTTTCCGGGATTCCCGACAGGTGGATTAGGGTTGTGGCCCTGTTGTTGCACGACATGTACTAGGAGATCAGTCATCCGTTGGATAGCAGCGGCTACTTGAACGTTGGGATCAATTTGGGTTTTAGGGTTTGGTTCGGGCATAGTTTCCCTAGTAGCCCCTTCAGTCGCGGGTTGCCTACTACCGCGCCCACGGCCTCGTCCACTACGAGTGCCCTCCATAGATATAAATCAATCTAAGATCGAGGTACAAATATAACGTCAAACGACATATAACAAAACAGCTAGACATGAACAAATAATAGAAACCAATACCACATAAGGCATTTAAACACACAAAACATAGCTGCATAGTGCGCATAACTGTGTCAAAGTCAAGTACATGCAAAAGAATCCTATCAAACAAAAGGGGATCTTTCAGAAGTTCACTATACACCCTAGAAAAAAAAAGTCAAACAGTTAACGGTGAACTATCATCCTAGGTACCCCACCCACGGGGTCAAAACACGGCCCAAGGAACTCTAATCTAGTTCCCAACTGAGCCCATGGATTCACTTCCATGACTAGGACTGGGCATGACTCCTTCTCTAGGTGCCCCAACACCCGGAGCCTCCACATCCCTAACTACATTCGTAGAACGGTCGATAACTACTGGTAACTGTTCTCTCAGAGCATTCGTCCGCTCCTGCTCGATGGCTATGTCCCCCTGGAGCTCCCCAATCCGATCCGTTTACATCCTCAAGATGCCCCTCAGCCTAAGTATTTCAGTATGATCCTGGGCTGCAGCGCGTCTCAACCTCTTTCTCTGCTCAAGTACCACCACGACCACATGGTCAATATAAGAATATCTCTGACAACGGCTACAGCGTCGTGTACAACTAGCAGTATGCCAAAACCGGATCAGACCTCCAGGCCTCTCCTGGTAATCGAAGACACGAAAACGCCTTCGCTATGGCTCACCTCCACTCCCACTAGCTCCATCCATGGCCTATAAGAAGATCCATAAGTGACCGCTTAGACAATGTGACAATACTTAATCATATTCTAACACAAATCCCTAAGATTCTCAAAAATCAAGTTCTAGTTTGCCCAGATTATCTCAACCTAGGCTCTGATACCAGCTGTGACAGCCCCACCTTCCCCTAGGGCGAACCAAAGGGGTTAGCGGACTGCCTGCCCAACTCTCGTTAGGACTACGAAGCTTATCACACCCAAAACACATTCGTATCATGGTTATAGCATTCGAACGCTTCCACAGTTACGAAAATCGAAAACAAAAAAAAAATGAGCTACGGATGAACAGTGACTGCCACATCACTATCCGGCCGGAATTTGGCCGGATTGTCGGTCGGATTCCAGGCTGGATAGGGGGCAGTAGCCCAAAACAAAGGGGTCAAAAGCCCCCTATGAATCCGGCCGGTAATCCGGCCAGAGGCCAAAACCTCAAATTTTTTTTTCTTTGCATATCCGGCCTTGTATCCGGCCAGAAATTGGCCGGATTCGTGGCCGGATTTGGTGAACAGTGACATCGCCAAATCTTTTGTTTCCTCGCTTGATTCCCATACTCGCACAAGCCCAAACTAAACACAGGTAACATGTATCCACTAATATAGCAAGTACATACCAAAGCCATATATAACATATACAAGCGAGAAAACACTTTCATAATTCCTTGAATTCCAAGTTTTACAACTCAAAAGGGTCATAGAATCCAAATACATATAGGGTTTCTCACAATTGAGGAGCTATACAAACAAAAGAATGCCTCATTAGCTCAACTCTCCTCAGAACATTTTTCCAAAAGTTGTTCCTGTAAAGAAAAGAAAAGTAACGAGGGTGAGCTTACGCTCGTGAGGTACCGAGGAGACACACAAGTATAAACATACTTCACTATAGTTAACCAAGGCACATAAAGAAGTAAACCAACATGAAAGGATACAATTGGCTCTCAAGAGCCACTTTTCACTGGCCGTACTTGATCTCAAACCCGTTGACACTCCGTCAACCTTTAAAGAGAAGAATAAATCGTAGATTTCCACTTTACACCATATTCCTTCCACCGATCACCCCCTTACCGGGCCCGAACACCTCACAGTAACAAAGAGGGTAATACTCGAGTATACCATAAAGTCAAGGAGTTAACACTCCACTCGACTAGCAGTGAACCCAAGGTCCGTTATCGATTCGCCCAACCCCTTGCCGACTCGACTCGAATAACGACCAATGGGGTATGAGCTCAGATATCACAGTTAAGTTGTCGGGCATAGCCCCAAACAATGTCAAATCATGCACATATACAATTTCACAGTTGAACAGTAACAGTAATACAGACAAGAGATCGAGAGCGATAAAGTACACTCTCGTCTTATTCAAGTCATTCAAGTTCACATAGCAAGTATAAACAGTCATTTAAGCATTAGATCATATAATGGTACACTCACCGAAGTAAATAAGCAAATTCACAAGTTCGCTTCAGACGTAGACCCCAGATCACTGGCACGACCTATAACAAGCAAGAAAATCACAATTGAGACTCGAACATGAGTCAAATCATTACAAATGAGCCACTAATATAATATACCAAAAGTGAAATGGGGTGACGATGGTGTGGAGCACGAATAACCCCAAAATCCTTCCATTTCTACTCACACCACTCTCAACTCAAGGTTACTCAAATTTCTTATCATTTGGGCAGCATTTCCCTTAACATTTCTCATTTCCAACCTATCATTCATCACCCAAACACAAGTGCAAATACAATTTATAGGCTATTCAATCCACCTCCTTAGGGTCACAATACCCTTGAATCTCAACTAGTTACAAGCTCTTGAACCAACCTTAGAAAAGCCCCAAATATATAAAATCCTAAAACTGAAATTTCCCTTAAAAGCTGTATTTTCCACACTATAACCCACAATTAACATATAGAGGCTCCAAATTATTCAATAGAAGGCTATCATTCCATAACCAACCATAATATATCATATAAAACAGAAAATTCACCAATAAATATGAAAATGGGATAAACTCAACCACAAGTCTTGGCCAGATTTCCGGCCGGATTTGATACAAAACATTTTCAGCAAAAAGTTTTCTTTCCAAGGCCACATGCCGCGTTTGTCCGTACTTCTAACAAAGATTATATATCTAATCTCACACAAATACACCTTACATACATATCTCGCACACAAATACACGAAATAACCAAACCTTCCTTTGTTCAAAACAATTGATTAACAAATTTTCACTTAAAAGGGGAAATGAGAATAAACCAAAAGGGCTGAGAAAAAATGAAAGGTTTAGGGTTCTCACACTCTCCCCTCCTTAAAGAAATTTCGTCCTCGAAATTTTTTTACCTTCATTAGCCCCAGACGAGTCTGGAACCGTTTGGTTGTCTAACGCATATGCTTTTGCCGGTACACTTGTTCGGTTCCCTCTTTTTTTCACCGATTTTGATTTGGTTCCATCCAGTGACTGAGTACTACTCTCACGTGGATGTCTCCTCAGACAATTGCTCACTTGATGCTCACCGCTTCCACAGATCAAACATCTCCGCCCTTTCCGCCAACAAGCATCCTCGGTGTGATTGGCCTTTCCACAGTAACCGCAAATCAAGTGAGAAGTCATCTTTTGGCTGTCTTGAGAAATCTCCTCAGGTCCGATTTGGCTTCCTTTAGTAGATCTTTCATCTACCGCCCCTAATGTCCATGGTAGGTGGAGTACAGGATTCACTTTCTGCACTTTAGGAGGTGCTATCGTTTCACTAAGTTCCTCACTCACACTACCAGCTGCACCTCTTTTCCGAGTTTGGCAGGCTTTTACTTGTGCCTTTGCATTCTCGATTCGTTGAGCCTTCTCAAGGGCCTCCGTGAATGTATTCACTTGCGCTGCTGCTAACGCCTCTTGGATGTCCACATTCAGTCCCTGTATAAACCGTCTTACTCTTCGCCGTTCAGTAGCTACCAGTTCAGAAGCAAACTTGGATAATCTTGTAAATTTTGTTTCATATTCGGCCACACTTAACGTTCCCCGGCGTAACCCAATAAACTCCTCCTCCCTCCTTTCTTGGACTAAAGGTGGGAGGTACTTCTCGTTAAATTCTCTTATGAAGTTCGCCCATGTCCAGATAGTCTGTTCTCTTTCCCACTTTGCTCTAATTACGTTCCACCATGATCGGGCCGGTCCCTCAAATTGAAACACTGCAAAGTTCACTTGCCTTTGCTCAGTGTAGTTTAGGGCTGTGAAGATATTAACCATAGTTTCTATCCATTGTTCAGCTATGTCCGGATCGGGCCCTCCAAGGAATTTTGGTGGAGCAAACTTCTGGAACCTTTCAAGAGCCTTATCCTCGCCCGTCTCAGGGTTCCGGGTTTGGTTTATGGGTATTTGGCCTTGTTGATCCACTAATCTTGCCAAGATATCCATCATTTGTTGCATTGCCGTCGCCATTTGGTCTCCGGTTGCAACTCTCGGTCCTTGTTCTTGCTCGGCTGACGTTTCCCTTTCTGCTCTTGGTTCCGGGGTCCGTTTAGTTCCACGGCCTCGACCACGTCCACGACTACGTCTCCCGTCCATATATATATTTTTTCCCCTCTTTTTTTTTCCAAAAGTAATTTAATGAATAAATGCAATAAGGTGACTAAAATAACTAAAATTGAGGCACCAAATGCACAAGTAAATGTATATGCACATAACACTCCATATATCAAGGGAATAGATGATCAATTACACAAGTACGTATCAAGTCAGGGAAATATTCATATACACAAATACACAAATTGACGTCAGGTAGTAAGAGTATACGGGCGAATCAAACGAGGAGGTGATGTGTCATCCCAGTCTCAGCTAAGGTAACCCCGTCCAGTCCCCCACGTCACTTACTATCCAAACTAGATATCCATTAACCTCTTGTACTCATTCCAGTCGAACAAAGCCTGTTCATGTTCCCAAAATACAAATCTCAAATACTTAACACCGTCTCAACTCTGGAGTACTCGGGTACGAGAATCCGAAATAAGATAATTCACCTCTCGAGTTGGCCAGTCCCAAGAGTAAACCATCTACAATCGAAATTCCTACCAGACGTACCTATCTATGGTCCTCAGAAACCACAAGAAAATTTAAGGCCTATAACATCCACAATTCATAGCTTATGCTCGAACGAGCACTTAGTCCTTCATACATATTCACCACTCAGTCCAGGCTCACTCCGCGCAGAGACCACGCGAAACAGGCTCTAATACCAACTGTGACAGCCCCACCTCACCCTAAGGCGAACGAAAGGGTTCGGTGGACCGCCTGCCCAACTCTCGCCGGGACTCAGTCGTTCACTTCAATCCTCAATCAAACCAGAACAAACCCATAAGAATAAACATAACAACAATCCAAAACTTAAGCGAAACTTATATACATTGCTATCTCAAAAGGAAATACAACCATCGAATACACAAAGGTTCTCAATTCACCATACAACCAGCCCGTGCCAAGCACTCGGGCGAGAACCATTACAAAACCAAAGAACTAGACCAAGCTAGTCTATACAGAGCTCTCGTCTTTGCTCGCCTTTCCCTGTTAATGAAAAAAAAACTAAAGGGATGAGCTAAAAGCTCAGTGAGGTTCCGAACACATAGGCAAACAATAAGAACAATGCATTTACTACATATAATCAATAATTCAAGATACATTTACGATATAAAGCAATAAACATCATCAATAAAAGGATACATGCTCACAGGGAGCCATTCATTCGTTCATTCATTCATTCGTTCTCCTGTCATTCCCCTTATTCCTCCTATCATATGAAAATGTATTTTTTGTAAGTAAAACCATCGTTCATTCATTCATTTCATTCACCCCCTTCCCGGACATTGGCCAGGCTCCACCAGAATTCAAGGTAATACTCGAGCATACCAAACGTTCACCCAGGGTCACCATATCGCCGACCAAGACCGTTTCTGGCTCTAGTCGATCGGTAACGAAGGGGCAGGGCCCAGTTCAGCCAAAAAGCTTACATTTAACACGTTATCAATCATTGAAAGCATTTAACACGTTATCAATCATTCATACAAGCCATATAAACAAGAAACATAACAAACAAGGAACACTCACCTAGTTATGCAAAATATCCTTCTGGATATTACCCTTAGTCACCAATGAAACCTAAGATTGAACAAGAGAACATATTACAGCTCATCTAGCTAAACAATTAAATGTAAACAAAGAAACCCAACGAGTTACGAGTAAACGTATAAAAATGAAGTTAAAGTGAAGAAAGGCATTTGGATCGAAAGATGGAAATAACTAGGGTTCCATAAACCAAACGCAAAACTAAACTCAAAAGGGTTATAAAATTACCAACGGAAAACACTTGACCAAAGACAAATCAAAATCCAAATTGATAGGTTAAGGAAATATTCTTTCTGAATCGTTTATGTGGCTAAAAGTCAAGATATATACAAGTATATGTTATATAACAAAGGTTTTGATAAAATCATGTGAAAATAGTTCACTTGGGCCCGGGAAAACCCTAACTCCTATCTCTTTATTCTGGTAAGGAGTGAGTAAATATTTGGCGTTTCAAATTGAAGGGGTATCATATTTTAAAATGGTAAATCAATCATAATATTCACCAAGCGGAAAATATATAAACCAAATAAAAATGTAGCCCCTCAAACACCCTTTTGAAAGAACCGATGACATTTTCAATGAAATACGTCCAACTTGACACAAAACACATTTCCAAAACCACTTGAACTTACTCACAATACAAGAAAATAAACGGACGGCATTTCCCCTTAAATTCTACATTTTCACCCTACAATCCAAAAACCCATTACTCATAGCAATTAACCATTATCACATATACGATTAACAAGCAATAAAACACACTCAATTAGGCCATAATACTCTTCAATCAAAGCCAATTAAAAGCTTAAGAGCCAACTATAAGAAAACCCCCAAATGAAACCCTAAAATCGGAAATTATTCCCACGAGCGTAAATTTTCCGTAAACGATCGCAATTAACGCATAAGAGTTCCATTTACCACCACTTCAATCCATGAATCCAAGCCCATTCCATGATTATAATATAAAATCAGAAAATACCCAATAAATCAGAAATTGAACCAACTTGACCTAAAACCATGAAATCATCCACAATATAGCATCTTTAACCTTCACAAGCCACTAATTAACCAAGATTAGAACCAAAAGAGAATTCTTAACAACTCACCTTAGAACTCAAGCAAAGGTAGGAACTTAAGGCTTCCCCTTTAAAAACAACTCCACCAAGAGCTTTACCCCTTCTAAGAGATCACTCGTATGGAACGGATGTAAAATCAAATGGTGAAAACTCAAGATTTTGGCAAAGATTGAAACTAAGAAAATTTAGAGCTTTTCTCCCTTTCTCTCTAAGAGGCTCGATCAGGCAAGAAGCAAAATGAAGATATTTTGGGGCCAAAAGAGTATAAAAAGGGAAGGAAACAGTCGGTCAAACCTGCTGACCGTCTGTGACATGTCACAATCCGGCCGGTTTCTAGCCGGATTCCTGGCCGGATTTGAGACAGAGACGGAACCAATTTTTTTTCAAAAACCACAAACAATCCGGCCGGATTTGATACAAAACATTTTCAGCAAAAAGTTTTCTTTCCAAGGCCACATGCCGCGTTTGTCCGTACTTCTAACAAAGATTATATATCTAATCTCACACAAATACACCTTACATACATATCTCGCACACAAATACACGAAATAACCAAACCTTCCTTTGTTCAAAACAATTGATTAACAAATTTTCACTTAAAAGGGGAAATGAGAATAAACCAAAAGGGCTGAGAAAAAATGAAAGGTTTAGGGTTCTCACACTCTCCCCTCCTTAAAGAAATTTCGTCCTCGAAATTTTTTTACCTTCATTAGCCCCAGACGAGTCTGGAACCGTTTGGTTGTCTAACGCATATGCTTTTGCCGGTACACTTGTTCGGTTCCCTCTTTTTTTCACCGATTTTGATTTGGTTCCATCCAGTGATTGAGTACTACTCTCACGTGGATGTCTCCTCAGACAATTGCTCACTTGATGCTCACCGCTTCCACAGATCAAACATCTCCGCCCTTTCCGCCAACAAGCATCCTCGGTGTGATTGGCCTTTCCACAGTAACCGCAAATCAAGTGAGAAGTCATCTTTTGGCTGTCTTGAGAAATCTCCTCAGGTCCGATTTGGCTTCCTTTAGTAGATCTTTCATCTACCGCCCCTAATGTCCATGGTAGGTGGAGTAAAGGATTCACTTTCTGCACTTTAGGAGGTGCTATCGTTTCACTAAGTTCCTCACTCACACTACCAGCTGCACCTCTTTTCCGAGTTTGGCAGGCTTTTACTTGTGCCTTTGCATTCTCGATTCGTTGAGCCTTCTCAAGGGCCTCCGTGAACGTATTCACTTGCGCTGCTGCTAACGCCTCTTGGATGTCCACATTCAGTCCCTGTATAAACCGTCTTACTCTTCGCCGTTCAGTAGCTACCAGTTCAGAAGCAAACTTGGATAATCTTGTAAATTTTGTTTCATATTCGGCCACACTTAACGTTCCCCGGCGTAACCCAATAAACTCCTCCTCCCTCCTTTCTTGGACTAAAGGTGGGAGGTACTTCTCGTTAAATTCTCTTATGAAGTTCGCCCATGTCCAGATAGTCTGTTCTCTTTCCCACTTTGCTCTAATTACGTTCCACCATGATCGGGCCGGTCCCTCAAATTGAAACACTGCAAAGTTCACTTGCCTTTGCTCAGTGTAGTTTAGGGCTGTGAAGATATTAACCATAGTTTCTATCCATTGTTCAGCTATGTCCGGATCGGGCCCTCCAAGGAATTTTGGTGGAGCAAACTTCTGGAACCTTTCAAGAGCCTTATCCTCGCCCGTCTCAGGGTTCCGGGTTTGGTTTATGGGTATTTGGCCTTGTTGATCCACTAATCTTGCCAAGATATCCATCATTTGTTGCATTGCCGTCGCCATTTGGTCTTCGGTTGCAACTCTCGGTCCTTGTTCTTGCTCGGCTGACGTTTCCCTTTCTGCTCTTGGTTCCGGGGTCCGTTTAGTTCCACGACCTCGACCACGTCCACGACTACGTCTCCCGTCCATATATATATATTTTTTCCCCTCTTTTTTTTTTCCAAAAGTAATTTAATGAATAAATGAAATAAGGTGACTAAAGTAACTAAAATTGAGGCACCAAATACACAAGTAAATGTATATGCACATAACACTCCATATATCAAGGGAATAGATGATCAATTACACAAGTACGTATCAAGTCAGGGAAATATTCATATACACAAATACACAAATTGACGTCAGGTAGTAAGAGTATACGGGCGAATCAAACGAGGAGGTGATGTGTCATCCCAGTCTCAGCTAAGGTAACCCCGTCCAGTCCCCCACGTCACTTACTATCCAAACTAGATATCCATTAACCTCTTGTACTCATTCCAGTCGAACAAAGCCTGTTCATGTTCCCAAAATACAAATCTCAAATACTTAACACCGTCTCAACTCTGGAGTACTCAGGTACGAGAATCCGAAATAAGATAATTCACCTCTCGAGTTGGCCAGTCCCAAGAGTAAACCATCTACAATCGAAATTCCTACCAGACGTACCTATCTATGGTCCTCAGAAACCACAAGAAAATTTAAGGCCTATAACATCCACAATTCATAGCTTATGCTCGAACGAGCACTTAGTCCTTCATACATATTCACCACTCAGTCCAGGCTCACTCCGCGCAGAGACCACGCGAAACAGGCTCTAATACCAACTGTGACAGCCCCACCTCACCCTAAGGCGAACGAAAGGGTTCGGTGGACCGCCTGCCCAGCTCTCGCCGGGACTCAGTCGTTCACTTCAATCCTCAATCAAACCAGAACAAACCCATAAGAATAAACATAACAACAATCCAAAACTTAAGCGAAACTTATATACATTGCTATCTCAAAAGGAAATACAACCATCGAATACACAAAGGTTCTCAATTCACCATACAACCAGCCCGTGCCAAGCACTCGGGCGAGAACCATTACAAAACCAAAGAACTAGACCAAGCTAGTCTATACAGAGCTCTCGTCTTTGCTCGCCTTTCCCTGTTAATGAAAAAAAAACTAAAGGGATGAGCTAAAAGCTCAGTGAGGTTCCGAACACATAGGCAAACAATAAGAACAATGCATTTACTACATATAATCAATAATTCAAGATACATTTACGATATAAAGCAATAAACATCATCAATAAAAGGATACATGCTCACAGGGAGCCATTCATTCGTTCATTCATTCATTCGTTCTCCTGTCATTCCCCTTATTCCTCCTATCATATGAAAATGTATTTTTTGTAAGTAAAACCATCGTTCATTCATTCATTTCATTCACCCCCTTCCCGGACATTGGCCAGGCTCCACCAGAATTCAAGGTAATACTCGAGCATACCAAACGTTCACCCAGGGTCACCATATCGCCGACCAAGACCGTTTTTTCTGGCTCTAGTCGATCGGTAACGAAGGGGCAGGGCCCAGTTCAGCCAAAAAGCTTACATTTAACACGTTATCAATCATTGAAAGCATTTAACACGTTATCAATCATTCATACAAGCCATATAAACAAGAAACATAACAAACAAGGAACACTCACCTAGTTATGCAAAATATCCTTCTGGATATTACCCTTAGTCACCAATGAAACCTAAGATTGAACAAGAGAACATATTACAGCTCATCTAGCTAAACAATTAAATGTAAACAAAGAAACCCAACGAGTTACGAGTAAACGTATAAAAATGAAGTTAAAGTGAAGAAAGGCATTTGGATCGAAAGATGGAAATAACTAGGGTTCCATAAACCAAACGCAAAACTAAACTCAAAAGGGTTATAAAATTACCAACGGAAAACACTTGACCAAAGACAAATCAAAATCCAAATTGATAGGTTAAGGAAATATTCTTTCTGAATCGTTTATGTGGCTAAAAGTCAAGATATATACAAGTATATGTTATATAACAAAGGTTTTGATAAAATCATGTGAAAATAGTTCACTTGGGCCCGGGAAAACCCTAACTCCTATCTCTTTATTCTGGTAAGGAGTGAGTAAATATTTGGCGTTTCAAATTGAAGGGGTATCATATTTTAAAATGGTAAATCAATCATAATATTCACCAAGCGGAAAATATATAAACCAAATAAAAATGTAGCCCCTCAAACACCCTTTTGAAAGAACCGATGACATTTTCAATGAAATACGTCCAACTTGACACAAAACACATTTCCAAAACCACTTGAACTTACTCACAATACAAGAAAATAAACGGACGGCATTTCCCCTTAAATTCTACATTTTCACCCTACAATCCAAAAACCCATTACTCATAGCAATTAACCATTATCACATATACGATTAACAAGCAATAAAACACACTCAATTAGGCCATAATACTCTTCAATCAAAGCCAATTAAAAGCTTAAGAGCCAACTATAAGAAAACCCCCAAATGAAACCCTAAAATCGGAAATTATTCCCACGAGCGTAAATTTTCCGTAAACGATCGCAATTAACGCATAAGAGTTCCATTTACCACCACTTCAATCCATGAATCCAAGCCCATTCCATGATTATAATATAAAATCAGAAAATACCCAATAAATCAGAAATTGAACCAACTTGACCTAAAACCATGAAATCATCCACAATATAGCATCTTTAACCTTCACAAGCCACTAATTAACCAAGATTAGAACCAAAAGAGAATTCTTAACAACTCACCTTAGAACTCAAGCAAAGGTAGGAACTTAAGGCTTCCCCTTTAAAAACAACTCCACCAAGAGCTTTACCCCTTCTAAGAGATCACTCGTATGGAACGGATGTAAAATCAAATGGTGAAAACTCAAGATTTTGGCAAAGATTGAAACTAAGAAAATTTAGAGCTTTTCTCCCTTTCTCTCTAAGAGGCTCGATCAGGCAAGAAGCAAAATGAAGATATTTTGGGGCCAAAAGAGTATAAAAAGGGAAGGAAACAGTCGGTCAAACCTGCTGACCGTCTGTGACATGTCACAATCCGGCCGGTTTCTAGCCGGATTCCTGGCCGGATTTGAGACAGAGACGGAACCAATTTTTTTTCAAAAACCACAAACAATCCGGCCGGATTTGATACAAAACATTTTCAGCAAAAAGTTTTCTTTCCAAGGCCACATGCCGCGTTTGTCCGTACTTCTAACAAAGATTATATATCTAATCTCACACAAATACACCTTACATACATATCTCGCACACAAATACACGAAATAACCAAACCTTCCTTTGTTCAAAACAATTGATTAACAAATTTTCACTTAAAAGGGGAAATGAGAATAAACCAAAAGGGCTGAGAAAAAATGAAAGGTTTAGGGTTCTCACACTCTCCCCTCCTTAAAGAAATTTCGTCCTCGAAATTTTTTTACCTTCATTAGCCCCAGACGAGTCTGGAACCGTTTGGTTGTCTAACGCATATGCTTTTGCCGGTACACTTGTTCGGTTCCCTCTTTTTTTCACCGATTTTGATTTGGTTCCATCCAGTGATTGAGTACTACTCTCACGTGGATGTCTCCTCAGACAATTGCTCACTTGATGCTCACCGCTTCCACAGATCAAACATCTCCGCCCTTTCCGCCAACAAGCATCCTCGGTGTGATTGGCCTTTCCACAGTAACCGCAAATCAAGTGAGAAGTCATCTTTTGGCTGTCTTGAGAAATCTCCTCAGGTCCGATTTGGCTTCCTTTAGTAGATCTTTCATCTACCGCCCCTAATGTCCATGGTAGGTGGAGTAAAGGATTCACTTTCTGCACTTTAGGAGGTGCTATCGTTTCACTAAGTTCCTCACTCACACTACCAGCTGCACCTCTTTTCCGAGTTTGGCAGGCTTTTACTTGTGCCTTTGCATTCTCGATTCGTTGAGCCTTCTCAAGGGCCTCCGTGAACGTATTCACTTGCGCTGCTGCTAACGCCTCTTGGATGTCCACATTCAGTCCCTGTATAAACCGTCTTACTCTTCGCCGTTCAGTAGCTACCAGTTCAGAAGCAAACTTGGATAATCTTGTAAATTTTGTTTCATATTCGGCCACACTTAACGTTCCCCGGCGTAACCCAATAAACTCCTCCTCCCTCCTTTCTTGGACTAAAGGTGGGAGGTACTTCTCGTTAAATTCTCTTATGAAGTTCGCCCATGTCCAGATAGTCTGTTCTCTTTCCCACTTTGCTCTAATTACGTTCCACCATGATCGGGCCGGTCCCTCAAATTGAAACACTGCAAAGTTCACTTGCCTTTGCTCAGTGTAGTTTAGGGCTGTGAAGATATTAACCATAGTTTCTATCCATTGTTCAGCTATGTCCGGATCGGGCCCTCCAAGGAATTTTGGTGGAGCAAACTTCTGGAACCTTTCAAGAGCCTTATCCTCGCCCGTCTCAGGGTTCCGGGTTTGGTTTATGGGTATTTGGCCTTGTTGATCCACTAATCTTGCCAAGATATCCATCATTTGTTGCATTGCCGTCGCCATTTGGTCTTCGGTTGCAACTCTCGGTCCTTGTTCTTGCTCGGCTGACGTTTCCCTTTCTGCTCTTGGTTCCGGGGTCCGTTTAGTTCCACGGCCTCGACCACGTCCACGACTACGTCTCCCGTCCATATATATATTTTTTCCCCTCTTTTTTTTTCCAAAAGTAATTTAATGAATAAATGAAATAAGGTGACTAAAGTAACTAAAATTGAGGCACCAAATACACAAGTAAATGTATATGCACATAACACTCCATATATCAAGGGAATAGATGATCAATTACACAAGTACGTATCAAGTCAGGGAAATATTCATATACACAAATACACAAATTGACGTCAGGTAGTAAGAGTATACGGGCGAATCAAACGAGGAGGTGATGTGTCATCCCAGTCTCAGCTAAGGTAACCCCGTCCAGTCCCCCACGTCACTTACTATCCAAACTAGATATCCATTAACCTCTTGTACTCATTCCAGTCGAACAAAGCCTGTTCATGTTCCCAAAATACAAATCTCAAATACTTAACACCGTCTCAACTCTGGAGTACTCGGGTACGAGAATCCGAAATAAGATAATTCACCTCTCGAGTTGGCCAGTCCCAAGAGTAAACCATCTACAATCGAAATTCCTACCAGACGTACCTATCTATGGTCCTCAGAAACCACAAGAAAATTTAAGGCCTATAACATCCACAATTCATAGCTTATGCTCGAACGAGCACTTAGTCCTTCATACATATTCACCACTCAGTCCAGGCTCACTCCGCGCAGAGACCACGCGAAACAGGCTCTGATACCAACTGTGACAGCCCCACCTCACCCTAAGGCGAACGAAAGGGTTCGGCGGACCGCCTGCCCAGCTCTCGCCGGGACTCAGTCGTTCACCTCAATCCTCAATCAAACCAGAACAAACCCATAAGAATAAACATAACAACAATCCAAAACTTAAGCGAAACTTATATACATTGCTATCTCAAAAGAAAATACAACCATCAAATACACAAAGGTTCTCAATTCACCATACAACCAGCCCGTGCCAAGCACTAGGGCGAGAACCATTACAAAACCAAAGAACTAGACCAAGCTAGTCTATACAGAGCTCTCGTCCTTGCTCGCCTTCCCCTGTTAATGAAAACAAAACTAAAGGGATGAGCTAAAAGCTCAGTGAGGTTCCGAACACATAGGCAAACAATAAGAACAATGCATTTACTACATATAATCAATAATTCAAGATACATTTACGATATAAAGCAATAAACATCATCAATAAAAGGATACATGCTCACAGGGAGCCATTCATTCGTTCATTAATTCATTCGTTCTCCTGTCATTCCCCTTATTCCTCCTATCATATGAAAATGTATTTTTTGTAAGTAAAACCCTCGTTCATTCATTCATTTCATTCACCCCCTTCCCGGACATTGGCCAGGCTCCACCAGAATTCAAGGTAATACTCGAGTATACCAAACGTTCACCCAGGGTCACCATATCGCCGACCAAGACCGTTTCTGGCTCTAGTCGATCGGTAACGAAGGGGCAGGGCCCAGTTCAGCCAAAAAGCTTACATTCATGCACAAGTAATGTTTGAATCGTTCAATCATTGAAAATGGCACATTCACTTAGGTCGAGTGCGATAAAGTACACACTCGTCTAGAAAACTCATTTTGACAATCATTGAAAGCATTTAACACGTTATCAATCATTCATACAAGCCATTTAATCAAGAAACATAACAAACAAGGAACACTCACCTAGTTATGCAAAATAACGTGCAAAATATCCTTCCAGATATTACCCTCAGTCACCAATGAAACCTAAGATTGAACAAGAGAACATATTACAACTCATCTAGCTAAACAATTAAATGTAAACAAAGAAACCCAACGAGTTACGAGTAAACGTATAAAAATGAAGTTAAAGTGAAGAAAGGCATTTGGATCGAAAGATGAAAATAACTAGGGTTCCATAAACGAAACGCAAAACTAAACTCAAAAGGGTTATAAAATTGCCAACGAAAAACACTTGACCAAAGACAAATCAAAATCCAAATCGATAGGTTAAGGAAATATTCTTTCTGAATCGTTTATGTGGCTAAAAGTCAAGATATATACCAGTAGAAGATATATAACATAGGTCTGGATAAAATCATGTGAAAATAGTTCACTTGAGCCCGGGAAAACCCTAACTCCTATCTCTTTATTCTGGTAAGGAGTGAGTAAACATTTGGCGTTTCAAATGTGAGGACCCGTAATTTTCTTAATTTCTAGGTTTTATTTTCTTTTAATTGCACGTTTTTCCACAATTTCTTTATTCGGAAAATTTTAAAAATAATTTTTATGAGTAAATATAGTTTTTAAATAATTCTTCTAGTATCGGTTAGTTTTTGAGAAATTAAGAGCGTATACCGGACGTGGGACCCGTTGTTGCGGAAAGTTCGGTAAAATTCGGCCAGTTAGGTTAAGTGTTGGATACCGGGTTTATTTTAGCAGGTGTTAAGAGATAATTAGAGGATACCTAATGGATGAGAGTTGGAGAGACAAAAGGATAGCTATGCATTAATGGTAGTAACAAGTGTCACTTGGTGGTTAATTCTTGACTTTGACCACTATTCACTACTTTACGAATTAAATCAATAATTACCCAAAAATCATCTCCATTTGCAAGCTTCTTGGCCGGCTATCTTCAAGGGAAAAAGAAGAGAAAACTCCCAACTTTCTTGCTTCTAATCTTGCTCAATCCTCAAGTTCAACCGATTAAACTTGGATTTCCTCCATAAAACCTCTTAGTTTAGTGGTATTAAGGTTGGTTGTGAAGTGGTTTGGGAGATCAAGGTGCTAAGTGCTTCCTTTCTTGAGTTGGTAAGGTGAGTAGCTAAGGAACCTCTCTTTTCTTCTCAATAATGTGTAACTAGCGGCTTATGTGAGTTAAAGAGATGGTTTGAGGTGTTATTTCTTGACTTTTGGTAGAAATTGGTGAATTTTATATTTATCCATGATTTTTTCTATTTTTATATGTTTAGTATTGGTTGGTCATGGATGATGGTTGGGAATGGTTTAGAATGAAGCTATAGTGCGTAAATTGTGGCTATTTGCGGAAAATTTCCACTTTGAAAGGAAATTTCGGAATTAGGGTTTCAATTAACCCCATTCTGCGCGGTACTGTTTCTCCTACTTAGAAGCCGAATTAGCCTTGGGTTAAAACATGACAGTTGTAGATAATGATGTTTTATAGCTGGATACAAAATTTCAGCCCAATCGGAGTAACCTAGTCCATGAAAAGACTGAAATACCCCTGCTGCCCTGTTTCTGTCCGAAACTGATAATCAGCTTCTGTAATTGGTTCGTTTGACAGGGAATACTACTGATTTGGTTGTCGATGTCTTCTTAAGAATTATATCCTTGTATCTTAGATTTCAAATGGCTTTGGAATTAAATGAATCGGAGTTGCGTGTTCTGAGATATGATTGAATGAATCAGGACTGCTAGTTGAATTTCACAGTGAGCTTCGAACTGGAAAATCTGGGGATGTTTTAGTAAATTTGACCTAGTTAGGTTGAGAACTGGACTATGTAGTCTTCATCAAAGTTATAGCCCTCTGTCTTAGATTCGAAACGGTATAACTTGTACTTCAATCCAATAAGCATAGTTTCGGTTATGTCCGATACGCTAAGTAGCGGTGAAACTGCCTTTTTGGTTCCTTAGCTTAAAGCTCATTTCCGGTCATTTTCCTAGCTAAATCTTGTACTTGAATGACTTTGAGCCTATTGAACGGCTGTTGTGATGAATTTATATTGCGTATGACTTTGGGATTGATTGAGGAAAATAATGAAGCCATAAGTGGCTGGGAAAATAGGAAAATACAGAGGGCATGCTGCCCAAAATTTTAGGGTACGCGATTCCTTCAATTGAGTTGATCTTAGTACAAACGAAGGGTTTTGGGGGTTGTTTGTAACCCTAGGACCAACTGTTATCTTTTTGCTCAAAAGTCATATTTTATTCTTTTGTACTAGTACTTAACCTGGAAAGGCGTACAACATGTAGTCGAGCCTCACTTGTGCATTCCGTTTACTTGATTTTGGATGTGAAACCTTCAATTATTTTACTTTGATGATTTTAGGGTTTCTTGGCGATTAAAGTCAGTTTGAAGTGAAAATTTTTGAAGTATCTGTACTTGAACCGGTGAGTGTACCACTCCCCTCATTTGCTGCTTAACTTGGTTTCTGCCCTTGCAATCTGCGATTTCAATGACTGCACTATCTGTTTATTCTATTTGAGACGAGAGTGTACTTTATCACACTAGTTCTCTTGTCTGTCCATATGCCTATTTACTGTGTATGATCTGTTAACTGTATCTGAGTCTGTTCGGACGTCGTTTGGAGGCTGGTATCCAACGACCTTTCTGTGACCTCTGAGCTCAACACCTGTGGCTAGTTACTCAAGTCGGCCGGCAAGGGCCTGGTCGATTAGATAACGAACCACGGTAGTCTGTTTTGGGAATCTTTGGGTATTGAGACTCTTGATTCCGGTATACTCGAGTATTATCATTACTGTTCCTGAATGGAGTTCAGGCCCGGTAGGGGTATGTTTGGTGGACGGAAAATTGGTGTAAAGTGGGGTCTACGGATATGTTGGTTCTATGTACGTTGACCGAGAGTCAATGGGTTCGAATCAAGTACTGCAAATGGAAATCTGGCTCCTGAGAGCCCCTGTATCCTTTCCCTTTGAATCACTGTGTCTAACGGCTTTCCTTTATATCTGGTATATGTATCTGACTGGTTAACGTGAAAGGCCATGATTTTACCCCTATATGATTGGCACCTCATTGAGCGTAAGATCACCCCTTTCTGTTGCCTTTGTTTTCCTTACAGGGAACCACTTTTGGGGACTATGATGTTTTGAAACACGAGTTGAGCTAGTTTTCATATATTTTGTAAAGCTCCTCGATAGTTGGAAAAACCCTAAATATATTTTGATCCAATTATCTTCCTTTTGTTTTGTAAATTACGAACGTATGTGTATAACACTGTTTAATCCTGTTTATGTGTCCTTCCGAGTTATACGACATGGCACCTTCTATTCATCGAGGGTTTTAATTTTCGTTTGGCTATTTTACGATTTTGACTTGGTTGAGCGCTCTGTTATTTTCCCGGAACGTTTTAGATCGTGTTTAACTGCACCGTTAGTCTTGGCGAGAGTTGGGCAGGTAGTCCGCTAACCTCTTTGGTTCGCCTTAGGGGAAGGTGGGCTGTCACAGGTGGTATCAGAGCTATTTCGCGTGGTCTCTGCGCGGAGTGAGCTTGGGCCAAGTGGTGTTATGGTCCTGCTTTCGTGAATGCGTCGAAAGGTATAAGTGCTCTTTTTAGTATAAGCTATGAACCGTGCATGTCATAAGTGTAAAGATCTTTATCATGGGACTTGAGGAAGCTAGGTATGTATGTCGGGTAGGAATCTTTAATATGGATGATTTACGCCCGGGACCGGCCGGCTCGAGTTGTGAATTATCTTAGATGGGATTCTTGCGCCCGGATACGGAAGAGATGAGAGCCTAGGTTAGAAAGGATTTGGGCGAACTAGAAATGTGATTCTATGGAATTTCGTGTGGTTTGTTCGGGTGTTACTATGCATGATTAACCTGGATTAAGATATATATTGGGGCATTCTCGTAGATTAGGGATGGAGGCCTAGAAGAGAAACAGTTTTTCGTTAGTTATTTTGTACTTGTGACCTAGTTTGTCTATAGTACTTTTGGATGACCCCGCTACTTGCATGGATTTCTCATATTTGTATCTAATTGATTACTACTGTGTGACTGGTTTGGTACAGTTGTGTTATGGATATATGCTTTTGATCTGTGTGTACCTCTTGTTACTTGCTTATGCCTATAATTATCTTTAATATTATCTTTGCGCCTCGACCTTAGATTGACTTAGATCAATGGAGGGCACTCGTAGTGGACGAGGCCGTAGGCGGGGAATTCGGCAACCCATGTCAGACATGGGCTTTGGGGAAACCTCATCTGGACCTAACCCTGACCCTAGGGTTGACCCCAACGTTCAAATAGCTGCTGCCATGCAGCAAATGACCAACTTACTGGCACAAGTAGTGCAGCAACAGGGTCAAAACCCCAATCCTAACCCTGGAAACCCTGGCAACCACGTGGAGAGCGACGACAGGGCTCTTGAGAGATTCCAGAAGTTTGCCCCACCGAAATTCATTGGGGGGCCCGATCCGGATGTCGCCGAAAGGTGGATCGAGAAAATGGTGGATATTTTTGCTGCTTTGCACTACATCGAGGAAAGGCAGGTGACCTTCGCCGTCTTCCAGCTAGAAGGGGCGGCCCGTTCCTGGTGGAACGTCATTCGACAGAAGTGGGAACGGGAGAAGACGCCCCGGACCTAGGTGAATTTCATGCGAGAGTTCAACGCTAAATTCTTCCCTCCTCTAGTCCAGGAATGGAAGGAAGATGAGTTTATCCGACTTCGCCAAGGGGCCCAGTCTGTAGCGGAATACGAGAGTCAGTTCACCCGCCTGTCCAAATTTGCTCCTGAGCTGATCATTCCTTACAACTTTCATGTTTTAACCCAAGGCTAATTCGGCCTCTAACTAGGGGAAACTGTACCAGGCAGAAGGGGGAAAAACGAAAACCCTAATCTGGAAATTTCAGTTCAAAGCGGAAATTTTTCGCAAATAGCTACAATTTACGCATCAAAGCTTCATTCTAGACCATTCTAAGCCATCATCCATGGTCACACAATACTAAACATATGAAATCAGAAAAAATCATGCATAAAAATAAAAATTCCTCAATCTCCGCCAAAATCACAAAATCTTACACAAGACCAACTCTATGACTAACACAAGTCATTAATTTCACATTATCAAGACCAAAGAAAGAATTCCTTAAATACTCACCTTGCAACCTCAAGAAAACAACCAACTTAGCACCACTTTCTTCCAAATCACTTCACCAACAATCTTACTCCTACCTCGAGAAGAGTTTTTATGGAGAAATTGAAAGTTTAAACGGTTGATTTGAGAGATTGAGCAAGATTAGAGGCAAGAGAGTTGAGAGTTTTCTTTCTTCCTAGAATGAGAGAGAGAGAGTCGGCCAAGGATGTATGAAGAAGATGAATTTTTGGTCAATTTTTGTATTAATTGGTAAAGTGATGAATAGTGGTCAAATCCAAGAATTAATCACAAGGTGACACTTGTCACCCTTATTAATGCATGGCTATCCTTTTGTTTCCTCAACACTCATCCATATGGTATCCTCTAATTATCTCTTAGCACCTAGTAAATTAAACCCTGTATGCAAAACTTAACCTAATTGGCCGAATTTTACCGAACTTTCCGCACTAGCGGGTCCCACGCCCGATATACACTCTTAATTTCTCAAAAACTAACCGATACTAGAAAAATAAGTTAAAAAATATATTTACTCATAAAAATTATTTTTAAAATTGTTCGTATAAATAAAATGTGGAAAAGCGTGCAATTAAAAGAAAATAAAACCTAGAAATTAAGAAAATTACGGGTCCTCACACGCAACGAGTAGAGAATGCTAGGCTGCAGGTGAAAAACTTCCAAGCCAAGAAAAGGGGCTTTCCTGGGAGTAGCTCTGAGAAAGAAGGTACAAGTACGCCCCCTAAGATTGGAAAGGGAAACGGGGGAGTACGACAACTGGGGGTGTCGCGTGATGTCTCTCAGGAGGGACCGGTCTCTGCTACTCGTGGTCCCTGTGGATATTGCGGAGGGCCAAATCATACGGAGGCAAATTGTTGGAAGAAAGAGGGAAAATGTCTGCGCTGCGGAAGTGCCGATCATCGGATTGCTGACTGCCCAGTTCGATTGCGAAAAGGAAAAGGGACCCCGCAACCCATTAAGACTAACCCTGGACAGTTGGAAAAGGAAGGGACTGGATCCAAAGTACCGGCTCAGGTGTACTCTTTAGAACACCATCAGGGTCCTGACTCGTCTGAGGACGTAGATGGTACGATCCGTTGGGTGCCTTAGATTTTGATAGATTCCGTTGATAAGAAAATTTCGAGGATGAAATTTCTTTAAGGGGGAGAGTGTGTGAGGACCCGTAATTTTCTTAATTTCTAAGTTTTATTTTCTTTTAATTCCACGTTTTTCCATATTTTCTTTATTCGGAAAATTTTAAAAAATAATTTTTATGAGTAAATATAGTTTTTAAATAATTTTTCTAGTATCGGTTAGTTTTTGAGAAATTAAGATTGTATACCGGACGTGGGACCCGTTGGTGCGGAAAGTTCGGTAAAATTCGGCCAGTTAGGTTAAGTGTTGGATACCGGGTTTATTTTAGCAGGTGTTAAGAGATAATTAGAGGATACCCAATGGATGAGAGTTGGAGAGACAAAAGGATAGCTATGCATTAATGGTAGTGACAAGTGTCACTTGGTGGTTAATTCTTGACTTTGACCACTATTCACTACTTTACCAATTAAATCAAAAATTACCCAAAAATCATCTTCATTTGCAAGCTTCTTGGCCGGCTATCTTCAAGGGAAAAAGAAGAGAAAACTCCCAACTTTCTTGCTTCTAATCTTGCTCAATCCTCAAGTTCAACCGATTAAACTTGGATTTCCTCCATAAAACCTCTTAGTTTAGTGGTATTAAGGTTGGTTGTGAAGTGGTTTGGGAGACCAAGGTGCTAAGTGCTTCCTTTCTTGAGTTGGTAAGGTGAGTAGCTAAGGAACCTCTCTTTTCTTCTCAATAATGTGTAACTAGTGGCTTATGTGAGTTAAAGAGATGGTTTGAGGTGTTATTTCTTGACTTTTGGTAGAAATTGGTGAATTTTATATTTATCCATGATTTTTTCTATTTTTATATGTTTAGTATTGGTTGGTCATGGATGATGGTTGGGAATGGTTTAGAATGAAACTATAGTGCGTAAATTGTAGCTATTTGTGGAAAATTTCCACTTTGAAAGGAAATTTCGGAATTAGGGTTTCAATTAACACCATTCTGCCCGGTACTGTTTCTCCTACTTAGAGCCGAATTAGCCTTGGGTTGAAACATTAAAGTTGTATAGAATGATGTTTTATAGTTTCTTACAAAATTTCAGCCCAATCGGAGCAACGTAGCCTGAGAAAATACCGAAATACCCCTGCTGCCCTGTTTCTGTCCAAAACTGATAATCAGCTTCTGTAATTGGTTAGTTTGACAGGGAATACTACTGATTTGGTTGTCGATGTCTTCTTAAGAATTATAGCCTTGTATCTTAGATTTCAAATGGCTTTGGAATTAAATGAATCGGAGTTGTGTGTTCTGAGATATGATTGAATGAATCAGGACTGCTAGTTGAATTTCACAGTGAGCTTCGAACTGGAAAATCTGGGGATGTTTTAGTAAATTTGACCTAGTTAGGTTGAGAACTGGACTATGTAGTCTTCATCAAAGTTATAGCCCTCTGTCTTAGATTCGAAACGGTATAACTTGTACTTCAATCCAATAAGCATAGTTTCGGTTATGTCCGATACGCTAAGTAGCGGTGAAACTGCCTTTTTGGTTCCTTAGCTTAAAGCTCATTTCCGGTCGTTTTCCTAGCTAAATCTTGTACTTGAATGACTTTGAGCCTATTGAACGGCTGTTGTGATGAATTTATATTGCGTATGACTTTGGGATTGATTGAGGAAAATAATGAAGCCATAAGTGGCTGGGAAAATAGGAAAATACAGAGGGCATGCTGCCCAAAATTTTAGGGTACGCGATTCCTTCAATTGAGTTGATCTTAGTACAAACGAAGGGTTTTGGGGGTTGTTTGTAACCCTAGGACCAACTGTTATCTTTTTGCTCAAAAGTCATATTTTATTCTTTTGTACTAGTACTTAACCTGGAAAGGCGTACAACATGTAGTCGAGCCTCACTTGTGCATTCCGTTTACTTGATTTTGGATGTGAAACCTTCAATTATTTTACTTTGATGATTTTAGGGTTTCTTGGCGATTAAAGTCAGTTTGAAGTGAAAATTTTTGAAGTATCTGTACTTGAACCGGTGAGTGTACCACTCCCCTCATTTGCTGCTTAACTTGGTTTCTGCCCTTGCAATCTGCGATTTCAATGACTGCACTATCTGTTTATTCTATTTGAGACGAGAGTGTACTTTATCACACTAGTTCTCTTGTCTGTCCATATGCCTATTTACTGTGTATGATCTGTTAACTGTATCTGAGTCTGTTCGGACGTCGTTTGGAGGCTGGTATCCAACGACCTTTCTGTGACCTCTGAGCTCAACACCTGTGGCTAGTTACTCAAGTCGGCCGGCAAGGGCCTGGTCGATTAGATAACGAACCACGGTAGTCTGTTTTGGGAATCTTTGGGTATTGAGACTCTTGATTCCGGTATACTCGAGTATTATCATTACTGTTCCTGAATGGAGTTCAGGCCCGGTAGGGGTATGTTTGGTGGACGGAAAATTGGTGTAAAGTGGGGTCTACGGATATGTTGGTTCTATGTACGTTGACCGAGAGTCAATGGGTTCGAATCAAGTACTGCAAATGGAAATCTGGCTCCTGAGAGCCCCTGTATCCTTTCCCTTTGAATCACTGTGTCTAACGGCTTTCCTTTATATCTGGTATATGTATCTGACTGGTTAACGTGAAAGGCCATGATTTTACCCCTATATGATTGGCACCTCATTGAGCGTAAGATCACCCCTTTCTGTTGCCTTTGTTTTCCTTACAGGGAACCACTTTTGGGGACTATGATGTTTTGAAACACGAGTTGAGCTAGTTTTCATATATTTTGTAAAGCTCCTCGATAGTTGGAAAAACCCTAAATATATTTTGATCCAATTATCTTCCTTTTGTTTTGTAAATTACGAACGTATGTGTATAACACTGTTTAATCCTGTTTATGTGTCCTTCCGAGTTATACGACATGGCACCTTCTATTCATCGAGGGTTTTAATTTTCGTTTGGCTATTTTACGATTTTGACTTGGTTGAGCGCTCTGTTATTTTCCCGGAACGTTTTAGATCGTGTTTAACTGCACCGTTAGTCTTGGCGAGAGTTGGGCAGGTAGTCCGCTAACCTCTTTGGTTCGCCTTAGGGGAAGGTGGGCTGTCACAGGTGGTATCAGAGCTATTTCGCGTGGTCTCTGCGCGGAGTGAGCTTGGGCCAAGTGGTGTTATGGTCCTGCTTTCGTGAATGCGTCGAAAGGTATAAGTGCTCTTTTTAGTATAAGCTATGAACCGTGCATGTCATAAGTGTAAAGATCTTTATCATGGGACTTGAGGAAGCTAGGTATGTATGTCGGGTAGGAATCTTTAATATGGATGATTTACGCCCGGGACCGGCCGGCTCGAGTTGTGAATTATCTTAGATGGGATTCTTGCGCCCGGATACGGAAGAGATGAGAGCCTAGGTTAGAAAGGATTTGGGCGAACTAGAAATGTGATTCTATGGAATTTCGTGTGGTTTGTTCGGGTGTTACTATGCATGATTAACCTGGATTAAGATATATATTGGGGCATTCTCGTAGATTAGGGATGGAGGCCTAGAAGAGAAACAGTTTTTCGTTAGTTATTTTGTACTTGTGACCTAGTTTGTCTATAGTACTTTTGGATGACCCCGCTACTTGCATGGATTTCTCATATTTGTATCTAATTGATTACTACTGTGTGACTGGTTTGGTACAGTTATGTTATGGATATATGCTTTTGATCTGTGTGTACCTCTTGTTACTTGCTTATGCCTATAATTATCTTTAATACTATCTTTGTGCCTCGACCTTAGATTGACTTAGATCAATGGAGGGCACTCGTAGTGGGCGGGGAATTCGGCAACCCACGTCAGACAGGGGCGCTGGGAAAACCTTATCTGGACCTAACCCTGACCCTAGGGTTGATCCCAACGTTCAAATAGCTGCTGCCATGCAGCAAATGACCAACTTATTAGCACAAGTAGTGCAGCAACAGGGTCAAAACCCCAATCCTAACCCTGAAAACCTTGGCAACCACGTTGAGAGCGACGACAGGGCTCTTGAGAGATTCCAAAAGTTTGCCCCACCGAAGTTCATTGGGGGGCCCGATCCAGATGTCGCCGAAAGGTGGTTCGAGAAAATGGTGGATATTTTTGCTGCTTTGCACTACACCGAGGAAAGGCAGGTGACCTTCGCCGTCTTCCAGCGAGAAGGGGCGGCCCGTTCCTGGTGGAACGTCATTCGACAGAAGTGGGAACGGGAGCAGACGCCCCGGACCTGGGTGAACTTCATGTGAACGTTGAAGGCTAAATTCTTCCCTCCTCTAGTCCAGAAATGGAAGGAATATGAGTTTATCCGATTTTGCCAAGGGGCCTAGTCTGCAGCGGAATACGAGAGTCAGTTCACCCGCCTGTCCAAATTTGCTCCTGAGCTGATCACGACCGAGCAGCGACGAATAAGGCGTTTTATCCAGGGCTTGAACGTAGAAATTCAGAAGGATCTCGTGGTGGCCCAGATTAATGCTTTTAGCGAGGCCGTAGAGAAGGCGCAACGAGTAGAGAATGCTAGGCTGTAGGTGAAAAACTTCCAAGCCAAGAAAAGGGGCTTTCCTGGGAGTAGCTCTGAGCAAGAAGGTACAAGTACGCCCCCTAAGATTGGAAAGGGAAACGGGGGAGTACGACAACCGAGGGTGTCGCGTGATGTCTCTCAGGAGGGACCGGTCTCTGCTACTCGTGGTCCCTATGGAAATTGCGGTGGGCCAAATCATACGGAGGCAAATTGTTGGAAGAAAGAGGGAAAATGTTTGCGCTGCGGAAGTGCCGATCATCGGATTGCTGACTGCCCAGTTCGATTGCGAAAATGAAAAGGGACCCCGCAACCCATTAAGACTAACCCTGGACAGTCGGAAAAGGAAGGGACTGGATCCAAGGTACCGGCTCAGGTGTACTCTTTAGAACACCATCAGGGTCCTGACTCGTCTGAGGACGTAGAAGGTACGATCCGTTGGGTACCTTAGATTTTGATAGATTCCGTTGATAAGAAAATTTCGAGGACGAAATTTCTTTAAGGGGAAGAGAGTGTGAGGACCCGTAATTTTCTTAATTTCTAGATTTTATTTTCTTTTAATTGCACGTTTTTCCATATTTTCTTTATTCGGAAAATTTTAAAAATAATTTTTATGAATAAATATAGTTTTTAAATAATTCTTCTAGTATCGGTTAGTTTTTGAGAAATTAAGAACGTATACCGGACGTGGGACCCGTTAATGCGGAAAGTTCGGTAAAATTCGGCCAGTTAGGTTAAGTGTTGGATACCGGGTTTATTTTAGCAGGTGTTAAGAGATAATTAGAGGATACCTAATGGATGAGAGTTGGAGAGACAAAAGGATAGCTATGCATTAATGGTAGTAACAAGTGTCACTTGGTGGTTAATTCTTGACTTTGACCACTATTCACTACTTTACGAATTAAATCAATAATTACCCAAAAATCATCTCCATTTGCAAGCTTCTTGGCCGGCTATCTTCAAGGGAAAAAGAAGAGAAAACTCCCAACTTTCTTGCTTCTAATCTTGCTCAATCCTCAAGTTCAACCGATTAAACTTGGATTTCCTCCATAAAACCTCTTAGTTTAGTGGTATTAAGGTTGGTTGTGAAGTGGTTTGGGAGATCAAGGTGCTAAGTGCTTCCTTTCTTGAGTTGGTAAGGTGAGTAGCTAAGGAACCTCTCTTTTCTTCTCAATAATGTGTAACTAGCGGCTTATGTGAGTTAAAGAGATGGTTTGAGGTGTTATTTCTTGACTTTTGGTAGAAATTGGTGAATTTTATATTTATCCATGATTTTTTCTATTTTTATATGTTTAGTATTGGTTGGTCATGGATGATGGTTGGGAATGGTTTAGAATGAAGCTATAGTGCGTAAATTGTGGCTATTTGCGGAAAATTTCCACTTTGAAAGGAAATTTCGGAATTAGGGTTTCAATTAACCCCATTCTGCGCGGTACTGTTTCTCCTACTTAGAAGCCGAATTAGCCTTGGGTTAAAACATGACAGTTGTAGATAATGATGTTTTATAGCTGGATACAAAATTTCAGCCCAATCGGAGTAACCTAGTCCATGAAAAGACTGAAATACCCCTGCTGCCCTGTTTCTGTCCGAAACTGATAATCAGCTTCTGTAATTGGTTCGTTTGACAGGGAATACTACTGATTTGGTTGTCGATGTCTTCTTAAGAATTATATCCTTGTATCTTAGATTTCAAATGGCTTTGGAATTAAATGAATCGGAGTTGCGTGTTCTGAGATATGATTGAATGAATCAGGACTGCTAGTTGAATTTCACAGTGAGCTTCGAACTGGAAAATCTGGGGATGTTTTAGTAAATTTGACCTAGTTAGGTTGAGAACTGGACTATGTAGTCTTCATCAAAGTTATAGCCCTCTGTCTTAGATTCGAAACGGTATAACTTGTACTTCAATCCAATAAGCATAGTTTCGGTTATGTCCGATACGCTAAGTAGCGGTGAAACTGCCTTTTTGGTTCCTTAGCTTAAAGCTCATTTCCGGTCATTTTCCTAGCTAAATCTTGTACTTGAATGACTTTGAGCCTATTGAACGGCTGTTGTGATGAATTTATATTGCGTATGACTTTGGGATTGATTGAGGAAAATAATGAAGCCATAAGTGGCTGGGAAAATAGGAAAATACAGAGGGCATGCTGCCCAAAATTTTAGGGTACGCGATTCCTTCAATTGAGTTGATCTTAGTACAAACGAAGGGTTTTGGGGGTTGTTTGTAACCCTAGGACCAACTGTTATCTTTTTGCTCAAAAGTCATATTTTATTCTTTTGTACTAGTACTTAACCTGGAAAGGCGTACAACATGTAGTCGAGCCTCACTTGTGCATTCCGTTTACTTGATTTTGGATGTGAAACCTTCAATTATTTTACTTTGATGATTTTAGGGTTTCTTGGCGATTAAAGTCAGTTTGAAGTGAAAATTTTTGAAGTATCTGTACTTGAACCGGTGAGTGTACCACTCCCCTCATTTGCTGCTTAACTTGGTTTCTGCCCTTGCAATCTGCGATTTCAATGACTGCACTATCTGTTTATTCTATTTGAGACGAGAGTGTACTTTATCACACTAGTTCTCTTGTCTGTCCATATGCCTATTTACTGTGTATGATCTGTTAACTGTATCTGAGTCTGTTCGGACGTCGTTTGGAGGCTGGTATCCAACGACCTTTCTGTGACCTCTGAGCTCAACACCTGTGGCTAGTTACTCAAGTCGGCCGGCAAGGGCCTGGTCGATTAGATAACGAACCACGGTAGTCTGTTTTGGGAATCTTTGGGTATTGAGACTCTTGATTCCGGTATACTCGAGTATTATCATTACTGTTCCTGAATGGAGTTCAGGCCCGGTAGGGGTATGTTTGGTGGACGGAAAATTGGTGTAAAGTGGGGTCTACGGATATGTTGGTTCTATGTACGTTGACCGAGAGTCAATGGGTTCGAATCAAGTACTGCAAATGGAAATCTGGCTCCTGAGAGCCCCTGTATCCTTTCCCTTTGAATCACTGTGTCTAACGGCTTTCCTTTATATCTGGTATATGTATCTGACTGGTTAACGTGAAAGGCCATGATTTTACCCCTATATGATTGGCACCTCATTGAGCGTAAGATCACCCCTTTCTGTTGCCTTTGTTTTCCTTACAGGGAACCACTTTTGGGGACTATGATGTTTTGAAACACGAGTTGAGCTAGTTTTCATATATTTTGTAAAGCTCCTCGATAGTTGGAAAAACCCTAAATATATTTTGATCCAATTATCTTCCTTTTGTTTTGTAAATTACGAACGTATGTGTATAACACTGTTTAATCCTGTTTATGTGTCCTTCCGAGTTATACGACATGGCACCTTCTATTCATCGAGGGTTTTAATTTTCGTTTGGCTATTTTACGATTTTGACTTGGTTGAGCGCTCTGTTATTTTCCCGGAACGTTTTAGATCGTGTTTAACTGCACCGTTAGTCTTGGCGAGAGTTGGGCAGGTAGTCCGCTAACCTCTTTGGTTCGCCTTAGGGGAAGGTGGGCTGTCACAGGTGGTATCAGAGCTATTTCGCGTGGTCTCTGCGCGGAGTGAGCTTGGGCCAAGTGGTGTTATGGTCCTGCTTTCGTGAATGCGTCGAAAGGTATAAGTGCTCTTTTTAGTATAAGCTATGAACCGTGCATGTCATAAGTGTAAAGATCTTTATCATGGGACTTGAGGAAGCTAGGTATGTATGTCGGGTAGGAATCTTTAATATGGATGATTTACGCCCGGGACCGGCCGGCTCGAGTTGTGAATTATCTTAGATGGGATTCTTGCGCCCGGATACGGAAGAGATGAGAGCCTAGGTTAGAAAGGATTTGGGCGAACTAGAAATGTGATTCTATGGAATTTCGTGTGGTTTGTTCGGGTGTTACTATGCATGATTAACCTGGATTAAGATATATATTGGGGCATTCTCGTAGATTAGGGATGGAGGCCTAGAAGAGAAACAGTTTTTCGTTAGTTATTTTGTACTTGTGACCTAGTTTGTCTATAGTACTTTTGGATGACCCCGCTACTTGCATGGATTTCTCATATTTGTATCTAATTGATTACTACTGTGTGACTGGTTTGGTACAGTTATGTTATGGATATATGCTTTTGATCTGTGTGTACCTCTTGTTACTTGCTTATGCCTATAATTATCTTTAATACTATCTTTGTGCCTCGACCTTAGATTGACTTAGATCAATGGAGGGCACTCGTAGTGGGCGGGGAATTCGGCAACCCACGTCAGACAGGGGCGCTGGGAAAACCTTATCTGGACCTAACCCTGACCCTAGGGTTGATCCCAACGTTCAAATAGCTGCTGCCATGCAGCAAATGACCAACTTATTAGCACAAGTAGTGCAGCAACAGGGTCAAAACCCCAATCCTAACCCTGAAAACCTTGGCAACCACGTTGAGAGCGACGACAGGGCTCTTGAGAGATTCCAAAAGTTTGCCCCACCGAAGTTCATTGGGGGGCCCGATCCAGATGTCGCCGAAAGGTGGTTCGAGAAAATGGTGGATATTTTTGCTGCTTTGCACTACACCGAGGAAAGGCAGGTGACCTTCGCCGTCTTCCAGCGAGAAGGGGCGGCCCGTTCCTGGTGGAACGTCATTCGACAGAAGTGGGAACGGGAGCAGACGCCCCGGACCTGGGTGAACTTCATGTGAACGTTGAAGGCTAAATTCTTCCCTCCTCTAGTCCAGAAATGGAAGGAATATGAGTTTATCCGATTTTGCCAAGGGGCCTAGTCTGCAGCGGAATACGAGAGTCAGTTCACCCGCCTGTCCAAATTTGCTCCTGAGCTGATCACGACCGAGCAGCGACGAATAAGGCGTTTTATCCAGGGCTTGAACGTAGAAATTCAGAAGGATCTCGTGGTGGCCCAGATTAATGCTTTTAGCGAGGCCGTAGAGAAGGCGCAACGAGTAGAGAATGCTAGGCTGTAGGTGAAAAACTTCCAAGCCAAGAAAAGGGGCTTTCCTGGGAGTAGCTCTGAGCAAGAAGGTACAAGTACGCCCCCTAAGATTGGAAAGGGAAACGGGGGAGTACGACAACCGAGGGTGTCGCGTGATGTCTCTCAGGAGGGACCGGTCTCTGCTACTCGTGGTCCCTATGGAAATTGCGGTGGGCCAAATCATACGGAGGCAAATTGTTGGAAGAAAGAGGGAAAATGTTTGCGCTGCGGAAGTGCCGATCATCGGATTGCTGACTGCCCAGTTCGATTGCGAAAATGAAAAGGGACCCCGCAACCCATTAAGACTAACCCTGGACAGTCGGAAAAGGAAGGGACTGGATCCAAGGTACCGGCTCAGGTGTACTCTTTAGAACACCATCAGGGTCCTGACTCGTCTGAGGACGTAGAAGGTACGATCCGTTGGGTACCTTAGATTTTGATAGATTCCGTTGATAAGAAAATTTCGAGGACGAAATTTCTTTAAGGGGAAGAGAGTGTGAGGACCCGTAATTTTCTTAATTTCTAGATTTTATTTTCTTTTAATTGCACGTTTTTCCATATTTTCTTTATTCGGAAAATTTTAAAAATAATTTTTATGAATAAATATAGTTTTTAAATAATTCTTCTAGTATCGGTTAGTTTTTGAGAAATTAAGAACGTATACCGGACGTGGGACCCGTTAATGCGGAAAGTTCGGTAAAATTCGGCCAGTTAGGTTAAGTGTTGGATACCGGGTTTATTTTAGCAGGTGTTAAGAGATAATTAGAGGATACCTAATGGATGAGAGTTGGAGAGACAAAAGGATAGCTATGCATTAATGGTAGTAACAAGTGTCACTTGGTGGTTAATTCTTGACTTTGACCACTATTCACTACTTTACGAATTAAATCAATAATTACCCAAAAATCATCTCCATTTGCAAGCTTCTTGGCCGGCTATCTTCAAGGGAAAAAGAAGAGAAAACTCCCAACTTTCTTGCTTCTAATCTTGCTCAATCCTCAAGTTCAACCGATTAAACTTGGATTTCCTCCATAAAACCTCTTAGTTTAGTGGTATTAAGGTTGGTTGTGAAGTGGTTTGGGAGATCAAGGTGCTAAGTGCTTCCTTTCTTGAGTTGGTAAGGTGAGTAGCTAAGGAACCTCTCTTTTCTTCTCAATAATGTGTAACTAGTGGCTTATGTGAGTTAAAGAGATGGTTTGAGGTGTTATTTCTTGACTTTTGGTAGAAATTGGTGAATTTTATATTTATCCATGATTTTTTCTATTTTTATATGTTTAGTATTGGTTGGTCATGGATGATGGTTGGGAATGGTTTAGAATGAAGCTATAGTGCGTAAATTGTGGCTATTTGCGGAAAATTTCCACTTTGAAAGGAAATTTCGGAATTAGGGTTTCAATTAACCCCATTCTGTCTGGTACTGTTTATCCTTGATAGATGCCGAATTAGCCTTGGGTTAAAACATGAAAGTTGTAGATAATGATGTTTTATAGCTGGCTACAAAATTTCAACCCAATCGGAGCAACATAACCAGTGAAAAGACCGAAATACCCCTGCTACCCTGTTTCTGTACGAAACTGATAATCAGCTTCTGTAATTGGTTAGTTCGACCGGGAATACTACTGATTTTGATGCGGACGAGACCCATGGTGTTCAAGTAGACCCTGTAAAGGTGCCCCAAGGCCCAGTGACTCGAGCACGATCCAAGAGATTCAAGGAGTCGCTTCAAGCCTTGGTTTATGACGTCCAAGCCCAAGAGAAACCTCCCATTGAAGGGATTGAGTTTGAAGATCCTGGCGAGACTACTAAAGTATTGCTTACGGTTGAAAATGCAAGTGGTCAAGGTTCGAACGGCGGATTGGGCCGCAGTTAAGTGGCTACGCTGAGCTGTACGGGGGTCTCGCGGAATTTCTTTTGTATTTTCCAAGCTTTATTAGGGTTTAGTCAAGGCTATAAATAGCCTTAAGTCATGTTTTACATTCAATTTTTGCGATATTATTAATAAATTTCAGAATTTCGTCTTGCATTAAGGCAAATTCCTTTAGCTTGTGAAAGCTAAGTTGAACATCCTAGCGTGGTTCCTAGGTTGTTTATTGACTTATCAATCAAGCGATCACACTTGATTGTGGCGTCCTCCACCGTTGAATTCGTTCTTCAGTGGTCCAAGTTGGGTTCAACTCCATCAATTCGCAACGTGTACTCTAAGATCCAATCTTTGCTTCCGCGTCTCACATCAGATTTGGTAGTCGATGTCATCTTAAGAATTATAGCCTTGTATCTTAGCTTTCAAATGGCTTTGGAATTACCTGAATCGGAGTTGTGTGTTCTGAGATATGATTGAATGAATCAGGACTGCTAGTTGAATTTCACAGTGATCTTTGAACTGGAAAATCTGGGGTTGTTTTGCTAAATTTAACCTAGTTAGGGTGAGAACTGGACTACGTAGTCTTCATCAAAGTTATATCCCTCTGTCTTAGCTTCGAAACGGTATAACTTGTACTTCAATCCAATAAGCATAGTTTCGGTTATGTCCGATACGCTAAGTAGCGGTGAAACTGCCTTTTTGGTTCCTTAGCTTAAAGCTCATTTCCGGTCGTTTTCCTAGCTAAATCTTGTACTTGAATGACTTTGAGCCTATTGAACGGCTGTTGTGACGAATTTATATTGCGTATGACTTTGGGATTGATTGAGTAAAATAATGAAGCCATAAGTGGCTGGGAAAATAGGTAAATACAGAGGGCATGCTGCCCAAAATTTTAGGGCTACGCGATTCCTTCAATTGAGTTGATCTTAGTACAAATGAAGGGTTTTGGGGGTTGTTTGTAACCCTAGGACCAACTGTTATCTTTTTGCTCAAAAGTCATATTTTATTCTTTTGTACTAGTACTTAACTTGGAAAGGCGTACAACATGTAGTCGAGCCTCACTTGTGCATTCCGTTTACTTGATTTTGGATGTGAAACCTTCAATTGTTTTACTTTGATGATTTTAGGGTTTCTTGGCGATTAAAGCCAGTTTGAAGTGAAAACTTTTGAAGTATTTGTACTTGAACCGGTGAGTGTACCACTCCCCTCATTTGCTGCTTAACTTGGTTTCTGCCCTTGCAATCTGCGATTTAAATGACTGCACTATCTGTTTATTCTATTTGAGATGAGAGTGTACTTTATCACACTCGTTCTCTTGTCTGTCCATATGCCTATTTACTGTGTATGATCTGTTAACTGTATCTGAGTCTGTTCGGACATCATTTGGAGGCTGGTATCAAACGACCTTTCTGTGACCTCTGAGATCAACACCCGTGGCTAGTTACTCAAGTCGGGCCGGCAAGGGCCTGGTCGATTAGATAATGAACCACGGTAGTCTGTTTTGGGAATCTTTGGGTATTGAGACTCTTGATTCCGGTATACTCGAGTATTACCATTACTGTTCCTAAATGGAGTTCGGGCCAAGTAGGGGTATGTTTGGAGGACGGAAATTGGTGTAAAGTGGGGTCTATGGATATGTTGGTTCTATGTACGTTGACGGAGAGTCAACGGGTTCGGATCAAGTACTGCAAATGGAAATCTGGCTCCTGAGAGCCCCTGTATCCTTTCCCTTTGAATCTCTGTGTCTAACTGCTTTCCTTTATATCTGGTATATGTATCTGACTGGTTAACGTGAAAAGCCATGATTTTACCCCTATATCATTGGCACCTCATTGAGCATAAGCTCACCCCTTTCTGTTGCCTTTGTTTTCCTTACAGGAAACCACTTTTGGGGACTATGATGTTTTGAAGCACGAGTTGAGCTAGTTTTCATATATTTTGTAAAGCTCCTCGATAGTTGGAAAAACACTAAATATATTTTGATCCAATTATCTTCCTTTTGTTTTGTAAATTACCAACGTATGTGTATAACACTGTTTAACCCTGTTTATGTGTCCTTCCGAGTTATACGACATGGCACCCACTATTCATCGACGGTTTTGATTTTCGTTTGGCTATTTTGCGATTTTGACTTGGTTGAGCGCGCTTTTATTTTCCCGGAACGTTTTAGATCGTGTTTAACTGCACCGTTAGTTCTGGCGAGAGCTGGGTAGGCAGTCCGCTAACCTCTTTGGTTCGCCTTAGGGGAAGGTGGGGCTGTCACAGGTGGTATCAGAGCTACTTCGCGTGGTCTCTGCGCGGAGTGAGTTTGGGCCAAGTGGTGTTATGGTCCTACTTTCGTGAATGCGTCGAAAGGTATAAGTGCTCTTTTGAGCATTAGCTATGAACCGTGCATGTCATAAGTGTAAAGATATTTATCATGGGACTTGAGGAAGTTAAGTATGTATGTCGGGTAGGAATCTTTAATATGGATGATTTACGCCTGGGACCGGCCGGCTCGAGTTGTGAATTATCTTAGATGGGATTCTTGCGCCCGGATACGGAAGAGATGAGAGCCTAGGTTAGAAAGGATTTGGGCGAACTAGAAATGTGATTCTATGGAATTTCGTGTGGTTTGTTCGGGTGTTAGTAAGCATTATTAACCTGGATTAAGATATATATTGGGGCATTCTCGTAGATTAGGGATGGAGGCCTAGAAGGGAAATAGTTTTTCGTTAGTTATTTTGTACTTGTGACCTAGTTTGTCTATAGTACTTTTGGATGACCCCGCTACTTCCATGAATTTCTCATACTTGATCTAATTGACTGCTACTGTGTGACTGGTTCGGTACAGTTGTGTTATGGATATATGCTTTTGATCTGTGTGTACCTCTTGTTACTTGCTTATGCCTATAATTATCTTTAATATTATCTTTGCGCCTCGACCTTAGATTGACTTAGATCAATGGAGGGCACTCGTAGTGGACGAGGCCGTAGGCGGGGAATTCGGCAACCCATGTCAGACATGGGCTTTGGGGAAACCTCATCTGGACCTAACCCTGACCCTAGGGTTGACCCCAACGTTCAAATAGCTGCTGCCATGCAGCAAATGACCAACTTACTGGCACAAGTAGTGCAGCAACAGGGTCAAAACCCCAATCCTAACCCTGGAAACCCTGGCAACCACGTGGAGAGCGACGACAGGGCTCTTGAGAGATTCCAGAAGTTTGCCCCACCGAAATTCATTGGGGGGCCCGATCCGGATGTCGCCGAAAGGTGGATCGAGAAAATGGTGGATATTTTTGCTGCTTTGCACTACATCGAGGAAAGGCAGGTGACCTTCGCCGTCTTCCAGCTAGAAGGGGCGGCCCGTTCCTGGTGGAACGTCATTCGACAGAAGTGGGAACGGGAGAAGACGCCCCGGACCTAGGTGAATTTCATGCGAGAGTTCAACGCTAAATTCTTCCCTCCTCTAGTCCAGGAATGGAAGGAAGATGAGTTTATCCGACTTCGCCAAGGGGCCCAGTCTGTAGCGGAATACGAGAGTCAGTTCACCCGCCTGTCCAAATTTGCTCCTGAGCTGATCATTCCTTACAACTTTCATGTTTTAACCCAAGGCTAATTCGGCCTCTAACTAGGGGAAACTGTACCAGGCAGAAGGGGGAAAAACGAAAACCCTAATCTGGAAATTTCAGTTCAAAGCGGAAATTTTTCGCAAATAGCTACAATTTACGCATCAAAGCTTCATTCTAGACCATTCTAAGCCATCATCCATGGTCACACAATACTAAACATATGAAATCAGAAAAAATCATGCATAAAAATAAAAATTCCTCAATCTCCGCCAAAATCACAAAATCTTACACAAGACCAACTCTATGACTAACACAAGTCATTAATTTCACATTATCAAGACCAAAGAAAGAATTCCTTAAATACTCACCTTGCAACCTCAAGAAAACAACCAACTTAGCACCACTTTCTTCCAAATCACTTCACCAACAATCTTACTCCTACCTCGAGAAGAGTTTTTATGGAGAAATTGAAAGTTTAAACGGTTGATTTGAGAGATTGAGCAAGATTAGAGGCAAGAGAGTTGAGAGTTTTCTTTCTTCCTAGAATGAGAGAGAGAGAGTCGGCCAAGGATGTATGAAGAAGATGAATTTTTGGTCAATTTTTGTATTAATTGGTAAAGTGATGAATAGTGGTCAAATCCAAGAATTAATCACAAGGTGACACTTGTCACCCTTATTAATGCATGGCTATCCTTTTGTTTCCTCAACACTCATCCATATGGTATCCTCTAATTATCTCTTAGCACCTAGTAAATTAAACCCTGTATGCAAAACTTAACCTAATTGGCCGAATTTTACCGAACTTTCCGCACTAGCGGGTCCCACGCCCGATATACACTCTTAATTTCTCAAAAACTAACTGATACTAGAAAAATAAGTTAAAAAATATATTTACTCATAAAAATTATTTTTAAAATTGTTCGTATAAATAAAATGTGGAAAAGCGTGCAATTAAAAGAAAATAAAACCTAGAAATTAAGAAAATTACGGGTCCTCACACGCAACGAGTAGAGAATGCTAGGCTGCAGGTGAAAAACTTCCAAGCCAAGAAAAGGGGCTTTCCTGGGAGTAGCTCTGAGAAAGAAGGTACAAGTACGCCCCCTAAGATTGGAAAGGGAAACGGGGGAGTACGACAACTGGGGGTGTCGCGTGATGTCTCTCAGGAGGGACCGGTCTCTGCTACTCGTGGTCCCTGTGGATATTGCGGAGGGCCAAATCATACGGAGGCAAATTGTTGGAAGAAAGAGGGAAAATGTCTGCGCTGCGGAAGTGCCGATCATCGGATTGCTGACTGCCCAGTTCGATTGCGAAAAGGAAAAGGGACCCCGCAACCCATTAAGACTAACCCTGGACAGTTGGAAAAGGAAGGGACTGGATCCAAAGTACCGGCTCAGGTGTACTCTTTAGAACACCATCAGGGTCCTGACTCGTCTGAGGACGTAGATGGTACGATCCGTTGGGTGCCTTAGATTTTGATAGATTCCGTTGATAAGAAAATTTCGAGGATGAAATTTCTTTAAGGGGGAGAGTGTGTGAGGACCCGTAATTTTCTTAATTTCTAAGTTTTATTTTCTTTTAATTCCACGTTTTTCCATATTTTCTTTATTCGGAAAATTTTAAAAAATAATTTTTATGAGTAAATATAGTTTTTAAATAATTTTTCTAGTATCGGTTAGTTTTTGAGAAATTAAGATTGTATACCGGACGTGGGACCCGTTGGTGCGGAAAGTTCGGTAAAATTCGGCCAGTTAGGTTAAGTGTTGGATACCGGGTTTATTTTAGCAGGTGTTAAGAGATAATTAGAGGATACCCAATGGATGAGAGTTGGAGAGACAAAAGGATAGCTATGCATTAATGGTAGTGACAAGTGTCACTTGGTGGTTAATTCTTGACTTTGACCACTATTCACTACTTTACCAATTAAATCAAAAATTACCCAAAAATCATCTTCATTTGCAAGCTTCTTGGCCGGCTATCTTCAAGGGAAAAAGAAGAGAAAACTCCCAACTTTCTTGCTTCTAATCTTGCTCAATCCTCAAGTTCAACCGATTAAACTTGGATTTCCTCCATAAAACCTCTTAGTTTAGTGGTATTAAGGTTGGTTGTGAAGTGGTTTGGGAGACCAAGGTGCTAAGTGCTTCCTTTCTTGAGTTGGTAAGGTGAGTAGCTAAGGAACCTCTCTTTTCTTCTCAATAATGTGTAACTAGTGGCTTATGTGAGTTAAAGAGATGGTTTGAGGTGTTATTTCTTGACTTTTGGTAGAAATTGGTGAATTTTATATTTATCCATGATTTTTTCTATTTTTATATGTTTAGTATTGGTTGGTCATGGATGATGGTTGGGAATGGTTTAGAATGAAACTATAGTGCGTAAATTGTAGCTATTTGTGGAAAATTTCCACTTTGAAAGGAAATTTCGGAATTAGGGTTTCAATTAACACCATTCTGCCCGGTACTGTTTCTCCTACTTAGAGCCGAATTAGCCTTGGGTTGAAACATTAAAGTTGTATAGAATGATGTTTTATAGTTTCTTACAAAATTTCAGCCCAATCGGAGCAACGTAGCCTGAGAAAATACCGAAATACCCCTGCTGCCCTGTTTCTGTCCAAAACTGATAATCAGCTTCTGTAATTGGTTAGTTTGACAGGGAATACTACTGATTTGGTTGTCGATGTCTTCTTAAGAATTATAGCCTTGTATCTTAGATTTCAAATGGCTTTGGAATTAAATGAATCGGAGTTGTGTGTTCTGAGATATGATTGAATGAATCAGGACTGCTAGTTGAATTTCACAGTGAGCTTCGAACTGGAAAATCTGGGGATGTTTTAGTAAATTTGACCTAGTTAGGTTGAGAACTGGACTATGTAGTCTTCATCAAAGTTATAGCCCTCTGTCTTAGATTCGAAACGGTATAACTTGTACTTCAATCCAATAAGCATAGTTTCGGTTATGTCCGATACGCTAAGTAGCGGTGAAACTGCCTTTTTGGTTCCTTAGCTTAAAGCTCATTTCCGGTCGTTTTCCTAGCTAAATCTTGTACTTGAATGACTTTGAGCCTATTGAACGGCTGTTGTGATGAATTTATATTGCGTATGACTTTGGGATTGATTGAGGAAAATAATGAAGCCACAAGTGGTTGGAAAAATAGGTAAATACAGAGGGCACGCTGCCCAAAATTTTAGGGCTACGCGATTCCTTCAATTGAGTTGATCTTAGTACAAATGAAGGGTTTTGGGGGTTGTTTGTAACCCTAAGACCAACTGTTATCTTTTTACGCAAAGTCATATTTTATTCTTTTGTACTAGTACTTAACCAGGAAAGGCATACAACATGTAGTCGAGCCTCACTTGTGCATTCCGTTTACTTGATTTTGGATGTGAAACCTTCAATTGTTTTACTTTGATGATTTTAGGGTTTCTTGGCGATTAAAGCCAGTTTGAAGTGAAAACTTTTGAAGTATCTGTACTTGAACCGGTGAGTGTACCACACCCCTCATTTCCTGCTTATCATGGTTTCTGCCCTTGCAATCTGCGATTTAAATGACTGCACGATCTGTTTATTCTGTTTGAGACGAGAGTGTACTTTATCACACTCGTTCTCTTGTCTGTCCATATGCCTATTTACTGTGTATAATCTGTTAACTGTATCTGAGTCTGTTCGGACGTCGTTTGTAGGCTGGTATCCAACGACCTTTCTGTGACCTCTGAGCTCAACACCTGTGGCTAGTTACTCAAGTCGGGCCGGCAAGAGCCTGGTCGATTAGATAACGAACCACGGTAGTCTGTTTTGGGAATCTTTGGGTATTGAGACTCTTGATTCCGGTATACTCGAGTATTACCATTACTGTTCCTGAATGGAGTTCGGGCCCGGTAGGGGTATGTTTGGTGGACGGAAATTGGTGTAAAGTGGGGTCTGCGGATATGTTGGTTCTATGTACATTGACGGAGAGTCAACGGGTTTGGATCAAGTACTGTAAATGAAAATTTGGCTCCTGAGAGCCCCTGTATCCTTTCTCTTTGAATCACTGTGTCTAACTGCTTTCTTTTATATCTGGTATATGAATCTGACTGGTTAACGTGAAAGGCCATGATTTTACCCCTATATGATTGGTACCTCATTGAGCGTAAGCTCACCCCTTTCTGTTGCCTTTGTTTTCCTTACAGTGAACCACTTTTGGGGACTATGATGTTTTGAAGCACGAGTTGAGCTAGTTTTAATATATTTTGTAAAGCTCCTCGATAGTTGGAAAAACCCTAAATATATTTTGATCCAATTATTTTCCTTTTGTTTTGTAAATTACCAACGTATGTGTATAACATTGTTTAACCCTGTTTATGTGTCCTTCCGAGTTATACGACATGGCACCCACTATTCATCGACGGTTTTGATTTTCGTTTGGCTATTTTGCGATTTTGACTTGGTTGAGCGCACTTTTATTTTCCCGAAACGTTTTAGATCGTGTTTAACTGCACCGTTAGTCCTGGCGAGAGCTGGGCAGGCAGTCCGCTAACCTCTTTGGTTCGCCTTAGGGAAAGGTGGGGCTGTCACATCAAATTGAAGGGGTATCATATTTTAAAATGGTAAATCAATCATAATATTCGCCAAGCGGAAAATATATAAACCAAGTAAAAATGTAGCCCCTCAAACACCCTTTTGAAAGAACCGATGACATTTTCAATGAAATACGTCCAACTTGACACAAAACACATTTCCAAAACCACTTGAACTTACTCACAATACAAGAAAATAAACGGACGGCATTTCCCCTTAAATTCTACATTTTCACCCTACAATCCAAAAACCCATTACTCATAGCAATTAACCATTATCACATATACGGTTAACAAGCAATAAAACACACTCAATTAGGCCATAATACTCTTCAATCAAAGCCAATTAAAAGCTTAAGAGCCAACTATAAGAAAACCCCCAAATGAAACCCTAAAACCGGAAAATTTTCCGCAAACGATCGCAATTAACGCATAAGAGTTCCATTTACCACCACTTCAATCCATCAATCCAAGCCCATTTCATGATTATAATATAAAATCAGAAAATACCCAATAAATCAGAAATTGAACCAACTTGACCTAAAACCATGAAATCATCCACAATATAGCATCTTTAACCTTCACAAGCCACTAATTAACCAAGATTAGAACCAAAAGAGAATTCTTAACAACTCACTTTAGAACTCAAGCAAAGGTAGGAACTTAAGGCTTCCCCTTTAAAAACAACTCCACAAAGAGCTTTACCCCTTCTAAGAGATCACTCGTACGGAACGGATGTAAAATCAAACGGTGAAACTTCAAGATTTTGGCAAAGATTGAAACTAAGAAAATTTAGAGCTTTTCTCCCTTTCTCTCTAAGAGGCTCGGTCAGGCAAGAAGCAAAATGAAGATATTTTGGGGCCAAAAGAGTATAAAAAGGGAAGGAAACAATTGGTCAAACCTGCTGACTGACTGTGACACGTCACAATCCGGCCGGATTCCTAGCCGGATTTGAGGCAGAGACGGAACTATTTTTTTTTCAAAAATCACAAACAATCCAGCCAAGAACTGGCCGGATTTCCGGCCGGATTTGGTACAAAACATTTTCAGCAAAAAGTTTTCTTTCCAAGCCCATATGCAACGTTTGTCCGTACTTCCAACAAAGATTATATATCTAATCTCACACAAATACACCTTATATACATATCACGCACACAAATACACGAAATAACCAAACCTTCCTTTGTTCAAAACAATTGATTAACAAATTTTCACTTAAAAGGGGAAATGAGAATAAACCAAAAGGGCTGAGAAAAAATGAAAGGTTTAGGGTTCTCACATGCTTCACCACTAGAATCCATTAATTGATCATTGTTGTGAGAACCCGTAATTTTTCCATTTTCTAGGTTTTATTATATTTCTAGGTTTTCTTATCTTCAATGGTTTGTTTTCTGCACTTTCTGTATCCGGAAAATTTTTTAGATAATTTTTATGAGTAAATATAGTTTTTAGATGATTTTTCTAATATCGAATGGATTTTGAGAAATTAAGAGCGTATACCGGACGTGGGACCCACTAGTGCGAAAAGTTCGGAAAAATTCGGCCCACTAGGTTAAGTTTTGAATACTGGATTTAATTTACCGGGCGTTAAGAGATAATTAGAGGAAGCTATTTGAATTGATGTGAGAGGGAACAAAGTGATAGACTTGCATTAAATAAGTGACAAGTGTCACTTGGCTATTGGTTGGACCATTTGACTACTATTGCATGTCTTACCAATTGACTTAAATATCTTAAAAATTCACCAAAAATCCCTCATTCTTCTCTTTCTCTTGGCCGAATCTCTTAAGCAAGGAAAGAAAGAAAACCTCTTCAATTTCTTGATTCCATCTTGCTCCAAATCACTAAACCAACCATTTAAACTTGTCTTTGTTCCATAAAACATCTTCAAGTAGTGTTTGTGGGTTGTTGTGTGCAGTTTTTTGTGGAAGGTTAAGGTGACCAATTGCTCTCTCTCTCTTGTTCTTAAGGTGAGTTGTGAAGAACCACCCTCCTTCTTGAATTGATGCTTAAATCATGCTTAGTGGTTGTATGAGATGCAATTTTATGGATTAAATCTTGAGTTTTGGTTGAATGATGAAGTTTTATTATTTTTGGGGTTTTTTCTGTTTTAATATAAGCATGATTGTGTGGCTATCTATGACGATTAGAAATGGTATATGAGGCATCTAGAAGGTGGAAAAAGTGGAAGATTGCAAGTAATTTCTGTTTTGGAAGAAAATTGAAAAACCTAGGGTTCATGAAGCTACATTCTGTCCGAATTTTTAGGTCCTAGATGAAGGCCGAATTGGCCTTAGCCTAAAACATGAAAGTTGTAGGGAATGACATTTTAGAGGTGCCTACAAAATTTCAGGTCAATCGGAGTTGTGTAGAATGAGAAAAGTCGAAATTACTATTGCTGTTCTGGTTTTACCCGAATGTAAGAACGGCGCCTGTAATTGGTTGTTTTGGCTGGAATTGCTTCCGAATTGGTTGTTTAGGCCTTCTGATGAAATTTATCCCTGTTTCTTATCTTTCTTCTGGTTTTGGAATTTCTGGATTCGGACTTAGGAAGGCTGAGTTATGATGTTTCCGCTAGAATGCGTTTTGGTGAATCTGTTTTACGTTTTTGATGTAGTATCTTGCATTTTTGACCTGTTTTCACTCAAAACTGGGTTGAGTTACCTTCTGTGATATTGTAGCCCTGTCTTTTAGCTTCGAAATGGTGGCTCTTGCACCCTCATCCGATAATCGTAGTGAAATTGGTGCCATTACCGCAAAATGAGGACAAAAACTGTTTTTTTTCAGGGCCAAAGCTAATTGCATTTCCGAAATTTCTGGTTTCCTCTAATGTTTGTATATGCTTAGGGAACCCTGTTTTGGTAGTATGTAGAATTGGTTTATGACTTATAATCGAGTCTTCTTGTATTTATTTGACTAGTTAGGGCTTGACTTCCATATCCGGTCATTTCCTAGCTAAATTTGGTACTTGAATGCCATTAAGCCTAGTGAACGGCTTTTGGGAATAAGATTATTTTGTACGTGATGTTGGGACTGATTTGAGGATATCATGAAGCCATGATGGCTGGAAAATAGGTAAAAACAAGGGATATGCTGCCGACCAAACCAATCCAATATCAAGTATTTAACTCAAGTATCATGTTCAATCATGTACTTGGAAGCACTCACCAAAGATTTAGTGCTTGTCAAAATCACGTTTAGGTGTAACTCCTTGGTTGGAGTCCAAATCTGCGATACAATATCATTTAAAAGTTTGAAATCAACTAGGGTTCGAAACTTAAGAGTTTCGCTTCAAGAAGATCAAGTAAATGAAACTCATTTAGATAGGGTTCATATTACGTATCAAACTCTAGAAAATTCATGCTCGCTCGTTTAATGTTGCTAACGAAGCAACTAAAACTTTGGAACTCATATTTGAGTCTAAAAGACGAGAAAAACAGATTTCGAGTGGTCACTACTTTCATTTTTTCAAGCGTACGAGTTTCGGCCAAATTTCAGCTTATATACCTCTACGAAAGAAGACTCAAATACCCTAGACAATTCAAGTTCAATTCATCCTCAAACCTTTGCTCAAGTCGCGAGTACACCCGCCTAGCCTTCGATTGAAAATTTGGGCAGCATGCCCTTTGTATTTAGCTATTTTCCAACCATTTATGGCTTCATTATCTTCCTCAACTCAGCCCAAATTCACACATGAACAATCTTAATACAATAGCCCTTCAATAGGCTCAATGTCATCCCAATACAAGGCAATTCTAGCAATGCAACCGGAAGCCAATTTTAAAGACAAATAACGAAACAGCAGGTTTGACATCTCTTGGTGTTTCGGTCACAACCGAAGCTACACTTATCGGATTGGGGTACACTTTATGCCGTTTCAAAGCCAAGATAGAGAACTACATTTTCTATGAAGACATCAACACCCAATTCATTCATTTTCAAGGTCAAAATCTGCAATCTCAGAGAAAACAAAAAAAATTGTCCGCGAAACAGTGCATTTGGCAGTCAGGGGTAAGTTTGTCATTTTATACGTTACAGTGCTCTGATTGAGCTGCAATTTTACAGGGAGCTATATAACTCCATTACAACTTTCATGTTTTGACTTAGGCCTGATTTGGCCTCTAACATGGACGAATCATACAGGTTAGAAACAGGGCAGATTCCACTATCAATGTTGGAAATTTCTCTACTAAAGCTGGAATTTTAGAACTAAAGCTGGAAATTTCAACCAAAGCTGGAAAACCATATACCAAAACTTAAAAGTTCAAATCAAAGTTAAACCAGCTCGTATCAAAACTATGAAGTTCATCTCATGGCTAGAAAATGCATATCAAGGCTGGAAATTACATGCTACCCTAGCCAAAACCATAAAATCTTTCATAACCATGCTTCTTTTAGCTTCAATCATAACTTATCTTGAATGAATCTCAAGAGACAAATAAAAGAGATGTTTTCTAGAAACTTATCTCATACCCCAAGCAAACAAGAGTTTTATTCCTCCAAAAACTCCACCAACGTCTTCTCTCCAAGCTTAACTTAAGATTAATCGGTATGGATTTGGGTTAGTGTTTGGATTTTCCACAAATCAAGACGGAATTTTTCTCTCTTCCTCTCCTCTCTCTCTCGGCCAAGCTTGCAAGAAAATGAAATGGTTGGGTTCGATGTGTACAAGATGAAGACTAAGAAAGGCTTGGTCAAGACCTTGGATAGATTTTTTTCCTCTTTGTTTTTCCCCCTAGCTCACGGTTCTCTCTCTCTCCTACTCTTAAGTTTGTTTTGTTTGCTTTTAAGACATGAAAGATGAATTAAATGATAAGAAAGTTTTGGTCAAAAGTTCAACAAATGTTCAACACTTGGCACCACCAAATTTTCTCTTGTTTTTGGTTTCTTTTCCTCTTGTTTTTAGGTCAAATATTTCGGCTGCTTTAAGGGTTAAGGCAAGAAAGTAGTGGTCAAGTGGGGTACTTAATCGGTAGCAAACGGTGCACGTCGGTTCAAGCCTATTTTCCTTAACTCACACGTACTTGTGTTTTTACTTATCGTTCACTCACTTATTATTAACACTTCTAATCACACACTTTTCTTACCTAATACTCATTCTTATCCACCAAATTTAATGCACATACCTCACCAAGTGATCACACTACCAAAATGCACCAAAAACACATCAAAAACCCTAGTATGCACAAAAAACCCTAACTTATGATCTTCCTTTAGAAAAATCATAACTTGAGTTATAAATATCAAAATTTCATACAACTTGGCCTGTTAAAAACTAGACTTCACTACTAATAATCTTTAGAAGACACCTCAAAGAGATTCAAGTCATAAATTGGTCCAAATTGAGCCATAAGCTACTACAACATTCCTATTGTTACTTGTGCAGGGCAGAATTTTTAGTCAACTTTACCAATTTTCTGGAATTTATAGAGATTGAATCAAACCCTAAATTTTATACCGTAAGAATCCCTATGAGTCTATTTTCAAACGGAACTCAATTCCGACTTTCCTATACGAAGTTATAGCCAATTTTCCAAAGCTGCGCAGAGCCTCCTGCGAAAATTTCCAGATTTTCTACCAACTTGAGATTATGAAACTTTTCTTAACAAAATTCACTCCCTTGGCTCAAATTCAACCATTAAAACAACCAAGAATCTAAGGCAAGTAAGTTCAAATAAGAGCTATAAAGACAAGTAAAATTTTGGGGTCTCACAAAAGCCACAAGAGAAGTATATTCAAAACCAATTCTATTTCATGTTGAATTTAAAGTTCCATGGATTTTCTGTTGGAGGTTCAAAATTCATCAAGAATTAGAAAAACCACTTCCAATGTCCTTAATTCGAGAATTCAAAATTAAATGGTGGGCTAGTTTCCATTGAGATCCATGTGACTAAGAAAATGTCCTCAAATTTTTAGAAACAGGAGAAAAACTCAAATGGTCAGTTCATCAGATTTCAAAAGGAAGTACTCCAAGCACACCTCAGAAGAAAGAACAAAAGATACCACTTTTGAACAAAAGCGCACCTCCTGAAATATTATAAGAATATATTAGCTACCTACAAAAGAAGACAAATGAGTGAGTGGGTTTCTCGTCGGATTCCACTTTTGATCCATACGGTGGACCATGTGCACAAGACCCAAATGATATTTAATCAAAAGATGTCAGCCATTTCAAAAGCAGATAAGATGCAATCTCCAAAGCACCAATCAAAAGAAGATAAGAGTATCGGCATCAATTAGAAGATGATAAGAATGTCGGAATACAAATTCAAATGAGCTTCAAATGCAAGTGTCGGTTTACAAATGAAATTCAAATGTAATATTCTGATAGCTATAAATAACCTTCAAAACAAGAATGAAGGTACTGAATGTTTAAAAAAGCAAGTGTTCTAAGTGTTCTTCACTACGCCCTTCTCTTGTAATCTTGTTTTCAATAAAATTCTAAAGTTTACATTCAATTTATATTATACCGTTTTAAAGAGCAAATCCTTAAGGCTTCTACAATTTTTAAAGTTTCCACTTTCAAGTAAGTGTATCAAACTTCATCCCTGAATTTCTTTATTTGTGTCTGATTTTCTTTAATATACACCTGGGTTCTGGTTCTGGTATCAGAGCCATGCCTATAGTTTGTTTTGATTTAGTTCCTACATCTAATATCTGAAATATGCATTCATCTTATTATTTACAAGACATTATAAATAATTACCTATTCTGATGTTGGTAAGATCGTGAAACTTATAAGTCGGTTGGTAAGCCCATGGAAGAAGATAGGGTGTTCCACGCTTAGGTTAGTTTGTTCTCATTAGAATAGAATAAATATATATGATTATTAGACAATATAAAAATGGTTGCATTCTTTAGACATCTTGCGAGGATCCGAATTTTCTTACTTTTATTTTATTTTATTGGCTTATTTAATTATTTATTTACCCGTTTTCTCTGAATAATTTATTTCAACCATTTTAAATCCATTTTCATGGAACAATATCTCACTTATATTTTTTAAAAAGGCCCGTTAGCAAATTTAATTCTTCTACAACTCGTCTAGTAAGGAATAGCGAATACACATTTTTCGAGGCGATATTCGGTCCGAGAGTGCAATAATCTTGAAGAATTAAGGATGATCAATAGTAGACTAAGAAAAGTTAATTGAGGGATTAGATGTGAGTGAGTTAAATTAAGCTTTTATCGCGGGGTCGAAAGTTTCTCGAAAGTCGTGCCAGTACGACTAATTGGAGATTTGAGGATTTAATACTAGACTCATAAGTATGAGTAATTAAAGTATTAGACGAATTACCTAAGAGGATTAGTATATAAGTGTATCAAACAAGAGAGGAAGTGGTAGTGCACAACACTATTGAGCACTATTAAGAGTTGACTTTCTAAGAAGGTATACAATGATCAAACCCTTAATTCTTGATTTATGGAAGTTATATTGCACTTGTGATCTTATAAATTCATATGGGTAGCTTTGGATGGTTGGAAATTTTGTGTGTGGGCTCTATGAAATCCCACTATGGCTTGATGGACTGATTTGATGAGATTTGATGTTGTTTATGTTGGAATAGTGTTTAATCTTGTGGAAATGAGTTGTATTGTTGAACAAAGTTCAAAGGAAGTGAAGAGGAAAATTTTTCCCGTTCTACCCTTGTCATTGCCGTGACCCTTAGTGCATTTTTTTTGTGGTCCAAATGACTTGATTCTGATGTATATGTGTAATATAGGTTGTTTATAAAGTTTTCTCAAAAATTTACGTGATTTGGATGAGTGAATGTTGAGATTTCGAAAATTTGCCAAAGCTGGAATTGTGTCCTGTATTGTTCTGGCAGTGATTTTGTTTCGGCCATAACTTTTTACTCCGACGTCAAAATCGAGTTCCGTTTGTGGAACTAGAAACTAGACTTTTCAGTTTTCCAATGGTATAAAATGCACATCCTGATTCCACCTGAGTGATCCATGCCAACCTTGTAAATTTGCCTGTTCTGTTTCACGTCTGTACTGGAAGCTCTGTTTTAAACAACGAATTGATGCTCAAAAATGAGCTAGTTGTGGATAGAATTTTAAAATGATTTCTTCTGAGAAATTGTAGCCTTATGAATGTATTTTTCAACGCCACTAACCACGCTCAATTATGAGTTTAATTGAGTGAGATGTGGCCAAATTACAGAACTGTCTTCGTGTAAGAAAACCCTTATTTCGGACTGATTTATAGCAAATCTTGATTTGGGACTTGTTATTCGAAATTCTTGGCGTTAATCACCTACCAAATGTATCTTGGATGTTTCTTAGATATTTTCTACCCAAATGGACCATGTTTGAGAAGATTTCTTTGGCCAAATGTTTAGAAAATAGAAATTTACATACAAGGCAGATTTGCCTTGGAAACTTGGGGGAATTTAATGATTTTGTTAACTGACTTTCCGTATGTATTTTTCTATACAATTTGATAGAGGAATAGCCCTTATATGGTAGTATAATCATACCAAATTTGGTGCCATTCCGAGTCCGTTTCGATGTTCAACCAAAGCCCCAACATTCGTGAATTAAATCTGGATTTGGCCTAACGGTCTCATTTTTTCAGTAACTTTGAGCCGCCATATCTTGGTGCTCAAAACTCCAATTCTTGTTCCACTATTTGTGTTAAAAACTTTGATTGTAACTCTAATTGAGTTCCAAACTTCAGAGGTTAGTTCGCTTTGTGTAAAATTTGCCGAATTTCCAAACTTTGCCGAAAATCAACCCAAATCTGTCTTGGCATTCCAAAACAGCCAGTTTGAGCAAATTTTTGAATGTTTTCCATTTGGAATCATGGAAAAGTGTCTTCTAGGAACTTTTAGTACTTTGGAAGTAGTTTTCAACGGTACCAAGTTTACAAATTTTGGACTTGTAGAGAGTGAGATACGATTTTTCAAAATATGTGTAACAAATCTGAAAATTCCTAACTTAAAAGGAAATGGAGTTTTTCAAACTCATCTTTTTCCTTCGATATCACTTGATCATTTTACACTTGATTTCAAAGATGAAAATCAGATTTCGCTTGTGTTTTAAAACCCCTCTTTTGAGCCTCAATTTACGAGTAATTCAGGCTTATTTTTGTGAAATTTTCTTTGATTGTACAAGTGTGCAATCTTCCTGGATAATTGGGGTTTATAAGTGATATTTCATTATTAATTGCTCAGGCACTCAAGAGGACCTCCAAGAGGATCTCACGGGAGACGCCTAGAAACAAACGCTTGTGCATTGCTACTTGAATCACTTGGTGAGTGTCAAGTGCATGAATTGTTGATAAATGCTTGAATTGTTAATTGAGTATTATGGAATTGTTGAGACGAGTGTGTACTTTATCACACTCGTTCTCCCTTAAGTGATGCTATAATTGAATTGTGCTATGTGAATTTATATTCAAATTGTGTGAAGTAAATTGCTATGTGAACTAAGTGAAGTGTTGCCATTGCAAAATTTCATTTGTGTTGACTCGACGTCAATTGAAATGAATCTTATTGACCAATCATATTTTACTCGTGGGAACGCCCTTTTCCTCTCTTTTTCTTTGAACTACGTGGTACTTAAGATTTGAATACATATGATTTGGTAATTGTACATGAACACGTTTAACTCGTAGGCTCTGAACGGAAGCATGTACCACACCAATTTGGGTGGGAGGTACCTCTCATACCGTCTCAGTGCTATAATCAGTTCCCCGAGCGATAGTATGTACCACACCGATTCGGGTGGGAGGTATCTCTCATGTCGACTCAGAACCGTAAACAATAATTGGTAATCGTACACGAATATGTTTAATTTGTGAACTCTGAGCGAATAGCATGTACCACACCAATTTGGGTGGGAGGTGCCTCTCATACCGTCTCAGTGCTATAATTGGTTCTCGGAGCGATAGCATGTACCACACCGATTCGGGCAGGAGGTACCTCTCATGTCGACTCAAAACTATAAATAAAGTATAAGTCGATTGGAGCGATGTCTCATCGACCACTGAGCGAATAGTATGCACCACACCGGTTCGGGTGGGAGGTACCTCTCATGTCGACTCAGAACCATAAACGTATAATCGATTCCCAGAGCGATAGCATGTACCACACCGGTTCGGGTGGGAGGTACCTCTCATGTCGACTCAGAACCATAATTGGAAAAGTGAAGTTCTACGGACTTGATTACCTACCCGGGTGACGGAATGTCATCAAAAAAAGTATTGGATTGAACTTTGACAAAGAAGTAGGAATTAGCTCTTGAGAGCTCCTGTATCCTCAGTGAATGTGTTAAATTGAAAATTGTGAATTGCTTGAATGTTACAGCTTTAATTCTCACTTAAATGGTATTGTAATTTGAACTACGTGTTTTGCATGTTTTCTTGGCCTCACGAGCATTCGCTCACCCCGTTAGACTTGTTTTTCTTAACAGGAACTGAAATGGAAGGAATTATGGAGAAGTCGACTTGATGGCCCCTTTTGATTAGAATTTTGAATGTATTTGTTTAGAAATTGATTTTGGAAGTTGTATATTTTTGGAATGTAAGATATCTTGGTAGCTTATGATGTAAGACTTGAACGATTATTAAGGAATTGACCTTCGTTTATATTTTGGACTTTTAGTATCGATTGGTTATTCTTAAGTTTGAATTGAAGTTGTATCGAGTTCTGGCGAGAGTTGGGCAGACGTCCCGCGGATACCCTTGGGTTCGCCCTTGGGAGGAGTGGGGGCGTCACAGTTGGTATCAGAGTTTAAGTTTCAGATCTTTGTAGAGTGTCCTAGGCTTAAAAGTTTAGAATGCCGGACTGTGGGATTTGATTGTGTATTACGTGCGATGTGATCTTGGTGCTTGAGGTTGTAGCACCATTTTTGCTCACAAAATACTATAAGACTTTACTCTTTAAGTTAGGTCGGAGGTGAATCAAGATTTGGAAATTTAAATAGCCATTTGGTGAGTTTAAGGGTTAGGAACCTTGCTTCCTCCATTATTTTGTTTGCCGAACTTTTCGAAGGAAAAGTTGAACCATTTGAACAATTTTGGGCTCCACTTTGAACTTGAAAATGAGACATCTTTTGCATTCCGTTTGGTTTGACTTATTACCCTAGCTTGTATAAGAACTTTCACCTTGAATCTAGTAAAGAGGCTAAGAATTTAGAAAGTAGCTTAGGCTTTTGGATGGAATCTGGAGTTTATAATCATTTGAATGATGTAGTTTGGTATCATGGATTCTTCTAGTTTTGTCCCTAACTAGGCTTATGATTTTCTTTTTAAATCCTGCTTAGGATAATTGGGGTGGTGCTCGCTGTGAGGCCTTTTGTATTTTGCCTACATGTATTCCTATATTTGTGGAACTTAGTTGTCTATGACCTGTATTTGATACTATTAACTCGTTGTATGCACATTGACATGTTACATGACTTCTAGTTTATGCAAATAGCTATGCTTTGATTCAAAGTGTTCTTGCAATGTGTACCTCTTTTTCAATTCATGTGCTTATGCTTCCTACTTTTATTATGCGTTTAGAATCTTGCTAAATGGATCGGCGAGGACGTGGACGGGGGCATGGGCGTGGGATTCGGCAACCCCGCACTCCCGAGAGAGGTGAGGGATCCGCGACTGGACCAAACCAAAACCCTAGAAACGAAGAGGGTGACCAAGTGGCTATGGCCATTAACCGCATAACCGATATTCTCGAGCGCTTAGCTGAGCGCCAGGGACCTGAACCAGTCGACCATCCTAGGAACCAAGAGAGGGGTGAGGATAGAGCTCTCGAGCGATTCTTGAAGTTCGCTCCCCCTAAGTTCCATGGAGGGTCTGACCCCGAAGTAGCGAAAAATTGGTTTGAAAGGATGGTTGATATTTTTGCTGCTTTAGATTATACCGAGGAAAGGCAAGTGAATTTTGCCATTTTCCAATTTGAAGGGGCAGCACGCTCGTGGTGGAATGTTGTTAGTGCAAAGTGGGAAAGAGAACAAATCCCTTGGACTTGGGTAAACTTTGAGAGGGAGTTTAATATCAAGTTCCTCCCGCCAATTATACAAGAAAAGAGGGAGGACGACTTTATTAAGTTAAAACAAGGGTTATTAAGTGTGGCCGAGTATGAGGAGCGGTTCACCAAACTTTCCAAATTTGCCCCTGAGCTTGTAATCACCAAATGAAAAAGGATAAGGAGGTTTATTCAGGGGTTAAATGTACAAATCCAAGATTCACTAGCAGCTGCCCAGATTACCACTTTTTTGGATGCCTTGGATAAGGCACAGAGGGTAGTGAATGCTAAGTCTCAATCTAAGGCTTTTCATGCTAGAAAGAGGGGCAACCCAAGCGATAACCCTAAACAGTCCGAGAGGTCTACCCAACCCCTTAGAATGGAAAAAGGGGCTGGAGAAGTGAAGATACCTGAAAAACCCGGAGAAACTCCATCAAGCGAAGCCCCGCCAAAAGGAAATCAGAGTAGGCGAGGTCAACAAAAGGGGAAATCTCAAACTAGCCAAGCCGTGACTCCTAACGTAACTTGTGGATACTGTGGAAAGATTAACCACACTGACACCGAGTGCTGGAGAAAGCAAAGAAAATGTCTGAAGTGCGGTAGTACCGAGCATAAGTTTTCGAATTGCCTTAAAGCTTCTAAGAGAGAAGGAAATTCTCAACAACCTGCTAAATCCAATGCAAATCAATCGAGTGCGGGAAGGAATAATTAATGCCGGTGATTGTAAGAGGGATCCAAGTAGTGGAAACTCTACGAGTAGGGGTAAATCTGACTCCACTCGACAAATAGGAATTGTGGTTTTACCCTAGCATAGACTGGCACTTTTAGAGGTTGTACTCTTTTGTATAGGGGATGACATCCTTTTGTGGTATATTGCGACTTAACACATTTTGATCTTGTTGTTTCCCTTTTTCTTTTGAAACGATTTGATGAACTTATTATAATTTAGTATAACTATTATGATCTTTTAGGGTATATGAAAATTTACCTTGCTTTTAATTGATTTTACAGCTTATATGTATCTGTAATCTGTTGCTCCATGTCTCAAGACCTGTAATAAGATCATGAATGGCACCTGAGAATAGTTAAGTTCCATAAGTGTGAGTTTTGAATGGGAGAAGTAAAAGTGATGAAAATTGGTCACGTGAGGAAAAGACAGGTAAAGATTTTGATCGAAAGTGAAGGGGTTAAAAACGCAAGCAAGTCCCTCTAATGAAGGTTTTATAGAGAGATTATGGACTAGAGGAAGCAACCTGGGAAGTAACCATTCGAGAAAAGTATCCAGACCTGTTCACCAATCAAGGTATAATTTCGAGGACGAAATTTTCTTACGGGGGAGAGGATGTGAGGACTCGCAAAATTTACCTATTTTAAACTCCTATTACCTGCTTATTTAAATATTTTATTGCCCGTTTGCTCCGAATATTTTATTTCAATCTTTTTAGACCCAATTACATGGAACTATGACTTGCAAATATTTTTAAAATGTTCCGTTAATAAATTTAATTTTCGGAAGCTCATCTAGTGAAATTTAGTGAATACGTGTTTGGAAGCAATAACCGATTTGAGAGTACAGTGACCTTGGTGATTGAAGACTCATACATTAGTCATAAAATGGTTATTTTTATGTTTAAGTACTCAAGTATTAGCTAGTGATACTATCATTATAAGAATTTCTTGAAAACTTCACTTTATCGCGCACAAATCGGTAGTACGCGTTTTCGTACGCGCGATTAATTGAGGAACTTTAGACCTTTATTATTAGACCATTAAGAGTGAATAATAATAGTATGAATGGAAGTGCATTAGAGATTTAGTGCACAAGTGAAACAAACTCGAGAGGAATCGGGCACGAAACGCGCACTATTTCTAGTTGACTTTTGGGACACTTTTAGCCATACATTTAAGCTTCTCAAGGAAGCTTCATTTTCAGCAAAAACACTCTCTCTCCTTGCTCAAAGCAGCCGTGCACCATAGGAGGAAAAAAGGAAACCAAAGCTCTTCAATTCTTGCTTCATTTCTTCACCAAATCATCTCAAAATTTACACACAACTTGCAAATCACTTGGTGATCATCTTAACCTAGGAAAGGGGCTTCATTTGCATGGTTTTCTTGAACTTCATTGGACCAAAAATTTCTGCCTTGTCATCTAAGAAGGTATACAATGATCAAACCCTTGATTCTTGATTTATGGAAGTTATATTGCACTTGTGTTCTTATAAATTCATATGGGCAGCTTTGGATGGTTGGAAATTTTGTGTGTGGGCTCTATGAAATCCCACTATGGCTTGATGGACTGATTTGATGAGATTTGATGTTGTTTATGTTGGATTAGTGTTTAATCTTGTGGAAATGAGTTGTATTGTTGAAGAAAGTTCAAAGGAAGTGAAGAGGAAAATTTTACCCGTTCTGCCCTTGTCATTGCCGTGACCCTTAGTGCATTTTTTTTGTGGTCCAAATGACTTGATTCTAATTTATATGTGTAATATAGGTTTTGTATTTAGTTTCCTCAAAAATTTACGTGATTTGGATGAGTGAATGTTGAGATTTCGAAAATTTACCAAAGCTGGAATTGTGTCCCGTATTGCTCTGGCAGTGATTTTGTTTTGGCCATAACTTTTTACTCCGATGTCAAAATCGAGTTCCATTTGTGGTACTAGAAACTAAACATTTTCGGTTTTCCAATGCTATAAAATGCAAATCCTGATTCCACCTGAGTGATCCGTGCCAACCTTGTAAATTTGCCCGTTCTGTTTCACGTCTGTACTGGAAGCTCTGTTTTAAACAGTGACTTGATGCTTAAAAATGAGCTAGTTGTGGATAGAATTTTAAAACAATTTCCTCTGAGAAATTGTAGTCTTATGAATGTAGGTTTCAATGCCACTAACCACGCTCAATTCTGAGTTGAATTGAGTGAGATGTGGCCAAATTACAGAACTGTCTTCGTGTAAGAAAACCCTTATTTTGGACTGATTTATAGCAAATCTTGATTTGGGACTTGTTATTCGAAATCCTTGGTGTTAATCACCTACCAAATATATCTTGGATATTTCTTAGACATTGTCTACCCAAATGGACCATGTTTGAGAAGATTTCTTTGGCCAAATGTTTAGAAAATAGAAATTCACATACAAGGCAGATTTGCCTTGGAAACTTGGGGGACTTTAATGATTTTGTTAACTGACTTTCCGTACGTATTTTTCTATGAAATTTGATAGAGAAATAGAATTTTATATGGTAGTATAATCATACCAAATTTGGTGCCATTCCGAGTCCTTTTCGAAGTTCAACCAAAGTCCCAACATTCGTGAATTAAATCTGGAATTTGGCCTAACGGTCTCACATTTTCAGTAACTTTGAGCCACCATATCTTGGTGGTCAAAAACTCCAATTCTTGTTCCGTTTTTTGTGTTAAAAACTTTGATTGTAACTCTAATTGATTTCCAAATTTCAGAGGTTAGTTCGCATTGTACAAAATTTGCCGAATTTCCAAACTTTGCCGAAAATCAACCCAAATCTGTCTCGGCATTCCAAAATAGCCACTTTGAGCCAAATTTTGAATATTTTCCATTTGGAATCATGGAAATGTGTCTTCTAGGAACTTTTAGTACTTTGGAAGCAGTTTTCAATGGTACCATGTTTTCAAATTTTGGACTTGTAGAGAGTGAGATACGATTTTTCAAAATATGTGTAACAAATCTGAAAATTCCTAACTTAAAGGAAATGGAGTTTTTCAAACTCATCTTTTTCCTTCGATATCACTTGATCGTTTTAAACTTGATTTCAAAGATGAAAATCAGATTTCGCCTGTGTTTTAAAACCTCTCTTTTGAGTCTCGATTTACGAGTAATTCAAGTTCATTTTCGTGAAATTTTCTTAGATTGTACAAGTGTGCAATCTTCCTGGATAATTGGGGTTTATAAGTGATATTTCATTATTAATTGCTCAGGCACTCAAGAGGACCTTCAAGAGGATCTCACGGGAGACGCCTAGAAACAAACGCTTGTGCATTGCTACTTGAATCACTTGGTGAGTGTCAAGTGCATGAATTGTTGATAAATGCTTGAATTGTTAATTGAGTATTATGGAATTGTTGAGACGAGTGTATACTTTATCATACTCGTTCTCCCTTAAGTGATGCTATAATTGAATTGTGCTATGTGAATTGATATTCAAATTGTGTGAAGTAAATTGTTATGTAAAATAAAAAAAGTGTTGCCATTGCAAAATTTCATTTGTGTTGACTCGACGTCGATCGAAATAAATCTTATCGACTAATCATATTTTACTCGTGGGGATGCCCTTGTCCTCTCTCTCTCTTTGAACTACGTGGTGCTTAAGATCTGAATACATATGATTTGGTAATTGTACATGAACATGTTTAACTCGTAAGCTCTGAGAGGAAGCAAGTACCACACCAATTTGGGTGGGAGGTACCTCTCATACCGTCTCAGTGCTATAATCGGTTCCCTGAGCGATAGTATGTACCACACCGATTCGGGTGTGAGGTACCTCTCATGTCGACTCAGAACCGTAAACAATAATTGGTAATCGTACACGAATATGTTTAATTCGTGAACTCTGAGCGGATAGCATGTACCACACCAATTTGGGTGGGAGGTACCTCACATACCGTCTCAGTGCTATAATTGGTTCTCGGAGAGATAGCATGTACCACACCGATTCGGGTAGGAGGTACCTCTCATGTCGACTCAAAACTATAAATAAAGTATAAGTCGATTGGAGCGATGTCTCATCGACCACTGAGCGATAGTATGTACCACACCGGTTCGGGTGGGAGGTATCTCTCATGTCGACTCAGAACTATAAACGTATAATCAATTCCCTGAGCGGTAACATGTACCACACCGGTTCGGGTGGGAGGTACCTCTCATGTCGACTCAGAACCATAATTGGAAAAATGAAGTTCTACAGACTTGATTACCTACCCGGGTGACGGAATGTCATCACGAAAAAGTATTGGATTGAACTTTGGCAAAGAAAGTAGGAATTAGCTCTTGAGAGCTCCTGTATTCTCAATGAATGTGTTAAATTGAAAATTGTGAATTGCTTGAATGTTACAGCTTTAATTCTCACTTAAATGGTATTGTTATTTGAACTACGTGTTTTGCATGTTTTCTTGGTCTCACAAGCATTCGCTCACCCCGTTAGACTTGTTTTTCCTTAACAGGAACTGAAATGGAAGGAATTATGGAGAAGTCGACTTGATGGCCCCTTTTGATTAGAATTTTGAATGTATTTGTTTAGAAATTGATTTTGGAAGTTGTATATTTTAGGAATGTAAGATATCTTGGTAGCTTATGATGTAAGACTTGAACGATTATTAAGGAATTGACCTTCGTTTATATCTTCGACTTTTAGTATCGATTGGTTATTCTTAAGTTTGAATTGAAGTTGTACCGAGTCCTGGCGAGAGGTGGGCAGACGTCCCGCGGATACCCTTGGGTTCGCCCTTGGGAGAAGTGAGGGCATCACACCTTATACACAAATATATCAAATCCATTGCAACAATAAACAAGTATATATCATATTATGGTAAGTGCGATAAAGTACACTATTACCCGATTAAATAAATTACATATCATTAAATCACATTGGTCAAGTATTGAAAACAAGGGTCCAGTTCAATCAGGTATTTGGAAGCACTCACCAAAGGTCTAGTGCCTCTCAAAAGTCACGTTCAGGTCCAACTCCTTGGTTGGCGTCCAAATCTGCGATAAAATATCATTTGCAAATGTAAAACTCTCTCGAGTTCGAAACATAGGAGTTTCGCTTCAAGAAAATCATGTAAATGCAACTCGTTTAAGTAGTATTCAAGATACTTATCAAATTCCGAAAAATTCATGTTCGCTCTTAAAACTTTGAAACTTTGAAGCAATTATACTTTGAAATACCATTTGAGTCGGAGAAATGGAGAAAACGTATTTCTATTAGTCGTAAATTTCATTTTTCCAAGGGTACAAGTTTCGGCTGAATACTAACTTATAGACCTCTATGAAACAAGACTTGAATACCCTAGACGATTCAAGTTCGATTCGTCCTCAAACTCTTACTCAAGTCGTGAGTATATCTACCTAACTTTCGAGTGAAAATTTGGGCAGAAAGCCCTTTGTGTTTACCTATTTTCCAGCCATTTATGGCTTCATTGTTTTTCTTAATTTAGCCTCAAAACACATACAAATAATCTCATCACAATAGCCATTCAATAGACTCAAAATCATCCAAGTACAACACAAGTATAATAATCCAATCGGAAATCAAGTTTTGAAGGCAAAAGACCAAATGGCAGATTCGACATCTTATAACATTTTGGTCACAACTAGAGTTACGTTTATCGGATTGGTGTGAAATTTATACCGTTTCGAAGCTAAGACAAAGGGCTACAACTTTCATGAAGACAACTCAATCCAGTTCACAATTTATCCAAGTTGAAAGTACAGATTACAGAACCAGAATGTCCTTGTCAGTACGGTTGTCAGTACTGAATTCAAATAACAATAATTCAGACTACACAATGCCGTTTGAGGCGTTGGAAAGATGAAACATAGGGCTAAAAGTTTTGTATTTTGGCCAAAGGCTAATTTGATACGGATCAAGGTGAAAAAATGCAACCAGAATGATGAAATGTCAAAACTGTCCGCAAAACTATACCTATGGCAGTCAAGGTTATTTTTGTCATTTCATATGCTACAGTACTATGATTAAGCTGAAATTTTACAGGAAGTTATATGACATCATTTCCTACAACTTTCATGTTTGAGCTAAGCCCAATTCGGACTCTAACATACACGAATAAAACTGGTCAGAACAGAGCAGTTTCAATCCTTAAATCTGGAATTTAATGCATTCAAGGTATAAACGTCACATTTCTAGCTTGAACCACTACTTCAACTTCCTATACAAGCTTATCATCATCATATGATATATAAACAACAAGAAACACCATTGAACAACTCAAACCCTAGTTCAAAAAGCCACCATAATCATCAAAATTACTTAAATAGCTATCATAAGCCAAGAATACAAGTTGCTACATAAACTTAAGCAAGATGAAGGGGAAGAACTAAGATGGACAGCCATAATACCTCACTAAGATGCTTGCAAAAGAAATCCACCACCTCTCCTTGTAAAACTTTTAGCACCCCAAGCTTTCCAAGTGCCCAAAGAAGAGATTAACCGGTTTGGATTCTTGATTTTCACTCAAACTAAGCTAAACTCTAAGATGAAAATGAAGTTTCTTCTCTCTTGTTTGCTCCCTCAAGAGTCGGTCACCATGGAAGAAAAATGGGGAAAGAATGAAGTCCAAGAAAGATAAGAAACTTGGACTTGAATTTGGTCAAAGATAGTTGGATGGTCTCCAAGTGTCCACACAAGATTTGATCTTGAAATTTTCTTCTTTTCCTTGATTTTTCTAGTCAAAATTTTCGGCCATCATATGCTGATTAAGGGCTGATATTTTGGCTCTACTAACAATGAGATTGAGTTAATGAAGTGGTGGTCAAGTGGTGTGTTCAATCGGTAGTGAACGATACCCGTCGGTTCAAGCCGATTTTCCTAAATCGCGTGTACTAGGGTTTTAACTTATGATTCACTAACTTATTATTATCACTTCCAATCACACACTTAATATCATCTAAAACTCACTCTTAATCATTAAATTTGATACACACTCCGTACCGACGAAAAGGCGTAAAAACCCTAATTTACGATAACTTGAAAACGAAAGGAAAAACCCTTGATTCTATATTTATTTGCACTTATTGTGGGGTAAATGAGTAGTAAGGCTATTCTAAGTAATAAATTCCAAATAAAAGGGGATTTTAAGAAAAATATAGGGGACTTTACAAGTCCTCACAAGGAAACACTTATATTGCTTTATATTCTAGGCTAGCGGTCTTGAGGTGACCTATGAGGTAGCTGACTTGAGGATATTGCTTGATTGTTGTTGTTTATGTGAATTATAGCTTGATTTTGGCTTGGTAGTGGAGTGAAAGTTGGAAGAAAACCAAGAGAGGGTGCTGGTTGAATTTGCTGTTCTTGTTGTCTTGCTTTGAATTAGAATTTTGTTGATTATATGGCTGCTAAACTAATTGATAGATGTTGTATTATGTGTGTAGAAAGTGTCTTTCAAAAATCATCTCAAATGGTTGCATAAAACTTGAGTTTTGGAGAAAGTTCGAAATCTGGAAACTGGTTACCAGGGAAGCAGACAGTAGTTCTTTGTCTGAACATAACTCTTTGTACAAAAGTCGAAATTGAGTGTCGTTTGCGGAATTTGAAACTAGACATTCTGATCTTTCAAACGGTATAAGAATCTCCTCCTAGTTTGTTTTGAGTAAACCGTAGCGCAATCGGCAAAGCAGACTGTCCTGTTTGGCCTGTCTGTCTGAGAGAAACTAGGAAGCTGCATCTTGTGGCTCGATTTTGTCTCACTTGTGAAAAGATTTTGAAAATGATATCTTCTGATGAATTGTATCATTTTTAATCTAGTTTCTAAAGCCTTAAACCATTCTCAATTTAGACTTGTATAGAGATAGATATGGTCTGATTTCAAAACTGTGTTGAGGCCTGGTGACTGGAAATTTTCTGAGCAGGTTGCAAAAATCAGCCAAGTTTAAACTATTGTATCCTGCTGCTCGAAACTCTGAATTTAGTTCCACTTGTTGTGTTTGAAACTTGATTTGGAACTCTTTTTTTTATATAAATTTCAGAGGCTGATTCATTTCCTGTGAATTTTGCCGAATTTCCAAACATTGCTGAAAAACCAAGACTGGTTCTGTCCTGTCTTCATGAAACTGTAATTTTCAGCTGAAATTCGAATGCTTTCTGGTTAGATTCTGGAAAAAGTGTCTTCTACAAAGTTCTAGTACTTTGAATCTAGTTTCCAACGGTATAAAGGTTTCCATTTTTGGACTTACAGAACTCGACATACGATTTTTCCAAGTAGTGTCACACTAACCTGGAAATTTTCTGTTTTCAAACAAATATTCCTTTTAAGAACTTTCCACCCTCCTTTGCAATTTCATGGTGGAATACACAGTTTCTTTAGAACTTTAAACTTTTATTTCAAATCTTGGTTTCCGAAGGTTAAACCTCTCTTAATGCATTTTCTTGGTTGTTCCACTTTCTTGGTTAATGACACCTTATTTTATACTTGAGAAATGAACTTCAAACCCTAGCTTTTGCCTCGATTTCCATGAGTTTAAACTCCAAAAAGGGAGCATTTTGGCAAGAGTAGTTCTTGATGAATTGCACTAGTTTTATACTTGAATCTTGGAACCTTGGCTTTGATATTTTTCTATGAAATGATTGGAGTTTTGGATGAGTTTTATCTCCATTAGTTTGGAAAATGTGAATGTCCTTTATACTCTAACTTTTGGGTCATGAGATTAGAAGTTTTGGTAGATGAAAACTTCCTACCTTTTCCTCGATTTTCGTGCCAAAAGTGAAATTAGTACTTTCTTTTGAAATTGAGATTTACTTACCACGACTCGAATCAAAAATGACTTTCGAGTTCCCTTTGAGCATTATTCCAACGTTTTAACGAGAAAAGCTCCTTTAACTTGACTGAACTTGTGATCTTAAATTCTCATTTTTTAATCTCGATTTTCGATGAGTAAAACTCTTTTAAGGCATTGTCTTAAGTTTTAACCAAGTGCATTTTCTTCCTTGAATGTTAAGTGGTATAGAGTTTACGTGAGTGATGGATGGTCACTATTTCTTCAGGTGCTCAAGAGGGATTCGAAAGGAATTCTAGCAAGGACCACTAAAGAACTTATTTGATCATTTGCTTTTGAATTGGTGAGTGCCAAATGCATGACTTGTTGTTTAATACTTGAATTGTTTCTTGTTAATTATGTGATTTGGACTTGTCAAGACGAGTGTGTACTTTATCGCACTCATTCCCTTTTACTTGTTTTAAAAATTGACTTCCTCATACTTGAAAATTATACTTGTATGTAACTCGACGTCCTTTGGAGAGCCATCTCATCGACTTAAACTCGTGCTCGTGTGGACGCCCAAAATTCCATTGGCTAACCTTGTAACTCGAGCCGGCATGGGCTTGGTCGAGAAGCTTGGTGAACCATGGAATATTACAATGCTTGATCTTTTGAGATCTTTCTTGGCATACTCGTGTAGTATCGCCCTTTCGTACGTGTTTGGTTACGGATCCGAGAGGGTGAAATGGTGGATGGAGGTAGTAAGTGGGGTTTCTACGGACTTGATACCTATCCGGTTGACGGAATGTCATCACATGGAGGTATTGGATCGAGCCTTGGCAAAGCAAGTGAAAATCAGCTCCTGAGAGCTCCCGTATCCTTATTGAGTGTGCTTTATTGTTATTTATAAATTACCTAAACTTTCTAGCTTTATTTCTTGTACAAGTGTTAGTGTTACTTGAACTACGTGTTTGCATGCCTTTCTTGGTCTCACTGAGTATTAGCTCACCCCATTAGTTTGTTTTCCTTAACAGGAGCTCAGAATGGAAAGATTTTGGGAAAGCCGACTTGATTACCTTTTGATTAGAATTATGGATGTAAATGGTTTAGTCGACTTTGGATGTTTGTAATTTTTGGGGAATTTTGATGTACCTTTGGAAACTTGTGACGTAAGATTTGAATGTTTATTTAAGGAAGCGACCTTTCTTTGTATCTACTTTTATTATTGGTTGTTTATCCTCAAGTTTAAATTTGACTTGTATCGAGTCTTGGTGAGAGTTAGGCAGGCGTTCCACGGATACCCTTGGGTTCGTCATAGGGAGAAGTGGGGGCGTCACACATCTAATTTTAGGATCTAACTCAAAGCATTCAAACATAGTACAAAGTAGTGAATTTCATATGCCAATAAATAATGCAGGGTGGACAATTATAGAGGAAAAAATAGAACATATTTATAGAATAGGAGTTCTAGATTTTAAAACAACTTTATCAGTCAAAACTCATGAAGAAACAATATCAATTCAAGAAGAATTTCAAACAATTCCATTATTGAATCATTCGACAATTCAAAAATATCTTAGTAAAGGACATAGATATCTTCATTTTGGACTAATTCAAATAGCAGTAAAACCTTTAGTTCATTTAAGAGTAAATGCTCCAATTTATTTAGCTTTAAGAGATAAAAGGCTCGAAAGATACAAGACTTCATCATTAGCCATGATTCAAACAAATGTATGTAATGGAGCAATATATTTCAATCATACCCCTAAATTTTCTATAGATATGATTGACCCTCATGTTTTGAACTCTATAGTATTAGACATTCATTTACAAGGAGATAAATTTGAAAAATAGAGTAAAAAATTTTGCTATAATTTACAGTATGTACTATAGATCCTTATCATCACAATTAACTCCAAAATTTATAATGACTCCAACCCTAAAAGACGAAACAGTAATACTCCAAGTAGAAGCGGATAAACCAACAGTATATACACCTAAAAGATTAAAATGGAATGAAATCACAATATCTACTGAATTTCAAATAGAAAACCCTCAAGTTCCAAGAAACTTAGAAAGAATAGAAGCAGAACAACTAATAGAAGAACCGGATGGAAAAATATTTATAAAATTTCCCTCTTATAGAGAAAGACCATCAATCTCTTCAAATTTTTCATGGATGCCAGCTAGACAATCCTGTTCTGATTCTATTGAATTTGTATCCTCTATTGAAATAATTTAGCATTCAAGTTTAAAATGCCAATACCTGAAGCAATACATCAAAATCAATCTGATTATTCACCAACACATTCACAAATGAAAAGAGATATAAATGTTATAAATAAAGCTAATTTTAAAATTAATTATGAATATTTATAAGAAGATTTTGATGATGAAGAAAATGCAAATAAAAGGATTTGGTTTGCTCAATTATCACCATTATGTAGAAAAAACTTGAAAAGGAATGGAAAAATGAACTAAAACAAAGAAAGTTTAATTTTCCTTTCTTCACATGATTAACGTTTTATACTTTAGAAATATGACTATATAATATCATAGAGCCCCGGTCAACAGGGCGTTGACATTCAGGGATTTTATAAGAGACGAGAGGTGGAATTCAATGTTACTAGCCCAATATCTCCCAAGTGACGTCACGGCGTTGATCTTGCAGCATCCAACCCCTGAGGGAGAGCGGCCAGACGAGGTTGTCTGGATGCCAACGACTTCTGGGCAATTCTTTTCGCGCATTTGGCATCCCCAAATCCCATTGAAGGTGTCCTTCTTTGTGTTACGGCTTCTGATAGGGAGACCGCCTCTGGATGACATACTGGGGTAGTTTGGTGTCCAAGGTCCATCAAAATGCTTTTGTTGTTTTTTGTCTAAATGGGAGTCTATTGAACATCTTTTTGCAATGGGACAGCTAGCAAAGGCGGTCTAGGATTCTTTTGGAGCCACTTGTGGAATATTTCTGCCTCAAGTTCCACTGCGTGATAGACTTGTTGCGTGGTGGATTTCCTCACAGTCTGATGCGCAAAGACGAACTGTGGTTTCTATTCTCCCAAGTTTTATCTGTTGGCACATCTCGAAGGCGAGGAATAAGGCGGTATGGGAAGGGATACACCTGTCATGTGGGGAAATCTGTCATGCCATTCTTCGGGATGTTACCGACGTGGTTGCGAGTAAGTTCCACAAGTTGACGGGGCATTGACTTTTAGTCAGTTCTTTGGCCAACTTTCACAACACATGCCCTTACAGCAGTGCAGATTAATCCGATGGCAAGCAGCAAGTAAGGAGTTCGTGTTACTTAATACAGACGGGTGCTCCAAGGGCAATCCAGGTGCTAGTGGTGGGGGTGGAGACCTACGGGATTCAGATGGTCAGGTATTGATGTGAGAACCCAGAAATTTTCTTATTTTCAAGCCTTTATTTTATTTAATTGCACGCCTTTTCTATATTTTCTTTGTTAGAAAATTTTCTAGATAATTTTTATGAGTAAATATGGTTTCAAAATCATTTTTCTAGTATAAGTTAGTTCATGAGATTTTAGAAGTGTATACCGGGCGTGGGACCCGCTAGTGCGGAAAGTTCGATAAAATTCAGCCAGTTAGGTTAAGTTTCGTATACCGGGATTAATTTAGTAGGTGTTAAGAGATAACTAGAGGTTACTAGATGAATTGGTGTGAGAGGGACAAAAGGATAACCATGTATTAAATGAAAGTGACAAGTGTCACTTGGAGATTAAGTCTTATTTTTTGACCACTATTCACTCTTTTACCATTTTACCAAATAAATAAAAAAAATTGACCAAAAATCTCTTCATTTCCAAGCTTCTTGTGGCCGAACTCCTCCAAGGAAAAATAAAGGAAATCCTCTCCAAATTTCTAGCTCCAATCTTGTTCAATCTTCAATTTATAAACCCTAATTATCAAGGAAGATCACACGCTTGTACAATCCTAGAAAATTTTACTAAAATGAGCCTAAATTACTGGCGAATTAAGGCTCAAAAGTGGGATTTTAAAGTACAAGAGAAATCGAGTTTTCATCTTTGAAATCAAGTATAAAACGTTCAAGTGATATCGAGGGAAAAAGGAGAATTCGAAAAACTCCATTTCCTTAAGTTCTGAAAATTTGAGTTTTGATACGATATTTTTGAAAAATCGTATCTCACTCTTTACAAGTCTAAAATTGGAAAACTTGGTACCGTTGGAAACTTCTTCCAAAGTACTAAAAGTTCCTAGAATACACTTTCCCATGATTCCAAATGGAAGGTATTCAAAAATTGGCTCAAAGTTGCTGTTTAAAGCTTGTTAGACAGTTTCGGTGTTGGTTTTTCGCCAACTTTGGAAATTCGGTGAAATTCACAGAATTTGAACTAGCCTTTCAAATTTGAAAATAAATTAGAGTTGCATTCAAAGTTTAAAACAAAACAAGCGGAACAAGAATCGGAGTTCTGAGAACCAAGTTATAGTAGCTCAAAGTTGCTGAAAAATTGAGGCGGTTGGGCAATTTCCAGATTTAAGTTTCAAACTTTGGGACTTTGTTTGAGTATCGAAACGAACTCGGAATGGCACCAAAATTGGCAGTATTATACTACCATATAAGGGATATTCTGATGTAAATTTTCATAGAAAAATACGCATGGGAAGTCGGATAATAAAACCGCTAAAATCCCAAGATGTTCCAAGGCAAATCTGCCTTGGACTTCCTTTTTTCCGTTTTCAAGCATTTGGCCAAGGAAATTCCCTCAACATGGTTCATTGGTGTATACATGGTCTAATAAACATTCCAAGATAGGTTTGGTTGGTGATTAACACCAAGAACCTCGAATTAACAAGTCTCAATCAAGTTTAGTAATAATTCTGCCCAAAAGGAGGGTTTTCCTTCAAGAAGTCAGTTTCAAAATACGGCCACAAATCATTCAATTCAACTCAGAATTGGACATGGTTGGTGGTGTTAGAAAACACATTCATAAAGCTACAATTTCTCAGAAGAAACCATTTTCAAAATCTGTCCACAACTAGTCCACATTGGAGCCTCAAGTTGTAGTTCATGTTCTGCCTTCCAGGGAACTAATGAAACAGGGCAGCCAAGTTCAAACGGTTGGCACGGATTACTCATGTGGAATCAGGACCTACATTTTATACCGTTGAAAATCTGGGAATGTCTAGTTTCAGTGCCACAAACAGCACTCGATTTCGACATCGGAGTAAAACGTTATGGCCGAAAGAAAAAGACTGCCTGAGCAATTCGGGAAAATTTTCCAGTTTTGCTAAACCTTTGAAATCACTACAATTGACCAACCAAATCATGTTATTTTTCAATGAAACTTTCTACACCATTCATATAATATGTATACATCACAAAAGAGTCATTAGAACCTCAAAATTTTGCACCAAAGTGCACGAACATGGCAGGGGTAAAATGGTCACTTTTGTTCATTGCACCTTCCTTGAATTTCTACCAACAACCCAACATTATTCCACTAATTTAAGCACTAAACCAACATTAATAGCATCATCATTCATCAAATCAGTCCATCCAATCCAAGTGGGAGTTCATAGAGCCCACACAACAATTTTTCCAACATAAACAAGCTACCCACAAGCATGCATAAGCTTAGATGTGCAATAGAACTTCCATAAATCAAGATTATCAAGGTTGATCGTCACTTACTTTGCTAGATGATCAAGACAGAAATTTTTGGTCCCTCCTTAGCCGAAGAAAACCATGGAAAGCAGCCCCCTTTTGTAGCTTAATGTGGTCTCCAAGTGATTAGCTAAGTGTGGTGTGAATTTGAGTTGATTTGTGTAAGAAATGAAGCAAGATTTGATGAAGAAAATGGAAGAGTTTCTTGGTTCCTTTTTGTTCTTGATGGCCGGCTGTTTTGGAGGGAAGAGAGAGGGCAAAAATCTGATGGAGCTAGCTTCTTAAAGGAAACTTAATGGTTAAGTATTTTGTGCACAAAAGTCAACCGCAAATAGTGGGCGTACGCGCTCGTTTTGTGCTCGATTCCTCTCGAGTTTGTTTCACTAGTGCACTAAACCTCTAATGCACTTGTATTCATACTATTATTATTCACTCTTAATCGTCTAAAAATAATGGTCTTAAGTCCCTCAATTTAATCGCGCGCCAAATAAATAATTAAATGAGCTAGTAATAGGAGTTTAAAATAGGTAAATTTTTTCAAGTCCTCACATGAGTCGAGTATTAATTCCTCAATTAACCTTTCTTAATCTACCATTGATCATTCTTAACTCTCCAATATTAATACACTCCCGATTCTAGTATAGTCTCGAAAGACGTGCACTCGTTGTTCCGAACTAAACGAATTTTTGAAAAGTGAATTTTCCAACAAAACGCTTTAAAAATATAGAAGAGGCGTTGTTCTATATAAATGGATTTTAAATGGTTGAAATAAATAATTCGGAGAAAATGAGTAAATAAATATTTAAGTAAACTTGTAATATTCGATAAATAAAAAATTTTTGGGTCCTCACATCCTCCCCTCCTTAAAAGGAATTTCGTCCTCGAAATTCACACCTAGGACAATATCATTCTCTTAATGGTTAAGTCTACCAGATCAATCACTAACTTACGTTTTTCCAACCCATGCTTTACAATTTCTATTCATTCAACTAGCAATCAAACATTGATTTTCCTCATTAGATATTTTAATTTCCAGGTCATAGGACAACATAATCGGCCTTATGTCTATCTCACATAGGTAACACCTTCACTCTTAATGCTACTATTACCGCCACTAACTCCAAATCATGAGTGAGCTACTTTCTTTTGTGATATATTAACTTTCTAGAGACATACACAATCGCCTCATCCTGTATCGTTAGTATACATTCTAATCCATCCTTTAAAGCATCTGGATAAATCACAAAACTACCTCATCCGCTCGGTGGGACTAACACAAGTGCATCGGTTAAACACCTTTCACTTTTAAAATTCTTCCTCACATTTAGAATCCCAAATAACTTGCCAAGTCTTGCACTCTTTTCTTTGATCAAACCCAAGGAAAGGTTCGACTACCTCCAAGAACTCCAAATTTCGGTAGGATTTTCTAGTCGTTTCCTCTTAAACAACTTCCACTGTAGCTGAGTCAATAACAATTTCTTCCTTAAATATTGTATAACCTAGAAAGGCTACTTCTTTCCAATCGAACTCATATTTATCGAACTTAACGAAAGTTGGCGCTCTCTCGAGGTTTGTAAAACTATCATCAGGTGTTTTTCCATTTTTTTTCCAAACCTTAGAGTTTACCGATATATCATCAATAATTGCCATCACAAATTAATCCAATCACGATTTAAAACCTTGATGTATTAAGGCAATAATTGCTACTAGTGCATTAGTCAACCCAAAAGGGCATAACTGAAAATTCAAGCATCCCCATCTTGAATTGGAAGTGGTCTTAAGCACATCAATTCCTAGGATTCCCGGTTGGTAGTAACTCTACTTTAAGTCCCTTATGTGCTGCTCCTGGCCCTTGATTATAATTCTCGTTTATGTGAGGCTACGGAGTATTTGTTCTTAATAGTCACATCGTTCAAGTCTCGATAATCTATATATATATAGCCTCAAGCGTTCATTCCACATATGATATCCGGTCCTTAATCGTTAGTCTCATTCAATCCATCAAATATTTCATTTCACTAACCCAAATCTCACCACTTTTAATATCTCAAATTGGAGATCAAACATTGGATCCCAACTTCAACACCACGTTCTCGATTTGGTCACGATCCCTGGTCGCCTCCAAGACCTCAGGGTGGTCTATATTCTCAAGCACAATCTCGACCACGTCTAACACCATTCGTGTCTTATTATAAATCTAAAAGTGTGGGGCAAGATTTGAACATACATGTAAGTCATAAAACCAATCAAAAGCGGAGTAAAGTTTCATATGTCATAAGGATCATAATAGGTACATCAAATTGGGATAGGTTTATCAAACCATTTCAAAAGGGGAAGGGAAACAACAAGATTATAACAAAACGTGCCGAGTTACCAAGATACAAAATAACAAAAGACTTTCCCCTACACAAAAGATTAAATCTCCAAAAGTGCCAGTCCAGTTTAGGGTAAAGTTACAACCTCTATCCCTCGAGTGGAGTTATCTACCCCCACTCGAAAACCTCCAGCACTTAGACCCCTTTCTGACACTCGATTATTTTGTGGCGAATCTAGCGGGCCACTGAGTATTTCCTCTTTTTAGATGCACTGGGGCAATTCGAAATCTTATGCTCGATACTACCGCACCTCAGAAACTTTCCTTGCTTTATCCAGCACTTGTCCTCGGTATGGTTAATCTTGCCATCGTATCCACAATTTGCGTGAGAAGTGACGGCTTGACCAGTTTGAGGATTTTCCTTGTATTCCTTCTCCAGTTCTACATTCTTACGTAGCAACTCAGTTTTCTCTGCATATTCCTGTTTCCACCGTCCTTCCCAGTAGTCAGCCAATTTCTTTTAAAATTCTATCTCATTTCGAAGAATGTTCATCTCTTTACGCATTTCTTCCAAAGTTGTCATCTTACCAATTGACTTAAGTCAAAGGCTAACCTGCCAGACAAATCAAAGGATCAAAATGAATAGCTATTCATAATGGAAGCTCGAGCCGTATTACTCTTGCATTCTTTCACTTATAGGTTACCCCGGCATATAAATCTTAACTATTCTCTGCTTAATACGGGCAAGTTCTTAGGTTTCCACGAGATTACTATCATCATTTACAAACACAACAAGATACGGGGCCTTATTCCTTAATATGGAGGTTCTATGTCTTAGTTCACTTTCCAATACTTATCTACAAAGTTGTTTGAGAAGAAATCATAACCTCTTGCTCTCACTAGTGCCTTATTGTATCCTTTCAAATCAATCTTACTATTTCGAAGTTAGGTTCTCCGTGAAGCCTAGATAGGCAAACTTCAAGAATCATTCCATTTTCACATCTCACTGGGTCCCCAGGTTGGTTGATTGGTTTAGAGCTTTAGTGCTCCACTATTCGTGCTTGGGCATCAATCGTCTGGTTAATAGCAATGACTACGCGGTTATTTTCCTTCATTTCTAGGGTTTTGGCTCAGTCCAGCAGTCACTCTATAATCGCCCCCTTGAGCTAGGAGTTGCTTAACTCCTCGCCCTCGATCCTTTTTCACTCCTTTGACCACCCATAAATTTAACATGTTTAAAGGCATGACATATAGTGAGTGCACATAAACAAAGTTTGAAAAGTGACACCTTTATCACGCCAAACAAATACAAGAATAAAAGGGAAGACACCAAAATAATCGCAAATGTATACAACCCAATCATGGATTTGAAATCATAAAGCAGTAAAGTCAAGCATGTCATGAGTAACGTTTAATTGCCTCAAAAGGTAGGAAACATAGTGAAACAAGATACAAAATGCAATGGCTTTTAAGCGAGCGCCACCCCGTCTATCTTTGGCAAAAACTATTAAAATAGTTTAAATCACTAGCTTAGTGATTGGCGGAGCCAAAAGTCTTAATTACCTCCGTAGGATCATTTTCATTTCCAGCACTAGGAGTTTTAGATCTCATGTCCCTTATCGAATATCTTGTCATTCTCTACTTGTTCAACCAAGGTAACACACCCAGCCATCGATTTATCCATTCTGTCTTTAATTTCGGGCACTACCCTAACAAGTCGGGTCTTAACTTTTTAAAGCTTCTCACAAGGAGCCGTTGTCTTCCTCGCTCCTTAAGTATCTCAATCTCCACTTCAGGAATTCTAGTAGTCTAGGCATCCGCAATTGCTCTCAGTTCTCGATTATTCCCTCGAATCACCCTAATTTCCTAGGATAGCCACTTTTAATGATCGACCACTATTAACACCCCATTATTTGGGCGCGAGCAAGTCCTTTGAAAATCACATAAAGTCCTAGTTCTGTGAATTGGATTATCTCTCCAATGCTCCCTTAGGTCTTTCTCGATAATTGACCACCGGAAGGCGTCCCGAGACAATTTAATATCACCTTTACCTCCCATAGCTTACCCTTAAAAGTAAAAGCTCATGTAGGTTCAGATATATTCAATAAACTATATCTGATCATTTCGTACTATCCCACATGTATCACACAAGATCAAGACTCCTTGTCATCCACTAATTCAAACCTAGGTTCCAGTTTTCATTTTCACAAGCTGTCACTTAACTTCCCAACCTGTTCCACAGTCCGGCATCCTAAACTTTTAAGCTTAGGATACATTACAGAGATCTAAAGCCTAAACTCTGATACCAACTGTGACGCCCCCACTTCTCCCGAAGGCGAATCAAAGGGTATCAGCGGAACGCCTGCCCAGCTCTCGCCAGGACTCAAGGCAAGATCCGTTCAAGCTTAGCACAATACTATTCAACAACACTAGATAAGTAAGAAAGTGCGGAAAATTTCCAAACTTAACAATATATATAACGATTATCCAATCCTAACATCAAATTCCCAAAAGTTACATCAATACCCAAAATATACAACATCCAAGTACATCAAATATCTAAATCATACATTAGGTTCCCAAAAGTACAACCAATAAGAGGTCTAGCCCAAAATATATTAGAAACCCTAAGCCAAAAGTGCATCAAAAGGGTTCCTCCAAGTCTCATTCCATGCCAAATCCTGTTAAGGAAAACAAATCTACGGGGTGAGCAAAACGCTCGTGAGGCCAAGAACACACATGCAGGCACGTTGTTCAAGTAACAATCCCAATTTAACAAGTAAAGCAACAATATTGCAATAAATAACAATTCGAGCGAGAAAAGTAAACAGAAACAATTCAAGGATATATGAACTCTCAGGAGGTATTTTCCACTTGCACGATCACAAACCTCCACGAGTTGACACTCCGTCAATCGAGTAGGTTTAGTCCATAGAACTTCACTTATCATGTCCCCTTTCACCTTACATACCCCTGTATCGGGCCCGCCTGTCGTTTGTTTGAGGCGATACTGCTCGAGCATGCCAAGCAAGATCTCTTAATAGATCAAGCTTTTGTTTTCTCATGGTTCGCCAGGGAGCCCGACCAACCCCATGCCGACTCGAGTCCAAGGTTAGCCAGTGAGATTTGGGCGTCCCCCATGTACATTTGAGTGTCGAGGAGATTCACTCCAGTGACGTATGCAGCCATAGCATACTATTTCAGGTCAAGCAAGCATGTGATATATTCAAGCATTCATGTCATGTCTAGCAGGTCATTCATTTCATGTCAAGCAAGTTAATCATGAATCATTGGTTTCAAAGGAGAACGAGTGCGATAAAGTACACACTCGTCTCCATTTTCAAAATCTCAAGTCATGGATACCAAGTAAGCATGTATCAAATTCACAGGAGTTCAAGTAGTCATGCACTTGACACTCACCAAGTCAACCAAGGAGAAATGTTACTTGAAGTTCAAGTGTCTACCATAGAATCCTCTTGAAGATCCTCGTGCGAGCCTGAGCAATTAATAGTGAGCAATCACTTATAAACCCCAATTATCAAGGAAGATCGCACGCTTGTACAATCCTAGAAAATTTCACTAAAATGAGCCTAAATTACTCGCGAATTAAGGCTCAAAAGTGGGGTTTTAAAGTACAAGAGAAATCGAGTTTTCATCTTCGAATCAAGTATAAAACGTTCAAGTGATATCGAGGGAAAAAGGAGAATTCGAAAAACTCCATTTCCTTAAGTTCAGAAAATTTCAGTTTTGATACGAGATTTTTGAAAAATCGTATCTCACTCTTTACAAGTCTAAAATTGGAAAACTTGGTACCGTTGAAAAATTCTTCCAAAGTACTAAAAGTTCCTAGAATATACTTTCCCATGATTCCAAACGGAAGGTATTCAAAAATTGGCTCAAAGTCGTTGTTTAAAGCTTGCTAGACAGTTTCGGTGTTGGTTTTTCGCCAATTTTGGAAATTCGGTGAAATTCACAGAATTTGAACTAGTCTTTCAAATTTGAAACTCATTAGAGTTGCATTCAAATTTTAAAACAGAACAAGCGGAACAAGAATCGGAGTTTTGAGCACCAAGTTATAGTAGCTCAAAGTTGCTGAAAAATTGAGACGGTTGGGCAATTTCCAGATTTAAGTTACAAACTTTGGGACGTTGTTTGAGTATCGAAACGGACTCGGAATGGTACCAAAATTGGTAGTATTATACTACCATATAAGGGCTATTCCGTTGTAAAATTTCATAGAAAAATACCCATGGAAAGTCGGTTAATAAAACCGCTAAATTCCCAAGAAGTTCGCCTTGGACTTCCATTTTTCCGTTTTCAAGCATTTGGCCAAGGAAATTCCCTCAACATGGTTCATTGGTGTAGACAAGGTCTAATAAACATTCCAAGATAGGTTTGGCAGGTGATTAACACCAAGAACCTCGAATTAACAAGTCTCAATCAAGTTTAGTAATAATTCTGCCCAAAAGGAGGGTTTTCCTTCAAGAAGTCAGTTTCAAAATACGGCCACAAATCACTCAATTCAACTCAAAATTGGACATGGTTGGTGGAGTTGGAAAAAACATTCATAACTCTACAATTTCTCAGAAGAAACCATTTTCAAAATCTGTCCACAACTAGTCCACATTGGAGCCTCAAGTTGTAGTTCATGTTCTGCCTTCCAGGGAACTAATGAAACAGGGCAGCCAAGTTCAAACGGTTGGCACAGATTACTCATATGGAATCAGGATGTGCATTTTATACCGTTGGAAATATGGGAATGTCTAGTTTCCAGTTCCATAAACAACACTCGATTTCGACATTGGAGTAAAAAGTTATGGCCGAAAGAAAAAGACTGCCTGAGCAATCCATGAAAATTTTCCAGTTTTGCTAAACCTTTGAAATCACTACAATTGACCAACCAAATCATGTTATTTTTTAATGAAACTTTCTACACCATTCATATAACATGTATACATCACAAAAAATCATTAGAACCTCAAAATTTCGCACCAAAGTGCACGAACATGGAAGGGGTAAAATGGTCACTTTTGTTCATTGCACCTTCCTTGAATTTCTACCAACAACCCAACATTATTCAACTAATTTAAGCACTAAACCAACATTAATAGCATCATCATTCATCAAATCAGTCCATCCAATCCAAGTGGGAGTTCATAGAGCCCACACAACAATTTTTCCAACATAAACAAGCTACCCACATGCATGCATAAGCTTAGATGTGCAATAGAACTTCCATAAATCAAGATTATCAAGGTTGATCGTCACTTACTTTGCTAGATGATCAAGACAGAAATTTTCGGTCTCTCCTTAGCCCAAGAAAATCGTGGAAAGCAGCCCCCTTTTGTGTGACAGCCCCACCTCACTCTAAGACGAACCAAAGGGTTTGGCGGACCGCCTGCCCAGCTCTCGCCAGGACTACGGAGTCGATTCACAGAAACCCAACATAGTACGCGCGATAGGATCCAAAGAAAACGAACAATCGGAAACTACATATATTTACATTGGAGTCTTGAACGAATTAACATACAGTGCAATCCGAGGTATTCATACTACACAAAATACAATTAGGGCTTCATTTTCAAAAGAGCTTAACAATATGACATATATACTAGCTTGACCCTTTTTTTCCAAAACTGTGATTTCCAAGTTTGTCCCCTGTAAGGAAAACAAAGGTAACAAAAAGGGGTGAGTTTACGCTCAATGAGGTACCAAACATATAGGGGTAAAATCATGGCCTTTCACGTTTAACCAAGCAGATACATATACCAGATATAAAGGAAAGCAGTTAGACACAGTGATTCAAAGAGAAAGGATACAAGTGACTCTCAGGAGCCAGATTTCCATTTGCACTACTTGATCCGAACCCGTTGACGCTCTGTCAACGTAAAGAGAACCAACATGTCCATAGACCCCACTTTACACCAATTTTCCGTCCACCAAACATACCCCTACCGGCCCGAACGCCGAACAGGAACAGTAATGGTAATACTCGAGTATACCGGAATCAAGAGTCTCAATACCCAAAGATTCCCAGAACAGACTACCGTGGTTCGTGATCTAATCGACCAGGCTTTTGCCAGCCCGACTCGAGTAACTAGCCACAGGTGTTGAGCTCAAAGGTCACAGAAAGGTCATTGGATACCAACCTCCAAACGACGTCCGAACAGACTCAGATACAGATAACAGATTATACACAGTAAATAGGCATACAGACAGACAGTAGATATACAGACAGACAAGAGAACGAGTGTGATAAAGTACACCTTCATCTCAAACAAAATAAACAGATAGTACAGTCATTCAGATCACTGATTGCAAGTGCAGAAATCAAGTTAAACAACAAATGAGGGGAGTGGTACACTCACCGGTTCCAGTTCAGATACTTCAAAAGTTTTTAGCCACGAAACCCTAAAATAATCAAGATAAAACAATTATAGTTCGCACATCCACAAACCCAGTAAATGAAATGCATAAATGAGGCTCGACTACACGTCGTACGCCTTTCCAGGTTAAGTACTAGTACAGAAGAATAAAAATATGACTTTTGAGTAAAAAAATAACAGTTGGTCCTAGGGTTACAAACAACTCCCAAAACCCCTTCATTTTTACCAAGATCAACTCAACTTGAAAGAATCGCGTAGCCCTAAAATTTTGGGCAGCATGCCCTCTGTATTTACCTATTTTTCAGCCATTTATGGCTTCATTATTTTTTCTCAAGTCAGTCCAATTCAACACATAAGAAATCTCAATACAATAGCCCTTCAACTAGGCTCAAATTCATCCAAATACAAAGCAAGTCTAGGAATGCAACTAGAAATCAAATTTTAAGGACAAAGCTAAATAGCAGGTTTGACGTCTCTTAGCGGAACAGACACAACCGAAGCTATGCTTATCAGATTGGGGTGAAATTCATACCGTTTCGAAGCTAAGATAAAGGTCTACAACTTTGATGAAGACCACTTAGTCCAGTTCATAGTGTATCTAGGTCAAAATGTCAAATTACAGAACCAGCATCTCACAATCAGACTAGTTAACCGCACTATGATTAAACGACAATAACTACCGAAGTCCGATTGAGGTGTATCTTATGGTGTTTTGAAGCCAAGACATATACCTACATTTCTTATGAAGACATCAAAAGCTAAATGATGCATTTTCAGAGTCAAAAATTGAAATCTCCACGAAGACAGAAAACTGTCCGCGAAAATAGGGCGTATAGGCAGTCAAGGGTATTTCGGTCATTTCATATGCTACGGTGTTCCGATCGAGTTAAAATTTTACAGAAACCTATAAAATATCATTTCCTACAACTTTCATGTTTTGTGCTAAGCCTAATTCGGCCTCTAACCTAGTCAAACAGAACCGGGCAGAACAAGGCAAATCGGAACCCTAAAACTGAAATTTCTGCACAAAATCGAAATTTTCCGCAAACAATCGTAACTAACCTATACAAACTCCATTTCACACCATAACAAACCATCAATCCATGACTAAACAATTATTTATATATTAAAACAGAAAAAATCTAAATAAATAGGAAAATTAGACAACTCAACCATAACTTATGAAATAATCCACAAAATGACATGCTTCACCATTAAAAACCCTTAATTGATCATTATTATCATGAAAGGGAAGATATATTGACTACTCATTTTGGCAACTCCAAGAAACTAGATAGCTAGAGCTTGTTCTTCACAAATGGCTCCACAAAAGGCCTTCAACTAGCTTATCAACTTACTTTTGTGGAGGGATTTGGAATTTAAACGGTAGGTTTGCAAGATTCAAGCAAGAAATGAAGAAACAAGTTGGAAGCATTCTTTCTTTTTCTCTCCAAGATGCTCGGCCAAAAGAGAACTGTGGAAAGCAGCCCCCTTTTGTAGCTTAATGTGGTCTCCAAGTGATTAGCTAAGTGTGGCGTGAATTTGAGTTGATTTGTGTAAGAAATGAAGCAAGATTTGATGAAGAAAATGGAAGAGTTTCTTGGTTCCTTTTTGTTCTTGATGGCCGGCTATTTTGGAGGGAAGAGAGAGGGCAAAAATCTGATGGAGCTAGCTTCTTAAAGGAAACTTAATGGTTAAGTATTTTGTGCACAAAAGTCAACCGCAAATAGTGCGCGTAGGCGCGCGTTTTGTGCTCGATTCCTCTCAAGTTTGTTTCACTAGTGCACTATTATTATTATTCACTCTTAATGGTCTAAAAATAATGGTCTTAAGTCCCTCAATTTAATCGCGCGTGTAAAAACGCGTACTTTCGATTTTTGCGCGATAAAGCAAAATCTCCAAGAAATTCTTATAACGATAGCTTCACTAATTAATACTTGAATATTTAAGTATAAAATTACCTATTTTAAGACTAATGTACAAGTCTCCAATTTTTCCAAGCTCATAGTACTCTCAAAACGGTTATTGCTTCCAAACGCGCATTCGCTATTCTCACTTAACGAGCTTTCAAAAATTAAATTTTGAAACGAGTCACTTTAAAAATAAAATTAAGTTATAGACCCATGTAATTAGGTCTAGAGAGGTTAGAAAATAATATTCCGGGCAATTGGCCAAATAAATAATTAAATGAGCTAGTAATAGGAGTTTAAAATAGGTAAATTTTTGCAAGTCCTCACATGAGTCGAGTTTTAATTCCTCAATTAACCTTTCTTAATCTACCATTGATCATTATTAACTCTCCAATATTAATACACTCCCGATTCTAGTATAGCCTCGAAAGACGTGCACTCGTTGTTCCGAACTAAACAAATTTTTGAAAAGTGAATTTTCCAACAAAACGCTTTAAAAATATAAAAGAGGCGTTGTTCCATAGAAATGGACTTTAAATGGTCGAAATAAATAATTCGGAGAAAATGAGTAAATAAATATTTAAGTAAACTTGTAATATTCGATAAATAAGAAAATTTTTGGGTCCTCACAATTGTTCTATGTGTTAAGACTAGTTTCATGCATTATTCTGTTATTACTTGCTTGTTAACGCCTGCTTCATGAAATACATAATCGTGCCGCTAGTTAATGATATCTCTGATAGAAAAGGATATCTCTGGATATGGCTTGTTATATGACATGCATGATCATGATTTAATAAGAAGTTTAAGATGCCTGATTGATTGCTTGCTTTTCTTGGAACCTCGCTGAGCTTTAGCTCATCCCACATCTTTGTTTTCCTTACAGGGTTTGAAGGCTAGACTTGACCGAGGTAGTTTCTTGTTGGAAATCTTGTATCATAACATGGAAAGATTATTATTGTTTGTATTTGGTGATTGTACCTAATATTTAATCTTTTGAATGTACGTAAGTTGAATTGTGGGTTGGAAGTATTTTGTATTTGAAGGACATTAATACATTATGGAACTAGTTGTTTACTCGCTTCTCCTTGGTTTGTAAGCAATGTATTTTGGAGGACCTTAAGGTTATTATTTTTGAAACCCTTGTGGTGCTTCTTGTTATTTGTGACAGCCCCACCTTCCCCTAAGGCGAACCAAAGGGGTTAGCGGACTGCCTGCCCAGCTCTCGGCAGGACTAACGGGACAATTCAATACGATTTAAACGTTCCGGAACACACAAGCGCGCTTCAACAAGTCAAAATCACAAAGTAAGAAAGACGAAAACGGAGTCGGCCATGAATAGTAACCGACACGTCAAAATCCAACCACGCATCAATCAAACATATACATCTTGAAATTTAGCATTTACATACCAAAAGGGCATACCCAAGTTGTCCAACAAGTTTATACAAGTACGGTTTGCAAATTACAACTCAACATTTTTGGTTGGATCCAAAATGCACGTAGAGTTTTGCCCAAAAGGAGCTATTCAAAAGATAGTTACAACAAGCTCAACTCGGCAACCAACATTCATGAACTTTCCAAAAGTATTCAAATTCCTGTAAGGAAAACAAAAGGAATAGAGTGAGCTTACGCCCAGTGAGATACTATCACTCAAGCAACCAAGTTCATATAGGCATAAAACGTTCAATAATGAAGTAAACCAAGATCACACATTCACAACATGGTTAAAAGGATACGGACGGCTCTCAAGAGCCCCTTTCCTCGCTTGTATACTTGATCGGACTTCATTGACCCTCCGTCAATGTTTACAAGTAACCAACCGTAGGCTCCACTTTACTTCTATTCCTTCCACCCAACATCCCCCTACCGGATCCGAACTCCAAACAGTATAAATGTGGCAATACTCGAGTATACCGGAATCGAGAGTCTCATACTATAAGATTCCATACAACAGTCCCCATGGCTCGTCGATTTTCACGACCAAGCCCTCGCTGGCTCGATTCAATCGACTACCAATGGGGTTGAGCTCAGTAGTAACAGTAAAAGACGTTGGATCCTCGTCCAAACGACACCAAATCCAGTTTTCCATGTACATTTCAAGTACCACAGTGAAACAGTAGACAGTCGTATATAATACAAAAAGGGGTGAGGGCGATCAAGTACACCCTCACTTTAATCAGTTTCAACGGTGCAAATAAGCCTTTGAGGCATCAAGTTCAATATAATAAAGCCACATTGTAAACAAACAAGTGAGTAGTATACTCACCAAGCAAGCAAATGATATTTCATAAACATCCGCCCAAAAAGCGTCTTGCACCACCGTCACGTCCTAGAACATTCAAATAAGCACAATAAGACTCGATTACAGGTCATAAACCAATTCCAAATACCACCAAAATAGGGCTCCATAAGAATGTATAAGCACTAGAGTAAACCAGGGAAATCCGGAAATGGAATTAAGCTCTAAACCATAAAAATACTTTTTGACATCATTTTGCGGTTTTAGCACCATTGGCACTACGATTATCGGATGGAGGTGCAAGATACACTGTTTCGAAGATAAGAGGTAGGGATACAATGTTGAAGAAGGCTAATCAGTCCAGTTTCTAGTGCAACCAGGTCAAAAATTCAATATACTAAACCAGAACTGTAAAAACAGGTGAACAAACCGCATTCTGGTTCAAACATCATAAGTCAGGCTACCTAAGTCCAAATCAAGTGATTCTAAAGCCATCCAAAAGCTAAGACACCAGGATACATTTCTTCAGAAGGTGTCAATAACCAAATCAGAAGCATTCCCAAACAAATTAACCAATTACCAAAGCTGATTACCAAGTTCGGGTAGAAACAGGGCAGCAGGGGTATTTCAGTCTTTTCATAAGCTACACTACTCCGATTAACCTAAACTTTTGTAGGCATCTCTAAAATATCATTCCCTAAAACTTTCATGTTTTAACCCAAGGCTAATTCGGTCTCTAACTATGATGAACAGTGCCAGGCAGAATGAGGGGGAATGAAACCCTAACTTTCACAATTTCCTTCCAAAACAGAAATTTCCTGCAATTAACCACAATTTACACCTTCTAGCTTCATTCTAGATCAATTCCCATCATCATACAAAGCCACACCATATGAATCATATTAAATCAGAAAAAGCATGATTAAATAGAAAATGTCATCAATCTCCACCAAAATCAAGAAATAACACCTAATCACATCCCTTAAGCTACCACAAGTCATGAATTAACCATCATTAGATAGAGGAGGGGGTTCCTTCACCACTCACCTTAGTAACCAAAGAAAAGAGACCACTTAGCACCTTAAGCTTCCAAACAACTTCACCAATCACCTAAATACCCCTAAACTAATAGGTTTTATGGAGTAATTTGAAGATTAACCGATTGGAATGAAAGATTGAGCAAGATTGAAGGTAAGAAAATTGAGTAGTTTTTCTTCTTTTTTCTTGAGAAAGAGCCGGCCAAGAAGCTTGGAAATAAGGGTGAATTTTGGTCAATTTTTGATTTAAATGGTAAAAGGATGAATAGTAGTCATAACTCAAGACTTATTCTCCATGTGACACTTGTCACTTCATTAAATGCATCTCTATCTCTTTGTTCCTCTCACACCAATTCACTTGGTAACCTCTAATTATCTCTTAACACCTGTTAAATTAAACCCAGTATCCAAAACTTAACCTAACTGGCCGAATTTTTCCGAACTTTTCGCCCTAGTAGGTCCCACGTCCGGTATACACTCTTAATTTCTTAAAAACTAACCGATACTAGAAAAATCACCTAAAAACTATATTTACTCATAAAAATTATCTAGAAATTTTCCTAATAATGAAAATGCAGAAAAACATGCCATTGAATATAATAAAACCTAGAAAATGAGAAAATTACGGGGTCTCACACTCTCTCCCCCTTAAAAGAATTTCACCCTCGAAATTTCTCACCTTAACTCACGAAAAGTTCAGGGTATTTCTTTCGCATTTCTTCTTCCACTTCCCAGGTAGCTTCCTCTACCCCCTGGTTTTTCCACAGTATCTTAACCAACGAAATCTTCTTGTTTCTCAGCTCTTTGATTTTCCGGTCAAGCACTTGGACAGGTTTCTTTCGTAAGCAAGCGATTCATCTATGTCGATTTCCTCTGGCTGTAAGATATGGGACGGGTCGGGATAGTACTTCTTAAGAATCGAAACGTGGAAAACGTCATGAATTCGAGAGAGACTAGATGGCAGCTCTAACCGATACGCTACCGTACCTATTCTTTGGAGAATCTTATAAGGTCCGACGAACCTCGGTTGCAATTTCTTTCCTCTACCCGCCGTGACGCTCCGTAACGGTGTAACCTTGAGGAAAACACGGTCTCCAACTTCGAACTCCAACTCTTTCCTTCGATTGTCTGCGTAGCTCTTTTGTCGGTTTTGAGCGGTTTGGAGTCGTTGTCGTATCAACTTAACCTTTTCTCGAGCTTCCTCCATCCAGGGAATAGTTGCTGGATCTAATGCTTTTCTCTCGCCAACTTCATCCCAGTAGATCGGTGACCGGCATTTTCTTCCATATAGTGCTTCATATGGAGCCATTTGAATCGACGAATGGTAGCTGTTGTTGTACGCAAACTCTACTAAGGTCATGTGTTGACCCCAGTTGCCTCCAAAATCCAGAATGCAAGTCCGTAGCATGTCCTCGAGAGTTTGGATTGTCCTCTCCGATTGTCCATCCGTCTGAGGGTGATAAGTGGTGCTTAGATTGAGTTTAGTCCCTAGAGTTTCTTGGAATTTCTGCCAAAACCGAGATACGAACCGAGGATCTCTATCAGAGACGATGCTCACAGGAACACCGTGTAGCTTTACAATTTCGTCCATGTACAGTTGAGCCAACTTGTCCATGGAATACTTCATGTTTACCGGCAAGAAATAGGCCGACTTGGTTAATCGATCGACGATCATCCAAACGGCATCGTGTCCTCGTTGCGCTCGCGGCAAACCTGAAACGAAATCCATGGTGATGTTTTCCCACTTCCACTCGGGTATCTCAAGGGGTTGTAACAAACCCGATGGTTTTTGATGCTCCGCCTTAACCTGTTGGCAAACGAGACATTTTTCCATGTACAGAGCGATTTCCTTCTTCATATTGTCCCACAAATAGTTTCCTTTCAGGTCCTGATACATCTTGCTACTACCCGGATGGATTGTATACTTGGACCGATGGGCTTCCTCTAGAATCTCCGTTTTCAACGCTTCATCCTTCGGCACCACTATTCGGTTTCGGTATTTTAAAATTCCCTCAGGACTAAAATTGAAATCAGTTGTTTCTCCTTTTCCCACTTTCTCTCCCCACTTCCGCACCATCAAATCCTCCTTTTGCGCTTCTTTAATGCGTTCCAGTAGAGTGGAGGTCACTTTAACATTGGCAAAACTCACCTTATGACTCCCAAGGCAGGGTTTCCACTCACAAACGGATTCTAGCAAATCCCACTCTTTGATCATCAACCCTACTATTTGAACCTTTCAACTCAAAGCATCGGCCACTACGTTCGCCTTTCCTGGATGGTAGTTGATGGTACAGTCGTAATCCTCCAGAAATTCCATCCACCGTCATTGCCTCATGTTCAATTCCTTCTGTGAGAAGAGGTACCTAAGACTCTTATGGTCTGAGTAAACCTCAAAGGTAACCCCATATAGGTAGTGTCTCCATTTCTTCAGAGCAAAAACAACTGCGGCTAACTCCAGATCGTGGGTTGGGTAGTTCTGCTCGTGGGGTTTTAACTTTCTCGAGGCAAAAGATATCACATTTCGGTTCTGCATCAGCACACACCCTAGACCTTCCTGTGACGCATCGGTGTAAACGACAAACCCGTCAACTCCGTTAGGCAAGACTAGAACTGGAGTCATGGTCAATCTTTTCTTTAACTCTTGAAAACTTGTCTCACTTCGGGCATTCCAAATGAACCGACCATGTTTCTTCGTCAAGTCGGATAGGGGACCGGCCAGTTTGGAAAAGTTCTTGATGAAACACCGGTAATATCCAGCCAGCCCTAGAAAGCTGCGGACCTCGGTGGAATTTTCTGGCCTCTTCCAATTAGTCACAGCCTCTACTTTCGCCGGGTCAACTGAAATACCCTCTTGAGAAATTACGTGTCCCAGAAAAGAAATTTTCTCCAGCCAAAAGTCACACTTGCTGAACTTGGCGTACAGTTGATGGTCTCTTAGGGTTTGTAAGACAATCCTCAAGTGCTGCTCATTCTCTTCACGTGTCTTGGAATAAACCAGAATGTCGTCGATGAAGACTACGACAAATCGATCCAGGTAGGGCTTAAAAACCCTATGCATTAAATCCATGAAGGCGGCAGGGGCATTGGTTAGTCCAAAGGGCATAACTGCGAACTCGTAATGCCCATATCTCGAGTTGAAAGCGGTTTTCAGAATATCCTCCTTCCTGATTAATAACTGGTAATACCCTTGGCGGAGATCCAGTTTCGAGAAGACCACCGCTCCCTGCAACTGGTCAAACAACTCATCTATGTGGGGCAGTGGATACTTATTTTTAACCGTAATATTATTCAGGCCCCGATAGTCGATACACATCCTCAAACCACCGTCCTTTTCTTCACAAACAGTACAGGGGCTCCACACGGAGACCCACTCTCTTGAATGAACCCCCGCTCTAAAAGGTCCTGTAATTGTAATTTCAGCTCCTTGAGCTCCGCAGGGGCCATTCGGTACGGGGTTTTTGAGATAGGTGAGGTTCCCGGTAGCAGGTCTATTTTGAATTCTATCTCTCTTTCCGGAGGTAGAGCTACTAACTCATCAGGGAATACATCCGGAAATTCCCTTACTATGTGCACATCCTCTATCTTCACTTTATCTGTGGGGGTGTTGATTAGAAATGCTAAAAATCCTTGTGCCCCTCTATTTAACAATTTTTGTGCTCGAATGCCCGAAATCATAGCAGATGAGGCTAATCTTCCTCTTATATCTAACCTCAGGGTCGCTTCCCCAGGAATACGGAACTCTACCACCTTCTGTTTACAATCTAGTTGGGCATTATACTTAGCTAGCCAGTCCATACCCAAAATCACATCATACCCCTTAATGGACAGGCTAATCAAGTCCCCTAACAATTTTCTCTCTCCTACCCAAACTTCGCAATCCTTGTAAACCAATCAGATACACATGCATAGAGAGCAACCAGTCAGATACACATACCAGATATAAATCATGGCATTTCACATTTAACCAATCAGATACACATACCAGATATAAAGTAAAGCAGTTGACACTGTGATTTAATATAGGAAGGATACAGTGATGTGTGCACGGACCTTAGCCCAAGTAATGACCCAGTCCGAGTTCCATTGGGCCCAGTCACACGTGCACGAGCCAAGCTCTTCAAAGAATCCCTCCAAGCCCTTGTTCGAATTGTCCAAAACCAACATGGAGTCCATAGAGATATTAAAGGCTTGAAGGATTTTAATCGAGTTATCTACACCATGACCCAAGCCCATGAAGACTCAAGTGGGCCTCCAAATGAGTTGGCCGAATAGGGCCTTAGGCCTTAGTAGTTATTTAGCAATTGATTAGTGTTTAAGTAAGAGCATGGGCCGGCCCATCTTGTCCCAAGACCATGGGCCGACTTTTCCCTTTCCTAGTCCCTTTAGGGTTTCAGTCACTTTAGCCTATAAATAGGCTTGCTTTGTAAGGTTTTAGGGTAGACGTTTTATCAATAAAGTTTTGCATATTTTTTATTCTTCTTGAGAGAGAGATTCGACCCCTTTACTTGCTTTGGCAAGGGTTTTGAGCAGTCTTGCGTCCTGTCCTAGATTGTTCTACCGACCTATTCCCCTGGAGTATTCACCTTCATCGGAGTGTCATCTACCGTCTTGAATGAAATCGTGTCGTCCGTTTGGTTCTAGATCCCGCAATTCCAAGCGTTGGACATTCTCGCTAGATCCTTGGGCAAACGTGCTACGTGTCTCGAAACGTGTTGATCGAGGAACGTATCAGTTGGTATCAGAGCTGTGGTTGAGGTATCTTCCGTTATATCCGTAGTTTTGTCGTAGTTTTCCTTGTTTCCGCTGCCTTGTTTCACCAAAAAAAAAAAAATGTCACTGTTCATCTGACACTGTTCACCCGACACTGTTCACGTACTGTTCATCCGACAATGTTTACGTTACTGTTCATCCGAACACAAAATCTGTTAGTGTGTTATCTCCTTTGTGTTGTGTCTAGTTTGTTGATAATTTCTGTCCACAACTTGTTTCTTGCGTTTGAGTCGTTTGTGCATCAAAAATTCTGGTTGTTGGTGTTTCAACGTTGCTCCCAAATCTGTCTCGTTAATTGGTTGTCGCTTGGGCAGCAAGAACAATAACTTGACGGCTGCTAGGGTTTCCTTATCTTGCTAGGGTTTCCTTCTCTTGCTAGGGTTATCCTTGCGGCTAGGGTTTTCTACTTGCGGCTAGGATGTCTACTTGCGGCTAGGGTTTCTTTGTTTCACTTGGACACTCTCCTATATTCTCTCCTATATTTTGGGGCACTCTCCTACATTTTAGGAATACTCTCCTACATCCTCTCCTATATTTTAGGAATACTTTCATACATTCTCTCCTAAATTTTAGGAACACTCTCCTACATTTTAGGTATACTCTCATACATTCTCTCATACATTTTAGGAACACTCTCCTACATTCTCTCCTACATTTTAGGAATACTCTCCTACATTCTAGGAACCCACTCCTACATTTTAGGAAGCTAGGGTTTCTTTCTTTTGTGTCCCCATTGGCGCACTTCCATTTTTGTCCGCCATTATTGGCCTTTCAAAGTCGTCAATTTCCGCTTCATTTTGCACCCATATTTGTGTCTTACCTTCTTGGTTACTCTTGTGGAAAAAGTTGGCGACAATTATTGGACTTGAGCGGCCTTTCTCAACTACCTAACCCAACAGGTAAAGGTATTTGGTAAGTCCATTAGAGTGACATCCATATACACGAGTGCGAGTGGATACACGTAAGGGAGCGTGAAAGGCAATATCTTCGGTTTCGTTGCTAACTTTTTGCAGGTTCCCTCATACGTCATGGCGAATACAAGACGCATAAAAGCTAGCCCACAACATTGTCTTCCTGATCCTAAGGGAGTCAAAGAAGTGGCATTACGTGGTGTAGATGAGCAATTGGACCTCGTCAAATCTCAGTTGCTTGGTTGGTTTTATACCCGTTGCGGTGTCAAAGATAAAATTTGTATCTTGGCCATTGATGGGAGTTGTGAAGTCAACCTTGCAAGCGCTATCATGGTTGAGAAATTAAATCTTCCAACCATTGATCATCTTCAACCGTACAAGTTGACGAGCACTCATGGTGATGTTTGGGTTACTAAGCACACACTTGTACCTACTCACATCGGCAAATATGTGGATGAGGTGTTGTGTGATGTAGTCCCAATTCAAGTGACACATTTGTTGTTGGGCAAAGCATGGATGTCGAGGCGAGAAATTAAATATGACGGACATACTAATAAGTATTCCTTCTTATTTAATAGTCGTCGTCTTGCACTTGTATCACTTACTTATGACCAACTTTGTATTGATCTAGCATGCATGAAAAGTGAGCTTGAGCGTTATAGAATGGAGAAAAAGCTAGATGAGGGAATTGTGCCTGAAGAGGTAAAACCCGAGGGAGTTGAAAGTAATGAGATGAAAGGGTCAGCTGTTGAACTAGAAAAAGAGATGAAAAAATCTAATGAGATGGGCGGTAAAAAGGAAGAAAAGAGAGAAAGTGGGCTGATCTTGAGCAACCCGGTGAAGGCCTATTATTTTCCTAACGAACTTACCTTCGCTTTGTTTAGTGTTTCTACTTTTATACAGATCAAGCAAAGGCAAGTTGAGTTGATCTTGGTGTGTTCCATTCCAAAATCAATTGTAGACTTTGCAAGCCTCCATGGAGTTGGCACTCCAAGAGTTAAACCCCATTGGTATCCATTCATGGAACAATGTCAACTCAAATCAGTCCACACCAAAGGGGAGTTGATTCGAGCTCGTCTTGAAGGGAACACTCCACATTTTGGGGATCGTTGTGTACCAAGGGTTCGTTTAAAGAACAAGTACCTCAATGACCATTATGATTTTCATCTTGCTCTTAGTCCACATGAAGCTCCAACATCACCAAATCCGCCTTGGTGCCTTGCAAGTGTGTTAGAGCCGGAGTTCGATTTCATGGGATACACTTCATACCACTTTGAGGACCCTTACCTGATGACCACAAACGATCAAGTTGAGCATACATTGAAGATGGTTTGTGAGATTCAAGGTTCGACAAGGGTTATGTTCCAACTTAGCCCATGGGCTTTGCATTGGATGCCATCTGTAGCCATCATAACAAGATTGAGTCGAAGGCATGTAACTCGTCTTGTCACCATTCGTGCTTCAATTTGTGGGCAAATTGCTTTCAAGAGGGGGGGAATGATACGAACAAGAGGAGCCACTGGAGCCATGATACCAACCCTTGTTCATGTCATTCATTTCCATCCAGATTTGAGGACAAATCCTGCTCAAGTGGAGGGGACTGATGTGTGCACGGACCTTAGCCCAAGTAATGACCCAGTCCGAGTTCCATTGGGCCCAGTCACACGTGCACGAGCCAAGCTCTTCAAAGAATCCCTCCAAGCCCTTGTTCGAATTGTCCAAAACCAACATGGAGTCCATCATAGAGATATTGAAGGCTTGAAGGATTTTAATCGAGTTATCTACACCATGACCCAAGCCCATGAAGACTCAAGTGGGCCTCCAAATGAGTTGGCCGAATAGGGCCTTAGGCCTTAGTAGTTATTTAGCAATTGATTAGTGTTTAAGTAGGAGCATGGGCCGGCCCATCTTGTCCCAAGACCATGGGCCGACTTTTCCCTTTCCTAGTCCCTTTAGGGTTTCAGTCACTTTAGCCTATAAATAGGCTTGCTTTGTAAGGTTTTAGGGTAGACGTTTTATCAATAAAGTTTTGCATATTTTCGATTCTTCTTGAGAGAGAGATTCGACCCCTTTACTTGCTTTGGCAAGGGTTTTGAGCAGTCTTGCGTCCTGTCCTAGATTGTTCTACCGACCTATTCCCCTGGAGTATTCACCTTCATCGGAGTGTCATCTACCGTCTTGAATCAAATCGTGTCGTCCGTTTGGTTCTAGATCCCGCAATTCCAAGCGTTGGACATTCTCGCTAGATCCTTGGGCAAACGGGCTACGTGTCTCGAAACGTGTTGATCGAGGAACGTATCATACAGGTGGCTCTCAGGAGCCAGATTTCCATTTGCAGTACTTGATCCAAACTCGTTGACTCTCCGTCAATGTATAGAGAGCAACCATGTCCGTAGACCCCACTTTACGCCAAATTCCGTCCACCAAACATACCCCTTACCGGGCCCGAACACCTCAACAAGAACACAATGGTAATACTCGAGTATACCGGAATCAAGAGTCTCAATACCCAAAAATTCCTAGAAAGAGACTACCGTGGTTCGTTATCTAATCGACCTGGCCCTTGCCGGCTCGACTCGAGTAACCAGCCACAGGTTTTGAGCTCAGAGGTCATAGACTTATACAGAGAACAGATACAGATAACAGATACAGAGAGTAAATACAGACTTATACAGTATGCAGGAAACAAAGTAAACAGACGAGAGAAACGAGAGTGATAAAGTACACCCTCGTTTCATACAGAGTATACAGAAGTCACAGATAGCCAGATAAGCAACAAATTAGGGTAGTGGTACACTCACCAGTTCAAGTACAGGTACTTCAAAATTTTCACCCAAAGTGGCCTTAATCACCGTGAAACCCTAAGAATAACAAAGGTAAAGCAGTTGAAGTTTCCACATCCAAAATCGAGTAAACATGATGCACAAGTGAGGCTCGATTACTAGTCAGGTGCCTCTCCAAGTTATATACTAGTACAAAAGAATAAAATGTGATTTTTGAGCAAACGGATAACAGTTGGTACAAGGGTTACAAACACCCCAAACCCCCTCATTCTACCACAATGCAACTCCAGCTTAAAGGAATCAAACGGCCTAGAAAATTGGACAGCATCTCCCCTTAAATTCCTTGTTTTCCATCCTACATTTCATCATCAATCCCAACTCCAATCAACCACAATTTCACATACAAATCATAGACTATAAAACACCCATTTCAGTATAATAACCGCAACTGAAGCTACATTTATCGGATTGAGACAAATCTTATGGCGTTTCGAAGCTAAGACATATATCTACATTTATTATGAAGACCCCCAAAGCCCAATCATGCATTTTCATGGTCAAAAATCGAAATCTTAGAGAAAACAGAAAAACTGTCCGCGAAACAAAGCTTGTGGGCAGTCAAGGGTATTTCGGTCATTTCATAGGCTACAGTACTTCAATTGAGTTAAAATTTTACAGGCAGATAGCTAACTCAATCACCTACAACTTTCATGTTTTGAGCAAGGGTTGATTCGGCCTCTCTCCTAGACGAAAATGCAGTGTAAAAACAGGGCAGATTGAAACCCTAAAACTGAAATTCTTGCACCCTAGCTGAAATTTCTTTAGGCAACCAAATCTAGCATACCAAAGCTTCATGTTACACCATATAAAGCTATCATTCTATGAACAATCATTACTCATCACATGAGGGCAGAAAAATCACCATAAAATTGAAAATTACCATAATACTACTTTAAACCAAGAAATCTCCCACAAAACTACGTATTTAACAACTATAAACCACTACTATACAATTATTAGAAGTAAATGAGGGTTTTCTTGACAAGTTACCTTAGAAACACTAGAAAGATGATAGCTTAGTACTTCCCCCTAAAAAATCACTCCACCAACACCTCTAATCCTTCCTAGCAAGAAGTTTTTATGGAGTAATTTGAGATACTAGTGGTTGGAACTCAAGATTTGGGCTAAAAATTGAAGTTGAAGATGAGGAACTCTCTTGGTTTTTCCTCTCCCTTTGTTCGGCCAAGCCAGGAACAAATGAAGAGGGTTCTTGGTCAAAATTGGTTAAATAAAAGATAAGATGGTCTTAAGTCAAAGTCCAACTTCCAATGATTTTGTAACAAATGACACCTTAGGGTTTCATTCTCATCCTTTGTCTACCAATGGTAATTTATCTAGCTAACCTCTAATTGTATCCTAGCACCTTGTAAAATAATATCACTTGATACAAAACCCCAACAAGTTGTCAAAAATATATCACATTTACCGCACTAGCGAGTCCCACATCAATAATACACTTCAAACTTATCATGAACTAACTTAAACTAGGAAAATGATTTAAAAACTCTATTCACTTATAAAATCTCTGAAAAATCGAAATAGTAAGGTATAATGAAGAAAAATGCACGCGAGGAAATAAAATAAATAATATAAAATTAGGGAAATTTACGGGTCCTCACAAATGCTTGGAGTGCAAGTTAAGAAGTAACAATCCAATTCAAGGATACAATGGCTTCCAAAAGCCAGATCCACGTAGCTCGGACATCTCGCGGGTGGTTGACACTCCGTCAACGTTTATCAAACCAATAACCATAGAACACTGTTTTACTCCAATTCCAGTTTACCGTTTCACCCCCTATATCGGGCCCGTACACCACAATAAATAGTGGTGGTAATACTCAAGCAGACCAATTAGTCGAGGAGATGTCACTCCACTCGACAAAATCGTAGACCCAGGGTTCGTTATCTAATCGATCAGGCCCTTGCCGGCTCGCGTTGTGAATTATCTTATTTTGGATTCTTGTACCCGAGTACTCAAGAGTTGAGGGCAATGGTAAGGATGCAAGGTGATAGAATTCGAGAACTTGAGACCTCCATTCGCGAGGAACAATAACAAACTAATGTTTTGCGAGAGCAAGTGCAAGAGGTCAATGGACGTCTAGTTCGGATGGTAAGAGAAGTGAGAGATCAGATGGAAAATATTTTAATCGAGTATGAGATGTTTGTGGAGGAGGTAGTACAAGTGAACGTAGCAGAGGGAAGTTAAGGGAATGTAGTTGAGCCTGAGGGAGAAGTGGAATTAGTTGGTTCAGTGATGACCTAAGCTAAAAACGTAAGACTTTGAGGTTGTAGGAAGTAAGTTAGGGCAGCTAGGACGGCATGTCATGTTTTTCTTCTTGTTTTGCCACTGTATTGCCACTGAATATATTTTGCCTATGACATGTCAATGCTAAGATGTATGGTACTTGCTTTTGTTTTATGCACTTGATTTTGATCAAGTTGATATGTACAGTATCTTTGTCACTTGATGTATGAACATGGTGTGTTATAAATATGTTAAGCATGTTTCCTTATCTTTGGTTTTGTGACTTGAAAATGTCTTTATCTTGCCGCTTTAGCCAATTTATTTTGTTTATATACTATATAGCATATTTTGACAAAAAAAAAGGGAGAGAGAGAAGGATATGGAGGGAAGACGTAGGGCTAGTCGTGGCCGTGGGGCTAGGCAATCGCAAGAACCAAGGAATGAAAGAGAAACAATAGTCGCGGAAGATCGTGGACCAAGGGTCGAAGCAGGGGACGAAGTGGTGATGGCAATACAACAAATGACTAATATTTTAGCGCTATTGGTAGAGCAATAAGGCCAAGCCCCAGTGAATCAACTTAGAAACCCTGAGATAGGAGAGGATAGGGCTGTAGAGTGGTTTCAAAAGTTTTCTCCACCGAAATTCCTTAGAGGGCCTGATTGAGAGACAGCTGAGCATTGGTTGGAGGCGATGATCAATATCTTTGTGGCTTTGAACCACATGGAGGAAAGACAGATGAACTTTGTTGTATTCCAATTTGAAGGACCGGCTCGGGCATGGTGTGTGACAGCCCCACCTTCCCCTAAGGCGAAGCTGTCGCGTCCCACTTTTTTGAAAAATTAAAATTACGGGTTTATAAAATGAATTTTGATTTATTTTGAGTAACAATGAATTTTTGATTTGTTAGAGAATAAATAAAGAAAAAGGACCTAAAAATGGGACTTAAAAGTGCGACGATTTTGGGCCAAAATAATAGTTTAAAAAGGGTTTTTTAATAAAAAATAGGAGTCGCCACTTGGTATTGAGTTAAGGTGTATCAAGTCACCTAAAATGAATTTTAAATAAAAAGTAGAGAAAATCCCTTTTAAATGACCCCAAATCTTTGAAAATCAAGAGAAAAGGGCTCAGGAGTCACGGTTGAAGAAAGGGAAGGCAAGGATAAAATCCAAGACACCCTTTCAATCTAGCCAAAGCTAGTTGCGTGATTTAGTCGGAAAATTTTCTTAGTTTAACCTGTAAAACTTATCACATTTGGATATTACTATATGAATGCAAACCTAGACCTAATGGTTATCAGAAGAGTCAATATGTCTCTTTAAATTTTAGTTGGTGCAAATCACATTAATTGCGACGCCCAAAAGTGATTCTTTGAAGAGGTCACGAATATGCAACAATGAGACTTGAAAAAATTGACAAAATTATAATATACAAATATACGTAACCTAAAAGAGAAGGATGCAACATAATGGGTACGGGGGCTAAGATTCATGACTCAATTTTCCCTTTTATAGAGGGAATACGAGCATGTTAAGATTAAGAAGTCATACTCGTCCATATCCCATATTTAAAGGGTACTCCCTAACCTAATCAAGCAAATGCACTAACCTATTTCTAATTTTTCTTACATAGAATGCAAGTCTAAATGTCATGTTTCACACGTAGGGTTAAGGGATATACATATAGAGGAAATATCATGCAAAAATGGTAAATATCTTAAAAAGTAGAAAATATGCATGAAATGTAGTGATTTATCACACAAACATGATCTAGCGTGTGGACAGTCCCTAAGGGTCTAGCGTTGGACTAGTGAAAAATCGAAAAAAGGGGTCATAACTAGCGTTGGACTAGTGTGATGATGTCATGCATTTATTATAATCAAATAAATCATATAAAACATAATAAAAGCAAGTAAACACATAAATCACATAGAGCACATAGTACATAAGTATGATATCTAGATGCAAAGATCTAAGAAAGCGAGCAAACACAAAAGCACCAAGCATGCAAACACATAAACAAATAAAAGCGAATAGAGACCTAACTATTATATTCGGAGGCCCTAACTGCAATCTAAAGAGGTAGAGAATAAAATAATAACCTAACTATTACAATTTGGCATTTAATTGCCTCTCAAATAATCAAAAATTAAATTAAAATAAATATACAAAATTAAAAACAAATAAAGTGAATAAAAAATACATAAAATAAAGTAAATAAAAAAATTCAAACAACATGCAATTACACACATAAAATCACATAGGAGCACATAGGAAAAAAAAAAAAACCTCCCCTTGAAGTAGTAGTTAATTGGGTTTGGATTTATCCTATTTAAAGCTCAAAAAATCAACAAAGTAGTCATTGTACCAATTTAATTAACAAATAAAAGCAACAATATGTAAGAGAAATGGAAATAATTATGAAATTGAACAATTAAAGCATTTAAATGGAAGTAAACAACCTATATTCAAGAAATTAAAACAAGCAAGGACCTAATTGAAACAATTATAAAAGTTTTAAGGGTCAAATTATTATTATTGCTAAGATTAGAGGTCGAAAATAAAGTTCTAAAAAAAACTAATTAAACTCTAATTATCTCCTAAGACCAGAGAATAAACTTACTTAAAATATGGTTATAACATAGAAAGAAAGTTTGAATTTCCAAAGGGTAAAATTGATTAATTTTCCATATTTTTTGGCCCATAGCATAATTATTTAAAAACATAGGGGTCAAAAATGCAATTTTGGAAACTTTTCATGGATCTCCTTCGAAGGAAAGCTTCTGCGACTTTCTGATGCTTTGAAATTTTAGCAAACCTCATGCGGCAATCATTAACGGCAATCTTAAACAAGAAAACAGCCTCAAATTCTCGTTAATCTCCATAAACTTATCATCAAGATACCAGATTGAGCACACAAAAGAAAGGAAAATCTGTAATATGGGGAAAAACTTGCAGATTCCAAATTCATTCGTGAAACTTTCTACGAATTTCTGGGTTCATTATCAACTTAAAAGCAACGTGGGGTGACTCCTACACACAAAATCTCATGACCCACAAAAACACAAAATCCAGACGCAATGGTATGAAGTGAAGATCAAAATTAACAACTTATGTGGAAATAAAGTAAGAGAAAAAGAAAAGATAAAAGAAATAAAATCTGATTCATGGCTTTCATGTGAGCATCAGCTTCTTCCAATTTCATTGAACTTTTCATCAAGCTCTAAATGACTAATGCCAAACCAGAAATCGTCAGAAAAATAGGCATGACAGAGCCATCAAACAAGCATATCAAACCGCAGCCAAGTTCAAGAACTCATGTCCAAATGGGCCTCAATCTTTGTAAAAAAAAAACGTTAGATTAACAAGGGAAGGAGTCTTGATTTACCTGGGAATGTTTTCACGGTCAAATGGACGTGAGGTTCCCCCAAGAAATGATTGTCGTTTGCTGGAGCGAAGCCCAGAAATTTTGATCGGGAAAGGGCCTGGTTGATCAGCCTGGGCGTGGGTTTTGCAGAAAAATTTTTCTGCACTTTTTTGTTTTCTCTCTTGTTTTCTCCTCTGTTTTTCTTCCTGATTTCCCAGATTTCCCCTCTTCCTTCCTTTCTCTTCTCTTTTCCTTTTTCTTCCTCTCCTCCCTTGCTTGTTTCTTCTTCCTCTTCCTGCCCGAAGTTCCCCTAGTTTGTCCCTCTCTATTTCAGATTTCTCTCAATCCCTTTGCAGTCTCCCTCTTTCTTGCTCTCTCCCCAGATTCATTCCCTTTCTTCCTTTTCTTCCTCAGCCCCAAAGCTCTCTTCTTTTGTCCTTTGCAACCTCCCATTTCTCCTCTCTTTTCCCTTTTTCTCTTTTCCTTTCTTTCTTTTTTTCCTCTTGCTCGAAGCTCTCTCTCTTGTTTCTTCCTTGTTCCAGATTTTCCCACACTCTCCACCTGTCTTACCACCTAGCCCCCCTTGCATGTGTTGTGTAAAAAACAAAGACACATGGCTAATGCTCACCTAATACACTTAGCTACCATGCATGCCTTCCACCTATTTTGCTTTTTTTCTTTTTATTTTTTTTTTCAAAACAAATTTAGGGTAAACAAAATGTTAAACTCCTATTTGAAATTGCCTTGCAAATTTTCATTTATTTTGAAGAAATTAAATTTGAAAAGATTACAAACAAATTTTTGTGAGACTTTTCTTTTTTCGAAAATTTAATGCAAAAAATGTTTTTGTGTTATGGATTATTTTTAAAAGAAGATGAACCTTATTCAAAAATAGATAACTATCACTTTGTGAACTTTGGTTAACTAAAATAAAATAAATAAAAACAAGAATAAATAAAAAAATAAAGCTAAAATTAAATTAAATTAAATTGAAATTTTGGTGTCCACAGAACCAAAGAGTTCGGCGGGCGGCCTACCCAACTCGTGCCAGGACTCACTCATACGATCGAATAAAATACTTCCAAAGTATTTAAAATAACAATTCCACAACTTATAACATAACTAAGTTCAACTTACAACCCAACCAATAAAATACGATCCACGTACTTAAGATAAAATCAAAGTTCATCTTACAAGCTTCCAAAATATCGAATTCAAAGTTTAACAACCCAAAACAAGATACAAAAGAAGCAGGGTCACACCCTAACTAACAGCGACTTCACTCAGGTTCTCAATTCCTGTTAAGGAAAATAAATTGGAAAGAATGAGCTAATGCCCAGTGAGTTCCCAATAAGGCATACAGTCACATAGAACAGTTCAAATTACACTTCAAGTTCACAATTTAAAGTGAGTAAGTAAAGCGATTAACAATATCAAGGGGTAGGATACGGGTGGCTCTCAGGAGCCAACGTCCACGAATCTTGATCTTATTTCACGTAGTCGACACTCCGTTGACTTTCAAGTATTATTACTATGTAGAACTCCACTTACTTCATTCTCCTTCCAACGACTCCCCCTACTGGGCCCGAAATCCAAAACACTTAAAATGGGTGTTGTTCAAGCACACCATAGTTTCACTTCAAAAAGGATAAGTCTAAATGCCAAATCCAGTGAATATGAAACACTTTCCTATGGCTCGTCAAATCTCCTCGACCAAGTCCCATGACTAGGTCGAATCGACAAACTTACCTATAGGACTTAGGAATTTCCAAGAATTAACATACACAATCAATCACTGATCGTCGATGGGATAACACCCCAGGCTATGACGCCCCCACCTCTCCCTAGGACGAACCCTAAGGTATCAGCAGGATGTCTGCCGAACTCTCGTCAGGACTCGCACACTCGTTCTAGCTTAATAAAGAACCACAAGTCAACCATCGACTTATAATAAAGAAATACTTCGAATATACAAGACCAAAACTCTCAAGGCTACTATTTACAATTATAATCCAAAATACCCAAGTATTACAAAATTTACACTTCAAATGTCTCCCATAACATACAAAAGATATACTAGCTTCCGCCAAAATCGCTAGTCTAGAATCACCAACTTCCACCTCCAAGTCCTGTTAAGGAGAACAAACTTAAGGGGATAAGCTAGCGCTCAGTGAGGCCAAGAAAATTAAACAAGCAAGCAAGTAGCACCAATCAATAGAATAGCTTACTTGAAAGCAACTTTAACATGAACTATCATTTAAGTGCACAAGTAGGAAGTAAAAACACATGGAAGGATACAGGAGCTCTCAGGAACTATTTTCACGTCTCGACCGATTCAAACCATTTGGGGTTGACTCTCCGTCAACTCAAGAAGCAACATGACCGTAGTACTCCACTTACTTCCTCCATCTAACATTACACCCATTCGGATCCGGAACCAAACAAGCATGAGGTGGTGATACTATTCGAGTATGCCAAGCGAGATTTCAAAAGATCAAACTATAACATTTCCCAAGGTTCACCAAGCTTCTCAACCAAACCGTTGCCGGCTCGAGTTACGAGGTTAGCCAATTGGTTGGGGCGTCCCCACAAGCATGAGTGATTAATGAGACAATGCTCCAATCGACTTAAAATCAGTCATAGTACTGAGTCGGTATGAGAGGCACCTCCCACTCGAATAGGGTGTGGTACATGTTGCCGCTCAGAGAATCAATCATAGCACTGAATCGTTATGAGAGGCACCTTCCACCCAAATAGGGTATGGTATATGCTACCGCTCAGTGCTCACAAGTTCAAACATGTTTGAGTACAAATGCAAGTCACAAACATTCATGTAACATGTATCATTTAATCAAGAGAGCGAGAACAAGGGCGATAAAGTACACCCTAGCCTCGGCCAGTTCACGATTCACATAGCACTTGTACAATTATCATTTCAATCATAGTAACATGAAGCATGCACTTGACACTCACCAAAAGTCAAGGGCAAGGCAATAACAAAAGCAAGAGGTCAGACAAGCTCCTCGGCTTCCACGAGACCACCTGAAAAATTCACAACCACTGTTAACTAGGTACTCGACCAAGGTTCATAAGGAAAAATTTTCCTCTTGCTACCCACGCTCAAAAGCCACATGTACAAGTTGAAGTAAAAGATACTTTCTCTCTCAATCATTGAAATAATACTGAAAGAGATCTCAAAAGTCATTCACGAGTCAAGTTGTGGCAAGAAATTTCAATTCCAATGAGGAAAGTAACCTACTTAATTTTTGGCACGAAAATCAAGAAAAGGGAAGATGGTTTTCATATCTCAAAACCTCTAATCTTATGCCCAAGTTTCAGAATATAAAGAAGCGTTCACATTTTCAAATCTTATGGAGTCAAAATCCATCAAAACGCTACTCATTTTTCATAGTAAAGTTTGAAGTTAAAAGTTCCAAGTTTCGAATATAAAACTAATGTAACTCCTCAAGAGTTATTCTAGGTAAAAACGCTTCATTTTATGATTCAATTTTCATGAAAATCCAAGGGCATAAGACTAGGGGTGAAATCCATTCTCCAAGTATGAAATGAAGTGCAAATAACCAAGAAAGTTATGCTTGTAACCTAGAAAATGTTTCCAAGTGACTTTGCAATGTTGTCACTTTACAAGGAAAAATTCAGTTTTGGCAATCTTTTTTGAAAAATCATAACTTGACTTTCATAAGTCCAAAATTGGTAAATCTTAGCTCCAAATCACTGTTTCCGTAGGAACAGAGCAAACAGTCTTGCATTTTTAGTGAAATTTAGAAATTTGGCAAAATTCATAGAAATAGAATCAGCCCTTAAAATTTATACCACGGAAAGAACTCCAAGTCTAGTTTCAAACGTAACAAATGGAACTCAATTTGGATCTTTCTACACCAAGATACAACAGTTTCATGAAAACTGATTTTTGAAACCTGGTTCACGGAATTCCAGCTTTTGAGCACTTGACACAGTTTCGAAATCAGGCCATAACTAAGGCTATACAAATTCAAAATTAGAATGATTTATAGTGTTGAAAACTAGATTCAAAATGGTAAAAATCACTAGAAGAAACTGTCTTCAAATTCATTTTGTAAATGAGTGAAAACGAGCTACAAACTGCAACTGTGCATGCTTCTCGGTTAAAACAGTGAGGAAAAATCAGTCGACTTTGCCAGCTCACTGCGAATCTTACGAAACGAACTAGCGGGTGCATTTTATGCCGTTGAAAAGCTCTCGGAGTCTAGTTTCATATGTCATAAATGCACTTGATTTTGACTTCTGTATGAAAAATTATGGCCTATTGAGTGTGCACTGGATGGCTACACTGATCAAAAGTTTTCCAGGTTTGCTTTGTCACTTTAACCTAAGTTTAACTCAACCAAATGAAATGCTTTTTGGGAGATAATTTACACACATATACACCAACATATAACAAGCATTTTGGCATCAAAACAACCACAAAATTCAAAATTAAAATGAGGAAACTAAACCAGCAGAAATCGGTCAGCTTGCTCTTCTTTCTCTTCAAGTTTTCTTTTCAACTTTTACACCCAAAACCAAGTTACAAATCACTAAACAACAACCAAACAAATAATAATTCCTCAAGACCACTACCTAAGAATCCACCTCAAGACATCTACCTAAAGTCAAGGTTCAAGGAACCCATCAACAACCCAAGTTTAACTTAGTTAAAACTAACCAAAATCTAACTAAAAGATGAAAGAAAATGAGGGCATTGAGGGCTTTTACCTTCTTCCAAGAGTAGTGAGCAACTACAAGGAAACAAGCTCTAAACCACCAAGTATCTTCCTCCTCCAAGGCTCCTTCTAAGCTTGAGTGTTGATCTAAGAAGATGAGCAAGTTTGGAGCAAGTGTTTGGAGCAAAAATGGAGAAGATGCTAGCTGAAATTTTTGGCTAAAATGGAGAGGGGATGGCCGGCCAAGAGGAGAAGAAAAATTGAAACTTTCTTGGCTAATTGGGAGATGAAGTGTAAGGCCAAGGGGAAGAAGAAAGAAAGGAAATGAAATTTTGGGTCAATTTCTCTTTTACTTAAAGGCTAAGAGTAGTCCAAGTCAAGGTCAAAGTTCCATGGATGTTGTGACAGTTGTCCTTCCAAGATTAATTCTCATCCTATTGTTCTAATCACTAAAATATCTAACCAATCTCTAATTATCTCTTAACACCTTATAAAATAATATTCCTTTGTACAAAACTCCTTTTAATCTTAAAAAATTTATCATTTTTACTGCGTTAGCGGGTCCCACTTCCATAATGCACTTCAAACTTAACATGCACTAACTTATACATGAAAAATGATTTAAAACATGATTCATTTGTAAAAATATCATAGGATATTAAAACAATAAAGTAAAGTATAGAAAATGTATTCGAAGAAATAATATAAAATAAGTAAATTTTTTCGGGTCCTCACACAGGCGACATCACAACATTTCAACAATTCAGAACACTATTCATCTCAGTCATAACATCATGTTCACATTTATGTCACATTTGCAAATTCAAGACAGATAACATGCATGGAAACTCACCATTAAATCAAAACTCAGAATCCAAATTAGGATCGGTATCACAGTCTTCAATCACTCTTATAAACACACAAAGAGAGACAATAAGTTTCGCCCCAACAATTCGCGAAACTAAACCAAATTCACTTAAAATCGACACGTAAGCTCGAGTTATGAAAATAATATGTATCTAGAATAGTTTTTCCCAAAATTCGTCGCGTGAAAACACAAAATCAAGAGCAAAATAGTCTCGAGTTCATCATTGCTGTCCGGATAGTTTTCAGTCCAAAAATAGTGAAATAAAAATGACTTTTAACCGTTAAAATTCCTGACTTTCAACTCCAATTCAACATATAATCATAGTTTAACATAATACCAAGTCACTTGAGTGAAATTTAGTCAAAAAGGACACAAAAATGTCAAAAATAAAGGTGAAAAATTAACCCTCTTCATTCGGCTAGCCCATCCAAAAATTTCTGAAGAATTTCACCAATAAAACAACCATTTAGCCAACAAAACTCACTCAAATCCATATGGCTTTCATCAATCATTAGCCCTTGGTTATTAATGGAAAAATTTCCAAGTAAATCCAACCCACAAATCAAGAGCTATGCTAGTATCTTAACCACTAGAACATCTAGTGGTTTAACTTCAAGAAATTTACTAGATTTATCATAGATCTTACTTAAATCAAGTGAATCTAACATTTTTATGGCTAGAAATTAAAGTTTAAGGGTGATTTTTGGTTCTTACCTCAAGATCTAACTAGATCTAGTGTGATTCAATCTCAAAACTTCCTTCCAAGGTTCACCCCTTCAAGTTCTCTCAAGAAAGGTCAAATCTTCTAGGTTGCTTGGTGATTTCTTCCATAAATCCACAAGGAGCAAGATGGATGATGTCTCTTCTCTCTTGGTTGTTCTCTCTCTCTCTCTCTCTCTCTCGAGCTCTCTCTCTCTCCCTCGTGTGACGCCCCCACTTCTCCCAAGGGCGAACCCAAGGGTATCGGCGAGACGTCTGCCCAACTCTTGCCGGGACTCGATACAATTTCAATTCAAGTTTAAGGATAGAATCGAATAATAAAAGTCGCTTCCTTAATAAGTATTCAATTCTTACACTTCAAGATACCAAGTACATCACTTTCTCCAAAATATACAACTTTCAAAAGTCATCCAATCAATTACATTCAAAACCCTAATCAAAAGTGCATCAAATACTTCCCTGCGATGACACTCCGTCAACCGGGTGGGTATTAAGTCCGTAGAACTTCATTTACTCTTCCCCGTTCACCGTTACACCCCCTGCTCCAGGCCCGCACTTCTTTTATATAAGGCGATACTACTCAAGTATGCCAAGTGAGATATCTCAAATAGATCAAGCATATAAATTTTTCTCATGGCTCACCAAACTTTGCGACTTGAGCAACTTCACGACCAAGCCCATGCCGACTCGAGTCGCAAGGTCGGCCGATGAGTTTGGGCATCCCCCACTATTATATATATGGGTCGAGGAGATTCACTCCAATCAACAAATGCAACCATAACATAATTCACTATTGCAACACTTCACTTAATTCATTTAGCAATTCACATCATACAATTCAAATATAATTCACTTAAGAGAGAACGAGTACGATAAAGTACACACTCTACTTGACACTTTCAAAATACTCAATTAATGAGAACAATTAAGCACGTAGCAATACTACATACACTTGACACTTACCAAGTCAAAAAGTGAGTAATTGAGCAAGTCTTCAGCCGTCCGCTTTGAGATTCTCTTGAAGATCCCCTTGAGCGCCTGAACAAATAATAATTGACTATCACTCACTATTACTTACAGATCCCTTGCTAACAAGGAAGAATGTACACTTGCAATAAAACAATGTCATGGAAGAGAACCTTAATCACTCGAAAATTGAGGTTCAAAAGTAGGGATTTAAAGTCCCAAGAGTGACTTGCCTCTTCCATGAAATCAGGTTTTAAAACAATTTATCAATATCAAGATAAGGTGACGAGTCCTCAAAAGCTCCTTTCATAAGAAATTGGAAATTTCAGCTTTAAGTGACAAACTTGGAAAAATCAAATCTTGAGTTCGACATGTTCAAAAAGGGAAAACTTTACACCGTTGAAAACTAGGTTCGGAGTACCAAAGTTCTTAGAAGACACTTTTCCAAGATCCTAAACGGAAAGCACTCATTTTCAACTCAAACTTTCAGTTCCAATAGGAAAGGTTTGAACCAGCCTTGGTTTTGCAGTCATCTTTGGAAATTCAGCGCAATTCACAGAAAGTGAATCAGCCCTTGAAATTCATAAAAAAATAAGAGTTCCAAACAAGGTTTCAAACACGACAAACAGAACTAAATTCGGAGTTTTGAGAGTCAAGATATAGTAGCTTAAAGTCGGCTGACTTTTGTACACTATTCAGGAATTTTCCAGATTTGAAGAGCAAACTTTGGGACGTTATTTGGATATCGAAATGGTATTGAAATTATACAAAATTCGGTAAAATTAAACTTCCATATGTAGACTACTTCTCTATCAAATTTCACTCAAAAAATCACGTGGGAAGGTAGTTAACAAAACTACCAAAGTTCGAAAAATGTTTCAAGGCTAATCTGCCCTCATGCTTTTCTTTCTTTTCCAAACGTTTTACACCATGAAATCAGTCCCAATTCGATCCATTTTTGAAACCAAGGTTCTATAAACATTTAATAAGCAACTGACATCAAAATTTTCGAGACAAAACATCCCAAAACCACTCTGACCATTCGGCCAGCAAGAAGGAAAAATTTCCAGTTTTCCAGCTTTGTTGTACTTTCGAAATCAAATCACATCTCACTCAATATAAGTTCAAATTGGGAATGGTTGGTGGCGTTGGAAACTAGGTTCAAAATTCCACATTTCATCAGAAAGAAACATTTCCAAAATCAGTTCACAAGTGAGAGAAAATAGAGCCACAAGATGCATCTTTTCCATTCCTCTCGGACAGAAAGTCACTACAGGGCAGTCAACTTTGCCGAATCACTGTGGTTTACTCATTTCGAACCAGCAGATGGTTTTTATACCGTTAGAAATCTACAAATGTCTAGTTTTGAATGCCGCTAAAGGAACTTAATTTTGACTTTTGTACAGAGAGATACGTTCAAACAAAGGGTACTGTTTGGCTGCCCAGATTACCATTTCCAGATTTCTTTCTTTTCGAAAACTCTAGTTTTGAGCAACCAATTGAAATGAATTTTGGTAGGCACTTCATACACACAATATAAAACATATATCATTCAATTTCACAGCCATACAAGCACCAAAAATTCAAATTAAAATAGAGCAACAATGGACAGAATTTCGGCAACTCTCATGCATAGCTTGTCCTCGATTTTTCCTTCACTTTCTAACCGTATTCATTTCAAATAACACATAAACAACCACAATCAACTAATTACACCTCAAGTCAGATACCTATAATCCACCTCAAGACCGCTAGCCTAGTGATTAGAGCAAGAAATGAAACACCTCAAGTCCGCTAGCCTATTTCTTGCTTTGGGTTTCAAACCCATGCAAATCCAACCACTAAACTTCAATTAAATGGAAAGATTAGAAGAGTTGATGGGTTTACCTCTAACCCTTGTAGAAACCAGAAATTTTCACCACAAAAACCTCCAAGAATTTTCACTAGATGTTGTCTTCCTCCAAGTTAAAGTTAATCTCTAAGTAGTTTTGAAATTGGGTGCAAATTTGGAAGTGAAATGGAGCAAGATGAAGCAAGATGAAGTGAAGCTTTCTTCTCTTCTTTTCTTCTAGTTTTGGCCGACTCCAAGGAGAGAGAAGAGAGAAGGGTTTGTTGTGTGAAGCTTCTCTTGGAAGCTTTAAGAATTTGTGGCCAAAAGCTATATAAAAGTCAACTACGAATAGTGCGCGAATAGTGTTTCAGGCCACCAATTTTCTCTCTTGTTTGTTTCACGTGTGCACTAATCCTCAAATGTAATTCCTTTAACACTGTAATTATTCACTCTTAGTAGTCTAGTATAAGTTTCTTAAATCTCCACTTAACCGTTTTGACGCGAAATACGCAAACTTTCGATTCGCGCGCGATAAAGCGAAACTTAAAAGAAATTCATGTAACGATAATATAATTAACTAATACTAAGGTAAATAATTATAAAAATAACTATTTTAAGAACAAAAACATGAGTCTTCACATCCTCTCCCCCTTAAGAGAATTTCGTTCTCGAAATTCATACCTTGATTTGGAAATAGATCTATATATTTTCCTCGAATTTCTTCTTCTACTTCCCAAGTTACTTCCTCTAGTCCGTGGTTCTTCTATAGGACTTTCACCAACGGGATTCGCTTATTCCTTAATTCTTTCACTTTACGTTCCAGAAGCTTTATCGGTTTCTCCTCATAGGTCAACGCCTCGTCGACCTCAATATTTTCCGGTTGCAGGACATGAGACAGATCAGGAAGATATTTCTTAAGCATCGACACGTGAAAAACGTTATGGATCCGAGATAGATTTGTTGGCAATTCCAACTTATAAGCCACATTTCCTACATGTTGAAGAATCTTATAAGGTCCTACAAATCTTGGTTGTAGCTTCTTTTTTTTTCCTGTCATCAAACTCGCTTTCAGAAGAGTAATCTTAAGAAATACTTGGTCTCCAACCGTAGTTTTGAAATTGGGTGCAAATTTGGAAGTGAAATGGAGCAAGATGAAGTGAAGCTTTCTTCTCTTCTTTTCTTCTAGTTTCGGCCGACTCCAAGGAGAGAGAAGAGAGAAGGGTTTGTTGTGCGAAGCTTCTCTTGGAAGCTTTAAGAATTTGTGGCCAAAAGCTATGTAAAAGTCAACTACAAATAGTGCGCGAATAGTGTTTCGGGCCACCAATTTTCTCTTTTGTTTGTTTCACGTGTGCACTAATCCTCAAATGTAATTCCTTTAACACTGTAATTATTTACTCTTAGTAGTCTAGTATAAGTTTCTTAAATCTCCACTTAGCCGTTTTGACGCGAAATACGCGAACTTTCGATTCGCGCGCGATAAAATGAAACTTAAAAAAAATTCATGTAACGATAATATAATTAACTAACACTAGGATAAATAATTATAAAAATAACTATTTTAAGAATAAAAATATGAGTTCTCACACCTCGGTCCTTTCTCTCTCTCGGCCCTCAATCAAGAAAAGAAGAAAAATTGTGGTGGTTGATGGGTTTTCAAGTGATCTTCAAGAGCACGATAGAGGAGGAAATGGAGAGCTCTCAAGTCTCCCTCTCTCTCTCAAAATTTCGGTTGGCTCAAGGGGGAAGAGAGAGAATGAACTCTCAAGTCTAGTTTCTTCCTTTAAAGTGTGGTAGGGGGACCATCTCACCTACTCACTTATGTGTCGTGTTCTCATGCGACATCTTATTCATAACTAGATTTTCCTCAACCAACATTATCCTATCATTTTTCTATTTAAAGTCTCTACATGCTCTAGACTTCATCTTAAGACTAAATTCCACGTCACCACTCCAAAGTTTCACACTTAATGCTAACCAAACGATAACCGGGCAATTAATAATAAAAATTCAATTAAGATATAAAATAATATTTTAACAGATGAGAATACCAAAAATTTGGAAGAATCACATAATATAAATATTTTTGTCATTATTATTTACCTTTCAAAATTAGTAAAAATTTTAGAGCCCTCACATGGTGGAATATTACTATGGCAAAGTGGGAGAGAGAACAGACTGCATGGATATGACTGAACTTTATAAGGGAGTTTAATGAAAAATACCTCCCACCTTTGTTCCAAGAAAAGAGAGAGGATGATTTTATTAGGTTACGTCAGAGAACCATGAGTGTAGCCGAGTATGAAATGCAATTCACTAAACTGTCTAAATTTGCTCCTGAATTGGTGATTATGGAGCGAAGGAGAGTGAGACGATTTATACAAGGATTGAATCTAGAGATCCAAGAAGTTTTAGCGGCAATTCAAGTTAATACTTTCATGAAAGCTCTTGAGAAAGTTCAAAGGATTGAGAATGCAAAGGCTCAGGTAAAAGCTTTCCGCGCACACAAAAGGAGTGAATCTAGTAGTACACATGAGGAATCTAGAGAAAATGCAACGTCTCCCAAAGCAAAATGAGTGAACCATTTATCTTACCCACCAGGGACATTAGGAACACTAGAAGAAGGTTCTACAAGAGAAAATTAAGTAGAAAAATGGCAACAAGAGGGAATTCCTCAAGAGGGCCAAAAAGTGGCTACTCGTTTGGCTTGTGGATACTGTGGGAAGACAAATCACAATGAGGATGTGAGGACCCCAAATTTTTCTTTAACTGGTTTATTTATTTATTTAATTATTTATTCATTTATTCCAATTAATTTATTTCATTCATTTTAATTGCATTTGCATGGTGCATTGCCTCAATTTATATTTTAACACCTTTGCCCTTAAAGTTAATTTTTTGTCGTCCGATTAGTTAAAATTAGTAAATACGCGTTTTTCGATGTGATATTCGATCGGAGAGTGCAACGGTTTTGGAGAATTAAGGATGCTCAATTGTAGACTAAGAAAAGTTAATTGAGGGATTAGAGGTGAGTAAGTTGAATTAAACTCAATAAGGAGCACTAATGGGCCACTATTTATTTGCTGACTTTTGCACCAAAAGTAACTTTATGTCCCAACTTTCTTTCATCCAAATCACTTCACCAAAAATCACACACAAACCCTCTCTTTTCTCCCTCCCTTGGCCGGCCACTTCTCTCTCCATTTTGCCAAGAAAGTTTCAATTTTTCTTCTTCATTTTGCTCACTAAAACTTACTCCAACCTAGCTCATACTCCTGGATCATCCTCAAGCTTAGAAGGAGACTTGGAGGAGGAGAGATTCTTGGTGCTTTAGAGACTGATTTCTTGAAGTTTTGCCCACTACCATTGGAGGAAGGTGACCTGTAACAGCCCCACCTTCCCCTAAGGCGAACCAAAGAGGTTAGCAGACTGCCTGCCCAGCTCTCGCCAGGACTAACGAGCAGTTACCCGTGATCTAACACGTTCCGGAAAAATTAAAAGCGCACTCAGACAAGCCAAAATCACAAAATAAGAAAACATGAAAATCGGAGTCGACATGAAAGCCGAATCTGTCCAAGAACCATCCCAAATATCAATCAAACATATACATCTTGCATTAAGCATTTACAAGCCAAAATAGCATACAAATGTGATCCTACCGGTTTATACATGTACGGTTTGCAAATTACAAATCAAAAGAGGGAACAGATCAAAATACATTTAGGGTTTCATTCATTGAGCTATACAAAAGATATTTACAACTAGCTCAACTCGGCAACCAACTATCAAAGCCATTGTAAAAGTGTTTAAATTCCTGTAAGGAAAACAAAAGAAATAGAGTGAGCTTACGCCCAGTGAGCTACTATCACTCAAGCAACCAAGTTCATATAAGCATAAGACTTTTCACCCCAATTCATTCAATAAAGAAGTAAACCAAGATCACACATTAATAAAATTGGTCAAAGGATACGGACGGCTCTCAAGAGCCCCTTTTTCCTCGCTTGCATACTTGATCGGACCTCATTGACCCTCTGTCAATGTTTAAAGAGTAACCAACCGTAGGCTCCACTTTACTTCCATTCCTTCCACCCAATATACCCCTACCGGATCCGAACTCCAAACAGTTTAAAATTGGTAATACTCGAGTATACCGGAATCGAGAGTCTCATACTACAAGATTCCATATAACAGTCCCCATTTCCATTCAGGTATCTCAAGAGGTTGTAGTAAGCCTGATGGTTTTTTATGCTCCGCCTGAACTTGATGGCAAATAAGACATTTTTGCACATACAGAGCGATTTCCCTCTTCATATTGTCCCACCAATAGGCTCCTTTCAGATCCTGATACATCTTGCTACTACCCAGATGGATTGTATACTTAGACCGATGAGCTTCCTCTAAAATCTCTGCTTTTAACGTTTCATCTTTAGGCACCACCACTCGATTTCGGTATTTTAAAATACCCTCAGGGCTAAAGTTGAAGTCAGTTAATTCCCCCTTTTCCACTTTCTCTCCCCATTTCCGCACCATTGAATCCTCCTTTTGAGCGTCTTTAATCTGCTCTAAGAAGGTGGAGGTTACCTTAATGTTGCCAAAAATCACCTTATGACTCCCAAGGCAGGGTTTCCACTCGCAAACGGATTCTAACAAATCTCACTCTTTAATCATTAACCCTGCTACTTGAGCCTTGCGACTTAAAGCATCGGCCACAACATTCGCCTTCCCCGGATGGTAATTGATAGTGCAGTCGTAATCCTCCAGAAATTCCATCCACCGCCGCTGCCTCATATTTAATTCCTTTTGAGAGAAAAGATACCTAAGGCTCTTATGATCTGAATACACCTCAAATGTTACCCCATCTAAATAGTGCCTCCATTTCTTCGAGGGGAAAACAACCGCGGCTAATTCCAGATCATGGGTTGGGTAGTTTTGCTCGTGGGGTTTTAACTTCCTAGAGGCAAAAGATATCACATTTCGGTTCTGCATCAGTACACACCCTAAGCCTTCTCGTGACGCATCAGTATAAACGACAAACCCATCAACTCCGTTAGGCAGGACTAACACTGGCGCCATAGTCAACCTTTTCTTTAACTCCTGAAAGCTTGCGTCACATTTGGCATCCCACACAAACCGACCATGCTTCTTCGTCAAGTCGGTTAAAGGACCGGCCAACTTAAAAAAATCTTTAATGAAACGCCGGTAATACCCCACTAAACCTAGAAAGCTACGAACCTCGGTGGGATTTTCTGACCTCTTCCAATTAGTCATGGCCTCTACTTTCGCCGGGTCAACTGAGATACCCTCTTGAGAAATTACGTGCCCTAGAAAAGAAATTTTCTCCAGCCAAAATTCGTACTTGCTGAACTTGGCGTACAGTTGATGGTCTCTTAGGGTTTGTAAAACGATCCTCAAGTGTTGTTCGTGCTCCTCCTGCGTCTTGGAATAAACCAAAATGTCGTCGATGAAGACCACGACAAATCGATCCAAGTAGGGTTTAAAAACCCTATGCATTAAGTCCATGAAGGTGGCAGGGGCATTGGTTAGTCCAAAGGGCATAACTGCGAACTCATAATGCCCATATCTCGAATTGAAAGCGGTTTTCGGGATATCCTCCTTCCTGATTAATAACTGGTAATACCCTTGGTGGAGGTCCAATTTCGAGAAGACCACCGCTCCTTGCAACTGGTCGAACAACTCATCAATGTGGGGCAGTGGATACTTATTTTTAACCGTAATATTGTTCAGGCCCCGATAATCAATACACATCTGCAAACTGCCGTCCTTTTTCTTCACGAACAGTACAGGGGCTCCCCACGGAGACCCACTCTCATGAATGAAACCCCGCTCCAAAAGATCTTGTAATTGCAATTTCAGTTCCTTAAGTTCAGCAGGGGCCATTCGATACGGGATTTTTGAGATAGGCGAGGTTCCCGGTAGCAAGTCGATCTTAAATTCTATCTCTCTCTCCGGAGGCAAGGATACCAACTCGTCAGGAAACACATCCGGATATTCCCTTACTATAGGCACGTCTTCCACCTTCAATTTATCCATAGGGATGTTGATTAAAAAGGCTAAGAATCCTTGCGCCCCTTTATTTAGCAGTTTCCTAGCCCGAATGCCTGAGATTGGGGCGGATGAGGCTAACATTCCCCTTATATCCAACCTTAGGGTCGCCTCCCCAGGAATGCGGAATTCTACCACCTTCTTCTTACAATCTAGTTGGGCGTTATACCTGACTAACCAGTCCATGTCTAAGATCACGTCATACCCCTTGATGGACAGGCTAATCAAGTCCCCTAGCAATTTTCTCTCTCCTACCCAAACTTCACAATCCTTATAAACCAAACTAGTAATCAAACAATGATTCCCCGTAGGTGTACTAACTTCTAGGTCATAAGGTAAACTAGCAGGTTTGAGATCAATGCCACACATGAAATTAGGGTTAACAAAGGAATGAGTAGCACCAGGATCTACTAAAACTTTTGCAAAGCGGTGGAAGATAGGGATCGTACCTTCTACGACCTCAGAGGAATCTAGAACTTGCTGAGGCTCTAACGAGTACACTCGAGCAGGCACCCTAGGTTTCGTCCCATCTCCCTTAGCTGGTCCCGCATTAGTGTTTGGCGCTGGTTGGGCTCCCTTTTCGTCTTACTTTAGGACTGGGCAGGTGGCAAGTCGGTGGTCTGCACTTCCACAGAGCAGACATTTGCCCTCCTTCTTCCAGCAATTATCATCGGAGTGATTCGGCTTGCCGCAGTACCCACAAGGCCCACGGGACGCCGACCCTGAACCCTTCTGGAAATTTTCGCCTTGGCCTCTTCCGGTTGAGCAACCCCTGGACTGAGTCCCTCTGCCGAAACCCGACTGTCGTCCACCTCCCGCTCCTCATCCGAACTTGGAGGGGGTACCTTTATCTCCTTGCCCGGAACTGCTTCCAGGAAAACCTCGTTTCTTTGCCTGGAAGTTCCGTACTTGTACCCTAGCGCTCTCTACCCGTTGGGCCTTATCCACGGCCTTGCTAAAAGCATTAATCTGGGCCACAGCGAGATCCTTCTGAATTTCGACGTTCAGACCCTGGATAAAACGCCTTATTCGACGTTGTTCGGTCATGATCAGCTCAGGGGCAAACTTAGATAGGCGGGTGAACTGGCTTTCGTACTCCTTCACAGACTGGGCCCCTTGGCGAAGTCGGATAAACTCATCTTCCTTCGGTTCCTGGACTAGAGGTGGGAAGAATTTAGCGTTAAACTCTCGCATGAAGTTCACCCAAGTCCGCGGCATCTGTTCCCGTTCCCATTTCTGTCGGATGACATTCCACCAGGAACGGGCCGCCCCTTCTAGTTGGAAAACTGCGAAGGTCACCTGCCTTTCTTCGGTGTAGTGCAAGGCAGCAAAAATATATATCATTTTCTCGAGCCACCTTTCGGCGACATCTGGATCGGGCCCCCCAATGAACTTGGGTGGAACGAACTTCTGGAATCTCTCAAGAGCCCTGTCGTCGCTCTCGACGTGGTTGCCAGGGTTTCCAGGGTTAGGATTAGGGTTTTGACCCTGCTGCTGCACCACTTGTGCTAGTAAGTTGGTCATTTGCTGCATAGCAGCGGTTATTTGAACGTTGGGGTCAACCCCAGGTTCAGGGTTAGGTCCTGACAAGGTTTCCCCAGCACCCCTATCTGACGTGGGTTGCCTACTCCCACGCCTACGTCCCCGTCCACTACGCGTGTCTTCCATGAAATCTATTCAATCTAGACAACGTAACTATAACATAAAAGAACACTACTGGTAAGTAAGAAACCCGAAACTTTTACAATAAAACATATATACATTCCACACAAGGCAAATAAAGCACATATCATCAAGCAGTCAAGTCAGGTACAACAAAACAGTCCACAAGGGAAAGACATCATCAAAAGTCAAAAACCTCCAAGCATACAAAAACGACTAGCTAACGGTCTTTCCCAGGTCTGCCCGTCCCTATCCGTCCTATATACAATAGTCAAAAACCTCCAAGAGACCTCAAAAGTACGACCTAATCCGCCGTCGGGCTAGTGGACCCACTCGACGGGGTGGATTCACCTCCTGCCCCGACCCCTGTGCATGATGCCTCGTTGCTCTCCTCCTCGAGCAAGTCGTCGCAGAGGTTCAGGATCGACTCGGCTCGAACCCTAACTTTTCGAGCTCGCTTAGCCAAACGCTCGCGTGCCTCCTTAAGTTGAGCGCAGAGGTCGTCCACCCTATCTTCACACTCGATCACATCGTACTCTAAATCCTTGATTCGCTTGGCTTGTTTCTCGTTGGCCGCCCTCAATTGGTTCACCTCGGCCTCGAGCCTAGCATTATCTTTTGCTAACTCCTTCCGTTCCTCCACCACGGCCAACACTAAGGTGTTAGGGTAGGCGTAGGTGTGACGGCACTCACAACGTCGGAGGCGGTTCGCCGGACACCAACGCACGACAGCCCCTCTTGGCCGGATCTGGTACTTAATCACCGGAAGTACCCCGTGCGGTCGCTCACCAGCAGGGCTACCATTAGGCCCACTATGTCCGTCCATCCTACACCAAAAGGGTAAGTAAGCGTAAGTAACCTTAAGGGACATAGTCAAAATAATCCTCGAGTCAAGCGTTTCGAACACGCCCAGGCCAATTCAAACCTAGGCTCTGATACCACCTGTGACAGTCCCACCTTCCCCTAAGGCGAACCAAAGAGGTTAGCGGACTGCCTGCCCAACTCTCGCCAGGACTAACGAGCAGTTACGCTTGATCTAACACGTTCCGGAAAAATTAAAAGCGCGCTCAGACAAGCCAAAATCACAAAATAAGAAAACATGAAAATCAGAGTCGACATGAAAGCCGAATCTATCCAAGAACCATCCCAAACATCAATCAAACATATACATCTTGCATTAAGCATTTACAAGCCAAAATAGCATACAAATGTGATCCTACCGGTTTATACATGTACGGTTTGCAAATTACAAATCAAAAGAGGGAACGGATCAAAATACATTTAGGGTTTCATTCATTGAGCTATACAAAAGATATTTACAACTAGCTCAACTCGGCAACCAACTATCAAAGCCATTGCAAAAGTGTTTAAATTCCTGTAAGGAAAACAAAAGGAATAGAGTGAGCTTACGCCCAGTGAGCTACTATCACTCAAGCAACCAAGTTCATATAAGCATAAGACTTTTCACCCCAATTCATTCAATAAAGAAGTAAACCAAGATCACACATTAATAAAATTGGTCAAAGGATACGGACGGCTCTCAAGAGCCCCTTTTTCCTCGCTTGCATACTTGATCGGACCTCATTGACCCTCTGTCAATGTTTAAAGAGTAACCAACCGTAGGCTCCATTTTACTTCCATTCCTTCCACCCAACATACCCCTACCGGATCCGAACTCCAAACAGTTTAAAATTGGTAATACTCGAGTATACCGGAATCGAGAGTCTCATACTACAAGATTCCATATAACAGTCCCCATGGTTCGTCGATTTTCACGACCAAGCCCTTGCCGGCTCGATTCAAACAACTACCAATGGGGTTGAGCTCAGTAGTAACAGTAATGGCCGTTGGATACTCGTCCAAACGACACCAAAGCCAGTATTTCATGTACCATTTAAGTATCACAGGAAACAGTCATATTGAACATAAAGGTGAGAGTGATCAAGTACACTCTCACTTCAATCAATGTCAACGGTGCACATAACATTCAAGGCATCAATTTCAAGTGTAACCAAGCCACATAGTAGCAAACAAGTGAGTAGTACACTCACCAAGCAAGCAAGTGAAATTTCATGCACTTCCGCCCAAAGAGCGTCTTGAATCACCGTCACGCCCTAAAAGGTTCAAACAATCACAATAAGACTCGATTACAAGTCATAAACCAATTCCACATACTACCAAAAATAAGGCTCTATTAGAACGTATGAGTACCAAAGTAAGCTAGGGAAAATCCGGAAATGAAAGTTAAGCCCTAAAACCCAAAAATAGTTTTGATGTCATTAAGCGTATTGGACACAACCGGCACTACGATCATCGGATAGATGTACAATATACACCGTTTCGAAGCTAACAGAAAGGGATACAATGTTGAAGAAGGCCACTCAGTCCAGTTTGTAGTGAAACTAGGTCAAAAGTTCAATGTACCAAACCAGAACCGTATAAACAGGTTAACGAACCGCATTCTGGTTAAATAACCATAATTCAGGTTACCAAAGTCCAATTTAAGTGATTCCAAAGCCATCCGAAAGCTAAGATACCAGGCTATATTTCTTAAGAAGACATCAACAAACAAATCAGTAGTATTCCTGGTCAAACTAACCAATTACCGAAGCTGATTATCAAGTTCGGACAGAAAAAGGGCAGCAGGGGTATTTCAATCTTTTCATAGGCTACGTTGCTCCGATTGGCCTGAAATTTTGTAGAAATCTATAAAATATCATTCCCTACAACTTTCATGTTTTATCCCAAGGCTAACTCGGCCTCTAACTAGGGGAAACAGTACCGGGCAGAATGGGTTCAATTGCAACCCTAATTTCCGAAATTTCCTTTCAAAGCGAAAATTTTCCGCAAATAGCCACAATTTACACCCTAAGGATTCATTCTAAACCATTCCCAACCATCATCCATGGCCACACAATATTAATCATATGAAAACAGAAAAATCATGAATAAATATAAAACTTCACCAATTTCTACCAAAAATCATGAAACAACACCTAATATCATCACTTCATCTCACATAAGTCACTAATTAAGCATTATTGAGAAGAAAGAGAGGTCCCTTATCTACTCACCTTAACAACCAAAGAAAGGGAGCAATTTAGCACCTTAATCTTCCAAGCCACTTCACTAATCACCTCACAACTACTAAGAAAAGGAGTTTTATGGAGAACTTTCAAGTTTAATCGGTTGGTTTGTTGGATTGAGCAAGGTTTGAGATGAAGAAAGTTGAAGAGTTTTTCCCTTTCCTCCCTAGCAAGGTTCGGCTAAGAGCTTGCAAATTTGGGTGATTTTTGGGTCAATTTTTGATTTAATTGGTAAAGTAGTGAATAGTGGTCAAAATGTAAGAATTACTCTCCAAGTGACACTTGTCACCACCATTAATGCATGGCTATCCTTTTGTCCCTCTCACACTAATCCATTTAGTAACCTCTAGTTATCTCTTAACACCTGCTAAAGGAAACTCGGTATCCAAAACTTAACCTAACTGGCCGAATTTTTCCGAGCTTTCCGCACTAGCGGGTCCCACGTCCGGTATACACTCTTAATTTCTCAAAAACTAACCGATACTAGAAAAATCATCTAAAAACTATATTTACTCATAAAAATTATTTAGAAAATTTTCCTAATAAGGAGAATGCGTAAAAGGCGTGCAAATAAATAAAATAATGTCTAGAAATTGAGAAATTTACGGGTTCTCACATAACCTCTCAAAGCTTCCATTTTTCTTTCATCTTTTAGTTAGTTTTAGTTAGTTTTTAGCTAGATAAACTTGGATTTATTGATGGGTTCCATGAACCTTGACTTTAGGTAGATGCCTTGAGGAAAATTCTTAGGTAGTGGCCTTGAGGATTTCTTGTTTGTTTGGTTGTTGTTTAAGTGATTTCTAGCTTGGTTTTGGTGTGAAAGTTGGAGAGAAAAAATTGAAGAGAAAGAAGAGCAAAGCTGTCTGATTTTTACTGGTTTATTTCCTTTGTTTTAATTTCAAAATTTATGGTTATATTGATGCAAAAATGCTTGCTACATGTTGGGTTATATGTGTGTAAATTATCTTCCAAAAAGCGCTTTATTTGGATGAGTTAAAGTTAAGATAAAGAGAGGAAAACAAACCTGGAAATTTCTGATCAGTGCAGCCGACCAGTGCGCACTCAACAGCACATCATTTTTCATACAAGAGTCAAAATCAAGTGCCATTTGCAGCATGTGAAACTACACTCCGAGAGCTTTCTAACAGTATAAAATGCACTTGCTAGTTCATTTTCTATGAGTTGCAGTGAACCAGCAAAATTAGCTGTTTTTCCTCGCTATTTTAACCGAGAAACAAGCACAGCTGCAGTTTTAGCTCATTTTCACTCATCTTACAAAATGAATGTGAAGATAGTTTCTTCTAGTAATTTTTAGCACTTTGAATCTAGTTTTCAACGTCATAAACCACGCTAATTTTGAACTTGTGTAGACTTATTTATGACCAGATTAGAAACTGTGTCAAATGTTCCAAAACTGAAATTTCATGAATCAGGTTTCAAAAACCAGCTTTAGAAAAACTGTTGTATCTTGGTGTAGAAAAAATCCAAATTGAGTTCTATTTATTGTGTTTGAAAATAGACTTGGAGTTCTTTCAGTGGTATAAATTTCAAGGATTAGTTTGATTCCTATGAATTTTGACAAATTTTCAAAATTCACTGAAATTCAAGACTGTTTTACCCTGTTCTCACTAAAGCAGTGATTTAGAGCTCCAATTTGATTGATTTCTGATTGGAATCTGTAAGGATTGAAGACAACCTAAGACGGGGAGTGAATTAGGTGGTTTAAAAAATTAGCCAAGATATGAGTCACTTTATAAGAACTTGCCTTCTTTTTCTAAAGGATCACACAATGGAGCAATTGATGAGAAAGTACAAATGTTTGGGAGTAGAAGAGATAGACAATTTATATTGCAAGACAGTAAGTAAAACGATAGAATAGCAAACCAAGTTTCAAACTCCACTTGAGTTTGAATACCACTTTATATAGCAAGATTCTTCAAGTTGATCAACTTACAACCAATCTCTTGTGTACAAAGGAAGGATCACTTCCTCCCCCGCCCCAAGCTACACTTGGTCAAGCAAGGAAGTTTTACTATCACTCGGATAACCCTCACAAAACAACACTATTGAAGAAATAGAAACACACTTGAAAAGCTTATCGAAAGTTACACAACTAAGAGTACAAATCTTCTTTAAAGAGTATTCTCACACTTGAATCACTCAAGATCTGATGTAGTCTCAATGTGCAAAGTTGTTTTTAAGTGGTTGACTTTGTTCTATTTATAAGAGACCAAAAAAATTCTTCAATTAATGCTACCAAGGAACAGAAGGTAGCTGAAGAGTCAACTAGCCGTTGGTAGTGTCGGACGTCCGGTAGGCTAATTTCCTGTGTCCGAACGCAGGTAGAGAGTTCAAGAAGTTTTCTTGAAATGTTTAGGACGTCCGGTACCTCCAGAATATGCGTCCGAATGTATGATGCAAAACTGGGAATTCTCCTTCAATTCGTTCGGACGTCCGGTGCCTCCAATATTTTGCTTCCGAAATGTCACAACGTTTGTCGGACGTCCGATACTCAGGTGTTGTACATCCGATCGGGGTCAATGAGCTTAGAGGACTTGGCTTATCATCTTCGGACGTCTGAGACTGGGTTCTTCATGCGTCCGAAGTAACTCAATGGTTGTCGGACGGCCGATGCAGTCTTTATGTGCGTCCGACAGCTATTTCAACACATGTTAGCCTTTGAATCTGTTTTGCTCCAATTCTGAAAAGATCTAATCAGAAAATATTAGTAACATCCATTTGTTTTGTAATAATCAAAAGTTACGAATTGAGATAAACAATCTCCCCCTTTTTGATGATGACAAAACAATGGATGGAGTAAAATGGTTTTAGATACAACTCCCCTAACTTAATGCATTCAAGGAGTATTTACAACTTCCCTTCAGAATAATGTTCACTCCCCCTTAAAATGACTCCCTCTTACATATAGATTACATGTCATATCCATATCTCCCTCTTTTTGTCATCATTGAATCAAACAGTAAAATTATCCATATTACCAACAATGTGGTCGTTCATTGGCTCACCAAACTGAATTTAGCAACACAGCAGAACAACAACATCATCCATCCAGAACCGAAACCAAAGCATTATCAACCAAAAACTAATTTGCAGATAAACTGAAATAAACAACATTCAACATAAAGGATAACTAAATAGTTTTACAGACCAGTAGAGGAGTAAAATCCTTAAGACAGAGCACAACAAATGTTTTTAAGTGCAAAAGATGCAAAAACCTACTATGAACTATTATTCTAATCATGAAGTGCAGTAGCCGAGTAGTGCCTATATGGTGATCTTAGAGGATCCAGGCCTTCTTCTACCCAGGCCAAACTGGGCAGGGTCTTATTCCTCAGTGTCCTCATCCTCATCATCATCATCCTCTTCAGTCTCTTCTTCAGTTGCCGGAGCTTTTCCCTTGTCCTGTGGTTGAGAACTGGAGGCACAGTACTTTGGGGTAGCCTCAGTGGTTGGCTTTGTTCTAGGCTTTTTTCGGTGTGCATTTTCATTTTCTGGAGGAATGGGAGGTACAAGCAGATTCCTTTTGGCAACGAAGGTGGCTTGTTGATCAGAAGTCATGGTCATCATCAAGCCATCTTCAAGAAGCAGGATATGTTGTTTGAAGTCATCAAGCAGAGAGATGACCTCAAGGTTGGATGAAGTATGCATAGAGGCTGACCTTCTAGGATGAATGGTGAAGGGTGTCACATACATAGACTGGTCTCGAGGAGTTCTAGGGGTTACAGGAGTTTCATGAAAATTTTTTCTCCTAAACTTAGAGACAATTTCTTTGTAGCACCAATGACCCTAAAAAAATTTCAGATTTTTCCTTTCAAAGTAAGCCTTTGAAAACACAGTTGATGCACTCTCTTTTGGAGATTTGCCAGTAAAGGGAATTTCAAAATGAGTAAAAATAGGAGTCAGAAATTTTCCATAGGACAGTTTCCTACGGCTGTCAGTGCTGATTTTGAGCAGAATTTGCACATGACAAAACCAAAATCAATTCGAATTTTTTCAAGAAAACAGTAGAACAGATAAAGTTCCATTTTGTTTGCATCAGTTCTGTGACCATCAGTGGTCACCAACAGATTTGAAATTATGGTAAAAATGATCAGGTTTTGAGGATTAAGATCTTCCAATCTTGCCTCAACAGGAGTATTAAAGTGAGACTGAAAATAGGTCATCAATTTTGCAACATGAAAGTGATGGTATGCAGAGGGAAATTCTTCGTAAGAAAAGAAATTTACAATTTTGCCTTTAAAACCATTTTTAATTTTGGTTTCCAAAACAGAGTTGACAATTTCAGGATTCAGCTCTATGTTAACAGAATTGACACGTGAAATGAGATCAGTATGTGATTTACCCTTTCTAAGGTTTGGCAAAAATTGATGAAGCATGTCAGGATAGTAGGTGTTTGGAATGGTCAAAAGATGGGTCTATTTTTGGAATTTAAAAAGGTTGAGAACAGATTCAAGGTCAAGCTTACGGAATTCGTAGGGAATGATGGTCCTTTGAGTGATGAACCCTTTCTGCGAGATCCATTCAAACCTCTCCCTGGCTTCATCATCGATGAACTTGGGCAGGGGAGTTGGTTCAACAGCAGTTTGGGTCTCTGGTTGTTCATTTTCTGGATGCTTTCTTTTTCCACTGCGTTGAGTAGTTGGTGCAGTACCCTGGACACCAGACCCTGTCCTTGGTGACTTCCTGGTAGATGGTTCATCAGCTTGCTGTTTCTCAGCATTTTTCTCTGCATCCTGCTATTTCCCAGAGGGATCAGCAGTTTGCCTTCCCTTGGGTTGAGTAATGCTCTTCCTTTTGGCAGTCATTTTTCCTTTCCTGGGTGATTTCATGGTGGTTACATCTACATTGGTAGGCTGCTCCAGTTCTTCTTCATTGCCACTTACTAGATGCCCTTCAGATTGATGCTCCTCCATCTGCTCATCAGATGGTTTAATCGATGGCTCTCTGGTTTGCGCATTCTGCTTTTTCCTTGCAGATTGCTTCGTTTTTCCACCACGATTTCCAGTTTTCTTTTTGGGTGATTTGACGGATGGTTCGATAACTTGAACATCTTCATCCTCCTCATCATGAAGCTTGAAGGTGCGTCCGGCACTCACGGATCCTCCTCTAATCCTCACCATGATTGCAATGCAGTGTGATTTTGTTGTGTAATGTAATACAAATAAGTATCAAAAGATGAGGAGTGCAGTATGAATTACAGTGGATGCACGAACTGTCCACAGAGGGAGAAATTTTTGTGGTTAAGGTTTCGGGTAAGAATTGAAATTTAAAGTGCAATTAGCGGTTGGGGGAAGTTATGATGCGCAATAAACTCGCAATAGGTATGTGAAGGTGTCGGTCAGAGTGATTTCTTGGTACTTGTTCCGAGAAGAGATGAATTTGAATTTTGAAATTGAGGGAATATGAAGAGTTGCGTCCGAGACAAAAGGGTAGGAATAAACTGAATAACGCAGAGGGCTTCCTTATAAGACGCAATTTTTGAGTGTCAGACGGCCGAACGAAGTAGAGCGTCCGACACCTCCGTCCGAACCAAAATTTTCTGAGAAAATGATCAAGAACACTATCGGACGTCCGTTCTAACACATCGAACGTCCGATAAGGAGTGACCAGAGAATTTTTAGAGTGTTTTTTCTGAAACGCCCAATTCTGTTCTCAAAGACACAAATTGATCCAGTGGTAAGGCTTTTGTGAGAATATCAGCAATTTGATCTTTTGAACAGACATATTGAACACAAATTTCACCCTTATGGACAAGATCGTGAATGAAATGATACTTTATGTCAATGTGCTTTGTCCTTGAATGTTGGATGGGATTTTTTGTCAAATTTATTGCACTAGTATTATCACAATATATCGGCACACAATCATACATCAATCCAAAATCATTCAATGTATTTTTTATCCACAATAATTGAGCACAACAAGCTCCAGCGGCAACATATTCAGCTTCAGTTATAGATAATGAAATAGCATTTTGTTTCTTGCTAAACCAGGATACTAAGCAATTTCCAAGAAAGTTACATATGCCTGTTGTACTTTTTCTATCAACCCTACAACCGCCGAAATCAATATCAGAGAATCTACACAAAGGAAATCCATGACACTTAGGATACCATAGACCAAAATTCAAGGTTCCTTTTAGATATCTAAGAATTCTTTTTACTGCATCTAATTGAGATTCCTTTGGACAAAACTGAAAACGAGCACATAAGCACACAACAAATATGATATCTGGTCTATAGCAGTTAAGTAAAGCAAACTGCCAATCATACCTCTGTACTTCTTTTCATCAACTTTTGTACCTTCTTCATCCTTGTCAAGCTTGGTAGATGTGCACATAGGTGTTCTGATCTGCTTGAATCCTCCATTCCAAATCTTTTGAGCAGCTCCTTGGTGTATTTTGTTTGGTTGATGAACGTTCCATCTTGGGTGTGAACCACTTGGAGTCCAAGGAAGAAATTTAATTCTCCCATCATGCTCATTTCAAACTCTTTTTGCATGATATTGGAAAAATCCTTGCACAAGCTCTCATTAGTAGCACCAAATATAATATCATCTACATATATTTGCTATGACGGCCCCACCTCCCCCTAAGGCGAACCAGAGGGTTCGACGGATCACCTGCCCAACTCTCGCCAGGACTACGGAGACGAAACATATACAACCTATCGAACTTGCAAGAGAAATTCCGATAAAACGAACTATCGAAGCTTATCAAGTCATTCATACACAAGAAATGTTATCACGAATGATAATACAGCGTTCGAACGCTTAATCGGTCACGGAAAATGAAGAAATGAAAATTTGTCACGGATGAACAGTGCCCGCCACGTCACTATCCGGCCGGATTTCCTGCCGGATTCCTGGCCGGATAGGGGGCAAAAGATCAGATCAAAGGAGTCAATGCCGGCCGGAAACTGGCCGGATTCAGGCCAGAGGCAAATCCCAAAATTTTTTCTTCCTCCCTTGTATATCCGGCCACAACTTGGCCGGATTTGATGAACAGTACCCACGTCAAGGTTTTCCTATTTCACGCAAATTCCACATTTGTTCAAACTTCCGACCAAAACACAAGGAGCCTATGAACCAATATTGTAGGAACATACCATGTAGTATATACATCATATAACATAACATAACCCCTTCTCAAAGGTAAAGTGTTACAAGTACAAATCAAAAGAGAATGTTTGATCGGTTACAGTTAGGGTTTCCCCAATAATCGAGGAGCTATACAAAAGAACAAAATGCCTAACTAGCTCAACTCGTTTTCTCAAACACGATTCCAAAATGATTCCTATATGGAAAACAAAATAACGAGGGTGAGCTTACGCTTGTGAGGTACCAACAAGACAAACAAGTAAACACATACTCTCACATAGTTATCCAAAGCTCATAAGGAAACAAGTCAATTTAAAAGGATACAATTGAGAGCCACTTTCCACTTGCCGTACTTGATCTCAAACCCGTTGACACTCCGTTAACCTTTGAAGAGAAGAACAAATCGTAAATTTCCACTTTACACCCCATTCCTTCCACCGGTCACCCCCTTAACGGGCCCGAACACCTCACAGTAACAAAGAGGGTAATACTCGAGTATACCAAAATGTCGAGAAATTAACGCTCCACTTGACCAACAGTGAACCCAAGGTCCGTTATCGATTCGTCCAAGCCCTTGCCGGTTCGACTCGAATAACGACCAATGGTGTATGAGCTCAAATATCACAGTTAAGTTGTCGGGCATAGCCCAAACAATATCAAAACATACACAGATACGATTGTACAGTTAAACAGTAACAGTAGTATCGATAAGAGATCGAGAGCGATAAAGTACACTCTCGTCTCATTCAAGCCATTCAAGTTCACATAGCAAGTATAAATAGTCATTTAAGCACTAGACCATATAATGGTACACTCACCGAATCAAATAAGCAAGTTTACACGTTCGCTTCAGACGTAGGTCCTAGATCACCGGTACGACCTATAACAAGTAAGAAAACCACAATTGAGACTCGAACACAAGTCAAACTACTATAATGAGTTACTAGTATAATATAACTAAACGTAAAATGGAGTGACAGTGGGTGTTAGTGTGAGAGCCCGTAATTTTTCCATTTTAGGGTTTTATTATATTCAATGGCTTGTTTTCTGCATTTTCGTGATTAGGAAAAATTCTAGATCTTTTTAAGGAGCAGATATAGTTTTTAGATGATTTTTCTAGTATCAAATAGGTTTTGAGAAATTAAGAGTGTATACCGGACGTGGGACCCACTAGTGCGAAAAGTTCGGAAAAATTCGGCCAACTAGGTTAAGTTTTGGATACTGGAATTAATTTACCGGGTGTTAAGAGATAAGTAGAGGTTGCAATTTGGATTGGTGTGAGAGGAAACAAAGTGATAGACTTGCATTAATGGAGGTGACAAGTGTCACCATTGGATTGGTCCTTAAGTAAGACTACTATTCCTTTTCTTACCATTGACCAAATAAATCAAAAAAAATAACCAAAAATTCACCATTTTCTCTTCATCTTGGCCGAGCTCCTTGAGCAACAAAAGAAAGAAAACTCTTCAAGATTTTGGCTTCAATCTTGCTTCAATCAACTTACTCAACCATCCAACCTTGATTTTGCTCCGTAAAACCACTTAAGGGAGTGATAGTGAAGTGTTGTGTGGAGTTATTTGGAAAGCTAAGAGGACTTGTTGCTCTCTCTCTCTTGTTTCTAAGGTGAGTTGTGAAGAACCACTCTCCTCCCTTTATTGATGCTTAAATCATGCTTAGTGGTAGTATGAGATGCAATATTATGGATTATTTCTTGATTTGTGGTTGAATTGATGAAGTTTTATAATTTTTGGGGATTTTTCTGTTTTAATATGAACATGATTGTGTGGCTATATATGATGATTGGAAATGATGTTTAAGGACTCTATGAGGTGGAAAAAGTGGTTAATTGCAAACAATTTCTGTTTTGGAAGAAATCTTGGAAAGTTAGGGTTTATGATGATAACATTCTGCCCGATTTTGTATCTCCTAGTTAGAGGCCAAATTGGCCTTGTATTAAAACATAAAAGTTGTAGGGAATGATATTTTAGAGGTACCTACAAAATTTCAGGTCAATCAGAGTAGCGTAGCTTTAGAAAAGTCTAAATTACCCTTGCTGTTCTGGTTTTACCCGAATTGGAGAATTGCTTCTGTAATTGGTTATTTTGGTTAGGAATGCTTCCGAATTGGTTGTTGAGACCTTCTGATGAAATGTAACCCTGTTTCTTAGATTTCATCTGGTTTTGGAATTTCTGGATTTGGACTTGGATAGCTTGATTTATGATGTTTCCGCTAGAATGCGTTCTGTGAATCTGATTTTGCGATTCTGGTGTAGTATCTTGCATTTTTGACCTGGTTACACTCGAAAATGGGTTGAGTGACCTTATGCAATATTGTAGCCATATCTCTTAGCTTCGAAACGGTGGATCTTGGACCTTCATCCGATAATGATAGTGCCTTTGGTGCCATTACCGTAAAATGACGTCAAAAACTATTTTTTCAGGGTTAAAGCTAGTTCCATTTCCGGATTTTTCTGGTTTCCTCTATTGCTTGTGTGTGCTTATGGAACCCTATTTTGGTAGTATTTGGCATTGGTTTATGATTTGTAATCGAGTCTTATTGTGTTTATTTGAATAGTTTAGGGCTTGACTTTCATAGCCGGTCATTTCCTAGCTAAATTTTGTACTTGAATGCCATTAAGCCTAGTGAACGGCTTTTGGGAATGAGATTATTTTTGTACGAGATGTTGGGACTGATTTGAGGAAATAATGAAGCCATGATGGCTGGAAAATAGGTAAACACAAGGGATATGCTGCCGAAATTTTACTTGAAAGCTAGTTGGATTTACTTGTGATTTGAGCGAAGGGCTTTTGGGTTGTTTGAGCCTAGGTCTTCATGTTACCTTTTCGTTTTCAAAAATTCATGTTTTGCACCCTTGCTTTAGTAATTATTTGGCGAGGCATACGACTGGTAGTCGAGCCTCACATATACTCGATTTTTTAAAGTGGAACCTTCAATTGTTTTCCTTGGATTATTTTAGGGTTTCTTGGTGATTAAAGCTCTCTTTTGGGAGGTATCTGTACTGACCCCGGTGAGTGTTCCACTACCTGCTACCCGTTATGTGAAATATCTGAATATCTGAAATACTTGATTTATGACTGTTGGAGCCAAATACTGTTTTGATAAAAGGGAGGCGAGGGTGTACTTTATCACACTCGTTCTCTTGTCTGTTCATATGCCAATTTTGAACGCGTATCTGAATCTGCTATCTGCTATCTGTATCTGTTATCTGTATCTGGATCTGTATCTGTTCTGACGTCGTTTGGAAGCTTGTATCCAACGACCTTTCTGTGACCTCTGAGCTCAACACCTGTGGCCAGTTACTCGAGTCGGGCCGGCAAGGGCCTGGTCGATTAGACAACGAACCACGGTAGTCTGTTTTGGGATCTTTGGGTATTGAGACCCCTTGATTCCGGTATACTCGAGTATTACCCATTTTGATCTGATTGGATTTCGGGCTCGGTGGGGGTATGTGAGGTGGAAGGAGTCGAAGAAAGTGGAGTCTACGGTATTGGTTACTTCTGTAACGTTGACGGAGTGTCAACTGTTATTTCGATCAAGTTTCGGTGAAGCGAATGGGAATTTGGCTCCTGAGAGCCACCCGTATCCTTTCTGTCTATGGTGTTTGTTCACTTCTTTATTTGATGCACATATGTGATTAATTGAATATGAAGTTCCATGTTTCTTACTGCTATATGTCTGGTACCTCATTGAGCGCAAGCTCACCCCTTTCCGTTCCTTTTGTTTTCCTTACAGGAAAATAAATACTTTTGGACTGGATTTGACAATTGGTTGCCGAATTGAGCTAGTTGAACATATCTTTTGTATAGCTCATTGATTGAAACCCTAAATGTATTTTTGGGTCCGTTTCTCTTTTGATTTGGCAAACCATACCTGTATCCACTTTTGAATCACTTTGGTATGCCACTTTGGATTGTATCTGCTAAATTTCAACATGTAAATATTTGCTTGATGTTTGGTTGGATTTTGACGTGTCGGTTACTATTCATGACCGACTCCAGTTTCGATTTTTTTTTATTTTAACATTTTGACTTGGTTACGCGCGTTTGTATGTCCCGAAACGCATTAGATCGCTCTAAACTGAACGACTGAGTCCCGGCGAGAGCTGGGCAGGCAGTCTGCCGAACCCTTTGGTTCGCCTTAGGGTGAGGTGGGGCTGTCACAGTTAGGTATGAACAACCTCAAAATGTGACAGCCCCCACTTCTCCCAAGGGTGAACTCGAGGGTATCGGCGGGACGCCTGCCTAACTCGCGCCAGGACTCAATACTTAAAATGAGAAAATAGATTCCACGTTAAAAGAAAGCTCTATTTACTCTATTACAGTTTCAAAAGTTGCATAGACTAGTTCATCGAATCATACATACCACGAGTACCAGAAAGTAAACCCTAGAAAAACTGATAACTACAACCACCACGATAACTATATACATCTTACTAGTCAACTTATAACAATGATAAATTCAACTATTCTCTAATCAAAAGACTAAACATCTTCCCGAGCGATCCCCCCGTCGGCCCCCTGCTAAGGAAAACAAATAGAATCGGGTAAGCTATATGCTTAGTAAATAATCAGGGGTAAAAACGTAAAACTCACATAATTAAACATGTAAATCAGGATATTTCACATCAACAACAGAAAAGTAACATCACAATGGTAGGATACGGGTGGCTTCAAAGCCAGTTCAATTCTCCGAGCTTGAATGCCTGTTGACACTCCGTCAACCAGAGTACTCATGGTCCGTAGACTCCACTTAACTTTCCCCATTCACCATATCAACCCCCACTGGCCAGTCAACAGCACACAGTAGCTTGAGCGAAACAAAATAACTTAGCTTTCGTCAAAGCTTTAACAAGGAACTAAATCCCAAGTTTAGCATGGAACTATCTTCGACCAAGCCCTAGCTGGGTCGAATAGTTCGTCTAACCCTTGGAACCGGGCTGGAACCAAGCCCTGAGATATCCGATCTCTCAATAGATGGTATCTCTCAACAAAGTACACAACAAAGTACTTACCCCAAACAGCACACAGCAAATGGGGTTCAATTCAAGTCATGTAATCACCCCCATCAGCACAGAGCAAAAGGGTGATACTCAAGTCATGTCATCACCCTCATCAGCACACAGCAAAAGGGTGATACTCAACATAAAGCATGTATTCTCACATAGAAAATCAAAACAAAGTGTAGACACCAAATTTTTAAATAATTTTTATTCTATTTTTATTTTTGCTTTTAGTGATAATTCTTATCTATTTTTATTTGTTAACTTCATGATTTTGGTTTAGATTTTTTTTTAGCATTTGTATAGCGTTTCAAATTATTATTATTATCTATTATTTTATTTTTATTTTTGTATTCATTTTGCCTTTTTAGCTGTTTATTTTTATTGTTAAGATTTTTAGCATAAAATTTGTCAAAAGAGAAAATCATTCACAAAAAAATATGCTTCAGTTATTTTAGATTCAAGTTCATTGTTATTTAATTAGAAAAACAAGGAAACAAGCCCATGCACCCGAGCTACACAGGATCCGTGCCCATTTCTTATTTCAAGCAGAAAAATAAGAAACGGAACCAGAGAAAAAATGTGCATCCGAACTCCTTGTTTTCTTTGTTCACCATCGGATGATCCACAAAGCTAATGACTTGGCTTCCATCAGGACCTTTGAGAGGAGGGTTTAGTGTCTTGTTTGTTATAAAAGGAAGGAAGAGGTGGGCAGCTAGAGATAGTTTTGGGACGGCTAGGATATTAGGGGAGAGCTTCCGTAAGAGAGAAAGGGAGGTTTTGAGAGAGGCGGCTGGAGTTTTGGGAGATAGAGAGAGAGAGAGAGCAAGAAAGCTACGGGGGAAGGCTGAGAGAGAACCAGAGAGCTGGAGTTGGCGGTTGAGTGAAAGAAAGGCTGAGGGAGAGTGAAAGAGAGAGAACCGAGAGGAGTAAAGTCTGGACGGCTAGGGAAGAAAAGAAACCCAGAGGCCAGAATCTCCAGCTCGTATTTTCTTCACCGAAGTCTGCAAATTCATCTCTTTCGATCTCTGGTGGAGCGTGTTCAATCTCTTGCGGGTGCCGGCTGCAGTTTCAAGTCCGAGAGCAGTGAAGAGGTAATCTTCGACCTTTTCCCCTGTTCGATTCAAGATTTGGTTGGGACTGAATGTTTATGGTTACCTCCCTGTTGCTTCCCTCCACTTGTCCTTCCGTCCATTCTTTGACTAAGGATCTATTCCTTTTTCTGTCAAAGTTGATAGCTTAATCAGGTCTCTTAGTTCAGGTTTCGGTTGCTTTATTTTCTGGAAATCTGAGTCAAAGTTAGCATGCTTTTCTAGATCATTTTGCTGCATTTTTGGGTTCGAAAGCTTTGTTAGATCCTTTCCTCTCCCTTTGTTTCAAGTCTTTGCATGGACAAACCCAGAAAAATGGCTTAAAATGGTAGACAAGTCTATTTTGATATTTCTTTGGCCGTCGTTTCTTTGTTTCCTGTTGTTTGTGTTTGAGTTTCAATGTTAAACGAAGCAAATGACAAGTTTTGGCTGTCTACTTGGAGTGTGATTCTTTGGATACGCATGTTAATAATGAAATGGTGGAAATCTTGTGGGACGAATCTAGTTTATTGTCATGGTGCGGCCATTGTATACATTTACTGAAATTGGTGGGCATGATTGGTTGATCCTTGCTCTATATGTGCATCCGTGTTCGGCAAATGTTTCAGCTTTGAACAAGCTTATAATGTCAAAGAATGTTTTTTTTCTTGGCTTGCAAAAGTTTCACCAGAAAAATTTAAAAGGAACCTGCGGTTCCGTTGCTTCTCGGGCCATGTTAGCACAAAATCATTCAGGCATTAATTTGAGGCAAGCTGATCTGTTTTGGAGTTCATTCGCACAAATGGTTACTGGATTGTTCAGTTTTGGAAATTGCAGAAACCCAGTAACCAGAAATGTTGCAATGAAAGGAAATCAGAAAGGAGAAAGCTATAAAGCTTGGTGATCCTATTCTGGGGTTTCTTTCGCATGTTTAGATGTTAATTCCCAGCAATTTTACTGTCTAGATTAAAGCTTAGATGTTCAGTCGAGAAAGTTCAATTGAAGCGTGTGTTTGAATCTGAAGTTTGGGTGCGAAAGTGAAATGGCAGCAGGTTTGAATTGCAGCAAGCATCTTCATGGATTGTATGGTGTTGCCTTGAAAATCCTTGTACAGATGTCTAGTATTTTGGTTGCTTTGTGGTCCGGGTTTTTTAGCATGTTTTATTGAATGTTCTGGTTTGATGTTTTGAACAAAAGTTAAGAATTTCTGCTGTTTCTTTCCTTGTTTTCTTGCTTGGATACTCTCTGTTGGGATCACTAATGATAGATAATTATTGCTTAAAATGGATGATTTGGGATTCATGTGAGTTGAGTTGGCAAACAATGAACTTTGTGCATTTTCTGATATGAAATACGCATGGTTTGAAGCTGCAAAAACTTGCAGCAGAAATTCGCAGAAGTCAAGAAGGTTTCAGCCTTCGTTGCATGCATGAATCTACTTCTGCATATTGCATTTCCATCCCTCTAAATTACCTATAATGCTACAAAGGCCCAATGATGTTCTACTTTCTTACAATTAGGTCCTAGGATAATTGCAATTCGAATCATTACTTGACCCTTTCCTTGCTCTTGAACCCGTGAATTTCCCAAAATAAGTTAATTGGGCTTGAGTGATTGGTTAATATTTGCAATTGGGTCCTTGGTAGTTTTTCTATTTTAGAAATTTGATCAATAATTTACTTTTCTTGGAAATTATGCATTGTTTGATTCCATTTAAGTTGCAATTGGGAGGGATTTGGTGATTTTGTTTATATTTTACTATTTAATTGGTGCCTTGACCCATTTATTGTTTTGAAGCTATTTTTCCTTCATTTGATTGCCATTGCAAGGGAGGTACACTTTATCCCTCATTTTCACTTTATTTGACTCTATGTGTCTATGTGATTTATGTGCTTAGTTGCATGCCTTTTGAATGTTTTCATTTTATTTATTTATTTATTTATCCACTTTATTCGTTTTAGTTTTGTATAGTTATTTTCAATTTCGATCATTTGGAAGGCACTTGAATGCCAAAATTGTAATAGCTAGGGTATTATTTTATTTATTTTATTCCGTTTCCCCTCTTAGATTGTAGTAGGCTTCCCCCCTAAAAATGTAATAGTTAGGGCCTTAATTGCCTTATGTGTTTTGCATGCTTAGGTGCTATGTGTTTAATCGCTTTCTTAGGTTTTGGCATCTAGATATGCATGCTTATGTGTTATGTGTTATGTGAATTACATGCTCCCATGCCTACTCGCTTTAATTACGCACATTTACTTATGTATGTATGATGCACGAAACCGTGGCTAGTCCAACGCTAGTCATGGTCTTCCCCTTGAGCTCTTGCAAGTCCAATGCTTGTGAGAGAGCGTTAGTGAAGGACTAGTCCAATGCTAGATCCAATAGGACCGTCCCTCGCTAGTACATTTGCATGCCTTCATCTCATGCATATTTTTTTTCACTTTTTAGGGCCTCTTTCACCATATTGCATGACACTTTCCTTATATATGTATACCCCTTCCCCCCATATTTTCCCTTATATGTATATTGCTTTCCCCTTTTGTATGAAACATTGTGAGAACCCGTATTTTCCCTAATAATTTTCCTAGGGTTTTTCCCCTTTAATTGCATGTTTTCTGCATTTTCTGGCTTAGGAAAATTTTCTTGGTGGATTCTATGAGTAATTATAATTTTTAGATGATTTTTTTTAGTATTGGGTAGTTTTTGAAAAAATAAGGATATATTACGGACGTGGGACCCACTAGTGCAAAAAGTTCGGAAAAATTCGGCCAATAAGGTTAAGTTTTGGATACTGGTTGAAATTTATCGGGTGTAAAGAGATAAGTAGAGAATGAGATGTGATTGATGTGAGAGGAAACAAAAGAATAGAAATGCATTTAATGGAGTGACAAGTGTCACACTTCCATTGGAGGAAGCCTAAGACAACTATTCATTGTTTTGACCTTTCTTACCCTTGGATTAAATATCTCAAAAATTGACTAAAAATTCACTCTTTCTTTCTCTATGTTGGCCGGCCACCTTAAGCTCAAGAAGAAAGAAAACTTCTCCAATTTTAAGCTTCCAACTAACTCAAATCATCCAAACCAAGTGCTTAAGTTGGTTTCTACTCCATAAAATCCATCCATTTGGTGCTAGTAAGTGAGTGTGTGGAAGTGTTCAAGGAAGCTAAGGTGTCCATTAACTCCTCTTCTCTTGTTTACTAGGTAAGTGGTGTTTGACCTTCCTCCTATACTTAATGATGCTTAATGTGTGCTTAGTGGAAGCTAAAGTGCTGAAATTTGTGGTTTGTTTCTTGGTTTGAGATGAATTGGTGAAGTTTTTATTTTATTGAGGAATTTTCTGGTTTAATGTGATCATGATGTTGTGGTTATTCATGATGGTTGGTAATGAGGGATTATGACTCTAGTGGATGTAAATGATTGGTAATTGCAACCAATTTTGGGTTTGGAAGGAAATGTGAAAAGTTAGGGTTTCATAACCCCCTTTCTGTCCGGTTTTGGGATCATATGGTTAGAGGCCGAATTGGCCTTTGCTTAAAACATGAAAGTTGTCGGTATTGATGTGTTTGAGGTGCCTGTAAATTTCAGGGCAATTGGAGTAGTGTAGAATGAGATATGTCGATTTTACTGTTGCTGTTCTGGGTTGATCAGAATGTACGAACTGCGCTTGTAATCGTCTGTTTTGACTGGAATTGCTTTGGATTTGGATGTTGGTGTCTTCTGATGAAATGTAGCTTGATGTCTTAGCTACCGTATTCCTTTGGAATCAATGCATTTGGACCTGTATAGACTGAGTTGGACTAATTACAGGATAGTGTAATTTGTAAACCTGCAATTACGGTTCTGGTTTGGTATTTTGCATATTTGACCCAGTTGTGCTAGGATTTGGACTGAGTGGCCTTCTACATTGTTGTAGCCCTGTCTTTTAGCTTCGAGATGGTGGGTCTTACACCCTCATCCGATAAGCATAGATCATTTTGTGCCATTACCGTAAAAGGAGGACGAAAACTGTTTTTTGTTAAGGTCGAGTTAGTGCATTGCTGAAATTTCTGGTTTGCTATAATGCTTATATATGCATATGAAACCTTATTGGGATTGTGATTGGCATTGCTTTATGACTCGTTATCGAGTCTCATTGCACTTGTTTGCATGTTCTAGGAAGTGACGGTGGTGCACGACGTTCGTTTAACGACGGTGCTTGAAACATCACCTACTTGAGTGGTGAGTATACTACTCACTTGAATGTTACAATGTGGCTTTGCTATATGTGATTTTGATGCCTTGAAGGTTTATTTGGCTATTGGAATTGATTGAGGTGAGGGTGTACTTGACCGCCCTCACCCCTTGTGATACCGTTAATGACTGATTACCGTTTTACTGAAATACTGCACTTGCTATATGAGATATTGAATTCCATTCATGGAAAACTGATTTGGTGTCGTTTGGACGAATATCCAACGGCCTTACTGTATTACTGAGCTCAACCCCGTAGGTAGTCAATTGAATCGAGCCGGCGAGGGCTTGGTCTTGAAAATTGACATGCCACGGGGACTGTACTGGGGAATCTTGTAGTAATGAGACTCTTGGTTCCGGTATACTCGAGTATTACCAAAAGCTACTGATTGGAGTGCGGGCCCGGTTGGGGTATGTTTGGTGGAAGGGATGGGAGTGAAGTGAGTTCTACGGTTGGTACTCATAAACGTTGACGGAGAGTCAATGAGATTGGATCAAGAATATAAGCGTGGAAATGGGCTCTTGAGAGCCGTCCGTATCCTTTTACCGACTTGTCTTATTTCTTAATTGCGTACTTGAGATGAAAGTTTAAGGTTAAGTGATCTTTGTTGATTATGTGATAGTTGCTCACTGAGCTTTAGCTCACTCCGTTCCATTTGTTTTCCTTACAGGAAAAATGACTATTTTGAGAAAGGATCATACTTGTTGGTTGCCAAATTGAGCCATGTATATGTCTATTTTGAATAGCTCTTTGCATGAAACCCTAATGTGTATTGGGTTCATCTTTTGATTGGCAAACCGAACATGTGTATCCATGATGAATAGCTTTTGACATGCCAATGTGGTTGTAAATGTTGAATTTCAATGTATTCATGTTTGGTTGATGTTTGGTTGGACTTCGGAACGATTCGGCTTTCAAACGGCAAAAGAAAAATTTTTGACCGAAGAGCACTGGACTGAATCCGGTCAGGAATCCGGCCAGAAACTGGCCGGATTGTCGGCCGGATTGCTTTGGGAAAATTTTGAATCCGGAAGTTAGCCACTGGACAGTATCCGGCCAAGAATCAGGCCAGATTCCGGCCGGATTCCCCTGTTCCAGGCACTATTCATCGTTTTCGTTTTTTTTATTTTGTTATTTTGATACTTGTGGCTTGTCCGAGCGCACTTTTACTTTCCCGAAACGTTTTAGATCGCGTGTAACTGCTCGTTAGTCCTGGCGAGAACTGGGCAGGCAGTCCGCTAACCCCTTTGGTTCGCCTTAGGGGAAGGTGGGGCTGTTACAAACATGGCATTAGACTTGCATCTCATATAAGCAATAGAAACTAGGTTAGATCATTTGCGTGCTAGATTAGGGAGTCAACCCCTTGGATATGGGATATGGACGAGTTTGGCTTTTCTAGCCTTAGCACGCTCGTATTCCCTCTATTAAAAGGGAAAATTGAGTCACGAACATTAGTCCCCCGTACCCGACATGATGCATTCCTTTAAGATACGTATATTTCTATAATTATTTTATCCTTTTCATTTTTTTTAGAGTCTCATATTTTTGCATTATTCGTGACTTCTCTAGAGAATCCGCATTGGGCATCACAATTAATGTGATTGGCATCAATTGAGCTTTGAAGAGAAATTTTGACCCCCCGATACCCTCCTAGGTCTAGGGTTGCATTCATATAGCACGTCCAAATGTGATAAATTTTTAGATTAAAATAAGGAAATCTTTGACTAAATCGCGCAACTAGCTTTGGCTAGGTTGAAAGGGTGCCTTGGATTCTTATCCTTGCTTTCCCTTTCTTCAAATGTGACTCCCGAATCTTTTTCTCTGATTTTCGTAGACTAGGAGTCGTTTAAAAAGGGTTTTTCGACTTTTTTTCTTTAAAAATTCATTTTTTTTAGGTGACTTGGTACACCTTAACTCAATACCAAGTGGCGACTCCGATTTTTATTTCAAAAACCCCTTTTTAAACTATATTTTGGGTCAAATCGTCGCGTTTTCAAGTCCCATTTAGACCCATATTTTTCTTCATTAAATCAAAATCCATTTTTTCCAAATAAAAATTCACTTTCTAAACTCATTATTTTTCTTATAAAAATGGGGCGCGACACAAAGGATGGGCTTAGGTCGAGTGAGATAAAGTACACCCTCGCCTAAGTACCCATTTAACTTATACAAAGCACTTTAACAATCCCACATCAATAACAACCCAATTACTCACTTGATAAACCTTGGCACGAAAAACGATACAATTCACTGAGTTTGACCGTCACCGTCAAAAGCTTCACAATCTGTATTGACAGATTATATACACACATAAGTGAAACGGCCATACAATAGCAGTTTATAATTTAAACGATCGAATACGGTCGAAAACGGTCAAAAATAATTAAAAAATGGTCAAAAATGACGTTAAGGCCAAAAGAATGTCGAAATTGGACGAAACGGCTGGAATGGTAACAAAATAACAAAAGTAGACCTAAATGGTCCAAAACGGCAAAAATGGTTGAGAAATGCACTTGTGCGTGCGTGGAAATGAAAATGGTACAAAACGGGTTACACGATTTTGCCCATAACTGGAGCTGTGGTTATCGGATCAAAATGTACTAGATGGTATCTCGAACCTTAGACGAAAGGTTACAACTTCCATGAAGATACCTCAACCCATTTTTCAGTGCATCCAAGTTAAATTTGCAAAATACAGAACTAGAACTCCAAAGGCTAGTTTATCTTTCTAGTGAAAATTTGGCGGCATGCCCTTTGTGTTTACCCATTTTCCAACCATTTATGGCTTCAATATTTTCCTCAAACAAACCCAAAGTTACACACAAAATAATCTCATTTCAATATCCGTTTAATAGGTTCAAGGTCATACAAGTACAAAATCAAGCTAACGACATGTGCGGAAATGAAGTTTAACAAAAGACAGATTTGACGTGTTTTTACGTAACGGACACAACCAAGGCTACACTTATCAGATTGAGGTACAACTTATACCGTTTCAAAGCTAAGGCAAAAGGCTAAAATTTTGGTGAAGACCACCTAGTCTAATTTCCAGTGTAACCCATTCAAATTCCCAATTCACAGAACCAAATTCCAACTAACCAGCCAGTTAACCGTACTACCTCCAAATGGCCATATCTCAAGTTACCAAAGTCCGTTTAAGGCGTTCTTAGAGGCGTTGAAAAGCTAAGACAAACTACTAAAACTTTCATGTTTTGGCAAATGGCTAAATCAGTACCGATCATAGTGAATAGACACGGTCAATTGGATGAACTGTCTAAAACTGATCACTGGATGCATCCTAGGGTAGTGAGGGTATTTTGGTCTTTTCACAGGCTACGTTGCTCCGATTGGGCTGAAATTTTGTAGGCACTATAAAACATCATTCTCTACAACTTTCATGTCTTATGCTAAGCCTAATTCGGCCTCTAACATCACGAACTAGAACCGGACAGAACTGAGCTACAGTTTTCCAGAAATCTGAAATTTTACGGTTTCAAAGGAAACTTTATTCATTTCTTGCTTCAATCACTACCACAACCTCTTATATAAACTTAGATACAATATATACTATCCATACAACAAGTATAGGCAGAAAATCATTCAAACCCTAACTCATGTAACTCAAGAACATACACTATATCCATCCAAATCATTATAATAGCTATCATCCACCACAAATTTAAGGTTCTATGCCAAGTTAAGCAAGATTAAGAGTAAGAAATGGTAAATCAGCATTATTACCTTACTAAAGTTACTTCCAAGAGCAACCCTAGCTTTTCCTTCCAAACTTTCACCAACACACCACTAGCTAAACACTCAAAGAAAGTGTTAATCGGATTAGTTTCTTGTTTCCTCACTTAAGTGACTCAAACTCAAGATGGATTGGTGTATCTCTCCCTTGGTTTTTCTCTCCCTCTCTCTCGGCCAAAGCAAACAGAAAATGATGAAGAAAGGAAGCTAAATGGTGATAAGAAGGCAAGACAATTTGGTCTTGGTCAAGGCCCTAGATGGCCAACAAGTGGCATCACCAATTTCCACTCATTTTTTTTTCTTTTCCTTGCAAATTTGGTCAACATTTTCGGCCAAAGCTAGCTGAGAATGAGGGGATATTTTGCACAAATATTAATGAGCTTATATGGTAAGAAAGTGGTGATCAAGTGGTGTGTTCAATCGGTAGTGCACGGTACACGTCGGTTCGAGCCTTTTTTTCTTAAATCATGTATACTAGGGTTTTTAACTTCTAATCACCAACTTATTATTATCACTTCTAATCATATAATATTTCCTCATCCAAAAGTCACTCTTACCTACCAAATTTGTTCCTCGCTCCGTACTGAATAGTCACACTACGGAAAAACGTGAAAATCCTAATTCGCTCCAACTTAAAAATGGAAAGGGAAAACCTTTCCTTTCATGTTCATTTGCACTTATTGTGGGGTGATTGGGTGGTATGGCTATTATAAAATCATAAGTTCCAAATAAAAGGGTATTTTTAAGAAAAACGTGAGGGGTTTTACAATTCCATGAATTGAATTTAGGGTTTCAGTTAAAATATGAGAAATTTGAGAAAACGGTCCGTCACAAGTGAAACTAGGGTTTTGATTAGACTTTTAGGGTTTCTAGTCTTTTAAAACAAAACAAGGTTTTAAATCAAACCCAAAAAAATAACTTTAGTATCTTCTTTGAAACAAAATAATGTTTTAAAATAAAAATAAACTAAAGAAACCGTAATATGCTCTTTGAGACTAAACAAAAGATGATCCTAAAAGTTGGGGTATCACACAAAACCTCTTCAATTCTACCCAAAATCACTCCCAACTCAAGGTTACTAAATCTCCTTAACATTGGACAGCATTTCCCCTTTAATTTTTCACATTTCCAACCTATCATTCATCACCAATGTTCACACAAAACGACCATGAGAGCAAACACAGTCGGTAGGCCAGTCAATACACCTTACTAGGGTCACAATACCCTTAAATTTCAACCAATTACAAACTTGTGAGCAAACCATAGAAAAGCACCAAATATATAAAACCCTAAAACTGAAATTTCTGCAACAAACCACCATTGACATATAGAGGTCCTATATTACTCAATATAAGGCTATCATTCCATGGCTAACTATAATATACTATATAAAACAGAAAATTCCTCAATAAATAAGAAAATGAGACAACTCAACCATAATTCATGAAATAATCCACAAGATGACATGCTTCACCACTAGAATCCCATAATTGATCATTATCATCATCATAGAGGAGATATTTTGGCAACTCACCTTGTCAACTCCAAGAAGCAAGGTAGTTAGTGGTTCTTCTTCACAAATGGCTCCACCAAAGCCCTCAAACTAGCTTATCAACTTACTTATGTGGAGAAATTTGGAATTTTGATGGTTGATTTACAAGATTAAGCAAGAAAGGAAGGAAAATTGAAGAAGCTTTTCTCTCTAGTTGCACGGCCAAAAGGAAGGAAATGGAGATGATTTTTGGTCAAAAATTGATTTAGTAAAGGTGAGGAAAGACTAGTCAAAAGTCCAATCTCCAATAAGAATGCAACATGTGGCTTTTCTCAAGTTTATCTCATTCCTTTGTCTTCCAATACTTAATTAAACTAGCTAACCTCTAGTTAGCTCATAATACCATGTAATATAATCTCCATACATAAAACTTCTCCACATTCATCACATTTACCACACTTAACGCACTAGTGGGTCCCACTTCAACTGTACACCACCATTAACACAAAAAATGACTTATTTTGCAAAAATGACTTAAAAATCATATTTTCTCATGAAAATCCCTAGAAAATTCATATAACAAAGAAAACATAGAAATAGTGCACAAAAGTCTAAAATAAATGCCTAGAAAAATAAGAAAATTTCGGGATCTCACATTTGCACAATTAAAAGATCACGTGAACTTTGCTTAGTGAAAAGAGTAGTATCCACAATACTTCTTTTAAAACCATTTTCAATCAAAAAACCATTCAAACGTTCATACCATACTCTTGGAGCTTGTTTTAGTCCATACAAAGTTTTTGAGAGTTTAAATACATGATTTGGATAAATTTCATTTTCAAAACCAGGAGATTGATCAACATATACTTCTTGATCAATAAATCCATTTAAGAAAGCACTTTTAACATCCATTTGAAATAATTTAAAGTTCTTGAAACATGCAAAGGCCAAAAACATTCTAATTGATTCCAACCTAGTTACGGGTGCAAATGATTCATCAAAATCAATTCCTTTTTCTTGAGTATATCCCTTGGCTACAAGTCTGGCCTTATTTCTTACTACCTCACCTTTGTCATTCATTTTGTTTCTAAAAACTCACTTTGTGCCAATGATAGAATAATCTTTTGGTCTAGCAACAAATGTCCACACCTTGTTCCTTTCAAATTGATTTAACTCCTCTTCCATAGCTAAAATCCAGTTCTCATCTTTCAAAGCATCAACAACATTTTTGGGTTCAAAGTGTGAAACTAATGCAAAATTATCTATTAGTTGTTTAGAGGAGGAACGAGTTCTGACCTTCTCGGATGGATCACCAATGATGAGTTCCTTAGGGTGGTTTTGAGCAAATTTCCAAGCTCTTGGAAGATCGTTAGGTGTACTAGTGTCTCTATCACTATCTTCCCTTGCTGGACTGTCTTGAGTTTCATCTTCCTTTGAATCATTTTCTGGTGAAGCAATGCCTTGGTCAGTGATTGTGAGTTTCTTTAGTTCTTCTTGAATACCTGCATCATCATCTTCACCACTACTTATGGAAATGTCACCATTAGATTAATCAAAAGTGATATGTATAGCTTCCTCTATAACCAAAGTCCTTCGATTGTAGACTCTAAAACCTCTCTTATTCTCACAATATCCCAAGAAAATTCCCTCATCAGATTTTTTATCAAACTTTCTGAGATGTTCCTTGATGTTTAAAATAAAGCATTTGCAACCAAAGACTTTAAAGTATCCAACTACAGGCTTTTTATCAAACATCAGCTCATATGAGGTTTTGTTCAAGATTGGTCTTAAAAGAACTCTATTCATGGTATAGCAAGCTGTATTTATAGCTTCAGCCCAAAAGTATTTTGGTAAATTACACTCACTAAGCATGGTTATAGCAGTCTCTTGAAGAGTTCTATTCTTTCTTTCAACAACCCCATTTTGTTGGGAAACTCTTGCAATTGAAAATTCATGTGTAATACCATTGTTGTTACAAAATTCGGGAAAGCCACAAAAACGAAATTCTGAGCCATTGTCACTTCTGATTTTGATGATTTTCAAACCAATCAGATTCTGAACTTTTGCAAATAGCAAAACAAAGTTTTTGAAAGCATCATCTTTGTGTGCAAGAAACATCACCCAAGTGTATCTAGAATAATCATCAACAACAACAAAGCAAAATCATTTGCCACCTAAACTGGTAGTTTGTGTAGGACCAAATAAATCAAGATATAAAAGTTCTAGAGGTTTTGTAGTAGAAACACATTTCTTGGATTTAAAAGACACTTTGTCTTGTTTTCCAAATTGGCAAGCATCACAAATTCTGTCCTTTTCAAATTTGATCTTTGGCAGCCCTCTAACAAGATGCTTTTTGGAAATTTCTTTTAGCAGATCCATATTGAAATGACAGATCCTTCTATGCCACAGCCAGGGGTCCTCATTTGCTACTTTGAGACAACTAAGGCTAGAGGAATCAACTTTTTCAAGGATAACTATATAAATGTCATTAACTCTTTTTCCTTTGAAAGCAGTGTTGAATTTTGAGTCAAGAACAAGGCATTCATGCTTTTTAAATAACACAAACAGATTTCTATCACACAATTGACTAACACTTAGCAAGTTATAGCTCAAATTGTCAACTAAAAGAACATTGTGAACAAAGGTTTGACCATTCTTACCAACATCACCAATTCCAACAGTTTTGGCTTTGTTATCATCTCCAAATGTTACCTTTCCGCTTGCTTTTGGCTTGAGCTTGATGAACTGTGATGGATCACTAGTCATATGTCTTGAGCATCCACTATCTATGAATCACTTTGATTCCTTAACAATGTTCACCAGGTTCACCTACACAAAGATCCACAAGATAATATTTGGTACCCTTTACTTTTTGGGTCCTTGAGAGTTAGTATTATGTCTAACCATCCACATGCATCTCATGCCATTTCTCATATTTTTCCTAACATAACAATTATTTTTAATGTGGCCAAATTGACAACAGAAGCTACACATAGTTAATGAATTATTCAAATGAACAGGTTTAATAAATCTGATTTGCCTTTTCCTATAGATAGTAAACTCATTTGCACTATGATTCAACGTTTTCTGATGAGTACCAAAGTGAGGTTTTGTATCATTCATTTGAAAACAGTTTTGTTTCTTATGTTGAAGCATCTGACTAAGATCATCCATTCTTCTTTTCAAGCTATTTTGTTCATTTTTTAGCATGTCACAGAAGTTTGTCTTTCTATCAAGTTCAGCATGCAAATCATTTTCAATCCTTTTCAGGTTCTCATTTTCATTTCTCAGACATTTGTTTTGTTGAAAAAGGCTTGCATTGTTTTGAATTAGAAAGTTAATCTTCTGTTTTAATTCCTTGTTTCTAACATAGGATTCTTTCAAACTGTTATGCATTCTTTCCACAAAAGAGTTAACATCATCATCAGATTTGTTATCACTATCAGTTTGAGAGTTACAAGTAGTTACCTCTTCATCACCAATGGTCATAAAAGCCATTTGGACAGACTCCTCTTCTTTTTCGACTTCATCTTCTGAATTGCAGTCATTCCAGTTGATCTGAAAATTATTAAATTTTGGTTTTTGTACAACCTTTCTTTCCTTCCTTTTCTTTATTGGACATTCATTTGTGTAGTGTCCAAGTTGGCCGCATTCAAAGCACTTATCAGTTTGCTTTTTGTTGAGCTCTAGCTTTCCTTTGTTTCTCAGGTTGTTGAACTGATTTGGAAATGAATTGCTGGGTCCACCTTTTCTGAATCTCCTCTTGTTGAGTATTCTTTTGAAGCTTTTCGTGATGAGTGGAATATCACTGTCATCACCTTCCATGTCATCTTTATCTAAGGAGGCTGAATCATTTTCATCTTGTGACGCTTTTAGAGCAATACTCTTTGTCACCTTTGTATCGTCTTCCTCCTGCACCTTGGACTTGAGTTTCAGCTCATAAGAACTTAGAGAATTAATAAGAGATTCAATGGGCAAGATATTTAGATCTTTAGCTTCTTCAATGGCAGTCACTTTACTCTCCCAATCCTTAGATATAGCATTCAGAATTTTTCTATTTTTCTCACCTAGAGAGTAATCCTTTTCAAGTACTTCTAAGTCCTTAATAAGATCATTGAATCTACAATACATCTTGTCAATGTTTTCATGAGGTTCCATCTTAAAGGATTCATATTTAGTGACCAGAATGGACTTCTTTTGTTCTCTTATATTCTCACTTCCTTCATGGATTTTTCTGAATTTATCCCAAATCTCTTTTGCAGATCTACAGCCTTTGACTCTAATAAACTCATTTGAATCTAAAGCACTATATAATACATTCATAGCCTTGGCATTTAAGGTAAGATGAGTTCTATCATCACCAGTCAACTCACTCCTTGTTTTTGGTCTCGGCCTATGAGTAATTTCATCAATAATAGAGGTATCATATTGACCTTCATTGACAATAAACCACAACTCAATATCAATAGATTGTAAGAAAATAATCATCCTCTCCTTCCAACTCACATAGTTTGATCCATTGAACATTGGGGGTCTAGTGACGGATTGTCCTTCAAAAAATATGGCATTGTTGGTTGTCATTTTTACTCCAAAGCCGATTGAGCTTAATCTTTAGGAGACCAAGCTCTGATACCAATTGTAAGGATCAAAGACAACCTAAAAGGGGGGGTGAATTAGGTGGTTTAAAAAATTAGCCAAGATATGAGTCACTTTAAAAGAACTTGCCCTCTTTTTCTAAAGGACCACACAATGGAGCAATTGATGAGAAAGCACAAGTGCTTGGGAGTAGAAGAGATAGACAATTTATATTGCAAGACAGTAAGTAAAAGGATAAAATAGCAAACTAAGTTTAAAACTCCACTTGAGTTTGAATACCACTTTATATAGCAAACTTCTTCAAGTTGATCAACTTACAACCAATCTCTTGTGTACAAAGGAAGGATCACTTCCTCCCCAACCCAAGCCACACTTGGTCAAGTAAGGAAGTTTTACTATCACTCGGATAACCCTCACAAAGCTACACTATTGAAGAAATAGAAACACACTTGAAAAGCTTATCGAAAGTTACACAACTAAAAGTACAAATCTTCTTTAAAGAGTATTCTCACACTTGAATCACTCAAGATCTGATGTAGTCTCAATGTGCAAAGTTGTTTTTAAGTGGTTGAGTTTGTTCTATTTATAAGAGATCAAAAAAATTCTTCAATTAATGCTACCAACGGACAGAAGGCAGCTGAAGAGTCAACTAGCCGTTGGTGGTGTCGGACGTCCGGTAGGCTAGTTTTCTGCGTCCGAACGCATGTAGAGAGTTCAAGAAGTTTTCTTGAAATGTTTAGGACGTCCGGTACCTCCAGAATATGCGTCCGAAGGTATGATGCAAAACTGGGAATTCTCCTTCAATTCGTTCGGACGTCCGGTGCCTCCAATGTTTTGCGTCCAAAGTGTCGCAACGTTTGTCGGACGTCCGGTACTCAGGTATTGTATGTCCGATCGGGGTCAATGAGCTTAGAGGACTTGGCTTATCATCTTCAGACGTCCGAGAGTGGGTTCTTCATGCGTCCGAAGTAACTCAATGATTGTCGGATAGCCGATGCAGTCTTTATGTACGTCCGACAACTATTTCAGCATATGTTAGCCTTTGAACCTGTTTTGCTCCAATTCTGAAAAGATCTAATCAGAAAATATTAGTAACATCCATTTGTTTTGTAATCATCAAAAGTTATGGATTGAGATAAATAGAATCTGGAAAAGGTGTCTTCTAGAGAGTTTTAGTTCATTGAATCTATTTTCCAACGGTATAAGATTTACAAATTTTGGACTTATGGAACTCAAGTTATGATTTTTCAAAAAATGTTGTCAAAACTGAAATTTCCTTATAAAAGGCAAAAGCTTAAAAAGTGGCTTAGGAACATTTTCTAGGTTTCAAGCCTAACTTTCTTGATTATTTGCACCTCATTTCATACTTGAAAAATGGATTTAACCTCCTAGTCTTATGCTTCGATTTTCATGAAAATGAACCATAAATGGAGTATTTTAACTAGAGTAACTCTTGAGGAATTTCACTCGTTTTATATTTGAAACTTAAAACTTTTAATTTCAATATTTACTATAAAAATAAGTAGCGTTTTCATTAATTTTGACTCCATAAGTTTAGAAAACGTGAACGCTCATTTATATTCTAAAACTTGGGCATAGGGTTAGAAGTTTTAAGATATGAAAACCATTTTTCCTTTTCTCAATTTTCGTGCCAAAAATTAAGTATAGTACTCCTCTTTTGAAATTGAAATTTCTTGCCACGACTTGACTTGAAAAAAACTTTTGAGTCCTCCTTGAGTATTATTTCAGTGATTAAGCGCGAAGGTCTCTTTTAATTTGACGTGAACTTGTGGCTTTGAGTGTGGGTAGCAAGAGAATATTTTTCTTATTAGCCTTGGTTGAGTACCTAGGTAACCGTGATTGTGCATGTCTCAGGTGGTCACGTGGACGCCAAGGAGCTTGTTTGACCTCTTGCTTTTGTTCTTGTTTTGCCCTTGACTTTTGGTGAGTGTCAAGTGCATGCTTCATGTTGCTATGATTGAAATGATAATTGTACAAGTGCTACGTGATTCTTGTGAACTTGCCGAGGTGAGGGTGTACTTTATCACCCTCATTCTCTCCCTCTTGAATGCTTGCTATTTGAAATATGAATTTGCATGACTTGTGTAACGGCCCCACTTCCCCCTAAGGCGAACCAAAGGGTTCGGCGGACCGCCTGCCCAGCTCTCGCCGGGACTCAGTCAGTCACTATAAGAAAAGACCATAAAACCCACCAAAACAATCGAAATAACAATAATCCCAAACTTAAACGTAAACTTATATACATAGCCATCCCAAAAGCAATACAACTTATGTACAAAGGTTCTCCATTCTCCATACAACCAGCCCACCAAACATTGGGGCGAGAACCATAACAAAAGAATCAAAAGTACTAGATCGGCTAGTCTATACGTAGCTTCCGTCCTTGCACGTCTTCCCCTGCTAAGGAAAACAAAAAAAAAAACTAAAGGAATGAGCTGGAAAGCTCAGTGAGGTTCCGTACACATAGGTAACAAGAGAATCAATGCATTCAATACATATAAACAACAATTCAAGATACAAGTACAAATAAAGCGATAAACACATTCATGAAAAGGATACGGACTCACAAGGAGCCATTCGTTCATTCGTTCGTTCATTCATTCTCCTTTCATTCCCCTACCTTCAATCATTTAAAATGCATTTTGTATAAGTAAAACCCCTCATTCATTCATTCGTTCATTCCATTCATTCACCCCGTCCCTGGCTTTTGGCCAGGCTCCACCAACCTACAAGGTAATACTCGAGTATACCGAAACGTTCACCCAAGTCCCTAATCGCCCGACCGAGTCCGCTTCTGGCTCGAGACGACCGGTAACAAGGGGCAATGGCCAGTTCAGCCCAAAAGGCTTACATTCATGCACAATTAACATTTCAATCGCTCAATCATTAAAATTTCACAATCATTGAGGCTAAGTGCGATAAAGTACACACTCGCCTCGAAAACTCATTTAGCAATCATTGAAAGCATTTAACATGTTATCAATCATTCAAACAAGCCATAAAATCATGAAACGTAACAAACAAGGAACACTCACCTAGTTATTGTGCACTTCTCAATCACCAATGAAACCTAAAATTAAATAAGATCACATTACAATTCATCGAGCATGATTTAGATGAAATCAAGGAATACCTGACTACGTGCGAGTAAACGTATAAAAGACTTTCAAAGGATAAAGAGGCATTTGGATCCGTGGACAAGAATAACCCTAATGCGACCCAAACCAAAAAGGGTTATAAAATTTGTAACGGAAACACTTAACTCAAAATAATTCAAATTTTCCAGGAAATAAGCTAAGGCAATATTCTTTCGGAATTGTTTGTATGACTCAATAGCATATATATTCAAGTGGTCAATAAATGACCGAAGCCAATAAAAATCATGTGAAAAGGAGGACAAAATACTTTAACTTCCACACTTAAAACCTTGCTTAGAAACAATGCACTTATGGCCGATAAAACCCGAACTCATACCTCTATAGGTTGGAAAGGCTTAAGGAACATTTAAAGGTTGAAACAGAAGAGGTATCATGTTTTCAAAAGATAAAATGGTTACATTATTTGCCAAAGGACAAAGTACGAGTTCGAATAGAAACTTAGCCTTCGAACCCTTATTCAAAGACCCGAAGACACTTCCAAGGAAATACGGTCAATTTACAAGAAAATAAACGGACGGCATGTACCTTGTGTTTACCTATTTTCCAGCCATAAATGGCTTCATTATTTCTCAAATCGGTCCCAACAGAGCATATAGAATAATCTCATTTCCAAAAGCCGTTCACTAGGCTTAACATCATATAAATACAAAAGAAATACGAAAAGCAAGCTAGAAACATTTTCGGACAAAAACAGTTTTGACATCATTTTGCGGTTTTGGCACCATTGGCGCTACGATTATCGGATTAGGGTGTAAGACCCACCAATTCGAAGCTAAGAACCAGGGCTACAACAATGTAGAAGGTCACTCAGTCCAAATCCCAACACAACTAAGTCAAATATGTCAAATAACAAACCAGAACCGTAATTGCAGGTTTACAATTTACACTATGCTGTAATCAGTACAACTCAGTCTAAACAGGTCCAAATGCAGAAATTCCAAAGGCATATGGTAGCTAGGACATCAAGCTACATTTCATCAGAAGACCTCAACCACCAAATCCAAAGAAATTCCAGTCAAAACAGCCAATTACAAACGCAGTTCGGCCATCCTGAAGAACCCAGAACAGCAACAGTAAAATCGACATTTCTCACTCTACACTACTCCAAATGACCTAAAATTTTACAGGCACTTCAAACACATCAATACCTACAACTTTCATGTTTTAATCCAAGGCCAATTCGGCCTCTAACCATATGATACAAAACCGGACAGAAAAGGGGATATGAAACCCTAACTTTTCACATTTCCTTCCAAATCCAAAATTGGTTGCAATTAACCATCATTTGCACCAACTAGCCTCATTCTATATCATTTCCTAACATCATACATGGCCACAAAGCAATAACCATATGAAAACAGAAAAATCATAATTAATTAGAAAACTTCACCATAATCCATTAAACCCATGAAATCATTCACAATACAACATATATAACCACCACAAATCACGACTATACCATTATTAAACCAAAATAGTAACTTTCTTAGCAACTAACCTCTTGAGTTCAAGAAGATAGCACCTTAACACCTTTCCAACCAAAACAACTCCACCAAAAGCTTGGAACCAACTTAGATAAGAAATTAATCGGAGTGATTTGCAAAACAAACGGTTAAATCTCAAGATGGAAGTAGAAATTTGAAGCTGGAAAATGAAGTTTTCTTTCCTCTCTCTCAAGGCCTCGGTTGAGCAGAAACAAAATGAGGACAAAAGCAGCCAAAAACAAGATATTTATGAAGGGAACAGCCGGTCAAAACTGCTGACCGGCTGTGACACGTCAGAATCCGGCCGAAATCTGGCCGGATTTCCGGCCGGATTCCTGGCCGGATACTGGCCAGAGAGGACGTAAAATTTTTTCAAAATGGCTCCATAATCCGGCCAACAATCCGGCCAATAACTGGCCGGATTCGACCCTTCAAACCATTTGCAAAATTTTTCCTCTTTTCCAAGTTTGAATGCCACGCTCAAACGTAGTTCTAACACATACACATACATACATATCTCATACATAATTGCACCTAACAAAAAGGCCTTCCCGTTTTTGAAACGATTAGTGGACAAAACTTCAATTAAACGGGAAACGGGAATAAACCAAAACACTTAGAAAGTATGAAAGGTTTAGGGTTCTCACAACTTGCACTTGTACTCGAATATGTTTTGACTCGTGAGCACTGAACGGCAGCATGTACCTCACCCTATTCGGGTGGGAGGAGCCTTTCATCCCGACTTAGTGCCATGATCGATTCTAAGTCAATTGGAGCGTTGTCTCATCGACCAATTGTACCTATGGGGACGCCCAAAACCCAATGGCTAGCCATTCAACTCGAGCCGGCAAGGGCTTGGTTGAGGAGTTTGGTGAACCTTGTGTTGGAATGTATGCCCTAAAACAATATATTTGTTTTTATTTTATACATTCCTTATTATATGTTTTGCATTTTAACAACTTCTTATTTATCTATTAAATATTAGATACAACCAATAAAGTCTTTAGAATATTTACTAATGTGATGATAGTCACAAGAGTTGGTGACTATGAGATATCAATCGCATTTATAGTAATATTATTAAAATTCCCTAGTTTTTGTACTAATGAAATAGGACATCTTTAGTACGGTAAAACTAGTACACAGTTAGCCTCTAATTAATGTAATTAGTGGTTGTTCTCATCAACTATGGTATGAAGATACTTAGGCTAATGTGTAGATGATTTGAAAAGTACAAATGTATTGGAGTGATCCGTTTAGAGATCCCGTTAGGATATCTATCTAGTGCCAATGGTGTATCTCTAGTGAAAAATTATGTAAGTGATCCTACGACTTGAATTCACCATAGAATCTTGAGTGGAAATCACTACATTTTGACTCTAATTACATGTTACTCTTTGAGAGTACCTTAAAGTGTAGAAGTTGGATATAGTGTGAAGCACGTAAAGAAAATGGGTGATCAAGATAGGATTTACCACTCTGATAGAAGGAGTTGATATCCCGATGGCCACTAGTGAGAAATTAACCCTAAAGTCGACTATTAGGTAAATTGAAGAATGTCTTCAATTTAACCTAATTAAGGGTAAATTTCAGAAACTAGAAAATTTAATTAGTCATCAGGGAATTGGCACTTATTCCTTATTCCTGACTAATTGGATATCTTTGGTGAAAGGATAATAATTACACAGTAATTTTTCACGGAAAGGTTAGGTCAAATTCCCTTGACTAATTCCGAATAATTGGGCAATCGCGATGTGTTGCTAGACACCGCTCGTGATTTATAATTATGGATTAATTATTTATTATAAGTTATGATAAAATAAAGTCATTTATTTTATCTAATTATTAAACCATAATTATTACCAATGCATTCGGGACCTATTGGGTCACACGCAATAGAGATTTAATCCTGGATTGAAACTATGTAAATTATCGGGGTTTAATTTTAAAAGAAAATTAATCCCAGGCCTATTTGAGCAGATAAGAGTAAACGATTATCTCTTATCTATCAGATAATGATAGATAGAGTCTTGTGTGATGAGAAGTCTTATTGTTTTGATTTTGAATCAGACAAGAAGACTCATCATTCTATCTTATCATATATATCTCTCTCTCTCTCCAATTGTTTTTCAAGGGCTGAGATACAGATACAGGAGATGAGGTAAAAAGAAAAACGGGAGAAAAATTGAGTCTGTGAGCGTCACATACGAGAGAGAGAAAAAATATACGTTCGAAAAGAGTAAGAAGGCTAGCACCTTTTTCTCTTCAAGACATAGTTCGTGAGACGATCCAGGGTTGCTCTAGCGTGGATATCAGTAGAGGCAGGACGACTGGACTGATCAAGGGCTGACCATCCTCAAACAACGCTGCAGGGAGACGCCGCTTGGATTAAGGTAATCCTAAAACCCTACTTTTAGTACGTCATACATAAAATCTAAGGTGATTCCAGGATGGTTTTAGGGAAAAATTTTTATTTTTCCGCTGCGTAGTATCCCTAAAACCCAACAGTGGTATCAGAGCCATCCATAAGAATTTTACGTATGATTTTAAGCAATTTTGGATTCATGGATTAATATTACTGGTTGGATTTAATTGATATACGAAATTGTGTGTAGAATAAGTTTCGGAGGAATATAAATATTGGGACCATATGGAAACTGGGAACTGGTTTCATGCACCTTGGACTCTTGTTACAGTTCCGACTAGTCTGATATTCTTCCATCTTAATCCCTTGCATTAGCCAAGAAAGCTTTGAATGAACAAGTTTGCTGTAATCTGATTATATCATTGTTATGGGTTTGGTTTTCTGAAATTTTGAGGCCTCTGACTAACCTTTAAAATCTGGAAAAGTTACAGATTTTATTGGTTATTCATTCAATCAAAACTTGAATTTTGATCATCACTTTGCCGGGCATTTGCGGGTCAAGCTATCCAACGTGATTATCAGGTTTTCTTTTTCTTATGAGATGGAATCAGACCTGAATCTCTGTTGATGATCTGCAAGAGTTGCTGGTCTCTTAGTTTTATGAAAAAAAAAGGGTTTGCAGCCGAAGTGCAGCAGTTTTGCTGCTGCAACAGCCGACATTGCTGTCAGCGATCTTCCAAGGGCTGCCGCTTGCTGCCGCTGCTATGTGAGGCCATGGGAGGCTTCCTTGGTGGTGGTGGAAGGTTGCTATAGCTCTTGGTGGTTGCTGGGTAAGCAAACCAAGAGTTTTTAAGGCGTGAGAATGCATCAAAACTGCTGCAAATTGCAGCAGCAACCTATGCAAGAAAAAGTTGCAGCAGGTTGCTGCTGTAGCTGAGCTCCATTGTTGCGACCACCTGTGAGCTACTGCTGGGAGCCGTTGCCACTGGTGATAAGTGCAGAACCCGGTGGTGGTGACAGTAGAAATGGTGGCCAGTGGTGGTCGCCAGTGATGCTAGAAAACGATTGCAAGAGTGGTTTAGGAAACTAAAATTTTTCTTTTTTCCTAAAACTTGAAGTTTTGAACTTTTGGCAATATTCTGAATTAAATCCCATTTTAATTGTTAAAATGTGTTATGGAATCATTTATTTCATATATTATTAGGTTGGGAATTAATTTTGAACTAATTTGATTAATTTGAATTATTTTCCCATTCTTTCCTCAAATTAGTTGAGGATAAAGTTGACCTAATAAAATTTAATTTTACCAATATTTCTTGCGTATGCATGGACCCAAAATTTGTTTGGGACCTTAGGAATTAAATCCAATTAATCCATGAATTGAGATTGCTTATTTTACGTGCTTTTCTTTTATTTAAAGTTGTTTAAATTATGAGAATGCATGGTGGATGGTTGTGGATATAGTACGTAATATGATTGTGATATTTTGAATGGTTACAATCATTCTAGGTTTGAATGGTTGTGATTAATTTTAAAATAGGGCCTGCGTGTCCTGCCTTTCTTATTTTCTAATTGTAATTTCTTTTCTCATCTAAATTCCCCCCGAATGTAACTCGGGGTTTCTTCTATACTATTTGTAATGTACAATAGATAGAAATAGATGATAGGAATTTATATAATTTATATTTGAAAAGGAGAAAGGATGCATACGACGACGAAGGAGTTCATCTCGATATTAAAGGTTTTAGTCACATGCTAATTTCCCCAATGGCCGGGGAAATTAGTTTAGGAATATCCACAACCATCCACGATTTAAATTCATGTTTATAAGTTTGAAATGGTTATATGCATGTTTATTGATGAGACCAAATGAGCAATTTTTTCAAAAAATTTTAATTATAAAATATTTTTGGAAAAAAGAGACAAATCCCTCAACTATAATATTAAATCAATAAAATGCCTTCCATGATTATAGTATAAAACTAGAGTAGTTATTAAGTGCTAGCTTGTTGGGATTCACCCAAGGCTGCCTTACTTACTACGTGTTTTTGCCATGAGAAATGTTCTCAAGAATGATGGGTTTAATTTAGCTAAAATTATGATTTATTGGGATTCACTCAAAATCATTAATTTTAGAGGCAAGTGTTGGGTTGATTCATAGAGATTTAAAGTCAAGAGTTGACACCCAACTGATCTAGGAATTACAATAAGTTGTAATTGGTAAAAGTACCTACTTTTCATAATTATTTTCGATTTGTTGGGACACACTCAAGGTCGAAATAAATTAAGATAGGATCCTAGCCACTATGGAATTTTAGAAATTCCCGATTCAATTTTAGAGGGTAATTGATTTGAAAAAAATAGTGGAAATAAAATCATAATTTTGAAGTTTTCATGATTTTATTAAACAAAACATTTTTCTAACAAATTCTATCTTTCATTTTGTTGTAGAATGAGTAACAATTTGAGCCTTCATACTATTCTTACTGATTGCAAACTCAACGACACGAACTTTCTTGATTGGCATCGTAATGTCCTTATCGTTCTCACTCATGAGAAAATTGAGTATGTACTTGATGGTCCAATGCCTCAAGAGCCTGAACCTACTGCACCTGCTGCTGTTAGAAATGCTTATAAGAAATATAAGGATGACAATAGGGAAGCTTCATGTATCATGGTAGCTTCCATGACTCCTCAGCTTCAGCAGCAGCACATGAACATGGGGGCGTATGATATTGTACAACACCTGAAAGAGTTGTTTGAACAACAATCAAGGACGGTTAGATATGATATCTCTAAAGAATTGTTCAGGTGCAAGATGGTAGAAGGAGCACCTGTTGCTCCGCATGTCTTAAAAATAATTGGGCTAATTGAAAAACTGGCCGAATTAGGCTTTAAGATGGATCAGGAGCTGAATGTTGATTTAGTGCTCCAATCTCTGCCAGATTCTTTCTCACAGTTTGTTATGAACTATCAGATGAATAATCTGCAGCACACTTTGCCTCAATTGTTGAATGTGCTGAAAACTGCTGAGAAAGAAATCAAAAAGGGAAAAGGCTCTACTGGTGTGCTTGTCGTTGCTTCCTTTAAGAAGAGGAAGAGGCAAGAAAAGGGATTTAAGAAATCCAAAAACAAGCCCACCCAAAAGCCCAAAAAGGCAAAGGCGGACCAGTCCAAAGCAACCTGCTTCCATTGTAATCAAACTGGACATTGGAAAAAGAACTGCAAGTCATACTTGGAGAGCCTGAAGCAAAAGAAGCTTGCTGAAGCTTCATCATCGGGTACATTTATGATTGAGATTAATGTATCTACTTCCAAATCAGACTCTTGGGTATTAGATACCGGATGTGGTTCTCACGTTTGCACATCTATGCAGGGTCTAAGGGACAGTAGAAAGCTGGGGAAAGGAGAAGTCACCCTACGTGTGGGCAATGGAGCAAAAGTTGCTGCTTTAGCTGTAGGGACTTATTATATCACTTTACCCAGTGGATTGATTTTAGAATTATTAAATTGTTATTGTGTTCCTGCACTTACTACAAACATCATTTCTATTTCCTGTTTGGATTTAAATGGGTTTCGGATAACCCAGGAGAATAAATGTTGTTCTTTTTCTAAAAATGGTGTGTTTTATGGTTCTGGAAGTTGGAATAATGGTTTATATATTCTAGATCTTGATCATCAAATTCTCAATGTGAGTGAAAAAAGAATGAGAATAGATAAACTAAATAAAACCTACCTCTGGCACTGTAGGCTTGGTCATGTAAATGAAAAACGCATCTCCAAGTTATACCAACATGGATACTTGGATTCATTTGATTATGAATCATATGATACATGCGAAGCTTGTTTACTTGGCAAAATGACCAAAATGCCCTTCACTGGGAAAGGGGAACGAGCCAGTGATTTACTTGGGTTAGTACATACTGATGTATGCGGCCCAATGTCGATCACTGCTAGAGATGGTTTTTCATACTTCATCACCTTCACAGATGACCATTCGAGATATGGTTACATGTATTTAATGAAATACAAATCTGAATCCTTTGAAAAGTTTAAGGAATTCAAGAATGAAGTAGAAAACCAAACCAATAAAAGTATTAAGACACTACGATCTGATCGTGGTGGAGAATACTTAAATGACGAGTTTGGAGTTTATTTAAAGGATAATGGAATAGTTCCACAATGGACTCCTCCAGGTACACCACAGTTAAATGGTGTATCTGAAAGGAGAAACCGAACCTTATTGGATATGGTTCGTTCTATGATGAGCCACTCAAGTGCCCCAAAATCGTTTTGGGGATTTGCATTAGATGCTGTGACAGCCCCACCTTCCCCTAAGGCGAACCAAAGGGGTTAGCGGACTGCCTGCCCAGCTCTCGCCAGGACTACGGTACAGTTAACGTCGTTCTATAACGTTCCGGAACATACCATTGCGCGCAAACAAGTCAGAAAACACAAAATAAAAAAAAATGAAAATTGAAAACCGAAATGAATAGTGCTGGACACGCCAGAATCCGGCCGGAATCTGGCCGGATTATCGGCCGGATTCTTGGCCGGATACTGTCCAGTGAGCAACTCGATTTTTTTTCCAAAAGTTCCACCCAATCCGGCCGGCAATCCGGCCAAGATTCCGGCCGGATTGTCTGGCCGGATACCGGCCAGTGAGCAACTGGCCGGGTTTCCAATTTTTCTCAGGCAATCCGGCCTTCAATCCGGCCAGTTTCTGGCCGGATTCCTGGCCGGATTCAGGCCAGTGAGCTTTTGCCAAATTTTTCTCTTTTGCCGTTTGAAAGCCGAATCGCTCCGAAGTTCATCCAAACATGAATTCAACATATAAACATATATATACAATGGAAATCATCATTTACATCCATAATGGCATGCCAACCATTCATTAAGGAGTACACATTCGATTTGCCTATCAAAAGGAAATGAACCCGTTACATTAGGGTTTCACTTCGAGAGCGATACAAAAGACATGTACAAGCTCAGTATGGCAATTGACTATCCAGTCCATTTTCAAAAGCATTTATATTCCTGTAAGGAAAACAAATAACACGGAATGAGCCAAGGCCCAGTGGTATACCACCCAATAAGCAATCAAAGTCATATAAGAATGAACCTTCATTTAAAGTGCACAAATAAGCAATGAAGCAAAATGGTAAAAGGATACGGTCGGCTCTCAAGAGCCCATTTCCACGCTTGCAATCTTGAACCAATCTCATTGACTCTCCGTCAATGTTAAAATACCAAACCGTAGACAACTCTTTACTTCCATTCATTCCACCCAACATACCCCAACCGGGCCCGCGCTCCATTTCGGTAGCTTTTGGTAATACTCGAGTTTACCGGAACCAAGGGTCTCATTACCACAAGGTTCCCCAGTACAGTCCCCGTGGCAATTCAATCTTCACGACCAAGCCCTCGCCGGCTCGATCCAATTGACTACCAAACGGAGTTGAGCTCAGTAATGCAGTATGGCCGTTGGACATTGTAGACACCAAATTTTGAATTGATTTATATGCTTCATTTTAGTGATAAGTCTTGTCTATTGATTTTTGTTTATCTCATGATTTTTGTTTTAAATGGTTTGCATTTTTGTTTTGCCCCTTTAGATGTTATGTTATTTTATTTTTAGTTTTATTTACTTTTTAGTTTTTTAGTTTTTGTTTTTTAAGTTTTAACGTAGAAAATCATGAAAAAATGAGAAAGGAAAAATCATGAAAAGAGGAAAAAGAAAAAGAAAAAATAGCATTTTTGTTTTTATTTATCTATTTTAGTCATTTCTACTTAATTTAAATTTTGTTTTTGTTTGGTTCATTTAGGGAAAAAAAGAAAAAAAGGAAAAAAGGAAAATGATGAAAATGGAAAATGAAAAAATCGCATTTTGTTGTTTCTCGTTTGTTTATTTTATCCAATGTTAATTAAGTGGATTTTGTTATTATTATTGTTATTATTATTATCATTTTTGGTTTTGTTAAATATCTTTTAAAAAAAAAAAAAAAAAAGACAAATGCAGAAAGCTGCGTTTTGTCGCAGCTTTGCAAGGAGGACCTCGGGCAGCCCTTAGCTGCAAATATGGAAGAGATGTTCAAGGCTTTAGGGTTGGCTGACCTCCTATAAAAGAAAAAGAAGGGACAGCCGCAAAGGGGGATGGAGAGCACGGCTGAAAGAAAAATTCTGAAGGAAACCAGAAAAAGAGAGATTAGGGAATGACGACTATGCCTGGAGGCCGAGAGATAGAGAGAGCATAGAATCTGGATGGCGGAGGTTTAGAAAAGGGAAAAACAGATTGAGGGTTAGAAGAAAAGGGGAGCCCGGAGAGAGAGTTTTAGACGGCTAGGGAAAAGGAAGTGAGATTGAGAGAGGGAAGGCAGAAACAGAGAACGAAAAACAAAGCAGGAGAGTGGGCGGCTAAAAAGGGAGGGCTGAAACGAAAAGGAACGGCGAGGGAGTTTGGTTGACGGCTGGAAGTGGAGAGAAGAGAGTAAACAGTTGTTGGGATTTTGGAAGCGAAAGCCAGAACGAGGGTTTTGTGGCCAAAGAGCCCAGGAGGAGGAAGAGTTCCGGCGGTGAGGACTTCAGAAAGATGGTCGCTGCTCCAAGACAACTGAATCTAGCCTCTAAGCAACGAGTTGGTCGCTGCTGGAGTATTTCACGCTCTGAGAAAATTTGCAGCCGGTTTCGTTGGTCTATTGAGAAGCTCAATCGTTTCTCAAGGTAGCCTATTCTTTTATCCTTTTCCGCAACCAAGAGTTCCGCTGCCTGTTTTGTTCCCATAATCTATGTTTCTATTTTCGGTCCTAGTTAAAATCAGCCATAAAAATGCAAACTTTGACCCGGCTGTGTTGTTTCTGTTATTAAACGATTATGGCTATGATTTGCTAAGCTCAATCTGCATTTCGCATTCCTCTCTCCCCGTCCCAAGTTCACGCATTTGAGTTGGGTCAATGAACATGAAAATCTGATTTGAAAGTCATGACTATCATTGAAGCTGGTTAGAATCCTGCTATTCGGATTTGTTTCACTCTTTGGTTTGTTTTTCTGACCGAATGCTTTGAAAGAAAATCAAAAAGTGATGTTGGGTTTACATGTTAATGATCCAAAGTTGCATAAATCAAGCATGTTTGGTTTCTTGGGCTATGTGGTACGAAAATGTCTAAGCTGAAGTGAAAGAAGTAGAAATCTGCTGCATTTTTCCTTTCTCTGCCGTGTTGCCTTCTTCTTAGTTACTAGTTGATTTTTGCATTTCAGTCTTCATGCTTAATCTGGTATTGGAAGGGAAGCAATGGGGAGTTTTGGTGTTGAGTTTGCATGTTTGCATGTTTGGGTCATGTTTGAGCATCTAGCTGAGAAACAAGCTAGCAGGCTGCCGAAACCATTTCTGCATTTATTTTTCAGAACTTTGGGATGATACATTTCTATATTTTTGGTCATTGGTTTGTGATTATCATGAAGTTTTGTTGCTCAGTTCTGAGGTTGTGATGTTGAGATGAAGAATATCTAATCAAAGCATTGTATTTGGGCCAAAAATCTGGTTTGTGTAATGAAGTAAAAAGGCCTCGGCTAGGAAATTTTGCAGAAACCTGCGCATGAGGCTGCTGCAATCTGTCTTGCTGTTTTCGCTTTTCCCCCAACCACTCGCAAAGCTCCGGCCATCCTAATTTACTCATTAATCTTGTGTGTGGAGGGGGAGTGAATGAGTGGTGTCGAGTTTGCATGTTTGGAGCCTCAAAAACACTTGCATCATGTTCAAGTGCTTGCTGGAAAAGAGCAAACCAGGCCTGCTGGGTTTGTTTTGCACAGATTTTTCCAGCCTTGGCATTGTTTTTTCTTTTCTATGTTTGGTTTGTTTGAAAGCTGAAGTTATGTTTTGTGATGCTTAGAGTAATTTTGGGGAGTTTTGGTTGAAAGGATTTTGACCCAATTCATGTTGAGATTGATAGTTGCTTGCAAAAAAAAATGGAAGTTGCGGTATGTCTTGGCTGCAGAAATGTTTCTGGGTTGCAGAAGTCATTCACGTAGATTGCATGGAGATTGCATGAATTCGTTTTCTAAAATTTCACCTTGGCCCCCAAGTCTCCCCTTATCCTGCTATGGCCCAATCAATTGAATAATTTCATCAATTTGGTCCTTGATAATTTTAATTTGTGTAACTTCATTGCTTCTTTGCTTCAATTAACTATCATGCTTTGTTTCGATTGCGCTTGAGTCATGAGCCATGAGTCAAGTGAGCTTGGCTTGGCACATTTCTTTTAATTTTTCTTAAATAAAGTGGTACCTTGACATTTTTATTGTTTTGAAGCCATTTTTACTTCATTTGATTACCGTCGCAAGGGAGGTACACTCTATCCCTTATATTCGCACTTCATTTGACCCTACGTGCTCCTACGTGCTATGTGAGAAATGCATGCCTACTCCGCTTTCCTTGCCTCCTTGTGTGCATTTACTTGCTTTTGCTTTTATTTAAGTTTTATGGGGTATGTGTACACCTCTTGGCTTGTAATAGATAGGGCTCGTAGAGCATCTGGTCCATTTCCCCTTCCCCTTTATGCTTTCATGGGGTATGTGTACACCTCTTGGCTTGTAATAGATAGGGCTCGGAGAGCATCTGGTCCATTCACCCTTTCCCTTTATGTTTTCATGGGGTATGTGTACACCTCTTGGCTTGTAATAGCTAGGGCTCGTAGAGCATCTGGTCCATTTCCCCTTCCCCTTGGTTGCTTGTTTTTGTTGCTACATGTTTAATTGCTTTAGTAGGCTCTTGCATCTAGTCGAGCATGCTAAGTGCAACGTGCTACGTGTTTACGAGCGTTTTGGCATGTCTACTTGCTTTCATAACCATGAATGAATGGAATGGATGAATGTACGTCACCACACTAGTCCAATGCTAGTTGTGGCTCATTAGGCCATCCCTTTTTGTTAGTGCATATTTGCATGTTCACTACATGTCATGCATTTTTCTTAGTTTTATCATTTAGCATGCTCCTCGAGCCCCTTTTCCCTCATTTTAGGATTCTTTGCATCTCATGCTAGTTAGGGTACATTTGCCTGAAGAGTCCCCTTCCGATAAGGGAAACGAGCGAGTGTGGCTACTCGATAGCCTTAGCACGCTAGTTTCGCCTTCTAATCAAAGGGAAAATCAAGTCACGATTTAGGTCTCCCCGTACCCAATATGCATGAATTCCCTAGGCTCATGCATTCTCAATCCACTCTATCATTACACTTTCACTTTTGTCTCATTTGCGCACATGCACCTTTTTATCACTTTCACTTGCACACGAACCCTTTTATCTTCATTTGCACACGAACATGTTTATCTTCACTCGCACACGAGTACTTTCATCTACATTTGCACACCTTCACTCTTATCTTACTACTTTTATCATTTTTCTCACTTCACACAAACTCACACTTTCACATGGCATGCATTCCACTCATTTTTCACGTCATTTAGGTTTAGGTGTGACCTCTCCAAAAGGATCATTGTTGGGCTTCACAATTAATGTGATTGGCACCACTCAACCTTTGAAGAGAAATTTCCCCCAATACCCCTAGGTCTAGGGTTTTGCATTCATATAGACATATCCAACACGCGATACATACCTTGGGTAGAAAATTAGGGAAAATTGGTTTAAGTCACGCAACTAGCCTTGGCTAGGTCGAAGGGGTGCCTTGGATTTTTATCCTTGCCTTCCCCTTCGTCAAATGTGACCCCCGATCCCTCTTTTGGTTACGCAGACCCAAAAGTTCTCAAAAAGGGTTTATTTACTTTTTTTTATTCAAAAACAAAAATCATTTTTGGGTGACTTGGTACACCCTAACTCTATACCAAGTGGCGACTCCATTTTTGATACAAAAAACCCTTTTGAACTTCACTTGGCCAAATCGTCGCATTCAAAGTCCCATGGCCTTTTACTTTTCATTTTGCACACGTTCACACCACACACACCATCACACATTCATCATTCAAAAAGTGGGGCGCGACAGTTGGCGACTCCACTGGGGATTTCCTAAGTGGGTCCAAGCATTTGATTTGACCATTCTTTTCCCTTTTCTACCCTTTTTATGCATAGCATTTGGATACTAGGGTTGCATTTTTCTATTTTTAGGACTTTTGGCCTTGCACGCGTATCAAACTACTCCCTCACTCACGTATGTATGATTGGTTGTTTGGATGTATATTTTACTTGTTTTATCTCGCGCTTTGCATTGCATTTGGGTGGGGGGATATACCCTAGAGCCTCGCGTGGGTTCTTGATCCCTCCCCTCCAAACGAGCACTAGCATACGTGCATACGCTTTAATTTTTCGTCCCTCATTTATTTTTCTTTTAGTGGCTTGTCACGCCACTCCACCCTGTTAGGACTTTAGGCGACCCACTTGGACGTGTGATCGTGACACGACGTGTGCGTAGCACGATCCGAGGGGTCACTTAATCTTCCGCTTTAAGCTTTGGGTTAATAGCCTTTAGCTTTTAGTGGAAGGTTGAGGATTTTTGATAGATTCACTCAGACATGTGGCCGTGACACGACGTGTGCGTAGCAATGTCTGGGGAATCGCTCGAACCACCGACAAAGAACCTTGGGATTGATGACCCTTGGTTTCCAAGTCTGAAGGTTCGGGGACCTAAAACCTATCGAGTCTAGCTGCATTAGTGAGCCCTAACCTCATGCATCCATGATAGTGTTACCTAGGATAGCGTCTGCCTTACCCTATTAGGGACACTATTCACGAGGGGAGGGGTCCAACCCCTTTCTCCCTTTATTGCTTTATTTCTTTGTATTGATTTCATTGCTACAATGTGTTATGTGTATTTATGTGATTGAACTAACCTTTCTTGGTTTTTGTCTCCATTGCATTCATTAACCCTAGCAATAAGAGGCCTTTTTGGCACTCTTTTAGTGACTTACCCACTAGACAATTCACATGTTTAAATTTTAGTCATTACAATTAATTTTCAATAAGTGCATTTCATTTTTAGACCTTTTTCCCCCGATACATTATTTATGTCCTTTAGGCCATATTTGTCACATATTTACATCGCTTTAATAAATGGCATCATGCATAAACCATAGAAAGGGAATGCCACATAGGGAATCCCGTGTTTAGGAATAAGCCACCTTGTGTCTCGGATACTTAATCCAGTGAGACTTGCACGTTTACATTTTTGTACCATCCAAAAGGGTAGTGCACAAGGTAAGGTAGGATCCGATCATTTTCGTAGAGTGATCTTTGGAATATGAGCATCTAATAATCACTTTTTGGCCATTTTATCAAAAATTGGTAAAAATCCCTTGCGTGAAGGACATTAATTTGAAGAAATTCACAAATGATTCCTCCTATTGAGACGATAAATAAATTGAGGCCAAAATTTGATTTTTAGAAGGTCATAGACTAATGCACTTCAATAATTTTGAAATAACCAATGGCCGGACGATTCAACCAATCCATTTTGCCGATTCATTCGATAAATCGTCAATTCATTTGACCAATTTACCCTTTTTAGGGTCATTTGACCAATTTACCCTTTTTAGGGTCATCCGGTCAATTTTGAATAAATCGTCAATTCATTTGACCAATTTACCCTTTTTAGGGTCACCTGGTCGATTTGGAATAAATCGTCAATTCATTTGACCAATTTATCCATTTTTAGGGCAACCGAGCCGATTTTGAATAAATCAAGTTTCGTTCAATCTATTTGATCAATTTACCCTTGTAGGGTGATCTGATTAATTTTGGATAAATCAAATGTCATTCAATTCATTTGACATGTTTCCCTTTTCAGGGTAATCCGGTCGATTTTTAATAAATTGTCAATTTCATTTGACCAATTAGAATTTCAATGTCGAATTCCAAATTGGGAAATCTAGTCGATTTTTGAGAAAACCATCCATTGTATCCAACTATTTGATCAGTTGGGTTTTTGACTCATGCTTCACTAAGAAAATTTGTCAATGAATTTCAATCTCTTTGATAGGAGGTTCTTCAAAGCCAAACCCGTGTGTTTTGCAAATCAAAGGTGATCAATCTACTCGGACGTTGTCCTCATTTTGACAAATATCTCGTCACTCCAATTGGCCAAATTTTTCAAATTAATTTTCACTCCATAAGCTGATCGGATCCATCAGGTATTGTATAGTGCCTACTCTAGCGGATTGCATTTTCATGCTAGGCCTACCCTTGGCATAAAAGGGTTCCCCCCATAGGACATGCATACCGATTTTACAGTTTTGCCTACTAACTCAGGGTATTTTTCTTTTGTTTTCCCCCTCCCCTGCATTCATAAAATAAAAAAAATGCTTCAATAAGGCAAAAATATTTTTCTGTATCTGATGATAATTTGGATCTAATAAAGTGTCAAAATTGCAAGTATTGTTTGATTCTTGGGCAGATCCAACAATGAGAACATAAAAATCCATCTGAAAGCTCTAGGTTAAGAGCTTCTAAGAGATTTCATAATTGCTTTCAAGGAAGATTCTGTATATTTGACTTGTTAATATATTTTTGTGTCAAAAGAAAAGAAGACAAAAGGGATATATATGTGGAGCTCTTTAGAAGCTTTCTATTCTCATTTGTATCATAATTGAACGAGAAATTTTGTTTCAAACTTTTTCAGCAATAAAATTGTTGGACAATTATTGTTTTGGGTATATTCATGTACATTTCATTCTTTATTGAGCTCATTAAGAGATTTCATGGTGAATTTTAAGAAATAAGCTCAAATTGAGATTTTTCAACCTTTGGCCTGAAAACTCACAAATGTATACACCAGATTGGTGATCCGAGCTACACAATAAGAGTGCTCAAAAATTGAAAGAGGTCATTCAGAGGGCCCATGAGATACCTTTCTCCTTCACTTAATCCCAAAATAAAGTCAGTCATATTGATTGATAAATTGGGGCAACTTTTGCTTGAAAATGTTCGAGGTGTCTAATCTGATTCAATCACGTCTAAGTGAGAGCAAAAATGTGCATTGTTCTTATTTGTTTGGGAAATTTGGAATGATACTTTGAGCATTTGTTTCACTACCTATACAGATTTTTATCACTTGCTCTCCCATGAGCCTATGAAAGAATAATTTCGTTTCAGATAAAAGCCCTAATGATCACTACCCTTCATTGAAAAATTTTCAAATATCAAAAGAAGAATGGGTTTTCAATAACCGTTTCGTTACTTTGGTTGTCATGAGGTGTAAGAATGATGCTTTGGCCGTCGTTTCTATAACCTAAACACTGATCATCCCTTGCATCCTCATTTGAGCTAAAAATTGATGGTTCTTTGCGAGTGCACATATGATCGCACCCCACATTGGGGAAGGAGATTGAGGAATTTTGAAAAAGGGAAAAGAAAAGGGGAAAAGCAAAAAAATGCTAGAATAAGGAGGGGAAAAGCAAAAATGCTAAAATAGGAAGGGAACCGCAAATTGGGGAAATTTGATTCCACTTGGGTTCCAATTTTGAAAAAAAAGAAAGAAAGAGTTTTGTCCGCGTGGATCGCCTATGTTTCACAAATATGAATGAACAAGGGTCTTCTTCCGTCAGTTAATTCAGATACATGCCAGAAATTTCGCATTAATGAAAGTTTCCTTTCAGGGTTATTGTAAGGAACGGAATACAAGTCAGGCCATCTTCTTTTCCAATCAAACATTCTATCCCTAGTTATCCCTTTTGAGCCTTCAGAATGAATTATTTCGTTTGGCAACCCCTGAGAATCGCAAACCCCACACTGGGGCAAGTTTGAGTTGAAAAAGGAAAATTTCAAGAAGTGAAAAGTGGAAAGCAACAAAATCAAAAGCAAAAAAAGGAAGAAAAGAGAACCTCAGTTCAAAAGTAAACTGGGGCAAATTTTATGAAAGTTCAAAAGAATGGCAAAAGGCCGAAAAAGTCAAAAGGAAATGAAAGTGAAAGTGAAAAGCCTCAATTGAGCAAAAACTGAGGCAAATTCTGATTTTACCCTAAAATAGGGTTTGACGCAACAATGCGATCTCAGATTCTTCAAACCACCTTTGAAATCCGTTTTCAGGCCTTAACTTTTCTAAGCACCCCACCTGACCCCATTACAAAGCCGAAAGTCCTGACTTCTGTTCTTTGCAATGGCCCTGTCAAGCAAATTTTTGATGCCGGAAGTTTTAGCTGTATTTCTGAATTGATTGGGTGTGAGGTTGAAGCAGCTCTTCATATGAAATCCCGCGAGGGTATTTCTGAAAAAAGAAGAAAAAAAGATGAGCGAAATGAATGCAAAACAAAGGCCAAGATCTTTTGAGTTCAAAATAGGGGCAATTTTGGAAAAATGCGATCTTCGGTGCAATATCCCTGAAAGTCTTATTCTTTAACTATCGTTTTCAAGTTACATTACAAGCTAATAAAGTCCATCGTTGACTTCTTCCTTCATGACAATCCAAAGTGAGTATTGTGCTCATGAGAAATCCATCAATCATTTGTGATCTTAAGGCTATAGCCTGTTCCCACATGATTAGCCATCATTTCTGTCCACACGTTACAAGCCTAAAAAGCTTATATGTTGACTAAGTTTTCTCAAGAAATAAGGGTGACAAACTCTTTGCTTTCACTAAGATGTGACATTGAATGGATTACATACAATTGGGGCACAAAAATGAGACAAATTTTGACCTCCCATTTCCTTAGCCATTTCAAAAAAAAATAAAGTCACTTGATTGGTCCTGAAAGATGAACCAACCAGAAATAGTGACCTATCACCCAAAGCATTGATGCTAAAGTGGGGAAGAAATCTTTCGTAATTTGGCATTATTTTGAGAAATTCATCATGAAATGTGCTATATGAGTTTAAGCAAGACATTCAATTTTCTTCACATGATATGTTAAGAAAAGCAATTGCTTACTTTGTTCAAATAATTGGAGAGTCATCCAAACAGTTTTTGCAATTAAATGGCCCATACTGGGGCAAAATTTTGTTTATAAGATTTTGTGAAAGCAAGCCCACACAGGGGCAAATATTTGTGTAGTCCAATTAAGGATTTCGTTCAAGAATCAAATAATGTATTTTTCAAATCAATCACGCTGCCCTTTTCATGAAAATTTGAGTGCATGTAAGCCCCCTGTGCAGGTATTCATATTTGACATCGACGAAAGAACATATGGTGATGTGGAAGGCCGATGCCGAAGAAAGAGAAGAAAGAAGGGAAAAGGGCCCTACACTTGGGGCAAATTATTTTGAAAAAAAGATTCTCTCGAAAAATCAGAAAAATTCAAAGAAAAAAAAAATGAATTCAAAAGTCAAAAAATCAAATCCAATTTCTTATTTCTTGAAAAATCCAATTTTCATTTCTTGTTGGCGAGTCTCAACGTCCGCCGCACACCCTTCTACCTCCTTTCTTGACAACCACTTTTAACCACCGTTAGCATCGAGTCTATCTCACTAACGTGCGTGTTTTCATTCAAACCGCCGTTAGCATCGAGTCTATCTCACTAACGTGCGTGTTTTCATCCTACCGCCGTTAGCATCGAGTCTATCTCACTAACGTGCGTGTTTTCATCCTACCGCCGTTAGCATCGAGTCTATCTCACTAACGTGCGTGTTTTCATTCAAACCGCCGTTAGCATCGAGTCTATCTCACTAACGTGCGTGTTTTCATCCTACCGCCGTTAGCATCGAGTCTATCTCACTAACGTGCGTGTTTTCATTCAAACCGCCGTTAGCATCGAGTCTATCTCACTAACGTGCGTGTTTTCATCCTGCCGCCGTTAGCATCGAGTCTATCTCACTAACGTGCTTGTTTTCATCCTACCGCCGTTAACATCGAGTCTATCTCACTAACGTGCGTGTTTTCATCCTGCCACCGTTAGCATCGAGTCCATCTCACTAACGTGTGTGTTTCATCCTGCCACCGTTAGCATCGAGTCTATCTCACTAACGCGTGTGTTTTATTCTATCCTCGGCAGGACCGGGTTCTATCCCGCTGACCGCTTAGATCACGTTGGGCCTGGATTTAATGCCGCCAACATCTCAAACATCCCGTTGGGCCTGGATTTTGTGCCGCCAATTTCCCAAACATCACGTTGGGCTTGGACTTCATGCCGCCAACATCTCCAAAATCAAGTTGGGCCTCGACCTGGTGCTGCCAACATCTCAAAGATCTCGTTGGGTCTGGACTTCGTGCCGCCAACTTCCCATTAGGCAGGCTTGGGTTTAGTCCCACTGACCCAATTCTTCACACTGGGGCAAATTTTCGGATAATTTTTCGTCAAGTCTCTCTCAGTCAGAAAAAAAATCAGAAAAAAAGAAAAAAAAATCAAAAAAAAAAAAAAAAAAAAGAAGGAAAAATCAGAAAAAATCAAAAAAATCAATAATCAAATCAAGTTCATCACGGCAGGCTCGGTTTTGATCCCACTGTCCGATTGTCGAGACATTTCATTTTCACAGCCACTGGAACGTGGATCAGTCCCATTAATACTTCATTTCGCTTCTTTCATTTGCATCACCAATAAACATGGGTCAACCCCACCAATACTCCATCTCACTTCAATTCATCCCAATTTTAAATTTCTGTCTGGGTCTATCCCATTTAAATTTCTGTCCGGGTCTATCCCATTTACATTTTCTGTTCGGGTCTATCCCGTGGGTCTATCCCATTTAAATTTCTGTCCGGGTCTATCCCGTGGGTCTATCCCATTTAAATTTCTGTCCGGGTCTATCCCGTGGGTCTATCCCATTTACATTTTCTGTTCGGGTCTATCCCGTGGGTCTATCCCATTTAAATTTCTGTCCGGGTCTATCCCGTGGGTCTATCCCATTTAAATTTCTGTCCGGGTCTATCCCGTGGGTCTATCCCATTTACATTTTCTGTTCGGGTCTATCCCGTGGGTCTATCCCAACTTTACATTTTCTGTTCGGGTCTATCCCGTGGGTCTATCCCAATTTTACATTTCTGTCCGGGTCTATCCCGTGGGTCTATCCCAATTTTAAATTTCTGTTCGGGTCTATCCCGTGGGTCTATCCCAACTTTACATTTCTGTCCGGGTCTATCCCGTGGGTCTATCCCAATTTTACATTTTCTGTTCGGGTCTATCCCGTGGGTCTATCCCAACTTTACATTTTCTGTTCGGGTCTATCCCGTGGGTCTATCCCAATTTTACATTTCTGTCCGGGTCTATCCCGTGGGTCTATCCCAACTTTACATTTCTGTCCGGGTCTATCCCGTGGGTCTATCCCAATTTTAAATTCCTGTTCGGGTCTATCCCGTTTTAAATTTCGTGTTCGGGTCTATCCCGTTTTAAATTTCCTATTCGGGTCTATCCCGTTTCAAATTTCATGTTCGGGTCTATCCCGTTTTAAATTTCCAGTTTCGGGTCAGTTCCGATTTCAAAAGGGGTCAGTCCCCATTTCTAAAAGCGTCCATTGTTTGAGACGTTTTCACCGCCAAATAACACAGGTAAGTATTTGGTGTCTACTTCTTTGTCTCAAGTTTTTCCAAAACTCAGACAAAGAGGGGCAAACTGTAGACACCAAATTTTGAATTGATTTATATGCTTCGTTTTAGTGATAAGTCTTGTCTATTGATCTTTGTTTATCTCATGATTTTTGTTTTAAATGGTTTGCATTTTTGTTTTGCCCCTTTAGATGTTATGTTATTTTATTTTTAGTTTTATTTACTTTTTAGTTTTTTAGTTTTTGTTTTTTAAGTTTTAGCGTAGAAAATCATGAAAAAATGAGAAAGGAAAAATCATGAAAAGAGGAAAAAGAAAAAGAAAAAATAGCATTTTTGTTTTTATTTATCTATTTTAGTCATTTCTACTTAATTTAAATTTTGTTTTTGTTTGGTTCATTTAGGGAAAAAAAGAAAAAAAGGAAAAAAGGAAAATGATGAAAATGGAAAATGAAAAAATCGCATTTTGTTGTTTCTCGTTTGTTTATTTTATCCAATGTTAATTAAGTGGATTTTGTTATTATTATTGTTATTATTATTATCATTTTTGGTTTTGTTAAATATCTTTTAAAAAAAAAAAAAAAAAAAGACAAATGCAGAAAGCTGCGTTTTGTCGCAGCTTTGCAAGGAGGACCTCGGGCAGCCCTTAGCTGCAAATATGGAAGAGATGTTCAAGGCTTTAGGGTTGGCTGACCTCCTATAAAAGAAAAAGAAGGGACAGCCGCAAAGGGGGATGGAGAGCACGGCTGAAAGAAAAATTCTGAAGGAAACCAGAAAAAGAGAGATTAGGGAATGACGACTATGCCTGGAGGCCGAGAGATAGAGAGAGCATAGAATCTGGATGGCGGAGGTTTAGAAAAGGGAAAAACAGATTGAGGGTTAGAAGAAAAGGGGAGCCCGGAGAGAGAGTTTTAGACGGCTAGGGAAAAGGAAGTGAGATTGAGAGAGGGAAGGCAGAAACAGAGAACGAAAAACAAAGCAGGAGAGTGGGCGGCTAAAAAGGGAGGGCTGAAACGAAAAGGAACGGCGAGGGAGTTTGGTTGACGGCTGGAAGTGGAGAGAAGAGAGTAAACAGTTGTTGGGATTTTGGAAGCGAAAGCCAGAACGAGGGTTTTGTGGCCAAAGAGCCCAGGAGGAGGAAGAGTTCCGGCGGTGAGGACTTCAGAAAGATGGTCGCTGCTCCAAGACAACTGAATCTAGCCTCTAAGCAACGAGTTGGTCGCTGCTGGAGTATTTCACGCTCTGAGAAAATTTGCAGCCGGTTTCGTTGGTCTATTGAGAAGCTCAATCGTTTCTCAAGGTAGCCTATTCTTTTATCCTTTTCCGCAACCAAGAGTTCCGCTGCCTGTTTTGTTCCCATAATCTATGTTTCTATTTTCGGTCCTAGTTAAAATCAGCCATAAAAATGCAAACTTTGACCCGGCTGTGTTGTTTCTGTTATTAAACGATTATGGCTATGATTTGCTAAGCTCAATCTGCATTTCGCATTCCTCTCTCCCCGTCCCAAGTTCACGCATTTGAGTTGGGTCAATGAACATGAAAATCTGATTTGAAAGTCATGACTATCATTGAAGCTGGTTAGAATCCTGCTATTCGGATTTGTTTCACTCTTTGGTTTGTTTTTCTGACCGAATGCTTTGAAAGAAAATCAAAAAGTGATGTTGGGTTTACATGTTAATGATCCAAAGTTGCATAAATCAAGCATGTTTGGTTTCTTGGGCTATGTGGTACGAAAATGTCTAAGCTGAAGTGAAAGAAGTAGAAATCTGCTGCATTTTTCCTTTCTCTGCCGTGTTGCCTTCTTCTTAGTTACTAGTTGATTTTTGCATTTCAGTCTTCATGCTTAATCTGGTATTGGAAGGGAAGCAATGGGGAGTTTTGGTGTTGAGTTTGCATGTTTGCATGTTTGGGTCATGTTTGAGCATCTAGCTGAGAAACAAGCTAGCAGGCTGCCGAAACCATTTCTGCATTTATTTTTCAGAACTTTGGGATGATACATTTCTATATTTTTGGTCATTGGTTTGTGATTATCATGAAGTTTTGTTGCTCAGTTCTGAGGTTGTGATGTTGAGATGAAGAATATCTAATCAAAGCATTGTATTTGGGCCAAAAATCTGGTTTGTGTAATGAAGTAAAAAGGCCTCGGCTAGGAAATTTTGCAGAAACCTGCGCATGAGGCTGCTGCAATCTGTCTTGCTGTTTTCGCTTTTCCCCCAACCACTCGCAAAGCTCCGGCCATCCTAATTTACTCATTAATCTTGTGTGTGGAGGGGGAGTGAATGAGTGGTGTCGAGTTTGCATGTTTGGAGCCTCAAAAACACTTGCATCATGTTCAAGTGCTTGCTGGAAAAGAGCAAACCAGGCCTGCTGGGTTTGTTTTGCACAGATTTTTCCAGCCTTGGCATTGTTTTTTCTTTTCTATGTTTGGTTTGTTTGAAAGCTGAAGTTATGTTTTGTGATGCTTAGAGTAATTTTGGGGAGTTTTGGTTGAAAGGATTTTGACCCAATTCATGTTGAGATTGATAGTTGCTTGCAAAAAAAAATGGAAGTTGCGGTATGTCTTGGCTGCAGAAATGTTTCTGGGTTGCAGAAGTCATTCACGTAGATTGCATGGAGATTGCATGAATTCGTTTTCTAAAATTTCACCTTGGCCCCCAAGTCTCCCCTTATCCTGCTATGGCCCAATCAATTGAATAATTTCATCAATTTGGTCCTTGATAATTTTAATTTGTGTAACTTCATTGCTTCTTTGCTTCAATTAACTATCATGCTTTGTTTCGATTGCGCTTGAGTCATGAGCCATGAGTCAAGTGAGCTTGGCTTGGCACATTTCTTTTAATTTTTCTTAAATAAAGTGGTACCTTGACATTTTTATTGTTTTGAAGCCATTTTTACTTCATTTGATTACCGTCGCAAGGGAGGTACACTCTATCCCTTATATTCGCACTTCATTTGACCCTACGTGCTCCTACGTGCTATGTGAGAAATGCATGCCTACTCCGCTTTCCTTGCCTCCTTGTGTGCATTTACTTGCTTTTGCTTTTATTTAAGTTTTATGGGGTATGTGTACACCTCTTGGCTTGTAATAGATAGGGCTCGTAGAGCATCTGGTCCATTTCCCCTTCCCCTTTATGCTTTCATGGGGTATGTGTACACCTCTTGGCTTGTAATAGATAGGGCTCGGAGAGCATCTGGTCCATTCACCCTTTCCCTTTATGTTTTCATGGGGTATGTGTACACCTCTTGGCTTGTAATAGCTAGGGCTCGTAGAGCATCTGGTCCATTTCCCCTTCCCCTTGGTTGCTTGTTTTTGTTGCTACATGTTTAATTGCTTTAGTAGGCTCTTGCATCTAGTCGAGCATGCTAAGTGCAACGTACTACGTGTTTACGAGCGTTTTGGCATGTCTACTTGCTTTCATAACCATGAATGAATGGAATGGATGAATGTACGTCACCACACTAGTCCAATGCTAGTTGTGGCTCATTAGGCCATCCCTTTTTGTTAGTGCATATTTGCATGTTCACTACATGTCATGCATTTTTCTTAGTTTTATCATTTAGCATGCTCCTCGAGCCCCTTTTCCCTCATTTTAGGATTCTTTGCATCTCATGCTAGTTAGGGTACATTTGCCTGAAGAGTCCCCTTCCGATAAGGGAAACGAGCGAGTGTGGCTACTCGATAGCCTTAGCACGCTAGTTTCGCCTTCTAATCAAAGGGAAAATCAAGTCACGATTTAGGTCTCCCCGTACCCAATATGCATGAATTCCCTAGGCTCATGCATTCTCAATCCACTCTATCATTACACTTTCACTTTTGTCTCATTTGCGCACATGCACCTTTTTATCACTTTCACTTGCACACGAACCCTTTTATCTTCATTTGCACACGAACATGTTTATCTTCACTCGCACACGAGTACTTTCATCTACATTTGCACACCTTCACTCTTATCTTACTACTTTTATCATTTTTCTCACTTCACACAAACTCACACTTTCACATGGCATGCATTCCACTCATTTTTCACGTCATTTAGGTTTAGGTGTGACCTCTCCAAAAGGATCATTGTTGGGCTTCACAATTAATGTGATTGGCACCACTCAACCTTTGAAGAGAAATTTCCCCCAATACCCCTAGGTCTAGGGTTTTGCATTCATATAGACATATCCAACACGCGATACATACCTTGGGTAGAAAATTAGGGAAAATTGGTTTAAGTCACGCAACTAGCCTTGGCTAGGTCGAAGGGGTGCCTTGGATTTTTATCCTTGCCTTCCCCTTCGTCAAATGTGACCCCCGATCCCTCTTTTGGTTACGCAGACCCAAAAGTTCTCAAAAAGGGTTTATTTACTTTTTTTTATTCAAAAACAAAAATCATTTTTGGGTGACTTGGTACACCCTAACTCTATACCAAGTGGCGACTCCATTTTTGATACAAAAAACCCTTTTGAACTTCACTTGGCCAAATCGTCGCATTCAAAGTCCCATGGCCTTTTACTTTTCATTTTGCACACGTTCACACCACACACACCATCACACATTCATCATTCAAAAAGTGGGGCGCGACAGACATCGTCCAAACGACATCAATTCGGTTTCCATGAAATGGAATTTACTAACCAATATATCAAGTTCAGTAATGCAATAAAACGGTAACCAATCAGTGACAATAACAAAAGAGGTGAGGGCGGTCAAGTACACCCTCACCTTGATCAATTTCAATATCCAAGTAGGCCATTAAGGCATCACATAACATCTAACAAAGCCACATAGTAATCCATCAAGTGAGTAGTATACTCACCAAGCAAGTAAGTGGTTTTTCATGTACCACGATCACCAAGCCGTCGAGCACTACCTTCAAGCCCTAGAACATGTAACACATACAATGAGACTCGAGAACGAGTCACCAAACAATGCTAAACACAACCCCAATAGGGTTTCATATGCATAAGTAGGCATGATAGCAAACCAGAAATTCATATATGGCCTTAACTTAAGCCTCGATAGAAAGACCGTGTTTGAGCGTATAATGCGGTAATGGCGTCAATTCCACTACGGTTATCGGTTGGGGGTGTAAGACCCACCGTTTCGAAGCTATGAAACAGGGATACAACAATGTAGAAGGGCACTCAATCTAGTTCCTAGCTTAACTAGGTCAAAAGTGCAAAATACTAAACCAGAATTACCAAAACAGGTTTGCAAAACACAGAAAACTGTAATCGGTATATCTCAGTCCATACAAGTCCAAATGCCGAAATTCCAAAGGCATACGTTAGCTAAGACATTCAGCTACATTTCATCAGAAGACATAAACTTAAAAATCCAAACCAAAACCAGTCAAAATGGCCAATCACTATCGCAGTTTTCGCATTCTGTCCAAAGCAGAACAGCTACAGTAATTTCGTCATAACTCACTCCACACTAATCCAAATGCCCTGAAATTTTACAGGCATCTCCATCACATCAATACCTACAACTTTCATGTTTTGAGCAAAGTCAAATTCGGCCTCTAACCCAGTGATCAAAAACCGGACAGAATTGGGGAATTAAGAACCCTAACTTTTCAATTTCACACCAAATCCAAAATTGATTGCATTTAACCACATTTCACATCCACTAGAGCCATAATAGTCCATTGCCAATCATCACAAACAACCACACCATCATAATCCAATTAAACCAGAAAAATTCCCAATAAATGAAAAACTTCACCAAAACAAGCCAAATCAAGGGGTAAATCACATATTCCTTCACTCATGCCCCCATTAAGCACAAAATAAGCATTATTAGAGGTAGTAAGGGGTTCAAGCAACACTTACCAAGAAATCAAGAGAGAGAGAGATGTTGAACACTTTGCTCTTCAAACAAAGTTCACCAAACAACTAACTAGCACTAGAAGGAAAGTTTTTATGGAGTAGAACTAACTTAAGCACTTGATTTGGAGAATTTTGGATCAATTGGAAGCTTGAGAGTTGAGGAATTTTCTTCTTCTTTGAGAGAGAGAGGGCCGGCCAAAGAGAAAGAAAAATGAGGAAATTTTATGAATTTTTGAGATATTTAAACCTTGGGTCAAAAAGTCAAGAAATTAAATAGTAATTCTTAAGGTTCAACCAATGAGGAGGTGACACTTGTCACCTTATTAAATGCCTTCCTATCTTTCTTTTCTCTCTCACATCAATCACATCACCCATTCTACTTATCACTTAACACCCGATAAAATTTTCACAGTATCCGAAACTTACACTTAATGGCCGAATTTTTCCGAACTTTTCGCACTAGTGGGTCCCACGTCCACTATTCACTCTTAATTTTCTAAAAATTCACCAATGCTAGAAAAGTCATCTTAAAACTAGAATCGCTCATAAACTCCACGAAGAAAATATTTCTAAGCCAGAAAATGCAGAAAACATGCAATTAAAGGGAAATAAACCCTAAGAAAATATTAAGGTTTTACGGGTTCTCACACTCTCCCCCGCTTAAAAGAATTTCGTCCTCGAAATTTCTCACCTTACTTCCCGACAAGGTTTGGGTATTTCTTTCGCATTTCCTCTTCCATCTCCCAGGTGGCTTCCTCAACTCCGTGGTTTCTCCATAGTACCTTCACTAGTGGAATCCGTTTGTTTCGGAGCTCTTTGACTTTTCGATCGAGTACTTGCACCGGTTTCTCTTCATAGGCCAGTGATTCATCTACTTCAATATCCTCCGGTTGCAACACATGGGATGGGTCAGGATGGTACTTCTTTAACATTGAGACGTGAAATACATCGTGGATTCGAGAGAGGCTAGACGGTAGTTCCAATCGATACGCGACCGCTCCAACCCTCTGAAGGATCTTATAGGGTCCGACGTACCGTGGTTGAAGCTTCTTTCCTTTACCCGTTGTAAGACTTCGTATGGGCGTGATCTTGAGAAATACGTAGTCCCCAACTTCAAACTCCAATTCTTTTCTTCGGTTATCCGCGTAGCTCTTTTGGCGACTTTGGGCAGTTTGGATTCGTTGCCGTATCAACTTAACCTTCTCGTGAGCCTCTTCCATCCACGGAATAGTTGTCGGGTCCAGTGCTTTCTTTTCGCCAACTTCGTCCCAGTAAATTGGTGAGCGGCATTTGCGTCCGTAGAGAGCTTCATACGGAGCCATTTGAATTGACGAATGGAAGCTATTGTTATATGCAAATTCGACTAAGGTCATGTGCTGACCCCAATTGCCTCCAAAGTCCAGAATGCACGTTCGTAGCATGTCCTCGAGAGTCTGAATCGTCCGTTCTGACTGGCCATCCGTCTGAGGATGATAGGTCGTGCTCAAGTTGAGTTTCGTCCCCAGGGTTTCTTGAAATTTCTGCCAAAACCGTGATACAAATCGTGGATCCCGATCGGAAACAATACTCACAGGTACACCGTGTAGTCTTACCACCTCATCCATGTATAGTCGAGCCAACTTGTCCATTGAATACTTCATGTTCACCGGCAAGAAATGGGCCGACTTGGTTAATCGATCAACGATCACCCAAACGGCATCATGTCCTTTTTGCGTCCTCGGTAAACCAGAAATGAAATCCATGGTGATGTTTTCCCACTTCCACTCGGGTATCTCCAAGGGTTGTAACAGACCCGATGGTTTTTGATGCTCTGCCTTCACTTGCTGGCAAATGAGACATTTCTGTACGTATTGCGCGATTTCCTTCTTCATATTGTCCCACCAATAGGTTCCTTTCAGGTCTTGATACATCTTGCTGCTACCCGGATGGATTGTGTACTTAGATCTATGAGCTTCCTCCAGTATTTCTGCTTTCAATGCCTCATCCTTTGGTACCACCACTCGGTTTCGGTACTTTAAAATACCCTCAGGACTCAAATTGAAGTCCGTAGTTTCTCCCTTATCCACTTTCTCTTTCCATTTCTGTACCATCAAATCTTCTTTTTGTGCCTCTTTAATACGTTCCAGTAGAGTGGAGGTAACCCTAACATTGCCAAATATCACCTTATGGCTCCCTAGACAGGGTTTCCACTCGCACACGGATTCTAGCAAACCCCACTCCTTAATCATTAGCCCTGCTACTTGCACCTTACGACTCAAGGCATCTGCTACCACATTTGCCTTTCCCGGATGGTAATTGATTGTACAATCGTAATCTTCCAGAAATTCCATCCACCTTCGTTGCCTTATGTTTAATTCCTTCTGGGAGAAAAGGTATCTAAGACTTTTGTGATCCGAAAACACTTCGAAGGTCACCCCGTATAGGTAATGCCTCCACTTTTTCAGAGCAAACACCACTGCGGCTAATTCTAGATCATGAGTCGGGTAGTTCTGCTCGTGAAGCTTCAATTTTCTAGAGGCGAAAGCAATCACATTCCGGTTCTGCATCAAAACGCATCCCAATCCTTCTCGCGACGCATCCGCATATACTACAAACCCGTCCACTCCATTGGGCAAGACCAGTACTGGAGCCATGGTCAATCTTTTCTTTAATTCTTGAAAACTTGTTTCGCATCGGCCGTTCCAGATAAACTGGCCATGCTTCTTTGTCAAGTCAGTTAAAGGTCCTGCCAGTTTGGAAAAATCTTTAATAAACCGTCGGTAGTACCCAGCTAGCCCTAGAAAGCTGCGAATCTCCGTGGGAGTTTCTGGCCTTTTCCAATTTGTCACGGCCTCAACCTTCGCTGGATCCACCGAAATACCTTCGTGGGAGATCACGTGCCCTAGAAACGCTACTCTCTCCAACCAGAACTCGCATTTACTAAACTTGGCATACAGCTGATGTTCCCTCAATGTCTGCAACACCATTCTCAAATGCTTCTCATGCTCCTCGCGTGACTTGGAGTAGACCAAAATGTCGTCAATAAACACCACGACAAATCGGTCCAGGTAGGGTTTAAAAACCCTATGCATTAAGTCCATGAAGGCGGCGGGAGCATTAGTCAATCCAAAGGGCATAACGGCGAACTCGTAATGCCCGTATCTCGAGTTGAAAGCAGTCTTCGGAATGTCCTCCTTCCTGATCAACAACTGGTAGTACCCCTGTCGGAGGTCCAACTTCGAGAAGACCACTGCTCCTTGCAGCTGGTCAAACAACTCGTCGATGTGGGGCAGTGGATACTTATTCTTGATCGTAACGTTGTTCAGCCCCCTATAGTCAATACACATCCTCAACGTTCCGTCCTTTTTCTTCACAAATAGGACCGGAGCTCCCCAAGGAGACTCACTCTCGTGGATGAATCCCCGCTCCAAAAGGTCTTGCAGTTGCAACTTAAGCTCCTTAAGTTCTGTCGGCGCCATTCGGTAAGGGGTTTTTGAGATAGGTGCGGTTCCAGGTAAAAGATCTATTCGGAATTCTATCTCTCTTTCCGGAGGTAAAGCCACTAACTCATCAGGGAAAACATCCGGAAAGTCCCTCACTATGGCTACATCTTCTACCTTTAACTTATCCGTGGGGGTATTAATTAGAAAGGCCAAATATCCTTGCGCCCCTCTACTTATCAGTTTCCTAGCTCGAATGCCCGAAATGAGAGCAGATGCGGCTAACCTACCCCTTATATCCAACCTTAAGGTTGCCTCGCCAGGAATGCGAAATTCAACTATTTTCGTTTTACAATCCAGTTGGGCGTTATATTTGGCTAACCAGTCCATACCTAGAATCACATCGTACCCCTTAATGGACAAGCTAATCAGGTCTCCTAAAAATCTCCTCTCTCCTACCCATACATCGCAATCCTTATAAACCATACTAGTCACCAACCGTTGATTCCCCGTAGGTGTACTAACCTCTAAGTCATATGGTAAGCTAGCAGGTTTTATATCGATGCCACACATGAAATCAGGGTTAACAAACGAATGAGTGGCACCGGGATCAATTAAAACTTTGGCAAAGCGGTGGAAAATAGGGATCGTACCTTCCACCACCTCGGAAGAATCTGGGACCTGATGGGGCTCTAAGGAATAAACCCTAGCTGGCACCTTAGGTTTGGATCCGTCTCCCTTGGCTGGTCCAGTGTTAGTCCTCGGCGGTAGCTGACTCCCCTTTCCATCTTGTTTCAGGACCGGACATGTAGCCAGCTGATGGTCCGCACTTCCACACCGCAGACATTTCCCCAGTTTCCTCCAGCAATTGTCCTCGGTGTGGTTTGTCTTTCCACAGTGCCCACAGGGACCACGAGGTGCCGAAGCCGAGCCACTCTGGGTGTTTCCCCTTTGTCCTCGCCCAGCTTGGCCGCCCCTGAACGGAGTCCCTCTGCCTGATCCCGATTGTCGACCACCTCCTGATCCTCGTCCAAACTTCGAGGGAGTACTCTTCTCACTTTGTCCAGATGTACTCCCAGGAAAACCACGCTTCTTGGCCTGGAAGTTTCGGACCTGAAGCCGTGCACTCTCAACCCGTTGGGCTTTTTCCATTGCCTCGCTAAAAGTAGTAATTTGAGCCGCTGCGAGATCTTTCTGGATTTCCACGTTCAAGCCCTGAATAAAGCGCCTCACGCGTTGTTGTTCGGTCATAATTAGTTCAGGCGCGAATTTGGACAGGCGGGTAAACTGGCTCTCGTACTCCGCCACAGTCTGAGCCCCTTGCCGGAGCCGGATAAACTCGTCCTCCTTCCTTTCCTGGACTAGAGGAGGGAAAAACTTAGCATTAAATTCTCGGATGAAGTTCACCCAAGTCCTCTGTGTCTGCTCCCGCTCCCATTTCTGCCTAATTACGTTCCACCAGGAACGGGCAGCCCCCTCGAGTTGGAACACGGCAAAAGTCACCTGCCGTTCGTCCGGATAGTGTAAGGCCGCGAATATGTCTACCATCTTCTCCAGCCATTTCTCGGCCACGTCAGGGTCGGGTCCCCCAACAAACTTCGGCGGGGAAAACTTTTGAAAACGTTCTAGAGCTCTATCTTCGCTCTCATTATGATGGCCAGGGTTTCCGGGGTTTCCAGGGTTAGGGTTTGGGTTCTGGCCCTGTTGTTGCACTACTTGTGCAAGTAGATTTGTCATTTGCTGCATAGCGGCAGCTATTTGAGCATTGGGGTTTATTTGGGGTTCAGGAATTGGGCCAGTAGAAGCTTCCCCAGTTTCTCTAACCGGTGTGGGTTGTCTAATACCGCGCCCACGCCCCCGACCACTTCGTGTTCCTTCCATAAGGTATACTTGTTCTAGGCAAGAGTACTAAACCAAAGCAGGAGTAAAGCAGGTAAGTAACACATAAACTTTCACATAACACATAGTGATACAGTTCATACAGGGTCACAAGCACACGTATATACAAGCCAAACATTTATACAAGCAGTCAGTCAAGTACGGCCAAAGCACGTACGTACACAAAGATCCACCTGAGGATAGGCCTATCAAAAGAGATTTACACGTAGCTAACTCTACATCCAAAACGGTTAGCTAAGGCTCTATCCCTATCCCTATGTACATTCAAAACCACCACTATCCAAAAGGTGCCCTAAGATCAAGGCCTAATCAGTCGCTGGGGTCTGGGACCCAGGCGATGGGGTAGACTCCTCCCCAGGGTCGGGCTCCGCACACGAAGCCTCATCACTACATTCTTCCAGGCCGTCGTCACACAAATTAAGGATCGCCTCAGCGCGACCCCGGACCTTGCGAGCTCGCTTCAGCTCTCGCTCTCGTGCCTCCTTTAATTGAGCACAAAGGTCGTCCACTCGGTCCTCAGCCTCAAGCACGTCGTATTCTAACTCTTTTATACGCGCCGCTTGCTTATCCTTGGTCGCCCTATCTTGAATAGCATCGACCTCCAGTCGAGCATTCTCTCGTGCCAACCCCTTGCGCTCTTTATCCAACGCGAACACGAGAGTGTTCGGATAAGCATATCTCTCTTTACACGGGCACCGTCGAAGACGGTTCGACGGGCTCCAACGAATGACGGCCCCTCCCGGCCGTATCTGATAGGGAATCACGGGGAGTACTTTACGAGGTCTAGCCCCCGAAGGACTAGCACTAGTGTCACCCTGTTCGGCCATCCTACATCACAAGAACATGTAGTTATCAAAATAAGCTTAAAGGCCAAAAGCAACAATCCGCAAGTCAAACAATCCGATAACACCCAGGCGAATTCAAACCTAGGCTCTGATACCACCTGTGACAGCCCCACCTTCCCCTAAGGCGAACCAAAGGGGTTAGCGGACTGCCTGCCCAGCTCTCGCCAGGACTACGGTACAGTTAACGTCGTTCTATAACGTTCCGGAACATACCATTGCGCGCAAACAAGTCAGAAAACACAAAACAAAAAAAACGAAAATTGAAAACCGAAATGAATAGTGCTGGACACGCCAGAATCCGGCCGGAATCTGGCCGGATTATCGGCCGGATTCTTGGCCGGATACTGTCCAGTGAGCAACTCGATTTTTTTCCAAAAGTTCCACCCAATCCGGCCGGCAATCTGGCCAAGATTCCGGCCGGATTGTCTGGCCGGATACCGGCCAGTGAGCAACTGGCCGGGTTTCCAATTTTTCTCAGGCAATCCGGCCTTCAATCCGGCCAGTTTCTGGCCGGATTCCTGGCCGGATTCAGGCCAGTGAGCTTTTGCCAAATTTTTCTCTTTTGCCGTTTGAAAGCCGAATCGCTCCGAAGTTCATCCAAACATGAATTCAACATATAAACATATATATACAATGGAAATCATCATTTACATCCATAATGGCATGCCAACCATTCATTAAGGAGTACACATTCGATTTGCCTATCAAAAGGAAATGAACCCGTTACATTAGGGTTTCACTTCGAGAGCGATACAAAAGACATGTACAAGCTCAGTATGGCAATTGACTATCCAGTCCATTTTCAAAAGCATTTATATTCCTGTAAGGAAAACAAATAACACGGAATGAGCCAAGGCCCAGTGGTATACCACCCAATAAGCAATCAAAGTCATATAAGAATGAACCTTCATTTAAAGTGCACAAATAAGCAATGAAGCAAAATGGTAAAAGGATACGGTCGGCTCTCAAGAGCCCATTTCCACGCTTGCAATCTTGAACCAATCTCATTGACTCTCCGTCAATGTTAAAATACCAAACCGTAGACAACTCTTTACCTCCATTCCTTCCACCCAACATACCCCAACCGGGCCCGCGCTCCATTTCGGTAGCTTTTGGTAATACTCGAGTTTACCGGAACCAAGGGTCTCATTACCACAAGGTTCCCCAGTACAGTCCCCGTGGCAATTCAATCTTCACGACCAAGCCCTCGCCGGCTCGATCCAATTGACTACCAAACGGAGTTGAGCTCAGTAATGCAGTATGGCCGTTGGACATCGTCCAAACGACATCAATTCGGTTTCCATGAAATGGAATTTACTAACCAATATATCAAGTTCAGTAATGCAATAAAACGGTAACCAATCAGTGACAATAACAAAAGAGGTGAGGGCGGTCAAGTACACCCTCACCTTGATCAATTTCAATATCCAAGTAGGCCATTAAGGCATCACATAACATCTAACAAAGCCACATAGTAATCCATCAAGTGAGTAGTATACTCACCAAGCAAGTAAGTGGTTTTTCATGTACCACGATCACCAAGCCGTCGAGCACTACCTTCAAGCCCTAGAACATGTAACACATACAACGAGACTCGAGAACGAGTCACCAAACAATGCTAAACACAACCCCAATAGGGTTTCATATGCATAAGTAGGCATGATAGCAAACCAGAAATTCATATATGGCCTTAACTTAAGCCTCGATAGAAAGACCGTGTTTGAGCGTATAATGCGGTAATGGCGTCAATTCCACTACGGTTATCGGTTGGGGGTGTAAGACCCACCGTTTCGAAGCTATGAAACAGGGATACAACAATGTAGAAGGGCACTCAATCTAGTTCCTAGCTTAACTAGGTCAAAAGTGCAAAATACTAAACCAGAATTACCAAAACAGGTTTGCAAAACACAGAAAACTGTAATCGGTATATCTCAGTCCATACAAGTCCAAATGCCGAAATTCCAAAGGCATACGTTAGCTAAGACATTCAGCTACATTTCATCAGAAGACATAAACTTAAAAATCCAAACTAAAACCAGTCAAAATGGCCAATCACTATCGCAGTTTTCGCATTCTGTCCAAAGCAGAACAGCTACAGTAATTTCGTCATAACTCACTCCACACTAATCCAAATGCCCTGAAATTTTACAGGCATCTCCATCACATCAATACCTACAACTTTCATGTTTTGAGAAAAGTCAAATTCGGCCTCTAACCCAGTGATCAAAAACCGGACAGAATTGGGGAATTAAGAACCCTAACTTTTAAATTTCACACCAAATCCAAAATTGATTGCATTTAACCACATTTCACATCCACTAGAGCCATAATAGTCCATTGCCAATCATCACAAACAACCACACCATCATAATCCAATTAAACCAGAAAAATTCCCAATAAATGAAAAACTTCACCAAAACAAGCCAAATCAAGGGGTAAATCACATATTCCTTCACTCATGCCCCCATTAAGCACAAAATAAGCATTATTAGAGGTAGTAAGGGGTTCAAGCAACACTTACCAAGAAATCAAGAGAGAGAGAGATGTTGAACACTTTGCTCTTCAAACAAAGTTCACCAAACAACTAACTAGCACTAGAAGGAAAGTTTTTATGGAGTAGAACTAACTTAAGCACTTGATTTGGAGAATTTTGGATCAATTGGAAGCTTGAGAGTTGAGGAATTTTCTTCTTCTTTGAGAGAGAGAGGGCCGGCCAAAGAGAAAGAAAAATGAGGAAATTTTATGAATTTTTGAGATATTTAAACCTTGGGTCAAAAAGTCAAGAAATTGAATAGTAATTCTTAAGGTTCAACCAATGAGGAGGTGCACTTGTCACCTTATTAAATGCCTTCCTATCTTTCTTTTCTCTCTCACATCAATCACATCACCCATTCTACTTATCACTTAACACCCGATAAAATTTTCACAGTATCCGAAACTTACACTTAATGGCCGAATTTTTCCGAACTTTTCGCACTAGTGGGTCCCACGTCCACTATTCACTCTTAATTTTCTAAAAATTCACCAATGCTAGAAAAGTCATCTTAAAACTAGAATCGCTCATAAACTCCACGAAGAAAATATTTCTAAGCCAGAAAATGCAGAAAACATGCAATTAAAGGGAAATAAACCCTAAGAAAATATTAAGGTTTTACGGGTTCTCACAGATGCAGCCTCTTTTACTCTTAATAGAGTACCCACTAAAGTTGTCGACTCCACACCATATGAGATATGGAAAGGAAAGAAACCAAATCTGTCTTATATGAAGGTTTGGGGCTACCCAACTTATGTGAAGAGGGCAGAGTCAGACAAGCTTGAAGCTAGATCTGACAAATGTTTGTTTGTAGGGTATCCAAGAGAGTCTATAGGATACTATTTCTACAATCCAATTGAGCAAAAGGTGTTTGTCTCAAAACATGCTATTTTTCTAGAGAAAGAATACATTCTAGAAAGAAGCAGTGGGAGTAGAATAGATCTTGAAGAAATTCAGCATCATCCAACAAACATTGAACGATCTAATGAAGAACAGCTTCAACCACATAATGATGGGGCAGATACTGAAGCTGTTGATACACAAGGGCTTCGTAGGTCAGTAAGAACACGCTCAACTCCCAAGAGATACCAATTTCTTGTGAGCCATAGCAATGATGTTCTAGTCATTCAAGATGACGAACCTACTACCTACCAAGAGGCAATAAATAATCCAGACTCCTCTAAATGGTTAGAAGCCATGAATTCCGAAATAAATTCCATGTATGACAATAAGGTGTGGACCTTAGTTGATCCACCTGAAGGGATAAAACCTGTGACGCCCCGAAAAGTATGAGTGTGAGAACCCGAAAATTTTCTAATTTTCTAGGGTTTATTTTTTTTAAACGCCCGCCTTTTCTACATTTTCTTGATTAGAAAAATTCCCCAGATAAAGTTTATGAGCAAAGATAGTTTTAAAATAAATTTTCTAGTATCGGTTAATTTTTGAGAAATTAAAAGCGTATTTTGAACGTGGGACCCGCTAGTGCGGTAAATGCATTATATTTTTGACAACTTGTTGGCATTTTGTATTAAATGATATTATTTTACAAAGTGTTAAGATATTTGTATTGGAGAGACAAAAAGATAAGTTTTGAACCAAAAGGTGACAAGTGTCACCATAAGATTAAGTCTTGGACTTTGACCATTTGACTTTACCTTTACCTTTACCAAATAAATATCAAAAAAAATTGCCAAAAATCATCCTTATTTCTAAAGCTTCATAGCCGGCTCTCTCTCAAAGGAAAAGAAAGAAAAGCTCTCAATTTCTTCCTTCAATTTCTTGCTCAATCTTCAAATCCAACCAATAAAACTCCAAATCATTCCATAAAATCTCTTTGCTAAGTGGTCTTGAGGTGTTTTGTGGAGTTGTTTGGAAAGCTAAGGTGACTAGTTGCTCTATCTCTTGTATTGCTAAGGTGAGTTGTGAAGGACCCCTCTCCTTCCTCTAATGATGTTCAATTCATGATTCGTGGTGGTATAAGATGCACTTTCATGGATTAAATCTTGATTTTGGTTGAATTGGTGAAGTTTTATAATTATTGGGGATTTTTCTGTTTTCATATGAATATGATTATGGGGTCATGTATGATGATTGGAAATGATGTTTAATGACTCTAGGAGGTGGAAAAAGTGATTAATTGCAACCAATTTCTGTTTTGGACCAAAAATTGAAAAGTGAGGGTTTTGTGATGAACATTCTGTCCGAATTTTTAGGTCATAGATAAAGGCCGAATTGGCCTTGGATTAAAACATGAAAGTTGTAGGGAATGATATTTTAAAGGTTTCTACAAAATTTCAGGACAATCGGAGTAGTGTGGAATGAGATAAGTTGAAATTACTATTGCTGTTCTGGGTTCATCAGGATGTTAGAACTGCGTCTGAAATGGGTTGTTTTGACTGGAATTGTTTTGGATTTGGGTGTTGAGGTCTTCTGATGAAATGTAGCTTGATGTCCTAGCTACCATATGCCTTTGGAATTTCTGCATTTGGACCTGTTTAGACTGAGTTGAACTGATTACAGCATAATGTAATTTGTAAACCTGCAATTACGGTTCTGGTTTGGTATTTGGCATATATGACTTAGTTGTGCTGGGATTTGGACTGAGTGACCTTCTACATTTTTGTAGCCCTGGTTCTTAGCTTCGAAATTGTGGGTCTTGCACCTTCATCCGACCATCGTAGTGCCTTTGGTACCATTACCGTAAAATGACGTCAAAACTATTTTTCTGGTTTTGAGCTTAACTTTCATTTCCGAACTTTTCCCTAGCTTGACTTGTACTAGTACTACTTGGAGCTTACTGAATGGCTATTGGATGAACTTGTTGTTGTGTGTGTACCTTTGGGTTGGAATGAGGAAATAATGAAGCCATGATGGCTGGAAAAGTTAGCAAATTCAGGGGAAGTGCTGTCTGAACTTTGAAGGGATTTGTTTGCATTGAGTTTGTGATCTAAGACTTGGATTTGAGCAAGGCAATGTTATGTGCTGGATGATTTCTGAGCTGTGGAGGTGAGTGACCCTAAACTATTTTCAAAGTACTTGTGAAACGTTTCTTGCATTATTTACTTTTGAACTGTTTCCAAAGTTACTTCTGAACTGTTTCCAAAGTTACTTTTGAACTGTTTTCTTGCATATCATGCGTGCTTATATGAGAGCGTTCCTTGTTTGATATATTTCCTTGACCAATTGGCTTGTTATTATGGATTGATAATGTATTAAGTGCTTTCAATGATTGTTAAAACGAGTTTTCTGGGCGAGTGTGTACTTTATCGCACTCAACCTAAATAAATGTGAAATTTTCATGATTAATGATTAAATGCTACTTGCGCATGAATGTAAGCCTTTTGGGCTGAACTGGCCATTGCCCCTTGTTACCGGTCGTCTCGAGCCAGAAGCGGACTCGGTCGGGCGATTAGGGACCTGGGTGAACGTTTGGTATACTCGAGTATTACCTTTGTAGGTTGGTGGAGGTTGGTGGAAAATGATGTAATTTCAAATGAGAAAAAGAAAAGAAAATGACAGGAGAACGAACGTATCTTTTTCATGAATGTTACTATCGCTTTCCATTGTACATGTTTCTTGAATTATTGATACTCCATATTTAATGTTTTGTAAATGTCGTAATTGTTTCTGGACTTATCATTTGATTTATGACATCATTGAAAAGAAATATTGTTAAACCGATTTGATTACTGATTTTCTGGTTACTCGCTGAGCTTCTAACTCACCCCAAAAATATTTTATTCCCCTCCACAGGGCTCAAAGCGAAGGAAGGACTTGTTGTGCTTATTCACATGTCTGGATGGCCTATATTTTGTACAATTTGGATTTGGAATCATTTTATGTATAGTTAGGAATTAGTTTCCGCTGCATTTGTGACATGTAATTATTGGAGACTTGGATGTATATTTCTGGACCATGTGATGTATATTTGAGATTTGTATTGTAATTTAATTGAGGAATTTAGTGATCGACTGAGTCCCGGCGAGAGCTGGGCAGGTGGCCCGCCGAACCCTCTGGTTCGCCTTAGGGGGAGGTGGGGCCGTCACAAAACCTGTAGGGTGTAAATGGATCTTCAAGAAGAAAACTGACATGGATGGTAATGTGGTTACCTATAAAGCTAGACTGGTAGCCAAAGGCTACAAGCAGAAAGAGGGAATCGATTACGATGAAACTTTCTCACCAGTAGCTATGCTTAAATCCATTCGGATATTGCTTGCCATAGCAGCATATCATGACTATGAGATTTGGCAGATGGATGTAAAGACCGCGTTCCTTAACGGAACATTGCATGAGGATGTGTATATGACACAACCTGAAGGCTTTACATCTACAAATCCTAGTCAAATATGTAAGCTACAAAAGTCTATTTATGGACTTAAGCAAACATCTAGGAGTTGGAACATCCGATTCGATGAGACGATCAAAGAGTTTCGATTTCTCAAGAATCCGGATGAACCTTGTGTGTATAAGAAAGTTAGTGGGAGTTCGATTGTTTTCCTTATTTTATATGTAGATGACATATTAATAATGGGAAACAATATACCGATGTTACAATCGGTAAAGGGTTGGTTGTCAAAGAACTTTTCCATGAAAGATTTAGGAGAAGCGGCCTATATATTAGGCATTAAGATCTATAGGGATAGATCTAATAGGCTACTAGGTCTTTCACAATCTACATATATTGATAAAGTGCTAAAGAGGTTTAGCATGGATCAGTCTAAGAGGGGTAATTTACCTATGACTCATGGTATAAGCCTTTCTAAAAACATGTGTCCAAAGACACAAGTTGAGACTGATAAGATGCACAATGTTCCATATGCTTCGGCAATTGGATCAATTATGCATGCTATGTTATGTACAAGACCTGATGTCTCCTATGCTCTGAGTGTCACAAGCAGATTTCAGGCTAATCCAGGTGAGGGTCATTGGATAGCCGTTAAGAACATTCTTAAGTACTTAAGAAGAACCAAAGATTTGTTCTTAATTTATGGAAAGGGTGAGTTAGAACTCAAAGGCTATACTGATGCAAGTTTTCAATCAAATAAGGATGAATGTAAATCGCAGTCAGGTTTCATTTTTACTCTTAATGGAGGTGCCGTCTGTTGGAAGAGTTCCAAACAAGACACCACAGCAGATTCTACAACAGAGGCTGAGTATATTGCGGCCGCGGAAGCAGCTAAGGAAGCAGTTTGGATCAAGAAGTTCGTAACTGAACTTGGTGTGGTTCCAACCATTGTTGATCCGGTCACTTTGTAATGTGATAACAATGGGGCTATACCTCAAGCCAAGGAACCTAGGTCTCATCAGCGATCCAAACATGTGCTTAGAAGATTTCACTTGATTAGAGAAATCGTTGCTAGGAATGATGTAAAGATAGAGAGAGTCTCCACAGAGGATAACATAGCTGATCCTCTTACTAAAGTTCTTTCTCAAAAGAAGCATGATAGTCATGTATTATCTTATGGGATGAAAAACATAGACAATGTGTTTTAGTGCAAGTGGGAGATTGTTGGAATGTATGCCCTAAAACAATATATTTGTTTTCATTTTATACATTCCTTATTATATGTTTTGTATTTTAATAACTTCTTATTTATCTGTTAAATATTAGATACAACCGATAAAGTCCTTAGAATATTTACTAATGTGATGATAGTCACAAGCGTTGGTGACTATGAGATATCAATCGTATTTATAGTAATATTATTAAAATTCCCTAGTTTTTGTACTAATGAAATCGGACATCTTTAGTACGGTAAAACTAGTACACAGTTAGCCTCTAATTAATGTAATTAGTGGTTGTTCTCATCAACTATGGTATGAAGATACTTAGGCTAATGTGTAGATGATTTGAAAAGTACAAATGCATTGGAGTGATCCGTTTAGAGATCCCGTTAGGATATCTATCTAGTGCCAATGGTGTATCTCTAGTGAAAAATTATGTAAGTGATCCTACGACTTGAATTCACCATAGAATCTTGAGTGGGAATCACTACATTTTGACTCTAATTACATGTTACTCTTTGAGAGTACCTTAAAGTGTAGGAGTTGGATGTAGTTTGAAGCACGTAAAGAAAATGGGTGATCAAGATAGGATTTACCACTCTGATAGAAGGAGTTGATATCCGGATGGCCACTAGTGAGAAATTAACCCTAAAGTCGACTATTAGGTAAATTGAAGAATGTCTTCAATTTAACCTAATCAAGGGTAAATTTCGGAAACTAGAAAATTTAATTAGTCATCAGGGAATTGACACTTATTCCTTATTCCTGACTAATTGGATATCTTTGGTGAAAGGATAATAATTACACGGTAATTTTTCACGGAAAGGTTAGGTCAAATTCCCTTGACTAATTCCGAATAATTGGGCAATCGCGATGTGTTGCTAGACACCGCTCGTGATTTATAATTATGGATTAATTATTTATTATAAGTTATGATAAAATAAAGTCGTTTATTTTATCTAATTATTAAACCATAATTATTACCAATGCATTCGGGACCTATTGGTCACACGCAATAGAGATTTAATCCTGGATTGAAACTATGTAAATTATCGGGGTTTAATTTTAAAAGAAAATTAATCCCAGGCCTATTTGAGCAGATAAGAGTAAATGGTTATCTCTTATCTATCAGATAATGATAGATAGAGTCTTGTGTGATGAGAAGTCTTATTGTTTTGATTTTGAATCAGACAAGAAGACTCATCATTCTATCTTATCATATATCTCTCTCTCTCTCTCTCCAATTATTTTTCAAGGGCTGAGATACAGATACAGGAGATGAGGTAAAAAGAAAAACGGGAGAAAAATTGAGTCTGTGAGCGTCACATACGAGAGAGAGAAAAAATATACGTTCGAAAAGAGTAAGAAGACTAGCACCTTTTTCTCTTCAAGACATAGTTCGTGAGACGATCCAGGGTTGCTCTAGCGTGGATATCAGTAGAGGCAGGACGACTGGACTGCTCAAGGGCTGACCATCCTCAAACAACGCTGCAGGGAGACGCCGCTTGGATTAAGGTAATCCTAAAACCCTACTTTTAGTACATCATACGTAAAATCTAGGGTGATTCCTGGATGGTTTTAGGGAAAAATTTTTATATTTCCGCTGCGTAGTATCCCTAAAACCCAACAGTGGTATCAGAGCCATCCCTAAGAATTTTACATATGATTTTAAGCAATTTTGGATTCATGGATTAATATTACTGGTTGGATTTAATTGATATACGAAATTGTGTGTAGAATAAGTTTCGGAGGAATATAAATATTGGGACTATATGGAAACTTGGGAGGAGGATCCCGAGGAGGATCCTTCTGAGGATGCGGGGTCTGCTAGTTCGGTCCACTTATGCTAGTGTTCTTGTGAGGACCCGAATTTTTCTTATTTTTATTTTAGTTTACAGGCTTAATTAATTATTTATTCACCCATTTTCTCCGAATATTTTATTCCAACCTTTTTAGACCCAAATACATGAAATTATGGCTTACATGTATTTTTAAAATGACTTGTTACAAAAATTAATTTTTGGTAAACTCGCTTAGTGAGAATAGTGAATACGCGTTTTCAGATAATAATCGAATCGAGGATACAATGAGTTTGAGAAATTGGAGACTTGTACATTAGTTTTAAAATAGGTATTTTTATACTTAAATATTCAAGTATTAGTTAGTAAAGCTATCGTTATAAGAATTTCTTGAAAGTTTCGCTTTATCGCGCACAAATCGGAGGTACGCGTTTTCACACGCGCGATTAATTGAGGGACTTAAGACCATTATTTTTAGACCATTGAGAGTGAATAATAATAGTATGAAAATAAGTGCATTAGAGGTATAGTGCACAAGTGAAACAAACTCGAAAGGAAACGAGTACGAAACGCGCGCGTGCTCGCGCGGGGAGAGAGTTGACTTTTGAACGAATCGTAGCCACACATTAAAGCTTCTCTTGGAAGCTTCATTTTGATCAAAACACTCTCTCTCTTGCTCTCATACCAGCCGGCCAGCAAGGGAGGGAAAACAACCTAAAGCTCTCCCAATTTCTTCACCATTTCTTCACAAAATCCTCAACCAAATCACCCCAAATTTTAGCTACAACTTGTAAATCACTTGGAGACCACCTCAAGCTAGGAAGAGAGCTTGCTTTCCACGGTTTTGTTTGTGACAGCCCCACCTCCCCCTAAGGCCAACCAAAGGGCTCGGCGGACCGCCTGCCCAGCTCTCGCCGGGACTCACTACAGTCCTCAATTAAAATACATCACTCACAGCCAATAACATAGGGTACAACCTCAAGAATAAACGAAATAACATTTTTCAAACTTAGAACGAGATAAGACACATTACAAATCTCAAGTAAGGGTATCATTCTCCGAATAAGACAAAAGTCCTCAGTTCTCAAATAATTACATCAAGTGAATCGAATTCAAATTATATATGAGATATTCCTTTAGGCACTAATAACTCAATACAAGCGCTTTCTTTGGCCTCGAGCCCTGTGGGGAAAAATTATTTTTGGGGGTCACTAATTAAGCCTCGAACTTCCACTTCCAAACCTGTTAAGGAAAACAAATTGGGGTGAGCTAACGCTCAGTGAGGCCAAGGGAAAAACATGCAAGCATGCTAGCAAAGACACAATATAAAGCAATAACTCGAGTTACAAGTAACTGCGAAACGTTAAGCAACTAGGGAATTTAATCACAATAAAAGGATATGGGAGCTCTCAGGAGCTAATCCACGCGCGATCCAAGCTCAGGTAGTTGACCCTCCGTCAACTTTCACAGTTATCCATGTAGAACTCCACTTACTACCTCCAGCCACCATGACACCCTCTTGGATCCGTAACCAAACAAGCATGTAGGTGGTATCACTTAACAAGTATACCTAGCAAGACCCCTTATTTGGATCAAGCTATAACACTTCCCAAGGTTCACCAAGTTTCTCGACCAAGCCCTTGTCGGCTCGAGTTACAAGGCTAGCCAATGGGTTGGGGTGTCCCCCCCATTCACTTTTAGGTCGATGAGACGAAGCTCCAATCGACAAGATTTGGTCGTAGCATTGAGACGGGATGAGCGGTACCTCCTACCCTAAAAGGGCATGATACATTCTGCCGCTCAATGCTCACGAAAAACACTTTTATTTGCATTCACATGTAACACGTATCACTTATCAAGCAAGCAATTTCATGAAAGAGAGGACAAGGGCGATAAAGTATGCCCTAGCCTCATTAACTAGCAAGTACAAGAATCATTTCATTTAAACACTTCACATGCACTTGATACTCACCAAGTATCAAAAGTCAAAGTTTGAGAAATTAGCTCTAAGACGCTTCGCCGGGAGTTCCCTCGAAGTCCTCTTGAGATCCTGAAAGTATGCAATAATGCATTGTATCTCAAATTTAAAGAAAAGAAATAGTCAATTTTGACTCCACAATTCAAGTTTCCAAAGTATTGCCCTTAAAAGAACATTTAGGTCCAAATTGGAAATTTTCACTTTTCGAGTCATTCGTGGAAAAATCAGTCCGGAAGTTCGGAAAGTCTAAAATAGAAAATTTTACACCGTCAAAAACTTCATTCAAAGCATAAAAACTTTGTAGAAGGTCACTTTCCAAGAATCAAATCAGAAACAAGTCAATTTCTCCAAGAAAGTTTACTATTCATTGAAGATAGGTCAAAACAGTCCAAGTTTTTCCAATAATTTTGGAATTTCGTTAAAAATCGTAGAATCAAAACCAGCCTTTGAAATTTGATATGCATGTAAAGTTCCAATCCAGGTTTCAAATGAAAAAAACGGAACTCGATTCCGATGTTCCTAACTCAAGAAATAAAAAGTTGAAGTTCGCTAAAATTCCTGGACTGTTGGCCTATTTTCCAGATTTAATGCACTTCGCTAATTAGGCCGTATCTCACTCGATTCTCAGTGAAATTGAAAACGGTTGGTGGTGTTAGAAACTAGGTTCATAAGGATATATTTATGCAGAAGAAATCATTTCCAAAATCCAGACATAAGCGGTTCAAAATCAAGCAACAAAATGGATTTTCTTGACAGTCTCGGATGAACAGTAATAAACAGGCAGCCAACTTTCAAAACTCGCCACGATTCGCTCGGGACAAACTAGAAAATGAGCTTGGTACCATTTTAAAGCTCTAAGAGTCTACTTTCAAATGCCACAAATGGCACTCAATTTTGATCAACGAGCAAAACGTTATAGCTACACAAATGTTGCTGGTCAGAAAATTCTGGAGCTTGTTCCAGTTTTGCTTCTTTACTTGTAACTCAAAATTTAACCAACCATTTGGGTTGATTTTTGGTAGACAACCACAATACACATAGCACAACATATCTACACCAATTTGGAAGCTCAATTAGCACCAGAAAATTTTCGAAATTACAGGGCAGCAGCAAACAAGAAAGTCGGCAGCAAGTCAGAAATTTCAGACAGTACCTTCTCCAAATTTCTAACTTTCTTCCAACTTCATGCCATCAATCATTCTATATACATGTAACATAGCACAATATCAGCAACCACAACATGCTAATTCATCACATCAGTCACCAATAAACATCCTCAAACCCTCGAGCATGTCATGGAATTGCAAGAACATAATTACTCAACCAATCAACCCAAACTCTACCATAGGTTGCAAACCCATGCTACCTTTGCTCCATTTGAGCTATAATTTTGCAAGATTGAAGTGTGGGTGAGTGAGTTACCTCAAGAACTTAGTTGGACAGCTTTAGGGCAGAAATCTTGACCGAAATTCCTCCAAGAAAACCGAAGAACAGCCCCCTCTTCCAAGCTATGATCAAAGCCTTCTAATGGATGATGAAATTTGGAAGTGGATTGAAGCAAGTTTGTGAGGATTTTGGCTAGATTTTTTTCTTCCCATCTTCGGCCAACTAGAGAGTGACGAGAGGAGAGAGAGTGAAATCAGGTATTGTAATGAAAGTGGAGAGAATTGGTGACTTAATGGTTAAGTCTATGTGTCAACTCATGCTAGGTCCGTTTAGGGTCTTTGCGTGTCCAATTTTCGCGCTCGTTTGTAACTTTTGTGCACTAAACCTCTGAGATAATTTCCCTAGTACATTAATAGTACATTACTAGAAGTCTAATATCATGTTCTTAAAATCTCCAATTAATCAAATTAATGTGCCTGTCGGGGCCTTTTCGGCACGCGCGTATAAAGGTCAAACTTAAGGGTTTTCTCATTTGAACTTGAAAATTCAACTTATTCGATTCTAAAACTCTAAAATATGATAATCCAAGTATATATATATATAACAATAAAAATCACGATAAGCAATTCATCTTGAATAAATTTGGGTATTAAAATAATATGCGCGTAAAGAATCAATCGGAAAAATTTATTTTCGAAAATTCATGTACTTTAGTATATTTTATTTTATTTTTATTTTATTATTATTTTTTTTTGGGTAACTCGAGTACGAAATATTTTTAAAATGACCAATTTAACAATATTTTGAAATAATAAAATTATGGGTCCTCACATTGTTGAGCTTCAAGAGGCCAAAACTTTCTGCTTTGTTCATCAAGAGAGGTAAAACACAATCAACTACAAGAATCTTAGTTTATGAAGACTATCTTGCACTTATAAGCTTATATAATCATGTGGGTAGCTTTATTTATGTTGGAAAGTTGGTGTGTGGGCTCTATGAACTCTCACTATAGCTTGATGGACTGATTTGTTGTGTTTTGATGTTATTAATGTTGGATTAGTGTTTAATCTAGTGGAAATAGGTTGTATTGTTGAAGGAAAACTCAAAGAAAGTGATGAGGGAATTTTTCCAATTCTGCCCCTGTACATGCCGTGGCCCTTAGAGCCAATTTTTGTGGTTCTAATGACTTGTTTACGATGTATACATGTTGTGTTGGTTGCGTAGAAAGTTTCATCAAAAAATTTCATAATTTGGATGGGTAGATGTTGAGTTTTCGAAAGTCCAGTAAAACTGAAATTTTTCCCGAAACTGCTCTGGCAGTGTTATTTAAACAGCTATAACGTTTTGCTCCGATGAGAAAATTGAGTGCTGTTTGTGGCACTGGAAACTAGACATTCCCAGCTTTCCAACGTTATAAATACACATTCTGATTCCACCTGAGTAGTCCATACCAATTGTTTGAACATGACTGTCCTATTTCGCGTCTACACTGGGAGCTCTGTTTTGAGCAGCGAATTGATGCTCAAATATGAGCTAGCTGTGGACAGATTTTGGAAATGATTTCTTCTAAGAAATTGTATCCTTATAAATTTAGTTTTCAACGCCACCAACCACGCTCAATTCCGAGTTGAATTGAGTGAATTATGGCCAAATTACAAACCTACATCATTGCTTGAAAACCCTCATTTTGGACTGATCAATGGCCTATCTTGTTTGGGACTTGTTATTTTGAAAATTTTGGTGTCAATAACTTACCAAATGTATATTATATGTTTCTCAGACTTTCATTTCATAAATAGACCAGATTTGAATCGTTTTCATTGAGCAAAATGTTTGAAAGAGAAGAAGAAAGCAAAAGACAGATTGGTCTTGAGATTTTCTTGAACTTTGGTAGTTTAGTAAACTACCTTCCCGTGTGAATTTTAAAGTGAAATTTGATAGAGGAGTATTCCTCATATGGAAGTAGAATTGTACCAATTTTGGTGTCCATCAAAGACTATTTCGATATACAAATGATGTGCCAAAGTTTGCTATTCAAATCTGGAAAACTCTTCCTTTCTCTCGGCCGAATGGTCCAACTTGTTTGGAATGTTTTGTTTCAAAAACTTTGATGTCAATTGCCTCTAAATTGCTCATTGGATGTTTATGGAACATTGGTTTCAAGATTTGAGTTAATTAAGGTTGATTTGTGTGAGACAAAACTTTTAAAAGGAAAGAGAAACTTGAGTTGGCAGAATTGCTTTGAAAGTTTCACAAACTTCAGTAGTTTTGTTAACTGCCTTTCCACGTGAATTTTTGTTAGTGTACCAAATTTGGTGTATTTTCAATGCCAACTCAATGACCAAATAATGCCCCAAATCTGCTCTTCAAATCTGGAAAATTGGCCAACAGTCTTCATTTTTAACCAACTTTGAGCTGCTATATCTTGACGCTCAAAACTCCGATTTTAGTTTTGTTTCTTGTGTTTTAAACTTTGATTGTACCTCCATTTGAGTTCCAAATTTTAGAGGCTAGTTCACATTGTGTGAATTTTTCCGAATTTCCAAACTTTGCCGAAAATCAACCCAAATCTGTCTTGGTATTCTAAGACAACATCTTGGACCCAAAATTTGAATGTCTTCCAATTGGAATCATGGAAAAATGTCTTCTAGGAACTTTTAGTACTTTGGAAGTTGTTTCCAACGGTACCAATTTTTTCAATTTTAGACCTACAGAGTGCAAGATATGATTTTTCTAAATTTGACACACAAAACTGAAATTTGCCAATTTCTTAGAAAATGAAATTTTGGAAACTTGACTTCCTTTCTCGATATCGACTGAATGTTTTGAACTCGATTCCATGGAAATACTAGTCTCTCTCTTTGGACTTTAAAACTTCACTCGTGAACCTCAAGTTAAGGGAATTGAAGCTCTCTTTTAGGACTTTGATTTAGTCTAGATGAGTGTACATCCCTTCTTGGTAAATGCATGATTGTGAGTGAAGTTGATTATTGTTTGCTCAGGCGCTCAAGGGGACCTTCAAGAGGAACTCGGAACGGACGCCTAAACACTTGTTTGAGCACTTACTCACTTGTTTTGACTAGGTGAGTGTTCCATATAGGAGTACGTAATCTGAATAAGTCTATGACATGCTTATTCCATGATCATTAAGTGTTAAGTGCTACATGTTAAGTATTTACCACACTCATGCATATTTAAGTAAGGTATACTTGAATGACTCGACATGAAATACTTGCATTGCATATTTACGTGAAGTGTTTAAATGATTAATTATACTATGGCTACATAAGTCGGTTGGAGTGAATCTCCTCGACTCTTAAGTGGTAAAAGTGGGAAATGGCCAACGACGGCCTATTAAAATGGCAAATATCTGCCAATTAACCGTAATTACTTACCGTTAACCGTTAACCGTAATTACTTACCGTTTACCAACCTACTTGATTACCTGACTACTTGATTACCTGTTTACTTGATTACCGTAAATTACATGTCCATATGAAATTACCGCATATTGCTTACGTGTTTACGTGTTAAATGTTACTGATAATTGCTGATATGAAATTGTCCACCATTTTAAGGCGAGTGTGTACTTGATCTCACTCGACCTACTAAAATGACAGATTTTTACCGTTAACCGAGAACTATTACCGTTTACCGTTTACCGTTTTACTTGATTACTTGTGCATGTTGTAAGCTCTAAGCTGAATTGGGCCCTGCCCTTGGTTACTGACCTACTCGAGCCAGGACTTGGCTTGGTTGGGTAGGTTGGAACCCTGGGACACCGTTTCGGTATACTCGAGTACTACCACTAGAGGGATAAGGTGATGGCCAGACAAACCAAGGGGTCTGAAGTTATAAGGTGCAGTTGACCGAAATGGTTCCATTGGAACACCGTATCCTTCAATGTGTGTTTATTTTACATAATGATAACTGTTTCATGCTAACGTGCCAATGTGCAACCCATGAGCCAAACCTGTGATATGCTCAAATTACTCGTAACATGATAACTGTCTCATGTTAATGTGTCAATGTGCAATCGTGAACCATATATGTATCATGCCTAACTTGTTTGATTTATTAGAATTGCTAGAGTGTCTTGGAACCTCACTGGGCTGTGTAACTCATTCCACATTTTTGTTTTCCTTAACAGGGTTCGAGACCAAGAGTGCTCGTGAATAGTACTAGATTATTTTTCTTTTGAAGACTTTAAGTTGTATTATAGCTGATGGCTATAATACATATTCCGTTGGATTGTATTTAAGTTTGAAAACTAACTAATTGTAAGTGTGAGATATTTTGGAGTACTTTAATTATGTATTGAAGTTATTTGAAGCATTCCAAACTTTTGAATTGTGGATTGTAGTGAGTCCTGGCGAGAGCTGGGCAGGCGTTTCGCGGATACCCTTTTGTTCGCCTTAGGGAGAAGTGGGGGCGTCATAGTTCTTCTAATCTTTTGACTTTTGTTAAGGAGTTAGAAAAGGTGATCCTCGCCTTGAGGTCTTTTGTATTTTGTTGCATGTACCCCTATATTTTGAGGCACTTGGATGCCTATGTTCTGTACTTGACATTATTGACTTGTTTTATGCACTCTTGACTTGTAACATGACTTTTAGTTTATTTAAAAAATTATGTTTTAATTTTATATCTTAAAGCACGGGTATACGCCATAGACAAGCAATAGGCTCCAGAGTCATCTGAGACAATAGAAGGTAAAAATTTCGAGGTCGAAATTTTCTTAAGGGGGAGAAAGTGTGAGGACCCGAAAATTATTTTAACATAGAATGAGTATGTTAATCCTGACGAGAGTTGGGCAGGCGTCCCGTTGATACCCTAGGGTTCGCCCTAGGGAGAGGTGGGCATCATAGTTGGTATCAGAGCGCTAGGTTTGAAATACCTGGAGTAGTGTTAGGAATTCTTAGTCGTGAACTTTTGGTTATAGAAATCCGTGGTAAAACTTAAGTTAAATTTTTGAATGGCACCAGTGATTTTAAGTACCTAACCTTTAGTTTTCTAGGTTATTTGTAGGATATGGGCAGTGGCAGCGACAGTGATAGGATCGAGGGACCTCCCCTAGTGATTCGATTTCGGATGGTTGGATGCGGATCCCCCTTCGGTGATCACCCGCCAGGCGGATTAGGACGTGCCCGTGCCACGAGAGGTTCTCCTACCCTAACCAAGTGGTGTTAGGAGTAGTTAAGGAGAGGAAACCCATGACCTCAGGATAGCAAGAGCAGAGAGAGAGGAGATGAGGGCCACTATGAAGGCCCAAACCGCTAGGATTCAGGAGTTGGAGACTAGGGTTGTCGAGGAGCGTCAGAGGGTTGACGCCTCCTATGCTCAGTTTCAGGCGACCGATGGGCGCCTTACTCGGATTGTGGAGGAGGTGGGAAACCGTGTAGATGGTATTATGGCGGAGTATGTGACCATGGCCGATCACACAAAGGAGACCATGGGTGGAGGAGGACCTGGGGATGTTTTCCCTAATGATGAGGTAGAGATAAAGGCCATGGAGGGCGATCCTGAGCTGGAGCCCGAGGAGGATCCTTCTGAGGATGTGGGGTCTACTAGTTCTGTCCACTTATACAAGTGATCTTCTGATCTTTTGACTTTTGTTAAGGAATTAGAAAGAATGATCGTCGCCTTGAGGCCTTTTGTATTTTGTTTCATGTACCCTTATATTTTGAGGCACTTGGATGCCTATGTCTTGTACTTGACATTATTGACTTGTTTTATGCACTCTTGGCTTGTAACATGACTTTTAGTTTATGTAAAGAATTATGCTTTAATTTTAAAGTGTTCTTGCAACTTGCACATGTTTTTAAATTTTTACGCTTATTTTGCCTCTTTTAATTTTGCGTTTAGACTCTTGCTAAATGGATCGGCGAGGACGTGAACAGTGTCGTGGGCGTGGGTTCCGGCAACCCCGTACTCCCGAGAGAGATGAGGGATCAGCGATTGGTTCGAACCAAAACCCTGGGAATGAAGGGGGTGACCAAGTGGCTACGACCTTTAACCGTATAACTGATGTCCTTGAACGTCTAACTAGGGTTTTAATTGATCCCGGGGCAACCCATTCATTCGTAGATCCTAACTTTATGAAGGGCATAGATGTAAAGTATGATTTCTTACCTTTTGATTTGGAAGTTAAGACTTCTACAGGGAACCAATGCCTAATTGCTAATAAGGATTATAAAAATTGTGAGATTTGAGTTGGTGAGAGGAAATTGTTGGCAGATTTAATGAGCCTAGAAATTACGGGATATGATGTGATACTTGGGATAGATTGGTTAGTTCGATACCATGCTTAGTTGGATTGCAAGATGAAATTAGTAGAATTGCGCATCCTGGGAAAATCAACCTTGAAATTAGATGTGAGGGGTAGACTAGCATCGTCTGCTCTAATTTCGAAGATTCGAGTTAGGAAATTGTTGAGTAGTGGGGCTAAAGGATATCTAGCCTTTCTTATAAATACACCTAAGGTGAAGTTGGAAAATGTGCCAGTAGTGAAAGAATTTTCTGATGTCTTTCCCGAGAAATTAGAGACGTTGCCTCCAGAGAAAGAAATAATGTTTAAGATCGATGTAGCTCCGAGGACGGTACCTATCTCTAAGACGCCTTACAGGATGGTTCCAACTAAATTAAAAGAATTGAAGTTGCAGTTACAAGATTTTTTTAGAAAGAAGCTTTATTAGAGAAAATGATTCACTGGGGGGAGCTCCAGTGCTCTTTGTTAAGAAGAAAGATGGAAGTTTAAGACTATGCATAGACTATCGAGACTTGAATGATGTGACCATTAAGAACAAATACCCTTTGCCTCACATAGATGAGTTATTTGATCAACTGCAAGGGGCCGTGGTATTTCCAAGTTGGATTTGAGGCAGGGTTATTACCAGTTGAGGATCTTAGAAGCGGATGTGCCTAAGACCGCTTTCAATTCGAGATATGGGCACTTTGAATTTGCAATTATGCCTTTTGGGTTAACTAATGCGCCAGCAGTATTTATGGACTTGATGCGTCGGGTCTTTAATCCATATTTAGATCCATTTGTGGTGGTATTCATTGATAACATATCGGTGTACTCTAAGTCTCGAGAAGATCATGAACGACACCTGAGAATAGTTTTGCAAACCTTGAAAGAGTACCAACTTTTTGCTAAGTTCAATAAATGTGAGTTTTGGTTGGAAGAAGTAGCCTTTCTAGGTCATATAATCTCTAAGGAAGGGATTACTGTGGATCCAGCTAAGGTAGTAGCTGTTTCTAAGTGGAAACGACCAAAAAATCCTACAAAAATTCGGAGTTTCTTAGGGTTAGCGAGGTATTACCGCTGATTTATTAAGGACTTTTCTAAGATCGCGAAATCCCTAACCGAGTTGACTAAGAAGTATGGCAAGTTTATATGGGATTCTAAATGCGAGAAAGGGTTCCACGAGTTGAAGAAGAGTTTGACCGAGGCACCTATATTAGTATTGTCGAATGGAGGAAAGATTTGGCGTTTGAAATTGGAGATAAAGTGTTCCTTAAGATTACACCTTTGAAAGCAAGTCTAATGGCAAGAAAAGGAAAGAAATATCCAGAGTTATTTGTAGATCAAGGTATAAATTTCGAGAACGAAATTCTTTTAAGGGGGAAAGCATGTGAGGACCCGAAATTTTTCTTTAACTGGTTTATTTATTTATTTATTTATTTATTCATTCATTTACTCCAATTAATTTATTTCATTCATTTTAATTGCATTTGCATGATACATTGCCTCAATTTATATTTTAACACCTTTGCCCTTAAAGTTAATTTTTCTGTCGCCGGATTAGTGAAAATTAGTAAATACGCATTTTTCGAAGTGATATTCGATCGGAGAGTGCAGTGGTTTTGGAGAATTAAGGATGCACAATTGTAGACTAAGAAAAGTTAATTGAGAGATTAGATGTGAGTGAGTTGAATTAACCTCAATCAGGAGCACTAATGGGCCACTATTCATTTGTTGACTTTTGCACCAAAAGTAACTTTATGTTCCATCTTTCTTTTATCCATATCACTTCAGCAAAAATCACACACAAACCATCTCTTTTCTCCCTCCCTTGGCCGGCCACTTCTCTCTCCATTTTGCCAAGAAAGTTTCAATTTTTCTTCTTTATTTTGCTCACTAAAACTTACTCCAACCTAGCTTAACTCTTGGATCATCCTCAAGCTTAGTAGGAAACTTGGAGGAGAAGAAATTCTTGGTGGTTTAGAGCTTGATTTCTTGATGTTTTGCCCACTACCATTGGAGGAAGGTAACCTCTCAAAGCTCCCATTTTTCTTTCATCTTTTAGTTGGTTTTAGTTAGTTTTAGTTAGTTTTTAGCTAGATATGCTTGGGTTTGTTGATGGGTTCCATGAACCTTGACTTTAGGTAGATGCCTTGAGGAAAATTCTTAGGTAGTAGCCTTGAGGATTTCTTGTTTGTTTGGTTGTTGTTTTAGTGATTTCTAACTTGGTTTTGGTGTGAAAGTTGGAGAGAAAAAATTGAAGAGATAGAAGAGCAAGGCTGTCTGATTTTTGCTGGTTTATTTCCCTTGTTTTAATTTCAAAATTTATGGTTATATTGATGTAAAAATGCTTGCTACATGTTGGGTTATGTGTGTGTAAATTATCTTCCAAAAAGCGCTTTATTTGGATGAGTTAAAGTTAAGATAAAGAGAGGAAAACAAACCTGGAAATTCTGATCAGTGTAGCCAACCAGTGCGCACTCAACAGCACATAATTTTTCGTATAAGAGTCAAAATCAAGTGCCATTTGCAGCATGTTAAACTACACTTTGAGAGCTTTCTAACGATATAAAATGCACCTGTTAGTTCATTTTCTATGAGTTGCAGTGAACTGGCAAATTTAGCTGTTTTTCCTCACTGTTTTAACCGAGAAACAAGCATAGCTGCAGTTTGTAGCTCATTTTCACTCATCTTACAAAATGAATTTGAAGATAGTTTCTTCTAGTAATTTTTAGCACTTTGAATCTAGTTTTCAACGCCAAAAACTACGCTAATTTTGAACTTGTGTAGACTTATGTATGACCTGATTTAGAAACAATGTCGAATGTTCCAAAGCGGAAATTTCATGAATCAGGTTTCAAAAACCAGCTTTAGAAAAACTGTTGTATCTTGGTGTAGAAAAAATTCAAATTGAGTTCTATTTATTGCGTTTGAAACTGCACTTGGAGTTCTTTCAGTGGTATAAATTTCAAGGGTTAGTTTAATTCCTATGAATTTTGACAAATTTTCAAAATTCACTGAAATTCAAGACTGTTTTACCCTGTTCTCACTGAAGTAGTGATTTGGAGCTCTGATCTGATTGATTTCTGATTCAAATCTGGAAAAGGTATATTCTAGAGAGTTTTAGTTCATTGAATTTATTTTCCAACGGTATAAGATTTGCAAATTTTGGACTTATGGAACTCAAGTTATGATTTTTCAAAGAATATTGCCAAAACTGAAATTTCCTTATAAAAAGGTAAAAGCTTAAAAAATGGCTTGGGAACATTTTCTAGGTTTCAAGCCTAACTTTCTTGATTATTTGCATCTCATTTCATACTTGGAAAATAGATTTAACCTCCTAGTCTTATGCCCTCGGTTTTCATGAAAATGAACCATAACTGGAGCATTTTAACTAGAGTAATTCTTGAGGAACTTCACAAGTTTTATATTTGAAATTTGGAACTTTTAACTTCAATATTTACTATGAAAATAAGTAGCGTTTTGATGGATTTTGACTCCATAAGTTTAGAAAACGTAAACGCTCATTTATATTCTAAAACTTGGACATAGGATTAGAAGTTTTAAGATATGAAAACCATTTTTCCTTTCCTCGATTTTCGTGCCAAAAATTAAGTATGGTACTCCTCTTTTGAAATCAAAATTTCTTGCCACGACTTGACTTGAAAATGACTTTTGAGTCCTCCTTAAGTATTATTTCAGTGATTAAGAGCGAAGGTCTCTTTTAATTTGATGTGAAATTGTGGCTTTGAGTGTGGGTAGCAAGAGGATATTTTTCTTATTAGCCTTGATTGAGTACCTAGGTAACCATGATTGTGCATGTCTTAGGTGGTCACGTGGACGCCGAGGAGCTTGTTTGACTTCTTGCTTTTGTTCTTGCTTTGCCCTTGAATTTTGGTGAGTGTCAAGTGCATGCTTCATGTTGCTATGATTGAAATGATAATTGTACAAGTGCTATGTGATTCTTGTGAACTTGCCGAGGTGAGGGTGTACTTTATCACCCTCGTTCTCTCCCTCTTGAATGCTTGCTACTTGAAATATGAATTTGTATGACTTGCACTTGTACTCAAACATGTTTTGACTCGTGAGCACTGAGCAGCTGCAAGTACCCCACCCTATTCGGGTGGGAGGTGTCTCTAATCCCGACTCAGTGCTATGATCGATTCTAAATCGATTGGAGTGTTGTCTCATCAACCAATTGTACTTGTGGGGACGCTTAAAATCCAATGGCTAGCCATTCAACTGAAGCAAGCAAGGGCTTGGTTGAGGAGTTTAGTGAACCTTGGGCTTGTGTTCTTGACTTGCTTGGATATACTAGAGTAATATCACATCTTGTTTGACGTGCGGGTCCGGCAGGGGGTGTAACGGTGGACGGAAATTGGTGAAAAGTGGGGTTCTACGGACTTGTTACTTGCTTGGTTGACGGAGTGTCAACATTTGGACATTGTGGTTCAAGAGTATCATGAAGCAGTGTGGATTTAGCTCCTGAGAGTTTCTGTATCCTTTCTACTTATGTTTTACTTCTTATTTGTGCATTTAAATGAAATTTCATGTTAGGTCAATTTTAAGTGTGATTTTTAATTTAATTTGTGCTACTTGCTTGCTTGCTTGATTTTTCTTGGCCTCATTGAGCGTTAGCTCACCCTAAGTTGTTTTTCGTAACAGGTTTTCGAAGTGGAAGTGGGGGACTCTAGACTAGCAATTTTTTGTTGGAGCTAGTAAATCTTTTGTATGATATTGGAGACATTTGAAGTGTAAACTTTGTTATATTTGGATTTTTGGATTGTAATTGCAAATGGTAGCCTTAGAAGAATTTGGCTTGTATATTTGAAGTTTTCCTTTAATCCTAAGTCTATGGTTGACTTGTGGTTCTCTATTAAGCTAGAATGAGTGTGTGAGTCCTGACGAGAATTGGGCAGGCGTCCCGCTGATACCCTAGAGTTTGTCCTAGGGAGAGATAGGGGTGTCACATTTGGTATCAGAGCGCTAGATTTGAAATGCCTGGAGTAGTGGTAGGAGTTCTTAGTCGTGAACTTTTGGTTATAGAAATCCGTGATAAACCTTAAGTTAAATCTTCGAATGGCACCAGTGATTTTAAGGACCTAACCTTTAGTTTTGTGGGTTATTTATAGGATATGGACAGTGGCAGCGACAGTGATAGGATCGAGGGACGTCCCTCAATGATTCGATTTCGGATGGTTGGAGGCGGACCCCACCTTCAGTGGACACCAGCCAGGTGGGTTAGGAGGTGCCCGTGCCGCAAGAGGTTCTCCTACCCTAACCAGGTGGTGTTAGGGGTAGTTGAGGAGAGGAGACGGTTGACCCATGACCTGAGGGTAGCTCGAGCAGAGAGAGAGGAGATGAGGGCCACTATCGAGGCCCAAGCTGCCAGGATTCAGGAGCTGGAGGCTTGGGTTCTTGAGGAGCGTCAGAGGGTTGGCGCCTCCTATGCTCAGTTTCAGGCGACTGATAGGCACCTTATTCAGATTGTGGAGGAGGTGGAAAATCGTGCGGATGGTATTATGGTAGAGTGTGTGACCATGGCCGATCACATAAAGGAGGCCATGGGTGGAGCAGGACCTAGGGATGTTGCCCCTGGCGATGATGGGAAGAAAGAGCCCATGGAGGAAGAGCCCGAGAAGAATCTGATAGCATCATGGTACGTGGGCAGGCCAACAATGGCTCGGGTAATCGAGGAGCTGAGGATCACGTGCTCGCCCCAAGTGGACCCATTACTCGGGCTCGCGCAAAGAAACTTCGTGAGCAACTCAATGTACTTATTCAGGCCATACACAAGTCCTTTGAAGGATTCATGCATTCAAGTGAAGGTGGTCGCGGTCCGATAATGAGCATTGAAGCTACACCCGAGGATTAGGGTTTTGCCAAACCCTAATTTCCGTTTTAGCATCATAGTTAGTTATTTCCACATTAGTTGATTAGATTGAATAGTTGGCTAAGTGCATATCGCACGTAGAATCGCCAAGGGTAGGATTGCTAATTTACTCATTATTATTTGCTAGAGTGGGCTGCCTAGGAAGGAAAGCCCACGTGAGGCCCAACCCGTCGGGGGTTAAGCCTCCTTTATTAGGGCCCATATCCACTGCGCCCTTAGTCCATTTTCTACTAGATTAGGGTTTTCACTTGTAGCCTATATAAGGCACCATATTACATCAATAAAGGGGAGACGCTTTTATGATAAAAATATTGAGAGAGTTTTCTCCATAGCTTTCGAGCAAACCTTGAACAACTTAGAGTTATACTCTAGTGTTCTTGTTCGGCTTATCAATTCAAGAATCGCACTTGAATTGTGGCGCCTTCTACACTTGCCTGAGGTTCACTAATTCGTTTGATTACGGGTTGAGATAGCATCAACAAGTTCGTAGTCACGGGGATTAGAGGGGTCGTAGGGTTTCCGCTGCCACCGTTTCTTGCACCCGACGTCAAATCCAACAAGCGATCTTGGGTTGCGAATCTTCTCACCAACGGGATTCGTATCAGCTGGCATCAGAGCTAGCTTGTTGGTAACATTGTTTATCCCTCTTTTGTGTCTTAATTCGTACCTTCCGTATCTGTCTCGTTAGTTAAAAACTGTTGCACGTTGCGTCTGTCCGCGAGTTTCTGCCCGCGAGTTCCCTTTGTGTTCAATTCTGGTCATCGTGTTCTGGAGTCTGTCTTGGTGTCGTCTTCGATTCCTGGAAATTTTGGAAGTCAAGTGTGTTGTGTTTGGTTTGGTGGTGTGTGATTCCAGCAATCGTTAAAAAAAAAAAAAAAATATTCTGCTCGCGACTCTCTCCCAAGTCGCGAAGTGCAGCTCTTGAAGTTGTCAAATTCTGTTCGTATCTAATTGTTGTGTATGGGTTGTTTCTAAATCTGTCTTGAATCTTTACCGAGTTGTTTGTTTTCTAGGAAAGTATTGGTGCCTTGTTCTGGAATTTCGTAAGCAAACTTCACGAATTCTTGGAGTTCTTGGAGAGATCCTTGACACTTGAAATCTGGAAATTTGCAGCGAATGCCCTGAACTTATTTGCTGGAAATCTTGCATTGAGTTTAGAACCCTTGAACTCTCTTGACTATTATACCATACCTGGGGCTGGGCTTGTTACGTTTGGGCACCAAGAACCCCACCTACCCGTTGCCAAAAGCCACCCAACAAAACGCAAACAGAACCCAAAAAAAAAAAGAAAAAAAAAACTGACCTGGGAAACCTTTGGTAACCGACAGCTCTTTTCACTCGAAGTTGCTGTTGTACAAAAAAAAAAAAAAAAACACAGCAAGCAGATTTTGAAAGCAAAGGGGTCCTGAGTACTTTTAGTGATCTGAACATCTCGAAAAGAAAAAAAAAAGGAGGGAATAGCCGCTACAAACCTCCAAACCTGATTGGCTCCTAAAACCGAAGGGACTTCCAACTTCCTCTTGTCTCCTAATTCAAAGCCACCGCTTGCCCAAACTTATCACCAAACTTGGTATCCTTCCCAAGCACTTAGGAAAGGATCCAGTCGGCTGAACATCAAAAAAAACAATAAAAAAATAAAGGAGAGGAGACAGCCGCTGGCAGGACTCCTAACCTAACTGGTTTCCAAACCCAATAAGTTCCAAATTCTTATTGCCTTCTGAATTGTAGCCCCACTTGTCCATATTGAGACCCAGGCTTTTCTGCACCTCTGCAAAACAAACACACCCCAAACAGCCGCACCACACCTTGCTACCTAGACAGCCACACTACAAACCAGTCTCCTAAGCAAAACCACCGCCCACTAGCATTTGCTTCCACTTTCGGTTACAACACCTTGTGAGCAGATATCAACTACTATCAAGGGCTAACCGACCCATTCTTGCACATTCCCCACAAAACCAATTCCCCATAAAATCATCAGCCAAGCCCAAGGCAGCCGTAACACAAAAAAAAATAAAACAAAATTCCAGCAAGCCAAAGTCCATTGAGTCATTTCAGCCTTGAGTCGTTTCTGGATTTGCCCATTGAGTTGTTCATTGAGTCCTGGTCAGTCTTGAGTCATTTATTGTGTCTTTCATTCTCTCCCATTCGAATGCCAAGCATTTGTTGACCTTGGTTGGTAAACGATCCAAAAAATCCAGCAATGCAAAAGGAACCAACTTCCTTGTCGGCTAGGTGTTTGAGCATCATTCTTAATTTTTTGTAGCTTTTGTGTCAAGTCTTTTCTCGATTTTTGTTCTTGAATATATTCTATCACTCCATTCTTAGTGTCCTAATTTTGTTTTTCCAGAAAATTTCCACTCTTACGAACCTCAAATTCTAGCGTGAACTTGATTTTTAAGCTAAATTTGAGCACTTGAGGAGCTCTACTTTCTTCAAGGTTTCGCAAGGGGCTGTGAGAGAATATTTTGGTGAGCTTATTAGAGTGATTTGAGTTACCATATACGAGTGTGAGAGTAAACACTTAGGGAGTGAAGTGACAAAAAAAAAACAAAAACAAAAGAAAACATTACTTTTTTCCCCTATTTCCTTTGCTACTAACCCTTGCAGGTACACTTGAGACTCCATGTCTAGTGGAAACGAAGGAGTATCCCGTCCCATTAACTTTGAACAGATGATGGAGCAAATGGAGAGACATTTCCAACGCATGCTAGAACCCATTCAAGATGAGTTGCTGCAACTCCGAGCGTCTGGAACACCAAAAACCTCTAAGTCCATGCGAAGGCGAAGGGGCGTGGAGGAGTCGTCCGATGGTTCCAATAATGATGATGATGATGAGGAACCTCGAATTCGACCAAGGCAAAGGAACCAGACTGGACCTACCGATGTATTCAAGGGAATCAAGATGCAAATCCCTGAGTTCAAAGGACGGTCCGATCCCGAGACCTTTCTCGAATGGTTATCCAAGATCGAAATGGTCTTTTCTTGCCAAAACTACACCGCGGTGCAAAAGGTGCAATTGGCCACCATGGAATTCACTGAGTACGCTGTGGTTTGGTGGGACCAAATCAAGAAGTCTAGAAGGAGAAATGGGCTACCTGAGCTTATTCCATGGCCCGAGCTTCGAGCCATGATGCGCACCCGCTTTGTACCTGGACATTACACTAGGGATTTATACCACCGGTTACAAACCTTAGTCCAGGGCAACCGGAGTGTGGATGAGTACCACAAGGAGATGGAGATCCTGATGCTTAGAGCGGATGTACAGGAGGATCCTGAAGCCACCATGGCGAGATTCTTGAGCGGGTTACGACCCGATATTGCTGAACGAGTGGAACTTCAACATTATATGGAGTTACATGAGCTTGTAGACAAGGCTATTAAGGTCGAGCAAAGGTTCAAGCGGAGGGGTACCACTCGATCGAATTTCGGCAATACCACCTACTCTACCAACCGCCCATTCCAACCAAGGAATGATTCTCGGCCTTCACCAAATGCTCCTACACCAAAGCCGAGATTCGAGGGAGGTAAGGTGGGCAACCCTAGTATTAGTAAGCCGCCCTTTTCTACTCCAAAATTTGAGGAGTCTAGGGTACAAACTAGAGCTCGTGATACTCGATGCTTCAAATGCCAAGGTAGAGGCCATATTGCTAGTCAATGTCCCAATCAAAGGACTATGATTATGATGCAAAATGGTGAGATCGTGAGTGAGGACGAAGCCGAGTACGAAGGCATACTACCTCTTGACGGAGGTAGTGATGGGGAATCACCAAATGAAGAGGAGTTTAGTGCACCCGAGGGTCATTTTGGGACTGCATTGGTTGCAAGGAGAGCATTAACTGCACGTGTTAAGGAGGACGAGCTTCAACGGGAGAACATCTTCTACACCAGGTGCTTCGTCAACCAAGCACTTTGTAGTGTGATTATTGATAGTGGGAGCTGCACAAATGTAGCTAGTTCACTCATGGTGGACAACTTGAAGTTGCCTACAAGGGATCACCCGCGACCCTACAAACTCCAATGGCTCAACAACTCTGGGGAGGTTCGAGTAACCAAGCAGGTTCTTATATCCTTCCAAATCCATAAATATTCTGATGAAGTATTATGTGATGTAGTTCCTATGCAGGCTAGTCACATTATACTAGGTAGGCCTTGGCAGTTTGACAGACAGGTGACTTTTGATGGTGTGACTAATAAGTATAGTTTCTTGTACAACAGTAAGAAAGTCACACTAGCTCCCCTTTCCCCCAAACAAGTGCATGAGGACCAATTGAAATTGCAACAAGAGTTTGAGAAGTATAGTGCAAAAAGAAAAGAAAATGAGAGAGCCGAGGCAAAACAAGAGAGAAAAAAGGCTATAGATAGCTCGGCAAGTGAGGTAAAAATTGAGGGAAAACAAATGCTCCTGATAAAAGCCAAGAAAGTGAGGAAGTTAATGAGAGATGAGCAGCCACTTCTTATGCTTGTTAGCAAAGAAGTAGCTCTGAATGTGCATGAACTTGATACTAACATACCTCTTGAGGTCAAGTCTCTGTTGCAGGAATATGCTGATATCTTCCCCGAGGACGTGCCAAGTGGATTACCACCGCTTAGAGGCATTGAGCACCAAATAGACTTTGTCCCTGGAGCTTCGTTGCCAAATCGGCCAGCTTACAAGAGCAACCCGGAGGAAACTAAGGAGTTACAAAGGCAAGTGGACGACTTGCTTGGCAAAGGATGGGCACGTGAGAGCTTAAGCCCGTGCGCTGTCCCAGTCATTTTGGTGCCCAAGAAAGATGGTACGTGGAGAATGTGCACTGATTGTAGGGCCGTAAATGCCATCACGGTAAAGTATCGCCACCCTATACCTCGCTTAGATGACATGCTTGATGAGTTACATGGGGCTGTGTTCTTTACCAAAATTGATCTCAAAAGTGGGTACCATCAAATTAGGATTAAGGAGGGGGATGAATGGAAAACTGCCTTTAAAACTAAGTATGGATTGTATGAGTGGTTAGTGATGCCTTTTGGGCTCACTAATGCACCTAGCACCTTCATGAGGTTAATGAACCATGTTCTGCGTCCATTCTTAGGAAAATTCGTGGTAGTTTACTTTTATGATATCCTAATTTATAGCAAATCTTATGATGAACACCTCGAGCATATTAGGGCTGTTATGGATGTACTTCGACGAGAGCAGCTCTATGCCAATCTCAAGAAGTGTAATTTTTGCACTAATGAGCTTGTCTTTCTAGGGTTTGTTATAAGTGCGCAGGGAATGAAGGTGGATGATCAAAAGGTGAAAGCTATTCAAGAGTGGCCAACACCAAGGTCTGTGGGTGATGTTCGAAGCTTCCATGGCCTTGCGGGTTTCTATAGGAGATTCGTGAGGGACTTTAGCACTATTGCTGCACCCTTGACCGAGTTGATTAAAAAGAATGAGAACTTCCATTGGGGAGATTCTCAAGAACAAGCCTTTCGCGCTTTAAAGCACAAACTCACACATGCACCTGTACTTGCTTTACCTGACTTTTCTAAGACATTTGAGATTGATTGTGATGCTTCAGGTATTGGAGTTGGAGCTGTGTTGAATCAAGGAGGAAGACCTATTGCCTACTTTAGTGAGAAACTCAATGGGGCTGCACTGAACTACTCAACTTATGATAAAGAGTTGTACGCCCTCATTCGAGCACTACAAGTTTGGCAGCACTACTTAAGGCCTAAGGAATTCGTGATACACACTGATCATGAGTCCCTTAAATATCTTAAGGCCCAGCACACCTTGAGCAAAAAGCATGCAAGGTGGATCGCATTCGTGGAGTCCTTTCCGTATGTAATTAAATATAAGGCTGGTAAGTCTAATGTGGTTGCGGATGCACTCTCACGAAGGTACTCTTTACTCACTTCCTTAGATGCTAAGTTGTTAGGGTTTGAGCTGATTAAAGACATCTATGCCCAAGATAGTGATTTCGGTGAACTTTACCTTTCTTGCAAACACACTGGGCAAGGTAAATTCTTCATTTCCGATGGTTACTTGTTTTATGCCAATCGGCTTTGCATCCCACATGGATCCATCCGCGAACTTTTGGTACGAGAATCCCATTCGGGTGGCCTTATGGGACATTTTGGGGTTGATAAGACTCTTGCCATGCTGCAGGAGCACTTCTATTGGCCGCACATGAGGAGAGATGTTGCACGGGTGGTGGAGCGATGCTTAGCTTGTAAGAAAGCTAAATCCAAGGTACACCCGTATGGCCTTTACACCCCGTTACCTATTTCTAGTGCACCATGGGTCGATATTTCTATGGATTTTATACTTGGTTTGCCTAGATCCAAGTATGGCCATGACTCCATTTATGTGGTAGTTGATAGATTCTCTAAAATGGCACACTTCATTGCATGTCATAAAACTGATGATGCATCTCATATTGCTAACTTATTCTTTAAAGAGATTGTGAGATTGCATGGCATTCCTAGGACCATTGTCTCAGACAGAGATGTCAAATTTCTGAGCTATTTTTGGAAGACACTCTGGTCTAAGTTAGGCACCAAATTGCTATTCTCTACTGCCAGCCACCCCCAAACTGATGGTCAAACTGAGGTGGTAAATCGTACATTAGGTACCTTGTTGCGTGCCATCATCAAAAAGAACTTGAAATCATGGGAAGAATGTTTACCTCATGTTGAGTTTGCTTATAATAGGGCTATCCATTCTACTACAGGTTTCTCTCCATTTAAATGTGCTTATGGTTTTAATCCACTAACACCACTTGATCTAGTGCCATTACCTAGTAATGAGCGTGCACATTTGGATGGTAAGAAACGTGCAGAGTTTGTTAAGCAACTGCATGAGAAAGTCAGGGCTAACATTGAGAGGAGAACTGCTCAATATGTCAAGCAAGCTAACAAAGGTCGCCAAAAGTTGATTTTTGAGCCTGGCGATTGGGTGTGGTTGCACATGCGCAAAGAACGCTTTCCTGTTCAAAGGAGGAACAAATTACAACCACGTGGTGATTGACCTTTTCAAGTGTTGGAGCGCATCAATGACAACGCCTACAAACTTGACCTTCCTGGTGAGTATGGAGTTAGTGCTACATTTAATGTCTCTGACTTAGCTCCTTTTGATACAGATGATGCGTTTGATTTGAGGGCAAATCCTTCTCAAGAGGAGGGGAATGATAGCATCATGGTACGTGGGCAGGCCAACAATGGCTCGGGTAATCGAGGAGCTGAGGATCACGTGCTCGCCCCAAGTGGACCCATTACTCGGGCTCGCGCAAAGAAACTTCGTGAGCAACTCAATGTACTTATTCAGGCCATACACAAGTCCTTTGAAGGATTCATGCATTCAAGTGAAGGTGGTCGCGGTCCGATAATGAGCATTGAAGCTACACCCGAGGATTAGGGTTTTGCCAAACCCTAATTTCCGTTTTAGCATCATAGTTAGTTATTTCCACATTAGTTGATTAGATTGAATAATTGGATAAGTGCATATCGCACGTAGAATCGCCAAGGGTAGGATTGCTAATTTACTCATTATTATTTGCTAGAGTGGGCTGCCTAGAAAGGAAAGCCCACGTGAGGCCCAACCCGTCGGGGGTTAAGCCTCCTTTATTAGGGCCCATATCCACTGCGCCCTTAGTCCATTTTCTACTAGATTAGGGTTTTCACTTGTAGCCTATATAAGGCACCATATTACATCAATAAAGGGGAGACGCTTTTATGGTAAAAATATTGAGAGAGTTTTCTCCATAGCTTTCGAGCAAACCTTGAACAACTTAGAGTTATACTCTAGTGTTCTTGTTCGGCTTATCAATTCAAGAATCGCACTTGAATTGTGGCGCCTTCTACACTTGCCTGAGGTTCACTAATTCGTTTGATTACGGGTTGAGATAGTATCAACAAGTTCGTAGTCACGGGGATTAGAGGGGTCGTAGGGTTTCCGCTGCCACCGTTTCTTGCACCCGACGTCAAATCCAACAAGCGATCTTGGGTTGCGAATCTTCTCACCAACGGGATTCGTATCAGCTGGCATCAGAGCTAGCTTGTTGGTAACATCGTTTATCCCTCTTTTGTGTCTTAATTCGTACCTTCCGTATCTGTCTCGTTAGTTAAAAACTGTTGAAGTTTTCTGATCAGGAGACCAGACCAGTGTTTACGTTTCAGTCCATAACTTTTCATCCAGGAGTTGAAATCAAGTGCCATTTGTGGCATCTGAAACTAGACTCCGAGGGCTTTCCAACGGTATAAAATATACTTTCTAATTCATTTCCTATGAGCCGTAGTGAACCGGCAAAGATGACTGATTTTCCTCACTATTTTCATCCGAAAAACAAGCATAGCTACAGCTCATTTTCACCTATCTTGCAAAATGAATTTTAAGACAGTTCCTTTTAGTGATTTTTAGCATTTTGAATCCAATTTTCAACACCACAAACCATGCTCAATTTTGAGTTCTGTAGCTTTAGTTATGATCACATTTTGAAACTGTGTTAAGTGCCCCAAAACTGGAAATTTTGTGAACCAGGTTCCAAAAGCAGCTTTCGTAAAACTGTTGTATCTTAGTGTAGAAAGGTCCAAATTGAGTTCCATTTGTTGCATTTGAAACTAGATTTGGAGTTCTTTCAGTGGTATAAATTTTAAAGGCTGATTCTATTTCTATGAATTTTACCAAATTTCCAAAGTTCACTGAAATTGCAAGCCTGTTTTGCTCTGTTCTATCTGGAACAGTGACTTGGAGCTAAAATTTGAATGATTTCGGATTTGAATCTGGGAAAACTGTCTTCTATAGAGTTTTAGTACATTGAATCTAGTTTCCAATGGTATAAATTTTCCAATTTTTGGACTTGCAGAACTCGAGATATGATTTTTCCAATCGGTGTCCCACAAAGCTGAAATTTTCTGGTTTCAAACAAAATGCTCTTTTAAGAACTTTCCACTTTCCTTTGAAATTATTAGCCCGTTTTAAGTTTGATTTAATGGATGGATACAAGGTTTCTTTGAACTTTAAACCTGCGCTTTGAATCTTGGTTCCCCAAAGGATTAAACTTCCCTTGATGCGTTTTCTTGGTTGCCTAATTTTCTTGGTTAATGGCTGTGACGCCCCGAAAAAAAATGAGTTTGAGAACCCGGAAATTTTCTAATTTTCTAGGGTTTATTTTTTTAAACGCCCGCCTTTTCTACATTTTCTTGATTAGAAAAATTCCCCAAATAAAGTTTATGAGCAAAAATAGTTTTAAAATGATTTTTCTAGTATCGGTTAGTTTTTGTGAAATTAAAAGCGTATTTTGGACGTGGGACCCGCAAGTGCGGTAAATGCATTATATTTTTGACAACTTGTTGGAATTTTGTATTAAGTGATATTATTTTACAATGTGTTAAGATATTTGTATTGGAGAGACAAAAAGATAAGATTAAAACCCTAAAGGACCATTTGTCACAAAACCATTGGACCTTGACTTTTGACCAAGACTTTTCTAACTTTACTAAAACCAATTTGGACCCAATTTCTCTCCATTTTAGCTTGTCTTGGACAAAATTTTGAGAGAAAAAGAGAGAGAAAATCCAGCATCTTGCACTTCAATTTCTTGTCCAAATCTTGAGTTCCAACCGATTAAATTGCAAATCACTCCATAAAACTTGCTAGCTAAGGAAGATTGAAGCTCTTGGTGGAGTTGTTTTGGAAGAAAATCCCTAAGTCATCACCTTTCTTGATATTTGAAGGTATCATGTCTAGCCATCCTTTCTTTGTTCTTGATTATGCTAAATTAGAGACTTGTGATGGCTAAAGAGCTGGTTTTATGGATTATATCTTGATTTTGGTTGAATTGGTGAAGTTTTATAATTATTGGGGATTTTTCTGTTTTCATATGGATATGATTATGGGGTCATGTATGCTGATTGGAAATGATGTTTAAGGACTCTATGAGGTGGAAAAAGTGATTAATTGCAACCAATTTCTGTTTTGGACCAAAAATTGAAAAGTGAGGGTTTTGTGATGAACATTCTGTCCGAATTTTTAGGTCCTAGATAGAGGCCGAATTTGTGAGAACCCTGAAAAATAAATATCATATTGTATTTCATTTGCATTTCTTTTAACTCTTTAATAAATTTTAACATTAATTTCCCTTGTCTGCAAATAAGTCCGTAAAAACAATTTTATGTGAGAAATAATATAATTTTCCCAAGTTACGAATTTTCTTGACTTTGCTAGACTAAATTAATACATCTGGAGTTAGAATAATTTATCGCCTTAAAATAAAATGCTAAAATACTTAGTTTTCTTTATGTTAAAAATTAATGCTACCTGAGTAGATTAATTATGTAAAATTTCGTGAATTCCAATAATTAATCCTAATTAGCGAATAACGTTAAATACTAATAAGAATTTTCACGTTAAGACCAAAACTAATAAAGTTTATGTGCAAACTGACACCCTTGGATTAAATTATTGTTTCACTTGACTTTATATTACTAAATCGATAAATTTCGAGTTAGACTAACTCTAATTCTTGAGATATAATAATTGGAAATTCTGATAACTAATTCAATCGCTAAACAATGTTAGGAATTACTAGGAACCTTGATATTATATTGTAATCGATAAAATTCGATAAAAATGGTTTAAGTATACTAGTGTATCATTAGGCGTTCAAATCACAATTGGGATTAAATTAGAATCAAGGACTCAAGTATTATTAGAAGGTCGAGTGAAAGGTCCAAAACATCCCTCACCATTTTCACAACATCACCCACGGCCACATCCATTTCAGGCAGCCAAACAACTCCCCGGACATCATGATCACAAGCCACTCCATTCGGCCAACCGCAGCTCCACCACCCTAGCTGACCAACCGCAACCTTCACCACTGCAGTACACAACCTCTGCTAACACTCAATCTCCTCACCTAAATACCGCAGCACCACCACCTTTCACAACCCCAATCTGTCTTGGATCAACGACACAAGAGTGAGGGAGAGACTTACCTCGTGAGTATCGACCGAGAGTGAGTGAGAGGCCGAGCTGCAACATCTTCCATTGCTGTTCGTGAGCCAGAAGAAAGAAAGGGGAGAGCTAGTGGAAGTCGTAGGAGCTGCTGACCATCATCATCTTCGACCAACATCCACCAGCTGCAACCGAATTCTGTTTTGTGCGTGAGAGCCGAGAGGAAGGAAACTTTTCAAACTTTCTGTCCGACAACTTAGCTTGCCGTGAGGTGATTTCTGAACTCCATTTAATCTGGTTAAGAGATTGATTAAGCTATGCAGTTGTCGAGTGAGCAGGGATTAGCTAGGAAAATTTTTAATGGACTTAAAAACCTGGCCACATTCAAGCCATCGGGAATGAGTGATTAAATTCTGGAAATTTTGATTTCGGACTACCGAGTAGCTGAATTAGAAATACAACTTTAATTTTACTTCTCTGAGGTAATCTGAGCTCATATATGCGGTTACTTAACTCTAAACATGACGTTCAAGGTCATGCATGTCAATCTAAGTGTTCGGATGTTGCATTGAGAAGCTTAGAAAAAAATTCTGTTTTGATGGAGAAAATTTCTGCCGTGACTGGTTAAGAAATGATTTGCTTAATTTGCTTAATTATGACAAGCTGTGGTTATAATCCTAACTATCCAAGTGAAGACAAAATGCTTAAGGGCCTGCATGTTGAGTTACACGATTGGACAATGAAACTAGGAACTTGGAAAAATTCTGGTTTTGTGAATTGGAATTCTTATGAGCTGAAAATTCCCGAGACCTTAAATTTGATATTTAATTCTCAATCTGTCTTATGGCGATGATATGAGTTGATTCATACGATTAACTAGTTAACAACATGTTAATTGATGTTTGCATGAGGTCTTGTAGCTTGGCTAATCAAGAAAATAAAATGAAAGCAGAAAAATTGGTACATGAACGATCATCCGAGTTTAGTTGATATAATTCTGGATTTGTGTTAGATGTGTGTAATTGTAGTTTGAATCTGGATTTGATTTGGAAACCTTTACTAGCTAACTACGTGTTTGCATGTCCTAATAGAGTACCAAAAATTCTGTTTTAACCAAAGAAAATTCTGTTATAGAACCATTGTTATTGCTGGAATTTCTTTGTGAAACGCTGTGAACTTGAACTTGGAAATGTTTTAAGTGGTTCCTGGAATTTTTCCCTGGGGTGTTAGGAACTCGAAATGCATGACAAAATGTACATGTAATCTGTGAAAGCTATTTGGCAATGAGTCATTTGATATCTTGAAAGATTTAACCAAAAACATGGATATACAACTGCTGGAAATTTTCCTTGTGATCGCCAAAGTTTGAGTTAAAAATTCCAGCTTGATTGTGAAACTTTCTTTGAATTCATAATGGTTGAAATTGTCTAGAAAATGTGGTGCTAAAATTCTACTAGAGTCGTATGGATGGTTAGACTAAAAGCCTTGTGGCTTTAAAAAGAGAAAAAGGAGCTTTTCCACATGTGATCAAGAGTTTCCAGATTTTCGGAACTTACTGACCAGTCTAGGCAAAATGCACATATCTTGGTGTAGGAAAATCCGATTGAGGTGCCGTTAGTGGCATCTGAAAATAGACTCATGGGCCTTTGTTCTGTAGAAATTTTATATTTTTCCGCCATGTATACTGCAGTTCGTGACTCCTCAAAGTAGGTTGACCTGCTGAAATGTCCTGTCCTTCATGAATTTGAAATCTTGCCTTGGATCAAACACTTAGCTTGATTGTGAATTGAATTCCTGATTTAAATTGTGGTTGGATGTGATTGAGGGTTGTCAAAGGCAATGATTGATGAAGCCCTTGGGCATTTGAATGATTTTATAAAGTATTACTGGATGATGGAAGTTAATTGCTGGAATGTCTTGGGGCTTTACTTTTATTTTTATTTGCTTATGATGGGTTTGCTGAAACCAAGTGCTAATGATTGATGAAGCCTTGGTTGATCGTTTTATTTTATTCAGTAATGCAATTGTTGAAATCTAGGGCTAATGATTGACGAAACCCTAGTAATTTGCTATGTGAACTTTTGCCATACTTTGATCCATATTATAATTTCGAAACGGAATCGGAGCTGTGGAAGTTGTATCGACCTTGCGAACTCGAGTAACTGTGATCAAATTAATCAAGAATATTTTTCCAGCTAGTACTATATTATAAAACTCCATATCTAGTGTTTTGCCTAAAACTTTCCAACTCGATAATTTCCTTTAGCTCAAACTAGCCTTGATAGCTATAGTAAATAAGTTCTATAGCTTTTGGAAACTCTAAGTCTTATTTTAATTCTTTTTCTTTCTTTAAGCTTTGCACCTGGATAGTTAACTATAGGAAAAGTTCCAAAATACGAGCTTTACTAAGTTTAGTGAAAAGCTTGGGAGACTTGCTCGGCAAGAAACCCTATTTTAGGAAAAATAGTTTTTAAGGATAATTTTTGCAAAAGCCGTAACTTTAAAGAAATGTTCAAAGTAACTTCCTAACGTGGATATTAAGAGGTTTGTCGACTTATTTCAAGAAAATAATATTAGTTACCCTTTTATAAGGATAAGTATCTTAAGGAAAACTATAATAAACATTTCTTCTATTTTTGTCAAGTTTTAACCTAAGGGACTCTTGATTCTTCTAAGGAAAAGTAGACTAGTAGTATATTAAATATACCTCGATGTCTATAAGCTTAAAAGCTGAGTAGAAACTTATAGTTTCAAAATTTGGTTTTTAGGATATTGCGAGGACGCGGAATTCGATTCCCAACTTGATATCTGAACTCCACTCTTGGTGAGTGTCCCTGCCTGTTCTTTTCCTACTTGAATTAAGTGCTTTCTTGACTCGATATGTGATGAATTGTAAAATGAGTTTTTGATCCATCGAAGTGAGCAGTGTGTACTTTATCGCACTAGCCGTTCGAGTGGTGACTTGCGTGAATCATTTTTCTCGTGAATCCTTAATCTAAGAGTAGTTACGTCGTTGGGTGAATCCCTCGGCACTTGAATCGAACTACAATAATCTTTGAATCTAAATGTAGTTACGTCGTTGGGTGAATCCCTCGGCACTTGAATCAACTACAATAATCCTTGAATCTAAATGTAGTTACGTCGTTGGGTGAATCCCTCGACACTTGAATCAACTACAAAAACGTCGATTCGTGAATCTCTCGACTAATTCTATTACGGGTATATCTCGAGTATACTGCGTCGGTAGACGAAGTTCGGGCCCGAAGCGGAGGTATGAACGGTGACGGGTTAGGATTAAAATAAGTGGATCTACATGGACTATAAGTAGTGAGAGTTGACGGAGGGTCAACTACGTTAAATGGTAATCAAGCGAGGAAAATGGCTCCTGAGAGCCCCTGTATCCTACCTTGTGTTGTTATACGCTTTCTTAATTGTTTAACTTGTTTAAGTTATTACCCGCTGTTTGAATTACGTGACTGCATGTTTTGGGGCACCACTGAGCTTTAGCTCACCCCATGTTTATTTGTTTTCCTTACAGGATGGGAAGTTTGAAAGTATTTGAGCAGCTTATATTTCCTATGGTTGTACTTGGACAACTTGAATTTAATTTTTGATTTGTAATGACCTCTAAGCTAAGCATTGTACCTTTCATTTGGATTGCCACTTGAAACTGGAAAAGTGTAATCCCTAATTCTAATATTCGGTATGTATGTTTGTATTGGTATAGTATGTCCTTAACCCTTGCGAGCGACGCGTGAAGTGTTTAGGAGCCGTCGATTGGCTAAGTTATATGCTGTTATCTTTGAAGTTAATGTGGTGATAGAAATCGATTTATTTCGGATGAATCATTATTGTAATAGTTTAGGTTATTCTTCGGAATGATTCGGGTTAGTGAGCGTGCGTGAGTCCTGGCGAGAGTTGGGCAGATGGCCCGCCAACCCTCTGGTTCGCCTTAGGGGGAAGTGGGGTCGTCACAGAATTGGCCCTTTCTTAAAACATCAAAGTTGTAGGGAATGACATTTTAGAGGTGCCTACAAAATTTCAGGTCAATCGGAGTAGTGTGGAATGAGAAAAGTCGAAATTACTATTGCTGTTCTGGTTTTACCCGAATGTAAGAATTGCGCCTGTAATTGGTTGTTTTGGCTGGAATTGCTTCCGAATTGGTTGTTGAGGCCTTCTGATGAAATTTAGCCCTGTTTCTTACCTTTCAGCTGGTTTTGGAATTTCGGGATTTGGACTTCGGTAACCTGATTTATGATGTTTCCGCTAGAATGCGTTCTGTGAATCTGTTTTTGTGATTCTGGTGTAGTATCTTGCATTTTTGACCTGGTTACACTCGAAACTGGGTTGAGTGACCTTCTGTAATATTGTAGCCCTATCTCTTAGCTTCGAAAAGGTGGGTCTTGCACCTTCATCCGACCATCGTAGTGCCTTTGGTACCATTACCGTAAAATGACGTCAAAACTGTTTTTCTGGTTTTGAGCTTAACTTTCATTTCCGGACTTTTCCCTAGTTTGACTTGTACTAGTAGTACTTGGAACTTGCTGAATGACTATTAGATGAACTTGTTGTTGTGTGTGTACCTTTGGGACTGGCTGAGGAAATAATGAAGCCTTGATGGCTGGAAAAGTAAAGAAATTTAGGGGAAGTGCTGTCCGAACTTTGAAGGGATTTGTTTGCATTGAGTTTGTGATCTAAGACTCGGATTTGAGCAAGGCAATGATATATGATGGATGGTTTCTGAGCCATGGAGGTGAGTGACCCTAAACTATTTCCAAAGTACTTGTGAAATGTTTCTTACATTATTTACTTTTGAACTGTTTCCAAAGCTACTTTTGAACTGTTTTCTTGCATATCATGCGTGCTTATATGAAAGTGTTCCTTGTTTGATATATTTCCTTGACTTCATGACTTGTATTATTGATTGATAACGTGTTACGTGTTTTGAATGATTTCCAAAACGAGCTTTCTAGGCGAGTGTGTATTTTATCGCACTCGACCTAAATCAATGTGAAATTTTCATGATAAATGATTAAATGCTACTTGCGCATGAATGTAAGTCTTTTGGGCTGAACTGGCCATTGCCCCTTGTTACCGGTCGTCTCGAGCCAGAAACGGACTCGGTCGGGCGATTAGGGACCTGGGTGAACGTTTGGTATACTCGAGTATTACCTTTGTAGGTTGGTGGAGGTTGGTGGAAAATGATGCAATTTCAAATGAAAAAAAAAAAGGAAATGACAGGAGAACGAACGTATCTTTTCATGAATGTTACTATCGCTTTCCATTGTACATGTTTCTTGAATTATTGATACTCCATATTTAATGTTTTGTAAATGTTGTAATTGTTTCTGGACTTATCATTTGATTTATGACATCATTGAAAAGAAATATTGTTAAACAGATTTGATTACTGATTTTCTGGTTACTCGCTGAGCTTCTAGCTCACCCCAAAAATATTTTATTCCCCTCCACAGGGCTCAAAGCGAAGGAAGGCTTGTAGTACTTGTGCGCGTGATTGGATGGCCTTTATGTTGTACAGTTTGGATTTGGAATCATTTTATGTATAGTTGGGAATTGTTTCCGCTTCGCTTTTGACATGTAATTATTGGAGACTTGGCTGTATGTTTGTGGACCATGTGATGTATATTTGAGGTTTATTCTTGTAATTTATTTGAGGATTGTAGTGAACGACTGAGTCCCGGCGAGAGTTGGGCAGGCGGCCCGCCGAATCCTCTGGTTCGTCTTAGGGGGAGGTGGGGTTGTCACAATGGCACCTCATTTCATACTTGAGAAATGAATTTCAATCCTAGTCTTATGCCCTTGATTTTCGTGAGATTGAACTCTAAAAATGGAGCGTTCTAACTAGAGTAATTCTTGGAGAATTTCACTAGTTTTATACACAAAACTTGGAACCTTTAACTTTAACATTTACTATGGAAATGAGTGGAGTTTTGATAAATTTTAACTCCATTAGTTTAGAAAATGTGAACGTTCCTTATATTCTAAAACTTGGGCATAGGACTAGAAGTTTTGAGAGATGAAAACTATCTACCCTTTTCTCGATTGTCGTGTCGAAAGTAAATATGGTACTTTCTTTTGGAACTAAGAGTTCTCACCCCGACTGAAATCAAAAACGACCTTTGAGTTCTCTTTGAGTATTATTTCAATGATTTAGCGAGAAAAACTCCTTTAACTTGACTTGGACTTGTGACCTTGAAAGTGGGTAGCAAGAAAATATTTTTCTTATTAGCCTTGGTCGAGTACCTAGGTAATCGTGATTGTGCATGTCTCAGGTGGTCAAGAGGATGCCGAGGAGCTTGTCTGATCTCTCGCTTTGCTCTTGTTTTGCTCTTGGCTCTTGGTGAGTGTCAAGTGCATGTTAAATGTTACTATGATTGAAATGATATTTGTACAAGTGCTATATGATACGTGAACTTGCCGAGGCGAGGGTGTACTTTATCGCCCTCGTCCTCTCTCTCTCTCTTGATTAAATGATACTTGCTACATGAATGTTTGTGATTTGCACTTGTACTCGAACATGTTTTAACTCATGAGTACTGAGCGGCAGCATGTATCACATCCCATTCGGGTGGGAGGTGCCTCTCATCCCGACTCAGAGCCATGAACAATTCTAAGTCGATTGGAGCGTTGTCTCATCGACCAATTACACTTGTGGGAACGCCCCAACCCATTGGCTAACCTCGTAACTCGAGCCGGCAAAGGCTTGGTCGAGAAGCTTGTTGAACCATGGGAAATTTTATAGATTGATCTTTTGAAATCTTGTTTGGCATACTCGATTAGTATTGCCACCTCATGCGTGTTTGGTTCCGGATCCGAGAGGGTGTTATGTTGGATGGAGGAAGTAAGCGGAGCACTACGGTCATGTTACTTGTGACACCCCGAATATTAGGAGGTTGTTTGTAAAGAAGATACTAAAGTGTATTTCTTTGGGTTTGATTTAAAACCTTATTTTGATTTAAAAGACTAGAAACCCTAAAATTTTAATCAAAAACCCTAGTTTACTTGTGACTAACCGGTTTTCTTAAATGTCTCATATTTTAATAGAAACCCTAATTTTAATCACTGAAATTGTAAAATCCTCACGTTTTTCTTAAAAATTTCCTTTTATTTGGAAATTCATTATTTATTAAAGCCCTACTACCCAATCGTTCCACAATAAGTGCAAATAAACCTAGAAAGTAGGGTTTTACTCTTCGTTTTCAAGATTGGGGCAAAATTAGGGTTTTCGCGATTTTTCGCCGGATGAATCTTCGGTACGGAGCAGGGATCAAATTTGGTGCTTAAGAGTGACTTTTAAGTGAGAAATAATATGTGATTAGGAGCAATGATATATGGTTATTGAATGGGAAGTAAAAACCTTAGTACGTGTGTTTTTAAGAAAAACGGCGCGAACCGACGGGCGCCGCGCACTACCGATTGAACACACCACTTGACCACCACTTTCTTACCATACAAGCTTATCACTAATTGAGCAAAATATCTTCTTATTTTCCAGCTAGCTTGACTGAATTTTAAGGCTAAAAATAGCAAGGAAAAGAAAGAGAAAAATGAAAGGTGGTGGTGGCGACAAGTGTCGCCACCTAAGGGTTTCTTGACCAAGAGATTAGTATTCCTTTTTAACCCCAATTTTTTGCATCTTTTCTTCATTATTTCTGCTCCATAGCCGAACAAGAAGAGAGAGAAAGGGAGAGCAAGAGAAAACCATTTCCTTCTTGATTTGCACTATCCAAGTGAGAAGAAAGAAAACTAAACCGATTAAAGAGTGAGTTGTGGAGTTGAGAAGCTAGGGGAACTAAAAATTTCCAAAGGAGGTGGAGTATCACTCTTCCAAGTTTTGTCTTTGAGGTATAAGATCTGATCATGGTTCTTGTTCTTTTAAATTTTGGTTTAAGATGTTATCTAGTTCATGTTTTGGCCTGATTACAAGATATGCAAGTTGTTGTGATGATTTTGGATGATATATGCAAGTTAGGGTTTCATAAATTTCTGCCTAGACTTGTTGTATATGTTGTATATAAGATTATATAAGGGGCTTTGGTAGTGTTGGAAGCAAGAAAATGAATAGATTGTCATGAAATCCCAAAAATTCTAGATTTCTGGAAATTTCCTAATTCAGTTCTGCCCGGTTTTGGTACTCATATTTAGAGGCCAAATTAGGCTTGGCATAAAACATGAAAGTTGTATAGAATGGTATTTTATAGGTTCCTACAAAATTTCAACTCAATCGGAGTAATGTATCTTGTGAAAAGATGAAAATACCCTTGCTGTTCCAGGTTACATTCCAGAGTTCCGCGTGGACAGTTTAGTCTATTTGGTTGTGTTTATTCACTATAATCCGTTGGGATTTAGCTATTTTTCAAAAAATGAAAGTTTTATTATTCTGTCTTAGCTTTTAAAAGCCTCCAAGAACACCTTAATCGGACCTTGGTAACCTGAGATATGACCATTCCAGTGCAGTGCGGTTAATTAGCCGACTAGTTGGATTTTGGTTCTGTAAATTGGGAATTTGACTAGGTTGTATTGGAAACTGGACTAAGTGATCTTCATGAAAATTGTAGCCCTGTGTCTTAGCTTCGAAACGGTATAAGTTACGCCTCAATCCGATAAGCGTAACCTCGGATGTGTTCTTTCCGCAACCCCACGTCAAATCTGTCTTTCGCTAGGTTACACTTCCGCACTTGTTATCACTTTAACTTTTATTCTTATGTTGTTATGAGCCTATGGAACGGCTATTTACTTGAATCTATGATATGTATGACTTTGGGATTAGCTGAGGAAAAATAATGAAGCCATAAATGACTGGAAATTAGGTAAACACAAAGGGCGTGCTGCCCAAATTTACGCTCAAGGACTATAGAAATACACTTGCGACTTGGGTAGAGTTGATATGAATATCACTTGAACCATCTAGGGTACTTGAGTTTTCTTGTTCCGAGGTATATAAGTAAGGACTTGGCCGAACTTGTACCCTTGAGAAATGAAATAATGATTGTTCGGAGTATGTTTTCCTTGTACTTTCGACTCGCATGGCATTTTCAAGTATAAATGTTACAAAGTTTTATCGTTTAAAAAGCGAGCAAGTGTTTCACGACTACTCTCCAAGTGAATTCCAATTTCTTGATTTTTATTGAACGAAACGTCTAAGTTTCGAATCTTAGTCATGTTTCAAAGTTCTCAAACTGAGTTTTATCGCAGATTTGGACTCCGAACCCGGAGTATAACCTGAAAGTGACCAGTAAAGGCACTATATCTTTTGGTGAGTGCTTTCAAATACCGAATTGGACTTGATACTTGAACTTGATAGTGGCCAATATGATTACATGTTATATACGTGAATTGTTAGGGCAAGAGTGTACTTTATCGCACTTGCCCTTATGTGATATATACTTGTTTATTGTTGCAATTGACTCGATATACTTGTTTATGATGCGCGCACTTCCTGGAATTCCAGAAACCCTGCGGCGAGTTACTTAAGTCGAGCCGGCAAGGGCTTGGTCGATTGGGTAATGAACCCTGGCTCTCTTGTTTTGTCGAGTGGAGTGATATCTCCTCGACTAATTGGTATACTCGAGTATTACCACCCGTGTTTCTTGAGGATTTTGGGCCCAGTAGGGGGTTTGAATGGTGGACGGAGAGTAGTTAAGTGGTGTTCTACTGGATTGGTTCCTTTACTTGAAAGTTGACGGAGTGTCAACTACTACGTGATCAAGCTCCTGATGATGAATGAAAGTTGGCTCCTGAGAACCATCCGTATCCTTATGCTTTGGAATGAGTATTGCTTATTGGATTATTGTTTATTTTGAAAAACTTTTACACTCGCTCATTTTGAGATTGCTACTTGACGTGTTATTGCTCACCTTTATGAACTCTTCATACTCGTTACTTTGCTATATCGAAAACTTGTACTTATAAATAATGGTCAATTTGCTATTTGGAACCTCACTGGGCTTTTAGCTCATCCCACTCCATTTGTTTTCCTTTCAGGGGTACGAGCGAGGCGTGAGATATGTAAAGACTAGCGTAGACTAGTTGTTTTGACTTTTCACTTGTACTCGCGCTATTACTCGAGTAGAATGTTTTGTATCTGGATTGTATACACTTTGAACCAGTTTGGGTATATTGAGCTTTTGTATCTTGATTGTGCGTCAATGTAAATTATAAGCTTGAATTGCGATGTTATTTATGGTCTATGGATGTATGCATGTGATACGAGTGAGTGAGTCCTGGCGAGAGTTGGGCAGGCGGTCCGCCGAACCCTTTGGTACGCCTTAGGGGGAGTTGGGGTCGTCACATTACTACTTGAGTTGGCGGAGAGTCAACCTCAGAAGGCTTGAAGCGGTCGAGACATGGAAATAGCTCCTGAGAGCTCCTGTATCCTTCCATGTGTGTTTATTTCTTACTTGTGCACTTAAATGAAAGTTCATGTTAAAGTTGCTTTCAAGAATGCTATTTGATTAATTGGTGCTACTTGCTTGCTTGTTTGATTTTCTTGGCCTCACTGAGCTTTAGCTCACCCCTTTAAGTTTGTTTTCCTTAATAAGCTTTGGAGGTGGAAGTTGGAAGTTCTAGACTAGCGACTTTTGGTTGAAGCTAGTATGCTTTTGTAAGTTATTGGAGACCATTAAAGTGTAAATTTTGTTATACTTGGGTATTTTGGATTGTAATTGTAATGGTATACTTGGGAGTTTTGGAGTTATATATTCGAAGTATTTCTTAATTAAGTCGATGGTTGACTTGCGATCCTTTTATTACGCTTGAACGAGTGCGTGAGTCCTGACGAGAGTTGGGCAGGCGTCCCGCTGATACCCTAGGGTTCGCCCTAGGGAGAGGTGGGGGCATCACATAATTGATTTATCTTTCCTATATGATCGATACTTGAATCCTCTCTGTACTCGTATGCAATCTATGTACTTGCAATAATGGATGTTTAAGTATAGTTAAAATTTCAAATCAAGTTTTTTATGCCATTGTTGGGGAAGATTTTAATCAATATTGTCATTAAGGATATATTTTATTAATTTAAACATTTTACTTATTTTTCTTGTGTGTCATTTCTAGTCTTATGTTATTGTGGCTTTTGTTGCGTGCTTTGTTTTTGTTTGTGTGTCTTATTATTTATTTTTTTACTAATTTTATTTTTGAGTGTCTTGAAACATTTTTAGGAAATGAAAAGGATAGCTAAAAGGGGCAGTTAAGGCATGAGAGATGGAAACTTAGAAATGGATTCTCAATATTTTCAAAACTTTGACAATAGAGGCGATCAAAGAAGGACCACAGGTATGTATTAATTGGATAGCTTAAATATACTTTGCGGTAAGTTGGACATGTTGACATAAGGTTAATGCCTCTAATTCTAATGATGGAACTTGTGTTTTGCCTAGAGAATATAATGCTAATTATGAATATATTCAACCACAAAATGTGGATTATTTTGATCTATTTGGGTGTTACAATCCTTATTTTGATCAATACAACCCTAATTCAGTTAATTGTTATGACTATGGTTAGGGGAATCAATATACTTATGGTAATTTTCAAAATTTTCTGATTTTCAGCTCGAAACTTTTCAATATGAATCCTTGACATATTGGGAGTTAGCTATTCAAAAGTTAGCTAATAAAACTTTACCTCAGAAGTTAACCATTTAAAGGCTAGCTAATTGGATTTCCAACTAGTTTGAGTAATGTGATGCTAAATTAGAGAGGACTGAGAAAATGATTCATCAATTGGTTTTGAATCTCAAAATAATGGTTGGTCAACTTGATAATCTAATTGATACTATCTATAAAGATAATTCACCTAGTGCATATGACACCAAAGAAAATGGTAAAGTTGTCATATTTGGAAGTAATATGTATTTCAAGGATAATGATAAATCCAATTGTAATGTTTGTGAAAACAATTCCACTTCATTTGATGATATCGTTGAAATGAACCTTGAATCTCAAAAGGTAAGTATCAATGGCTTATTTATAGCCCCTCTTAAGAAATATTTTCAAAATTTAGGATCTAAACACATTTTTATCCAAATGTCTATGTGGGAACTCCTTTGGTAAGCTCTTAGGTGATACACAGACAATGTAGTATCCAAGGAATATTTGAGAAATTTAAAATACTTCCATCTCTCCCATCATTTGATTGTATGGTTTTTGATCTTGACCCATCTCGTAAGGTAGTGAGATGGTTTGATTTTTTTCTATTCCAAGCTATCTTGGATGAAGGAAGTGATCATTTCAAGGAAAATAGTCAAGAATTAGAGTCACCTTTTGTTGATCCACCACATCCTAAAATGATAGATTACTCATTAACAGAGCATCCTTGAGAACAAGGCTACATAGTCAAGCTAAAAACTATAGAGAAATGCTTGTTAGGAGGCAACCCAGCATTTATTTTTCATATTAGTTGTTTTGTTAGTGTTTTTTTATGCACAATAATTGGCTTTGGTACTTTGATATCTTGTCACTTATTTTACTACTTCTTTAACAAATCTTCAAAGTTTGTCTATCTTTATGTGTTAGATAGTTTGGATGCTCAATGATGGACAAGGATCATATTTACCATTTCAAAACCAAACACATGTCAAAATACAAGGAGAGCATCTATTTTAGTTCCTTTTTATCTCCTTGCATTTTAAGAATAATATGAAATTTAAGTGTGGAAGAAAGGGTTTTGAATTCAAATAGATACTTTCATGTTTGCTGATGTAAGCTTGTGTGCAGGATACTTAGAGATTGTTATTGAAAGAGCCAAAAATTTTAATTTTGTGAAAGGTAATATCTTATAAAGTAGAGCTTATCATGCCAATATTTTTTTGAATTCATGAAATGCATCATTCATGGTTCAATGGTATAAGTTGTTTAATTAATGAATTGACTAATGACAGACTTTTCTTGTTATTTTTCCATTAATTCTAGTTTTTTGCAAGGTATAAATAATGAGAGTTTTCATTTTACAAAAGAAAGAAAAAAAAAAGAATATGATTGATATACTCATAAGCATCTACTTCAATTATTCTAAGTATTTAGTTACTAGGAATCTTCATCTAAAGTGTCTGACTTTCATGTAAAATAATACTAGAATTATGAGTATGCAAAGCAATGATAGTTTGTGACTTCATTGAGTAATCTAGGGCATTTCTCTAGTAATGCTTGCTTTCACATTAAAAGACTAGTTGACTACTCGAGTAGGCTTGAAAAGGAAAGGAAGAAAGAGGAAAAAAGTGATTAAATTGTGAAAACTCTCCAAAATATTATCCTTTTTTATTAGTTTTAAGGGTGATTTCAAGACAACTTCTCGCATTTATTGGGTATACTAGTTACATGACAAGCAAAATTAGTGAATGACACATGATACTGTACTTGATCAAATAGTGGTTGATAAGCTTTTTTTTACTTGATATTATTGAGTACTAAAATTGGAATTTAGAGCTTGCATTATGATCATATCTTTTAGGCTTTACACATGAGATTGTGTGTATTCATACGCCATTACTTTAATTTATTTACTTTACTATATTTTTAGTTGATTGCTTGCAAACAAGTAATGATTCAAGTGTGAGGATATTTGATTCGTGATTAGTTTTCATGTATTTTAGTGTACCTTTGAGGTTGTTTTTGTGTGTTTTTAATCATTATTGAGTCAAGTAACTAGGATTTATTCAAGTTTTGCATTGTGTTGTTAAAGTAAAGAAAGTTGCACTTCTATAAAACTAAATATTCCCACCGTCCCATTAATATTGTCAAATTTTCCTTTTTGGTCCAACCCAAAATGTTTATAACATTTCTTTCCCTATTTGGCAAGTTTTCAACTTACGCTACTTGACTACTTGGTAATATTGAATAGGCCACTAAAGGAATTTGAATTTGGCAAAGGCAAATGGAGAATGAAATGTTAACAAGCTAACATGTAGCCTAGCTTTGCCGGAGTTTTTAGCTCTCTCTAATGAATGTGAACTTCCATTTGTTGGCATATTCACATTGGCTTGCAATACTTACTACTATTGCATTGATTTTGTTAAGATAAAGAGCAAACCTCAAATAAAAGCTCGTCCAAAGTTAAATCACTATACAAAAACGGTTGGAGTCCCAAAAATTGTCAATCTTTTTCAGATGGGAATAGTATAACTTCTTGTTTTGTTAGATATTGATGTATCAAGGGCATTTGTGATGATAATTAGAAATTAAATTTAGTTTCCAAATGTGTAGCTTACAAAAATGATTCATTTTTGTATTTGGTATATTACTTGAGTTATAGATATTGGATTTAGATGAGTCTTGATTTAGTTTTAAACCAACATAAAGGGTTACCATTCTTATAAAGACATCGAAGTCCAATCTATTATTTTTTTATCCAAAAGTCCAAATTAGAGAAGCAATTTTACGATGTTACCATTCAAAATAGTCTTCTGACAAGTTAGGGGTATTTTGGACATAACTCTATACCTAAACTACTAAATATATTGATTCTCGATCTAGTGCAAAGTTAACTCAATTAGCTATTTATAGCTTGTGTATTTTGCATAAAGGCTAATTCTGTGACAGCCCCACCTCCCCCTAAGGCGTACCAAAGGGTTCGGCGGACCGCCTGCCCAGCTCTCGCCGGGACTCAGTCGTTCACGTCAATCCTCAATCGAAACCAGAATAAACCCACAAGACTAAACATAACAACGATCCAAAACTTAAAGCAAAACTTATATACATTGCTATCTAAAAAGGGAGTACAAACATCGAATATACAAAGGTTCTCAATTCACCAAACATCCAGCCCGTGCCAAGCACTAGGGCGAGAACCATCCCAAAAGAAACTAGACTAGGCTAGTCGATACACAACTCTCGTCCTTGCTCGCTTTCCCCTGTTAAGGAAAACAAAACTAAAGGAATGAGCTAAAAGCTCAGTGAGGTTCCGAACACATAGGCAACAAGAAGTTCAATGCATTCATTACATATAACCAATAATTCAAGATACAAATACAAAATAAAGGGATAAACACATTCATTAAAAGGATACGGGCTCACAGGGAGCCATATATTCGTTCGTTCGTTCGTTCTCCTGTCATTCCTCTTATTCCTCCGGTCATTTAAATAAAATGCATTTTTGGTAAATAAAACCCTCGTTCGTTCTTTCGTTTCGTTCACCCCCTCCTGAAAATTAGCCAGGCTCCACCAGACTACAAGGTAATACTCGAGTATACCAAATTCACCCAGGGTCACCATATCGCCCGACCGAGTCCGTTTCTGGCTCAAGTCGATCGGTAACGAAGGGCAGGGCCCAGTTCAGCCAAAAGGCTTACATCATGCGCAACTAATGTAGCAATCATTAAATCATTGAAAATTTCACGTTTCATTTAGGTCGAGCGCGGTAAAGTACACGCTCGCCTAGAAAACTCGTTTTGAAAATCCTTGAAAGCACTTAACACATTATCAAACAAGAACACAAGTCATGAAGTCAAGAAAAATATAGCAAACAAGGAACACTCACCTATTTACGCAAAACAACATGCAAATTTCCTTCCGGATATTACCTCAGTCACCGAGAAAACCTAAGAGTAAATGAGAAAGAATATTACAGTCTATCTAGCACAAACATATCTAGCACAAATAATTAGGTGAAATCGAAAAAACCCAACAATTGATGAATAAAATGTATAGAAATGACTTTAAAGTGAAACGAGGGCATTTGGACCGGTGGACGGAAATAGCTAGGGTTTCATAAACTAAACGCAAAACCAAACAAAAAGGGGTATAAAATTTCCAATGGAAAACACTTGAACCAAAGACATGTCGGAATCCAACTATATAGACTAAGAAATATTGTTTTCGGGATTGTTTATGTGGTTCAAAATCATCTCATATTCAAGTAGATATTATAGACTAAATGTCTTAATGAAATTCATGTAAAAGGGAGGACAAAATACCCAAGAAAACCCTAAACCACTCCTTTTTATTTGGGTAAGAGTAAGTAAACATTTGGAGTTTTCAATTGAAGAAGGATCATGTTTTAAGATGGAAAAATGGTCATAGTATTTGCCAAACGAAAATATACAAGTTCAAGTAGAAACTTAGCGCTCGAGCGAAAATTTGGGCAGCACGCCCTTTGTATTTACCTATTTCCCAGCCATTTATGGCTTCATTATTTTCCTCAATCAATCCCAACATTACACACAACATAAATAGCCACTCAATAGGCTCAATGTCATATGATTACCAAATCAAGCTAGGACATGTGCGGAAATGACGTTTAGGTTGGAAAACAAAAGGCAGATTTGCTGTTGCTTAGCGGAACTAACACAACTGAAGCTACACTAGTCGGATTGAGGTGAAATGTACACCGTTTCGAAGCTAAGAGAAAGGGCTACAATGTTGAAGAAGGCCACTCAGTCCAGTTTGCAATGTATCTAGGTCAAATTTACTAAAACAACCCCAGATTTTCCAGTTCGCAGTTCAACTAGCAGTCCTGATTCATTCAATCATATCTCAGCACATACAACTCCAATTCAAGTGATTCCAAATCCATTTGAAAGCTACGATACAAGGCTATATGTCTTATAAAGACATTGACAACCAAATCAGTAGTATTCCTGGTCAATACAACCAATTACAAAAGCTGATTAGCATGTTCGGATGGAAACAGGGCAGCAGGGGTATTTTGGTCTTTTCACAGGCTACGTTGCTCCGATTGAGCTGAAATTCTGCAGTCATCTATAAATTACCATTCTATACAACTTTTATGTTTTGTACAAAGCCAAATTCGGCCTCTAACATAGGGCACTGAAACCGGACAGAACTGAAGCATACAATTCCAGAAATCTGGAATTTTGGGGTTTCAAGGGCAATCTCTTCATTTTCTTGATTCAATCACTACCACAACCTCTTATACAAGCCTATATACATCATATACCACTCCTACAACAAGTATAAGATGGAAATCAGTCAAACCCTAGCTTACATACATCACCCCAAAATCATCACAACAACTTGTATAGCTACTAATCTAACCAAAACATGAGTTATATAACAACTTAAACAAAAATAAAAGAACCAAAGCCATGGGTCAGACCTTATACCTCAAAAAAAGGGCTTGCAAGAGTAATACTTCACCTCCTCTTGAAATTTTTGGTTCCCTTAGCTTCCCAAGTTCATAACTCACAAGTTAATCGGTTTAGAATCTTGTTTCTTTCACTCAAATGGTGCAAATCAAGATGAAAGAAGGTTGTTTCTCTCTTGCTCACTCTCTCTCCCTTGCTCGGCCAAAAGACAGAAAGAATGAAGGAAAATAAGCTGAAATGAAGGATAAAAGAACAAGGAAAAAAAATTAATCAAAGAGCCATAGGGTGGTGACACTTGTCACCACCAAAGCCATGCAAATTTCTCTCTCTCTCCCTTGCATTTTTGGCCACAAATTTTGGCCATATGGATGAGTATGAGGGGGGGATATTTTGCAAAAATATCAAGGGTATGTGGTGGTAAGAAAGTGGTGGTCAAGTGGTGGGTTCAATCGGTAGTGATCGATACCCGTCGGTTTGACGCGATTTCTCTTAAATCGCGTATACTAGGGTTTTTAGCTTATAATCACTAACTTATTATTATCACTTCTAGTCATATAGTATTCCCTCATCCAAAAGTCACTTTTACCTATCAAATTTGATCCTCACTCCGTGCCGAATAATCATACTACGGGAAAACGTGAAACCCTAATTCGCTCTTAACTTGGAAACGAAAAGTGAAACCCTACTTCCTAGGTTCATTTGCACTTATTGAGGAATGATTGGGTATTAGGGCCATAATAAATGAATAATTTCCAAATAAAAGGCATTTTTAAGAAAAATCGTGAGTAATTTTACAATTCCAGTGATTAAAATTAGGGTTTCAATTAAAATATGAGTGATTTAAGAAAACCGGTTAGTCACAAGTAAATTAGAGTTTTTGATTAAAATTTTAGGTTTTCTAGTCTTTTAAAACAAAATAAGGTTTTAAATCAAACCCAAAGAAATACACTTTAGTATTTTCTTTACAAACAACCTCCAAATTTTCGGGGTATCACAATCTCCCCTCCTTCAAAAAATTTCGTCCTCGAAATTTTCTTTTCCCCAAAAGGTAATGTAGTGAATAAATGCAGTGAGTTGACTGGATTAACTAAATTCTAGCACTCCGGATACACAAATAGACATATACACGCATAACACACCACATATCAAGAAAACAGATAGTCAAGTACACACATACATATCAAATTAGACAGATATTCGTACATATACACAAATACACCAACTAATGTCATGTCATAACGATATAAGGCAAATCAAAAGAAAGGGCGATATCGTCCCGGTCTTAGTTAAAAATTCCGTCCGGTCTCTCACGTCATTTTCTATCCACACTATCCATATCCATTGACCTCTTGTACTCATTCTGGCCAAACAAAGCCTGTTTATGTTCCCAAAATACAAATCTCTAGAGTACTCGGGTACAAGAATCCAAAATAAGACAATTCACATCTCGAACTGGCCAGTCCCAAGAGTAAACCATCTACAAATCGAAATTCCTACCCGATATACCTATCTACGGTCTTTAGATATCATGAGAAAGATTTAAGACCTATAACACTTCAGGGTTCATAGCTTATGCTCGAACGAGCACTTAGTCCTTCATACTTATTCACCACTTAGCCCATGCTCACTCCGCGCAGAAACCACGCGAAGCAGGCTCTGATACCAACTGTGACAGCCCCACCTCCCCCTAAGGCGTACCAAAGGGTTCGGCGGACCGCCTGCCCAGCTCTCGCCGGGACCCAGTCGTTCACGTCAATCCTCAATCGAAACCAGAATAAACCCACAAGACTAAACATAACAACGATCCAAAACTTAAAGCAAAACTTATATACATTGCTATCTAAAAAGGGAGTACAAACATCGAATATACAAAGGTTCTCAATTCACCAAACATCCAGCCCGTGCCAAGCACTAGGGCGAGAACCATCCCAAGAGAAACTAGACTAGGCTAGTCGATACACAGCTCTCGTCCTTGCTCGCTTTCCCCTGTTAAGGAAAACAAAACTAAAGGAATGAGCTAAAAGCTCAGTGAGGTTCCGAACACATAGGCAACAAGAAGTTCAATGCATTCATTACATATAACCAATAATTCAAGATACAAATACAAAATAAAGCGATAAACACATTCATTAAAAGGATACGGGCTCACAGGGAGCCATATATTCGTTCGTTCGTTCGTTCTCCTGTCATTCCTCTTATTCCTCCGGTCATTTAAATAAAATGCATTTTTGGTAAATAAAACCCTCGTTCGTTCTTTCGTTTCGTTCACCCCCTCCTGGAAATTAGCCAGGCTCCACCAGACTACAAGGTAATACTCGAGTATACCAAATTCACCCAGGGTCACCATATCGCCCGACCGAGTCCGTTTCTGGCTCAAGTCGATCGGTAACGAAGGGCAGGGCCCAGTTCAGCCAAAAGGCTTACATCATGCGCAACTAATGTAGCAATCATTAAATCATTGAAAATTCCACGTTTCATTTAGGTCGAGCGCGGTAAAGTACACGCTCGCCTAAAAAACTCGTTTTGAAAATCCTTGAAAGCACTTAACACATTATCAAACAAGAACACAAGTCATGAAGTCAAGAAAAATATAGCAAACAAGGAACACTCACCTATTTACGCAAAACAACGTGCAAATATCCTTCCGGATATTACCTAAGTCACCGAGAAAACCTAAGAGTAAATGAGAAAGAATATTACAGTCTATCTAGCACAAACATATCTAGCACAAACAATTAGGTGAAATCGAAGAAACCCAACAATTGATGAATAAAACGTATAGAAATGACTTTAAAGTGAAACGAGGGCATTTGGACCGGTGGACGGAAATAGCTAGGGTTTCATAAACTAAACGCAAAACCAAACAAAAAGGGGTATAAAATTTCCAATGGAAAACACTTGAACCAAAGACATGTCGGAATCCAACTATATAGACTAAGAAATATTGTTTTCGGGATTGTTTATGTGGTTCAAAATCATCTCATATTCAAGTAGATATATAGACTAAATGTCTTAATGAAATTCATGTAAAAGGGAGGACAAAATACCCAAGAAAACCCTAAACCACTCCTTTTTATTTGGGTAAGAGTAAGTAAACATTTGGAGTTTTCAATTGAAGAAGGATCATGTTTTAAGATGGAAAAATGGTCATAGTATTTGCCAAACGAAAATATACAAGTTCAAGTAGAAACTTAGCCCTCGAGCGAAAATTTGGGCAGCACGCCCTTTGTATTTACCTATTTCCCAGCCATTTATGGCTTCATTATTTTCCTCAATCAATCCCAACATTACACACAACATAAATAGCCACTCAATAGGCTCAATGTCATATGATTACCAAATCAAGCTAGGACATGTGCGGAAATGACGTTTAGGTTGGAAAACAAAAGGCAGATTTGCTGTTGCTTAGCGGAACTAACACAACTGAAGCTACACTAGTCGGATTGAGGTGAAATGTACACCGTTTCGAAGCTAAGAGAAAGGGCTACAATGTTGAAGAAGGCCACTCAGTCCAGTTTGCAATGTATCTAGGTCAAATTTACTAAAACAACTCCAGATTTTCCAGTTCGCAGTTCAACTAGCAGTCCTGATTCATTCAATCATATCTCAGCACATACAACTCCAATTCAAGTGATTCCAAATCCATTTGAAAGCTACGATACAAGGCTATATGTCTTATAAAGACATTGACAACCAAATCAGTAGTATTCCTGGTCAATACAACCAATTACAAAAGCTGATTAGCATGTTCGGTTGGAAACAGGGCAGCAGGGGTATTTTGGTCTTTTCACAGGCTACGTTGCTCCGATTGAGCTGAAATTCTGTAGTCATCTATAAATTATCATTCTATACAACTTTTATGTTTTGTGCAAAGCCAACTTCGGCCTCTAACATAGGGCACTGAAACCGGACAGAACTGAAGCATACAATTCCAGAAATCTGGAATTTTGGGGTTTCAAGGGCAATCTCTTCATTTTCTTGATTCAATCACTACAACAACCTCTTATACAAGCCTATATACATCATATAACACTCCTACAACAAGTATAAGATGGAAATCAGTCAAACCCTAGCTTACATACATCACCCCAAAATCATCACAACAACTTGTATAGCTACTAATCTAACCAGAACATGAGTTATATAACAACTTAAACAAAAATAAAAGAACCAAAGCCATGGGTCAGACCTTATACCTCAACAAAAGGGCTTGCAAGAGTAATACTTCACCTCCTCTTGAAATTTTTGGTTCCCTTAGCTTCCCAAGTTCATAACTCACAAGTTAATCGGTTTAGAATCTTGTTTCTTTCACTTAAATGGTGCAAATCAAGATGAAAGAAGGTTGTTTCTCTCTTGCTCACTCTCTCTCCCTTGCTCGGCCAAAAGACAGAAAGAATGAAGGAAAATAAGCTGAAATGAAGGATAAAAGAACAAGGAAAAAAAATTAATCAAAGAGCCATAGGGTGGTGACACTTGTCACCACCAAAGCCATGCAAATTTCTCTCTCTCTCCCTTGCATTTTTGGCCACAAATTTCGGCCATATGGATGAGTATGAGGGGGGGATATTTTGCAAAAATATCAAGGGTATGTGGTGGTAAGAAAGTGGTGGTCAAGTGGTGGGTTCAATCGGTAGTGATCGATACCCGTCGGTTTGACGCGATTTCTCTTAAATCGCGTATACTAGGGTTTTTAGCTTATAATCACTAACTTATTATTATCACTTCTAGTCATATAGTATTCCCTCATCCAAAAGTCACTTTTACCTATCAAATTTGATCCTCACTCCGTGCCGCATAATCATACTACGGGAAAACGTGAAACCCTAATTCGCTCTTAACTTGGAAACGAAAAGTGAAACCCTACTTCCTACGTTCATTTGCACTTATTGTGGAATGATTGGGTATTAGGGCCATAATAAATGAATAATTTCCAAATAAAAGGCATTTTTAAGAAAAATCGTGAGTAATTTTACAATTCCAGTGATTAAAATTAGGGTTTCAATTAAAATATGAGTGATTTAAGAAAACCGGTTAGTCACAAGTAAATTAGAGTTTTTGATTAAAATTTTAGGGTTTCTAGTCTTTTAAAACAAAATAAGGTTTTAAATCAAACCCAAAGAAATACACTTTAGTATTTTCTTTACAAACAACCTCCAAATTTTCGGGGTATCACAATCTCCCCTCCTTCAAAAAATTTCGTCCTCGAAATTTTCTTTTCCCCAAAAGGTAATGTAGTGAATAAATGCAGTGAGTTGACTGGATTAACTAAATTCTAGCACTCCGGATACACAAATAGACATATACACGCATAACACACCACATATCAAGAAAACAGATAGTCAAGTACACACATACATATCAAATTAGACAGATATTCGTACATATACACAAATACACCAACTAATGTCATGTCATAACGATATAAGGCAAATCAAAAGAAAGGGCGATATCGTCCCGGTCTCAGTTAAAAATTCCGTCCGGTCTCTCACGTCATTTTCTATCCACACTATCCATATCCATTGACCTCGTGTACTCATTCTGGCCAAACAAAGCCTGTTCATGTTCCCAAAATACAAATCTCTAGAGTACTCGGGTACAAGAATCCAAAATAAGACAATTCACATCTCGAACTGGCCAGTCCCAAGAGTAAACCATCTACAAATCGAAATTCCTACCCGATATACCTATCTACGGTCTTTAGATATCATGAGAAAGATTTAAGACCTATAACACTTCAGGGTTCATAGCTTATGCTCGAACGAGCACTTTGTCCTTCATACTTATTCACCACTTAGCCCATGCTCACTCCGCGCAGAAACCACGCGAAGCAGGCTCTGATACCAACTGTGACAGCCCCACCTCCCCCTAAGGCGTACCAAAGGGTTCGGCGGACCGCCTGCCCAGCTCTCGCCGGGACTCAGTCGTTCACGTCAATCCTCAATCGAAACCAGAATAAACCCACAAGACTAAACATAACAACGATCCAAAACTTAATGCAAAACTTATATACATTGCTATCTAAAAAGGGAGTACAAACATCGAATATACAAAGGTTCTCAATTCACCAAACATCCAGCCCGTGCCAAGCACTAGGGCGAGAACCATCCCAAAAGAAACTAGACTAGGCTAGTCGATACACAGCTCTCGTCCTTGCTCGCTTTCCCCTGTTAAGGAAAACAAAACTAAAGGAATGAGCTAAAAGCTCAGTGAGGTTCCGAACACATAGGCAACAAGAAGTTCAATGCATTCATTACATATAACCAATAATTCAAGATACAAATACAAAATAAAGCGATAAACACATTCATTAAAAGGATACGGGCTCACAGGGAGCCATATATTCGTTCGTTCGTTCGTTCTCCTGTCATTCCTCTTATTCCTCCGGTCATTTAAATAAAATGCATTTTTGGTAAATAAAACCCTCGTTCGTTCTTTCGTTTCGTTCACCCCCTCCTGGAAATTAGCCAGGCTCCACCAGACTACAAGGTAATACTCGAGTATACCAAATTCACCCAGGGTCACCATATCGCCCGACCGAGTCCGTTTCTGGCTCAAGTCGATCGGTAACGAAGGGCAGGGCCCAGTTCAGCCAAAAGGCTTACATCATGCGCAACTAATGTAGCAATCATTAAATCATTGAAAATTCCACGTTTCATTTAGGTCGAGCGCGGTAAAGTACACGCTCGCCTAAAAAACTCGTTTTGAAAATCCTTGAAAGCACTTAACACATTATCAAACAAGAACACAAGTCATGAAGTCAAGAAAAATATAGCAAACAAGGAACACTCACCTATTTACGCAAAACAACGTGCAAATATCCTTCCGGATATTACCTAAGTCACCGAGAAAACCTAAGAGTAAATGAGAAAGAATATTACAGTCTATCTAGCACAAACATATCTAGCACAAACAATTAGGTGAAATCGAAGAAACCCAACAATTGATGAATAAAACGTATAGAAATGACTTTAAAGTGAAACGAGGGCATTTGGACCGGTGGACGGAAATAGCTAGGGTTTCATAAACTAAACGCAAAACCAAACAAAAAGGGGTATAAAATTTCCAATGGAAAACACTTGAACCAAAGACATGTCGGAATCCAACTATATAGACTAAGAAATATTGTTTTCGGGATTGTTTATGTGGTTCAAAATCATCTCATATTCAAGTAGATATATAGACTAAATGTCTTAATGAAATTCATGTAAAAGGGAGGACAAAATACCCAAGAAAACCCTAAACCACTCCTTTTTATTTGGGTAAGAGTAAGTAAACATTTGGAGTTTTCAATTGAAGAAGGATCATGTTTTAAGATGGAAAAATAGTCATAGTATTTGCCAAACGAAAATATACAAGTTCAAGTAGAAACTTAGCCCTCGAGCGAAAATTTGGGCAGCACGCCCTTTGTATTTACCTATTTCCCAGCCATTTATGGCTTCATTATTTTCCTTAATCAATCCCAACATTACACACAACATAAATAGCCACTCAATAGGCTCAATGTCATATGATTACCAAATCAAGCTAGGACATGTGCGGAAATGACGTTTAGGTTGGAAAACAAAAGGCAGATTTGCTGTTGCTTAGCGGAACTAACACAACTGAAGCTACACTAGTCGGATTGAGGTGAAATGTACACCGTTTCGAAGCTAATAGAAAGGGCTACAATGTTGAAGAAGGCCACTCAGTCCAGTTTGCAATGTATCTAGGTCAAATTTACTAAAACAACCCCAGATTTTCCAGTTCGCAGTTCAACTAGCAGTCCTGATTCATTCAATCATATCTCAGCACATACAACTCCAATTCAAGTGATTCCAAATCCATTTGAAAGCTACGATACAAGGCTATATGTCTTATAAAGACATTGACAACCAAATCAGTAGTATTCCTGGTCAATACAACCAATTACAAAAGCTGATTAGCATGTTCGGATGGAAACAGGGCAGCAGGGGTATTTTGGTCTTTTCACAGGCTACGTTGCTCCGATTGAGCTGAAATTTTGTAGTCATCTATAAATTATCATTCTATACAACTTTTATGTTTTGTGGAAAGCCAAATTCGGCCTCTAACTTAGGGCACTGAAACCGGACAGAACTGAAGCATACAATTCCAGAAATCTGGAATTTTGGGGTTTCAAGGGCAATCTCTTCATTTTCTTGATTCAATCACTACCACAACCTCTTATACAAGCCTATATACATCATATACCACTCCTACAACAAGTATAAGAAGGAAATCAGTCAAACCCTAGCTTACATACATCACCCCAAAATCATCACAACAACTTGTATAGCTACTAATCTAACCAAAACATGAGTTATATAACAACTTAAACAAAAATAAAAGAACCAAAGCCATGGGTCAGACCTTATACCTCAACAAAAGGGCTTGCAAGAGTAATACTTCACCTCCTCTTGAAATTTTTGGTTCCCTTAGCTTCCCAAGTTCATAACTCACAAGTTAATCGGTTTAGAATCTTGTTTCTTTCACTCAAATGGTGCAAATCAAGATGAAAGAAGGTTGTTTCTCTCTTGCTCACTCTCTCTCCCTTGCTCGGCCAAAAGACAGAATGAATGAAGGAAAATAAGCTGAAATGAAGGATAAAAGAACAAGGAAAAAAATTAATCAAAGAGCCATAGGGTGGTGTCAAGTGTCACCACCAAAGCCATGCAAATTTCTCTCTCTCTCCCTTGCATTTTTGGCCACAAATTTCGGCCATATGGATGAGTATGAGGGGGGGATATTTTGCAAAAATATCAAGGGTATGTGGTGGTAAGAAAGTGGTGGTCAAGTGGTGGGTTCAATCGGTAGTGATCGATACCCGTCGGTTTGACGCGATTTCTCTTAAATCGCGTATATTAGGGTTTTTAGCTTATAATCACTAACTTATTATTATCACTTCTAGTCATATAGTATTCCCTCATCCAAAAGTCACTTTTACCTATCAAATTTGATCCTCACTCCGTACCGAATAATCATACTACGGGAAAACGTGAAACCCTAATTCGCTCTTAACTTGGAAACGAAAAGTGAAACCCTACTTCCTAGGTTCATTTGCACTTATTGAGGAATGATTGGGTATTAGGGCCATAATAAATGAATAATTTCCAAATAAAAGGCATTTTTAAGAAAAATCGTGAGTAATTTTACAATTCCAGTGATTAAAATTAGGGTTTCAATTAAATATGAGTGATTTAAGAAAACCGGTTAGTCACAAGTAAATTAGAGTTTTTGATTAAAATTTTAGGGTTTCTAGTCTTTTAAAACAAAATAAGGTTTTAAAACAAAATAAGGTTTTAAATCAAACTCAAAGAAATACACTTTAGTATTTTCTTTACAAACAACCTCCAAATTTTCGTGGTATCAAAAATTCGTCATCCTATATTGGGATATTTTCACTTCAAATCAAAGGTGGATGCAAAATTGGACCAAAGCACAAAGAAACTAAAGGAACAGGGCCAACTAGTTCTAATTAGATTATGGGACAAAATCAGTTGGCCAAATCGGTTCCTTTTTTCCCTAAGACAGTAAGGGTTTTTCTTAGCCATCTCCATTATTTTTCCACTACTTTTTCTCCATGATTTGTAAATAGGGTTGGTAGGAAACATTTTCAACAACTTGGAGGCAAGAAACAATTTGAAACAATGTAAATTTTCAACTAAAAATCTCTAATTTGTTAGATTAGTATAGTTTTAGGTAATCCTGTATGTTTTTAAGCTGGAAAGAAGATTGGAGAGAGAAGAAGGAAGAATTTATTACTGATAGGATTCTTTTTTCCTTTTATTTTATCTTCTTTTAATCTAAATATATTGTTTAAAAATGGTACAAGTTATTGACTTTCTTCTACTTTTGCTATTACATTTTACTAAGTTCTATTCTTAGGGATTGGATAAACTTTCTATACTTGTATGCGATATATTCTTGTGTTAATTGTGCTTATACTTTGTGCAAGTTGTTCAGAATTAATTGGTCACTAGTTGTGATTATTTAGAACTATTGATTGATATACCAAAAGTGAAAATTGAATATTAGTTCATAAAAGTGTTAAAAACCTCAGGAATTTCTTCTTAAAAGTAGACATGCATTTGTAACTTTAAACCAAGTAATTTCACTGAACCTAATGTGTATATCTAGTTCATAACTAGGAAAGTAGGTGTAGATTGGGTACAAGTATGGCGGGTACATTGGCAAAAACAAGTATCACATAAGTAAGGAAATCACACCATTCCTTAACCATGATAATAAAGCTAATTTAACTGGTTCATTATAATAGCAAGGATAGTTAGGAAATCCAAAACCCTAAACAACATGTTATTGTCATTTTCATTATATTTTGCTATATGTTTGGTTTGTAGTTTTATTTGCCATCATTTGTGATAGTTCAATTAGTATAGAAGTCAGATAAACTTTGGTAATTGATTTAACTTACTTGTGGGATTGACACTCGAACCCTCCCTATACTCGTGTACAATCTATGCACTTGTAGTAGTAGAAGTTTGAATGCGATTAAAATTTTAAATCACTTTTAAACTTGTATTTTGTTTAGAATACTTTCTTTTGATAGACCCTCTACCATTGTGGCTGTTATTGTTCTTCTCATCGACATAGTTTACCTCAAGACCAGATTATGCTTCTATATTTTAGAGAATCCTAGCATTCACTTCATTATGAAGATACTTAAAGATTTGATCCATAGTAAATGCCTCAGTACTATAGAACAATTTCTTTTTATAGTCATTCCAACTAAAGGATGATTTTGTACAATATGTCCCACTTATAATAACTCAAAAGTATCCAACCCTAAATCTTTACATTTCAAACTAAAATTTTCATATCCTACACTTGATCAAAGTGAGAGGAACCTTCATTAATAACAAAATGAAAATATTTTTTGATTAGAAATTTGTTCTTACCCATTTTTAGTAGTGTACTTATATATTCAAAATTTCCATGGTGATTTGATGGAGGCATACATATCATAAAGGCAACCTAAAAGAGTATCCAAGGTATGGCCACAACACAACACTTCACGTGGTTCTCCTCTTTGGCACTGCACCTTCAATGCCTTGCTATCATCATCTTTAGGAAAAGGGTGATAACACTGGGTCAACTATGTGTCGCGCCCCACTTTTTGAATGATATGGCGTGTGGTGTGTGTGAGAGTGAGTAATGTGTATGATATACATGTGAACGTGTGAAAATGAAAAGTAAAAGGCCATGGGACTTGAGAATGCGACGATTTTGGCCAAACGAAGTTCAAAAAGGGTTTTTTAAAGAAAATGGAGTCGCCACTTGGTATAGAGTTAGGGTGTACCAAGTCACCCAAAAGTGATTTTTTGGAAAAGCGAAATAGACAAACCCTTTTTTAAAACTTTTAGGTCTACGTAACCAAAGCGAGGGATCGGGGGTCACATTTGATAAGGGAGAAGGCGAAGGCAAAGCCTAAGGCACTCCCTTACCCTAGCAAAGGCTAGTTGCGTGACTTAACCCTTCTTTTCCTAGTTTTTCTACCCAAAGTATGTATCGCATGTTGGATATAACTATATGAATGCAAGAAGGAAAGAAAAATGCGATCCTAAATCTAAATGTTTCTTATGAGGCTTTTTGGTCCCAACCACATGAATTGTGGTGGCCAATAGGAAAAGCTCTCATAGAAGTCGTGGTAAATGCAAATGAGGACTTAAGTGTAAGTGTGTAAGTGTGAGAAAAAGAAATGTGTTCGTGTGCAAATGGATGAAAAATAGAATAGTAGATATATAAGCGCAATTTTGAGTGCCATTTGTGAGGTAAGAAATAAATAAGCCATAAAAAGGTGTTGAGGAAGTGTGGATTGAGAAAAGTGAGAAAATGTGGTTAAAAGGTGAAGAGGTGATATAAAAAGAATGCAAGTGTATGACCCTAAGGGAATGCATCAAGTCGGGCACGGGAAGGACTCCTAACTTTACGACTTTGATTTTCCCTTGGATTAGAAGGAAAAACTAGCGTGCTAAGGCTATTTCGTAGCCAAACTCGCTCGTTTCCCTTATCGAAAGGGGACTCTCAAGCAAATGTACCCTATAACTAGCATGAGGTGCAAAAATCCTAAAATGAGGGGAAAAAGGGTTCGAGGAGCATGCCAAATGATAAAAACTAAGAAAAATGCATGAAATGTAGTGAACATGCAAGTATGCACTAACGAAAAGGGACGGCCTATTGGGTCTAGCGTTGGACTAGCCCTTTCTATGAATTCCTACTAGCATTGGACTAGTGGAAACGGAACAAAGGACCACAACTAGCGTTGGACTAGTGTGGATTCGGGAAAGGGGGCCACAACTAGCATTGGACTAGCGTGGTGACGTCCATTCATCCATCACATTCATTCATAACTATAAAAAGCGAGTAGACATGCGAATCACTTATAAACGCATAGCACATAACACTTAGCATGCTTGACTAGATGCAAGAGCCTAAATAAAGCAAATTAACACGTAGCAACGAAAGCAAGCAATGAACCTATTACACTTGCTAACTAAAACAAATGGGGGAAGGGGAGAATGGACCAAAATGCTCTCCAAGCCCTATCTATTACAAGCCAAGAGGTGTACACATACCCCATAATGAATAACTTAAATAAAAGCGAAAGTAAATGAAATAAATGCAAGGAATTAAGGAAAGGCAGGGAAAGCGAAGTAGACATGCATATTCACATAACACGTAGGATCACATAGGAGAGACAAAAAGGGATAAAAGAAGTTGTACCTCCTCCCGTTTGTAATCAAATGAAGTAAAAATGGCTTCAAAACAATAAAAAGGTCAAGGTACCACTTTATTTAAGAAAAATTAAAAGAAATGTGCAAAACAAAGCTCACTTGATCATAAAGTCCCTAAAGTCATGTCTTAAGCGCAATTGAAGCAAAGCATGGTAGTTAATTGAAGCAAACAAGCAATGAAGTTGCACAAATTAAAATTACCAAGGACCAAATTGATGAATTTATTTAATTGATTGGGTCTTAGTGGAACAAGGAGAGACTTGGGGGGCCAAAGTGCAATTTTTGAAAAAAACTATTTTACATTCATGCAAGTCACGTAAGAAAGCTCCAATCTGCAACATTCATTCGAATTTTCTGCGAGTTCAAGCTTTCAAGTGCAGATTTTCATACAAAGCTTCAGACAGGAACTGGTGAACAACAACACTCAATATTCTTGGTAACTAAACACCTACTCAATACAATCAATCAAGAACACAAATCATTAAAATCAAAATGAAAGACCAAATGGGGAGCATGTGTTGCGGCAGAAAGAAGAACCCCCAAAGAAAAGATAGAGCTGCTACACCAAGCCAGGGACTCGGGCTTATTGTGGCAGAACCTTATGTCCCCAAATCAACCATTTGCAATCCAGAAACTAAGCAGGAGTACAATCTAACATTCGAATGCCATCAAATGAAAATTCAAACAGATGCATTCGGTAGGACTACTGTAATAAAAATCTGATGCAACTCAGTGTCGTGTGTAAGAAAAACTAGACGCAACTTCCTGCAATTCTGACTTCCAGGGATTTGCACAACATTACATGACAAATGGCTAGCAACAAAATCTAATTTTCAGGCCCTCATTCAGTGTTACAAACTCATGTCATGCAAGGGGAAGGAAATTCTGGAATGGGAAAGGCTTGCAAGTTCCAAGTTCATTTAAAAGAAAATTTCCCTACAGGCCACAGATCATGCAAACCAGTCTCCAAACTAACGAAAATCATGCAACTTATGCCTTTTATTTTCTCAACCAAGCACTAAACACACACAAGAACAGGCAACAGCAAAAGGCAGCAAACCCCCGAAGCTTTGGTGTGTTCCTGAGTTCATTCTCAGCAAGGACCGCACGAATTAAGCAAACAAGGCAGCCAATCATATCATGAACTCCAACCAACTTGCTAATGATGTACCAAGATAGACTTCCTATGTTTTCTTGCCTAAAACCCAAGTTCAAACAGAACCCAACTCTAGGTCTGCACATGCCAAAAAAATCAGAATAAAGAGCTCGCAAAACTGGAAATTTTCTGCAACTATCCGACATGTGGCCTCAATGCAGAATCGAATGAATCAGCCAAGGAAGTGTTATTTCCTTCTCAAAGTTAACATCTTTACTACTAAACTACAGCCTGTAGCCTATTCCAGTTAACACCCAATCCAGCAGTAATATTGTGCAAACACGAAAAAACAGCGACCCAGGAGTTGATGCATGTTCATCGCAGGATTTCAGGACATGTTCATTGTACCAGTAGCCAAATTTTCTTCATTTTTGTGTGTTTACTCTGATGATGTATGAGCAACTAAGGATACAAAAGATTACCTTTAACCTCTGGTGGAAACAGGAACACAGAGTGGATGAAAAGATTGCTTCCGCTGTAGAGGTTCGAAGCTGCAAATTTGATGCCCGGGCTCTCCCTTTTCTTTTGCTTCGAATCTGTCCCAGCTTCACCCTCAACTCTCTTGGTTATCCCTCAGGTTTTTCTTTTCGCCGTCCTCTTCAATCTTCCCTCTTGCTCTCGGTTTCAGCCGCTACTAAAATCTCTCCCCTTTTCTTAATCAGTCGCCCTCTCTTTTCTTAGCTTCCTTAGCCGCTGTTTTCTTTCTTTCTTGCTGTTTTTCTATTCCCCCCTCCCGGATCCTCTCTTGCGGCTGCGGTTTCTTTCTCTTTTATATATGGGACACTCTACCCTAAACCCTCAGCCATTTTCCAAAAATTGCAGCTAAGGGGGCTGCCCAGTCCTCTATTTGCAAGCTGCGTAAAAACGCAGCTTGCATCGCGACCTCTTTTTTTTTTTTTTTCATTTTCCATTGTTTTTCTCTTTTCTAAATGAACCAATCAATAAACAAAAATAAAAGATAAATTAAGTAAAATTGGCTAAAAAAACAAAATTGCTATTTTTCTTTTTTTTTCCTTTTTCTTTTTCCTTTCTTTTTTTATTATGATTTTTTCTTTTTTTCAATTAAATTAGTAAATGAAATAAATGTTCGTAAACCAATTAAAATAAGAGACACAAAACAGGAATCCACTAAAATAAATCTAAAATTGAAACAACAAATCTAAAATTAAACTAATTAAATAAGTAAAATTCGAAACCAAAAATTTGGTGTCTACACTATGTATGCTAGCATGAGTGCCAAAAGGAAGTGTTAGTATAGATACCCTAAAGTCTAGGGTTTATTAATGTACTTTAACTATTTATGTTCATTGGGATGGCATTTTATCTTATAAATTGTCACGTTATTTCAATAATAGCTAAGTCCCTAAAATAAGATTAAATTTAGATAAATGTAATCATTAGTGTTATTATAATGAAATAAAATATATTTAACTAGGGTTTTTTCTTAAACATCACTAGTTATGTTATTAATAGATTAGACGACATCTCTAGTTATATTATTAATAGATTGGACACTATTAGTATGGATAGACTAGAACATACTATATTTCTTTCTTTTGAAGGAATTGATAGACCTCATTTATTATGATCTGATGACATCAAAATTAGTTATATGGATGCTTGAAAAGATCATCAAATTCTCTATATTGATTTGCATGGAAAATATCATATGGAAAACTGTTTGAGTGCAATAATATATTCTATATATAGCATATATAAGTGATCCTACTACTTAACATTACTATAATAACTTGAGTGTGAATTCATATACTTCAACACTCTTGATCGTTATGTGTAAAAAAGTAATAATATCATTAGTGATTGAGCATAGTATAAAGTATGAAAGTATATTGAATAACCTATAAGGATTCTCCACCTCTAATAGTAGAGAAGTTATCTTATTAATGCCCACTTATTAAAATATAACTTAAGAAATCTTAGTACTAAATGAAAAGATCTATATTTAATTATCTATTTATTGAAAGTTATATTTTGATAACAAGAAAATCATTCATTAAATTAGAGTTGACACATTCCATACCTAGATTAATGTAAAAAAAAGTTTGTGAATGATAACAATTATATGATACATGTGCATAGGAAGGTGAAGCCATCTACTTGACTCTTCTCTATATCTGAGTAGTCATGATGCTTTGCTAGAAGTCAATTTATACATATATAAGTTTGTTGATTATGTTTATCTAATGATAAATTAAAGAAATTTAATTTATCTAGTTCTTACTATTAAGAATTCAAGCCTTTACTTATTGCCAACACAGTAAAGAACCTAATGGATCACATGCATTAAGAGTTTCTCATGCAAGATTAAAAGATATTCAAATAAGGACTTGAATGATAAGTTTGTAAAACTTAAAGTTTAATTGGTGAGACAAATTAAACTAGACGGACTTATTGTGCAAACAAGGATGATAAGTCTTCTAAAATAAAAGTTGTATTAGAGGTTTGCAACTAAATTTTGTTAGAAACTAAGTATGTGTTTCCTATTGAAATTAGATTCCTTGTTTGTCTATATATACCCTTTAATTTAACCTAACAAGATAGAACTTCTATGTGTGAAATTTTAGAGAAAATCTAGAGAGAGAAATTAAAGGAAAATTTAGCTAGCCCTTGTGTAAGAAAAATGTTTCTCTCTGTCCTTCGCTATAGCCAAATTTCCTAGTTTGTGAAACTAAAGTTTCTCCTTTACATCATCATTATCTTATAATATTTATTCTTAATAGAGAGTTTGCACTTATCTAATAATAACCAAATCTACCGATAAAATTTTTTGTATTGGAACTCATATGGATCACCATTAGACTCTGGCCATATGAACAGTTTGAGTAGATTGTATTAACATCTACTATAAATTAAGAAGATCTTTATAGTTTTGAAGGTATTCTTCTTAACTAATCTCCAGAAATATGGAATCTAATCAAAGTAGATCTACTTAACGGAATAAAAAATTCAAAGTTTTTACTGTGTATATGTAGAGGGGCCAATCCTCTATGGGCACGTGTCAGTTATATAGGCCTGTTCGGTCTTGCTGACAGGCTTGTCCGGTCCTCAACCCTAGGTCTTCTCAAGGCCGAATTGGCTAAGAGCTCCTGATTCTTCAGGATAAGGCCAGAGGTAGAGTTCAAGAGAGACTCTGCTTCTAGTAACCCAGTAGGACTCATATTCAAGAATGGGATGACTACGAAGGATAGAGGGATGACTTCGGACTCCTTCGTGGCTATCCCAAATGATGCGGATACGGGTGTGCAATAATGAACTTCAACCTTGGGTTAAAGATCCTTTGGTCCACATTGGCGGTCCGATGACAAGATCAAGAACCAAGAAGGTGAAGGAAGCTTTACGAGCCTTGATCATTCACCATACAAGCAAGGAGCAAGCTAGGTTTGAAGATTCGATTGATCATGAAGTTACTTTGTTCACTTGTACGTTTGAAGCGAAGGAATGATCTCATACTTGTTAGCTTAATTGGTAGTTGTTTTAAGACTGTCTAGTTTAGTAGTTGTTAGGCGTTGAGTATTTTATTACTTATTGGGCCTTATCGGAAAGCCTTAAAGAGCTGGCTCTTTAAGCTCTTTGTGCGGACCGAATTTCTTCCAGGTTTATGTGGGCCGGGTTTTGCCCTAATTTTAGCCTATAAAAAGGCACCTATTGTATGAGCGGAGGACAGATTATTACAACCAGAAATCGTGAGGAATTTTCCTTCAAGTTCTTAATCGAACTTACTCTTGAATTCTTGAGTTCATAGCTTAGGATTCAAATCAGACTTTATCGATTAGCTTGTTCCCTAATCGTGGTGTCGCTTCATCCATCCTTATTTGCTTAAGGTTGCTGATTACCTTTGTGTGTCAGAGGTCTTGAGTTCATGAGAACAATCGAGTTCAATTTCTGTTGGGAGAAAAGATCCAACTCTGATAATTACAAGGTTGGGAGGTTCTTGGAGGGTCTTCCCCTAGGGTTGCCTATATCAGTTGGTAATCAGAGCATCAGGTTAATTCTCTTTTAATTGAAGTTGTTCATATCTTGTTAGTTGTGTCTTTTGTCAAAAAACAAAAAAAACTTTAGCGATACTGTTCATCGTACTGTTCCGAATACGTTACTGTTCATCCGAGTCAAAAAAAAAAAGTTGTTTGGGTGTTGTCTTTTTGTGTTTTTCTGTCCAAGTTCTTGGGTTTGTTATACTTGTGTTTGGGTTGTCAGGGTTTAAAGACAAAAAAAAAAAAGGAGTCACGTATCTTATATTGTTTTATTGTTCAAGTTGCTAGAGTATTGCTGGAATTTTCTTTTGAGTATTGCTGAAATTCTGTTTTGCCTATTTCTTGAGAATTGGTTGTTGTTTTTTTACAAACCCTAGACACCGCAACATAATTTGGGAAAATTCTTGTGTTTCTTGAACAAATTCTTGAAGTTCCTGGACCACCAAGTCTTGTTTTGAAAATTCTTGAACAATAAACCAAGAACTCGGGTTTTCTTGGAATTGGCATAACCTTTCATCCATTTTCTTGAACTTGCTGGTGTGATCTGAATTTGTGTTCCTTGAAGAGCCGAAAAAAAAAAGGAAAAAAAAAAAGAAAAAACAAAACGAAAGAAAAAAAAAAGGAAGAAGAGAAGGAATTGGCTCTCATACAAAGGAAATCAAGTTTCCAAAAAAATCGTGAGTTTCCAATTCTTGGTGGGTTCCCAAATCTTGATTAGTCTCCAAATCTTGGTTGATTTCCCAAAACTTGAGTTTCCTAATTTTGATTGGTTTCCAACTCTTGAGTTCCAATCTTGATTGAATTCCAAAGACCTCAAACGACCTCACCCGCCCCAAACACACCCAATTCCATTTTCAAAACCAAACCAAACACCTTAGCCCAAATCGCCTTGGGAGTTCTTGAATTTCTAAAAATCGGTTGAGCTAGTTTTGCGATCCGATTTGACTGAAATTTGAGGAATGGTTCGTAGGTTATTTGAACATCCCAAAAGCACCACTTACCCTCCAGAATACTGACCAGAAACTCAGCAAAACAGCAGCTCAAAAAAAAAAAGTTCCAGCTTCGGGTAGAGTTTTTCTAGGATTTACAAAATTCTGCTTTGTGTCTTATTACTTGCTTATAGGGTAATTAATTCTGGAATTTTTGAGAGTTTGAGTTGTTTTAAGAACTTCGAGAAGGAAAATTGAGAGTGAGTGTGTTTTCTTGAGTGATACACGAGTGCTTTGCAAGGTAGACTAGGATACATTTGTTTTGCAGGTTGGACAATATGTCTCAAGAGGGGAACATGCCTGAGCCGTCTGAGACCGACGTGTCACTCAAACTAGTGCTCCAAACTCTTCAAAAACAAGCGGAGAGACATGAATTTGCGATGGCACAAATATCCGACAGGTTGGCTGCCATTGAGATGCGAGGTACTGGAGATATTCCCAATAGGGCTTCAAGTGCTCAGAGTGTTGAGCATGATGCCGTGGATGATGAGGGGTATCATTCTAACACCTCATTCCGACCAAGAAAAAGCCACAGGGAAGCGAGGGAAGGCCGAGACCGACCTAGGAGAACCGATGACAATCTTGGTTCCATCAAGACTAAGATGCCTACCTTTCATGGGAAAAATGATCCTGAAGCTTATTTGGATTGGGTTAGGCGAGTTGAGCAAGTGTTTGAAGTCCACAATTACTCCGAAGAGAAAAATGTGAAACTTGCAGCTATTGAATTTCAAGATTATGCATCTATTTGGTGGGAGCAAGTATGTGCCACAAGAAGGAGAAATAGGGAACAACCGATTGCCACTTGGACTGAAATGAAGCAAGTGATGAGGAAACGATTTGTACCCTTCCATTATACCACGGACTTGTACAATCGAGAGAACGAACATAAACTCAAGCAAGAGAATGAATCTCTCAAGATGAGGGGTTCCATGCAATCTACCTCTTTAAAGCCGGTTTATGCAAGAGGTGATAAGAAAGTTCATTCAGCATTTTCTAAGACTAAACTTAGAGTTGAACCACCTCATGCGGAGTCATTTTGGGAGACATATCAACGTCTTCTACACCAAAAATAAATGGAGTCAAATGGATGCTATCAAAGTGAGTTTTCTAAGAAGGAGATAGCTGACCCTATTCCCAACAAAGGAGTATCTCATCCTATTGAACCATTTGTTGAGGAGGTTGATGATGAGAAAACAATCGAGGGCGTTAAACTAGATAAAGAGATGGAAAAATCTGATGAGATGAGTGGTAAAAAGGAAGAAAAGAGAGAATGTGAGACGATTTTGAGCAAAAATGTGAGGGCTTATTGTTTTTCTAACGAACTTACCTTTGCTTTATTTAGTGTTTCTTCATTTGTGCAGATTAAGCAAAGTCAAGTGAAGTTAGTCATGCCATGCTCCATTCCAAAGTCACTTGTACAATTCACTAGTTTCCATGGAGTTTGTCTTTTAGGAATTGAATCTATTTGGAACCATCTCATGGAACAATTTCAATTCAAATCTGTCCATACCAAAGGGGAATCACGTCAAATCCACCATGAAGGGAGAATTCCGAAATTTGACTCTCATTTGCTACCTATGGGTCATTCATCATCTTTACCTTCTTCTGAGTATAATTTCCATCCTAACACTTGTATTTCTTATCCAGATTTTGAAGAAAAGTGTAAAAGGCTAGCAATGCCTTCTCAAGTTGAATCAATTGGTGGAAGGAATAATGAAGTGGCAAAGGGAGTATTCACATTTAAAACTTGTTCTATACCTTCTTACCATTTAGTTGATGATGTACCATTACTTCTTTACCCAATTCCTAATTTGTTTCAAGTTGAAGGTTATTTTGTTTTTGTAGGTTGTAAAGCTGTCCAAAATTTTTCAGTTTTGATTAAAGACTTACAACCTGATTTCGTGCTTATTCCAACTAAAGGTGGTGATCTTTCATGCTTATTCATACAGCCAAAAGCTGGTGGCCAAGTGCTCAATTTGTCAGCTTCAACTTGTGCTAGTTCGAGTAACCCTCATGAAGTGGAATTCAATTGTTTGCTACCTTATATGTTGGAAGATGAGAAATTGTGTGTCACGCAAGATCCCAAAGCTGTCCTCCACGAGTTGTTTAGTGTCTCATCCATGCAACAAGTTGCTCCCAATTTATCCATGCAAGATGATTCAAATCAATGTCAACTAGTGCTGGATTTTACACCTTTGCACAATCAAGGTGTCAATGTGAAGCTTCATGACCAAAGGCTAATTAGAGAGTTTTGGATTGCCACTTGAGATTTTCACACGCCTTACAGAAACTCTTTCCTACCTTGGCGCATGTCCTTGTTTGAGCGCTTCCCGAAGCTGACCAAACGACATGCAACATGGCTCGTAGTCATTCATCTATTTCCAACATTGCTGTCCATTAAGCGCACCATCGATTTGTGGACAAATCACTTTCAAGAGGAGACTTTGAAGATTCGAGGACGAATCTTTTCGAGGAAAGGGGGAATGATGCGGATACGGGTGTGCAATAATTAACTTCAACCTTGGGTCAAAGATCCTTTGGTCCACATTGGCGGTCCGATGACAAGATCAAGAACCAAGAAGGTGAAGGAAGCTTTACGAGCCTTGATCATTCACCATACAAGCAAGGAGCAAGCTAGGTTTGAAGATTCGATGGATCATGAAGTTACTTTGTTCACTTGTACGTTTGAAGCGAAGGAATGATCTCATACTTGTTAGCTTAGTTGGTAGTTGTTTTAAGACTGTCTAGTTTAGTAGTTGTTAGGCGTTGAGTATTTTATTACTTATTGGGCCTTATCGGAAAGCCTTAAAGAGCTGGCTCTTTAAGCTCTTTGTGCGGACCGAATTTCTTCCAGGTTTATGTGGGCCGATTTTGCCCTAATTTTAGCCTATAAAAAGGCACCTATTGTATGAGCGGAGGACAGATTATTACAACCAGAAATCGTGAGGAATTTTCCTTCAAGTTCTTAATCGAACTTACTCTTGAATTCTTGAGTTCATAGCTTAGGATTCAAATCAGACTTTATCGATTAGATTGTTCCCTAATCGTGCTGTCGCTTCATCCATCCTTATTTGCTTAACGTTGCTGATTACCTTTGTGTGTCAGAGGTCTTGAGTTCATGAGAACAATCGAGTTCAATTTTTGTTGGGAGAAAAGATCCAACTCTGATAATTACAAGGTTGGGAGGTTCTAGGAGGGTCTTCCCCTAAGGTTGCCTATATCACCAAAGGACTCTATTGTGACAGCCCCACCTTCCCCTAAGGCGAACCAAAGGGTTCGGCGGACCGCCTGCCCAACTCTCGCCAGGACTACGGAGTCAAATCTCACAAACCCTATAGTACGCGCAATGGAACCCCAAGAAAACAACCACTCAGAGACTACTAAGCCGAAAACATGATTACCAAATCATACGGTGAAATGAGACTTGGATAAACACATCAACGAAAAAAAATGAAAACGAAAAAAAAAAAGGAATGAAACGGGCCACGTCACAATCCGGCCAAGATCTGGCCGAATTCCCTGCCAGATTGGAGGCCGGATTCAGGGCAGTGGCCAACTCAATATTTTTTTCAAACTCCTCTGCAAATCTGGCCAGCTATCCGGCCAAGAACTGGACGGATATATGGCTGGATTCCGCTGCAGATTTTCCGGCCAAAAATTCTTTTTCTTTTCTCGTTCAAACTCTGCGCTCGTCCGATCTTCCAACGGTTACATAAAACGTTCACCAAAGCTATAGAAGCATAACATCTCAAATGAATACACTTAATAGACAAGGTTAAACACTTATACATATTTTTACATCGGAGTCTGGAACAAATAAACTAAAGTACAAGCCAAAGTATTCGTACTGTTCAAAATACAATTAGGGTTTCGATTGCAAAAGAGCTTAACAAAATAACATATACACTAGCTCGACCCTTTCTTCCAAAACCATGATTTCAAAGTTTATTCCCTGTAAGGAAAACAAAGATAATGGGAAGGGGGTGAGCTTACGCTCAATGAGGTACCAGAAATAACAGCAGTCAAGAATCATGGACCTTCATGTTCAATTACTTACATATGCTTATCAAATAGGGAAACAAACAAACACCTTAGATAGAAAGGATACAGGTGGCTCTCGGGAGCCCAAAATTCCCAATTTCAGTACTTGATCCAAACCCGTTGACTCTCTGTCAACGTATAAAGAACAACCATGTCCGTAGACCCCACTTTACACCAAATTCCGTCCACCAAACATACCCCTTACTGGGCCCGAACACCTCAACAGAAACAGAAGTGGTAATACTCGAGTATACTGGAAATCTAGAGTCTCCAATACCCAAAGACTTCCCAGAAATCATCCCCATGGCTTATTAATTTTCCTCGTCCAAGCCCTTTGCTGGCTCGATTCAATTGACTACCAAGGAGGTTGAGCTCAGAGTTAACAGAAAGGTTGTTGGATACAACGTACAAACAACATCAGATTAAGCACAGATAACAGAGTCAGATGTACACAGTAAATAGGCAGACAGATAAGAGAACGAGTGTGATAAAGTACACCCTCGTCTCAAACAGAGTAAACAGATAGTACAGTCATTCAAATCACAGATTGCATGTACAGAAACCAAGTTAAGCAATAATTGAGGGGAGTGGTACACTCTCCAGTTCAAACAAACAACTTCAAACATTTCCTCCCGAAGTACTTGGATCACCGACACGTCCTAAACCACCAAGATAAAACAATTGAGACTCGATTACGAGTCATATGCCTAACCAAGTAAATTACCAATACAACACAAAAGTATAGTTTTGGAGTGAAAAGGTAGTAGTTGGTCCTAAAAACATGAACGATCCCAAAAAACCCTTCGTTTCTATCCAAAACCATACCTACAATGATGTACTAACTCCAAACTTAAGGTGCAAAATGAAAGTAAGAATAATTCTAGGAAAACAGGATTTTCCAGTTTTGCACACCACCATTTGAAAAATCATATCTCAAGATTCTTAAGTTCAAAATTGATAAAATTTATACCGTCAGAAAATAAACTCAAAGGGGTACAATTTCTCACAAGACACATTTATAAGATTCATACCAAAAGTTAGTCAAATTTGAGCCTCAATTCATTGCTTCTTCCAGTAAAAGATAGAACAGATATGTAATTTTAGTTAAATTTGGAATATCACCATAAATCACACAGACAGAACCAGGGTCTGAAATTTTCACGGTTTGTAGTTCTATGAATCTAGTTTCAAACGCAACAAATGGAACTCAATTCTGACATTTCTATAACAAGATATAGCAGATTTCCCAAGACTGCTCAAGAGTTCCTGTAGAAAATTCTGCAGCACCTCCCTTGTTTTTTCTCTACTTTTCCATTCAAAACTCAACACCCAAACTCATATCAATTCAGCCACAATTTCCCATATAAATCACAAGCTATTGAACACACCTAATTAGGATCACAATACCCTTCAAATACAATCAAATGGTAGCTCAAATTAGAAACCTTAAAACTGGAATTTAGACACCCAAGCTGGAAATTCTTTTAGGCAAAGTAAACTAGCACATAAACACTCAATATTTCACTTATTAAAGTTAAGAAATCATGGCCAATCTTTAACTTCATATATGGACAGAAAATTCATGATAAAACTGAAAATTTCCATAATATCACTTCCAACCATGAAATTTTGCATAAAACTACCAAAGTTGCCTCCATAAGGCACTAATTTGCAATTATTTGAAATAAAGAAAGTTTCTTAGCATAAATACCTTAAACCTTAGGCAAAGAGGCTATCCACACCTTTCTCTTCCCAAATCATTCCACAAAAACCCTTAAGCTTCCCTAGAGACCAACTTCTATGGAGTATTTTGCAAGATTATTGGTGAAATCTCAAGATTCAAGCATGGAATAGAGGATGAAGTTGAGACTTTTTTTCTCTCTCTTTTCTAGCTAAGGACTTCGGCCAAGAGGGAGAAAGAAATGAAGAAATTTTGTCCAATTTTTCCAAGATAAAGATCAAGAAAAGTCTTGGTCAAAAGTCAAGGTCCAATGGTTTTGTGCCAAGTAGCACTTCAAGAGTTAATCCTCATTCTCTTATTTTCCAAGACTAATCTCCCTAGCTCCCCTCTAATTACTTCCTAACATCTTGTAAAATAATATCACTTAATACTAAACTCCAATGAGTTGTCAAAAATATATCGCATTTACCGCACTAGCGGGTCCCACGTCCATAATACGCTGCAAACTTAATATGAACTAACTTAACCTAGAAAAATGATTTAAAAACTCTACTCACTTATAAAATTTCTGGAAAAATCAAAATAATAGGGTATAGTGAAGAAAAATACGTGCGAGGAAATAAAATAAAATAATATACAATAAGGGAAATTTACGGATCCTCACATCTATAAATAATGAATGAGAGGACCAGAAAAGGTACGATATACAATACTATCATTTCCTCTATTCCTTCTTACCTCCTAATTGGCTTGAGTGTCAGAGTCACAATAGGGAGCTAGTCCCGTCGTTCGGCTCATTGCAGGTCAGTTCGGAACCTTAGCTGGCACCTTGTATGGATCGTGATCTCTGCATATTCATCAATTGGTGCCATCTGTGGGAAACCTCATTTTTCCTTGCAAACCATGCCGAGGACCCGACCTCAGAAGAACACCGGGGAACCTAGAAGGAATGAGCAAAGTGATCAATAAAATCATCACCATGGGCAAACTCAAGGTGAGGAAGGGACGGATGTCTCTCGGATTCCACCTGAACAGCTGGTACAAGCAGTGACGGGGAATCTGCCCACCTTTGAAGTTATCGTGAACTACTTGAGGGGTAGGGTCGAAGATCGTCATGACCAGGATCCTAAAGCCCAGAAGAAAGGTGGAGAAGAATCATCAGAGTCGGGAATAGGGAGTCCACATCCCTAGTGAAAACGGATGCAAAAAAAGCCTTCCCATGACCAGATGGAAGCTTTTGAGTCTTCTTATAAGAACTCCCGAACAGACCACCTTGGGTCTTTTCAGGGGATCCCTAAGAGAGAATATTCTCCAAAATGTGGAGCTACTATTGGATCCAAAGGAGGACAGGTACTCTTCTTCTCCTTTCATACTGGACATTGAAAACTACCCCCTACCAACTAAATTCAAGATAACCAGTATGAAATCCTATGATGCAACCATGGATCCGGAGAATCATCTGTTCGCGTTCTTGACTCACATGCGCCTACAAACAATTGCTGATGCAGTTCGATGCAAAACCTTCCCATGTTTCTGGAGGAAAGGGCACGCCAATGGTTCCAAGGGTTGCCTCCCAGGTCAATACGATCTTTTGGGTAGTTCGCTCGCTTGTTCGCAGCTCAATTCGTCTCATCTCAGGCCTTCTCCAAGAACACTGCTAATCTAATGGCTGTGACAGCCCCACCTCCTCCTAAGGCGTACCAAAGGGTTCGGCGGACCGCCTGCCCAGCTCTCGCCGGGACTCAGTCGTTCACGTCAATCCTCAATCGAAACCAAAATAAACCCACAAGACTAAACATAACAACGATCCAAAACTTAAAGCAAAACTTATATACATTGCTATCTAAAAAGGGAGTACAAACATCGAGTATACAAAGGTTCTCAATTCACCATACATCCCGCCCGTGCCGAGCACTAGGGCGAGAACCATTACAAAACCAAAGAAACCAGTCTAGGCTAGACTCTACCGAGCTCTCGTCCTTGCTCGCCGTCCCCTGTTAAGGAAAACAAAACTAAAAGAATGTGCTAAAAACTCAGTGAGGTTCCGAACACATAGGCAACAAGAAGTTCAATGCATTCATTACATATAACCAATAATTCAAGGTACAAATACAAAATAAAGCGATAAACACATTCATTAAAAGGATACGGGCTCACAGAGAGCCATATATTCGTTCGTTCGTTTGTTCTCCTGTCATTCCCCTTATTCATCCGGTCAATTAAATAATGTATTTTTGGTAAATAAAACCCTCGTTCGTTCTTTCGTTTCGTTCACCCCCTCCTGGAAATTGGCCAGACTCCACCAGACTACAAGGTAATACTCGAGTATACCAAATTCACCCAGGGTCACCATATTGCCCGACCGAGTCCGCTTCTGGCTCGAGTCGATAGGTAACGAAGGGTAGGGCTCAGTTCAGCCAAAAGGCTTACATCATGCGCAACTAATGTAGCAATCATTAAATCATTGAAAATTTCACGTTTCATTTAGGTCGAGCGCGGTAAAGTACACGCTCGCCTAGAAAACTCATTTTGGAAATCCTTGAAAGCACTTAACACATTATCAAACAAGAACACAAGTCATGAAGTCAAGAAAAATATAGCAAACAAGGAACACTCACCTAGTTATGCAAAATAACATGCAAAATATCCCTCCGGATATGACCCTCAGTCACTGAGAAAACCTAAGATTAAACAAGAGAGAATATTACAGTTCATCGAGCAAACAAGTAAGTGAAATCAAAGAAAAACCGGAAAATGATAAGTAAAACGTATAAAGACGCCTTTATAGTGAAAAGGGGATATTTGGATCGGAGGACGGAAATAACTAGGGTTATAAAATGTCCGGCGGAAAACACTTGGACCAAAGACAACTCGGACTCCAACGAGATAGGCTAAAAATATTGTTTTCAGAATCGTTTAGATAGTTCAAAATCAACTCATACCCAAGCAGCTAGTAACGACTAAACGTCATGATAAAAATCATGTGAAAAGGAGGACAATACTACCTTACGTTCACACTTAAAACCTCACTTAAAAGTGGTTCACTTGTGGCCGAGAAAACCCTAAATCATACCTCTATATTTTGGAAAGGAGTAAGTAGCATTTGAAGTTTTAAACTAAAGAGGTATCATGTTTTAAAATGGAAAACCGGTCATGGTATTGGCCAAACAAAAGTATACAAGTTCAAATAGAAACTTAGCCCTCGAGCGAAAATTTGGGCAGCACGCCCTTTGTATTTACCTATTTCCCAGCCATTTATGGCTTCATTATTTCCTCAATCAATCCCAAAGTCATACACAATATAAACTCATTATAATAGCCGTTCCACAGGCTCCAGGTCATACAAGTACAAAATCAAGCTAATGACATGTGCGGAAATGAAGTTTAGTTTGGAAAACAAAAGACAGTTTTAATGTTACTTAGCGGAACAGACGTAACAGGAGCTACACTTATCGGATTGAGGTGTAATTTACACCGTTTCGAAGCTAAGATAAAGGGATACAATTTTTATGAAGACCTCTCAGTCTAGTTCGTGGTGTAGCTAGGTCAAAATTCCAATGCACCAAACCAGAATTGCATAAACAGGTCAGCTAACTGCATTATGGTTAAATGATCATATGTTAGGCTACCGATGTCCAATTGAGGTGTTTCTAGGTCCGTTGGAAAGCTAAGACCTAGAACTACAACTTTCATGTTTTGGCCAAGATCTAATTCGGTAAGGATCAGAGTGAAAAGGCACGGTCAGATTGGTTGAAATGTCCATCCTGTCCAGCCAACTATTCTTGTGGCAGTTTGCGGTATTTCTGACTTTTCTCAGGTTACACAGCTCGGATTGGGCTGAAATTTTACAAAAAACTATAAAACACTATTTCATACAAGTTTCATGTTTTGACCCAACACTAATTCAGCCTCTAACCTAGCCAAACAGAAACAGGCAGAACAGGATCATATGGAAACCCTAATCTGGAATTTGAGTTTCAAACCAACAATTTTACACAATCAATCATTTCCAACACATACCAACTCCATCTTACACTATAACAAACCATTAATCCATGGTTAACCAACACTAATCATATGAAATCAGAAAAAATCATGAACAAAAGAAAAATCCATCAATCTCAACCATAGGTCATGAAATCATCCATAAAATTACTTATTCAACCACTACAAATCACTAATTGAACATTATCAAGATTAAAGGAAAGGTTCCTTAGTCACTTACCTTGCAAACCCAAGAAAAGACCCAACTTAGCACCTTTGCTTCTCAAACAACTTCACCACACACCTTAATCCTACCAAGAGAAAGGTTTTTATGGAGCAAATCAAGGTTTTAACGGTTGGTTTGTGAGATTGAGCAAGAAATAGGAAGCTTTTCCTCTTTTTTTTCTCCAAGAAGTTCGGCCAAGAGAGCATAAGAAATGGAAAAGTTTTGGTCAAAATTAGCTTTAAGAAGGAAACAAATATCTTGGTCAAAAGTCCACCCTCGAATAGAAACGCGACATGTGGCACCCTTTATGTTTAAGCTTATCTTCTTGTCTCTCCCTACTAATTAATCTAGCAAACCTCTAATTATCTCCTAGCATCTTGTAAATTAATCCCATAACGCAAAACTTAAGCTAGTTGTCCGAATAATACGCACTTAACGCACTAGCGGGTCCCACGTCAATACTACACTTCAAATTTAACGTACACTAACTTATATCAAGAAAATGATTTGAAAACTATATTCACTTATAAAAATGTATAGAAAATTAATATATTGAAGAAAAGTATAAATTTATAGACAAGGAAATAAAATAATGTCTAGAAAACATATAAAATTTTTTTCGGGTTCTCACAATGGCAGTTCGGTAGAGACCGGAGGAATTGTTACGAGAGTACATGGTTCGATTTAACAACGAATTCCTTCAAGTCTGCGACCGGGATGATAAAGTAGTTATGGCGGCCTTCATTAATGGGTTGCGTTTGCAGAAGTTATACACGAAATTCGTGGAGGAGCTACCCAAGTTTGTTTGAGAAATGCTAGATTGGGCTCACGAGAGGGCCAATGTAGAGAAGGCCAATTGCCTGAAGAGCGAGCAGGAGAAGCAAAGGGACAACAGGAGAAAGAAAAATGCTGATCCGGCTAATGCACGGGGTGGCCAATCGTGAAAAAGCACATTCGATCGATTGTCAAAGGATGGAGCTCTTGAAGAAGAGAGGAGATGGACACCTCTCACCGCTCCGAGAGCTCAGATTTTTGCCATTATGGAGGCCAAAAGTCTCTCACAACCTCCAAGAAAGTTATCTAGCAGTAAAAACAAGAGAAACCAGAATTTGTATTGTGCTTATCACAGGGATGTGGGGCATGATACGGAGAATTGTCAAGATCTCAAGAAGGATATCGAAGAATTAATAAAACAAGGACATCTGAGATAGTTCATCCAAAATGACCGAACTAAATAGAGGAGGAGAAGACAAGAACTACTTGTGAGACCAGTTCCAGGGTTATAGGGACTGAACTCTTGAGCCAAAGACACAGAACCTGGTAGGGGTGAATAGCACCATAGCGGGAGGACCCGTTAGGAGGACAGTCACACAGCTCGGCGATGCAATCGCCCCCCTCCCAATGGGGACAACCCGAGTAAGTGGTTAAGGTATACAAAGAGATAATGTATGGACCTAAAGATGCTGTGCCCCTAGCCTCTAATAATCATGAGGCTATTGTTATAGAAGTGGTAATTTGCAATTACAAGGTGAAGAAAGTATAATACATAGATAACGGGAGTGCCATTGATATATTGTACTATGAGACTTTCAAGAAGTTACAGTTGGAAGAGAAGTAGCTCATTCCAGTCCGAACTCCTCTAATTGATTTTGGGGGTCCGCCAATCAAACCTGAGGGAATGATAACTCTCATGGTCACAGTTGGAACATTGCCAAAGTGTCGAACTGTCCCAATGAACTTTATAGTGGTAAAGGAGCCGTCGTCATACAATATGATCTTGGGGTGACCTACCTTGAATGCCCTCCAAGCTCTCTATTTTACTTTGCACCTGAGCATGAAGTTTCCTACATCGGAAGGAAGAGACCTGGAAGTTGCTCCGGCCTGTTACATTGCGACTCTAAAAGGAAAAGAAAAATTGATTGCTCAAACAACTTGCTTGGAATGTTTAGAGCCAGCAGAGCAGAAAGAAAAGTTGGAGATGGATGAAGGACTGCTTGAGATCCCAATTAGCAAAGAACATCCAGACACTACAAGAAAATTGTTCATCAGTGACAACACAAAGTCATCACAGAACATACAAATATCGTCACAAATACCTTTTATTGACGACTTTTTGATCGTCACAAAGTCGTCACTAAATCCCCGTCGGTAAAAGTAAACAGTGACGATCTAAAATGTCGTCACTAAATAGTTGTCATTAGTGACGACTTTAAGTAGAGCATTTTTGACAAAAGATCAAGTCGTCAATAAAACACTTCCAGATTGTCATCACAAATGACAACTATTTAGTGACGACCTGAAATGTCGTCACTAAATAGTTGTCATTAGTGACGACAATCCGGAAGTGTTTTATTGACGACTTGATATTTTGTCAAAAATGCTCTACTTAAAGTCGTCGCTAAAAAGCACCAAAAGCCATTGTATATAACTATTTTACAGACAACAATTGTCATCACAAATGTAGCTTAGATTTAGTGACAGTCTCTGTTGTGACAAGGAGTTTTTATTTTCTATTTTGTGACAACTTTTTTTTGTCATTAGATAATTTCTCAATAGCTTAATAGTCATAATTTGGCCTGTAATCATTGCTAAATCATTGATTTTAAACAAACCATACAAATAAACATGAACGATTGATAACCAAAAGTATTTGCATTAGATTACATGATAATAATATAGCATTCTCAAATGCCAAATTCAAGTGTACATTACCCAACTAATGCCTACAAAAATAACATTTGTCCAAAATATCACTTGTACATAAGGTACATTTACAAAAGCAATCACAGTTTAAGAAATTGAAGAACATCTAAATGAATCACTCCATGAGGAAAAGGCAATTTTGGCTTCAACATTCTTCAACCATAACCATAGATATCTTCCAAAAGCTAGTATGAATAGCATTTATCTATCATAAAAGAGTAAAAGAAGTAGGTAAGGAGAGGAGTACAATAATAAAGAACAAGTAATGAGACTTAGATTATTAAGACAAAAATTACAATTCATTAAGAACCTCATATAATTTGGGCCCACATATTACAACACCAGCAAGAAGTTAGAAATCACAGTCCAATCTATACAAATACAACACTGCATAAGCTCAACTAAAGAGCTCTCTAAAACAGTTTTTTTTTATTTTCTTTCTTCTTCTTTAAATAGCTCAACTTATTGAACAATTAAATTGGACTCCCACAGTAATTATTGTTTAATCTTTATGCTTTTGGTTGTTTATATATTAAAACACAGAAAGCAACTTATTGTACGAGGTGTGAATACAGGAGGTACTAGCCCTCTTTGATTTTAGGAGTTTATGCTTCATAAATCATGAAGGAAACGATGCCTCTGTAGGATTAAACCATGCAAAGAGAATGAGCTATTTGCCTCACAATATGAAAGTGAAGACCATCTAAACAGGTGAAACCAATCAAAGTTCAAAAACGCCCCCTTTGCATTATATTCATTTCTTTCAAGTCACTACATAGGCAAAAAGAAGATTGCTATCCATGCATGGTCTGTCACTTGTACTTGGAAATAATATACTATTGCAGATGAACAATCAGATTTTTACCTCTCTATTGATAAACTAACAGCACTATATACATGATACCTAGATATTTTCCAAAGAATAAGTTCAGATAACAATGATGCATAACATCAGCCCCAAAAAATGTTATTACACAACCATCAGCCCCATAACCATAACCATAAACTACACAACCATAACCAAAAATAGTCCACAATGATGGATAACATCAGCCCCAAAAAATGTTATTACCAGCTATTACCAAAAAACAGTCCACAATGACCACAAGTTACCAAAAACTACACATTAGCCATAACCATAACCATAACCTACACAACCATAACAAAAAACAGTCCACAATGATGCATAACATCAGCCCCAAAAAATGCTATTACCAGCTATTACCAAAAAACAGTCCACAGTGACCACAAGTTACCCAAAAAGAGGTCACATCAGCCCCAAAAAATGCTATTATCAAAAACAGTCCACAATGATACATAACATCAGCCCCAAAATCAATAAGTTAAAGGATAAGAATAGCAACAGTTCACATTAGTATTGTAATTCAATTATTCGTATGAGAAGGATGCATTACCAGCTATTACTACCAGATGCATTTCCATTGCCTTGGTTCCTGGACTGCAATTCTGCTCGTAAAGCCTTAAGGAGTTCCTGCATTTCAAGCTGCTGGTTTTGCATTTCAGCTTGTTGATTCTCAAGCCTTTGCATCAGCTGCTGTTGAGATTGGACTTGAACTTCCAATTCAGCTGATCGTTGAGATTACTGAGAATGGTTTCATTAAATGGACTTCCACATCTTGCTACCTTTTGTAGCACCTAGTCATATTGGCATTTCACATCAATAGGCAAATTCATCAATTTACAAGGTGTACTCACTAATAATTCTGCTAATTATAATGGGTCAGTGGCTCTAATTATGTACTACAGTTCCTTGAAATGTACTGGAAATGGAACACAAGATCTCCAACGGTATGAAGACCAAACAGTGGGGAGCCCGGTTCTGATTATGATTGATAGATATCTCGTACTGATTGCTCATAATAAAGAAAAACTAATCTGCCACTCCAACCTAAAGCAAACAATGAGGCTAAACAACTGTTGTTTGCTATCCCTTTTTCAGCAGAAGCTACTTCTAAGAGTTCAACATTTAAAAAGGTGCTCAGTACAGATATATAAATAGCATTGGAATTAAATTTTATTAAGAAAGACTGAACCTATGCAGGGATCCCAAATACTTTAGAATGACAGAGGGTAACACAGACAGGAGACGAACAACTTATCATAACATTGGATTGCAATAATAAGATTTCCTCCTTGAGTAGCAATGTTTATCATATCATCATCCAAAACCAAATAATTCACTGAACTTAGTTGTCAAAAAGACACCATATCATTCACCGCTTTCTAAAATACATCAACAAGGTGTAAGAAATAGACAACAGGCAAATACCAGTGTAGTTAAGAGCACTGTAATTCTCCAATAGGACCATCTCTCCATGAAAATCAACTATCTGTCTGCCTACATTCATCAGATTACCATTCGAACCATCAGATTACCTTTTATCTGGAGAATTTAACAAAAATGGAGTCAACATCTGTCTCCCACTCAGGGCCAGTTCTTCCTTATCTAATTCTCTGCTTTAGTTCCTCACATACTGACCAATCTACTCCCATTATACTTACAGAGCCATATAAGATCAATCTTTTTTGCACGGCAAAAAAAGAGCATGCAGTCAAAACTCATATGCTCTATTTTTGTACAATCAAACCTCGTAACATATACAAATTTTGACCATGAAGATTGTAAGTGTTCAGTAATGCACAGAATACATAGATTCAAAGTCAAAGAAAACGTTACAGGGGAGGGAAAAAAATGAAAAATAGAAGCAAGGGCAATGCACAATGACAACTGCATACCACTGAACAGGTACTTCTAGCTTCTGTGCACCACTCTATTGGCAGCAGAAAAGTCTCGCAAAAAGAGAAGAGGGGGCAAAAAGGAAAAAAGGCATGCATCTGTAAGGACTTGAATACAAGGCATAGACCTTCTCCACTAGCCTCTTTAACATCCATTAAAGATAAATTTAGCATCTCCTTTTAACAAACTTAGAATCTGGAGTATCTTGAGGAAAAAGGGGACTTTGAGCATAATCAGTTTACTAACAAGAAAGACAGGTTTTCAAATTGCTCATATCTTTTAAGGAATACGTGACTTTGAACTAAATATGAGAACATCCAATTCCAGGTTAGTGAAAGTCCTTAAAGCTTCCACTGATGGCTATGCGCTTTACAATTAGCCTGAAATTGACTCATCACAGTTCCTAATGTCCTACCTGAGCTCGGTCAAGTAAATTGAAAAACAAACCATAGCTAAATGAAATTGTGGTCACCGGCTAAGATCAGAAAGTCATTTAGTGATGTGATAATATGGTTGACGAAGAAAACTAGAGGATATGCCAAAAGCTATTATCAAAATTAGGGCCATAAAGCAATTGGAGAAAATGATCAAGTAAATAACAACATAGCTATGATAGCATCTAATAATCAAGAGCTGCTAAAAGATTTTGGGCAGAAATTTGCAAAAAATATTGTAGAATATTAGGGATTTGGAAAAATTGGGGAAAATGTATAGAAGAGAGAAAAATAAACCTTTCCAATGAAAACCTTGCCCTTTAATGCTGGACAGCCATGGTGATGCTAGTGAGAAGCCAGAGAACGGATTTGTTGTGTGGGTGAAAGTATCAGGTGCCGTACGGAAGCTCTGTTTTGTGCTCAGTGCAGAAGCTTGTTTGTTTCAGCTCGGTGAAAGTTTGTGTTGCTCAAGTGTTCCGTTGCTTTAACTCAGACCAAGTGTTCCGTTGCTTTTGTTTTCAGAATGTGTTCCGCTGCTTTGGTCTTTGCTTTGCTTTGGATATTGTTTTTGTTGCGCGGCACTTTCACTATGATTTGATCAAAATTTTGACTTCACTCATTTTCCCTCCATTTGATACCAAAAATCATGTTTTTTTCTGGATTTGTAATATGGTTTGAACCATAGATTTTAATGCTATAGTATTATTCTTTATTTTTTAGCAAAAAATAAAAATTTTCATCAACATAGGTGGCAAAATTTGTTAATTTCATATAATTGAAAATGTACTTTTATAATTTGCTAATATTTCATACTAATTTCTTATAATTGCAGCACTAAAGAACACATGTAATTGAAAATAATTAAACTCAAATTATATGGTTATAACATAGTTTCAATAAAAATAATCATTTTCCCAACATTTGAGACCAATCATCATGCTTTTTTTTATTTTTAATTTGGTTTGAAGCATAGATTTTATTGCTATAGTATTATTCTTTATTTTTTAGTACAAAAACACAAATTTTCATCAATATAGGTGGTAAAATTTGTTAATTACATATAAGTGAAAATATACTTTTGTAATTTGCAAATATTTTAGCCCTGCAATTTTTTATAATTGCAGCACTAAAGTACATCATTAATTGAAAATAACGAAAGTCAAATTCTATGGTTATAACAGACTTTCATTAAAAATAATCAAATGTTATTAATAAGACATTATTGTTAAGTCAAAATCAAAGAAAATTTAGTGATGACATAATGTTATCACTAATTTATTCAAGATTATAATGACAAGAAAAGTCGTCACTAATTAAATTGCTAGTTTTTAATATTGTCAATTGCTAGTTTTTAATACTTTTGTGAAAATATTGATAATGGTTGAGAAAATTTTGTTACATTACTGCAAGTGATAAATGTACTTTTGTTCTTTTTCAAACATTTATTTTAATGTTTAATTTTGTTTAAAACTATTGTACTAGTATAGATTTGCAAGACAAAACTTAAGTTCTCAATAGTTAAAAAATTCATTACAGAGAAAACACTAAGTAGTAGTTGCAAAATGTGTATAAATTACAGATATTTTAATGTGTATAAATTACAGTTTATTTTAATGTTTAATTTTGTTTGAAACTATTTTACTAGTATAGATTTGCAAGACATAGATTTATGGGTAATTTCTTTTTTTTTTTACTTTCACATATTTAATTTATGTTAAATACAAAACCTACCAGTTTCCCTTTCATAAAAATATTAGTGCAACACTTTTTGAATTTTACTTACAAACATTTATGTATTTAACATAAATTAAATGATTCAGAGTGAAATGCCCATAAAGAGCAGAATATTTGTTCATGTAATGGAGGAAACCCACCAAGAGTTGGTACTTTATGGGCCATTTCTTTTTTAAAAAAAATTTAATTTATGTTGAAAAGATAACCTGCCAGTTTTCGTTTTGTAAGAAATCAGTGTAACACTTTTTGAATTTTACTTACAAACATTTATAAATTTATCATAAATTATATGTTTGAGAGTAAAATGCCCATAAAAAGTTGGTACTTTGAATAGATAATGCTCATTTGCCCATAAACTACACTCCCTGAAGGCTATTTTGTTAATTACTTTGTAGTACTTTGTTATTCCTTTGCTAATACTACTTGGCATGTAGTACAAAGGATAAATCTGGCATAAATTTCTTATTCCATTGATAAAAAGACCTGCCTGCCTTATAACTATTGTAATGAAAGATATATCTTTAGAGTTTATAACAAATTATTACTTAAGTTTGAGAAAATTATAAAATATTTATGCATAGTTTATCAAGATACCATTCGCAATTTCCTAATAAAAAAATAGGGGCTAAATTGTAAAAGCTAGGGTGCCATAATAGAAATAATAAAATTGGTGTATTACATATGGGGGTTAAATTGCAAAAGTTAGAGTGCCATAGTAGAATTAATGAAATTGGTGAATTACATATGGGGCTAAATTACAAAAGTTAGGGAGTAATAATAGAATTAAAGAAATCGGTGTACTACATATGGGGCTAAATTGTAAAAGTTAAGGTATCATAATGGAATTAATGGAATTTTTTACAACATTTGGGGCTAAATCGCAAAAGTTAGGGTGGCACAGTAGAATTAATGAAAGTGACTTAGAAATAAGTACTTTAAACAGTGACGATTAATTCTTGTCACTAAATCCGAATCGGTAGAGTGACAGTGACGATATTAGAAGTTGTCACTATATAGATCATTTTAGTGACAACGTTTTTCAAGGTCGTCACTGAAGACTTAGTTGCTTTGAGCAATTATGACAACTTTCCTTGTCGTCACTAAACAACCACGTTTTGTGACGACTTTTGTCGTCACTAGAAAATGTTGTCACTAATGACCATATTTCTTGCAGTGTAGTTTGTGACGAAAATAACGAGTCGTCACTAAACATTTAGTTTCTTTGATGCAATTGTAACAACTTTAGGTGTCGCGACTAAAGAAGCTCCTTTTGTGACGACTTATTGTCATCACTACAAAATGTTGTCACTAATAACTTTTTTTTAGTGATCAGTGACGACAACAAAAAGTCGTCCGTAAATAGGCCAAGCAATAGTGATGATGTTCTTAATGTCGTCACTATTGTGTGTTCTAAACACTCCTGCGCTCTTACTAAATCTTGGCGGGAATTTACACAAATGAGTTGGCTCCCATTAGAGATTTGTGACGAGTTAGAAAGTCGTCAATAAAGGATCACCTTTTGTGACAACTTTTTTTCGTCACAGAGAAAAGTTGTCACTGATGACCAATTTTCTTGTAGTGAGATAATGTGATAAGTGTGAAGACCCGAAAATTTTCTTGTTTTTATCAAATATTATTGGTTTATTTAAATATCTATTCACTCGTTTTCTCCGAATAATTTATTTCAACCATTTTTGACCCAATTACATGGAACTATGACTTACATATAATTTTAAAATGACTTGTTACAAAATTTAAATTTTAGAAGCTCGTTTAGTGGATTAATGAATATGCGTTTGGAGGCAATAATCGATTTGGGAGTACACGTGTTTCGAGGTGATATTCTATCCGAGAGTGCAAGTATCTTGGGGAATTAGGAATGATCAATAGTAGATTAACAAAAGTTAATTGAGGAATTAAAGGTGAATGAGCTCTAATTAAGCACATACCGCTCGCGCGTCGATAGTTTTCCGAAAGACGCGCTGATGCAAATTAATTGGAGATTTGAGGAAGTAATACTAGACTCATGTGAGGACTCATGTTTTATTACTAAAATAGGTAAATTTTATTTCTAATTACCCTAGTTTTAGTTAGTTAAATCATCGTTATAAGAATTTCTTAGAAATTTCGCTTTATCGCGCACAAGTTGGAAATTCGCATTTTCGCGCGCGCGATTAATTGAGGGACTTTGGACATTTATTTTTAGACTATTAAGAGTGAATAATAATAATGTTAATGGTAGTGCATTAGAGGTTTAGTACACAAGTGAAACAAACCCGAGAGGAAGCGGGCACGAAACGCGCACGTGCGCGCACTATTGGAGGGTTGACTTTTGGAGTAATTTTGGCCACAAACTCTTAGGCTTCCCAAGGAAGCCTCACCCATCAGCAACATTTCTTTCCTTTCTCTTCTAGCTGCCAAACCTCCCAAGGAAGAAGACGACCAAAAAGCTTCATCATTTCACTTCACAATCTTGCACCAAATCACTTCAAATTTCTACGACAAACTCAAAACCACTTGGAGATCATCTTGGGCTAGGAGAAGAGCTTCATTCTCACAGTTTTCTTGGAGCTCAAAGGACCAAAAATTTCTGAGTTCATCATCTAAGGAGGTAGCAAATCATCCAACCCTTGAATCTTAGCTTTTGTAAGTTAGATTACACTTAGAAGCTTGTAGCTTCATGTGGGTAGCTTTGGATTGTTGAAAATCATGTGAGTGGGCTCTATGAAATCTCACAATGGACTTGATGATCTGATTTGATGAGTTTGGATGTTATTTGTGTTGATTAAGTGTTAATCTAGTAGAGATAAGTGGAAAAAGTGAAAAGAAGATCAAAGGAAAGTTGAAAACTAGAAGGGCCGGTTCTGCCCTGTTCTTGCCGCACCCCTTGGTGCGATTTTTTTGTGGTCAAATTTCCTTGATTTTGATGTAGATATGTTGTATAGGTTGTGTGGAAAGTTTCCACCAAAAATCATTTGATTTGGTTGGATAAAAGTTGAATTTTCGAAATGGTTTCAAAACTGGAAAACGTGTACAGAGGTGCTCTGGCAGCAAACTTTGAACAATCATAACTCTTTGGTCCGATGTCAAAATCGAGTGCTGTTTGTGGCATTAGAAACTAGGAACTTCCAGTTTTCTAACGGTATAAAATTCATCCCCTGATTCAACTTGAGTGAACCGTACGAGCTCTTCAAAGTTACCTGTCCTGTTTTGTTACTCTGCTAGAGAGTCAATGAGGTGCTGGGACTTGTTGCTTAAATTTGAGCTAGCTGTGGACAGAATTTTAAAACGATTCATTCTGATGAATTGTACCCTATGAATGTAGTTTCTAACGCCACCAACCATGTTTAATTCTAAGTTGAATTGAGTGAATTACGGCCTAATTACAGACCTGCACCAGAGAAAGAAAACCCTAATTTTGAGCTAGCCAACGGCTTATTTCGAATTGGGACTTGTTATTTTGAAGCTTTTGGTGTCAATCACCTACCAAATGTATGTTGAATGTTTCTTAGACCTTTTATTCATAAATGAACCATGTTTGAGACGATCTCATTGGCCAAACGTTTGAAAATGGAAAACGGAAGCTTGAAGACAGAATTGTCTTCGGATTCCCTTAAACTTTGGTAGTTTAGTTAACTACCTTCCCTTGTGAATTTTCAAGTGAAATTTGGTAGAGGGGTAGTCCCATATGGGAATTGAATTGTGCCAATTTTGGTGTCATTCCAACACTGTTTTGACGTACGAATAAGTTACCAAAGTTAAACTTCCAAATCCGGAAAATTGCCTAACAGTCTCGATTTTTGGCCAACTTTGAGCTGCTATATCTTGGCGCTCAAAACTCCGATTTGTGTTCTATTTGTTCTGCTTTAAATTTTGATTGTAACTCTAATTGTGTTCCAAATTTTAGAGTCTAGTTCGCATTCTGTGAATTTTACCGAATTTCCAAAGTTTGTCAAAAACCAACCCTGAATCTGTCCTGGGAGTCCAAATCAGCAACTTGAGGCCGAAATTCGAGTATCTGCCATTTTGAATCATGGAAAAGTGTCTTCTAGGAACTTTTAGTATTGTGGAATTAGTTTCCAACGGTATCAAGTTTTCCAATTTTGGACCTACCGAGAGTGAGATATGATTTTTCAAAGATCGCACCTCAAATCTGAAATTTCTGAACTTAAAGGAAATCGAGTTTTGGAACTCTCCATTTTCCTTCAATACTACTTGATCGTTTTACATTTGATTTCAAAGATGAAAATCAGGTTTCCTTGTACTATTAAAACCCCACTTTTGAGTCTCGATTTACGAGTAATTAAGGCTCATTTTCATGATATTCTCTAAAATTGTAAATGAGTGCAATCTGTCTTCATAATTAGGGGTTTTAAACGATAGTATGTAATGGTTAATTGTTAATTGCTCAGGCATTCAAGAGGATCCCACGGTGGACGCCTGAACCCTCAAGTGGGCACTACTTCTTTGTTTTTGATTGGTGAGTGTCAAGTGCATGAATAGTTGAAATTATGTGAATTTACCAGTTATGAATAGAATGGCTTTAACTGTTGAGTCGAGTGTGTACTTTATCGCACTCGTTCTCCTTTAAATGAATCATGTTTGAATTGATTGAATTAATTGAAATGAAATGAATGATTGAATGTATTGAATGAAATGAAATGGTATGCTATGACTGCATACGTTGTTGGAGTGAATCTCCTCGACTCATAAATATTAAATGGGGGACGCCCAAACTTATAGGCCGACCTTGGGACTCGAGCCGGCATGGACTTGGTCAGGAACCTTGGTGAGTCATGGGAATGAAATGATAAGCTTGATATATTGGAGAGATCTTGCTTGGCCTACTCGTGCAGTAGCGCCTTTATCGACGTTCGGGCTCGGTGGGGGTTTGTAAGGTGGAAGGACTTGAGAAGTAAAGTGGAGTCTACGGATTGGAAATACCAACCCGGTTGACGGAGAGTCACTATGGGAAGGTATACGATTGAGATCTGGCAAAGCAAGTGGAACTTAGCTCCCGAGAGCTACCATATCCTTGAATTGTTTCTGTTTATATTTCACTTGAATTGTTAATTACTCGAATATTATTATTTTTCTTATTAAATGGGATTGTTATTTGGACATCGTGCTTGCATGTGTGTTCCTTGGCCTCACGAGCAATTGCTCACCCTGTAGATTTGTTTTCCTTAACAGGAACGGATTTGGAGTGAAACTCGAAAAAATCCTTGGGATGTACTTTTGTATTCGGGTTTCAAATGTAATCGACTAGACCTTTTGGCAGTTGTATATTTTGGGGATTGATGTATTTTGAACTTGTGGTGTAAAATCGGATATTATTTATAGAAGTTTCCATACTTTCTTACTTTATCTTGTCGTGATGACTAGTATTGTATTAAACTTGAACGGGAATTGTACCGAGTCCTGGCGAGAGTTGGGCAAGCGTCCCGCGGATACCCTTTGGTTTGCCTTAGGGAGAAGTGGGGCGTCACAATAAGAGTAGGTTCATGCTTAAGTGAGCTGAACAGGAGAGCATTGGAATCTTTGTTAATAGAGTATGCCGAAATCTTCGCATGGTGTGTGGAAGATATGCTTGGAATTCAATCTGAACTGGTTGTTCATAAGTTGAATGTGGATTCTAGCATCCGGCTAGTAAAGCAGAAAAAAGAAATTTTGCTCCTGAACGAAATGAAGTTGTTAAGCAAGAGGTAGTCAAACTCTTGGAAGCTAAGATCGTTAAAGAGGTCTACTACCCGACCTAGTTGGCCTATCCCGTATTGGAAAAAAAGCATGATAAGGTCTAGAAGATGTGTGTCGACTTCACTGACCTGAACAGGGTTTGCCCAAATGATTGCTACCCTTTGCTGCGAATAGACTTACTCATAGATTCAACTATGGGATATGAGATCTTCTGCTTCCTGGATGCCTTCAAAAGGTACCACCAGATAGCCATGGTTGAGGAAGATCAGGAAAAAACTTTGTTCATCATTGAATACGGAACTTACTGCTATGTTACCATGCCATTTGGGCTAAAAAATGTAAGAGCAACGTATCAGATGCTGGTTAACAAACTGTTCCAAGATCAGATAGGCCGCAATATGGAGGTCTACGTGGATGACATGCTGATCAAGAGTAAGACTCAAGGTTAGTTCATCTCAAACCTTAAAGAAATTTTTGATATACTCCGAAGATCGTGAATGAGACTGAACCCCAAGAAGTGCACATATGGAGTTAGGTCGAAAAAGTTCCTAGGGTACATGATATCCAAAGATGAAATCAAAGCCATTCCTGACAAGGTAAAAGCCATTATAGATATGGCGTCCCCGAGGAGTATTAAGAAAGTGCAGTAGCTGGCTGGTAGGGTAGTAGCCTTGAAGAAGGGGTCAAAATTTGAGTGGACCATAGAATGTCAGAAGACATTTGATGACCATGTTGCCGAACTACCAACATTAACTTCTCCCAAACAAGGCAAAACTCTATTTGTGTACCTAGCCATGAGAGAGAAGGCAGTCAATGCAGTGTCAATTAAGGAAGTTGAGAGAATCTAAAAGCCAACGTACAAGGAGCGGAAGTCCGATACTCGCCTGTAGAGAGGTATGTCTTGGCACTCGTCCATGCAGATTGAAAACTCAGGTCATACTTTCAGATTCATCCTATAGTGGTGGTGACCTACCAGCCATTGAAGCAGATCCTGTCAAAACCTAATGCATCAGGAAAGATGAATAAATGCATAGTTATTAAACTCGTCCCGGAGAGGAAACCGGCGAAGGAGGTGGGTCAACGGGTCACTGATTCAACCGGTGGGTGAGTGGTTGAACCAGTGGGTCACTAAATATATTTAAATATTATATCTTATAAATTTTGATATAGGATATATGATATAAATTGTAATAAATAATGTCATAACAAATATTCATTTAGTTTAATTTGCTATAGAATATTTAATTCATATAAGAATCAGCAAAACATAAATTTAATTAGTAATCTACCAAACTTCAAGTGTATATGTTTACTGTAATTATCTAGGTTATTTACAAATTTTAAGTGTAAAAAAATATTAAAAACAATATTTGTCTTTAAAATAAATTATGTAATATGTTATTTTTGAAATCTATTTTATAATTTATAGAATATAGGGGTCATAAGTTTTATTAAAAGATTCCAAATAAATTTGTTTTGGAGAATTACAAAAAAATAAAGATAAAATTAACAAAACATTCATATAGCATAAGAATGGCCATTACTTAACAAGTGACAAAATGGCCTGGTGGTGAGCGGCACACAAACAAGACCTTTGGTCTTGGGCTCGAATCCAAGCTGAGGCTTGGAAAAGCTTTTTTTCCTCGAAACCGGTTTGCCCACAAAATCGGCTGGGTTTCCGGTTTAATCCGGTTGAACCGCCCGTCCGTTAAAAAGTCAACAATTCACTTGCAGAAACGATCTAATTAGAGAACCGGCCCGGTTTAATAGCCGATTCACCGGGTTGATCGGTCGAACCTCCGGGCTGGGCTGGGTTTAATAACTATGGTTAAATGGGCTGTGGAGTTGTCTAAATATGACCCCGGACCCCAAACAGTCATAAAAACTCAGGCACTGGCTAATTTCATCGCAGAAGGAGTTTCTTTTGGGTTGCAGGAAGGCACAGCAGATGATGACGAGGCTGATCAGACAAGGGAAAATTTGAACAGACTGCCTTAGTATGGACATTATATATCGATGGAGCATCCAGCAGGGAAGGTCTAGACTGCTCCTCATTAGCGCTACAGGAGAAGAGTTAGCCTATGCCTTAAGGTATGACTTTAGGGCATCTAATAACAAATCTGAGTATGAAGCTCTGATCACTAGGATGGAGGTGGCTCGGAAGATAGGGCCGAGTCATTAAAAGTTTACAGTGATTCACAGTTGGTAGTAAACTAGGTCTTGCGGAACTACGAGGCTAAGAAGAAACCAATGAAGAGATACGCAAGCAAGGTACGCGAAATGAAGAGCCTGTTCGACCAATTCGATATTGAACAAATCCTGAGAAGTCAGAACAATAAGGCTAATGCCCTATCCAAACTGGCCTCTACCTCGTTCATGCCTTTGAGCAGGGAAGTTCTGGTACAGGTAGTAAGGAGAAAGGCGTATGAACAGCCGGAGGCAGCTTTGATCCAAGTGGTGAACTCGTGGATGGATCCCATCGTGAAGTATTTATCCAGTGGAGAACTCCCTCCAAACAAAAGGGAGGCCCGAAAACTCTAGCTCAGGTCACAAAGATATTTCTTCCGAGATTGGTATAAGGAGTTCGGAATTCAGCAGCACTTTACCTCTGTAGGACGCCCTCAAGCTAATAGACAGGTAGAGAACATCAACAGAACAATTTTACATGGGTTGAAAACCCGAATAGAGTCTATCCGAACAGGGTGATTAGATGAACTACCTAGCATATTTTGGGCATACTGAACTACACCCCGAACTGCCACTCAAGAAACTCCATTTCCTTTAACTTATGGAGCAGAGGCAGTGATTCCTACGGAGATTGGACTACCTCAAGTAGAGTGTAGAATTTCATAGCTCAGAATAGTGAGGAAGAGTTGAAATTCAACTTAGGCTAGTTTGAGCGGAAAAGGGAGAAAGCGGCCATAAGGATAGCTAGGTACAAGGGACAGATAGCTCAGTATTACAACGCCAAAGTTAGACACCTCTATTTCAAATCGGGAGATCTAATTTCAAGAAAGAACTCAGTAAGTCGGATCATAGGTACGAACAAGTTGGATTAGACCTGGAAGATCCATATGTAGTGAACGAGGCTAATCGAGTAGGATATTGCATGCTAACTTATCTCAATAGAGAAGAAGTCCCACGTACTTGGCATAATTCGAATTTAAAGATTTTTCATTAGGAGGTCATGATTGTCCCTCTGTTCAGTTCTTTAGTAGGTTCTCTTTTACCTTTGTTCTTGATTGGTAGTTTTTGAGTTTGAATAGACCCTTTTAAGTCTGAATGGATGTTCTATATGATTAAAAACCCAAAAAAATAACTAAGTGTTGAAAAGAAACAGAGATTTCACTCATGAGAAAAGATGATGTACAAAAGGCAAGGGATACTTTCCCTAGCCAAACTACCCCACCCTAGCCTACTCTATGCGTCTCCAGTTCGGCTCTCTTTAGAGCCCTCCTACGCTTCCTTTGGAGTTGTCACTGGTAGGGAGGGATCAGCCACCAAGTCAACAAGCTTGCGGCCTCGGAAGTATCCATCCACAAGGCGGTCGAGCTGTTGACCACCTTAGGGTTGTAATTGGGGAACTTCCCAACATCAAACCTTGGAAAGTCAAGCGCTTGCACCTCGTCCAAGGCCTTGGGGTAGTCGTGTTGAAGAACTGAGGTGTTAAGAATGGCCAGATCGGCCATAAAATCATCGGATCTTAAGAAATCTCTTACACCCAGCCTCCGACCTTCTGCAAGGGACGCTGCATGTTGGCCCTCCAGCTCGGCCGACATCCTCTGTTCGGCATCCAGTTGACCGGACAGGCCTGCAGACTTTTGAAATTCAAGCTCAAAATCGGTGTGAGCTTGAGCAAGTTGCTTCTTCAAAGCTTCAACCTCCTCAAAAGAAGGAGTGAGCTACGTTGACAGCTTGTTTTCAGCCTTGACAGTCTGGGCTAGTACCTCTGCCATGTTCTCAAACCTTCTAGCCAGTTTACCTAAAAAAAGAGAGGATGTGAAGTTTTTTCCTAACGTAGATGGGGAAGGAGAAAAAGGCAGACCAAACAAAGGTACCAACCTGAGCAGTCTCGATGTAGTAATGTTGTAAGAGAGTGGGGTTGGAAACAACCTTGATGAAGTCATAATCGTGTGGAAAGATAGCACCCTGCAATAATTCCCGAGCTACTTGAGGGAACTGAGCTCGGTCGTTGATGGATAGATTCCATGGAGGACAGAAATGCATGGGGTGGTGGTACACAGTAGGCATGGTACTCACGTCGTATGGAACCATGTTCAGATATTGCCACATATGAGGAGAAGGTTCTGTTTGGGCTTGCTCCTCAGCAGTATTAGCCCCGTAGTGTCCGAGGTAGGGCGCACTGGAGGTAGGAATCTCCTCCTGAACAGGTCAAGGAGATGAATCTGTCTAGGCCTTCTTAGCCATGGACTTCTTTCACTTCTTCTTTCATCTCTCCTCAACAAAAGCGAATTCAATGGGAACAGGAGGAGGCAGAGGAGCCGAATTGGGAGGAGCAATAATAGGTGCGGGCGTAAGAGCCGAGCTGGTAGCTCTAGGAAAGGAGAGCATCTGAGAGAACCTCTTCACTACAAAAGGAAAACAAACGACGAGTAAGAGGGAAAGCAGACATGAATAAAGAGTGGACGATCAAAAGGAAACTGGATGAACAAAATAGACACAAGCGAGTACAGGAATTCAGTTCTTTCGGTGAAAGAGCTCAAGCCTCGCTTAAGTAATCAGAAAAGTCTGCTCGGATCGGCCTAGCACCCAACAAAAGAGCAGAGGAAAACTCTTTCATATTCAACTTAACCTCCAAGTTGAGAAGGTGATTCAACTCAGATTCAGGAAAAGGAGAAGGGAAGGCATCAGAGACCTAGGTGCCCTCCCTCCAGATCGGTGGGGGAAAGCCAATGTTCTTCACGTAGAAGAACTGAGCCTTCCAACCCTTGATGGAGAAAGGGGCTCCCACGAACAGTTCGCGAGTCTGGTGTTTTACTCTGCTCCGACGAGCAAAGTAGAACTAGCCCAAAACATCGCCGCTAATTTTCATATGGAAGTAGGAGCGGAATAAATCTAAGGAGCAAGGGATTTCAAGAGTTCAGCAGAGGATGAAGAAGCCAAAGATGGACCGAACTGCGATGAGAATGAGCTGGATTATTCGAATATCCTAGAAGGTGAGAATCTCAAAAAGAAAGGCTAGGATAGAAAGGCGAAACCCGGCTATGAGTTGGTCCTTATAAACGGACACATACCCGGTGGGAGGTCTTGTCGACCTCCCCTGGCTGAGTAGCCCTAGCCTCGAACTAGGTAGGGATAGAGTATCTCCCTACCAGTTCATCGACTTCCCCCTGATCTAAGATGGGGGGAATGGAGTTGACTTACTAAAGTTGTACTCGACAGGGGGAGAAGGGATAGAAGAGGCAGCTCCAGAGGTCCCTGCGATGCCCTCAGTCATGGCCTCCCGAACAGGGACATCAGGAGAAGGCCAAGCAAGTTGTTTAAGAGAACTCATCATGTGGATGGGGAAGCGATCTGGAGTAGGGATGTACTTAGATCCAGACGAACTAGAGGAGGAAGAACTAGAAGGAGAAGTAGAGGAAGAAACTACTTCTACTGGCACTGGCCGAACTGTCCTACACCTAGGTGCTGAAGTGGTGATATTAAGTGTTCGAAGGAAGACATAAAAGAGAAGGAAAGAAGGACTTACTAGTGATGGTAGAAAAGGCAGCTTGGACACAAAAGAGTTGCTCGAAGGAGTCGAACTGGTGTGGAGGTGGAAGCACGAACAGATTAGAAGAGGGAAGATATGAAGATATGAAACTGGTGTGTGAAAATTGCAGGTGGTGGACCCTATTCATAGGGTCATCAGAGCGGGAAAACAAAAAAGTTTGAATTTAAAACTAGTGACAGTTACTGTTGAGGGATGTGACGGTTGAAATGATGGTTACACAAGAAAGAAGTGACGGTTACATAAAGCGTCTGAAGTAATGATGGCAATGGACGTGCTCTTTGGCTGCACTGACACGTTCCCAAAATTTGGTCCAGATTCATACGACCGTTCAATGACTCTGGCCTTCAAAGGGGGCCTTGTGTAGAGGGCCCAATCCTCTATGGGCACGTGTCAGTTCTACGAGCCTGTTCAGTCTTGCTGACGAGCCTGTCCGGTCCTCAACCCTAGGTCTTCTCGAGGCCGAACTAGCTAAGAGCTCTTGATTCTTCGGGATAAGGCCAAAGGTAGAGTTCAAGAGGGACTCGCTTCTAGTAACCTAGTAGGACTCATATTCGAGAATAGGATGACTATTAAGGGTAGAGGGATAACTTCAGACTCTTTCATGGCTATCCCGAAGGACTCTATAAATAATGAATTAGAGGACCAAAAGAGGTACGATATACAATACTGGCATGTCCTCTATTCCTTCTTACCTCCTAATTGACTTGAGCGTTGAAGTCACAACGGGGAGCTAGTCCGATCATTCGGCTCATTACGGGTCAATTCAAAACCTTAGCCATCTCGGCTTATTCATCAGTATACATGCCTGATACCTTATAGGAAAAACATTATCTTGTCCTTCTAACTAGGGGTGCAAACGAGTCGAGTTTTGGCCTAATCGAACTGAGCCTCCAGTTAATTTTATGAAACTCGAACTCGAGCTCGACAAGACGAGCTCAAAATGTCAAGCTCAAGCTCGAGCTCGAGATTAAAAAATAAAAAAAAATAATTATTATTTTATTTTTAAAAAATAATTATTTAATTTTAAAAATGAATAAAATAATAATTTTTTTAAGAAATAATAAAATATTAGGGATATATATGTAATTTTACTATTAAAATAAAAAAATAAAAATATATATATAATCGAGCTCGCGAGCTTAATGTTTTTTAGATTGAGCTTGACTTCATTAGCTCGAGCTTGAGTCGAGCTCGTATTCGAGCCGCTCGCGTTCTAACAGTTGAAATTGGAGTTACTTCCATATCAAGCCTATTGAGTTTTGAAACTATTTGATTCCTGGTCTTGAGCACAATTTCAATTGATGATTCCATTGCACAATAGAAACATTAAGATTATTGACGAATTAATGCTACACACCAGAATGTAAATGCTTAGTAACTCCAAGTTTCACAAAAGCGTAATTGGAGTTGTATGATGATCTTGAAGCCTATTTAAGACATTATCCTTAAGGCATTTATCACCCTTCTACATTTAGTAACTTTGTTTCTAGATTAAAACAATGTACCACTAGTATCCAACAAGAGAGAGGAAAAGTTCACAAAAATATAAAATTTCTTACAAATAATGATCATATTTAATAGTATGTTTTATCCAACAAGACTTGTATATGTTTACAAGAAATTAGCTTTTCCAATGGTCACCTAATGATCAGAAAATATCTCAGTTATTTTGGCAACCAATAGGTTACAAATAGCCATTTTTTGAACATGAAAGTTTCTAATGTATCTCTAATAAAATTGACCATTACAAGGATTTGGTCCTAGATTTGGTAGTGCACAAAACCAAAATCAAAACCTAATGAATTTCAGTACCAGTGTCCAACAAGGATCCTTCTTTAGTTCCTTTAGGATTGACATAGGATGAAATTGCTCAAAATGTGAGCATTCTAGCCACAATGTGGTTTAGGATCTAGCTTGGATCCACCAAGATCGAATGCCAGATCCGTTGATCACTCAATTGATTTGATTTATTTTTCCAAGTCTCATATCTTTCAAGACAAATTTGTACATTTTGAGTCTTGTTTGTACATTTCATATATCATTTGTACATTTCATTACGAGTTATTCCAACAACTAGATACTGTCACCATCACCTATCATCTTCACTACAATCCCAAGGAGGCAATAGCAACTAGAAGAAGCAACAATTGCCCCTCATGTGACTGCAGGCAGCCACGGCTGGCAATGCTCATTCATGTTGCTTTGTAGTGGCATAACAACTATTTTTCCTAGATTTTTTCAATAGCTTAGTTGCTGGTTGAGCCATCATGACCAATTGGTTCCAACGGTCATTCATGGTCTTTCTTTTGTATATGTATATTTTTTGTGATTCCTTCCTTCTTTTTAAACTAAGGTTTCATGCTTTTCTTTCTAAAAGCATGTTTTAATCTAACACAACTGCATAATTGAACTTGCAAATATGCAGAGAATCACAAAAGCACTTCCTTAGGCAAGATCGTAGGATTAACTAGGTCATAACTGTTGGGTTTTAGGGATACTACGCAGCGGAAAAATAAAAATTTTTCCCTAAAACCATCCAGGAATCACCCTAGATTTTACGTATGATGTACTAAAGGTAGGGTTTTAGGATTACCTTAATCCAAGCGGCGTCTCCCAGCAGCGTTGTTTGAGGATGGTCAGCCCTTAAGCAGTCCAATCGTCCTGCCTCTACTGATATCCACGCTAGAGCAACCCTGGATCGTCTCACGAACTATGTGTTTAAGAGAAAAAGTGCTAGCATTTTTACTCCTTTCAAACGTATATTTTTCTCTCTCTCTCGTATGTGACGCTCACACTCTGTATCTGTATATCAGCTAACCCCCAAACACCATTGGAGAAAGAGAGAGATATATGATTAGCTAGAATGATGAGTCTTCTTGTTTGATTCAAAGTCAAAACAATAAGACTTCTCATCACACCCGACTCTATCTATCATTATCTGATAGATAAGAGATAACCATTTACTCTTATCTGCTCAAAAAGGCATGGGATTAATTTTCCTTTAAAATTAAACCCCGATTATTTACATAGTTTCAATCCAGGATTAAATCTCTATTGCGTGTGACCCAATAGGTCCCGAATGCATTGGTAATAATTATGGTTTAATAATTAGATAAAATAAACAACTTTATTTTATCATAACTTATAATAAATAATTAATCCATAATTATAAATCACGAGCGGTGTCTAGCAACACATCGCGATTACCCAATTATTCGGAATTAGTCAAGGAAATTTGACCTAACCTTTCCGTGAAAAATTACCGTGTAATTATTATCCTTTCACCAAAGATATCCAATTAGTCAGGAATAAGGAATAAGTGCCAATTCCCTGATGACTAATTAAATTTTCTAGTTCCCGAAATTTACCCTTAATTAGGTTAAATTGAAGACATTCTTCAATTTACCTAATAGTCGACTTTAGGGTTAATTTCTCACTAGTGGCCAACCGGATATCAACTCCTTCTATCAGAGTGGTAAATCCTATCTCAATCACCCATTTTCTTTACATGCTTCACACTACATCCAACTTCTACACTTTAAGGCACTCACGAAGAGTAACAAGTAATTAGAGTCAAAATGTAACGATTCACACTCAAGATATTATGGTGATCTCAAGTCGTAGGATCACTTACACAATTTTTCACTAGAGATACACCATTGACACTAGATAGATATCCTAACGGGATCTCTAAACGGATCAATCCAATGCATTTGTACTTTCCAAATCATCTACACATTAGCCTAGGTATCATCATACCATAGCTGATGAGAACAACCACTAATGACATTAATTAGAGGCTAACTGTGTACTAGTTTTACCGTACTAAAGATGTCCTATTTCATTAGTACTATAACTAGGGCATTTTAAGAATATTACTATAAAAGCGATTGATATCTCATAGTCATCAACTCTTGTGACTACCATCACATTAGTAAACATTCTAAGGACTTTATCAGTTATATCTAATATTTAATAGATAAATAAGAAGTTATTAAAATACAAAACATATAATTTAGGAATGTATAAAATAAAACCAAATACATTGTTTTAGGGCATACATTCCAACAATCTCCCACTTGCACTAAAACACATTATCCATGTTTTTCATCCCATAAGATAATACATGACTATCATGCTTCTTTTGAGGAAGAACTTTAGTAAGAGGATTTTATCCTCTGTGGAGACTCTCTCTATCTTTACATCATTCCTAGCAACGATTTCTCTAATCAAGTGAAATTTCCGAAGCACATGTTTGGATCGCTGATGAGACCTAGGTTCCTTGGCTTGAGCTATGGCTCCATTGTTATCACAGTACAAAGTGACCGGATCAACAATGGTTGGAACCACACCAAGTTCAGTTACGAACTTCTTGATCCAAACTGCTTCCTTAGCTGCTTCCGCGGCCGCAATGTACTCAGCCTCTGTTGTAGAATCTGCTGTGGTGTCTTGTTTGGAACTCTTCCAACAGACAGCACCTCCATTAAGAGTAAAAATGAAGCCTGACTGTGATTTACAATCATCCTTATCTGATTGAAAACTCGCATCAGTATAGCCTTTGAGCTCTAACTCACCCTTTCCATATATTAAGAACAAATCTTTCGTCCTTCTTAAGTACTTAAGAATGTTCTTAACGGCTATCCAATGACCCTCACCTGGATTAGCTTGAAATCTGCTTGTGACACTCAGAGCATAGGAGACATCAGGTCTTGTACATAACATAGCATACATAATTGATCCAATTGCTGAAGCATATGGAACATTGTGCATCTTATCAGTCTCAACTTGTGTCTTTGGACACATGTTTTTAGAAAAGCTTATACCATGAGTCATAGGTAAATTACCCCTCTTAAACTGATCCATGCTAAACCTTTTTAGCACTTTCTCTATGTATGTAGATTGTGAAAGACCCAGTAGCCTTTTAGATCTATCCCTATAGATCTTAATGCCTAATATATAGGCCGCTTCTCCTAAATCTTTCATGGAAAAGTTCTTCGACAACCAACCCTTTACCGATTGTAACATCGATATATTGTTTCCCATTATTAAAATGTCATCTACATATAAAATAAGGAAAACAATCAAACTCCCACTAACTTTCTTATACACACAAGGTTCAACGGATTCTTGAGAAATCCAAACTCTTTGATCGTCTCATCGAATCGGATGTTCCAACTCCTAGATGCTTGCTTAAGTCCATAAATAGACTTTTGTAACTTACATATTTGACTAGGATTTGTAGATGTAAAGCCTTCAGGTTGTGTCATATACACATCCTCATGCAATGTCCCGTTAAGGAACGCGGTCTTTACATCCATCTGCCAAATCTCATAGTCATGATATGCTGCTATGGCAAGCAATATCCGAATGGATTTAAGCATAGCTACTGGTGAGAAAGTTTCATCGTAATCGATTCCCTCTTTCTACTTGTAGCCTTTGGCTACCAGTCTAGCTTTATAGGTAACCACATTACCATCCATGTCAGTCTTCTTCTTGAAGATCCATTTACACCCTACAGGTTTTATCCCTTCAGGTGGATCAACTAAGGTCCACACCTTATTGTCATACATGGAATTTATTTCAGAATTCATGGCTTCTAACCATTTAGAGGAGTCTGGATTACTTATTGCCTCTTTGTAGGTAGTAGGTTCGTCATCTTGAATGACTAGAACATCATTGCTATGGCTCACAAGAAATTGGTATCTCTTGGGAGTTGAGCGTGTTCTTACTGACCTACGAAGCCCTTGTGTATTAACAGCTTCAGTATCTACCCCATCATTATGTGGTTGAAGCTGTTCTTCATGAGATCGTTCAATGTTTGTTGGATGATCCTGAATTTCTTCAAGATCTATTCTACTCCCACTGCTTCTTTCTAGAATGTATTCTTTCTCTAGAAAAATAGCATGTTTTGAGACAAACACTTTTTTCTTCAATTGGATTGTAGAAATAGTATCCTATAGACTCTCTTGGATACCCTACAAACAAACATTTGTCAGATCTAGGTTCAAGCTTGTCTGACTCTGCCCTCTTCACATAAGCTGGGCAGCCCCAAACCTTCATATAAGACAGATTTGGTTTCTTTCCTTTCCATATCTCATATGGTGTGGAGTCGACAACTTTAGTGGGTACTCTATTAAGAGTGTAAGAGGCTGCATCTAATGCAAATCCCCAAAACGATTTTGGGGCACTTGAGTGGCTCATCATAGAACGAACCATATCCAATAAGGTTCGGTTTCTCCTTTCAGATACACCATTTAACTGTGGTGTACCTGGAGGAGTCCATTGTGGAACTATTCCATTATCCTTTAAATAAACTCCAAACTCGTCATTTAAGTATTCTCCACCACTATCAGATCGTAGTATCTTAATACTTTTATTGGTTTGTTTTTCTACTTCATTCTTGAATTCCTTAAACTTTTCAAAGGATTCAGATTTGTATTTCATTAAATACACGTAACCATATCTCGAATGGTCATCTGTGAAGGTGATGAAGTATGAAAAATCTCCTCTAGCAGTGATCGACATTGGGCCGCACACATCAGTATGTACTAGCCCAAGTAAATCACTGGCTCGTTCCCCTTTTCCCGTGAAGGGCAATTTGGTCATTTTGCCAAGTAAACAAGCTTCGCACGTATCATATGATTCATAATCAAATGAATCCAAGTATCCATGTTGGTATAACTTGGAGATGCGTTTTTCATTTACATGACCAAGCCTACAGTGCCAGAGGTAGGTTTTATTTAGTTTATCTGTTCTCATTCTTTTTTCACTCACATTGAGAATTTGATGATCAAGATCTAGAATATATAAACCGTTATTCCAACTTCCAGAACCATAAAACACACCATTTTTAGAAAAAGAACAACATTTATTCTCCTGGGTTATCCGAAACCCATTTAAATCCAAACAGGAAATGGAAATGATGTTTGTAGTAAGTGCTGGAACACAGTAACAATTTAATAATTCTAAAATCAATCCACTGGATAAAGTGATATAATAAGTCCCTACAGCTAAAGCAACAACTTTTGCTCCATTGCCCACACGTAAGGTGACTTCTCCTTTTCCCAGCTTTCTACTGTCCCTTAGACCCTGCATAGATGTGCAAATATGAGAACCACATCCGGTATCTAATACCCAAGAGTCTGATTTGGAAGTAGACACATTAATCTCAATCATATATGTACCTGATGATGAAGCTTCAGCAAGCTTCTTTTGCTTCAGGCTCTCCAAGTATGACTTGCAGTTCCTTTTCCAATGTCCAGTTTGATTACAATGGTAGCAGGTTGCTTTGGACTGGTCCGCCTTTGCCTTTTTGGGCTTTTGGGTGGGCTTGTTTTTGGATTTCTTAAATCAATTTTCTTGTCTCTTCCTCTTCTTAGAGGAAGTAACGACAAGCACACCAGTAGAGCCTTTTCCCTTTTTGATTTCATTCTCAGCAGTTTTCAGCACATTCAACAATTGAGGCAAAGTGTGCTGTAGATTATTCATCTGATAGTTCATAACAAACTGTGAGAAAGAATCTGGCAGAGATTGGAGCACTAAATCAACATTCAGCTCCTGATCCATCTTAAAGCCTAATTCGACCAGTTTTTCAATTAGCCCAATTATTTTTAAGACATGCGGAGCAACAGGTGCTCCCTCTGCCATCTTGCACCTGAACAATTCTTTAGAGGTGTCATATCTAACCATCCTTGATTGTTGTTCAAACAACTCTCTCAGGTGTTGTACAATATCATACGCCCCCATGTTCATGTGCTGCTGCTGAAGCTGAGGAGTCATGGAAGCTATCATGATACATGAAGCTTCCCTATTGTCATCCTTATGTTTCTTATAAGCATTTCTAGCAGCAGCAGGTGCAGTAGGTTCAGGCTCTTGAGGCATTGGACCATCAAGTACATACTCAATTTTCTCATGAGTGAGAACGATAAGGACATTACGATGCCAATCAAGAAAGTTCGTGTCGTTGAGTTTGCAGTCAGTAAGAATAGTACGAAGGCTCAAATTGTTACTCATTCTACAACAAAATGAAAGATAGAATTTGTTAGAAAAATGTTTTGTTTAATAAAATCATAAAAACTTCATAAATTATGATTTTATTTCCACTATTGTTTTTCAAATCAATTACCCTCTAAAATTGAATCGGGAATTTCTAAAATTCCATAGTGGCTAGGATCCTATCTTAATTTATTTCGACCATGAGTGTGTCCCAACAAATCGAAAATAATTATGAAAGGTAGGTACTTTTACCAATTACAACTTATTGTAATTCCTAGATCAGTTGGGTATCAACTCTTGACTTTAAATCTCTATGGATCAACCCAACACTTGCCTCTAAAATTAATGATTTTGAGTGAATCCCAACAAATCATTATTTTAGCTAAATCAAACACATCATTCTTGAGAACATTTCTCATAGCAAAAACACGTAGTAAGTAAGGCAGCCTTGGGTGAATCCCAACAAGCTAGCACTTAATAACTACTCTTGTTTTATACTATAATGATGGAAGGCATTTTATTGATTTAATATCATAGTTGAGGGATTTGTCTCTTTTCCAAAAATATTTTATAATTAAAAATTTTTGAAAAAATTACTCATTTGGTCTCATCAATAAACATGCATATAACCATATCAAACTTATAAACATGAATTTAAATCGTGGATGGTTGTGGATATTCCTAGACTAATTTCCCCGGCCATTAGGAAAATTAGCATGAGACTAAAATCTTTAATACCGAGACGAACCCCTTCGTTGTAGTATGCCTCCTTTCTTCTTTTCAAAGTTACAATTTCTATATAAATAATATAAATTCCTATCATTTATTCCTATCTATTGTACATTACAAATAGTATAGAAGAAACCCCGAGTTACATTCGGGGGGAATTCAGATGAGAAAAGAAATTACAATTAGAAAATAAGAAAGGCAGGACACGCAGGCCCTATTTTAAAATTAATTACAACCATTCAAACCTAGAATGATTGTAACCTTCCAAAATACCACAATCATATTGCGTGCTATATCCACAACCATCCACCATGCATTTTCACAATTTAAACAACTTTAAATAAAAGAAAAGCATGTAAAATAAGCAATCTCAATTCATGAATTAATTGAATTTAATTCCTAAGGTCCCAAACAAAATTTTGGGTCCATGCATATGCGAGAATAATTGGTAAAATTAAATTTTATTAGGTCAACTTTATCCTCAACTAATTTGAGGAAAGAATGGGAAAATAATTCAAATTAATCAAATTAGTTCTAAATTAATTCCCAACCTAATACTATATGAAATAAATGATTCCATAACACATTTTAACAATTAAAATGGGATTTAATTCAGAAGATTGCCAAAAGTTCAAAACTTCAAGTTTTAGGAGAAAAAAAAAATTTCTAAACCATTCTTGCAATTGTTTTCTATCATCACCGGCAACTACCACTGGACACCACCACTTCAGTCACCACCGCTGAGGTCTCCACTGACCATCAACGGCAGCAACACCTAGCGGCAGCCACCAGGGAGTTCACTGGAAACAACCAGTCGGCTGCAACATCAAGCTGCAAAGTTTTCCCGTGCCTGATTGCTGCTGCTTCTCGTTGTCGCACCTGCTTGCTAGATAGCGGAGCTACCACCGCAACAGCCACCACCACTGGAGTCTCCACTGACCACCAGTGGCAGCGGCTCCTGGTAGCAGCCACCGCGGGTCATGGGCAGCAACCGTGAGGAGGCTGCTGCTCCCTTGCTGATGTCTGCAGCAAAATTTGCTGCGTTTTTGTCCCAGAGAGCTCATAGCTCTTCTACCCAGCAACCACTACCAGGCGTACAACCTTCCACTGCCACCATGGCCTCACATGGCAGCAGCAGCTGGCGGCAGCCCTTGCAGCCGCTACATCGCAGCAACCGCAGGTTTGCAAACGCAAACTTACTATGTCGGTTTTTTTTTTTTTCTTTTGGTCCAATGATCATCCTGCAACTTTTGCAGATGATCAACTATGACCATGGGTGACCCAAATCCACGAAAGAAGGGGAAAAAGGAAAAAACCAGGTGCTTGTGAAAACCTGCGACTGCGGCCACGGCTTTCAAAAACTTTCAAAAACCAGGTTTTCAAAAGATTTCATGCAAACCTTTTTTTTTTTTTTTCTTGAAAAACGAAAGTTGCTTTTCCCATAATTCCGCATATTCAATTAGATCCAATAAGCAATATTAATCCATGAATCCAAAATTGCCTAAAATCATACGTAAAATTCTTAGGGATGGCTCTGATACCACTGTTGGGTTTTAGGGATACTACGCAGCGGAAAAATAAAAATTTTTCCCTAAAACCATCCAGGAATCACCCTAGATTTTACGTATGATGTACTAAAGGTAGGGTTTTAGGATTACCTTAATCCAAGCGGCGTCTCCCAGCAGCGTTGTTTGAGGATGGTCAGCCCTTAAGCAGTCCAATCGTCCTGCCTCTACTGATATCCACGCTAGAGCAACCCTGGATCGTCTCACGAACTATGTGTTGAAGAGAAAAAGTGCTAGCCTTTTGACTCCTTTCAAACGTATATTTTTCTCTCTCTCTCGTATGTGACGCTCACACTCTGTATCTGTATATCAGCTAACCCCCAAACACCATTGGAGAAAGAGAGAGATATATGATTAGCTAGAATGATGAGTCTTCTTGTTTGATTCAAAGTCAAAACAATAAGACTTCTCATCACACCCGACTCTATCTATCATTATCTGATAGATAAGAGATAACCATTTACTCTTATCTGCTCAAAAAGGCATGGGATTAATTTTCCTTTAAAATTAAACCCTGATTATTTACATAGTTTCAATCCAGGATTAAATCTCTATTGCGTGTGACCCAATAGGTCCCGAATGCATTGGTAATAATTATGGTTTAATAATTAGATAAAATAAACAACTTTATTTTATCATAACTTATAATAAATAATTAATCCATAATTATAAATCACGAGCGGTGTCTAGCAACACATCGCGATTACCCAATTATTCGGAATTAGTCAAGGAAATTTGACCTAACCTTTCCGTGAAAAATTACCGTGTAATTATTATCCTTTCACCAAAGATATCCAATTAGTCAGGAATAAGGAATAAGTGCCAATTCCCTGATGACTAATTAAATTTTCTAGTTCCCGAAATTTACCCTTAATTAGGTTAAATTGAAGACATTCTTCAATTTACCTAATAGTCGACTTTAGGGTTAATTTCTCACTAGTGGCCAACCGGATATCAACTCCTTCTATCAGAGTGGTAAATCCTATCTCAATCACCCATTTTCTTTACATGCTTCACACTACATCCAACTTCTACACTTTAAGGCACTCACGAAGAGTAACAAGTAATTAGAGTCAAAATGTAGCGATTCACACTCAAGATATTATGGTGATCTCAAGTCGTAGGATCACTTACACAATTTTTCACTAGAGATACACCATTGACACTAGATAGATATCCTAACGGGATCTCTAAACGGATCAATCCAATGCATTTGTACTTTCCAAATCATCTACACATTAGCCTAGGTATCATCATACCATAGCTGATGAGAACAACCACTAATTACATTAATTAGAGGCTAACTGTGTACTAGTTTTACCGTACTAAAGATGTCCTATTTCATTAGTACTATAACTAGGGAATTTTAAGAATATTACTATAAAAGCGATTGATATCTCATAGTCATCAACTCTTGTGACTACCATCACATTAGTAAACATTCTAAGGACTTTATCAGTTATATCTAATATTTAACAGATAAATAAGAAGTTATTAAAATACAAAACATATAATTTAGGAATGTATAAAATAAAACCAAATACATTGTTTTAGGGCATACATTCCAACAATAACTTGATTATAAATATGGATTTTTCGAGAGTAATGATAATGTTAAGTTTACGAATGAAACACCATACCTTTAATGGTACAATCCACCTTACTTGCACAAATGTTAAGGTAGAAAAGCCCACCTTCTCCATCTCTCCTTGCTGCATGATTTCCTCTTCCTTTCTCTCTCCCATGTTTCCTTTTTCGTTTTCTAGAGAAAGGACCAAACAGGGAGACTTAGTTCTAAGTTGTATTTATAGGTGTAGATGGAAAGATCTAGTTCTTGTTTCTATTGATGTGGGATCATGAGAGTATACTTGCAGCTTAAGATATCGAGAAGCTATTCTTTTTTCTTCCTCCCTTTTCTTCCTAGACTTTGGCCTTTTGTCCTTTTTTTTTGTCGCAGAATTGGCTATGGCCTGAGGTCGGTTGTTTTCCCCTTTTTTTTGCCAAATCATTAAACCTAAATAATTTAAATAAAATCTTGGGCCTAATAATTATAATGAAAGAAAGGCTAACAAAATTTTGGGTCATAATACAAACATATTCTTGATGATTATTTCCTTATGTCTATACTAAATACTTTAGCAGCTTTAGGCACAAAATATTCATTTTCATCAATTTTTGTAGGCATAAAAACTCAATTTTTCAAATAAACTCCATATACGAAAACCATATGATCACCCAATTTACATTTTAATACAATTCCTATCACACGATGGATCTTCTATTCCACTCTTTGTTTCACTTTTATTATATTGTTATTTCTTCTCCATAACTATCATATTTTAATTATTTTATTTTCTTAAGATCCAATAGCTATTAAATGAGTAGTACACAAAATTTAACAAAGTCAAAAAATTAAAATACACAAAAAATGAGATTTTTGATAAATTTTTTACTATACATTTTTATTTTCTATTATATATTGAGGTTTTGAGACCTTTGTATTTATGTTTTACTATGTTAATAGTTATTGCATCTTAAGGAAACAAAAAAGAATTAAATTATGATGTTTATGAAGGAGAAATATGAATATAATAAAAAGCGGGACAGAGAACGGAATAGAAAATAGGACAGAAGATCCCTTGCATTCCAATAGGATTAATAAGTAGTAATAAAGATTAGTGGTTTGTTTGAGAAACTTTGTTGTAGATCTTGCTCACGGTGACTAAACTTATAATGATTAAGAATATCTAATCTAGCACCGGTTCTCCCAAATAGGCCAACTTAGAGTAAGATGAATAATTTAATGCCTAAATGACTGATTTTTCTATTTCAAAACAATTTCAAAACCAAACTAAAATTAGCTTTCCTAGTATCAAATTAATATCAAAGTTATGTACATGAAAGCAATATCAAAATCAAAAGAAATAAAAGTATGAGGATAGATGCATCCACTACAAAAGTCTTCCCTTTATGATTTTGACATCAAATCACTTCCACTGGATTGAGTCTCATTTTCATAGTGGTGAAACTCCAACCATTAGTTTTGCCCCTTTTCGTGCATTAGGAAAAGGACTTAAATTATAATCAGGGTTAATTTCAATAAACCCTCTTAAAAATGCTTCTTTCTCATACTATTCCCTTGAATGCTTAATTGAATCAATCCACTCCTGTATTCCTATAATTTAATAATCATGTATAATTTAATTAGACAGCCTAACTTTGGGCTCAATTTGGCATGTGCAAAGCATATAGTTTTGTGAATTGGTATTATTGCCCCCAAGTTCTTAATTATGAAATTATTGAATTACTTTTTCTTGATGCAAAATTTTCCAAAACATTATAGAAATTCCTTGTATCACTAAAAATTCTAATTCTGTGCAGTTTTTGATTACTTATAATTTTATTTTATTTTACTACACATTATCTTATGGATACTATTTTCGGTATCTTTGTTATAGTTATAAAATAGTTGAAAAAAATGGCATTCGTAAGTACATTGTGTTGTATGTGATAATGAGGATAGCCTTACCCATTGTTTCCTTGGATGTTGGTTGGCTAGGCAGGTGTGGGAGAAGATAGAACAGACATTGGGATTACATATAGCGCTATCCGATGACATTATGCTCCAACTACAAAACTGGTGGTCGCATTGCTCGAGAGGGACACTACAAACTCAGCTGACTCAGATAATCCCATTATTCACTTATTGGGAGCTATGGAAAGCTAGGAATACAGCCATCTATGAGGGAGGTGTATTGGCGGCTAGCCAGTTTTATCACCGAGTGATTGAATTGCTCCATGGCATTTCCTTGGCTCATCCTTTTACCTCGGACTGCAGCAACGGAATGGAGCTTCATCGGATGGTTTGGTTACACATCTCCAAGCGTTCCAAGCCCACAAGATGCCTACCTATGGCTTGGTCACTACCCACAGAGCCATTCGTAAAACTGAATGTCGATGGTGCCTCACTAGGGAATCCAGGAAGCTCGGGTGGAGGTGGAATTGTTCGAAGCTCCAGTGGCCAAGTCATAGCTGCTTTTTCTTCACACTATGAGTACCAAACCAACATGAAAGTTGCAGCTAAGGCGCTATTCGAAGGTCTGAAGCTATGCTTAGCTTTGGGATGCATTCATGTGGAGGTTGAAATGGACTCTCTGGTCTTGTTAAACATTGTGAAAGGCTTGCATAGCTGGCCATGGAGAATTGATGCAAAGGTTATGAGGATTCGACATTTGCTAACATAGGCTGTTTGCACCCTAACACACTGCTACAAGGAGGTTAACACAGCAGCGGATGACTTTGCAATACTGGCTGCACAGTCACAGCAATCGAGTGCCTTTGACGCGTACTCACTTCCATCAAGAACTAAAGGGATTTCGCGGCTAGACTCAGAGCAATTCCCGTACCTTAGGCACGTTAGGAAGCAACTCCCACGTTGAGTCTTTGGGTTTTTTTAGCTCTCTTTTCTATTGTAATGTGGCTTTTGCGATTCAAGGGCAAAGCAAACACCCACTTCACTATTGGAAAGAACAATAACGAAGCTGTAAGGGAGTAAGTACTCCTTATTTATTTTCCTTCATAGGCTGCATGTCAGCTTTCTCCAAATGCTTTGTAACTCATATCCTTTTTGCTATCAATAAAATAAAAGGGGTAGCGTCCCTCCCCCGTATACGAGGTTTGCCAAAAAAAAAAAGTACATTGTGTTGTATATTTCATAAGTTCAAAAGTTATTACAATAAGTCTAATATTCCTAGTACATCTTGACTTATTTTATTAGTTCAAAAGTTGTTCAAAACTTTTTTTTGTGAAATTTTTATGGTATGGGGAAGGTGTGTTGGTTAGTTCACAAAACCATGTGCATTGTACACGCCAAATTCAGGTCAAAATGAGGGCTCTACCCAACCTAATTGTATCTCATTTACAAGTTTATAATAGCACAAGTGTTGAATTGATATAATTAGACATTCAAAAGAGGCCCAAACAACACTCTTCAATTATTGTGAGGGTTTATTGTCATAAAACCTTAAAATTATTCCCTACATTAGAGAAGAAATTCTACCAAGCAATCCTAGTTCAAGGATAAATATCAACTAGATTGGCTCACAACTTGTGTAGAATTGACTATAACTTATTTAGCTCTTATGACATCTTATGGAATTCATATGGATTTGCTTTTCAACCAAAATACTCTCTGCAAGGTCTGTCTAGTGTCTTCAGACACTATCGTTAAGGACAAACAATATTCAATTTTGTGCAAAATTAGAGTCTTCTATAAAATACAAATAACATTTTAGTTTGAGTTAGGTAAGGCTCGGGTTTGGAAGCAGTTTTGGAAGCAGAAGGCTCGGGTTAGGTGGCTTCAGGAGGGAGATCGAAATACAAGGTTCTTTCATTCTGTCGTCAAAAATAGAAGGGTACGTTCGATCATTCACAGGATTAGAAATGGGCAAGGGGAGTGGGTGGAGTCGGATGATGGGATTGGAGTAGAGGCGATACGGTATTTCGAGGGGTTGTTTACGGATCAGCGTCCAGCATCTTCTTCTGAGTTGCTTCAGCATATCCCAACAATTTTGACTGATGAGGAGAATGATTTGTTGGAGCAGTTTCCCTCTGCGGTGGAGATTCGAAATGCGGTTTTTGCGATGGATGGGGAGAGTGCACCGGGGCCGGATGGATATACGGGTAAGTTCTTTACGGTTGCTTGGTCAGTTGTCGGTGCGGATGTTGTTAGCGCAGTGTGTAGTTTTTTCTGTGGGGCGGAGTTGCCTCGGGCTATTACAGCGACCTCCATTGCACTCATTCCTAAGGTTGGGCACCCACAGGATTTTTCTCAGTTTCGCCCGATTAGCTTGTGTAACTTTGTTAACAAGTTGATTTCGCGAATTTTGGCGGATCGCTTGGCCCGAATCCTTCCAAGGATTATTTCCCCACAGCAGAGTGGTTTTGTTCGGGGGCGGCTTATATCGGATAATTTCTTGCTGGCACAAGAGTTGCTCTCTAATATAGGGAGGACCTCCAGAAATGCCGATGTAGCTCTGAAATTAGATATGTCAAAGGCTTATGACCGTGTTTCCTGGATTTTTTTGACAATGGTTTTGAGGAGATTTGGTTTTAGGGAGCAATGGATTGATAGGATTTGGAGATTGGTCTCGAATGTTTGGTTTTCGGTCCAAATCAACGGGGCCAGTGTGGGTTTCTTTAAGTCTACGCGAGGGCTTCGTCAAGGGGACCCGTTATCCCCAGGTTTGTTTATTATTGGCGCTGAGGTGCTGTCCCGCTCTTTGAACCAGTTAGTGGAGCATCGGGAGTTCAAGTGCTTTTCAGTTCCGCGGGGCTGTCCTATGATCACGCATCTCAGTTATGCAGATGACGTCCTGGTTTTTTCAGGTGCTTCATCCGCTTCGCTGAGATGTGTTATGCAGATTATTGGAAAATATGAAGCAGTTTCGGGGCAGGAGATTAATGTTCAAAAGAGTGGGTTCATGGTGCATGCTAAACTGCCTAGTCAGTGTGTGGCAAGGATTCGACGGGTAACTGGATTTGGTCTGAAGTCGTTTCCCGTGCGTTACTTGGGGTGTCCGCTTTTTGTGGGGCGCCGGAAGTGTCTATACTTCATGGAGCTGGTACAGTCAGTTATTTCTAAAGTTTCTTCATGGCGATCCAGATTTCTATCCAATGGGGGTCGGATTGTACTCATCAAACACGTGCTTTCAGCAATCCCAACTCATTTATTGGCAGCTTCATGTCCTCCAAAGGGAGTTCTAGCTTTAGTTGAACGGGCTATGGCAAATTTTCTCTGGGGGGAGCGGGAAGGTGGCCTCCGACATCATTGGATTAAGTGGGCAGACCTGTGTGCCGACTCGTCACAGGGCGGGGTTGGTGTTCGATCGCTTCTGGATGTTCATACAGCATTCTCATTCAAATTGTGGTGGCGTTTCCGTACGGGAGAGTGTTTATGGGCGACATTTATGAGAGCCAAGTATTGTCGGCAGAGTCATCCATGCATGGTAGCGGCGGGTCAGGGCAGTTCATATATGTGGAGGCGTTTGCTTCAGATTCGTGAGGTGGCGGAGCAAAATCTTTGGTGGGAGATGCGGTCGGGACAGTGTAATTTCTGGTTCGACAATTGGATGGGTTCTGGTCCTCTGTGTCAACGGTTACAAAGTGTTTCTGATCACTTAGTTAGGGATTTCGTATTGAATGGAAGGTGGAATCAACAGTTGCTACGGCTTTGGGTTCCTGATGACATAGTATCAGAGATAATTACTAAAGTTGCCCCAGTGGGATCCGCGGATGATCGTGCGGTGTGGGCCTTGACAGAGTCAGGAGATTTCTCCATTGCTTCCACATACGTGCTGCTTGGTAGTCAGACCCCCTCATCTTTCATGTTTGATAGGGTTTGGCACCCTGTAATTCCAATCAAGATATCATTCTTCATGGTAAGATTGCTGCGGGATCGTTTACCGTTGGCATCGTCCCTAGGAAGGTTGCAAGTCTATGGCCCTTCCAAGTGTTTTTGCTGCTTGGCCTCGCAATCTGAGTCGTTGGATCATGTCTTTGCGGAAGGTGAGTTAGCTCTTTTTCTGTGGACCTTTTTTGGGAATAGCGCTGGAGTGAGTTATAGAGGTATGGGGGTGCGGTCGCGTTTGGCGGCTTGGTGGTGCCAACCGGTTCGGCACTCTCGTCTGGAATCATTACATTCGGTTTTGCCTTGCATTATTTGTTGGCATATTTGGTTGGCACGGAATCTTGCAATTTTTGAAGGGCAACTCCTGCGTCGACAGACCATTTGTGACCGTATCTTGGCAGATGTCGTAGGGCTATTTTCCAAGAAGTTTGCAGGTGAGTTTTTTGGGGTTGGCTCCTGGTCGACGGTCCTCTCCATCTTCTCTGGGTGGAGGCCTCGGTATTCCCATAGAGTGGTTTGTTGGGAATTTCCAGTCCAGGGAGCCTTCAAGTTAAATACGGATGGGTGCTCGCTTGGCAACCCGGGCGTTAGTGGCGGGGGTGGTGTGCTTAGGGACTCGTCTGGTGCTTTGTTGTTTGGCTTTTCTGTTCCGTTTGGGGAACTTACATGTCTGCAAGCGGAGATAAAGGCTTTGGTGTTTGGGGTGCAACAATGCCGTCTTCGGGGTTTCTCGCGGATTCGGGTGGAGGTGGATTCTCTTGTGTTAGTCAACCTCCTGGTAAGACAAGTCAGGTGTCCGTGGTCAGTTCGGTCGGATCTGGAATCGTTACGGGCTGTCCAAGGGTTGGAGTGGACGGTGGGGCATTGTTATCGGGAAATGAATCAAGTGGCGGATGCCTTAGCCAAGGTTGGGGCACATTCTGAGGGTATTATTTTGTATACGACACAGTCTGAGTTGCCAAGGGTGGCAAGGGGGGCCTTAGGTTTAGATAGGTCGCAGATTCCTGCGATTCGTACTCGAGCTATTTCTCACTGAAGCCTGTATATTTTGATTTTCTTGATTCTAATAAAATCGTAGTATAAAAAAAAAAAAGGTAAGGAAAGAGCCAATTTAAAAATGATTGATCAAAAACAAATGAGTAACAAATGTAGAGACAAAAGATGATTAAAAAAGGAATATGATGATCAACCAATGGCCAAATCATTCTAAAAAAGATGTAGACAAATTTAATCTAGATAGATTTGGCCACTAGAATTCTAGGAGCAGTTTTAGAGAATGAATCAACTAATATCTATTTCAAGAAAGGCTTTTTTTTAAAATTTTAGGGGACCTTTCATATTTTACGTAAAGTGCTATTCTATGAGTTTTTTTTTATAGTAGAGACAATCCGGAGGGGGGCATAGACCTTACCTCCCAGGAGCACAATGCAATACTTAAGTTACGTGAATAGAAAGGAGGGGTACAACTCCCAAACAAATAGTTGCCCTAGCATTTCTAAGGGAAGGAAGACCAATTCTGTCCAGCCTAAACGCCCCTCGGGCTTTAGTAGGGAGATTCGAAAACTGATGATAGGTTCTATCACCACCTTCGTCGCAACCAATATTAGATAAGCAATACGCCACTTGATTACCTTCTCGGAAGCAATGACAAATGCAGATGAAATGGGACGAAAGCTGAAGGAGGGCCCAAACTTCTGTATCAATACTCCACAGGCATCGAATTGCTTGCTTCAATATTTGGACTAGTACCAAAGAGTCCACTTCAACTTGCACTCTCACATATGTGAAATACACAAATTAATCCCAAAGAGAAGGGCCCTCGCCTCAGCTTGGATGCTAGTACTACTCCCAAAAAATATGGAGAAAGCGAGCATGAGCTTCCCCTCACCATCGCGCAAGAGTCCACCACCCCCTGCCCTCCCAAGGTTGCCTCTTGAACGGCCATCCGTGTTGAGTTTAAAACATCCCATAGTTGGCCTCAACCACTTCACCAACCTAAACGAGACCTGCTTACAAACAGAGACGAGAGAAGCATAAAATTCTAGCCATGTTGTAAGGACAACGGAGGACCCTGGGAACTGCAAATTGAAGAGATTCCTTAAATCGTCAAAAATAAATCACAAATAGCATCAGAAGCCTAGACTTTCCCTTCGAACCGCGCTTTGTTCCTAGCCTTCCAAATATTCCAGCAAATCAAAGAGGGGATAATCAGGTGAACAAATTGCAGAAATACATTCGTACATGAACTAAACCACCAACTAGCCATGTAAACCCGTACCCAAGCCCACAAGTTCAAAACCCCTGTAGCAGAACCAAAAAATTTCCATATCGCAACGACTACCTCACCCCCACAAAAAATATGGTCTAGAGTCTCAACATTTGCCTTGGTACAACAAAAACTTAGAGGGGCCAAATATACCAAATTTACATACCGTAGAGTCCAAAGGCAACCGATTTCTTAGTAATCGAAGCAGAAAGAAAGATATTTTCCACGGAATTCTGGGATGCCAAACCCTAGAGAAGATAAAAGACCGCGGTACTTGAGTGCGCACCACATCAAAAGCCGTGCGCAGCGTGAAGACTCCAGATTGTGAGGGTGCCCAGACCATTAAGTCATCCACACCCTCTTCAATCTTAGGGAGAGCGAACTGGCTAATCTCGTTTATTATGTCATCAGGCACCCACACCGCCAATAACTGAAAATTCCATCTGCCATATATTAAAAAATCAGAATCACTATGGAAGACCCAAATTTCTTAAAATTATTTTGTAAAATAGAAAACTATTACAAGTTTAACTCAAACAAAAAATTAGAATACAAAAGTTTAATATACTTATACTAAGAAGACAAAACGATAAATTGGTTAATAAGAGACAAAGCATGACCTGAAAGTCAATGTAATAAAAATATTTTTATGTAAATTTAAAACTTAATTAAAAAATACCATAATCAACTCCATTTAGTAGGCTTTTCTTGAGCATATTTCCTCTCTTATCACCTTGTCTTCTTAACAACGAACCACAAGAGTTTCATAGCTATCAAACTTCCATACTTCACCAAACTCAATAAATATGTTTGTCATGTCAAAATAAGAATTAGAACAACATAACCTTCACTCTATCAAATTATTGGAGCAAATAGAACAGTGATGATGATGGTCAAATTTGGCTAAGTTTTGGTTTTGGAATCTAAATCTAACACTAGTTTGAAGTCTTACCTATTTTAAAAATTGTCTAAATCTACTAAATCAAATAAGTTCAAAATTTAGCAAGTTCAAGATGTTCTAGGAATTTTGTACAAGCTAGAACCTATTGAATGTCATAGAACTAAATCTAAATAAAAAAGTTAGCTCGAACTTAATTGGACTAGAAATATTAAGTCCTCGTTCACGAACATAAGAGGCATCTGGAGAAATTGAAATATAAAGTATGAATTATTCTACAATTATAAAATAACATTAGTTTGATAATAAGCTACTTCAGCGTTAAATTGGTTGTTCAAATATTACTATTTAGTAATAATAATTACATAGTAATATTAAAAAAGGTGTGTTTGAAAAACAAACTTAAGAGATAGTGTATGAAAGTGTGCTTATGTGTGGGGTAGAAGGAATGGTGTGTGTATGTGAATCAAGAGATATATAGTGTTTGAAAGTGTATGAGACAAGAAAAATGTCTATCTGTATGTGTGTTAGAGAAATATTGTGTTTGAAAGTGTGTGCTTTTGAGAGAGAGAGAAAGAGAGAACATGTGTACACATGAAAGTACGTTTGAGAAAATGTGTGTATGTGTGTCTAACATAAATAAAAATTAAGTGAGTACCATTATACTGATACAAAATATAGTAGATTAAGTGATGGAATTTGCATTTAAATTTTCTATGTAAATTAATGGATGCTTAATGTATTCTAAAACAAGAGAATTGATTGGTGTAAAATTTCATGTGTTTTCATATTCATTTAAGTCCAATTGTATGTGCTTCAAGTGTTAAATCTTACATTTTAGAATAGTGAATTTTAAGCTTACACATGGTTTGAAATTACATTGCAAAATTATTGATAGAATTAGTGCTCAATAAATCGTTCTTGTAGGTTTTGGAGCATGTTTGGATGTGAATTCGAGTTGAGAAGTGTCATATAAGAATGTGCACGAAAATCAAGAAAGAAAAGTGCGAAAAACTATTTAAGGAATTTACGATCGGCTCTAGGTCCAAAATAAGACCATCAAAACTAGTCATGGAAAACTGCAATGCTTAGAAATGTAGTTCAAAGTTCCAACTAGCTGCACCAAGCAGTTCAAAGGTAGATTAGAACCATTCAAACTGTCTCTAAGGACCGATTAGAGTGGCAGCTCCAGTTTTGTTCAAGATGTCTATGGTTTCAAAACCTATTTTATTCCAGTTTTGATCCAATTCTTTCAGTCTAGAGGGGATAAAATTTCATATTTAGCTTTTGCGGATGATGTTGTTATATTCACTCCGCTGTCAAAGGGAAATTTAGAGGCCATGAAGGGTTTTTTTTAGCAGTATCAAAGGTTTTCTGGCCAGAAAATTAATGCAGCAAAGAGTGGATATGTGTGCTCTTCAAGCGCAATGGATGAGCAGGTTGGGTTGGTTTCAAGTATATTTGGCTTTCAATGTCAATATTTTCCACTGACATATCTTGGGGTACCGATTACTAAAGGTCGAACTCCCTCAATTCTTTTTGATAGCATAATTGCAAAGGTTTGGGCAAGGGTATTACACTGGAGTTCGAAGCTATTGTCGATGGGGGGTAAACTTGTTCTCCTGCGGCAAGTGTTGAACTCAATGCCAATGTATCTATTACAGGCCCTCAAACCGCCAAAGGCTGTTTTAGTGGCTTTAGGGAGAATTTTTAATGCTTTCCTTTGGGACAAGGTGCAGGATGGTAATCGGATACATTGGGCAGCATGGGAGAGAGTTTGCTTTCCTACTACTGAGGGTGGTTTGGGGGTCAGATCATTGGGGGTATGAGTAAAGCCTTTGCTTGCAAGCGTTGGTGGAGATTGAGGCAACGAGATTCTTGTTGGGCGAATTTCATGTTCTCCAAGTATGTAGGAATGCAACATCCATTGGTAGCGACAACTTGCAGACCAAAGGGCACATGGAAGAGGTTGCTGGAGGTTCGGGAAGAGGTAGAGGTGATGTGAGACGGATCTAGACGAACACCAAGTTGGGATGATTGGCGGAACTTTGACCCTTCTAGAATCACGAGCCACGAACTAAGGAGATTCCTTAACCCACGACTAGCAAATTTAGTGAACCAAAAGTATGGATAGACGAACGCCACAATCAAGGAGACTACTTGATTGATAAGTTCAATGAACAGCTTGAGATTAATTCTCAAGTATTCAAAGGAAATTCTCTTGAGGCAAGAGAGAGTGAAATAACTCACATATATTTTATAAAATCTGAATTCCCTTTAATGAATGAAAACCTAGGCTATATATAGCCTTACAGGACTCAAACCCTAGCATGTCCAATGGACGACCTTGCCCTTCATTAAGGGCGAAAATGTCTAACAACTAATTGACTAAAATTAAGACTCCAAATTCGGCCAAAGTGAAGTGAAAATTGACCGAAATTATTAATGCTAACAAACAACTAATAATGGAAACTAAAACCCTAATTAGCAAGCTAGTACTCCGCGAACTAGTCTTTACTTGAATCTTCCAATTCCCCATGTGCTTGAATGGAATGGGCCTTGGTCTCTATATTCTCATCATTCCCCTCCTCTTAAAGGCGATTTGTCCCCAAATCATGACTCTTCTTACAAAACAAAGGTGATGAGAGCATGTGTATAGTCACCAAGCAGCCTGCATGTCGCCTTCTCAAGCGAAGAAAGATCAGGACACCCTTGTGGGACACCAGGAAAACGTGTGGTGGTGGTAGATACATGTTGCGGACAGCAAGAGTTCCATGATAATAGCCACACAAGTGATCCAACTTGCTTGAAGAAGGGTCGGTCAACACTAATTTCTTAGCTTTGGCGTTGTCCTTCTTGGTGGTAGCATGCAAGTCATACTCTTTTTGTAGACTAACTTGATCCTCATGTACTTGTTGAGGTGTAAGAGGTGCAAGTGTAATCTTTTTACAATTATGCATAAAAGAGTATTTGTTCAAGAAACCATCAAAAGTGACTCTTTTGTCAAATTGCCAAGGACGCCCTAAGAGTATATGTGCAGCTTGCATTGGTACTACATCACACATGACATCATCTTCATACCTACCAATGCGAAAAGTAACCAAAACTTGTTTAAGAACACGTACCTCTCCACTGTTGTTTAACCACTGAAGCTTGTAGGGACGGGGGTGCTCACTAGTTGGCAAGTTTAGTTTCTCCACCATCAATGCACTAGCAACATTAGTGCAACTTCCGGGGTCAATCACCAAGCTGCATACCTTGGTGGTGACATGGCACCTAGTGTAAAAGATGTTGTCACGTTGAAGCTCATCTTTACTAGCTTGAGTAGCTAGTGCTCTCCTTGCTACCAATCCAACTTTGTCTTGAGTTGGAACTTCCTCTATCTCATCTTCCTCTTCAACCAAGGGAGGCATGTCCTTGTAATCCTCCTCTTCATCATCAGTGACAATGTCTCCATTTGGTAGGACAAGCATGGTCCTTGGGTTTGGACATTGGCTTGCAATGTGCCAAACTCCTTGACACCTCCAACATTTGGTGTCACGATTCCTAGGTTTTGAAGTTTCAAATGTTGGTTTTGAAACAACCTTGGAGTCGGTTTTAGTAAAAGGTGGCCGCGAGCTTGACCCTTGATCTTGCTTCGGCTTTGGAGTGGTCCAAGTATTCGAACCTCTCTCTTCCCTTCTAGGCTGGAATGGTCGAGTAAATGCTTGTGGATGAGGGTTATAATTTCTGGTTGTACCCCTCCTCTTGAGCCTTTGCTCAATCTTGATAGCCTTCTCCACCATATCTTCAATCTCCACATAGTATTGAAGCTCCAGTTGATCGGCTATTTCAACCCTCAGACCATTGAGAAATCTTGCCATTGTAGCCTCTCTATCTTCTTGAATATCAGCTCTTAACATGGAGATTTCCATGTCCTTGTAGTAGTCCTCAACTGAGCGTTGACCTTGTGTCAAGGTTTGAAGTTTTTGGTACAAGTCTCTATGGTAGTGACTTGGTACAAATCGCTTCTTCATCAATCTCTTGAGCTCAGTCCAAGTGGTTATAGGTAGTTCTCCACACCTTCTCCTGCTTGTAACCACTTGTTCCCACCAAACTATGGCATAGTCGGTGAATTCTACTACGGCAAGTCTCAATTTTTGTGCATCGGTGTAGTCATTACAATCGAATACTAGCTCCACTCGACTTTCCCATTCAAGGTATGTATCCGGATCAGATTTGCCTTGGAAAGGCGGAATCTTCATCTTAATCCCCTTGATTGCATCACCGATGGCTCTTGTGTTTCGCTTTGGCCTTCTTTGCTCGTATGCCTCATGTTCCGAATCGGCATTGGAGTCACTAGATTCCCCCAGGGTGAATTTTCCCCTAGATTTCCTAGAAGAAGCCCTAGACGAACTTAGTTGGTCAATTTGCTCATGGATTGTTTCCAACCTTTGGTCAAATCTCCTCTGCATTTCCTTCCACATATTATCCATTTTAAGTGATAACTGAGCAATGGTAATTTCATGTTCCTGAGACATGGTGAAACCTGCAAAACTTGACAAATTGTTAGTAGAAAATGCCTCACATGCTCCCTTAAGTGTTTCACTCCTCTCGTGTTTTCACTCAAGTGTGTATGGCACTCTAATGCTCTCACCAATTCACTTCTCAAACCACTTGTTTGTTTCCTTTGAAGAATTCAGAAATTTTCTCAAGGAAGTTCAATCAAACTTTAATCAAAATAGCTCCCAATTGTATCAAAGGAACAAGGAAACAAAAAGTAGAAATGGAAAGCTCAAGTAATGAATAAGGAATGGAAGAGGAAAGAATTGATGTACAAAGAAAAAGAAAGTCCAAGTACGATGATGGAGTTCCCAAGTGCTTTACTTAATTGCCCAATTGATTTTTTGGAAACAAGTTAGGTGTTAGACTTATTTGGAAATTTCCTTAAAGTCGGCTAACCAAACAGAATTATTACCAAAATTTTTCCAGATTCCCTCTCCAAAAACCTTCCAAAATTTTTCCAGATTCCCTCTCCAAAAAACCTTCCTAAAGTCGGCTATAACAAATCAGAATTGCTCCCAAAAAAAATTCCAGATTTCCTTCTCTTTTGAAACCTCCCAAAGTCGGCTGCAAAACAGAATTTGGTATCTAAAAAAATTTCCAGATTTCTGCTCCTTTTAAACCTTCCAAAGTCGGCTGCAAAACAGAATTTGGTAGCTAAGAAATTTCCAGATTTCTGCTCCTTTTAAACCTTCCAAAGTCGGCTGCAAAAAACAGAATTTGGTAGCTTCCTAACTGCTGAAAATTTCCAGATTTGTTACCTTATCAAATCAGAATAGCTTCCACGAAAAAATTCCAGATTTCTTGTCTTCTTAAATTCCCCTCAAAGTCGGCTGGAATTTCCTAAAAATTTTTCCAGATTTGGTAGCTTCCTAACCCCAAAATTTTCCAGAATTACCTCTTCTTAAATCCCCTCAAAATTTTCGTCCCTTACTCTCCCTCAAGAACAACAATTCGGCCCTCCCCTCTTTGCTCCACACAAGGACAGTTTTTTTTTTGACGCTTGGTGCTAAACAATGGCTTCACAAGATGACGCAAGCAACGTCACCCAAGAATACTCCAAGCGGCCTGCTCAAGAAACTCCCAAGAGGTTTACTCCTAAGCCAAGAAAGCCCCGTATGGATGCAAGGACGTACAAGAAACTGTTTATACGTAGGGAAGTGCAAATCTTCAAGAATCAAGATGGTCAAGATCCTCAAAAGACTCAACGGGTGATACAAGTGATCAAGACCCAAGGTGTGCAAGATTTTCAAGAGGAGGTTGGTCAAAACTTTTGAGTATGCTTTTCTTGGTGTAATTTTCTGGTTTGTTGGAACAATTGCAATAAGACAGAATTGGCAAATAAAAGTGCGGCTTCCTCCTTTGTGGTTTGTCACCCGAATGCCCTTTTTTTTTCTTTTTTTTTTTTTTGACTCTAAGAACACACAATTACTCGGCTGTTCTTGGGTAAAATTCCAGAATTTAATGTCACTCCAATGTTCTCCTTCAATCCTCCAATAACTATCAAAACATGTATCAAAATTTTGAGACTTCAAGATTAGTCTCAAGAAACTCAAGAATCCCTAGATTATTGTAGTTCCTCTTCAAGATTCCAACCCCAAACAAGTTTAACCACAAAAATCAGTTTAGGAAATTAATGAAAACAACTTGGTGGAATAAACTAAAGTTTGGACAGATTTGGCAAGAAACTCGCGCCCAAGGAAACCCTAGTTGCAAGTGAAAACCCTAGCCGTCGCAGAATTTTTTTTTTTTTTTTTTTTATATTTAAACAGAATATGCAACGAACAAAACACGGCTACACTTGAAGGCAGGCTTCAAGACAGAATCACACAACAAGTAATGCACGAAGTGGACACGAAGCAAAAGAAATCAAAGAGTGACTCAACAAGACAACAAAGGCGGACAGATTTTTTTTTTTGTAATAACAATCGGACTTGACACAAAGGAAGACACGACCAGAATTGCAAAATAAAATTGACTAGAAAGCTTACGAACAAACTCAACGGGATATACTTGATGTCGTCGACTAGCTCTGGATACCAACTGATGTGAGACGGATCTAGACGAACACCAAGTTGGGATGATTGGCGGAACTTTGACCCTTCTAGAATCACGAGCCACGAACTAAGGAGATTCCTTAACCCACGACTAGCAAATTTAGTGAACCAAAAGTATGGATAGACGAACGCCACAATCAAGGAGACTACTTGATTGATAAGTTCAATGAACAGCTTGAGATTAATTCTCAAGTATTCAAAGGAAATTCTCTTGAGGCAAGAGAGAGTGAAATAACTCACATATATTTTATAAAATCTGAATTCCCTTTAATGAATGAAAACCTAGGCTATATATAGCCTTACAGGACTCAAACCCTAGCATGTCCAATGGACGACCTTGCCCTTCATTAAGGGCGAAAATGTCTAACAACTAATTGACTAAAATTAAGACTCCAAATTCGGCCAAAGTGAAGTGAAAATTGACCGAAATTATTAATGCTAACAAACAACTAATAATGGAAACTAAAACCCTAATTAGCAAGCTAGTACTCCGCGAACTAGTCTTTACTTGAATCTTCCAATTCCCCATGTGCTTGAATGGAATGGGCCTTGGTCTCTATATTCTCATCAAGAGGCCCACATTCGGTGGTTGTTAGGGGCTGGGTTGGTAGATTTCTGGATAGATATTTGGTGCGACAATGCTCCTCTGAAGCGGTTGGTGCTACCAGACAGGGAAAAACCCCATTTTTTAGTGGCCAAATTTTATGGGCAAGAGGGTTGGAATGTTGATAGATTAAGGCAATGGGTGCCAAATGAAGTGGTCGAGCAGATTTTGTTAATATTGTTTGATCCTCAGAAAAAGGATGAAATCGTGTGGAGTTCATCTTCAACAGGGAAGTTTTCGTTAAGCTCTGCGTGGGAACTGGTTAGACAAAAGAGGAGTTGCTCGTTGGTAAATGAAATAGTGTGGAACAACACCATTCCTTTAAAGTTGCCTGTTTTTGCCTGGGGTCTGTTAAACAGGTGGCTTCCACTGGACTCAGCAATTCACAGGAGAGCTGTCCCTATAATGTCCAGATGTGCATGTTGTTTGGAGGAGAAGGAGAGCTTTGAGCACCTTTTTGTTAATGGCCCGATTGCAATGGAGGTTTGGCACTATTTCGCAAATATGTTTGGCATTTCTTCTCTTCCTGTTGAGGAGGTGTCATTGATGTGGTTGCCACGGTATGCATCTTTGGGGGGACTACCGAAGAACCATATTCGTGGTATAATCCCTCTAGTTATATGTTGGTTTCTTTGGATAGGGAGGAATAAGGCTAGGTATGAAGGCCATCTCTTTTCGGCTCAGAGGGTGATTTTGGAAGTGGAGGGGTTTTTATATGACTTGGGAAGGGCAAAGTGGTATACTAAGGAACAATTCTTTAAGGATATGGATTGCCTATGGGTGCGTTTCATACCTATAGTACCACAACGGGTTAAGGTGATCCCTGTTGCTTGGGGGCGTCTGCCTAGGCCTATGTATAAGCTAAACACTTATGCTAGCATCATAAATGGTGTGGCAAGGGGAGGAGGTGTTTTACGGGGTTCGGATGGGAGAATGGTATTTGCTTTTTATAAGGAGTTTGGGGATGTTGACGGAGTACAAGTGGAGGGACTAGCCTTGTTGGAATGGCTCCAAATGTGTGCAGAGAAACTGATACAAGGGGTTATGCAGAAGTGGACTCTGCAGTTTTGGTTTCGTTGGTTAGATCTGGTGTTATTGGGTGTTGGAAGTATTGCATTTTGCTGCGGAAGATCAGAAATCTCTTTGGCTAGAATAGCATTTTCATTGAAACATGTCTTTCGAGAGGCGAATATGGTGGCAGATCGGTTGGCAGCGGGTTGGGGACAACGCAGTAGGATTTTCCAAACATATCAGCAGTTGCCTAGGGGCCTTAGATGCCAGGGAGTTTCCCTCGGTCTGATGTATTTTTTCTTAGATTATGGTCAGCTATGATCGATCATCTTGAGAAATTTGTACTGGTTTATTTATGAATAAATAAGGGAGTGTCGTCCCTTCCCGAGTTTGGGGGTTTTTGGCAAAAAAAAAAAAGGAGACAATGAAAACTACTTCGCGAATGTTTTAGGGACACTATTTGCCACTTTGGGAGAGTAGTTTTAGGTTAAAATCAACTTATTTTCTCTTGTTTTTGGATTGTAACTTGAAAATTCAAGGAAGAGGGAAGGAGCTCTTTTCTGGTGATGGTACAAGAGTTTGTCTTCCCTCTTCTTTTTATTATAGTTATGAATTCCATGTTATTTATCAAATTTATTATGTTCTTAAGTTTTATTATGTTTAGCTAAATATTTTGTTGCTAAGGTCAAGAGTGGAATCAATTGTTCTTTAGTTTATGATCTATCTTGGTTCAAAATTGAAATTTTTCATAGTTGCACATCCTCGAACGGATAGCAAATCTAGAAGATTAGTGCCTTTCTCGAGGAGTACATAGGGAACTACATAACAACAAGCTAATGACATAATCAAAACACACAAATAATGGCAATGTTATCTATATAGTAGGAAATCAACAAACAACTCTCCTACGAAATTGTAAGTATCAACAAGAGGAAAAAGGCCATTGATTGAAAAGGCTTGTGCATATACTATTTGATGTTTTTGATTTTCAACTTTGTTTTTGAAAGATCATTGATTGTAAAGAATCAGTGCCTTACTCAAGAAGTACATAAGGAACTGTGTGAGGTCATTGATTGTAAAGGTCAGTGCCTACTCAAGGAGCACATAAAGAACTAGGTGACAGCAAGACAATGGCATAATTAGAACACACAAGTAATGGTTCAAATGTTACTTGTGTAGTAGGAATTCAAGAAACAACTTTCCTGCCAGATTTGGAAGTATTAACAAGAGGAAAAAGGCAATTAATCGAAAAGGCTTGTGTATATGCTATTTGGTGTTTTCGGTTTCCAAATTTGTAATTGGAAGGCCATTGATTGTAAAGCATCTAAGGTGTTAATTGACAAACGAAAGTTGACAACTAATACTACCTGGTCAAGATATGAATTTTAACTTATGACTCACACAAATAAGGAAACACTTAATAAGTAATTTGCATAATATTGAGTTCTTAATGATTCTTTAACTTGTCTCAAAAAAGTAGTTTTGGACTTGTTATAGAGATAGTTAATATATTGGGAAAAGCAAGTATTGCAATATTAGGAGATTTTACCATAGTTTCTCATAAGAGTAAACTACTAGTTAACCAAAATAAGATTATGGAAAGGACAATTGAGGAAACTTCAATTACTAGTTACCCTAAGACTCCGTAATTGCTAGCAATTGTTGTCATAACTGATATTTGTAAATTTTGTAACTAATATTTGTATATTTTTTCTATCTTTGAGTAGTTTTCTTAATTTCCTGCATTCTTGTGACAATTTATAGTTTGAATAATAAGATAATTTAAAATGTCTAAGTAATTTATTGCCTTTTTTCGTGGGATCAATACCCGAATACCCCTTATACTAGTGTTTGATTTATGCAATTATAGATGGAGAAGTAGATTTTAAGTAAATATTTTTACTTAAATTAACAAAAAAATCAAAAAATAATTTTCCAAGCAAAAAGAATTGTAATAGAAGTTGTCATGAAAATCTAAATCCTTAAAGAGAACAATAGAAGTACTTTAGTAAGAAAATGACCACATTTGTATTAAAAAAAAGAATGAAAATTTTCAAGAAGAAACATAACAAAACGTTTACAAAATATTGTCCTGTGTAAGGGTAAAGAAGGATAATGAGCAACTTGTTAGAAAAGAAAATATTAGATTTCTTTTCTAAGAAATTTTGTGTTGTTTAAAAAATTCTTTTTATTTTCTTTTCCAAATCTCCATAAATATCTCCTAAAGGTTGAATTTTATATATATATATATATATATGGGTCAAGTTATTCTCTGGCTAAATTATTTTATTATTTTCTCAATATATTTATGAATGCAATGATCCTTGGTATTATAACTTGTTTCTAAGAAATTTCTTTATTCGTTTATTCTTCTTTAGTGTCAACAACATTTTCTAAAACAGAGCGCCAACGTCTCTAAAAAAGTTTCTAAATAATTATTTTGCCCACTATATTAGGCTTTTGTCTACTAAGTGACAAAAATGACCTTGCAATATGGTTTTGCCGTTCATGTGTCTTAAATTCCTTTACTTTGAACTAGGGAAAATCAAAATGACCTCGTTGAATAATTTTAAATTTTTTGGTAGGTAATTTGGCATGAGAATTAGTATAGTGGGTTAACTAAGATTTTCAAAATGTTTATTGACCAGTAGTGCACTTTAACGTAGTGGCCTACTTCAAACTTTTGTTAAATGATCAAAACTTTACAAAGTCAATAGTTTAATGGACTCTTAAACTTTTTACTAGGTGCATTGAATCTCATTGTTGTAAGTTAATTCAACATTTTTTTTTAGTGTAAATGGGAGCACTCAAATCCAAAATCTCTTACTTGCATTCTCTCGTAATATCCAACATAAGAAAACACAATACTACAAATATAGAACTTTTTTCTTCACCATAAAAAGAAAAAATAGTTGACACTGTAAGCAAAACTAATTTGGTTAAACCAGCACCAACGTGGCCATAATCCTAAATATATCTCTCTGTGCATCAATTCACCATGTACATAGGTCATCAGAAGTCACTAGAAATATAATCATATAAAGACTCTGATAGAGCGTTCTTGTCATTGTGAGCATGTTCAATACTCCAACCTTTCTTTTGTATGATTCCATGGTTACTAAATCGCGGTTAATAACAAAGCAGATATTTCTGTTAAAATACTCTTTCTAACCATTCATATATCCCTCAAGCTGCACTGGTCACTTTCCTTTTTATTTATTTGCCTTTATTAAATAGGTAAGCAAGAATGAAAGAAGGAACCATGTGGATAGAATTGGTTAGTAACACGTCCCAATCCAAAGCCACGAAAATAAAACAAAAAAAAAAGCGGCTTACATTCATTTATCTTATCCATTGCTGCACAAGCTAGAAAATCGTCTTTCAGAAATCAGTACAAAACAATGAAAATGTGACGCTCTTCGCAATATATTCAGCATTCCTCAATCCAAAGCCACAAAAAAATAAATAAATAAATACTACATTCATTTATCTTAACCATTGCCACACAACCAAGAAATTTGTTTTCAGAAACCAGTACAAAACAATGAAATTGTGACACACTTCGCAATAAATTCAGCATTTAGCACTATTTAGAATAATTACTCAACTGACACTCAGAATACTCACATGCAGTACAAAGTTTTACCTTCCCAATTGTATACTAGATGGTTTTGTATCTCTACTGCCATTGGGTTCTACAACCTTCATTGAGAAGCTATAAACAATCATGATCAATGCAAACTTCATTGAAAAGAAACAGCTGAAAGTACGATTGTCCAAATCATTATCATTCTAATTCCTGTAGTTCCACTTGAAATACCGCTGATCACTAAACTGCACTCACACAGTTCTCCCAAGTCCCATATTTTGAGCTGAAAGTTCCTCCACCACTTTGTTGTGCAAATTCTGAAATAACTGCACGAGCACAAATGTCCCACGTCCTTGCCATCTCCGAAAGTGACATAGGCTGTGAAAGACTTCTCAGTGATATACTGAACTTGGACCTGGCTTTAATAGAAAGATCTTCATACTCTTTACTGCACATAAGATTTATTTGATACAATCTCAGTGAAGAGATCCAATTGATGCTACAAGAAGTACAAAAAATAAGGGAAAAGAAATGAGTGGTCAGCGGTATTACAAAAAGAAAGATGTTTTGTCGCTTCAAGAACCTTCAAATCACAAAAAAGAACAAAGAAAAACCTTTCGGTGTCACACCTTATGTCACAGCTATAGATAATCGAAAACCTGATTAACTATCTCAATTCATATTTAACAGCATGTTATCCTATCATCCCATCATTTGTACACGTCCATCTGAAGAATGACTGCTTTTAAATTGGGCATTCCATGTCAAAAGGTGCAGAGAGGTTCAACAGCCATTGGACCTCTGTCTCTCCCCCCCTCCCCCCCCCCAACCAAAAAAAATCCCATCTCCCTTTTCCTACCTCTGAGCCTGTTCTATCTACAGAACCCCACATCCACCCATATATCCAAACACATGGCAGGGTCTCTAGGGCCTACTTCATGTTTCTTATATTATCCTTCCAATCCTTGCCACCACAGATGATGGCTAGTGCAGTTTGGCTATAAATATATATCAAGATAAAGGTATCCATAAATGTCTATTTACAGATCAAAACACAGAATTGAATAGGACCCACATTTTATGTTACTTACCTAACTTCAACAGGATACTTGTCCAAGAGTATAGGAGAGGAATCAGGATAATTAGTTGGAATGAGCAATCGCAGAGGCTGAATTGGTGACTGAAACAACATTGAAGAGACAAATAAACTAAGGCTTGATGCTACTCACGGAAATGAGTGGCACACTAGTATTCTAGCTAAAAAGCATAAGAATCTTACCATCCGTGCTGAAGCATACTGTGATTTCAGGTTTGGGCTAAGAGCTACAGCACTGAAAGAGCACTTGACAATGGTCCCTTCACCACCATCAGCTGCAGCTACTGCAATTGGATCAACATCTTCATCGCTGATATCAACCACAGTATCTATGAGGTGTCGATTTATCTCATGTATCTCTTCCACAAGGGCATGGTTGGCCTTCAACCAGTCACAAATTGTTCGATCAGTAACTAAGTGCATCAAATCCACATAAGTCCAATGATAAGCATCTGCAGAGGCATCTACACTAAACACACAAAAACATCCACAACTGGCTTGGATGCCAGACACATCTAATAAGCTATGCTAGTTTCAGATGACTAAGAATGGATAACAGAAAATCAGCGTGATGATTTTCAGACTTCATGTTGATTGGTATTTGTTTAAAAACAATAAACTTTCCTGTTCAGAACAGAAATCTATGCTATATAGGGGGAGGGGACTTCTAGTGTAAACAATTTTGTGTCACCTTATCTTCTTCCTAAACCGCTACCGCATCTCCTCTTACAAAGTACCATGTATTTCTTCTTATTTTAATTTCCACTTATTTATAAACCCTAATTTTTATTAGCAACTCCTAATTATGGTTACCAAATAACTATCCATTTAAACACTATTTTGGTGAATTTTCTACTATTATATCATCAAAAATATAAAACCAACTCTCCTGAAAATGATTTCGACAAATATACCCAAAAATTTTAATAATATTCTTCCTACTGGTTGCACAAACATTAGTGTGTGCCTTGAACACTAGTATGTTTTATTCCAGGCTTACCAGTTTATAAAGCACCAAAGCAGAGCATTACATAGTAATGCTATGATCAACTAAAGCAAATAAAACCAAGAGGCTGCAACAAAGAATCAAAGATGCCACAAACCAGCAGCCTGGAAACGTATCCTCATTGCCTTGGCCCATGGCAGAGAACAAGAATATATGAGAGGAAAGCAGCAGAAGAATAAAAGAGGAGGAGAAGAGCCAAAACCTGATTTTGAAAATCAATAATACAAAGAAGTGATTCAGGAGATTGAAAACTTAAAAATATTGAATTGCCAACTTGCAAGAGAATTATGCCACGTAAAGAGACCATTAATATGTTCAAACAATTCCCACAGGTTTTAATTCCAAAAATGGGAGGGAGGCAAATAGCATAGCATATCTCCTTCAGAGCCACAAGGTGCTCCGGACAACTTCAATGTAGATACAGTGAATCCTGGGTTGCAGTTCTACATCACATTGTCTATTGCATTTTGGGAAAGCAAACATATCAGATCCTGACAAAAGGAAGCATGTAAGATTCTAAAACTAGATGTGCTAACATCTCTTCTAACATCATCAAATTTTAGACGGAATGAGACGGTTAGCTTCCCTTCACCATTAGTTAATCTACCATGGAGTAAGATAAGAAAAGCATATAGCTTGCAATCCTAAGCAAACATGGAGGTAGTAACTTCCACATATACAAAATATGCATTGGCTCAATTGTTTTAGATCAATAATGATGGACAAGGAAATGGAAAAACCTCATTCCTTGGCCTTCTGATACTTGATGTAGCTGTGGATTCCAATTCAAAGGCATCAGAACTGTTTAACTGCCTCATACTGTCATTCACACTACCAACAGATGAAACAACATTGGAAGGCATTGCACTCGTAGAGCGCCTCATTTTCTTTGTTCCAGTCGGTCCATCTTGTGTGAAAAAGTTTCTTGCTTGCAAGCGACATTTTGTCATTGCGACCAAATCCTCACCAACAGCAGCTCTTGATCCATTGCCTGGTGCAGATCCAGCTATCCTATCAACCATACTGACAACTGAGCTTATATCATCAACGGAGGCAACCAATGCTTTATTTGAAATTGATTGTACCTGAAAATGACAAATATAGATCTTGTTTCTAACTGAGAAGGTGCAGAAACATGTTAAACAAAGAACTCGGTTCATGTAAAATTATAATAGAAACTAACCGCTTTAATCAACCGTTCATGTGGCTTCTCTACAGTATGTGGCTTGCAGGGCAATGCAGTTGATGTGTTGACATGAGCTCCATCCAAACTCGTAAATTCCGCAAGCAATGGCGAAGCTGATATCCCAGGAGTGCCAATTGCTAGTGATTGGGCTGCTGCAGACACAGTAGTTGCATGCGAGGGTCCAATATTTCCAGCATTTGAGAGGGATGAAATGCCAGAATTTAGTTTTTCTGACTCGCTAGGCATAGGTGATGGAGCCAAGGGAGTCGAAGGAGATGGGACCACAAAGGGTGAATTTGCAGCCTGCAGTGGAGTTCCAGTTTTTGCTATAGACGTCTGCATACTCTGCTGATCAATTTGAGGGGAAGCATGCGGGGGAACCTGAGGCGATGCTGCCTGAAGGACTTGTGGTGAAGAAATAGGAAATGGGCTTCCCGACTTCAACTGTTGGTGATGATACGCCGCTCGCTGGCTGTTGGTATGGTGTTGCTGGAAAACACCTGTTTTAACACTTATCTGCGGTCTCACCTTCAAGTCACTTGAATCAGTTACCTGATGTAGTGGTGACATTTGGTGTCCAGGCAGCTGTGAAGGCTGCTGCTGTGGCTTCATTTGTTGGTGCTGTTGTGGTTGCTGCTGCAGCTGCTGTTGTTGTTGCTGCTGCTGTTGTTGCATTAGCTGTTGTCTTTGCAAAAGCTGCTGCTGCAGCTGACGGGGATGCAATTGTTGTTTCAATTGCTGGGTTTGCAACATTTGCTGCTCCTGTTGTTTTAGCTGCTGGTTATGAATCATAGTCGAATTAGGCTGTAGAGCATTAATGAGGTTTGATTGCAGCGCAGTCATGCCACTTTGCGATGATAAAGAATTTATGTTCATTGTTTGAGGACCACTGGCAGTATTCTGCTGTAAAGAGCTTATAGCTACCTGCTGCAACGGGTGAGTATTACTTTGTCCTGGGTCCAAAGTCGAAGCAGGCTGTAGGGTACTCATCATATTCTGTTGCAAATTCGAAACTGGTGGCACAGAGGACAATGTGTTCTGTTGCAGGCTGGTCAAGCTATTTGGCTGCATTGGTGTTATGGAACTCTGTACATTCATTGGCTGCATCTGTTGGTTCATTTGATTTTCCTGGGGCTGCATTTGAGGAATTTGAGTCTGAGGCTGAGAGTGCTGCATGTTGGACATTTGCTGTTGGGCAAGTTGCACTTGTTGCAAAGAAACGGGCCTCCGGGGCCGATTTGTAGAAAGAATATTGATTATCTGTTTTTCAATGGAAGCCAACTTCTCCTTGTGACTGATCTGAATGTCATTCTTGGTACATCGCAAGAATCCTATTAGGCGTTCCAGCATGAGCTTAAAGAATTTGAGCTTTTCAATCTGCTCATTTCTCGGTTGTTGAGGAAGAGAATCATGCTACAAAAGGACAAGGCTTTCATTAATAAGAATCGGGAACAAAAGAATGAACCTTTCTAACAGAAAAAGAAGATATTTTGTTCCTTTGTTTCTCCCACAAATTTTCTCCCATTTCTGGAACTAGTACATATTGGTATGGACAATAACAAGCTCTAGCATGCACAAGCCCATTGTCTATACTTGATCAACAAGCAGATGACTGACAAATGGACTCGGGAACAAACGAAAAGTTTTTCTTGGCTCACTGCACTTGATAAGAGGACAAGTTGACTGTTTCTTCCTGGTTAACACATTAGTAGATTGATACTTAAAGACCTGAAAAGTGGATGCAGATTGCAAAGTACCACTCTGCAATGCTTTGATAGAACAACGATCACACATAAATTACACATACCTGTTGCAGCTTTCCAGCAATTTTCATGTACATGTCATTTAATTCCAGGAAATACATGTCCTTCATGGATTTAATCTGCAAGTAAATTTTGCAAATGAGAACATGGCTGCAGATGGAATCTACATACTGAAGCTAAAAAATCATTCTATACCATTACATCTCCTAATTGAAAATGAAAAGATCATATATCAATACCTTTTGATAAACCTCCTCCTGCCAATCTCCACCACTTGCATTCCCCGTCTGAGCTGTTGAATCTAACGAAGCTACATAAAGTTTCAAATAGGATATCATATATGTTATTGGTATCAAAGGCAATAATTACTTGTGAGATAAAAGATGAGATTAGCACGAATAGCAGTAAAAAATAGGAGCATTGCCATGGCAAGCAAGAAATTGCATAAACAAACATAATTTGCAAAAGATGAAACATAATTTTGCCTAAAAATGTAGAACATAAAAACGCATTGGCCAACATTTAACAAATTAGTGAAAATTAAGGCACTATAACCTTAATAGCTAGTTTGTGAGTTGAGGATAGAAAAGAAAAGAAGAGAAAGGGTAAGTTATGAGAGAAAAGAAAGGATAAGAAAAAATTTTGTGAGCTTCCATCAGTTTTCCTTCGCTTTCCGCCCGTTTTGGTCAGAAAAATTTTGCACTGTAGCAGCGCTTGGCTTTCCTTCAAGATCCGTTCGTTTCTTTTCTTTTCCGTCTCACTTAAATGTCCCAAACGTAGAAAAGTCTACCTTTCCCTTCCTTTCTTTTCTATTCCTTTGAAATCTGAACTCCCAAACTAGCTATAAAGATGTCTAAGAATTAATAACCAAGCAGATGTTTCAAATAAAACTACAAGAATAAAAATTCACAAAATCTTATCATGATGGGAGAACAAGCTAACTTCAGTGCATGTTATCAGAATGACAACCAACATTAGGATGTTTAAAGATCAATACATAAATTCTGGAAAAGTAAGAAATCCTATCCTGAGAAAAGTGCGCAAAAGTTCATAGAGAAATGCACAACATAAGAACAGATCAAATAACATTGAAAAAGAAATAATCAAAAACTCCATGGGATATATTCAAAAAAGAAAGAGCACAAACTTGATGATGCCTCAGGATGGGCTCTTTGTGGCTGAAATAACTGCTTCTGCTGTTCTACAACATTCTGCTGTTGAAGCAAAGAACCTGTAGGTTGAATCTTTTGCTGCATATCTCTTTGCAACGCATTTGACTGCTGCTGCATATGTTGTAGGCCCCCTGGTTGTGCTTGAATCTGTGATACCATCTGCTGCTGCGGTTGCTGTGGCTGTTGATTTTGGCTTGGTAGCAATGCTGTTGCATTCTGCTGCATTTGTTGCTGTACCGCAACCTTAGATTGCTGTAACATGACGACAGAATGCTGACTTGTCGGCATGGCAGAGTTACCAGGTTGAGTCCCTCGCATTGACTGCTGATGGAGCCCAGAAACGCTACTTTGAGGGGCCAACTGTTGTTGATGCATACTCGAAAGGCTGTTCTGTTGACCTATTAGCTGCTGCTGCTGCATATTGTTCTGCTGGCCTATCAGCCTTTGTTGCTGTTGCTGCATATCAGGCATGCTATTCTGTTGGCCAATCAGCTGGTTGTGTTGAATATTTGTAGCACCAGGCTGCTGCCCAATCAGCTGCTGCTGCTGTTGCTGCGGCTGCTGTGCTGCAGGCAGTAATGGCTGTTGAGCCATGGAGGTTTGCTGCTGATGCAACATGGAAGCCTGTTGTGACTGTTGCTGCTGTTGTTGCTGTTGCTGCTGCTGCTGCCTCAAAACTGCTTGAGACTGCTGCTGAATTACTGGTTGAGTCACTTGTTGCATAGAAGACTGTTGATTCTGCTGGAGGCCAGATAGAGGAGCTGACTGCATTACAGATGGCTGCATAACAGCTTGCTGGGAGGTTTGAATTTGAGTTGGTTGCAAAAGGTTTTGCTGCTGCTGCTGCTGCTGGATATGAGATTGCATAAGGGGCTGTGCCATTGCTCCTCCTTGTTGTAACTTTTGTTTCATGTACTGATGCTGCAGCTGTTGTTGATAAAGATAATGCTGTGGATTCTGTGTCTGCTGTTGTTGCTGCAAGGGAACAACCTGTTGTTGTCTAGCCTGCATCTGTCTTTGAGAATTAGTGAAAACATTTGAAGGCATCACCTGTCCCATGGAACTCCCTACTGGGTTCTGAGAAACACTGGGAACACTCTGCATGTTCTGCAAATTGGAGTTCTGACCAATATTAGGCATGGGAGCCTGCTGCAAATTACCAGCAGTTGGAAGTGTAGAAGCCAAAATAGCAGAATTCTGGACTCCAGTTGATGTCATATTAGTCTGCATGTTTTGCGGTAACAGCTGTTGTCGGGATTGTGATTGGCTGCTCACCACTGGCATGGGATGTTGCTGGTTCTGAATTTGGGATTGCATGCCATGGACAGCTATCAAGATGAACAGATGCACATGGAGAAGGAGAGAACTCATTCATTAGACATCATCGAAAGGATAGAACCACAAAGGAAAAAGACGTTTATCTCAAATGTCAAAACCAGCAAAGCACAACAACAAATGGTACCAAAACTAATCCAAAAGCAGTAACACAAAAGTCCAAAGCAATCAGGTGATAACCTACTCCAATCCTTCTTAACCTTTTAAAACAAAAAGTACATATATCTTCTGCAACTAAATGTTCCATCAACTTCTTCGATGCAGTCTCAGTTTACAACTCACAGTAGTCAACCATTTAGACGTGGCCAGCAAGAGAAACCTTAGGCCTAGAAAGATACTGACAAATCCAAGCAAGCTTAATTAATGGGTGTAAAGTGAGTGGATTTGAATCACCCATTTAGATCCAATTAAGACAATAAGATCATATGAGAGAGAGATTAGTACGCCACTGGATTTTTGGAAATACTCTCTGAAGATCAGGATGTGCAAAAACAGCAATTAAACATTGATTGTGTGGACATCAAATAAAACAGTATTCTGGACAAAAGCAGATATTGATAACGAAACTCCAGGTACCACTGCTAACTATTTGGCATCATAAGAAAGCTAGATTGCATCTCATAAACTTCAGAAGACACTAAAGAGCAGATGAGCTTACATGAAGTTAAGTCCGTAATATGTTGACTAGATTTAACTCTTATTTCTCATATGGGATAATATCCTTCAATCATACAATTAATTAGAGTCAAATCTTACAAGATTTCCCAATCTGACTCTAAGACAAGATGCTGAACAGCTGAAGTACTAAACACAAAATATAAAATCCTACGGAAAAAGAGCTAACTTACCAAAATGCCTATCAAAACCAAAAAAAGGAACAACTGAACGCATGAAACCAAAATTCCTGCTAAACACGCTTGGCTAGAGACTCCTAATTAAGATACTTTTGTGTTAGTTACCTGGAATCTTCATTCACCCCAGGCAGGACGGGATATGCACCTGACACAGTCAAAAGCTTTTGGGTATGTCAACTGTTGTGATGCGATGTTGATGGCCAAGGAGGAGAGATGGGCAAGAAGTCTCATGAGATGGGAAGAGAATGGAAGAGGAAGAAGGGTCGTTCTGTGGAGGGAGGAGAAAAGAGGGGAAAGCCAAAGCCACTCAAGTTTCAAAAGAAAAATACTCACATCCCATGGTGTATTTTCACTTCAGACATAAGGGCTGCTTCTTTCGTTGGAGGAAGATGTGAAATCGTGGCATCTGAGAGTAAGAGAGGCTATGATAAATTGAAAAGAGGCACTCTGTTTTGATGTGACGGAAGCACAGAATGACTAAGAGATACGGTTTGACAACAATATCTACTTTGCCCCACTATTTCAACTTTAATTAATGAATAACTTAAGGTTTCTGCAATTTTTCCCTTCTCAATAAGAATTCATCCCCTCCTACTTAAATACATTGTAACCCAGCTTATGTTTCTTTTCAATTTAATCGCACATCTAATTGATCTTTTCTTAGCATATGCTTTAAACAAGTTTTGGATATTTTAGAATGATTTGTGTTTAAATATCTTATGTACACGAGTATAAGAGATGCAACCACACACCTGTACCCAAAATTGGGCAAATATCCCCGGATCCTGTAACTTTCAAATACGGAAATCTGACACTTCAACACGCAACTGCACCCAGACACCACCCAAGTCCATGTAACGTAACTCTAAAAAAGTCTTCCTATTTTCCAAAGTGAGCTGATTAAAGCCTGAGAGAAATTCTGGAAATCATTAACTGTTGTTTTGATAGACCACATGACAATTTTATATGGCTAGTCAAGCTAGCAACCTTTTGTCAGACCAAAACATAGATGCACTTGCACCGCATGGCACGTTGGGTTTGTTAACACAGGTAAGATACTTATTCATATAGTTCCGTCAGTTCCTCACAAATATCCATGCCTGACCACTGAAGACAACATCTTTTAAACTTCGTAGAAACAACAAAGCCACTGGATCCAAAGGTTCATAATTAATTCATCTAAGTATGGCACAAAAACATCATAGGTCATCAAAACTACTAATTAGCCATAAAGAGAAAAGTAACAAGGCATCAGCACAGGCAAATATTAGAGAACATTAGCAGCACCAACTCCTATTACATTCAAAAAAGAAAGATGACAGATGAAAAGGTTGAGGGGATCAATACCACAATCCAAGAAAGTGAATATGCCATCCAAATACCTTGGTCTGGAGGATTTTTGCTTGCATTGGCAGCATTAGCTTGTAAAGGATTAGCCATGGGATTTTGGGACTTAGTTTCCATTGTCAGCATCTTCAAAGATATCTTTCTCAAATAATCTGACTGCAAAAAATAAATCATGTCCAGAAGAAAAAATTAATAACCAAATAATGAGAAACAAGAGTGACTTAATAAAATGGACCAACAGCAAAATTCCGCGCAGGATCAATGGAAAAAGGATGTAAGTGATACGTTAAGACCATGACATGCCGCAGAATTGCATGGCTACCTGGCTAGTTGCTGCAGTATAAATCTTTTCCTCAAACCTCACAGCAATTTTCTTAAGTTCTTGCAGTCCCTCTTGTCCAGAGAATGGCAGATGCCTCTTCAAAGTCTCCATTCTGCACATGTGAGCACATCTGAACATTCAACTAAAAGCTGCTTACAACCTTACAGAAGTACATCAACAACAGGAAACAAGATCATAAACCAGCTCCACAGTTGCATACTACCACACAAAATCAACTTAGGAAAACAAGCATCTTAAAGTCAATAAAGGAAAACCAATAGCAAGTAAACCTACAAGAGTTTAGAAACTATACTAAATGCAGAGTCTTCTAAATTTCAGTTTTCCACATCATGGCTTCCCAAACAAATTGTGTTAATCAGGAAAGCCATAAAAGAACTGTAAAAGTAGCACATGAATTAAAAGAGGAAGTGTGACAAGAAGTGGAAGAAGTGAAGGAGGAAAGGCAGAAGAGAACTTAGTCTTGAAACACAAAGACATGAGGATTTCATTCTTGAAACTTTTTTCAACTCCAAGTATATAACTTGAAACACAAAGACACGAGGATTTCATTCTTCAACATATTAACTCTCTCAACTTGGTACTTTCCAATCTCACCAAGGAGTCCTTCAACGGAATCCATGCATTTAAAATATCAGAAGAGGAAAATTCTGGCAAAGATAAGTTCAAAGCTACAAATTCTCGGTAAAAGATGTAGTAGTGCAACAAATATAAGAATTCCACACATACAACACATTATCCAAACGACATATTGTATTAAAATACACTCCTCTGGAATAAGACAGAGCCCATGAAGCATTGGAAGCTCCAAGAAGCTTCCAATTCTTCCTCGACTCCATTCCCAATAATACCATAAAATCATCCAGAATCTCAAACATATTAGTCTCCCACACCCAATGAAAATGAATTATTCATACTGGAAAAATAATTATCAACACCAACTAAACAAATAATACATTTTTCTAGTATTACATTAAATAAGAAAAATCACAGTTTTAACCCAGGTAAGGGCCTTCAAGAAAGTCCAGAAAAAAAATTTTTTACCAGTTTCCAAACCAGATATCAATCTAAAAAAAAAAATTTTAAAAATTGCATACATATATAATCCAAAGTAAAGAGACAAAGCAAAAAGAAAACGAGGGTTACATCTTATTTACGATTCTTTGACGAGAATCAGCTTGGAGTTGAGTCCTCCAATCGCCGCTGTCAATAGTAGCCGGCGGAGGTGCATTTGGGACAGCCGATACTTCTCCACTGCCGCCTGCTTGACCACCTTGAGGAGGACCCTGAGCCATCTGGCCTTGAGGCGCCCTCCAACTGCTGCTATCCATTGCCGAATCAAACACAATTGGTCGACAGAAATAAATCGAAAAGCTTGAAACCCAATAAAACAATTCAGAAATTTACCCGTGAGCATTAAATCTAGGGATAATTTCAGAAACCTCGGGGAGGTTTCTGACAATTTCATTGACCTCCCCTGAGGTTTTCACAATTACATTGACCTCCCTTGAGGTTTAGGATTTTGTAACAAAATCAGTCCATGATGTCAAAAATGAACACAAAAAAGTGTTTTTAGGAAGAGAGGGAATTTGTTCCCACAAATGCCCCTGAGGTAAGTGTACAAGTTATATTAGTGAAATAATGAAAACTAATAAAAACCAGAAATAAATTAGAAAAAGTGAGGGGGATGTTAGTAAAATAAGAAAAAAGAGTCACTGACCATTTACTTGCACAAAACTGTAGCAACAACTATGCTATTTTTTGCAATGTTGAAGAATTATTATGAACTATCTAAGTTATGCTATCCAATAGGTGTACATCATCCAACAATACTAGAGACAAAATGTTAATGAAGTAAACTAAGAAGTTGCTTGCAAAAACACTCTTCCAAGTTGAATGTTAGCCAATGGTCTGTGGCAACCAAGAAGCTGCAAGATTTGAACAAAACCAAGTTAGCACTAGCCTTACAACCAAAAGCCAAGAGTATAATCAAAGAACAACAATACAAGCAAAGACAGCTCCAAATCAAACAAATATAGCAGCAACAAACTTTGGTATTAATACCATTTGGAACAATACGATTCTCTTGCTTCCATTTGACATAGTCTATGCTACTGAACTTGGTAAAACCCCTAAAATTCAGGCAAAAAAAATGTGACAAGACCAAAAACAAACAAAACTTCATGTAAAGAGCAACAGAGCAGCCTCAAGTGCTTCACTAGAGACATTCTCCCTTCTTTTCTCAACTAACCAAGTGGAGATAGAGTGGGAACTCATCAACTCCCTTCTTTTTCATGCCAACATCATATATCCTAATCTTTGGATCTGGAACACCACGGTAGTACCTTGACTTTGGATAGGGTTTGTCTTTTATCTTCAACATATTATGGACCAATATTAAGAAGGAAGCCATTTTCACTTTAAGCAGCAATATTTAAGGTGGAAAAGAGTGATTTGTTGCAGAAATTAAGGTGGAAAAGAGTGAATTGAACAGGTTCATGAGCAATGCAGAAACTAAATTCTTATACTTTATAAGATTGAGTTTTGGTCAAAAAAGGAGTTGAATTTCAACCGCATGGATGGGGGCATTTTGAAAATTTAAAAAATATATTGCTTTTTTCAAGTTTTTCGTATAACTAATTGCAGCATGTATTTCGGTGTTTTTACATTAAAACTCCCATATTTGTACGTTTAAAACTTGTATTTATAGACACATCTGGGTATTTGTGGAATGTGGGTTTATTTGGTGATCATTTGTGCATTTGATCCAATTCATATAAGCGTGTGTTTTTGTACAATTACTGAAATGGGGTTATTATGTAATTAAAATAGAGCCACATTGCTGATAATCTCAGTAATTGCAATATAATTCCATTTCAATTGTCTGAAACACTCATAATTATATCAACACTTGCTTTCCTATATCTGAAGTTTAGCCGTTTGAAACAGCTTCTCTATCAGCAATAAAATACCATTTACATCCTAATTAAATGGCCAATAACATGGGTATGCAACTAAATTATTGTTTGAGTATCAGTCATGACTCTTTCAATTCTTTTTCCTTTACATTTTTTGGTTTTTCCCCTTTTGGCTTCCAGGACTGCATTATTTTTTTAGCCTTTACACTCAACATTTCATAATAGTTTTCATCAAAAGATATATTTCCTTAATATTACTTAATATGCGTTGTTATCTTATTTTTATTTTCATTTACTTGCTCACCACAGACACCTAAAAAATCCTCTTTAATCACACGTGCCAAACACCAGCGCCACGCGCGGGCATTCCCTCCTAGTATTTGTCATATGCTCAAGTTGCAACATTACAGATCCATTAAATGAAACAAGCTAAGAACTAAAATAGTCATTTATGAAACCATAACAGTAATAAGGTGCAAAATCAAAACTGCAATCCAAGAGTAATATCATTTCAGATTTCATAACCATACATTAAATAAATAGAAATGCAATCCAAGACTATCCAAAACACCATCTGCCTTGAAGCAATTCAGGCAGAGGGTGAGGATTGCAAAACCATTGTTTAGTCATTAGTTTCACATAACACCATATAAAAAGCATGAGTAGGCAGCATATTAATGAACTATAATTCACAAAGCACCACTAAGTACAAAAGAAGAGAAATATAAGCATAACAGTAGTAATTAGAAATGCAAGCTAAAACTGCTATTGGTGCTAATATTGGTAGAGTTAAGAGTTGTAGCTGCATTCATGCTAACAGATGTAGCAGCTTGAGAACAGATGTAGCAACTTGAGAATCACCAGGGGTTTGAATAGGAGCTGTTGACAAATGATTAGTTGGTCGAGCAAGTTCTGGTGCAACTCTTCTGCAAGAACCTGTTGCAACATTTGTCGAAGTGGCATGTGAAGGCCTTCCTCTCTGCAATTGATCAAAATAGAAGAGCTTGTGCCTTACTGAATATATATGTAGCAGCACTAGATTGGATTTCATAACAAAAGTGCCCATACCTTTCTTTTAGAGGCAATTGTACCTGTCTGTACATTAACCTGAACATTTATGGCAGCATTTCTAGTAGAAGTGTCGCGCCCCATTTTTGAAAAAAAATTAAATAGTATAGAGTTGAAAAAATGGATTAAAAGATGAGTGAATTGAAATTTTGAGTTTTTGATTTTTAGACAATAAATAAAGAAAAAAGGGCCTAAAATGGGACTTAAAAAGTGCAACGATTTGTGACCAAAATAATAGTCTAAAAAGGATTTTTAGGAAAAAATAGAAGTCGCCACTTGATATCGAATTTAGGTGTACCAAGTCACCTAAAAATGTATTTTTGATAAAAAAAAATAGATAAAACCCTTTTTAGGCGACTCCAACCTAAGACACCCTTTCAATCTAGCCAAGGTTAGTTGCGAGATTTAGTCGAAAATTTTCTTAATCTAATATATAAAACTTATCACATTAGGGCATTTCTATATGGATGCAAATCCAGACCTAATGAATATCGAGAGGGTCGAAATATCTTTTCAAAGTTTAATTGGTGCAAATCACATTAATTGTGATGCCCAAAATTATTCTTAGAAGAGGTCACGAATATGCAAAGATGAGACTCGAAGAAAAAGAAGAATTATAATATATAAATATACGTGATTTAAAAGAGAGGAATGCAACATAACAGATACGGGGAACTAAGATTTGTGACTCAACTTTTCTTTCTTATAGAGGGGGGACGAGAGCGTGCTAAGGTTAAGAAACCACACTCGTTCATTTCCCATATTTGAAGGGTGACTCTCCTAATTTAATCAAGCAAATGGACTAACATATTTCTATTTTCCTAAATAGAATGCAAGTCTAAATGTCATGTTTCATGCACATAGGGATAAGGGAGATAATATGTAGTGGAAATATCATGCAAGATGAGAAAAAGATCCTAAAAATGAAAAACATGTATGAAATGCAATGAATGTCATGCAAAGAATGTGAATCTAGCGCGAAAACGATCTAAAGGGTTTAGCATTGGACTAACCCATTTCTACAATCTTTCACTAGCATTGGACTAGTGAGAAATCGGAAAGAAAGACCACAACTAGCGTTGGACTAGTGTGGTAACGTCATGCATTTATTATAACTAAATAAATCCTACAAAAGCATAATTAAAGCAAGTAAGCACATAATGCACATAGAACACATAACACATAAGCATAATTTCTAGATGCAAAACCCTAATGAAAGCGAATAAACACTTAAGTACATAAGCATGCAAGCACACAAACAAACAAATGCAAATAAAAACTTAAGTACTACATTTAGGACCCTAACTACAATCTAAGGGGGGAATTAAAAAAAATAATACCCTAACTATTACATTTATCTAACTAATTACATTTTTAACAAAATTAAAACCTATCTATTATATAGTCTAGCTAAATACATGTTTTGAGCATCTATCTATTACAATTTGACATTTAAATGCCTCTCAAATAATCATCAAAATTAAATAAAATAAATGAAACTTAAAATAAATAATTAAAAGAAAAAGCCCTCAAAACATGCAATTACATATAAAAAACACATTGGAGAACATAAAAGAAATTAAAATAATAAAAGATGTTACATTCCTTGAAGTTGTGGCTAAATGGAGTGAAATTTGCTCTATTTATACTCAAAAAATCAATAAAATAATCAAGACACCAATTTAATTATAAAGAAATGAAAATAATCATGAAATCTACCAGTTAAAGCACTTAAATAAAGTATAATTAACAATTAAAGAAGAAAAGTAATTTATATTTAAGAAATCAAAACTATTAGGGACCTAATTACAAAAATGAAAAAGTTTTTGAGGTCAAATTATAATTATTACAAAGATTAGGGGTCAAAATTAAATAAAAATACAGTTTAGGGACTAAAATATAATTAAATTAGGAACCTAATTGAAAGAAAACTAAAGTTTTTAGAGCCTTAGTAAAATTATGCAAAATTTTAGGGACTAATTTGCAAAAACATTTTCTAGTTTCTTGACAAATCAGGCCACTAGGCCATTTTTCTTATTTCTTTGGGCCAAAACTTCATAAGCCCAATCGAAAGTCCAAGGCAAAATACACAGGCCAGCCTATAGTTTTACTCAAACAAATCCAACCGAAAAAAAATGGGCTTCAGCCTCCTAACCCAAGACAAAACCAATCAGAAATAACAATAACCCACTTTCAAAAAATCAAACAAAATAACCCAATCCAATTCTCCTCTATTTTACCAAAACCCAACAAATTGATAAGCCAACTAAAAAATTGTTAAGGTCTAATTTCATCCCAAAATCCAGAATTAATTTGTCCAACGATCTATTTAAAATATGCAAAAGAAAATTAGAATTTAAAAGGGGCAAAATTGATTTATTACAGAAGTTTTTCGGCCATAGTACAATTATTTGAAAGTTGGGGGCCAAAACGCAAATTTCCAGATTATTCATGCAAAGCTTTCGATGCTTTCTCTGCAAACTTCTTTTGCAACTCATTTCACCGTAGAAAACTTACCCAAACTCAAACTAAACCATCAATTTATCAACCAGAAAACAACACAAAGACTTCACCCCATTTTTTTTTTACAAAATTCCAGTAACAAAACACTCTATTTGAAAGATCAGAACAAAAGAAACAAACAAAAGGTAAGCTGCAAAATGGGTTTCCATAAAATGCAGGGAAGATGCTCATTATTTGCTAGGACTTCAGACCGAAATACATGAGATTTGAGCACTCAAAATTCACAGGCAAAGGCTCAACACAACATCATACAATGAAATCTAGCCTAATGGTCTGCAAAAATAAGCAGGAAAATTGCAGAAAAAGAAGGAACAGGTTTAGCAAGAGCTTTCTGACAAGTTTGATACCAATCCAAGGGTATGTGAACTGAAAAAAGATGAAAGAAAGATTACCTTCAATCCTTCAACACCAAACGAACGTGAAAAAATGTGAAATAAACACGCTCAGGGCCTGAAACTATCCCTTCGAGCTTTGTTGCAGGACCCTCAAGAACTGACGAGCTAGCTACTTTGAGTCGAAATTAGAGAGGTTTGGAAGCTTTTTTTCGAGACTTTTTCTGAACAAAAATTGTTGTTTGATGAACGCATAAGGTGCAGAAACAAAAACAATCACCTAAAGAACTAAAATCTAAATCGGATTTTGAGCTGAAAAGGGGCCTGATGATCAGCCCTGGCTCACTTTTTTCAGAAATTTTCTACAATTTTCTTCCACTCTCTCTCCCATTTTCTCTCCCTTTTTGCAGTTTTTTCTTTTTTTTTGGTCGCCGCCTCTCCTTCTCCTCTCTCTGTCCTTGCCTAATGGCTGCATTTGGAGCCTTTTATGGGAACCAAAACCTCTCCCCAACCCTAGAAATGATGGTACAGATGAAATGGATTTTTTGTGGCATTTTTGAAGCCATTGGATGGGTTGTTTTCTGAAATATTCTTGATGATTTCTATTGGCATGAGTTGGCATTGTACTGGGGGGCTTAGAGGGAAAGAACAAATGCAAAAAAATGAGCAAAAATAGGATCAAATGGCCACTGCAATATTCTTGTACTGTTTTTCTAGTTTGGGTTGCAACATGGGAAGATAACACGCGCGTGGGAGATTTTTTTTTTTACAAAACTGATTTTGATTGATTTTTTCCTTTTCTGCATTTCTTTTCTTCTTTTTCTTCTAAATTTCTAAAAATAAGCTAAAATGATTTTCTTAAGAAATAGAAATGAAACAAAATAAACTAAAATAAATAAAATTTAAACAAAATAAACTAAAAATAGAAAATTAAAACAGTAAAATTTTGGTGTCTACAAGGACTTAAATTGCTACCTTGACTTGAATGCACAATAGGCACCTTCCCATGTGTATGAGTCTGTCATAACAAATTTACATGTTAAAGTAATGTGACTAAGTAAAACTGCAGACTAATTGCATAATTCAAACATGATTTATAACCAAAGAACAAATCCTTGCAGTTCTAAATTTGCAATTCCTCTACTTGGTTTCCCTCTTCTAGTTGGCATCTGTCATGAAGTAAACAACATAAGCAGTTGATGAGCCAAGAAAGAACATTTAATTTGTAAAAATGTGTGTATGATGATAGCTGTTGAGCATGAGTATAGGTTGGATTCTTTCTTTGCACAGGAGCTCTTTGGCATGTTCTCATGTTGTGACCAAACTGACCACAATTTCCACACTTTAAGGTACTAGACCTTTTTGGCTAAGATGAAGGTCCTTCATCAGCTTCTCTCCTTCTGTTAACTCTTGATCTACCAGGAGCTCTTCTAAAAGAAGGGGACAGTACAACCTTAGGGGTAACTTTATACATAGGAGGTTACCTCTTTTCATGAGGTATAGGGTGAATCATAGGAGCATATGCCTTCAAGTAAATGTCTTTGGAGAACCAATGATTGCAGTAATCTTCCAACTTTTCCCTTTTGTAGCTAATGCCAAGTGCAGCATGTTTGCAAGGAAGTCCAACTAATTGGAAGGCACCACAGTCACAGGTCCTTTGGTTTAAATTGACTATGAATGATCTGTCCATATCACCAATCTCAAGTGTATCCTCACTTTCCATATTTAGGGTACAATGCCTTAATGCTTGAGCAATTTTTTTGAGCTTTTCAGCAAATTTTGAGGTGATTCTGTTAGTTAATATGCATCCCTTTTGGTATCTCTTATGCATTTTCTTCATGAACTTCCTTCTCAAACCTTAACAAGGGTAAGTATGGGTTTGCCCCTGAGATCACCAACCCATGAATTAAACGATTCAATGAAATTATTCGTGACATGGTCACATTTAATTTCTTTTGAGAATGCATATCTACATCACGCCTTCTTGGGAATTTTGTCCAAATATTTCCAAGCCTGTATGTTGATGTCTTTAATGGTTGACATTGCTTTATTGTAGCCTATGTGATCAAGACTCTTTGCTGCCTTCCAGAAGAAACTATTAAGCAGCATGCCTCGAAATTGCTGCTTGAAGTTGCTGCAAATGTGCTTGCAACAATATCTGCCACTAGCATTTGGAAAAATCTCCTCATAAGTAAGGTTGAGCTCCTGAAACAGCAAATAGATGAGTCAAACCACTAAATATCACTTGAGTACCTAAACCTAAAATTACCTATTTTGGACCATTGTACCTATCTCCAAATTTTCGAGCTTATTGTACTCCCAATTGGCTAGAGTTTTCAGACACGTTTTCACTTTTCACTAAACAAGCTTCTAAGAAAATAATTTTTGAATCGAGACATTTTAAAAATATAACGAAACTATAAAACCATGTACTTAGGTCTAAAAAGGCTAAAAAATATTATTCGTGGCAAAAATCCAAATAAATAATTAATTTAGCCAAAATTAGGGATTTTAAATAATAAAATTTTCGAGTCCTCACATCCTATCCCCCTTAAGAAATTTCGTCCTCGAAATTTACCTTGATTGGTGAACAGGCCTGAATACTTTTCTCGAATTGCTTCTTCGACCTCCCAAGTTGCTTCCTCCAACCCATGGTTCTTCCAGAGGACCTTTACTAATGGTATCTGTTTGTTCTTCAATTCCTTTACCTTCCTATCCAAAAGCTTAATCGGTTTCTCCTCATAGGTTAAGGTCTCATCAATCTCAACATTTTCCGGTTGCAGGACATGTGAAGGGTCCGGATGGTATTTCTTCAGCATAGATACATGAAATACACTATAAATTCGAGATAAATTCGGCGGTAATTCCAACTTATAGGCTACACTCCCTACACGTTGGATAATCTTGTAAGGTCCTACAAACCTTGGCTGTAACTTCTTTCCTTTTCCAGACATTAAACTTGCTTTCAAAGGTGTAATCTTGAGAAATACCAAATCTCCAACAGTAAACTCCAAATCCTTTCTTCGATTATCGGCATAACTCTTTTGGCGGCTCTGGGCAGCCTGAATTCTCTGACGTACTAACTTTACCTTTTCATTAGCTTCCTCAATCCAAGATACTGTGGTCGGATCTAGGATTTTCCGTTCACCTACTTCGTCCCAACAAATTGGGGACCTACATTTTCGACCATAAAGTGCATCATATGGGGCCATCTGAATAGAAGAGTGGAAATTATTATTGTAGGCAAACTCCACTAAAGTCAAAAATTTACTCCAACTCTCTCCAAAGTCCAGAACACAAGTCCGTAACATGTCCTCAAGAGTTTGAATTGTCCTCTCCGACTGTCCATCCGTCTGGGGATGATAAGTGGTACTAAAGTTCAATTTAGTCCCTAACACTTCTTGCATCTTTTGCCAGAATCTCGAAACAAATCTTGGATCTCTGTCCGACACAATACTTACAGGTATTCCATGCAACCTAATGATCTCATCCAAATACAATCTGGCCAACTTCTCTAATGGGTATTTCATATTAATCGACAGAAAATGAGCCGATTTGGTCAATCTATCCACTATTACCCAAATCGCATCATGGCCTCTCTGTGTTCTTGGTAATCCCGATACAAAATCCATAGTGATATTCTCCCATTTCCACTCAGGTATTTCTAGAGGTTGCAAAAGTCCTGATGATTTCTGATGTTCGACTTTAACCTGTTGACAAATTAAACATGTTTGGACAAATTGGGCAATTTCCCTCTTCATGTTCTCCCACCAATACAAACTCTTTAAGTCTTGGTACATTTTATTTCCTCCTGGATGTACCGTAAACTTTGATCGGTGCGCCTCTTCTAAGATTTCTCTTTTAAGCCCTTCATCCTTTGGCACAACTATTCGATTCCGAAACCTCAATATTCCATCTAACCCCAGATTAAAATCTGTCTTGTCTCCCATTTTAATCCTTTCCGCCCATTTTTGCACTTCCGTGTCCTTTTCTTGAAATTCCTTAATGCGTTCCAATAAAGTGGAAGTTACTATAATATTCTCCAAAATTACCTTCCTTGGTTCCAATCGAGGATTCCAGTAACTCACTTCTTCCAATAATTGAAACTCCTTAATCATCAATCCAGCCATTTGTACTTGACGGCTCAAAGTATCGGCCACTACATTGGCCTTCCCAAGATGGTACTTAATAGTGCAATCATAGTCTTCCAAAAATTTCATCCATCTACGTTGCCTCAAATTCAGCTCTTTTTGAGAAAATAAGTACTTAAGGCTTTTGTGATCTTTAAAAACCTCGAATGTTACTCCGTACAAATAATGTCTCCATTTCTTCAAAGCAAAAACCACAGCCGCTAACTCCAAATCATGAGTTGGGTAATTCCCTTCATGCGGTTTCAATTTCCTAGAGGCATATGCTATTACCTTGTCATTTTGCATTAAAACGCACCCCAATCCTTCCTTAGAAGCATTTGTGTAAACCACAAAACTATCCTTTCCGTTTGGCAAAGCTAACACAGGCGCTCTTGTCAATCGTCTTTTCAATTCCTGAAAACTTTCCTCACACTTAGGACTCCATAAAAACTTTTCATTTTTCTTGGTCAATTCAGTCATGGGTCCAGCAATTTTCGAAAAATCCTGAATGAATCTCCGGTAATACCCTACTAATCCAATAAAACTTCGAACCTCGGTAGGGTTTTCCGGTCGTTTCCATTTCGAAACAGTTTCAACTTTAGCTGGATCCACTTTAATCCCATCCCTAGAAATTATGTGTCCCAAGAAAGTCACTTCTTTTAACCAGAATTCGCACTTGCTGAACTTAGCATACAATTGATGCTCCCTTAAGGTCTGCAAAACAACCCTTAAGTGATTCTCATGGTCTTTCACATTCTTAGAATACACCAATATGTCATCAATAAAGACCACCACAAATTGGTCTAGATAAGCTTTAAAGACCCTATGCATTAAATCCATAAAAGCAGCAGGAGCATTCGTTAACCCAAATGGCATCACGGTAAACTCAAAATGCCCATATCTCGAGTTAAAAGCAGTCTTGGGTATGTCCTTCTCCAAAATCCTCAACTGATAATAACCCTGTCTCAAATCCAACTTCGAGAATACTACAGCCCCTTGCAATTGATCAAATAATTCATCGATGTGGGGCAAAGGGTACTTATTTTTAATTGTAACATCATTCAAGCCTCTATAATCTATACATAGTCTCAAACTCCCGTCCTTTTTCTTAACAAACAAAACTGGGGCTCCTCACGGAGAATCACTCTCTTTTATAAAACCCCTTTCTAGCAAATCTTGCAGTTGCAATTTCAACTCCTTTAATTCCGCTGGAGCCATTCGATATGGCGTTCTAGAAATAGGGGCTACTCCCGAGGTTACATCGATCTTAAAAGCTATTTCCCGTTCCGGGGGTAGAGACTCCAATTCTTCAGGAAAAACATCGGAAAAGTCTTTCACTACAGGCATGTCCTCCAAATTCACCTTATCACTAGGGGTGTTAATAAGAAAAGTCAAATACCCTTGAGCTCCTTTGCTTAATAACTTCCTAGCCCGAATTCCTGAAATAAGCGCAGACGAAGCTAATTTACCCCTTACATCCAGTTTCAAGGTTGTTTCTCCTGGAATACGCAACTCTACAATCTTCGTCCTACAGTTTAACTGAGCGTTATAACGGCTAACCAATCCATTCCCAAGATTACATCGTATCCCTTAATCGTCAATCCCATCAAATCAGCCAATAATTTTCGTTCCCCAATCCAAACTTCACAATCTTGATACACCAAGTTAGCAATTAGACTCTGATCCCCAGTAGGCGTTTTAACTTCAAGATCATATGGTAACTTAATTAGCTTCAAGTCTATCCCACTCATGAAGTTAGGGTTTACAAAAGAATGTGTAGCACCTGGATCAATTAAAACCCTAGCTAAACGATGAAAGATTGGAATTGTACCTTCTACCACCTCAGTTGTTTCAGGAACTTGTTGATAGTCAAGTGCATAAACCCTGGCGTGTACTTTCGGTCGGCTCCCTCTGGCACTAGTTTACTTAGAGGCTGACTTTTCCGGTCTCTGGGTATCACCTCCCGTCTTCATTTTGTTTGGACAGTTCGCGAGCTGATGCTCGGTACTACCGCAGGCCAAGCACTTCCCAGACTTCCTCCAACAGTCATTTTCAGAATGGTTGGGTTTTCCGCAGTACCCACACGTAACTTGAGGGGTCACCGCTGAACCACTAGAAGGCGCTCTCCTAGCCTGTGTCAGTCCACTACGACCTCCTCTAGATAAAGCTCCTCTCGAAACTCCAGCAGTCCTTGGTCCTCCCACTCCTCTTCCCATTTTGGAAGGCTGCGCACTTTTACTAGCTTGTCCAGAAGCATGGCTAGAAAAGTTTCTCTTTCTATTGTGGAAGTCTCTCACTTGAAATCTTGCACTCTCAACCCTTTGTGCCTTCTCTAAAGCTTCAGTAAAGGTAGAGATTTGGGCTGCGGCCAAGCCCTCTTGTATCTCCACATTAAGTCCCTGAACAAACCGCCTAATCCTTTTCTGCTCATTGGTCACCAGTTCGGGAGCGTACTTTGAAAGTTTAGTAAACTTTCCTTCATACTCAGCTACACTAAGAGCTCCCTGTTTTAGCTTGATAAATTCATCCTCCCTCTTCTCTTGGATTAAGGGCGGAAGAAATTTTTCGTTAAATTCCCTTGTGAAATTCTCCCAAGTCCAAGGAGTCTGAGTTCTTTCCCATTTTCCTTTTATCTGATCCCACCAAGCACGGGCTACTCCCTCAAATTGGAAAGCAGCGAAATTCACTCGCCTATCTTCGGTGTAGTCTAAAGCAGCGAATATATTGGTCATCCTTTCTACCCAATTCTCTACTACCTCAGGATCAGGTTCGCCGAGGAACTTAGGCGGGTTAAATTTTAAGAACCTCTCTAAGGCTCTATCATCTCCTCTTTCCTGACCCCCAGGTTGGTTGAATGGTCCAGGGTCTTGTCTATCAGCCAAACGCTCTAGAATATCAGCCATCTTATTAATGGCAGTAGCCACTTGATTACCCTCAATATTTTCCTGACCTTGGATCGGTGCAGTTGCTGATCCCTGGTCACCCCTTTGAGGTTGGGCCTGTCTAGTCTCTCGCCCATGACTTCGACCACGGCCTCGACCACGGTCTCGACCACCTCTTAGTCCTTCCATAACCTAGGCGTGCCTAGTGCAAGAAATAAATAAATTATGCGATGCATAACAGAAAACAGGAACCAATCAAGAAAATATTGGAATTAACAATAATTTACATTCATTAACATATCAAGTTCATACAATTAGCAAGTCATGGGGTAGTCACAAAATATAGCACACAGGTGCCACAAGAGTACTCTTAGTCACAGAAGACTAAAGTAAAAGCAAGTGCTTCCAAAAATAAGCCACACAGTCATGCAAAATACAATGGTCTCAGCACTTAGTATCACCCCAGCTAATTCTAGCTATACTGGTCAAAAGAGTCAAAAGAGTGGTCAAACTGCCTAGACCTAGTCCACAGTAGGACTATCAGGAGGAACCTCCTCCTCAGGACTAGGAGCTACCTCCATCGCATCTTCCACTAGCCTAGTGGCATCAGCTACGATATCGGAAGCCCTACTACGGACCTCCTCCCTCAACCTAGTAAGCTGAGCCCTAGTACTCTGAAGCTCATCACGGACCACAGCAGATGTGGCCACCTCACCCTCAATCACCTCTTCGAGCTCGGCGACCCTCTCGCCCTGAGCGCTCACCATCTGCCTAAGCTCATCTACCTCCGCCTGGAGATCCCTGTTAAGATCCAATAGCTGACGACGCTCGTCGTCCAGAACAAGTACAAGGTGATTCGGGTAGGCAAAGGTAACCCTACACGCACATCGGGGATATATGTTAGATGGGGAATAGCGTACTCGAGCTCCCCCAACCAAAGCTCGGTAGAAGATAGGCCTAGGAAGCGCTATATGACCATTCGCATGGCCATTCCCGTCAGCTGCCGAAAGTCCATTTTCGTTTTCCATCCCTGCAAAATAATAGCACTTTTCGGGTTAGAAATTTGAATCGCTATCTAGTTCGGATATCCTGTAATGCATGCTTACCTAATCACTAATTCGTCTCCAAGTATCACTCTAGGTAAAACTAACTTAGTTGCTAGTTCGCCCTGAGTATCATTTTAGGTATGACTAAGTCATCCCATATCGAGTCTTAAGGGTAGAGTATCTAATATGTCCCCCGTATAGATCTCTAACCTAGCGCTCTGATACCAACTGTGACGCCCCTACTTCTCCCTAAGGCGAACCAAAGGGTATTCGCGGGACGCCTGCCTAACTCTCGTCAGGACTCAAGCAATTCCATTTAAGCTTATTACCGGACCACACAATACTAGTCAATAACTTAGATACAATAGATGCGGAAGCGTTCAAGCTTAAAATAGTCATCCATTATCCAACCCACACGTAGGTATACAAAATACATCAAGAATCCCAAATACACATTACGCCCCAAAAGTTACATTTCAATTCCAAAAGTACAATCCAAGACCAAAGGCATAACCAAAAGTAATAGAAAACCCTAAACAAAAGTACATCAGGAGGGTTTCTCCATTTCATCTCCGAGTTCAAACTTGTTAAGGAAAACAAATCTACAGGGTGAGCAAAAACGCTCGTGAGGCCAAGAACACACATGCAGGCACATAGCTCAGGTAACAAGCCCAAGTAACAATTCAAGTAATAATTTGCAAGTAATTAATAATGCCAACAAAATGTAACCAAAAATAATTCAAGGATATGGTAGCTCTCAGGAGATAAGTTCCACATTTTGCCAATGTCATTTGTATATCTCCCCGCGATGACTCTCCGTCAACCGGATTGATATTTCATATCCGTAGTTCACCACTTACTCCTCATCCGTCCACCATACACCGCTTCGAGCCCGCACGACATTTATAAGGCGATACTTCACGAGTATGCCAAGCGAGATCTCTCAATAGATCAAGCTTATCATGTAATTCTCACGGCTCACCAAGGTTCCCGACCAGACCCATGCCGGCTCGAGTTCCAAGATCAGCCTATGAGTTTGGGCGTCCCCCATGTATCATGTAAGTGTCGAGGAGATTCACTCCAACGACGTATGCAGTCATAGCATACCATATCATGTATTCAAGCATTTGACAGGTTTAAGCATGTATTTCAGGTCATGTAAACCAGGTAAAACATGTTAAGCATTAGTCATTTGTTTCAAATGAGAACGAGTGCGATAAAGTATACACTCGACTCCATTTTTCAAAACTAAGCAGGCTAAGCATGTATTCAGGTAAGCTAAGCATGAATCAAGTCCATAGAGTTCAAGTAGTCAAACACTTGACACTCACCAAGATATGCAAGCAAGTAGGTTGGATTGAGAGTTCAAACTTTCACGGTAGGGTCCTCTTGGAGGTCCTCGTGCGTGCCTGAACATCGAATAGTAGACAATTTCTATAAGTTCCCAAGTGGCGAGAAAGATTGAACACGAGTAGGGTTCAGAAATATTTTGGAAATTTCGTTTGAGTTTGTCTTTGAAGTTGGATTCGCAAAAAGGGTGCGAGACTCGAGTAAGATCGGATTATTATTCTTGAAATCATTGGATGGAAACGAGTACGTGCGAATAAATCTCAAAACGGACGACCAAAGTTGAAAGTGGACTGGCCACGTCACAATCCGATCGGAATCTGGCCGGATTCTTGGCCGGATTGGAGGCAATAGCCATCCTCATCATTTTTTTTTTCAAATCCCAACTACAATCTGGCTGCCTATCCGGCCAGAAACTGGCCGGATTCAAGGCCGAATTCCTTCCCGCGCGGATTTCTTTTGAAATTCCAGAATTCTCGATTTTTGGTAAAATTTTTGAAAAATCATAAATTCTTTTCTACTAGTCAAAACTTGATAAATTTGGTACCGTTGGAATCGTCTTCCAATGTACTAAAAGTCCTTAGAAGACATTGTTCCATGAATCTAAGTAGAAGGTATTAAAAAATGAGCTTAAAGTTGTTGTTCCAGATCACCCAGGATTGAGCCGGGGTTGGTTTTTCGCTAACTTTGGAAATTCGGCAGAATTCACTCGTTGCAAACCAGCCCTTGAAACTTATAACTCAATTAGAGATGCAAGTAAGGTTTAGGACAGAATAAGCGGATTGAGAATCGGAGTTTCGAGCACCAAGATATGGTAGCTCAAAGTTGGGGAAAATTCAAGACTGTTGAACAATTTCCAGATTTGGGTTTCCGACTTTGGACCTTTAGTTAAGTGTCGAAACAGACTTGGATTGGTACCAAATTTTGCAGTATAGTACTCCTATATGAAGGGTATCTCTCTATCAAATTTTGTGGAAAAAAATACCTTCAGAAAGGTGGTTAACCAATCAACCAAAGTTTTGAAATTACTAAGGCAAAACTGTCTTTAGCTCTATTTCTCTCCGTTTCCAAACATTCAGCTAAGAAAAACCTCTAAATTTGGTCCATTAGTGCAAGAAAAGTCTAAGGAGCATACATGATACATTTGGTGGGTGTTTAGCACCAAGAAATTCATTTAGTAAGACCACAACAAGTCTCACATCTAATCTGTCCAAATCTAAGAGTTTTCAAGAACAAGGCAGTCACCGAATTTTGATCATGACTCACTCAATTTAACTCGGAATTGAGCATGGTTGATTGTGTTGGAAAATACATTCATAGGGTTATAACTTCACAGAAGAAATCGTTTTAAGTTTCAGCATGCAACTGGCTCAAAATTAAGCCTAAAGTTGTAGCATCATCAAATCATTCCAGCAGAACAGAGAAACAGGGTAGCCTTCTTAAAATGATTGGTTTGGCTCACACACTTGGAACCAAAACTTACATTTTATACCGTTGGAAAGGTGTGGATGTCTAGTTTCAAATGCCACTGACGGCACTCGATTTCGACGTCGGAGGACAAAGTTACGGCCGAAACACTATCACTGGACAGAGCTACACGAAAACAGTTTTCCAGCTTGACTAGTTTCACAAAGAAATTCATTTGCCCAACCAAACTTCAATATTTTCCAATGAAAATTTCTACACAACTAATAAAACATATAAACATCATATTCAAACCATTAGATCATCAAAATTTGGCCTTAAAATAACCGAACAGGGCAGGGGCAAAATCGGAAGTTTCTATCCCATGAGTTCCTTGAGGTTTCTACTAATTATACTCCATTAATCCAACATTTCAAACACTAAACCAACATTATAAAAAGCATCAATCATCATATCAGCCATCAAGACAGAGGTGGGAGTTCATAGAGCCCACCTTCCATTTTTTTCAACAACAACCACAACCCATAAGAAATTAAGAGCTAAAAGATATACTAGAACTTCCAAAAATTGAAGTTAGAAGGTTGGATTATGACTTACTCTAGTTGATGTTCAAGTCAGAAATTCAGTCCCTCCTTGCTCCTAAGTGAGCCGTGAAAAGCCTCCCCTTTTTAGCTAGATATGAACTCCAAGGCTTAGGCTAAGTAGTGCTAAAATTTGAGAAGATTTGGTGGTGATTTGAGTGAGTTTTGTAGAGGAAATGTTGGAAAGTTTTCGGTTGTTCCTTTGCTATCTGCTAGCCGGCCATGGAAGCTTGGAGAAATGAAATGTTTGGTTTGACCCTTTGGCGTACAAGGAACGCTGAACGTCTAATAGTTTAAGTGCGCAAAAGTCAATTGCAAATAGTGCGCATACGCGCGCGTTTTGTGCTCGATTTCTCTTAAGTTTGTTGCACTAGTGCACTAAACCTCTAAGGCACTTACATTCATATAAATATTATTCATTCTTAATTGTCCCAAAATAATGGTCTAAAGTCCCTCAATTAAGCGTGGGCGTGAAAACGCGTATTTCCAATTTAGGCGCAATAAAGTAAAACCTTCGAGAAATTCTTATAACGATCGTACCACTAACTATTACTTGAGTACTTAAACCTAAATTTACCTATTTTGGACCATTGTACCTATCTCCAAATTTTCGAGCTTATTGTACTCCCAATTGGCTAGAGTTTTCAGACACGTTTTCACTTTTCACTAAACAAGCTTCTAAGAAAATAATTTTTGAATCGAGACATTTTAAAAATATAACGAAACTATAAAACCATGTACTTAGGTCTAAAAAGGCTAAAAAATATTATTCGTGGCAAAAATCCAAATAAATAATTAATTTAGCCAAAATTAGGGATTTTAAATAATAAAATTTTCGAGTCCACACACGTACACCGCACCGAGCCCGAACTTCATTTATAAGGCGCTACTACACGAGTAGGCCAAGCAAGATCTCTCCAATAGATCAAGCTTATCATTTCATTCCCATGGCTCATCAAGGTTCCCGGCCAAACCCATGCCGGCTCGAATCCCAAGGTCGGCCTATGAGTTTGGGCATCCTCCATTTAACATTTATGTGTCGAGGAGATTTACTCCAACGACGTATGCAGCCATAGCATACCATTTCATTCATTCAATCATTCAATATCATTCAATCGTTCATTTCATTCAATCCATTCAATACATTTCATTTCATTCATTTCATTTCAATCAATTCAATCACGATTCATTCAAATGAGAACGAGTGCGGTAAAGTACACACTTGACTCCATTTTCAAAATCTCCAATCATTAATAGCAGTTAAGCATGTATCAAGTTCGCATACACTTGACACTCACCAAATAATTCAAGTAGTAAAGCACAAGCTGTGATTTAGGCGTCTCCTGTGAGATCCTCTTGAAGGTTCTCTTGAGTGCCTGAGCAACAATAATGAACTATTACACACTATCGCTTAAAACCCCTACTTATCGAGAAAGATTGCACTCGTGTACAATCTAAGAAGATATCATGAGAATGAACCTTAATTACTCGTAAATCGAGACTCAAAACTGGGGTTTAAAAACACAAGAAAAATTTGATTTTCGTCTTTGAAATCAAGTGTAAAACGGCCAAACGATATCGAAGGAAAATGGAGAGTTCTAAAAACTCAATTTCCTTTAAATCTGGAAATTTCAGATTTGACAAGCAGTTTTTGAAAAATCGTATCTCACTGTCTGTAGGTCCAAAATTGGAAAACTTGGTACCATTGGAAACTAGTTCCAAAGTACTAAAAGTTCCTAGAAGACACTTTTCTATTATTCTAAAAGGAAGACATTCAAATTTTGGCATAAAGTTGCTGATTTGGACTCCTAGGACAGATTTGGGGTTGGTTTTTGACAAATTTTGGAAATTTGGCAAAGTTCACAGAATACAAACTAGCCTCTCAAATTGAAAAATTAATTAGAGTTACAATCAAAGTCTAAAACACAACAAACGGAATAAGAATTGGAGTTTTGAACGCCAAGATATAGCAGCTCAAAGTTGCTGAAAATTTCTCACTGAACAAGGATTTTCCAGATTTGAAACTCAAACTTTGGGACTTCAGTTGGGCATCGAAATGGATTTGGAATGGCACCAAATTTAGTAGTATTACCATACCATATAAGGGCTATTCCTCTGTCAAATTTCATGCAAAAATTCGCACGGAAGGTCAGTTAACAAAGCCACTAAAATTTCAAAAATTTCCAAGGCAAATCTGCCTTGTACTTCCGTTTTCCTTTTTCTAACTTTTGGCCAATGGAATCGACTTAAATTTGGTTCATTTATGACGACAAGGTCTAAGAAACATCCAAAATATATTTGGTAGGTGATTAACACCAAGAGTTTCAAAATAACAAGTCCCATTCAAGATAAGCCATTGGCTAGCCCAAAATCAGGGTTTTCTTTCTTTGAAGCAGGTCTGTAATTCGGCCACAACTCACTCAATTCAACATGGAATTGGGTGTGGTTGATGGCGTTGGAAACTACATTCATAAGGGTACAATTTCTCAGAAGAAATCATTTTGAAATTCTGTCAATAACTTGCTCATTTTCAGGCAACAAGTCGCAGCTCATAACAGGTTTTCCAACACAGTAGAGAAACAGGACAGGTGAATTTGAAAAGCTAGTACAGTTCACTCAGGTCGAATCAGGGAATTCATTTTATACCGTTAGAAAACTGGAAGTATCTAGTTTCTAATACCGTAAACGGGACTCGATTTTGACGTCGAAGCAAAGAGTTATAGTCATTTGAAATTCACTGCCAGAGTAACTCTGGACACGTTTTCCAGCCATGAAGAAATTTCGAAATCTAAACATTTACCCAACCAAATCAAGTGATTTTTGGTGGAAATTTTCCACACAACCTATACAACATATCTACATCAAAACCAAGTCAATTTGACCACAAAAAATTGCACCAAGAGGCACGGCAAAGGCAGGGTAGAACCGGCCCCTTCTTTACTTTTGTTTCCTTTAAGTTTTCTTTCTACTTTTCAACTTATAATCACTAGTTTAACACTAAATCAACATAAATAACATCCAAACTCATCAAATCAGATCATCAAGTCCATTGTGGGATTTCATAGAGTCCACTCACATGATTTTCAACAATCCAAAGCTACCCACATGAAGTTACAAGCTTCTAAGTGTAATCTAACTTACAAAAGTTAAGATTCAAGGGTTGGGTGATTAGCTACCTTCTTAGATGATGAAGACCAGAATTTTCGGCCACAAGAAACTCAAGAAAACCGTGAGAATGAAGCTCCTTTCCTAACCCTAGCTGATCTCCAAGTTATTTGCTAGTTGTGGTATGAATTTGAGAGGATTTGGTGCAAGAAAGTGAGATGAGATGAAGAAATTTTTGGTCTTCTTCTCCTTGGTGTTGCACGGCTGCTTGAGTGAGAGAAAGGAGAGTTGTTGGCTGATGGTTGAGGCTTCCTTGAGAAGCTTAAGAGTTTGTGGCCAAAATTACTCCAAAAGTCAACTAAGAATAGTGAGCGTATGCGCGCGTTTCGTCCTCGTTTCCTCTCGGGTTTGTTTCACTTATGCACTAAACCTCTAATGCACTTCCATTCATACAATTATTATTCACTCTTAATAGTCTAAAACTAAAGGTCTAAAATCCCTCAATTAATCGCGCGCGCGAAAACCCGTACTTCCGATTTATGCGCGATAGAGTGAAATTTCTTAGAAATTCTCACAACGATAGGTTTACTAACTAATATTTGAGTACTTAAACATAAAAATAACTTTTTTAAAACTAATGTATAAGTTTTCAATTTTCAAGTTGACTGTACCCTCAAATCGATTATTACCTCCACACGCGCATTCACTAATCTCACTAAACGAGATTCCAAAATTTAAATTTTGTAACAAGTCATTTTAAAAATATACATAAGTCATAGTTCCATGTAATTGGGTCTAAAGGGTTGAAATAAATTATTCGGAGGAAAACAGGTGAATAGATATTTAAAAAAATCAATAATATTCGATAAAAATAAGAAAATTTTCGGGTCCTCACATCCTCCCCTCCTTAAAAAGGATTTCGCCCTCAAAATTCACATCTAGGACAATATCATTCCCTTCATGGTTAAGCCTATCAGATCAATCACTAACTTACGTTTTTCCAACCCATACTTTACAATTTTTATTCATTCAACTAGCAATCAAATCTAAATTTTTCCCCAATAGGCATTTTAACTTCCCAGTCATATGGTAACCTAATCAGTTTCATGTCTACCTCATATAGGTAATGTCTTTACTTCTTTAATATAAATATTATAGCCACTAACTCCAAATCATGAGTTGGCTACTTTCTCTCGTGATATTTTAACTTTCTAGAGGCATATACAATCACCTCATCATGTATTATTAATATACATTCTAAACCATCCTTTGAAGTATCTGTATAAATCACAAAACTACCTCCTCTGCTCGGTAAGGCTAACACAGGTGCATTGGTTAAGCACTTTTCACTTTTAAAATTCTTCTTCACATTTAGAATCCCAAATAACTTACCAAATATTACAATCTTAGAAAAGTCCTTGATAAATCAAAGGTAATATTCGACTAACTCTAAGAACTCCAAATTTCGGTAGGATTTTCTGGTCATTTCCTCTTAAAACAGCTTCCACTTTAGCTGAGTCTATGGCAATTCCTTCCTTAGATATTGTACAACTTAGAAAGGCTACTTCTTCCAACCAAACTCACATTTAATGAACTTAATGAAAGTTGGCGCTCTCTCGGGGTTTGTAAAACTATCATCAGGTATCTTTCATGACTTTCTCGAACCTTAGAGTATACTGATATATCATCAATAAATGCCACCACAAATTAATCCAAATACGATTTAAAACCCCGATGCATTAAGGCCATAATTGCTGCTAGTGCATTAGTCAATCCAAAGGGCATAACTGAAAATTCAAAGTGTCCCTATCTTGAATTGGGAGTGGTCTTAAACACATCAGTTTCTAGGATCCTCAACCGGTGATAGCTCTACTTTAAATTCAACTTGAATAATACCACGGCCCCTTGCCATTGATCAAAATTCTTGTTTATGTGAGGCGACAGAGTATTTGTTCTTAATAGTCACATCGTTCAAGTCTCAATGGTCTATATATATAGCCTCAAACTGCCATTCCAAATATGATATCCGGTCCCTTAATCATTTGGTTCATTAAATCTATCAAATATTTTCTTTCACTAACTCAAATCTCACAACTTTAATATATCAATTTGGCAATCAAATATTGGGTCCCAACTTCAACGCTAAGTTCTCAATTTGGTCCCGATCCCTGGTTGCCTCCAGACCTCGGAATTTGTCCATTTTTCAAGTACAACCTCGACTACATCTAATACCGTTTGTGTCTTATTATAAATCTAAAAGTGTGGGGCAAGGTTTAAATATACATGTAAGTCATAAAATTAATTAAAAGCGAAATAAATTTTCATATGTCATAAAGATCATAATAGTTACATCCAGTTGGAAGAGGTTTATCAAATCATTTCAAAAGGGAAAGGGAAACAACAAGATTATAACAAAACATGTCAAGTTGCCAGGATACAAAACAACAAAAGACTTTTCTCTTTTTCAAAAGATCACAACCTCCAAAGGTGTTAGTCTAGACTAGGGTAAAACTATAGATTCTATCCCTCGAGTGGAGTCAAAATCATCCTCACTCGTAGAACTTTCACTACTAGGCCCCCTTCATAGCTATTAGCACTAATTATTCCCATATGGCACTTGATCACTTTATAGCGGATCTAGTCGGCTGCTGAGTACTTCCTCTTTTTAAGAGTTCTAGGGCAATTCGAAAACTTATACTCGGTACTACCGCACCTGAAACACTTTCCTTACTTTTTCCAGCACTCGACCTCAGTGTGGTTAATCTTGCCGTAGTATTCACAATTTGCGAGAGAAGTGACGGCTTGACCAATTTGAGGATTTCCTTTGTATTTCTTCTCCAGTTCTACGTTCTTACGTAGCAACTCAGTTTTCTCTGCATATTCCTGTTTCCACCGTCCTTCCCAGTAGTCAACCAATTTCCTTTGAAATTCTATCTCATTTCGAAGAATGTCCATTTCCTTACGCATTTCTTCCAAAGTTGTCATCTTACCAGCGGGCTTAAGTCAAGTGCTAACCTGCCAGGCAAATCAAAGGATCAAATAAGTAGCTATTCATAATGGAAGCTCGAGCCATAATACTCTTTCATTCTTTTGCTTATAGGTTACCCCAAAATACAAATATTAACTATTCCTTACTTAATACGGGCGAGCTCTTAGGTCTCCACGAGATTACTATCATTAATCACAAACACGACAAGATAAGGGGATCTTATTCCTTAATATAAAATTCCATGTCTTAGTTCATTCTCCAATACTTATCTACAAAGTTGTTCGAGAAGAAATCATAACATCTTGCTCTCACTAGTGCCTTATTGTATCCTTTCAAATCAATCTTACTATTTCGAGGTTAAATTCTCCGTGAAACCTAGATAGGTGAACTTCAAGAATCATTTCATTTTCACACATTTCTTGATTCTTAGGTTGGCTTATTAGTCTAGAGTTTTGGTGCTCAACCAACCGTGCTAGGACATCAATCATATGGTCAATAGCAGTAGCTACGTGATTATTTTTCCTTCATTTTTAGGGTTTCGGTTCAGTCCAACAGTCGTTCCCTAATCATCCCCTTGAACTTGGGTTGCTCAACCCCTCGCTCTTGGTCCCTTTTCACATTTTTGGCCGCTCATAAATTTAACATTTATAAAGACATGACATAAAATGAGTGTGCATAAACGAAACTTGAAAAATGACACTTTGATCATGCAAAATGAAAATAAAATGGAAAACACCAGAATAGTCGCAGATATGTACAACCCAATCATAGATTTGAAGTCATAAAGCAATAAAGTAAAGCATCTCATGAGTAACATTTAATTGCTTCAAAAAGGTAGGAAACATAGTGAAACAAAATACAAAATGCAATGGCCTTTGAATAAGTATCACCCCGACTAACTTTGACAAAACCATTAAAGTAGACTAAGTCACTAGCTTAGTGATTGGTGGAGCCAGAAGTCTCTGCTACTTCAATAGGATCATTTTCATTTCCTGTACTAGGAGTTTTAATCTCATGTCCCTTATTGAGTATCTTGTCATTCTCCACTTGTTCAACCAAGGTAACACACCCAACCATCGACTTATCCATCCGGTCTCTAATTTCATGTACTACCCTAACACGTCAGTTCTTAGCTTTTAAAGCTTCTCACAAGGAGCCTTTGTTTTCCTCGCTCCTCAAGTACCTCAGTCTCCACTTCAGAATTATAGTAGTCTAGGCATCCACAATTGTCCTTAGTTCTTGATTATCCTCTTGAACTATCCCTGTTTCCTTAGACAACCGCCCCCCGTCATCGATTACAGCTAACACTACGTTAAGTCCTCTGAAAATCACATGAAATCCTAGTTCGGCGAGTTGGGTTATACCTCCAACGAGCTCCCCTAGGCCCTCCCCAACAATGGCCACCGGAATGCGTCCTCGAGACGGTTCAATACCACCGTTACCTTCCGTAACTTACAATTAAAATTAGAAGCTTAAATGGGTCCAAGTATACTAAATAAACTAGATTTGATCATCTCATACCATCCCACATATCTCTTACAAGATCGAGACTCCCAATTGTCCAATAATTCAGACCTAGGTTCTAATTTTCATTCCCACAAGCGGTCACTTAACTTTCTAACCAATTCCACAGTCCGACATCCTAAACTATTAAGCCTAGGATACACTATAAAAATTTGAAGCCTAAGTTCTGATACCAACTGTGACGCCCCCACTTCTCCCTAAGGTGAATCAAAGGGTATCCGCGGGACGCCTGCCTAGCTCTCGCCAGGACTCAAGACAAATCGATTCACGTTTAATGATACACAACAATTAATACAAGCCTAAAAGAAAAGTCGCTTCCATAATCGAATATCCAAGTCTTACACCACGAGTGCAAAATACATCAGTTATCCAATTCTTACATCAGGTTCCCAAAATATACAACAGCCAAGAGTCTATTCAAATATATATGAAACCCTAATACAAAAGTACATCCCAAGATTTTCTTTGACTTTCACTCCAAGGCCGTTCCTGTTAAGGAAAACAAATCTACGGGGTAAGCAATTGCTCGTGAGGCCAAGAACACACATGCAAGCACGTATTCCAAATAACAATCCCAATTAACAAGAAACAATAATAATCGAGTAATTAACCATTCAAGTGAAATATAAACAGAAACAATTCAAGGATATGGTAGCTCTCAGGAGATAATTTTCACTTGTTTTGCCAATCTCATTCGTATACCTTCCCGTGATGACTCTCCGTCAACCGGATCGGTATTTCCAATCCGTAGAACTCCACTTGCTTCTCATTTCCGTCCACCGTACACTGCATTGGGCCCGAACTTCGTTTATAAGGCGCTACTACACGAGTAGGCCAAGCAGGATCTCTCCAATAGATCAAGCTTATCATTTCATTCCCATGGCTCACCAAGGTTCCCGACCAAACCCATGCCGGCTCGAGTCCCAAAGTCGGCCTATGAGTTTGGGCGTCCCCCATTTAACATTTATGAGTCAAGGAGATTTACTCCAACGACGTATGCAGCCATAGCATACCATTTCATTCATTCAATCATTCAATATCATTCAATCGTTCATTTCATTCAATCCATTCAATACATTTCATTTCATTCATTTCATTTCAATCAATTCAATCACGATTCATTCAAATGAGAACGAGTGCGGTAAAGTACACACTTGACTCCATTTTCAAAATCTCCAATCATTAATAGCAGTTAAGCATGTATCAAGTTCGCATACACTTGACACTCACCAAGTAATTCAAGAAGTAAAGCACAAGCGGTCGTTTAGGCGTCTCCTGTGAGATCCTCTTGAGTGCCTGAGCAATAATAATGAACTATTATATACTATCGCTTAAAACCCTTACTTATCGAGAAAGATTGCACTTGTGTACAATCTAAGAAGATATCATGAGAATGAGGCTTAATTACTCGTAAATCGAGGCTCAAAAGTGGGGTTTAAAAGCATAAGAAAAATCTAATTTTCGTTTTTGAAATCAAGTGTAAAATGGTCAAACGATATCGAAGGAAAATGGAGAGTTCTAAAAACTCAATTTCCTTTAAGTCTGGAAATTTCAGATTTGACAAGCAGTCTTTGAAAAATCATATCTCACTGTTTGTAGGTCCAAAATTAGAAAACTTGGTACCATTGGAAACTAGTTTCGAAGTACTAAAAGTTCCTAGAAGACACTTTTCTATGATTCTAAAAGGAAGACATTCAAATTTGGCTTAAAGTTGCTGATTTGGACTCCTAGGACAGATTTGAGGTTGGTTTGTGACAAAGTTTGGAAATTTGGCAAAGTTCACAGAATACGAACTAGCCTCTAAAATTTGAAACTTAATTAGAGTTACAATCAAAGTCTAAAACACAACAAACGGAACAAGAATCGGAGTTTTGAGCGCCAAGATATAGCAGCTCAAAGTTGCTGAAAATTTCTCACTGAACAAGGATTTTCCAGATTTGAAACTCAAACTTTGGGACTTCAGTTGGGCATCGAAATGGACTTGGAATGGCACCAAATTTGGTAGTATTACCCTACCATATAAGGCCTATTCCTCTGTCAAATTTCATGCAAAAATTCGAACGGAAGATCAGTTAACAAAGCCACTAAATTTCCAAGAATTTCCAGGGCAAATTTGCCTTGTACTTCCGTTTTCCTGTTTCTAACTTTTGGCCAATGGAATCAACTTAAATTTGGTTCATTTATGATGACAAGGTCTAAGAAACATCCAAAATATATTTGGTAGGTGATTAACACCAAGAGTTTCAAAATAACAAGTCCCATTCAAGATAAGCCATTGGCTAAATCAGGGTTTTCTTTCTTTGGAGCAGGTCTGTAATTCGGCCACAACTCACTCAATTCAACTTGGAATTGGGTGTGGTTGGTGGCGTTGAAAACTACATTCATAAGGCTACAATTGCTTAGAAGAAATCGTTCTGAAATTCTGTCCATAACTAGCTCATTTTCAGGCAACAAGTCGCAGCTCATAACAGGTTTTCCAACACAGTAGAGAAACAGGATAGGTGACTTTGAAAAGGTAATACGGTTCACTCAGGCCGAATTAAGGAATGCATTTTATACCGTTAGAAAATGGAAGTGTCTAGTTTCTAATACCCTAAACGGGACTCGATTTTGACGTTGAAGCAAAGAGTTATAGTCATTTGAAATTCACTGCCAGAGCAACTCTGGACACGTTTTCCAGCCATGAAGAAATTTCGAAATCTAAACATTTACCCAACCAAATCAAGTGATTTTTGGTGGAAATTTTCCACACAACCTATACAACATATCTACATCAAAACCAAGTCAATTTGACTACAAAAAATTGCACCAAGAGGCGCGGCAAAGGCAGGGTAGAACCGGCCCCTTCTTTACTTTTGTTTCCTTTAAGTTTTCTTTCTACTTTTCAACTTATAATCACTAGTTTAACACTAAATCAACATAAATAACATCCAAACTCATCAAATCAGATCATCAAGTCCATTGTGGGATTTCATAGAGCCCACTCACATGATTTTCAACAATCCAAAGCTGCCCACATGAAGCTACAAGCTTCTAAGTGTAATCTAACTTACAAAAGTTAAGATTCAAGGGTTGGGTGATTAGCTACCTTCTTAGATGATGAAGACCAGAATTTTCGGCCACAAGAAGCTCAAGAAACCGTGAGAATGAAGCTCCTTTCCTAGCCCAAGATGATCTCCAAGTTATTTGCTAGTTGTGGTATGAATTGAGAGGATTTGGTGCAAGAAAGTGAGATGAGATGAAGAAATTTTTGGTCTTCTTCTCCTTGGTGTTGCACGGCTGCTTGAGTGAGAGAAAGAAGAGTTGTTGGCTGATGGTTGAGGCTTCCTTGAGAAGCTTAAGAGTTTGTGGCCAAAATTACGCCAAAAGTCAACTAAGAATAGTGTGAGTACGCGCGCGTTTCGTGCTCGTTTCCTTTCGGGTTTGTTTAACTTGTGCACTAAACCTCTAATGCACTTCCATTCATACTATTATTATTCACTCTTAATAGTTTAAAACTAAAGGTCTAAAGTCCCTCAATTAATCGCGCGCGCGAAAATCCGTACTTCCGATTTGTGCACGATAGAGTGAAATTTCTAAGAAATTCTCACAACGATAGGATTACTAACTAATACTTGAGTACTTAAACATCAAAATAGCTTTTTTAAGACTAATGTATAAGTCTTCAATTTCCAAGCTCACTGTACCCTCAAATTGATTATTACCTCCATATGTGCATTCACTAATCTCACTAAACGAGTTTCCAAAATTTAAATTTTGTAACAAGTCATTTTAAAAATATACGTAAGTCATAGTTCCATGTAATTGGGTCTAAAGGGTTGAAATAAATTAGTCGGAGGAAAACGGGTGAATAGATATTTAAATAAACCAATAATATTCGATAAAAATAAGAAAATTTTCAGGTCCTCACATCCTCCCCTCCTTAAAAAGGATTTTGCCCTCGAAATTCACACCTAGGACAATATCATTCCCTTCATGGTTAAGCCTATCAGATCAATCACAAGAGTAAGAAATGAGAATAAAAAGGAAAGAAATTAGCTAGGGACCTACCAAGTCAAGAGTCGGTAAAATTGTATTGCGTATTGCGACTCACTCTAGAATCTTGTACAGAAATTATAATGGGAAGGCCTGTAAAACCAAAAATAGATAATATCAGTTCTGTAAATGGAATAAATAAAATGCCAGCCTAGTTTAAAAAAAAAAGAAAGTGAATGCTGAACAACTTTAACTACAAGCTATAATTACCTCATAGATTCAACAATACAATTAATTCCATGTCTTAATTCAATAGACCAATTGATATAACATCTATCCATGCCATTTACCAAAAGGTGCCAGAAGGGGCCATAAACTAATCCCATTAAAGGATACTCGATTTCATTTGTTAACAGATACAATTAAAGCACACTCATTTTAGTTAAAAAAAGAACAGAGGTAAAAAAACCAAAAAAAAAAAAGAAAAGCCAGGCTGCACCCAATTGAGACAAAAATAGATCAAATTGCTAGTCACAATCCTGAACATCCTGCACTACAAACCATAGCCCTACATTATAATCGCTAATACCAACTTCACAATTAAATAATCTTATGGGCATGACAACTGAATTAGTAAAGCTTAGGTTAGAATCTATTAAAATCAATTTCATAAAATAGCATTTACAAGGACATAACACCAATAATATGTAAATACTAGCTTAATAACTAAATAAGGGACTTAAAAACCAAATCATGGAATTGTAGATTATGATCTATAATTATCAGCTTCCATACTAAATGGCTTTAGAGGACATAACCAAATTACGGAAATGTCAATATGAACCGGTTTCAAATTTCCTTTAAAACAATCATGAATTTAAATAAAGTGCTATCCAAAAGCACACTCCAAAACACATTGCTTACTAAAGAAACATACCTCATTCCTAAAACCTCCTTTTAGCAACTAATGACATAGATTTTAGAGTATAGCTTAAAGCTAGCCTTTACTAAAGACCATTAGAAAAAACTCAACTATAACTAAAATGCTTATTAAGTAGAAAACCTAATTCCACAACAATTAGTTTCAAACAAACATAATTCCTTCAATCACAAAAATCTTTCTATAGCGAAATTAAAGAACCTTTCAAAGTTGAAAATGTGACGATCCCACCTCCTCCTAGGGCGTATCCCAGATTTTGATGGACCGCCTGCCCAACTCTTGTCAAATCTCACTCACAAGATCCAATACTATAGCAAGAACCACACTAGCAAAAGCAATATATACATTCATGTATATACATCGTCATTTAATTCTCATAAATACCCCTAATAGATCAAGATGTTCAAACTCAAGATAACTCACTAACATTAGCAAAACATCTAGTACTAAAATAAAAGACGAGGAACCTAGACAAAATTCCAATCTTCTCCAATTCACACGCCCTCGCTCTCGTCCCCTGTAAGGAAAACAAACTAATGAGGTGAGCTATTGCCTAGTAAGGTTCCAAGACGACATGCAAACCAAGCAGCAAATTGGCAGTTTTATATAATTCGAAATCTCAAAGTAAAGGAAGTAAAAGTTCACAAGAGTAAGCATTAACACTTCAAGTAACAAGTCAATGAATTAATCAATGATTTCATACATAAGGATACAATTTGCTCTTGCGAGCTAATTCGGTAGCAACTTGTCAAGGATCAGTTGACACTCCGTCAACCCTGGAAGTACAGTAACAAGTTCAGTAGAGCACCACTTAACTCTAATCTCCGTCCACCGATCAAACCCCTATTGGGCCCAAACTCCAATGATAACAGTGGTGGTAGTACTTGAGTATATCGAATCCAATGGACCGCATCCAGTGGATTAAACAATAAGCAGTGGAGAAGTAGTAAACAGTGGAGTAAACAATAAACAATATCCATGGTTCGTTAATCTTCTCGACTAAGTCCTTGCTGGTTTGATTCGACCAACTAACCAATAGGGGTTTGGGATCCCAGGCAATTACTTTCAAGTTATATACATGCATATCAATTCACTTGTAAACAGTACACAATACTTTAGTTGAGTTAGAGCAAGTACGATAAAGTACACACTCGTCCAAACCAAGCAAGTCAAGCATTTTCTAATACAACAAGAGAGCATTGCATTCAAATGGCAAGTTTGACCATACAATTGGAGACACTCACCAACCAATTAAGGTTTGGAAATTTCAAACTCGGGTTCTACCTCTTGACCACACTCGAAATTTGCGATCAAGGATCATATAGCAAGAAACTGTCATACTTCCAGGATAGGGTTTCAAAATGCGTGCTTTTAACTTATAACATTAAAGGAATACTACATAACGATAGCTCATGAACTTCCATATTGAATATGTATCTCAAGCAAACATATATGTAAAGTATAAGCATGACTTTTGAAGAGAAACGACAAAACCCTTTGAAAAATGCATGGTTTTGGCAAATATCCAACTTATATGCAACAATCAAGGTGTTCTCAAGTAATTTCGAGCAAAGTAGGTCCAAATCATCCTATATTTGCCCTTCAACTCTCACTTTCGCTCACTTGACCAACAAAAGAAAAATTTCAGCAACATGTCCCAGAATTTCTTCAAATTAACCCTCTAATTTTCAACCCTATATTCATGGCAAAATCACGCTCAATCAAGCCACCATATCTTAGGGTGAACGGTATATGTCCTACACAAGGAAATCTAGCAAAATTTTATATATAGAAGACTCTAAACAAAGCTACATCAAAGCTGAAAATTTGCACCTCAAAACTGAAATTTGCATACCAAAGCTGAAAATTGCATATCAAAACTAGAAATTTCATATCAAAGCTAGAACATCTCCTATTAAAACTGAAAATTCAACTCAAAGTTAGAAAACCTCATATCAAAGCTGGAAAAATCTCATCAAAGTTGGAAAATTCAAGTTACTATAACAAAACCATGAAATCTTCCATAATCACTTCATATATCAATTAAATGGCAAGATAAGAGAGAAAGGAGAAGTGCCCTAGTAATATACCTCAAAACCCTTAGATGGATTGCAAATCAAGAGCTTTCTTCCCCCAACAACTTCACCAAAAGCTCGCTTCCAAACTTGATGCAAGATTTGTTGGAGTAAATTCGAGTTTTCTCTTGTTTTCCCTCACTAATTGGACAAGAATCAAGGCTTGAACTTGAGTTGTTTTGTTGTTTCCCTCTTTTCTCTCCAATATTTCGTCCAAGCGGGGAAAAAATGGAAGAAAAATGATGAAAAACAACTTAAGTAGAATAAGAATGAACTTGGTCTTGTTCAAATTTCATGGATGATTGACTAGTGGTGCAATAAGGCCAATGTCTATCTCTTTGTCTCTCTAATGGTCTCTCTAATCACCAAGGTAATCTAGGGCTCATCCAATTAACTCTTAACATTTCTTGTCTTATAAACCCCTTTGAACAAAACTCCCTCTTATCCTTCAAATTTTTTGCACACACCTCACTAGTTAGTCACATTACTATAATGCACTATGAAACTTCACATGCGCCAAATTATAGAAGGAAAACGATAAAAATCTTGACTCAAACTACGAAAGTATCTAAGAAATTAAGGCAAGTAAATTAAATTAAAAGAAAATATCATCTAACTTATTCAAAATGAAGAGAAAATATAAAAAATAATTTTCGGGTCCTCACACTCTCTCCCCTTTAAAAGAATTTTGATTTCGAAATTCGTACCTTTACTTGCAAATAACTCAGAGTATTTCTTTTGCATATTCTCTTCCAATTCCCAGGCTGCTTCTTCCATGTCATGATTTTTCTACAGCACCTTAACCAAAGGAATTCGCTTGTTCTTGAGTTCTTTCACTTTTCGATCCAAGAGTTGAATAGGTCGCTCTTTATAGGTTAGGAACTCGTCAAGTTCAACATCCTTCGGTTGAAGTATATGGGTTGGATCTAGGTGATATTTTTTGTGTGAGGACCCGTAAATTTTCTTTATTTCATAATATTTTATTTTATTTTTCTCGCATGCATTTTCTTCATTAAACCCTATTATGTGATTTTTCAGAGATTTTTATAAGTGAGTATAGGTTTTAAATCATTTTCATAAAATAAGTTAGTTCATGATAAGTTTGAAGTGCATTTATAGATGTGGGACCCGCTAGTGCGCTAAGTGCGATAAATTTTTGACGATTAATTGAAGTTTTGTATTAAGAAATGTTATTTTATCAGGTCCTAGGAGATAATTGGAGGTTAGCTAGATTAATTTGTATTGGGAGACAAGAGGATGAGAATAACATTAAAAGGTGCTAGGTGTCGCGACCCGATTGGAGTTGGACTTTGACCTAACTTTCTTACCTTTACTAAATACCAAAAATTTGACCAAAAATATCCCATTTCTTCTTACTTCTTGGCCGAACACTTGAGAGAAAGAAAGAGAGGAAAAGTTTCATCTTCAACTTCAAATCCAAGCCAAATCTTAAATTCCAACCATTGGAAACTCAAATTACTCCATAGAAACGTCTTGCTAGGGAGGATTAAGGAGGTTGGTGGAGTTGTTTTGGAAAGGAAAGACCTAAGTTGCTAGCTTTCTTGAGTTTTTGAGATAAGTTGCTAAGAAAGTTCCTTCTTTGCTTTCATAATGGTTGATTAGTGGGTTGTAGTGGCTAAATAGATTATTTTGTGGAAGATTTTAGGGTTTAAAGTAGAGTTTGACAAATTTTAGAATTTTTGGTGTTTTTTTTGATTTTATATGATGATTGTTGTTGGGACATGGAATGATAGCATAAGATGGTGTGAAATGAAGCTTTGGTATGTTAGTTTTGATTGCCTAAAGAAATTTTAGCTAGAGTGCATAAATTCCAGTTTAGGGTTTCATCTTACCCTGTTCTGCCTGGTTCTGTTCGGCCATGATGGAGGTCGAATCAGCATTAGGTTAAAACATGAAAGTTGTAGAAAATGATGTTTTATAGTTACTTGTAAATTTTCAGCTCAATCTGAGTACTGTAGCATATTAAAAAACAAAAATACCCCTGACTGCCATAGGTAGAGCTCTGTGAACAGTGTTGACATTTTACCAATCTGACTGCATCTGTTCACCCTGATCCGTACTAAATTAGCATTTGGTCAAAACACAGAAGTTGTAGTTCTATGTCTTAGCTTTCTAACGCCCCTGAAAATGCCTTAATCGGACTTCGGTAGCCTGAGTTATTGTTATTTACGCATAGTACGGTTAGCTAACCCGAATGTGAGATTCCGGTTCTGTAATTTGAAATTTTGACCTGGATACACTACGAACTGGACTGAGTGGTCTTCATCAAAATTGCATACCAATCCGATAAGTGTAGCTTCGGTTGTGCCTGTTACGCTAAGCGACGGCAAATCTGTCTTTTGTTTTATGACTTAAACTTCATTTCCGGACATTTTCCTAGTTTAATTTTGTACTTGTATGACTTTGAGCCTATTGAACGGCTATTGAAATGAGATTATTTTGTGGGTGACATTGGGGCTGATTTGAGGAAAAATGAAGCCATGATGGCTGGAAAAGTAAGGAAATTTAGGGAGAAATGCTGTCCAATTTTCGAGGCCGTCTAATTCCTTTAAGTTGGAGTTGCATTGTGGTAGAATGAGGGGGTTTGGGGTTGTTTGTAACTCTCGTACCAACTGTTATCCGTCTGCTCAAAAAAATTGCATTTTATGCTTTGTACTGGTATATAACTTGGAGAGGCACCCGACTAGTAATCGAGCTTCACTTGTGCATCCGGTTTACTCGGTTTTGGATGTGGAAACTTCAACTACTTTACCTTTGTTATTCTTAGGGTTTCACGGTGATTAAAGCCACTTTGGATGAAAACTTTTGAAGTATTGTACTTGAATTGGTGAGTGTACCACTCCCCTCACTTGTTGTTTAACTTGGTTTCTGTACATGCAATCTGTGATATGAATGACTGTACTATCTATTTATTCTGCTTGAGATGAGGGTGTACTTTATCACACTCGTTCTCTTGTCTGTTCGTATGCCAATTTACTATGTGAATTTGAACCTGTTATTTGTATCTGTATTTGTTCTGACGTCGTTTGGTGATTTGAATCCAACGACCCTTCTGTGACCTCTGAGCTCAAATCCTGTGGTTAAGTTACTCGAGTCGAGCCGGCAAGGGCCTGATCAATTAGATAACAAACCACAGTAGTCTGTTCTAGGAATCTTTGGGTATTGAGACCCTTGATTCCGGTATACTCGAGTATTATCACTTCTGTTTTTGTTGAGGTGTTCGGGCCCGGTAAGGGGTATGTGTGGTGAACGGGATTTTGGCGTAAAGTGGGGTCTACGGACATGTTGGTTCTATATACGTTGACGGAGAGTCAACGGGTTTGGATCAAGTACTACAATGGAAATCTGGCTCTTGAGAGCCACCTGTATCCTTCCTATTCGAATCATTGTGTCTAACTGTTTTACTTTATATCTGGCATGTATACCTGATTGGTTAAACGTGAAATGCCATGATTTTACTGCTATATGTTTGGTACCTCATTGAGCGTAAACTCACCCCCTTCCCGTTATCTTTGTTTTCCTTTCAGGGGCAAATTTTGGAAGAAAGGGTCGGGCTAGTGTAGTTATTATTTTGTTAAGCTCTTTTGCAACCGAAACTCGAATCGTATTTTCAAGTGTATGAATACTTTGGCTTGTACTTTAGTTTAGTTGATTTGTTAAAGACTCCGATGTAAATATATGTATAAATGTTTAACCTTGTCTATTAAGTGTATTCATTTGAGATATTATGATTGTACGATTTGATAAGTATGTTCTGACCTTAGAAGTCTCCGATTGTTCATTTTCTTTTGGTCCTATCGCGCGTACTATAAGGTTTGTGAGATTTGACTCCGTAGTCCTGGTGAGAGTTGGGTAGGTGGTCCGTCGAACCCTTTGGTTCGCCTTAGGGGGAGGTGGGGCCATCATATTTTGAGTAGGGATACGTAAAAAAATCGTGAATTTGGAACAAGTTCGTTGGTAACTCTAGTTGATACGCCACTTTTCCTACCTGTTGGAGAATGGTGAATGACCCTATATATCTCGGTTTTAACTTCTTTCCTTTTCCTACTTTGATACTTCCTTTCCTTTCAAAGGAGTGACCTTAAGAAATATCTTGTCTCCAATTTCAAATTCCAAATCCTTTCTCCGATGGTCAGCATAGCTCTTTTGTTGACTTTGAGTTGTTTGAAACATCTGACGGATTAGCTTTACCTTGTCGTATGCTTCTTCAACTCATGGTATTGTTGCTGGATTCAAAGCATTTCTCTCTCCTACATCATCCAAATAAATTGGTGAACGACACTTTCATCCATAAAGCGTTTCATACGGTGCCATTTTGATAGAAGCATGATAATTGTTGTTATAAGTAAACTCAACCAATGTCATATGTTGACCCCAACTTTCTCCAAAATTCACGATACATGACCTCAACATATCCTCAATGGTTTGAATGGTTCTCTCTGATTATTCATCTGTTTGAGGATGATAGCTGTGTTATAATTCAATTTAGTCCCTAAAGTTTCTTGTAACTTTTGCCAGAATCGGGATACAAATCGAGAATCTCTATCGGACACTGTACTCACTAGTATCCCATGCAATCTCACAATCTGATCCATATAGAGTTTAGCAAGTTTCTCCAAAGAATACTTCATGTTAACTGGTAAGAAATGTGCTGACGTAGTCAATCGATTCACTATCACTCAAACCGCATCATGACCTTTTTGAATTCGTGGCAAATTTGACACAAAATTCATAGTAATGTACTCCTATTTTCACTCCGGTATCTCTAGAGGCTATAGCAATCTTGAAGGTTTCTGATGTTTGGCTTTAATTTGCTGGCAAGTAAGGCATGTTTGAACAAATTGGGCAATCTCTGCTTTTATATTGTCCCACCAGTATAATTCTTTTAAATCTTGGTACATCTTACCACTTCTAGGATGCACTGTATACTTAGAACAGTGAGCCTTTTTCAAAATTTTCTTTTTCAACCTTTCATCCTTTGGTACCACTATTTAATTTCGAAATCTTAAAATTCCATCAAGACCTAGATTGAAGTCGGATAGCTCTCTTTTTTGCAACCTCTCCAACCACTTTGCACCATTGGTTCTTTCCTCTAACAAGTTCTACTCTTTCATCATTAACTGTGCTAGTTGAGCCTTTTGACTCAAAGGGTCCACCACTATGTTGACCTTTCTAGGATGGTAATTAATGGTACAGTCATAATCCTACAAAAACTCCATCCACCGACGCTACCTCAAGTTCAATTCCTTCTGGGAGAACAAATACTTAAGACTCTTATGGTCTATATATATCTCAAAAATCACCTCATACAAGTAATGTTGCCACATTATTAAAGCAAATACAACAACTGTGAGTTCTAAATTTTGGGTCGAATAATATTGTTCATGAGGTTTTAACTTTCAAGAGGCATAGGCTATTACGTTCCCATTTTGAATTAAGACACACCCTAAACCTTTCCTCAAAGCATCTATGTATACAATAAAACTATCCTTTCCATTTAGTAGAGTTAATACTGGTGCTATGGTCAATCGTTTCTTAAACTCTTGCAATTTGGTTTCACACCTAGTGTCCCAAACAAATTTGCCTTGCTTCTTCGTCAAATTCGTTAGAAGCTCAATAATTCTTGAAAAGTTCTTTGTAAATCACCGATAATACCTCGTTAGGCCCAAGAAACTACAAATCTCGGTAGGAGTCTCCGGCTGTTTCCACTTGACAACAGCTTCTACTTTAATCGGATCCACAGTGAGTCCATCTTTTGAAATTATATGGCCTAAAAATGATACTTTTTTCAACCAAAACTCACACTTACTAAATTTAACAAACAATTGATGCTCTCTCAGGGTTTGCAATATCATCCTCAAATGTTACTCATGTTTCTCTCTAGTTTTTGAGTATACCAGAATAACGTTAATAAATATCACTACGAACTGGTCCAAATAGGTTTAAACACCCGATGCATTAAATCCATAAATGCTGTTGGGGTATTGGTTAATCCAAAAGGCATCACCGCAAACTCATAATACCCATATCAAGTGTTAGAAGCATTTTTTGGTACATCCTTCTTCTTGACTTTCAATTGATAATATCCCTACCTAAAATCCAATTTAGAAAATACCACGGTCCAATGCAATTGGTTAAACAAGTAATCAATGTGGGGCAAAGAATATTTGTTCTTAACAGTCACCGCATTTAAACCCCGATAATCAATGCACAATCGCAAACCCCCGTCCTTTTTCTTAACAAAAAGCACTGACGCTCCCCAAGGTGAGTCACTTTTTTGTATAAACCCGCGTTCCAACAAATTTTGCAATTGCAATTTCAATTCCTTAAGTTTGGTAGGTGCCATCCGATAAGGCATTTTCAAGATAGGTATGGTTCCAGGTATCAAATCAATCTTAAAATCTATCTCTCTATCGGGAGGCAACGACATGAGTTCATCGAAAAAAACATTCGGATACTCATTTATCACTAGTACATCTTTCAGTTTCACCTTATCTCCTGAGATGTTGACTAGAAAGGCAAGATATCCTTGTGCCCCCTTACTCAACAATTTTCTTACCCGAATTCCTGAAATAAGGGCATATGAGGCTAAAGTACTTCTCACATCTAGCTTTAAGGTTGTTTTACCTAGTATGCAAAACTCAACCACTTTTGTTTTGCAATCTAATCGAGTATGATAATGAGTCAACCAATCTATTCCTATAAGGGAAAAGAGTCCCAATGGCCCTCCAACTCTTTACCAAGTAAAGTTTTAGTCCTCCAACAATTAACGGTAAAGTTTTGGCCCTCAATCTAATAAAATAGAATATTCCTGGCCCTTCTGTCAAATCTAGCAGTTAAATTTGACGGGAAGCATCATCTTGCGAGACGCATAGCCAAATATTAAGGGTATTATAGTCTCTAAGCAAAGAAAAGGTAAAAATACTTTCACCACTGATTTTTCCTCCAACAATTTCCACCCCTTTGCTCCAAAACCCTAGTGCGAAAAAATCAAACTATTCGATCCGGATGCTGCAGCGAAAGTGCTAATTGTTGTGCATCAACTGGAACCAGATGATCACAATTCATTGCTTGCTCTTAGTCAATCCGAGTAATGTCCATACGTACGCCTTCACAGAACTCAAATTTCCCACCATCTGCATCTTGGGCTGTTGGAGGTAAATACATAAAATGGAGTTCGGGTTCTGCCAAAGTACTTGCGGAAGTGGTAGAATATCTTGGTGTTGCAATAAATCTCAAACATCAGACATACCTTTTTCCTTGTGTCTGGATCAACCAAAGGTACCTCTGCCTTCGTTGTTGGCAAGTCTTTAATGGTTGGCAAAAAGAATTCCACCCAAGGGACCCACCATCACATGGCAGCCCAAGTCCTAGGCCTGCTGCCAATGATGCACTATCAGACTCAATTGCTCTCCCACTCCACTCCTGCTGCCCGATGGAAGCTGACGCCGACGAAACAATCCCAAACCCTTTCAGGAGTGAAACATTAGTTGTTGCTGCTCCAATCTGAGCAGCTTTTTGTAGTAATGCTGTTGCAGATATGGCAGGTTGTGGTGTAGGCGCATACTGCGTACGTTCTTGTCCTGCTGTTCCAAAAATTGATGAATCATGATTTGCCAGCTGCCCCCCAATTTCCACCCCTTCTGCTACTTCAAGCCTCAAATTTATAATTCAGATCTGCGATCTTGACGGGTCAGCCAAAGCTCTCCCTTTCTAGATTTGCAGGTTCCTCCTTTAGAGACTAAAATGCCCTTGATATTTAGTCGTGCATCTCACGAGATAATGCTTTCCGTCAATTTTAACTGTTGGATCTGACAGAAGGGGCATGAATATGCTATTTTATTAGATCGAGGGCCAAAACTTTACCGTTAATTGTTGGAGGGCTAAAACTTTACCTGATAAAGAGTTGGAGGGCCATTGGGACTCTTTTCCCTTCCTATAATTACATCATACCCCTTAATGACTAGACTTATAAGGTCTACTACCAATTTTCGCTCGCCAATCCAAATCTCACAGTTTTTATACACCTCATTTGCAAGTAAATATTGATCACCCGTGGGTGTTCTCACTTCTAAATCATATGGTAAACTCTCGGCTTTCATATCAATTTCACACATAAAAGTAGGATTTACAAAGGAATGAGTTGCACTAGGGTCTATCAAAATCTTGGCCAATCGATGGAAAATAGGAATCATGCCTTCTACCACCTTAGACGAATCCGACACCTATTGCTGCTCTAGAGCATATACTCTAGTGGGTACTCTTAGTCTGTTCCTTTTTACATTTGTTTGTTTAGACTTTGATCTATCTGCCTCCTGGGTCTCAGTAATGAGTGGACAGGTCGCAAACTGGTGCTCGGTACTCCCACATTGTAAGCACTTCCATGCCTTTCGCTAGCAATTGTCCTCGGAATGATTCGACTTGCCACAAAATTCACAAGATAAATGACGAGTGGATGTTTGGCCTCCTTGTGAGGCACCTCTCGGTTGTCCTCTTCCACCTTGGGCTCCTCTCGGAGACATTCCTCTAGGTGTTCTCAGAAATCTCGCACCATTAGCCTCTCTTTTCACCTTAGGAGGTGGCATACTTCGATCATCTTGCCCCTGCCCATGGCTACTATTAGGCACACCTCTTCTTTTTGCATGGAAAGCCTTTATCTACGCCCTCGCGTTCTCGATCCTTTGAACTTTCTCAAGAACTTCCATAAATGTATCGATTTGAGCTGCCGCCAAATCTTCCTAGATTTTCACATTTAATCCCTATACAAATCGTGTCACTCTTTTTCGCTCTATAGCCACCAGTTTAGGAGCAAATTTGAACAATTTAGTGAACTAAAACTCAAACTCGGGGAATTCCCTAATGCAGTCTAATAAAGTCATCCTCTCTCTTCTCTTGGACTAGAGGTGCGAGATATTTTTCATTGAACTCTTTTGCAAAGTTAATCCAAGTCCACGGTGTGATGACTCCATCTCTCCCTAGGGCATACCCAAGAGTTTGGCGGACCGCCTGTCCAACTCTTGCTAGGACTCACTATATTCACTCCAATAAATTCTCAAGATATCCGTTCAAGCCTCCAAAATAACATTTGAATTCTACAATTCAATAAAAATTCAAATTTAATTACAACTCAAAAGTAAAATGTAAGATATACCACCAAATACCAATATACAATATTCTGCCAAAAAATACATGTGTAAGAGGATCACATTACACGTTAGTTCAAACTTAGCTACTCCGGATCTCAACTCTTGTAAGGAAAACAAATTAATGGGATGAGTTAGAAACCCAGTGAGGCTCCCAAACAAGCATTCAAGCAGCAAATCACGAACATATTACATTTAACAACAACCATTCGAGAAAAATATTTGGAGCATTCAAGTAATAATAACACACTCAATAAAAGGATACGTGTTCACTTGGAGCCATTCATTCATTGAGTCATTCAGTCTCTGTCCATTTCTTCCTTATATCTCAGACATTTGAAAATAAAAACTCATACAGTGATCATTTCATTCACTGGCCAGTACTCCACCCGACTTTGTGATCATATTCGAGTATACCAAAACAGTGGTCCAGGGTTACCAGCCTCTTGAACAAGTTCGCTTCTGACTCGAGTTGACTAGCAACGAAGGGCAAGGACCCAATTCAGCTAATGCGATACAGTACACATGACTTACATTCACGTACAAGTAATATTCAATCATTTGATTATTGAAAATTCACATTCACTTAGGTCGAGTATGATAAAGTATACACTCGCCCTTTGAAAATCCATATAACAATCATTGAAAAGTATTTAACATTCAAACAATCATTTACTAACATTCAAGATAGTCATTTATTGTATAAACATGCAAGGAACACTCACCAGTGAATCACAATCGTTTCACTTCAAACCCCTGATTCAGTCTCTTGGATATGCTCAATTCCTGTGATCATATAATATATCAAGAATCTAACCACTTCATGCCAATATAAGTGCAAAACTATGAGCGTCGAAGCTTCACTTGGCAAACAAAGCAATTGTAGGTTTAATCCTCATATAGCTTGTCAAAAGTGCAACATTTTTCTTGTTCAAATCTGGGGAAAACCTCATGCATGATAGATCAAGGTTACAAGTATAATGCGAAGCAAGGACATGTCAAATATAGCCAAGACTTGTGAAGAAAATGGGACAAGACTTTCAAAGTGCAAAGTTGGAAATGTCCAACTAGAAAACAATATGAAGAAAACTCATTTCCATTCACTTAAACCTCTTAGCTTAGCTCAAAACCCATTCACATGTAAAAATCAAAGTCTTGGCAAGTAATTTAGACAAAAGTATGCAAAAAATCATCATTCAAAATGGAAACTCAAGTTCTCTCACTCGATCATTCAATCAAGTAACATGTTCAATAACTTGTCCTCAAGTTTCTCTAGCTAAACTTCCAACTTGTGTATAAAGCAACTTCAAGCAAAATAAGTCCAAATCATCCTCAATTATATTTTAACTTTCACTCTCGCTCACTTAACCAACAAGAAGAAAAATCCAGGAATATGTCCTCCAATTTTTCAAGTTAACCATTCAATATTCAACCCTAATTCCATGGCAAATTCATAGTCAATCAAGATAACACGTTATAGGGCCTATGCGGTACATATTCTAGGCATAAAAAACTATCAAACTTTGACATATAAAAAGTTCCAAATAAACTACATCAAAGCTGAAATTTTAAACCCTAAAGTTGGAAATTTTAACCAAAGCTGGAAAATCGCATATCGAACCTAGAAAATTCATATCAAAGCTGGAACTTCTCATATCAAAGTTAGAAAACCTCATATCAAAGCTATCAAGTTCATCTCAAGGTTAGAAAATGCATATCAAGGTTGGAAAATTCAATAAACTTAATAAAACCATGAAATTTTCCATGAAATCCTCCATAATCAAGTCATATGTCGATTAAATTGCAAAAATAAGAAGAAAAGGAAAGTTGTTTAATCTTATACCTCAAAACCCTAGGATAAGATGCAAGACAAGTGTTTTCTTCTGCCAAAAACTCCACCAAGAGCTTCCCTCCAAGTTTCACTCAAGATCTATTGGAGTAGTTTAGGGTTAATTTTCAAATTTTTTATGGATCAAGCAAGCAATCGAGGCTAGAAAATGGAGTATTTTCTCTCCCCTTTCCTCCCAAATTTCGTCCAACAAGAAGCCAAGAAGAAGAAATGGTAATAAAGACTTGGTTTAGGATAAGAATGAAACTTAGTTTTGGTCAAGACTTCATGGTTGAGTGACAAGCGTCAAATCAAGATGTAATCCTTATCGAATTGTCTTCCATTCACTAAAATATCTAGTCCACCTCTAATTATCTCTTAATACCTTGTAGCAAAATATTTCTTTTGCACAAAACTCCTTCTAATCTTCCAAATTTAGTGTACACACCTCACTAGTTGGTTGCACTAGTATAATTCAATATGAAACTTGATATGCACTAAATTATAAAAGGGAAAAGATAAAAATCTTGACTCAATCATTAAAATCACTACGAAATTAAGGCAAGTAAATAGGTGAGTAAAGTAAAATAAAAGAAAATATAAATTAAGCTGGCCATCACGATGACTACAAAGCTGGCCATCATCTATGGAAACCCTAGCCAAACATTTACTAGATTAGTCGATGATAATATTCCTCAATCCAATCTCCTTGATCAGTTTAATTCCTAGGTCAAATGTTAGAATCTTCTACGTCTTGACCTTTGCCATCAAAACTTATCTCAAGTGCAATCAAGATATCGACCCTTATTCTAGTGCTCTCCACTTTTTGGTACTCGGGTACAAAAATTCAAAATAAGATAATTCACAACTCGAGCCGGCCGGTCCCAAGAGTAAATCACCTATTTTAGAGATTCCTACCTAACGTATATATCTATCTTCCCCAAGTATCATGATAAAGGTTTTATGCCTATAACAGTTATGATTTATAGCTTACGCTTAAGAAGAGCACCTAGTCCTTTACACTTATTCATATAATCGGGACCATAACACCACTTGGCCCCAAGCTCACCACGCGCAAAGACCACGTGAAATGGCTCTGATATCACCTGTGACAGCCCCACCTTCTTCTAGGGCGTACCCAAGGGTTTGGCGGACCACCTGCCCAACTCTCGCCAGGACTCACTCACGAAACTTAGAAAATAATAACAATTCCCAAACTTCAATAATATTAACCGCAAAATGAGCATCAAAACTTTATGGTTAAATATTATAGACCATCCAATGTTCCAAATTATCCCTACTTATATACATATAATCGAACGAATAAACTCTAAATCATTTAATCAAATCACCAAGTACAACTAGGATGGCAAGTTACTTAAAGCTAGACGTCAACTCTCGAACCGTCTTTTTTCCCCGCTTCCCTGTTGCCGCCTGCTAAGAAAAATAAACTAAAAGGAATGAGATTCAAACCAAGTGAGGTTCCAAGTAAACAGGCACGTAAAGTAGCAGGCATGATAGCATTAAGTCAAACCTAAATAGAGCAGGACATAATGCATAATAAAGAAGATAACTGGATAGATCATGCAATGGTATACAGTAAAGAACACGTTCATGGCAAAGAATATAGGCTGCTCTCAGGAGCAGTTTTCACGGCAGTTTATGCAGGGTCCGTTGACTCTCCGTCAACCATGAAATTATAATGTCCGTAGATCACCACTAAACGTCAATCTCGGTCCACTGATCATTCCCCTACCAGGCCTGAACGTCAAAGAAGTACCCAAGGTTCGTTGATCTCCTCGACCAAGCCCTTGCCGGCTCGATTCGATCAACTAGCCCTGGCTTAGGCTTATAGCCCCAGATATTCAGGTATTCAAGATGTGGCTTATAGCCCCAAGTATTCAGGTATTCAAGAGTGGAGTCACTGGCTGTCATCCAACGCTCATGCAGTTATTGATTGGAGACGTTAGTTGTCACTTAACGCTCCGTATTCCGAAATATCAGAGTTCATGTCATGAATTCCAGTCAGGAGTAAACAGGTTAGGAACTTGTCCTTTACCCAAGGTTGCCCAACTTATCCGACCGCTCTGGGGCTAGTCTAAAGCAAAAGGTCCAACGAGAGGTCAGTTTAGCCGTTATTGACCTACATTCATGCATACGCATGAGTAACCCACGTTTTCACTTACTCGACATCTCGCATAAGGGTCCAAGAGCCTAGTTCAACAACTGCAATAGGAATACAGCCGATCTACAATTCAACCGCTGCAAGAGAAATGCAGCCGGTCTATAACCATGCATATAAACATGCAAGTCCGCACGCAGGATTAATTATTTCACGTTCACGAAGGTCGAGTGCACATGAAGGCACACTCGCCTAGACAAGATCAAGTCACAAGTAAGCTCAGCATATCATGTTTTCAAGTATTTCAAGTATTTCAAATTCAGATACAGGTTACTTGTAAATCAAATTGCTAGTACATGCATGAACAAGATATCAAAAGTTTAGTCGAATTAGATCAAGTGCGATAAAGTACACACTTACCTATGAAACGACAAATCATGTGCCTAGCAATTTCTAGCAACAATGAGCACAAAACATGTAGTTAGAACACTCACCACGACAACAACTTAAGTGTTTGCCTCAGGAGCACTTCCGGCCTCACCTTTTGAGTCCTAAAATCAAGTATGTAAAGCACCATGAGATCCACTACTCCAAGCTACCATATTCAAAGGAAAACACTTCCAAACCAACCAAGTTATCTCAACTCCAATCATAAAATGAAGCTCAAAATAGTTCTACAATTCCAACTTGAAGTTGGAAATGAAAGCATGAACAGCTTTTGAAGAACAGAATTTTCTCCAATTTTGCGCGATACTATTTGAAAAATCATATCTCAAGCTTCTTAAGTCCAAAATTTATAAACTTTATACCGTTGGAAAATAGACTCATAGGGTTACAATTTCCAGAAGACATATTTATAAGATTCTATCCACAATTCAGTCAAATTCCAGTCTCAAGTTGCTGATTCATCCGGTAGAAAAACAGAACAGGTGTGAAAATTACGTCAATTTTGGAAAATCACAGATATTCATAGGAATTGGGAAAAATTCCAAAATTTTCAAGGTAGAAAGTACTCTGAATTTAGTTTCAAACGCAACAAACAGAACTCAATTCCAACTTTTCTACATAAAGTTATAACACATTTTCCAAAACTGCGCAGGGTTTCCCGCGAAAATTTCCAGCAGCAAAATAATGAAGGAAAACAAGGTAGTGCACCTCTTTTGGTTATGATATTCACTGCAATTCAACACACCATAGTTGTTCAAGGTTTTAGCAAATGAAATGAGCAAGATTGTGTCCAAAAGATTACCAAACTAAGGGTTTTAAGGCTAAAAGATAGCAGGGTACAAGGCTGCCCTGCCTACCAGAAATTTCAACAATGGAACAAGCAAAATCATGAGGTTTCACCTTCCAAAATTCAGAGCTTTTATTCGAGTTTAACACAGAAAAGTCCCAACCAATGTTTGGAACAGGTTTTGGCCAAAACTGATCATAAAAAGGTTGAAGAAAAACAAGGTAAAATACATCACTATCCACTCGGCCAACAAGCCAGCAAATAAGAGAAAAGTACCAATGAAAACCCTCCATTTCATCTCAAATTCAACAAATAAGTAAAACTTAAAGGTTTACCTAGTATCTTAGGCAAATTTGCCACAAATTCACTCCACAATCAAAGAAAACCAAGATGATTCCCAATCGGACAGCATTTCCCCTTGATTTCTTAATTTTCGTTTCCAAATTCAACACTTATATTCGTAGCAATCCAACCTCAATCACAACCACAAGTTATAGGCTATAAAGTACACCTGTTTAAGGCTACAAAAGCTACCCAAAATAGACCATTATCCAGCTCAATCATAACCATATCAAAGCTGTCAAAAAATGTAACCTTAAGCTGAAATTTATATACTAAAGCTAAAAGTTCATATAATGAAGTCACAAGTGCACACAAAAGCTAGAGAAACTCCATGGCAAGACAACAAGGACATAACATAGCTAAAATCAACATTTCAAGGCTGAAATTTCTCTCTCAAAGATGGAATTTTTCCAATCACCACACAAATAATGAAATTTTTCCTAGAATTCACCATAATCAAGTCATATATCCACTCAAATGCAAGTTAAAAGAGAAGAAATAGTTTCAAGCCATGATTACCTTTAATCCTATGAAGACAAGCCAACCAAAGCTTCCTTTTTTCTCCAAATTCCTCCACCCAAGGTCTTCTTCCTTCTTTAAAGTTACTTCCTATGGATTGGATTGCAAGCTTATGGTGAAATCTCAAGATTCAAGCAAGAATTTCTAGGTTGAAAATGGAGTTTATTTTCTCTCCATTTCTTCTCCAAGAAGTCGGCCAAGAGGTAAGAAAGGGAATGAAATTTTTGGTCAATTTTTTTTTGAAGATGAAGACCAAAACTAGTCTTAGTCAAAGGTGCCTTGGATTGCCGACAAGTGTTGCCGTAGGGTTTCAAGCTTATCTTCTTGTCTTTCCTTTGTCTTATCTCACTAATCCATATTGTTTTCCTCTAATCCACTCTTAGCACTGCTAATCACATAAACCCTTTAATAAAGTATTCATTTTTGTTCACTAAATTTATTACGCAACACACTAGTGGGTCCCACTTCCATAATGCATCACGAACTTAACATGTATTAGCTTATATAAGGAAAAATGATTTAAAAACTTGAATTACTTATAAAAATATCTAGGAAATTAAGGCAATAAATTAAAGTAAAGAAAATGCATTCAAAGAAATAAAATAAAATATGAAATAATTTTCGTGTCCTTACACTTAGAACCAAATAACACTTCTCCTCATCTCTGCCGAAACATCTCCTCCTGATCTCCTAATTGATCATGGCTCCACAATGATCAAATAGAAGACCACACATTCAGCACCAACTCTCTGCAAAAAAGGTATGCCGATTCTCTTTTTCCTTCTTAATTTTCCCCCAAATGTTTTGCCCTAATTATTTTTTTGCCAAAAATTTCTGTCCATTTTTTTTTGGGTTTCATTTGATTTATGGATGGAGTCATCTCCTCCATTTGGATTCTGCTTACTTGTGGGTTTTGCCCTTATTAATTTTTGGCCAACTTTTTCTTGTACAAGATAAAAGGCTCGAGTAGGATTGGATTGTGGGTATGCACGGGTTAGTATTAGCTGAGGAAGGAAAATGTAATGTTGTATTGTCTATGACAGAGGGAATGGAAGAGAATCAGGAGGTGATTTGGTGAAATTTTTGACTGTGAGTGGCTACGTGTAAGGAACATAGCTGGTAAAATAGTGTTGAGTGAAAAGGGAAATGCGAAATAGTGATTGGGGGTACAATTATGAAAGTGGATAAGTAGCTAGATATCTAGTTACACGGTTTGGTGAAATTTTTTCTACTGTGAAAGATGTCTTTATTATTTTTTGGGTTGACATTTGGTAAATTGTCATGGGAATTTGAAGAGTGAACTTTTTGTCCATTTATTTTGTAATTATATGAAATTATTTACCATCTAGTTCTTGCACATGCATCTTATGTTCATTATGATTCACAGATTTAATGTTTACTATAGCCTTTAAACTTTTGGAGAGAATAATGGGTGAACCAGAATTGAACCTGGAAATTTTTTTTCTCCACTTGGTTCAAGGAAAAGCTCATAAGTACCATCTGTTTGAGGAAGGAACTAGTTTGAGTTTTATGGTTGACCTTGTAGGAAAGCTTCATGCCTTCTTCTTGTACCTTTTTGGCCTCCTTGTGTTGGTAGTGGAGTACCTAAGAAGATCTAAAGAAGTCTAAGACCGGTCAAAGTAGGACCTGCCCTGACATAGCTAAGAGAGGGCATTTGATTATTTATGAGGTTCTTCTGGTAATGCGGCTCTTCATTAAAACAAGCAAAACTCAACGTACTTTATTTGTTGGTTAATTTAAGAAGAATACAAGGAGAAGCAAGCAAGTTTCTTAGATTATTATCCAAAGCTGAAAAAAGTCTTTACCCGGGTTGTGAGAAGTACTCAAAACTTTCCTTTGTTGTCCATATCCTTCATTTGAAAACTATGAGTCGGTGGACTTGCAAATCCATCGATATGCTGCTGAAATTCCTCAATCAAATCTTTCCCATGGCATCAATTCCTAGTTCATACTATGATGCAAAAAATTTAATTCGTGAGTTGGGACTCAAGCGTGAAAAAATACATGGATGTGAAAATGATTGTGCACTTTATTGGAAAGAAAATGAAAGCCTCGATCACTACCCAAATGAAAAATGTAAAGCACCTCGGTATAAATCCCTAAGTTCTAAAATTCCTAGAAAAGTGCTTCGCTATTTCTCCTTAAAATCGAGGTTGCAAAGACTATTCATAAACAAGGAGATAGCTTAAGATATGAGGTGGCATAAGTAGAGACGCGTTTCGAAGGAAAACACAATGACACATCCTGCTGATTCAATAGCTTGGAAGGAGTTTGATAAAACTCACCCATCTTTTGCCAATGATCCTTGTAGTATTAGGTTAGGGCTTTCAACTGATGGTTTCAATCCCTATGGAAACATGAACAATGCATATAGTAAATGGCCTGTAATCCTTGTTCCTTACAATCTACCACCTTGGAAATGCTTAAAGGACCCTCTTTTCCTATTATCAATGATTATTCCAGGTCCTAAATGCATAGGAAATGATATGGATATATTTTTTAGGCCTCTAATTGATCAGTTGAAAGAGTTTTTTGACATTGGCTTTGAGACTTATAATGTAGCCACGAGAGAAAAATTTATGTTACGGGCTGCTCTTTTGTGGACTATAAGTGATTTTCCAGCATATGCCTATTTGTCAGGGTGGAGTACGAAAGGTTATAAAGCCTGTCTTGTTTGTTTAGATGAGACGACTAGTGTATATTTGAGAAATGGATTAAAATGTTGCTATATGGGGCACCGGCGATTTTTGCCAGTTGACCATAAATGGCGTAGAGAAAGAAAGTCATTTGATGGCGAGAGAGATCTTAGACAGCCTGTTAGAATTTTATCTGGTGAAGAAATCTTGCAACAACTTCAGGGTATTGACCAAATGGAGTTTGGCAAGGCACCTGAATTGCTTAAAGAGAAGAAAAGAAAACGCATGCAAAATCAGTCAAATTGGTTGAAAACGAGCATTTTCTTTGAGCTGCCATATTGGAGTACTAACAAAATTAGACACAACTTGGACATTATGCATATTGTGAAGAATGTGTGCGAAATTTTGTTGGGTACACTGATAGGTACGGGTCAGAAAAATAGGGACACTTAGTTGGCTAGAGAGGATTTGAAGGAAATCAGATTGAGGGAAGAATTGCATCTTCAAACTCAGGGGGATTCAAAGGTAATGCCCACTGCATGCTACACTATTTCACGCTTTGAGAAACAAAAACTATGCCAGTTTTTGAGCTCACTCAAGTTCACCGATGGATTTGCCTCAAACATATCTCGTTGTATTAAGCCAAAAGAGTGCCAAATTTCAGGGATGAAGAGTCATGATTATCATGTATTCTTGCAACATCTACTTCCATTAGCAATTTGAGGCATGCTGCCAAAGATGTTTCCCAAACTTTGGTAGAACTAAGCAATTTTTTTAGGAAAATTTGTTCTAGGACTCTTTAAGTAGATGAGTTAGATGCACAGGAGAAAAACATTGCTGTAATACTCTGTAAACTTGAAAAAATTTTCCCTCCAAATTTCTTCGATGTAATGGTCCATTTACCTGCTGAAGCAAAACTTGCTGGCCCAGCATAGTACTAGTGGATGTTCCCATTTGAGAGGTACTGTATAGGCTATTTTAAGACTAAATCTTCTTTTGTTTCATAGGGTCCTACTGTTGTGACATCGCTGGCTGCATTTTTGTGACACAGAAAAATGGGTCAGTACAACGGTTATGTGCACAACAGAGCTCGACCGGAAGGATGCATTGTTGAGCATTACTTGGATGATGAATGTCTAACATTCATTTCCAGGTATTTGCACAATGTTCCTACAATATTTAATGAACCAGAACGAAACATGGAGCGCTTTCAAGCTGCTGGAAGTCGTCTATTTTTTTTGGAATGGCTCGCCCTTTTGAGGCAGCAACATTTTGTTGCTTAAGTGAATCAGAGTTGATGAATTTTCATTTATTCATCTTGAAAAATTGTGAAGAAATTGATGATTACATAAGGTAATAAATTTATTTTCCCCTATACATCTAAGAAGTGTAATATGTTTAGTCAATTATAGCACTAACCGTTGCACATAGATAACTAATAATACTATTGAATAGGATGCATAAAGAATTGTTTCAACGGCAAAATGTGTCGAATGTACAGCAGATGCAAGATTTAGAGTTTCCAAAGTGGTTTGAAGAGCGTGTAAGTATGGAACAAACTTCTAGGAAACTTGTGGCATTTATATAGTTGTTAATTTGCTAAATCATTCTAATATCTTATTTGGCTTACATAGGTCACTTACATGCATGCACATGGTAGATGCTATGATGAATTATTGTCTTTGGCCAAAGGACTTGATTTTAGAGTGATCAAATATCCTAGTTGTAATGTCAATGGGTTTAGATTTCACACCAAAACAGGTGAGGTGGACAAAAAAACCCAGAATAGTGGCATTATGGTGAAGGGTGAGCATGCTGATGTAGAAATAATTTCTATGGTGCTATTACAGATATCTTAGAGGTTGAATACTCTTCACTCAAAGCTGAGTAGTCCTGTTCAAGTGTGATTGGTGGGATTTAAAAAATAGCTCATGTCTTAAAATAGACAAACAGAGTAATTTGAGCAGCATCAATTTGTCAAAACAATGGTATACAGACCAGCCATTTGTATTAGCTTCCTAAGCTGAATTGGTCTTTTACGTAAATGATATGAGGCTTGGAGATCATTGACATGCTATCGAGATGGTTAGTCTACGTTCATCATATGCTGTTCTTGAACAGGACAAAGATAAATCATGTAAAGAGGAACAGGCTTACCAAGAAGATTATCTTGAAGACCTGATTGGGGTGCAAGAGAATGTCGATTTGCCTAACTTGAAAAGAGGCGATATGCTAGCTGATGAAGCTATAGAATCTAGCATCCTAAATTCGGATTCTTCAGCTAAACATGCCAGGAAAATGGATGATTTCTTTATTGATGATGATGAAATTCAGCAATTGAGCTCGAGTGAAGATGAAAATGAAAAATTTGTGGAAAGTGATGACTATGAGTCTGACTACATGATCTTGTAAAATAACATTTTGAATTTCTATTTATTCTTACCATGTAACTTTTGGTTTATATCAAGTGTTTTACTTAGCTTGTGTTATTTTTAGTCACTCTTACCTTCTAATTTGCAATATCTGCTATAAAGTACAAGGCATATTAATTAAGTTCCTCGTTTGATTGCTGGTAATTGTAACATGTCATGGCTTTCTAGTCATATTTAGTCTAAATGCATCAATTCAAATATTGCATATATATCCAATGAAAGTTGCCATGGCTGATTGTAATCTTTTTATCCTGTAGTTACATGGATGGGCCAGGAAAGAAAGGAAAATACCCTTCGTGACCAACTCGAGGTGCTGAAACGCCTAATGCAGCACAAGCTAGAGAAAAAAATTGGTGAACAGGTGATGAAAATTGACTCAACTATGTACTTGTAGCTTCACCTCTGTATACCATTGATCCTAAACAATTAAGCATCTGCCAAAACTTTGTATTTCTTATTTCACTGTAGCAAGTTGGTGTCCCAAAAGGTAATCTGACTAGCAATGCAAATAATGGTGCTGAATTTAGCCTATCTAGAAAGTCAGTTCAAATTTGCCTATTTGATGAGACTGAGGTTAGTGCTTACTTTTGGGCTTTGGGACTTGGTTAAAAAGGGATTTAAACTCACTTGCAAGTTGGTGTCCATATTCGAAAAGTACATTTCTAATGTGCAGTTGGCTGGATTTTAGGGTTCTACTACCTCAAATGGTCGCAAAACTGCTACAAGATCATCAAGACATGAGTTGACAACTCCTACATCTATTCAGTAGCAAGATGCTACTCCTACTTCAGTACAAGTCGAATCTAACTAGTCCATTGGTTGTGGAAGTAACTAGAATAATGAGAGTGAGGATGTTCAACAGAATGATGCGGATATATATGAGATTTGCTTGTAATTTATATTACGCAGTTAATTTCATTTCAGATTTTTCCACTCATATTCATAACCTTGTACTATGTTTTGGGTAGATGGCATCAATGTAACTAGGAAAAAAGGTGTGACAGCCCCACCTTCCCCCTAAGGCGAACCAAAGAGGTTAGCGGACTGCCTGCCCAACTCTCGCCAGGACTAACAGTGCAGTTAAACACGATCTAAAACGTTCCGGGAGAATAAAAGCGCGCTCAAACAAGTCAAAATCGCAAAATAGCCAAACGAAAATCAAAACCGTCGATGAATAGTGGGTGCCATATCATATAACTCGGAAGGACACATAAACAGGGTTAAACAGTGTTATACACATACGTTTGTAATTTACAAAACAAAAGGAAGATAATTGGATCAAAATACATTTAGGGTTTTTCCAACTATCGAGGAGCTTTACAAAAGATATTAAAACTAGCTCAACTCGTGTTTTAAAACATCATAGTCCCCAAAAATGGTTTCCTGTAAGGAAAACAAAGGCAACAGAAAGGGGTGAGCTTACGCTCAATGAGGTACCAATCATATAAGGGTAAAATCATGGCCTTTCACGTTAACCAGTCAGATACATATATCAGATATAAAGGAAAGCAGTTAGACACAGTGATTAAAAGGGAAAGGATACAGGTGGCTCTCAAGAGCCAGATTTCCATTTGCAGTACTTGATCCGAACCCGTTGACTCTCCGTCAACGTACATAGAACCAACATATCCGTAGATCCCACTTTACACCAATTTCCGTCCACCAAACATACCCGTACCGGGCCCGAACGCCGAATAGAACAGAAGTGTAATACTCGAGTATACCAGAATTAAGGGTCTCAATACCTAAAGATTCCTGAAACAGACTACCGTGGTACGTTATCTAATCGACCAGGCCCTTGCCGGCCCGACTTGAGTAACTAGACATAGGTGTTGAGCTCAGAGGTCACAGAAAGGTCGTTGGATACTAGCCTCCAAACGACGTCCGAACAGATTCGGATACAGTTAACAGATTAACAGTAAATAGGCATATGGACAGACAAGAGAACAAGTGTGATAAAGTACACCCTCGTCTCAAACAGAATAAACAGATAGTGCAGTCATTTAAATCACAGATTGCAGGGCAGAAATCAAGTTAAGCAGCAAATGAGGGGAGTGGTACACTCATCGGTTCAAGTACAGATACTTCAAAAGTTTTCACTTCAGATTGGTTTTAATCGCCAAGAAACCCTAAAATCATTAAAGTAAACCAATTGAAGGTTTCACATCCAAAATCAAGTAAATGGAACGCACAAGTGAGGCTCGACTACATGTCGTACGCCTTTCCATGTTAAGTACTAGTACAAGTACTAGTACAAAAGAATAAAATATGAATTTTGAGCCAAAAGATAACAGTTGGTCCTAGGGTTACAAACAGCCCCCAAAACCCTTCATTTGTACTAAGATCAACTCAATTGAAGGAAACGCGTAGCGCTAAAATTTTGGGCAGCATGCCCTCTGTATTTACCTATTTTTCCAGCCACTTATGGCTTCATTACTTTTCTCAATCAATCCCAAAGTCATACGCAATATAAATTCATCACAACAGCCGTTCAATAGGCTCAAAGTCATTCAAGTACAAAATTTAGCTAGGAAAGTGACCGGAAATGAAAGTTAAGCCCTAAAACCCAAAAACAGTTTTGACGTCGTTTAGCGTATTGGACACAACCGGCACTACGATTATCGGATGGAGGTGAAATATACACCGTTTCGAAGATAACAGAAAGGGATACAATGTTGAAGAAGGCCACTCAGTCCAATTTGTAGTGAAACTAAGTCAAAATTGCAATGTACCAAACCAAAACCACATAAACAGGTTAGCAAACCGCATTCTAGTTAAACAACCATAATTCAGGCTACCAAAATCCAATTCAAGTGATTCCAAATCCATCCGAAAGCTAAGATACCAGGCTATATTTCTTACGAAGACATCAACAACCGAATCAGTAGTATTCCCAATCAAATTAACCAATTTCCAAAGCTGATTACCAGGTTCAAACAGAAACAGGGCATCAGGGGTATTTAAGTCTTTTCATAGGCTACGTTGCTCCGATTGGCCTGAAATTCTGTAGGTATTTATAAAATATCATTTCCTACAACTTTCATGTTTTAACCCAAGGCTAATTCAGCCTCTAACTAGGGAAAAAAGTACCGGGCAGAATGGGTTCAATTGCAACCCTAATTTCTGAAATTTCCTTTCAAAGCGGAAATTTTCCGCAAATAACCACAATTGACACCCTAAGGCTTCATGCTAAACCATTCCCAACCATCATCCATGGCCACACAATATTAATCATATAAAAACAGAAAAATCATGAATAAATATAAAACTTCACCAATTTCTACCAAAAATCATGAAACAACACCTAATATCATCACTTCATCTCACATAAGTCACTAATTAAGCATTATTGAGAAGAAAAGAGAGGTTCCTTAGCTACTCACCTTATCAACCAGAGAAAGGAGACAACTTAGCACCTTAGTCTTCCAAACCACTTCACTAATCACCTTACAATCACTAAACTAAGGGTTTTTATGGAGAAAATTCAAGATTAATCGGTTGGTTTGTTGGATTGAGCAAGATTGGAGCAAGAAATTGGAGAGCTTTTTCCTTCCTTTTCTCTTGAAGATGTTCGGCCATAAGGATGAAGAAAATGATGAATTGTTGGTCAATTTTGGTTAATTGGTAAAGGTAAGTAAGATGGTCAAAGTCAAGCATAAACCACAAGGTGACACTTGTCACCCTTATTTAAGGCAACTCTATCCTTTTGTCTCTCCAATGATAATCCATCTAGGTAACTTCGAATTATCTCTTCACACCTGATAAATTAAACCCGGTATTCACAACTTAACCTAATTGGCAGAATTTTACGGAACTTTCCGCACTAACGGGTCCCACGTCCGGTATACGCTCTTAATTTCTCAAAAACTAACCGATACTAGAAAAATCATTTAAAAACTATATTTACTCATAAAAATTATTTTAAAATTTTCTGAATAAAGAAAATATGGAAAAACGTGCAATTAAAAGAAAATAAAACCTAGAAATTAAGAAAATTACGGTTCCTCACAAAAGGATATACTCGCAATATTGCACTGTCCAGGGAAAAGAAGACCGGCAAAAAGGTAAAAGTTCAGATCTCTGAAGTTAGTGGAAGACTAATTGGAGAAGGGGCACAACAATATATCTCAGAGGCAAGTTGAGTCATTCGAAAATATGGGAAATGGAAAGCAGAAAATGGTCCAAACTCCAAGAATCTGATAGAGAAGGAACGCTAAAACTTGATATTGTAAGTCAAATTGTTTTGAAGGCTTGTTTTTCTTCTTGACTTCGTAACAAATAATTATACAACAGGTCTTTTATATACTTTTTCTAACATTTACAGAAAATTTTTCACTTATATTTAAGAATAGTTTTGCTTATGATGAAGGAGAACATGTTAAGCCATCACTTCTTAAGTAGTTAAATACACAGTACCGAAGTCGACGCTACAATTTCCACATGATTTTCAAGAAATTTAGTACAAAAGAGGAAGCACTTGCAAATCGTCCACAATATATTGAAGAATCCGATTGGATTTACCTTTGTGACTACTTCTGTAGTCCAAATTTTATGGTACATAGGCTGTCTTTTGATCATTTACTATTGCTCTTACTCATGTTTTTGTTAATTTTGATCACGGCTAAACTTGATAAGTGCAGAAGATAAGTGAGAGGAATAAGATAAATAGATCAAAGCAACAAACTGCTCATACAGCTGGAACAAAATCCTTTCTTCGTCATAAAGCTGACCGGGTAATTGATTATCCTAGGCATGTCTTTTGGATTGTCTGGTCAGGTTATTTAACTTTTTAAACTGACAGGAAGCACAAGAGGGAAGGGAAGTTGGACCAATAGAACTTTATGACATCACCCACTTCAGCAGGAAGAAGAATGCAATGATTGATGAAACATCTGCTATGAACTTAGTAAGAAAATATGAATTGGTACTCGAGTATCATTGTACAACTCTTATGAACATCTAACTTCAGAATTTATATGATTACAGAGTAAGATGAAGGAGAAAAAGTTGGAATCTGAATCCAGTGGTGCAAATAGGACTGAAGAAGACATTTCCATTGAAGTAACTGGATGTGTAACTGGATATGTACATGGCCGTGGTCCCTCAAAAGCTGGCATAATTGAACAAAAGCTTGCCGAGATAGATGAATTCAAGAAAAGAGCAGAACAAGCCGAGAAGCGCTCAGCTGAGTTGGAAATAACTGTCCAATCTCAACAACAACTTATGGAGCGGCTTGTGAACCAACAAAGTGAAATGCAAGATCTCTTTAAATCTTTGAAAGCACAGCTACAAGCCAACAAGCAAGATGATGAAGGCACATCTGAACGTACTGATTGGTAAGCAATTTTCAACTATATATACTTGTCTAAATTGAGTTATGTTTGTGAAGGAGACATTCCCATAATTCTTCAGCCAATATGAGACTTTAAATTGTAACTAGGACATATATTCATTATAGATATAATGGCTGCTATGGTTTAAAAGTAACTTAAGTTATTGAAGACTAGTTCTTGGTAGGTGACAATATTAACTTGTAGTATCAAGCCTTAGGAATTTAGTGAATGCTTGTTACTTTTGTTGTTTATTTAGGAAATTTGGAGACTATTTTGCTTCCATCACCTGAATTGCAACAGAATCCTTTTTCTAAGTTTAAATTGTCAACATATATGTGAGAACCTGAAAATTTTCTTATTTATCGAATATTACTAGTTTACTTAAATATTTATTTACTCATTTTCTCCGAATTATTTATTTCGACTATTTAAAATTTATTTATATGGAACGACGCCTCTTTTATATTTTTAAAGCGTTCTGTTGAAAAAAATTTCACTTTTCGAAAATTCGTTTAGTTCGGAACAACGAGTACACGTTTTTCGAGGCTATACTTGAATCGGGAGTGTATTAATATTGGAGAGTTAAGAATGATCAATGGTAGATGAGGAAAGGTTAATTGAGGAATTAATACTCGACTCATGTGAGGACTCACAAATTTTCTTATTTAATTTCCTATTTCTAGCTCATTTAATTATTTACTTGGCCATTTACTCCGAATATTATTTTCTAAGCTCTTTAGACCTAATTACATGGGTCTATAACTTAATTATATTTTTAAAGTGACTTGTTTCAAAATTTAATTTTTGGAAGTTCGTTAAGTGTGAATAGTGAATACGCGTTTGGAAATAAAAATCGATTCGAGAATACAATAAACTTGAAAAATCGATTCGAAGATACAATAAAAATCGATTCGAGGATACAATAAAAATCGATTCGGGGATACAATAAACTCGACTACATGTCGTACGTCTTTCCAGGTTAAGTACTAGTACAAAAGAATAAAATATGACTTTTGAGCAAAAAGATAACAGTTGGTCCTAGGGTTACAAACAACCCCCAAAATCCTTCATTTTTACTAAGATCAACTCAATTGAAGGAATCGCGCAACCCTAAAATTTTGGGCAGCATGCCCTCTGTATTTACCTATTTTCCCAGCCACATATGGCTTCATTATTTTTCTCAATCAATCCCAAAGTCATACACAATATAAATTCATCACAACAGCCGTTCAATAGGCTCAAAGTCATTCAAGTACAAGATTTAGCTAGGAAAATGACCGCAAATGAGCTTTAAGCTAAGAAACCAAAATGGCAGATTCACCGCTACTTAGCGTATCAGACATAACCAAAACTACGCTTTTTGGATTGAAGTAAAAGTTATACCGTTTCGAAGCTAAGACAGAGGGTTATAATTTTGATGAAGACTACTTAGTCTAGTTCTCATCCTAACTAGGTCAAAGTTACCAAAACAACCCAGATTTTCCAGTTCGAAGCTCACTGTGAAATTCAACTAGCAGTCCTGATTCATTCAATCATATCTCAGTACACACAACTCCGATTCAGGTAATTCTAAATCCATTTGAAAGCTAAGATACAAGGCTATAATTCTTAAGAAGACATCAACAACCAAATTAGTAGTATTCCCGGTCAAACTAACCAATTACAGAAGCTGATTATCAGTTTCGGACAGAAACAGGGTAGCAGGGGTATTTCGGTCTTTTCACAGGCTACATTGCTCCGATTTGGCTGAAGTTTTGTAGAAAACTATAAAACATAATTCTCTACAACTTTTATGTTTTAACTTAAGGCTAATTCAGCCTCTAACTAGGAGAAACAGTACCGGGCAGAAATTGAAACCCTAATCTGGAATTTTCCGCACAAAGTGGAATTTTTCCGCAATTAGCTACAATTTACGCACTATGGCTTCATTCTAGACTATCCCAAGCCATCATCCATGGCCACACAATATTAAACATATAAAAATAGAAAAATCAAGAATAAATATAAAATTCATCATTCTTTACCAATAGTCATTATATTGTCCACAAATTCACCTCTTTGACTAGCACAAGCTACTAATTAAACATTATTGAGAACAAAAGAGAGGTTCCTTAGCTACTCACCTTACTAACTCAAGAATGGAGCCAACTTAGTACCACTTTCCTCCAAACCACTTCACAACCAACCTCACTACCACTAAACCAAGAGTTTTTATGGAGGAATTCCAAGTTTAATCGGTTGATTTGGGAGATTGAGCAAGATTAGAGGCAAGAAAGTTGAGAGTTTTCTTTTCTTTTCTCTTAGAGAGAGTCGGCCACAAGAAGCTTGAAATGAGGATGATTTTGGGTCAATTTTGATTAATTGGTAAAGTTGGTACAAAGGTCAAAGTCCAAGAAGAAATAGGAAAGTGACACTTGTCACCCTTATTTAATGCAAAGCTATTCTTTTGTCTCTCCGATGATAATCCATCTAGATAACTTCTAATTGTCTCTTAACACCTGATAAATTAAACCCGGTATGCACAACTTAACCTAATTGGCCGAATTTTATCGAACTTACCGCACTAGTGGGTCCCACCACCGGTATACACTCTTAAAACCTTATAAACTCACTTATACTAGAAAAATGATTTAAAAACCATATTTACTCATAAATTATTTTCACAAATTTTTAAATAAATAAAATGTGGAAAAGCATGCAATTAAAAGAAAATAAAACCTAGCAATTAAGAAAATTACGGGTTCTCACATCCTTATTTTGGGACAATTAAGATTGAATAATATTAATATGAATATAAGTGCATTAGAGGTTTAGTGCACTAGTGAAATAAACTCGAGAGGAATCGAGCACAAAACGCGCGCGCGCGCGCGAAGTAGAGTTGACTTTTGGGTGAACTTTTGGCCACAAATTTAAAGCTTCTCACGGAAGCTTACCATCAGCACATCTCTTCTTTTCTTTGCTTCAAACAGCCGGCCAAGGAGGAATAAAAAGACAGCTCCAAATTCTCCTTCATTTCACCATTTAATCTTCACCAAATCGCACCAAACCTTAACCACACTTAGCTAATCACTTGGAGATTACATCAAGGTAGGAAAGAGGGCTGCTTTCCACGGTTTTCTTGGGCTTCATTGGACCGAAAATTCTGTCTTAGTTCATCTAAGAAGGTAAACCACGATCAACCCTTCAAATCTTGCTTTATGGAAGTAGTAGTGCACATATAAGCTCATGCATGCATGTGGGTAGCTTGTTTATGTTGGAAAAAATTGTTGTGTGGGCTCTATGAACTCCCACTTGGATTGGATGGACTGATTTGATGAATAATGATGCTATTAATGTTGGTTTAGTGCTTAAATTAGTGGAATAATGTTGGGTTGTTGGTAGAAATTCAAGGAAGGTGCAATGAACAAAAGTGACCATTTTACCCCTGCCTTGTTCGTGCACTTTGGTGTGAAATTTTGAGGTTCTAATGACTTGTTTGTGATGTATACATGTTATATAAATGGTGTAGAAAGTTTCATTGAAAAATAACATGATTTGGTTGGTCAATTGTAGTGATTTCAAAGGTTTGGCAAAACTGGAAAATTTTCCCGGATTGCCCAGGCAGTCCTTTTCTTTCGGCCATAACTTTTTACTCCGATGTCGAAATCAAGTGCCGTTTGTGGCACTGCAAACTAGACATTCCCAGATTTCCAACAGTATAAATGCACGTCCTAATTCCACATGAGCAATCCGTACCAATTGTTTGAACTTGGCTGCCCTGTTTCGTTAGTTCCCTGGAAGGTAGAACATGAACTACAACTTGAGGCTCCAATGTGAACTAGTTGTGGATAGATTTTGAAAATGGTTTCTTCTGAGAAATTGTATCTTTATGAATGTGTTTTCCAATTCCACCAACCATGTCCAATTCCGAGTTGAATTGAGTGATTTGTGGCCATATTTCAAAACTGACTTCTTGAAGGAAAACCCTCCTTTTGGGCAGAATTGTTACTAAACTTGATTGAGACTTGTTAATTCGAGATTCTTGGTGTTAATCACCTACCAAACCTATCTTGAAATGCTTATTAGACCTTGTATACACCAATGAACCATGTTTGAGGAAATTTCCTTGGCCAAATGCTTGAAAACGGAAAAACGGAAGTCCGAGGCAGATTTGCCTTGGAACTTCTTGGGATTTTAGTGGTTTCGTTAACCAATTTCTCGTACATATTTTTCTGTGAAATTTGGCAGAGGAATAACCCTTATATGGTAGTGTATTCATACCAAATTTGGTGCCGTTCCGAGTCCGTTTCGATACCTAACCAAAGTTCCAAAGTTTGAAGTTTAAATCTGGAATTTTGCTTAACAGTTTCGGTTTTCACCAACTTTGAGTTATCATATCTTGGTGCTCAATACTCCGATTCTTGTTCTGTTTGTTTTATTTTAAAATTGGATTGCAACTCTAATAGAGTTCCAAATTCAGAGGTTAGTTCAAATCAAGTGAATTTTTCCGAATTTTCAAAGTTGGCCAAAAACCAACCTAAATCTGTCTCAAGTGCCCCAAAACAGTAACTTTGAGCTAAATTTTGAATACCTTCTGTTTGGAATCATGGAAAAGTGTATTCTAGGAACTTTTAGTACTTTGGAAGGAGTTTCCAACGGTAACAAGTTTTCCAATTTTGGACTTGTATCGAGTGAGATACGATTTTTCAAAGATCTCGTATCAAAACTGAAATTTCCAAAAGTTAAGGGAAATAGAGTTGTTCGAATTCTCCTTCTCCCTCGATATCACTTGAATGTTTTACCCTTGATTTCAAAGGTGAAAACTCGATTTCTCTTGTACTTTTGAAACCCCACTTTTGGGCCTCAATTTATGAATAAATTAGGCTCACTTCCGTGAAATTTTCTCGGATTGAACAAGCGTACAATCATGCGTGATAATTGAGGTTTATAAATGATAATTCACTATTAAATTGCTCAGGCTCGCACGAGGACCTTCAAGAGGATTCTACGGTGGACGCTTGAACTTCGAGTGTCATTCCTTCTTGTTTTACTTGGTGAGTGTCAAGTGTATGATTACTTGAACTCCTGTGAACTTGATACATGCTTACCTGTAACCAATGATCAAAGATTTGAAAATGGAGTCGAGTGTGTACTTTATCACACTCGTTCTCATTTGAAACAAATAATTCATGATTAACTTGCTTGACATGAAATGAATGACCTGCTTGACATGACATGAATGCTTGAATATATCAAATGCCTGCTTGACCTGAAATAGTATGCTATGGCTGCATACGTCGCTGGAGTGAATCTCCTCGACACATACATGTACATGGGGGACACCCAAATTCATAGGCCGACCTTGGGACTCGAGCCGGCATGAGCTTGGTCGGGAACCTCGGTGAGCCATGAGAATCACATGATAAGCTTGACCTATTGAAGAGGTCTCGCTTGGCATACTCGTGAAGTATCGCCTTCTCAATGTCGTGCGGGCCCGGAGTGGTATGTACGGTGGACGGACATGAGAAGTAAATGGAGATCTGCGGAATGGAAATACTGCCCCAGTTGACAGAGAGTCATCGTGGGAAGGTATACGAATGACCCTGGCAAAGCAAGTGGAACTTAGCTCCTGAGAGCTACCATATCCTTGAATTGTTTCTGTTTATATTTTATTGGAATTGTCAATTACTTGTACTTTATCTATTGACCTATTATTTGAGCTTGTTACTTGGACTATGTGCTTGCATGTGTGTTCTTGGCCTCACGAGCATTTTGCTCACCCTGTAGATTTGTTTTTCTTAACAGGATTGGGCATGGAATGAGACTTGGAAGAACCCTTTTGATGCACTTTTTGACTTAGGGTTTCTAATGTATTTTGGCTAGACCTCTTATTGGTTGTACTTTTGGGAATCTAATGTATGTTTTGGATATTTGATGTACCTGGATGTTGTATATTTTGGGTATTGATGTAACTTTTGTGAATTTGATGTAAGGATTGGATAATTGTTATATATATTGTTAAGTTTGGAAGTTTTCCGCACTTTCTTACTTATCTAGTATTGTTGAATAGTATTGTGCTAAGCTTGAACGGATATTGCCATGAGTCCTGGCGAGAGTTGGGCAGCCGTCCCGCGGATACCCTCTGGTTCGCCTTAGGTAGAAGTGGGGGTGTCACAATATAATAGTTTGTTGGACCTTCAAACAAGTTGTATGTTAAACAATTATATAAATGTGGTATGCTGGTCATTTTTTTGGAATTGTGCTAGCGTACAAATTACTCAGTCATTTGATAGCTTGAACAAACCACATATAGTTACATTTTTTCAGATATATGGAATCCTATAACATTCAAAGCTTCAAAGACCACTTTTGGTCCAAAACACAGTGAAGCTTGCAAAGTTGTTTCTCATAAATGTGGAATCGTTTGTTGCAATCCTTTGGCATCTAAATATTAAAATAAAGAAGTGGAACAATTCTGCCCATATAATCCTTGGCTCTTATTGAATGTTATTAAACTTCCATCCTCTAGTAGACTTTGTTTTTGAACTGGCCATATAATGTCTCTTTTTCTACTCTTTATATAGTCACTATCTAGATGAGATTTAAAACAAATGATTCACTTTATTTTTTGGTGACTCTTTAACTAATTTTCCTTGTTTTAAATTTTTCTATCATCTACTAATAACTTTACTATATTGCAGATATATTGCTCATTTTAGAGGTTTGGAAGATTAGCAGTACGGCTCACATGTCGACTCAAAAACTGTGGTTATAGTGCTATCTTAAGTTTAGAAAATGTTTCGGTAGCACAAAAAATGTTTTGGGACCTGGAATTGTTTTTTAGTGCAGCCTTGACTTATATGGCAAAATTTGCTCTACTAAAACGTATCAAACTATTTGTAGTGTGATGTTGCACTTGTTTATGACATTTGGATATTTAATATGTTATTTTGGCATTTCCTATTGTAACGAGTGCCTACGTTTGTTATTTATTAAACATGGCTGATGTTTTCATTTTTTAGATATTATTGTAGTAGGAAAATCATCAAACTACACATTGAAAGGTGTTGTAAATGAGTCGCATTTCTCCAATGACAAGAAGTTCTTTTCTTTGAAGCAGGCTGTCTTTATTGACAATTGTTGTTGTCACTCAATCAAAACTGTCCATTGATAAGAAGTTGTTGCCATAGTTGATAAGGGGTTTATTGACAACAAAGTTGTCACTAATTAATATATACACTTACAACATTGCTTCGTGCGTCATTGACAAGAAAGCATGTCGTCACTAAACTTATAGCTTTTACTGACTACATATTTTGTCATAAAAAAGTTTCTATTTACTAATGACTTTAAAGTCATCACTGTATACTTTTACCGACGGAGATTCAGTGACGACCCTGCGACAACTGAAATGTTGTCAATAAAAATCATCAGTGACGAATTTTTGCTTTTTGGTGGTGAAAAGTAGTTGTCACTGAAGACCAAAATTCTTGTAGTGTCAAATAAACGTGCAAACTAATTTATATAAAACGTGGAATTTGAAAGATAATCAAGTAGTTACAGCTATTCATCCCCCATTACAAGAAATTAGAATAAACACTACTGAAAGAGATATAACGACATCACCATTTAAAAAGGGGAGAGAAGCAGAATCAAGCACAAATATAAATGTAAATCTAGAAGATATTAAAGAAGTATATCAACAAAATAATTATGCAAATCAAATACTTCATACTATATCTCAGCATATAGAAGTATTAAATATTAAAGTAGATAGCATTCCAAAACCACCTACTAGATTCCTCAATGATATATCAGCTACCCACTTTCAACCTAATAAGTCTTCCAAGAGATAGTGACCTAGAGTTAGTACAAAATATAAACCCAACTAGTACCATACTTAATAGAATATCTCAAACATTGCAATCTCTAACAAATACTCCGAGAATTAATACAATGGATGGAAGAATTATACATGAAGAAATAACATTAGAAGAATATGAATCCAAAGAAGAATCTTTAGAAGAAATAGATATGATAACTCCAATAGAAGAACAATTTAAAGAAGATGATGATAATCAAATAAATAGAATAAAAAGCAGAAAGAATTTTAGAAACAAAAAAGATTGGATAATAATAGATACAAGAAATTACTACCCTAGACCGAGTCCACCTAAAATTCAATATGAAGAAAGATCAAAATTTCATACTACAAAATATGATGGAGACTTGATATATGAATGGAATATAGATGGAAAAGTAGAATATGAAGTATTAAATACACTTCAAGAAATGGGCATGGTTAGGTTTGCCTACAAACTAAAAAATATTCAAGAAAGAAATGATGCAACTTTATTAGTATCCGGATTTACAGGGCAATTAAAAATTGGTGGGATAATGCTCTAACTCTCCAAGATAAACTTGCAATTTTTGATCATACAGTAGAAGTTGAAGATACTGAAAGAAATATTCAAGTTCAATCAGATGTAGCAGAATTTCTAATAGTAACCATTGTAATGTACTTTGTAGGAAACCCAAAAGAAGAATTATATGCAAATAAAACTTTTTTTAACAAATTTAAGATGTCCAACGTTATCAGATTTTAGATGGTATAAAGTTATGTTTTCTTTTTTTTCAAAAATACTTATTATTATTATTATTCAAACTCAAAGGAGGATACAGACTATGTATTGATAGTAGTAGATTTGACCCTACATCTTCTAAAAGAAGGAAATGCAAGCTTATCTAACCGATATGCTCCCCTGGCTATTGACGGCAATTCAACTATACGTTCATAGATACAAACCTACCGATCAGGAATAGCACACCCTTCACTCGACAACACATCTGCCACCTTGTTAGCTTCCCAATAGCAATGTGTGAACTTAGCACATCCCCAAGCTGTTTGCAATATCTGCTCCACCTCCCCACGGACAAACCATGGACACTGGCAATTAAAAATTGGTGGGATAATGCTCTAACTCTCCAAGATAAACTTGCAATTTTTGATCATATAATAGAAGTTGAAGATACTGAAAGAAATATTAAAGCTCAATCAGAAGCAGCAAAATTTCTAATAGTAACCATTGTAATGTACTTTGTAGGAAACCCAAAAGAAGAATTAAATGCAAATAAAACTTTTTTTTAACAAATTTAAGATGTCCAACTTTAGCAGATTTTAGATGGTATAAAGATATGTTTTCTTTTTTTTTAAAAAAAAAAACTTATTATTATTATTATTCAAACTCAAAGGAGGATACAGACTATGTATTGGTAGTAGTAGATTTGACCCTACATCTTCTAAAAGAAGGAAATGTAAGCTTATGTAACCGATATGCTCCCCTGGCTACTGATGGCAATTCAACTATACGTTCATAGATACAAACCTACCGATCAAGAATAGCACACCCTTCGCTCGACAACACATCTGCCACCTTGTTAGCTTCCCGATAGCAATGTGTGAACTTAGCACATCCCTAAGCTGTTTGCAATATCTGCTCCACCTCCCCACGGACAGACCATGTACACCAGCATTTTTACAACAGAATACGTACTAACATCATGGAATCTGATTCAATAATCAGGTTATCAATGAAGCCTCACTGTACACATAACTTCAGCCCAATGAGTAGTGCTTTCGCTTCAGCTTGTAAGCTGGTTCCATCTCTAAGGTACCCGAAAAATGCATATAACATAATCCCATCAGAATCCCGAAGAATCCCCCCTCCACCACTCACCCCTGGGTTACCCTTCGAGCAATATGTTTTCAATTAATGTATTAAGAAGACCAGATTGTAATGCCTTATTATGGAAAGAAAGATTCATAACTGGACTACCAAATTTATTTTTCCAACGAATTATGAATAATTTACAAAAAGAAATGGGAACTGAAGTTATTTCATTTGAAAATATTACTTTTGGACAATTATTTGCTTTCGATAAAAAAGAAGGATTAACTTTATGTTCTGAATTAAAACTTCAAATTAAATACGAGTCAGAAAGAAAAAAAGTAGGTTCATTTTGTGAAATTTTTGGTATTAAAAGACTAAAATCTCCATCGTCAACAATTAAAAAGAAGTATAAAAGTAAAATATATAGAAAATATAAGAAAAACATTAGTAATGAACCTTATTATAAAAAAATAAAGGGAAATTCAGGAGAAATAAGATTGTATGTTGGAAATGTGGAAAAATAGGTCATCAAGCAGACAAATGCAAACTAAAAGAAAAGATAAATGAAATATGTGCAAAAGAAAATGAAATTAAAAATAAGTTAATAGCATTATAAATAAATGACAAAGAACAAGATACAACAGATGACTATTATAATGATTTAACAAGTTCAGAAGAACAAGAAAATTGTAATTGTTTTGGTTCATCTAAATATATAAATGTCATTACAGAAAAGGAAGATAAAGAATTCTTACTAGATATTAGAGAAAAAATATATGACCCTAAAACTAAAGAAGAATATTTAGAAAGATTAAAAGATTTAATTCTACAGGAAGATAAAATGCCAAAAATAACAGAACCCTTTAGTATTCCAAAACTAATAGATAAATACCCAACAATGAATAGTATTGAAAAAGAAACTACTAAAGATCTTTAGGCAGAAATTAATAATTTAAAAATACAAATAAAACAATACAAAATGAAATATTAGAATTAAAAACAAAAGATTTAGAAATTGAAGCAAGAATGTCATTATTAAAACCTCAACCTTTAGAACAACCTCGACATAAAAACCAAATGAAATAATTATCCCTAAAAACCCGATAGATGAAAAGCAATATTTAAATATAATAGAGAAAATAACATTTCAAAAATGGTATGCTTTAGTAACAATAATGGTAGAAGATTTCAAAGAAACATTTGTAACCCTATTAGACAGTGGAGCAGATCAAAGTTGCATAAAAGAATGATTAATTCCAACAAAGTATTGTGAAAGAACAAATGAAGAATTATTAGCTGCAAATGGAGAAAAATTGCAAGTAAAATATAAATTTACTAAAGGATCAATATGTAATAATAATTATTGTATAAGACATAATTTTATTATAATAAAAAATATTCATATGGATATGATTTTAGCAACACTTTTCCTTATTCAAATATATCCTTTTGCTGTAGATAGTAAAGGAGTTCACACAAATATTATGGGAAAGATTATAACTTTTAGATTTTTAACACCAATAAAACAAAAGGAGTTAATAACATTACAAATTGTCTTCTATTTATAAGACAATAAACACTATTCGACATGTAAAGCAACAAATAAATTACATTAAAGAAGAAAAACCCTATTTAAAAATAGAAGAACAATTAAAAGAAATAACCATTTAAAAAAGAATTTTAGAATTAGAAGAATTAATAAAAACGGAAGTTTGTGCAGAAATCCCGAATGCATTTTGGGATAGGAGAAAACATATAATTAATTTACCTTATGAAAAAGATTTTAATGAAAAAGACATCCCAACAAAAGTTAGGCCAATTCAAATGAATTTTGAATTATTAGAATTTTGTAAAAAAGAAATACAAACTTTATTAGATAAAGGATTAATAACTCCCTCAAGCAGAGGAGTAACATGATTAGTAATCAATTATAAACTTTGTGCTGCATGTTATGCAATGAATCAAGCAGAAAAAGAAAGAGAAGTAACGCGATTAGTAATCAATTATAAACTATTAAGCAAAGTTTTGCAATGGATTAGATATCCAATTCTAGATAAAAAAGATTTATTAAATAAGTTATTTAATGCTAAAATATTTTCAAAATTTGACTTAAAATCTGGATATTCGCAAATAATAATTGCACCAGAAGATCGGTACAAAACATCATTTACTACACCTTTTGGTGTGACAGCCCCACCTTTCCTCAGGGTGTACCCCAAGGGTTAGCAGACTGCCTGCCCAACTATCGTCAGGACTAACTAATCCAAAATTTCACAGAAGGCACTAAAACACACAATTTACTTCAAATTGTCAACGCAATACTATATACAATAGAGTCACCAACGATTCAAATTTAAAGTACAAACCAAAGTATTCAATCTTATACAAATACATATAAGGTTTACTACTACAGAGGAGCTTAAACAAAATACCTAGAGCCTATAACTAACTCAACTCTTCCCCAAAAATCATGTTCCCAAGACTTTGCCCCCTGTAAGGAAAACAAAGGTGACATAGTGAGTTTTCACCCAATGAGGTACCACAGGGTCACGCAATCGAAAATCACATAGTTCGAACTTTAATCTATCAAACATAAGCATCAATTAGGGATATAAGTAAACACCACAACTAACACAAAGTACTTCAAGTAAAAGGATACAGATGGCTCTCAAGAGCCAAATTCCAGTCGCATTAGTTTGATCCAAGCCCGTTGACATTCCATCAATGTTTAGAGAAGCAAAAACTTGACCGTAGACCCCTGTTTTACATCGATTTCCATTCACCAATCATACTCCTTATCGGGCTCGAATACCAAACAGAAACAGTAGAGGTGACACTCGAGTATACCAAATATCAGAAGAATCCAGTACTCAATAAATCAGTGAAAGTTTTCCTCATGGCCCGTCAATCTACTTCGACCAAGCCGTTACTAGCTCGATTCGATTAACTACCAATGAGGTATGAGTTCAAATTCATAGTAAGGTCGTCGGATATTGGGCTCCAAACGACCTTAAATCCATGCACAAGTAACAGATTTCAAATAAATAGTAGACCAGTCAAACAGTCAAGTGGATTGAATGTGATAAAGTACATACCCATCCAATCAAGATTAATCTAGAGTCATAGTCATACAAATCATAAATTTCAATCACAAGTAGTTCACTTAAACAACAAGTCAAGCAAGTGGTACACTCACCGTTTCAAAGTAGAATAACGTTAAACGTTCGTTCCCGGGGTGGGCTCGTTTGTACCGTCAAATCCTAAATGTAACCAAGACAAAATGTCATGGTCCAACCATTCAAATCATAGGTTAATGAAGTGCACATTTTAGACTCAACTATGAGCCATACATCTATCCGAGTTTGGCCGCTTAAAACATAAGGTTTAAAGACAAATTCGAAAATGCCAATCAAGGAATATCCAAGTGTATTCTAGGGCTACAATTCAAGTAATGTGTTAGTGTGAAAGGAAAAACATTTAGACCCAAAAGATGTGAGAGACCAAAAGAGATAGATTAGGTATGTACAACTCATGAAACTTAGCAAAATATACGTAAGATATACACACAACTTTTAGAAGAAAATTGACCAACCTCAAGTTTAAAGTTGGACACATGAAACTAGAAAGCATGCTAGAAGAAACCATTACTTCCTCTTGTTTTACACATGATTTTTGACAAAATTTCAGCTTAGGCATCACCACCAAGGTGGATTCAAGCAATCATAAGCAACGTAAGTCCAAACCGACCAAAAATCACACCTCTATCGTCACTCTTACTCACTCATATCACAAGAAAGAAAGAAACAGAATTTCAGCAGCACTTCCCCTTATTTCCTTAACTTTTTCTTCCAAACTCAATACTTATTTTCATGGCAAACCGTCCTCAATCAAGACCAAAAGTCATAGGTTATAAAGGACACTTGTTTAAGGCCACAGAGCTACTCAAAATAGACATTTATCTAGCTCAAAAGCAACCATACCAAAGCTGGAAAATGTTAACCGTAAGCTGAAATTCACCACTACAAGTTAAAAATTTCTATAATGAAACCAAAATAACATATGAAAACTGGAAAATCCACATGGCAAAGCTAATAGATCGTAGCCAAACTCAAATTAACATGTCAAAGCTGAAATTTCTCAAAAAAAGTTGAAATTTTCAAACCACCACACAAACTATGAAATTTTTCATGAAATCTACCAAAATAAGTTTTAAATCTATTCAAATGCAAGTTGAAAAAGAAAAGATGGTTTCTAGACATGGTTGCCTTTAAACCCTATGAAGATATGCAACCAAAAGCTTCTTTTCTCCCAAATCTTTCCACCAAAGTCTTTCTTCCGTCCTAAATGTCACTTTCTACGGTTTGGATTGCAAGCTTAGGATGAAATCTGAAAGATTCAAGCAAGATTCTAGGTTGAAAATGGAGTTTTCTTTCTCTCTTCTCTTGATAGAAGTTTTGGCCAAGGAGAAGAAGAAATGAAGGGTTTTTTGTCAATTTTTTTTAATTAAAGGCTAGGAATGGTCTTGGTCCAAGTCAAAGCTCCATGGCTTTGATGACAAGTGGCACTCCAAGGGTTAATCCTCATCTAATTATCTTGCAAATATTAAAATATCTAGCCAACCTCTAATTATCCCTTAACACCTTATAAAATAATATCCCTTTGCACAAAACTCCTCATAATCTTCAAAAATTGATCGCACACACCTCACTAATGGGTCCTACTTCCATAATGCTTTACGAACTTAACATGCACTAATGTATAGAAGAAAAATGATTAAAAATCTTGACTCTCTTAAAAAAATATTTAGGAAATTAAGGCAATAAAGTAAAGTAAAGAGAATATATTCAGAGAAATAAAATAAAATATAAAATAAATTTCAGGTCCTCACATTTGGTCATTATGAATTGGAAGTTATGCCTTTTGGATTAAAAATGCTCCTTCAGAATTCCAAAATATAATGAATGACATATTTAATCCTTATAACTCATTTAGTATAGTGTATATAGATGATGTATTAATATTTTCAGAATCATTAGAATAACATTTTAAGCATTTAAATATTTTCCTAAAAATCATAAAGAAAAACGGACTAGTAGTGTCAGCATCAAAATTAAAATTATTTCAAACACAAATAAGATTTCTAGGACATGATATTAATAAAGGAACAATAAAACCCATAAAAAGATCATTAGAATTTGCAAATAAATTTCCAGATGAAATTAAAGACAAAAAATTAGTTAAAAGATTTCTAGAATGTTTAAATTATATTGCTAATTTTTTTCCTTAAACCTAGACAAGAATGTTCGATATTATTTGATAGACTTAAAAAGAATCCTCAAGCCTGGACAGATGCACATACTAAAAAAATTAGATATTTAAAAGAAAAGATACATTTTTTACCATGCTTATGTCTTCCACATCCTAAAGCAATTATGATAGTAGAAACTGGTGCATCAGAATTAGGATATGGAGGAATATTAAAACAAAGAATGGACAATTCAATAGAAGAATTAATTAGATTTCATTTTGGAACATGGTCAGGACTACAGAAAAATTATTCTACTATTAAAAAAGAAATTTTATCCATAGTTCTTTGCATATCAAAATTCCAGGATGATTTACATAATAAAAGGTTTTTACTTCGAATAGATTGTAAATCAGCAAAGGAAGTTTTACAAAAAGATGTAAAAAAATATAGTTTCCAAACAAATTTTTGCAAGATGGCAGGCTATTTTGTCAGTTTTCGATTTAGAAATAGAATTTATTAAAGGAGAAAATGTGAGGACCCGAAATTTTCTTTTACCGGCTTATCTGCCTAATTATTTATTTATTCATTTGCTCCAATTAATTTATTTCATTCACTTTAATTGCCTCATTTTATATTTTTAACACATTTGCCCTTAAACTTAATTTTTCTGTCGCCCGATTAGTGAAAATTAGAGAAACACGTTTTTCGAAATAATATTTGGTCTGAAAGTGCAGTGGTCTTGGAGAGTTAAGGATGATTAATGGTAGACTAAGAAAAGTTAATTGAGAGATTAGAGGTGAGTAAGTTGAATTAAACTCAATTAGGAGCATTAATAGACCACTATTCAATTGTTGACTTTTGCACCTCAAAAGTAATTTTATGTCACTTCCTTCTTCCATCAAATCACTTCACAAAAATCACACAAAACCTCTCTCTTCTTCCCTCTCTTGGCCGAAGCTCTCTTCCTCCATTTAGCCAAGAAAATTTCATCTTTTCCTCTCAATTGTGCATCTCAATCTTGCTCCCAAATTTGCTCACCTCTTGGATCATCTTCAAGCTTGGTAGAAGACTTGGTGAATGGAAGATTCTTGGAGGTTTAGTGCTTGGTTTCTTGAGGTTTTGCTTGCTATCCTTGGAAGAAGGTAAACCCTTCAAAGCTCCAACCTTTCTTTCATTTTTTAGTTAGTTTTTAGCTAGATAAATTTTGGGTTGTTGATGGGTTCCATGAACCTTGACATTAGGTAGCATGCCTTGAGGATATTTTGCTCTTTTGACCTGCTCTTAGGAAGATGCCTTGAGCAAGATTATTAGGTAGTGGCCTTGAGGAATTCTTGGTTGTTGGTTGTTGTTTTGTTGAATTCTAATTTGGTTTTGGTTTGAGAGTTTGGGAGGAAAAATTTGGAGAGAAAGAAGAAGCAATGCTATTTTCTCTTACTATTTTAATCGAGAGACACGATCAGCTGCAGTTTGTACCTCGATTTCACTTCCCTTACGAAATGAATTTGAAGATAGTTCCTTCTAATGATTTTTAGTACTTTGAATCTAGTTTTTAACGCCATAAACCATGCTAATTTTGGGTTTGTGTAGCCTTAGTTATGACCTCATTTAGAAACTGCATCGATTGTTTCAAAGCTGGAATTTCGTGTTTCAGGTTTCAAAAAATCAGCTTTCGAAAAACTATTGCATCTTGGTGTAAAAAAACCCAAATTGAGTTCCGTTTATTGCGTTTGAAACTAGACTTGAAGTTATTTCAGTGGTATAAATTTCAGGGGCTAGTTCAATTCCTATGAATTTTGACAAATTTTCAAAGTTCACTGAAATTCAAGACTGATTTGGTTTGTTTTTGCTGAAACAGCAATTTGGAACTAAAATGTGACTGATTTCTGATTTGAATCTGATAGAAGTGTCTTCTAGAGAGTTTTAGCTCATTGAATCTATTTTTCAACAGTATAATATTTCCAATTTTGGGACTTTTGGAACTCAAGTTATGATTTTTCAAAAAATGTTGCCAAAACTGAATTTTCCTTATAAAACGGCAAAAGCTTAAAAAGTGGCTTGGGAACATTTTCTAGGTTTCAAGCCTAATTTTATTGATTATTTGCACTTCATTTCATATTTGGGAAACGGATTTCACCTCCTAGTCTTATGCCCTCGATTTCCATGAAAATGAACCATAAATGGAGCGTTTTAACTAGAGTAATTCTTGAGGAACTTCACTAGCTTTATATTCGAAACTTGGAACTTTTAACTTCAATATTTACCATGAAATAAGTGACGCTTTTGATGGATTTTGACTTCATAAGTTTAGAAAAGCGAACGCTCATTTATATTCTAAAACTTGGGCATAGGATTAGAAGTTTTAAAATATGAAAATTATTTTTTCTTTCCTTGATTTTCGTGCCAAAAAATTAAGTATGGTACTCCTCTTTTGTAATCGAAATTTCTTGCCACGACTTGACTCGAAAATGACTTTTGAGTCCTCCTTGAGTATTATTTCAGTAATTAAGCAAGAAAGTCTCTTTTAATTTGACTTGAACTTGTGGATTTGAGTGTGGGGAGCAAGATGATATTTTTCTTATTAGCCTTGGTCGAATACCTAAGTAACCGTAATTCTGCATGTCTCAGGTGATCACGTGGACACCGAAGAGCTCGTTTGACCTCTTGTTTTTGCTCTCACTTTGCTCTTGACTTTTGGTGAGTGTCAAGTGCATGCTTCATGTTACTATGATTGAAATGATACTTGTACAAGTGTTATGTGATTCTTGTAATTTGGGAACTTGTCGAGGCAAGGGTGTACTTTATCGCCCTTGTCCTCTCCCTCTTGAGTAATTGCTACTTGTTATATAAATGTGCGTGACTTGCATTTGTATTCAAACATGCTTTTAACTCGTGAGCACTGAGCGGCAGCATGTACCACACCCTATTCAGGTGGAAAGTGCCTCTCATCCCGACTCAGTGCTATGATCGATTCTAAGTCGATTGAAGTGTTGTCTCATTGACCTATTATACTTGTGGGGGCGCTCCAACCCATTGGCTAACCTCGTAACTCGAGCCGGCAAAGGTTTGGTTGGGAAGTTTGGTGAACTTTGGGAAAATTTATAGTTTGATCTTTTGAGATCCTGCTTGGTATACTCGAATAGTTTTGCCACCTCGTGCTTGTTTGGTTCTGGATCCGAGTGGGTGATATGGTGGATGGAAGGAATAAGTGGAGTTCTACGAATGCGTTGCTACTTGAGTTGACGAAGGGTCAACCAAAGATGGCTTGAACCGGTCGAGACGTGGGAATAACTCCTGAAAGCTCCTATTTCCTTTCTACTTGTGTTTTATTTTCTATTTACTCACGTATACGAAATTCATGTTAAGTGTGCTATTTGATTTAATTCGTGCTACTTGCTCACTTGCTTGATTTTTTTGGCCTCACTGAGCGTTAGCTCACCTTAAGTTGTTTTCCATAACAGGTTTTGGAAATAGAAGTTGGGGACTCTAGACTAGCGATTTTTGGTTGAAGTTAGTAAATCTTTTGCATGATATTGGAGACTTTTGAAGTGCAAATTTTGTTATAGTTGGGGTTATGGATTGTAATTATAAATGGTAGCCTTAGAAGAATTTGGCTTGTATATTCGAAATATCCCTTTAATCCTAAGTCTTTGGTTGACTTGTGGATCTCTATTAACCTTGAATGAGTGTGTAAGTCCTAACGAGCGTTGGGCAGGCACCCTGCTGATACCCTAGGGCTCATCCTAGGGAGAGGTGGGGGCGTCACAGTTGGTATCAGAGATCTAAGTTTGAAATACCTGGAGCAGTGTTAGGAGTTCTTAGTTGTAAACTTTTGGTCATAGAAATTGATGATAAACCTTAAGTTAAATCTTTGAATGGTACCAGTGATTTTAAGGACTTAACCTTTAGTTTTGTGGGTTGTTTGTAGGAAATGGACAGTGGCAGCGATAGTGATAGGATCGAGGGATCTCTCCCAGTGATTCGATTTCGGATGGTTGGAGGCGGACCTCTCCTTCGGTGGTCACCCGCCTGGCGAGTTAGGACGTGTCCGTACTATGAGAGGTTCTCCTACCCTAACCACGTGGTATTAGGGGTAGTTGAGGAGAGGAGACAGTTGACTCATGACCTCATGGTAGCTCGAACAGAGAGAGAGGTGATGAGGGCCACTATGAAGGCCCAAGCCGTCAGGATTCAGGAGTTGGAGACTAGGGTTCTCAAGGAGCGTCAGAGGGCTAACGTCTCTCACGCTCAGCTTCAGATGACCGATGGGCGCCTTTTTTGGATTGTAGAGGAGGTGAGAGACCATGTAGATGGCATTATAGCAGAATGTGGGACCATGGCCGATCACATAGAGGAGGCTATGGGTGGAGGAGGACCTGAAGATGTTGCCCCTAGTGAGGAGGTGAAGATGGAGCCCATGGAGGCGAAACTCGAGAAGGATCCTTCTGAGGATGTGGGGTCCACTAGTTTGGTTCACTTAGATTAGTGATTTTCTGATCTTTTGAGTTTAGCTAAGAACTTAAAAAGTGTGATCCTCGCCTTGAAGTCTTTTGTATTTGTTGCATGTACCCCTATATTTTGAGGCACTTGGATGTCTATGTCCTGTACTTGACATTATTGGCTCGTTTTATGAACTCTTGACTTGTAACATGACTTTTAGTTTATGTAAAGAATTATACTTTCATTTCAAATGTTCTTGCAACTTGCACATATTTTTAAATGTCTATGCTTATTTACCCTTTTTTAATTATGCGTTTAGACTCTTGCTAAATATGGATCGGCGAGGACGTGGACGGGGTCGTAGGCGTGGGTTCGGCAACCCCACACTCTCGAGAGAAATAAGGGATCAGCGACTAGTCCGAACCAAAACCCTAGGAATGAAGGGGGTGACCAAGTGGATTCGGCCCTTAACCGCATAACTGATGTTCTTGAGCGTCTAGTTGAGCGCCAAGGCCCTAAGCTGGTCAACCCACCTAGAAACCAAGAGAGGGGTGAGGATAGAGTCCTAGAGCATTTCCTGAAGTTCGCTCCACCTAGATTTCATGGAGGATTTGATCCTGAAGCGGCAGAAAATTGGTTTAAAAGGATGGTAGAGATCTTTGACGCCCTAGATTATGCCGGGGAGAGGCAAGTGAACTTTGCCGTCTTCCAGTTCGAGGGAGCGGCGCGCTTATGGTGGAATGTTGTTAGGGCCAAATGGGAGAGAGAACAAACCCCCTGGACTTGAGCAAACTTTGAGAAGGAGTTTAATACCAAGTTACTTCCACCTATGATACAAGAAAAGAAGGAGGACGACTTTATTAAGTTGAAACAAGGGTTGCTAAGTGTAACCAAGTACGAGGAACGGTTTACCAAACTTTTCAAATTTGTCCCTGAGCTAGTGGTCACGGAGCACAAAAGGATAAGGAAATTTATTCAAGAGTTAAATGTGGAAATCCAAGAGTCCCTAGCAGCTTCCCAGATTACCACTTTCACAGATGTCTTGGATAAGGCACAGAGGGTAGAGAATGCTAAGTCCCAATCCAAAACCTTTCATGCTAGAAAGAGGGGTAACCTAAGCAATGCCCCTGGACTGTCCGAAAAGTTTACCCAACCCTTTAAGATGAGAAGAGAGGCTAGAGGAGTGAGGATGTCTGGAAAATCAGGAGGAACTCCATCAAGAGGAGCCCGCTAAAAGGGAATCAGAGTGGGCGAAATCAGCAAAAATGAAATTCTCAAGCTGATCAGACCGTGACTCCTCGTGTGACTTGTGGATAGTGTGGCAAGTCTGACCACACTGAAATCGAGTGCTAGAGAAAGCAAGGAAAGTGTCTGCTCTGCGGTAGTGCTGAGCATCATATCTCAAGTTATCCTAATGCCTTTAAGGAAGGAGGGAATACCCAGCAACCTGCTAGATCCGCTTTAAAGCAGTCGAGTACCGGAGGGAGTCGACTAAAAGTGGCAGATAGGGTTTATGCCTTAGACAATCAGCAAATCCCTAACCCAACCGAAGTGGTGGAAGGTACGATCCCTATTTTTTATCGTCTAGCTAGGGTTTTAATTGATCCCGGTGCAACCTATTCATTTATAGATCCTAATTTTATGAAGGGTATAGATGTAAAGTGTGATTTCTTACCTTTTGATTTGGAAGCTAAGACTCCTACAAGGGACTAGTGCCTAATTGCTAATAAAATTTATAGAAATTTGTGAGATTTGAGTTGGTGAGAGGAAATTGTTAGCAGACTTAGTAAACCTAGCAATTAAGGAATATGATGTTATACTTGGAATGGATTGGTTGGATCGATACCATACTCAATTGGATTGTAAGATGAAATTAGTAGAATTGCGCATCCCGGGGGAAGCAACTTTGAAATTAGATGTGATGGGTAGACTAGCATCGTCTGCTTTAATTTCGAGGAATTGAACTAGGAAATTGTTGAGTAGTAGGGCTAAAGAATATCTAGCCTTTCTTATAAATACACTTAGGGATAAGGTGAAGTTGGAAAACATGCCAATAGTGAAGGAATTTTTTGATGTCTTTCCCGAGGAATTAGAGATGTTGCCTCCAGAGAGAGAAATAGTGTTTAAGATTGATGTAGCTCCGGAGATGACACCTATATCTAAGATGCCTTACAGGATGACTCCAGTCGAATTAAAAGAATTGAAGTTGCAATTGCAAGATTTATTAGAAAGAGGTTTTATTAGAGAAAGTGATTCACCGTGGGGAGCTCTAGTGCTCTTTGTTAAGAAGAAAGATGGAAACTTAAGGCTGTGCATAGACTATCAAGGTTTGAATGATGTGACCATTAAGAACAAATACCCTTTGCCTCACATAGATGAGTTATTTGATCAACTACAAGGGACCGTGATATTTTTCAAGTTGGATTTGAGGCAGGGTTATTACCAGTTGAGGATCCTAAAAGCGGATGTAACTAAGACCGCTTTCAATTCGAGATATGTGCACTTTGAATTTGCAGTTATGCCTTTTGGGTTAACTAATGTGCTAGAAGCATTAATGGACTTGATGAATCGGGTCTTTAAGCCATATTTGGATCAATTTGTGGTGATATTCATTGATGACATATTGTTGTACTCTAAATTTCGAGAAGATCATGAACGACACCTGAAGATAGTCTTGCAAACCTTGATAGAGCACCAACTTTTTGCTAAATTCAATAAGTGTGAGTTTTAATTGGAAGAAATAACCTTTCTAGGGCATATAATCTCTAAGGAAGGGATTACTGTAGATCCAGTTAAGGTAGAAGCCGTTTCTAAGTAGAAACGATCAGAAAATTCTACTGAAATTCGGAGTTTTTTAGGATTAGCGGGGTATTACCGCCGGTTTATCAAGGATTTTCTTAAGATCGCGAAACTCCAACCAGAGTTGACTAAGAAGTATGGCAAGTTCATATGGGATTCTAAATGCGAGAAAGGGTTCCAGAAGTTGAAGAAGTGTTTGACTGAGGCACCTGTATTAGCATTGCTGACTGGAGGAAATGGTTTTGTGGTTTATACAGATGCTTCAAAGGATGGTTTAGAATGTGTGTTAATGCAAAACGGAAAAGTAATTGCGTATGCCTCTCGTAAGTTGAAACCTCATGAGCAGAATTACCCGACCCATGACTTGGATTTAGCGGCAGTGGTGTTTGCCTTGAAAAAGTGGATACATTATCTGTATGGAGTGACTTTCGAGGTTTTCACTGATCATAAGAGTTTTAAGTATTTATTTTTCCAGAAGGAGTTGAATTTGAGGCAACGTAGATGGGTGAAATTTTTGGAAGATTATGGCTGTACGCTTAACTACCACCCTCGTAAAGATAATGTAGTAGCAGATGCTCTAAGTCGAAAAGTACAAGTGGCCACCTTAATGGTGAGAGAATGGCACATACTAGAGAAAGTTAGTGTTTGGAACCCGCGTCTTGAGCCATAGAGGGTAGTTTTTGGGAATATCACTGTGAAGTCTACCTTGTTGGATCGAATTAAAGAAACTCAAAAAGGAGACTCTGAAGTGCAAAAATGGATTGAGAAAGTTCAAAAAGGGGAAAAGTTCGATTTCAATTTGGGGACCGATGGAGTGTTAAAATTTAGAAATTGTCTAGTGGTGCCAAAAGATGAAGAACTAAAGAAGGAAATTTTGGACGAAACTCACCGTTCCAAGTATACGGTACACCCTGAGGGTAATAAGATGTATCAGGACTTGAAGAGTCTCTATTGGTGGGAGAATATGAAAAGAGAAATTGCCCAATTTGTTCGGACCTGTCTCACTTGCCAACAAATTAAGACCAAACACCAGAAGTCGTCTGGATTATTACAGCTGTTGGAGATACCTGAGTGAAAGTGGGAGAATATCACTATGGATTTCGTATCAGGGCTACCAAGGATTCAGGGAGGGCATGACGCTATTTGGGTAATAGTGGATCGGTTGACCAAGTCTGCTCACTTTTTTTCGATTAGTATGAAGTACTTCTTGGAAAAATTGGCTAAGTTGTACTTAGACGAAATTATAAGGTTGCATGGGATACCGGTGAGTATAATATCAGATCGGGACCCTAGGTTTGTGTCTCAATTTTGGCCAAAAATGCAAGAAAGCCTAGGAACTAAACTGAATTTTAGTACCACCTACCACCCGCAGACCAATGTACAATCAGAAAGGACAATCGAAACCCTAGAGGACATGTTAAAGTCTTGTACTTTGGATTTTGGAGAAAATTGAAGTCAGTACCTTATGTTGGTGGAATTTGCTTATAACAACAGTTTTCACTCCTCAATACAAATGGCTCCTTACGAAGCCCTTTATGGTCGAAAGTGTCGGTCTCCAATTCATTGGGATGAAATTGGAAAAAAGAAAATTTTGGACCCGACTACCGTGCCTTGTATTGAAGAAACCTTTGAGAATGTGAAGTTGATACGTCAAAGGATCTGAAAGACTCAAAGCCGCTAAAAGAACTATGCAGATAATAGGAGAAGAGATTTGGAATTTGAGGTTGGAGATAAAGTGTTCCTTAAGATTACACATTTGAAAGGAAGTCTAATGGTGGGAAAAGGAAAGAAGTTGCAACCGAGATTTATAGGGCCCTATAAGGTTATCCAGTGCGTAGGGAACGTGGCTTACAAGTTGGAATTACCCTTGAACTTATCCAGAATTCATGATATCTTCCATATCTCCATACTTAAGAAATATCATCCCTACTCGTCCCATATGTTACGACCAAAAGAAGTGAAAATTGATGAGAATTTGTCTTATAAGGAGAAGCCGGTAAAACTCTTAGATCGAAAAGTGAAGGAGTTAAGACACAAGCAAATCCCTCTAGTGAAAGTCTTATGGAGAAATCATGAAATCGATGAAGCAATTAGGGAAGTGGAAGATGTGAGCACCCGAAATTTTCTTTTACTGGCTTATCTATCTAATTATTTATTTATTCATTTGCTCCAATTAATTTATTTCATTCACTTTAATTGCCTCATTTTATATTTTTAACATATTTGCCCTTAAACTTAATTTTTCTGTCGCCCGATTAGTGAAAATTAGAGAAACACGTTTTTCGAAATAATATTTGGTCTGAAAGTGCAGTGGTCTTAGAGAGTTAAGGATGATTAATGGTAGACTAAGAAAAGTTAATTGAGGGATTAGAGGTGAGTAAGTTGAATTAAACTCAATTAGGAGCACTAATAGACCACTATTTAATTGTTGACTTTTGCACCTCAAAAGTAACTTTATGTCACTTCCTTCTTCCATCAAATCACTTCACAAAAATCACACAAAACCTCTCTCTTCTTCCCTCTCTTGGCCGAAGCTCTCTTCCTCCATTTAGCCAAGAAAATTTCTTCTTTTCCTCTCAATTTTGCTCCTCAATTGTGCACCCAACTTTGCTCACCTCTTGGATCATTTTCAAACTTGGTAGAAGACTTGGTGGAGTGAAGATTCTTGGAGGTTTAGTACTTGGTTTCTTGAGATTTTGCTTGCTATCTTTGGAAGAAGGTAAACCCTTCAAAGCTCCAACCTTTCTTTCATCTTTTAATTAGTTTTTAGTTAGATAAACTTTGGGTTGTTGATGGGTTCCATAAACGTTGACATTAGGTAGCATGCCTTGAGGATATTTTGCTCTCTTGACTTGCTCTTAGGAAGATGCCTTGAGGAAGATCATTAGGTAGTGGCCCTGAGGAATTCTTGGTGGTTGGTTGTTGTTTTGTTGAATTCTAACTTGATTTTGTTTTGAGAGTTTGGGAGGAAAAATTTAGAGAGAAAAAAGAAGCAATGCTGTCCGATTTTTGCTAGAGTGGTTTCTTGTCTTAATTTCGAAATTTTTGGTTAAAATTGATGCAAAAATGCTTGCTACATGTTGGGTTATGTGTGTGTAAATTATCTTCCAAAAATCACTTCATTTGAATAAGTTAAAGTTAAGTTTAAAGGAGGGAAACAAACCTGGAAATTTCTAATCAGGGCAGCCGACCAGTGTGCACTAAACAGCACGTAAATTTTCGTACAGGAGTCGAAATCAAGTGCCGTTTGTGGCTTGTGAAACTAGACTGCGAACCGGCAACATTGGCTGTTTTCTCTTACTGTTTTAATTGTGAGACACGAACAGCTGCTGTTTGTACCTCGATTTCACTCCCCTTACGAAATGAATTTGAAGACAGTTCCTTCTAATGATTTTTAGTACTTTGAATCTTGTTTTTAACACCATAAACCATGCTAATTTTGGGCTTGTGTAGCCTTAGTTATGACCTGATTTAGAAACTGCATCGGGTGTTCCAAAGCTGGAATTTTGTGTTTCAGGTTTCAAAAACAAGCTTTTGAAAAACTATTGTATCTTGGTGTAGAAAAATTTAAATTGAGTTCTGCTTGTTGTGTTTGAAACTAGACTTAAAGTTATTTTAGTGGTATAAATTTCAGGGGCTAGTTCGATTCCTATGAATTTTGACAAATTTTCAAATTTCACTGAAATTCAAGACTGTTTTGCCTTTTTTTGCTGAAACAGTGATTTGGAACTAGAATTTGACTGATTTTTTTTTGAATCTGATATAAGTGTCTTCTATATATTTTTAGTTCATTGAGTTTATTTTCCAACGGTATAAGATTTGCAATTTTTGGACTTATGAAAATCAAGTTATGATTTTTCAAAGAATGTTGCCAAAATTGAATTTTCCTTATAAAGCGGCAAAAGTTTAAAAAGTGGCTTGAGAACATTTTCTAGGTTTCAAGCCTAACTTTCTTGATTATTTGCACCTCATTTCATACTTGGGAGATGGATTTCACCTCCTAGTCTTATGCCCTCAGTTTCCATGAAAATGAACCATAAATGAAGCATTTTAACTAGAGTAATTCTTGAAGAACTTCACTAGCTTTATATTCGAACTTGAAACTTTTAACTTCAATATTTATCATGAAATAAGTGACGCTTTTGATGGATTTTGACTTCATAAGTTTAGAAAAGTGAACGCTCATTTATATTCTAAAACTTGGGTATAGGATTAGAAGTTTTAAAATATGAAAATCATTTTTCTTCTTCTCGATTTTCGTGCCAAAAATTAAGTATGGTACTTCTCTTTTGAAATAGAAATTTCTTGCCACGACTTGACTCGAAAATGACTTTTGAGTCCTCTTTGAGTATTATTTCAGTGATTAAGCGAGAAAGTCTCTTTTAATTCGACTTGAACTTGTGGCTTTGAGTGTGGGTAGCAAGAGGATATTGTTCTTATTAGCCTTGGTCGAATACCTAGGTGACCGTGATTGTGCATATCTCAGGTGATCACGTGGACACCGAGGAGCTCGTTTGACCTCTTGTTTTTGCTCTCACTTTGCTCTTGACTTTTGGTGAGTGTCAAGTGCATGCTTCATGTTACTATGATTTAAATGATACTTGTACAAGTGCTATGTGATTCTTGTGATTTGTGAACTTGTCGAGGCAAGGGTGTACTTTATCGCCCTTGTCCTCTCCCTTTTGAGTAATTGCTATTTGTTATATGAATGTGTGTGACTTGCACTTGTACTCGAACATGCTTTTAACTCGTGAACACTGAGCGGCAGCATGTACCACACTCTATTCGGGTGGAAGGTGCCTCTCATCCCGACTCAGTGCTATGATCAATTCTAAGTCGATTGGAGCATTGTCTCATCAACCAATTGTACTTGTGGGGATGCCCCAATCCATTAGCTAACCTCGTAACTCGAGCCTGCAAGGGCTTGGTCGAGAAGTTTGGTGAACCTTGAAAAATTTTATAGTTTGATATTTTGAGATCCTGCTTGGCATACTCGAATAGTTTTGCCACCTCGTGCTTGTTTGGTTCCGGATTTGAGTAGGTGATATGGTGGATGGAAGAAGTAAGTGGAGCTCTACGGACGTGTTGCTACTTGAGTTGACGGAGGGTCAACCAAAGATGGCTTGAACCGGTCGAAACGTGGGAATAGCTTCTTAGAACTCCTGTATCCTTTCTACTTGTGTTTTACTTCCTATTTGCTCACGTATATGAAATTCATGTTAAGTGTGCTATTTGATTTAATTCGTGCTATTTGCTCGCTTGCTTGATTTTCTTGGCCTCACTGAGCGTTAGCTCACCCTAAATTGTTTTCCTTAACAGGTTTTGGAAGTAGAAGTTGGGGACTCTAGACTAGCGATTTTTGGTTGAAACTAGTAAATCTTTTGTATGATATTGGAGACTTTTGAAGTATAAATTTTGTTATAGTTGGGGTTATGGATTGTAATTGTAAATGGTAGCTTTAGAAGACTTGTATATTCGAAATATCCCTTTAATTCTAAGTTATTGGTTGACTTGTGGATCTCTATTAAGTTTGAATGAGTGCGTGAGTCTTGATGAGAGTTGGGCAGGCGCCCCCCTAATACTCTAGGGCGAGCCCTAGGGAGAGGTGGGGGCGTCACAGAAAATAATTTCCTTCCTGAGTTCTTAACAAGAGAACTTTTACAGGGCAATGGAACAAAAGGATAGATTCACACATGATCAGTTTGTAAAAATGATCCGAAAACATCATTATTCCAAACAACAGATTCAAAAAGAAGTCCCGTTAACAACTCGTTGATTCATTTAATATACACTTGGGTTCTGGATTTGGTAAAAAAACAAAGAAAAATAAAAAATGAAAGCTAGATTGCACCCAATTGAGACAAAAATAGGTCAAATTGCTAGTCAAAATCCTGAACATCCTGCACTACAGACTAGAAGCAAACTATAGCCCTACATTATAATCTCGAATACCAGCTTCACAATTAAGTAATCTTATCGGCATGACAATCGAATTAGTAAAGCTTAGATTAGAATCTATTAACATCTACTTCATAAAATAACATTTACAAGGACATAACACCACTAATATGTAAATATTAGCTTAATAACTAAATAAGGGGCTTAAAAACCAAATCATGGAATTGTAGATTATAATCTATAATTATTAGCATCCATACTAAATAGCTTTAGAGGACATAACCAAATTATGGAAATGTCAATATTAATCGGTTCCAAATTTCCTTTAAAAAAAGATCATGAATTTAAATAAAGAGCTATCCAAAAGCACACTCCAAAACACATTGCTTACTAAAGGAACATAACTTGTTCCTAAAACCTCATTTTAGCAACTAATGACCTCGATTTCAAAGTATAGCTTAAAGCTAGCATTCACTAAAGACCATTAGCAAAAACTCAACTATAACTAAAATGCTTAGTAAGTAGAAAACCTAATTCCACAACAATTATTTTTAAACAAACATAATTCCTTCAATCACAAAAATCTTTCTATAGGGAAATTAAAGAGCCTTTCAAAGTTGAAAATCCCCAATATAAGCATTTGCCTTTACCGAGGTAAACATTTTCTACACCAGCAATTCAACAGGCTCCCAAAGCATCGGAGTTCTTCAAAAGGCTTGATGCATTATTCAAAAAAATCTCAATAAAAAAATCCACATATACAAGAAAAGGTAAAGAAATAAAAACATGATTGTCGTTTGCACAAAAAAAGGGAGGGATCATTGCCATAGACTAATTATAGATAGCTAATTACTATCTTTCAAAAGAAAAAGATAGCAGATTATTAATTTATTTTTTAAAAAAATAAAAAGGCCACAATCTTCGATATCATTTGCAATGAACCAGATTTCAGACACTCGTTGGCACTTGGCTGGCTGTTCCAAGAACAATCCATGAACAGTCAGAAACTACAAAATCTGTGGCTTAGGGCAATGGTGTTGATCAACTCAGTGAGTAAAAAAAAAGCCTAAATCGTCCGTCCAAGTCGACCCATTTCCAAAGAAAAAACCATTCATGCTACACTTAAAATAATAACAATTCTCCACAAAAAATCCCAAGAAAAAAATTGGTAAAAGCAGTAAACAAAATCCATTACACAAAATCAAAGTAAGAAAATTACACCAAAAACAAGAAGAAACTAATCTCTGCACCAATTTTTAGCCAAACTAGTCTTGGCAAGAAACCTTGAAAGAACACAATTGGGTGGAAAATTCTATAAGGAAGTAGAAGGTGAAGGGCGATTGAAGCTTCCTTGAGCAGTTGAAAATTTATCGCAGACGGCTGATGGTGGGATTTAAGTTGTTTAGACCATTGTGAAGGTTGGGTAGTCAAAAAGGCTTTCTTGAATGGGTTTTGATATTCAAATCTATTTATAGAAATTTCTTTAAGGAAATTCTTCTATTTGGTCTTTAAACTTTTGCACTAAAACTAATTTCGTCCTTTTTGGTTATTCTTTTTAACCAATTTAGTCCTCGAACTATTTTTCTTATCGAGTTCTATGACGGTATCACCACATTTTACATATTTCGCGTGACCAATCAGGGGTAAATTTGTCACATCGGGAGAAATGGCGAGCTGAATTTTCGATTTTATACTTGATTTACCAATTCTGCTATTTGCCTATCAACCAAACTATGAAATAAAAAAATGCTGATCCATTCAAATGATTACTGAATGAGTTGATAGTTTGTTTCCCACATTCTTGACAAAGTTTTTGAAGCCAAATACCTCTACAAATGTTCCATAGTCTCTAAAAGTTTCTCTTCTCTAGTCTTCAAATCCAATTATTTTTCTTTAAAAATCCCAATTGAGAACTCAGTAGTCTATCTTGATCCTACTCCTCGATTTGATGCTTTTCTTGGATTTGATCAATCAGACCAACTAATTTGACTGGTTGAACCACAAACCGACCCTAGCATTGGTTCAATTCACTAGTCAACCGAAAAAATTATTTGAACTTGTCAAGAATCGATCAAAATTAGTAAAAATTAGTAAAAAATTCATCCTAAATTTTATTTTTTCTAAACTTTAAAGTCATTTAATTTACATAATAAATAAAAAATTAAAAAAGGAAAAATAATTGAATCCAGGTCAATTTATTTAGCTTTAAGAGATAAAAGACTCAAAAGATACAAAACTTCATTATTAGCCATGATTCAAACAAATGTATGTAACAGACCAATATATGTGTGCCCCTGGATTTTTCTATAGATACGACTGAGCCTCATGTTTTGAATTCTATGGTATTAGACATTCATTTACAAGGAGATGAATTTGATAAACAAAGTAAAAATTTTGCTATAATTTGCAGGATGTACTGTAGACCTTTATCGTCACAATTAAATCCAAAATTTATAATGACTCCACCCTAAAAGACGACACAGTAATACTCAAAGTAGAAACAGATAGACCAACGGTATATACACCTAAAAGCTTAAAATGGAATGAAATCACAGTACCTACTGAATTTCCAATACAAAACCCTCGTGTTCCAAGAAACTTAGAAAGAATAGAAACAGAACGAATAATAAAGAATCAGATGGAAAGTATTTATCAAATTTCCCTGTTATAGAGAAAGACCATCAACCTCTTCAAATTTTTCATGGATGCCAGCTAGACAATCCTATTTTGATTCTATTGAATTTGTATGCTCGGTTGAAAATAATTCAGCATTCAAGTTTAAAACGCCAGTACTTGAAGTAATACATCAAAATCAATCTGATTATTCACCAACACATTCACAAATGAAAGGAGAAATAAATGTTATAAATAAAACTAATTTTAAAATTAATTATAAATATTTATAAGAAGATTTTGACGATGAAGAAAATCCAAATAAAAGGATTTGGTTTGTTCAGTTATCACCATTATGTAGAAAAAACTTGAAAGAGGAACGGAAAAATGAACTAAAAGAAAGAAAGTTTAATTTGCCTTCCTCCACATGGTTGACGTTTTATACTTCAAAAATATGACTATATAATATATATGACAAACCACAAATAAATGTGCAAACTAATTATATAGAAAGTGGAATTTGAAAGATAATCAAGTAGTTACAGCTATTCATCCCCCATTACAAGAAATTAGAATAAACACTACTAAAGGAGATATAACGGCATCACCATTTAAAAAGGGGAGAGAAGCAGAATCAAGCACAAATACAAATTTAAATCTAGAAGATATTAAAAAACTATATCATCAAAATAATTTTACAAATCAAATATTTCATACTATATCTCAGCATGTAGAAGTATTAAATACTAAAGTAGATAGCATTCCAAAACCACCTATGAGATTCCCCAATGATATATCAGCTCCCCACTTTCAACCTAGAAGTCTTCCAAGAGATAGTGAGCAAGAGTTAGTACAAAATGTAAACCCAACTAGTACCATACTTAATAGAATATCTCAAACATTTCAATATCTAACAAATACTTCGAGAATTAATACAATGGATGGAGGAATTGTATGTGAAGAAATAACATCAGAAGAATAGAAATCCACAGAAGAATCTTCAAAAGAAATAGATATGATAACTCCAATAGAACAACAATTTAAAGAAAATGATGGTAATCAAATAAATAGAATAAAAAGAAGAAAGAATTTTGAAAGCAAAAGAGATTGAAAAATAATAGATACAAGAAATTACTACCCTAGACCAAGTCCACTTGATATTCAATATGAAGAAAGATCAAAATTTCATACTGCAAATTATGATGGAGACTCGATATATGAATAGAATATGGATGGAAAAGCAGAATATGAAGTATTAAAGACACTTCAAGAAATGGGTATGGCTAGGTTAGCCTACGAACTGAAAAATATTCAAGAAAGAAATGTTGCAAATTTATTAGTATCCGGATTTATAGGGCAATTAAAAAATTGGAGGGATAATGCTCTAACTCTCCAAGATAAACTTGCAATTTTTGATCATACTATAGAAGTTGAAGATACTGAAGGAAATATTCAAGTGCAATGAGATGCAGCAGAATTTATAGTGAAACCATGTTTACACTGGACGGATGCAATCACATACAACCAAGAATCCGTGTACGAAAAGGTGGAAACCCCAACCGATCCATCCTAATATCCCCCCTGACCAATCGTGGTAGATGCAAAAACCTGTTGAACACTTGTCCTGCACTAGAGTCGGCACCAAAATTTGCAAGACGATCAGCCGGTGCATTTGCCTCCCTATAACAGTGTGATATCATGTGAAAATACTGTTTGAACATAAGCAACTCATCCAGATCCCTTTGCAATCGCCATGGGCACGCACTAATCCCTTGAACGACCTGAATCAGGGTGAGAGAGTCAGCCTCTAAGTGTAACTCCAAGCACCCTCGAGCCACACAGTGTTTAATGCTAAGCAGCAGCGCTCGAAGTGCCGCCTGCAGGCTGGTCATTGTCCCGAAGTGCTCCGAATAACCAAACACAAAATTTCCTTGTGTAAGGATCGCAGACAACCTAAGAGGGGGTGAATTAGGTTGATTATAAAACTAATCAAGTTATGGGCACTTTTTGCTCAATATGAAATTTATCCTCTTTTCTTAAGTGATCACACAATGAATCAATCAATGAAGGAACAATATCACTTGAGAGAAGTAGAAGATATAAGCAATTTAAAGATCACATGATAACAATAAGTAACTAAGAAGGGAAGAATTACAAACCAATTGACTACCAAGCTCCTCTTGAGCTTGTAGGTCAATTCAAGCAAGTTTCTTCAAATTGATGAAATACAACCAATCTTGTGTACAAAGGAAGGCTCACTTCCTCCTTGCCCCAAGTCTCACTCAGTCAAACTAGAAAGTTTTACTATCCCTCAAGACAACCCTCTCAGAGCTACACTATTGAAGTATTCACTCACAAATGAAAAGCTTCTAATGAACTTCACACCACCAAGACTACAAATCTTCATTGGTGAGTGTTTTCTCACTAAAACTACTCTAGATCTTTTGTATCTTCAGTATGCAAAAGTTATTTGGAGTTTCTGACCATACTCTATTTATAGGAGACCAAGAAAGTGATTCATTAATGCTTCCAACGGATAGAAAGTAGCTGAAGAGTCAACTAGCCGTTGGGAGTGTCGGACGTTCGGTACTCCTATTTTTTGCTTCCGACAGTAGGCAGTGAATTTGAGAAATTTTCTTCAATTCTATCGGACAGCCGGTATTGTCTTTGTGAGCGTCCGACAGCTTTCGTCGAGTTTGAAGGATCCTATCGAACGTCCGGTACTTCCGTCCGATAGCAGACAAAGAGTTTGAAGGATTCTATCGGACGTCTGATGCTTGCGTCCAATCGAGGTCAGTGAGTTAGGGGGAATGTCTTATTTCCTTCGGACGTCCGGTGATGGAATTCCTCATGCGTCCGAAGTTGTGCAACGATTATCGGACGTCCGATCCTGTTTTCACAAGCGTCCGACAGTTTTCAGTAACTTTTGTTTCTTTCAATTGCACTTGATCTTTGAATCTGATTTGCTTCATAACTGAAAGTATATCTTGAAAAGATATTAGTATCATCTAATTGTTTTGTAAACATCAAAAGTTAGGGACTAAGATCAACACCTTGACAATCACGCACTAGACCACCCCTACCACTCCATCCTGGGTTCCCCTGAGAGCATTCATCTGAATTTAACTTATAGCCCCCTGCGGGGCTACCCAGTTGACTGGCTGAATAACCATCATCTTTTGTCGATTACCCAACTCGCGAAGCATCCCTTCCCATGAGGGATCTGAACACTGCAACCTTGGGAACTGTGCATGAAAGATGTCATGCAGCAGCTGGACTATCCGACACACCGTCTCCCTGACCCTCATCCTTCGTCCTTCAAAAACCCCCTCATTCCTTGCCATCCATAATTCCTAGCAAATCATCGACGGAAGAATATTATTCAAAAACTTCAGATAGACATTATTCCCCCTCCTTAATCAGCAGGACCACACCATATGTCGTACCGTATTCACCCCACACAATTCTCCCGCAGTAATCTCGAAATGCTGCCAAACCAATCTTGCCCCTTCCCCTGAACAAAACACGTGCTTTAGGTCCTCCTCCCGTGGATCCTGGCAAAACCAGCATTTAGAGGGACCACGCACCCCAAATCTCTTTAATTGGTCCATAAGAGGGAGCCTCTCCTACAGCAGTCGCAACATAAATAAAGAGATCTTTAATGGAAGACCCTTCTGCCATATAAAGGCAGAAAACCATGAGCTGTTATGGACCTGTCGGACAAGCGAGTATGCCGATAATGTGGAGAAGGTACCCGAATTTGTCAATGTACACACCATTCTATCCTTGCGCCGACTGGGTGGGGAGTCAACCATCAAAACTTGCTTGACCAGATCCTCATCCAAATACTGATGAAGCATAGCAACCTTCCAGGCCCCCCGATCGACAAAATCAGCCACCAAATGATCGTGGAAGGTCTCCACCTTGTTGCATAACACTCCTGATCCCATCCAGTTGTCGTGCCAAAAATCCATCAAACTTGTTGTACGATCTAGCTAATGTTATCCTCCCCTACTCGCTGCACCACCACCATTCTCCGCCATGTATGGGATCTCTGATGCCCTTCATCAGCTAGACAAGGGTGCTGCCCTGCACAATATTTCCTTGACATAAACTCTGCCCATAGTGACTGTTGTTGCCTAAATTTTCACCAGAGTTTAATGGAAAATGAGTCGTAGACCTCTTTCAATCCCACAAACCAACACCCCCTCTTCCCGCGGCCGAGACAAATCCTCCCATCGCATCCAATGGAATTTATCTTCAGAATCCGACGACCCCCACAAGAAATTAGTGAATAACTTCTCCAGTGCCATTAATATCCCCTTTGGAGGAGAAGCAGCTGCGAGCAAATGAATCGGCATTGAGGATAACACACTCTTAATCAATACCACTCTACCCCCAACTGACAAAATCTGATTCTTCCATGACAGGATCCGGGCCGCCACCGCATTGCATGTATCGGCATAATAGACCTTTTTCCGCCTTCCAACGTACAACGGGCATCCTAGATATCGTATAGGAAAAGCTCATTTATGAAACCCAAGTACCTATCCAACCACCGCTGCCCTCTGTGATGGAGTCCGCGGATGAGTCAGGAAACAATTTTTTTGGGGATTGAGCCGCTGACCCGATGCAACACTATAGTCATCCAGAACCCTTTTAACTAATTTTAAAGAAGATCTCCCACCACTGGTAAAGATGATCACATTATCGGCGAACGCCAAGTGCCATACTACAGGACACTGAGGAAGTACTCTAAAAGGGGTATAGCCCCTCTGTGTGACTAATGCATTTAGGGCTCGAGACAGCACCTCTGCTCTAATAATGAATAAGATCGGCGAAATGGGATCACCTTGTCATAAACCTCGTGAGGACTTGACAAAATCTTGTGGAGCTCCATTAACCAATACCGAAAACCAGACATTAGAGATTAGGCGCCATATCATGTCTATCCAGATCTCATTGAACCCGAAATGTCGAAGCACCTGTCGGAGAAAAGACCATGAGACTCTATCATAAGCTTTCATCATGTCTAGTTTGATGACCACGTTACTACCCCAATTTGATTTCTTGATATCCGTTAATAACTCCTGACCAGCAAGAAATTATCTGCAATCTGTCTCCCTTGTACAAAATCGCTCTGCTGTGGAGATATGAGCTGGGGTAATAGCGTAGCCAATCTTGCCGATAAAAGCTTGGAGATGATTTTGTTTGCAAAATTGCACAGACTAATCGGCCGAAACTGAGTGAAGACTTGAGGGTTTTCCACCTTGGGCAACAGAACAATCGAGGTAGCCGTGATACTCCTAGGGAGCTCCGTACCGTAGAAAAAACTCACTACTTATACACATCCAAGGCCACCACCTCCCATGCGAAGGTAAAGAATTTCCCTGTGAACCCGTCCGGGCCCGCTGCACTCTCCTCATCCATGGCAAAGACTGTGGTCTTGACTTTTGTAAGAGAGGGAATCTCCGTTAACAGTGAATTGTCCTGGTTAGTGACCAGTTTCGGAATAATCTCCGGAATGGCATTGGATGTTGAGTTCCCGTTTGCCATGAAAAGCTCCTGGAAGAACCTCACGGCAATATCACCAATCTGTGGCTCCCCCTCGATCCACTCTCCATCAGTCTTCCTAACCCTATGAATCACCGCCCTACGTCTCTTTTCTGCTACCAATGAGTGAAAGTACTTAGAGTTCCTATCTCCATCCAAAAGCCACTTCACCTGCGCTTTTTGCCTCCAAAAGCCCTCCTCAATTGCCAGCGCACGCCGTAACTGCGCTCGAGCATGATATAGTTCACAACGCAGATGATCAGTCGGGTCCAGGTCATACTTCATCTCGGCATCAACTACCTCGTGCTCTATGCGACGGGCTCCTTAAAAAATATCACCAAACGACATCCTAGACCATTGTTTAAGAGCTTGTTTAACATTCCTCATCTTCGTGGTAGTATATGCAAGGGAGAACCACTAATTGACTGAAACCAGCAATCTTTAATAGCCCCTAACAAGTTGTGATGAGTGGTCCAGACATTCAAAAAGTGAAATGGCATGGGTTTATTGTCCAGCCTCGTAACCACTGATAGTAACAACGGAGAATGGTTGGACGGATCACGGACCAAATGTTGAACCATGACTTGGTGCTGCAGCTCCAAAGCACGCCCACTTAGTAGTAATCTGTCAAGACGCTTCCAAATCCGAGCAGCCCCCGAGCGATTATTGCACCAGGTATACCTTGATCCAGAGAATCCCGCATCGCTTACTCCAGCCACTGACATGAAATTCAAAAAATCCAACACTTCCGACGGTCTGAATGGCAAACCGCCCCTTTTCTCCCCCTCATTTATGACCATATTGAAATCTCTCACCAAAAGTCACGGATTCAAGGTAGGCTTATCTCGCAATAAGGCACTCCACAACTCCTCCCTTTCTTGGTCCGTACACTTAGCATGTATACATGACAAAATAATGGAATCTTTAAAAAGGTGAGATTGTACTTGAATAGTTAAATGTTGGGACGACTCCCCAACAGTCTGACAATTAAACAAAGACCGGTAAAACACCCAAATAGAACCCCATTGATTGGTTATGCAACAATCCATCCCCAACTTTAATCTAATATCAGTAATAGTCTCCAACCTCATCTTAGGTTCAACAATAACCACCAATTGTAGTGTATACAGTTTAATAAGTTTTCTCAGCCGTTTTAAGTTAGGAGCTCGAGCCACTCCCCTTATATTCCAAAACAGTAACTTAATCATCAGAGAGCACAGAGAAAGTATTTGTTGAGAAACTAACCATAGATTTTAGAGTTCTATCAGAAGGGAAACCCGCACGAAGACCTCGCGACTTTGCAGCAAGTCCCTCCTTACGACCCACATCCTCTTGCGCATGACTGCTAAAGATCACCATCGTGTCTATATGCAACATCTCCAGCAGTGACACCTCCCCTCTAACATGATCCCTGAGACACCTGCCCCTAGGAGACAATTACTCACCCGTCACTGAGTTTCCTGTATGTTGTCAGCCATCGCTTTGTCCGCTGAAGACCTTGCTGGCGCTCAGTAGCTTGCGCCACAACGACCCACTTGGTCATCCTCTTTCCCCCAGACTTGATACTTTTCCCGCCTGCCCCAGGCATTGGCACCTCCACCCTAGCGCTTACCTCTTCGACCACAGCTATTTCCTTACTGTCAGCCGCTATACTCTTCTCCTTCTCCAAGATTGGAAGCATATCTGTGGTGGGTTGTCGACCCTGTTCAACTTGAACTCCCTCATCCCTCAGTTCATTGTCCTGCGCCCCCTAGTATCCTGCATACCGCATTTAGCAAGCCGGTTGGGTATCATCCTTACCTCAGGATCAGCCGCCATCTCCTGAAACATCAAGGAAGACCTTTCCCCAATGCCTTCCACTGGCACCTTACCTTGGTCACCTGTGGCAGCAGACGCCTTCAGCTGAAACTCCATTGTCCTAGTTGTCTTGGCATGCTGGCCTGTGGAACTCCGCAACTCAGGTTTCAGAACATGGCAGCTCTCCTCGTCGTGACCTTGGCGGAAGCAGTGCGAGCAATACCTAGGAGGATTTTCAACCACCAGCTCCTGCCAGAAACCCGCATGGTTACCATTCCCAATCCATACCCGCGAAGGTGTTGGTTTCAACATATCCACTTCCACATACACCCGCTGCACACTTGGCCTCGAGACAGCTAGGGTAGCCGCATCAACCAACAAGGGATTTCCCACAATGGAAGCAATCTGGAAAAGCACCTCTTTGTTGAAAAAATACAGCGGAAGTTTTGGTAGTTGGAGCCACAGCGGAACAACCGATGACTCCCTATCAACATGGAAAGCTGTTGTCCATTTGAATACTCTCATAGGGATAGAAGACACATACCATATCCTCTAAACCATACACGATGAAAATCAGGTTTGTTGTGCAACTGAATCAGAACATGTTGTGCGTCAAGCAAGCCCACGGTGGGTCTCTCTCGCAGATCCAATGACGAAAAGAACTTTCGCACCTCCTCCATCTTCAGTCTGCCTCTGGAAAATTTACCAACCAATGCAAATCGATACGGACTAGCTAAAGTTTCCACTACTGCCTGCGAAAATATAACCGCTGGCTCCTCTTTGTGCGTAGCCTCCTCTGCCGCAATGGAAAGTGAAGGTTGAGATGAATTCTGCAAGAAGAGCTCAGAAAATGACTTGCGTTGGAATGTAGGGGAGACGGGATATCCCCCAGCAGGTGGCCGGAGGGCTGCCATGGCCGGCCGCACCACCCCCTAGCACTAGCCGTACCCCTATACGAAACCCTAGTGCCGTAGCCCTCATCTTGTGTGTAGTCCAGTGGTAACAGTAACACTTGTAATGTACTTTGTAGGAAACCCAAAAAAAGAATTAAATGCAAATAAAACATTTTAAACAAATTTAAGATGTCCAATTTTATTAGATTTTAGATGGTATAAAGATATGTTTTTAACTAATGTATTAAGAAGACCAGATTGTTATGCCTCGTTTTGGAAAGAAAGATTCATGACTGAACAACCAAATTTATTTTCCCAACGAATTATGAACAATTTACAAAAAGAAATGGGAACTGAAGTTATTTTCTTTCGTTAAAAAAGAAGGATTAACTTTATGTTCTGAATTAAAACTTCAAATTAAATACGGGTTAGAAAGAAAAGACATAGGATCATTTTGTGAAACTTTTGGTATTAAAAGAATAAAATCTCCATGGTCAACAAATGAAAAGAAGTATAAAAGTAAAAAATTATAGAAAATATGAGAAAAATATTAGTAATGAACCTTATTATAAAAAGCAAAACGAAGGGAAATTCAAGAGAAATAAGATTGTATATTGGAAATGTGGAAAAATAGGTCATAAAGTAGACAAATGCAAACTAAAAAAAAAGGATAAATGAAATATGTGCAGAAGAAAATGAAATTAAAAATAAGTTAATAGCTTTATTAATAAATGACAAAGAGTAAGATGCAGAAGATGACTATTATAATGATTTAATTAGTTCAGAAGAACAAGAAAATTGTAATTGTTCAGGTTCATCTAAATATATAAATGTCATTACAAAAAAGGTAGATAAAGAATTCTTACTAGATATTATACAAAAAATAAATGACCCTAAAACTAAAGAAGAATACTTAGAAAGATTACAAGATTTAATTCTACAGAAGCGTAAAACGCCAAAAATAATAGAATTCTTTAGTATTTCAAAGCTAATAGATAAATACCCAACAATGAATAGTATTAAAAAAGAAACTACTAAAGATCTTCAGGCAGAAATTAATAATTTAAAAATACAAATGAAACAATTACAAAATGAAATATTAGAATTAAAAACAAAAGATTTTGAAATTGAAGCAAGAATGTCATTATTAAAACCTCAACTTTTAGAACAACCCTCTACATAAAAAACAAATGAAATAATTATCCCTGATAACCTAATAGATGAAAAGCAATATTTAAATATAATAGAGAAAATAACATTTCAAAAATGGTATGCTTTAGTAACAGTAATGGTAGAAGATTTCAAAAAAACATTTGTAGCCCTATTAGACAGTGGAGCAAAATGAATGGCCAACTGAAAATCAGTATCCATGGCCGGATACCTCACTGAACGAAGTAATCCGGTAGTTATCTGGATTACGAGTTAGTTATACAGATTACTGAATAGTAACCCGGATTTTTCTTCTTGAATGTAATTTATTTGTTGCTTTACATGTTGAATAGTGTTTATTGTCTTATAGAGGATTGTAATGTTGTTTTATTGGTGTTAAAAATCTAAAAGTTATAGTCTTTTCCATAATATTTATGTGAATTCCTTCACTTTCTACAGCAATAGGATATATTTGAATAAGGAAAGGTGTTCCTAAAATCATATGCATGTGAATTTTTTACTATAATAAAATTATGTCTTATACAATAATTATTATTACATATTAATCCTTTAGTAAATTTATATTTTACTTGCAATTTTTCTCCATTTGCAGCTAATAATTCTTCATTTGTTCTTTCACAATACTTTGTTCGGATTAATCCTTCTTTTATGCAACTTTGATTTGCTCCACTATCTAGTAGGGTTGTAGACACCAAAATTTCAAGTTTATTTAATTCAATTTTAGCTTTATTTTTTATTATTTATTCTTGCTTTTATTTGATTTGATTTGATTTGATTTTAGTTGATTAAGTTTGCAAAATGATAGTTAGTGTTTATTTATTGTAGCAAATTAAGTTCATCATTTTTTCTTTTTTAAACATTTTTGCATTAAATTTCTAAAAAAAAAAAGGAAAATTCTCAACAAAAATCTATTTTAAATTTTTTTCAAACTCAATTTCTTCCAAATAAAATGACATTTTTGTAAGGCAATCTCAATTAAGAATTAACATTTTATTTATCATAAATTGGTTTTGAAAAACAAAAAAATAACAAAATAAAAAGAAAATAGGTGGAGGCCATGCAAACTAACTAAGTGGGATGGGTAGGCATTAGACAAGTGTCCTTATTTCTTTGACACCACAACATGCAAGGGTATAGGTGGCTAGGACAGGTGGAGCTTTGGAAAAATCTGGAAAAAATCAAGAGGGGGAAGCTACGGGTAGAAAGAAAAAGGAACAAAGGGGGTTTCTCGGCTGAGAAAGACAGAGGAGAGGCTGCGGGAAAGGAACAAAAGCAAGAAAGGAAAGGCTGAGAGAGGGAAAAAACCAGGAGGAGAGTTTCGGGTAGTGAGGGAAAGCAAGAGGAAAAGGAAAGAAACTAGAAAAAAGGAAAAGAAAGAACGAAAGAGGAAGAAAAGAAGGGTTTCGGCAGAAAGCAAGGGATGAGAAAGGGAAGGGAGAAAGAGAGGAAGAAAGGAAAACAGAAGAGAAATGAAGGAGGAGGGGAAGTCTGGGAAATCAGGAAGAAAAACAGAGGAGACAACGAGATAGAAAATAGAAAAGTGCAGAAATTTTTCTGCAAAAAACCCATTACCAGGCTGGCGAACCAGCCCACTTTCTGGTCACATTCCGACCAAACCTCCAACCCTCAGAGTGAGATTTCATTTTCTGCACCATCTATGGATACCCATGAGCAACTTTTGTGAAGAAATCGCCTAGCAAAAACCCCTCCAAGACAGCCAAATCGAAGCTCCAAGTCACGGGTTCGCTCTTGCTGCACCCACTGTGACGAAATTTGCTTGACTTCATCTCACGAACCAGTCAGTATTTCTGGGGAGATTTCATGTTTGTTTGATCCCACAAACATTCTTAGGTAACCTTTGCTCCTCCTTTTGTTCGTTTTTCAGTTTTCATGAAGATTCAAGCTAGTTTTATGCGAGTTCTGAGTTTGTTTTGCTGTTGTCAACAACCATGGTCATCTTTCTGGTTGCGTTGATTTGGTGATACTCGATCATTTTTTTCCCTTCGGTCATTCGATGCAGTCTTGGTGATCCTTTGATGGGATTAAATAGGGAATAAAAATCATGAGAATGACCCTGTAACTAGGAGTCAAAATCTCCATTTCCTTTCTCATTATTCTACCGTTCCTTTTAACTTGAACCTGAGTTGCATAATCTTGTGTTGGGTTTGGAGTTTTTGTGGCTGGTTGCTGTGATATTGAGTCTAGCCTTCGTATTTCATGGAAAAAGGTTTTATTTTACTTTTCTACACAAGATCAAATGATAGTTTTGGATGTTATATTTATTCCGGATGTTGCTGGGTTCTTCATACCAGCCATATCAGAAAGTTGTAGAAATGTTCTAGATTTGCATGCTTTTTATTCTGAATTTTTGTGTTTAAATACAAGAGTTATGTGAGAAGAATACTAGGTTGCGTTTGAACAAAAGGAGGTCACGCTTGAATAAGAAGGAGGTTGCATTTGAGAACCTAGTTGCAGAGGAAGGAAACCGGCGAGGAAGAAAGCTTCTGCAAAGCATGCATGGAAATTTTCTAATAAATTGCACTTTGACCCCTGTATTTTCATATAATTCTACTATGGCCTAAAATTTGGAAAAATATAATCACTTTTGTCCTTTCAAAATTTTAATTTTCTTTGGCATGCTTTAATTTGATTTTTGGACACAATATTTGTCAATTTTAGGATGAATTTTGAAAGTTTAATAATTTTTGATCGATTTATGGTTTTTGATTTGAATTTTTGTAAAATAGTTTAGATTTGGGTAATATTTTTTGTTTAGGGTTTGGTGAGAGGGTTTTGGTTTATTTTTGTGAATTTTATCATTTGGTTTTGGTATGCTTCATCTTAAGCCCTTAATTTTATTTTATTTTAATTTAGACCCTTAATATTTGTAATAATAATGATTTGACCCCTCAAATTTCTTTAATTCTTCCAATTGGGTCCTCGCTTGTTTTAATTTCTTGAACATGGGTTGTTTACTTCCATTTAAATGTTTTAATTGTTCAATTTCATGTTTATTCCCATCTCTTATGATTATTTGTTAATTAAAGTGGTACCTTAATCATTTTCTTTGTGATTGGAGGGAGAAAGAGAGAAACTTCATTTCATTAGGTCACCAATTCAACGGAGGTATACTCTACTATTTATTTTGATTTTACTTGATCCTATGTGCTCCTATGTGATTTTATGTATGTAATTGCATGCTTTTTGAATATTTTTATTTCATTTATTTATTTAGTGACTTTATTTGTTTTGATTTAGTATATTTATTTTAATTTAATTTTGATTATTTGAGAGGCAATTAAATGCCAAATTGTAATAGCTAAGTTATTATTTTATTTCATTTCATTCTTTTCCCTTTTAGATTGTAGTTAGGGCCCCCAAATGTAATAGTTAGGTCCCTATTTGCTTTTATTTGTTTGTGTGTTTTGCATGCTTGTGTGCTTATGTGTTTACTCACTTTCTTAGGGTGTTTGCATCTAGATATCATACTTATGTGCTATGTGTTTTATGTGATATTATGTGTTTAATGGTTTTTATTATGTTTATTTGATTTATTTAGTCATAATAAATGCATGACGTCATCACCCTAGTCCAACGCTAGTTGTGGCCCTATTTCCTCGATTTCTCGCTAGTCCGATGCTAGTGAGAACTTGTAGACATGGGTTAGTCCAATACTAGATCCTTAAAGGTCGTCCACGCTCTAGATCATGTTTGTGTGACAAATCACTACATTTCATGCATATTTTTGCTACTTTTTAGGATCTTTACCATTTTTACATGATATTTCTCCTTATATGTATATCCCTTATTCCATATTTTCCCTCTATATATTCCTTATCCCATGTGCGAAACATGACATGTAGACTTGCATTCCATTTAAGAAAATTAAAACTAAGTTAGATCATTTACTTGATTAGATAGGAGAAATACCCCTCGAATATAGGACATGGACGAGTATGACTCTCTAAACTTAGCACGCTAGTATTCCCTCTATTGAAGGAAAAATTAAAGTCACGAATATTAGTTCTCCGCGCCCATTATGATGCATTCCCTTAGGTCATGTATATTTGTATATTATTATTTTTCTTCGAGTCTCACTTTTGCAAATTTCGTGACCTCTTGAAAGAGTCACTTTTGGGCATCGCAATTAATGCGATTTGCACCAATCAAGATTTGAAGTGACATATTGACCCTTCCAATATATATTAGTTCTAGATTTGCATTCATATAGTGACATCCAAATGTGATAAATTTTTAGGTTAAAATAAGAAAATATTTTTACTAAATCACGCAACTAGCTTTGACTAGGTTGAAAAGGTGCCTTGGATTTTATCCTTGCCTTCCCTTTCTTCAAACCGTGACTCCCAAGCTCTTTTCTCTTGATTCGCGTAGATTTGGAGTCAATTAAAAAGGGTTTTTCTCTACTTTTTTTTAATCTAAAATTCATTTTATGTGACTTGGTACATCTTAACTCAATACCAAGTAGCGACTCCTATTATTCATTAAAAACCCTTTTTAAACTATTATTTTGGACCAAAATCGTTGCACTTTTAAACCCCATTTTAGGCCCCTTTTTCTTTATTTATTCTCTACAAATCAAAAATTCATTTTTAATTCAAAATCAATCAATTCATTTTTATAAACTCGTAATTTTATTTTTCATTTAAAAATTGGGGCGCGACAAGGGTTACAAATGTTTTTTTTGAAATCTTCTATCATTACTGTTACTAAAGCATACCATTTTTGAAAAGGTATTTTTTCTGTTATATTTAAATATTGCTTTTCATCTATCGGGTTTTCAGGGATAATTATTTCATTTGTTTTTGATGTAGAGGGTTGTTCTAAAGGTTGAGGTTTTAATAATGAAATTCTTGCTTCAATTTCTAAATCTTTTGTTTTTAATTCTAATATTTCATTTTGTAATTTTTTTATTTTTATTTTTAAATTATTAATTTTTGTTTGAAGATCTTTAGTAGTTTCTTTTTAATACTATTCATTATTGGGTATTTATCTATTAGTTTTGAAATTAGGGGTGTGCAACGAATTCAAATTCGGTAATTTAAAAGTTTGATTTCGAAATTTTTTGGAATTTTGGAATAGGAATTACCGACCGATTTAGATTTCAAATTCACCAGTTTCGATTTTGATTTCGATTCTGAATTCAATTCGGAATTCGGTAAATTTCGAATTCATCAAATTCGGAAACCTTTTTTTTCCTTTTTTTTCTTTTTTATTAGATGTATTGTTATATAATAATAAATTTATATTACATATATTATAAAAATATTATTATATATATAAATATATATTATAAAATGAAATTGAAATAAAAAATATTATTATAATTATTATATATATGTTTATAAAATGAAATTGAAATAAAAAAATATTATTATATATATAAATAAATGTATATTAATATATATTAGAAAGGAAATTGAAATCGGAAATTTTGATTTCGATTTCTGATTTCAAAAACTCCATTACCGAATTTGAACCAAATTCGCTTATTTCGAAATTGGAAATTCCGATTTCAGTGCCGAATTCTGAATTACCGAATTCAAAAATTCTGAATTCGTCGGTAAAACGGAATTTTTCGATTTTGCACACTCGTATTTGAAATACTACAGGGTTCTATTATTTTTGGCATTTTTTGTTCCTGTAGAATTAAATCTTATAATCTTTCTAAATATTCTTTTTTAGTTTTAGGGTCATTTATATTTTCTACAATATCTAGTAAGAATGCTTTAGCTTCCTTTTTGGTAATGATATTTATATATTTAGACGAACCTGAACAATTACAATTTTCTTGTTCTTCTTATCTAGTTAAATCATTATAATAGTCATCTTCTGTACCTTGTTCTTTGTCATTTATTAATAATGCTATTAACTTATTTTTAATTTCCTCTTCTTCTGCACATATTTCATTTATCTTTTCTTTTAGTTTGCATTTGTCTGCTTTATGACCTATTTTTTCACATTTCCAACATACAATCTTATTTCTCCTGAATTTCCATTTATTTATTTTTATAATAAGGTTCATTACTAATGTTTTTCTTATTATAATAAGCCAATTCTATTTCATATTGAATTTAAAGTTCCATGGATTTTCTGTTGGAGCTTTAAAATTCATTAGGAATTAGAAAAACCACTTCCAATGTCCTTAATTCGAGAATTCAAAATCAAATGGTGGGCCGGATTCAATTTAGATCTATGTGATCAAGAAAATGTCATCAAAGTTTTAGAAACAGGAGAAAAACTCAAATAGTTAGCTCATCAGATTTCAAAAGGAAGCACTCCAAGCACAGCTTAGAAGAAAGAACAAGCATCACAATCAGATTTGACAGCAAATGAATTTCTACTCAAAAAAATGATACAGAATCCCGAAATATTACAAGAATATATGAGCTACCTACAAAATCAATAAAAGAAGACAAATGAGTCAGCAAGTTCCTTATCGGATTCCACTTTTGATCCGTACGGTGGACCATGTGCACAAGACCCAAATGATATTTAGTCAAAAGATGTCGGCTGTGACGATCCTAGGGGCGTACTCAAGGGTTTGGCGGACCGCCTACCCAACTCTCGCAAGGATTCACTACAATAAATTCTTAAAATAACCTTTCAAACCTCCAAATCTAACATCAGAGTTCTACAATTCAACCAAAATTTATTTACAAACCAAAAGTGAAACGTAAGATACACTACCAAATATCAAAATACAATTTGTCTACCAGAAGTACATGTGCAAGAAAATCATTACACTCTAGTTCAAGATTATCCGTTCCAGACCTCAACTCCTGTAAGTAAAACAAACTAATAGGATGAGCTTACAGCCAGTGAGGTTCCCAAACAAGCATCTAAGCAAATCACCAGTCAAAACATGAAAATTTGCATTTAACAATTTCACACACTTTGCACAGTCATAAACAGTTGCAAGGCATTCAAAAAGTAAACACTCAATCATTTAAAAAATACAATGTGACAGCCCCACCTTCCCCTAGGGCGTACCCCAAGGGTTAGCGAACTGCCTGCCCAACTCTCGTCAGGACTACAGAGTCAAATCACTCATAAACCCTACATAATGCGCGATAGAACCGCAAGAAAACGAACAATCGGAAACTGATCTAAACACAATTACCAAACCATACGGTACAATAGGATTTCGATTAAACGCTCCAATGAAAAGCGAAACGAGTGGATGCCACGTCAGAATCCGGCCGGATTGGCGGCCGGATTCAAGGCAGTGAGAAAAAAAATGAAATTTTCAACTTTCCCTGTCAATCCGGCCAAGTATCTGGCCAATAACTGGCCGGATATACGGCTCGATTTCCTACATCAGCTTCCCGCCAAATTTCGGTTCTTTCCTCGTTCAAGTTCCGCACTCGTTCAAATTTCCAACGAACACCAAAAAGAGTTCACATAACCATAGAAACGTACAATCTCAAATGAATCCTATTGAAACACATGATTAAACACTTAGATATATATACATCGGAGTTTCCAACAAATGAACTTGAAGTACAAGACATAATATCCATACTTATACAAAATACAATTAGGGTTTGCTAGTACAGAGGAGCTTAATCAAAAGAAGGTTTACAACTAGCTCTACTCTTTTCTCAAAAATCACGATTTCAAAACATTGAACCCTGTAAGGAAAACAAAGATAACGAGGGTGAGCTTACACTCAATGAGGTACCAAAAGTACAAGCAATCAAAAATCATGGAACTTCACTTTTAATGAGTCAAATATACACACCAAATAAGGAAATGAACAAACATCTCAAATAGAAAGGATACAGATAGCTCTCAAGAGCCAAATCCACGTTGTAGGACTTGATCCAACCCCGTTGACTCTCCGTCAATGTCTAAAGAATAAACATGACCGTAGACCCCACTTTACACCAAATTCCGTCCACCAAACATACCCCTTGCCGGGCCCGAATGCCTCAACAGGAATAGAGGTGGTAATACTCGAGTATACCAGGAATCCAGAGTCTCCAATACTCAAAGATTCCAAAGAAACAGGCCCCCATGGCTTGTTAATTTTCCTTGACCAAGCCCCTTGCTAGCTCAATTCAATTAACTACCAATGGGGTTGAGCTCGGATTTAATAGGAAGGTTGTTGGATACAAGTCTCCAAACGACATCAGATCATGCACAAGTAACAGATTCAGATGTATACAGGAACCAGTCAAACAGGCGAGAGAGCGAGTGTGATAAAGTACACCCTCGTCTCATTCAGAATAAACAGAGGTAACAATCATTCAAGTCACAGATTGCTGGTACAAGTAAATCAATTTAAGCAACAAGTCATGTGAGTGGTACACTCACCAGTCAACCAAAAAGACTTCAAAAGCTTCCACCCAGGGTATGCCCTTGATCACTGTCACGTCCTAAGAACAACCAAGGTAAAACAATTATGGTTTCCACAACCACAACCTAGTGAACGGAATTCACAAGTGAGACTCGCTTACGAGTCATGTGCCTAGCCAAATGAACTACTAATGCAAAGCGGCAATGTGGCTTTTGGAGTGAAAAGGTAGCAGTTGGTCCTATAGGCATGTACAACCCCAAAACCCTTCATTTCCACCCCAAATCAACCCAAACTCGAAGGAATCAAGTAGCCCTAAAAATTGGACAGCATTTCCCCTAGATTTCTTTACTTTTCCATCCTACACTCAACACCAAAACTTATATCAATTCTACCTCAAAAGCAGCCACAAATTATAAGCTATTACATGCACTTAATTAGGGCCACAACACGCCTCACATATAACCATTTGATAGCTCCACAACCAACCACAATAAAGCCCCAATTTGAAACCCTAATCTGAAATTTACACACATAAGCTGAAATTTTCTTTAGGCAAGTCAATCTAGCACATAATACTCCAATAATTCACACAACAAAGCTATCCAACCATGGCCAATCATTAAGTTTCATATGAAGGCAGAATATTCATCATAAAAACTGAAAATTTACATATCACCACCTCAATCCATAATGTTTCTCATAAAACTACATATTTTGCAACCTTAAACCACTAATATGCAATTATTAGAAGCAAAGAGGGATTTCTTGGCAAGTTACCTTAGAACCAGTAGAAAGATGGTAGCTTAGTACTTCCCCCTCAAAAATCACTCCACCAACACCTCTAATCCTCCTTAGTAAGCAACTTTTATGGAGTAGTTTGCAATTTTGATGGTTGAAACTCAAGATTGAAGCTTGAAATTGAAGTGTAAGATGAAGTTTTCTCTTCTTATTTAGCTCCTCAAGTTTCGGCCAAGACAAAGGAAAAATGGGAAGAAATTTGGTCAAAATTGGTTTTAGGAAAGTTAAGACAACTTTGGTCAAAGTCCATCTTCTAGTAGTGTCGCGACAAATGTCGCCTTATGGTTTAATCTCATCTCTTTGTCTTCCAATGGTAATTTTATCTAGCTAACCTCTAATTATCTCCTAATACCTTATAAAATAACATCCATTTATACAAAACTTCACCTAGTCGTCAAAAATTACTGCATTTACCGCACTAGCGGGTCCCACGTTCAATACACACTACTAACGTCACATGAACTAATTGATACTAGAAAAATGATTTAAAAACTATACTCACTTATAAAAATATCTAGAAAATTAAGGTAATAAGGTAAAGTATAGAAAATTTATGCAAGGAAATAAAATAATGACTAGAAAATAAGAAAATTTTCAGGTTCTCACATACAAGCTCATTTAGAGCCATTTATTAATTCAGTTTCCGCCCATCTCTTCCTTATAACTTTCGACATTTGAAAACAAAAACCCCTACATTGATCTTTTCATTTATTCATTCATTCATTTACTCATTTGTTCATTCATTCAATTCATTTCATTCACTGGCCAGTACTCCACCTAACTTTGTGGTAATACTCGAGTATACCGGAACAGTGGCTCAGGATTACCAACCTACCTGACTGAGTCCACTTCTGGCTCGAATAGGCTAGTGACGAAGGGCAAGGGCCCAATTCAGCCAATGCGGTAAAGTACACATTGTTTACATTTATGCACAAGTAATATTCAATCATTTGACTATTTAAAAAATTCACATTCACTTAGGTCGAGTGCGGTAAAGTACACATTCACCTTTCAATAGTAAAGTGATCATTGAAATATATTTAACAGTCAAACAAGCCAATACAACACAATAAAGGCATTTAATTCACAAAACACAAGGAAACACTCACTAATGGAGCACAATCGTATCACTTCAAACCCTAGTTCGTCCTCTTGGACATGCTCAAATCCTGTGATAATATAATATATCAAGAATCTTACCACTTGAGCCTAATATAAATGCAAAACTATCAGTTTCGAAGCTTCACTTAGCCAATAAAGCGATTTGCAGGTTTAACCCCCATTCAGCTTTCAAAAGTGCCAAGCTTTCTTGTTCAAATATAGGGAAAAATCCATGTGCATGCTAAACCAATACTTCAAGGAGAATCTGGAGCACAAAGATAGTGATTATAGTCAAAAGTTGAAAGAAAACGGGACAAGACTTTCGAGGTACAAGTTGGAAATTCCGATTAGAAAATAGTTTGGAGAAAACTCATTTCCTTTCGTTTAAACCTCTTGTTTTGGCAAAACTACCACACATACAAAGACTAAGATTGTAACAAGTGTCTCGAATAAGATCATATGAAAAAGAAAAGCAAAAATACCCTAAATTTACACCTCAACTCTTACTCTTTCTCACTTGACCAATACGGGGGAAAATTCCAGCAGCATATCCCCTAATTTTTTCAAGTTAACTCTCTCATTTCCAAACTTGGTTTCATGACAAAACCACTAACAATCAAGATCATGTGATACCCCCACCTCTCCCTAAGGCAAACCCTAGGGTATTAGCAAGGCGCCTGTCCAACTCTCGTCAGGACTCACACACTCATTCAAACTTAATAAAGAACCACAAGTCAACCATTGACTTATAATAAAGAAATACTTCGAATATACAAGTCCAAAACTCTCAAGGCTACCATTGATAATTACAATCCAAAATACCAAAGTATAACAAAATTTACACCTTCAAAGTCTCCAATTTCATACAAGAGATATACTAGCTTCCACCAAAAGCCGCTAGTCTAGAATCACCAACATCCACTTCCAAACTTGCTAAGGAAAACAACTTAAAAGGGATGAGCTAACACTCAGTGAGGCCAAGAAAAATCAAGCAAGCAAGTAGTGCAAATTAAATCGAATAACACACTTAAAAATGACTTAACATGAAATTTCATTTAAGTGCACAAATAGGAAATAAAACACATGTAAAAGGATACAAGAGCTTTCAGGAACAAAATCCACACTGCTTCACAGATAATCTTGATCCACAATTTCCAAGTGTTGACACTCTGTCAACCGAGCAAGTAACAAGTCCGTAGAACCCCACTTTTCACCAATTTCCGTCCATCGTTACACCCCCTACCGGGACCGAACGTCAAACAAGTTTTTGATATTACTCGAGTATATCCAAGCAAGTCAAGTATATGAGCCCAATGTTCACCTGTTGATCTTGATCCCTATCTTTTGATGTTTACAAAACAAATGGATGATACTAATATTTCTTCAAGATATACTTTCAGTTTTGAAGTTGTTTGATTCCATGAACAAGTGCAATTGAAAGGGGACTAAGTATGCTGAAGCTGTCGGACGCTCAAATAGTCAGGATCGGACGTCCGAAAGGATGAAGAACATCAAGAAGGAAACTCTGTCGGACGCTCGTAAGGAAGCATCGGACGTCCTGAAGGATCGGACGCATGCTTCGGACGCACATCAATCTCATCGGACGTCCTAAAAATTCCACGAATATTTGATAACTCTCTGGACGACGTTCGGACACAGAAGCTCGGACGATAAAATACCATCGGACGTCCGAACGACAACTTGGCTGATTTTCGGACGATGGGATCGGAGGTGATTAATCTGTCGGACGTCCGACGTCCCCAACGGCTAGCTGACTCTTCATCTGCCTTCTATCCGTTGGAAGCATTAATGAAGCCCATTTTTGGTCCCCTTCAAATACAAACGATTCTGAACGAGAAAGCAACTTTTGCACACTTTGTTTACAAGATCTCAAGAGATATTTTAGCTAGAAAATAGTCTCCAAAGCTAGATTTGTAGTCTTAGTGGTGTGAGGTTCATTGTAAACTTTTCATTTGTGAGTGAATATTTCATGAGTGTAGCTCTGTGAGGGTTGTCCTGAGGGATAGTAAAACGTCCTGGCTTGACCGAGTGGAGTTCGGGGCAAGGAGGAGGTGAACCTTCCTTTGTACACAAGAGTGATTATAATTCATCAACTTGAAGTAGCTTGTCTCAATTAATCTACAAGCTCAAGAGGAGTTGGGTAGTTAATTGGTTTGCAACTCTTTCCTTTTTATTTACTTATTGTTACGTTTATGATCTTTAATTTGTTTATCTCTTCTACTCACAAGCACTTGTGCTTTCTTATCAACTGTCTCATTGGTTGTCTTCGGGCCTTACATCACCAAACTCCTCAACCAAGCCCTTACTGGCTTGAGTTGAATGGCTAGGCATTGGGTTTTGGGCGTCCCCACAAGTATAAGTGGTCGATCAGACAATGCTCCAATCGACTTAAAATCGGTCATAGTACTAAGTTAGGATGAGAGGCACTTTTCACCCGAATAGGGTGTGGTACATGCTGCCGCTCAGTACTCACGATTACAAGCATATTCAAGTACAAGTTCAAGTCACGAAATTTCATATTTCAAGTAACAAGTATTCAAGAGGGAGAGGACAAGGGCGATAAAGTACACCTTTGCCTCAGCAAGTTCATGAATCATGACAATTTCACATAACACTTGTACACATATCATTTCAATTATAGAACATGAAACATGCACTTGACACTCACCAAAAGTCAAGAGCAAAAACGGGAGCAAAAGCAAGAGGTCAAACAAGCTCCTCGGCGTCCACGTGATCACCTGAGACATGTACAATCATGATTATCTAGGTATTCGACCAAGGTTAATAAGAAAATATCCTCTTGCTACACACATTCAAAACCACAAGCTCAAGTGGAGTTAAAAGAGACTTTTTCGCTTAAGCATTGAAATAACACTCAAGGAGAATTCAAAAGTCATTTTTGAGTCAAGTCGTGGCAAGAAATCTTGATTCCAAGAAGAAAGTACCCTACTTAATTTTTGACACGAAAATCGAGGAAAGGAAAGATAGTTTTCATATCTTAAAACTTCTAATCCTATACCTAAGTTTTAGAATATAAATGAGCGTTCATGTTTTCAAATCTTATGGAGTCAAAAAATTCATCAAAACGCTGCTTATTTTTATAGTAAATATGGAAGTTAAAAGTTCCAAGTTCCAATGTAAAACTAATGAAGTTCCTTAAGAATTACTCTAGTTAAAACGCTCCATTTATGATTCATTTTCATGGAAATCGAGGGCACAAGACTAGGAGGTAAAATTCATTTCTCAAGTATGAAATGAGGTGCAAATAATCAAGTAAGCTAGATTTAATACCTAGGAAATGTTTCCAAACCACTTTGGAGTTTTTGCTTCTATATAAGGAAAATTCAGTTTTGGACAGCAGTTTTTGAAAAATCATAACTTGAGTTCCATAAGTCCAAAATTGGAAAATCTTATACCTTTGGAAAATAGACTCAATGAACTAAAACTCTCTAGAAGACACTTTTTCCAGATTCAAATCTGAAATCAGTCAAATCTTAGCTCCAAATCTCTATTTCAGTAAGAACAGAGGAAAACAGTCTTGCATTTTCAGTGAATTTGGGAAATTTGGAAAAATTCATAGAAATAGAATCAGCCCTTGAAATTTATACCACTAAAATAACTCCAAGTCTAGTTTCAAGCGCAATAAACGGAACTCAATTTGAGTCTTTCTACACCAAGATACAATAGTTTCATGAAAGCTGATTTTTGAAACCTGGTTCACGAATTTCCAGCTTTGGAACACTTGACACAGTTTGTAAATCAAGTCATAACTAAGGCTAAACAAATAAAAAATTAGCATGGTTTACGGCATTGAAAACTAGATTCAAAATGATAAAAATCATTAGAAGAAACTGTCTTCAAATTCGTTTTGTAAGATGAGTGAAAATGAGCTACAAGATGCAGTTGTGCAGGTCTCACGGGTAAAACAGTAGGAGAAAATCAGTCAACTTTTCCGGTTCACTACGTTTCATAGAAAATGAATAAGTAGGAGTATTTTATACCATTAGAAAGCCCTTGGAGTCTAGTTTCAAATGCCACAAACGGTACTTCATTTTGACTCCTGTAGGAAAAATTATATGCAATTGAATGCACTCTGGTTGGCTGTCCTGAGCAGAATTTTCCAGATTGGTTTCTCTTATCTAAACTTAACTTTTACCCAATCAAATGAAATGATTTTTGAGAGATAAATTCCACACACACAACCCAAAATATAACAAGCAATTTTGCACCAATTTAACAACAAATTTTGAAAATAAATCAAGGGAAATAAATCAGCAAAAATTCGGACAGCATGGCTCTCTTTCTCTTCAAGTTCTTCTCTCCAACTTTCAAGCCAAAATCAAGCTATAAATCACTAAAACAACAACCAAACAAACAAGAAATCCTCAACTCCACTACCTAATAATCCCCCTCAAGACATCTACCTAAGAGTAAATTAAGAAAACAAGAGTATCCTCAAGTCATCTAGCTTAGCTTTGTTTAGGGTTTCAAATACCCTTTCATAACAACCCAAAGTTACTACTAAATCTTGCATGAAACTAAAGATCAAGTGAAGTGAAGCTAGTTACCTCACCCAAGCTTCTTCAACCCTGGTTAGAGTCAAGCTTTGTGTGAGGACCCAGATTTTTATTTTCTTACTTTTGTATTATTTTAATGGTTCTATTAAATATTTATTCACTCATTTTCTCCGAATAATTTATTTCAACTACTTTAAACTTATTTACATGGAATAATGTCTCAATTATATTTTTAACACGCCTCGTTAGTAAAATTAATTTTTCTAGAGCTCGTGTAGCGAGAAATAAGGAGTACACATTTTTCGAGACTATGTTTGATCCGAAAGTACATTAATCTTGAAATAGGTATTTTTATGTTTAGGTGTTCAATTATTAGTTAGTGATATAATCGTTATAAGAATTTCTTGGAGATTTCGCTTTATCGCACAAAAATCGGAAGTACGTATTTTTACGTGCGTGATTAAATTGAGGAACTTTAGACCATTATTTTTAGACCATTAAGAGTGAATAATAATAGTATGTATACAAGTGCATTAGAGGTTTAGTGCACTAGTGAAACAAACTCGAGAGGAATCGAGCACAAAACGCGTGCGTGTACGCGCGAGGAGAGAGTTGACTTTTACTTAATTTTGGGCCACACATTGTAGCTTCTCTTGGAAGTTTAATTTTTTATCAAACCTCTCTCTCTCATGCTCCATACCAGCCGGCCAAAGGGAAGAAAAAACAGCACCAAAGCTCTTCCAATTTCCTCTCCATTTCTTCACTAAACCTCTACCAAATCACACCAAAATTTAACCACACCTAGCTAATCACTTGGAGACCACATCAAGCTAGGAAAGAGGGCTGCTTTCAAGGTTTTTCTTGGGCTAAGGAGGACCGAAATTTTCTACTTGGTTCATCAACTAAAGTAAGTAATGATCAACTTTGAAAATCGTGATTAATGGAAGTAGTAGTGCACTTATGAGCTCATGCATGCATGTGGGTAGCTTTATTTATGTTGGATTTTGGTGTGTGGGCTCTATGAATTCCCACTTTGGTTGGATGGACTGATTTGATGAATTATGGTGTTATTAATGTTGGTTTAGTGCTTAATTTAGTGGAATAATGTTGTGTTGTTGGTGGAAACTCAAAGGGGAGTGAAGGTGAAAATTTTTCATTTCTGCCCCTGTGTTGTCTGTGACCTTTAGAGTGATTTTTTCGTGGTTCTAATGACTTGGTTATGATGTATATATGTTGTGTGGGTTCTGTAGAAAGTTTCATAAAAAATAACGTGATTTGGTTGGCCAAATGATGTGTTTTCGGAAATCAGCAAAACTGGAAATTTTTCCCGTAACTGCTCTGGCAGTGTTCTTGTTTTGGCTATAACATTTTGCCCCGATGTCGAAATCAAGTGCCATTTGTGGCAATGGAAACTAGACATTCCCAGCTTTCTAACAGTATAAAATGCATGTTCTGGTTCCACCTGAGTCGTCCATACCAATCATTTGAACATGACTGTCCTGTTTCACGTCTACACTGGGAGCTCTGTTTTGAGCAGCGAACTGATGCTCACATATGAGCTGATTGTGGACAGATTTTAAAAATGATTTCCGCTAAGAAATTTTAGCATAATGAATCTAGTTTTCAATGCCACCAACCATGCTCAATTCCAAGTTGAATTGAGTGATTTATGACCAGATTTTGAAACTGACTTTGTGGGAGAAAACCCTCTTGTTGGACAGATTTGTAACCAATCTTGATTTGAAACTTTCTATTCGAAATTCTTGGTGTAAATCACCTACTAAATGTATCTTGATCCTTATTAGACCTGGTTATCATAAATAAGACATGTTTTAGGCATTTTATTGGCCAAAAAGGTTTGAGTAAAAGAAAATTAGAGGTGCAAGGCAGCTTTGCCTTGGAGATTTAGAAGCTTTGAAGGTTTTGTTAACCAACTTTTCGAATGAATTTTACTATGAAATTTGGTAGAGGAATAGCCCTTATATGTTAGGATAATACTACTAAATTTGGTGCCATTCTGAGTCCGTTTCTATGTTCAATCAAAGTCCCAACATTCGTGAATTAAATCTGGAATTAGGCCTAACGGTCTCACTTTTTCAGTAACTTTGAGCCACCATATCTTGGTGCTCAAAATTCCAATTCTTGTCCCGCTTGTTTTTTTTTTAACTTTATTTGTAACTCTAATTGAGTTCCAAATTTCATAAGCTAGTTCGTATTGTGTGAATTTTACCGAATTTTCAAAGTTGGCCAAAAACCAACCCAGAAACTGTCTCAATGGTCCAAAACAGCAACTTTGTGCTGAATTTTGAATGTTATCCATTTGGAATCTTAGAAAAATGTCATCTAGGAACTTTTAGTACTTTGAATGTAGTTTCTAACGGTATCAATTTTTCCAATTTTGGACATACGAAGAGTGAGATACGATTTTTCAAAAATTGAACCTCAAATCAAAAATTTTCAAACTTGACGGGAATTGAGTTTTTGAAACTCTTCCCTATCCTTCAATACTAATTGACCATTTTGAACTTGTCTTCATGAAGGAAATCAGTTTTTCCTTGTGTTAATAAATACTACTTTAGAACCTTGAATTTTGAGCAAGTAAAGCCCCATTCCATGGTATTTTCTAGATTGTACAAGTGTACAATCCCTCTCTTGATAAGAAAGGATTTTCAAGTGATAGTGTGTAATAGATAACTATTGTTTGCTCAGATGCTCAAGGAAACTTTCACGAGGATCTCGAGGGGAACACCTAAAGGCTTGTTTACGCACTCACTCTCTTATTTTGATTGGTAAGTGTCAAGTACATGAATTTGTTGCTAAGTGGTTAACTGTTTCTTATACGTTATATGAATTTGAAATTTTGAAACGAGTGTGTACTTTACCGCACTCGTTCTCTTTCGAACGAAATTATATTCGTATTTTGCTATGTGAATTCATATTCGACTTGTACATAGTAATGTGGATGTGATTCGTATATGTGATTCATATTTGTGATTCGTATATGTGATTCCTATTTGGAATCGTCGATTTGAGCGTTGCTCATCGACTTATATTCGTATTCGTATTCGTATTCAGGGGATGCCCAAATTCGTTGGTTAACTTTGCGATTCGAGCTAGCATGGGCTTGGTCGATAAGCTTAGCAAACCATGAGATATTCGTAGAGCATGATCTATTGGAGAGATCTTGCTCGGCATTACTCGCGCAGTATTGCCATGATATACTCGAGTATTATCAAAACTTTGATGAGCGGGCCCGGTAAGGGGGTGTAACGGTGACGGGATTCGAAGAAAAATGGTGTATCTACGGATTTGATACTTATGTGGTTGACGGAGTGTCAACATGAGCTGTGATCAAGACTTTGACTCGACTACGTGGAATTTAACTCCTGAGAGCTACAGTATCCTTGAATTCTTCCGTTGATTTTTCCTATTCGAAGTGTGAATTATTCGAACTTGATAGCTTTATCTACAATGTAATTGTTGTTGCTACTTGGGTTATGTGTTTGCACGTGTGTTTCTTGGCCTCACTGAGTATTGGCTCATTCCATTAGTTTGTTTTCCTTAACAGGAACCCGATTGGAAGGAGTTAAGCAAATGCCGACTTGAGGCACTTTTGTATTAGTGTTTTGATTGTAATTGACTAGACACTTTTGGATGTTGTATATTTTGGGGAAAGTGTTTGTAAATTTGAAATTGTGATGTAAGACTGGATAATTATGTATGGAAATGATTTCGTACCTTTATTCCGACTTTCGTTGTTAGTATTAGACTAGGTTTGAATTGAATTTGTTTCGAATCCTGGCGAGAGCTGGGCAGGCGTCCCGCGGATACCCTTTGGTTCGCCTTAGGGAGAAGTGGGGTGTCACACTTTGCACCACCAATCCACCAAGAAATCACCACAAGGTAGGAGCTTTCCTCTAGCTAGATCAACTCCCAAAGGTTTGAAGGTGTTGAAGGAATTCATGGAGCAAGATTTGTGGTTGAAGTTTGAGTTTTTCTTCTCCTCTTTTGGAGCTCAAGAGTTCGGCCAATGAGAGAGAAAAAGGAGAGAAGATGAAGCTTTGAATTGTGATGTGAAGTTGAGAAGAAAGCTTGCTTTTGGTGGTTAAAAAGGTCAACTCGGAATAGTGACCGAATAGTATCATGCACTACTAGTTTCCTTCTTGTTTCCTACTCTCAAATACTAATCTTCCAATTTAGTTTCTTTTACACCACTAATACTCATTCTTACTAGTCCGAGGTTAAATCTCCAAATCCCCAATTAATCACGCCGGTGCGACTCTTGAAAAATTTGACGCGTAAGCGATAAAATTTGATTTCAGTAAAATTCATGCTAAAGTGATAAAATTAAATAACATGCCAATGCAAATAATTTTAAAATAGGTGAAATTAAGAATAAAAGTACGAGTCCTCACAGATCATATATTGTGGGGTGTATGGTCTCCGTTCTAGGTCAAGAAAGCTATAAACTTTGGACCTATATAAAGCTCTAACCAAGCTATATCAAAACTGGAAATTTGTACCTCAAAACTGGAATTTGCATACCAAAACTGAAAGTCACATATCAAAACTAGAAATTTCATATCAAAGCTAGAACATCTCGTATTAAAGCTGGAAATTCAACTCAAAGCTAGAAAACCTCATATCAAAGCTCGAAAAATCTCATCAAAGCTGAAAAATTCAAGCTACCATAACAAAAGCATGAAATCTTCCATGAAATCCGCCATAATCAAGTCATATGTCGATTAAATCGCAAGATATGAAGAAAAAGAGGAGTTTCTTAGTATAATACCTCAAAATCCCAAGATAAGATGTAAGATAAGAGCTTTCTTCCTCAAATAACTTCACCACAAGCGCACTTCCTCACTTGTTGCGACAATCCACGGAGTAGATGAAGATTTCTTGTTGGATTTCTCACTTAATCAAGCAAGATTCAAAATGGAACTTGAAGTTTTTTCCTCCCTTTCTCTCTCTCTCTCTCTCTCTCTCTCTCTCTCTCTCTCTCTCTCTCTCTCTCTCTCTCTCTCTCTCTCGGCCTTAGCTTAAGAAAATGGAAGGCTTTTAGTGTTAATTTTGCAAAATAAAGACTAAGAAAGTCTTGGTCAATGGAAGATTAGATCGTCGACACTTGGCGCAACCTAATTCCAAGCTATCATTTTGTCTCTCTTGATGTCTTTAATCACTCTAATTGCGTCTAATCACTATCATATCTTATATTCCTCTAATCACTTCTTAACATCTCTTATGCACCAAATTTAGTACACATACCTCACTAGTTTGTTACACTACCATAATGCACTATAAAACTTAACATGCACAAAATTATAAAAGGAAAAAGATAAAAATCTTGACTCAGCCATTCAAGTATCTAAGAAATTAAGAAAAGTAATTTAAAATAAAATATAAATTGACGTATTCAAAAATAAGAGAAACATAAAATAAATTTCGGATCCTCACATCGGCCATTTTCAAAAGCAGATGAGATGCAATCTCCCAAGCACCAATCCAAAGAAGATAAGAGTATCAGCACCAATCAAAAGATGATAAGAATGTCGGAATGCAAATTCAAATGAACTTCAAATGCAAGTGTCGGTTTACAAATGAAATTCAAATGTAATATTCTGATAGCTATAAATAACCTTCAAAACAAGAATGAAGGTATCGAGTGTTTAAAAAAGCAAGTGTTCTAAGCGTTTTTCACTACTCTCTTCTCTTGTAATCTTGTTTTCAATAAAATTTTGAAGTTTACATTCAATTTATATTACGCCATTTTAAAGAACAAATCCTCAAGGCTTCTGCAATTTTTAAGGCTTCTACTTTCAAGTAAGTGTATCAAACACTATCCCTGAATTGCTTTATTTATCTCTGATTTTCTTTAATATACACCTGAGTTCTAGTTCTGGTTTTAGAGCCATACCTATAGTTTGTTTTGATTTAGTTCCTACGTCTAATATCTGAATTATGGATTCATCTTATTATTTACAAGACATCATAAATAATTACCTATTCTGATATTGGTAAGATCTTGAAACTTATGAGTCGGTTGGTAAGCCCATGTAAGAAGATAGGGTGTTCCACGCATAGGTTCAATTGTTCTCATTAGAATAGAATAATTATAGATGATTCTTAGACAATATAAAGGTGACTGCATTCTTTAGACATCTAATGTTAGGATCTAACTCAAAGCATTCAAACATAGTACAAAGTAGTGAATATCATATACCAATAAATAATGCGGATTGGACAATTCGAGAAAAAATAGAACATGTTTATAGAATAGGAGCTCTAGATTTTAAAATAGCTTTATCAGTCAAAACTCATGAAGAAACAATATCAATTCAAGAAGAATTTCAAACAATTCCATTATTGAATCATTCGACAATTCAGAAATATCTTAGTAAAGGAAATGGATATCTTCATTTTGGACTAATTCAAATAGTAGTAAAACCATTAGTTCATTTAAGAGTAGATTCTCCAATTTATTTAGCTTTAAGAGATAAAAGACTCAAAAGATACAAGACTTCATTATTAGCCATGATTCAAACAAATGTATGTAATGGACCAATATATTTCAATTGTACCCCTAGATTTTCTATAGATATGACTGACCCTCATGTTTTGAACTCTATGGTATTAGACAATCATTTACAAGGAGATGAATTTGAAAAACAGAGCAAAAATTTGCTATAATTTACAGTATGTACTGTAGACCCTTATCATCATAATTAAATCCAAAATTTATAATGACTCCAACCCTAAAAGACGAAACAGTAATACTCCAACTAGAAGTAGACATACTAATAGTATGTACACCTAAAAGATTCAAATGGAATGAAATCATAGTACCTACTGAATTTCAAATACAAAACCCTCAAGTTCCAAGACACCTAGAAAGAACAGTAGCAGAACAAATAATAGAAGAACCGGATGGAAAAGTGTTTATAAAATTTCCCTCTTATAGAGAAAGACCATCAACCTCTTCAAATTTTTCATGGATGCCAGCTAGACAATCCTCTTCTAATTCTATTGAATTTGTATCCTCTATTAAAAATAATTTAGCATTCAAGTTTAATATGCCAGTACCTGAAGTAATACATTAAAATCAATCTGATTATTCTCCAACACATTCACAAATGAAAAGAGAAATAAATGTTATAAATAAAGCTAATTGTAAAATTAATTATGAATATTTATAAGAAGATTTTGATGATGAAGAAAATGCAAATAAAATGATTTGGTTTGCTCAGTTATCACCATTATGTAGAAAAAACTTAAAAAAGAAATGGAAAAATGAACTAAAACAAAGAAAGTTTAATTATCCTTTCTTCACATGGTTAACGTTTTATATTTCAAAAATATGACTATATAATATATATGATAAACCACAAATAAATGTGCAAACTAATTTATATAAAAAGTGGAATTTGAAAGATAATGAAGTAGTTACAGTTATTCATCCCCCAGTAGAAGAAATTAGAATAAAATTTACTGAAGGAGATATAACGGCATCACTATTTAAAAAGAGGGGAGAAGCAAAATCAAGCACAAATACAAATAAAAATCTAGAAGATATTAAAAAACTATATCAACAAAATAATTATACAAATCAAATACTTCATACTATATCTCAGCATATAGAAATATAAATATTAAAGTAGATAGCATTCTAAAACCACCAACTAGATTCCCCCGTGATATATCGCTCCCCACTTTCAACCTAAAAGTCTTCCAAGAGATAGTGAGCAAGAGTTAGTACAAAATGTAAACCCAACTAGTACCCTACTTAATAGAATATTGCAAACATTGCAATCTCTAACAAATACTTCGAGAATTAATACAATGGATGGAGGAATTATACATGAGGAAATAACATCAGAAGATTATGAATCCATAGAAGAATCTTCAGAAGAAATAGATATGATAACTCCAATATAACAACAATTTAAAGAAGATGATGATAATCAATTAAATAGAATAAAAAGAAGAAAGAATTTTAGAAACAAAAAAGATTGGAAAATAATAGATACAAGAAATTACTACCCTAGACCAAGTCCACCTGATATTCAATATGAAGAAAGATCAATATTTCATACTACAAAATATGATGGAGACTTGATATATGAATGGAATATAGATGGAAAAGTAGAATATGAAGTACTAAATACACTTCGAGAAATGGGCATGGCTACAAACTAAAAAATGTTCAAGAAAGAAATGTTGCAACTTTATTGGTATTTGGATTTATAGGGCAATTAAAAAATTGGTGGGATAATGCTCTAACTCTCCAAGATAAACTTGCAATTTTTGATCATACAATGGAAGTTGAAGTTACTCAAGGAAATATTCAAGTTCAATCAGATGCAGCAGAATTTCAAATAGTAACCATTGTAATGTACGTTGTAGGAAACCCAAAAGAAGAATTAAATGCAAATAAAACTTTTTTAACAAATTTAAGATGTCCAACTTTATCAGATTTTAGATGGGTATAAAGATATGTTTTCAACTAATGTATTAAGAAGACCAAATTGTAATGCCTCATTTTGGAAAGAAAGATTCATAACTGGACTACCAAATTTAATTTCCCAATGAATTATGAACAATTTACAAAAAGAAATGGGAACTGAAGTTATTTCATTTGAAAATATTACTCTTGGACAATTATTTGCTTTCATTAAAAAACGGATTAACTTTATGTTCTGAATTAAAACTTAAAATTAAATACGGGTCAGAAAGAAAAAAAATAGGATCATTTTGTGAAACTTTTGTTATTAAAAGACTTTTTTTTTTTGGTGGCGAAACCCCGAAACCCGGAAAGGTGTGACAGCCCTTACTTTTTCTTCAACAAAATGAAAAACTTCCAAGCGTCTGTTACATGCCTCTGCTACGACAACGAAAATGAGGAAAAGAAAGCTTGTCTAGATGCAAGCAAGCCTTAGTCTTTTCTAGAAGTTGCCGAAGCTCCGCAAATATCACTTCTGTGTCTAGGCTAGCTGAAGATAGGGCGTATGCTGATGAGTTTCCTTCTCTAAAAGTGAAAGTAAGCGTAGCATTCAAGTCTTTGAGCGTCATTCAAATGTGTTAAACCACTCGGCACAGTGGCCACTTGGCTAAAGAATTTGAGAGCACTAGTTGAACCAGACCCTTTGCATCGACCTCAACCAGCACATTTCGAACATTCCGCTATCGACAAAGCTGAAGCCCCGCCAACAGTGATAACGCCTCTACCATCAGCACATCAACATCCTCGAACTCTTTGTAAAATGTGAATACTAAATCTCATGCCGCATCGCGAAGTAACCCACCTTCTGTCCCCCCAGAGTTGGTTACACTGGCATCTGTGTTTAGCTTAAGGAACTGTTTCAGAGGCTTCTGCTAGCTAACCACTTGAAACTCTAGTGAGGCCCGCTGACCCCCAACCAACCAGAACCAATCACAATCATGATCCCCCACAAAGTGAGAGGGATCCAAAACTTTTGTTGCTCCTAACTGAAGCACGAATTGCTCCACTTGAAATACAACCTGTGTTGCCGAGAGCACATCCCCTTGGAAGCGAGCACCGTTTCTACCCTTCCAGAGGAACCATAAAATCAGCAAGGGGAGCAAGACCCTTATATGCCCAGGAGTGATCGACGAATGAGAGCCAAACCAGCTGAGTAGTAGAGAGGAGATGTTGACAGACCGACTCACACTGCAGCCAAAACGAGTAGAATAGGACTCCCAAACCGCAGTAGCAATTGGCCCATCAACAAACAGATGAGTGACTATCTCTATTGCTTGTTCGTAACAGTTGAATCTGGAAGCCATGGTCACTCCCTTTTGTTGCAGCGTACAATCAATTGGAATCCATTCCCTCAGTAGCCTTTAAGCAAAAAAGGAGATCTTCAATGGAATTGCGTGATCCCAGATATACTTCTCGACTAGTGACGGATTCCTTTTTTACCGGAGAGTCTCCCAAGCTGAGGAAACCGAGAATTCACCATTGGACCTCGGCAGCCATACCATCCGATCCTTTTGGGACATGTCAAAGGGGATGTTAACGATATCTGCCACCACCACCTCTTGTGAGGACTCATATTTTAATTATTGCAAAATATTCTTAAATTGGTCATTTAAAATATTTTTGCATGTGAATTACTCAAGTTTTCCCAAATTGCATGAATTTCTCGAAAATGAGTCTAAACAATTGATTCTTTAAACAATTATTATTTTAATGGCCAAATTTATTCGAGTTGAATTATTTATGGTGCTTTTGATTGTTATATATACTTGTCGCATTTGCATCTTTGACTTTTAATAAATTTTATTATTGTTGGTTCTTAGATAAGTATGTAAAAATAAGTTTAAAGTTGCAAATAAGTTAATTGTGCAAAATATTGGGTTATTTGAATTTTTGCCAAGTTAAGTTAATATTTCTTGACGTAGAGTGTGTTATTGCTTTAATATTAATTCCTTGAATTTCAATAGCTAATTTTAAGTATTATTAATGTTAGGTGTTAACGGGAACCTAGAATTAAGACGAAATCATTTTAGGTCAAAACTCTTTATAATTACACTTAGGACGTTGAATCTCGATAATTTAATTGTTGCGAGACTAGTATGCTAGTAGGCTATCAAATTTCATTTGGGGTGAAATCTGGGAGTTAGTTTATGAATGAGAGCTTAAGTGGAAGGGCGAACAAGTTGTTAAAAGACCAAATTGGCCCTCCACCATCTCGGATTTACCATGCAACCACCAAAGCCTCATTGGCCAACTCTAAACACAAACATTTTCATCTCTGCCGGATTGCACTTCATTCTCCACCCACACACTCCACTATATCATTTACAATTTATCACAACACATCACTTCTATTATTCCCTGCTGCCGTGAGTTGAGAGTAGAGAGCAAGTGAGGAAGAGCCGAGCCTTTTGTTTTCTGTCCTTTCTGTCCGTAAACTAGAGAGGGAAGAGAGAGACTTGCGGTTCATTCTTCCTTCCATCCGTAAGCTAGTGAAGAGGCTGAGGCTAAATTTCCTCCATTCTAGTCATAAGCTTGAGCAAGGGAAAGAGAGAGCTGACGGACTGCATTTCTGGTCTGGCCGAGAAGAAAGAAAAAGTTGCAGCCGTTAGCCGTGTGAGTTGAGCTCCAAGCTGAGGTAATTTCTGGACCTAGACTAGTTGTTTAGAGGTAGATGATGTTGTTTATAAGCATGCATGTGATGGTTGTGCAGCTGGATGATGAATTAAAGTCACACGAAAATCTGATGGTGCAAGAATTGAAGTTGCCGAGAACTTGAGCTGGAAATTTGCAGTTTTAGTTGGCCAATTTGTGATAATCTGAGCCTAGATGTGTATTTAAATAATTAAAAATAGGATGATCAAGCTTTGCATGAGGTTAATTAACCTTGATTAAGCAAGAAAATTAAAGGAATACAAAATCTGGTTGCATGCATGTTAACCGAGAGAATTTGGATGAATTTCTGGCTAGATGGTGACTTTTGATGACATTCGAACCTGATTTTGGATTCAATCTGATAGATAGCTCGTTATTTGGTGTTGCATGTGAACTTTATGGCTAGAAATTCGGTTGTATGGCTGGAAATTTTTATTGGAAGTTGTTTGACTGCTAAACCAATTTTCCAGCTTAGCCGATGGAGTTATTTTGGGAGTTGTATGGATATTTTGGTATGAAATTTGCTGGAAAGTGTTTGATTCTCACTTGGTTGTGTGTTTAGTTAATTAAACACTGGATGATTAAGCCCTACATGAGTTGATTTAGCTGTGTGTAAGTCAGAAAATTGAAGGAAAATAAAATCTGCTTGCATGCAAGCTAACCAAGTAGGATCGAATAAATTTCTGGTTGGGTGGTATCTTGTGATGTTGTTTGAACTTAATTTTGGATCAACACTGATAAATAGCTAACCATTTTGATCATGCATGAAGCTGATGTGAGTCGTGGATAAAAAAAAAAGAGAGAAAAGAAATCTGGAATTTGCGGCCGAGAGAGAGTGAAGGCTGTAACTTTCTTGTTAATTTCGAAAACTCCATGGTAATTGGCTCTAATCCTAAGTAAGACATCTTATAACATCTTGTTCTAGTTTTCATGGTTATTTTATTGATTTTAACACTTGAAAAGCTGGTGAATTGGAGCATGAACTGAAGCAATTATTGAAGGAAAATATTTTTCCAGCATGGCCGAGAGAAAGGAGTTGAGCACTTGACTAGTTCTCCTTCGAATTTTAGCTAAGATTCTTGTATTGGATGTTTAAGACTAGTTTGTGGCTCACTAATCACCTTTTGCATGTTCAGTTGAAATAAAACTTGAAGAAAATTATGGACAAAGCTCTATAATTAAACTGTTATATTGCTGGATATTGTTCAAGGTTGCTGGCTGATTTGGTTGGGACTTTTGGTGAGTTGATTTGCTGGATTTGTGTGTTATTTACTTTAGCTTGGTTTGGACAGATTATAAGCTATACGTTTAGTGTTTCTAGCAAGTAAAAGTTGGAGATCTAATGGACATCTTGGATCGAAATTTGCTGGAATTTTCTTGACTATCGAAACCGGAAAAGAAAATCTGAATTTTAGAATTATTTGGGGGTCAAGTTGGCTGTGCTTTTTCTTCTTGTTTTGGATTGAAATCCTGGTTGAATTGTGATTGAAAGTAATTGTTTGATGTCAAGAGCTAATGATTGATAAAGCTCTTGGCCATTTGAGTAAATTTTTGCAAGAGTTTAATTTTGGTGAATTTGTTCAAGTGGTTGGCTGAAATGTATTTGGAAGGTCCATGGTTTGTGATTTCGGATTGTTTCAATAACTTGAACTTCTTTTGTTGAATTTTGTCTGGAACTGAATCTGTTGAGACCTAGGGCTAATGATTGATGAAGCCTAGTGAAATTTATATTCGAATTGTGTTTCAGCTATTATGGCAATTTGGAAGACAATGTGCCAATGAATTGGAATCGTGAAGTCCGTTTTAGTCTTTTGAATTCAAGTAACTTTAAATCAAACTTTGTGGAATTATTTTATCTTACTATCAAGTTATAGAGATTGAGAATAGCGCGTTAATATTAAAATTTAAATGACAGGACTTTTAAAACCTTGCTAACTAGTTAATTCTTTTCTTTGCTTAAACTAGTTTTATTACTTTTAGGAAATAATCGTATTAACTTCTAAATTTTAAGTTTTTCGTAAAATTATTCCTGGTTAGTTGTTTTGAGGAAAAAAATTGTTAAAAACATGAGATTTTAATAATTTTTTTTAAAAAAGAAAAGGCTTAGAAAACTTGTTCGGTAAGAAAACTTGTTTCAATTAAATTGATTTTAGTTACCCTCTGGAAAGAAAAGTATCTTTAAAGAGATCATACGAAATATTTTATTCGCCTTAATCGAGCATCTAGGTAATTTGTGATTGTGATTAATCTCAGGTGATTCAGAGGACACCGAGAAGCTCTTTTAATTTCCTGCTTTTGCTCTTGCTTTGCTCCGGATTACGGTGAGGGATTCCAAACTGTTTTGCACAAAATTGCTTCTCGAACTTTTATAACCACTGTTTGTATAATTGCTTATATATATATACGTGATGTGACTTGATGAGTGCTTCTTTCATGCCTAAGTGATCAAATACTTGATGAATCTTGTTCACTTGAATGAAAAGTACTTATTTCTAGGCGAGTGTGTACTTTATCGCACTCGACCTAACTGTTGTTGTATCGCTTAACTGTTCAATATTTCATTGTTTATATGTTATTTGCGTATGTTGTAGGCCATGTGTACTTTATCACATTGGCTGAACAAGGCCTTTTCCCCTTCGTTATCACCTATTCGAGCCAGAAGCGGACTCGGTCGGATAGGTTGATAACCCTGGGCACTGTATTTTGGTATACTCGAGTATTACCACTGGAGGGATAAGGTGATGGCCAGTCAACCGAAGGAGTTACCGATGGGAGTTATAAGGACGGAAAGTGGACCGAGTATTGTATCCTTTTGTGTTTGTTTTTTTTTTATTAATACTGTTATTGCTCTCCTAGTTGACATTTCTCGGGTAAGACTCCTCATGAGCATTAATCTCTGAGACGAAGCAATCCTTGTAATGTTCTTCTAGTCGGACGAGCCACTGTTTGTTTGACTGAAATTCGTGAAAATATATTTATATGGTCATTCATTCCAAATGTACGTTAGTGGTTTTAAAATGATTTATGAGTTGTACTCATAATAAAGTTGCCAACAAAAGTATTACTTCTACATGTGTTTCCAAAGTAACACTTACGCACTGGTTTATAAATACTTGATTTTTCCTTTTGAAACCTCATTGAGCTTTAGCTCACCCCCAAAAATATTTTAGTTCTATGCAGGGCTCGAGAAGGATAGTTACTCAAGCACAAGGATTTGGAGTACCGTTGATTATCCTTTATCTGGGTTGTGATTGATTTTCTTTGTGGAATGTAATGGTTATTTTGAAAGATTTGTGAAACTTTATGGTATGATGTACTTGTGGTTGAAGTGAATGTAAATCTCATGATATTTTGGGGATTATACTTTTGTAAGAATGATTTGAATTGCGAACATAAGGATTGTACTTAAGTTATTAGTATGAAAATTTAGATGAAGTATTGGACTTGTACATTGGTATGTTGGACTGGTGGATATATTATACTCCGTTTGAGCTTTTAAGAACCATCGATTATATTCATGCTTGAGTTTTGTAGTGAGTCCCGGCGAGAGTTGGGTAGGCGGCCCGCCAAACCCTTTGGTTCGCCTTAGGGGGAAGTGGGGTCGTCACACCTCTAGCACCCACTTCTGTAATCGACTAACATTCCATCCATCCAGCGCATAAAATTCACCCACCAGTGCATGAGGGGGATTGCTAACACCTGAACGAGACGCTAATGACTGCTCTTCACACCAAATGTCGTACCAGAAATCAACCAATCCTTCTCCTAGACACTAGCGAACCAAATTGTCCACGAAATGTCTGACTCTCTCCAAACGTCTCCAGGTTAAAGGAGGTCGTTCCACCACCACTAGTGATGGATGGAGGCCTTTGATATACTTTGCGTGCATGAACTCAGCCCAACAGGAGAAGGCTCGAGAAACTTCATCAAAAGAGCGAAACCCTAGACCCCCTTCACGCAAGGGAAAGCATAATTTCTCCCAGGCACTCCAATGAAGCCTCTTTGCATTACTATTTTGGTCCCAAAGAAATGAATTACAAATTCTGCCTAGCGCCACTAACACTCCTTTTGGTGGGGACAGAACCTGCAAGAGATACATCGGAATTGAGCCAAGAACGTGTCGTATCAGCACTATTTTCCCCCCCATACTTAGCAGTTTTGAACTCTAGTATAGTAAGCGTTGTCTCAGCTTCAGGAGGAGACCGTCAAAGACCACACACGTTAGCCTCCCACGCACCAACGGAGCACCCAAATGGGTTACTGGCAAGTGTCCCTTCCTGAACTGAAGAACCGAAGGCACCAACGCCACTTGGTCAGTTGTTGCCCTGGATTGGCAGATGAACGAACTCTAGCTCCCGTTGACCTTTTGCCTGGACATAGCTTGATATGAAGCTAGAAAACCATGGATGGCGGTTATAGCCTCCAATGAGCACTGCATGAAAATGATCATATCATCTGCAAAAGCCAGGAATGGGACTCTGGTTCCTGCCAAAATGTAAAAGTAGTCTGATCACTCCAAAAAGAGATGTGGAGGCCTCTCACTAAGAATTCTGCAGCCAACAGAAAAAGTACTGGAGACAGCGGATCTCCTTACCGTACACCTCGTGAAGACTCAAAGAACCCTGATGGCTCGCCATTAATTAACACTGAGAACCATGAGTTGGAAAAAATACGAAACAATAAGTCAACAACCCTTTCTTGGAAACCAAAATTGCGGAGCATAAAAAAGCAAGAAGGGCCACTTAACGCGGTCGTAAGCTTTTTCCAAATCAAATACTAATTCCTGTGCCAGGAGGATATTATCCAAGATACCCCTTCCCGATACGAAGCCTGCCTGCCATGGAGAGATCAAGGAGGGCAACAATGTATTCAACCTCTTCGACAGAATTCGGGAGATAATCTTCTAGGAGATGTCGCAAAGACTAATAGGTCTAAAATCCCGCCACTGGGAGGATCCATCAATTTTTGGCAACAAAACTAGTAGAGAACTACACCAGCCTCTAGGCTGTTCAACACCTCTAAAAAAGTCTTGTATAGTGCACAACAAATCATCCTTAATCACCTCCCAACAAAACTAGTAAAAACCCATAGCAGAACCATCTGGACCTAGGGCGCTCTCGACATTCATGCTAAAAACAGTTTCGCGCACCTCCTCTAGTGTGGGTAGTCCTGCCATCATTTGGTTGGCCGCCTCCCCAAAATACGGAACCTCAAATGGCATGCTGAAAGGACCCTTGTGCCCATCCGATGAAAAAAGCTTGGCATAGAAAACGACAGCAGAAGCCTTAATCGCCTCAACAGACTCTAGCCAAGTGTCGGACTCCTCCTTGACTCGTGCAATATAATTCTTATTCCATCTTTGCTTAACTGTGGCTTGAAAAATGCCGTGTTGGCATCCCCCTCCTTTAACCATTTAATATTTGATTTTTGCCTCCATTAAGCACACTCAACTGACAACTCCCGCATATATTTGGCTCGCGCTTCCTGTAGACGGATTTTAGACAATTCGTCCAGAAGGAGATCATCTTCTGCCTCCCATTGCTTGTAGACCTCTTCTACCGCCCGAGCTCTAATAAAAACATTTCCAAATGTCTCCCTATTCTAGGTCTTCAATCGGTTACGCACCCGCATCAGTTTACTATGGAAACCAGCCATGCCTCCCCCGTACCCGGGGAGTTCCACTTTCTACAACAACCTCCCAGAACTGAGGGTGAGTGCGCCAAACATTCAAGAACCTAAAGCCAACACCCCGTGGACCCCGAGCACCACACCTTATTAATAATGGCGCATGGTCTGAGCGACCCCTTGCCAAATGAGAGATCGGGGTGACAAGGTAATTATCCAACCAGTGTGAGTTAATTAATGCCCTATCTAGCCTTTGCCAAACAGAGCCATTTGTCCAGGTAAATGGAGATCCATCAAAATCCACCTGCGATAACCCGTAATTAAACATAGAAAAATTAAACTCCTCCATATTAGTAACATTTACTTGGGAGCCCCCTACTCGTTCATCAGCGGAAGAGACTACATTAAAGTCTCCCGCCGCCAACCATGGCATAGAAAGGCCCAAACTAATAGTCTCCATACTTTGCCAAATAGCTCTCCTCCCAACTCTAGTGCACTTGGCATATATTCTCGAGAAAGCAACTCAGGCTCCTGACTGAAACTCAATTAATGTATGGACCATTTGCTCCGCTAATGCAGAAAAACTCAAGCGCATATCATCAAACCATAAAAACCATATTTTCCCATCAAAAAATGAATCCGAATTATCAAAAGAAAGATGACTCCAAAACACGTCTAACTGGATAATATCTGACAAGGGTTCTAACTCGACCAGCAAGCGAACTGAGTGATCCCTACATGATCCCTACATATCTCCTTCAAATATCTCAAAGAGTCTAAACCCCTAATATTCCATACTACGATATTAATGGGATTTAACATGAGAACATAAGGAGTACTTAGCTTGAGGAGTTGACACTTGCTGCTATAACAAGGATTTGGGAAACTGACCTAGTCTGCGTTTCACTTGAACATCCCCCACTAGCTTATTAATATATCTTTTTGCTGTAGATGGTGAAGGAGTTCACACAAATATTATGGGAAAGACTATAACTTTTTTATTTTTAACACCAATAAAACAAAAGGAGTTACTAACATCACAATCCTCTTCTATTTATAAGACAATAAACACTATTCAACATGTAAAGCAACAAATAAATTACATTAAAGAAGAAAAATCCTATTTAAAAATAGAAGAACAATTAGAAGAAATAATCATTTAGAATTAGAAGCATTAATAAAAAGGGAAGTCTGTGCAAAAATCCCGAATACATTTTGGGATAGGAAAAAACATGTAATTAATTTACCTTATGAAATAGATTTTAATGAAAAGGACATTCCAACAAAAGCTAGGCCAATTCAAATGAATTTCGAATTATTAGAATTTGGAAGTCTTTAAGGCAACGCCGAAATATATCCCAGGTGGACAGATTGGTTTGGAATAGAGTTGTCCCGTTAAAGGTGTCCTTTTTGGTGTGAAAGTTAATCCGCAACTTGGTTCCCATAGAGGTGAATTTAAAGAAACGTGGGGTACCACTGGCATTTTGATGTCATTGTTGTTTTATGCAGGAGGAGTCACTGAATCACTTGTTCATGACAGGCCCGATAGCGGTTCGTGTGTGGTCTCACTTTTAGAGAAGATTCGGTATCCTTGAGCCTTCATGTTCTTTTATTTCATCTATACTTATCTCTTGATTTCTCTCAAGCTCAGTGGTGACAGTGCATCACATCAGGGTGGTGGTTCCGAAATTAGTCCTATGGTTTTTGTGGAAAGCAAGAAATAGAGCTCATTTTGATGGGGTGAGGTCGTTTTGATGGTTGAACGGTTTATAAAGCAATTGGGGAAGGCATCCATTTTTTCAGTGACACATTTTCAGGGGATCTTGAGGACCATGGGCGGCTTTGGCTGTTCGTTCCTCAAGAAGGAGGCAAAGTGTAGTGGTTTCTTGGAAATGCCCTATGGATCGGTCATTCAAGTTGAACACGGATGCAAGTGTGGTTCATGGATGCGCCTACGGGGTGGGATTCGAATGGACGTGTAGTGTTTGATTTTTCCAAGGACTTTGGAGAGGGATATTCTGGCTGCAGAGAGTTTAACATTGCTTCGTGGTCTTCGACTGTGTAAATGGTCTTCGAAAGCGTTGGTGCAGTTGATTCAGTCAAAGAGGATGGCGAAGTGGCTGATATGCAATACTTTGTGATGGATACGGTTTTTGTTGAGATCTTGGTCTTCTTCAGTGTCACATATTTATCGAGAGGCCCGCTCTACCTCGAACAAGCTAGCAAATTTGAGATTGGCATCTGAATATTTTTGCACGTCTTCTCAACAACTTCCTTCGGTTGTCAGAGCTTCAGTGCAGCTAGATTCTAGGGGAATGTCGCTGTAAGTGTTCAATTTGTCCGGAAGTAGGTCCTCTAATTAATTCTCTAGATCGGGTGAGAGTTTCTTAGGCTCATTGTATCCCTTATGTTTTTAGTGATTAATAAAATTCAGGGCTGGCATCCCCATCCTACGACAATGTAAGCCAAAAAAAAGCTCCCTCAAAATCCCCAAGGAGTTGCGCTGCATTTTATGTTATGAAAAAAACAGAAAAAAAAGAGGAGCACCATAATTAGCAATCAATTATCAACCATTAAACAAAGTTTTGCAATGGATTAGATATCCAATTCCAAATAAAAAAAATTTATTAAATAGGTTATTTAATGCTAAAATATTTTTAAAAGTTGACTTAAAATCTGGATATTGGCAAATAATAATAGCACCAGAAGATAGGTACAAAACAACATTTACTACATCTTTTGGTCATCATGAATGGAAAGTTATGCCTATTAGATTAAAAAATGCTCATTCAGAATTCCAAAATATAATGAATCCCATATTTAATCCTTATGGCTCTTTTTCATTTTTTTGTGCAAGCGGGAGGACTCGAAGTCAAGACCTCTCTGTGAGAACCCGAAAATTTTCTGAATTTCTAGGCCTTATTTTCTTTCTTTGCACCCGTTTTCTATATTTTTGTTATTATGTTAACTTTAGAGATATTTTTATAAGTAAATATAGTTTTTAAATTATTTTTCTAGTATAAGTTAGTTCGTGAGATATTAGAAGTGTATATTAGACGTGGGACCCACTAGTGGCGTTAAGTGTGATAAATTCGACCAATTAGGTTACGTTTTGTATACCGGGATTAATTTACTAAGTGTTAAGAGATAATTAGAGGTTACTTAGATGGTTTAATCTTGGAGAGGCAAAAGGATAAGCTTGAACCATTAAGAGTGCCATGTGTCGCGACCCGATTGGATGGTTGACTTGCCTAACTTTCTTACCTTTACTAAAAGAACAATTTTGACCCAAAATCATCTCCAATTTTCATCCTCTTGGCCGAACCTCTTAGGGAGAAAAAAGAAAGAGAGCTTCAACTTTCATCTTCCATTTCTTGCTTATAACTTGAAATCCAACCGATTAAATCTCGAATTTGTCCACTAAAGTGACTTGCTAAAGGAGTTTCAAGGTCTTGGTGGAGTTGTTTCGGAAAGAAAAACCCTAAGTTATCATCTTTCTTGAGGTGTCAAGGTACTTTGCTTACAAATTTCCTCTTTACTTCAATTAATTGATAAGTAGTGGCTTATAGTTGTTATAGATGCTACTTTGTGGAAGATTTCATGGATTAAAGTGGAGTTAGCTAAATTTCTGATTTTTTTGGGAATTTTTCTGTTTTCATATGATGATTATGGTTGGCCTTGGATTGATGGTTCTAAATTGTGTTAAATGGATCCCTTGTACGTTAATTGCGGTTATTTGCGAAAAATTTCAACTTGTGCGGAAAATTTCAGTTTTAGGGTTCCAATCTTCCCTGTTCTGGCCGGCTTTATTAGTGTATGTTAGAGGCCGAATCAACATTAGGTTAAAACATGAAAGTTGTAGCAAATGATGTTAACTAATTTCCTATAAAATTTCAGCTCAATTGGAGCACTGTAACCTATGAAATGACTGAAATACCCTTGACTGCCGATGAACCCTGTTTTGCGGACAGATTTCTGTTTTCGTGGAGATTTCCATTTTTGATCATGAAAGTGCAAGATTTGGCTTTGGAGGTCTTCATAATAAATGTAATTTTATGTTTTAGTTTCGAAACGCCATAATATTCGTTTCAATCCGATAAGTGTAGCTTCAGTTGTGCTTATTGTGCCAAAAGGTGTATTCTATAGTCTGTAATGTGTATGTGGTTGATTTGAGATGAATTGGTGTTGCTTGCAGGATGGAAAAGTAAGGAAATGTGGGGAACATGCTGTCCAAATTTTGGGAATGTTGGATTCCTTTGAGTTTGTTTTGGTTTGGGATATATATAAGATGGGCTTTTGGGGTTGTTCGAGCCCTAGGTTTTCATATTACCTTTTTGTTCCCGAAATCATATTTTGCACACTTGCATGAGTAATTAGTTGGCGAGGTCTACGACTTGTAGTCGAGCCTCATTTATGCATTTTATTTACTAGAATTGTGGCTATAGGAACCATAATTGTTTACCTTGGCTATTCTAGGGTTTGTTGGTGATTAGAGCCCTACCTTGGTTGAAACTCTGTTTTAACTGGTGAGTGTACCACTCCCCTAAATTGTTGTTTAATTGGTTCATCTATACTTGAAATTTGTGACATGGATAACTATGAACTCTGTTATTCTGAATGAGACGTGGGTGTACTTTATCACACTCGTTCTCTTGCCTGTACTGAATGAACTGGAATCTATTACTTGTACTTGTTATTTGAACTTGTTACTTGTGCTTGTTATGAGATCGTTTGGAAGTGTGTCCAACGATCTTCCTGTTAACTTGAGCTCAACCTCATGGAGAGTTAATTAAGTCGAGCCAGCAAGGGCTTGGTCGAGGTAATTGACAATCCATGGGTGCCTGTTCCTGGGGAATCTTTGGGTATTGAGACTCTTGATTCCTGTATACTCGAGTATTACCATTCTTGTTCCTGTTCGGCGTTCAGGCTCGGTAAGGGGTATGTTTGGTGAACGGGATTTTGCTGTAAGAGGGGTCTATGGACATGAGTGTGTCATTAAACGTTGACGGAGAGTCAACGAGGCTGGATCAAGTATTGCAACTGGGATTTGGCTCCTGAGGGCCACCTGTATCCTTTAAATTGTGGTGTTCGTTCATTTTTGTTACTTGATGTGTATATGTACCATAAAAGTGTTTTCTCATGATTTCTACTGTTATACTTTTGGTACCTCATTGAGCTTCTAACTCACTCCGTTCTGTTAATTTTGTTTTCCTTACAGGGAACCATCTTTTGGACTTTTGATTTTTGAAGAATGAGTTGAGCTAGTTTAGATATTTTGTATAGCTCCTCAATGGTTTGAAACCCTAATTGTACTTGGATTCAAATGTTTCCTTTTGATTTGTAAAAATACGAATGTGGTTTATAAAAGCGTGTACTCATGTTCATGTGTTATATTTGATTTGTATATGTCCATTTCAAGGATTATATGAAGTTACTTGTATTCGATTGGGTCCCGGTCGGATTGTGACGTGTCAGCCACTATTCACTTTCTGTTTCGATTTTTATTTTCTGTTTCATGATTTTTGCTTTGTTTAAGCGCGCTACTGTATTCCGACACGTTTTGAGTTGTGCATAACTGTCTTAGTTGTCCTGGCGAGAGCTGGGCAGGCGGTCCGCCGAACCCTTTGGTTCGCCTTAGGGTGAGGTGGGGCTGTCACAGGTGGTATCAGAGTTGTTTCGCGTGGTCTCTGCGCGGAGTGAGTTTGGGGTCAAGTGGTGTTGTGGTCTCACTCATGTGAATGAGTGTAAGAGACTAAGTACTCTTTTGAGCATAAGCTATGAATCACGGTGTATTATAGGTTTTAAAACATTATTTTGGTACTTGGAGACTATAGATACATATGTCAGGTAGGAATTACAAATGTAGATGATTTACTCTTGAGACTGGCCAGCTCGAGCGGTGAATTATCTTATGTTGGATTCTTGTACCCGAATACGAAATGGGATGGAAGCCTAGGTTAGAAATGATTGGGGCGAATTAGACATCTGATTCTACGGAACTTTATATGATGCGTGGATGATTAACCCTGCCTAAGAGATAAATTGTGATTTCTTGTAGATTACGGATGGAACCCTGGGGGGGAAGATTTTCGTTAGTTGCTTTTGTACTCCTGGTCCAGTTTGTAGTGTGTACTATTGAATGACCCCCTTACTTCCATAGGATTTACTTTGCTTGTATCTAACTGACTGTTACTGTGTGATTTGTTTGATATAGTCCTGCTATATGTATATTTGCTTTTGAATTGATTCGGATGTATTATATATATATCTGACTGACTGACCTCGCTAGTTTGTATATTGTATTTGCGCCTCGAGCCCAGATTAGTTAATCCAATGGAAGGAACTCATAGTGGACGAGGCCGGGGCCGTGGACGTAGGCAACCCTCGAATGAAGGGGGAAATCGGGAACCAATGCCTGAACCCAACCCTGAACCTGGAATGGACCCTAACGTTTAGGTAGCTGCCGCTATCCAACATATGACCGACCTTTTGGTTCACGTAGTGGAACATCAAGGCCAAAATCCTATTAATCAGCCGGAAAATCCTGGTAATCATACAGAGGGTGAGGATAAAGCTCTTGAACGATTTCAAAAGTTCTCGCCACTGAAATTTCTTGGAGGACCCGACCCTGACATGGCCGAGAGGTGGCTAGAAAAGATGATTGATATTTTTGCCGCGTTACACTATACTGAGGAGCCACAGGTGACATTTGCCGTCTTTCAACTAGAGGGAGCGGCCAGTTCTTGGTGGAATATCATAAGACTGAAATGGGAAAGAGAACAAATACCGAGGAACCGGGTAAATTTCATGAGAGAGTTCAACATGAAGTATTTTCCACCTTTAATTCAGGAAAAGAAAGAAGATGAATTCATTAGGCTTCGCCAGGGAACTCAAACTGTCGCCGAATATGAGAGCCAGTTCACTAGGTTGTCTAAGTTCGCTCCCGAACTAATTGTGACTGAGCAAAGGAGGATAAGGCATTTTGTTCAAGGATTAAATGTTGAGATACAGAAGGACCTGGCTGTGGCCCAACTCAGTACCTTTAGTGATGCTGTGGAGAAAGCCCAATGAGTTGAAAATGCGAGGTTACAAGTTAAGAACTTCTTAACCAAGAAAAGGAGATTTCCTGGAAGTAGTTCGGAGCAAGGGGATGAAAGTACGCCTCCTAAGATTGGAAGGGAAAACGGGAGAGTACAACTACCGGGGATATCAAGTAGTGCATCAGAGAAAGGCTCAATCTCCGCTTCCCGTGGTCCCTATGGGTATTGTGGGAAGCCGAATCACACGGAGGATGTCTGCTGGAAGAAAGGAAGGAAATGTCTGCGTTGCGAGAGTGCAGATCATCAAATCGCTAATTGCCCAGGCCGATCTCGAGAAGGGAGTAGGAACCGACAGCCAACCACGACCAACCCTGACCAGTTGAAGGGGGAGAAGAATGGATCTAAGGTGTCGGCTCGGGTGTATTCCCTAGAGCATCATCAAGTCCCTGATCCATTTGAGGACGTGGAAGGTAAGATTCTTGTATTCCACCGTTTGACCACTAGAATGGTGTATAAGAATTTCAATTTGAGAAGGAAGAAGAAACTATACGAAAGAATTCAGTGAACTTGGCTAGTGAAGGGATACTGATTGGTTAGCTAGGTACAGTGCTCAATTTGATTGTGAGAAGGAAGTAATAAAAGTTTTGTATCCCGGAGAAGGCGATGATAAGAAATTTCTAGGACGAAATTCTTTTAAGGGGGAGAGAGTGTGAGAACCCGAAAATTTTCTGAATTTCTAGGCCTTATTTTCTTTCTTTGCACCCATTTTCTATATTTTTGTTATTATGTTAACTTTAGAGATATTTTTATAAGTAAATATAGTTTTTAAATTATTTTTCTAGTATAAGTTAGTTCGTGAGATATTAGAAGTGTATATTGGACGTGGGAACCGCTAGTGGCGTTAAGTACGATAAATTCGACCAATTAGATTACGTTTTGTATACCGGGATTAATTTACTAGGTGTTAAGAGATAATTAGAGGTTACTTAGATGGTTTAATCTTGGAGAGACAAGAGGATAAGCTTGAACCATTAAGAGTGCCATGTGTCGCGACCCGATTGGATGGTTGACTTGCCTAACTTTCTTACCTTTACTAAAAGAACAATTTTGACCCAAAATCATCTCCAATTTTCATCCTCTTGGCCGAACCTCTTAGGGAGAAAAAAGAAAGAGAGATTCAACTTTCATCTTCCATTTCTTGCTTATAACTTGAAATCCAACCGATTAAATCTCGAATTTGTCCACTAAAGTGACTTGCTAAAGGAGTTTCAAGGTCTTGGTGGAGTTGTTTCGGAAAGAAAAACCCTAAGTTATCATCTTTCTTGAGGTGTCAAGGTACTTTGCTTACAAATTTCCTCTTTACTTCAATTAATTGATATGTAGTGGCTTATAGTTGTTATAGATGCTACTTTGTGGAAGATTTCATGGATTAAAGTGGAGTTAGCTAAATTTCTGATTTTTTTGGGGATTTTTCTGTTTTCATATGATGATTATGGTTGGCCTTGGATTGATGGTTCTAAATTGTGTTAAATGGATCCCTTGTGCGTTAATTGCGGTTATTTGCGAAAAATTTCAACTTGTGCGGAAAATTTCAGTTTTAGGGTTCCAATCTGCCCTGTTCTGGCCGGCTTTATTAGTGTATGTTAGAGGCCGAATCAAGATTAGATTAAAACATCAAAGTTGTAGAAAATGATGTTAACTAATTTGTTATAAAATTTCAGCTCAATTGGAGCACTGTAACCTATGAAATGACTGAAATACCCTTGACTGCCCATGAACCCTGTTTTGCGGACAGATTTCTGTTTTCGTGGAGATTTCCATTTTTTATCATGAAAGTGCAAGATTTGGCTTTGGAGGTCTTCATAATAAATGTAGGTTTATGTTTTAGTTTCGAAACGCCATAATATTCGTTTCAATCCGATAAGTGTAGCTTCAGTTGTGCTTATTGTGCCAAAAGGTGTATTCTATAGTCTGTAATGTGTATGTGGTTGATTTGAGATGAATTGGTGTTGCTTGCAGGATGGAAAAGTAAGGAAATGTGGGGAACATGCTGTCCAAAGTTTGGGAATGTTGGATTCCTTTGAGTTTGTTTTGGTTTGGGATATATATAAGATAGGCTTTTGGGGTTGTTCGAGCCCTAGGTTTTCATATTACCTTTTTGTTCCCGAAATCATATTTTGCACACTTGCATGAGTAATTAGTTGGCGAGGTCTATGACTTGTAGTCGAGCCTCATTTGTGCATTTTATTTACTAGAATTGTGGCTATATGAACCATAATTGTTTACCTTGGCTATTCTAGGGTTTCTTGGTGATTAGAGCCCTACCTTGGTTGAAACTCTGTTTTAACTGGTGAGTGTACCACTCCCCTAAATTGTTGTTTAATTGGTTCATCTATACTTGAAATTTGTGACATGGATAACTATGAACTATGTTATTCTGAATGAGACGTGGGTGTACTTTATCACACTCGTTCTCTTGCCTGTACTAAATGAACTGGAATCTATTACTTGTACTTGTTATTTGAACTTGTTACTTATGCTTGTTATGAGATCGTTTGGAAGTGTGTCCAACGATCTTCCTGTTAACTTGAGCTCAACCTCATGGAGAGTTAATTAAGTCGAGCCAGCAAGGGCTTGGTCAAGGTAATTGACAATCCGTGGGTGCCTGTTCCTGGGGAATCTTTGGGTATTGAGACTCTTGATTCCTGTATACTCGAGTATTACCATTCTTGTTCCTGTTCGGCGTTCAGGCTCGGTAAGGGGTATGTTTGGTGAACGGGATTTTGCTGTAAGAGGGGTCTATGGACATGAGTGTGTCATTAAACGTTGACGGAGAGTCAACGAGGCTGGATCAAGTATTGCAACTGGGATTTGTCTCCTGAGGGCCACCTGTATCCTTTAAATTGTGGTGTTCATTCATTTCTCTTACTTGATGTGTATATGTACCATAAAAGTGTTTTCTCATGATTTCTACTGTTATACTTTTGGTACCTCATTGAGCTTCTAACTCACTCCGTTCTGTTAATTTTGTTTTCCTTACAGGGAACCATCTTTTGGACTTTTGATTTTTGAAGAATGAGTTGAGCTAGTTTAGATATTTTGTATAGCTCCTCAATGGTTGGAAACCCTAATTGTACTTGGATTCAAATGTTTCCTTTTGATTTGTAAAAATATGAATGTGGTTTATAAAAGCGTGTACTCATGTTCATGTGTTATATTTGGTTTGTATATGTCCATTTCAAGGATTATATGAAGTTACTTGTATTCGATTGGGTCCCGGTCGGATTGTGACGTGGCAGGCACTATTCACTTTCCGTTTCGATTTTCATTTTTTGTTTCGTGATTTTTGCTTTGTTTAAGCGCGCTACTGTATTCCGACACGTTTTGAGTTGTGTATAACCGTCTTAGTAGTCCTGGCGAGAGTTGGGCAGGCGGTCCGCCGAACCCTTTGGTTCGCCTTAGGGTGAGGTGGGGCTGTCACACTCTCGCTTACACCCCTCCTCCCGTACCACCCAACCCATCCCTCCGCCCCTTATAGCTCATTTAGTATAGTGTATATAGATGATGTATTATTATTCTCAGAATCATTCGAACAATATTTTAAGTATTTAAATATTTTCTTAAAAATCATAAAAAAAGGACTAGTAGTCTCAGCATCAAAATTAAAATCATTTCAAACACAAATAAGATTTTTCTAGGTCATGATATTCATAAAGGAACAATAAAACCCATAAATAGAGCATTGGAATTTGTAAATAAATTACCAGATGAAATTAAAGACAAAAATCAGTTACAAAGATTTCTAGGATGCTTAAATTATATTGCTGATTTTTCCCTAAACTTAGACAAGAATGTTCGATATTATTTGATAGACTTAAAAAGAATCCTCAAGCCTGGACAGATGCACATACTCAAAAGATTAGATATTTAAAAGAAAAGATTCATTCATTACCATGCTTATGTCTTCCACATCCTAAAGCATTTATGAGAGTAGAAACTGATGTATCAGAATTAGGATATGGAGGAATATTAAACCAAAGAATAGACAATTCAATAGAAGAATTGGTTAGATTTTATTCTGGAACATGGTCAGGACCACAGAAAAATTATTCTACTATTAAAAAAGAAATTTTATCCATAGTTCTTTGTATATCAAAATTCCAAGATGATTTATATAATAAAAGGTTTTTACTTTGAATAGATTGTAAATCAGCAAAGGAAGTTTTACAAAAAGATGTAAAATATATAATTTCCGAACAAATTGTTGCAAGATGGTAGGCTATTTTGTTAGCTTTTGATTTCGAAATAGAATTTATTAAAGGAGAAAATAATTCCCTTCCTGATTTCTTAACAAGTGAATTTTTACAGGGCAATGGAACAAAAGGATAGATTCACACAGGATCAGTTTGTAAAAATGATCTGAAAACATCTGGGTTCTAGTTTTGGTAAAAAAAACAAAAAAAAAACTGTTAACAGATTCATTATTCCAAACAATAGATTCAAAAAGAAACCCTGTTAACAACCCGTCAATTCATTTAATATACACCTGAGTTCTAGCTTTGGTAAAAAAAAAACAAAAAAAAAATGAAAGCCAGACTGCACCCAATTGAGACAAAAACAAATCAAATTGCTAGTCAAAATCCTGAACATCCTGCACTACAGACCAGAAGCAAACTATAGCCCTACGTTATAATCTGTAATACCAGCTTCACAATTGAGTAATCTTATGGGCATGACAACCAAATTAGTAAAGCTTAGATTAGAATCTATTAACATCAGTTTCATAAAATAGCATTTACAGGGACATAACACCAGTAATATGCAAATATTAGTTTAATAACTAAATAAGGGGACTTAAAAACCAAATCATGGAATTGTAGATTATAATCTATAATTATCAGCTTCCATACTAAATAGCTTTAGAGGACATAACCAAATTATGGAAATGTCAATATTAATTGGTTCTGAATTTCCTTTAAAAAAAATCATGAATTTAAATAAAGAGCTATCCAAAAGCACAGTCCAAAATACATTGCTTACTAAAGGAACATACCTAGTTCCTAAAACCTCATTTTAGCAACTAATGACATCGATTTTAGCATATAGTTCAAAGCTAGCATTCACTAAAGACCATTAGAAAAAACTCCACTATAAATAAAATGCTTATTAAGTAGAAAATCGAATTCCACAACAATTATTTTCAAACAAAAATAATTCCTTCAATCACAAAAATCTTTCTATAGGGAAATTAAAGAGCCTTTCAAAGTTGAAAATCCCCAATATAAGCATTCGCCTTTAGCAAGGTAAACATTCTCTGCACCAGCAATTCAACAGGCTCCCAAAGCATCGAAGTTCTCTAGCAATTCAACAAGCTCCCGAAGCATCAAAGTTCTTCAAAAGGCTTGATGCATTATTCAAAAAAATCCACATATACAAGAAAAGGTAAAGAAATATAAACATGATTGTCGTTTGCACAAAAAAAAGGGAGGGATCGTTGCCATAGACTAATTATAGATAGCTAATTACTATCTTTCAAAGGAAAAAGATCACAGATTACTAATTTATTTTTTAAAAAATAAAAGGCCATTCTACATCTAAGATTGTTTATTATGTGATATGTGTTAGACTTTGAGAGTGTAATGGGAAGTATTCTTTTGATTTGTTTGATTGAGTACCTTGTGAGGACACACGAGTCTTTGCAGCATGATGTGCAGGTGATATACCATTCTGGTTTTGCTTTGAGGTATTTGTTACATGAAAGGCACACTATATACCATAGCCTTTGATTGGTATAAACAAGTTTTGGTATTCCACTGACCCAATATGCTTTATCCTACAGCATTTGTTGATTAATTGTTAGCAAATGGGAGCTGAGTGTAACAAACCAACATTTATGAAGGAATATGAGTTTGATTTTATTGCTTCCATCATAGTCAGCATTTTTATTGTTATGATAGCATCATCAATGGGTGGAGGGAGCAATTTCATATGATCCCCATTGGAGCGATTAAGTACCATCTTAAAGATTTCATCTTGATTTTTTGAACACCTACAATAATGTATGAAGCAATAATAGAGATATTAGTGTTATGACTGGAATGTAGAAATGAATAGAAGTGGCTATAGTTTTTGTAGACAATGGAAGAAAAAGAAAGTATACCATTTGTTGACTTCAGTAATTTGTGCAATTGGTGGATTGATGAGTATGCCTCTCTTCGGGCGGGGCTCGTTTTAGCTTACACAGCTACAACCTTTGATTTTTATCTCTACTCACCAGAATAAGGGCAAGAGCCTTTTGGAAAGGGTCTTCCTGTGACGACCCCACCTTCCCCTAGGGCGTACCATAGGGTTTAGTGGACCGCCTGCCCAACTCTCGTCAGGACTCACTCACTTACTGAAAGAAAACAACTTACAGCCATAGAAAGGAACTAGAATAATAATTTCCAAGCTTAAAGTATACATTAATACTTAAATCCAGGTCCAAGGCTCAAACATGCCCAAATACATTAAAATCTTTACAATCCAAGTTCATCCAACCCTAGTCTAGCACTAGCGCGAAAACAATCACAAAAATTCAAAAACTAGACTAAGCTAGCCTGTACCAGTCTCACGCCTTGCTCGCACCCCCTGTAAGGAAGACAAATGGCGTGGAATGGGCTAAAAGCCCAGTGAGGTTCCAAATAACAAGTTGACCATTTTTAGAAGTACAAATATCAACGTAGCAAATTAGCGAGTATAACAAGTCAAGAAAATGAGCAATAACGCCTCAAGTAGCAAATCTCAAAATGAACGAGTGTAAAGTGTTTTGTTTTCAAAAGAAACAAGAATCCAATAAGCAATAATCATGTCAAAGTATAAGGATACGGATGGCTCTCAGGAGCCAAGTTCTCATTGCTTCACCAAAGCTTGATCAAATAGTAGTTGACACTCCGTCAACTTTCAAGCTAAGTAACCAGTCCAGTAGAGCACCACTTAACTCCATTCTCCATCCACCAACCAAACCTCTTACCGGGCCCGAACTCCACAATAAACATTGGTGGTAATACTCGAGTATACCGATTAGTCGAGGATATAACACTCCACTCGACATCACTAACTACCCATGGTTCGTTATCTAATCGACCAAACCCTTGTCGGCTCAACTCGATTAACTAGCCAGTGGGGTTTGGATCCCCAAGATGTCGATGAGATAACATCTTCAATCGGCTGAATCAAAATAAAAGTACGAAGACGGGAATGAGAGGCACCTCCCACTCGGATTGAGTGTGGTACATACTGCCGCTCCGCACTTACAACTCAAGTACAAGTATATCAAGTTAATTGCAACAATAAACAAGTATATACCATCTTAGGACAAGTGCGATAAAGTACACTCTTGCTCGATCAAACAAATCACATATCATTTATTTACATTGATCAAGTATTGAAAATAAGTGTCCAATTCAACCAGGTATTTGGAAGCACTCACCAAAATGTAGTGCTTTTCAAAAATCACATTCAGGTCCAACTTCTTGGTTGGAGTCCAAATCTGCGATAAAATATCATTGACAAGTAAATGCAACTCATTTAAGTAGTATTCAAGATACTTATCAAATCCCGAAAAATTTATGCTCGCTCGTTTAGTATTGGTAAGGAAGCGGTTAAAACTTTAGAACTCCCATTGGAGTCGAAAGAACGAGGAAAACGTATTTCTATTGATTATTACTTTCATTTTCCAAGGGTACGAGTTTCCAGCAAAATTTTAGCTTATATACCCTGACTAAAGAAAACTCGAATACCATAGGCGATCCAAGTCCAACTTGACCTCAAATCCCTATTGAAGTCGCGAGTATATCTACCTATCTCTCGAGTGCAAATTTAGGCAGCACGCCCTTATTTTTACCTATTTTCAGCCATTTATGGCTTCATTATTTTCCTCAATCAGCCCCCAAAAATACACACAAATAATCTCATTACAATAGCCGTTCAATAGGCTAAAAGTCATTCAATTACAAAACTAAGCTAGAAAAGTGAGCGAAAATAAGGTTTAAGGCAAAAAACAAAATGACAGGTTTGACATCTTTTAGCGTATTGGTCACAATCGAAGCTATGCTTATTGGATTTCATTGAGTTTTATACCTTTACGAATCTAAGACAAAGGGCTACAACTTTCATGAAGACCACTCAATCCGGTTCACAATTTATCTAGGTAAAAAGTACAGATTACAAAACCAGAATGTCCTTGTCAGTACGGTTGTCAGTACTGAATTCAAATGATGATAACTCAGGCTACAAAAGTCCGATCGAGGCGTTTCTAGGTGCGTTGGAAAGCTAGGACATATCACTACAACTTTCATGTTTTGGACAAATGCTAATTTGATACGGATCAAGGTGAAAAAATGTGGCCAGAATGATGAAATGTCAAAACTGTCCATAGAACTCTACCTATGGCAGTCAAGAGTATTTTTGTCATTTTATGTTCTACAGTACTCGAATTGAGCTGAAATTTTACAAGCAGATATAAAACATCATTTCCTACAACTTTTATGTTTTGAGCTAAGCCCAATTCGGCCTTCATCATGGCCAAATGAAACTGGTCAGAACAGAGTAGTACAAAAACTTAAAGCTGGAATTAATGCATTCAAGTGATAATCTTCTTATTCATGTATAAAACCACTACTACCACTCCCTATCTAAGCTTATTCACATCATATTCTAGATAAATAACACTAATAAAAATAGAAAATTACAAACCCTAGGTGAAAATTATAAGTTAATAAGCCAAACCATGAAATCTTCTATACAATCCACCACAATCAAGCCATGCTTTGCTTAAATTGCAAAATGAGAAAGAAACAAGGGAGGTTTCTAGTATAATACCTCAAAATCTCCAAAATAACTTGCGATACAAGAACTTTCTTCCTCCCAAAAGTTCCACCAAACTCACCTCCAAGCTTCCCCAATGATTGATCGGAGTAGAATCAAGTTTTACGGTAATTTTCTCAAGAATCAAGCAAGCTCTCAAGTTGGAAAAATGGAAAATTGTCTCTCTTCTCTTTTTCCTCTCCTAAGTCACGACCAAGCATGAAGAAAATGAGGTGTTTTTGGTTCTATTTTACAAGATAAAGACTAAGGATAGTCTTGGTCAAAGGTCTTGGTCAAAGGTTTTGGTCAAGACCTTGGTTGGATTTTTGACAAATGGCTTAATCACAAATATTTCCACCAAAATATCTCTCTTTTTCTTAGTCAATAATGGTGGCTGACTTAAGGGTTAATTAAGAGCTTATTAGCTCAACTAAAACAAGGAGATTAAGGTAATAAAGTAGTATTCAAGTGATGCACTCAATCGGTAACGAACGGTACATATCGGTTCAACCCGTTTTTTCTTATTTCGCACGTACTAGGGTTTTCACTTACAATTCAGTAACTTATTCTTATTACTTCTAATCATACACTTAATATCATCTAAAACTCACTCTAAATCACTAAATTTGATACACACTCTGTACCAAATAATTACACTACGAAAAGACGTAAAAACCCTAGTTTACCTTAATGATGAAAATAAAGGAAAACATGAGGGATTCCAAATAAAGGAAAACATTGAGGAAGTGAATGAGCAGTAAAAATATTGTAAAATAATGGATTCCAAATAAAAGGGAATTTTTAAGAAAATATGAGGGATTTTACAAGTCTTCACAATCACACTACCAAAATGCACACAAAAACACACACCAAAACCCTAGTATGCACAAAAACCCTAATTTATGCCATTCCTTTAGAAAAATTATAACTTGAGTTATAAATATCAAAAATTTATATAACTTGGCTTGTTAAAAAGTAGACTTCAAATACTAAGAATCTTTAGAAGACACCTCAAAGAGATTTAGTTCATAAGTTGGTCCAAATTGAGCCATAAGCTACTACAACATTCCTATGTTTACTCATGTAGGGCAGAATTTTCAGTCAACTTTGCCAATTTTCTAGAATTTATAGACATTGAATCAAACTCTGAATTTTACACCGTAGGAAGCCCTCTGAGTCTAGTTTCAAACGCAACAAACGAAACTCAATTCCGACTTTCCTATACGAAGTTATAGTCAATTTTCCAAAGCTGTGCAGAGCCTCCTGCGAAAATTTCTAGATTTTCTAACAACTTGAGATTATGAAACTTTTCTTAACAAAATTCACTTCCTTGGCTCAAATTCAACCATTAAAGCAACCAAGAATCAAAGGCAAGTGAGTTCACATAAGGGTTATAAAGACAAGTGAATTTTCGGGGACTCACATTTCCCTTACTCGGCAGTTTGTGACGGATGTAGCTGTTGAACTTTGTAGACAAGTTGAAGGTTGTTATACAATTGAAGTTAGAAGAGTTATATGGCAAACTTTGAAAAATTTGTGCTATCTTTTGAGGTGTGAGAATTATGTAAACTTGCATACTCACTGTGGTAGGATGTAACTTTGACTCGTAATGCTGCTGTTATTGGCTGTGTCTGGATCATTTCATGTGACAGCCCCACCTCACCCTAAGGCGAACCAAAGGGTTCGGCGGACCACCTGCCCAACTCTCGCCGGGTCTACGAATTTGGAACAAACGGAAACCCTACCAAACGCTCAAAGGAACTTCGAGAAGATAAACATTTAGAACCCAATTGAGCCGAACTAAAAGATACAATCAATCTTTGGTACAACGTTCCCACGAAAATCAAAACGAAATAGAAGTGCCGCCAGGACTACTAAGCTAATTACACCTTGAAATACTTGTTCCGAAAGATAATACAGTGCTCGAGCACTACAACGACCGATAAAAAAAACAAAACGAAGAACGAAAACAAGCCACTGATGAACAGTGACTGCCACGTCACAATCCAACCAAGTACAAGTAAACTTTGTCTAACATGAGAGAATGTACATTCCCAAATACATATGTCACATAAACATGAGGAAACACTTTAAAATATACATATTAGTAAGTTTACAAACCCAAAAGGAAACAGTGTACTAAGATACATTTAGGGTTTCCAAATTGTCGAGGAGCTATACCAAAAGAATAAAAGAATTTCTAACTAGCTCAACTCATTCTTCAAAACATCAAAGTTCCAAAAGATGGTTCCCTGTAAGGAAAACAAGGATAACGGAACAGGGTGAGTTAGAAGTTCAATGATGTACAAAAAGTATAACAGTAGAAATCATGAGAAAATACTTTTAGGGCACATATACACATCAAGTAAGAGAAATGAACGAACACCACAATTTAAAGGATACAGGTGGCTCTCAGGAGCCAAATCCCCATTGCAATACTTGATCCAGCCTCATTGACCATCCGTCAACGTTTAATGAAACACTCATGTCCGTAGACCCCTCATACGCCAAAATCCCGTTCACCAAACATAGCCCTTACTGGGCCCGAACGCCAAACAAGAACAGGAATGGTACTACTCAAGCATACCGGAGATCTAGAGTCTCCAATGTCCAAAGATTTCCCAGGAACAGGCACCCATGGATTGTCAAATTTTATCGACCAAGCCCTTGCTGGCTCGATCCAATTGACTCCCCATGAGGTTGAGCTCAGATTTAACAGGAAGGTCGTTGGATGCACTTTCAAACGACATTATAACAGGCGCAAGTAACAGATTCAAGTATATACAGGAAACAAGTCATACAGGCCAGAGAACGAGTGCGATAAAGTACACACTCGTCTCGTACAAAATAAACAGTCGGTAACGACATTCAAATAGCAATTTGCAAGTACAGATAACCAGTTTAGCAATGATTCAGGGGAGTGGTACACTCACCAGTTAAAGCAAGGATACTTCAAAAGTTTCAACCAAAGTAGGGCTCTAATCACCAAGAAACCCTAGAATAACCAAGGTAAACAATTATGGTTCCCACAGCCACAAATCCAGTAAATAAAATGCACAAATGAGGCTCGACTACAAGTCGTAGATCTCGCCAAATAATTACTCATGCAAGTGCGCAAAACATGATTTTGGAACGAAAAGGTAACACGAAGACCTAGGGTTCTAACAACCCTAAAAGCCCTTCTTATATATATCCCAAACCAAACCAAACTCGAAGAAATCCAACACTCCCAAATTTTGGACAGCATATCCCCTACATTTTCTTACTTTTCAATCCTACAAGCAACACCAATTCATCTCAAATCAACCACATACACATCATAGACGATAAAATACACCTTTCGGCACAATAAGCACAACTGAAGCTACACTTATCGGATTGAAACGAATCTTCTTGAATTGATAGTTACAGAGCAAAAGAGGATACGGAGATTTGTGTAGGGCCTTAATGTAGAATTACAGGAGGCTTTGGCGGCGGCCCAAATCAACACTTTTACGGAGGTTTTGGAAAAGGCTCAGAGAATAGAAATCTCCAGGGCACAAGTAAGGAATTTCCATGCCAAACGGAGAGGTGCGCCTGGTGGAAGTCAAGGGCTGGCACAGAGTGATCGAAACATGCCCCCCTCTAAAATCAGTCGTGGAGCTGGAGGTGGAAGGTTTACGAGTACACCCAGGGGAGGTACTCCGAGGGGAGCCCAAAGTGGAAGGGGACCCCAAAGTGGTAGGGGCCAAGGGAGAGGCATTCCACAGGGAAGCCAGATATCCGCCCCTGAGTATCATGTGGGTATTGTGGGAAGTCAAACCATACCGAGGATAATTGCTGGAGAAAAGCTCGGAAATGTTTAAGGTGTAGAAATACGGAGTATCAGATTGCTAACTGCCCACTTATCAGTGATGCACAATCGACTGGCCAAGTGAACCCAAAACCGACCAAGTAGGAGGGGCCAGGTTGAGGGTGCCAGCCAGAGTGTACTCTTTGGACCAGTGATCGGTACCTGAGCCGACGGAGGTAGTGGAAGGTACTATTCCTGTTTTCCATCGTTTAGCCAAAATTTTGATAGACCCTGGTACCACCCATTCTTTTGTTAGCCCCACCTTTATGCTTGGAATTGATGTGAAAGCTGAAAGATTACCATATGACTTAGAAGTAAGAACACCTTCGGGTAATCAAACTTTGCTTGCGAATGAGGTGTATAGAAACTGCGATATTTGGGTTGGTGAGCGGAAATTAGTGGTTGACCTCATAAGTCTAACCATTAAGGGGTACGATGTTATCCTAGACATGGATTGGCTAACTCATTATCATGCTCGGGTAGATTGTAGGATGAAGGTGGTCGAGTTTTGCATACCGGGTGAGGCAACTTTAATGCTAGAAGTGAGGGGTATGTTAGCCTCGTCTGCACTCATTTCGGGGATAAGAGCTAGGAAATTTCCTAGTCATGGGGCACGGGGGTACCTAACTTTTCTGGTCAACACCCCAAGAGAAAAGATTAAATTAGAAGAGATGTCGGTGATCAATGAATATCTCGACGTGTTTCCAGAGGAGTTGGCATCATTGCTACCCGAAAGAGAGATTGAATTTAAGGTTGACTTAGCACCTGGAACTATACCCATTTCAAAAACCCCTTATCAAATGGCACCCGCTGAACTTAAGGAGTTAAAAGTTCAACTGCAAGACCTGCTAGAACGGGGATTCATACATGAGAGCGAGTCACCATGGGGTGCTCCAGTGCTATTTGTCAAAAAGAAGGACAGGAGTTTAAGGTTATGCATTGATTATCGAGGATTGAATGCAGTAATCGTTAAGAATAAATATCCTTTGCCCCACATCGATGAGTTGTTTGATCAATTACAAGGGTTGTGGTGTTCTCTAAATTGGATCTTCGACAAGGGTATTATCAATTGAGAATTAGAAAGGAGGATGTACCAAAAACGGCCTTTAACACTCGATATAGGTATTTCGAGTTTGTAGTAATGCCTTTTGGCTTAACCCGTGCCCCTGCGGCATTCATGGACCTAATACATCGAGTATTTAAACCCTACTTGGATAAGTTCGTGGTGGTGTTTATTGATGATATTTTAGTGTATTCGAAGACAAGGGAGGAGCATGAACAACACTTAAGAATAGTATTACAAACCCTAAGATAGCACCAGTTGTTTGCTACATTTAGTAAGTGTGAATTTTGGTTAGAAAAAGTGGCATTCCTAGGCCATATAATTTCAAAGGATGGACTTACTGTGGATCTGGCCAATGTGGAAGCGGTAGCTAAATGGAAACGGCCAGAGAATCCTACTAAAGTACGAAGCTTTTTGGGTCTAGCGGGGTATTACTGCCGATTTATAAAGAATTTCTCGAGAATTGCTGGACACCTAACGAACTTAACAAAGAAACAAGGAAAGTATATTTGGGATGTTAAGTGCGGAGTGGTTTCCAAGAACTTAAGAAGCAATTGACCATGGCTCCAGTGTTAGCTTTGCCCAATGGGAAGGAGCTTTGCCCAATGGGAAGGATAGCGATACGGTTTATACCGATGCTTCGAGGGGTTAGGGTGTGTTTTGATGCAAAATAGAAATGTGATTGCCTACGCATCTCGGAAGTTAAAGCCTCATGAGCAAAACTATCCAACCCATGACTTAGAGCTTGCAGCTGTTGTGTTTGCTTTGAAGAAATGGCGGCATTATTTATACAGGGTGACATTTGAGGTATACACGGATCGTAAGAGCCTTAAGTACTTATTTTCCCAAAAGGAGCTGAATCTAAGACAACGTCGGTGGGTGGAGTTCTTAAAAGACTATGATTGTACGATTAATTACCATCCAGGAAAGGCCAACGTTGTAGCAGATGCTCTAAGTCGAAAGGCTCAACTAGCAAGTTCAATAGTGGGAGAGTGGAGCTTATTAGAGGATGTATGTGAATGGAACCCTCGTCTGGAGCCACATAAAGTTATTTTTGGAAATATTGAGTTGAAGTCGACACTATTAGATCGGATTAAAGAGGGCCAAATGAAAGAACCGACGATACAGAAGTGGGTGGAAAGAGTGAAGAAAGAAGAATTGCCTAACTTTAACCTAGGTCCTGATGGAATTTTAAGATTCTAAAATTGCATCGTTGTACCTAGGGATGATGAATTAAAGAGGGAGATTTTGGAGGAATCTTACCGTTCTAGGTATACGGTGCATCCAGGTAGTGGTAAAATGTACCAGGATCTCAGGAGTTTGTATTGGTGGGATAATATGAAGGCGGAGATTGCCCAGTTTGTACAAAAGTGCCTTACATGTCAACAAGTGAAAGCTGAGGATCAAAAACCGTCGGGTCTGTTACAGCCTCTAGAGATCCCTGAATGGAAGTGGGAGCACATAACGATGGATTTCGTATCAGGGTTACCACAAACTCAAAAAGGTCATGATGCGATCTGGGTGATAGTAGACCGATTAACTAAGACCGCACATTTCTTGCCAGTTAATATGAAATATTGTTTGGAGAAACTTGCCAAACTCTATATGGATAAAGTGGTGAGACTACATGGGGTACCAGTGAGTATCGTATCCGATAGAGACCCCAGGTTTGTGTCTCGATTCTGGCAAAAGTTGCAAGACGCTCTAGGAACTAAGTTGAACTATAGTACAGCATATCATCCTCAAACCGATGGACAATCTGAGAGAACCATTCAAACTCTCGAAGATATGCTGAGAGCCTGTATTGTAGATTTTGGAGGAAGTTGGAGCCAATATTTAACTTTGGTTGAGTTCGCGTATAACAATAGTTATCACTCGACTAGGGTGATTTGTACTTGAATTGTTATTTTAGTGTGAAGGAGCTTTGTATTTTGAGTTGAGCATTAATGTATATTATAAGTTTGAATTGTGATATTATTTATTGTTCTATGGATGTAAGTTAATTTCTCGAGGTACGAGTGAGTGAGTCCTGACAAGAGTTGGGCAGGCGACTCGCTAAACCCTAGGGTACGCCCTAGGGGGAGGTGGAGGTGGTTACAGCTTGTTGTTAAAATTTGCACACGAAAATAGGGAGAAGATACTATAAAATGTTTTACTTGAGATTATAGCCAATTATCATGAAATTTTTTAAAATAACATGAGAGTTTCAGCCCCTCTCTCTCGACTAGTAAAACAGATTTTCCAGCGATATTACTTCAAAATTTTCAACAAAGTTTCCATCTTTTACTTGCTTAAACACCAAACACACAACATACATTCTATCCAACATGAAATATAACAAATAACATGTAATTTCAGCAAATAATTGCACCAAGAAGCCACAAATAAATCTGTCATTAGCTAAACCTAACTTCCAGCAATTTGGCAGTTTAAATACGAAACTTTCTCCACAATTTCTTCATTTTTCACTCCAACTCAACATGCAAAGGGTAGTTATCATGCTACGGGGTATCTTAAGCAGCAATATGAAATTTATAGCCAAGGATTCGAAGAGAAAAGCTGGACCAAGCTCTATTTCCCTCTCTCACCCATGTTGGAAGAGCTTGAGCAGCAATTAGCTTTAAAGACAAGAAATTTCTCCAATAATCTCCTCATTTCATACTCAAATCTAACATGCATGTTAAGACCAATGTATTATGCAATGTATTAAGCCTTAATGTAGAAGTTTGGAACCAAAATTCATAAAGGAAACTGGAAACTTCTTCATTTCTTTCTCTCGGTTGAAGCTGGGAAATTCCAGCAACTTTCTTTCAACATTTCCAACCCAATCTTCCAACTTTTCATGAGTTTTTCAGCTGAGCATCTTATAAGATTTAAGTTAAACATATTCCATGCATTCCTAACATCATTCTCCAAAGAAAACTCTGGTAACAAGCTGCAATTCCAGTTTCATCCTCTCGGTTATGACAGTTTTCTTTGCCAACACTTAGTCAATCACTAAACAGAATTTTCCCTCAGCTAAAACTCATTTTTCCTAGCTAAAATTTAACATGCAGTTTAAGTATTCAATTATACTAGATAAGTAAGAGATTGTTGCAGAATTTTACCTCCTTTTTCCCTTAGAATCTGTAATTGCATACTACTCTAGTTTTCTGCTTTGGTTCCTCAAAATTTTTGCACCAAACTCTCTCTTTCTTCTTTCTTGCTTCACTCTCTCTCGGTTGAGGTTGGTAGGTGATGAAACTAGCAAGATTACTCTCCCTCTCTTTCTTACAGTTTTGGGTTTGAAGAGGAGGAACAACTTCGTACTCAGTTTTCTCTCTTTTGCTCTTCACGGTATTTGCTATCAAAAGAAATAGCTGAGTTTCTTCCTCTGTTTCGGTTTTAGCTTAAGAAACATTGTTAGGTATAGGGCTGCAAACAAGTCGAGTCGAGTCGAGTTTTGGCCGAATCAAGTCGAGCCTTGACATAATTTTAGTAAACTCGAACTCGAGCTCGAGCTCGACGAGCCGACAATTTCAAGCTCGAGCTCGAGCTCGAAAAAAAAATAATTATTTTTATTTTTTAAAAAATAAATAAAATAATATTTTTTTCTTAATAAATAATAAAATATTAAGGATATATATGTAATTTTACTATTAAAATAAAAAATATATATATACTTAAAATAAAAAAAAATATATATATATATATATACACTCGAGCTCGTGAGCTAACGAGCTTAATATATTGAGCTCGATTTCGAGCTCGATTTCGACTCGAGCCAGCTCGAACTCGACTCGAGCTTGACTCGAGCGGCTCGCGAGCGGTTCGATTCGTTTGCAGCCCTAGTTAGGTATTAGGTTGCATGGTAGATTCATTTAATTTCTAGGGTTAAATGGTCATTTGGTTTTAATTTATTTACTTGCCAAGGAGTTGCACTTGTATTAATTTCATGTATTGTCTCAAAACTTTTATCTTGTTCTAATTGGTATTCTCCTAAAAGAATTTTCATGCATTAATCTAGGGTATCTCCATACATTCAATTATACAAAGTCAATTAAACATATAAATTAATCGATTATATGATATATGCAATATCTTTGGTAATATATGAAGATAAAAATAAAAATATATAATATGTATATATATATATAATTTCTCAAGCTCTCACAATAGTACTGTCTAATATAGTATTAAGGGCACAATACCTTTAAGGGTAAAATACACTAAACCTCTATGTGGTTTGCGCAAAAGGCAAGATAACTCCCTATAATTCAAAAATCTCCAAAGAGCTAAATAGACAAGTTAATACAAGATGTAAGCATGCATAAATACTCAAAGCTTGTTATTGGTGATCAAGCAACAACAAGTGATAAGCATGCATAAATAGACAAGTTAATACAAGATGTAACAATTGTAAATCATATTTACTTCATATCAAGTAGCCATAAGCTTCATCTACTTCCTAGATCTAGGAACTTAGCTACTTATATGATAAATGACAAGAAAGAACATAGGTTCATTGCATGAACACATATTGAATCACAAGTAAAAAAGATAGATAAAGAAAGTTTAGCCAAGAAGTGAAGAAACTCCCAATGATCTTCTATTTCTTCAACAAAATGAGTTGTACAATGAAATCTCCGATTGTTCTCACAAAATGTCTAGCTAGAAAGAACAAAAGTAGACTAAAGCTAAGTTCTAATGCTAAAATCTGATGAGAACCCCTCTAATGTCCTAATCTCCCTTTTTTTATGATTCTCACATCTCTAGTGTGAAGAGAGTTAAAAAGTGGTTTTTTAGACAAGACATAAAGCTCCTTTTTTTTCTTCCAAAAGGTCTCTTGAACATCTGCAGCCGAAATTCTTGTCTGGAGTAGAGTTGAAAATTAGTGTGAAAACTGAGCAAGTGGCTGAGCAAGTTGCAGAATTCTGGCTACAATACGTGACCTTGAAATACGCGACTTCAGCTCGCGTATTGACAGCTCGTGTATTCATCTCTGCGAATTTAGCACCACTTCAACTAAAATTATCTCAATGATGGAGGCCAAACTAGTTCTTTGTGCAAAACATGAAAGTTGTAACCCTTTGAGTTAGCTTTCCAATTCTTTAAGAATTATCCAATTTGGAACTCTGTGGACTGAGAAATGACCCAAAATACCCTCAACTAGTCAGAGTTCTGTTTCAGCTTTTGACCATGCAAATGTACTTTTGTATTTTGACTTTTTGACAAGGAAAATGACTGAACTGGACTTCGATATCTTCTTACCAAATGTAGATATATCTCTTAACTTTAAAATGGTGTAAGAATCACCTCAATCCATTGTGTGTAGCTCAAGATGTAGCCAAAATACCATAATATGTCAAAACTGGAAAACTTGCAATTCTTCCCTTGATTATTTTGCACTTCATGTTCTATTTTTATCACTTCAAACCATCATCAATCATCCAATTATCTGCTCAAGTCATGCATTTGATGATTGAATCATTAAACCTACAAAATCATGAAGTTTTCACCATTAAAATCCATAGAAATGCAATTTTTACCACTCAAACCACAAAATGTATATTTTCACTAAAATCCTAGTTAATTAGCTACAAAAGTGACTAAAATATTCTGAAACTAACTAATAAAACACACTTAAAAACACATAAAATATATACTTATCAAGCCACCTTATGCTTTAAATTAAACTAGAAAATGGATGAAAACCATCTATATTACCGAAAAATTTTGAAATGTCTATACTGCCCTCTTTATTTTTTATTTTCTATTTTTCTTCTTAGAAAATAAATACTTTCTTGGATTACCAAAAGTATTGTGGGCTGAAATGATATTTTAAAATATATTTTGTGGGTTTAGCAAAATGTTTTGGGTTAAAGTGAAATTTATGAAAATCATCTTCTTCCCCAAACCATCAAACTAAGAACTTATTATTAAACTCACCATTATCATCGTTACACCACCACCAACTACCACTATTGCATGGCAAATTTTGGAAAAAGCTAACATCCCAAGCTCTATTTTTAGTGTAGATTACAATTTTGATATCAGAGTTGACCAAAAGATAACTCTAGAATAGTTTAATATACCATGAATGGTAATTAGAGCTGGTAAAATTTTTTAAAATTTCTACTATCCACCACCATATGAAATTCCTTTGAAATCGCAAAATACAACAAATGTGTAATTTCCTTTGTATTGGATTCAAGGCCCAATTGTCACAAACCACCCAATTGCTATGAGGCTCATCTCATAAAATTAACTCAAAACCACCTCTTTCCACCTCATCTCAACCACTCCTGGATGCATGCAAAATGGTAACCTTGTCACCACCAATTTCTCGAAATTGGTCTGTTGTATATTGCGAATTCCCATCAATTTAAAAATGAAGGAACCATCCATTCCCCATCAATTATTTTTTGAGTCTAATGGTAGAGAATAGAAAGAAAGAAAAAAGAAATAAGAGAGAGAGAGAGAGAGAGGAGAAAGAGCTTTTGTAGGAGATGAGAGTTGTAGTGTTTGAATATGGAGACTAGAGAATAGAAATAAAAAAAGGGAAGAAAAAAAAATGGAAGGGAGAGATGAGAACTGGAGAAGCAACATAACAATACTCGGCACTTGTTGTCTAGTTTAAAGAAGAAAACGATGGAAGGAAAAGAAACTAAAAAAAAAAAAAGGCAAAAGAGAAAGAATTATATATAGTTATCAAGTTATCCTTCACAAGGCAATTTTATTAACATATTTAGTCTATGTGGGAATGCCAAACTTCCTAATTGAATTCAATTGCTGACATGGCGCCTCCTCATTGGACAATTGGTGGTAGTCTTCCAATTGATTCCAAATTGATGAGGTGTCGTCTTGTGATTGGTCAATTGGTAGTAGCCCTCCCAATTGCACATGAAATTGATGATGTGCATGTGCATGTGGGATTATGCTAAAATTTGGCCTCCTTTTTTGGCCCAACAAAACAAATTAACAAAAATTTGGACTCTTTTTTTATTGTCAAACAAATCACGTTTAATTATTAATTTTTTGCAATTAATTGTTAATCGCTAATTAATAATGTCATGTTTTTGGTCGCCCAACAAATCATATTTAATTAACAATTTTTTGCAATTATTGACAAAAAATTGGTTTCTTTTTTGTGGTCACCAAAAAATCACATTTAATTACCAATTTTGTTCAAATGTTATAAAAATGTCTTTTTTATTTTGGGTTGTCAAACAAACTCACATTTAATTATCAAATTTTTTGCAATTAATTGATAATTAATTAATTAATAATTTCACTTTTTTATTGCCTAACAAATCACATTTAATTATCAGCTTTTTTGCAATTATTAACACTTTTTTGGTTGCCAAATAAATCATAATTAATTATCAATTTTTGGCAATAAATCAGCCAAATAGATGAATACCCAAAGGGATTTGCCACAAACTTTTCGTCGTCCTCCTCTCCCGCATCCAATGCACGTGAGTCACCTATTCTCTAAAGTGGAAGCTATATTTTTTGTTTTGGGTAGCAAAAACAGCATATGTCCAAAAAATTTGGTGAGATGATGAGAATTCAGGGTTCAAGGCTCGAGAAAGTTGATTTTTTTTTAATCAACTACTGCTTTTATTGAATTGCAACAGAGTGTACATTGGGCACCAGCAGGCGGACAGCTATCCAGAGAACTATCCCGAAGGCACTACTGAAAGATGGCGGACATAGAATACCTCCCTAGCGTCAAGAAGTATAGACGATCGGACCGCACCCGGCAGTTGCTGATGCGACGTGCAAAAAAAATCGGACCCCCAACGCAAATTAGCCAACCTGTTGGCTGAGGAGTTTGCTTCCCTAAAGATGTGCGACACTGAAAAGTCCAGCAAGGCTAACAGATGGTGTATCCGATGCAGTGTGTTGCATAAAGGCCACTTCGACACTGTCCCTGAGCGAATCAACTGGACCAGAGGCTGAGAATCCACTTCCGCCAGGAGTCCTTGGATCTCCCGGTCCTGGCAAAGCTGGAGCCCCTGTAATAAAGCCAAACCCTCTGCAATGAGGACCTCCGCGTCCCCAAACTCCTTGTAAAATGCAAAAACAACCCGCCCACTTGAGTCTCTGAGGATGCCCCCCCAGTTGCCCTCCCTTGGGTTACATTGGCATCCGTGTTCAACTTGAAGCACGAAGGTGGAGGGCGCTTCCATCACACCGCTATAGAGCACCGCCGGCGAATGGTTCGAGGCACTAGCTTCGCCCATGGATCCTCAGTGTCTCCCTGAAAATGCGTGGCCGAGAGGATCCCCGCTGTACCCAATTGCCCAATCAAGTGGTCCACCATCTTAATCACCGTGGGCCCCTCGAATCGCGTGCCCTCAAACCTAGCATTGTTTCTGGCTTTCCACTGACTCCATTGGACACACAGCGGGACCACTGTCCGAATGTGATTCACCTTCCCCCCTATGCTAGAGGAAGACCAGGCCAGTAGTATAGACGAAACAGATGAGAATGTAGAGTCAATAATACCGAATCTCCTTCTGAAGTAGCTCCATACCTGGTCAGCAACCGGGCATGTTATGAATAAGTGTCTCCACGACTCTTCCTGCTGCCCGCAGCAGAGGCAACGGGAGGCAACCGGGATTCCAACGCGCTTGAGCATCATCTCCAGAGGTAGTATATCCCTAACAAGCCGTCAAACAAAGAATGAAATCTTCAGAGTCACCACACCACTCAATAGACTTCCGATGACTCCTGGCGTCGGCGTATCGAGGTCCAGGCCGCTTTCAGCGAAAACTCGCCTGTTGTCAACCCCAGCCAAACCATGTGATCCTCTTGGTCCGGGAAGATGTGGAAGTCGCCTATCAATGAGATTACCCAATCAGGGACCCACTCCTTCAGTCTATCTAAGTTCCATCCGTCGCCGCCAAAGAACTCCGCCACCAACATATGGGGAGGGTCGACCATCGCAACAACATCTGCCAGTGGGGAATCCAAGAGCCACCGGTCGTGCTAGAAATCTATAAACCCTCTCCCAATGCACCATCGGATCTGCTGCTCAGCTCTCTCTCGCACCTGCTCCAGGCGTCTCCAGGACCAAGAAGGCCTCGGTACCTGCACTCTAATGGGATGCCGTCCCCGTATTTACTTAGCATGCATGAATTGTGCTCAGATAGACTCCCGCTGCCTCAACCTCCACCAAAGCTTACAGGCAAAGGCTGAGCACATATCCTCAAAAGACCTCAAGCCTATTCCCCCCTCTTCCACCGGATAACAAAGTTTCTCCCATGCCACCCAATGAATGCCCGTGGCCTCCCTCGATTTGTCCCATAAGAAAGCATTATAGATCCTTCCCAATTTAGCAAACACCGCCTTCGGCGGCTGCAACACCTGTAGAACGTACATCGGGATCGAGCGAAGCACATGTCGCAGAAGTACCAATTTACCTCCTGTTGACAGAAGCCGTGTGCTCCAGTGGAGCAATCTGTCTCTCAGTTTTGCAATGACCAAATCAAACAGTATGCAAGACATCCGTCCCCGTGCCACGGGTGCCCCTAAGTAGTTGAGCGGGAAGCTCTGTCTCTGAAAACCCAGTGTCGAAGCCACTAGCGCACATTGCTCCTCCGACGCCCACTTTGCATTAAGGAACGAGCTCTTCCCAGCATTAATCCTCTGACCAGAGAACGATTGGTAGCGCTGAAAGATATTCCCCAAAGCCTGTAGACTGTCGCTCGAACATCTAGCAAAAACCAGGATGTCCTCTGCGAAAGCCAAGTATGGCACTCGGGATCCTGCCGACACAAAGTACCTATTCACCTTCTGGGCAAATGACCTCTGCAGTGTATGCCCCAAGAACTCTGCGACTAACAGGAACAGAGCCGGCGACAGCGGGTCGCCTTGGCGCACCCCTCTGGAGGATTTGAAGAACCCTGCTGGCGAGCCATTGATAAGGACCGAGAACCAGTTGTTGGACAGCGTCCGGAAAACCAAATCTATCGCCCATTCGGAGAAGCCAAACTGCCGCATCATAAAAATGAGGAAGCCCCACTCCACCCCGTCATATGCTTTTTCCATATCCAACTTGAGCATGAGATTTGGCTCCCTCACTCTCCGATCTATATCAAGTGCCAGTTCCTGGGCCAGGAGGATGTTATCAGTGATCCCTCTACCTGGAACAAACCCAGACTGCCAAGGTGAAATTAGCTTGGGGAGCAGTAGGTTAAGCCGGTTGGCTAGGATTTTTGAGATAATCTTAGAGCTGACATTGCAGAGGCTAATGGGTCGAAACTCTTTCCATTGGGACGCCCCTACCACCTTCGGGATCAGCACTATCATGGCACTCGTGAAGGCCCGCGGCTGCTGAGCTCCCTTGAAGAAATCCTGAACGGCTAACAGTAAATCAGAATGAATGATATCCCAGCATCCCTGGTAGAACCCAGCTCCAAACCCGTCCGGGCCTGCGGCACTGTCCACCGGCAGTGCAAACACCACCTCCTTTAGCTCCTCCACTGTTGGCATCCTGAGAAATAGCTTATTCTCCTTCGGGCTCACCGTCGGTAGTGTACCGTCTATCACTGGTGGGGATCTACCCTCCCGTTCAGTAGAAAATAGCTGCGCAAAGTACTGAGCTACGGAGGCCTTGATTCCCTCCTCGTCCTCAACCCACTGCCCGTTCTCCCCTTTCACCTGAGCAATGAAATTCATGGACCTTCTCTGTTTGACCATTGAGTGGAAAAATTTCGTGTTTGCATCGCCCAACTGAATCCATTTAACCGCTGATTTTTGCTTCCAATATTCCCCCTCTAAGGCGAGAGCTCAGGCGTGACGGGCCGGGGGCATTCCCGATGCTGCTCTCGAAACTGGGTCCTGCACCAAGTCGTACTCCTGTTCCTTCTGCTGTAAGTCCTTCTCTGCCTCGCTCACGTTCTGAAATAGACTCCCAAACACTTGCGCATTCCAACTTCGAAGGGCCGCCTTGGTCTGTGACAACTTGCCAAAAAAGCCCACCATTCCGCTCCCCGACACTGGGGTCCTCCAAGCCTCCCTAACTACCTCTAAGAACTTAGGGTCCCTCCTCCATACGTTGAGGAATCTGAACGCCGAGCCACGCCCCATTGAACTCCCACACTTAATTAGTAATGGGGCATGGTCCGACCGCCCGTGCATTAAGTGGGAAACTTTAGTGGTCTGGAATAGTTTCCCCCAGGCCTCATTCACTAAGGCCCTATCCAAGCGTTGCCACAAAGAACCGTTTGTCCATGTGAAAGCCGAGCCATCAAAACTGACCTCCGATAGGCGACAGTTAAACACTATGTCATTGAACTCCTCCATGTTACGCAAGTTTGGGGGGGCTCCCCCCAGCCTCTCCTCTGCCTTGGAGATGACGTTAAAATCCCCCACAACCATCCACGGCCCGTCCAGCCTCCCGGCAATCTCCTCAATTGCCCTCCATAGGGCTCTCCTCCCCACCCGTGTGCACTTTGCATTTACTGCTGAGAAGTGAAGAGTGGTCCCAACCCATGTCGCCTCCATATGGACCAATTGGTCCCCCCATTCCTCGAATTCAAGTGTTAAAGTCTCACTCCAAAGGACCCAGATCTTGCCTTCCAAGAACGCTTGGGCTCTAGAGAAACACAGACGTCGGGAGATAATGTCGAGTTGTCCAACGTCCGTCATTGGCTCCAGCAAAACCAACAAGCAAACAGAATACTGTGAGCATAATTTCTGGAGGAACCGTTGAGACGCAGCCTGGGAGATACCCCGTATGTTCCATACCATTATAAAAATTGACCTAATCATGTGGATGTGGAAGAAGAAGGAATTTGTGCACGAAACTGCTGCAGCTTCTTGGCGTAGTTTGTGGGCCTCCCAGATTTCCTACCCAGGTTGTTGAGAAGCTCAACATCCTTGGCATCGATGACCGCCCCGCGTGGGAGATTATTTTCCAGCAGCTCAGCACGACGAATACGTTTTTCCAACCCACCATGAAAGCTCAGGTTTCCAATTGACACCCTCGGACCAATGCCGCGCTCCAACGATTTCCTCCTGCCCCCTGTCTTCACGCGCTGCGCTGGGGAGAGCCTCCCCACCGATTGACTTCTGCCAGGCCAGGATTTAAGGTCTGAACCAGCTCCCCTTCCAGGTCCCCAAGTGCCGCAAAAGCATTTGAGAGGCGAGCTGCCCGTGCTTGCTCGGTATCTCCCATTGCCTCAAGGACTGGCAGCTGGGCCGAGGGAGGGGCCGCTGGAGAGCTTCCATCTATCACCTCCTTAGACCGCTGCCCCCCGTGATCAGCCTCTAGCTCCTCTCGCAAAATCCCCTGCCATTCCAGCGTCGGACAGGCGCTTGCGGCTAGATCATCCTCCTTGCTTCTCCGCAACCCAGTCTGGTTGTCACGCTGGTGAAGCTCCTCCCCCGCTGTACAAAGCCCGGAGGCACCTCCAAGGACTGGGTCCGCCACAGCCACCGCTTCAGCCTCCTTCGCCCTCCTCTGTACGTACACCCGAGCAGGTTTCGAAATCTCAGCGTGAAGCGGCGCTGGCTTCAATGTTGGATGTTTCTTCGCACAACCATCTTCCTTATGGCCTACACAAACACAGAAAGGACAGAAGGCAGGCCATGATTCGAACTCTACCCGTTGCCAAAACCCAAAGTCCTCGTCACCTATCCAAATTCGCTGAGTCGGCGGTGCCGCAACATCCACCTCTACCAAGACACGGGCCACTGATGGCCTGCGCAGTTCACCCGTAGCCGCATCTAGTTTTAAGAACCGACCCAACGCCGACGCAAGCTTCACTAACTGACCCTTCGCGAAGAAAGGCAGGAGGAGCTTTGGGAAGACTGCCTAGACCGGAACAATGGAGCTCTCCTGGTTGGCCCTGAACTCCAAGGACCATTTAGAGATGACCATAGCAGCAATCCGGACATACCATGTGCGGCGGCACAGCAATCGTGTGTAATCTTCTTCCAACGCTGGCCGCAGGAGGACATGTTTCGCATCCAAAAGCCCTACTGGACAGTCCCCCTTCAATCCTTGTAGACACCAAATTTTGAGTGAAATTTCATTTACTATTTATTTTTTTAGTTTTTATTTGTCGTGCTAGGATTATTCACTTTTTTAGTTTTTAGTTCTTATTTTATTATTTTATTTTTAAGTTTTAGCATAGAATTTCTCGGAAAAAAGGAAAAGCATTAAAAAATTATGCTTTAGTTGTTTTGATTTAAATTCAATGTTTTCTTGGGAAAAATATGAAAAAAAAGAGGGGAAACCCGATTGCGGGTTTTGTGCTATTTAAGAAAAAACAAGAAAAAAAGGGAAAAAAAGGAAAAAGGAAAAAGAAAATTAGCATTTCATCTTATCTTTTATGCTCAGTTTTGCTTGAGTTGTTATTTTCCTTATATTTTGTTTTTATTGAATTATTAAAAAAGACAAAAGACCAAAAAAAAAAAAAAATAGAGCCGCATGCAGCGGCGTGAAAACCATACCATTTGATGGCTATCGGATGGCCTGGGGTTGGAGAGAAATCTCCTCTTCCATCCTCACCCTTGAGGTGAGGGTTCGTCTGGTATAAATACAAGGAGAACAGCAGCCGCAACACAGAAGGGGATTGCAGTTGACGGCCGAAAAATCAGAGGGAAAATGACGGCTGGAGTTTGAGTGTCAGGACAGCTTTGAGAAAAAACGAGAGGCAGAGGTGGAGAGTGTTGAGAGGTAGTTGGCGGCTAGGGTTGATGAAAAAGAAAAGCTGCGGGCTTTGGGGAGAAAGAGCTAAGCAGAGTTGGCGGCTGTGGGGGTAGAGAGAAAAAACAGAAAGGCTACGGAGAGTTTCTTGAAAGGAGCAAAGTTATGGAACAAGAAAAAAAAAAGCAAGAGGAAGACCGTGACCAGAAAAAGAAAAACAGACGAGAGGGAGCTGGGGAGTTCGAAAAAAATGAGAGAGAAAGCTGGAGAGGAGGAAGGAGGTCTGAACCAGAAAGGAAAGCTTCAGCAAGAAAACCAGAAAAGGAAAAACGCAGGGAATTCCTCTGCGAAACCCGCAACAAAGCTGATCTTTCAGCCTGCCTTCGCAAAGATCTTCTTCCCCGACCCAGCTTTATTCGTGAAGCCATCAATTTCTGCTCAATCTGCAAAGGGATGGGAGCGATTTCTGTCCAGGAAAGCACCACTGGAGGCTCGTCAAATTTGGCCACAAACTGGCGCCTTCATTAATCTTGGAGCATCAGCGACGAAGCTTGCGTTTTCCTTTCTTGAATCAGAGCGACTTCCTGGGGCGTTGTACATTCATATTACCCCTCTAAGGTAACCACGGGTCCTCCTTTTTGATAGTCTAAACACCATTTTTTATGAGAGTTCAAATCCACAAGACATGAGTCTTGCGTTATTTGCTGGCTGTCAATGTTTTATGGTCATGGTTGTGACTTCATCGTTCAGATCCTCATGAACATTAGTTAAGTACTGGTTTTTTCAATCATCTGATGCATTTTCGTTAGTCTCTGATGGGTTTTGACGGAGGAAATGAGAGGGTAATGATGATAATCTTGCAATTATGAATCAAAAGCTTAGTTCTTTTTCCTTCCTAGTTTCTTGTCAATAGCTCTCGACATGAATTGCATGACCTTGGCTGACTGCAACAATGATAGCAGAGTTCTTTTTTTTTTTTTGGGTTGCTGAAACTTTTGGTCTATCTGAAGCTTGAAATCTGCTTGTTGTTTGATTGTGGTATCGTGCATGAACTTGCCGCAAGTTCTCTTCTTTCTTTCCTGCATTTCCACAGCTAGTAGCATGCTTGGATCTTTGGGGAATGGACAATTTTGCTGGGGGTTTTGAATGGGTTTTGATCAGTTTGCTTGACCTTTTATGGTGATAAATTGGCAAATGGTTGGCTTTTGTTGGAGTTCATGCGCGTAAATGGTTGCTGTATTGTTCAGTGTCGGAAATTGAAAAAACAGCAACCAGAAATATTGTTCATGAGCTTTTTGTGCATTTTCTGGTGAAACACGCATGGTTTGAAGCTGCAAGAACCTGCAGCGGAAATTCGCAGAAGTAAAGAAGGTTTCAGCCTTCGTTGCATGCATGAATCTATTTTTGCGTATTGCACTTCAGTCCCTCTAAATTACCCATAATGCTGCTATGACCTAATCAATTGAATAATTTCCTCAATTTGGTCCTTGGCAGTTTTAATTCTACAACTTCATTGCTTGTTGCTTCAATTAATTATCATGCTTTGTTTAGATTGCACTTAATGCATGAGTTTAAAAACTTTGCGTCCAAGTGAGCTTGTGTTTACCTATTCTCTTTAATTTTCCCAAATAAATTGGTACCTTGACCTTTTCTTTTATTTTGGAGGATAAATAAGTGATTTCACTCCATTTAGGGCATCAACTCAAGGGAGGTATAACTTCTTTTATCTTTTTGTCTCTCCCCTATTGATCCAACGTGCTAAATGAGAATTGCATGCCTACTTTGCTTTCCTTGCTTTTCCTTAATTCCCTTCATTTATTTCATTTTCATTCACTTTTGCTTAAGTCATCCTTTTATTTATTTATGGGGTATGTGTACACCTCTTGGCTTGTAATAGATAGGGCTTGGAGAGCATTTTTGTCCATTTTCCCCCTTCCTTTTTTGTTTTAGTTAGCAAATGTAATAGGTTCATTAGCTTGATTGCTTGCCTTTGTTGCTACGTGTTAATTTGCTTTATTAGGCTTTTGCATCTAGTCGAGCATGCTAAGTGTTATGTGCTATGTGTTTATATGTGATTGGCATGTCTACTTGCTTTCTATAGTCATAGATGAATATGATGGATGAATGCACGTCACCACACTAGTCCAACGCTAGTTGTAGCTCATGGTCCCGTTTTCCACTAGTCCAACGCTAGTATGAATTCATAGATATGGGCTAGTCCAACGCTAGACCCTTAGGGATTCCCCTCGCTAGTTCATACTTGCATGTTTCACTACATTTCATGCATTTTTCTTAGTTTTCTAGCATTTGGCATGCCCCTCCAATCCTTTCCCTTTCATTTTAGGTTTTTGCATCTTCATGCTAGTTATAGGGTACATTTGCTTGAGAGTCCCCTTTCGATAAGGGAAACGAGCGAGTGTGGCTACAAAATAGCCTTAGCACGCTAGTTCTTCCTTCTAATCAAAAGGAAAATTAAAGTCGTGAAATTAGGAGTCATTTCCGTACCCGACTTGATGCATTCCTCTAGGTTCATGCACTCTCATTCTTATCATATCACTTCCTCACTCTTTTATTCACATTTTCTCACAACTTATATTTTTCTCAATCCACATGCCATGTTTGCACATTTTCCTTCTCTTATCATTTGTTTTCTACCTCACAAATTGCACCCAATTGCACTTATATGTATCTACTATTATATTTTCATCCATTTGCACACAAACACCTTTATTTTCCCAATTTGCACACATGCACTTGTCTTACATTCGCACACATGCACGTTTTCTTACATTTTCACACTTACACTCATATTTGAGTCTTCCTTTGCATCATTCGCGACCTCTATGAGGACTTTCCTCATTGGCCACCACAACTCATGTGGTTGGGACCAAAAAGCCTCGTAAGAGGCATTTCAGATTTAGGATTGCATTTCTTTTTCATATCCATTAGTCATATCCAACATGCAACGCATATTTTGGGTAGAAGAATTAGGAAACGTGGGGCTAAATCGCGCAACTAGCTTTGGCTAGGGTAAGGGAGTGCCTTAGGCTTTGCCTTTGCCTTCTCCCTTATCAAATGTGACCCCCGATCCCTTTCTTTGGTTACGTAGACCTAAAAGTTCTTAAAAAGGGGTTTGTTTACTTTGCTTTTCAAAAAATCATTTTTGGGTGACTTGGTACACCCTAACTCTATACCAAGTGGCGACTCCATTTTCCATTCAAAAACCCTTTTTTGAACTTTGTTTGGCCAAATCGTCGCATTTTCAAGTCCCACGGCCTTTTATTTTCATTTTTACACACATATTCCACACACTACTTTCACACCACTCAAAAAGTGGGGCGCGACAGTTGGCGACTCCACTGGGGACTTCCTAAGTGGGTCCAAGCATTTGATTTAAGCTATTCTTTTCCTTTTTCTACCTTTTTTATGCATAGCATTTGGATATTAGGATTGCATTTTTTTCCTTTTTTAGGATTTTTGCATCTCGCGCGTATCAACTCACTTCCTCACACATTCGCCTACGATTGTTTTGATGGATGGATGGTTTATTTATATGATTCCGCGCTTTGCATTGCATTTGGGTGGGGATATTACTCTAGAGCCTCGCGTTGGTTCTTGATCCCTCCCCTCCTAACGAGCACTAGCATACGTGCATACGCTTTAATTTTTCACCCCTCATTTATTTTTCTTTTAGTGGCTTGTCACGCCACTCCACCCTATTAGGATTTTTAGGTGACTCACTTGGACTTGTGATCGCGACACGATGTGTGCGTAGCATGATCCGAGGGGTCACTCAATCTTCCATTTTAAGCTTTGGGCTCATAGCCTTTAGCTTTTAGTCGAAGGTTGAGGATTTGCGATAGATTCACTCATGACATGTAGCCGTGACACGATGTGTGCGTAGCAATATCTGGGGAATCGCTCGAGCCACCGACAAAGAACCTTGGGATTGATGACCCTTGGTTTCCAAGTCTGAAGGCTCGGGGACCTAAAACCTATCGAGTCTAGATGCATTAGTGAGCCCCAGCCTCATGTATCCATGATAGTTTACCTAGGGTAGAGTCTGCCTTACCCTATTAGGGACACTATTCACGAGGGGAGGGATCCAACCCCTCTTTGCCTTTTATTGCTTTATCTCTTTGTATTGCCTTGCTACAATGTGTTATTTGTATTTATCTATTGAACTAACTTTTCTTGGTTTTGTGTCTCCATTGCATTCACAAACCCTAACAAATAAGAGGTCTGACATGACCTTCTTTTAGAACCTACCCTTGTAGATAGGCTGTTGCACGTTTAAAGATTTTGGTATATTGCATTCATGGATTAATAATTGCATATCATTCTAGGCCTACCTTGGCGTATAAAGGGTCCTTTTAGGTCATGACATCATTTAAATTGTATGTTTTATCGCTTTAATAAACTAGCATCATGCATAAACCCTAGAAAGGGAATGCCATTTAGGGGATCCCGCGCTAGGAATAAGCCACCTTATGTCTCGGATACTTAATCCAAGGAGACTTGCACGTTTACATTTTGTACCATCCAAAGGGGTAGTGCACAAGATAAGGTATGATCCGATCATTTTCATAGAGCAATCTTTGGAATATGAGCGTTTAATAATCACTTTTTGGCCATTTTATCAAATTGGTAAAAATCCCTTGCAAAAAGGACATTAATTTGAAGAAATTCACAAATCATTCCTCGCTATTGAGACGATAAATAAACTGAGGCCAAAATTTGATTTTAAAAGGCTCATAGACTAATGCATCGCAATAAGCCGTCAATTCCATTCAGTCCATTGGATCATGTTATTCACCAATTACATCCAGTCCATTTTATCAATTTGTTCATTTTTAGGGCAACCTAGTCGATTTTGGATTCATTTGACTAGTTTATCCATTTTAGGGCAATCTAGTCAATTTTTGAATAAGATCACCAATTTCATTCAATTCATTTGATTAGTTTACCCATTCTTGGGTCAACTCAATCAATTTTGAATAAATTCAAATCATCAGATTCGTTCAATTTCATTTGACCAGTTTACCCTTTTTAGGGTGATTTAGTCAATTTTCCGATCCATTTGACCAGTTTACCTATTTTTAGGGCAATCTAGTCGATTTTGAATAGATCACTAATTTCATTCAATTCATTTGATTAGTTTACCCATTCTTAGGGCACTCTTATCGATTTGGAATAAATCATCAATTTCGTCCGATCCATTTGACCAGTTTACCTATTTTTAGGACAATTCGGTCGATTTTGAATAAATCATCATTTCACTCGATCCGTTTGATCAATTGATTTCATTCAATTCATTTGATTAGTTTAATTCATTTTCAGGGTTATCCATTCAATTTTCAATAAATAATCAAATTTCATTCAATGCATTTGACCATTTTACCCCTTTTGCACATTATGTGTTGATCAAAACAAGCAATTCATTCGGACTTTGTCCTCATTCTTGGGACAAGTGTCCCCTTCCCACTCCAATTGGTCAATTTTTCAAATTATTTTTTCGCTCCCTTAGTTGATCGGACTCATCAGGTATTGTATGATGCCTACCCTAGAGGATTGCATCCTCATTCTAGGCTTACCCTTGGCACAAAAAGGGCTCCCCCATAGGACATGCATACCGATTTTACAATTTTGCTTACTAACTCTGGGTATTTTTCTTTTATTTTTTCCCCCTTCCCCTGCATTCATAAAAATGTTCCAATAAAGCGGAAATATTTTTTCTATAATCTGATAACAATTTTGATCCGATAAAGTCTGAAAGGTAATACCTGATTCTTGGGCAGACCTTGCAATGAAAACATGAAAGATTCATCTGAAAGCTCTAGGCTAAAGTCTCTGAGAGACTTTATAATTGTTTTTCAAAGGAAAATTCTGTTTATACATTTTGTTCCAAAAGAAATGGAGACAAAAGTGTATATATGTAGAGCTGTTTAGAAGTTTTTCTCTTCTCATTTGTATTATAATTGAACGTGAATTTTTGTTTTAAACTTTTTCAACAATAAAGCTTCAGACAATTATTTGTTTTGTATATACTCATGTACATTTCATTCTTTATTGAGCTCATTAAGAGATTTCATGATGAATTTTAAGAAATAAGCTCAAATTGAGATTTTTCAACCTCCTGCCTGAATATTCACACTAGATTGGTGATCTGAACTACACAATAAGAGTGCTCAAAATTAAAAGAGGTCACTCAAAAGACTCAATGCAATACCTCTTTCTCTTTCACTGTACAATTCATATTTTTGCCCACTTCATTTAACCCCAAAATAAAATCAGTAACATTGATTGATAAATTACAAATTGGGGCAATCTTTGCTTGAAAATGCCCACTGTGTCTAATCTAGTTCAATCCACATCTAAGTGAAAGTAAAAATGTGCATTATTCTTATTTGTTTGGAAAATTTGGAATGATACTTCGAGCATTCGTTTCTCTACCTATACAGATTTTATCATTTGCTCTCCTATTTGAGCCTTAAAAAGAATAATTTCGTTTCAAATAAGAGCCTTAATGATCACTACCCTACATTGGGAAGATTTTCAAAAGGGAATGGATTCTCAACGAGCAATTCGTTTACTCGGTTGTCATGAGGCGTAAGAATGATACTTTGGCCATTGTTTCTGCAACCTAAACACCATTTATCCCTTGCATCCTCATTTGAGCTAAAATTGGTGTTTCTTTTCGAGTGCACATATGATCGCACCCCACATTGGGGAAGGAGATTGGGGAATTTTGAAAAAAAAAAAAAAAAGAAAAGGGGAAAGGGAACCGCGAATTGGGGAAATTTGATTCTACCTGGGTATCAATTTTAAAAAGAAAAGAAAAGAGGGAAAAGGACAAGTTCTGTCCGGTGGATCACTTATGTTTCATAGATATAAATGAGCAAGAGTCTTCCTCAGTCAATTAATTCAGATACATGCAAGAAATTTCGCATTAATGAAAGTTTCCTTTCAGAGTTATTGTAAAGGACGGAACAAAGGTCAGGCCCTCTTCTTTTCCAATCAAACATTCTATCCCTGGTTATCCCTTTTGAGCCTTCAGAATAAATTATTTCGTTTGGCAACCCCTGAGAATCGCAAACCCCACACTGGGGGCAAGTTTGAGTTGAAAAAGGAAAAGTCTCAAGAACTGGAAAAGTGATAATGCAACAAAATCAAAAACAAAAGAAGAAAAGAGAACCTCAGTGCAAAAATAAACTGGGGCAAATTTCAAAGAATGGCAAAAGGCCGAAAAATCAAAAGAAGAAAGAAAATGAAAGAGAAAAAACCTCAATTGAGCATAAACTGGGGCAAATTCTGATTTAACCCTAAAATAGGGTTGGCGCAACAATGCGATCTCAGATTCTTCAAACCACTTTTGAAATCCGTTTTCAAGCCTTAACTTTTCTAAGCACCCCACCTGACCCCATTACAAAAGCCAAAAGTCCTGACTTCTGTTCTTTGCAATGGCCCTGTCAAGAAAATTTCTGATGCCGAAAATTTTAGCTGTATTTCTGAATTGCTTGGATATGGGGTTGACGCTACTCACCATGTGAAAACCCACCAGGTCGAGAAGGAAAAGAAAAGCGAAAAACAAAGCAAGAAAAGTAAATGCGAAAAAAAATCGACTCTGAAACCCCTGGTGAATGATGAGAAAATGCAAACAAAGTCTGAGATCTTTGAGTTCAAAATAAGGGCAATTTTGGGAAAAATGCGATCTTCGGTGCAATGTCCTTGAAAGACTTATCCTTTAACTATCGTTTCAAGCCACATTACAAGCTAATAAAGTCCATCGCTGACTTATTCCTTCATGACAACCCAAAGTGAGGATTATGCTCATAAGAAATCCATCGATCACTCATGATCATAAGGGTATAACCAGTTTTCGCATGTTTAGCTATCGTTTCTACCCATTTATTGCAAGCTTAAAGCTTATATGTTGACTCAATTTTCTTAAGAAATAAGGGTGACAAACTATTTGCTTTCACTAAGATGTGGTATTGAAGGGATTACATACCATTTGGGCACAAGAATAAGACAAATCTTGACCTCCCGTTTCCAAATCAGACATAACGCCCACTTGATTGGTCCTAAAAGAGAGCCAACAGGAAATGGTGACCCATTACCCAAAACACAGATGCTAAAAGTGAGGAAGAAATCTTCTGTAATTTGGTATTACTTCAAGAAATTCATCATGAAATTTTCTTTCTGGAAACATAGTTTCTTACAGTGTTCAAATAAATGGAAAGTCATCCAAACAAGTTTTTGCAATTAAATGGCCCATACTGGGGCAAAATTTTGTTTATAAGATTTCATGAAAACAAGCCCGCACAGGGGCAAATATTTGTGTAGTCCAATTGAGGATTTCGTCAAAGAATCAAATAATGCATTTTTCAAATCAATCACGCTGCCCTTTTCATGCAAATTTGAGTGCATGTAAGCCCCATGTGCAGGTATTCATAGTTGAAATCGACGAAAGAGCATCTGGTGATGTGGAAGGCCGATGCCGAAGAAAGAGAAGAAAGAAGGGAAAAGGGCCCTACACTGGGGGCAAATTATTTTTGAAAAAGATTCTCTCGAAAAATCAGAAAAATTCAAAAGTCAAAAATCAAAAATCAAGTTCAAATTTTTGTTTCTTGGAAAATCAAATTTAATTTCTTGTATCTTGACAAATCAAATCCAATTTCTTGACCAATTGGATGGCAGGACTGGGTCTTATCCCACTGACCATTCACAAAAATCACGTTGGGCTTGGTTTTCGTGCCACCAACTTCACAAATGTCACGTTGAGCCTGGATTTGGTGCCGCCAACATCACTTTATCACGTTGGGCCTGGACTTGGTGCCGCCAACATCACTTTATCACGTTGGGCCTGGATTTAGTGCTGCCAACTTCACAAAGATCACGTTGGGCCTGGATTTGGTGCCGTCAACATCACTTTATCACGTTGGGCCTGGATTTGGTGCCGTCAACATCACTTTATCACGTTGGGCCTGGATTTAGTGCCGCCAACTTCACAAAGATCACGTTGGGCCTGGACTTGGTGCCGCCAACATCACAAAAATCTCGTTGGGCTTGGATTTTGTACCACCAACTAAGGCAGGTTCGGGTTTAATCCCACTGACCAATTCATCACACTGGGGCAAATCTTGGATAATTTTTCAAGCAAGTCTTGTACAGTCTCTTCATACATACCAGTATTTCTCTTATACTGCCACTAGCCGTTGGGTCAGTCCCACTAGTGAGCACTTTATTTTGCATCGCCACTAGCCGTTGGGACTGGTGCGCGTTTCTTTTATTCTGCCACTAGCCGTTGGGTCAGTCCCACTAGTGCGCGTTTCTTTTATTCTGCCACTAGCCGTGGGGTCAGTCCCACTAGTGCGCATTTCATTTGCATCGCCACTAGCCGTTGGGTCAGTCCCACTAGTGCGCGTTTCTTTTGCATCGCCACTAGCCGTTGGGTCAGTCCCACTAGTGCGCGTTTCTTTTATTCTGCCACTAGCCGTTGGGTCAGTCCCACTAGTGCGCATTTCTTTTCATCGCCACTAGCCGTGGGTCAGTCCCACTAGTGTGCACCATGATTTAATTTTATTCAGGTCAGTCCCATGATTTTAACTTTTATTCGGATCAGTCCCATGATTTTTAAATTTTATTCGGGTCAGTCCCATGATTTTAAATTTTGTTCGGGTCAGTCCCATGATTTTAAACTTTATTCGGGTCAGCCCCATGATTTTAAATCTCTTGTTCGGGCCAGTCCCATGATTTTAAATTTAATTTTTATTCGGGCCAGTCCCATGATTTAAATTTTGTTCGGGTCAGTCCCATGATTTAATTTTATTCGGGTCAGTCCCATGATTTTAATGTTTGTTCGGGTCACTCCCATGATTTAAATTTTCTTGTTGGGGTCAGTCCCATGATTTTAATGTTTGTTCGGGTCACTCCCATGATTTAAATTTTCTTGTTGGGGTCAGTCCCATGATTTTAATGTTTGTTCGGGTCACTCCCATGATTTAAATTTTCTTGTTGGGGTCAGTCCCCTTTCAAATTTCTTGTTCGGGTCATTCCCGTTTTAAATTCATGTTCGGGTCAGTCCTGTCTTAAATTCCTGTCCGTTGGAATCATTTTGTGGTCGAATAACACAGGGAAGTATTTGGTGTCTATTTCTTTGTCTCAAGTTTTTCCAAAACTCAGACAAAGAGGGACAAACTGTAGACACCAAATTTTGAGTGAAATTTCATTTACTATTTATTTTTTTAGTTTTTATTTGTCGTGCTAGGATTATTCACTTTTTTAGTTTTTAGTTCTTATTTTATTATTTTATTTTTAAGTTTTAGCATAGAATTTCTCGGAAAAAAGGAAAAGCATTCAAAAATTATGCTTTAGTTGTTTTGATTTAAATTCAATGTTTTCTTGGGAAAAATATGAAAAAAAAAAGAGGGGAAACCCGATTGCGGGTTTTGGGCTATTTAAGAAAAAAAAAGAAAAAAAGGGAAAAGAAGGAAAAAGGCAAAAGAAAATTAGCATTTCATCTTATCTTTTATGCTCAGTTTTGCTTGAGTTGTTATTTTCCTTATATTTTGTTTTTATTGAATTATTAAAAAAGACAAAAGACAAAAAAAAAATAAATAAATAAATAGAGCCGCATGCAGCGGCGTGAAAACCATACCATTTGATGGCTATCGGATGGCCTGGGGTTGGAGAGAAATCTCCTCTTCCATCCTCACCCTTGAGGTGAGGGTTTGTCTGGTATAAATACAAGGAGAACAGCAGCCGCAACACAGAAGGGGATTGCAGTTGACGGCCGAAAAAATCAGAGGGAAAATGACGGCTGGAGTTTGAGTGTCAGGACAGCTTTGAGAAAAAACGAGAGGCAGAGGTGGAGAGTGTTGAGAGGTAGTTGGCGGCTAGGGTTGATGAAAAAGAAAAGCTGCGGCTTTGGGGAGAAAGAGCTAAGCAGAGTTGGCGGCTGTGGGGGTAGAGAGAAAAAACAGAAAGGCTACGGAGAGTTTCTTGAAAGGAGCAAAGTTATGGAACAAGAAAAAAAAAGCAAGAGGAAGACCGTGACCAGAAAAAGAAAAACAGACGAGAGGGAGCTGGGGAGTTCGAAAAAAATGAGAGAGAAAGCTGGAGAGGAGGAAGGAGATCTGAACCAGAAAGGAAAGCTTCAGCAAGAAAACCAGAAAAGGAAAAACGCAGGGAATTCCTCTGCGAAACCCGCAACAAAGCTGATCTTTCAGCCTGCCTTCGCAAAGATCTTCTTCCCCGACCCAGCTTTATTCGTGAAGCCATCAATTTCTGCTCAATCTGCAAAGGGATGGGAGCGATTTCTGTCCAGGAAAGCACCACTGGAGGCTCGTCAAATTTGGCCACAAACTGGCGCCTTCATTAATCTTGGAGCATCAGCGACGAAGCTTGCGTTTTCCTTTCTTGAATCAGAGCGACTTCCTGGGGCGTTGTACATTCATATTACCCCTCTAAGGTAACCACGGGTCCTCCTTTTTGATAGTCTAAACACCATTTTTTATGAGAGTTCAAATCCACAAGACATGAGTCTTGCGTTATTTGCTGGCTGTCAATGTTTTATGGTCATGGTTGTGACTTCATCGTTCAGATCCTCATGAACATTAGTTAAGTACTGGTTTTTTCAATCATCTGATGCATTTTCGTTAGTCTCTGATGGGTTTTGATGGCGGAAATGAGAGGGTAATGATGATAATCTTGCAATTATGAATCAAAAGCTTCGTTCTTTTTCCTTCCTAGTTTCTTGTCAATAGCTCTCGACATGAATTGCATGACCTTGGCTGACTGCAACAATGATAGCAGAGTTCTTTTTTTTTTTGGGGTTGCTGAAACTTTTGGTCTATCTGAAGCTTGAAATCTGCTTGTTGTTTGATTGTGGTATCGTGCATGAACTTGCCGCAAGTTCTCTTCTTTCTTTCCTGCATTTCCACAGCTAGTAGCATGCTTGGATCTTTGGGGAATGGACAATTTTGCTGGGGGTTTTGAATGGGTTTTGATCAGTTTGCTTGACCTTTTATGGTGATAAATTGGCAAATGGTTGGCTTTTGTTGGAGTTCATGCGCGTAAATGGTTGTTGTATTGTTCAGTGTCGGAAATTGAAAAAACAGCAACCAGAAATGTTGCAGTGAAAGGGTATCATAAAGGAGAAAGCTACAAAGCTAGTAATCCTATTCTGGGACTCATTTTTTACATGTTTAGATGTTAAATTCCAGTGGTCTTACTATCTAGATTAGAGCTTTGATGTTTAGTGGAGAAAGTTTGATTAAAGTGTGCGTTTGAATCTGAAGTTTGGGTGCGAAAGTAAAATGGTAGCAAGTTTGAATTGCAGCGAGCATCTTCATGGGTTGCATGATGTCGCCTCGAAAATCCTTGTATGGATGTCCAGTACCTTGGTTGTTTTATGGTCCGGGTTCTAGCATGTTTCATTGAATGTTTTGACTTGATGTTCTGAGCGGAGGTTAAGGATCTCTTCTGTTTCATTCCTTGTTTTCTTGCTTGGGTACTCTCTGTTGGGATCACTAATGATAGACAAGTATGCTTAAATTATGATAAAATTGACAATTCGGGATTCATGTGAGTTGGGTTGGCAAACGATGAGCTTTTTGTGCATTTTCTGGTGAAACACGCATGGTTTGAAGCTGCAAGAACCTGCAGCGGAAATTCGCAGAAGTAAAGAAGGTTTCAGCCTTCGTTGCATGCATGAATCTATTTTTGCGTATTGCACTTCAGTCCCTCTAAATTACCCATAATGCTGCTATGACCTAATCAATTGAATAATTTTCTCAATTTGGTCCTTGGCAGTTTTAATTCTACAACTTCATTGCTTGTTGCTTCAATTAATTACCATGCTTTGTTTAGATTGCACTTAATGCATGAGTTTAAAAACTTTGCGTCCAAGTGAGCTTGTGTTTAGCTATTCTCTTTAATTTTCCCAAATAAATTGGTACCTTGACCTTTTTTTTTATTTTGGAGGATAAATAAGTGATTTCACTCCATTTAGGGCATCAACTCAAGGGAGGTATAACTTCTTTTATCTTTTTGTCTCTCCCCTATGTGATCCAACGTGCTAAGTGAGAATTGCATGCCTACTTTGCTTTCCTTGCTTTTCCTTAATTCCCTTCATTTATTTCATTTTCATTCACTTTTGCTTAAGTCATCCTTTTATTTATTTATGGGGTAGGTGTACACCTCTTGGCTTGTAATAGATAGGGCTTGGAGAGCATTTTTGTCCATTTTCCCCCTTCCCTTTTTGTTTTAGTTAACAAATGTAATAGGTTCATTAGTTTGATTGCTTGCCTTTGTTGCTACGTGTTAATTTGCTTTATTAGGCTTTTGCATCTAGTCGAGCATGCTAAGTGTTATGTGCTATGTGTTTATATGTGATTGGCATGTCTACTTGCTTTCTATAGTCATAGATGAATATGATGGATGAATGCACGTCACCACACTAGTCCAACGCTAGTTGTGGCTCATGGTCCCGTTTTCCACTAGTCCAACGCTAGTAGGAATTCATAGATATGGCTAGTCCAACGCTAGACCCTTAGGGATTCCCCTCGCTAGTTCATACTTGCATGTTTCACTACATTTCATGCATTTTTCTTAGTTTTCTAGCATTTGGCATGCCCCTCCAATCCTTTCCCTTTCATTTTAGGTTTTTGCATCTTCATACTAGTTATAGGGTACATTTGCTTGAGAGTCCCCTTTCGATAAGGGAAACGAGCGAGTGTGGCTACAAAATAGCCTTAGCACGCTAGTTCTTCCTTCTAATCAAAAGGAAAATTAAAGTCGTGAAATTAGGAGTCATTCCCGTACCCGACTTGATGCATTCCTCTAGGTTCATGCACTCTCATTCTTATCATATCACTTCCTCACTCTTTTATTCACATTTTCTCACAACTTATATTTTTCTCAATCCACATGCCATGTTTGCACATTTTTCTTCTCTTATCATTTGTTTTCTACCTCACAAATTGCACCCAATTGCACTTATATGTATCTACTATTATATTTTCATCCATTTGCACACAAACACCTTTATTTTCCCAATTTGCACACATGCACTTGTCTTACATTCGCACACATGCACGTTTTCTTACATTTTCACACTTACACTCATATTTGAGTCTTCCTTTGCATCATTCGCGACCTCTATGAGGACTTTCCTCATTGGCCACCACAACTCATGTGGTTGGGACCAAAAAGCCTCGTAAGAGGCATTTTAGATTTAGGATTGCATATCTTTTTCATATCCATTAGTCATATCCAACATGCAACGCATATTTTGGGTAGAAGAATTAGGAAACGTGGGGCTAAATCGCGCAACTAGCTTTGGCTAGGGTAAGGGAGTGCCTTAGGCTTTGCCTTTGCCTTCTCCCTTATCAAATGTGACCCCCGATCCCTTTCTTTGGTTACGTAGACCTAAAAGTTCTTAAAAAGGGGTTTGTTTACTTTGCTTTTCAAAAAATTATTTTTGGGTGACTTGGTACACCCTAACTCTATACCAAGTGGCGACTCCATTTTCCATTCAAAAACCCTTTTTGAACTTTGTTTGGCCAAATCGTCGCATTTTCAAGTCCCACGGCCTTTTATTTTCATTTTTACACACATATTTCACACACTACTTTCACACCACTCAAAAAGTGAGGCGCGACAATCCTAAAGCTATGATGAATTTTCTGATCTGCTCCATGGGTGGGCGGCCGTACGCGAATCGCCCCACCAGTGCATTGCGGAAAGGCTCCGCTAGTTGAAGCATCTCGCTCCTGGACATGCGCAGCACTGGTTCGCCGCGATACATAGAGACCACGCCAAGCTCGGATCTTGCTGGGTTCGACGCCTCCCCAGCAACCACACTTGCGAAGCTTCTGGTTGGAGGGGCCGGACCACCTCCAAAAGCCTGACCAGGCGGCCAAGAGGCCGCCATGACAACTCCTCGTGTAGGAAACCCTAGACGGTTAGAAGAGTTTTTTCGGATAGTGTATTTTGATTTTAGATTTGCTCGTTATCTACATCCATCCTATCGAGAAAGTTGATTTAGCTTTCACCTTGTCGCGCCCCATTTTAAATGAAAAAATAAGAGTTACGGGTTTATAAAAATGAATTTTGATTTATTTTGAGTGAAAATGAGTTTTTGATTTGTAGAGAATAAATAAAGAAAAAGAGCCTAAAATGGGACTTTAAAAATACGACGATTTTGGCCCAAAATAGTAGTTTAAAAAGGGTTTTTAATAAAAAATAGAAGTCACCATTTGGTATTGAGTTAAGGTGTACCAAGTCACCTAAAATGAATTTTAAATAAATAAAAAAGTAGAGAAAACCCTTTTTAAACGACTCCAAATCTTCGAAAATCAAGAGAAAAGTGTTCGAGAGTCACGTTTGAAGAAAGGGAAGGCAAGAATAAAATCCAATGCACCCTTTCAACCTAACCAGAGCTAGTTGCGTGATTTAGTCGAAAAAATTTCTTAATTTAACCTATAAAACTTATCACATTTGGATGTTAGTATATGAATGCAAACCTAGACCTAATGGCTATCGGAAGAGTCAAAATATCTTTTCAAATCTTGATTGGTGCAAACCACATTAATTGTGATACTCCAAAAGTGAATATTTAAAGAGGTCACGAATATGCAAAGAGTGAGACTTGAAGAAAAAGAAAAGAAAATAATAATATACAAATATACATGACCTAAAGGAATGCATCATAATGGGTACGGGGGTACTAAGATTCGTGACTTAATTTTCCCTTTTATAAAGGAGATACAAGCGTGCTAAGGCTAAGGAGTCATACTCATCTATATCCCATATTCAAAGGGTAATTCCTATCTAATCAAGCAAATGATCTAATCTAATTCTAATTTTCCTAAATGAGATGCAAATCTAAATGTTATATTTTATACATAGGGATAAGGGATATTCATATAGGGAAAATATCATGTAAAAATGGTAAGAGTCATAAAAAGTAGAAAAATATGCATGAAATGTAGTGATTTGTCACACAAATATGATCTAACATGTAGACGGTCCCTAAGGGTCTAGCATTGGACTAACCCATGTCTATAAGTTCTGACTAGCGTTGGACTAGCGAGAAAGCGGAAAAAAAGGCCACAACTAGTGTTGGACTAGTGTGGCGACGTCATGCATTTATTATAATCAAATAAATCATATAAACATAATAAAATCAAGTAAACACATAGAGCACATAGCACATAAACATGATATCTAAATGCAACAACCCTAAGAAAGTGAGTAAACATGTAAACACACAAGCATGCAAACACACAAGCAAATAAAAGCGAATAAATACCTAACTATTGCATTCGGAGACCCTAACTACAATCTAAAGGGGAAAAGAATGAAATAAAATAAAATAATAACCTACCTATTACAACTCGGCATTTAATTGCCTCTCAAATAATCAAAAATTAAATTAAAATAAATATACAAAATTAAAAACCAATAAAGTGAATAAGTAAATAAATAAATTAAACAAAATTCAAAAAAATCAAAAAAATGCAATTATACACATAAAATCACATAGGAGCACATAGGATTTTTAAATAAAAAAAGAAAGTACCTCCCCTTGAAGTAGTAGCTAATTGGGTTTGGATTTACCCTATTTAAAGCTCCAAAAATCAACAAAGTAGTCAATGTACCAATTTAATTAACAAATAAAAGAAATAATATGTAAATAAATGGAAATAAATCATGAAATTGAACAATTAAAGCATTTAAATGAAAGTAAACAACTCCTATTCAAGAAATTAAAACAAGCAAGGACCTAATTAAAAAATTATAAAAGTTTTGGGGGTCAAATTAAAGGAAAATGAGATTAAGGGCTCTAAGATAAAGCCTAACAAACCCAATGCTAAAATCCAAAAAAATAAACCAAATATCCACAAAATATTACCCAAGTCTTTAAATCTTTTGATAAAACCCAAATCAAAACTATAAAATCTATCAAAAATACTAAACCTCAAATTTAATCCTAAAACACATAAATAACCTGTCCAAAAATCATATTAAAGCATGCCAACAAAAATTAACATTTAAAAGGGACCAGATTGACTGATTTTTTCAATTTTTCGGGCTATAGTAGAATTAAGCAAAAATCTAGGGTCAAAATGCAATTTTTTTGAAACTTCATGCAAACCATTCGAAGAAGCTTTCTTCTTCCTGCTGGCTTCCTTCCTCTGCAATTTCATGAGCTCACGGTACAAGTTTTCCTTTGCTAAACATAACTAGAGTCTCAACCAAACATCAAGCATTGATTTTAAGCAACAAAAATTACAGAAATTCAACATCCACACACAAAACCTGCTGCAAAAATTTTATTCAACCTAAATATGCTCATGGGAATAACTCAGACAAAAACCCACTGATTCATTAAACAAACCCAAGTGCAATGGCTTCAACCCATCTTTAATCATATCACCCAAATAATATTGCCCATTCCCAGCAATGCTACTGGCCAGGGAAACACAGCAAAGAAAGAAAGGAAGAAACTTACGGTAACTGAAGTTGGATCCATCGCAAGTCACTGTTTTTCTAGCCAAACCATCTAATCACTGAACATCAAATTACCCTAAAGCCTTTTAAACGCATTTTGAGTCAGCCAAACAAATTTCTTCAAATCATTAGGAACCACAGAGAGGAAATAACAGGCGCACGCACAAGGAGTAAACAAGAAACTGATGCGATGAATTCAAATCTTCACAAAAATATGTTAAAATGACAGGAAGATAAACTAGAGTTACCTGAGAACGCTCACGTGATCAATTGAACGTGAGATATGCCTGAAAATGCGCGTTAATTCCAAGAATGAAGCCAAGATCTTGGTTGCAGAAAATTTCAGCAATGGCAATCTAGCTACTTTGAGCCGCGATTTGAGAGGGTTGGAGACGTTTTTTTCGGATGATTTCTTAACAAGAATTGTTCATGGGTATCTACAGATGGTGCAGAAAGAAGGATCTCGCTCTTAAGGTTGGAGGTTAAGTCAGAATTTATCGGGAAGTGAGCTGGTTCGCCAACCTGGTCGTGGGTTTTGCAGAAAAAATTTTCTGAACTTTTCTCAATTCCCCCCCCCCCTTTTCTCTTCTGTTTTTTCCTTGTTCCGTTTCCTGCTCTCTCTCTTTTGTCCTCAGATTATCTCCTTTCTTGTTTCTCCTTTCTTTTTCCTTTTCTTCTCCTTTCTCCCTTTCTTTCTTTTCTTCCCTGAAGCTCTCTCTTTTCCCTTTCTCTCTGATTTTTTCTTTTTGATCTCTCTTGTTTCCCTCTATCTCTACACAGTCTCTCTTTCCCTTTCTTGCTCTCCCCCCAGATCCTCTCTTCCTCTCCCTCGTTCCTCCTTTTTTTTTGTTCAGCCTTCCCTTTCAATCTCCCCGTAGCCTCATTTCCTCTCGGTTCCTTCTTTTTCTTTTTTTTTCTTTCCCTCCTTGCCCGCGGCTTCCTTCCCCCAGATTTTTGTCTTTGTTTTCTATTTTTTCATCCCCTCTCCCTGAAGCCTCTCTCTTTCTCTTCTTGTTTCCATATTTTTCCGACACTCTCCACCTGTATATACCAAATACTTGATACAAAGACGTAGACACCAAATACTTACATGTAGTTATTCTACTGCAAACTGAAATAAGCAAACATATAAAGGTCAGTGGAATAAAACCGGAGTCTGCCTTAAAATAACATCGGTCAATGAGATAAAAACCTGAGCCTACCATAAAATTGGTTAGTGGAATAAAAATCCGAGCCTACCATAAAATAATATCGGTCAGTAAGATAAAAATTCGAGCCTGCCGTAAAATTGGTCAGTGGGATAAAATTCGAACCTGTCATAACATCGGTCAGTGGGATAAAAATCCGAGCCTGCCATAAAATAACATTGGTAAGTGGGATAAAAACTAACCCGAGCCTGCCGTAAAATTGGTCAGTGGGATAAAATCTGAGCCTGCCATAAAATCGGTCAGTGGGATAAAAATCCGAGCCTGCCGTAAAATTAGTCAGTGGGATAAAATTCGAGTCTGCCATAACATCAGTCAGCGGGATAAAAACTCGAGTCTGCCGTAAAATAACATCAGTCAGTGGAATAAAAATCCGAACCTAACGTAAAATTGATCAATTCCGAACTTGCCATAACATCGGTCAGTGGGATAAAAACTCGAGCCTGCCATAAAATTGGTCAGTGGGATAAACCCGAGTCTGCCATAACATCGGTCAGTGGGATACCGCCGTAAAATTGGTCAGTGAGATAAAATCCGTGCCTGCCATAAAATCGGTCAGTGGGATAAAAACTCGAACCTGCTATAAAATTGGTCAGTGGGATAAAATCCGAGCCTGCCATAACATCGGTCTTCAAGTTTGCAAGATTCTGACTTGCGCTTTTTCATCGATTTCAATCATAAACACCTGCATAGACGGGGGTTTAACATGAACTTGAATTTTTTCCTTGACTCTTGGACGAAATCCCACAAATTTGTTACAAAAAATTTGCCCCAATTTGAACCTATTGGGTAAAATCTCACAAAATGTATCATAAAAGTTATTGCCCAAATTTGGACTTATTGAGCGAAATCTCACAAATTAAAAACTTTGCCCCAGTTTGGGCCCATTTAAATTGTAAAATTTCATTCGAATGACTCTCCATTTATTTGGACAAAACAAAAAAATGTGTTTCCTAGAATTTAAACAAATGATCACATACTGACATGCAATGTGAATAGAAATTACATTTTTCAAATGAAAAAATTTAAATGTCGTGTTTAAATTCATATAGAATATTTCATGGTGAATCTTTCAAAACAGGACCAAATTGTAAAAAAATTCCTCGCTCGCTTTATAATCGGTGTTAAGGGTAATGGATCACCACTTCTTGTTAGCTCATCTTTCAGGATCAATCAAGTGGGTGTTATTTCTGATTTTGAGATGGCTAAAATGGTATTTTATGATCTGCCTTGTTTTTGTGCCCAGATTATGTCTAACTCACTCTGTGACGCCCCCACTTCTCCCTAGGACGAACCCAAGGGTATCCGCGGAACGCCTGCCTAGCACTCGCAAGGACTTGATACAAGTCAAATTCAAACTTAAGAATAAACAACCAAAATAATAAAGGTCGGAGTAAAGAAAAGTCGCTTTCTTAATAAAATATTCAAATTTTACATCATAAGTACCAAAAGTACATCAATTTTTTCTAAAATACAACCACTAGAAGTCGACTAATCAATTACATCCAAACTTCTAATCAAAAGTAATCAGGTCGGCTTCTCCAAAATTTTTCCATTTCGAGCTCCTGTTAAGGAAAACAAACTAATGGGGTGAGCTAAGACTCAGTGAGGTCAAGAAAAAAAAAAAAAAACATGCAAACACATAGTTCAAGTAACAATAACATTTGTACAAGAATTAAAGCTAAAAAGTTCAAGCAATTCACAATTAATAATAAAACATGATTAATAAGGATACGGGAGCTTTCAGGAGCCAAATTCTACTTGCTTTCCCAAGGCTCGATCTAATACCTCCACGTGATGATACTCCGTCAACCGAGTAGGTATTAAGTCCGTAGAAACTCCACTTACTTCCCCCGTCCATCATTTCACCCTCTCGGATCTGTAACCAAACACGCACGAAAAGGGCGATACTCCACGAGTATACCGAACAAGATCTCAAAAGATCAAGTTTTGTTTTTAATATTCTCACGGTTCATCAATCTTCTCAACCAAACCCATGCCGGGTCGAGTCACAAGGTTAGCCGATGAGATTTGGGCGTCCCCCACGAGTACACGTATAAGTCGATGAGATTCACTCCAATCAACATTGAGTCAAACATGAATATAATTTCACGTATGAGCAAGTTAATTATATAATCAAGTAAAAGAGATCGAGTGCGATAAAGTACACACTCGACTCGACAAGTTATGTTCATGTATACAAGTAAGATTAATCAAGTAAACACAACAATTCATGCACTTGACACTCACCAATTCAAAAGTAATTGAATGAGTAAAGCCTTTAGTTGTCCCCTCCAAGATTCTCATCAAGACTCGCTTGAGCACCTGAAGAAATAGGGACCATACATCACTCACTTATACTCACGATCACTTATCATACAAGGAAGTGCATTCGTTTAAACGTAGAACAATGCCACAAGAGAGCTTTACTCTATTGAAATTCAATATTCAAAAGTAAGGGTTTAAAGTCACAAGGAAAACTTGTACCCCCATGAAATCAGGTTTAAAACGGTCTATCAATATCGAAAGGAAGTCAAAAGTTCTCAAAAGTTCATTTCCTAAAGAATTAGAAATTTTCAGTTTTGCGCGACAAAACTTGGAAAATTAAATCTTGAGTTTGGCACATCCAAAAATGGAAAAATTTATACCGTTTAAAACTAGATTCAAAGTACTAAAAGTTCCCAGTAGACACTTTTCCAAGATTCCAAATAGAAAGTATTCGTTTTTCAGTTCAAAGTTGCTGATTCATTGAGACAAGACAAAACCAGTCTTGGTTTTCAGCAATGTTTAGAAATTCGGCAAAATTTACAGAAAGTGAATCAACCTCTGAAATTTATAACACAACAAGAGTTCCAAACCAAGTTTCTAACAAAACAAGAGGAACTAAATTCAGAGTTTTGAGCAACAAGATATAATAGTTTAAATTCGGTGGATTTTCGCGACCTGATCAGTGGATTTCCAGCTTTGAAAACCAATCTTTGGGACACCATTTGGGTATCGAAATGGTATTGCAATTACGCCAAATTTGGTACACTTTAACTTTCATGTATGGGCTACCTCTCTATCAAACTTTAAGTAAAAACTCGCATGGGAAGATAGTTAAGGAAATGACCAAAGTTTGTGAAATTTCTCAAAACTAATCTGTCAACCCTATCTCTCCTTCTTTTTCAAAAGTTTTGTCCAATGAAATCAGCCCCAATTTGTTCCATTTTTTAAACCAAGATTCCATAAACATTTAATGAGCAATTTATGGGTAAATGACACTAAAAGTTTTGAAATAAAAGACCCCAAAATAGAATTGACCATTCGGTCAATAGGGAAAGGAAAATTTTCCAATTTCCAGCCTTGTTGCAGTTTCGAAATCAAACCATATCTAACTTTATATAAATCCGAATTTAGAATGGTTTATGGCGTTAGAAACTAGGTTCAAAATTCTACATTTCATCAGAAAAATTATTTTCAAAATTTTTTCACAAGTAAGACAAAATCGAGCCACAAGATGCAGCTTCCCAGTTGCTCTCGGACAGACAGGCAAAGCAGGACAGTCCAATTTGCCGACTCACCACGGTTTGCTCAAAACGAACTAGCAGGGGATTCTTATCCCATTTGAAAGCTTTGAATATTTAGTTTTGAATGTCATAAACGGAACTCAATTTTGACTTTTGTACAAAGAGTTATGTTCAAGCAAAGAACCACTATCCGGTTACCCTGCTAGCGAATTTTCATATTTCAAATTTTACCAAAACTCAAGTTTTATGCAACCATTCGACATGATTTTTGAAAGACACTTTCTACACACATAATACAACATATATCCATCAATTTAACAACCAACCAATCATCAAAATTTTGAATTAAAAGCAGGACAACATGAACAGAATTTCGGCCAGCTTTCCTTTCACAATTTTTCCAACTTTCTCTCCACTTTCTAACCATAATCATCACATGAACAACAATAATCAAACAATATGGCCTCAAGTCAGCTACCTAAAGCCTTCTCAAGACATCTAGCTTAGGATTTAAAGCAAGATAAATGTTTCCTCAAGTCCGCTAGCCTATAAACGCGATTAGGGTTTCAAACCCATGAAATCTAACCGTCAATCTTAGTAAAATTTGAAAGGTTAAGGAGATGAAATGATTACCCTTTAAACCCTAGATGAAGACCAGATTTTTCCACCAAAATCACCTAGCAACACCTCAAGCTTTCACCGTTCTTCTAGTTAGAGCAAAAACCCAAGGGATTGTGAGTTCAATGGAGTGAATCAAGCAAACTTGGAGCAAGAAGTTGAAGGCTTTCTTTTCCCTTTTCTTTTTCTTTGGGTCGAACGAGAGTGAGGAGAGAGAGATGAGGGTTTTGTGGTTTGATTTCTTGGAGGGAAAGAATGAAAAAAGTAGCCATAAAGTATGCACAAAAGTCAACCCTCAATAGTACGAAATAGTGTCGTGCACTACCACTTCCTCTCTTGTTTGATACACTTATGCACTAATCCTCCAAGGTAATTCCTCTAACATTTTAATTACTCACGCTTACGAGTCTAGTACTAATTTATCAAATCTCCAATTAATCGGATCGGCACGACTTCCGAGAAACTTTCGACACGCGTGCGAAAAATCGAAATTTAAGGGCAATTCATGCAATACTAGAATAATTAAGTAACACTGGGGAAAATAATTATAAAAATTACTAAATTAAGAAATAAAACATGAGTTCTCACATCCTTTTCCCCTTAAGAGAATTTCGTCCATGAAATTCATACCTTGATTCGAAAATAGGTCTGGATATTTCTTTCGAATCTCCTCCTCTACTTCCCAAGTTGCTTCCTCTACTCCATGGTTCCTCCATAGAACTTTAACCAAAAGGATTCGCTTATTCCTTAGTTCCTTCACATTACGGTCCAAAAGCTTTACTGGTTTCTCCTCATACGTCAGTGCCTCGTCAATCTCAATATTTTCTAGTTGCAGTACATGAGACGGGTCTGGATGATATTTCTTGAGTATAGACACATGAAAAATGTTATGAATTCGAGATAAACTTGGTGGCAGTTTCAATTTATAGGCCACGTTTCCCACACGTTGAAGAATCTTATAAGGTCCTACAAATCTCGGTTGTCACTTCTTTCCTCTCCCTGCCATCAAACTTGCTTTTAGAAGAGTGATCTTAAGAAAAACTTGATCACCAACCGCAAACTCCAAATCTTTCCTTCGATTACCTGCATAACTCTTTTGACGGTTCTGAGCTGTCTAAATCCTTTGGCGTATTAACTTCACCTTTTCGTACGCCTCTTCAATCCATAGTATTGCAGTTGGGTCTAAAATCTTTCTTTCACCTATTTCATCCCAACATATCGCAAATCTACACTTTCGGCCATAAAGTACTTCATACGGAGCCATTTGAATGGATGAATGGAAAGTATTATTATATGCAAACTCCACTAATGTCAAATACTTACTTCAACTCTCTCCAAAATGCAAAATACAGGTTCTCAACCTGTCCTCAAAAGTCCGAATTGTCCTTTCTGACTGTCCGTTGATCTGGGGTGGTATGTAGTGCTAAAACTCAACTTAGTTTCTAGCCTTTCTTGCATTTTCTGCCAGAATTGAAAAACAAACCGAGGGTCTCGGTCAGATACAATACTTACAGGTATCCCATGTAGCCTTATAATCTCATCCAAATATAGCTTTGTTAACTTCTCCAATTGGTACTTGATACTAATCGGCAAAAAATGAGTAGATTTGGTCAATCTATCTACTATCACCCAAACGGCATTGTGACCTCTTTGTGTTATTGGCAATCCAAATACAAAATTTATGGTAATGTTTTCCCACTTGCACTCGAGTATCTCTAAAGGTTGCAATAAGCCAGATGGTTTCTGATGCTCAGTTTTAACCTGCTGGCAAATCAAATAAGTCTGGATAAATCGAACAATTTCCTTCTTCATGTTCTCCCACCAGTACAAGCTCTTCAAATCTGGGTACATTTTACTCCCTGCAGGGTGTACCGTATACTTAGATCGGTGCGCTTGTTTTAAGATTTCCCTTTTTAACTCTTCATCGTTTGGCACCACTATGCGATTTCGAAACCTTAGTACACCATTTATTCCCAAATTAAAATCTGACTTTTCCCCCTTGTCAACTTTCTCCAACTACTTTTGTACGTCAGAGTCCTTTCCCTATGCCTCCTTGATACGATCTAACAAAACGGATTTCACGATAATGTTCCCAAGAATCACTTTTCTCGGTTCGAGACGAGGGTTCCAAATACTAATCTCTTCCAACAAGTGCAATTCTTTAACCATCAATCCTGCAACTTGCACTTGGCGAATTAAAGCATCTGCTACCACATTAGTTTTCCCTGGGTGATAATTGATCGTGCAATCATAATCTTCTAAAAATTTTACCCATCTACGTTGTCTTAAATTCAGCTCTTTTTGGGAAAACAAATACTTAAAACTCTTGTGGTCTGTAAAAACCTCAAACGTCACCCCATATAGGTAATGTCTCCACTTCTTCAATACAAACACTACCGCCACTAATTCCAAATCATGAGTTGGATAATTTCTCTCGTGAGATTTTAACTTCTTAGAGGCATACGCAATCACCTTATCATTCTGCATCAATACACACTCCAAGTCTTCTTTGGAAGCATCTGTATAGACCACAAAACTATCATTTCCATTAGATAAAGGTAAAACAGGTGCCCTTGTCAAACGTCTCTTTAACTCCTGAAAACTTTCTTCACACTTAGGGCTCCATATAAATTTCTCACTTTTCTTAGTCAACTCAGTCATGGGTCCCGCAATTTTAGAAAAATCTTTGATAAACCTTCGATAATACCCTGCTAAACCTAAGAAACTTTAAACTTCAGTAAGGTTTTCCAGTTGCTTCCACTTAGAAACTGCTTCAACTTTGGTCGGATCCACTTTAATTCCTTCTTTAGAGATTATATGATCTAAGAAAGTCACTTCCTTCAACCAAAATTCACATTTGCTAAACTTAGCATACAACTGATGTTCCCTCAAAATTTGCAAGACAATCCTCAAATGTTTGTCATGATCTTCCAAAGTCTTAGAGTACACCAGTATATCATCAATAAATACCACCACAAACTGGTCCAAATAAGACTTAAAGATTTGGTGCATTAAATCCATAAAGGCTGCAGGAGCATTAGTCAATCTGAACGGCATTACTGCAAACTCAAAGTGTCCGTACCTCGAGTTAAAGGCAGTTTTAGGTATATCTTTTTTCAAAATCCTTAACTGGTAATAACCCTGCCTGAGATCCAACTTTGAGAACACTACCGCCCCTTGCAACTGATCAAACAACTCATCGATATGGGGTAAAGGGTACTTATTCTTGATGGTAACGTCGTTCAAGCCTCGGTAGTCTATACACAACCTTAAACTCACATCTTTCTTTTTAACGAATAACACTGGAGCTCCCACGGTGAATCACTTTCTTTTATAAAGCCTCGCTCTAGAAGATTCTGTAATTGCAACTTTAATTTTTTCAATTCAACTGGAGCCATTTTATAAGGCGTCTTAGAGATAGGTGCTACTTCTGGAGTCACATCGATTTTAAAAACTATTTCTCTTTCAGGTGGCAAAGATTCTAGTTCCTCAGAAAAAACATCCGGATACTCCTTAATCACTGGCATGTCTTCTAATCTCATCTTATCACTAGGAGTATTTATAAGAAAAGCCAAATAACCTTGACCTCCTTTACTCAACATCTTTCAAGTTCGAATTCCTGAAACAAGAGCAGATGAGGCTAATCTACCCCTTACATTCAATTTTAGGGTTGCCTCTCCCGGAATACCCAATTCTACCATTTTCGTCTTACAATTCAACTGAGTATGATAACGGGCTAACCAGTCCATTCCTAGGATGACATCATATCCCTTAATAGCTAATCTCATCAAATTGGCCAATAATTTTCGCACTCCAACCCATATTTCACAATCTCTATACACCAAATTAGCAATTAAACTTTGATCCCCAGTAGGCGTTCTAACATCCAAGTCATAAGGTAATTTAATTGGTTTCACATCTATTCCACTCATGAACTTAGGGTTTACAAAAGAATGCGTTGCACCAGGATCAATTAAAACCTTAGCTAAATGGTGAAATATGGGGATCGTGTACCTTCAACTACCTCAGTGGCATCAGGAATTTGTTGATGATCCAAAGCATAAACCCTAACCGGCACCTTAGGTCGACTCCCTCCAGCACTGGACTGCTTAGATGCCGATTTTTTTGGCCTTTGGGTACTACCTCCCTCTTTTGGTATACTTGGACATTTTGAGATTTGGTGCTCGATACTGCCACAATATAAACATTTTCCTGATTTCTTCCAGTACTCATTTTTCGTGTGGTTGGGTTTACCACAGTAGCCACAAACTACTTGAGGAGCCACGGCCTGGCCACCAAAAAGTGTTCCTCTCGCTTGATCTTGCCCATTACGGCCTCCTCTTGATAGAGCCCCACTTGGTGCTCCAGCAGTCCTTACTCCTCCCGTATCTCTTCCCATCTTAGAAGGTGGGATACTCTTACTTGATTGTCTAGGAGAGTAAGTAGGAGTGCTCCTTTTCTTAGTATGGAAGTGCCTAACTTGCAGCCTTGCACTTTCGACTCTTTGTACTTTTTTTAGGGTTTCAGTGAACGTAGAGATTTGGGCTGCTACTAACCCCTATTGAATCTCCACATTAAATCCTTGTACAAAGCGCCTTATCTTTCTCCGTTTATTAGCCACCAATTCTGGAGGGTACTTAGAGAACTTAGTAAATCTTCCCTCATAGTCGGCCACGCTAGAAGCTCCCTGTCTCAATTTTATGAATTCGTCCTCCCGTTTCTCTTGAATCAGGAGCGGGAGAAACTTCTCATTAAATTCTCTTACAAAGTTTTCCTAGGTCCAAGGGGTTTGTGCCCTTTCCCATTTTCCCCTTATCACGTCCTACCAAGCACGTGCTACACGCTCAAATTGGAAGGCAGCGAAATTCACTCGCCTCTCCTCAGTATAGTGTAGGGCAGCAAATATATTGGTCGTTCTCTCTAACCAATTTTCCGCTAACTCAGGATCAGGTCCCCTAATAAATTTAGACTGGACAAATTTTAAAAACCTTTCCAAGACTCTATCCTCCCCTCTATTCTGAACCCTGGTTGGTTAACAGGTCCTGGACCCTGTCGCTCGGCTAACCGCTTTAAAATATCCGTCATTCGGTTAATGGCAGTAGTCACTTGAGTATCCCCTTCATTAACTTGCTCTTGGCTCGGTCCAGTAGCCGATCCTTGTTCATCCCCTTGAGCTTGGGGTTGCCTAACCCCACGCTCTCGGCCTCTACCACTTCTTCCACCATCTGGATCCTAATTATGCCTAAATGCAAGGATAAAAATAATTATGTTAGAGAATACTCAAAATAAAAGCCGACATGAAAAATATTGAAAATAACAACAACTAACATATATTAACACTTCAAGAGTCGTACAATTAGCAAGTCATGGGTCATTTATAAAAATATAGCACACATGTGCCACAAAAGTGCAATTAGTCATGCAGTAAGAGTCATGAGCTTTACAAGCATCACCCCAGCTAATTCCAGTTACAAAAGTCAAAAGATTCATCAATCCTAACTTAATTCGCATCCGAACCGCTAGTCTGGACCTCTTCCTCCGGGTCCTCCTCGAAAGGCTCCTCCTCAGTAGTGCCCTCACGAGCCGAGCTATCGACGGATTCTATCACCTCTTCTATTAATATGGTAATGTCAGCTACAATCTCAACGGCCTGATCCCGAACCTCCTCGACTACCCTAACTAGTCGAACCCTAACCCTCTGAAGCTCGACACTAGTGGCATCAGCTCTAGTCCGCTCATCCACCACCGTCACCTCGAGCTTGATGATTCTAGCACCCTGGGCATCCACCATAGCATTCAACTCCTCGATCTCCTGAAGTAGTGTCCTATTAGTAACCACCAACTGTCGGCGCTCGTCGTCAATGGACAGTACAAAGTCATTAGGATAAGCATGTGTTACCTATAGGGACAACGGGGAAACCTAGAAGAATGCGAGAATCGAACGCGAGCTCCTCCACCAAGTGCTCGATAGTAGATAGGCCTAAGAGGCTTCACGTGGCCATTAGCATGTCCATTACCATTAGCAGCATGACCTCCATTACCGTTCTCCATTCCTACAAAATAACCACAACTTAGGGTTAGAAACTTAAGGTCACTAACTCGCTCAAACATCACTTAAGATATAGCTAAATTAGTTAATCCCTATTCTCAAAAGTAAAGTCTCTAAAACGTCTCCCAAAAAGATCACTAAATCTAGCGCTCTGATACCAACTGTGACGCATCCACTTCTCCCTAGGGCGAATCCAAGGGTATCCGCGGAACGCCTGCCTAACTCTCGCCAGGATTCGATATAAGTCAAATTCAAATTTAAGGATAAATAACCAAAATAATAAAGGTCGGAGTAAAGAAAAGTCGCTTTCTTAACAAAACATTCAAATCTTACATCATAAGTACCAAAAGTACATCAATTTTTTCCAAAATACAACCACTAAAAGTCGACTAATCAATTACATACAAAATTCTAATCAAAAGTAATCAGGTCGGCTTCTCCAAAATCTTTCCATTTCAAACTCCTGTTAAGAAAAATAAAATAATGGGGTGAGCTAACGCTCAGTGAGGTCAAGAAAAAAAAAAGAAAAATATGCAAACACATAGTTCAAGTAACAATAACATTTGTACAAGAATTAAAGCTAGACAGTTCAAGTAATTCACAATTAATAATAAAACACGATTAATAAGGATACGGGAGCTCTCAGGAGCCAAATTCCACTTGCTTTGCCAAGATTCGATCCAATACCTCCATGTGATGACACTCCGTCAACTGGGTAGGTATTAAATCCGTAGAAACTCCACTTACTTCCCCCGTCCATCATTTCACCCTCTCGGATCCGTAACTAAACACGCACGAAAAGGGCGATACTCCACGAGTATGCCGAACAAGATCTCAAAAGATCAAGTTTTATTTTTAATATTCTCATGGTTCATCAAGTTTCTCGACTAAGCCCATACCGGCTCGAGTCGCAAGGTTAACCAATGAGATTTGAGCATCCCCCACGAGTACACGTATAAATTGATGAGATTCACTCCAATCGATATTGAGTCGAACACGAATATAATTTCACTTCTGAGCAAGTTAATTATATAATCAAGTAAAAGAGAACAAGTGCGATAAAGTATACACTCGACTCGACAAGTCATGTTCACGTATAGAAGTAAGATTAATCAAGTAAACACAACAATTCATGCACTTGACACTCACGAATTCAAAAGTAATTGAACGAGTAAAGTCTTTAGTTGTCCCCTCCAAGATTCTCTTCAAGACTCGCTTGAGCACCTAAAGCAATAGGGACCATACATCACTCACTTAAACTCACGATCACTTATCATACAAGGAAGAAAGTGCATTCGTTTAAACGTAGAACAATGCCACAAGAGAGTTTTACTCTATTGAAATTCAAGATTCAAAAGTAAGGATTTAAAGTCACAAGGAAAACTTGTACCCCCCATGAAATCAGGTTTAAAACGGTCTATCAATATCGAAAGAAAGTGAAAAGTTCTCAAAAGTTCATTTCCTAAAGAATCAGAAATTTTCAGTTTTGCGCGACAAAACTTGAAAAATTGGATCTTAAGTTTGGCACGTCCAAAAATTAGAAAACTTTATATCGTTGGAAACAAGATTCAAAGTACTAAAAGTTCCCAGAAGACACTTTTCCAAGATTCCAAACAGAAAGCATTCATTTTTCAGTTCAAAATTGCTGATTCATGGAGACAAGACAGAACCAGTCTTGGTTTTCAACAATGTTTGGAAATTCGGAATAATTCACAAAAAGCGAATCAGCCTCTAAAATTTATCACGTAACAAGAGTTCCAAACCAAGTTTCAAACACAACAAGCGGAACTAAATTTGGAGTTTTGAGCAACAAGATATAATAGTGTGAAGTCGGTGGATTTTGGCGACCTGATCAGTGGATTTCCAGTTTTGAAGAGCAATCTTTGGGGCATCATTTGGGTATCGAAATGGTATTGAAATTATGCTGAATTTGGTACACTTGAACTTCCATATATGGACTACCTCTCTATCAAACTTTAAGTAAAAACTCGCACGGGAAGGCAGTTAACGAAATGACCAAAATTTGTGAAATTTCTCAAAACTAATCTGTCAACCCTATCTCTCCTTCTTTTTCAAAAGTTTTGTCCAACGAAATCAGCCCCAATTTGTTCCATTTTTTAAACCAAGATTCCATAAACATTTAATGAGCAATTTATTGGTAAATGACACTAAAAGTTTTGAAATAAAAGACCCCAAAATAGAATTGACCATTCGGTCAATAGGGAAAGGAAAATTTTCCAATTTCCAGCCTTGTTGCAGTTTCGAAATCAAACCATATCTAACTTTATATAAATCCGAATTTAGAATGGTTTATGGCGTTAGAAACTAGGTTCAAAATTCTACATTTCATCAGAAGACATCATTTGAGCCACAAAATGCAGCTTCCCAGTTGCTCTCGGACAGACAGGCAAAGCAGGACAGTCCAATTTGCCGACTCACCACGGTTTGCTCAAAACGAACTAGCAGGGGATTCTTATACCGTTTGAAAGTTTTGAATGTCTAGTTTTGAATTCCACAAACGGCACTCAATTTTGACTTTTGTACAAAGAGTTATGTTCAAGTAAAGAACCACTGTCCGGTTACCCTGCTAGCGAATTTCCAGATTTCAAACTTTACCAAAACTCAAGTTTTATGCAACCATTCGACATGATTTTGGAAAGACACTTTCTACACACATAATACAACATATATCCATCAATTTAACAGCCAACCAATCATCAAAATTTTGAATTAAAAGCAGGACAACATGAACAGAATTTCGGCCAGCTTTCCTTTCACAATTTTTCCAACTTTCTCTCCACTTTCTAACCATAATCATCTCGTTCATCACATGAACAACAATAATCAAGTAATATTGCCTCAAGTCAGCTACCTAAAGGCCTTCTCAAGGCATCTAGCTTAGGATTTAAAGCAAAATAATTGTTTCCTCAAGTCTGCTAGCCTATAAACGTGATTAGGGTTTCAAACCCATGAAATCTAACCGTCAATCTTAGTAAAATTTGAAAGGTTAAGGAGATGAAGTGATTACCCTTTAAACCCTAAATGAAGACCAGATTTCTCCACCAAAATCACCAAGCAACACCTCAAGCTTTCACCTTTCTTCTAGTTAGAGCAAAAATCAAAGGAATTGTGAGTTGAATGGAGTGAATCAAGCAAACTTGGAGCAAGAAGTTGAAGGCTTTCTCTTCCCTTTTCTTTTCCTTTGGGTCGGCCGATAGTTAGGAGAGAGAGATGAGGGTTTTGTGGTTTGATTTCTTGGAGGGAAAGAATGAAAAAGGTAGCCATAAAGTGTGCACAAACGTCAACCCTCGATAGTGCGAAATAGTGTCGTGCACTACCACTTCTTCTCTTGTTTGATACACTATGCACTAATCCTCCAAGGTAATTCTTCTAATATTTTAATTACTCACACTTACGAGTCTAGTACTAATTACTCAAATCTTCAATTAATCGGACCAGCACGACTTCGGAGAAACTTTCGACGCTCGCGCGGAAAAGCGAAATTTAAGGGCAATTCATGCAATACTAGAATAATTAAGAAACACTAGGGCAAATAATTATAAAAATGACTAAATTAAGAAATAAAACATGAGTCCTCACACACTCCATATCACATCTTAGTGAAAACAAATAGTTTGTTATCCTTATTTCTTGAGAAAACTCAGTCAACATATGAGCTCTATAAGCTTGTAATATATGGGTAGAAGCGATAGCTAAACTTATGGAAACAGGTTATGGCCTTATGACCACAAGTGATTGGTAGACTTCTTAGGAGCATGGTCCTCATTTCGAGTTGTCATGAAAGATAAATCAACGATAGGTGTCGCGCCCCATTTTTTTATAAGAAAAATAAATAAATGGTTTGAAAAGTGAATTTTTGATTTGAAAAATGAATTTTGATTTACAAAGAAAATGAAGAAAAATATGGGTCTAAATGGGACTTGAAAATGCGACGATTTGACCCAAAATATATAGTTTAAAAAGGGTTTTTGAAATAAAAATCTGAGTCGCCACTTGGTATAGAGTTAAGGTGTACCACGTCACCTAAAAATGAATTTTAGAGGAAATGGTAGAAAGAAACCCCTTTTAAACGACTCCTAGTCTACGTAAACCAACGAAAAAGGTTCGGGAGTCACATTTGACGAAGGGGAAGGCAAGGATAAAAATCCAAGGCACCCCTTCGACCTAGCCAAGGCTAGTTGCGTGATTTAGTCAAAGATTTTCTTGTTTTAACCAAAGAATTTATCACATTTGAATGTGCTATATGAATGCAAACCTTAGACCTAGGGGGACATCGGGGGCAAAATTTCTCTTCAAAGCTCGAATGGTACCAATCACATTAATTGTGACGCCCAATAATGACTCTTTGGAGAGGTCACGAATTATGCAAAAATATGAGACTCTAAGAAGAAGAAAAGGATAAAAATAATTATAGAAATATACATGTCTTAAAGGAATGCATCATGTCGGGTATGGGGACCTAATGTTCGTGACTCAATTTTCCCTTTAATAGAGGGAATACGAGCGTGCTAAGGCTAGAAAAGCCAAACTCGTCCATATCCCATATCCAAGGGGCTTTCCCTAATCTAATCAAGCAAATGCACTACCCTAATCCTATTTCTAGAATGAAATGCAATTCTAATGTCATGTGTCATACATAGGGGTATATGTATAGGGAAATTAAGGATAAGGGATATACCTATAAGGGGAATATTATACAAAATGATAAAAGGCCCTAGAAAGTGAAAAATATGCATGAAATGAAGTGATTTTATCATGCAATCATGATCTAATGCGCGAAGGGGCTTCTAAGGGTCCAGCATTGGACTAGTCCTTCACTAGCGCTCTCTCACAAGCATTGGACTTGTAAGAGCTTGAGGGGAAGACCATGACTAGCGTTGGACTAGCCACGGCTTCGTGCATTTTGCATCCATCATACATACATAAATAAATGTGCATAATTAAAGCAAGTAGGCATGTGAGCACGTAATTCACATAACACATAACACATAACACATAAGCATGCATATCTAGATGTCAAACCCTAAAAAAGCAATTAAACACATAGCACATACGCATACAAATCACACAAAGAAAAACAAAGAAACCCTAACTATTACATCAGGAGGGGGATGCCTACTACAATCTAAAAGGGGAAATAAGAAGGAATAAAACAATTAAACTCCTAACTATTACAATTTTGGCATTCGAGTGCCTCCCAAATGATCGAAATTGAAAATAACTAAAACGAGTAAAGTAGATAAATAAATAAATAAATAAATAAGATGAAAAACATTCAAAAGGCATGCAATTGAGCACATAAATCACATAAACACATAGGGTCAAATAAAGTTAAAATAAGGGATAGAGTGTACCTCCCTCGAGTTGGGGCCCTAATGGAGTGAAATTACTTATTTACCCTCCAAAATAAAAGAAAAGGTCAAGGCATCACTTTAATTAAGAAATAATCACATGAAATGGGAATAAGTGTGAAATTAAATCAATCAAAGGCACTTAAAAGGAGGCAAACAACCCATGCTTAAGAAATTAAAACAAGTAGAGAATGGCTTGTAAAAGCCAAAGAAGTTCGAGGGTTCAATTTATTGAATATTAAGGGTCTAAAAGGAATGAAATTAAAATTAATGGCTTAAGATAACAACTACCAATCAAATGACAAAACTCACCAAGAATAAATGGAAAAACTATTTGCCATGATTGAACCACAAAAAATGCCAAAATTCCAAAAAATCAAATTAACTATATATCCAGAAAAAGTTATTAGACCCTTCAAATTCATCCTACAACTCCTTAAGAACCTACCCAAAAACAAGTCAAGACATATTAAAGAGAAAATGGAACAAGTCAAAACATATTAAAGAGAAAATGGCACATTAAGAGGACAAAATTGATTAAGCGATCCAATGAATTGGGCCATAGTAGCATTAGATAGAAGCCAAGGGGTTGGAGTGTAATTTTTCCTTTTCTTTTCCATGCATGCACACGAGAGCTGCTAGCCATTCGAAGTTTTCATTGCTTCTGCAATGTTTTTTCCTGTTTTTGCTAACTTGTAGCTTACCAAAACACAACATAAAATGTCTTAAACCTCTGCCAAACTTCAAAACCAATTCACAAGATAAGAACCTAAGATTTCAACCATAATCTTGCAATCAAGAACAAACAAAAACTCAGCATTCACAGCAAACATCTCTCCAGATTTTCGGATGGGACAAACTGACAACTTTCATTCAAAAATGCAGAAATGAACAACAATGGCAAACTGCAAGCCTGTTCCGTCAAAGGAAACCTGGTATGAATCCAGCCGTTCACATGCAAACCACAAGCAAAGTGCAAAATTCTTTTGGAAAAGAAAACCCATAACAAAGCCACGAATGAACTTTATTTTGAACAACAAATACTCTCTGCGATTTCTGATGCAGAAAACTCATGTGAAGCTTCCAACCAGAACCAACTAAACTATCCCCCGAACGCCCCTTAACACTGAACACTTCAAATGAACCCAGAGCTATTGACCAAAAACACAAAATTTCAGCGGATCAGACCTTGCGGCCAAACAAATGATAACCAATACAGAAAAAAAAACAACTAACTATTTCAAAAAAATTGTAGACAATGCATGTTGCTGTAACAAACAAATGCCTTTGAATTGCAGCAAATACACGCATGGCATCACCATCACATAGCAAAACAAACCCAGAAAGAATGGAAAAAAGACGCCGAGTAAGAACTTTAAACAACCCAAAAGATAGTTTATCAACATTTGCTGCAACAAAGCCCGGCACTTCAAGTTTGTGGTAGCAGACTCTAAAACTGACTCTTAAGGGTCCTAACAACCATGACAATGATGTTTCAGACCATTGTTTGATCAAATCAAGGGAAAAACAAAAAGGATGCACGGGGCAAAAATAGTTGGCTTGCTTTTTGAGGAGACCCATGATGATATCATCGGAAACCGACTGAAAGTTTACAGCTTCATCATCAGAAAACCAAGAGGACATCCATGACACAGATCCATCATCTTCCAAGATGCACAAAAGATAATAACATGAAGGAAGAAAGCTCACAGCAAGTTTAGCTACAAATCCATTTAACACCCAGATGAATGGCCTGATGGTTGGTGAACGAGAGAGCAGAGAATGAAAGGTTACCTGCGCTCCCTTGAATTGTAGAAAGACGGCGTCGGGATGGAGGAACAATGAGCCTCAGCGCAAGCTGAACGAAGCTGGGAAAAGTTTCATCTTTTTGCTGCGACTGCCTTCCAGATTCTACACCACCTCTCTTCTCGTTGAGTTGCCCGTTTCTTCCTCACTCGGCAGTTTCTCTCTCGGCTCTTTCGTTGTTGCCCGTCGCTCTTTTCCTTTTTCTGGTTTTTTTTTTCTGCTTAGCCGCAACTTTCCCTTTCTATCCCAAGCCCTCGGCTCTCTTGGTCTCTCTCAAACTCCCTCTTCTTTTAGTTGTTTTCTGAAACCCTCAGTTTTTCCCCCTTTCTCCTCCAGTCCCTCCGTAGCCTCCAGCGTTTTTTCTCTTTTTCTACCCACAGCCGCCAACCAACCCCCTTTCCTTGCCGTCTGTTTTCCTTTTATATGGGAGCCCCAGGTCCCTCAAACCCTCCAAGTTCATCTTGATGGCTCCAAATGATTCCAACACCCCGCCTCCCTCCTAGCCATTGATCATGGCTTTTAATAGATAAAATGCAAGAAAACCGCAGGAGCTCTCTTGTTTTTTCCATTTTTCATTTTCACCATTCATTTTTCTCTTCTCTTTTCTTTTTTTCTTCTAACAAATAAAGCAGTAAAAGTCGAATAAAAATAAGATTCAAACAAATGAAATGCCCTAAAATTTTAACTTTGATTGATGGTTTTTTTTTCTTCTTTTTTCTCTCTCTTTTCCTTTTTCAATTAATAAACAGTAAAAAGAAATAAAACATATTTTTTATGAATAATTTTCTCTTTTTGACAAATTTTATGTTAAAAGTCTTAACAATAAAAAATAAACAGCCAAAAGGGCAAAAACGAATGCAAAAATTAAAATTAAAATTAAAATCAAATAATAGATAATAATAAAAGTCTAAAATGCTATACAAATGCTAAAAAAAAGTCGAAAACCAAAATCATGAAATTAACAGGTAAGAATAGATAAGAATTATTACTAAAAACAAAAATAAAAATTATTTAAAAATTATTTAAAAATTTGGTGTCTACAATAGGTTTTATGAGCTCGTAATGCGACTTGAAGACGACAGTTAAAGAAATAAGATTTTCAAAGACAATACACTTAAGATCGCATTCTTTCCAAAAAAAATTGCCCCAATTTTGGATTCAAAGATCTTGGACTTTATTTGACTTTTATCATCACTCACTGGGGGATTCAGTATTGAATCTCTTTGCATTTTTTCATTTTCTCTACTCTTCTTCTTTTCTTTTCATATTTTGCTTTTTCTTTTCTTCTCTTTTTCTTTTTTTTGTCCTTTCTCAATATCAAAATACCAAAAATGATGGAATTGAGAATCCCCTAACTTTTTAGATTATAAATACCCCTTCTCTCTTTTTTCAAATTTGAAGCCCAAATATTAATGGTAGAATCAAATTTTTCCAACTTGCGATTCCTTTTTTTTTTAATTTTAGTATTTCTTCTTTTTCATTTTGAAAAATTCTCCAATCTCCTTCCTCAGTGTGAGGTGCGATCATAAGTGCTTTTGAAAAAATCATTGATTTTAGCTCAAATGAGGATGCAAGGGGTAAACAGTGTTTAGATTGTAGAAACGATGGCCAAAGTATCATTCTTACACCTCATGACAACCAAAGTAAAAAATAGCTCATTGAGAATTCATTCCCTTTTGATATTTAAAGATTTTTCCAATGTAGGGTAATGATCATTAAGACTCTTATTTGAAACGAAATTATTCCTTTAAAGGCTCAAATGAGAGAGCAAATAATAAAATCTATATAGATAGAGAAACGAACGTTTGAACTATCATTCCAATTTCTCAAAACAAATAAGAAGTAATGTGCATTTCTGCTTTCACTCAGATGTGGATTGAACCTAGTTAGACACAGTAGGCGTTTTTCAAGCAAAGATTGCCCCAATTTGCAGTTTGTCAATCAATGTGACTGATTTTTTGGGGGTTAATGGAAGTGAGCCAAAGATGAAGAATGAAAGGGAAAAAGGTATCTAATTGGTCTTTCGAGACAAATCCTCATATTTGAGTGACCTCTTTTGATTTTGAATGCTTTTATTGAATAATTTGGATCGCAAATATAGTGTATGCAAAGATTTTATGGAATTAAACATACACTTGTGAATTTTCAGGCAAGAGGTTGAAAAATCTCAACTTAGTCTTATTTCTTAAAATTTATCATGAAATCCCTCAACGAGTAAATAAAGAATGAAATGTACATGATTATTTACAAAACAATAATTGTTTAAATGAAAACTTTATATTGTTGCAAATGTTTGAAACAAATTTCTTGTTCAACTATAATACAAATGAGAAAAGAGAAAATTTCTAAAGAGCTCCACATATACACATTTTTTTATCTCCTTTTCTTTGGAACAAAATGTGTTAACAAATCAAATAAACAGGATTTTTTTGTTTGACAAACAATTATGGAATCTCTCAGATACTTTAGATTAGCGCCTCTAGATGGATTCTTCAAATTGTTATTGTAGGGTCTGCCCAAGAATCAAGTAATACTTGTAATTTTTAAAATTTATTAGACCAAAAATTGTTATCAGATATAGAAAAATATTTTCATCTTATTGAAACATCTTTTATAAATGCAGGGGAGGGGAAAATTAAAAGAAAAATACCCAGAGTTAGTAAGTAAAACTTTAAAATCGGCATGCATGTCCTATGGGGAAGCCCTTTTATACCAAGGGTTGGCCTAGAATGAGAATGCAATCCTCTAGGGTAAGCACCATACAATACCTGATGAATCCGATCAACTTATTGATATTCGAGTGAAAGCAATTTGAAAATTTTGGCAAATTGGAGTGACAAGAGACATTTTCCTAACAAAATGAGAACGAAGTTCGAATGGATTGATTACTTTGATTAACACATAAAGTGATGTGTGAAAGAGCCTACTCTTAAAAGGATTGCAATGTCTCGACTAGTTTATTCAGGAAATCTTAGATCGAAACTCTAAAAGAGAATAAACGGGTCAAATCACTACAAGAAAATTGGTTTCTAGTGACAAGCCATTTTCGTCACAAAAAAAAAAGAAAAAGTCGTCACTAATAAGTTTTATTGACAACTTTCTAGTCATCACAGAGTCATCACTGAAGGCCCGTCGGTAAAAGTATACAGTGACAACCTTAAAAATCGTCAGTGAATGGTACTGTTCTGCGACAACTGGTGTCGTCAGTAATTGTTGTAATTTTAGTGATGACATAGTATCTTGTCAATGATGTACAAAGTAATGTCGTCACTAAAACTAACCCATAGTGTCAACAGATATAAACTAATTACTGACAACTTTTGTTGTCACTAAACACTTTTCAATTCCATAACAATAGGTGGTTGTCAATGAAGAAATCTAATTCAGTGACAACACTTTACCACAATGAAATTTGATGATTCTCCTGCTAAATTATATCTTAAAAATAAAAAAAATGACAATGCTTTACAATTAACAAATGAAGGCATCCATTACATTATAAAATGCCAAAATATCATTTTAAGCATTCGAATATCATAATCAAGTTCAATAACACCATACAAATGGTTTGATAAGTGGTATTTGGCCAAATAACACGTCAAGGCAGGTACTTCCATTGATCAGCTCTCTAGATGCCTCTATGTGAAGTACAAGAAGAGCAGAATTGATGTGCAGTGTCAGGTACCATTGTACGTGGCAACTAAAATGGCATCAATTAGAAGATCCTCCTTCTTTGTTCCATCTAGTGATGGCTATGCCCGGGCTGCTTTGTGCTGGATCGGCTATGAGCCCCATTGCACACCGCACTGGCGACATACTCTTCTGTGGGCTTTGACATATTCCTTGCCCGAGTGGATTTTAGATGCTTGGCATCTGCAGTTTTGCCTCAGGATTCGGAAGAGAGGACAGCTCAAGGACTCGAGGAAGAAGGAATAGAAAATATTTCCTTTCTATCCTATATTTTAAATTGACCATTGCCTCTCTCGTTCTGGGATCTGCAGTAAGATATGAGGCTAGACGCTAAGATCAAATTGTAGATGGTAAAATGGCTCATGTTCCAGTGTTTCCTTGTTTCCATAGAATGGTTTTGAGCTTGCTCTTTAGAACCCAGTCATCAGTTGTTTGGGTTATTTTTCCCACTTATTAAAGATCCTTCAGAATTCGGAACTGAAAAAAAAAGTATCATCTAGACAATAACTAAATAAGAGCAAAGTAAGAGATAAAGCACATAGAACTTTAGAACTCAAGAAACACTTCTTTTATTTTTACTATGATATTAAAAACTCAAGAAACAATTGCAGAAAAACCATTGCAGAAGTGCAGGACAGCCATGCGCACTACTGAACAACATGGATAAGTAAGGAACCTCAACAAACTCCATACACCAATTTTTTCCAAAACTACTGGACACTTATGAATGACAGTTTATATGATTTTTTAAGGGGAAAATTGTTGCCCAGTAGTTTGCTAAGGATGCAGAACAAAACCAACGCATAGGCTGATAACCTATTTCCCATTTCCTCTGCCACATCACCAATGAGGTATTTAAAGAAGCGAAGGAAAATCCCAACAATTAAAACAGCTACAAGTCCTAACCAGCAGACTGGCATCTCAGTACATGCTAATGACAACGCAATGCGACAGTACATTTCATTATCAAAGAACAGATGTTAATCAGCTCAACAAACCCATTGGACAGACTTCAATGACGCTTAAAAGAAAAAATCAACAGGGAAACGGTGAATGAGAGGGCATACTATTTCCAGTTGGGAGGGAGCTTCTTGGTCTTTTTGTAGTAACGAGCGAGGCGGTGAATCCTGCTCTCCACCAGAATCAATCTGAACTTGGAATCCTTGTCCTTCCTGTTCCTCTCCAAATGCTTCCTGATTGCGATGGCCTTCTTGATCAGATGGTATAGATCCTCTGGAATCTCAGGTGCAAACCCTGCCCTCCGAACCAGAAAAAATCACTAATATTGTTATAAAAAATTTAAACAAAATAATGCGAATGCAATAAGAAAAATGATATTGAATTGTTTTTTTTAAATATACTGTGAGCCTTGAGGATCCCAAATTCCCACTCCACCCAGCACCACTTAACCCACTATTTCTCTCACTAGCAGCCACTGATAGCAACATCATACACCCACTCCCTCCACCACCATCCAATTATTGGGGAAAAAATTTAGGGCAAATTAATTGGGGAAAAAATTAGGGAAACAAGGTTTGCAAATTAGTGCAAACCTTGCCCTCCGAACCAGAAAAACTCCTTCCTGAGCCTCTAGACATTGCCGGAGTCGTCGACCTTGTAGAACTAGAGGACGGCAGCCTTGGCCTTCTTCTTCTTGGGCTTGGTGTGGGTTTTCTTCTTGCGCTTCTTGGAGCCACCACGGAGGCAGAGGAAGAGGTGGATGGTGGACTCCTTCTGGCTCCTTCCAGATGTTGTAGTCCGCTAGGGTACCACCGTCCTCCAACTGCTTGCCGACGATGATGAGGAGCTGCTGGTCCGGCTGCCGCCTCCGCTGCTGCTCGGCATTCGGGAAACGAATAAAGGGGGTTGAGAATAATGGGGTTGCTTGAGGGATTGAGAGTGTGAGGAGTACAGATGGCGCCTGGATGTGGGGACTGGCCGACTGGGGAGTAAGAGTGGTTGCTTTTCTTAGTGTATGGTACCCGCGCCACTTTTTTCATTTTTAATTTGAACAAATTTCGGGTACTGGTCAATCAAGACAATTCAAGTCAATTTTAGGTTCAATTTTTATTTAAATTTACTAATGTATTTCTAATCACTACTTCTTAATATATTTATTAAAAAATTATAATGGATGAAAAATTTTTGCTAAATTCAAAGAACTGGTAAATGTTCTCTTTCTCAAGTTATAATAGTTTATATAGTTGTTCTAACTAGAAACTTTCATTAATTTTTTCCAGTTAAAAACGTATTATTATTTGAGCAACTATGAATAGTTTAATAAATCATCAAATTTAAAAAAATTAAATTAATATTGAGGCTCACAATTAAATAAATGGATTGGAGATTTTTCAAGTTAGTGATGATACTATGTTGTCACTAACTATGCTATAGTTTTACTGATAAAAATTGGTCGTCAATAAATATAAATAGTGACAATAATAAAAAGTTGTCAAAGAAAGAGGTAGAATTACTGACAACTTTTATCAAGTTGTCACTATCGTAAAACTCGCGCCTTCCAAGTCCCATGGCGCGAAGTAGTTTTGTGACGACAATTAAGGGTTGTTTGGAGTCCCATGGCGCGAAGTAGTCCTTGGCCTTTTTTTTCTTGTAGTGAATGGATTGATGATTTATTCAAAAATTGACTGGATCGCCCTAAAAATGGATAAATTGGTCAAATAGATTGAATGAAATTGATGATTTATTCAAAATTGACCGGATTGTCCTAAAAATGAGTAAACTGGTCAAATGAATTGAATGAAATTGATGATTTATTCAAAATTGACTAGATTATTTTTAAAAAATGAATAAACTAGTAAAATGGATTGGATGGAATTGATGATTTATTCAAAAAATTGACTGAATTATCTAAAAATGAATTGATAAAATAGATTGTATGGAGTGGATGGTTTATCCAAAAAAAATCGACTCAATCACCCTAGATGCTAATAAACTTGTAAAAATGGGATTGATGGAATTGATGGTTTATTTGAAAATTGACTAGATTGCCCTAAAAGGGAGTAAACTAGTAAAATGGATTATTTAAAAATTGACTAAATTGTCAACCCATTTGTGGTTTTTAAATTGTACGAATTTCATTACAATGCATCAGTCTATGAGTTTTCTAAAATCAAGATTCGGCGTCGATATATTTAACATCTCAATAATGAGGAATTATTTGTGAATTTCTTCAACTTAATGTCTTTTATGCAAGGAATTTTTACTAATTCTGAAAAAATGACCAAAAGATGATTGTTAGATGCTTATATTCTACTATGCAAAAGTTGCTCTATTACCATGGAAAAGATCGGATCCTACCTTAACTCGTACACCACCCCTTTGAACGGTACAAGAAATATAGACGTGCAAATCTCATTGGATTACATATCCAAGATACAATGTGGCTTATTCCTAACGTGGGATTCCCTAAATGGCATCCCTCTAAAGTTTATGTATGATACCAATTTCAAAGCGATTAAATATGCAATTTGAAATGAAAACATGACCTAAAGGGATCCTTTTGTATGTCAGGGTGGGTCTAAAATGATGTGCAATTATTAACCTACGAATGCAATACATCAGAATTTTAAACGTGCAATAGCCTATCTAAAAGGGTAGGTTCTAAAAGAGTATCATGCCAGATCTCTCATTTTCTAGCGTTTGTGAATGCAAAAGACGAGAAAACAAGGAAATGTTAGTTCAACACATAACACGTTGTGGCAATTAAATGATACAAAAACTAAAAAGAAAAATAAGGAAAGAGGGATGGAATCCCTCCCCCCGTGCCTAGTGTTCCTAGTTGGGTAAGGTTAACTCTATCCTAAGTTATTTCTAATATGGATGCATGAGGTTTTGGCTTACTAATGTATCTAGACTCGATAAGATTTCAGGCTCCCAAACCTTCAGACCAAGAGGCGAAAGGTCATCAATCCTAAGGCCTTCGATCAGTGGTTTGAGTGATCCCTTAGACATCGCTATGGGCGCAGAGCACACCATCCGCCTACCTAAGGAAATCGATCCTAATCCTACAAGGAAATGTGGGATGGCGCTCACGAGAAAGAATAAAAATAGGGTAAAAGTAATGCATGCACGTATGAGGTGCTTCCTTTTAAAGGGAGGGATTAAATACCATTACATGTAGATTAAGGTTCTAGGGTGGCTATCCTCCCCAAGATGCAAACGCGATAAACATAAGTAAATGAAAGAAAATAAAACACATTATTCATCACATACACGGATATCGAGACGATTGCGCGTGTTAGATGTAAAAAACCCTAAAAAGGAAAAAATGCAACCTAAAACCTCCAAATGTGATATATAAGAAGGTTAAAAAAAGAAAAGAATTAACTAAATCAAATGCCCGGACTCTTTAAAGTCCCCAGTGGAGTCGCCAAACTGTCGCGCCCCATTTTAAATGAAAAAATAAGAGTTACGGGTTTATAAAAATAAATTTTGATTTATTTTGAATGAAAATGAGTTTTTGATTTGTAGAGAATAAATAAAGAAAAAGGGTCTAAAATGGGATTTAAAAAATGCGACGATTTTAGCCCAAAATATAGTTTAAAAAGGGTTTTTAATAAAAAAATAGGAGTCGCCACTTGGTATTGAGTTAAGGTGTACCAAGTCACCTAAAATGAATTTTAAATAAAAAAAGTAGAGAAAATCCTTTTTAAACGACTCCAAGTCTTCGAAAATCAAGAGAAAAGTGTTCTGGAATCACGTTTGAAGAAAGGAAAGATAAGAATAAAATCCAAATCACCCTTTCAACCTAACCAGAGATAGTTGCGTGATTTAGTCGGAAAATTTTCTTAGTTTAACCTATAAAACTTATCACATTTGGATGTTAGTATATAAATGCAAACCTAGACCTAATGGCTATCGGAAGGATCAAAATATCTCTTCAAAACTTGATTGGTGCAAATCACATTAATTGTGATACCCCAAAAGTGAATATTTAAAGAGGTCACGAATATGCAAAGAGTGAGACTTGAAGAAAAAAAAGAAAATAATAATATACAAATATACATGACCTAAAGGAATGCATTATAATGGGTACGGGGGTACTAAGATTCGTGACTTAATTTTCCCTTTTATAGAGGAGATACAAGCGCGCTAAGGCTAAGGAGCCATACTCGTCTATATCCCATATTCAAAGGGTATTTCATATCTAATCAAGCAAATGATCTAACTAAGTTCTAATTTTCCTAAATGAGATGCAAATCTAAATGTTATGTTTTATACATAGGGATAAGGGGTATTCATATAGGGGAAATATCATGTAAAAATGGTAAGGGTCCAAAAAAGTAGAAAAATATGCATGAAATGTAGTGATTTGTCACACAAATATGATTTAGCATGTAGACGGTTCCTAAGGGTCTAGCATTGGACTAACCCATGTCTATAAGTTCTGACTAGCGTTGGACTAGCGAGAAAACGGAAAAAAAGGCCACAACTAGCGTTGGACTAGTGTGGCGACGTCATGCATTTATTATAATCAAATAAGTCATATAAACATAATAAAATCAAGTAAACACATAAAGCACATAGAACACATAGCACATAAACATGATATCTAAATGCAATAACCCTAAGAAAGCGAGTAAACATGTAAACACACAAGCATGCAAACACATAAGCAAATAAAAGCGAATAAAGACCTAACTATTACATTTGAAGACCCTAACTACAATCTAAAGGGGAAAAGAATGAAATAAAATAAAATAATAACCTAACTATTACAACTCGGCATTTAATTGTCTCTCAAATAATCAAAAATTAAATTAAAATAAATATACAAAATTAAAAACCAATAAAGTGAATAAGTAAATAAATAAATTAAACAAAATAAAAAAATTCAAAAAAATGCAATTATACACATAAAATCACATAGGAGCACATAGGATTTTTAAATAATAAAAGAAAGTACCTCCCCTTGAAGTAGTAGCTAATTGGATTTGGATTTACCCTATTTAAAGCTCCAAAAATCAACAAAGTAGTCAATGTACCAATTTAATTAACAAATGAAAGCAATAATATGTAAAGAAATGGAAATAAATCATGAAATTGAACAATTAAAGCATTTAAATGAAAGTAAACAACTCCTATTCAAGAAATTAAAACAAGCAAGGACCTAATTAAAAAATTATAAAAGTTTTGGGGGTCAAATTAAAGGAAAATGAAATTAAGGGGTCTAAGATAAAACCTAACAAACACAATGCTAAAATCCACAAAAATAAACCAAATATCTATAAAATATTACCCAAGTCTTTAAATCTTTTGATAAAAACCAAATCAAAACTATAAAATCTATCAAAAATATTAAACCTCAAATTTCATCCTAAAACTCATAAATAACCTGTCCAAAAATCATATTAAAGCATGTCAACGAAAATTAACATTTAAAAGGGACAGATTGACTGATTTTTCCAATTTTTCAGGCCATAGTAGAATTAAGCAAAAATCTGGGGTCAAAATGCAATTTTTTTGAAACTTTCATGCAAACCATTCGAAGAAGCTTTCTTCTTCCTGCTGGTTTCCTTCCTCAGTGATTTCATGAGCTCACGGTACAAGTTACCCTTTGCTAAACATAACTAGAGTCTCAACCAAACATCAAGCTTTGATTTTAAGCAACAAAAATCACAGAAACTCAACATCCACACACAAAAGCTGCTACAACAATTTTATTCAACCTAAATATGCTCATGCGAATAACTCAGACAAAAACCCACTGATTCATTAAACAAACCCAAGTGCAATGGCTTCAACCCATCTTTAATCACATCACCCAAACAATATTGCCCATTCCCAGAAGATTCGACAATGCTACTGGCCAGGGAAACGCAGCAAAGAAAAAAAGGAAGAAACTTGTGGTAACTGAAGTTGGATCTATCGCAAGTCACTGTTTTTCTAGCCAAACCATCTAATCACTGAACATCAAATTACCCTAAAGCCTTTTAAACGCATTTTGAGTCAGCCAAACAAATTTCTTCAAATCATCAGGAACCACAGAGAGGAAATAACAGGCGCACGCACAAGGAGTAAATAAGAAACTGATGCGATGAATTCAGATCTTCACAAAAATATGTTAAAATGACAGGAAGATAAACTAGAGTTACCTGAGAACGCTCACGTGATCAATTGAACGTCAGATATGCCTGGAAATGCGCGCTGATTCCAAGAATGAAGCCAAGACCTTGGTTGCAGAAAATTTCAGCAATGGCGATCTAGCTACTTTGAGCCGCGATTTGAGAGGGTTGGAGACTTTTTTTCCAGATGATTTCTTAACAAGAATTGTTCATGGGTATCCAGAGATGGTACAAAAAGAAAGATCTAGCTCTTAAGGTTAGAGGTTAAGTCGGAATTTGATCGGGAAGTGAGCTGGTTCGCCAACCTGGTCGTGGGTTTTGTAGAAAAAATTTTCTAAACTTTTCTCAATTTCCCCCCCCTTCCATTTTCTTTTCTATTTTTTCCTTGTTCCGTTTCCTGCTCTCTCTCTTTTGTCCTCAGATTATCTCCTTTCTTGTTTCTCCTTTCTTTTTCCTTTTCTTCTCCTTTCTCCCTTTCTTTCTTTTCTTCCCCGAAGCTCTCTCTTTTCCCTTTCTCTCTGGTTTTTTTCCTTTTTGATCTCTCTTGTTTCCCTCTATCCCTACACAGTCTCTCTTTCCCTTTCTTGCTCTCCCCCCAGATCCTCTCTTCCTCTCCCTTGTTTCTCCTTTTTTTTTGTTCAATCTCCCCGTAGTCTCCTTTCCTCTCGGTTCCTTCTTTTTCTTTTCTTTCTTTCCCTCCTTGCCCCCGGCTTTCTTCCCCCAGATTTTCCTCTTTGTTTTCTGTTTTCTCATCCCTCCCAAAGCTTCTCTCTCTTTCTCTTCTAGTTTCTAGATTTTTCCCACACTCTCCACCTGTCTTGCCACCTAGCCCCTTGCATGTGTTGTGCAAAAAACAAAGACACATGACTAATGCTCACCTAATACACTTAGCTACCATGCATGCCTTCCACCTATTTTGTTTTTTCCTTTCTATTATTTTTTTTTGGTTTTCAAAACAAATTTAGGGCAAACAAGATGTTAATTCCTAATTGAAACTGCCTTGGAAATTTTCATTTTATTTGGAAGAAATTGAACTTGAAAAGATTAAAAACAAATTTTTGTGAGACTTTTCTTTTTTCAAAAATTATTTAAAAAGAAAATGAACCCTAGTTCCATAAGAATAGCAAACTATCATTTTGTGAACTTTAATCAACTAAAAAAAATAATTAAAATTAAATTAAATTAAAATTAAAATGGAATTGAAATTTTGGTGTCTACACAACTCTTCCAACTACTACGATCGCATCGGCCCCAAAATTTCTCGCTTTCTCTCTCCTCTATGAAGGCTCTCTCCAATTTCTTCTTCCTTTCCTCCCTTTCGTCTTCCCTTCTCCTCTTTTCCTGGTAGCTTATGATAATTACCATAAATAATGAAAATTTTATACTTCTACAACTATTCATCTAGTTGTCTAAGAAGGAACATCTTCATCTAACTATCTGAGAAGGAACAGGAGATAATGAAGTGGAGTTTTTATGCATCAAAGTTTCTATCTCTTAAAATCTCTAAAGGTATTCTCTCTATTTTCTATCTCTCTCTCTTTTTTCTTTTTCCATTTATATGATCCGTAAAATTGTTATGGTGGTTTTATGATTGTGTAGATGTAAAGATTGGAATTTTCCTTAGATTATTTTTTACAATAGGTTCATTATTTGTGAATAATTTATATTTGGGGATTTCACCACTTTTTTATGAGAAAATTATTTGCAAACTTAACTATGGTGTCTGTTCTACATTTTAGAAAGGTTTATTATTTTGGCCTGAACATGATGTGCAGTAAAGAGTACGAACATCATGTACATTCCACCGCCTTTTTTTAATTCGAGGTTTACATTTTTCATCTTTTATATCTTTTGATATTATCCATATTTTTGTATTTCTTTTTCAGAAACTTTCTTTTGTTATTTTTTGACTTTAGGCTAAACTGTTCAAGATCCAAGATTTGCAAGGAAGTGTTGAAGGTATAGATTCTTTTGTCCTTCTTTATTTTTATGATTATCCTTATTTCTTTCAGAGTTCCTTAAATTTTCTTGTTGATTTATTTTTTTATGAATTTGAATCTTTTTTCGCTTATTTGATAGGTTTATATAGTCTTACGAAAGTTTGGTGTATGAACTTATTTTTGTAGAATATTCAAATCATTGGTTATATTGTTTTTTGTGAAGTATGTCTTGTTTTTATTTTTCAGATGCTTTACTCCATCAGGTTGCATTTCTTTTTGTTTAAAACACTTACAAAATTGTTTGTTTCTTCACTTTGGTAGTTTTTACCACGATGTTTTAGCAATTCATATTTTCATAAACCTCTTGCCTGAAATGATGCTCTTTTTTGTAGGTCAGTCTGACTCTGTAAAAATAGGGTGTTGCCAACTTTTAGTTATAGTATTAGAGGTATCTCTTGAATCTATGCTACTACATTATTTTTTCCGAATTTTTTCTCTAAGGCAACAATCTTATTTAAGGCTATTTTTTTGTTTTAATTTTGAAAGGTATCTTTTCCTTGGTAATCATGTTAATCTCAATTTATTTTCTTTTGACTGTAATAGAAATCATGAAGGACTCTAATGAAGATTTAAGCAGCTAATGCTTGTATATTTCCTTTTGCAAAGTCTGTAAACTTATTCTGAACCTTGCTTATAAGTTTATATTTTTTCTGTTTGGGATATTTGTGTCCAAATTTATCGGTAAAATTTAATACATTTTTCCACTTTTATGTGACTCATTACTTATTTATTTGGTTCTCCTCTCCTAAAACATAAAAAATGAGTTTTTAACTTTGAAAATAAGTTTTATTTCCTCTTTATTGTGCTGGCTGACAAAATCGAGTTCCATCTTACTTGGTATCAGGAAGAAAGGTTCAATACTGAAGCATTCAACTTAAATCAAAAGTAGACCTTGTCCTTCCTGCTGTCTCTTTAGTTTGTCCACAAACAATTTGGTTTTATTTTATCTTTTTTAGCAATAGAACTCTTTATTCATTAAGAAGAAACTGAAAAGGGTGATACAATGAGTGTGGGATGACAGCGGGAGCTACCCCGACCAAACTACTACTACCGCACTTGGCGGAACCAGACATAAGGAACTTGAAGCCTGTCTAAATGAAGGGCTGAACGGGCCCTATGTGGCAGAGACGCCTCAGAAGAGAAAACAACATCTGACGGAAGATTCAACGAGGCCATTGCGTCGGCCACAGAGTTGGCTTCGTGAAAGATATGGGCCACCGCCGCTCCCAAGGCCGTTACCACTGCTTTAATCTGCCAAATAAAGTTACACAAGGGCCAACGGGAAGAAACATCAGACGAAACCAATCTAACAAAGACACTAGAATCCACATCCGCCTCACAATTTTGAAGGTTCCGTTGTTGACAAAGCCAGAGCCTCTACCATGAGAACATCCTGATTCCCAAATTTCTTGTGGAAAGCAAAAATCAGGTCTCCCCTGGCTGATTGAAGAATCCCTCCACCAGAGGCACCTGTGAATGAGACACTCGCATCTGTGTTCAATTTGTAGAAGCCTCGAGGAGGCCTAACCCAGGTGACCACCTGAGGTTGAGGCCGCCTCCCTTTCCCCAGGATACGCTTTGCCCAAACGCAATTCGTATCACCCTTGAAACATTGCGGCTGCAAGAGCTGTCCCACACACATTTGATTAGTGAAGTTGCAGACCTGGGAAATGACCTGAGCCGCCGACAGAGGCAAACCCTCGAATCGCGCCTGATTTCTCACCCTCCAAATAAACCACAGGACCAAGAGAGGGATAATGACACGTGTGTGGTTCTGCCGCACCAAGCAATGTGAGAAAAATCATGACGCCAACTTACCCGCTACCCCATTTGCCGTGCCTAGGATTCCAAACCAATTATCAAAAAACTACCACACTGTAGCTGCCACCGGTACCGTTACAAAAAGATGGGAGCTTGTCTCCACCTCAGTCCCACAGCAACAACACCGGGAAGCTAGCACAACCCCCCTCCGCTGGAGGTGCTGATCTAGAGGCAGCCATCGGTGCAAAAGCCGCCACGTGAAGAAGGAGATTTTGAGCGGGACAGCCGAGCTCTAGACCAATGCGTGGACAGTAAACAAGTTCCTTTTACTCCGTACTAGCTCCCATGCCGACGTCACCGAGAAATCCCCCGAAGAAGATGTGCTCCACACCATCTGATCATTGAGACCAGGGAAGATCCGGAGCAGTATGATTTGCGCCACAATGTGGCCAGGGAGAAGCTGCCGAAGACGGTGCTCATCCCATCCGATATCCCTATAGAGCTCCCCTACCAGCAAGTGGGGCGGGCCGAGGCCGGAACCAAAGTAGCCAGGGGGACTTCCGTGCACCACCTATCATGTCAAAAATTGACAAGGCCCTCCCCCAGGGACCACCGAATATTCCTCTAAGTCAGGTCTCAAACTTTTATCAAGCGTCGCCAAACGGCCGATGGGCGGTCAACTGTCACCAGATGAGGATGGATGCCTTTGATATATTTACTATGCATAAATTGTGCCCAAATTGTCCTGTTCTCCCTCAAACACCACTATAATTTGCATGAGAAGGCGTCGACCATAGCTTCAAAAGATCGAAAACCCAATCCATTCTCCCCCATAGGGTAACAGACCTTCTCCCAAGCTGCCTAATGAATCCTCTCGGACTCAATGGAGTTATCCCAGAGAAAGCCATTACAGATTTTACCCAACGACGCAACTACAGCTCCCAGCGGTGGAAGGGCCTATAGCCAGCATATGGGAAGTGAGCACAACACATGACGAATCAAGACTATCTTGCCGCCCATTGAGAGCAGTTTCGCGCTCCAATGAAACAAACGCCGCCGCATCTTTGCCAGCAGTCCATCAAACAAAGCACAAGTAACCCTGCCCCTGAACAAAGGCACTCCTAAATAAGTAAAGGGTAGTTTCTGTTCCCGAAAACCAAGAGTTGATTGCACCAGACTGCAGTGTTCGGCTGTCATTTTTTACGACGGAGAGAAAGAACTCTTGGCCACATTAACCTTTTGCCCCGAGCAGGATTGATAAAGTTGTAGAAAGTCTCGGATCGATGTCAAGGCGTCAGCTGAGCAACTGGAGAAGATGATCGTGTCATCCGCAAACGCGAGGTACGGGACTCTCAAACCAACGGATACATAATATCGACTACTCGAAGTTTCACAAAGTTGCTGTAGACCCCTCCCCAGAAACTCGGCGACAAACAGAAACAAAGCCGGGGAAAGGGGATCGCCTTGCCTCACCCCTTGAGTAGACTTGAAGAAGCCTGAAGGCTCCCCATTGATCAAAATCGAGAACCATGAATTGGAGAACGTACGGAACAGCAAATCAACGACCTGTTCATCAAACCCAAACTGGCGAAGCATGAAGAGCAAAATTGACCAATCAACCCTGTCATACGCCTTCTCCAAATCCAATTTGAGAATCAAATTTGAATCTACCAGCCTTCTATCTAAATCATGAATGAGTTCCTGTGCCAGCAAGATGTTATCAAAAATCCCTCGCCTTGGAACAAAACCTGTTTGCCACGACAAAATCAGATCCGGGAGGAGCCGATTCAACCGGTTAGCCAAGATCTTAGAGATAATTTTTGAGCTGACATTGCACAGGCTAATAGGTCGGAAGTCCCGCCAATGAGAGGCACCCTCCACTTTGGGAATGAGTACCAGCAAAGAGCTAGTCCAGCCTCTCGGTTGATGCATGCCTTTGAAGAAGTCCTAGAAAGGGGTGAGGCAAAACAATTTGGTTTTGTGAACTAAGTTTTATTGACATTTTCTTTTTTATTTTTGTGGCTTTTGTTTTTATTAATTCAAGTTGTTGCTAATCTCAGCAACTCTTGAGGGCTATGGTATTAAGTCATGCATTGCTCTTTCTTGTGTTTTTTCAATTTTCGTCGCTCTTAGTATTTATGCATTAACAACTCTAAGATCAAAGTTACTCAATAAATTTAAAAAAACTCTAAAATCAAAGTACCAAAATGACAAAAATGAATTGTTCTTTCTTTCACAAGTTGGAGTTCTTAAATCTTAATGTAGAAGGATAATCTTTTTGTTCTTGAATCTTAATATAGAATAATAACCCTTTTGTTTGTTCTTCTATAATTTTCACTTTTCTTTTTTTTTTTCTTTTATTTGTTCATTTCATGTGTTTTGGATGGATTGATTAAAAAATTTTCAATCAAATCTAATTTTTGTTTTGCTTAGGTGATTTTACTTTATGCCTGATGTGAATTTTTTTATGTAAAAGAGTTAATTGTGACAGTAGAGCAAAGGTGATCTACAATTTAGATAAAACTAATCAAGTGGTTTCATTTGTCTATGACTGTAACTGGATTTTTTTCTTGAATGCAATCATCAATGTAAAAATAACAAAAACTAAGTTTCATTAGTTGAAGGTATTCAATGGCCTTGGCAATCTTCTTTCTCGGTAACCGTTTCTTTCTCGGTAATCTTCTTTCTTGATATCCAATGTAACTAGAAGACATAAAATGAAAATCTTCTTTCTTGGTTTCTCCTCTTATTTTCCTTTTTTTCTTCATCTCCTTTTCTCTCCTTCCTCTCTCGAGTAATAATTGTTAATTTCTTCTATTTTTTTGTTATTTTTTCCTGATTTTTTTTTCGCTTGGCTAAAAGCAACAAATCATTTTCTCCTCTCCCCTATGTCTTTGTTTGTTATACTCTCAGATTTTTCTCTATTAAGAAAGCTTCTTTTTTTATTTGGCTTTGTATTCACTAAATTTCCATGATACTTATCTTCTGATATGTTTTATTTTTCCATTTTTTTAAAGGATTTAGCTTACACATTCAATAAATATCTTCATCATTTTAGTGTGGGCTTGGAGTAATGGTTGCCTTTTGCCTATTTTCTTTTCTTTTGTTAGGTTGAAAAAGATGATGAAGATTGAAGACGAAATGATGGTGATTTTGATGGGGTTTGGACATTCTTGTATGGTTCCAGATGCTTTACTAGAAACATTAGCCTCAAGGGTAATTATCGTACCCAACATGTGTGTGTGTGTGTTTTTGTTGTAGTCAGTTGATTTTATTTGTTTTAGGGATTCCTTTTTCCTTTTTTCTTCTAAACATCCTTCTTGTTTTAATAACTATATGATAGAAGAAGAATGATTGACAACTGATGGTAGGTTTTTCTTTTTAATCATTTTTTGAGTTTTCTTCCATGCAAATGTTATTGAATTCCTGGCTCACAAAAGGCATCACTTTGGTTCCCTAGATTTTTTTTAAGAAAGAGAATAACTCATTGTTCATTTTTTATTTGTCTAATCTTTGTTTGTTAGCTCTCAAAAGTTTCTTTCTTTTTGAATCTCTGGACAAACTTTTTTCTCTTGGCATGATAATAGGAATTAATTGACATTGTCTAAACTTGTAATGTTCTACTTTAGATTTGTCAGCATGTGGTTTCATATTAGGTTTTTTACACTCATTGGTGGTTCTTTTTCCATTAATACTAAGTAAGTAGAAATAGTTGGTTGGAGTTGATTTTTCACTCTCTATGATTTTGTTAGATTCGAAAAAGATATTGGCTTCTAACTCCTGACACTTGAGGTGCTCAAGAATGAGACTTTTAAGAAATTGGAGTTATCTTTAACTTAGATATGGATATTGAATGAGTTTTACGTTTTCTTTGTCTTCATGTATGTGAGATCTTAAGACATGCTTCTAGTTCTCTGTTGCTTCCCTGTTAAGCAAACTTCGTTGTCATGGTAGTCAGATTATTCAGTGAACTAGAAGTTCTTTAATATATGTTACTGTAGCTTTTAACTCGTTAAACTTTCTTGCAAACTGAGTATCTTGTTTGTTTTGATTAATAAATTCAGAACAATGGTAATTTCAACTTGACCATAAGGAGATTCATATCCCCTCCCCTTTTATGTTTTTTTTTTAAGTTTGTTTCTTCATGAATTTTGAGGAGAATATAAGGTTTTTAAATAATAATTTCAACTTCGTTGGTGTTATTGTCCTAGTGTTATTGACAAGTGCTTTTCCTTATCCTTTGAGTTTTTTTTTTAGGCTGTAGATAGCTTTTTCCTGCTTTTATATCATTTTTATTTTAACTATTTGGTTTCCCTCTTTGTAGTATTTTTCAGAAACTTACACAAACCCTTTTGAAAATTTGAAAGTATTATTTTTTCTTCCATTAAATATTTGATTAGAACTAATGATTACAGAGGATATTTGGGCTTTTAAGTTTCAATACAGGAGTTGGAAATCTGATAAGAACATGAAGATTTAGATCCCCTCCAAGTTCAAGAAAATTCATTTTTATAAGTTTTCACATTCTAATAATGGTTGATGGTGCAATCGAGCTCAAGAATCGTTAAAGATCCGAAACTATGTCATGCTTATTTCTTGTTAAGTTTTTAGCAGTAATTGTTAGTTAATTAGAGTTAGTTTTGAGTTATTTTGAGTCATTAATAAAGGGAATAAAGGCTAAGGTCATGTTGACCATAGTTAAGCCAATTTGAGTTAGTTAGTTTCCTATTCTAGTTAAATTAGAGTTTTAGGAACGCAATTAATTGTTTCCAAGTTAGTTTAGGTCTTTGAGTCTTGTAAAATGCTATAAATAAGGCTCAAGTGTCAACATTTTTTATAGTCAAGTCAGATGATGAATAAAATTTGAGAGTTTTCTCTTACTTGTTACTTGGGAACATTCCTTGATACAAAGTGAGTCGTGTCTCCTTTGTTCAAGTTTTTGCTTATCAATTCAAGACCACGTTGAATTATGGCGCCATTCTACCATCGCATCTTGGTTCACTATTTTGTTAAGTTGTGGGTCGCGATTAAGTTCAACATTCGCAACTTCGCGGGTTAGAGGGGTCGAGATTGTTCCATTTTTGTATCCATAACCTGGTCAAGATAGATCCTTCGGCTGCCTGATCAATTTCGTTCTTCAAGACAGGTTCTTGTTGGGTCGAGTTCGCATCAAATAATGACAGAGACAGGTTCTTGTTGGCTCAAATTCGCATCAAATAATGACAGAATTTGATCAAGCAGCGGAAGAATCTATATTGATCAGGTTATGGATACAATGATGGAACAATGTCGATCCCGCTAACTCGTAAATTTGCGAATCTTGAATCTAATCGCGACCTACAACTGAACAAGATAGCCAACCAAGATGTAATGGTAGAATAGCGCCACAATTCAATGTGGTCTTGAATTAATAAGCCAAAACTTGAACAAAGGAGACACGACTCACTTTGTATCAAGGAACGTTCCCAAGGAACAAGAAAGAGAAAACTCTCAAATTTTATTCATCATCTGACTTGACTATAAAAAATGTTGACACTTGAGTCTTATTTATAGCCTTTTATAAGACTCAAAGACCTAAACCAACTTGTAAAAAATTAATTACTTTTCTAAAACTCTAATTTAACTAGAATAGGAAACTAACTAACTCAAATTGGTTTAACTATGATCAATATGACCTTAGCCTTTATTCCCCTTATTAATGACTCAAAATAACTCAAAACTAACTCTAATTAACTAACAATTATTGCTGAAAACTTAATAAGAAATAAGCATGACACGGGTTTGGATCTTTAATGATTCTTGAGCTCGATTGCACCATCAACCATCATTAGAATGTGAAAACTTGTAAAACTAATTTTTTTGGATTTGAAGGGAATCCAAATCTTCATGTTCTTATCAAAATCGATACTAGAGTACCTTATTGTGGTGAAAACCTTCTGGAAAAAGGCGCTACTTGAGAGTGAGGTGCTAGAGGACACTACTAAGCAAACAATATGTGTAGAGCTGTTATATGTATAGCTAATAGAGTACTTCGGTTGGATTTTAAAGTAATGGAGATTGTGGAGCTCATTTCCTCCATAATAGTAGTTTCATAGACATTCAGAGAGCCAAGTTTACGAATTATATTATTTAGATTATTATTGTCTCTTTTATTAAATTCTACTACATAATCGGCCTAAACTGGGCGCACTCTGTAATTAACCATCGCACATCGTGTGGTGATCACCTCCTAGTACTTGCATAATAGGCGAGTGGACTTAGTATCTCCATTAATATGGATGGTTTTCATCCATGTTCCACTTTAGTTTAAAGCATAATGGACTTCTTTGGGAGTTTTTGAAATATATAGGAGGCATCTTGAATTTCATGCAAACCACCTGGGAGTTTCATGTATTTTACCCTAGTATTAATACTATCAATAAGTCATACTACTAATGTTGATAAATACTAAACAATTACTAAAAAAAAATGCTACTAAATAAAAAAGATATGCAAACAGGTATCATATTAGTACTATTATTAAGTTATAATACTAGTATTTTCAAATACAAAAAAAAGTACTTACTTTGTGATATAGTAGTAGTGCCGTCCAATACATTAGCAGACTATTATCAAGTCATAGTACTAATATTGTCAAATACTAAAAGAAGTATAATGAAAAAAAAAAGTTGTACTGTCTAGTATTAATACATTAATACGTCTTAGTATAGTATAGTATTAGTAATGCAAAAACTATTTCTTATCTAAATGATTATTTCGAAATGATCAAGAGGTACTTGTGAAAGATAATTTTGATCTGTAAATTAGTGAAAATTGTTAATATAACTTCTTAATGTATAACTAATGTGTTAGTACTATATAATGAAAAGGATCCGTGCCAATGTAATCAGTTTTTTGCCCTTCGTGGGATAAAAAAAAGTATCCTACTATCAAGATGTTATGATTGTACTATGTAACTAATATTATGTACTATCTCTTTAATAATGCAGTATCTCAAATTCTGTCATTAAAAGATCACAATGGTGGAGAAATTTATAAGATTATACAAAAAATCACATTACTTAATAATTTTTTATAACACAATGAAATAATATACAAAGAGAAGCTAAAGCAATTTGTAAAAAAATTTAGAAGAATATTATTTTAGTATTAATATGGCAATTATAAAAAAAATTCATATTAAAATTGCATCAAATTTTATAAACTAAAGACTAAAGGATTTGGCTGTTGAAAAAAATCATAATACTGATAATGAAAATAAATCACAATAATAAAATCAAAATCAAAGTAGTTAAACAAAATTTATGAAATGTATAAGAGGTATGAAATAATTTAGATTTTATAGTGACAACTGTACTAAGAAAACATGTATGATCAAATATAAACTATTCAAAATTTTCTCATGTAGTGATTGACAATTGTATAAAACTTTCAATATATTTTTTAATTTTGTAAAGTTTGAGGCACATACAAAATATTAAAAGTTTAAAGTGTTAAAGAGAAGAAAGCAAAAAACCAAATTTAAAATTTTAATTTTGGCAAAAAAGAAATTGTGATTCAATGCCTATCTCAAGAGAAAAAGGAAGAAAAGATAGAAGTTTATTGAACTTCAAATTCTTGGGTTCAAATCCTCTTAGTTTAAAAAAAAAGTTCAAACTTTCGTGGGATAGAGGACATATTGGATAGGTTTTCAATGTTTTGAAGTTCAAATTCTTGGGTTTAAATCCTCTCACTTAAGAAAAAGTTCAAACTCTTGTGGGATAGAGGAGATTTGGGATAGGCTTTCATTGTTTAAGGTGCTATGATTGGAGTTTTTTGCTAAAATAACACTCTTTCTAAAAAATATTCCCAATATGATTCACTTTCAAATTTTATTCCCAAATCGATGTTATTGTTGCCACCTAATTACCCTGATTGCCATGTAGTATAACAATAAAGGAAAGCTTTAATCTAGTCTATACTTCCCAACAAAAACTAAAAATTTAAACTTTTTTATTATAGAGGCACAAGAAGATTGCATAACTTTAATAATTTCCTTATAATTATTTAAAATAAATTCTACCATTATTGACCTTGCTATTATTGCTCTCTGTAATTTTTTTAAATGCATCAAACTTATTGCATATATTTTTCAAAAATAAATTTGCAAAATACAAAAGTTGCAATGAAAATTGTAAGCAATAACAAGAAAAAGTTACAAAAACTTCAAAGCTATCATATTTGTTTTATGTTATGCTTCCGACTCCTTGAAAAGAACTTTTACAAAAAGTAATCAAACTATTGCAATTGAGATAATGCTAAAGTTTCTTGAAAGTAACACAAGCCATTAATTGATGTTGAATAAATGTGCAAAAATACTTCAAGTATACGAGATTATTTGATCATGTGATAGAGAGGCGCTACAAATGAACATGCTTATATATGTGGCGGAAACCAAACATATTGAGTATGAATCTATGTTGTTACGTAGTTTTCCTATTAACATTTTATCAAACACACGGTGTGAGAAATCATTTGTTAAAACAATTAGTATTCAAAATTTTTGAAGGCCATATGAATGTTCCAAAAATTGCACAATAGAAAAGATAAGAGAATAATCTTCGTTTACCTTGAGATTATCAAATTGAGGAGAATATTTTCATCCACAAATATAATATCAGGAATGACAATGAAGTTTTAGATGTTGTTAATATAAATATTGGCTTCTGGCAATTACATTTGACAAGAAAAAATAATGAAAGAATGAAAAATAACGAACCGAAAAAAAAGGTGGGAAGGTTCAAAGAGAGAATCGGGGAAAATATTAGTTGGGAAAGAGAGATGGAATGTGCCTCTATTTCTATCCTGCCACATATGCAACCTATGTGACAAAAAAAAATTATAAAGGTAATAAATTTTAAAACTAGATTACTTTGGGTATATGTTTCGAAAGAAGAGTTATTTTGGCAATAAACTCGCTATGATTGTATGTAGTAGTATGTATCTTCAATTATTTGTGCTTAGATTTTATCCAAGAGTCAATATTTTTTTTATATCCAATAGTGGATATTAAATATAGGGTAAGGTATTGGTATCCAAAAAGTATTATAGCATCTCTCAATATTTATAAAGTTCATCTCTCAATATTTAAATATAGGGTGCGTTTAATAAAACTGAAGTTTGAAGTCTAAATCCATTAAATTATTAAATTGTTAAGTATTAAATCTAATATATTTGAGTTAATATCACACATTCAGTGATAAGTGAATAGCTTATCACTTAATTTTAGGAGCAAGTTTTGCCTAAAAATTCAGTGCCACTTAATTAATCCAAATATTCAATTTGGCTATCAAACGGTCTGAATATATTAAGATATGAATCCATTAAATTTAAGTGCTAAATTGGATTATCAAACAAGGCCTTAATTAGAGTTGAAAGATGAAACAAACTATTCGAAACTTAAATTAAGTTGGTGTCATTAAGAGTTTGTTCAAATTTGGATAGCCAACTAATCATTATATATTTGGTAAACTTTCAAACTCGTCTTGGAAGTGGTTTGATTAGCATAAAATTTGAGATTAATATGCCAAAAAAAAAATCAAACTACTCAATTTCAACTCAATAAAAACTTGTTCGAGATTGGTTTGGTAAATAAATGAACTAAATTTGAATATAATTTCAAATTAATTAAAATAATCAAATAAAGTTGAATTTTAAAGTGTTCAGTTTGATTTAACTCATTTACACCCCTAATCTTAATCAAATCCATCCTATATCAAAAGACCAAATTGTTTGGATTGCTATTTTTAAAAGTTTTAATAGAAAAATATATTATAACGATTTGATATATGTGAGATAAAAGGATGATTGAAAAATGTGAAATGCAAAAATTTTTATGCAGAAAACTACGACCGGATATCAAAGTATTTTCTGCATTAATTTCCCAATAGCCACAACTTGGGGCAAAAAAAAAAAAAAAAAAAAGAAATTCATGTGTTGCACGAGCTCATTGCTAGCAAAACTTATTAATCCAAGTTCTTTGATATCCATCTTTCGGAGGGAAGAAAACGGTTTTGTGACATCCAATAAATGTGTCGAACGGCTTGGACGATGAATTAATCAAACGGCTTAGATCTTTTCTTACATGATCGATGGTCCATAATCAGTCTCACACGAATTCCCATCACAAACATTTCTGCACCATCAGAGTTCCACGTACGCACTACGTATACGTATACGTTATAAAACAAAACAGCTATGCATATATACAGATACATCCGCACGTTTCTTCCTTCTTCTGCAGTCTCTGCCTCTTCTCTCGCTTCCTTGTTCTTTCAACTCAGAAGAATCAATCATAATAAAATAAAAAAAAAATCCGAATTTATATCTCTGTAATTTGCTGCCCAAGAAATCACCTCTGGATTCCAAAACCTTGATCGCTCCTTAGTCCTTATTCTTTGGTAATCCGTACTGGATTTCCCTTTTCTTTTAATTTTTTTTTTACTATTGATGGTAATTTTTTGCGATTTCGGTCATGTTTTTTATTTTTAAAGTTGCTTCGATTTGTTCGTTTTTCAATTTTCGTGATTCGGAGTAAAAATTAGAAATTCATGAGATCTCATTTCACATTTTTTCTTTCTGTTTTGGTCAATCAGGATTATGTTCAAGGGGGGCCAATAGCTGAGCAGGGTGTTTGGATTTTTATGTGGATGGAGCTCTTATGTATATACCAATAAATGTACCTTCTTTTTTTTTTTATAGTTTTTTCCTTCGTTTGAGAAATTTTATTGTAACAGAGAACAGTTGAAGACTGAGGAATTCATTGGATGAATGTTAATGTACTTTGATTTTGTGGTTATTTTATGTATTTTACCATCTTCCAACTATGGCAGTAATTTCTCTTTTTCCTTTGGGCAATTGTTTTTTTTTGGCCATTGAGCCGAGATATAATACTTAGTGCATAGTGCACAACATTGATGCTGCAACCTTTGCTTTTCCCGCAGCACTTGTGGTGGGTGGGGAATAGCTTATGGTGTCGAACAAGTTTAACAGTTATCTTGAACACGGTCCTGTTCTTGTTCTATTAGTTGCTTTCGGCACACTTTAGTTGGTAAGATTCCAACATTTTTGTGTCAAGATGGTGCAGTTTTCCGTTTTGCCCAATACCCTGTCTAAAAATCAATAAATACATGCATGTAATGAATGTATGCATATTTATATCTTCTACTGAGTATGCATTTTTATACGAACACATGCGGCATTTTACCTGTTTGTTGGGATTTTATGTACAACTATTGTGTAAGTTGTGCCTCCTAGTTTATTGATATGCGCAAACAATGCTGGTTCTTTTTGTAAACAATGTGACAGGATGTTCTGGGGAATTTTGTAGAGTTGGATTCGATTGGATTGGATAAGTGCAACTACTTGGTTAGCTGAAATCTCTTGAAGGCATTTGGTTATTTTTATGATGGAGAGCTTGGCCCAGTTAGAGGTGTTGTGTGAAAGGCTTTACAACTCTCAGGATTCAGCAGAACGAGCACATGCAGAGAACACCCTGAAATGCTTTTCTGTGAATGCTGACTACATACCCCAATGCCAGTTTATTTTGGACAATGCATTGACTCCTTATGCACTGATGCTGGCTAGTTCAAGCTTGTTGAAACAAGTCACTGAGCATAGTCTCTCATTGCAGCTCCGCCTTGATATCCGTAATACCTTGTTTTAAGCATGTTGTCTCTTTCAGGGCCTGTATTTTATTTTATTTTATTCTTTTGTAAACTGTATATGGGCCTGGTCTATCAATTCTTATGTTTCCATGTTAAACATGGATGGGTGACTTCTGACACGAACAGATGCTACTACCCGATTTTTTATGCTTTTTTTTTTGGGTTACTTCAAATTTGACATAAATATTATTGCTCTTGTGGATTTTTGCTCTTCTGATGTATGAAATTGATAACTATTTAATCTCTTTGAAGGAAACTACCTTGTAAACTATCTGGCAAACAGAGGGCCCGAGTTGCAGTCCTTTGTGGTTGGATCTCTAATACAGCTTTTATGTCGTATTACCAAATTCGGGTGGTTTGATGATGACAAATTTAGAGATGTGGTCAAGGAATCTATTAGCTTTTTGAGTCAGGTAACATTCTTCTATTGGTTTTCTTTTAGAGATTGAAGGTCCTTGTATTTGACTGATCTCAGTTGCTTCCTTTTAAAGCTAAAGTATTTTTTGTACTATCACTGGGTATAACTTTCCACTGAATTGGCTGCTTCAGTAGTATTTGTTAAAGAATCTTTTTCATACGATCACCTTTGGTGAAGTGAAAGATGCTTTTTGAAAGTAGAGACTTCCATTCATCTGAGGGTTCATTGGCATAGGGGAGTTAAAATACTTTGCAGTCCAACAGGTTTCACAAGGATTACAAAGAAAAACATGTTGAATTAGGTTGAAATGGTATTGAAAGTTGTTTGCTGGGGCATGGCTACTAGAGAAGGTCCTCGATATGATTATTGGTGCAGATCCGGGTGGCAAGAAGTACCTCAAATTTATTTTTGATGAAATTTGCCACCCTGGTGGCTGAAATGCCAGATCAAGGATGTAATATATGGATGTCCACTGTGCTGAATCAAGGACTCTGGATGTGAATATTTCAGAAGTGATTAGTTTCTAAAGTTTTTATTTGAGAGCTCTGCTGCTTTTATTGAAATTCTATTTATAGGCATATAGGCCTATGATTACATAACTGTAAATATAGAAGTTAATATACTCTCAGTATACCAGCATATGAATTTACTAAAATGTGAATCGTAAGTGTTTTGTCATTTCAATTACAAAAATTTATCTGGGTTAAGAATGAGAAAATGTGAAGCAATAAAAGGTCCTAAGGGTCAATATAGGATATGGTTGGTGAATGCTATCACAATTCAGAGATGTAATTTTGAAAAGCTTAAGTAATCTTTCTAGAGGTATCTGATAACCAACTAAATAACTAACTTTAGTAATTAGAAGAGCAATTGTAAATAAATAGATAATTTCTGGTTTGTTGAAGTTTCTATCATCTTCTTCACTTGTAGGCCTTTGCTGAAACTTGTGTGCTTAACCATCATTTTGGTTACAGTTGCTAGTGTCATTTTGGCATAGAAGGACATGTAATTTACCATTTATTAGCTTGTTTTCTATTTGAACTCATGTAATAGCACATATTACAGCTGCCAGACCAAGTTAGATTCTATTTGTTTTCTGCAATGATAATACTGGATATGTATGGTGCAAGCTACACTATCTTATGCTTGATGCTTTGTTTAAAAGATAAATGTTACCATATCTGAGAGGATGTTGGTATGCAATTTTACATGATCAGATTGCCTGCCTTGTAATCCGCAACTTATATGAGCCCTAGATAGTCTTAGGTATCATTTGAGCTTAATTCGTTTGAAGTTTAGTAAATGGGTTAATTTTCGTAGCATATTTTAGAATTATCTTCATATCTTGTTTCACATACAGATGCGTCTACTTGTTGGTCTTTTAGATTATTGAACTCTAGATATCTATCTTGGCTGTTGCAATTGAAAACCTATTTCTAAAATTTAGTGCTGAGATGGTTGATGTTTCATCAGGCAACACCAGAACATTATGCTATTGGATTAAAGATATTGAACCAGCTTGTCTGTGAGATGAATCAGGTTAGTGTCATTTCTTTTTTTTTTTTTTGCCCTTTTCTTTTTAGATTCATCCTGGGCATGGACTATTTATACCAGTTCGGTTTTTCTATGTCACTTTCTGATGCTAATGCTGTAAATATGTGTTTTTTATATGTATTACTAAATATTAAAAAATAGTTGCTTTCTTGTGTCTTTAGTGTGATCAGAGATATTGCTGTGCAAAAAAAAAAAAAAAACCATTAATTGTCTAAATGCTTGAACCTTGAAGGTGCACTATTTGTTTGGTAGTTTTATCTGTATCTCTAACTAAGTATGTGTTTTCTTCATGGCATGTTGATTTACATTTTGTGTCTTGGATCCCCCTCATTTGCTATGTTCTGCGCTAGAACTTAATTTTTGTTATGCAAGTTTTGTTATTCAGGAAGTTTGTATATGTTTTTGTTAGCATAGTTTTGAGCTTTATGGCTAACATAAGAATCATACACGATATATAAATAGTGTGCTCTATGAAAGAGATACATACTTTGCTTTTGCATTTTGTGCTTAACCAGATGGCCCCTGTACTCTAGTGTGCTTTGGGCCGTTTGGTTACTATGAATATCATTGCATATATTTCCACTTAGAGTTAATTGTTATAAGATCTGAGGCATCTGCTCGTGTTCTTTTGTGGTTTGAGGTTTATTTATGCTGGTTGGTTTCTTAAGCATAGCTGCCAAGTTTATCTGTTAAAGCTTTTCTTACAAGGAGGATGGATGTATTTGGCCAATGAAAACACAGGGTACAGATTTATTTGTTGCACAGTTGCTGTACTGTGGCAGCGTTGTGGGATTCAGGCATTTGTTTTGGACATTTCTTTCCTCTGTTTCTAAGCCGTTTCTTTATTGTGACCACTAATTTTTTAGGAGCCCTTTATTTCCTCATCCTGGCTGTAGAGTTGGAAATACTGAGCACTTTGAAGCACAAAGGCCTTTAGGGTCTTTTGCACTTAACTGAAGTGAAGCATGAGGTTATATATGGTTTTATTTATTTTTTAATATTAAATAATTATGCTATAATTTGTGCAATAAGTTGGAATATTTACTTCTGTAAACTAACCTTTTATTTGGTCAACATTTTACATTTACTGTTGAAGTCCAGTGATAGAATCATTTGGTTGCAACTTGTCAGCAATATTGACATGCATAACTGCTCATGAAGTGGTTTGATAATCAGAAAGGGAATGGATAAATTTGTAAAGAGCAGGGAACGAGTAGGGGAAAGCAGAGTTGTTGAGAAAAAGAAAGTAAAGAGGTGGAGGGAAGACAAGGCCATGGAGAAAACAAGTAGAATGAGAAATGAGGGCTGAGAGTGGAGCTATAAACTGTACTAGCTGTTATGATGATACTTGGTATGGTTATTCAGGGTGTTAGTATCACACTACCAGCAAAAATGTGGCCCCCATATAGAACAAATATATTTTTTAGTAGCTTTATAAGCGTGATCGAAAGCCCACGTTACATCAAATTGCTTTGTTTCTGCACATTGTGTTGTTTTGCTTTCCTTAGCTATGTAGACAAAAGTTGAAACAAATGAACTTCTGTGCTTTGTATTATCCACTTCCTGTGTTTTATGTGCTATCAATTACCTTATTTTCCTCTTTTCTTGGTAATGGCTTTCATGGAGGTCTTGGGAACTTGAAGTAAACTGCGCCCCCCCCACAAAAAAGAACCAAAAAAACCAAAACAAAAGGAAAAAAATGATGATATTTCCGTACTCTTTATATTTACAGCATTTAGCGTGTGCTTCTTGTAAGATGCTGCAAAAATTGTAGGCATTGTATATACCAGTGAAGCGCTATTTTTTCCCCCCACCCCCCAAAGACGATATCATTGATATTCTTTTTTTGCATGAATATGTAAAATAAGGTAAACCGGAGTTGTGGTTCTTTTTTTTGTGTTAAATATTACCCAGCTCTAGTAAAAGACTAAATGCTGCGAAAATTCTAGGCATTGTTTGTACCAGTGACGCCCTCATTTTTTTCCTCCTTAATGATGATGTTTCTAAACCATTTATATTTACAATATTTAGTTTCTGCTTCTGGTAAGATGCTGCAAAAATTCTAGGCATTGTGTATACCAGTGAAGTGCTCTCTCTCTCTCTCTCTCTCTCTCTCTCTCTAAAGACAATGTTAATGTTATTTTTCTTTTTGAATATGTAAAATAAGGTAAGCCTGAGTTGTGGTTCCTTTTTTTTAATTTTATTTTGTGTTTTCCTGCTTTATATTAGTTTGATCTTTCTGTCATACCTGAGTAACTAAAACCAACCAGTTAAATATTACCCAGCTCTAGTTCAAGCCTAGATATTGCAACCAGTTTTGTTCTACTGCCTGATGGCGTGTGTTGTTTTTACATTGAACCCTTATTCAGGCTGTTTTGTGCCAATCATGGATTCAGCTAATAACAATATTAATAATAAACAATTTTAAAGAAGTATTATACAAGTTAAATATGGGGAGCTGTTTAGTGGAGCTGGTAATTTCATTCTGTGATATGGTGCCATATTAATGTTCACTATTAGTTTAGACGTTAATTGCAAGCAGACATTTTGGGGTCTGGCACTTACAGATATCTCTTCATGAAATGGCAAGGCCAACTCCTCTACTGACTTTTTAAAGGTCAACATTTTGTTTGATTTTTCAACTTCTTAGAGTGATAAAAACCGGTTTCACTAACCTGTCCTTGAGTTTTTTTGATAATTCTAGGCTCTTTCCATCCTAGTTTCAAATAATTTGTGGTTGAACTGTAATAAGCTATCCTCATCATAGAAAAATTTTGAGATTATTGTAATTTCAAATAATTAAAGCAGTGACTTTTGGGAAATGGAAAACCTTATGAAGTACTGGTAACTGCATGCAATACATTGCCTATTTAGCCTCATAGTTCATATATCCATTGTAATAAATGGACAATACATCTGCATGGATTAGTTCTATACTTGAGTAAACTTAGCATTGATGACATGCCAAAGTATGTATAGAAGGTTGTTTATTTTGTTAATGATTAGAGACTAATTAAAAACAATAAGCAAACAATTCTGTTCCTGATTGGGGCTATCACGTAATTATATCTACCAAAATAGGCAGAACTACAAATCAATTTCTTTGGTAAAAATTGGATTCTCTAACTTGTAGTTATTGACCCAACGAGCTGCTAAACTTCAAAATCATATAAAAATTTGAGAATGTACAATACATTCTCTCTTTCTGGAATATAATCATAAGAGGAAAAAAAAGTAACTTTCCCAAACTTGTAAGAAAATTGGAATGTTCTACTGAGATCTTGAGGAAGACAGGGCACTGTGGATGTTCCCTGTCAGCATATTTTGGGTGCCCTAATTGCCCACCTGTACCCGCCAACAGTGTGTGTCTGTTCTGCTTACCATTGGGCCAATTTTTTGAAAGCCATTGACTGCACTGGAGAAACTAGTGGTTTTTCCTTTTAGATACCCTCGTGTGGCTAAGATTTAACTATAACTTGGGACAACTCATGACCATCATGCTTCAGTTTTCCATCTGGGAAAGTTCAAACCCCTTGGTTGCTGCTTTTGCTTATCCCATAGCACTAGATACGAGTAGTTTGATAACAAGACATGGACGACAAAGATGGTATCATTTACTTTTTCAGCCAGACAAAATATGGTCAAATTGGGGAGTAATAAAAAACATGTATACCTAATATAAATTGGTTTTAACTTAGATTTCCAGTAAGTGGCCATTTCTCATCGGGTTTTTGTTATGAGCTCAGCCAAGATTCATTATGTAGGATATTGATCTGTCATTAGTTTCTATTTTTATTCACTTGATTGTGTTTTCTGTGTTTGTTATTTAAGGTGATTAGATCATAAATCGTGGCATGTCTGCATGTGCCTGTGCTTCTTACTTTTCTCTTTGTCAAGCATTTTATCCATGATAGTGATTGGTGTCTATTGTAAAAACTACCAGCCAAATCCAGGATTGCCCTCAACACATCATCGAAGAGTAGCCTGCTCCTTTAGGGATCTGTCTCTGTTCCAAATTTTTCACATATCAATAACGTCATTGCATCAGCTAAAGAGTGATGGTAATTAGCTGGATTTTGCTCTGAAATTCTCATTTGTATGTATTGGACGCAAATTCTTAACATGTGCCTGTGTTGATTGTTATTGATTTCCTACTTTTTATGTTCTGCATGTAGTCATCAGCCGCTTGCAAGAGCTGGCACTTTCGCTTTCACTGAAATGCCTGTCTTTTGATTTTGTTGGGACATCGGTTGATGAAAGTGCTGATGAGTTTGGTACTGTTCAGGTATGAATCATTGCATTTAGTCTTTAATAATCCAGATTGATGGTAAACCTTGGCCCTATCTAGTTTACTTGTAGTAAACTTAGGATATTGAATCTTTGATACGTGAAACAACTTGCAGTTGTGCTGTTCTTATAAAAATTTATGATGGTTTTGCCTTTTTCTCAAGGCTTAATATGGCTGTCGTGAATGAGTTTCATTTATCGCTAATTGAACTCCTGACTCTGCAGATTCCACTATCTTGGAAGCCAGTGTTAGAGGACTTTTCAACTGTGCAGATATTTTTTGATTATTATACAATTGCAAAGCCACCTATCTCGAAAGAGGTCTGTTTTATATGTGTACGCATGTATATTTGACTTTAGATCATAAGCAGATTGTTTCAATGTTCATCAAGTATCTGATTTTTATTGTCATTTGCTTTTGAGTCCAAAGTGTATTAGATTTGAAATTTTCATTTGAATTACTATTGAATTCTGTTGCAACACCAAATTTCGTGATTCGGACCATAGTAAGAGTTTTTTCTTTTTTCTTTTTTTTTCCTTTCCTCCTTTGGCTTGTATTCTCTGCTTCTCATATTCTCCCTTTGTGACACATTTTTAAACGTAATAAATTAGCAGCTTTAATAGAAATTCAGAACAAGTCAATGTGAATGAAAAGTACAGACTGTGCGGATTATGGTTGTGCCATTACTGCTAGGACAAAAATTTAGAAAATTCCATCTGGTTTTTCTGATGTGTAGGTCCATCATATTGTTGTTGAGGATAAATTTGTAGGTGGATAGGGTTCTTCACTTTCTAAATTTTCCTTTTTTTCATTTTGAGAAGTATTAGAGTGTTAAATTCCCTTCTGTTGCATTAAGTAACATATCTGAACAATTTAAGTCTTCCTTCTGGGCATTGCACTTGCAGTAACATGCTTTGCAGGCTCTCTCTCTCTCTCTCTCTGTGCGCGTGCGTGTGAAACTTGTATCATTTTAATAGAACTGTAGTTAAGAAAGGATATTATAACGTACTACTAATTTTGATACGCTCTTTATGTCTGTTATTAAATCTGATTATTGCAGTTGCTTATGGTACCCTTTTCTAGCTTCTAGGAAAGTAACATGTTTTGCAGTTCGTGTGTGTGTGTCAAAATTCTTTCATTTTATGTGTCAAACTTGTGTCATTTTTTATAGAACAGTAATCAAGAAAGGATGTTACAATGTACTACTAATTTCATAACACACTACATATGTGTGCTTAATGAATTGATTATTGCAGTTTGCTCAAGATATCCATTTTTAGCTGTTAGGGGCTATCTTTTAGCTTCTACATTGTGCAAATTTGTTTAAATTTTTTTAATTCTTTCTTACTTATGACCTCCCCCACTATGCCATGCAGTAGTGATTCCTCTGATATTATTACTTCTACAAAAACAGTGCTGTCCTTAAGAAATTCCCTAGTTATGGGATGCATAGATGGAAGAGTTGTATAAAAGGACATTAGCAATATAATTTAACCTCGGTTCAATAAAACTGATATATTTGTTAATTTGTTCGCTACATCCTAATAAATTGAAAGATTGAGTGGAGATAGGAAATACATGTCTTATTAGGGCATTCAGAAAAAAGATGAAAAGTGATTTTACATCAAATAAAGTTAATACTTTATACAGTTGGATGGTAGATTCACTGGGCCACATCAATCTTCTGCTCTGATATTCCTTTCTGATGTATGGATTACAAATTTTCTCCCAACTACTCTGTGTGTGATGGTTTCTCTCCCTGTTTATCTGACCATCTGTCTGTCTCTCTCCCTCTTTCTCACTCACACACAAATAGACCTGTAGAATCCTGTAGAATCTACACACAGACACCTGTAGCACACTTCCATTTTAGCATGTATGTTATTATGTAGTTGGTAAATTGTCCTGGTTATTCCTGTGCCAGCTTCTTCTTATGTTGGGTGATCAGTTGAACCTTTTGAATTATACATTATTAGTTTTTTATGCCTCGTATAGAACACCGCTTGTCACATGTATTCTCTATGTCTAGTACCTTATCTTAACTTCTATTTGGTTTCATTATTTTATTTTTAGGCTCTGGAGTGCTTAGTGCGATTGGCATCTGTCAGGCGCTCTTTGTTTACAACTGATGTGACTCGTTCCAAGTACTTGGCACATCTGATGACAGGAACAAAAGAAATTCTACGATCAGGGACAGGTGTAGGAGCTAATTGGACTTTCATACTGCATGACTAGTTTGCTGTTTTGCTTTCACGCATCTATGAATCTGGATGCTTTGTGATACTTTCACTATATTGCTTGAGTAATTGTTTGTTCACTTGTGTTGTATTTTCTGGTACAGTTTCTTAATGCACTTGAAAATTTTGAATAAATCATTCATAGTTGCTCTCACAATCCATCCATTCATAAACTTCCGCTCTGTATCATTGATGTCGTACTTATCGCTAGTATCATCCCATAACCCATCCTACTGATTCTTGATCCACAACAATAGATGAAATTTGATGAACCTACCTTCGGTGAATTAAACTTTATTTGTTCATTTATGTTATCTCTCTCCAGTTTTGTAACTGGTGCAAGAATTATACTTGTGCCTATGCTATCTTTGACATGCTTGTGTGAGCTCAATCATGTTGAAACATTTGGTGATAATACTAGTAATTCTGGCCTGTTAAACTAAGTACCGAAGGCTGATTTGTGTTAACATGTGCTGGAAAAGATGTTTCAAGCAACTGCATGAATTATCTGGGATCAGGAGAGTTTTCTTGAGTTATTTCAGTTAGTCGAGCCATTTCACTAAGCTGGTATAACTATTGGCTTGGATACTAAAGGTATCAATTATCCCCTTTCCCCTGTTCTATAAGAAAAAGTCATCCCAAAGAGAGAGTTATTTATTCTGTTTGCTCTGCCACTAAGTTTTGGAGGAAGATATTCTTCTGCGCATTGTCAGTTTGCAGATTTCTGCTATTGTGACACTCAATTAGCCCATCTCTTTTTGACAAACCTTTCATCTTAAGTTATTAGCTCTATAGCTATTGCTACTTTGTTTTTCTTTGGTGTTAACAGCATGGGACTTTCGGAGCTGCACTTGAGAAATTCCTTTTGATTTGATCATTGGTGGAGGGTGGACATCTTACTCTACATTTAATGATGAAAAAGTTGTATTGTACAAATGTCCTTGCTACGCTTTATAGTAGCTCAAATATAGTTGTAGGTCAAATTTTATCCTTGGGAAGGATTGAAATATATCTTAATCTAGTATGGAAAAGCTTCTTGTTGCCTTCAGATGGCAGGTCAGCTATGAGTCATGCCCCTGTCATGGTGCTAGCAAGTCTTGTATTTGACTATTAAAACTAAATTGCCCGCTGTTGCCTATGAAATCTTACTTCAGCATTTTGTCCTTATTATGCCTCTTATTCCTTTTATACATCTGCTAATTGTATAATTTGATTGACTGGTATTCAGGTCTGGGTGATCATGATAACTACCATGAGTTTTGCCGCCTACTTGGACGTTTCAGAATTAATTATCAGGTACTTTTTCCTTGTCTTTCTGATGTCTAATGGAATTTCAGTTCCTTTACCATTTCAGCTGAGATAAGATCCCCATGATACCCCTTTTAATTGTGAGTGTGTGTTCCTTTTTTCTGGTATGCAATATAATTGTATTTTGTCCTTCTTCTTGGCTGAGTTGGGATTTCCTGGCTTAACTAGATCCTATTAAATCAATAACTAGAGGTTCAAGTTTTCTTTCCTCTCCATCTTCAATTTGTTATTTATAGAATTATTTCCATCTTCTTTTTCTTTGCCATGGTCTTAACTTTTGGAAATGCACCACAAGTTCCCTCCCTTTAGTGAGGGAATTGCAGAAGTGGTCATTTGGGTTCCTTAGGTAAAAAATCTCTGGGTAGTCTTATTTGTTGCATCACGTTTGTTGAAAATTCTTTAGAGTTATCACCCTTCACTGTGTGATTACTTGCTGCATTAGCATGAACTTTGCATTATGTGAACTATCTTAAACAGTGCTAGGAGTGCTGCAAACTCTCTTATCAAATACGATCTCGGTTTAACCTTTTCTGCACTCCTCAAGCTAAAGCAATGTTCCCGATTTTCCTGTTTCAGTGCCTAAAGTAACATGAATAAGTCATTTGCTCAAGTCCAAGTAGTTATGTTAACATACTGGTACAATCATTTGTGTTATTCTTTCTGCAGTGGTTGGCATTTGTCAAACGAGTTCTACTTGTATTGAAGGGGAGAGCAAAAAGAACATCCTGTCTTTTTCTCCTTGATGTGTTCTAAGTGGGAATCTTTATTAAGTTCATACACATGCTTTAGACTTCAGTACTTATCCTGCACCATGAATAGACTCTTTTGTGAAAAATCTATTTCCATTTTTCTACCAAATCTACATTCAGATAATATCCAATCGCGTTGGCTTATAATTGCCCTTTCATAATAATGAGAAACTTCCAATCTTTGAACCCTTCTCATAAATCTGGTTGTTTCTCTTAAATTGATTTGCTAAGCTGTGCGTAGATTTGTTTTAGGCTGCTCAAGACTCTGCTGCCCCTTGTATGCGTTTCTTCTTTTTATCAGTCTTTGGTGATGTCTCTTTCTGGTAGAACTGGTAGAACTTCAAGGTGCAGCTACTGGTTTTTTTTGGCCCATGACTTCCTGCCAGGTTGTTTCCTTTGCAAGTCCCAGGCTTGTGCTTGGGCAACCTCTTATGGGTTAAATCTAACAGACGATCATTCCTCAACTCCAAAGTATCTTTTGCTCCCAAGTAAATGGTCAAGACAATTTCTTGGGATCCAAAGTTTGCTCTGATACTGAATGGTGATGCATTTGATTATAGAAAATTAATTCAAGGAATTGAGCATTGGATGAGAGCAGTAAGCTGAAAGCCAGAATGACAACAGCAAGAGATATGGATTCTGGCAATGTCTGTTCTTTGTCAGAGAAAGAAAATTCCGAGTTCTCAAAGTTGACTCCCCCAAAAGCTTAGGATTTAAAATTTCTCCATAATCTAGTGAAGACCAAAGATGAACTCATGGATGTGTTTAATTAACTTCTAAAATGTCCAACAAACATTTAGACATTGGCTTGGGATTAAATCAAAGCTTAGAGGCCCAGACTCATTCTTTCAATAGGTAGTCTACTGGTCCTTGTTTCAATACTGGGTACACCAAGTCTCGTTTTTGTTGTTCTCTAATAGCAACATTTTTTTTAAGGACTAAATTTGAACCTGGATACTTGTACCTTGCCTGAAACTTTGGTGCTGACATAACTTGCATGTACTTTTTGGTCGAGTCGTGTATGAATTTGAGTATAATTTCTTTGATTTGGTAAGCGTAATTATGCTTTATCGCAGTTGTCAGAACTTGTCAATATGGAAGGATACAGTGAATGGATACGTTTGGTAGCAGAGTTTACGTCAAAATCTTTGCAGTCCTGGCAGGTAAATACACTGTTGCATTCTGCTTTTGGATAATATCTACTTATAGCTTTCCTTGATTGAAATGTGATGTGATTTTAGTAATAACAGGACTCGCCTTAAACTGCTTCTGTGATATTAATTGATATTCTATCTTAAAATAGTGTTTTTTTTTTTTTACTTTCTTTCATGTTCCTTGGACCTGGCTGTGGATACACCACGTATATAATTCTTGTCATCTTTTCCCCATTCTTGATTTGTTTCTTTCTTCTTTTTGATTTTCCCCATTCTCCTTCCCCTTCCTTCCTGCTTATATACCCATCTTCCTTCCAGTTGTCAACTTGGAGTAAAGTAACACTAGCTCATAGGACTCCTGTAAGCACTAGGAGCAGCTAGAAGTAGCCAGGTTTCTTGTCATCATGAGTTTCTACTTTAAAAATCTTATTGAATCTGTTTTCTTGCAGTGGGCGAGCACCAGTGTTTATTACCTTCTAGGGCTGTGGTCCAGATTGGTAAGTTCTGTACCATATCTGAAGGCGGATGCACCGAGCTTACTTGATGAGTTTGTGCCAAAAATTACTGAAGGTTATATCACATCAAGGCTGGATGCAACTCAGGTAGAATGTCGTCATGGCTCTTTTTGGCTTGGACAAGTTGGGAAAGTTAATGCAAGGGAAGTAAAGTGATGGGTTGCTTCATTTTGTCATTCTAGGCTGGATTACCAGATGATCTTTCAGAACACCCTCTGGACAATGTTGAGCTTCTTCAAGATCAGCTTGATTCCTTTCCAAATCTTTGTAGATTTCAGGTAAAGTCTATGTATTTTTTTTCCTTGTTAAAGAATCTCATTGCATAGCTCTAATACTATTAGCTTTTCGTCTTCTAACAGTCACTGATTTATTTGTGTTCATGATCTCAGTATGAAAGCAGTAGCTTGTTTCTTATTAATATCATGGAACCAATTCTACAAACATATACGGTATGCTGAAGACTCCATTAGTGCTTTCTATTGCTTGTGTTCCTTGTATTCGATAAAATGTACTTATTTATCCCCTCTCTTCTGTGGATTTTCTTCCTTTATATAGGAAAGAGCACAACTTCAACCTACTGATGGTGGTGAACTGTCAGTCATTGAAGCCAAACTTTCTTGGATAGTGCATATAATTGCTGCTCTCTTAAGAGTGAAGCAGTGTTCTGGTTGCAGGTAAAGAAACGTTCTATGTGATGCTTGTTGGTGGACAAACTTTTTTTTTTTGTTTTTGGGTTCATTTTAGTCTTGTCTATGTATGTTTAAACTTAAATCACTGAGTATTATGCAGCTCGGATTCACAAGAAGTAATTGATGCAGAACTTTCAGCACGTGTATTGCGTTTAGTTAATGTCTCTGATACTGGGTTGCACAGTCAGGTATGCACTGGGGACAAAGCCTCACTGCTTCGAATGATATTATGCGACTTGATACTAATGCTTTCTACTAAATTTCACAAATTGCATAAGTTGTTTGTTTGTTGTGGCAACTTTTGAAGTAGCCACTATGTTTTAAGTTCCACTTCTGATTTTGCTGCTTCTTTTCCTTGGATTCTGAGACTAACTAAAAATACTGAAAATTTGACAGACTTCGAGTGATTTCGAAATAAAATCTATGGATTAGGGCACAGGTTTTTGTCCTTTTTCCTCTAATTTCCTTAAAGAAATAATGCACTGGAATATTTCTTTCATATACTATTATTTATTTATTTATTTATTTTTTGCTCTCTGTGATTTTTCACAAATGATTGCCAATAATTCCATGGAATTCTAAGGCACATTTTTTCTGCCTTTTCCTCTATTTTTCTTAAGAAATATTACACTGTGATACTTTGGCTTTTACCTTTAGTTATTATATGTTTTTTGCTCTTTCTGATATTTCCAAATTTTTTTTCCCATTGATAGTAGCATATATTATTATGTTTTTGTATACCTGCTAAAAAGAATCACCCATTTACACAGTGGACAACCATAAGGTTTTAGGTGACTTTGTGAAATTGCAGATTTATATACACAGATAATGTTGACATGGTCAAAAAGGAAAACTCTTTGCATCTCTAGAGATCCATAGAAAACTTTCTCATGCGTTTTTTCAGCTTTTAAGACATTCAAGCTTATAGTATTAGTAATTTCCAAACCAAGAATGGTCTGAAGGATGATCATAACTTGACGTCTTACAACAGAAATATAGGCATGGAGTTGCAGTTAGAAGAATCATAATGATGTTCTCATGTTTCACTGTCTGGCATATGAGATGATGTGTGCTTCTAGCTTGTAAAAACCATAGAAGCATGCGATATGATCTTTGTGGTCCTTTTTGGCATCTTTGATTGCTTATCCAACTGAGCAGTGAGCTGACCTCTGGAGTGTGTTTCTTATACGGACAATGTATTGAAAGCTAAAATTTCTTCTAAAACCTCTCATATCTAACAAAGTATTTACTTCATTTTTTGTGTAATAGTCAATATCCTTGCTTATGCTAGATTTTTGCTTGAGTAGTTATCTGTAGTATGTATAACATTTGATGTTGTAAAACACTCTTGATAGATATAACTATTAAAGATCTGAGTGATACATTGTGGGCTTCTTGATCTACCTTTGTTCCTTTTGCAATTTGTTGCTTTCACTGAATATCTGTGATTCTCCCCTGCAAGTGTTGTAAACTAAAAGTTTCTTTGCTATTATTATTTTTTAAATCTCACATGCAGTTTCTTTTCAAATGCTAGGAAATATAGCAATTTTATTGTCTTGTTGCATTGCAGAGATATGGCGAACCAAGCAAACAAAGGCTTGATCGTGCAGTTCTTACCTTTTTCCAATTTTTCAGAAAGTCCTATGTGGGTGATCAAGCTATGCATTCATCAAAGGTAATACAACTTATTCTCATTTCAAAATATTGATGGACTTATTGATAATCCATGTTCTTGCTTTATATTGCAGCAGTTATATGCCAGACTCTCTGAACTTCTTGGACTTCATGATCACCTTTTGCTGTTGGATTTTTTTATTCGAAAAATTGCAACGAACCTCAAGTGTTATACAGAGGTAATGGTTTTTATCTTTTACTACTTTAAGCTGCTTGTTCAAGTTGATCTCATTTCTCTTTGCATGTAGAGTGATGAAGTTGTTGATCACACTTTAAGTTTGTTCTTGGAGCTGGCTTCTGGGTAAGTATGAATAGTTAGTACTTTGTAGATTTTATGTATTTCTAACTCCTACAATTAGTCTAGTGATATGTCTTATCATGAAATAATTGTTTTTTTTCCCCCTGCAGCTATATGACTGGAAAGCTGCTGCTGAAATTGGAGACTGTTAAATTTATTATTGCCAATCACACTGTAATGCAATCTATATCATCTGAACTAATTGAATTTCAGACTGTCTCAATGCCTTGGGACTATTTATGTTTTTATGCATGAAGTTGCAAATCTATTGTGTGCTTATACGGATATTCTCTCCTACCCCTTGTTTCAGAAGGAGCACTTTCCGTTTCTTGAAGACTATAGAAGCTCACGGAGCAGAACAACTTTCTATTATACGATTGGCTGGTTAATATTTTTGGAGGATAGTCCTCTGCTATTTAAGTCCTCCATGGATTCACTACTGCAAGTATGTATACTAAGTGTTGTCATGTGTTTGCCTATCCTCCATATACTTTTTTCATGTAGATTAAGTTGCAATTTATGCATGATATGCAAATACATAGATCATGCATAGTGTACAATTATATGCAATGCAAGATTAAATTGAGGGTTTTCCTTTTAAATCATTTTTGCAAGTCATTGACATCTTCTGCTTGATATGTTTGGACACTGTTTAGGTTTTCGTCACTTTGGGTGCCACACCTGATGCTATGTTCCGAACAGATGGCGTGAAATATAAGTTAATTGGGTTGATGAGGGATCTTAGAGGCATTGCAATGGCGACAAATAGGTCCGTACATTTTACTTCTGAGGTAGTCTAATCAAAGTATCAAGTAGTTCTTGCCAATTTGTTCATTTTACCTTTTGGTGGCTTTTCAGTCGAAGAACTTATGGGCTTTTGTTTGATTGGATATATCCTGCTCACATGCCTATTCTTTTAAAGGGCATCTCACACTGGGCTGATACGCCGGAGGTACTATTTCATGGTTGAATTTTTCTTAAGAAACTATGTCCTTGCTTTTGGTTTTCGTTGTCTGAATTTATTGCTCAAGCATTTCATTTTGATTCTTTTAGGTAGGTGTTTGAACTTAAGTTGAGCTTGTTAATGATGTGCTTGTTCTGTTTGCTCATTTTATCTCCATATTGAAACATATGCCAGACCTTTTGCGTTTCTATGTAGTCTTATAAACTTTTCTCTTTATTTCTTAACTTTTGGCTTGTCCAATTGACTTATCCCAATGAACTATATTTGTACTCATTAATGTTTGATCCAATTTGATGTTTTGTCTGAGCTCTGAACATTATTCTATACACGCACAAACTTTGATTGCACAATTCTGCAGGTTACAACTCCATTGTTAAAGTTCATGGCTGAGTTTGTATTAAACAAAGCTCAACGCTTGACTTTTGATTCTTCTTCTCCAAATGGAATATTACTTTTTAGAGAAGTTAGCAAGCTTCTTGTTGCATATGGCTCAAGAGTTTTATCTCTTCCAAATCCTGCGGATATTTATGCCTTCAAATACAAGGGGATATGGATTTCACTAACTATCCTTGCAAGAGGTAAACAATTTCTTGTACATCAGAATATTCTGGAACTACACTAGTTTTTCTGCATTTTTATTCGTCCTTTGAAACTCTTTTATGTCTAGTAAGATCTTGTTTTTGCAGAATGACATGTTCGGTTGGTAAGAAAATTAATTCTGAGGACCCTCTAAAATAGCTACTACATGCATGTAGGAAAACTATTATTGTTGGTGAGATAAAGAATTGTAAGAATCCTTGGATACTTTTTAAGAGTTTAGTTAAGCTTAAGCAAGGAGTTCTACAAGCCATTTAGGAGAGTCATTGAGCTCCTATATGTTTTGAGAGAGATTTGGAATGGTTATTTCTAGTCTTTACCTCATTTTACCTATCTTTAAGACCTTACAGTCTTTCCAAAAGGTCACGACTTCGTTAAAAAAATCCTTTATCTCGCTTCTTGTTTGTTCTCAATAGAAGGTGCTCTCTTCTGGTTTGTGGAATATGTTTGCTTACCTCTTCGGTAAAATTTTCACTGACCAGTTTGATTTGTGGTTCTGCTATGTGGAAATCACATACAATTACTAAAGCTCAGCTTTAACTTTACTATTAATTGTTTACTGCTCGAAAGGATGTTCATCTTCCTGTTTATAAAAAATTGTGTTCAGACTAATGTTATTCTGAGCAATAGAGGGATGCCTTTGTTGGGCATATCTGCTGCCTGAAGCTCTGCTATTGTGGGGTTCTGGCTTTGCAACTTTGCCCTTTCAAGGAGGGCTGGTTGGGCAGCTATTTTTCTGTATTAAAACTTGAGGGGGTATGCCTTTATCTTTATGGAAATGTAAAAGGAGGCTAGTGTTGTTTGTCCTTGTTACTTTTTCTTTTTTGTAGAACTAGTATGTTTTTTTAGTAGTAGTAGTTCTGTAGGATAGGCTATACATGTTTAGGCCATCGCATTTCACTGAGTCTAGGATATGTAGTAAAGTAAATATTTGTTAAAATCAACAGATTCCATTGGAATTACTCTATTTTATCCATTTTTTTGCACCAACTTTTTGCTGTTGCTTTTACCACATGGCAGCTCTTGCTGGAAATTATGTGAACTTTGGAGTTTTTGAACTCTATGGAGACAGAGCACTTGCTGATGCACTCGATATTGCTCTTAAGATGACACTGGCAATTCCCTTGGCTGATATTTTGGCTTACAGGAAGGTATGTATGGCTATTCATTAGAGAATGAGGAAGAGTAATTGAAAGGATATGAGTAAATTCGTATCAGATCTTTTTTGGAGATGCTTTCCATCCGTACTACAGTCTACAAGAGTAGTAGTGATTAAATGGAATTTTGTCGGCTTGTTAAGGATAGTGTTATTTTGGTGAACTTATAGATTAGATCCACTTGTCATATTAGTAGTTAACTCTCTGAAGTACCGGGGTTGCAAATCATAAGATCTAATTGTCATTTTAGTAGTTAAGTTAAAAAGAGGGTAATTTTCTGTTGCTCTTAATATTAAATGACCCAAATTTGGGATGCCCCACAATCTTAGAAATCTTTGTAAAGAGAATGATTGTGTTTTTATCTGCTTAAACAATCCTGTGTCTCTAGTTTAATTGTCTGATCAAGTTAATCATAAAAATGTGGTCAGTAATCCTGGAAAATAGCGGACCATTGCCATCATGAAGTCACCTTTTCCAAAAAGTTGGATTTGGAGAAGCACCTATTACTAGGGACAGTTTTAAGTAATGAAGAATACTCATAGGGAGGAGTATGACTAGTTTCTGAATGTCTGTAAAATATGTCTTTAGTCTTTCCATCCTGTAAGACATATCAGATCAGCTTTGGATTTATGAATAATGTAACGTTTTGAGATTCTATTGTTTTGCTTACTGTGAGCAACTATACCTTAAGGATTGATTTTTAAGATGTGATTCCTAGATCTTCTTCCTCCTCCTCCTTACTCTTACCTCTAAGTTTCGCTTTCAATCACAACCATAATCCTGGATCCAACTTATTGGCCTTTCTGATGTTGTGCTTCTCTGAGCATTAATGGTCGAGTTCCTGATTATGCTTCTGATGTAATTCTTCTTTGTCTTTATTTACTTCAAATGGCAAAGTAGTCCTTCAAAATAATTCGAACACATAATGTACTTGTGTGTCTGTTCCGTACTGTTTAGGAAGAAAAAGAGTGTTCAGGAGAAGGCCAGATTTATAAAGGTTTGGAGGGAACACGCAAAATCCAAAATGTACCTTTCAACAGTAAAGGCATATTTTTTCAAAAATGCTTATCAGATTATTGCTTTTTTCAGAAGGTAGATAAATGCCCAGTGATGAGGCAATGCAAGAAATGTGTCTTTCCTGGGAATTGGACGGATGGGCATTGCCTGTGTCTATCGAATTGTTGGCTTCCTTTAGCACAATTTCTCATTTCCCGTGCTGGATTTCCTTTCTCAGCTATGTGATTTTGATTCCATCCTCAACTGAACCATAAACTAGATCTCAACCAAACAAAAACTGGATCTTTAGAGTTTCCGAAGAAGGAAAAGTCAATCTTCTGTTTTGTGCTTCACCACCTGAAAAGTTGGTTAGGAACCAAAGATCTTTTAGTGTTCTTCTTTCGTGGGCAATGCATCTCCGCTTCTGATAGATACCTCTTGGTTAAAGGATAGGAAATTTGTTGCAAGCTTCAGACGCGCATACAGAGCTTTTGCATCTAGTTTCTCTTGGATCACCTCTGTGCTCATGAATAAGATACATTAAGCTTTCTAAGATAAGCAGAAACCATCATGCAACTGTAAAGGATTTTGAAGTGTAGAAAAACCCTTGAAGATAGCATCAAGGATTTGTTTTGAGAGATAAGACTGTTAGTAAGTGGTAGATGTTTATCTGACTTAAAATCCATTAGGGAGCAGTAGTTTTGATAACATCACCAAGAAAAGTAGTAGATTTTCCTAGGCAAACTCACAAGTATCATCCAACTCTTTGTTCAAAATGTAACTGAATTGGTAAACAATTTGATTCATAAACAAATACCAAGATATAACTTAATTGGTAAAGAATTTCATTCATAAACAATTGCTGAATGCTTGCTGTCTGCTCACGACCTGTATATTAGTGATTTTCTAGGAACGTCTCCTCGATACCTTCTTTTTTTCATCTGTGGTGGTACTAGCAGTTTCTAATCTCGCTTTGTCTCTTTGCAGCTGACAAAGGCATACTATGCATTTTTGGAAGTTCTGTTCAATAGCCACATAGTTTTCTTGTTGAATCTTGATACAAACACTTTCATGCATATAGTTGGCTCGCTTGAATCTGGTCTGAAAGGTCTAGATGGTGGTATATCCTCACAGGTATTATACTATAAACCCATCATGGAGCAATACACGTCTCTTACACAGTGAATTTTTTTTTTTTCCATCTGTTGATTTCCTGCAAAGAATTTTGGTGAGGTTTCACAATGGGTGTATCTGCATCCATTTAGAGCATCATACTTACGTAGTCAGTAAAACAGGTGTTGTATGTTAACAAGCCCATGGTACAGTCAAAGTGTCAAAAAACTTGTATTCACAAAATTCATCTGCTAAATGTTTAGTTTGACTGCTGATTTTGAAAGCAGTGATATTAAAGAAAGGCAACTGGTCGTTAATACAACTAGTGTTACCGATTTTTAATGGTGAAATGCTGATGCATGTTTAAATGGATCCTTTAACGTTGATGAATTTTGTGGCACACTGGTAGGTGATTGCTTTTATTTCTTATCAAATCTGTTCTGTTCTTGATGCCAGTGTGCATCAGCAATTGACAATCTAGCTTCTTACTATTTCAACAACATTACCATGGGTGAAGCACCCACTTCACCAGCTGCAGTTAGTCTGGCAAGGCATGTTTCAGAATGTCCCACTATGTTCCCAGAGGTAGGCCAAGTATATTATTCTTGTGTACTAAAGTGAGCTTTATAAAGTAATGTCCTGATCCTCAAATTACAGAGGCTGATAATTCTACCATTCTGCATTGACTGTCTGTGCCAGTATGATTGCTTCATCTTAGTTTGCAGATCTGAAAGGCATTTAAAAAAATTAAACTGACAAATGCCTGCATTTTCTACCATGAGCACACACTTGTAGTGCAAAGTATTAGCAAATATCTCCGTTTACCAATGAGCACACAGAGAGTTTGAGATATCTGGATTATATATATTGCCAACAACAGTCAAGGAAAGCTTTCTACTTTGTTAAATTAACATTGAAAGAGAGGGATTATTTGTATATAAGTAGTTGCTTTACCTTTCTTCCATGCTTTCTGCTGTCTTGTACTGATATTAGCTTTTGTTCAGATACTCAAGACCCTCTTTGAGATAGTTTTGTTCGAGGATCTTGGCAATCAATGGAGTCTTAGCAGACCAATGATAAGCTTGATACTTGTAAATGAGCAGGTGATGTTCAGAGCTGTTCTTTGGCTCTTTTTTGTAGACCACTTCTTGCTGCTGCTTACAACTCGACACAATATATTGGGCCTAAGACTTTCCTTTTGTCTTATTCTAATGGTGTTTTTTTGGGCCATTTGTTGTAAAAATTTCATTGTATGAATTAGCTGTTCGTTTTCTCTTTGTTTGCAGAAAGTAATTGACACTGATTGCAACAATTTTTTTTGCAGATACTAACAGATCTGAAAGCTCATATTTTGTCTTCACAGGCAAGTCTTAGCCTAGCTTTGACTATTTTTACTGATTTTTTCTTTTTGTTGTCAATCATAATGCAATACGTTGGTTTAGCATGGTTTTAGATGCTAGTTTCTGGCTGCTATAATTATAATGCAGTAGAACATATATTCTGAGTTGAAGTCCTTAATTGCAGCTTAAACATTCTAGAAAAAGCTAGAACTCTTTACCAAATTGTAAATTGGTTAAAACTTCTTAACGGTAGGTCAAGTGAATTGGAGCATTTGCCTCTCGTTTCTTCCAGCAGTTTCCTTGGTGGCCATTTCGGCACCTGTATTCAAATTTAATTTTGGGATTTGAATATTTCAACCAAGCTAATTATCGGGGTTGATGGTTCTCCTGTTATGATTATTATGTTGAACTTGGAAAATCAGCTATTGAGATTGTGGTATTATTGTTTGCGAAAGTGGGTTTAGAATACTTGACTAAAAGCATATTTCAGTTCTGCTCTCGTGTTAGCATGCAAGACAATGCTTAAAATCCTTTGCATCTGGCAACTTTTGAATGTCCAGTTATAGTCGTGGAAGATGATAACCCCCATTCTGGGTTCCTCTTCCTTGGACACCTGACTAGTAAGCAGAATAGTGCTTCGGCTGACCAACACATGATTATTAAGAATATGTACCCAACTCGAAGGGGCTGTGGAACTTTTGAGCTTCCACGCTGCTGATAAAAAAAGAATCATCAACAACTTTGATAGATATGCTTCATGTATAGGAAACTAAACATACATCAGTCGATGATTGGGAAGGATACAGGTTTACAAGTGTCTTCATAATGAAACAAAGCACAAGTACAGCTATCTTGTACAGTTAAGAATGCTAAATATTGTTGTAATGGTCAAATTACAGTATTACTTAAAACTAAAATGAAAATATTTACTGAATTTTGAATGACAAGGATGGCAAACAGATTTTAACAACTTGACTACCCTGGTAGTTAGTATATGTAATAATTCTCAACTGCGAAAGCACTAGCCATAGTTTTGTATAGAGTGCTTTTAATTGTATGCAGAGTTTACTTGATTTCAGCTCACTGTTGTTAATTATCTATCTATTCAGTAAACTGTCTTGCCTAAAGAGCAATTACTAAAATTTGCATGCTCTGCAAATGTGCCTGTTTTGGTTGCTCCATTATTTCCATGTGCAAAATGACAATTTTTCTGGTTTTATTGCAGCCAATAGATCAGCATCAGCGCCTTTCCCTGTGCTTTGACAAATTAATGGTTGATGTTAATCGAAGCTTGGATTCAAAAAACCGAGACAAGTTTACCCAGAATTTGACAATATTTAGGAATGATTTTCGTGTCAAATAGCTATATGCTTGTGGGATTACCTCCAATTTTAATCCACTTGCACTCGTAATGATATCTGTCACCTTGAGGATTCATCTCCGTGTTACAGATGGCTCCTAATATGAAAATTTTCATCCTTGGCAAACACCAATCATTCAGGAGTATTTTGAGTGCATTTGGGATTCTCTGTGGACATGAGAAGTAGCATGCTAAATGAACTTGTACTAATTGTGATGTACATAATTTTTTGAATGAGTGCATAGTTGATGCCTAACATCCATCAATAGAACTTTTCAGGTTGTGGCAGATTGACTAAATGCACCTATTTTGAATGTATTTTTGAGCTGTTCTGTAGGAGAATGCTTAGTTATATTATTTGTTAGGTGAACTTGTTTTGAGTTGTAAATTCTATGTTGATCATTGATCATTTACTAACTTTTGGTTGTAATGGTGCTCTTTACAGCTAAAATCTGAATTCCTTGTTATTTGATTTCATTTAAGCCGTGTTACATATTGTTGCTACTATTGTTGTTATTGTTGTTGTCATTTAATACAAATGTAGGAGGGAAACTCTATCCTAGTATCACGGAATGGCTATTTCATAACACATTAGCCCATCTGGCACTAGCGCTCTCAAGGACTTAGGCAAGAGAAATGATTTAGTTCAGCCTTTATCCAAACATCTCAGAGTAGCACTCTCAAGGACTTGGCCTATATATAGGCAAACCCAAGAGAGCAAGAGAATTCTACAATCTAAGGTTACAATGCTTGACCTCTAGAAGTTCTAGTTCTACACTAGTCTAGGCCTCTTATGTACAAGACTAGGCTATTCTACAGCATCCAATAGTAAACCACTAGCCTTTGGGCTGGTGGTCACTTAAGGCCTGTTACCATCAATTGTCACATTATGTGGCTCTCTTAAAAATCCAGACGGGTGTGTAGTGCATTCGTCTAGTCCGATAGCGGTTCGGTCCCTGTTGGTCCCTCCCATTGGTTCAGTTATGCCTCCTTTAGAATATGTTAGAGAAGGAGTAAGAATAAGTGTAGAGTAAACTATTGCTGACTGTCGAAAAAAAAAATACTACATCCAATAGTAGCCTATAGTAATTTGGAATATTCTACAAAATATATGTGAGGTTTTCTATAATTCTTTCGTAAGAGCTAGTCATGGGTATTAATTGCACTTTTTCCTAGGGGTGTTATCAAATTTTGTTTCAAGTCATGGTGAGAGATACGACTAGGTGAAGAGATTAAGAGAAAATTTTTATCAGATTTATGTACTAATGTTTTATTAGCTATCTATTATTTTATATTTTCTTTTAAAGTTCTTTGTCTACAATCTTAATTGATTTTATATGGGTTTGATCTAATAAAAAGTAGGGATTTTTCCTACTTGAGTAAGGATTTTCTCAATTCCTAATAATAAGTTTATCTTTTTCCTATATTAAAATTATTTCTTAATTTCTTTAGGCATGTTCATATTTAAAAGAGCAAATTGCACTAAAAGTCACTAAACTGTACACTTGTGCTGGTCTAGGCTATTAAACTATTTCCTTAGTCGAAAATGTTGCTGAACTAACCAAAATGCATGCTTTGTGTCATTCTGTATAATTTGGTCGTCAAAACAAGCGAAATGGACATCATGTGACTTGTAGGCTTGGTTTTTGAGGGGCAAAATCGTTGATTTAGTTTTTTGGTTGATGTTTGTCTTCTGCCCTTGAATGTTATAGATAACAATCAGGCTCTATTTTCTTTTCCACCCTAAGGCCCTTGTGAATTTTTGCCCAAATCTAAAGTAGATTTTTCCTTGCCATCTCCACACCACTAGCCAGCCAATGGCTGGGGTTCGTAATCATTGTTTTTTGAATTGATGTGGTCTTTTTGCCTTCCAAGAAAAGGAAGAGGATTTTTTCAAGTTCTCTCTTTGTTTAAGTGGAATCAAGTAGGGTTTTATATGTTCACACATGAAATAGAATCAAGTGGGGTCTTATATGTTCACATGAAACCCTAAACTCTTTTATTAGTTTTGAAACAACTACTATGCCTACTTCCACTTAACATGTGAAATGGAAGCAAGTGGGGCCTTATGTTATATGTTCATATAGAACTCTTCTATTAGTTCTTGAGCAACTAAGATGCCAACCAAGTGGTTGCTTGGAGCTGACTAAAATTTTTGAGTGTTTTCTTAATGTAGAATTTCTCTTATGGGAGAATTGCAATTATATTCTCTCATATTTGCAACTTATGCTTTTCACAGTTCAAAATTAAGCATTTTGGTCCTTAACGATGTTTGAAATACAAATTTGGTACTAAATTCTATTTTGTGTCAATTTATTTTGTACTTTGGAAGAAGAGAAAGTTAGACTAAGAGTTAAGGTATAAAAGAAACATAGATGTATAATATTATATGCATAAAGAAAGTCAATTGCAAGTAGCTTTATTTTTTGAAGCAAGCAATTTCACTTTTGGTCCACAATCTATGTGGTTAGAAATGAAATATGGGAACAAAGTTAATACTGACTAAGTTGCAGGTAGAGGTATCAAAATGGGTGACTTGGGCGGGTTTGGGTTGGGTAAAAAATGGGTAATAGGTTGTCACGCCCCGAGCTCGCACGTGCCCGTCACATGACACCCGCCGTACTCCCAAGTCCCACTTAGGAATACAAGACTACATTAACTAATTTAACTTTGACAGTACTAAACAATTTAACTAAATAAAGTGCGGTACGAATTACATATAAAAGGACGTCTACGAATAATCAAGACGTTCGTACATTTATTCTCCAATTGAAACAGCGGAAACAAAGGTAAATAAAACCAACAACTGGACGTAGCCAGCCTACCAACTTCTATTCATCTAAAACTAATAAAAGTCATCCTTAGGATCTTCTACGTAAACCAATTCATACTCTTCAGAATCTGCAAAAATAGTAAGAAGTGGGTTGAGCGACACATCGTTCAGTAGGTAATATTTACCCCTCTGTTGGACCATGCACTCTTGACTTTATAGATACATACATAAATATGGGTACAACCCATATCGTTTGCATATCATTCACATCCATAATTTTGAAAGTAACATCATTTATAAAACAATCAATAGTGAAGAATGACAAGGAATTTAAAAGCACTTTCTTGACAACCATACTTGGAAAATCGTAACGTCATAAATCACTTTGCAACAATTCATATGCATCTCCATATCCAATCATGTATCATCCCATAAAACGTCACATATCCCGTTCATAGATCATTTCAAAATAGTTCATAAATCACTTCATATCGTTCATAAACCTTCTTTCAGTTCAGCTCATAACAAGTACATGTAATGATCGGCTACTGAGTACTCAACCTAGAGATTTTACCCCTTCTAGGTGGGCGACCAACAAGTTTTATGACTACCGATTGGTCTCATTTCAATCTTGGGTCAATTGGCTGGGCTTTATACCAGGCTACCATGGCGGTTAGACAGGACTATAGCCCCTACCGTCTATTCCATAACTGCTCTGAGCTTTACTTGTCAAAATTCATTTTATATATCGTATACATAAACCTTTGCTTTCATAACAGATTCAGCTCATTTTGTATATAAGAAACATATCAAACATTTCAAATAAGTCACATGGTCTATTTTGTATAGTAAAGTATAGCTTTCATAATTATCCAAGTAAAACATTTTAACCAAACACCTTTCGAGTCAACATAGCAAAATGTGATTGAAAACCAGAATTTCATTTTGCATATTTGAAATTTCAGAAGGGTAAGTACCACCTACCTCTGTTTGGCTGCTCGAGTGGAGCTACCTTAGGTCCTTGTATTGCACCTATCAAATGCATAGGTTCCCTAATTAGTTGTTACTTCCTATAAATACATAAATATACAACCTCTACGTAAGTACAAGATTCATATCTAGACCATTTTATGGACCCTAATAGCATTCCCCTCAAATCGGACGATTTCTACTTTTGGAAAGTTTTCTAATTTGGAAAGTTTCTTAATTTGGAAAGTGTACATTTTGCAAGGCTTCCTAATTTAGAAAGTTTCTTAATTGAGAAGGTTCTCCTTTTTGTAAAGTTTCCTAATTTAAAAGAAGATAATTATTTATTATTATTATTATTAACGGTATCGTCCACCTTATTATTTACTATCATTATTGTTATCCTTATTGTACTACCTCTAGCCTTATTATTACTATTATTATCGTCCTTGTCGTCGCTACTTTATTTTATTACCACTTATATCGATTTACTAATTAGTTATTATTACCTTTCACTTTATTCCTACCTTTGTGCGTGTGTAGGTGTTATTATTATTTATGTATATATGCACATATATATATTGATTTATTATTATAATTATTGTCTTAATTTATTACACTTGTATTTATATTTATATTTTCGTTTACATCCTTTATTTGTTCATCCATATTATTATTACTATTATTATTATTATTTTTTTATTTCTGGGGGGGCCCATGTTGGCCTTTTGGCCAACCATGGCTGACCATGGTCGCCAGACCCTCTGGCGACTTATACCTTCAATTGGCTGGCCGAAAGGCCAACCATGATTTTGCTCCATTGTCGCCAGCAAGTGCTGGCGACATCCTCTAAATGTTTTATTTTTGCTTCTATCTTTCGGCCAACCTTTGCAAAATTCTTTCTTGGCCGCCAGAGATGGCGGCCCCCCACCCCTTTCTTTTTTTTTTTTTTTTTTGTGCGCTTGGCGTTGCAGAAGCAACGCCTAGCCATGACAGAGCAGCGGCAGCAGCCGCTGCCCTTCTTTTTCCTCATCATTTTTTGTCAACAGATTCCAAACACCCTCTAATCTCAAAAGTAAAATCAGTCCCCTTTATTTCTATTAACTCATATACGAATCTTATCAAACATATATCTACACCTATATAGCAACAATACCTGTCCATAAAATTTCTAGAACAATTTAATACATCTACTACAACTTGAAAGAGAGGTTTTCTTGCGTGAACTCGAGACTTACAGGTTTAGGTGCCTAGTCGTCGGATCGATTGCCGGTGTTGCCTGCTCCTCCTTCTCTCCTCTCTGACGGCTCTTCCTCTAGGGAGGCAAACGAAAGAAAAGTAAGGCTAGGGTTATTTTCCTGTCTAGGGTTTTAATAAAATCCTAAACCTAGCACTATTTATATTAGTACCCCTTACCCTATCCTGAAGTTACCTTATTTTATTTTTCCCCTTTTTACTTAGTAACTTTATTCTTTTAATTAGTTGAGAAAAATAAAATAAGCTAAAAACTAAATAAAAATAAGGAAATAAAATTGGTGCCGCATTCGTGGGTTTCACATTCTACCCCCTTACAAAAAGTTTCGTCCTCGAAACTTGCGTACCTTGATCAAAGAGATATGAGTACCTATTCCGCATGTCCTCTTCTAATTCCCACGTTGCCTCTCGTGGTGCATGGTTCGTCCATTGCACCTTAACGTAGGGTATGGTCCTCCTCCTTAGGACTTGATCCTTTCGATCCACGATTCTTAAGGGAACTTCCTCCACTGATAGGTTCTCCTTCACCTCGATGGGTTGGTCCTCCAAAATATGACTCGGGTCTGATACATACTTCCTCAGTTGGGAGACATGGAACACATTATGTATCCTTGACAAAGCAGGTGGGAGAGCCAGTCGATACGCCAGAGGTCCAACTCTATCCAGTACCTTGTAAGGTCCGACATATCTCGGACTTAACTTGCCACTTCGTCCAAATCTCATCACTCCCTTGGTAGAAGATACTTTCAAATATATATATTTTTTTCTTGATTGCAATTCTAAAGGTTTTCTCTTTAAATCCGTACAACTCTTGTTTCGGTCTTGCAACTCTTGTTTCGGTCTTGCACTACTTTTAGTCTTTTTCGAATAACCTTAATTCTCTCCAAGGGTCTTTCCACCAAATCCGGGCCAGTGATCAGTTTCTTACCCACTTCATCCCAATATAAGAGAGATCCACACTTTCGCCCATACAACGCTTCAACTGGTGCCATACCTATCCCGCTATGATATTTATTATTGTACAAAAACTCAATTAGTTTCACCAACCTATCCCAACTATCCGAGAAGTCTAGAACACAAGCTCTTATCATGTCCTCCAATGTCTGTACGATTCTTTCTGACTGTCCATCCATTTGGGGGTGGAAGGCGGTATTTAGTCTTAGGTATCAGTCCCCATAATCTCTTGGTAGGTCGATTAAAATCTAAACGTGAATTTAGGGTCCTAATCCGACACTACTTTCACAATTCATTTTTAAGTTAGGTATCACATTCTCTCCCCCTTTTAAAGGTTTCGTCCTCGGAACCTACAGGATATAAATATCAAAATAAGCTGACAAAATTTCCAATGTTCTTGCAATACATCTTGGGAATTATTTCTACAATGTCTAAATTGAATTTCCTTATTTAATTCTATCAAACTTCTGCTGCGCACTCTTATATTTCCGCAATACCTTCAATCTTCATATTTATATGACTCAGATGAACATAATTTCTCTCACAAATCCGGCGTTCTAAATATCGGCTTAGAATACTCTATAGAGATCAACCTATAAGAAGGATGTCATAAACACTAACAGTACCATTTCTTCCTTTTGGTCACACATTCTATCCCAACTTACTTATCTACTATCACAAAAGTAATCATTATCTCAATATATGGGTTCCTGCCCACTGTGTTTGTAATTGGTAACGAAAATCTCTTATTTCTCTCAAATCTCAAATCTAAAATAGCATCGACCTATTTTCCAGATCCTATAACCTGAGTTATTATACCGCTAAATGCCATGGGAATCTTATTTCCTTTGGTCATTCATTTTTTTCCCTAACTCAATTCAATTTTCGAAAAACATTAATACCTTAAAAATCATTTCACAAACTTCTTGATCATACAAAAATATAGAAAATTTTATACAAAAATTGTCACCAAATTCTCATATTGGAATATAACAACTTTGTCGTAACTTTGGTAAAATATTTATCTATGCGTAGAATTTCAAACTCACACAAGTTTAGAAAACTGAAAGTGTTTTGAAATACACAAGTCAACTAACTATTCCTTTTTCAGCATTAGAATTTAGAGTACAAAGAAAATTTATCAAGAATCATTATTAAATTTATCAAGAAAATTTATCAAGAATCATTATTAAATTTTTCTATACGATAAGAATTTTTTTTTTTGGAATACATTTATCTAAAGCTCTTTTTGAGATTGGATGAGTATATAAAAAAACATTTTGCACAGGATTATGGAATATAATCATTTAGTGTATTTATTCTTTTTTTTTTCTTATAAATATATACATATATATTTAGAAACTATACTTACCAAGCAACTGTAAGGTAAAGGTACATATTTAAAAATTCTGATTAAAAACTATTTGTGCAAATAAAATTTTGGTTTCACTGTTTATTCATTTTTAGGTAAAAAGTATGTAAAATTATATATTGTAAGAAATTTATAAAATATTTATTGCTTGATCATGATGTAATAATACCTGAACTAATAATATCAGCTAGTTTAATAAATGTCTTGAGCATTAGATCTAATTATCGTATACCTCAAAATAAGTCAACAAAATTCCAAGATCCAACATGTATTGCATACGTACTTTCCCTTGATACTCTCAGTTTCCTGCAGACAATACTTCAGATATACATAATATTTCCTACACGTCCGACATCTTAAATTTAGAATGTACCACCAAAATCATATCCAATAAAAAGGACATCATGAACACCTATAGTACCATTTCCAACTTAAATCACACATGCAACTTTTTCAAGCCTATTTATTCAATCACAATTGATCATTTCCTAGTGTGTATTCCCTATAAAGAGTAAATCGTACCCCAGGCTTTGTTATCACTAAATATTACGAAAATCTCTTATTTCGCAGCCTTGTATCCAACTTCATTCCAATTCCTAACAACACTAATATTACAAACATTATTTAACATACTTCTAGATCACATAACCCAAAACTTGATAACATTAAAAATCACGAGAATTTCTTATTTCCTTAAATCCTTTTTCTTTCATCTCCTTTCAATTCCCAAAATCCCTGATATCTCAAACACTATTTCACATACTTTCAGATCATATAATCTGATCTCTGGTACTGCTAAAAGGTCACAGCAATCTCTTATTTCTTTTGATCGGTTTTTTCCATCTCCTTTCAATTTCCAACGTCATTAATATCCAAACATAATTTCTTACACTCCCAAACCATGTAACCTAAGCTCTGATACCACTAAAAATGTCACGCCCCGAGCCCGCACGTGCCCGTCACATGACACCCGCCGTACTCCCAAGTCCCACTTAGGAATACAAGGCTACATTAACTAATTTAACTTTGACAGTACTAAACAATTTAACTAAATAAAGTGCGGTACGAATTACATATAAAAGGACGTCTACGAATAATCAAGACGTTCGTACATTTATTCTCCAATTGAAACAGCGGAAACAAAGGTAAATAAAACCAACAACTGGACGTAGCCAGCCTGCCAACTTCTATTCATCTAAAACTAATAAAAGTCATCCTCAGGGTCTTCTACGTAAACCAATTCATACTCTTCAGAATCTGCAAAAATGGTAAGAAGTGGGTTGAGCGACACATCGTTCAGTAGGTAATATTTACCCCTCTGTTGGACCATGCACTCTTGACTTTATAGATACATATATAAATATGGGTACAACCCAAATCGTTTGCATATCATTCACATCCATAATTTTGAAAGTAACATCATTTATAAAACAATCAATAGTGAAGAATGACAAGGAATTTAAAAGCACTTTCTTGACAACCATACTTGGAAAATCGTAACGTCATAAATCACTTTGCAACAATTCATATGCATCTCCATATCCAATCATGTATCATCCCATAAAACGTCACATATCCCGTTCATAGATCATTTCAAAATAGTTCATAAATCACTTCATATCGTTCATAAACCTTCTTTCAGTTCAGCTCATAACAAGTACATGTAATGACCGGCTACTGAGTACTCAGCCTAGAGATTTTACCCCTTCTAGGTGGGCGACCAATAAGTTTCATGACTACCGATTGGTCTCATTTCAATCTTGGGTCAATCGGCTGGGCTTTATACCAGGCTACCATGACTTTCTCAATTGGTCAATCGGCTGGGCTTTATACCAGGCTACCATGACTTTATCCATTGGTCAATCGGCTGGGCTTTATACCAGGCTACCATGACTTTATCAATCGGTCAATCGGCTGGGCTCTATACCAGGCTACTATGATCTCACCAATCGGTTGGGCTTTATACCAGGCTACCATGGCGGTTAGACAGGACTATAGCCCCTACCGTCTATTCCATGACTGCTCTGAGATTTACTTGTCAAAATTCATTTCATATATCGTATACATAAACCTTTGCTTTCATAAAAGATTCAGCTCATTTTGTATATAAGAAACATATCAAACATTTCAAATAAGTCACATTGTCCATTTTGTATAGTAAAGTATAGCTTTCATAATTATCCAAGTAAAACATTTTAACCAAACACCTTTCGAGTCAACACAGCAAAATGTGATTGAAAACTAGAATTTCATTTTGCATATTTGAAATCTCAGAAGGGTAAGTACCACCTACCTCTGTTTGGCTGCTCGAGTGGAGCTACCTTAGGTCCTTGTATTGCACCTATCAAATGTATAGGTTCCCTAATTAGTTGCTACTTCCTATAAATACATAAATATACAACCTCTACGTAAGTACAAGATTCATATCTAGACCATTTTATGGACCCTAATAGCATTCCCCTCAAATCAGACAATTTCTACTTTTGGAAAGTTTTCTAATTTGGAAAGTTTCTTAATTTGGAAAGTGTACATTTTGCAAGGCTTCCTAATTTAGAAAGTTTCTTAATTGAGAAGGTTCTCATTTTTGTAAAGTTTCCTAATTTAAAAGAAGATAATTATTTGTTATAATTATTATTATTATTATTAACGGTATCGTCCACCTTATTATTTACTATCATTATTGTTATCCTTATTGTACTACCTCTAGCCTTATTATTACTATTATTATCGTCCTTGTCGTCACTACTTTATTTTATTACCACTTATATCGATTTACTAATTAGTTATTATTACCTTTCACTTTATTCCTACCTTTGTGCGTGTGTAGGTGTTATTATTATTTATGTATATATACACATATATATATTGATTTATTATTATAATTATTGTCTTAATTTATTACACTTGTATTTATATTTATATTTTCGTTTACATCCTTTATTTGTTCATCCATATTATTATTACTATTATTATTATTATTTTTTTATTTCTGGGGGGGCCCATGGTCGCCAGACCCTCTGGCGACTTATACCTTCAATTGGCTGGCCGAAAGGCCAACCATGATTTTGCTCCATTGTCGCCAGCACTCCTCTAATTTTTTTTTTTTTGCTTCTGTCTTGGCCAACCTTTGCAAAATTCTTTCTCGGCCGCCAGAGATGGCGGCCCCCCACTCCTTTCTTCTTTTTTGTTTTTTTTGTGCGCTTGGGGTTGCAGAAGCAACGCCTAGCCATGACAGAGCAGCGGCAGCAGCCGCTGCCCTTCTTTTTCCTCATCATTTTTTGTCAACAGATTCCAAACACCCTCTAATCTCAAAATTAAAATCAGTCCCCTCTATTTCTATTAACTCATATACGAATCTTATCAAACATATATCTACACCTATATAGCAACAATACCTGTCCATAAGATTTCTAGAACAATTTAATACATCTACTACAACTTGAAAGAGAGGTTTTCTTGCGTGAACTCGAGACTTACAGGTTTAGGTGCCTAGTCGTCGAATCGATTGCCGGTGTTGCCTGCTCCTCCTTCTCTCCTCTCTGACTGCTCTTGCTCTAGGGATGCAGACGAAAGAAAAGTAAGGCTAGGGTTATTATCCTGTCTAGGGTTTTAATAAAATCCTAAACCTAGCACTATTTATATTAGTACCCCTTACCCTATCCTGAAGTTACCTTATTTTATTTTTCCCCTTTTTACTTAGTAACTTTATTCTTTTAATTAGTTGAGAAAAATAAAATAAGCTAAAAACTAAATAAAAATAAGGAAATAAAATTGGTGCCGCATTCGTGGATTTCACATAGGTATAAATGAGTCAACCCATTTAATTAGATGAATATAAATGGGTAAGTTAAAAAATGAATTGAATAACTCAATTACCCATTTATAACCCATTTATTTTAATTTTTTGTAAACTCATTTAAATTCATTTTTGTAAATTAAGTTGTCAATTTATACCGCTCTTTGTACCCATCATTAATTTTAAATATTTACATATAATGTTCAATAAGTCTAATTACCAATTTTTTTTCCATTTATACTCTATGTCGCAAAATTACATATTATTTAATAATTGAATATATTGATCTTGATCCTTATCTTTTGATGTTTACAAAACAATGGATAATACTAATATCTCTTCAAGAAATATTTTCAGTTATGAAGCAAATTAGATTCAAAGATCAAGTGCAAATGAAAGGGACAAAGGCTGCTGAAAGCTGTCGGACGCTTGGTTCGGACGTCCGATAATCATTGCGCAACTTCGGACGCATGAAAAACTCCACCACCGGACGTTCGAAGGAAATAAAACATTCTCCCTGACTCACTGACTTCGATCGGACGCAAGTATCGGACGCCCGATAGGATCGTTCAAATTTGACGAAAGCTGTCGGACGCTCACAAAGACAATACCGGACGTCCGATAGAATTGAGATATTCCTTCTAACTCATTGTCTGCTTTCGGACGCAAGCACTGGACGTCCGATAGAATTGAAGAAGATTTTTCAAACTCACCGCCTGCTGTCGGACGCAAGAAACCAGACTACCGGAAGTCCTATACTCCAACGGCTATTTGGCTCTTCAGCTACTTTCTATTCGTTGGAAGCATTAATGAAGCACTTTCTTGGTCTCCTATAAATAGAGTATGGTCAGAAACTTCAAATAACTTTTGCACATTGAAGATACAAAAAATCTAGAGTAGTTTTAGTGAGAAAACACTCTCCAAAAAAGATTTGTAGTCTTGGTGGTGTGAAGTTCATTGTAAACTTTTCATTTGTGAGTGAATACTTCAATAGAGTAGCTCTGTGAGGGTTATCCTGAGGGATAGTAACTTTCTTGCTTGACTGAGTGGAGTTTGGGGTAAGAAGGAAGTGAACCTTCCTTTGTACACAAGATTGGTTGTATTTCATCAACTTGAATAAGCTTGTTCTATAAATTGATCTACAAGCTCAAGAGGAGTTTGGTAGTCAATTGGTTTGCAATTCTTCCCTTCTTATTTACTTATTGTTATATTGTAATCTTTTAATTGCTTATCTCTTCTACTCCTACGCAATCGTGCTTTCTTACTAATTGTTACATTGTGTGGTCACTTAGAAAAGAGTGTAAATTTCATTTTGAGCAAAAAGTGCCCATAATTTGATTAGCTTTTTAATCAACCTAATTCACCCCCTCTTAGGTTGTTTTCGATCCTAACAATTGGTATCAGAGCTTGGTCTCCTTGAGATTAAGTTCAATCGGTTTAGGAGTAAAAATGACAACCAATAATGTCATATTTTTTGAAGGACATTCTGTTATTAGACCACCTATGTTTAATGGGTCGAATTATATGAGTTGGAAAGGAAGAATGATTATTTTCTTGCAATCGATTGATATTGAATTGTGGTTTATTATTAATGATGGTCCATATGATACCTCTATAGTAGATGATATTACTCATAGACCAAAATCAAAAACTAGAAATGAATTGACTGTAGTTGATAGAGTTCATCTCACCTTAAATGCAAAAGTCATGAATGTATTATATAGTACTTTAGACTCAAATGAATCTATTAGAGTCAAGGGTTGCAAGTCAGCTAAAGAAATTTGGGACAAACTGAAAGAAATTCATGAAGGTAGTGAGAATGTTAGAGAACAAAAGAAATCTATCTTAGTTACTAAATATGAGTCGTTTAAGATGGAGCCTTATGAAAATATTGATCAAATGTATTGTAGATTCAATGATCTCATTAAGGATTTAGAAGTGTTGGAAAAAGAATATTCTCTAGGTGAGAAAAATAGAAAAATTCTGAATGCTTTGTCCAAAAATTGGAAAAGTAAAGTGACTGCTATTGAAGAGGTTGAAGATTTGAATACTATGCCTATTGAATCACTTATTAATTCTCTGACCTCTTATGAGCTGAAACTTAAGACTAAGGTACAAGGGCAAGAAGATGCAAAGGTAAGAAGGAGCATTGCTCTAAAAGCATCTCAAGATGAAGATGATTCGGCCTCCTTGGATGGAGAAGATGTGGAAGTTGATGACAGTGATCTTACTCTCATCACAAGAAGTTTCAAGAGGATCCTCAACAAAAGGAGATTTAGAAGATGAGGACCTAGTAATTCAGATTCTAATCAATTCAACAATGCAAGAAACAAAGGAAGATATGAGGCCAACAAAAAGTAAGGTGACAAATGCTATGAATGTGGCCAATTTGAACACTACATGAGTGAGTGTTCAATGTAGAAGAGGAACGGTCAAAGAAAACCAAGATTCAAAAACTTCCAATTCACATGGAATGGATGCAACTCCGATGGTGAAATTGAAGAGGAAGATGAATCTACTCAATTGGCTTTCATGGCCATTGGAGATGATGAGGTAACAACTTGTAACTCTCAATTTGATAGTGATGATAAAACTGATGATGATCTTGAATCTTTCATTAAAAAGTTGCATGATAGTTTGAAAAAATCTTATGATAGAAACAAGGAATTAAAACACAAAATTAGTTTTCTTTTTCATGATAATACACGCCTTATTCAAGAAAACGAGATGTTGAAAACTGAAAATGATTTCTTGAAAAAGAATGAGATTGATTTACAAAATAAGTTTGATAGAAAAACAAGGTTTTGTGAAATGTTAAAAAAGGAGCAAGGTGATTTGAAAAGAAGAATGAATAATTTAAATGAGTTGCTCCAACATAAAAAAACAAAACTATTTTCAAGGAAATGAAACAAAAACTCATTTTGGAACTCATGAGAAGAAATTAAATTCTGGTGCAAATAATTTTGTAAGATTTATTAAACCTAGTTTTGCAAATAACTCTTTGGTTATGTGTAATTTTTGTTGTCAAAAAGGTCACATGAAAAGTGATTGCTATGTGAGGAAAAATATGAGAAGAGGCATGAAATGCATATGGATAGTTAGACATGATACTAACTCTCAAGGACCCAAAAATTAAAGGGTACCAAATATTAGTTCTTGAACTCTTGAGTTGGTGAACCTGGTGAATATCATTAAGGAATCAAAATAGTTCGTAGACAGTTGATACTCAAGACACATGACCGGTGATCCATCACATTCATCAAATTCAAGCCAAAATCAAGTGACAAAGTGACATTTGGAGATGATATAAAAGCAAAAAATTAGAGTACGAGATGTTGGTAAGAATGATCAGATTTTTGTTCATAACGTTCTTTTGTAATTTTTTTTAATGTTTCTGATATTTTGAACTGAGTTTCCTTTGATGTTTTTAATAATTAATGGATTTCGGTTGATATGAATGTGGGTATGAATGTTGGTTTCATTGATGCTCATTGTTATTTTTTGTCTCTTTTGATGTGATTTTTCTGTTATTGACTGATGATGGTTGTAGCTACTGTTCTTTTTATGGCAATTACTCTATACTTTTATGATGACAAAATGGGGGAGAAATTATAAAATAGATGTGGTTTGGGATGCTATTAGTAAAGGGGAGTTCATTTGATGCTAGTTTGGGATGCTATGAGTAAGGGGGAGTTTCTCCTCATTTTCCTTCCTTCCATCCATTGTTTTGTTATCATCAAAAAGGGGGAGAATATTGATCTTGATCCTTATCTTTTGATGTTTACAAAATAATGGATAATACTAATATCTCTTCAAGAAATATTTTCAGTTATGAAGCAAATCAGATTCAAAGATCAAGTGCAAATGAAAGGGACAAAGGCTGCTGAAAGCTATCGGACGCTTGGTTCAGACGTTCGATAATCATTGCGCAACTTCAGACGCATGAAAAATTCCACCACCGGACGTCCGAAGAAAATAAGACATTCCCCCTGACTCACTGACCTCGATCGGACGCAAGTATCGGACGTCCGATAGGATCGTTCAAATTTGACGAAAGTTGTCGGACGCTCACAAAGACAATACCGGACGTCCGATAGAATTGAGATATTACTTTTAACTCATTGTCTACTTTCGGACGCAAGCACTGGACATCCGATAGAATTGAAGAAGATTTTTCAAACTCACCGCCTGCTGTCGGACGCAAGAAACCAGACTACCAGACGTCCGATACTCCAACGGCTATTTGGCTCTTCAGCTACTTTCTATCCGTTGGAAGCATTAATGAAACACTTTCTTGGTCTCCTATAAATAGAGCATGGTCAGAAACTTCAAATAACTTTTGCACATTGAAGATACAAAAGATCTAGAGTAGTTTTAGTGAGAAAATACTCTCCAAAAAAGATTTGTAGTCTTGGTGGTGTGAAGTTCATTGTAAGTTTTTCATTTGTGAGTGAATACTTCAATAGTGTAGCTCTGTGAGGGTTGTCCTGAGGGATAGTAAAACTTCCTTACTTGACCGAGTGGAGCTTGGGGTAAGGAGGAAGTGAATCTTCCTTTGTACACAAGATTGGTTGTACTTCATCAACTTGAAGAAGCTTGTTCTATAAATTGATCTACAAGCTCAAGAGGAGTTTGGTAGTCAATTGGTTTGCAATTCTTCCCTTCTTATTTACTTATTGTTATATTGTGATCTTTTAATTGCTTATCTCTTCTAGTCCCAAGCAATCGTGCTTTCTTACTAATTGCTATATTGTGTGGTCACTTAGAAAAGAGTATAAATTTCATTTTGAGCAAAAAGTGCTCATAACTTGATTAGCTTTTTAATCAATCTAATTCATCCCCTCTTAGGTTGTCTTCGATCCTAACAGAATAATAAGAATAAAAAAAATATGAACTAAGTACTATAAAAGTTAATATAAAAACTTAATCCAAAAATTTTGAACCCTAACATTTTTTCCATATATAAATTTAAAATTTCATTTTAGAAAGATAAGAAAAGAGGCTAAACTTATCATAAATTGGTAATGCTAAAAAATGAGCAAGCTAACAAACTAAGAGAAAATAAAATAATAAAATAAAACCAACAAATAATAATAATAATGAAACAAAAGTAGTTAACATCATGGAAAAATGAAAAATTTGAAAAAAAAATGGGTGGGGGAAGAGAAGAGACTTTGGGGAAGTGATACACACCCGGATCCGAGGATGCCAGAATTCGAACCACAAGCCCAAGACCAAGGTAACGAGTTTGTGGTAAGCGGAGTCCTAGACTATCAAGGGCAGCGCGAGATAGTTTCGAATGATAGAAGACACCACAATCAAGCGTGTTCCTTGATTGATAAAGTCGACGAACACTTTAGATCCTCTAAAGGTGCTCAAGGGTGCTTACAAGAAGCTAGAGAAACTCTCTTAATTTCTGAAATTGTCCCAAAAAAAAGTCCCTTCTCTATGGAATTGAGCAGCCTTTTATTGGCTTACAAAACAACTTAACCTAAAACTACGCGAAAGAGGTAAGTTTCCTAATTGAATTGAAAGACTTAACCAAAACATAACTAATTCCTTAACATACTAGATATGCCTTAGTAGGCTTACAAGACCCAATTGGAAGCAATAAAAATAGGAAATAATTGGAAATAACAGAAACTGCTAAAACAACTAAATCAGTCCGACGCGTTGCACACGAAATCCTTGAACTTTGAATGCTTGGCTTTGACTCTCTTCATTGGACCCCAATGACCCGTCAATGGACCACGTAATAGCTTTTGGGCAGCTCCTAAGATTCGTATCATTCCCCTCCTCTTAAAAAGATTTGTCCTCAAATCGTGGGAACGCAAGAATTGGCGGCGCGGGCTAACAGCACTTCGGTTATTAGCTCAAATGGAAGGAGGCATAGAACATTGCAGGACCAAGACTTTTGCCCTTTGCTCAACCTGCACAAAAGAGTGGACACTAAAAAAAGCAAATGTTAGAGGTGATGGGCGCGAAGCAACGCCCTCAGGTGTAAAGTGCATCAAGAGATTTTGCTTTCTCTCATGGCTAGCAACTCGATTTTCCTTTTTCCTTGCATCTTCATGCTCACTCTCTGTCCTCAACTTCTCTAGATCTCCACAAACTTGGCTGGGGGATAAAAGGGCTAAAGTAATCTTCCTACCATCATGGGTAAAAGACTACTTATTAGTTCGACCTTCAAAGGATACATCCTTATCGTATTGCCATGGTCGTCCCAAAATAATGTGAGTGGCTTGCATGGGAACGACGTCACAGATCACCTCATCCTCATACTTCCCTATGCAAATAGGCACCGACACTTGTCTATACACTCACACATCCCCATCAGCTGTCAACCATTGCAGTCGATAAGGTCGTGGATGTTTCTTGGTTGGGAGAGCCAAATTTTCTACCATGAGTAAACTTGCAACATTGGTGCAACTTCCCCCATCTATAATTAAGCTGCAAATCATATCCTTAACTTTGCAATGGGTGTAAAAGATGTTCTCCCGTTGAGACCCCTCGTCCTCCTTAGCAAGCATGGTTAACGCCCTACGAGCGACCAAACATCCTACATTCCCAGGTAGCGGTGCAATCTCTTCCTCTGAGTCCCCATCACCCGTCAAACGCGGCATCCCTGCATAATTAGACTCGTTATCTGTGGCCACTTCACCATTGTCCCTTATAACCATAATGTGTTGATTAGGGCATTGGGATTGTATATGACCATACCCCTGGCACTTGAAGCATTTTCGATCCCGATTGCGCGAGTTAGAAGCACCATTAAATGGGGTTGGCGCTCCTTTACTTGTACCCGATCCAACTTGGTCCCCTTTAGGCTTGAGTAGAGGAGTTGAGTTTGCAGGCTTCTCCTCTTTAGGTCCGGGATTGGTGCTCCAACTTGAAGGAGTTACATGGGACGAAGATCTAGCGGCACCCCTCCTCTTGATTCGCCTTTCAACTTTCACAGCCTTATCCAACATTTCACTCATATCCATGTAATGTTAGAGTTCAACTATCTCAGCAATATCGGATTTTAGGCCATTGAGGAATCGTGCCATAGTGGCTTCAGCATCCTCATTCACATCGGCTCTCATAATGAGCATCTCCATGTCTTTGAACTAGTCCTCCACACTCTTGTCGCCTTGAGTGAGAGTTTGTAGCCGTTGGTGTAACTCCCTATGATAGTAGCTTGGGACAAATCGTCTCCTCATGATTCCTTAAGTTCTCCCCAAGTTTCTACTGCTCGCTCACCATTTTTCCTCCTACTAGTTCGAAGTTGATCCCATCATGCGGATGCATAATCTGTGAATTCGACGGCGGCAAGCTTCACCTTTTGCTCCTCTGAATAGTTATTGCACTCGAAGACAAGCTCAATTTTGCGCTCCCATTCGAGGTATGTCTCAGGATCGGACTTACCCTAGAATGATGGGATGTTGAGCTTAACTCCCTTGATGGATTCATTCCCGCCGTTTCTCCTTTCTCGGGCAACCCTTGGTTGTAGATCAAACTCGCCATCCTCACTGTTAGATGCATCCAACTAAACTTGCCTCGACCTTCCTCTGCTCAAACTAGCTTGATTTTTGGATGACTCCAATTGTTCCATCCGTTAGTGCAATGTTTCAATGGAGCTTCTAAGCATGCGCCTGAATTCTTCCATCATATCCTCCATTTGAAGTCTTAAATCAAAAGGTTGGGATTCACCTTCGTTTGACATGTTTTAAACCTGCGGGAGATCAATGACAAACAAAGAACCTCACTTCACTCCCTCACAATTTTCTCTCACACTCGTGTATGTCACTCAAATTGGGACGCACTAGTAATTCTCACCAATTTTCTCAAAGCTCTTGATCACCCACCTTGAGGAAATTTAGAGTGACCTTAGATGAACAATCAACAACCAATAATTCACGCAAGTGCAACTAGGCTCCCTTTTTTATTTTTTATTTTTTGGTGATTTCAAGGACTCAAAAATTCACAAAATTTTTTTTTGACAAAAGTGCATAACAAATCTGGGAACTTATGAAGTGACTATAGATTTGGAAACTCAAGAAAAGGAATTCTATCCAATCTTAAGTCAAGGCTAAAATTTAGAAGTCTCCAAAATTCGGGTTTCCAAGAACGTGGTTAGGCACTAGGCCACTCAGGAAAACCCTCGATAACTGGAATGACCTAATTTTTTTTTAATTAAAAGAAATGGATGAACAGTAGATGCTACAGTACCGTGTGAATAAGTACGGCTACAGTACCATGCTACAGTGCTCGTGAACAGTGACGACGCTACAGTGCCGTGAACAGTGATTTCGAGTTTTTTTTCCCCACAAACCCAAACACAAAGACACGATTAACTGACAATTAGCAACACAAACTGTGGCAGACCGACAACACAAAAGAATTTAAGAAGAAAACCCTAATAATAAACTCTAAACAAATACGACAAGAACAAAATAAAAGGGATATAACTTGATACCTTAACCTATGCTCTGATGCCAACTGATACGAACCCGGATCCGAGGATTCCAGAATTCGAACCACAAGCCCAAGACCAAGGTAACGAGTTTGTGGTAAGCGGAGTTCTAGACTATCAAGGGCAGCGCGAGATAGTTTCGAACGATAGAAGACACCACAATCAAGCGTGTTCCTTGATTGATAAAGTCGACGAACACTTTAGATCCTCTAAAGGTGCTTACAAGAAGCTAGAGAAACTCTCTTAATTTCTGAAATTGTCCCAAAAAAAAGTCTCTTTTCTATGGAATTGAGCAGCCTTTTATAGGCTTACAAAACAACTTAACCTAAAACTACGTGAAAGAGGTAAGTTTCCTAATTGAATTGAAAGACTTAACCAAAACATAACTAATTCCTTAACATACTAGATATGCCTTAGTAGGCTTACAAGACCCAATTGGAAGCAATAAAAATAGGAAATAATTGGAAATAACGGAAACTGCTAAAACAACTAAATCAGTCCGACGCGTTGCACACGAAATCCTTGAACTTTGAATGCTTGGCTTTGGCTCTCTTCATTGGACCCCAACGATCCGTCAATAGACCACGTAATAGCTTTTGGGCAGCTCCTAAGATTCGTATCAGGAAGAGAATTTTAAATGGGTTAATTGGGTTTGATGGATTACCCAATAATACCCATTTATTAAATGGGTATTATTGGGTAACCCATTTATATCCATATACAAAAATTTAAGATACCCATACCCATCTATTCATGGGCGGGTATGGGTAAATTTAGTTAAGTGGGTTGGTTTGCCACCTATAGTTGCAGGGATATTTAAATGGATAGTGGCAGCAGGAGGAGTGAGATGTTGGATGATAGGAAGGAGGGAATGTAAATAAGAGATTCCGAATTCAAGACCTTCCGCTTACCAAAAACAAAAAAAGATAGTGGCAAAATAGGTATATGTTTGATAAATGGTCTTATTAAAAGACCTTCCAAAAACAAAATAAGAGATTCCGAGTTCAAGACCTCCTGCTTACCAAAAACAAAAAAAGCTAGTGGCAAAATAGGTATATGTTTGATAAATGGTCTTAGTAAATGGAAAGTGGATCAAATTGCTCCAATCCAATTAAACCATTTAATAAATAGATCTAATGGATGCCATTTTAAAATGGATGATGTGAAACCATGTTCCATCCATTTATCTGTTTACTCTCCCAAATCTTAAATTGAAGATCCAAGTTTTGCACAAAAAAATATATATTCCGAAAATTTTGAAATCTCTATTGCAATTCAAAATCTATCAAGATTTAACAAAATGAGGAAACTATGAGGTTTCAAATTTAAGAATTTTGTAATCGTTTAAAATTTAGTTGCAAAAAACATTGTTGCTTGAATAAAACATGAAATGATAAGGGAGGACCTGTGATGAAATATATGCCTTTCGTTTTCAAAGAGAAATTTTCTAATTTAATTACAAAGAAAAACTTTAGAAGGCTAAATTGCTAGGCCGTTTGTAAACTATAATCGCCTTACTTGACATCTAAACAAACAAAAGAAGCCATTTTTGTAAAAAAAGTTTGGGTAACGAGTAAGATAGCTTTGGGAGTTTGTGTGTGTTTTTTAAGAGTGATACTAAATTTGAGAAAGTTTTTAAAATATAGGGAGTAATAGATGTAGAGTGTATGTATTCACGGGATAAATTAAGTACCATTTATGTGTTTTAACCAATGCTACAAGGACACTCATTAGGAAAATGCTTTTTACAAAAAAAAAAGACTAAAAAATTTAAAAATAAAAATTACTTTGATATTGTATGATGCATTCTCACTTCTTCCGTACTAAATAACGTGCAAGTATGCAATCATTTTATTTAAGAGTGTATAAAAGCCAAAAAGAAAAAAGAAAAGAAAATAGTAGAGACCAAAATATAATTTTGAAAAAGGTCTAGGAAGTCTAGAGATTAAAAATGAAGAAAATGCAATTAATGCTGTTAGCATATGGAAAGTTATGAAGAAGAGAACAGGCGGTCCTGCAAAATTCCACTTTCTACTTGTCTGATAATATTTGTATCAGACCATCTATTTTCTCCTTTTTAATATAAGTGAATATATTTGGATGAAATGGATAATTCATTAAATTAACCAACATAATTGGGTATAAATTAGGGCTATATACAAGTCGAGCCACTCACGAGCCAATCACGAGTAGTTCAAGTTAGAGCTAGACTTGAGTTTGGTCAACATTGAGCTTGAGTTAACCAACTCAAACTCAAGATGACCAACTAAAACTCGATCTTAAAGATACTCAATTCGTTAGCTCACAAGTCGGCTTGATTTTTATTTTAATAGTGAAATTCTATATATGTATAGACACACACACATATATTTATATATAACATTTTGTTATTTGTTAAAAGAATTACTATTTTATTTATTTTTAAAAATAAAATAAGTATTTTTTATTTTTCTTAAACTCGAACTCAAGCTCGACTCAGCTCAAATTTAAGATCGAGTTCAAATTCAAACTTTACTTCGAGAGATTGTCGAGTTCGAACTTAGTAAAATTAAATCGAGACTTGATTCATTTAGGCCAAATTTCAACTCGACTCAACTCGTTTGTAACCCAAGTATAGATAGTAATCCATTTAAAACCATTGAGTTTATATGGGTCATCCAAATCCATTTAAGGTTGGTTTTTGTGGATGGATTATGGACATGGATCCATTTTGTCGCTTCTACATGAAATGCCCTTCAGAATTCAGTATTTTGTCTTTTTGACCCTTGAAGTGCCTCTGAGAATTCAGTATGTTGTGCTTCTAACCCATGAAGTTGTCCTAACTTCATGCTTTAGCTTTCAATTATAAGATATTCTTGTATAATTGTTCAATAACCAATATTTCTATATAATAGTTCAATTACCAAATATTCTTGTATAATTGCATCTATTAATTACCAAATATTCAATTATCAGATATTTCATGAGGGAAAACAAAAGGTATAGGACCTTCAAATTAAAAATTTAAGCAATTAAAAACTATGTGCCATGAAACTCTATTGAGTAAGTTTCTCTAGTGCACATGATCGTGAATGCATGAAGGTGACGATCGTTAACAGTATCATGATAATTTCCTTTTTTTCATAAGAAAACTGAATGAATTTTATTAAAATTGATATAAATATACCTGTAGAGTAGGTAGAATAAAGTTTAGGGCACATCAAACTATGTACATGAATCATCAAGTGACAAAAGCACTTTTTGTAATAAGATGGGCAGGTTAATTAAGACATCTAGAAACCCAGTGAACATTCCCATCTATAAAACTACAGCAATCAATATGGATTAGGTGTTCTTGAAAGTGTTTTTCAAAATCTTTACTGTAACGGTGTATGTTAAAAATTTTGTAGATGGTCCGTTTGGATTAGGTATTTTTGGAGATATATTTTAGGGTGTTTTTAAAATTCAAAATTTTATTGGTGTCTTTTTATAAAGTTGTTAAATTTTCACCACCATACACACCACCCACTACTGCCCCTCTCCTCCTTTACCACCATCACTGGCCCTTCCCCTTCCCTCCTCCTTCCTTCTCCTCTTCCTTCATTCCTTCCTCTTTCCCTCATTTCCCTCCCCCTTTCTGGTTGTGTCTAAGGGTGGCAATGGGGCGGGGTTGGGGCGAGGGAAAGATCCCCCACCTCCCGCCTCGTTGTCAAATAACTACCCCCATCCCCCACCCCGTTTCCCCCACAGGGGGAAAAAATCAACTTATCATAAATGTTCACTTACGATAATACAATTGTAAACAGCGTTAAATAAGATTAAAGCTGTCAAGATGGAAATAAAGTACAACAGGTCAAGTTACATTCCCGTATTCAACAAACTCAGTCAAGTTGATTTCTCATATTCAACAAACTAAAAACACTCAACAATAAGTCCAGCTTTTCTCTTCATTAACATAACTCAACAACTTCAGAACATTTGCTCTTCATCAACCTCGAGATGTGATAACTCACTTAATAAAACAACTCCGACATTTGATGCTAAAATAAAAGAAGAAACTTGTCACCAGGCTATAGTGTATAACAAACAATTGGAAAAAGTCAATTTAGATAATTCAAATTTCTTTAATACCTATTCAGTAATACAATCAACATCATCTTCTTCATCAAACAATGTATTACATGATATCCCTTCCGAAGAAGAGCAAGTAGCTGCACCAAAATAAAAAAAATAACTTCAGATTTACTAAATAAAGAAATTCAAAAAAAAATTTTGTATAAATTTAAAAATAGAAGTTAAATCTTTTGTATACCATTTATTTCATTCCAGAGCCAAGTGCAAGTACACATCAATGCTTCCATGGTATTGGGGTAAAGTTTACATCGATGATGACTAATTATTCTTCCACAAGTACTAAATGCAGATTCAAATGCCACAATTGAGAGGGGTACAACTAGGATATCCATAGCCATTTTTTGTAAAGTGGGGTATTTAACCCCATGTGTTTTCCACCAACCAAGTATGTCAAAAGTCGGAACTCTTGGTAACACATTTTCCTCAAGATAAAAATCCAATTCCGACTTAGAAGCCACAAACTTATCAAAATCAGCAATAGGATCCATTTCAACTTCATTCTTATCATGACTCCCACTAACATGCTCACTATGTGAAGTCATGCTCCAACTATCATCTCTATTTCCGCTGAAACTAGATCGATATTGATAATCATGCAACAAAGAATAACAATTTTGACGAATTGCTTCAATTTTCATGAATGATTCATCACCATAAATGATAGGAAAATAATACTCAATCAACTTCATTTTGTATCTAGGATCCAAAACTGCAGCAATGCCAAGTATCACATTACAATCTTCCCAATATTTTTGGTATTTTGCCATCATCTTTTTTGCCATTACTCTAATTAAACAATTTGGATTTTTCATCCATTGAGCCAATGATACCTTAATGTCACAAACTTTTGCAAAAAATTCATTTGATGTAGGATATCGAGTACCAGAGAACATTTCAGTTGTGAGAACCCGTAATTTGTTATTTTCTAGGTTTTAGGATTTTCATGGCTTGTTTTCTGCATTTTCGTGATTAGAAACATTTCGAGATAATTTTAAGGAGCAGATATAATTTTTAGATGATTTCTCTAGTATCAAATAGATTTTGAGAAATTAAGAGCGTATACCGGACGTGGGACCCACTAGTGCGAGAAGTTCGGAAAAATTCGGCCAACTAGGTTAAGTTTTGAATATTGGAATTAATTTACCGGGTGTTAAGAGATAAGTAGAGGGTGCTAAGTGGATTGGTATAAGAGAGACAAGTTAGGTAAGTATTTAATAAAAGGTGACAAGTGTCACCATTTGAGTGGGTTTACCTTTAAGACCACTATTCATGGTCTTACCAATTGACTAAATAAATAAAAAAACAACCAAAATTTCTCCATTTTGCTCTTCATTGTGGCCGGCTCTTTCTCCCAAAAAGAAAGAAAGAAACTCTTCAAGTTTTGCTTCCATTTAGCTCAAATCCATCCAACCAACCATTGAAACTTGCAATTTCTCCATAAAACCTCTTCAATTAGTGTTAGTGAGTTGATTTGTGAAGTTATTTGGAAAACTAGGAGGACCTATTGCTCTCTCTCTCTTGTTTCTAAGGTGAGTTGTGAAGAACTACTCTCCTCTCTTAATTGATGCTTAAATCATGCTTAGTGGTAGTATGAGATGCAAGTTTATGGATTATTTCTTGATTTGTGGTTGTAGTGATGAAGTTTTATTATTTTTGGGGATTTTTCTGTTTTAATATGAGCATGATTGTGTGGCTATCTATGATGATTGGAAATGGTATATAATGACTCTAAGAGGTGGGAAAAGTGGTTAATTGCAAACAATTGCTGAATTGGAAGAAATTTTGGAAAGTTAGGTTTTGGTTAGGGAACATTCTGCCCGAATTTATAGGTCCTAGTTAGAGGCCGAATTGGCCTTGGATTAAAACATGAACGTTTTAGGGAATGACATTTTAGAGGTGCCTAAAAAATTTCAGGTCAATCGGAGTAGCGTAGAATGAGAAAAGTCGAAATTACCCTTGCTGTTCTGGTTTTATCCGAATGTAAGAATTGCGCCTGTAATTGGTTTTTTTGGCTGGAATTGCTTCAGAATTGGTTGTTGAGGTCTTCTGATGAAATGTATCCCTGTTTCTTAGCTTTCAGCTGGTTTTGGAATTTCTGGATTTGGACTTGGATAGCCTGATTTATGATGTTTCCGCTAGAATACGTTCTGTGAATCTGTTTTTGTGATTCTGGTGTAGTATCTTGCATTTTTGACCTGGTTAAACTCAAAAATGGGTTGAGTGACCTTCTGTAATGTTGTAGCCCTGTCTTTTAGCTTCAAAACGGTGGGTCTTGCACCTTTATCCGGTAATCGTAGTGCCTTGGGTGCCATTACCGTAAAAAGAGGTCAAAAACTGTTTTTTTCAGGGCCAAAGCTAATTGCATTTCCGCATTTTCTGGTTTCCTCTAATGTTTGTATATGCTTATGGAACCCTATTGGGGTTGTATTTGGCATTGGTTTATGACTCGTTATCGAGTCTCATTGTACTTGTTTGCATGTTTTAGGGCGTGACGTTGGTGCACAACGTTCTTTTGACGGAAGTGCGTGAAACCACATTTGCGAGCTTGGTGAGTGTACTACTCACTTGTGTGTTAATATATGGCTTTGATACTTGAACTTGGTGCTTTGAATGTTAATTGCTTGAAGTGAAAGTGTACTTTATCACTCTCACTATGTGCCTTATATCCTTGTTATCATGTGATTGGAATGTTACACGAAGTGTTACTTGAAATGAAAGTACATGACTTGGTGTCGTTTGGACGAGTATCCAATGACTACAATTGTTATAAATGAGCTCAACCCCATTGGTTGTTGATTGAATCGAGCCGGCGAGGGCTTGGTCGTGCCAATTAATGTGCCTTGGGGAAGTGTTATATGGAATCTTGTAGTATGAGAGACTCTTGATTCCGGTTTACTCGAGTAATATCAAAGTGCAAGTGTTTGGATTTCGGGCCCGGTAGGGGGATGTTAGGTGGAAGGAACGGAAGTAAAGTGGAGTCTACGGTTGGTTACTTTTAAACATTGACGGAGAGTCAATGCGATCCGATCAAGAATGCCAACGAGGAAAATGGCTCTTGAGAGCCGCCCGTATCCTTTTATCCTCATTATTGATGTGTGTTTTTATTTACTCTTGATGAATTGGACTGAGAAGCTTGATGCATCTATGAACTTGGTTGCTTGAGTAGTAATCTCACTGGGCAATTAGCTCACACCGTTCCTTTTGTTTTCCTTACAGGAATATGACTCTTTTGGAATGAATCTTGATAGATGGTTGCCGAATGAACTTGATGAATATCTCTTTTGTTTTGTATTTGAAGTGAAACCCTAAATGTATCTTTAGGGCCGTTTTCACTTTTAATTTGGCAACCCGTGTATATATGAACTTTTGAAAACTTTTGTATGCCACTTTGGGTTGTAATTGCTAAAGTTCAAGATGTGAATGTTTGCTTGCTATTTGGTTGGAATCTGACGGGTCGGTTACTATTCATGACCGACTCCGGATTTATTTTTTTTTTATTTTGGGTTATTTTGCCATTTTGACTCGTTTGCGTGCGTTATAAGTTCCGGAACGCAATAGATCGCTCTAATTGCACTGTTAGTCCTGGCGAGAGCTGGGCAGGCAGTCCGCTAACCCCTCTGGTTCGCCTTAGGGGAAGGTGGGGCTGTCACAGGTGGTATCAGAGCCTAGGTTTGAATTAGCCTGGGTGTAATAGAGATGCTTGATTTGTGGGTTCTTTGTATATGGCCTTTAAGCTTATTTATGGTTAATTGCTCTTTTGGTGTAGGATGGCCGGACAGGGTGAGCCTAGTGATAGTCCGCCGGGCGAGAGATCTCGCGGAGCACTCCCAGTGATACCATACCAGATACGGCCAGGAGGGGCCGTCGTGCGTTGGAGCCCGTCTAATCGCCTCCGACGTTGCGAGTGTCGACATAAGTATGCCTATCCTAACGCTCTCGTGTTTGCAGTGGACAAGGAGCGTAAGGAGTTGGCCGGAGAGAATGCTCGACTGGAGTCCGAGGTGACCCAACTTAGGGCGGCCAATGAGAGACAGGCCGAGCGCATTGATGGCCCGAAGGACGATGTACTTGAGGCAGAGGATAGGGTTGATGACCTCTGTGCTCAGCTTAGGGAAGTCCGAGAGCGCGAGAGTAAGCGAGCTCGCAAGGTGAAGGTTCGAGCTGCATCGATCCTGAATCTTTGCGCGGACGTGGTTGAGGGCGTGAGTGACGAGGACTCATGCGCGGGTCCTGAGGCTGGGGTTGGATCCACTCCGTCGGGTGGGTCTCATAGCTCGTCATCGTTCTAGATTACGACTCCTAGAGTTGTTTTGGATAGTTTTGGTTTTGTATATAGGGCAAATATGGAGAAGGGCCTTAGCTAATCATTTTGTACGGCTAGATTAGCTACGTGTATATTTCTTTTGATAAGGCCATTTCCTTGGGGATTGTCCATGTTTGTACTTGACATGACTGAACTTGACTTGACTGATTGTATATATGTGTGTTGTTTGCCTTGCTTGGAATATATATATGTGTTTGGAAAGGTTTTGAGTTTACTTACATGCATTGTTTTATATTGGTTTAGTACCATTACCTAGATCAAGTAAAAAGTTATGGAAGGAACACGTAGTGGACGGGGACGTGGGCGCGGAAATAGACAACCCACACCGGATAGGGGTACTGGGGAAACCTCTACTGGACCTAACCCTGACCCCAATGTGCAAATTGCTGCTGCTATGCAGCAAATGACTAACTTGCTGGCACAAGTGGTGCAGCAACAGGGCCAGAACCCAAACCCTAACCCCGGAAACCCTGGCAACCATGTCGAGAGCGAAGACAGAGCTCTCGAACGTTTTCAAAAGTTTGCTCCACCCAAATTCATTGGGGGACCTGATCCGGATGTTGCAGAGCGATGGCTCGAGAAGATGGTCGATATTTTTGCGGCCTTGTACTACACCGATGAACGGCAGGTGACTTTTGCCGTATTCCAGTTAGAAGGGGCGGCCCGTTCCTGATGGAACGTCATACGACAAAAATGGGAACGGGAACAAACGCCCAGGACTTGGGTGAATTTCATCAGGGAATTTAACGCGAAATTCTTCCCTCCTCTAGTTCAGGAGAGGAAGGAAGACGAGTTCATCCGACTCCGCCAAGGAACTCAATCGGTGGCTGAATACGAGAGCCAGTTCACCCATTTGTCCAAATTCGCGCCTGAGTTGATCATGACGGAGCAACGGCGAATTAGGCGTTTCATTCAGGGCTTGAACGTCGAAATCCAAAAGGACCTCGCAGTGGCTCAAATCAATGCTTTTAGCGAGGTCGTAGAAAAGGCCCAAAGGGTAGAGAGTGCTCGATTGCAGGTCCGGAACATCCAGGCGAAAAAGCGGGGCTTTCCTGGAAGCAGTTCTGGACAAGGGGACAAAGGTACTCCCTCAAAGTTTGGACGCGGAGCTGGAGGTGGAGGACAGTCAGGTTCCGGCAGAGGGGCTTAGTTTAGGGGCGGCCCTGTGACGACCCCACTTCCCCCTAAGGCGAACCAAAGGGTTGGCGGGCCGTCTGCCCAGCTCTCGCCAGGACTCACGCAAGCATTCAAGCTTAAAATCCTCCAGGGATTAACCTATACTACTACAAAAATAATTCTTCCGAAATAAATCAATTTCTATCACCTCATTAGCTTCAAAGATAACGGCATACCACTTAGCCAAACGACGGCTCTTAACCACTTCACACGTTACTCGCAAGGTTAAAGACATACTATACTAATAAAAACATACAAACCGAATATTTGAATTTGGGATTACATTTTTCCAGCTTCAAGTGGCAACCAAAATAAAAGGTACAGTACTTAACATAGAATTCATTACAAACCGAAATCTAAATTCAAGCTATTCAAATACATTCATAGGAAATATAAGAAGCTCAAATTCTTTCAACTTCCAGACCTGTAAGGAAAACAAATAAACGTGGGGTGAGCTAAAGCTCAGTGGTGCCCCAAAACATGCATTCACGTAAATCAAACAGCGAGAAATAACTTAAACAAATTGAACAGTTAGGAAAGCGTATAACAACACAAGGTAGGATACAGGGGCTCTCAGGAGCCATTTTCCTCGCTTGATCGCCATTCATCGTAGTTGACCCTCCGTCAACTCTGACTACTTATAGTCCATGTAGATCCACTCATTTTAATCCTAACCCGTCACCATTCATACCCCGGTCCCGGGCCCGAACATCGACTAAGGACGCAGTATACTCGAGATATACCCGTAGATAATTTGTCGAGGGATTCACCCAACGACGTTTTTGTAGTTCGATTCAAGTGCCGAGGGATTCACCCAACGACGTAACTACTTTTAGATTCAAGGATTCACGAGAAAAATGATTCACACAAGTTACCACTCGAACGGCTAGTGCGATAAAGTACACACTGCTCACTTCGATGGATCAAAACTCGTTTTGCAATTTATCACATATCAAGTCAAGAAAGCACTTAATTCAGGTAGGAAAAGAACAGGCAGAGACACTCACCAAGAGTGGAGTTCAGATATCAGGTTGGGAATCGAATTCCGCGTCCTTGCAAAATCCTAAAAACCAGATTTTGAAACTATAAGTTTTCTATTCAATTTTTAAACTTATTCGTATAAGAAATTTATTTAATATAATATTAGTTTACTTCCTCAAGAGATTTCAAAAATCTATTTAGATTGAAGCTTGACAAAAGTAGTAGAAATGTTCCTTATAGTTTTCCTTAGGAGAGGGTAACTAGTGTTATTCGCTAGAAACAAGTCGACAAACTTCTCAATATCAAAGTTAGAAGGTTACTTTGAACATTTCTCTAAAGTTACGGCTTTTGCAAAAATTATCCTTAAAACTATTTTTCCTAGAATAGGGTTTCTTGCCGAGCAAGTCTCCCAAGCTTTTCACTAAAAATTGGTAAAGCTTGTATTTTGGAACTTTTCCTATAGTTAACAATCCAAGTGCAAAGCTTAAGGAAAGAAAAGAATTAAAATAATACTTAGAGTTTCCAAAAACTATTTAACTTATTTACTATAGCTATCAAGGCTAATTTGAGCTAAAGAAATTTATCGAGTTGGAAAGTTTTAGGCAAAACCCTAGATATGAAGTTTTTATAATTTAATACAAGCTGGAAAATATTTTTGGTTAATTTTGAACGCAGCTACTCGAGTTCGCAAGGTCTATACAATTTCCCCCCGCTCCGATTCCATTTCGAGATCATAATATCGATCAAAATATGGCAAAAATCACATAGCAAATTACTAAGGCTTCGTCAATCATTAGCCCTAGCTTTAGACAATTGAAATTCTGAATAAAATAAAATGATCAACCAAGGCTTCATCAATCATTAGCACTTGGTTTCAGCAAACCCAACATAAGCAAATAAAATAAAGGTGGAGTCCCAAGACATTCCAGCAATTAACTTCCACCATCCAATAATACTTTATAAAATTATTTCAATGGCCAAGGGCTTCATCAATCATTAGCCCTGGACAACATCAATCACTCCCAACCACAATTTAGTCAAGAATTTAATCCACAAGTAAGCTAAAATCTCAATCCAAATCCAACTTTAGTTTCACAAAGAAATCAGACATTCAACCCAGGCAGTCTATTTTGAGGAGTCACGAATAGCAGTATACATGGTGGAAAAATATAAAATTTCTACAGAACGAAGGCCCATGAGTCTATTTTCATATGCCACTGACGGCACCTCAATCGGATTTTCCTACACCAAGATATATGCATTTTGCCTAGACTGGTCAGAAGTTCCGAAAATCTGGAAGCTCTTGATCACATGTGGAAAAGCTCCTTTTTCTCTTTTTAAAACCACAAGGCTTTTAGTCTAACCATCCATACGACTCTAGTAGAATTTTAGCACCACATTTTCTAGACAATTTCAACCATTATAAATTCAAAGAAAGTTTCACAATCAAGCTGGAATTTTTAACTCAAACTTTGGCGATCACAAGGAAAATTTCCAGCATTTGTATATCCATGTTTTTGGGTTAAATCTTTCAAAATATCAAATGACTCATTGCCAAATAGCTTTCACAGATTACATGTACATTTTGTCATGCATTTCGAGTTCCTAACATTCCAAGGAAAAAATTCCAGGAACCACTTAAAAAAATTCCAAGTTCAAGTTCACAGCGTTTCACAAAGAAATTCCAGCAATAACAATGGTTCTAAACAGAATTTTCTTTGGTTAAAACAGAATTTTTTGGTACTCTATTAGGACATGCAAACACGTAGTTAGCTAGTAAAGGTTTCCAAATTCAAACTACAATTACACACATCTTAACACAAATCCAGAAATTATAACAACTAGTCTCGGATGATCATTCATGAATCAGTTTTTCTATTTTCATTTTATTCTCTTGGTTAGCCAAGCTACTTGACCTCATGCAAGCTTTAATTAACATGTTGTTAACCAGTTAATTGCATTTATTCACTCTAATCATCACCATATGACAGATTGCGAATTATATTTCAGATTCAAGATCTCGGAAATTTTCAGCTCATAAGAATTCCAATTCACAAAACCAGAATTCCTTAGGTTCCTTAATTCATCAATTAACTTCATAGAATTAACATGCAGGGTCCTAGTCATCATAAACATTAAGTTTCACTCGGCTAATTACACTCAAATGCTCAGGTTATCACAGGAAAAATAGAATTTCAGTTGCATTTCCAATCCATCCTCTCGGCAGAATCATTCTCAATCAAAACAGAATTTTCCAATCTCCTTAGTTCATCATCCGATATTATCTTCAATTGAAGCCTTTTAATTTGCCCTTAAATTCTCACATGCCCAATTGCTGAGTTATTTAGCTAACATAACAGACCAGAAATCAGCTCGGCAGCAGCAAAACACATTCATAAATCCAGAACTTGGTGAGACTACACTCGGGTGAGCTTGCATGCAAAAAGTTCTGTTTCATTTTTATTTCCAGAGTAATCCAGGCTAAGTAAATTCAGGCATGACCCTAATCATAATAATCATCCAAGATTCGATTAATTAGTCACCAATGCATGCTCAAATCATTTCCAGAAAACACCTTAGAGTTGCATTTCAAATCAGTTTCTCGGCTAAGACATTTTCCCCTTAAAACAGAATTTCCTTAAGCCTTACCATTATCATCCGCAAGCACAATCAACATGCATGGTCTTAATCATCAAGTATTCTCACGGCTAATTCCATTAGAGTGCTCAGATCGTCACAGGAAAACCAAATGAAGCCGCAATTCAAATCAGCTTCTCAGCCGAAACATTTACTTCCAAAACAGATTTTCCTATGACTTTGATTTCATTAACTGGCTGTCTAAACCGTGCATGCATGTCCCTAAAGGTTCAATCTACCTCTGATAACTCCTAATATGATCCAGAAATTACCTCACAGCAAGCTAAGTTCTCGGACAGAAAGCTGAGGTCTATCCCTCTCCCTCGGCTCTTCTCCTCACGCACGGCAAGCTGGTTCTGGTTGGAGCTGGTGGATGTTGGTCTGAAGTTAACGAAGATGGTGATGGTCAGCAGCTCCTACGACTTCCACTAACTCTCCCCCTTTCTTTCCTCTAGCTCACGAACAGAAATGGGAGGTATTGCAGCTCGGTCTCTCCCTCTCTATCTCTGGCGATGATAACAAAGTGGGAGTAGTGTGTTATCTGAGGTAGGAAGTGTGCAGAGGTTATGGACTGGGATTGTGAAGTGGTGCTGCGGTTTTGAGGATGGTTGAGTGTCGGCAGAGATGGTGTGCTGCAGTGGTGAAGCTGCGGTTGGCCGAATGGAGCGGCTTGTGATCATGGTGTCCGGGGAGTTGTTTGGCTGCCTGGAATGGTTGTGGCCGTGGGGTAATTGTGAAGTTGTGAGGGGTATTTTAGTCTTTTCACTTCTCCTCCTATTATCCACTTAAGCCCTTGGTTCTAACTTAGCTCCAAAAATTGTCCCAAGTATGATTTGATCGCCTAATTATACGCTAATATACCTAAACCATTTTTATCGAATAATAATCAATTAAACTTGAATATTAAGGTTCCTAGTAATTCTTATATTATTTAGCGATTGAATTAGTTATTAGAATTTCCAATTATTATATCTCAAGAATTAGAGTTAATCTAACTCGAAATTTATCGTTTTAGTAATATAAAGTCAAGTGAAACAATAATTTAATCCAAGGGTGTCAGTTTGCACATAAAGATTATCTTTACGCACTTATTGTGAAAACAGAGAAGGATAAGACTATAATTATCGAAATTTTCACGCCTTAAGTATGTTTAGTATATTTGTATCATATTTATCTAAAATTCATTGGTTTTCATCTTAACGCGGAAATTCCTATTAACATTTAACATTATTAACGATTAAAACTAGTTATCGGAAATCAAAGAATTTATTTTAAAGTAATAGAATTAATCCAACTCAAGAAATATTAGTTTAGTATAGCAAAACCGAATAATTCAATATTGGCACAATTATATTATTTATTACATAGAAATTATCTTTACACTTTTATTTCAAAACAATTAATTACAATACTAGAATTCAAAGAAATTAATTATTAGATCAATGAAATAGTTTACCATTGAAATATGAAGTTAATGTAACAAAACTAAGAAGTTTAGTAGTTTAGCACAATTCTTTTATTTTGCACCTAACGTTTATTTCTACGTACTTATTTAAAAACAATTGGACTTAATGCTAAAATTTATTAAAGAATTAAAATGTAAATAAAATATGCCCTGATATTTATATGTCTATTTTCAGGGTTCTCACAGGCCCAGCCGGGAGAGGCCAAGGTGGAAACTTCCAGAAGGGTTCAGGTTCGGCGTCCCGTGGACCTTGCGGGTACTGCGAAAAGCCGAATCATTCTGAAGATAATTGCTGGAAGAAGGGAGGCAAATGTTTGCGTTGCGGAAGTGCAGACCACCAGCTTGCTACCTGTCCATTTTTATCGCAAGAAGGAAGGGGAGCTCAAACCACGTCAAAGACCAATACGGGACCGAATAAGGGGAATGAGGCGAAACCTAAAGTGCCAGCTCGAGTCTATTCCTTAGAACCTCGACAGGTCCCAAATTCCTCAGAGGTCGTAGAAGGTACGATCCCTATTTTCCACCGTTTTGCCAAAGTTTTAATTGATCTTGGTGCCACTCATTCCTTTGTTAACCCTGATTTCATGTGTGGCATCGATATAAAACCTGCTAGTTTACCATACGACCTAAAAGTTAGTACACCTACGGGGAATCAACGGTTGGTTACTAGTATGGTTTATAGGGATTGTGAAGTGTGGGTAGGAGAAAAGAGATTGTTAGGGGATTTGATAAGTCTGGTCATTAAGGGGTATGATGTGATTTTGGGTATGGATTGGCTAGCCAAGTACAATGCCGAACTGGACTGTAAAACAAAAGTGGTAGAATTCCGCATTCCTGGTGACGCGACCTTAAGGTTGGATATAAGGGGAAGGTTAGCCTCATTTGCTTTGATTTCGGGCATTCGGGCTAGGAAATTGCTAAGTCGAGGGGCGCAAGGATTTTTGGCCTTTTTTATTAACACCCCCACAGATAAGTTGAAAGTGGAGGATGTGCCCATAGTGAAGGAATTTTCGGACGTGTTTCCTGATGAGTTGGTAGCTTTGCCTCCGGAAAGAGAAATTGAGTTCAAAATAGACCTGCTACCGGGATCCTCACCTATCTCAAAGACACCATACCGAATGGCCCCTGCCGAACTCAAGGAGCTAAAGTTGCAATTACAGGACCTTCTGGAGCGGGGATTCATTCAAGAGAGTGGGTCTCCTTGGGGAGCTCCTGTACTTTTTGTGAAGAAAAAGGATGGTGGGTTAAGGATGTGTATTGATTATCGGGGCCTGAATAATATTACAATTAAAAATAAGTATCCACTGCCCCACATAGATGAGCTATTTGATCAATTGCAAGGAGCGGTGGTCTTCTCGAAATTGGACCTCCGCCAAGGGTATTACCAGTTATTAATCAGGAAGGAGGATATTCCGAAGACCGCCTTCAACTCGAGATATGGGCATTACGAGTTCGCAGTCATGCCCTTCGGACTGACCAATGCTCCTGCCGCCTTCATGGATCTAATGCATAGAGTTTTTAAGCCCTACCTGGATCGCTTTGTAGTGGTCTTCATCGATGATATTCTGGTCTATTCCAAGACCCGTGAAGAGCATGAGCAGCACTTGAGGATTGTTTTACAAACCCTAAGAGACCATCAACTATACGCCAAGTTCAGCAAGTGTGAATTTTGGCTGGAGAAAATTGCTTTTCTGGGGCACGTAATTTCTCAAGAGGGTATTTCAGTTGACCCGGCGAAAGTAGAAGCTGTGACTAATTGGAAGAGGCCTGAAAATCCCACAGAGGCCCGCAGCTTTCTAGGACTGGCTGGATATTATCGGCGTTTCATCAAAAACTTTTCCAAACTAGCCGGTCCTCTAACTGACTTAACAAAGAAACATGGTCGGTTCATTTGGAATGCCCGAAGTGAGACAAGTTTTCAAGAATTAAAGAAGAGATTGACCATGGCTCCAGTTCTCATCTTACCTAACGGAGGTGACGGGTTTGCTGTATATACGGACGCGTCACGAGAAGGCTTGGGTTGTGTATTAATGCAAAACCGAAATGTGATATCTTTTGCCTCAAGGAAGTTGAAACCCCACGAGCAGAATTACCCAACCCACGATCTGGAGCTAGCTGTCGTTGTTTTCGCTCTTAAAAAGTGGAGACACTACTTATATGGGGTAACTTTCGAAATTTACTCCGACCACAAAAGCTTGAGGTATCTCTTCTCACAGAAGGAATTGAACATGAGGCAACGGCGGTGGATGGAATTTCTGGAAGATTACGACTGTACCATCAATTATCATCCGGGAAAAGCAAACGAGGTAGCCGATGCCCTAAGTCGCAAAACTCAGGTCGCAAGCTTAATGATTAAAGAGTGGAATTTGCTTGAGTTGGTTTGCGAATGGAAACCCTGCCTTGGGAGCCATAAGGTGATTTTTGGCAATATTCAAGTGACTTCCACTTTCTTGGAAAGAATTAAAGAAGCTCAAAAGGAAGATTCATTGGTACAGAAGTGGGGAGAGAAAGTGGGAAAAGGAGAAACCACTGATTTCAATTTTGGTCCTGAGGGTATTTTAAAATACCGAAATCGAATAGTGGTGCCGAAGGATGAATCATTGAAAACGGAGATTCTCGAGGAAGCTCATCGATCCAAGTATACAATCCATCCGGGTAGCAGTAAAATGTACCAAGACCTGAAAGGAACCTATTGGTGGGACAAAATGAAGAAGGAAATCGCTTTGTATGTGCAAAAATGTCTCATTTTCCAACAGGTTGAAGCCGAGCATCAAAAACCAGCGGGTTTGTTACAACCCCTTGAGATACCTGAATGGAAGTAGGAAAACATCACCATGGACTTCGTTTCAGGTTTGTCGCGAACGCAAAGAGGGCACAATGCCGTTTGGGTGATCATCGATCGGTTAACCAAGTCGGCCCATTTCTTGCCGGTGAACATGAAGTATTCCATGGACAAGTTGGCCCAACTGTACATGGACGAGATCGTAAAGCTGCACGGTGTTCCTGTAAGCATCGTCTCCGATAGAGATCCCCGGTTTATATCTCGGTTTTGGCAGAAGTTCCAGGAGACTCTAGGGACTAAACTGAATCTAAGCACCACCTATCACCCTCAGACGGATGGACAATCGGAACGAACCTTTCAAACTCTCGAGGACATGCTACGAACTTGCATTCTGGATTTTGGAGGCAACTGGGGTCAACACATGACCTTAGTAGAGTTTGCATACAACAACAGCTACCATTCGTCGATTCAAATGGCTCCATATGAAGCACTATATGGACGAAAATGCAGATCACCAATCTATTGGGATGAAGTTGGCGAGAGGAAGGCACTGGATCCAGCAACTATTCCTTGGATGGAGGAAGCTCGAGAAAAGGTCAAGTTGATACGGCAACGACTCCAAACAGCTCAAAGCCGACAAAAGAGCTACGCAGACAATAGAAGGAAAGATTTGGAGTTCGAGGTTGGAGACCATGTATTTCTTAAAGTCACCCCTTTACGGAGAGTCACGGCAGGCAAAGGAATGAAGCTTCAACCGAGGTTTGTCGGACCTTACAAGATCTTGCAGAGGATAGGTGCGGTAGCGTATAGACTAGAACTGCCGTCAAGTCTCTCGAGAATTCACGACGTTTTTCACGTTTCAATGCTCAAGAAGTACTATCCCGACCCCTCCCATGTCTTACAACCAGAGGAGATCGACGTGGACGAATCGCTTGCTTCCGAAGAAAAACCTGTCCAAGTGCTTGACCGGAAAGTCAAAGAGCTAAGAAACAAGCAGATTCCATTGGTGAAGATACTGTGGAGAAACCATGGGGTAGAGGAAGCTACCTGGGAAGTGGAAGAAGAAATGCGAACGAAATACCCTAACCTTTTCGTGAGTTAAGGTGAGAAATTTCGAGGGCGAAATTCTTTTAAGGGGAAGAGAGTGTGAGAACCCGTAATTTGTTATTTTCTAGGTTTTAGGATTTTCATGGCTTGTTTTCTGCATTTTCTTGATTAGAAACATTTCGAGATAATTTTAAGGAGCAGATATAATTTTTAGATGATTTTTCTAGTATCAAATAGATTTTGAGAAATTAAGAGCGTATACCGGACGTGGGACCCACTAGTGCGAGAAGTTCGGAAAAATTCGGCCAACTAGGTTAAGTTTTGAATACTAGAATTAATTTACCGGGTGTTAAGAGATAAGTAGAGGGTGCTAAGTGGATTGGTATAAGAGAGACAAATTAGGTAAGTATTTAATAAAAGGTGACAAGTGTCACCATTTGAGTGGGTTTACCTTTAAGAACACTATTCATGGTCTTACCAATTGACTAAATAAATCAAAAAACAACCAAAATTTCTCCATTTTGCTCTTCATTGTGGCCGGCTCTTTCTCTCAAAAAGAAAGGAAGAAACTCTTCAAGTTTTGCTTCCATTTAGCTCAAATCCATCCAACCAACCATTGAAACTTTCAATTTCTCCATAAAACCTCTTCAATTAGAGTTAGTGAGTTGATTTGTGAAGTTATTTGGAAAGCTAGGAGGACCTATTGCTCTCTCTCTCTTGTTTCTAAGGTGAGTTGTGAAGAACTACTCTCCTCTCTTAATTGATGCTTAAATCATGCTTAGTGGTAGTATGAGATGCAAGTTTATGGATTATTTCTTGATTTGTGGTTGTAGTGATGAAGTTTTATTATTTTTGGGGATTTTTCTGTTTTAATATGAGCATGATTGTGTGGCTATCTATGATGATTGGAAATGGTATATAATGACTCTAAGAGGTGGGAAAAGTGGTTAATTGCAAACAATTGCTGAATTGGAAGAAATTTTGGAAAGTTAGGTTTTGGTTAGGGAACATTCTGCCCGAATTTATAGGTCCTAGTTAGAGGCCGAATTGGCCTTGGCTTAAAACATTAAAGTTGTAGGGAATGACATTTTATAGGTACCTAAAAAAATTCAGGTCAATCGGAGTAGCGTAGAATGAGAAAAGTCGAAATTACCCTTGCTGTTCTGGTTTTATCCGAATGTAAGAATTGCACCTGTAATTGGTTGTTTTGGCTGGAATTGCTTCAGAATTGGTTGTTGAGATCTTCTGATGAAATGTAGCCCTGTTTCTTAGCTTTAAGTTGGTTTTAGAATTTCTGGATTTGGACTTGGATAGCCTGATTTATGATGTTTCCGCTAGAATGCGTTCTGTGAATCTATTTTTGTGATTCTGGTGTAGTATCTTGCATTTTTGACCTGGTTGAACTCAAAACTGGGTTGAGTGACCTTCTGTAATGTTGTAGCCCTGTATTTTAGCTTCGAAACGGTGGGTCTTGTACCTTCATCCGGTAATCGTAGTGCCTTGGGTGCCATTACCGCAAAAAGAGGTCAAAAACTGTTTTTTTCAGGGCCAAAGCTAATTGCATTTCCGCATTTTCTGGTTTCCTCTAATGTTTGTATATGCTTATGGAACCCTATTGGGGTTGTATTTGGCATTGGTTTATGACTCGTTATCGAGTCTCGTTGTACTTGTTTGCATGTTTTAGGGCGTGACGTTGGTGCACAACGTTCTTTTGACGGAAGTGCATGAAACCACATTTGCGAGCTTGGTGAGTGTACTACTCACTTGTGTGTTAATATATGGCTTTGATACTTGAACTTGGTGCTTTGAATGTTAATTGCTTGAAGTGAAAGTGTACTTTATCACTCTCACTATGTGCCTTATATCCTTGTTATCATGTGATTGGAATGTTACACGAAGTGTTACTTGAAATGAAAGTACATGACTTGGTGTCGTTTGGACGAGTATCCAACGACTACAATTGTTATCAATGAGCTCAACCCCATTGGTAGTTGATTGAATCGAGCCGGCGAGGGCTTGGTCGTACCAATTAATGTGCCTTGGGGAAGTGTTATATGGAATCTTATAGTATGAGAGACTTTTGATTCCGGTTTACTCGAGTAATACCAAAGTGCAAGTGTTTGGATTTCGGGCCCGGTAGGGGGATGTTAGGTGGAAGGAACGGAAGTAAAGTGGAGTCTACGGTTGGTTACTTTTAAACATTGACGGAGAGTCAATGCGATCCGATCAAGAATGCCAACGAGGAAAAGGGCTCTTGAGAGCCGCCCGTATCCTTTTATCCTCATTATTGATGTGTGTTTTTATTACTCTTGATGAATTGGACTGAGAAGCTTGATGCATCTATGAACTTGGTTGCTTGAGTAGTAATCTCACTGGGCAATTAGCTCACACCGTTCCTTTTGTTTTCCTTACAGGAATATGACTCTTTTGGAATGAATCTTGATAGATGGTTGCCGAATGAACTTGATGAATATCTCTTTTGTTTTGTATTTGAAGTGAAACCCTAAATGCTTCTTTAGGGCCATTTTCACTTTTAATTTGGCAACCCGTGTATATATGAACTTTTGAAAACTTTTGTATGCCACTTTGGGTTGTAATTGCTAAAGTTCAAGATGTGAATGTTTGCTTGCTATTTGGTTGGATTCTGACGGGTCGGTTACTATTCATGACCGACTCCAGATTAATTTTTTTTTATTTTGGATTATTTTGCCATTTTGACTCGTTTGCGCGCGTTATAAGTTCCGGAACGCAATAGATCCCTCTAACTACACTGTTAGTCCTGGCGAGAGTTGGGCAGGCAGTCCGCTAACCCCTCTGGTTCGCCTTAGGGGAAGGTGGGGCTGTCACATCAGTGACTTGGTAGAATAATTTTAGCTTCTCACAAATGGCATTACAAACTACCCAATCATCATCATTTGGTAAACTAGTGTGGTCTTTCTCACGCACCTTAACCCATCGAAATACGTCTTTATAAATTGCAGCTGTTTGTAACATTAGAAAAGTTGAATTGCAATGGGTTTTACGTTCCAAATACAACTTTTTAGTAGAAGAAATGCGCAATTGGCAAGCCGCTTCTTCAAAATTTTCAATTCTAGCAGCAGAATCAGTCCAATACACCACACTATCACGAATTCTTTCAATAGCACCCGATATCATTTCTAAACCATCTTTGACAATCAAATTTAAGATATGGGCAGCACAACGCATTTGAACCACTAGACCATCTATCAACAAATCACTCACATTCAACTTTTCCAACGAACAATTAATCATACCATCATTGGTGGAACAGTTATCTAAGGTAATCGTAGATATCTTACAATCAATATTCCAATCCGTCAATGAACTAAGAAGCATATCACTTAACACTTCTTTGGTATGTGGAGCAAGAACATAGATAAACCTAAATACAAGAAAAAAAAAGTTGCTCATGTATAACAAACAATTAACATAATTCAAGTTTTTAACTTTTGAAAACATACCTCAAAATTTGACTTTGTAAGATCCAAGAATCATCAATATAATGTGCAGTGATATCCATGAAGCCTCTCTTTGTGTTGCTGGAAGTCCACATATCAGTTGTAATTGCTATCTTACTTCCAAGATTCTCCAAGATATTACAATTCTTCAATCTTTGCAATTCATAGATCTTCAAAATATCTCCTTTAATTGTATTTCTTGAAAAAAGTTTAAAACATGGCTACAAACTCTTAACAAAATTTTGAAAGCCTATACGATCCACAATAGATAATGAATACTCAAGTAACACAATTGCAGATGCAAGCTCATGGCGTGACTGTTGTTGATCAAACACATAATTGTGCACTTCTAGTTTGCCATCAATCTTTTTACTACCACTTCAAAGAAACATTTGTCTGATATCTTGTTTAGGCTTTTTAGCACACCTTTTTGTACTGATCATGCAAAGCACTCGTCCCATGAGTGCTACCTGTCTTGTATTTTTTTTTTTACAATACTTGCACACACCATAAAAAATGCCATCTTCACCTTTCTCTCTATCAAAATGTGCCCAAATTTTTTATTTAAATTTTTTTTTTCCTCCTTCAATTTCATATTCATCTTCTTCTACTGCATCTGTCAAGTCAATTGATTCAACATTCATTGATTGTGGAGTTGGTGAATTATCCCATTGTTCAGATGCAATTAGATTTTCGGACTGATTCATTGTGATAAGAATTTTACAAAGGTAAGAAAGCAAATAGCACAATAAATAGACTGCTTACAACAATGAATTTCAAAATAAATCATATAATACAGAAATTTTGGATAAAAATTTATTTTTTTAGTACGTAAAATTGCATAACTAGCATAGAGAGACTAAAATTGTGGGGAGGGGAAACGGAAGCTCAAATTGATGAAGTAAAATGAATGGCTTCCTGTACGATGTTTGGTTTGGCAGTGTCATTGAAAGTAGCCAAAAATTTATTGATGGGTTTGGGTCCTACAACACAAAAAAGGAAGCAATCCGTTGGACCCATTCACTAGGAGGATTTTCTTTTGATAGTAAATAGTTTGTCATCTTGAGTCTTTTGTAGCATACATCATATACCATCCAAATTTGGTGACATCTCATTATATTCGTAATTTCTGCTTTCAATTTTTGCTGAATACTACAGTAATCCACATTAAAAAACCCAACCTTCGAAAAGGTCAACAAATAAAAGAAAGATAGTACATGCAAAATAGCCAAGAATGCAAGTATCAAATTTCTGATGCTTGAGATTAGCATTAGCCAAGAAGAACTACGATTGGTTATCAACCAGTGTTGATCTTAGTCCCTAACTTTTGATGTTTACAAAATAAATGGATGATACTAATATCTTTTCAAAATATACTTTCAGTTATGAAGCAAATCAGATTCAAAGAGCAAGTGCAATTGAAATAAACAAAGGTTGTTAAAAGCTATCGGACACTTGTGAAGACAGGATCGGACGTCCGATAATCATTGCGCAACTTCGGACGCATGAAGAACTCTATCACTGGACGTCTGAAGGAAATAAGACATTCCCCCTAACTTACTGACCTAGATTGGACGCAAGCATCGGACGTCCGATAGGATCTTTCAAACTCGACGAATGCTGTCAGACGCTCACAAAGACAATACCGGACGTCCGATAGAATTGAGATATTTCTTCTAACTCATTGTCTGTTTTCGGACGCAAGCACCGAACGTCTGATAGAATTAAAGAAGATTTTTCAAACTCATTGCCTGCCATCAGATACATGCTTCGGATGTACCGGACGTCCGATACTCCCAACAGCTAGTTGACTTTTCAGCTACTTTCTATCCGTTGGAAACATTAATGAAGCACTTTCTTGGTCTCCTATAAATAGAGCATGGTTAGAAACTTCAAAAAACTTTTGCACACTGAAGATACAAAAGATATAGAGTAGTTTTAGTGAGAAAATACTCTCCAAGAAAGATTTGTAATCTTGCTGGTGTGAAGTTTATTGTAAGCTTTTCATTTGTGAGCGAATACCTCAATAGTGTAACTCTGTGAGAGTTGTCCGAATGATAGTAAAACTTTCTAACTTGACCAAGTGTTGGTTGGGGCAAGGAGGAAGTGATCCTTCCTTTGTACACAAAGATTGGTTGTATTTCATCAACTTGAAAAAACTTGTTTGAATTGATCTTCAAGTTCAAGAGGAGCTTAGTAGTCAATTGGTTTGTAATTCCTTTTTTCTCATTTATTTATTGTTATGTTATGATCCTGAAATTGCTTATCTCTTCTACTTCTCTCAAGCGATATTGTTCATTCATTGATTGATTCATTGTGTGATCACTTAGAAAAGAGGGTAAATTTCACATTTAGCCAAAAAAGTACCCATAATTTGATTAACTTTTTAATCAACCTAATTCACCCATATCTTAGATTGTCGTCGATCCTTACAATTGGTATCAAAACTTGGTCTCCTAGAGATTAAGCTCAAGCGGCTTAGGAATAATGATGACAACGAACAATGTCATATTTTTTGAAGGACAATCTGTGATTAGACCTCCTATGTTTAATGGGTCAAATTATGTGAGTTAGAAAGAAAGAATGATTATCTTTTTGCAATCAATTGATATTGAGTTGTGGTTTATTGTTAGTGAAGGTCCATATGATGGCTCTGTTATAGATGAAAATACTCATAGATCTAGACCAAAAACAAGGAATGAATTGACTGCTGAGAATAGAACTCATCTCACCTTAAATGCAAAAGTCTTGAATGTGTTATATAGTGCTTTAAACTCAAATGAATCTATTAGAGTCAAGGGTTGCAAGTCAGCAAAAGAAATTTGGGATAAATTGAAAGAAATTCATGAAGGTAGTGAGAATGTTAGAGAACAAAAGAAATCCATCTTAGTTACTAAATATGAATCGTTTAAAATGGAACCTCATGAAAATATTGATCAAATGTATTGTAGATTCAATGATTTTATTAAGGATTTAGCGGTTTTGAAAAAGGAATATATCTTAGGAGAGAGAAATAGAAAAATCTTGAATGCTATGTCTCGTGATTGTGAAAGTAAAGTGACTGCTATTGAAGAGACAAAAGATTTGAATTCTATGCCTATTGAATCTCTTATTAATTCTCTAACCTCTTATGAGCTGAAGTTTAAGACTAAGGTACAAGAAGAAAAAGATGTAAAGGTAAGAAGGAGCATTGCTCTAAAAGCATCTCAAGATGTAGATGATTCGGTTTCATTGGATGGATAAGATTTGGATGTTGATGACAATGATCTTGCTCTCATCGCACAAAGGTTCAAGAGAATCCTCAACAAAAGGAGATTCAGAAGAGGAGGACCTAGCAATTCAGATTCTAATCAATTCAACATTGTAAGAAACAAAGGAAAGCATAAGGCCAACAAAAAGTATGGTGACAAATGCTATGAATGCGGCCAACTTCGACACTACATGAGTGAGTGTCCAATGAAGAAGAAGAAAGAAGGAAGAAAATCAAGATTCAACAACTTCCAATTCACTTGGAATGAGTGCAACTCTGATAGTGAAATTGAAGAGGAAGAAGAATCTGGTCAATTAGCTTTTATGGCCATTAAAGATAATGAGATAACAACTTCTAACTCTTAACTTAAAAGTGATGATGATGATCTTGAATCTTTCATTATAAAATTGCATAATAGTTTGAAAGAATCTTATACTAGAAACAAGGAGTTAAAATAGAAAATTACTTTTTTGCTTCAAGATAATGCAAATCTTTTTAACAAAACAAAAGGTTGAAAGTTGAAAATGACTACTTCAAAAAGAATGAGACTGTCTTACATTTTGAGTTTGATAGAAAAACAAACCTTTGTGAATTGTTCAAAAAGGAACAAGGTGATTTGAAAAGAAAAATAGATGATTTAAATGATTTGCTGCAACATAAAAAATAAAACTGTTTTCAAGAGAATGAATCAAAAACTCATCTTGACACTTATGAGTAGAAGATAAATTTTGGTGCAAATGATTTTGCTGTTTATAAGAGAAAAAACAAGTAAGATTTTTTAAACCTGTTTATACAAATAACTCGCTGGTTATGTGTAATTTTTGTTGTCAAAAAAGTCACATGAAAAGCAACTACTATGTGAGGAAGAATATGAGAAGATGCATGAAATGCATGTGGATAGTTAGACATGATACTAACTCTCAAGAACCCAAAAATGTTTGGGTACCAAATATTTGTTCTTGAACTCTTGAGTAAGTGAACTTGGTGAACATTATTAAGGGATCAAAGTGGTTCGTACACAGTGGATGCTCATGACACATGACCGGTGATCCATCACAATTCATCAAGTTCAAACAAAAGTCTAGTGGCATAGTGACATTTGGAGATGACGTATTTCTACCTCAAGACCATTGGGGCTTTTATATCTTGATTTGTTTGATCTTACATAAATTGCTAGCTTGGTTGGTAAGAAATATTGTTTAGTCATTATTAATAATTATTTTAGATACATTTGGGTGATTTTTCTTGCTCACAAAAATGATACTTTCAAAAAAAAATTTTGTTTCCCTATTTGTAAATGTTCAAAATCTGTTTGGGTTGAATATTGTTAAAATTAGAAGTGTCAATTGTTCGAAATTTAAATATTGTGACTTTCTGAAATTTTCGGATTACACTTTAAACACTCTAGGGTCATTTGCACTTTATATTAGGATGTATCTCTTGTATTTTCTCTTTTGATGTTTCAAGTGTGGCAGCCCCACCTTACCCTAAGGCGAACCAAAGGGTTCGGCGGACCGCCTGTCCAACTCTCGCTGGGACACAGTCACTCACTACAGTCCTCAATTCAATTACAAGATAAATCTCCAATATACATCAAATGTTCCACAAAATAACATATCATAAGCGAAACGAAAACTAATTCTAAGCGTGGAACGTACATCAAGTACTCTGCACTACTAGATCTTGGTTAACATTGATGGTTTTTAGTTGAGTTGCTAATGTATTTTGGTTGATATTTCTCTGTTTGGTACTTCTTTTGGTATTAATTCTCTATTTTTGGCTGATGACTGATATTGGTATGTTGGTGATTGTTGAATTCTTGTATCATTTCTCTATTTTTTATTGGTATTTTAGATTCTCTGTTATGGCAACTACATTATGGATTAGGATTGCGGGATTTTACTCTCATCTTATGATGACAAAAAGAGGGAGAAATGGATGTTATGTGAAAGGGGGAGTTTTTCTGAAATTATAAGTTTGGCTCTTAAAAATTTTTTATGCAATGAGTGAGGGGGAGCTTATGCTCATTTGCTCAATCTTTTTCTTTCTTCCATCCATTGTTTTGTCATCATCAAAAAGGGGGAGAATGTTGATCTTAGTCCCTAACTTTTGATGTTTACAAAATAAATGGATGATACTGATATCTTTTCAGTTATGAAGCAAATCAGATTCAAAGATCAAAGGCAATGGAAAGAAACAAAGGTTGTTGAAAGCTGTCGTGTGACGCCCCGAAAAAAAAATGAGTTTGAGAACCCGGAAATTTTCTAATTTTCTAGGGTTTATTTTTTAAACGCCCGCCTTTTCTACATTTTCTTGATTAGAAAAATTCCCCAGATAAAGTTTATGAGCAAAAATCATTTTCAAATGATTTTTCTAGTATCGGTTAGTTTTTGAGAAATTAAAAGCTTATTTTGGACGTGGGACCCGCAAGTGCGGTAAATGCATTATATTTTTGACAACTTGTTGGAATTTTGTATTAAGTGATATTATTTTACAAAGTGTTAAGATATTTGTATTGGAGAGACAAAAAGATAAGTTTTGAACCAAAAGGGTGACAAGTGTCATCTTCCTATTCAACCTTGACTTTGACCATTATTTCTTACCTTTACTAATACTCAATTTTGACCCAAAAAGCACCCAAATTTCTGCAAGCTTGGCCGACCCTCTCTAGCTAAGAAGAAAGAAAAACTCTCCAAGATTCTTGCTTCCATCTTGCTTGAGTGTAATCATCCAACCATTTGATCTTGTTTCTACTCCATAAAATCTCTCCATTTGGTGCTAGTAAGTGCTTTGGTGAAGTGTTTTGGGAAGCTAAGGTGTCCAACAACTCTCCCTCTCTTGTTTACTAGGTGAGTGGTGATTGAACTTCCTCCTACACTTAATGAAGCTTAAGTTGTTCTTAGTGGTAGCTAAAGTGATGAATTGTGGTTTATTTCTTGGTTTGAGATGAATTGGTGAAGTTTTCAATTTATTGATGAATTTTCTGGTTTAATATGAATGTGATGTTGTGGCTATCTTTGATGATGGGAATTGATGTTTAAGGACTCTAGTAGGTGTCTATGATAGATAATTGTAATCAATTTTGGGTTTGGAAGGAATTTGAGAAAGTTAGGGTTTCATAACCCCCTTTCTGTCCGGTTTTGTATCATATGGTTAGAGGCCGAATTGGCCTTGGCTCAAAACATGAAAGTTGTAGGTATTGATGTTTTAAGGGTGTCTGTAAAATTTCAGGTCAATTGGAGTAGTGTAGAATGAGATAATCCGAAATTACTATTGCTGTTCTGGGTTCATCAGGATGTTAGAACTATGTCTGAAATGGGTTGTTTTGACTGGAATTGTTTTGGATTTGGGTGTTGAGGTCTTCTGATGAAATGTAACTTGATGTCCTAGCTACCATATGCCTTTGGAATTTCTGCATTTGGACCTGTTTAGACTGAGTTGTACTGATTACAGCATAGTGTAATTTGTAAACCTGCAATTACGGTTCTGGTTTGTTATTTGGCATATTTGACTTAGTTGTGCTGGGATTTGGACTGAGTGACCTTCTACATTGTTGTAGCCCTGGTTCTTAGCTTCGAAACGGTGGGTCTTGGACCTCCATCCGATACTCGTAGTACCTTTGGTACCATTACCGTAAAAGGACGTCAAAACTATTTTTCTGGTTTTGAGCTTAACTTTCATTTCCGGACTTTTCCCTAGCTTGACTTGTACTAGTACTACTTGGAGCTTGCTGAATGGTTATTGGATGAACTTGTTGTTGTGTGTGTACGTTTGGGTTGGAATGAGGAAATAATGAAGCCGTGATGGCCGGAAAAGTTAGCAAATTCAGGGGAAGTGCTGTCCGAACTTTTAAAGGACTTGTTTGCATTGAGTTTGTGATCTAAGACTTGGATTTGAGCAAGGCAATGATATATGATGGATGGTTTCTGAGCCATGGAGGTGAGTGACCCTAAAATATTTCCAAAGTTACTTCTGAACTGTTTCCAAAGTTACTTTTGAACTGTTTTCTTGCATATCATGCGTGCTTATATGAGAGCGTTCCTTGTTTGATATATTTCCTTGACTAATTGGCTTGTTATTATGGATTGATAATGTATTAAGTGCTTTCAATGATTGTTAAAACGAGTTTTCTGGGCGAGTGTGTACTTTATCGCACTCAACCTAAATAAATGTGAAATTTTCATGATTAATGATTAAATGCTACTTGCGCATGAATGTAAGCCTTTTTGGGCTGAACTGGCCATTGCCCCTTGTTACCGGTCGCCTCGAGCCAGAAGCGGACTCGGTCGGGCGATTAGGGACCTGGGTGAACGTTTGGTATACTCGAGTATTACCTTTGTAGGTTGGTGGAGGTTGGTGGAAAATGATGCAATTTCAAATGAAAAAAAAAGAAATGACAGGAGAACGAACGTATCTTTTCATGAATGTTACTATCGCTTTCCATTGTACATGTTTCTTGAATTATTGATACTCCATATTTAATGTTTTGTAAATGTTGTAATTATTTCTGGACTTATCATTTGATTTATGACATCATTGATCTATGACATCATTGAAATGAACTATTGTGAAACCGATTTGATTACTGATTTTACCGGTTTATTCGCTGAGCTTCTAACTCACCTCAAAAATATTTTATTCCCCTCCACAGGGCTCAAAGCGAAGGAAGGACTTGTTGTGCTTGTACACGTGACTGGATGGCCTATATTTTGTACAATTTGGATTTGGTATCATTTTATGTATAGTTGGGAATTGTTTTCGCTGCAATTGTGACATGTAATTATTGGAGACTTGGATGTATATTTGTGGACCATGTGATGTATATTTGAGGTTTATTCTTGTAATTCGTTTGAGGACTTTAGTGAACGACTGAGTCCCGGCGAGAGCTGGGCAGGCGGCCCGCCGAACCCTCTGGTTCGCCTTAGGGGGAGGTGGGGCTGTCACATGTCGGACGCTTGTGAAGACCGGATCGGGCGTCCGATAATCATTACGCAACTTCGGACGCATGAAGAACTCTATCACCCGACGTCCGAAGCAAATAAGACATTCCCTCTAATTCACTGACCTCGATCGGACGCAAGCATCAGACGTTCGATAGGATCCTTTAAACTCGACGAATGCAGTCGGACGCTCAAAAAGACAATACCGGATGTTCGATAGAATTGAGATATTCCTTCTAACTCATTGTCTGCTTTCGGACGCAAGCACCGGACGTCTGATAGAATTGAAGAAGATTTTTCAAACTCACTGCCTGCTATCGGACGCATGCTTCGGATGTATCGGACGTCCGATACTCCCAACGGCTAGTTGACTCTTCAGCAACTTTCTATCCGTTGGAAGCATTAATGAAGCACTTTCTTGGTCTCCTATAAATAGAGCATGGTCAGAACTTCAAATAACTTTTGCACACTGAAGATACAAAAGATATAGAGTAGTTTTAGTGAGAAAATACTCTCTAAGGAAGATTTGTAATCTTGGTGGTGTGAAGTTCATTGTAAACTTTTCATTTGTGAGTGAATACCTCAATAGTGTAGCTCTATGAGGGTTGTCCGAGTGATAGTAAAACTTCCTAACTTGACCAAGTGTTGGTTGGGGCAAGGAGGAAGTGATCCTTTCTTTGTACACAAAGATTGGTTGTATTTCATCAGCTTGAAGAAACTTGTTTGAATTGATCTTCAAGTTCAAGAGGAGCTTGGTAGTCAATTGGTTTGTAATTCCTTTCTTCTCATTTGCTTATTGTTATGTTGTGATTCTTAAATTGCTTATCTCTTCTACTTCTCTCAAGTGATATTGTTCATTCATTGATTGATTCATTATGTGATCACTTAGAAAAGAGGATAAATTTCACATTTAGCCAAAAAAGTGCCCATAATTTGATTAACTTCTTAATCAACCCAATTCACCACCCTCCTAGGTTGTCTTCGATCCTTATAATTGGTTTCAGAACTTGGTCTCCTAGAAATTAAACTCAAGCGGCTTAGGAGTAATGATGACAACCAACAATGCCATATTTTTTGAAGGACAATCTGTGATTAGACTTCCTATGTTTAATGGGTCAAATTATGTGAGTTGGAAAGAAAGAATGATTATCTTTTTGTAATCAATTGATATTAAGTTGTGATTTATTGTTAGTGAAGGTCTATATGATGGCTTTGTTATAGATGAAAATACTCATAAATCTAAATCAAAACTAAGGAATGAACTGACTGCTGAGAATAGAACTCATCTCACCTTAAATGCAAAAGTCATGAACGTGTTATATATTGATTTAGACTCAAATGAATCTATTAGAGTCAAGGGTTGCAAGTCAGCAAAAGAAATTTGGGACAAATTGAAAGAAATTCATGAAGGTAGTGAGAATGTTAAAGAACAAAAGAAATTCATTTTAGTTACTAAATATGAATCGTTTAAGATGGAACCTCAAGAAAATATTGATCAAATGTATTGTAAATTCAATGATTTTATTAAGAATTTAGAGATTTTGGAAAAGAAATATACCTTCGGAGAGAAAAATAGAAAAATCTTGATACTTTGTCTAATGATTGAGAAAGTAAAGTGACTGCTATTGAAGAGACAAAAGATTTGAATTCTATACCTATTGAATCTCTTATTAATTCTCTAACCTCTTATGAGTTGAAGTTTAAGACTAAGGTACAAGAAAAAGAAGATGCAAAGCTAAGAAGGACTATTGCTTTAAAAGCATCTCAAGATGTAAATGATTCAGTTTCATTGAATGGGCAAGATTTGGATGTTGATGACAATGATCTTGCTCTCATCACACAAAGGTTCAAGAGAATCCTCAACAAAAGGAGATTCAGAAGAGGAGGATTTAGCAATTCAGATTCTAATCAATTCAACATTGTAAGAAACAAAGGAAAGAATAAGGTCAACAAAAAACAAGGTGACAAATGCTATGAATGCGGCCAACTTCGACACTACATGCGTGAGTGTCCAATGAAGAAGAAGAAAGAAGGAAGAAAATCAAGATTCAACAACTTCCAATTCACTTGGAATGAGTGCAATTCCGATGGTGAAATTTAATAGGAAGTAGAATCTGGTCAATTGGCTTTATGGCCATTAAAGATAATGAGGTAACAACTTCTAACTCTTAACTTAAAAGTGATGATGAAACTGATTATGATTTTCAATCTTTCATTATAAAATTTCATGATAGTTTGAAAAAATCTTATACTAGAAACAAGGAGTTAAAACATAAAATTAGTTTTTTGCTTTAAGATAATGCAAATCTTTTTAACAAAACAAAAAGTTGAAAACTGAAAATGACTACTTCAAAAAGAATGAGACTGACTTACATTTTGAGCTTGATAGAAAAATAAATCTTTGTGAATTGTTTGAAATGGAACAAGGTGATTTGAAAAGAAGAATTGATGATTTAAATGATTTGCTCAAATATAAAAAATAAAACTGTTTTCAAGGGAATGAATCAAAGGCTCATCTTGGCACTTATGAGAAGAAGATAAATTTTGGTGCAAATGATTTTGATGTTTATAAAAGAAAACAAGTAAAATTTATTAAACCTGTTTATGCAAATAATTCGTTGGTTATGTGTAATTTTTGTTGTCAAAAAGGTCACATGAAAAGCAATTGCTATGTGAGAAAGAACATGAGAAGAGGCATGAAATGCATGTGGATAGTTAGACATGATACAAATTTTCAAGGACCCAAAAATATTTGGGTACCAAATATTTGTTCTTGAACTCTTGAATAGGTGAATTTGGTGAACATTATTAAGGAATCAAAGCGGTTCGTACACAGTGGATGCTCATGACACATGACCAGTGATCCATCACAATTCATCAAGTTCAAACAAAAGTTTAGTGGCATAGTGACATTTGGAGATGCCGTATTTCTACCTCAAGACCATTTGGGCTTTTACATCTTGATTTGTTTGATCTTACACAACTTGCTAGTTTGGGTGGTAAAAGATATTATTTAGTCATTATTGATAATTCTTCTAAATACACTTAGATGATTTTTTTTGCTCACAAAAATGATACTTTAAAAAAAAAATTTATTTCTCTATTTGTAGAAGTTCAAAATCTATTTGGGTTGAATATTGTTAAAATTAGAAGTGTCAATTGTTCAAAATTTAAATGTTATGACTTTCTGAAATTTTGTGATTACACTTAAATCACTCTAGGGTCGTTTGAACTTTATATTAGGATGTATCTCTTGTATTTTCTCTTTTGATGTTTCAAGTACTCTGCACTAATAGATCTTGGTTAACATTTATGGTTTTTAGTTGAGTTGCTAATATATTTTGGTTTATATATCTCTATTCGGTACTTCTTACGGTATTAATTTTCTATTTTTGGCTGATGATTGATATTGGTATGTTGGTGATTGCTGAATTCTGGTATCATTTCTTTGTTTTTTATTGGTATTTTGGATTCTCTGTTATGGCAACTACATTATAGATTATGATTGCTGGATTTTACTCTCATCTTATAATGACAAAAAGGGAGAGAAATGGATGCTATGTGATAGGGGAGTTTTTCTAAGATTATAAGTTTGGTTCTTAAAAATTTTTGATGCAATGAGTGAGGGGGAGTTTATGCACAAATGCTTAATCTTTTTCTTTCTTCCATCCATTGTTTTGTCATCATAAAAAAGAGAGAGAATGTTGATCTCAGTCCTTAGATTTTGATGTTTACAAAACAAATGGATGATACTCATATCTCTTCAATATATACTTTCAGTTATGAAGCAAATCAGATTCAAAGATCAATTGCAATTGAAATAAACAAAGGTTGTTGAAGCCGTCGGACGCTTGTGAAGACAGGATCGGACGTCCGATAATCATTGCGCAACTTCGGACGCATGAAGAACTCCATCACCGGACGTCAGAAGGAAATAAGACATTCCCTCTAACCCACTGACCTCGATCGTACGTAAGTATCAGACGTCCGATAGGATCTTTCAAACTCGACGAATGCTGTCGGACGCTCACAAAAATAATACCGGACGTTCGATAGATTTGAGATATTCCTTCTAACTTATTGTCTGCTTTCGGACGTAAGCACTGGATATCCGATAGAATTGAAGAAGATTTTTCAAACTCACTGCCTGCTATCGGACGCATGCTTCGGATGTACCAGACATCCGATACTCCCAACGGCTAGTTGACTCTTCAGCTACTTTCTATCCGTTGAAAGCATTAATGAAGCACTTTCTTGGTCTCCTATAAATAGAACATGGTCAGAAAATTCAAAAAACTTTTGCACACTGAAGATACAAAAGATATAGAATAGTTTTAGTGAGAAAATACTCTCCAAAGAAGATTTGTAATCTTGGTGGTGTGAAATTTATTATAAACTTTTCATTTGTGAGTGAATAACTCAATAGTGTAGCTCTGAGAGGGTTGTCCGAGTGATAGTAAAACTTCCTAACTTGACCAAGTGTTGGTTGGGGCAAGGAGGAAGTGATCCTTTCTTTGTACACAAAGATTGGTTGTATTTCATCAGCTTGAAGAAACTTGTTTGAATTGATCTTCAAGTTCAAGAGGAGCTTGGTAGTCAATTGGTTTGTAATTCCTTTCTTCTCATTTGCTTATTGTTATGTTGTGATTCTTAAATTGCTTATCTCTTCTACTTCTCTCAAGTGATATTGTTCATTCATTGATTGATTCATTATGTGATCACTTAGAAAAGAGGATAAATTTCACATTTAGCCAAAAAAGTGCCCATAATTTGATTAACTTTTTAATCAACCTAATTCACCCCCCCTTATGTTGTTTTTGATTCTTATAATTGGTATCAGAACTTGGTCTCCTAGAGATTAAGCTCAAGTGGCTTAGCAGTAATGATGTCAACCAACAATGCCATATTTTGAAGGACAATCTGTGGTTTGACCTCCTATGTTTAATGGATCAAATTATGTGAGTTGAAAAGAAAGAATGATTATTTTTTTACAATCAATTGATATTGAATTGTGATTTATTATTAGTGAAGGTCCATATGATGGCTTTGTTATAGATGAAAACACTCATAAATCTTGACCAAAAACAAGGAATGAACTGACTGCTGAAAATAGAACTCATCTCACCTTAAATGCAAAAGCCATGAATGTGTTATATAGTGCTTTAGACTCAAATGAATCTATTAGAGTCAAGGGTTGCAAGTCAGCAAAAGAAATTTGGAACAAATTGAAAGAAATTTATGAAGGTAGTGAGAATGTTAGAGAACAAAAGAAATCCATCTTAGTTACTAAATATGAATCGTTTAAGATGGAACCTCTTAAAAATATTGATCAAATATATTATAGATTCAATGATCTTATTAAGGATTTAGAGGTTTTGGAAAAGAAATATACTTTCGGAGAGAAAAATAGAAAAATCTTGATGCTTTGTCTAATGATTGAGAAAGTAAATTAACTGCTATTGAAGAGACAAAAGATTTGAATTCTATGCCTATTGAATCTCTTATTTATTCTCTAACCTCTTATGAGCTGAAGTTTAAGACTAAGGTACAAGAAGAAGAAGATGCAAAGGTAAGAATGAGCATTGCTCTAAAAGCATATCAAGATGTAAATGATTCAGTTTCATTGAATGGACAAGATTTGGATGTTGATGACAATGATCTTGCTCTTATCGCACCTCAACAAAAGGAGATTCAGAAGAAGAGAACTTAGCAATTCAGATTCTAATCAATTCAACATTGTAAGAAACAAAGGAAAGCACAAGGTCAATAAAAAGCAAGGTGACAAATGCTATGAATGCGGCCAATTTCGACACTACATGAGTGAGTGTCCAATGAAGAAGAAGAAAGAAGGAAGAAAATCAAGATTCAACAACTTCCAATTCATTTGGAATGAGTGCAACTTCGATGGTGAAATTGAAGAGGAAGTAGAATCTGGCCAATTAGCTTTATGGCCATTAAAGATAATGAGGTAACAACTTCTAACTCTCAACTTAAAAGTGATGATGAAACTGATGATGATTTTCAATCTTTCATTATAAAATTCCACGATAGTTTGAAAAAATCTTATGCTAGAAACAAGAAATTAAAACAGAAAATTAGTTTTTTGCTTTAAGATAATGCAAATCTTTTTAACAAAATAAAAAGTTGAAAGCTGAAAATGACTACTTCAAAAAGAATGAGACTGACTTACATTTTGAGCTTGATAGAAAAATAAATCTTTGTGAATTGTTCAAAAAGGAACAAGGTGATCTGAAAAGAAAAATGAATGATTTAAATGATTTGCTCAAATATAAAAAATAAAACTGTTTTCAAGAGAATGAATCAAAGGCATATCCTGGCACTTATGAGAAGAAGATAAATTTTGGTGCAAATGATTTTGCTATTTATAAGAGAAAACAAGTAAAATTTATTAAACCTGTTTATGCAAATAATTCGTTGGTTCTGTGTAATTTTTGTTGTCAAAAAGATCACATGAAAAGCAATTGCTATGTGAGAAAGAACATGAGAAGAGGCATGAAATGCATGTGGATAGTTAGACATGATACAAATTCTCAAGGACCCAAAAATATTTGGGTACCAAATGTTTGTTCTTGAACTCTTGAATAGGTGAATTTGGTGAACATTATTAAGGAATCAAAGTAATTCGTACACAGTGGATGCTCATGACACATGACCAGTGATCCATCACAATTCATCAAGTTCAATCAAAAGTCTAGTGGCATAGTGACATTTGAAGATGACGTATTTCTACCTCAAGACCATTTGGACTTTTACATCTTGATTTGTTTGATCTTACACAACTTGCTAGCTTGGGTGGTAAAAGATATTATTTAGTCATTATTGATAATTATTCTAGATACACTTGGATGATTTTTCTTACTCACAAAAATGATACTTTAAAAAAAAATTTTTATTTCCCTATTTGTAAAAGTTCAAAATCTATTTGGGTTGAATATTGTTAAAATTAGAAGTGTCAATTGTTCGAAATTTAAATGTTATGACTTTCTGAAATTTTGTGATTGCACTTAAATCACTCTAGGGTCGTTTGAACTTTATATTAGGATGTATCTCTTGTATTTTCTCTTTTTATGTTTCAAGTACTCTGCACTAATAGATCTTGGTTAACATTGATGGTTTTTAGTTGATTTGCTAATATATTTTGGTTGATATATCTCTATTTGGTACTTCTTTCAGTATTAATTCTCTATTTTGGCTGATGATTGATATTGGTATGTTGGTGATTGCTGAATTCTGGTATCATTTCTTTGTTTTTGATTGGTATTTTGGATTCTCTGTTATGGCAACTACATTATGGATTATGATTGCTGGATTTTACTCTCATCTTATGATGACAAAAAGGGGGAGAAATGAATGCTATGTGAAAGGGGGAGTTTTTCTGAGATTATAAGTTTGGTTCTTAAAAATTTTTGATGCAATGAGTGAGGGGGAGCTTATGCTCATATGCTCAATCTTTTTCTTTCTTCCATCCATTGTTTTGTTATCATCAAAAAGGGGGAGAATGTTGATCTTGGTCCCTAGCTTTTGATATTTACAAAACAAATGGATGATACTCATATTTCTTCAATATATACTTTCAGTTATGAAGCAAATCAAATTCAAAAATCAAGTGCAATTGAAATAAACAAAGGTTGTTGAAGCTGTCGGACGCTTGTGAAGACAGGATCGGACGTCCGATAATCATTGCGCAACTTCGGACGCATGAAGAACTCCATCACCGGACGTCCGAAGGAAATAAGACATTCACTCTAACTCACTGACCTCGATCCGACGTATGCATCGGACGTCCGATAGGATCCTTCAAACTCGACGAATGCTGTCGGACGCTCACAAAGACAATACCGGACGTTCGATAGAATTGAGATATTTCTTCTAACTTATTGTCTGCTTTCAGACGCAAGCACCGAACGTTCGATAGAATTGAAGAAGATTTTTCAAACTCACTGTCTGCAATCGGACGCAGGTTTCGGATGTACCGGACGTCCGATACTCCCAACGGCTAGTTGACTCTTCAGCTACTTTCTATCCGTTGCAAGCATTAATGAAACACTTTCTTAGTGTCCTATAAATAGAGCATGGTCAGAAACTTCAAATAACTTTTGCACACTAAAAATACAAAAGATATAGAGTAATTTTAATGATAAAATACTCTCTAAGGAAGATTTGTAGTTTTGGTGGTGTGAAATTCATTGTAAGCTTTTTATTTGTGAGTGAATATTTCAATAGTGTAGCTCTGTGAGGGTTGTCCGAGTGATAGTAAAACTTCCCAACTTGACCAAATATTGATTGGCGCAAGGAGGAAGTGATCCTTCTTTTATACACAAATATTGGTTGTATTTCATCAACTTGAAGATGCTTGTTTGAATTGATCATCAAGTTCAAGAGGAGTTTGGTAGTCAATTGGTTTGTAATTCCTTTCTTCTCATTTACTTGTTGTTATGTTGTGATTCTTAAATTGGTTATCTCGTCTATTTATCTCAAGTGATATTGTTCATTCATTGATTGATTCATTGTGTGATTATTTAGAAAAGAGGATAAATTTCACATTTAGCCAAAAAAGTACCCATTATTTGATTAACTTTTTAATCAACTTTATTCACCCCCCTCTTAGGTTGTTTTCGATCCTTACAAGTGGTATCAGAGTTTGGTCTTGTGACAGCCCCACCTTCCCCTAAGGCGAACCAAAGGGGTTAGCGGACTGCCTGTCCAACTCTCACCAGGACTAACGGTTTAGTTTAGAGCGATCTAATATGTTCCGGAACATACAACCGCGCGTAAACAAGTCAAAATGTCAAAATAAAAAAAATGAAACCGGAGTCGGCCATGAATAGTAACCGACACCTCAAAACCCAACCAAACATCAAGCAAATATTTACATGTTGAAATTAAGCGTATACAATCCAAAGTGGCATACAAAAGTTATTCAAAAGTGGATACATGTACGGTTTGCCAAATCAAAAGAGAAACGGACCCAAGAGTACATTTAGGGTTTCAATCAAGGAGCTATACAAAAGATATGTCCATCTAGCTCAATTCGGCAACCAACTATCAAATCTAGTCCAAAAGTATTTATTTTCCTGTAAGGAAAACAAAAGGGAATAGAGTGAGTTTACGCCCAGTGAGATAATACCACTCAAGCAGCAAAGTTCATATAAGCATAAAGCTTTTCATTCCAACTCATCAAAAGTAAGCAAAGGCACACATCAATAGTGGTGATAAAAGGATACGGGCGGCTCTCAAGAGCCCTTTTCCTCGTTTGCATTCTTGATCGAAGCTCATTGACCCTCCGTCAATGTTTAAGAGTAACCAACCATAGGCTCCACTTTACTTCCATTCCTTCCACCCAACATACCCCTACCGGGCCCGAACTCCAAACAGTAGAAATTTGGTAATACTCGAGTATACCGGAATCAAGAGTCTCACTACTACAAGATTCCATATAACAGTCCCCATGGCTCGTCAATTTTCACGACCAAGCCCTCGCCGGCTCGATCCAATCGACTACCAATGGGGTTAAGCTCAGTCGTATCAGTAATGGTCGTTGGATACTCATCCAAGCGACACCAAATTCATGAACCAATTCAGTATTTCATGTATCATTCAATCATTACAGTAAAACAGTAGATAGTCATATGAGATACCAAATGGGTGAGGGCGATCAAGTACACCCTCACTCAATTAAGTTCAACGGAGCAAATAAGCCTTCAAGGCATCAAGTTCACATATACCAAAGCCACATTGTAAACAACAAGTGAGTGGTACACTCACCAATCAAGCAAATGATATTTCATGCATTTCCGCCTAAGAGCGTCTTGCACCACCGTCACGGCCTAGAACATTCAAATAAGCATAATAAGACTCAATTACAAGTCATAACCAATGCCAAATACCACCAAAATAAGGTTCCACTAGAATGTATAAGCACTAGAGTAAACCAGGAAAATCCGGAAATGGCATTAAGCTCTAACAAAAAAAAAACAGTTTTTGACCTCAGTTTGCGATTTTGGCACCATTGGCACTACGATTATCGGATGGGGGTGCAAGATACACCGTTTCGAATCTAAGAGATAGGGATACAATGTTGAAGAAGGCTACTCTATCCATTTTCGAGTGTAACCAGGTCAAAAATGCAATATACTACACCAGAACCGCAAAAACAGGTTCACAAACCGCATTCTGGTTCAAACAGCATAAGTCAGGCTACCTAAGTCCAAATCAAATAATTCCAAAGCCATCCGAAAGCTACGATACACGGCTACAATTCATTAGAAGAGCGCAACAACCAATTCCGAAGTATTCCCAACCAAAATAACCAATCACAGACGCAATTATCAAATTCGGGTAGAAACAGGGTAGCAGGGGTAATTCAGTCTTTTCACAAGCTACGTTGCTCCGATTGACCTAAAATTTTGTAGGAATCTCTAAAATATTATTCCCTACAACTTTCATGTTTTAATTCAAGGCCAATTCGGCCTCTAACTATGAGATACTGTACCGGGCAGAATGTAAAATAATGAAACCCTAACTTTCCAAATTTCTTTCCAAAGCAGAAATTTCTTGCAATTAACCACCATATACACCTTCTAGCTTCATTTTAGATCATTTCCAATCATCATACATAGCCACACTATAACAATCATATTAAAATAGAAATATCCTAATTAAATAGAAAATGTCATCCATCTCAACCAAAATCAAGATATAATCCATAAAATTACATCTTAAACTACCACAAATCATGAATTAAACATCATTAGATGGAGGAGAGGGGTTCCTTCACTACTCACCTTAGCAACACAAGAGAGGGAGCAACTAATCACCTTAGCCTTCCAACCAACTCCACTAAACACCTCACAATCACTCACTTAAAGTTTTCTATGGAACAAAAGCAAGATTAAGTGGTTGATTTGGTAGATTTGAGCAAGATTGAAGCAAAAACTTGAAGAGTTTTCTTTCTTTCTTTCTTGGAGAGGGCCGGCTATGAGCTTGCAAATTTGGAGTGAATTTTGGTCAATTTTTGAGTTATTTTAGTAAAAGGGTAAAAGTATGAATAGTAGTCAAAAGTAACCACTAACCATATGGCGACACTTGTCACTATCATTAATGCATCTCTATCTCTTTGTTTCCTCTCACACCAATCCAAATAGCAACCTCTAATTATCTCATAACACCCGGTAATTTAAACCCAGTATCCAAAACTTAACCTAGTTGGCCGAATTTTTCAGAACTTTCCGCACTAGCGGGTCCCACGTCCGGTATACGCTCTTAATTTCTCAAAATCTAACCGATACTAGAACAATCATCTAAAAACTATATTTACTCATAAAAATTATCAGAAAAATTTTCCTAATAAAGAAAATGCATAAAACATGCCATTAACGAGAAAAACCCTAGAAAAATGAGAAAATTACGGGTTCTCACACTCTCTCCCCCTTAAAAAAATTTCGCCCTCGAAATTTCTCACCTTAACTCCCGAAAAGGTTAGGGTATTTCCTTTGCATCTCTTCTTCCACCTCCCAGGTAGCTTCCTCTACCCCATGGTTTCTCCACAGTATCTTAACCAACGGAATCTGCTTGTTTCTTAGCTCTTTGACTTTTCGGTCAAGCACTTGGACAGGTTTCTCTTCATAAACAAGCGATTAGTCTACGTCGATCTCCTCTGGTTGTAGGATATGGGATGGGTCGGGATAGTACTTCTTGAGCATCGAGACGTGGAAGACGTCGTGAATTCGAGAGAGACTGGACGACAGCTCTAATCGATATGCGACCGTTCCTACCCTCTGGAGGATCTTGTAGGGTCCAACGAACCTCGGTTGGAGTTTCTTCCCTTTGCCTGCTGTGACGCTCCGTAAGGGTGTGACCTTGAGAAACACATGGTCTCCAACTTCGAATTCCAAGTCTTTTCTTCGATTATCTGCGTAGCTCTTTTGTCGGCTTTGAGCTGTTTGGAGTCGTTGCCGTATCAACTTGACCTTTTCTCGAGCCTCTTCCATCCATGGAATAGTTGTTGGGTCTAGTGTCTTTTTTTCGCCAACTTCATCCCAGTAGATCGGTGACCGGCACTTTCGTCCATATAGTGCCTCGTATGGGGCCATTTGAAAACCCCACCTCTCCCTAAGGCGAACCAAAGGGTTCGGTAGATCGCCTGCCCAACTCTCGCCGGGACTCATATCTGGAACTAACGGAACCCTACCAAACGCTCAGAAGAACTTCGAGGAAATAACATTCAGAACCCAATTGAGCCGAACTGTAAGATACAATCAATCTTTAGGACAACGTTGCCACAGACATATAACCATAAGGAAACACTGTACAATATACATATTAGTAAGTTTACACACCAAAAGAAACATTTATTTTTTAAGATACATTTAGGGTTACCAAATTATCGAGGAGCTATACCCAAAAGAGTAAAAGAATTTCTATCTAGCCCAACTCAGTCTTCAAAAACATCGAAGTTCCAAAAGATGGTTCCCTGTAAGGAAAACAAGGATAACGGGACGGGGTGAGCTAAAAGCTCAATGAGGTACCAAAAGTATAAACAGTAGAAATCATGAGAAATCACTTTTACATATACACATCAAATACGAGAAATGAATGAACACTACAATTTAAAGGATACAGGGGGTTCTCAAGAGCCCAATCCCCTTTGCAATACTTGATCCAACATAGTTGACCCTCCGTCAACATTCACATAAAGGAACCAGTCAAGTAGAACACCACTTTAACGCCAAATCCTGTGACAGCCCCACCTCCCCCTAAGGCGTACCAAAGGGTTTGGCGGACCGCCTACCCAGCTCTCGCCGGGACTCAGTCGTCCACGTCAATCCTCAATCGAAACCAGAATAAACCCACAAGACTAAACATACAAACGATCCAAAACTTAAAGCAAAACTTATATACATTGCTATCTCAAAAGGGAGTACAAACATCGAATATACAAAGGTTCTCGATTCACCATACATCCAGCCCGTGCCGAGCACTAGGGCGAGAACCATCCCAAAGGAAACTAGACTAGGCTAGTTGATACACAGCTCTCGTCCTTGCTCGTTTTCCCCTGTTAAGGAAAACAAAACTAAAGGAATGAGCTAAAAGCTCAGTGAGGTTCCGAACACATAGGCAACAAGAAGTTCAATTCATTCATTACATATAACCAATAATTCAAGATACAAATACAAAATAAAGCGATAAACACATTCATTAAAAGGATACGGGCTCACAGGGAGCCATATATTCGTTTGTTCGTTCGTTCTCGTGTCATTCCCCTTATTCCTCCGGTCAATTAAATAAAATGCATTTTTGATAAATAAAACCCTCGTTCGTTCTTTCATTTCATTCACCCCCTCCTGGAAATTGGCCAGACTCCACCAGACTACAAGGTAATACTCGAGTATACCAAATTCACCCAGGGTCACCATATCGCCCGACCGAGTCCGCTTCTGACTCGAGTCGATCGGTAACGAAGGGCAGGGCCCAATTCAGCCAAAAGGCTTACATCATGCGCAACTAATGTAGCAATCATAAATCATTGAAAATTTCTCGTTTCATTTAGGTCGAGCGCGGTAAAGTACACGCTCGCCTAGAAAACTCGTTTTGAAAATCCTTGAAAGCACTTAACACATTATCAAACAAGAACACAAGTCATGAAGTCAAGAAAAATATAGCAAACAAGGAACACTCACCTATTTACGCAAAACAACGTGCAAATATCCTTCCGGATATTACCTCAGTCACCGAGAAAACCTAAGAGTAAATGAGAAAGAATATTACAGTCTATCTAGCACAAACATATCTAGCACAAACAATTAGGTGAAATCGAAGAAACCCAACAATTGATGAATAAAACGTATAGAAATGACTTTAAAGTGAAACGAGGGCATTTGGACCGGTGGACGGAAATAGCTAGGGTTTCATAAACTAAACGCAAAACCAAACAAAAAGGGGTATAAAATTTCTAATGGAAAACACTTGAACCAAAGACATGTCGGAATCCAACTATATAGACTAAGAAATATTGTTTTCGAGATTGTTTATGTGGTTCAAAATCATCTCATATTCAAGTAGATATTATAGACTAAATGTCTTAATGAAATTCATGTAAAAGGGAGGACAAAATACCCAAGAAAATCCTAAGCCACTCCTTTTTATTTGGGTAAGAGAAAGTAAACATTTGGAGTTTCCAATTGAAGAAGGATCATGTTTTAAGATGGAAAAACGGTCATAGTATTTGCCAAACGAAAATATACAAGTTCAAGTAGAAACTTAGCCCTCGAGCGAAAATTTGGTCAGCACGCCCTTTGTATTTACCTATTTCCCAGCCATTTATGGCTTCATTATTTTCCTCAATCAATCCCAACATTACACACAATATAAATAGCCACTCAATAGGCTCAATGTCATATGATTACCAAATCAAGCTAGGACATGTGCGGAAATGACGTTTAGGTTGGAAATCAAAAGGCAGATTTGCTGTTGTTTAGTGGAACTAACACAACTGAAGCTACGCTAGTCGGATTGAGGTGAAATATACACCGTTTCGAAGCTAAGAGAAAGGGTTACAATGTTGAAGAAGGCCACTCAGTCCAGTTTGCAATGTATGTAGGTCAAATTTAGTAAAACAACCCCAGATTTTCCAGTTCGCAGTTCAACTAGCAGTCCGGATTCATTCAATCATATCTCAGCACATACAACTCCAATTCAAGTGATTCCAAAGCCATTTGAAAGCTAAGATACAAGGGTATAAGTATTAAAAAGATATCAACAACCAATTCAGTAGTATTCCTGATCAAAACAACCAATTACAAAAGCTGATTAGCATGTTTGGATGGAAACAGGGCAGCAGGGGTATTTCGGTCTTTTAACAGGCTACGTTACTCCGATTGAGCTGAAATTTTGTAGGAATCTATAAAATATCATTCTATACAACTTTTATGTTTTGTGCCAAGCCTAATTCGGCCTCTAACATAGGGCACTGAAACCGGACAGAACTGAAGCATACAATTCCAGAAATCTGAAATTTTGGGATTTCAAGGGCAATCTCTTCATTTTCTTGATTCAATCACTACCACAACCTCTTATACAAGCCTATATACATCATATACCACTCCTACAACAAGTATAAGAAGGAAATCAGTCAAACCCTAGCTTACATACATCACCCCAAAATCATCACAACAACTTGTATAGCTACTAATCTAACCAAAACATGAGTTATATAACAACTTAAACAAAAATAAAAGAACCAAAGCCATGGGTCAGACCTTATACCTCAACAAAAGAGCTTGCAAGAGTAATACTTCATCTCCTCTTGAAATTTTTGGTTCCCTTAGCTTCCCAAGTTCGCAACTCACAAGTTAATCGGTTTAGTTTTCCTTGGTTGCACTCAAATGGTTGGATTCAAGATGGATTGAAGGTTTTTCTCTCTTTCTCTCTCTCTCTCCCTTGCTCGGCCAAAAAACAGAAAGAATGAAGGAAAATAAGCTGAAATGAAGGATAAAAGAACAAGAAAAAAAATTATTCAAAGAGCCATAGGGTGGTGACACTTGTCACCACCAAAGCCATGCAAATTTCTCTTTCTTTTCCTTGCATTTTTGGCCATAAATTTCGGCCATATGGATGAGTATGAGGGGGGATATTTTGCAAAAATATCAGGGGTATGTGGTGGTAAGGAAGTGGTGGTCAAGTGGTGGGTTCAATCGGTAGTGATCGATACCCGTCGGTTTGACGCGATTTCTCTTAAATCGCGTATACTAGAATTTTTAGCTTATAATCACTAACTTATTATTATCACTTCTAGTCATATAGTATTCCCTCATCCAAAAGTCACTTTTACCTATCAAATTTGATCCTCACTCCGTACCGAATAATCATAGTACGGGAAAATGTGAAACCCTAATTCGCTCTTAACTTGGAAACGAAAAGTGACTCCCTACTTCCTAGGTTCATTTGCACCTATTGAGGAATGATTGGGTATTAGGGCCATAATAAATGAATAATTTCAAAGTGAAAGGCATTTTTACGAAAAACGTGAGGAATTTTACAATTCCATAAATTGAATTTAGGGTTTCGGTTAAAATATGAGAAATTTGAGAAAACGGTCAGTCACAAGTGAAACTACGGTTTTGATTAGACTTTTAGGGTTTCCAGTCTTTTAAAATAAAACAAGGTTTTAAATCAAATCCAAAGAAATAACTTTAGTTTCTTCTTTAAAACAAATTAATGTTTTAAAATAAAAATAAACTAAAGAAACCGTAATATTCTCTTTGAGACTAAACAAAAGATGATCCTAAAAGTTGGGGTATCACAATCTCCCATTCTTCAAAGAATTTCGTCCTCGAATTTTTTTTTTTTTTTTTCCAAAATGTGATTTAGTATGTAACACAGTAAATTGTCTAAAACAACAAGATATAACACACCAAATACACAAGGAGACATATGCACAATATAATGCACCATATACACCAAGAGACATTTCAAGTTAGACAAAGTCAAATGCAGTAAGTACTATATATGGAGGTATTAACATACCACAAGTAAATGACATGTAGGGACAATGCAAGGGCAAAATGAAAGAAAACGCGACTTGTCGTCCCACACTCAGTGAAAATCACCCCCGTTCGGTTTCTTACTCCACTTCCCAAGATGCCCGTTGATCTCTTGTACTCACTCTAGCCAGACAAAGCCTGTTCATGTTCCCAAAATGCAAGTCTCAAGTCAAATCTGGAGTACTCAAGCACGAGAATCCAAAATAAGATAATTCACATCTCGAGCTGGCCAGTCCCAACAGTAAACTATCTACATTCGAAATTCCTACCTGACGTACCTATCTATGGTCCTCAGATACCATGAGAAAGATTTGAGGCCTATAACATTCATGATCCATAACTTATGCTCGAACGAGCACTTAGTCCTTCATACTTATTCACCACTTGGCCCAACCTCACTCCGCGCAGAGACCACGCGAAGCAGGCTCTGATACCAACTGTGACAGCCCCACCTCCCCCTAAGGCGTACCAAAGGGTTCGGCGGACCGCCTGCCCAGCTCTCGCCGGGACTCAGTCGTCCACGTCAATCCTCAATCGAAACCAGAATAAACCCACAAGACTAAACATAACAACGATCCAAAACTTAAAGCAAAACTTATATACATTGCTATCTCAAAAGGGAGTACAAACATCGAATATACAAAGGTTCTCGATTCACCATACATCCAGTCCGTGCCGAGCACTAGGGCGAGAACCATCCCAAAAGAAACTAGACTAGGCTAGTCGATACACAGCTCTCGTCCTTGCTCGCTTTCCCCTGTTAAGGAAAACAAAACTAAAGGAATGAACTAAAAGCTCAGTGAGGTTCCGAACACATAGGCAACAAGAAGTTCAATGCATTCATTACATATAACCAATAATTCAAGATACAAATACAAAATAAAGCGATAAACACATTCATTAAAAGGATACGGGCTCACAGGGAGCCATATATTCATTTGTTCGTTCGTTCTCTTGTCATTCCCCTTATTCCTCCGGTCATTTAAATAAAATGCATTTTTGATAAATAAAACCCTCATTCGTTCTTTCATTTCGTTCACCCCCTCCTGGAAATTGGCCAGACTCCACCAGACTACAAGGTAATACTCGAGTATACCAAATTCACCCAGGGTCACCATATCGCCCGACCGAGTCCGCTTCTGACTCGAGTCGATCGGTAACGAAGGGCAGGGCCCAATTCAGCCAAAAGGCTTACATCATGCGCAACTAATGTAGCAATCATAAATCATTGAAAATTTCACGTTTCATTTAGGTCGAGCGCGGTAAAGTACACGCTCGCCTAGAAAACTCGTTTTCAAAATCCTTGAAAGCACTTAACACATTATCAAACAAGAACACAAGTCATGAAGTCAAGAAAAATATAGAAAACAAGGAACACTCACCTATTTACGCAAAACAAGGTGCAAATATCCTTCCGGATATTACCTCAGTCACCGAGAAAACCTAAGAGTAAATGAGAAAGAATATTACAGTCTATCTAGCACAAACATATCTAGCACAAACAATTAGGTGAAATCGAAGAAACCCAACAATTGATGAATAAAACGTATAGAAATGACTTTAAAGTGAAACGAGGGCATTTGGACCGGTGGACGGAAATAGCTAGGGTTTCATAAACTAAACGCAAAACCAAACAAAAAGGGGTATAAAATTTCTAATGGAAAACACTTGAACCAAAGATATGTCGGAATCCAACTATATAGACTAAGAAATATTGTTTTCGAGATTGTTTATGTGGTTCAAAATCATCTCATATTCAAGTAGATATTATAGACTAAATGTCTTAATGAAATTCATGTAAAAGGGAGGACAAAATACCCAAGAAAATCCTAAGCCACTCCTTTTTATTTGGGTAAGAGAAAGTAAACATTTGGAGTTTCCAATTGAAGAAGGATCATGTTTTAAGATGGAAAAACGGTCATAGTATTTGCCAAACGAAAATATACAAGTTCAAGTAGAAACTTAGCCCTCGAGCGAAAATTTGGGCAGCACGCCCTTTGTATTTACCTATTTCCCAGCCATTTATGGCTTCATTATTTTCCTCAATCAATCCCAACATTACACACAATATAAATAGCCACTCAATAGGCTCAATGTCATATGATTACTGTAAGGCCCAAAGACAACCTAAGAGGGGGGTGAATTAGGTTGATTAAAATCTTAATTGAGTTTATGCACTTTTTACTTAATAAAAATTTACCTTCTTTTCTAGTAGAGATCAATCAAGTAAATTTAAAGAATAGAACAATGTTGATTAGAAATAAGGATATATATATATAAGCAATGAGAATTTTATTAAACAAAAGAATAAGATAGAGTATCAAACCGATTGTCTACCAAGCTTTCCTCAAACTTGAAGACCAATCATAAAGATGAGCACCTTCTCTTTGATGAACAATAATCAACTCAATGTACAATGGAGGGATCACTTCCTCCTTGCCCCAAGCCTCACTTAGTCAAGCTAGAAAGTTTTACTATCACTCAGATAACCCTCAACAAAGCTACACTATTGAAAATTTCAAACACAAGAGAAGAGCTTACAAGAACTTCACACCACTAGGAGAACAAATCTTGCTTGGGAGACTATTTTCTAGCTAAAATATCTCTTTAGATCTTGTAGTCAAAGTTTGCAAAAGTTCCTTCTTCGTTCAGAATCGTTTGTATTTGAAGGGGACCAAAAATGGGCTTCATTAATGCTTCCAACGGATAGAAGGCAGATGAAGAGTCAGCTAGCCGTTGGGGCTGTCGGACGTCCGACAGCTTAGTCATCGTCCGATCCCATCATCCGAAAATCAGTCAAGTTGTTGTTCGGACGTCCGATGGGATTTTATCGTCCGAGCTTCTGTGTCCGAACGTCGTCCAGAGAGTTATCAAAGCTTTGTGGAATTTTTAGGACGTCCGATGAGATTGATGTGCGTCCGAAGCATGCGTCCGATCCTTCAGGACGTTCGATGCTTCCTTACGAGTGTCCGACAGAGTTTCCTTCTTGATGTTCTTCATCCTTTCGGACGTCCGACATGAGTGTTCTGTTTTTGCTTCTTCTTTTGGTTGATTTTCATTTCTTGACATATTCGTACCTGATTCTTTGATAGGCAAAAAATACTTATATTTGAAGAGAGTCAGATAGACATTTCAAAGTACTTTGTGATCATCAAAACCAAGAATAACAATTACCAAATCAAGCTAGGACATGTGCGGAAATGACGTTTAGGTTGGAAATCAAAAGGCAGATTTGCTGTTGCTTAGTGGAACTAACACAACTGAAGCTACGCTAGTCGGATTGAGGTACAATGTACACCGTTTCGAAGCTAAGAGAAAGGGATACAATGTTGAAGAAGGCCACTCAGTCCAGTTTTCAACGCATCTAGGTCAAATTTACTAAAACATCCCCAGATTTTCCAGTTCGCAGTTCAACTAGCAGTCCGGATTCATTCAATCATATCTCAGCACATACAACTCCAATTCAAGTGATTCCAAAGCCATTTGAAAGCTAAGATACAAGGGTATAAGTATTAAAAAGACATCGACAACCAAATCAGTAGTATTCCTGGTCACAAAATCTGATTAGCATGTTTGGATGGAAACAGGGCAGCAGGGGTATTTCGGTCTTTTAACAGGCTACGTTACTCCGATTGAGTTGAAATTTTGTAGGAATCTATAAAATATCATTCTATACAACTTTTATGTTTTGTGCCAAGCCTAATTCGGCCTCTAACATAGGGCACTGAAACCGGACAGAACTGAAGCATACAATTCCAGAAATCTGAAATTTTGGGATTTCAAGGGCAATCTCTTCATTTTCTTGATTCAATCACTACCACAACCTCTTATACAAGCCTATATACATCATATACCACTCCTACAACAAGTATAAGAAGGAAATCAGTCAAACCCTAGCTTACATACATCACCCCAAAATCATCACAACAACTTGTATAGCTACTAATCTAACCAAAACATGAGTTATATAACAACTTAAACAAAAATAAAAGAACCAAAGCCATGGGTCAGACCTTATACCTCAACAAAAGAGCTTGCAAGAGTAATACTTCACCTCCTCTTGAAATTTTTGGTTCCCTTAGCTTCCCAAGTTCGCAACTCACAAGTTAATCGGTTTAGTTTTCCTTGGTTGCACTCAAATGGTTGGATTCAAGATGGATTGAAGGTTTTTCTCTCTTTCTCTCTCTCTCTCCCTTGCTCGGCCAAAAAATAGAAAGAATGAAGGAAAATAAGCTGAAATGAAGGATAAAAGAACAAGAAAAAAAATTATTCAAAGAGCCATAGGGTGGTGACACTTGTCACCACCAAAGCCATGCAAATTTCTCTTTCTTTTCCTTGCATTTTTGGCCATAAATTTCGGCCATATGGATGAGTATGAGGGTGGATATTTTGCAAAAATATCAGGGGTATGTGGTGGTAAGGAAGTGGTGGTCAAGTGGTGGGTTCAATCGGTAGTGATCGATACCCGTCGGTTTGACGCGATTTCTCTTAAATCGCGTATACTAGAATTTTTAGCTTATAATCACTAACTTATTATTATCACTTCTAGTCATATAGTATTCCCTCATCCAAAAGTCACTTTTACCTATCAAATTTGATCCTCACTCCGTACCGAATAATCATACTACGGGAAAATGTGAAACCCTAATTCGCTCTTAACTTGGAAACGAAAAGTGACTCCCTACTTCCTAGGTTCATTTGCACCTATTGAGGAATGATTGGGTATTAGGGCCATAATAAATGAATAATTTCAAAATGAAAGGCATTTTTACGAAAAACGTGAGGAATTTTACAATTCCATAAATTGAATTTAGGGTTTCGGTTAAAATATGAGAAATTTGAGAAAACGGTCAGTCACAAGTGAAACTAGGGTTTTGATTAGACTTTTAGGGTTTCCAGTCTTTTAAAATAAAACAAGGTTTTAAATCAAATTCAAAGAAATAACTTTAGTTTCTTCTTTAAAACAAAATAATGTTTTAAAATAAAAATAAACTAAAGAAACCGTAATATTCTCTTTGAGACTAAACAAAAGATGATCCTAAAAGTTGGGGTATCACAAATCCCATCCACCAGCCATACCCCTTACTGGGGCCGAACGCCAAACAGGAACAGAAATGGTAATACTCGAGTATACCGGAATCAAGAGTCTCAATACTCAAAGATTCCCTAGGAACAGTGATATGAAATGTGGGCCGCTTATGGGCCATGTTTCGAGCTGCAAGAGAATGAATCTTTTAGTTATATTTTAGTAGTTTATTTTTCAGATTTCTATTTTATTTGGTAGGAATAAGTTCGGTCCAAGACCTCATGTTGAGTTGGATCCGATTTATAGAGTCTAGACTCACTATTACTTAAGTTGGTGAATTAGCTTTTATTGGGTTATGTTGGGCCAGCTTTATAAGCTGACCATTAGTTAGCCTTAATTGTGATTGTGATTGGAGAGTCATTAGTTAGTTCCTTTTCCTTACTAGATTAGGGTTTTACTTGTAGCCTATATAAGGCACCCCATTACTCCCACAAAGGGAGACACTTTTATGATAAAAATATTGAGAGAGTTTTCTCCATAGCTTTCGAGCAAACCTTGAACAACTTAGAGTTATACTCTAGTGTTCTTGTTCGGCTTATCAATTCAAGAATCGCACTTGAATTGTGGCGCCTTCTACACTTGCCAGAGGTTCACTAATTCGTTTCATTACGGGTTGAGATAGTATCAACAAGTTCGTTGTCACGGGGATTAGAGGGGTCGTAGGGTTTCTGCTGCCACCGTTTCTTGCATCCGACGTCAAATCCAACAAGCGATCTTGGGTCGCGACTCTCCTCACCAACGAGATTCGTATCAGCTGGCATCAGAGCTAGCTTGTTGGTAACATCGTTTATCCCTCTTTTTGTGTCCTAATTCCTGTCTGTTTCGTTAGTTCCAAAAAAAAAAAAATTTTTGTTGTTGCACGTCGCGTCTGTCCGCGAGTTCCTGGACGCGGGTTTCCCTCGTTTTCAATTCTGGTCACCATTGTTGGTCCTGTCTTGGTGTCGTTTGAACCCCTGGAATTTCTGGAAATTAATTGTGTCGAGTTTGACTTAGTTTGTGCGAGTATCTCATCGTTTGTTACACCAAAAAAAAAAGGACAGCTTCTTGGTCGGTGACTTCTTCCAAGTCGCGAAGCTACGACCTTGGAATTGTGCAATCTGTCCGTGTCATGTTAGTCCAATCCCGATTGAGTTTTGTGTGTTGAATCCACTTGTTTCTTGTTGTCATTACTTCCACCGCCTGGTTCCAGTAACTAAGGATGTCCCACGGTATTGAGAGTTGTGTCCAAGTCTTACAACAAGACATAGAACCCTTCGGTTTTCGATCTTTGCCGCACTTGATATTGTTTTCCTTGCACTGACCAATCTGACCGAATTGCCTCCTTATTGTTTGTGCATGTCTATTGTTCAGTTTGTTTTCTATTGCCTTCATGATTAAGTGCCAAACCTGAGTTTAAAAAAAAAAAAAAGAGAAAACAGAAGCAAGACCCGAAGAGAACAGAAAATTACAGCCGCAAGGACTTTCTCTTGTTTCTTCATAACGTGTCCTGTGGTTTTGTGTGCAAACCTGTCCAGAAATTTCGGTCACTAGTTGGCTCTAGTTTCTGTCCAGCGTCTGGATTAATGCGTGTGGGGTCTTGTCTTGTTTGAGTCGTGTACCAGCAACTCAAAAAAAAAAAGAAAAAAAAGAGAGAGAGGAGTCGCGTATCTTGGCGCCAAGTTGCTGGAATTCCTTTCCTTGGCTGCCGAACCTGTTTCACCCTTAAACGTTGCATATTTGTTTTGCTTCTTGCAAATCTTGGACACCAAAACCTGAAGTGGGAAGTACTTGAGCTCCTTGATCAGAAGTCTTGAGGCTTTTGGGCCAACCAAAGCTGTTTTGGAAAGTTCTTGATTGCACCATCACAGGTCTCGTGAAAATTGGGAAGAGCACTTCTATTTTCTTGACAAACTTGTACTTTGATCCGAAGAATCAACTGGTGGGACAGAAACCTGAGTTCTTGAAAATAATCAGAGAGCCGCAAAAAGCCAAAAAAAAAAAAGGGAAAGAAACGAAAGAACAAAAAAAAAAAGGGAAACCTCGGCTCTAAGACTTCTAGTTGGAACACAAGTCCCACTCGTACAACGCTTCTATTCCTAACGTCCTTAGGATTGAAGTCAGCCAAGAGCACCCAGAAATCAAGCCCAAGCCGTCCTAAACTACCCTCAATCTCACCACATCAGACCCCAAGCAGCCGCACCACGCTTGGTAACCTAGACAACCGACCTACAAACCAATTCCCTAAACAAGATCAACCGCCCACTAGCTCTTGTTCCCCACTTCGGTTACCACACCTTGTGAACTGTTATCAATTACCATCAAGGAATACCACCTCCCTACTCCCTGAGCATTCCAAACAGCACCAATAAACCCATTTGAACCCCTAGCCCGAACCCAAGGCAGTAGCAAGACCCGATTCCAGCAAGCCAACGTCCATAGTGTCTCGTCTAGGCTTCGTAAAATTCAGCCTTGAGTCATTTATTGAGCCGCGGTCAGCCTTTGAGTCGTTTATTGAGTTGTTCATTTTCTCCGTTCAACTAACACGCATTTGGTAACCTTGGTTGGTAAGCTGACCGAGGAATCCAGCACAACCGAAAGAACCAACTTCCTTGTCGGTTAGGACTGTTGAGCATCGTTCGTAATTTTTTGTAGCTTTTGTGTCCATTCTTTTTCTCATTTTTATTCTTGAATATTTTCTACCACTCCATTCTTAGTGTCCTAATTTTGTTTTTCCAGAAAATTTCCACTCTTACGAACCTCAAATTCTAGCGTTAACTTGATTTTTAAGCTAAATTTGAGCACTTAAGGAGCTCTACTTCCTTCAAGGTTTTGCAAGGAGCTGTGAGGAAATTTTGGTGAGCTTATTAGAGTGATCTGAGTGACCATATATGAGTGTGAGAGTATACACTTAAGGAGTGAAGTGAAAAAAAAAAAAAAAAAAAGAGGCAAAACACACAGCGGGGCCTTGAGGACAAATTTGTGAGGACTACTTGAGGAAAAAATTAGAGTGAAAACACGAGTGACGAGCACATACACGTGAGCTTGTGTGTTGTGAGGAAGTTCTTTTCTTTGCTAACCAATTTTGCAGGTCACTTAACCATGCCTCGTGGTGTTGCATCTCATTTATATCATCAAGAATTCTTAGAGAACGAGCCTCTTAAGAGGACGGGTTCCAAGCGAACTACTTCCAAGTACTCTAGTTCCACGCATTCAATCTCCGAGCATTCACAACATGATTTTCATTCACTTCGGGAGGAAATGGATCATTTTCGCGCTTTGTGTGTATATGAAAGACATAAGCATACTTGTAATGAGTATGAGGAGGAGCAAAGGAGTTTGCGCCGAGCATCTAAGCCGAGGTCTTCATCAAGAAAACGAGCTTCATCTAAGGAGTGTTGTGACAATCGAGTCATGGAGTCTAAGAATTCTCGAATTGAGTCAAAGCCTTGTGAATCAAAGGCTGATTTCCGAAGCCGGACTAAAGAATTGGTTGACTCTATGATGGGAGAAATTAGCCAAGTGCTTAATTCATATTTTGAGCAACTTAATCATGTGTCAACCGATAGTAGTAAAAGAGATGTTCCTTCTAGTCCACCATTGATTGAAGGAGTATCTATGAATGCTAGTAACCTTGAACTCCCACCTACACAAATTAGTTGTCATGAGCAAGTTGAGAAGGAAGAAAAGGGAAAAAGTGTGCTGACCTTGGGCAAAAATGCGAGGACTTACCTTTCTAACGAACTTACCTTTGCTTTCTTTAGCTTTTCTTCTTTTATGCAGTTTAAGCATGGAGAGATTGAGTTGATCATGGCATGTTCTATCCCTAAATCCATTGGTGAATATCAGAATTTTCATGGAGTTTGCATCTTAAGTGTAGTAGCCCTTTACTATCCATTGATATTCAACTTTACCCATGAGCCTGCTTTGCTTGTTAGGAGGAGTAATGAAGTTTCAAAGGGAGTCCTTGCACTTGAATTTTGTCCTTTGCCTCCTTACCATTTTGCAACAACTGTCCCAAGTGATGATCCATCTAATGAAGTCGATCATGTTCAAAGTGTTGTTCAGTTTCTCAGTTGCATTATGGAGGATCCAAGAAGATGTGAGCTTGCTGCCAATGTACCATACATTTTACCTTGCATCATGGAACCGAAGCTATATGCGTTATCTTCGAGGAGTCGTTGGAGTAAAGCCTTGAGTTTTCCATGGCTGATTGTGAGCATTTTCAAGCTGACCAAGAGACATGTGCACCAAATTATAATAATCATGACGTATGCAAGTATCATTCATTCTAAGAGAGCCAATATGTGGAGATTTGAGGTTTCATCCTGCCAACTCTTGTTAGTACCATTCATTTCCAACCACGATTTGAGGACAAATCTTTTTCAAGAGGGGGGGAATGATATGAAATATGGGTGGCTTATGGGCCATGTTTCGGGCTGCAAGAGAATGAATCTTTTAGTAATAGTTTAGTAGTTTATTTTTCAGATTTCTATTTTATTTGGTAGGAATAAGTTCGGTCCAAGACCTCATGTTGAGTTGGATCCGATTTATAGAGTCTAGACTCACTATTACTTAAGTTTGTGAATTAGCTTTTATTGGGTTATGTTGGGCCAGCTTTATAAGCTGACCATTAGTTAGCCTTAATTGTGATTGTGATTGGAGAGTCATTAGTTAGTTCCTTTTCCTTACTAGATTAGGGTTTTACTTGTAGCCTATATAAGGCACCCCATTACTCCCACAAAGGGAGACACTTTTATGATAAAAATATTGAGAGAGTTTTCTCCATAGCTTTCGAGCAAACCTTGAACAACTTAGAGTTATACTCTAGTGTTCTTGTTCGGCTTATCAATTCAAGAATCGCACTTGAATTGTGGCGTCTTCTACACTTGCCTGAGGTTCACTAATTCGTTTGATTACGGGTTGAGATAGTATCAACAAGTTCGTAGTCACGGGGATTAGAGGGGTCGTAGGTTTCCGCTGCCACCGTTTCTTGCATCCGACGTCAAATCCAACAAGCGATCTTGGGTCGCGACTCTCCTTACCAACGAGATTCGTATCAGCTGGCATCAGAGCTAGCTTGTTGGTAACATCGTTTATCTCTCTTTTTGTGTCCTAATTCCTGTCTGTTTCGTTAGTTCTAAAAAAAAAAAAAAAATTTTTGTTGTTGCACGTCGCGTCTGTCCGCGAGTTCCTGGCCGCGGGTTTCCTTCGTTTTCAATTCTGGTCACCATTGTTGGTCCTGTCTTGGTGTCGTTTGAACCCCTGGAATTTCTGGAAATTAACTGTGTCGAGTTTGACTTAGTTTGTGCGAGTATCTCATCGTTTGTTACACAAAAAAAAAAAGGAGAGCTTCTTGGTCGGTGACTTCTTCCAAGTCGCGAAGCTGCGACCTTGGAATTGTGCAATCTGTCCGTGTCATGTTAGTCCAATCCCGATTGAGTTTTGTGTGTTGAATCCACTTGTTTCTTGTTGTCATTACTTCCACCGCCTGGTTCCAACAACTAAGGATGTCCCACGGTGTTGAGAGTTGTGTCCAAGTCTTACAACAAGACATAGAACCCTTCGGTTTTTGATCTTTGCCGCTCTTGATATTGTTTTCCTTGCACTGACCAATCTGACCGAATTGCCTCCTTATTGTTTGTGCATGTCTATTGTTCAGTTTGTTGTCTATTGCCTTCGTGATTAAGTGCCAAACCCGAGTTTAAAAAAAAAAAAAAGAGAAAACAGAAGCAAGACCCGAAGAGAACAGAAAATTACAGCCGCAAGGACTTTCTCTTGTTTCTTCATAACGTGTCCTGTGGTTTTGTGTGCAAACCTGTCCAGAAATTTCGGTCACTAGTTGGCTCTAGTTTCTGTCCAGCGTCTGGTTTAATGCGTGTGGGGTCTTGTGTTGTTTGAGTCGTGTACCAACAACTCAAAAAAAAAAAGAAAAAAAAAAAGAGAGAGATGAGTCGCGTACCTTGGCGCCAAGTTGCTGGAATTCCTTTCCTTGGCTGCCGAACCTGTTACACCCTTAAACGTTGCATATTTGTTTTGCTTCTTGCAAATCTTGGACACCAAAACCTGAAGTGGGAAGTACTTGAGCTCCTTGATCAGCAGTCTAGAGGCTTTTGGGCCAACCAAAGCTGTTTTGGAAAGTTCTTGATTTCACCATCACAGGTCTCGTGAAAATTGGGAAGAGCACTTCTATTTTCTTGGCAAACTTGTACTTTAATCCGAAGAATCAACTGGTGGGACAGAAACCTGAGTTCTTGAAAACAATCAGAGAGCGCAAAAAGGAAAAAAAAAAAAAAGGAAAGAAACGAAAGAACAAAAAAAAAAAAAGGGAAACCTCGGCTCTAAGACTTCTAGTTGGAACACAAGTCCCACTCGTACAACGCTTCTATTCCTAACGTCCTTAGGATTGAAGTCAGCCAAGAGCACCCAGAAATCAAGCCCAAGCCGTCCTAAACTACCCTCAATCTCACCACATCAGACCCCAAGCAGCCGCACCACACTTGGTTACCTAGACAACCGACCTACAAACCAATTCCCTAAACAAGATCGACCGCCCACTAGCTCTTGTTCCCCACTTCGGTTACCACACCTTGTGAACCGTTATCAATTACCATCAAGGAATACCACCTCCCTACTCCCTGAGCATTCTAAACAGCACCAATAAACCCATTTGAACCCCTAGCCCGAACCCAAGGCAGTAGCAAGACCCGATTCCAGCAAGCCAATGTCCATAGTGTCTCGTCTAGGCTTCGTAAAATTCAGCCTTGAGTCATTTATTGAGCCGCGGTCAGCCTTTGAGTCGTTTATTGAGTTGTTCATTTTCTCCGTTCAACTAACACGCATTTGGTAACCTTGGTTGGTAAGCTGACCGAGGAATCCAGCACAACCGAAAGAACCAACTTCCTTGTCGGTTAGGATTGTTGAGCATCGTTCGTAATTTTTTGTAGCTTTTGTGTCCATTCTTTTTCTCATTTTTATTCTTGAATATTTTCTACCACTCCATTCTTAGTGTCCTAATTTTGTTTTTCCAGAAAATTTCCACTCTTACGAACCTCAAATTCTAGCGTTAACTTGATTTTTAAGCTAAATTTGAGCACTTAAGGAGCTCTACTTCCTTCAAGGTTTTGCAAGGAGCTGTGAGGAAATTTTGGTGAGCTTATTAGAGTGATCTGAGTGACCATATATGAGTGTGAGAGTATACACTTAAGGAGTGAAGTGAAAAAAAAAAGAGGCAAAACACACAGCGGAGCCTTGAGGACAAATTTGTGAGGACTACTTGAGGGAAAAATTAGAGTGAAAACACGAGTGACGAGCACATACACGTGAGTTTGTGTGTTGTGAGGAAGTTCTTTTCTTTGCTAACCAATTTTGCAAGTCACTTAACCATGCCTCGTGGAGTTGCATTTCATTTATATCATCAAGAATTCTTAGAGAACGAGCCTCTTAAGAGGAGGGGTTCCAAGCGAACTACTTCCAAGTACTCTAGTTCCACGCATTCAATCTCCGAGCATTCACAACATGATTTTCATTCACTTCGGGAGGAAATGGATCATTTTCGCGCTTTGTGTGTATATGAAAGACATAAGGATACTTGTAATGAGTTTGAGGAGGAGCAAAGGAGTTTGCGCCGAGCATCTAAACCGAGGTCTTCATCAAGCAAACGAGCTTCATCTAAGGAGTGTTGTGACAATCGAGTCATGGAGTCTAAGAATTCTCGAATTGAGTCAAAGCCTTGTGAATCAAAGGCTGATTTCCGAAGCCGGACTAAAGAATTGGTTGACTCTATGATGGGAGAAATTAGCCAAGTGCTTAATTCATATTTTGAGCAACTTAATCATGTGTCAACCGATAGTAGTAAAAGAGATGTTCCTTCTAGTCCACCATTGATTGAAGGAGTATCTATGAATGCTAGTAACCTTGAACTCCCACCTACACAAATTAGTTGTCATGAGCAAGTTGAGAAGGAAGAAAAGGGAAAAAGTGTGCTGACCTTGGGCAAAAATGCGAGGACTTACCTTTCAAACGAACTTACCTTTGCTTCCTTTAGCTTTTCTTCTTTTATGCAGGTTAAGCATGGAGAGATTGAGTTGATCATGGCATGTTCTATCCCTAAATCCATTGGTGAATATCAGAATTTTCATGGAGTTTGCATCTTAAGTGTAGTAGCCCTTTACTATCCATTGATATTCAACTTTACCCATGAGCCTGCTTTGCTTGTTGGGAGGAGTAATGAAGTTTCAAAGGGAGTCCTTGCACTTGAATTTTGTCCTTTGCCTCCTTACCATTTTGCAACAACTGTCCCAAGTGATGATCCATCTAATGAAGTCGATCATGTTCAAAGTGTTGTTCAGTTTCTCAGTTGCATTATGGAGGATCCAAGAAGATGTGAGCTTGCTGCCAATGTACCATACATTTTACCTTGCATCATGGAACCGAAGCTATATGCATTATCTTCGAGGAGTCGTTGGAGTAAAGCCTTGAGTTTTCCATGGCTGATTGTGAGCATTTTCAAGCTGACCAAGAGACATGTGCACCAAATTATAATAATCATGACGTATGCAAGTATCATTCATTCTAAGAGAGCCAATATGTGGAGATTTGAGGTTTCATCCTGCCAACTCTTGTTAGTACCATTCATTTCCAATCACGATTTGAGGACAAATCTTTTTCAAGAGGAGGGGAATGATATGAAATATGGGCCGCTTATGGGCCATGTTTCGGGCTGCAAGAGAATGAATCTTTTAGTAATAGTTTAGTAGTTTATTTTTCAGATTTCTATTTTATTTGGTAGGAATAAGTTCGGTCCAAGACCTCATGTTGAGTTGGATCCGATTTATAGAGTCTAGACTCACTATTACTTAAGTTGGTGAATTAGCTTTTATTGGGTTATGTTGGGCCAGCTTTATAAGCTGACCATTAGTTAACCTTAATTGTTATTGTGATTGGAGAGTCATTAGTTAGTTCCTTTTCCTTACTAGATTAGGGTTTTACTTGTAGCCTAGATAAGGCACCCCATTACTCCCACAAAGGGAGACACTTTTATGATAAAAATATTGAGAGAGTTTTCTCCATAGCTTTCGAGCAAACCTTGAACAACTTAGAGTTATACTCTAGTGTTCTTGTTCGGCTTATCAATTCAAGAATCGCACTTGAATTGTGGCGCCTTCTACACTTGCCTGAGGTTCACTAATTCGTTTGATTACGGGTTGAGATAGTATCAACAAGTTCGTAGTCACGGGGATTAGAGGGGTCGTAGGGTTTCTGCTGCCACCGTTTCTTGCGTCCGACGTCAAATCCAACAAGCGATCTTGGGTCGCGACTCTCCTCACCAACGAGATTCGTATCAGCTGGCATCAGAGCTAGCTTGTTGGTAACATCGTTTATCCCTCTTTTTGTGTCCTAATTCCTGTCTGTTTCATTAGTTCCAAAAAAAAAAAAAATTTTTGTTGTTGCGCGTCGCGTCTGTCCGCGAGTTCCTGGCCGCGGGTTTCCCTCGTTTTCAATTCTGGTCACCATTGTTGGTCCTGTCTTGGTGTCGTTTGAACCCCTGGAATTTATGCAAATTAATTGTGTCGAGTTTGACTTTGTTTCTGCGAGTATCTCATCGTTTGTTACACAAAAAAAAAAAGGAGAGCTTCTTGGTCGGTGACTTCTTCCAAGTCGCGAAGCTGCGACCTTGGAATTGTGCAATCTGTCCGTGTCATGTTAGCCCAATCCCGATTGAGTTTTGTGTGTTGAATCCACTTGTTTCTTGTTGTCATTACTTCCACCGCCTGGTTCCAGCAACTAAGGATGTCCCACGGTGTTGAGAGTTGTGTCCAAGTCTTACAACAAGACATAGAACCCTTCGGTTTTCGATCTTTGCCGCACTTGATATTGTTTTCCTTGCACTGACCAATCTGACCGAATTGCCTCCTTATTGTTTGTGCATGTCTATTGTTCAGTTTGTTGTCTATTGCCTTCGTGATTAAGTGCCAAACTTGAGTTTAAAAAAAAAGAAGAGAAAACAGAAGCAAGACCCGAAGAGAACAGAAAATTACAGCCGCAAGGACTTTCTCTTGTTTCTTCATAACGTGTCCTGTGGTTTTGTGTGCAAACCTGTCCAAAAATTTCGGTCACTAGTTGGCTCTAGTTTCTGTCCAGTGTCTGGATTAATGCGTGTGGGGTCTTGTGTTGTTTGAGTCGTGTACCAACAACTCAAAAAAAAAAAGAAAAAAAAAGAGAGAGAGGAGTCGCGTACCTTGGCGCCAAGTTGCTGGAATTCCTTTCCTTGGCTGCCGAACCTGTTTCATCCTTAAACGTTGCATATTTGTTTTGCTTCTTGCAAATCTTGGACACCAAAACCTGAAGTGGGAAGTACTTGAGCTCCTTGATCAGAAGTCTTGAGGCTTTTGGGCCAACCAAAGCTGTTTTGGAAAGTTCTTGATTGCACCATCACAGGTGTCGTGAAAATTGGGAAGAGCACTTCTATTTTCTTGGCAAACTTGTACTTTGATCCGAAGAATCAACTGGTGGGACAGAAACCTGAGTTCTTGAAAACAATCAGAGAGCCGTAAAAAGCAAAAAAAAAAAAAAAAAGGAAAGAAACAAAAGAACAAAAAAAAAGGGAAACCTCGGCTCTAAGACTTCTAGTTGGAACACAAGTCCCACTCGTACAACGCTTCTATTCCTAACGTCCTTAGGATTGAAGTCAGCCAAGAGCACCCAGAAATCAAGCCCAAGCCGTCCTAAACTACCCTCAATCTCACCACATCAGACCCCAAGCAGCCGCACCACACTTGGTTACCTAGACAACCGACCTACAAACCAATTCCCTAAACAAGATCAACCGCCCACACCTTGTGAACCGTTATCAATTACCATCAAGGAATACCACCTCCCTATTCCCTGAGCATTCCAAACAGCACCAATAAACCCATTTGAACCCCTAGCCCGAACCCAAGGCAGTAGCAAGACCCGATTCCAGCAAGCCAACGTCCATAGTGTCTCGTCTAGGCTTCGTAAAATTCAGCCTTGAGTCATTTATTGAGCCGTGGTCAGCCTTTGAGTCGTTTATTGAGTTGTTCATTTTCTTCGTTCAACTAACACGTGGATACGAATCTCGTTGGTGAGGAGATTCGCGACCCAAGATCACTTGTTGGATTTGACGTCGGATGCAAGAAACGGTGGCAGCGGAAACCCTACGACCCCTCTAATCCCCGTGACTACGAACTTGTTGATACTATCTGAACCCGTAATCAAACGAATTAGTGAACCTCAGGCAAGTGTAGAAGGCGCCACAATTCAAGTACGATTCTTGAATTGATAAGCCGAACAAGAACACTAGAGTATAACTCTAAGTTGTTCAAGGTTTGCTCAAAAGCTATGGAGAAAACTCTCTCAATATTTTTATCATAAAAGTGTCTCCCTTTGTGGGAGTAATGGGGTGCCTTATATAGGCTACAAGTAAAACCCTAATCTAGTAAGGAAAAGGAACTAACTAATGACTCTCCAATCACAATCACAATTAAGGCTAACTAATGGTCAGCTTATAAAGCTGGCCCAACATAACCCAATAAAAGCTAATTCACCAACTTAAGTAATAGTGAGTCTAGACTCTATAAATCGGATCCAATTCAACATGAGGTCTTGGACCGAACTTATTCCTACCAAATAAAATAGAAATCTGAAAAATAAACTACTAAACTATTACTAAAAGATTCATTCTCTTGCAGCCCGAAACATGGCCCATAAGCGGCCCATATTTCATATCAAACAGGCACCCATGGATTGTCAATTTCCTCGACCAAGCCCTTGCTGGCTTGATTCAATCAACTCCCCATGAGGTTGAGCTCAGATGTAACAGGAAGGTCGTTGGATACACTTCCAAACGACATTATAATAGGCGCAGGTAACAGATTCAAGTATATACTGGAAACAAGCCACACAGGCCAGAGAACGAGTGCGATAAAGTATACACTCGTCTCGTGCAAAATAAACAGTCGGTAAGGATATTCAAATAACAATTTGCAAGTACAGATAACCAGTTTAGCAATAATTCAAGGGAGTGGTACACTCACCGGTTCTAGTACAGATACTTGAAAAGTTTTTTTACCCAAAGTGGCTTTAATCGCCAAGAAACCCTAAAATAATCAAGATAAAACAATTATAGTTCGTACATCCACGAACCCAGTAAATGGAATGCATAAATGAGGCTCGACTACATGTCGTATGCCTTTCCAGGTTCAGTACTAGTACAGAAGAATAAAAATATGACTTTTGAGTAAAAAGATAACAGTTGGTCTTAGGGTTACAAACAACCCTCAAAACCCTTCGTTTTTACTAAGATCAACTCAACTTGAAGGAATCGCATAGCGCTAAAATTTTGGGCAGCATGCCCTCTGTATTTTGCTATATTGCAGCCATTTATGGCTTCATTGTTTTTCCTCAAATCAGTCCAATTCAACACATAAGAAATCTCAATACAATAGCCCTTCAACTAGGCTCAAGTTCATCCAAATACAAAGCAAGTCTAGGAATGCAACTCGAAATCAAGTTTTAAGGACAAAAGCGAAATAGCAGGTTTGACGTCTCTTAGCGGAACAGACACAACTGAAATTACGCTTACCGGATTGGGGTGCCATTTATACTGTTTCGAAGCTAAGATAAAGGCCTACAACTTTGATGAAGACTACTTAGTCTAGTTCGTAGTGTATCTAGGTCAAAATTTCAAATTACAGAACCAGTATCTCACAATCAGACTAGTTAACCGCACTATTATTAAATGACAATAACTCAGGCTACCGAAGTCCGATTCAGGTGTATCTTATGGCGTTACGAAACCAAGACATATAGATACATTTATTATGAAGACTTCCAAAGCTAAATCATGCATTTTCAGAGTCAAAAATTGAAATCCCCACGAAGACAGAAAACTGTCGGCGAAAATAGGGCTTATGGGCAGTCAAGGGTATTTCAGTCATTTCATATTCTACAGTGCTCCGATCCAGTTGAAAATTTACAGGAAGCTATAAAACATCATTTCCTACAACTTTCATGTTTTAACCTTACCCTTATTCGGTCTCTAACATGCTCAAATAAATCCGGACAGAACAGGGAAAATTGAAACCCTAAACTGGAATTTCCGCACCAAATCAGAAATTTTCCGCAACCAATCATATCCAACATATACCAACTTCATTTTACACTATAACAAACCATCAATCCATGACTAAACAATAATTACTATATAAAAACAGAAAAATCAATAATAAATCAAAAATCCATCAAAACTCCACTTCTAACCATCAATCCAACTACAAATCAACATATTTAGCCACAAAAGCTACTAATTAGACATTATTAGGATCAAAGGAAAGGTTCCTTAGTCACTTACCTTGCCAACCCAAGAAAAGACCCAACTTAGCACCACTTTCTTCCAAACCACTTCACAACCAACCTCACAACTACTAAACTAAGGGTTTTTATGGAGGAATTTCAAGTTTAATCGGTTGGATTGGGATTGAGCAAGATTATGAGCAAAAGAGTTGAAGGTTTCTTTTCTTTTCTTCCTAGAGAGAGCCGGCCAAAGAAGCTTGAAATAAGAATGATTTTTGGGTCAATTTTGATATATGGTAAAGGTAAAGTTAAATGGTCAAAGTCCAAGATTGAATAGGATGGTGACACTTGTCACCTTTTAAACTTAAACTTATCCTCTTGTCTCTCCAATACTAATCCATCTAGGTAACCTCTAATTACCTCTTAACACCTAGTAATTTAATCCCGGTATACAAAACTTAACCTAATTGGTCGAATTTGTCGCACTTAATGCCACTAGCGGGTCCCACGTCCAATATACACTCTTTATTTCTCATGAACTAACTAATACTAGAAAAATAATTTAAACACTATATTTACTTATAAAAATCTCGAAAAAATCAATATAATAGGGTATAGTGACGAAAATGCATGCGAGAAAATAAAATAAAATATTATGAAATAAAGAACATTTACAGGTCCTCACACTAACTCACTGATCTCGATCGGAAGCAAGCACTGGACGTACGATAGGATCTTTCAAACTCGACGAATGCTGTCGGACGCTCACAAAGACAATACCGGACGTTCGATAGAATTGAGATATTTTTCTAACTCATTGTCTGCTTTCGGACGCAAGCACCAGACGTCCGATAGAATTGAAGAAGATTTTTCAAACTCACTGCCTGCTATCGAACGCATGTTTCGGATGTACCGGACGTCTGATACTCCCAACGGCTAGTTGACTTTTCAACTACTTTCTATCCGTTGGAAGCATTAATGAAGCACTTTTTTGGTCTCCTATAAATAGAGCATGGTCAGAAATTTCAAATAACTTTTGCACACTGAAGATACAGAAGATATAGAGTAGTTTTAGTGAGAAAACACTCTCCAAGGAAGATTTGTAGTCTTGGTGATGTGAAGTTCATTGTAAACTTTTCATTTGTGAGTGAATACTTCAATAGTGTAGCTCTGTGAGGGTTGTCCGAGTGATAGTAAAACTTTCTAACTTGACCAAGTGTTGGTTGGTGCAAGGAGGAAGTGATCCTTCCTTTGTACACAAAGATTGCTTGTATTTCATCAACTTGAAGAAGTTTGTTTGAATTGATCTTCAAGTTCAAGAGGAGCTTGGTAGTCAATTGGTTTGTAATTCCTCGCTTCTCATTTATTTATTGTTATGTTGTGATTCTTAAATTGCTTATCTCTTCTACTTCTCTCAAGTGATATTGTTCATTCATTGATTGATTCATTCTGTGATCATTTAGAAATGATGATAAATTTCACATTTAGCCAAAAAAGTGTCCATTATTTGATTAACTTTTTAATTAGGTAGCGGCTTAGGAGTAATAATGACAACTAACAATGCCATATTTTTTGAAGGACAATCTGTGATTAGACCTCCTATGTTTAATGGGTCAAATTATGTGAGTTGGAAAGAAAGAATGATTATCTTTTTGCAATCAATTGATATTGAGTTGTGGTTTATTGTTAGTGAAGGTCCATATGATGGCTTTGTTATAGATGAAAATACTCATAGATCTAAACCAAAAATAAGGAATGAACTGACTGCTGAGAATAGAACTCATCTCACCTTAAATGCAAAAGCCATGAATGTGTTATATAGTGCTTTAGACTCAAATGAATCTATTAGAATCAAGAGTTGTAAGTCTGTTAAAGAAATTTGGGATAAATTGAAATAAATTCATGAAAATAGTGAGAATGTTAGAGAACAAAAGAAATCCATTTTAGTTACTAAATATGAATCGTTTAAGATGGAACCTTATGAAAATATTGATAAAATGTATTATAGATTCAATGATCTTATTAAGGATTTAGAGGTTTTGGAAAAGTAATACATCTTAGGAGCGAAAAATAGAAAAATCTTGAATGCTTTGTCTAATGATTGGGAAAGTAAAGTTACTGCTATTGAAGAGACAAAAGATTTGAATTCAATGCCTTGAATTTCTTATTAATTCTCTAACATTTTATGAGCTGAAGTTTAATACTAAGGTACAAGAAGAAGAATATGCAAAGGTAAGAAAGAACATTGCTCTAAAAGCATCTCAAGATGTAGATGATTCGGTTTCATTGGATGGACAAGATTTGGATGTTGATGACAATGATCTTGCTCTCATCACACAAAGGTTCAAGAGAATCCTCAACAAAAGGAGATTCAGAAGAAGAGGATCTAGCAATTCAGATTCTAATCAATTCAACATTGTAAGGAACAAAGGAAAGCATAAGACCAACAAAAAATAAGGTGACAAATGCTATGAATGCGGCCAATTTGGACACTACATGAGTGAGTGTCCAATTAAGAAGAAGAAAGAAGGAATAAAATCAAGATTCAACAACTTCCAATTCACTTGGAATAAGTGCAATTCCGATGGTGAATTTGAAAAGGAAGAAGAATCTGCTCAATTGGTTTTTATGGCCATTAAAGATAATGAGATAACAACTTCTAACTCTTAACTTAAAAGTGATGATGAAACTGATGATGATCTTGAATCTTTCATTATAAAATTGCATGATAGTTTGAAAGAATCTTATGCTAGAAACAAGGAGTTAAAACAGAAAGTTAGTTTTTTGCTTCAAAATAATGCAAATCTTTTTTAACAAAATAAAAAGTTGAAAGCTGAAAATGACTACTTCAAAAAGAATGAGACTGTCTTATATTTTGAGCTTGATAGAAAACAAAGCTTTGTGAATTGTTCAAAAAGGAACAAAGTGATTTAAAAAGAAGAATGGATGTTTTAAATGATTTGCTCCAACATAAAAAATAAATCTGTTTTCAAGGGAATGAATCAAAAGCTCATCTTGGCACTTATGAGAAGAAAATAAATTTTGGTGCACATGATTTTGCTGTTTATAAGAGAAAACAAGTAAGATTTATTAAACTTGTTTATGGAAATAACTCGTTGGTTATGTGTAAATTTTGTTATCAAAAAGGTCACATGAAAAACAATTGCTATATGAGAAAGAACATGAGAAGATGTATGAAATACATGTGGATAGTTAGACATGATACTAACTCTCAAGGACCCAAAAATGTTTGGGTTCCAAATGTTTGTTCTTGAACTCTTGAGTAGGTAAAATTGGTGAATATTATTAAGGAATCAAAGTGGTTCGTACACAGTGGATGCTCATGACACATGACTGGTGATCCATCACAATTCATCAAGTTCAAACAAAAGTCTAGTGGCATAGTGACATTTGGAGATGACATATTTCTACCTCAAGACCATTGGGGCTTTTACATCTTGATTTATTTGATCTTACACAAATTGCTAACTTGGGTGGTAAGAGATATTGTTTAGTCATTATTGATAATTATTCTTGATACACTTGGGTGATTTTTCTTACTCACAAAAATGATACTTTCAAAAAAAAAAATTTTGTTTCCCTATTTGTAAAATTTCAAAATCTATTTGGATTTAATATTGTTAAAATTAGAAGTGTCAATTGTTCGAAATTTAAATGTTGTGACTTTCTAAAATTTTGTGATTACACTTTAAGCATTCTAGGGTCATTTGCACTTTATATTAGGATGTAACTCTTGTATTTTCTCTGTTGAGGTTTCAAGTACTCTGCACTAATAGATCTTGGTTAACATTGATGGTTTTTATTTGAGTTGCTAATGTATTTTGGTTGATATTTCTCTGTTTGGTACTTCTTTTGATATTAATTCTCTATTTTTGGTTGATGATTGATATTGGTATGTTGGTGATTGCTGAATTCTGGTATCATTTCTCTATTTTTGATTGGTATTTTGGATTCTCTGTTATGACAGCTACATTATGGATTATGATTGTTGGATTTTACTCTCATCTTATGATGACAAAAAGGGGGAGAAATGGATGCTATGTGAAAGGGGGAGTTTTTCTAATATTATAAGTTTGGCTCTTAAAATATTTTGATGCAATGCGTGAGGGGGAGCTTATCCTCATATGCTCAATCTTTTTCTTTCTTCCATCCATTGTTTTGTCATCATCAAAAAGGGGGAGAATGTTGATCTTAGTCCCTAACTTTTGATGTTTACAAAACAAATGCATGATACTGATATCTTTTCAAGATATACTTTCAGCCATGAAGCAAATCAGATTCAAAAATAAAAGGCAATTGAAAGAAACAAAAGTTGTTGAAAACTGTCGGACGCTTGTGAAGACAGGATCGGACGTCCGATAATCATTGCGCAACTTCGGACGCATGAAGAACTCCATCACCAGACGTCCGAAGGAAATAAGACATTCCCTCTAACTCACTGACCTCGATCGGAAGCAAGCCTCGGACGTCCGATGGGATCCTTCAAATTCGACGAATGCTGTCGGACGCTCACAAAGACAATACTGGACGTCCGATAGAATTGAGATATTCCTTCTAACTCATTGTCTGCTTTTGGACGCAAGCACCGGACGTCCGATAGAATTGAAAATGATTTTTCAAACTCACTGCCTGCTATCAGACGATGCTTTGGATGTACCGGACATCCGATACTCCCAACGGCTAGTTGACTCTTCAGCTACTTTCTATCTGTTGGAAGCATTAATAAAGCACTATTTTGGTCTCCTATAAATAGAGTATGGTCAGAAACTTCAAATAACTTTTGCACACTGAAGATACAAAAGATATAGAGTAGTTTTAGTGAGAAAACACTCTCCAAGAAAGATTTGTAGTTTTGGTGGTGTGAAGTTCATTGTAAGCTTTTCATTTGTGAGTGAATACTTCAATAGTGTAGCTCTGTGAGGGTTGTCCGAGTGATAGTAAAACTTCCTAACTTGACCAAGTGTTGCTTGGGATAATGAGGAAGTGATCCTTCCTTTGTACACAAATATTAGTTGTATTTCATCAATTTAAAGAAGCTTGTTTGAATTGATCTTCAAGTTCAAGAGGAGCTTGGTAGTCAATTGGTTTGTAATTCCTTTCCTCTTATTTACTTGTTGTTATGTTGTGTTCCTTAAATTGCTTATCTCTTCTACTTCTCTCAAGTGATATTGTTCATTCATTGATTGATTCATTGTGTGATCACTTAGAAAACAGGGTAAATTTCACATTTAGCCAAAAAAGTACCAATAATTTGATTAACTTTTTAATCAACCTAATTCACCCCCTCTTAGGTTGTCTTCAATCCTTACAACCAGACTTGACACTATAAGAAATTTTGGCCCTGTTGTCAAGAGCAACCCTGTTTTCAATTATCATATCATGAAACGGACAAAAATAAAACCATGTGGACTGCACGTATGTAATGAAAAGAACCTCATACATTTATTTAGACACATACAAATCAAAATGGAAACTCTGAGGTTACCAGATTTGAACCAGATATTAGAATTTCAAGAGAAGAATTTTGTGCAGATACCACTGGCTCAGCAAGAAAACTCAGTGGAGATACTCTCCATACATACTCCAGTCTTTACCTAAACATAACCACCGTCTGCAGCAGAAAAGCACACATGCCAATGGATCAATACTAGAAGTTATAAAACAATTGGAACAAAAATAAGTAATAGTAGTCAACTCATCACTTTCCTGCTGTTTTACAAACTTCATTCTTCTAATAAACAACAATATTCAAATCTCACTTTCAAAGTGCATATATTAATGAAAACCAAATCCACAGTGGCTTTTATTGAAAGGTCAATGTTTGGAAAAAGAAGGTGAAATAGTATCCTATTGCTGCCTCTGTTAAACTTCTTCCATCTGTGAATTCTCTAACCATGGATTCTATACCAAATTTGGAAAGATAGGAAGAGGCACTGTAAGTAAAATAGAAACTTTGGGAAAATTAGAACGTACCCAATTGAGATTAGCGGCAGATGAACAGTAGGGAGTCAATTTGGGGATTGTAAGAATAGAATGGCCAAAATTTGAGCTAGTGTTGTAGGCTGGGCTCGGGTGAGGAGAAAAGAAAAAAATGGAAAAGCAAAAGCTAAAGGGAAAGTTGAAGTGCGGAGGAAGGGAACCAATCAAAATAGCTTGCTTAATTATTCTTTCAGTTGTTGCAGCGGTGCGGCTGTTGGCACTAACCAGCTTCGTAAGTAAGGGTACAATTTTGAAAAATTTAGAGTTGTATTATATATATATATTTTATTGTATGCGGGGGATGGGGCGGGGGATGGGGCGAGTGTATGTTTCCCCACCCCCGCCCCGTTTTAAGGCGGGGGGAAATATTTTGTCCCCGCCCCGCCCTATCTCCAGCCCCAATTCTACCCCCGCGGGCATCCGCCCCCATTGCCATCTTTAGTTGTGTCGGTCGAAGGAAGGGAGGAGACAAAGAGAACCAATCCACCTGCTTTAATTTGAACATCCATACTAAATTCAAAACATCTAAGAAAATATTTTATTCTATCAATTTCAACTCCCAGCAATTTGAACTATCTGACAATTTTTTATCTCCTAACAATTTCAACTTAAAACTATCACGGCTTTCGGCAAGATTGGATTCCAGTCGCCACTATTTCTATAATAGAAGAAGGAAGTGACCTATTTGATGTTTTCTACTTTGTAGAATATAGATTCTCTTCTCCTATACGTCTATAGAAATACTGTTCTTATCCACACATTTTACTTTAGCACCCAAAAAATTAGTAACTTGAAAATTATTTTGTAATCCTGAAGAAGAAAACTTGCGGGAATGCCTTCATTTTTCTCTATTTCACGATAGATGCGATATACTTCATAGTGCGAATGCCCGTGAAATTCTTTTACTGAGTGAGACTTGCACCATGTGACGCCCCCGCTTCTCCCAAGGGCGAACCCTAGGGTATCGGCGGGACGTATGCCTAGCTCGCGCCAGGACTCAAAATTTCAAAACAATGAAACTAGATAAACCCACAAGCGTACTATTCACTATATATCTAACGCCAAAAGAGTTCTATTTAAATCTTCAAAAGTATCGAGTCAAACCACTCTAATACATTATAATAACAACCAGCAGAAGGTAGACCCTAAGGAGGGTCCTTATACAAACCACCAAAACAAAAATAAACATCCTAACTGTCCGACTATTACCATCAAACCTAACTATACTAGTGAAGGTGCCAAGAAGTTCCCCGCGTCGTCCCCTGCTAAGGAAAACAAAGGAAACGGGGTAAACTAGAAGCTTAGTAAGTCAACAGGGGCAAAAGCATAAAATTTCACATTTAAAGAAACAGCTATTCCACAAAATGTCAAGTCGAGTGCAAAAGTAACAATACAAAGGAAAGATACAGGTTGGCTCCAAAGCCAAGTCATTTGCCATGCAAGATCTCCTGTCGACACTCCGTCGACCATAAATAAGGTCCGTTGAACTCCACTTGTACACTCACCGAACACCTTATCACCCTCACTGGCCAGTCACCTTACAAACTTGCCCGGGCGAACGAAATCACAAACTTGAGCTTGAGTCACAAGCTCGGGTCACAAACTTGGTTCACATTCTCAGTGAACCGGATTCACAAACTTGGTGATCTCAGACTAAGTTGGACTGGCTTTGACCAAGCCCTGACCGGCTCGAATAGTCCATCTAGGTCGGAAGATCAACCCCAACTTACAAACGTCACCTCAAGCTACAAGCTCAAGGGGTTCAAACCCAAAACTCACAAACATCACCCCGAGCTACAAGCTCAAGGGGTTCAAACCCAAAATAATTCATGTATACACATCTCATAAAAAAACATAGGTACAAGCTAGGGTTTAGGTCGAGTGTGATAAAGTACACCCTCGCCTAAGTTCCCCTTTTATTCACATCAAAACACATAAGCAGTTTATACACATAAACGGCCTGAATACTTACTCAAAATACAAAAGTGGTACAAGAGCAAAATCACTTCGCGCGTGTTCGCTAGTAGTGGGCCCCACCGGCTCCGCCTAGCTCACCACTGTCTGAAATAGAAGATTGTATCACATATTATCACAAACGGCCACTAACATGCCCAAAACAAGCAAAACGGTAAAATCGTCACATGCAAGTGCGGAAACGGCAAAATGGGCGCACGCGCGAGCGCGGAACGGCAAATGGAAATGGCCAAATCTGCCATTTCAAACCGTTTTGATCAAAAGTTAGGCTAGGAATGTCGGATCAAGGTGAACGAGACACCGTTTCGAAGCTATTAGGAAGGGCTACAATTCTCATGAAGACTCCTTAATCTATATCTGACAGGAAGCAGGTCGAAATTATGGAAAACAGTACCAGAACTTTACATGTTCGGGTGACGAACAGGGTTTGTTTGCTGGACCATAACTCACAGCTCACAACTCCAAATCAAGAAATTCCAAAGGCGTTGGAAAACTAGGACATAAGGCTATAAATTTCATGTTTATACCAAAAGGTGAATCAATACATAGAATGGAGGAAAAAGGAGTCCAATCATTCCTATCAGAACTGTCCAAATTCGAAGGCAGTTCTGACAACCGATCTTGTTTTGGTCATAACTGGAGCTACGGGACTTAGATTTGGATGAACGTTATACCGCTTCGAAGATAATAGAAAGGGATACAATTCATCAGAAGACCTCAACAACTAATTCCGAAGTATTCTCAACCAAAATAACCAATTACAGACGCAACTATCAAATTCGGGTAAAACCAGGGCAGCAAGGGTAATTCCATATTTTCTCAAGGTACACTACTCTGATTGACCTGAAATTTTACATGCATCTCTATAATATCATTCCCTACAACTTTCATGTTTTAATCCAAAGCCAATTCGGCCTCTAACTATGAGCTACAGTGCCAGGTAGAATGAAGAACAATGAAACCCTAACTTTCCAATTTTCTTTCCAAAACAGAAATTGCTTGCAATTAACCTCCATATACACCTTCTAGTTTCATTCTATATCATTTCCCATCATCATACATGGCTACACCATAACAATCATATTAAAACAGAAATCACATGATTAAATAGAAAAATGTCATCAATCTCAACCCAAATCATGAAATAGCACCAATAATCATCACCTCAACTCACATAAGTTACTAATTAAACATTATTGGAAGGAAAAGAGTAGTTCCTTAGTCACTCAACTTATAACACAAGAAAGGAAGCAATTCAACACCTTAGCTTTCCAAACAACTTCACCAATCACCTCAAAATCACTAAGTGGAGGAGTTTTATGGAGCAATTACAAATTTAACCGGTTGAAGTTGAAGATTGAGCAAGTTTGGAGCAAAATTTTGGAGAGCTTTTCTTTTCTTTTCTCCTTAGAGAGGGCCGGCCATGAGCTTGCAAATTTTGGGGATTTTTGGGTCAACTTTTTGAGTTATTTTGATAAATTGGTAAGAGAATGAATAGTGATCAATATGGTAATGAATCTCTAAGTGACACTTGCCACTTTCATTAATTGCTTGCCTAACTTTTGTCTCTCTTACACCTATCCAATTGGTAACCTCTAATTATCTCATAACACCCGGTAAATTAAATCCAGTATCCAAAACTTAACCTAACTGGCCGAATTTTTCCGAACTTTTCGCCCTAGTGGGTCCCACGTCCGATATATGTTCGTAATTGTTGAAACACTAACCGATACTATAAAAATCTTCTAAAAACTATATTTACTCGATAAAATTATCTGGGGAATTTTCTAATAAAGAAAATGTCGAAAAGGCGGGCGATTAATAAAATAAACCCTAGGAACTTAGAAAATTTGCGGGTTCTCGCACTCATTCTTTCGAGGCGTCACAACCTCCCCCACTTAGAACAATTTCGTCCTCGAAATTGATACCTTTATTCGTGAACCGAAATTGCAGGGTTACAAGAAGATGTGTCGTCAGGGTCTATTCAACACTGGCGGTGCACCGATATGAAAGGGCGTACCTTCGATGCCCGCCGAAGGGTCAATCACCTCTTGACCCATTGCGTATACTCTCGCTGGTCCTTTCGGTTGATTTTCCCCTGCATTTGACGGCTTAGCTATAGCCCCTTTAGTTGGTGGCTTAGGTTTCTCCTTTTGCATCTTTGGGCACTGGGCAATCAGATGTTCTGCATTCCCACACTTATAGCATCTTCATATCGAACTGTTCTTCCAACAGTTTTCGTCAGTGTGATTGGCCCCACAGAAACCGCAGATTGGCTTAATGCCCACACTTGGCCCTCCACGCTGGGCACTCCTCTGGGGCTCTTGCCCTACTCGACCTCTTCCAAAATTACCTTGGTTTAGGATTCCTGCGGGTCGGGGACCATCTGTTCCTCGACTCCTCTTAGAAGGTGACTCACTTTGCGAACTCTGTCCAGTCACAAAAGGGCTCGAATCGGGTTGTCTCCGTTTCTGATCATGAAAGGATTTTACCTGTCCCCTAGCTGTCTCAATCCGCTGTGGTTTTTCTAGCGCCTGGCTAAACGTGTCCAACTGAGCAGCTGCTAGAGTGTGACGCTCCGAAAAAAAATGAGTTTGAGAACCCGGAAATTTTCTAATTTTCTAGGGTTTATGTTTTTAAACGGCCGCCTTTTCTACATTTTCTTGATTAGAAAAATTCCCCAGATAAAGTTATGAGCAAAGATAGTTTTAAAATGATTTTTCTAGTATCGGTTAGTTTTTGAGAAATTAAAAGCGTATTTTGGACGTGGGACCCGCAAGTGCGGTAAATGCATTATATTTTTGACAACTTGTTGGAATTGTGTATTAAGTGATATTATTTTACAATGTGTTAAGATATTTGTATTGGAGAGACAAAAAGATAAGATTAAAACCCTAAAGGACCATTTGTCACAAAACCATTGGACCTTGACTTTTGACCAAGACTTTTCTAACTTTACTAAAACCAATTTGGACCCAATTTCTCTCCATTTTAGCTTGTCTTGGACGAAATTTTGAGAGAAAAAGAGAGAGAAAATCCATCATCTTGCACTTCAATTTCTTGTCCAAATCTTGAGTTCCAACCGATTAAATTGTAAATCACTCCATAAAACTTGCTAGCTAAGGAAGATTGAAGCTCTTGGTGGAGTTGTTTTGGAAGAAAAATCCCTAAATCATCACCTTTCTTGATATTTGAAGGTATCATGTCTAGCCATCCTTTCTTTGTTCTTGATTATGCTAAATTAGAGACTTGTGATGGCTAAAGAGATTGTTTTATGGATTATTTCTTGAGTTTTGGTTGAATTGATGAAGTTTTATAATTATTGGGGATTTTTCTGTTTTCATATCAATATGATTATGGGGTCATGTATGATGATTGGAAATGATATTTAAGGACTCTATGAGGTGAAAAAAGTGATTAATTGCAATCAATTTCTGTTTTGGAAGAAATTTCAGAAAATCAGGTTTTGTGAAGGAGTATTCTGTCCGAATTTTTAGGTCCTAGATAGAGGCCGAATTGGCCTTGGCTTAAAACATGAAAGTTTTAGGGAATGATATTTTAGAGGTGCCTACAAAATTTCAGGTCAATCAGAGTAGCGTAGAGTGAGAAAAGTCGAAATTACTATTGCTGTTCTGATTTTACCCGAAATTGGGATTTGCGACTGTAATTGGTTGTTTTGGCTGGAATTTCTTCCGAATTGGTTGTTGAGGTCTTCTAATGAAATGTAGCCCTGTTTCTTAGATTTCAGATGGTTTTGGAATTTCTTGATTTGGACTTGGAGAGCCTGAGTTATGATGTTTCCGCTAGAATACGTTCTGTGAATATGTTTTTGTGACTCTGGTGTAGTATCTTGCATTTTTGACCTGGTTACACTGAAACTGGGTTGAGTGACCTTCTACAATATTGTACCCCTATCTCTTAGCTTTGAAACGGTGGGTCTTGGACCTTCATCCGACCATCGTAGTGCTTTTGGCACCATTACCGTAAAATGACGTCAAAACTATTTTTCTGGTTTTGAGCTTAACTTTCATTTCCGGACTTTTCCCTAGCTTGACTTGTCTTTGTATTACTTGGAGTTTGCTGAATGGCTATTGGATGAACTTGTTGTTGTGTGTGTACCTTTGGGTTGGAATGAGGAAATCATGAAGCCATGACGGCTGGAAAAGTAAGCAAATTTAGGGGAAGTGCTGTCCGAACTTTTAAAGGATTTGTTTGCATTGAGTTTGTGATCTAAGACTTGGGTTTGAGCAAGGCAATGCAATATGATGGATAGTTTCGGAGCCGTGGAGGTGAGTGACCTCAAACTATTTCTAAAGTTATTTATGAACCGTTTCCTGCATTATTTACTTTTGAATTGTTTCCAAGGTTACTTTTGAACCGTTTTCTTACATTATTTACCTTTAAACTGTTTCCAAAGTTACTTTTGAACTGTTTTCTTGCATATCATGCGTGCTTGCATATGAGTGTTCCTTGTTGGCTGTATTCCTTGATTTATTGGCTTGTTATTATTGATTGATAATGTGTTAAGTGCTTTCAATGATTGTTAAAACGAGTTTTCTAGGCGAGTGTGTATTTTATCGCACTCGACCTAAATAAATATGAAATTTTCAATGATTAATGATTAAATGCTAGTTGCGCATGAATGTAAGCCGTTTGGCTGAACTGGCCACTGCCCTTCGTTACCGATCGACTCGAGCCAGAAGGGGACTCGGTCGGGCGATATGGTGACCCTGGGTGAATTTGGTATACTCGAGTATTACCTTGTAGTCCGGCTACGTCCGGATGGGTGGAGTCCGGCTACGTCCGGATGGGTGGAGACCGGCCAACGTCCGGAAAAAAAAGAAAGATGAACGAATAAAAAGATGAATGAGGGATTATTTATAAAAAAATGAACGTATCCTTTTCATGAATGTTACTATCGCTTTCCATTGTACATGTTTCTTGAATTATTGATACTCCATATTTAATGTTTTGTAAATGCTGTAATCATTTCTGGACTTATCATGTGATTTATGACATCACTGAAAAGAAATATTGTTAAACCGATTTGATTACTGATTTTCTGGTTACTCGCTGAGCTTCTAGCTCACCCCAAAAATATTTTATTCCCCTCCACAGGGCTCAAGGCGAAGGCAGGACTTGTTGTGCTTATTCACGTGAATGGATGGCCTTTATGTTGTACAATTTGGATTTGGAATCATTTTATGTATAGTTGGGAATTATTTCCGCTGCAATTGTGACATGTAATTAATGGAGACTTGGATGTATATTTGTGGACCATGTGATGTATATTTGTGGACCATGTGCTGTATCTTTGAGGTTTATTCTTGTAATTCATTTGAGAACTTTAGTGAACGACTGAGTCCCGGCGAGAGTCAGGCAGGCGGCCCGCCGAACCCTCTGGTTCGCCTTAGGGGGAGGTGGGGTCGTCACATAGAGCCTCCTGGATCTCCACATTCAAGCCTTGGACAAAGCGGCGAATTCGCTTCTGCTCCGTTAGCACCAATTCCGGAGCGAAGCGAGAGAGTTTTGTAAATTGGGTTTCATATTCCGCCACACTGGATGCCCCTTGGCACAGACGGATAAAATCATCCTCACGCCTCTCTTGTACAATAGGAGGTAAGTATTTTTCATTAAATTCTCGTGTAAAATTGACCCATGACCAGGGGGTCTGTTCCCGCTCCCACTTGGCTCTAATCACATTCCACCAGGCTCGGGCGACCCTCTCAAACTGGAAAACAGCAAAAGATATCTGCCGCTCCTCCGAATACCTAAGTGCGGCAAATATATCTAACATACGGTCCATCCAGTTTTCTGCTAGGTCAGGATTCGGTCCACCTACAAACTTGGGAAGTGCAAATTTTTGGAACCGTTCTAAAGCACGGTCCTCTCCCTCGTGATTGCCTGGTTTATGTCCAGGGTTTCCTATAGTATTCCCAAGGCCCTGACCCTGCTGGTCAACCATACGTTCTAACAAGTCAGCCATCCGTTGATCTGGCTCTTGTTCTTGTTCCCTTTCAGGGTTTCGTCCTCGCCCTCTACCTCTACCTCGAGTACCGGAGGCCATTTAGGTGCAAAAGGCTATAGATCCAAGCATAACGTGTGCTTAGTATTCAAACTCGAACCAAAATAAACAGACAAAACAAAATACACGAAAGGCACGCAAAGGATAGGTGCAAAGGATAATACTCGAATATATACATTTATTTACAAAGTCACGCCAAAAGATATACAATTTACCCGACCTCCAGTCGGTACAAAACCCAGTATACACACGAGCACTCCGACTCCAAAAATCTAGTCAGTCAACCAGAGAACAAAAGAAATTAGCCATGCCAGTTCTAACAAAAGTAATCTGCCAGCAAGCTAATCAAAAATACAAAAGCGACCCTAAACGCCTCCCCTAGGGCCCCGGTTCCCAACGGAACCTAAAGGATCTATCTAGCCTATCTGCTCTGGCCCGGTAGCTTGCGGCGGTGCCTCCGCGGCCATATCTAGTAAGACCCTGCAGTCAAACGTGATACTCCGGGCCCTCTCCCTAAGCTGTCTCTTCATAGCGAAGAGGTGCTGGTGTGTGTCTCGGAGGTCCCGCTCCAAGTCCCTAACGCGCAACGCCTGCCAGCGGCTAAACTCTCTAACCTCCTCCAGCTGCGCCCTCAAAGTCTCGACCGTCCTATCTAGGTGATAACGCTCGTCATCCACCGCTAAGACGACCTCGTCTGGATAGCCATATGTATACTAACACGCACAGGGTCGGCACGACACCTGACCAAATGAGGAATACAAAATGTAGGGCTCCCCAAGCCTCCTCCGATATCGGATCGTACGCTTACGCAACACTCGGTCCTCCGGGCCACTCGCACCAGGAGGTCTCGGTCCCGGTCCCACGCCGCTAGGTCCAACACCACTAGAACTGCCTGGGTCCATACCTACAAACATTAATTCGTTAGTTAGCCGGCATTTCAGCTTAAAATATATCATTCAGCTTAAAGAAAATCACGTATTCCTAATGAACCTATCACGTATGTCCCACAAGTGCCCAAGTCCTCTAATCTAGGCGCTCTGATACCACCTGTGACGCCCCCGCTTCTCCCAAGAGCGAACCCTAGGGTATCGGCGGGACGCCTGTCTAGCTCGCGCCAGGACTCCAAATTTCAAAACAATGAAACTAGATAAACCCACAAGCGTACTATTCGCTATATATCTAACGCCAAAAGAGTTCTATTTACATCTTCAAAAGTATCGAGTCAAACCACTCTAATACATTATAATAACAACCAGCAGAAGGTAGACCCTAAGGAGGGTCCTTATACAAACCACCAAAACAAAAATAAACATCCTAACTGTCCGACTATTACCATCAAACCTAACTATACTAGTGAAGGTGCCAAGAAATTCCCCGCGTCGTCCCCTGCTAAGGAAAACAAAGGAAACGGGGTAAACTAGAAGCTTAGTAAGTCAACAGGGGTAAAAACGTAAAATTTCACATTTAAAGAAACAGCTATTCCACAAAATGTCAAGTCGAGTGCAAAAGTAACAATACAAAGGAAGGATACAGGTTGGCTCCAAAGCCAAGTCATTTGCCATGCGTGATCTCCTGTCGACACTCCGTCGACCATAAATAAGGTCCGTAGAACTCCACTTGTACACCCACCGAACACCTTATCACCCTCACTGGCCAGTCACCTCACAAACTTGCCCGGACGAATGAAATCACAAATTTGAGCTTCAATCACAAGCTTGGGTCACAAACTTGGTTCGCATTCTCAGTGAACCGGATTCACAAACTTGGTGACCTCAGACTAAGTTGGACTGGATTCGACCAAGCCCTGACCGGCTCGAATAGTCCATCTAGGTCGGAAGATCAACCCCAACTTACAAACGTCACCTCGAGCTATAAACTCAAGGGGTTCAAACCCAAAACTCACAAACGTCACCCCGAGCTACAAGCTCAAGGGGTTCAAACCCAAAATAATTCATGTATACACATCTCATAAAGAAACATAAGTACAAGCTAGGGTTTAGGTCGAGTGTGATAAAGTACACCCTCGCCTAAGTTCCCCTTTTATTCACATCAAAACACATAAGTAGTTTATACACATAAATGGCCTGAATACTTACTCAAAATACAAAAGTGGTACAAGAGCAAAATCACTTCGTGCGTATTCGCTAGTAGTGGGCCCCACCGGCTCCGCCTAACTCACCATTGTCTGAAATAGAAGATTGTATCACATATTATCACAAACGGCCACTAACATGCCCAAAACAAGCAAAACGGAAAAATCGGCACATGCAAGTGCGAAACGACAAAATGGGCGCACGCGCGCGCGGGGAACGGCAAACGGAAATGGCCAAATCTGCCATTTCAAACCGTTTTGATCAAAAGTTAGGCCAGGAATGTCGGATCAAGATGAACGAGACACCGTTTCGAAGCTATGAGGAAGGGCTACAATTCTCATGAAGACACCTTAATCTAGATCTGACAGGAAGCAGGTCGAAATTATGGAAAACTGTACCAGAACTTTACGTGTTCGGGTGACGAACAGGGTTTGTTTACTGGAACATAACTCACAGCTCACAACTCCAAATCAAGAAATTCCAAAGGCGTTGGAAAAATAGGACATAAGGCTATAACTTTCATGTTTGGACCAAAGGATGAATCAATACAGATCATGGAGGAAAAAGGGGTCCAATCATTCCTATCAGAACTGTCCAAATTTGAAGGCAGTTCTGATAACCGATCTTGTTTTGGTCATAACTGGAGTTACGGGACTTAGATTTGGATGAACTTTATACCGCTTCGAAGCTAACAGAAAGGGTTACAATTCATCAGAAGACCTCAACAACTAATTCCGAAGTATTCTCAACCAAAATAACCAATTACAGACGCAACTATCAAATTCGGGTAAAACCAGGGCAGCAAGGGTAATTCCATATTTTCTCAAGGTACACTACTCTGATTGATCTGAAATTTTACATGCATCTCTATAATATCATTCCCTACAACTTTCATGTTTTAATCCAAAGCCAATTCGGCCTCTAACTATGAGCTACAGTGCCAGGTAGAATGAAGAACAATGAAACCCTAACTTTCCAATTTTCTTTCCAAAACAGAAATTGCTTGCAATTAACCTCCATATACACCTTCTAGTTTCATTCTATATCATTTCCCATCATCATACATGGCTACACCATAACAATCATATTAAAACAGAAATCACATGATTAAATAGAAAAATGTCATCAATCTCAACCCAAATCATGAAATAGCACCAATAATCATCACCTCAACTCACATAAGTTACTAATTAAACATTATTGGAAGGAAAAGAGTAGTTCCTTAGTCACTCACCTTATAACACAAGAAAGGAAGCAATTCAACACCTTAGCTTTCCAAACAACTTCACCAATCACCTCAAAATCACTAAGTGGAGGAGTTTTATGGAGCAATTACAAATTTAACCGGTTGAAGTTGAAGATTGAGCAAGTTTGGAGCAAAATTTTGGAGAGCTTTTCTTTTCTTTTCTCCTTAGAGAGGGCCGGCCATGAGCTTGCAAATTTTGGGGATGTTTGGGTCAACTTTTTGCGTTATTTTGATAAATTGGTAAGAGAATGAATAGTGATCAAAATGGTAATGAATCTCTAAGTGACACTTGTCACTTTCATTAATTGCTTGCCTAACTTTTGTCTCTCTTTCACCTATCCAATTGGTAACCTCTAATTATCTCATAACACCCGGTAAATTAAATCCAGTATCCAAAACTTAACCTAACTGGCCGAATTTTTCCGAACTTTTCGCCCTAGTGGGTCCCACGTCCGATATATGTTCGTAATTGTTCAAACACTAACTGATACTATAAAAATCATCTAAAAACTATATTTACTCGATAAAATTATCTGGGGAATTTTCTAATAAAGAAAATGTCGAAAAGGCGGGCGATCAATAAAATAAACCCTAGGAACTTAGAAAATTTGCGGGTTCTCGCACTCATTCTTTCGGGGCGTCACACACCAACTAGGAAGACATCTGTAACCAAATTTGATTGTGAAGTTTGGGCTTGATTAAAGTGTTTTCTAGTGATTAAGAATGAATTAGAGTCAATAAGGTTGGGTCTTATGGTTGTTAAAGTTGGAGCATGGTCAATATGAAGTGGTTTTATAGTAGTTAAGGATAGGGAGTGTTAATAAGAGTAGCATTTATAGTGATTAAGATTAGAGTAGGGTCACTGTGAATGAGTTTTGTAATAGGTAGGGATGGGGCAAGATTAATAAGAATGGGATTTCTGGCAGTTAAGGTTGGAGTAAAGTCAATATGTAGGGGTATTATGGTATTTAAGGATAGGGTAATGTCACCATGAATAAGGCTTGTGGTGGTTGAGGACAGGATAGGGTCAATGTGATTATTTGTTAAGGGCTGTTTCATAATATTTGGATTTTTATTGAGGTTATCAAGATTAGGATTAGGGTTGGTAATGGAAAGTAGTGATGTGTTAAAGGTATTAGTATTACTAGATTTAAGTGATAAGGCTTATCGTTAGACTATTGGTTAAGATTATGCTAGAGTGCGTTGTTTACTAAGGTGCTATTAGCTGTGGATTATTCCAAGATAATAGCCTTTAATGATCTTTCCAATTGATTGTTAACTGAGGATTTTGCCTTGTCTGAATATGGATGTGGCATATATTTACCATTTGAATTCAGAGGATTGGATTTTCTCTTATGATTTCTTGGTTTCAAATCCAAATCATTGATCACATCAACTAATTGTCTGTTCAACTAATTGTTTGTTCAGAGAATTATGAACATTGGGATTGACTAGAGAATTGTCCCGAAACCCCTACAAAACTAAAAAAGCCATTCTTGTCTGCAACTGATGAACAGAAATTTGCTTGTCATTTGCTTAAGCCATATAAGGTGATGAGGTTCATCAAAATCTTGGTTGACAGCATCTAATTTGAGTTCACAATCCCGATCTCATGACTAATTTTTCCACAAAAATAAAAGAAGGCGCTCATAACAAAAATGGACTTCATAAATTTGACCTTCAAAATATAGCTTTATAAGTCTTTTTAGAGGAAGAACTAAAGGAAGTTTTGCTCGAATCCGAGGATATTTTTCCCAAGGAAAAAAATCACCTTTAAATTTAAAGCATTCATAAATTCCTAACTTATTCCTAATGAGTTTTGCAGATTGTGCATTCATCCATCCCGAAGGGAGACTATAAACTTGCAGCCACAAAGAAAACTATTTAATATTAAATTTTGATGGTTGGACATTATCAACATAATCACTGATAGCCACCAAATTCCCATCAAATTACCAATAGCCAATAGTGTGAACCATTTTCTTGTCTAGAGCATCATTGAATTTGAATTAGAAGAGATTATCTTTAATAGTTGTATATGTGAATCTTTGAAAGGACTCCAAGCCTCTTTCATGCAGCCATCAAGGTCTCTTTCATGGAGCCATCAAGGCCTTACCATTTAAAAGCTTCTTGGTGTAGAGGGTCACTAGAAAACAAAATAGAATGGGAATCTACTTCATTTTCGTCATCATAGAGAGATATTTTGGCACAACTTTTCAAGCTTCTCAACCATCAAAGATCACATATGCGTTGTCTGTATGAGGAGAATAATATATATTAGACCAAATAGATAATTCACAAATGAGAACTTGTACACAAAAATAACAAGACAAAGAAAATAAAAAAGAAAGGGAAAAAGTTATAGATAAGTGAGAAGAAAAAAATAAACAGAATACCAAAATATATATGAATAATGAATTTTGGTAATAATCAAGTAGAGTGTATGGTAAAGAAGTGAAATGAGTCATGTAGGATGTGGAGATGAATAAGCAAAAGAAAATAGATTTTTAGCCAAAAACTTCCACTGGATTTAAATAGGAAAGAGAAAGACTTGCATTGAGCAAAGAGGAACCCAAAGAAAGCAAAACACTCATGGGAGGAATTACATATATTGATAGATAATAATTTTTTTTAGATCCCAAATGTATTAGTATGAACGTGAAATTTGACTAATAGAGGATGTATATATAAGTATGATGGAGGAAATATTTGAATTATCTGTAACACACCAGACTGACTCTTGAGTTTGATGCCTCCTAACCAAACTGGAGTTTGATACCCTCAATCCACAAGCCAAAAAGAGAAGTGCAAATTAACAACAATGTCTCAATGAAAATGATGAGTAGTAGTATATATCATACACTCTCTCTACAAAGAGAAAACCCTAAAAAAAGCAATCAACTATCAAAACATCTATGGGAGGTCAAACAACTTTAGATTCCTGTAGTAGGATAGGGGCAGCGATTGTGTGAGGCCCCAGTCCGTTCGTAAGTTGATATTAGGGTTATTCATTATTTTGTACGGTTAGATTAAGGTTTTAGGGCTAAGGAGAAACCTTAATCTCGGCTAAGATTGAAAACCCTAACTTTGCTTAAGATAAAACCCTAGTTTATGTATTATTCGTAAGCTCGAGCTATAGTTCATGTTTGGTATTCTAGTGTGTGTTTTGGCACAAGCAAAAATAGGATTCGTTTTAGTTTACAAAGGTTTAGCAAGTTTGATATGGTTAGCAAACCTTAGATTAGTAAACCTTTGTGTTATCAATTATTAGAAAACTTAAGTTGGGTTTAAAAACCCTAATTTTGCCAATATTATATAAGTTGTTGTTTAATTTTTTTATTTATGGAGAAAGTATGTTTAAGTATAAGTGATTAAGATGGAAAAGTGATTAGTGAAGTAATGAAGTGTGATTATGTGTTTTAAACTAGATTAAGCTAGAACCTATGGAGTAAATTGAAAGATTATCAAATGTTTGAGGGAAAATGTATAAGAAAGAGAAAGTTGGAGTGCAAGGGTTAAAAGTGCAATTGAGGAACTTTTATGTGTTTGGTTAAGCTTAACAAATATCTTTTCTTGTCTTTGACTATTTAACACCTTAGGAATATGAAGTAATCACAAGGCAAACAAGACAAAACTTGAGGAGAAAGAGAGAGAGGTAGAGCCGAGAGAGAGAGCAAGTGAAGGTGAGAAATTTTCTTCAAAAATCTTCAATTTTTAGCTTCCATCTTGAGTTTGGATCTTGGAGTAACAACTTGGGTGTTGGATTATTGAAGCTTGATCATCTTCCTAACTCACTTGAAGGTATGCTATCTTCTTTAAAAGATAAATGTTGGGGTTTTAATTTCTAAGCTATGGAAATGATGTGGTATGTTATGATTATGGATTTATATGGTGGATTTGATGTTTATATTGAAGTTTCATGGTTAATTTTAGTGTTGTTTGGCTGCTGGAAATTCGATCAAGAAGAGAAAAATTAGGGGTTTCTTGCTTTAATGCTTTCCTTAGTTGCTTTGATTGAGAAATTGATTGGTAGTGGTTGTGTTTGATAAATTGCCTCACTTGATTGGTTGGTTTCTAGCAAAAAAATCTGATTTGGGTTAAGAAACCCTAGACTCCATTAGGTTAGTTTAGTTTAGCCTATGGCTATTGAGTTAGGGTTTGTGTAGTTGGATGGTAAAACAGGTTCTATGGTGCAAATAAAATTAGATTAAGGATTATGGTTAGTATTTGGTGATTTTGGGTTAACTTGTGAAGGAATTTCAGACCACTCCTAGACTGATATAGGTATGGTTGTTGGGTATCAAATTGGTTAGAAAAACTTGCCTAAGAATCATAAGAACGGACCGTACGGTTGTGGCGCTCAAAACCGGCAAATCTGGGAAACTAGGACAGTTCAGGATCCGAACTTCGGCTTTGTTTTTCTTGATGTTACGTACGGATTCAGAAGTTCCTCAAAACATAAAAGTTGTAGCTTTGTGAGTCCTGCATATTCCTGTAAAATTTCAGGTCAATCGGATTAGCGTAGCCAGATTTATAGATGAAATACTCAAGCCTGTTTTGAACATCAGATTCTGTGCGTTTTTAGTTTAGCTTCTGCCCGTGACTTTTTCGGTTTTGATCCCGTACGATCTGGGTGTTAACTCCTTCATAATAAATGTAGATCTTGGTTTTGGCTTCGAAATGGTATAAAGTGCGTCGAAATCCGAGTTCCGTAGCTTCCGTTATGACAAAAACAAGATCGATCGTCAGAACTGCCTTGAATCTGGACAGTTCTGACGGGTACTTTGACACTCAACTTTTGTTCTGTTCAGAGTGGATTCAGGTCTTGGCCAAAACATCAAAGTTATACCCTTATGTCTCAGATTTCTAATGCCTTTGGAATTTCCTGATTTGGATTTGTGAGCTGGGAGTTATAGTCCAACAAACATACCCTGTCCGTTACTCTAGAGTGCGAATTCCTGGAACGGTGTTCTGCACTTTCGACCCAACTCTGTTCAGATCCGGAGTTAGTTGTCTTCATGAAAGTTATAGAATTTTCTCTTAGCTTCGTAACGGTATCTCATGGACCTTGATCCGACACTCTTAACTTCGATTAGGTTCAAAACAGTTTTGACGGCAAAATGGCTAGGCCGCCATTTCCGTTTCCGTATGCCGTTTCCGCACTCGTATGTGCCGATTTTGCCGTTTTGCTTGTTTTAGGTATATTAGTAGCCGTTTATGATATTATGTGATGCAATCTTCTATTTCAGACGGTGGTGAGCTAGGTGGAGCCGGTGGGGCCTACTAGCTACTATTCGCGACACAAATTTCGAATTTTTGCTCTTTTGTTCGTTGAGTAAGTATTCAGGCCGCTCTTACATGTTAGTTGCTTATGTGTTTCGATATGTATGAAAAGGGTACCTAGGCGAGGGTGTACTTTATCGCACTCGCCCTAAACCCTAATTTGCGTACATATTTGTACATGACATATGTATATGAATCATTTTGGAACTAAACCCCTTGAGCTTGTGGCTCGGGGTGACTTTTGAATAAATTTTGTGAAGTTTGTGAGTTTGGGGCCCGATCTCATGACCTAGATGGACTATTCGAGCCGGTTAGGGCTTGTTCGAAGTTAGTCCAGCCTGGTTTGAGGTCACCAAGTTTGTGAATCCGGTTCACCGATTATGTGGACCAAGTTTGTGACCCGAGCTTGTGAACCAAGCTCAATTTCGTTCGCTCGAGCAAGTTTGTGAGGTGTCTGGCCAGAGAGGGTGATAAGGTGTACGGTGGGAGTACAAGTGAAGTTCTACGGACCATTAATTGTGGTCGACGGAGTGTCGGCAGGAGATCATACATGGCACATGAATTGGCTTTGGAGCCACCTGTATCCTTATTATGTGATGTTACTTTTCTGCTTTTGCTTTACTCTTACTGTGTACCTGTTGTTACGTGAAATTTACGCTTTCGCCCCTGTTTACTTACTAAGCATATAGCTTACCCCTTTCCTTTTGTTTTCCTTAGCAGGGGCCGACGCGGGGACTTTTGGCACATACACTAGTATAGTTAGCTTTGCTTGTAATAGTTGAACAATTAGGATGTTTGTTTTTGTTGTGGTGGTTTGTATAAGGACCCTCCTTAAGATCTACATTTTGGTTTTGGTTGTAATGATAAGGATGTAATAGTGTGAGCAGGCACTTTTGGAGAATGTAATTATAACTCTTTTGGGATTGTATATAGTATGTATAGTACTCTTTTGGATTTTCTGGCTTTTATTGTTTTAAGTTTTGAGTCCTGGCGCGAGCTAGGCAGGCAGCCCGCCGATACCCTTGGGTTCGCCCTTGGGAGAAGTGGGATCGTCACAGTTGGTATCAGAGCGCCTAGGTTAGAGGACTTGGGCAAGTGGGACATACGCGATAGGCACTAGGCATATTTGATTCTTTTAAGCTGAATGATATACTTTAAGCTGAAATGCCGGTTGACTGACGACTTAATGTTTTGTAGGAATGTATCCGGGCGGTTCGAGTGGTGCGGGACCCAGTGGAGTGGGATCGAGATTTCCGAGTACGAGAGGCGTAGAGGATCGAGTGCTGCGTAAGCGGGCGATCCGCTATCGGCAGAGACCTGGAGAGCCTTACACTTTATACTCCCCTTTTGGTCAGGTGGCGCACCGACCTTGTGGATGTTGGTACACATACTGTTATCCTGACGAGGTCGTCCTGGCAGTGGACGACGAGCGACGCAGCCTGCTTAGACAGCTAGACGAGGCTAGAGAGGATGGCCTTGGGCAGGCGATGCGTATTAGGGACTTGGAGCAGGGTCTCCGAGAGGAGAGGGAGAGGACGGACGCTTTGCACCGTCAGCTTCAGGACACACACCAGCACCTCTTCGCTATGAAGAGGCAGCTGAGGGATAGGGCTCGGAGTATGTCTGTCGACTGCGAGCTCCTACTAGATCTAGCCGCAGAGGCACCGCCACGAGCCACCGGTCCAGAGAGGATGGACAAGGTGGACACGTTAGGTTCCGTTGGGAACCTGGGCCCTAGGGGAGGCGATTAGGGTCGCTTTTGTACTTTTGTTTAGCTAGTGTATGACTTTTGTTAGAACTAGCATGACTACCTTCTTTTGTTATTCAGTTGGTTGACTAGATTTTGGAGCCAGTGCTCATGTGTACATTGGGTTTTGTACCGACTGGAGGTCGGTAATGTGTAAATCTTGTGGTGTGACTTTGTAAATATATATATATATTTGAAAAGCATTTTGAACTTATCTTTTGTGTGTCTTCTGTGCATACGCTTTACGTCCGTACTTTTGCTCATAGTCTAGATGATAAGTATATGTAATGTTCCGATCTGTTCCGATCTATAGACTTTTGCACTTAAATGGCCTCCGGTACTCGAGGTGGAGGTAGAGGGCGAGCCCGAAGCCCTGAAAGGGAACAAGGACAAGAGCCAGATCAAGTCGCTACAGCCATCCAACGGATGGCCGATCTATTAGAGCGAATGTCAAATCAACAAGGCCAGGGGAGCAGTACTGGAAATCCTGGACATAATCCGGGACATAATCCGGGTAATCCTGAGGGAGAGGACCGTGCTTTAGAACGGTTCCAAAAATTTGCACCTCCTAAGTTTGTAGGTGGATGTAACAGCCCCACTTTCCCCTAAGGTGAACCAAAGGGGTTAGCGGACTGCCTGCCCAGCTCTCGCCAGGACTACGGATCAGTTCACGTCGATCTAATACGTTCCGGAACATACCCACGCGCGTAAACAAGTCAAAATCACAAAATAAAAAAATGAAAATCGAAGCCGATGATGAACAGTACCGGCCACGTCAGAATCCAGATACTAGGCCGAGAGTAGCCAAAATTTTTCTTTTGCCGTTTGAAATACGAGTTGATCCGAAATTCAACCAAATATCAACCAAACATACATACATTGAAATGTAACATTTACAAGCCAAAGCGGCATATCAAAAACCATTCATTACGAATATACATATTCGGTTTACCAATCAAAAGAAAGTGAACCCAATACACATTAGGGTTTCATTCAAAGAGCTATCCAAAAGATACATTTACATGAGCTCAACTTGACAACCAACAAGTATAACCTTTCCAAAAGTGGTCATTTTCCTGTAAGGAAAACAAATGGAACGGAATGAGCTTAAGCCCAGTGAGTTACTACCACATAAGCAACAAAGATCACATAAGCATAATCTTTCATTTCAAGTACACAATTAAGAAGTAAAACAAGTAGGTAAAAGGATACGAACGGCTCTCAAAAGCCCATTTCCACGCTTACATTCTTGATCCAATCTCATTGACTCTCCGTCAACGTTTATGAGTACCAACCGTAGAACCCACTTCACTCCCATCCCTTCCACCAAACATACCCCAACCGGGCCCGCACTCCAATCAGTAGCTTTTGGTAATACTCGAGTTTACCGGAATCAAGAGTCTCATTACTACAAGATTCCCCAGTACAGTCCCCGTGGCATGTCAATTTTTACGACCAAGCCCCCGCCGGCTCGATTCAATTGACTACCAACGGGGTTGAGCTCTGTAGTACAGTAAGGCCGTTGGATACTCGTCCAAACGACACCAAATCAGTTTTTCATGAAGTGAATTCAATATCTCATATAGCAAGTGCAGTATATCAGTGAAGCGGTAAACAGTCATTAACGGTATCACAAAGGGTGAGGGCGGTCAAGTACACCCTCACCTCAATTAATTCCAATAGCCAAATAAGCCTTCAAGGCATCAAAATCACATATAGCAAAGCCACATTGTAACATTCAAGTGAGTAGTATACTCACCAATCAAGTAAGTGTTGTTTCATGCACGTCCGTCAAAAGTATTTCGTGAACCACCGTCACGCCCTAGAACACGCAAACAAGTACAATGAGACTCGATAACGAGTCATAAAGCAATGCCAATCACAACCACAATAGGGTTTCATAAGCATGTTCAAGCATCATAGGTAACCAGAAATTTCGGAAATGTAACTAACTTGGCCCTAAAACAAAAACAGTTTTGTCCGCATTTTGCGGTAATGGCACCGATTTCACTACGATTATCGGATGAGGGTGTAAGATCCACCGTTTCGAAGCTAAGAAACAGGGCTACAACAATGTAGAAGGTCACTCAGTCCAGTTCCTAGCACAACTAGGTCAAATATGCAAGAGACTAAACCAGAACCGCAATTGCAGGTTTACAAATTACACTATGCTGTAATTAGTCCAACTCAGTCTATACAAGTCCAAATTCATTGATTCCAAAGGCAAACGGTAGCTAAGACCTCAAGCTACATTTCATCAGAAGACCTCAACAACCAACTCCAAATCAATTCTAGCCGAAACAACCCATTACAGGCACAGTTCTTACATTCTGATACAACCAGAACAGCAATAGTAATTTCGACCTTTCTCATTCTACACAACTCTAATTGACCTGAAATTTTACAGAAACCTTTAAAACATCAATACCTACAACTTTCATGTTTTAAGCCAAGGCCAATTCGGCCTCTATCCATGAGATAAAAAACCGGACAGAATTGGGGATATCAAACCCTAACTTTCTCAAATTCCTTCCAAACCAGAAATTGGTTACAATTATCTATCATATACACCTACTAGAGTCATTAAACATCAGTTCCCATCATCAAGGATAGCCACAACATCACATTCATATTAAACCAGAAAATCATCAATAAATTGAAAACTTCACCAATTCATCTCAAACCAAGAAATAAACCACAAATTTCAGCACTTTAGCTACCACTAAGCACAACTTAAGCTTCATTAAGTGTAGGAGGAAGTTCAATAACCACTCACCTAGTAAACAAGAGAGGGAGAGTTGTTGGACACCTTAGCTTCCTTAAACACTTCACCAAATCACTTACTAGTACCAAATAGAGAGATTTTATGGAGTAGAAACAAGATCAAGCAATTGTTTTGGAGGATTTGAGCTAGATGGTAGCCAAGATTTTGAAGAGTTTTCTTCCTTCTTAAGCTCAAGGTGGCCGGCCAAGATAGAGAAGAAAATGGTAATTTTTGGTTAGTTTTTGGTTTATTTAATCAAAGGGTAAAACATTGAATAGTAGTCAAAAAGTTACCACCAATCCCAACATGACAAGTGTCACTTCATTAATGCATTCCTATCCTTCTTTTTTCCTCTCACATCAATCACTTCACATCCTCTACTTATCTCTTAACACCCGATAAATTTCAACCAGTATCCGAAACTTAACCTAATTGGCCGAATTTTTCCGAACTTGTCGCACTAGTGGGTCCCACGTCCTTTATATATCCTTAATTTTTCAAAAACTCTCCAATACTAGAAAAATCATCTAAAAATTATATCTGCTCATTAAAAATATCTAGAAAATTTTCCTACTAAAAAAAATGCAGAAAACAAACCATTAAATAAATAAAACCCTAGAAAATGGGAAAAGTACGGGTTCTCACAGTGGACCCGACCCTGACCTAGCGGAGGGTTGGATGGACCGTATGCTAGATATTTTTGCCGCGCTTAGGTACTCGGAGGAACGGCAGATATCCTTTGCTGCTTTTCAATTTGAAGGGGCCGCTCGAGCCTGGTGGAACGTGATTAAAACCAAGTGGGAGCGCGAACAGACCCCTTGGACCTGGATCAACTTCACACGGGAATTTAACGAAAAATACTTGCCGCCCATTGTGCAAGAAAAATGGGAAGATGATTTCATCCGCTTACGTCAAGGGGCATCGAGTGTGGCGGAATACGAAACTCAGTTTACGAAACTATCCCGTTTTGCTCCAGAGCTGGTGCTGACGGAGCAAAAGCGAATTCGCCGCTTTACCCAAGGCTTGAATGTAGAGATCCAGGAAGCACTAGCGGCTGCACAGCTGGACACCTTTAGCCAGGCACTAGAAAAAGCGCAGCGGATTGAGACTGCCAGGGGACAGGTTAAAGCCTTTCATGACCGGAAAAGGAGGCAACCCAGCTCGAACGATTCTCCGGTTGGACAGAGCTCGCGAAACGAGCCACCTGCGAAGACGAGTAAAGGCACAGATGGTCCACGACCTACAAGAACCCAGAATAGCTTTAGGCGAGGTCAGATAGTGCAAGAGCCCCAGAGGAGTGCCCAACGTGGAGGGTCAGGTACGGCCACTAAGCCAACCTGTGGTTTCTGTGGGGGCAATCACACCGATGAAAATTGCTGGAAAAATAGTTCGGTTCGTAAATGCTTCAAATGTGGCAGCACCGAACATCTGATTGCCCGGTGCCCTAAGATGCAAAAGGAAGGACTCAAGCCACCGACTGAAGGGACCACAACTAAGCCGATGAATGCAGGGGAAAATCAACCCAAAGGGCAAGCAAGAGTGTATGCAATGGGTCAACACGAAGTGACTGACCCTTCGGCGGGTTTCGAAGGTACGCTTTGACCAAAGAATTAATTTCGAGGACGAAATTATCCTAAGTGGGGGAGATTGTGAGGCCCCAGTCCGTTCGTAAGTTGATATTAGGGTTATTCATTATTTTGTATGGTTAGATTAAGGTTTTAGGGCTAAGGAGAAACCTTAATCTCGGCTAAGATTGAAAACCCTAACTTTGCTTAAGATAAAACCCTAGTTTATGTATTATTCGTAAGCTCGAGCTATAGTTCATGTTTGGTATTCTAGTGTGTGTTTTGGCACAAGTAAAAATAGGATTCGTTTTAGTTTACAAAGGTTTAGCAAGTTTGATATGGTTAGCAAACCTTAGATTAGTAAACCTTTAGTGTTATCAATTATTAGAAAACTTAAGTTGGGTTCCAAAACCCTAATTTTGCCAATATTATATAAGTTGTTGTTTAATTGTTTTATTTATGGAGAAAGTATGTTTAAGTATAAGTGATTAAGATGGAAAAGTGATTAGTGAAGTAATGAAGTGTGATTATGTGTTTTAAACTAGATTAAGCTAGAACCTATGGAGTAAATTGAAAGATTATCAAATGTTTGAGGGAAAATGTATAAGAAAGAGAAAGTTGGAGTGCAAGGGTTAAAAGTGCAATTGAGGAACTTTTATGTGATTGGTTAAGCTTAACAAATATCTTTTCTTGTCTTTGACTATTTAACACCTTAGGAATATGAAGTAATCACAAGGCAAACAAGACAAAACTTGAGGAGAAAGAGAGAGAGGTAGAGCCGAGAGAGAGAGCAAGTGAAGGTGAGAAATTTTCTTCAAAAATCTTCAATTTTTAGCTTCCATCTTGAGTTTGGATCTTGGAGTAACAACTTGGGTGTTGGATTATTGAAGCTTGATCATCTTCCTAACTCACTTGAAGGTATGCTATCTTCTTTAAAAGATAAATGTTGGGGTTTTAATTTCTAAGCTATGGAAATGATGTGGTATGTTATGATTATGGATTTATATGGTGGATTTGATGTTTATATTGAAGTTTCATGGTTAATTTTAGTGTTGTTTGGCTGCTGGAAATTCGATCAAGAAGAGAAAAATTAGGGGTTTCTTGCTTTAATGCTTTCCTTAGTTGCTTTGATTGAGAAATTGATTGGTAGTGGTTGTGTTTGATAAATTGCCTCACTTGATTGGTTGGTTTCTAACAAAAAAATCTGATTTGGGTTAAGAAACCCTAGACTCCATTAGGTTAGTTTAGTTTAGCCTATGGCTATTGAGTTAGGGTTTGTGTAGTTGGATGGTAAAACAGGTTCTATGGTGCAAATAAAATTAGATTAAGGATTATGGTTAGTATTTGGTGATTTTGGGTTAACTTGTGAAGGAATTTCGGACCACTCCTAGACTGATATAGGTATGGTTGTTGGGTATCAAATTGGTTAGAAAAACTTGCCTAAGAATCATAAGAACGGGCCGTACGGTTGTGGCGCGCAAAACCGGTAAATCTGGGAAACTAGGACAGTTCAGGATCCGAACTTCATCTTTGTTTTTCTTGATGTTCCGTATGGATTCAGAAGTTCCTCGAAACATGAAAGTTGTAACCTTGTGAGTCCTGCATATGCCTCTAAAATTTCAGGTCAATCGGATTAGCGTAGCCTGAGTTATAGATGAAATACTCAAGCCTGTTTTGAACATCAGATTCTGTGCGTTTTTAGTTTAGCTTCTGCCCGTGACTTTTTCGGTTTTGATCCCGTACGATCTGGGTGTTAACTCCTTCATAATAAATGTAGATCTTGGTTTTGGGTTCGAAATGGTATAAAGTGCGTCGAAATCCGAGTTCCGTAACTTCCGTTATGACCAAAACAAGATCGATCGTCAGAACTGCCTTGAATCTGGACAGTTCTGATGGGTACTTTGACACTCAACTTTCGTTCTGTTCTGAGTAGATTCAAGTCTTGGCCAAAACATCAAAGTTTTATCCTTATGTATCAGATTTCTAATGCCTTTGGAATTTCCTGATTTGGATTTGTGAGCTGGGAGTTATAGTCCAGCAAACATACCCTGTCCGTTACTCTAGAGTGCGAATTCCTGGAACGGTTTTCTACACTTTCCACCCATCTCTGTTCAGATCCGGAGTTAGGTGTCTTCATGAAAGTTATAGACTTTTCTCTTAGCTTCGCAACGGTACCTCTTGGACCTTGATCCAACACTCGTAACTTCGATTAGGCTCAAAACCGTTTTGACGGCAAAATGGCTAGGCCGCCATTTCCATTTCTGTATGCCGTTTCCGCACTCGTATGTGCCGATTTTGCCGTTTTGCTTGTTTTAGGTATATTAGTAGCCGTTTATGATATTATGTGATGCAATCTTCTATTTCAGACGGTGGTGAGCTAGGTGGAGCCGGTGGGGCCTACTAGCTACTATTCGCGACACAAATTTCGAATTTTTGCTCTTTTGTTCGTTGAGTAAGTATTCAGGCCGCTCTTACGTGTTAGTTGCTTATGTGTTTCGATATGTATGAAAAGGGTATCTAGGCGAGGGTGTACTTTATCGCACTCGCCCTAAACCCTAATTTGCGTACATATTTGTACATGACATATGTATATGAATCATTTTGGAACTAAACCCCTTGAGCTTGTGGCTCGGGGTGACTTTTGAATAAATTTTGTGAAGTTTGTGAGTTTGGGGCCCGATCTCATGACCTAGATGGACTATTCGAGCCGGTTAGGGCTTGGTCGAAGTTTGTCCAACCTGGTTTGAGGTCACCAAGTTTGTGAATCCGGTTCACCGATTATGTGGACCAAGTTTGTGACCCGAGCTTGTGAACCAAGCTCAATTTCGTTCGCTCGAGCAAGTTTGTGAGGTGTCTAGCCAGAGAGGATGATAAGGTGTACGGTGGGAGTACAAGTGAAGTTCTACGGACCATTAATTGTGGTCGACGGAGTATCGGCAGGAGATCATACATGGCACATGAATTGGCTTTGGAGCCACCTGTATCCTTATTATGTGATGTTACTTTTCTGCTTTTGCTTTACTCTTACTGTGTAACTGTTGTTACGTGAAATTTACGCTTTCACCCCTGTTTACTTACTAAGCATATAGCTTACCCCTTTCCTTTTGTTTTCCTTAGCAGGGGCCGACTCGGGGACTTTTCGCACATACACTAGTATAGTTAGCTTTGCTTGTAATAGTTGAACAATTAGGATGTTTGTTTTTGTTGTGGTGGTTTGTATAAGGACCCTCCTTAGGATCTACATTTTGGTTTTGGTTGTAATGATAAGGATGTAATAGTGTGAGCAGGCACTTTTGGAGAATGTAATTATAACTCTTTTGGGATTGTATATAGTATGTATAGTACTCTTTTGGATTTTCTGGCTTTTATTGTTTTAAGTTTTGAGTCCTGGCGCGAGCTAGGCAGGCGGCCCGCTGATACCCTTGGGTTCGCCCTTGGGAGAAGTGGGGTCGTCACAGATTGGGGGTTTTAGATTATTTAGGCATGTTAATTGATATCCATTGGCCCTCAATCAAGAATCTCATATTGAAAATGCTTAACCACTTTAATTCTAGTGTTTAGATTATTATTAGAAGGATGTAGATAAAATTCAAGGAACCTCTATTAGAGCCCTTCAATCTTCAATTTATAACATGAATTCAAATCATTAAGTTTCAACCACTTTTGAGGATATCAAGATTTCCTAGGCTTCTTGCAAGACAAAAGGGATGTTGTTAGTAGTTGGCCTTTCTATTAAACACTTTAACAATTCAGTGGGCATTTACCTAACTATATTTTCACCAAGGCAAAAAGATATTAATTGGAGTAATCATCACTTCATGCTATACCTAAATCAATATGGAGGGACTTTTGAGAGCAAGAATACAACCTAGAGTTGAGTCAAGTCTCAACTTCCTTGAATTAAAATTATTATAAAGAGATTGGGAAGCCATGGAAGAGGTGCTACCTCTTTTTTGGACCGCCTAACACGAGTAAGAGTAGAATGATAATAGCCATGGCCAATTTTCTTCAATATGATATATACAATCTTGACTTTGCTATTGTGGAGGATAACTGGGGAGATTATTTATGGAGACATCATAGAAATCAATTATTGTAGTGGAAGAAGTAGATTGTACTATAGATTTAACAGGACAAAGATAGAATTCTTCTAAACTTGAGACTATACTTCTAGATTCCAATGATGATAATAATGAGTCCAAGGTAACTATGATAGCAAGAGAATCATCTTCATTGTTGACTTCAAGGACAAACCTAATCCGGCTCTGGTTCATGAAAGAAGAATGGATCTCCACATTGAGTTATCATTCTATTAGTTAGCAGTCTTTAGCATTCTGTCTAAAGATTATCACCACTAGGATTTCCATCCCCTCTTTCCTAAGATTGGTAACTTTTCCAACCAGTATGACAGAGTATCTTATAATAACTTACGCAGACGAAAGTCTAGACATATGTTTGTAGTCTTTAATCACCGCTTTGAAGAGAAATTGAGAGGTGAACCTTTACTGCAAAAGCAAGATTCCAAGATGGAGCAAATTAGAGCATATTAGGTAGACATTGCAAATGGACAGAATATGGACAAGACTCAAATAGACTAAAAGATATAGACCTATACCCAAACAATTCCCTGTTCGTCATGGGACTAATGCGAACAAGATAAATATGAGGTAGGCCAATTTTAGTACCGTTCAAATACCGATTATATTCCATATTATTATTCTCATTTGATAAATTTCTTTTCTCATTAATTCATAAAATTACATTCCAAGTTATATAATACTTCATCCTATTCATTTACTTGTATTGTTTTGAAGCAAAATATGTTCTAAGTATATTACATGCTTTCTTCCTACAGACTATACATAACAAGTTTAGCATCTTGTAGGACCTTCTCTCTAGCACTATTCTGTTCATGCCAAGCAATTTCAGCAATTTCAATAGCCAATTCCACGCTGTAATAGCGAACATTCTCTTGGAAGAAACTAGCAGTAATGAGAACCAATAATCCATCCAATTCAATGTATCATACACTATAAAATTTTTAAGAAATATTCACCATACAAATCATTAAAATATTCAGTCGATCGACCTAGTGCCTCACAAATTTTATCATGAAAAGTTTGCAATCATAATTACCACCAAACATTGTTAGCACAGTCAAGTTGAATAGGGTATCAATATACATCACTCTGCAAATATAGCAAATTCTTTTTGGAAGGAATTGAAAAAATCATGTATAGACACGCAGTGAATACCAATTGTCAGGAAATTGATGCAGGACATCAGCAAGTTGACTTGTATAATTAGATAGGTCGACTACATGGTGTGTACCTATTAGCCGACGTTAGCTGCAACACTTATTTCTATGTTAACGAATAAAAAAGTAAGTGCACGAACCCATTAAGGACTTTAAAAAACAATGATGGAAAGTTATAATGTATTACTAATTAATAAAGTAAGGTTGTATCGACATACCTAACAAATGACTTTGATGTCAACTGTAGGTGGGAAGACATTGCCAAAAACGGCAGGCTAGGTTCCTCCCCAAGGTTTCTTCACTATTTGCTTTGCTGTTCGGAATTCTGAAGATGACTATCCTTCAGCCTTGGGCTGAGGGGCAAACAAATCCTCCTTCAATGGAGAAATCCTTCTCCCAACACTTTACACAATACCCAACCTCCCCTATTCAGATGCGGTCTGCAACGAAGTACAAGGGAGAGGCGACAGTTGTGTTTTCTAAGGCAGAGGCTGACAAGCTAGCAGCTCCGCTCCGTTTGGTGCTAGTGGGGAAATTTTCTCATAATCGGTCGGCTTTGGAGGAGATTAGGAAATTTTTCTCAGGGTTGAATCTGAGGGACCAGGTTACTCCTTGATTTCATGGCTATTAACTTATCAATGGATATTTGGGTTTTCTACAACTCACCTTTTGTGTGCTCCAAGCTGGAAATTCTAACTAACACATCAATTTTTTGATCCAACACCCTTGGTTTTCAAGTCCGCTAAAGTTCTCTTTTGTACATACGAAATGCACCAAGGAGGAATGCAGGGGTTTGTGGGAAGCTTTACTAAGAGACGAGCCTAATTTCCTTCCATGGTGTGTTCGTGGTAACCTGAACGTGATTTCAGCCCCTAGTAAAAAGAGAGGGGGTCGGCCGGTTACCAATGCTGAATGCATGGAGCTCATGACGTTCGTGGAAGAGGCTGGAATATTTGACGTGGGTTTTTCGGGTCCTAGCTATACTTGGTGCAATGACCATAGAGGTCGAGCTAGGATATGGAAGTGGTTGGATAGGGTATTAATAAATAGGGAATGTACAGGCTTATCCTCGGCCATCTCGATAGTGCATTTAGCACGAAATCCTTTAGATCATGCACCGTTAAAAATTTCTTTCTCCTCGCGGTTGGATAACAAGCCACGCGCATTCAGATTCTTGAATGTTTGGACATCCAAACCCTCGCTTCTAGTCGTAATTCGAGCTGCGTGGCAACTGGAGATGGGGGATCGCCTTTGAGGATATTGTTGTGAGGACCCGAAAAATTATTTTATATTTTATTTTATTTCTCAGGATGCATTTTCTTTACTTTAAATTATTGCCTTAATTTCCTCGATATTTTTTTAAGTAAGTCAAGTTTTAAAATAATTTTCTTTGTATAAGTTAGTACATGTTAAGTATGAAATGCATTATGAAAGTGGGACCCACTAATGCGGCGAGTGCGATAAATTTTTGGAGACTATATGGAGTTTTGCATAAAGAGATATTATTTTATAAGGTGCTAAGAGATAATTAGAGGTTGGCTAGATGTTTTAGTGATTAGAAGACAACAAAATGAGGATTAACCTTGGCTAAACACTTGTCACAAAATTCTTGGATTTTTTACCTTGACCAAAGACTTTCTTACTTCTTTAATAAAACCAAATTTTGACAAAAAATCCTTCATTTTTCCTCCCTTCATGGCCGAACCTCCTTGAGAGAAAAGAGAGAAAGAAAACCCAAATTTCAACTTCAATCCTTACTTGAATCTTCAAGATTTCACCCTAAGTTTGCAATCCAAACCATAAAAAGTGATATTCAAGGAAGATCAAAGGCTTTGGTGGAGAGATTTTGGAGAGAGAAGCACTTGGTTTCCATTTTTCTTGGGGTTTCAAGGTATTTATGACAAGAAACTTCTTTTACTTTTAATCTTTGCATACTAGTGGCTTTAGAGTTGGATTTTGGTAGTTTATATGGAAAATTTCATGGTTTAAGTTGTGGTTGGCAAATTTCAGCTTTTGGTGAAAATTTTCAGCCTTGATATGATGGTTTAAGTTTGGCCATGGTCTATTACCCTTGCCATGTGATTTTTCGAGCTTTCATATGCTTCTTTGGCTTTATAATAGAATTTTCCAGCTTGTAATTATGAATTTCAGCCTAGGGTTTTCATTTTCCAACTTTATTATGATAGTTCTTGAGCTATATAATTGCTATATTTGGGTGATTTAGTGGCCTAAAACAAGTGTATTGATAGCTTATGACTTGTGGTTGTGATTGAGGTTGAATTGAGATGAAATTTGATGTTGAGTATGGATGAAAAAGTAAAGAAAACAAGGGGAGGTGCTGCTGAAAATTTTTCGCAGGGAACCTTGAGTAGTCTTGGAAAATCTGTTATATCTTGGTGTAGAAAATTCAAAATTTGGTTCCGTTTGTTGCATTTGAATCTAGATTCAGGGTTTCAACCGTGAAAATTTCATAATTTTTCTCAATTCCTATGAATATCTATGATTTTTCAAAGTTGACTAAATTTTCATACCTATTCTATCTTTCAACTGGATGAAGTAGCAACTTTAGGTTGGAATTTGACTGACTTGTGGACAGAATCTTACAAAGGTGTCTTCTGGAAAATTGTAATCCTTTGAGTCTATTTTCCGATGGTATAAAGTTTATAAATTTTGGACTTAAGAAACTTGAGATATAATTTTTCAAATAGTATCGTGTGAAATTGAAAAAATTCTGTTTTCCTAGAACTGTTTTTACTTTCATTTCCAACTTTAAGATTGGAGTTGGTAAACTATTTTGAGGTTAGTTTATGAGTCAAGCTGAGGTTTAAATGAAAGGAAATGAAGTTTTGGAAACCTTAATTTCTTCATGTATTTTGGCTTTGTATTGCTAGTCTTTTAATATAGTATGTGACCACAGGACTGAAGATAGTTCAAGAGGACAAACTAGGGTTAAAGTGAAAGGTCGCAATTGATTGGTGAGTGTTCCAACTGCATGTTTCGTGTTCATTGTTATTAGAAATTGCTAGGTACTTGATTTATCGTCTCATGGGCAAGTGTGTACTTTATCGCACTTGACCTAGTTCAACTAAACTTTTGATATTCTATTAAAACATGTGTTGGCCATTTTGTATAACTGAAATGTGGCCAGAATCCGGCCACTTTTTAGTCGGATTTCCTGCCGGATTCGAGGCAGTAAGCAATCAAATTTTTTCTGCCTTCCCTGTCAATCCGACCTTGAATCCAGCCAATATTTGGCCGGATTTGCTGAAGAAATTTCTGATTTCTGCAGTTTTCCTCCAGTTTTCTTGTTTGATGAGATTTTCGCACCCACCCGATTTTCAACTGTTTGGATTTGAAATACTTGAAATGCTTGTAACGTGATATGCTGAGTTTATTTGTGACTTGAGCCCTGTTTAGGCGAGTGTGCTCTTATGTACACTCAATCGATCTAATTTGACGAAACAATTGATATCTCAATTATGCATGAACAAGTAACTTGATTTGCATGTGACTGTATATTGACTTGAAATATTTGGAATGGTTGAAATGTGATTTGCTGGGTATTACTTGTGAATTGATTATGGCTAGGCGAGTGTGTCCTTATTCGCGCTCGACCTCCAAGAACTTGAGTTAATTGATCCTGCATGTGGACCCGCATGCTTATGTGCATGGTTGTAGACCGGCTGCATTCCTCTTGTAGCGGTTGAATTGTAGACCGGTTGCATTTCTCTTGTGGCGGTTAATAGTAGACCGACTACATCCTTCTTGTAGCGGTTGAATTGTAGACCAGCTACATTTCTCTTGTAGTGGTTGAACTGGGTCTTGAACCTTATCCGAGACGTCGGGTAAGTGGAATCTAGGGTTACTCATGCGTATGCGTGAATGTAAGTCGATAACGGCTGAACTAAGCCCTCGTTGGACCTCTTGCTTTAGACCAGCCTCAGAGCGATCGGGTAAGTTGGGAAATCTTGGGTAAAGGACAAGTTCCTAACCTGTTTACTCCTGACTGGAATTCATCACTTGAATACTGATATTACTGAATACAGAGCGTTAAGTGTCAACTGACGTCTCCAATTATTACTGCATGAGCGTTGGATAACAGCCAACGACTCCACTCCTGAATACTGAATATTTGGGGCTATAAGCCAGATCCTGAATTATGAATATCTGGGGCTATAAGCCTAATCTAGGGCTAGTTGGTCGAATCGAGCCAGCAAGGGCTTGGTCGAGGAGATCGATAAACCTTGGGTACTTTTTTGGTATTCAGACCTGGTAAGGGGTATGTTGGTGGACGGAAATTGGTGTAAAGTGGTGATCTATGAATGTTATACTTTCATGGTTGACGGAGAGTCAACGGACCTTGTTCAAGCTGCAGTGGAACTTACTCCTGAGAGCAACCTACATTCTTTGCCATGAATGTGTTCTTTACTATACACTTTTGCATTATCTATTTGGCTACTTGCTTAACCATATATTGGGTCATGATCTATTTGAGTTTGACTTGTTTCTTGATATCCGGTGTATGATATCTAGTCTATTATTTTACCTGCTTGGTTACTTGAAACCTCACTGGGTTTTTTGCTCATTCCATGCAAATTTGTTTTTCTTACAGGGATGAGAACATGAGAGGTTGGATTGAGGAAGGCCTAGATTTCATCTAAATTTGTTAGTTGCTCACGTGAGTACTTCATAGATGTCTAGCCGGCTTGTTTGGTTTGATTTTTGCAAATTTGACTCTTTGGCTGTATTATAGATTGTGTGGACATTGGAGGTCTATGAGTGTATCTATATTGATGGTTGTAATTGATATCGCTTTATTATTGAGGTTTTATTTGAAATTTCATGATGCGTGATTGAGTCCTGGTGAGAGTTGGACGGACAATTCGCTAAACCCTTGGGTACGCCCTAAGGGGGAGGTAGGGCTGTCACAATTGTGTTCCAAGTTGCGAGCGACTAGGAGAGCAATTCAGAAGTGGAACAAGCGGGAATTTGGGAACGTCTTGGAAGCGATTCAAGTGGCAGAATCAGAAGTCTTGCGGGCAGAAGAAAGATTGGAGATTGAGGACATGGAGGAGGCGCAGGTAGGGCTTAATAAGGCTCACACAAAACATCGTCACACGATAGCAATTGAAGAGCAATTTTGGAACCAAAAGGTGCGAGTTAAATGGTTGCGCCACGGAGATTGCAACTCTAAATTTTTTCATGCAGTGGTCAATCAAAGAAGAGTGCAAGGTTTGATCCATAAGACAAAAGATGAAACAGGCACTTGGGTGGAAACGGATGATAGTATAGCCAATGAAGCCATTCATTACTTCACGGAACTGTTCTCAGAGCCAGTCAACACGTTTCTTGAGCTGTTGCACTTGATACCACTTATGGTTGAGGAGGAGAAAAATAATGGTTTGGAAGCTATACCTTTTTTGGAAGAAGTAAAGCGTGTGGTTTTCCAACTAGATGCCGACAGCGCAGTAGGTCCTAATGATTTTATGGGTAAGTTCTTCACCTTTGCATGGGAGATTGTGGCTCAGGATATCTATAACGCAATATTGGGGTTTGTTGGCGGGGCTGAGCTACAATGTTTTATTACTTCCACCTCTATTATTTTAATCCCAAAGGTGTCGAACCCCCAAGACTTTACTCACTTTTGCCCTATTAGCTTATGCAATTTTTTTAATAAGGTATTGTCAAGGATATTGACGGATAGGTTGGCTTTAATACTGCCAAGAATCATTTCACCCCAATAGACTCATTTCGTGAAGGAACGGAATATTTCTGAAAATTACCTGTTTGCCCAAGAAATTATCTCGGGCATTGGGAAACCGACGAGAGGAGGGAATGTACTTCTAAAACTGGACATTTCCAAGGCGTATGATTGTATGTCGTGGTTCTTTATCGTCCAGGTGCTCAGGAAGTTTGGGTTTGGGGAAAGATTCATAGATATGGTATGGAGATTGGTATCTAATGTTTGGTTCTCTGTTATTGTTAACGGAGCACCTTATAGTTTCTTTAAGTCCACCAGGGGCCTTCATTAGGGGGACCTTTTGTCATCGGCACTATTTGTTATACGAGCAGAGGTTCTATCGAGAGCTTTGAACAATCTAGCGTCGCAACCAAGTTTCTTGGGATTCAAAGTTCCTAATGTCATTTGTAGACGATATACTGATTTTTGCTAACGGATCTATAGCTCCCCTAAAAAAGATTATGAAGGTGTTAAACTCATATCAAAAATCGTCTGGACTGCTCTTGAATGTCCAAAAAAGTGGATATCTAGCATATCTGTCCTTGCCTCGACTGAGGCAAAGGATGATTGAGCGCATTACTGGATTCCACCGGCAGCACTTCCCAACTCAGTACTTGGGGTTTTTGCTTTTCTTTGGGAGATGCAAAGCCTCGTACTGTAGAGAGGTGCGCCAAGCCATTATGGGTAGGATTCGATCGTGGAAATCCAAGCTTCTATCTCTGGGAGGAAAGGTGATTTTGATTAAACATGTTCTCTCATCGATTCCTATTCATTTACTATCCCCTACCATTATACCCTCTGTAGTATTTTTGGAAATAGAGCAGGCATACGCTAACTCCCTCTGGGGTGGTAGCCAAGAGGGGTAAAAGCGCCATTGGATTGGATGGCCCCAATTATGTTACCCGATGGAGGAGGGGGGAGTTGGTTTTCGGAGGCTAAAAGATGTATATATGGCATTTTCATGTAAGTTGTGGTGGACTTTTCTGACAGGGATATCCCTTTGGGCGGCATTTTTTAGAGCAAAATATTGCAAGAGAATGCATCCATGTCAAGTGGAGTTCAGCTAGTTGGCATCAGCGACATGGAAGCGAATGTTGAATGTTAGTCGATAGGTGGAACTAGAAATGAGGTGGTTGGTGCATGGAGGCTCTTACGATTTTTGGTACGATAATTGGTTAGGAAGCGGAGCCCTATATTTAAGAACCCCGGTTATACCACAGCTCTCTTTTAGGGATTTCAGCACAAACGAACATTGGAATTCGCATCTGGTGTCCCAAGTGTTCACGACGAACGTCGCTTCCTTGATCTTACAACAGCTTGCCTCGGAGGGCTCACATCGGGATGAGCTAGTATTGATGCCAACGTCGTTGGGCAAATTCTCACTAGCATATGCGCTCCAAGAGGTGAGGTAAGTTCGTAACTCTTCTCCAGTTTTCTCTTATATTTAGGACTATCGACTCCCAATAAAGATCTCCTTCTTTACACTGTGCCTGCTAATGGGGCGACTACCTATGGATGATGTATTATGTAAGTTGGGTTTCCAATTGCCCTCGAAATGCTTTTGTTGTGCATCACATATGGGTGAATCTATAGAGCATGTGTTTTCTACTGGACAAGTAGCTATAGGGGTATGGAACTTTTTTTGGAAGTGCCTATGAAATTTTGATGTCGCTACCTAGTGTTCGGGCTCGACTAATTGATTGGTGGCTAACTACGGAAAAGTCAGACGCGAGGAGGTTTGTGTTAACTACTTTACCAAGTTTCATATGTTGGAGCATTTGGAAGGCAAGGAACAAGGTGGTTTTTGAGGGTGTTTAGGTGCATAGTGAAGATGTTTGTCTAGCTGTCTTCAAGGACGTAAAGTTGGCTTGGGAAATTCAGTTTAAACAAAGTATTGAGGTGTTGGCATTTCACCATATCTACGAGGTTATTTCTTTCTCATCACCTTGGTTGGGTTGCAAGTTAGTTCGATGGAAGGGGGAGGGTGCTTTGACATTAAACACTGATGGATGCTCTAAGGGAAATCCAAGAGAGAGTGGTGGAGGAGGGATCCTACGAGATGCTAATAGGCATTTGTTAATGGCTTATTCCGTATTATTGGGACAAGGCACCAACTTACGTGCAGAAACTTTAGTGATACTGATTGGCCTTCGTCTCTGCTATCAAAAAGGGTATAGCAGGGTCCGAGTGCAGTTTGACTCCTTGGTATTAATGAAAATTCTCTAGCGACGCTCTCTCTGCCCTTGGCACATTCGCAGGGAAGGACATGAAATTTGGCAATTACTGGCGGACCCTTCTAGGTTTTCCCACTGCTTTCGGGAAACCAATAAGGTGGCGGACATATTATCTAATGTGGGGGTCACTCATCCGCTAGAACAAATCCAGTGTACGAGCAGTCTTCCATGCAGCCTCAGTGCGGGGAGAATTCCGGATGAACATACTAGGTATGCCATCTTTGCAAAGGATTACAATATCTAGATAGACTTCTAAGTCGAGGTCCGGCCTAGTCCTCCTCGTGTAACTTTGTGCTACATGAATAAATATCGGGGTGGCGCCCACCCCCATGTACGGGGTTAGCCAAAAAAAAGTAAGGTTGTACCATCTGGTTGATGAGCGTAAGAACTTTAGATTGCCTGGACTCTTTTAACAAGTCGATTATGCCCATATGTTTGGACCCCATGTTAATGGCAACAAGAACCAGTGTTTTTGCCATTAGTGTTAGGAAAAAGAATTACAAAATAAATATTCATGTTAGCCCATAATTTTGCAAAACTAAATATTGAATGCAATAACTAAAAGTAGATGATTCCAAAATACGAAACACTACTATATTATAACCAACTGCCCCAACCAACTAAAAATAGGACCCTCTAAGGCTAAAATCATACACTTGTAATGTCATATTACGTGAGGTCAATTACACAATAATCTTGTCAGATTTGATTTCCAAATGACTGCCACTATGTCGTCAGACTCATCTTCCAAATTTTTTTGTCGTATTATTTCACTCTTCAAAATATAGTAGATGTCAAGTTTGATTGCATGATATTCAATTCTAAGAGGTAGAATAATTACTAAATAAACTAAGTGAGACTAAATCTTCTGCACATTACTAAATAGGGTATCAACCACTGCATTACGATCACAATATATCAAGAAGAATTTTCAAGAGCTTTTTTATGGTTCAAGATTCGGGCATACATTTGTATCACCTGCATAGCAAAACATGCATGTGTCATAGCAAATTATATATGTGTCAATATACACAGAAGGAAATGATGCATCTAAATCAAGCTTCTTGATCAAGAAAATTACATTGGAATCGAGTTCCTCTTCATGGTATAGTGTCACTCAGTCATGTTAAACTTCATAATGACAGTTTAGCATCCTCTTCATAATAACAGTCAGTTCACCTGCGTAATGACAGTTTAGCTAGAATCCGAACATGTTGGCAATCAAGTAACTGTCATTATTTGCAAAGATGCTAAACTGACTGTTCTGAATGGTAAATTAATACATATTCATATAAGTATCTTTACACATGTATCATCTGCATCTTCCTACCAAATGAATAGATGTGACCATCTGTGAATGAGGCTAGTTTTTGCTTGTGCGCGCATATTACAAAACTTTGTAGAACCAATGCACCTATTTTTGGTTGTTCTCATCCTAGGCCTTCCTATTCATGAGTAAGCTGATAAATTTGTAAGGGGTCAAAAGTAATGTTTAGGTAGACTATTAAACAAAAAAGCCAATAAATTTGTATGCCACATGTGAAATCATCAAACTACGTCTTTCCTCTACAGGTCAACCGTTGTTAAATGAAACACTTCTACCCCAGAGATTTTATTCAAGGAAGAGATGACAGTAGACATTTTATTGGTTGAGATCAAGTCATGCTCATCATCATTGTCAATAACAGTATATACTTTGTTCACACCTGGGTCCTTTGGCAACCAAAAAGCGCCTATGTTATTCAAGAATTGTGTGGAGTCCTCAATAGCAGTTTCAAATGTTTGCCCACTATCTCCCGCATCCCTATGTTGGCTCTCTATAATATTTTTCAATACTATGCTGCATAGTTGCTACTTTAGTTGAAACTCGAAGGTTATATCTGATTGGAGATCATGGATTACTTGAAAAACTAGACGAGAAAATTCCCATGACCATGTCTTGGCGTCTTCCCTAGTACATTCTTCTTGCTGGCCTTGATTCATTATATGAAAATATTATTGCCCATTTCTTCAGTGATCAGAGACCTCCATTAATGAAAAAGTACCTCGTCTACTTCAATCCAGGAATATCTAGCAATGAATCACATGAATTGTTTTATTAGTATTTTTAGTTGGTAGAGTTAGTGAAAGAAGATCAAAAGAGAATTGGTTTCAGTACACCTTAAACAAGAGTCACTTGGATCACTACTATTAGACCTTATTGTCCTAAGTTCTGCACATTTCTTCTAGTTTCTTGTGACAGCATTAAGGTACCCTTATCAGGAACCTACTTCAAATGATGAGTAAGATATTGTAAGTAAAGAAGGAAATGAGGAAGCCATGGGAGCTATAGAACATTTTATTCCTAGTATAGAGTAAATTGAACATATCATGAGCAAGAAAGAGTTACATAAAAAGAGAATTAATTTTCCTTTGGTACTTGAGAATTATTGTATATTGTCATTACACTTGTTGATTATAACATGATCCTTGTATAAAATATGCAATCTTGGAATCTAAATGAGTTAATTGTTTTGTTATGGTAGAATCATCTTATCATTTCCCCTTCATTCTATAGTATTGTGCTTTTATTCTTGTAGAAAATCACCAAGACAATAAAGACCTTTGACATGTGCTTCATTTCTAGCCTCCATGAAGACCCTCATGGGTACAGTAACTAATCTAGCTGTTAAAAGAAAATATAGTCTATTGTTTAAGTACAATAAATAATTGATCTTTCACCATCATGTACTGGAAAAATACAAAAGCATTTATTACATTGATCATACATGCTTACTAGTTACTACAACAATCAAATGTTATTCAACAAAATCTATGGATGTTAAAATGATTGAAATGTGAATGTAGGGTCAAATAATTATTTGTTTGCACTTCTAGAAATTGGAAACACAGTTAGAGACATGGTTCCTTGTCTCAGCCAAGTCCAAGATGACTCAGTTGATCCATAACTAAAACAGGAGAAGCTCATATGATACTAAAACTATGACAGCCCCGCCTTCCCCTAAGGCGTACCAAAGGGGTCAGTGAACTACCTGCCCAACTCTCGCCAGGACTACTAAGACGGTTATGCACAACTCAAATCGTTCCGGAATATATTAACGCGCTTAAACAAACCAACAATCATGAAATGGAAAAATGAAAGTCGAGGCGGAAAGTGAATAGTGACTGCCACGTCACGATCCGACTGGGACCCAATCGAATGCAAGTAGCTTCATATAATCCTTGAAATGGACATAGACAAACTAAATATAACACATGAACATGAGTACACACTTTTACAAACCACATTTGTATATTTACAATCAAAAGGAAACATTTGAATCAAAGTACATTTAGGGTTTCTAACCATTGAGGAGCTATACAAAAATATCTAAACTAGCTCAACTCATTCTTCAAAATCACAGGTCCAAAGGGTTGTTCCCTGTAAGGAAAACAAAATTTAACGGAGTGAGCTTTCGCCCAATGAGGTACTATCACTCAAGCATTCAAGAATCACATAAACACAATGATACTCCATTCAAATACTTTAATCAAGTAAGCAAAATCAATACCACACAACTATAGAGAGTAAAAGGATACGGACAGCTCTCAAGAGCCCTTTTCCTCATTTGCCATACTTGATCTCATTTCATCGACTCTTCGTCAATGTACAAAGAACAATCATAACTGTAGACCCCACTTTACTCCGATTTCCATCCACCAGACATTCCCCTTACCGAGCCCGAACACCAAGCAGATCAGAAATGGTAATACTCGAGTATACCGGAATCAAGAGTCTCATACCCATAGATTCCTCAAAACAGTCCCCATGGCCTGTCAATTTTTCTCGACCAAGTCCTTACTGGCTCGAGTCAATTGACTTCCAATGAGGTTGAGCTCAGGGTTAACAGTAAAAGTCGTTAGATACACGTCCAACCGACATCAGTTCAAGTATAATCAAGAGAATTCCATGTGATACAATAAACAGTCAAATAAACCATAGAGTACGAGAGCGATCAAGTACACTCTCGTCTCATCTAGCACAAACAGTAAGCACAAACAGTCCAATCACCGATTCAAGTACAATAAAGCCATGAAATAACAATCACGAGAGTAGTACACTCACCAAGTCAAGCAAAGCAAAGTCACAAATTTCCTCCCGACGTATGCCTTGAGTCACCGGCACGTCCTATAACAACCAAGAAACACAATTGAGACTCGCACACAAGTCATAAACCTAATCAAAACGACTAATGCATGGCCAAAATAGAACTTGGAAACAAAATACGGAACAAGGGGTGCCAAAAGTTTAGACAATCCCCTAAAGGCACTCATGTCCACTCACAACAAGCCAATTACCATGAAATCACCTAGACTTAAAAATTGGACAGCATTTCCCCTAAAATTTCAGATTTTTCATCCTACAAAGAAGCATTTATATTTATTCAACACAACCACAATTACAATTATAAGTCACAAGCCATTCAATACACCTTAGTAGGGTTACAATGCCCTTCAATCAAAGCCAAATCAAGAGTTCCACAACAACACTAGAAAAGCCCCAAATTAAAACCCTAAATCTGAAATTTCCGTACAAAGCTGAAATTTTCCGCAAATAATTACAATTAACACACCAAAACTTCACTTTAGACCCTATCAAGCCATCATCCATGGCCAATCAACACTTATTATATAAAATCAGAAAAATCATGAATAAAATCAGAAATTTATCAAACTCCACTAAAAGTCATCAAATCTTCCACAAAATAACATTTTTAGCTACCACAAGTCATTAATAAACCATTATTAGAAACAAACAATGAATTTCCACACACCATACCTTGACACCTCAAGAAAGGTAGTAGCTTAGGTTTCTTTCTTCCTAAACAACTCTACCACCTTCTATAATCCTACCTTGTAAAGGATTTTTATGGAGTAATTTGGAGTTTTAACGGTTGGATCACAAGATTGAAGCAAGAAATGAAGAAACAAGTTGAAGGCTTTCTCTCTTTTTCTCTCTAGGAAAGTCGGCCAAGAAGGATGCAAATGAAGATGATTGTTGGTCAATTTTAGTATTTAGTAAAGTTGGTGAATAGTGGTCAAAGTCAAGTTAGAATTAAAAAGTGACACATGTCACCCTTTTTGGGTTTAACTCATCCTTTTGTCTCTCCATTGTTAGTCCATCTAGATAACCTCTAATTACCTCTTAACACCTAGTAAATTAATCCTGGTATACAAAACTTAACCTTATTGGCCGAATTTATTATACTTATCGCACTAGCGGGTCCCACGTCCGGTATACACTCCTAATTTCTCATGAACTAACTTATACTAGAAAATGATTTAAAAACTATATTTACTCATAAAAATTATATAAAAAATTTTCATAATAAAGAAAATATAGAAAATGGGTGCAACTAAATAAAAAAAAATAATGTCTAGAAAAATACGAAAAATTCGGGTTCTCGCAAAAACTTGAATCGCTGATTGACCTGTATTTATGATGACTAACAGTGACTCAGTCAATATTTATCGAGCCAATGCAGTGAAACTAGAAATCGGCGATTTATTGGTGAATATCACCGAATCAAGGTTGAGTCAAATCAGAATCATAGATCAAACTCTTTGGAACCAAAAAAACACCAAAAGATTGTAGCATTCAGTGAATTATCCCTACTAATATATATTTAGAAAAGGAACAAAAAGAAAATTCATAGCTATACACTCACTTTATGAAAAGTTAACTGTGAAAATACCTATGTTTCTATAATTGATAGTAGTTGCCAACAAAAATTCCTTTCAATCAATTCCATCATCCAAACTTCTAGTAAAGGTGCTGAAACTGATTACATAAACTCAGAAGAAGCTAAAATTCTAAAATTCATCTCGACTTGAGGTGTCTCTGTATTTATTAGAAAAAAAAGGAGAGTTTTTCCTTTGTTGTCTCAATAACAGAGGAAAGGTGAAAAGTAAAATAGAGGGGAGAAGGAAAGAAAGAGGAAAAATTGGGTGGAGTAGTTGAGTGGGGAGATAAGTGCAGAGAGCATCTGTAACAAAAAATAGAGAAGAAGCATTGGCTAAAATGATGAAGTGTTTCTTTACCTTTTTGCTTCTTAAAGTTACATGGGTCAAAAATAGAGAAAAGAGGAAAAAAATAGAATGATGGGCTTTGAGATTCAAATAAGAGAAAATAACATTGAAAAATAAACAAATTTTTATTACCAAGACTTGGCCCAATCTAAAGGTGTAATGATCCATATTTTTTGCTCAAACCATTTGGGGATTTTAGTATCACATCCATGTACATTTTCAAGGCTAAAAGGTGTGTCTGTTTATTTTTGCTAATTTCTTCTTTTTGACTTCTCAAAGTTTTAAGGTTTTAGTTTTAGTGCAACCTCAAAATAAATTTGATGCTAAAATAATTTATTTCTAATTGTTAATGATTTTATTTATAACTAATTAATTGGGTGGAGTAGCCTTTGAATTCATTTCTAATTATGCTTTTTCAGTTCTAATTTGATGGAATTCTTATTGTGTTATACAACATATGATGGTTTTAATATTGTATTTAGACTTTAATATCACATAAAATAGGAATAGAAAGTGCAATTGATACTTAAAGCATTTATTTTTATTGCTATGAAATCTATGGTTAGAACATTGCCACTTTATTTAAATAATTAGTGAGTATCTATATTAATGTTGGTATTTAGTAAAATTAACTTGACAATTGTGTTTGTTATGGTATTTTTTTATTTCTAATAAAATTTTTAGAAATTTTGAAAAGTCTTATGTATTATAATGTTCATATCACCTGATTTATAACTAATATGTTGTGACCGATGTGGAACAATGGAGATTGCAACCATGACCGAGACTGTGATGGTGAACTATGTTTACAGACTTAAGTAGAGGAAGAAAACGTGAAAAATTCCACATGCATAGGTGCAGAGATAATGCAAATGTGGAGTTGACGTTTTTCTTTGCATAGATGACATAGTCCATTTGGATTAACATGCAAAGGACCCAATAATCTCCCCATATTCGCATCAAATAAATAATTTTACCAATTCGTATAATCGTATTGGGATATTATAGTAGTTTGCAAATAGGGAATCAACTGCGATTGAGTGGTTACTGGTGGAAATTTTTTCATTGCATTGGTTGATTCACCTAAATAATCAAATCAAATCAACAAAGGCAGAAATAACATGATGAGCAACTTATCAATTCTTTTCTCATTTTGTCTCCATTTTTCAATTCCCTTCTCAACTTTTACAACATCAGAATATTAATGATACCAACAAATTTTCTTGCTTTTATCAAATGGTAGTTTGTGTGATCCTCATGCCTCATTCTAAGTGGCTAAAGATGTTAATTAAACTTTATTTGCAATTCATAGGATATACCATATTACCACCACAAGAAATAAATAAATAAGTAAGATAGTGTCTAATTATTCCTCCTTTTGCTTATCTAATTTATTTTTGGGTTAATCACAAAAACTCCTCCTAAGATATAGTCATTTTTGTATTTTATCTTCTAAAATTAAATTTTTCCTCACTTTATCCCCTAAATTGTTAATCAACTCTAATATTGTGTAGTGATAATTTCAAAAGACATTTATACCCTAAGAGTTAACTACAATAAATTGCCTTACTATATAACTTATTTTGCGTTTTATCCATAACATAATTTTCTCAATTTATTTGTTTGTTACCAAAATCATTAGTGAACTATAATATTTGATAACACCCAAGACCAATAATTTCTAAAAAATTAATATTCCATACATAATAATGAAAAAATAATACTCTTATAGATATAGTCCTAGTTAAATTTCATTCCATTATTACTCTTTTTTTTAGATTGCAGAGAATATCTTGTTAATTTGATATAATAATGGAGAAAAAATTGTTATTGACAAATAAAAATGTGAAATATATTTAAAAGTCTAAAAATAGCAAGAAGTATTATTAGTTTCTCTTTGCGAATGTGCATATGACTAAGTTTTTCTTTTATAGCTAGATATTTCTTTACATGGGAGTATACATTTTTTGTTGGTAATACTAAAAAAAAAAAAGAGAAACACGATTGATTTGGGTTTCAAAGTTTGCCGGGTTGTTCTTTTAATATACCATACTTAGATACTATTAAAATTTATTTTTTTGTTGCATCATAAACACGTTTTAGATGCTATTAAAATTTATTTGGATTGCTAAATTTTTAAAATTTTTTTGTTGCATCATAAACACGTTTTCGAATCATTGTTTTTATTTTCAACCACTTATTTTTGTCTCACAAATATCAAATCACAAAAAATGCTATTGTTCGATAACAAATTTCTAAGTAACCTTCAATCCAAACAAACTGAATCTCCAGATCTTTAATAATATTTTCATAGTTTAGTTTTGCACTAATAATTTTTTTCTCTTACCAGGTGAAATAAGTGGGATATTTTTCTCTATCTAAAACACCTATAATCATAGGGATAAAATTTAACAAAACCTATATCTATAAATATATAGTAACTTTCATTATTATGTTACGGATATTGATTTCAGAGATTATTTGTCTTGAATAGTACCCAAAAAAAATGAAGTTGACTAATAGCTTTAAGACAAATCGACAAATTAAGAAAAAAATGATATTAAAGGGTGAAGTACAAAATGCGCTACACCTTAAGGGGATTTACTATAATTAATTCTTAGGGATATTAATGTTTTTTTGACATTTTCCTTGTGTAATGTTAGAGTTGACTAATGGTTTATGGGGCAAATTGAGAAAAAAATCATGTCCGGGGGTAGAGTATAAAATTGGTTAAACCTTAGGAGGAGTTTTTGTAAGGGTTAATCACATTTAATCCCCTTAAGGTATACCCCATTTCTCAGTTTATCCCCTAACCTTTAATTTTGTTCACTTAACCCCCTATAGGACAAAATTGCCCTTGTATTATTTTGAATTTTCATTTACCTTGTTTTCCTTTCTTTTATTTCTTTTTCTCTTTCTTCTTTATTTAATTCTTCCTTTTTCCCACAAAAATATTCACCTTAATAATTGAAATTAAAAAAGAGAAATTGTAGAGATCTATCTTCTCCTTAAATGATTAAAAAAATATTCAAATCACTTTCCTAAAATACAATTTTTTTAGCCTTTCAATTCTTTTAATTTTGGATTTTCCTCTTTCCTTTCTAGTTTCTCATTTTATTCCCAAAAAAATATCATAAGAAGAAATTATGACCTGATTAATAATCATCAATTGAAATTTGTGACATGTGGCATCATACAAAAAATCAAAATTAATTTTTGATACCTTTTAAACCTTCACCCAGAAATATGAAATTACAAACTCAAAACAAAAATTTTCATTGAAATGGAGTTTTCTATTGGGAAGGATGAAAGAGAGAAGAAAGAATAAAAGAAAGGAAAACAATTTCATCTTACGATATTTTCTTGAGAATAAAATGAGAAATTAGAAAGGAAAGAGGAAAATCCAAAATTAAAAGAATTGAAAGGCTAAAAAAATTGTATTTTAGGAAACTGATTTGAATATTTCTTTTAATGATTTAAGGATAAGATAGATCTCTGCAATTCCTCTTTTTTAATTTCAATCATTAAGGTGAAGAATTAAATAAAGAAGAAAGAGAAAAAGAAATAAAAGAAAGGAAAACAAGGAAAATGAAAAGTCAAAATAATGCAAGGGCAATTTTGTCTTATAGGGGGTTAAGTGAGCAAAATTAAAGGTTAGGGGGTAAACTGAGAAATGGGGTATACCTTAAGGGGATTAATGTGATTAACCCTTTTTGTAATTGATCCTTTATTTTTGCCCCCTAAAGAATTAAGGAAAAATAACGAAAGCTCCCTATAAGGTTTATAGCGATTTTCACTTTACCCCATAACATTAACTTTTGGCACTTTATCCCCTCTGACAATCCAGCTTAGCAAAAGATCCGTTGAAATACTTTAGTTTGACGAACATGCCCCAAGGTTAAACGTTATAATTTTGTGACGAAAATGCCCCCGTCCGTTGTATATAAAGAGAAGCCTCACTAGAAGACCAAAATTTTTTTTCCTCATTTCATCAGTTTTCAAAACTTCCTAATCCTATATTTGCAACCCAAAAATAGAGGAAAAAATGTCCAAAACTTCTTCAAATTCATTTTGCTGCTTTTCGTCTAGATGCTGTTCATCACAACATGTACAAGAACCAAGCCAAGAAACATGTGGATGCGGTAATCTAGCACCATTAAGAAGGTCATAGACACCGAAAAATCTTGAAAGGAGATTGCTTGGATGCTCAAATTATAAAATATGAAGTGTACGATAAATAAAATGTTTTTTTTGTTAACTTTTAGAGAAAATAATTTGAGGAAAAATTTTTGTTTTGTTTTAGATCGGCAAGCATGTGATTATTTTAAATGGGTGTGACGCCCCCACTTCTCCCTAAGGCGAACCAAAGGGTATTGGCGGGACGCCTGCCCAACTCTCGCCAGGATTCGATACAATTCCAATTCAAATTTAAGGATAAATAATCGAATAATAAAAGTCGAAGGTATAAAGAAAAGTCGCTTCCTTAAAATATTCAATCTTACATCACAAGTTACCAAAAGTACATCAACATTCCCCAAAATATACAACCTCCAAAGAGTTGTCTAAACAATTACATTCAAAACCCTAATCAAAAGTCCATCAAGTTGGCTTCTCCAATTCTTTCCATTTCGGTTCCTGTTAAGGAAAACAAAACTAATGGGATGAGCTAACGCTCAGTGAGGCCAAGAAAAACATACAAACACATAGTTCAAGTAGCAATAGCACTTAAGCGAGAAATAAAGCTATAACATTCAAGCAATTCACAATTTAAAATAGACACACTCAATGAGGATACAGGAGCTCTCAGGAACTAGGTTCCACTTGCTTCGCCAAGGCTCGATCAAATACTTCCCCGTGATGATACTCCGTCAACCGGATTGGTATTAAGTCCGTAGAACTCAACTTTCTTCACAATTCCCATTCACCGTTACAAACCCCAGTCCCGGGCTCGCTCTTCTATAAAAGGGCACTACTACTCGAGTAGACCAAACGAGATCTCTTAATAGATCAAGCTTACAATTATCTCATGGTTCACCGAGCTTCTCGACCAAACCCTTGTTGGCTCGAGTCGCAAGGTCGGCCAATTGAGATTTGGGCGTCCCCCAGTTACCGTTATGAGTCGATGAGATTCACTCCAATTGACTAATACCGTTATAGGCCGATGAGATTCACTCCAATCAGCATTCAATCAATCACATACAATTCAATTATGAGTAATTCAGTTATACAATCAGTTAAAAGAGAACGAGTACGATAAAGTACACACTCGACTCGACAATCATAAATCATTTAGTCCATATGAAGCAATTCATATAATTGGCAACTATTCATGCACTTGACACTCACCAAGTCAAAAGTGAGTAAGTGCTCAAACAATCTTTTAAGCATCCGCTTCGAGATTCTCTTGAAGATCCCCTTGAGCGCCTGAGCAAATAATAATTGACTATCACTCACTATTACTTACAAACCCCTTGCTAACAAGGAAGAATGTACACTTGCAATACTAAGACAATGTCATGAAAGAGAACCTTAATCACTCAAAAATTGAGGTTCAAAAGTGAGGAGTCAAAGTCCCAAGAGAGTCTTGCCTCTTCTATAAAATCGAGTTTAAAACGGTCCATCAATATCAAGATAAAGTGACGAGTCCTCTAAAACTCATTTCATAAGAAATCGGAAAGTTTCAGCTTTAAGTGACAAACTTGGAAAAATCAAATCTTGAGTTTGGCATGTCTAAAAATGAAAAACTCTATACCGTCGGAAACTAGGTTCGAAGTACTAAAAGTTCCTAGAAGACACTTTTCCAAGATTCTAAACAGAAAACAATCATTTTTCAGCTCAAAGTTTCAGTTCCAAGAAGACAGGTTTGAACCAGTCTTGGTTTTTCAGCAATCTTTGGAAATTCGGCATAATTCACAAAAAGTGAATCAGCCCTTGAAATTTGTAACACAATAAGAGTTCCAAACAAGGTTTCAAACATGATAAACAGAACTAAATTTGGAGTTTTGAGCGCCAAGATACAATAGCTTAAAGTTGGCTGAATTTTGTACACTGATCAGAATTTCCAGATTTGAAGAGTCATCTTTGGGGCATTACTTGAGTATCAAAATGATAATAAAATTACACCAAATTTGGTACACTTAAACTTCCATATGTGAACTACCTCTCTATCAAATTTTATACAAAAACGCACGTGGGAAGGCAGTTAACAAAACGACTAAAGTTCAAAAAATGTTTCAAGGCTAATCTGCCCTCTTGCTTTTCTTTCTTTTTCAAACGTTTTGCACAAAGAAATCAGCCCCAATTCCATCCATTTTTGAAACCAAGGGTCCAGAAACATTTAATAAGCAATTGAAATCAAAATTTTCAAAACAAAACATCCCAAAACAAGTTTGACCATTCGGTCAGCAAGAAAGGAAAAACTTTCCAGTTTCCAGTTTTGTTGCACTTTCAAAATCTGGCCACATCTCACTCAATACAAGTTCAAATTAAGAATAGTTTATAGAGTTGCAAACTAGGTTCAAAATGCTACATTTCATTAGAAAGAGTCATTGCCAAAATTGTGACGCCCCGAAAAGTATGAGTGTGAGAACCCGTAAATTCCTCTTAATAATTTTCCTAGGGTTTATTTCCTTTAATGGCATGTTTTCTGCATTTTCTGGCTTAGGAAAATTTTCTTGGTGAATTTTATGAGTAATTATAGTTTTTAGATGATTTTTCAAGCATTGGAGAGTTTTTGAAAAATTACGGATATATTATGGACGTGGGCCCCACTAGTGCGATAAGTTCGGAAAAATTCGGCCAATAAGGTTAAGTTTCGGATACTGGGTGAAATTTATCGGGTGTTAAGAGATAAGTGGAGGATGAGATGTGATTGATGTGAGAGGAAACAAAAGGATAGAAATGCATTTAATGAAGTGACACGTGTCACTTTGTGAGTGGTTGAAGCCTAAGACAACTATTCACCCTTTTTGACTTTTTGCCATTGAGTTAAATATCTCACAAAAATCACAAAAATTCACTCTTTTCTTCTCCTCCATGGCTGGTTCTCTCTTGAGCAAAGAAAAAAGAAACTCTTCAACATTTTAGCTTCCATTTAGCTCAAGCTTCCAAAAACAATCACATAAACTAGTTTCTACTCCATAAAATCCCTCCATTAGGTGCTAGTAAGTTGTTTGGTGAAGTTTTTAAGGAAGCTAAGGTGTTCTACAACTCCTTCTCTCTTGTTTACTAGGTAAGTGGTGATTACACTTCCTCCTACACTTAATGATGCTTAATTTGTGCCTAGTGGTGGCTAAAGTGCTGAAATTTGTGGTTTGTTTCTTGGTTTGAGATGAATTGGTGAAGTTTTTATTTTATTGAGGAATTTTCTGGTTTAATGTGATCATGATGTTGTGGTTATTTATGATGGTTGGTAATGAGGGGTTATGACTCTAGTGGATGTAAATGATTGGTAATTGCAACCAATTTTGGATTTGGAAGGAATTTGAGAAAGTTAGGGTTTCATAACCCCCTTTTCTGTCCGGTTTTGTATCATATGGTTAGAGGCCGAATTGGCCTTTTCTTAAAACATGAAAGTTGTAGGTATTGATGTATTTGAGGTGTCTGTAAAATTTCAGGGCAATTGGAGTAGTGTATAATGAGATATGTCGATTTTACTGTTGCTGTTCTGGGTTGATCAGAATGTGCGAAGTGCGCTTGTAATCGTCTGTTTTGACTGGAATTTATTTGGATTTGGATGTTGGTGTCTTCTGATGAAATGTAGCTTGATGGCCTAGCTATCATATGCCTTTGGAATTTCTGCATTTGGACCTGTATAGACTGAGTTGTACTGATTACAGCATAGTGTGATTTGCAAACCTGCAATTACGGTTCTGGTTTGGTATTCTGCATATTTGACCTAGTTGTGCTAGGATTTGGACTGAGTGGCCTTCTACATTGTTGTAGCCCTGGTTCTTAGCTTCGAAATGGTAGGTCTTGTACCTTGATCCGACCATCGTAGTGCTTTTGGCACCATTACCGCAAAATGACGTCAAAACTGTTTTTCTGGTTTGAGCTAAACTTTCATTTCCGGACTTTTCCCTAGCTTGACTTGTACTAGTACTACTTGGAGCTTGCTGGATGGTTATTGGATGAACTTGTTGTTGTGTGTGTACCTTTGGGTTGGAATGAGGAAATAATGAAGCCGTGATGGCTGGAAAAGTTAGCAAATTTAGGGGAAGTGCTGTTCGAACTTTGAAGGGACTTGTTGCATTGGGTTTGTGATCTAAGACTTGGATTTGAGCAAGACAATGCTATATGATGGATGGTTTCAGAGCCGTGGAGGTGAGTGACCTCAAACTATTTCTAAAATTATTTATGAACCATTTCTTGCATAATTTACTTTTGGAACTGTTTTCTTACATATCATGCGTGCTTGCATATCAGTGTCTTGTTATTATTGATTTTGCTTTCAATGATTGTTAAAACGAGTTTTCTAGGCGAGTGTGTACTTTATCGCACTCGACCTAAATAAATATGAAATTTTCAATGATTAATGATTAAATGCTACTTGCGCATGAATGTAAGCCTTTTGGGCTGAACTGGCCATTGCCCCTTGTTACCGGTCGTCTCGAGCCAGAAGCGGACTCGGTCGGGCGACTAGGAACTTGGGTGAACGTTTCGGTATACTCGAGTATTACCTTGTAGGTTGGTGGAGCCTGGCCAAAAGCCAGGGACGGGGTGAATGAATGCACGAATGAAACCAAATGCAATGAAATGACAGGAGAACGAACGTATCCTTTTCATGAATGTTTCTATCGCTTTCCATTGTAAATGTTTCTTGAATTATTGATACTCCATATTGAAATGACATCATTGAAATGAACTATTGTTAAACAGATTTGATTACTGATTTTACTGGTTACTCGCTGAGCTTCTAGCTCACCCCAAAACTATTTTATTCCCCTCCACAGGGCTCAAGGCGAAGGAGTGGCTTGTAGTGTTTATTCATGGATTATCTCATGTGTGGCTTGAACTTGGATTTCCTTTTGTGTGATCATTCATATTGGGATTGTATTGAACGTTTAGAATTGATTGGATGTGTAATAGTCTAGTGTTGGACTTCCTCCTGTATAATAATTGTGATCAAGGATCAGAGTGGCGCAGTGGAAGCGTGGACGCTTCGCTGTTGATATGTAAAGTTTGGGAACCTTTGATGTATATTTGATATATATATCTTGAAATTCAATTGAGGACTTTAGTGAACGACTGAGTTCCGGCGAGAGGTGGGGCCGTGACAATTGGTATCAGAGCTTAGGTTTCAGATCTCTGTAGTGCATCCTAGGCTTGAAGTTTAGGATGCCGGACTGTGGGTTTGGTTTGCAATATTAGTGATTCTTGCGGGATGTCTCAACTTGATTGGTACAAGATGGAATGTCGAGGACGACATTCTTTTAAGGAGGGGATATTGTGAGGCCCCGAAAAGTATGAGTGTGAGAACCCGTAAATTCCTCTTAATAATTTTCCTAGGGTTTATTTCCTTTAATGGCATGTTTTCTGCATTTTCTGGCTTAGGAAAATTTTCTTGGTGAATTTTATGAGTAATTATAGTTTTTAGATGATTTTTCAAGCATTGGAGAGTTTTTGAAAAATTACGGATATATTATGGACGTGGGCCCCACTAGTGCGATAAGTTCGGAAAAATTCGGCCAATAAGGTTAAGTTTCGGATACTGGGTGAAATTTATCGGGTGTTAAGAGATAAGTGGAGGATGAGATGTGATTGATGTGAGAGGAAACAAAAGGATAGAAATGCATTTAATGAAGTGACACGTGTCACTTTGTGAGTGGTTGAAGCCTAAGACAACTATTCACCCTTTTTGACTTTTTGCCATTGAGTTAAATATCTCACAAAAATCACAAAAATTCACTCTTTTCTTCTCCTCCATGGCTGGTTCTCTCTTGAGCAAAGAAGAAAGAAACTCTTCAACATTTTAGCTTCCATTTAGCTCAAGCTTCCAAAAACAATCACATAAACTAGTTTCTACTCCATAAAATCCCTCCATTAGGTGCTAGTAAGTTGTTTGGTGAAGTTTTTAAGGAAGCTAAGGTGTTCTACAACTCCTTCTCTCTTGTTTACTAGGTAAGTGGTGATTACACTTCCTCCTACACTTAATGATGCTTAATTTGTGCCTAGTGGTGGCTAAAGTGCTGAAATTTGTGGTTTGTTTCTTGGTTTGAGATGAATTGGTGAAGTTTTTATTTTATTGAGGAATTTTCTGGTTTAATGTGATCATGATGTTGTGGTTATTTATGATGGTTGGTAATGAGGGGTTATGACTCTAGTGGATGTAAATGATTGGTAATTGCAACCAATTTTGGATTTGGAAGGAATTTGAGAAAGTTAGGGTTTCATAACCCCCTTTTCTGTCCGGTTTTGTATCATATGGTTAGAGGCCGAATTGGCCTTTTCTTAAAACATGAAAGTTGTAGGTATTGATGTATTTGAGGTGCCTGTAAAATTTCAGGGCAATTGGAGTAGTGTAGAATGAGATATGTCGATTTTACTGTTTCTGTTCTGGGTTGATCAGAATGTGCGAAGTGCGCTTGTAATCGTCTGTTTTGACTGGAATTTATTTGGATTTGGATGTTGGTGTCTTCTGATGAAATGTAGCTTGATGGCCTAGCTATCATATGCCTTTGGAATTTCTGCATTTGGACCTGTATAGACTGAGTTGTACTGATTACAGCATAGTGTGATTTGCAAACCTGCAATTACGGTTCTGGTTTGATATTCTGCATATTTGACCTAGTTGTGCTAGGATTTGGACTGAGTGGCCTTCTACATTGTTGTAGCCCTGGTTCTTAGCTTCGAAATGGTAGGTCTTGTACCTTGATCCGACCATCGTAGTGCTTTTGGCACCATTACCGCAAAATGACGTCAAAACTGTTTTTCTGGTTTGAGCTAAACTTTCATTTCCGGACTTTTCCCTAGCTTGACTTGTACTAGTACTACTTGGAGCTTGCTGGATGGTTATTGGATGAACTTGTTGTTGTGTGTGTACCTTTGGGTTGGAATGAGGAAATAATGAAGCCGTGATGGCTGGAAAAGTTAGCAAATTTAGGGGAAGTGCTGTTCGAACTTTGAAGGGACTTGTTGCATTGGGTTTGTGATCTAAGACTTGGATTTGAGCAAGACAATGCTATATGATGGATGGTTTCAGAGCCGTGGAGGTGAGTGACCTCAAACTATTTCTAAAATTATTTATGAACCATTTCTTGCATAATTTACTTTTGGAACTGTTTTCTTACATATCATGCGTGCTTGCATATCAGTGTCTTGTTATTATTGATTTTGCTTTCAATGATTGTTAAAACGAGTTTTCTAGGCGAGTGTGTACTTTATCGCACTCGACCTAAATAAATATGAAATTTTCAATGATTAATGATTAAATGCTACTTGCGCATGAATGTAAGCCTTTTGGGCTGAACTGGCCATTGCCCCTTGTTACCGGTCGTCTCGAGCCAGAAGCGGACTCGGTCGGGCGACTAGGAACTTGGGTGAACGTTTCGGTATACTCGAGTATTACCTTGTAGGTTGGTGGAGCCTGGCCAAAAGCCAGGGACGGGGTGAATGAATGCACGAATGAAACCAAATGCAATGAAATGACAGGAGAACGAACGTATCCTTTTCATGAATGTTTCTATCGCTTTCCATTGTAAATGTTTCTTGAATTATTGATACTCCATATTGAAATGACATCATTGAAATGAACTATTGTTAAACAGATTTGATTACTGATTTTACTGGTTACTCGCTGAGCTTCTAGCTCACCCCAAAACTATTTTATTCCCCTCCACAGGGCTCAAGGCGAAGGAGTGGCTTGTAGTGTTTATTCATGGATTATCTCATGTGTGGCTTGAACTTGGATTTCCTTTTGTGTGATCATTCATATTGGGATTGTATTGAACGTTTAGAATTGATTGGATGTGTAATAGTCTAGTGTTGGACTTCCTCCTGTATAATAATTGTGATCAAGGATCAGAGTGGCGCAGTGGAAGCGTGGACGCTTCGCTGTTGATATGTAAAGTTTGGGAACCTTTGATGTATATTTGATATATATATCTTGAAATTCAATTGAGGACTTTAGTGAACGACTGAGTTCCGGCGAGAGGTGGGGCCGTGACAATTGGTATCAGAGCTTAGGTTTCAGATCTCTGTAGTGCATCCTAGGCTTGAAGTTTAGGATGCCGGACTGTGGGTTTGGTTTGCAATATTAGTGATTCTTGCGGGATGTCTCAACTTGATTGGTACAAGATGGAATGTCGAGGACGACATTCTTTTAAGGAGGGGATATTGTGAGGCCCCGAAAAGTATGAGTGTGAGAACCCGTAAATTCCTCTTAATAATTTTCCTAGGGTTTATTTCCTTTAATGGCATGTTTTCTGCATTTTCTGGCTTAGGAAAATTTTCTTGGTGAATTTTATGAGTAATTATAGTTTTTAGATGATTTTTCAAGCATTGGAGAGTTTTTGAAAAATTACGGATATATTATGGACGTGGGCCCCACTAGTGCGATAAGTTCGGAAAAATTCGGCCAATAAGGTTAAGTTTCGGATACTGGGTGAAATTTATCGGGTGTTAAGAGATAAGTGGAGGATGAGATGTGATTGATGTGAGAGGAAACAAAAGGATAGAAATGCATTTAATGAAGTGACACGTGTCACTTTGTGAGTGGTTGAAGCCTAAGACAACTATTCACCCTTTTTGACTTTTTGCCATTGAGTTAAATATCTCACAAAAATCACAAAAATTCACTCTTTTCTTCTCCTCCATGGCTGGTTCTCTCTTGAGCAAAGAAGAAAGAAACTCTTCAACATTTTAGCTTCCATTTAGCTCAAGCTTCCAAAAACAATCACATAAACTAGTTTCTACTCCATAAAATCCCTCCATTAGGTGCTAGTAAGTTGTTTGGTGAAGTTTTTAAGGAAGCTAAGGTGTTCTACAACTCCTTCTCTCTTGTTTACTAGGTAAGTGGTGATTACACTTCCTCCTACACTTAATGATGCTTAATTTGTGCCTAGTGGTGGCTAAAGTGCTGAAATTTGTGGTTTGTTTCTTGGTTTGAGATGAATTGGTGAAGTTTTTATTTTATTGAGGAATTTTCTGGTTTAATGTGATCATGATGTTGTGGTTATTTATGATGGTTGGTAATGAGGGGTTATGACTCTAGTGGATGTAAATGATTGGTAATTGCAACCAATTTTGGATTTGGAAGGAATTTGAGAAAGTTAGGGTTTCATAACCCCCTTTTCTGTCCGGTTTTGTATCATATGGTTAGAGGCCGAATTGGCCTTTTCTTAAAACATGAAAGTTGTAGGTATTGATGTATTTGAGGTGCCTGTAAAATTTCAGGGCAATTGGAGTAGTGTAGAATGAGATATGTCGATTTTACTGTTTCTGTTCTGGGTTGATCAGAATGTGCGAAGTGCGCTTGTAATCGTCTGTTTTGACTGGAATTTATTTGGATTTGGATGTTGGTGTCTTCTGATGAAATGTAGCTTGATGGCCTAGCTATCATATGCCTTTGGAATTTCTGCATTTGGACCTGTATAGACTGAGTTGTACTGATTACAGCATAGTGTGATTTGCAAACCTGCAATTACGGTTCTGGTTTGATATTCTGCATATTTGACCTAGTTGTGCTAGGATTTGGACTGAGTGGCCTTCTACATTGTTGTAGCCCTGGTTCTTAGCTTCGAAATGGTAGGTCTTGTACCTTGATCCGACCATCGTAGTGCTTTTGGCACCATTACCGCAAAATGACGTCAAAACTGTTTTTCTGGTTTGAGCTAAACTTTCATTTCCGGACTTTTCCCTAGCTTGACTTGTACTAGTACTACTTGGAGCTTGCTGGATGGTTATTGGATGAACTTGTTGTTGTGTGTGTACCTTTGGGTTGGAATGAGGAAATAATGAAGCCGTGATGGCTGGAAAAGTTAGCAAATTTAGGGGAAGTGCTGTCCGAACTTTGAAGGGACTTGTTGCATTGGGTTTGTGATCTAAGACTTGGATTTGAGCAAGACAATGCTATATGATGGATGGTTTCAGAGCCGTGGAGGTGAGTGACCTCAAACTATTTCTAAAATTATTTATGAACCATTTCTTGCATAATTTACTTTTGGAACTGTTTTCTTACATATCATGCGTGCTTGCATATCAGTGTCTTGTTATTATTGATTTTGCTTTCAATGATTGTTAAAACGAGTTTTCTAGGCGAGTGTGTACTTTATCGCACTCGACCTAAATAAATATGAAATTTTCAATGATTAATGATTAAATGCTACTTGCGCATGAATGTAAGCCTTTTGGGCTGAACTGGCCATTGCCCCTTGTTACCGGTCGTCTCGAGCCAGAAGCGGACTCGGTCGGGCGACTAGGAACTTGGGTGAACGTTTCGGTATACTCGAGTATTACCTTGTAGGTTGGTGGAGCCTGGCCAAAAGCTAGGGACGGGGTGAATGAATGCACGAATGAAACCAAATGCAATGAAATGACAGGAGAACGAACGTATCCTTTTCATGAATGTTACTATCGCTTTCCATTGTAAATGTTTCTTGAATTATTGATACTCCATATTGAAATGACATCATTGAAATGAACTATTGTTAAACAGATTTGATTACTGATTTTACTGGTTACTCGCTGAGTTTCTAGCTCACCCCAAAACTATTTTATTCCCCTCCACAGGGCTCAAGGCGAAGGAGTGGCTTGTAGTGTTTATTCATGGATTATCTCATGTGTGGCTTGAACTTGGATTTCCTTTTGTGTGATCATTCATATTGGGATTGTATTGAACGTTTAGAATTGATTGGATGTGTAATAGTCTAGTGTTGGACTTCCTCCTGTATAATAATTGTGATCAAGGATCAGAGTGGCGCAGTGGAAGCGTGGACGCTTCGCTGTTGATATGTAAAGTTTGGGAACCTTTGATGTATATTTGATATATATATCTTGAAATTCAATTGAGGACTTTAGTGAACGACTGAGTCCCGGCGAGAGGTGGGGCCGTGACAAAAATCAGTTCACAAGTGAGAGAAAATCAAGCCACAAGATGCCGCTTCTCCATTCCTCTCGGATAGACAGTCACAACAGGACAGTCGAATTTGTCGAATCACTACGGTTCACTCAGTTCGAACTAGCGGGTGATTTTTATACCGTTAGAAAGTTATGAATGTCTAGTTTCAAATGCCATAAACGGCACTTGATTTCAACTTTTGTACAAAGAGTTACGTTCAAACAAAGAGCTACTGTTCGGCTGCCCTGACTACCATTTTCCAGATTTCATCCATTTTCGAAAACCCTAGTTTTGAGCAACCAATTGAAACGATTTTTTGTAGACACTTTATATACACAATATACAACATATAACCATCAATTTCACAGCCAAACAAGCACTAAAATTTCGAATTAAAACAGAGCAACATGGACAGAAAATTTCGGCCTGCTTGCACTTCCATTTTTTCTTCTATTTCCCTCCACTTTCTAACCGTAATTCTCTCATATAACGCATAAACAACATCAACCAAGCAACAAATCCTCAAGGCAGCCACCTATAATCCACCTCAAGACTGCTAGCCTAGTGATTAAAGTAAAAAATGAAACACCTCAAGTCCGCTAGCATATTCCTTGCTTAGGGTTGTAAACCCATGCAAACTAAGCTTCATTCTTGAAGAAATTAGAAAGATTGAAGAAGGTGAAGGGTTACCTCTTGAACCCTTGAAGAAACCAGAAAATTTTCACCCAAAAACTCTCCAAGAAATTCCACAAGATGATGCTTTTCTCCAAACTAGAACTAATCTTCAAGTAGTATGTGATTTGGGTAAAGATTTGTGAGGGAAATGGAACAAGATTTGGAGCAAGATGAAGAAGCTTTCTTCCTTCCTTTTCCTTTGCTGTTTCGGCCGACCAAAGAAAGGAGAGAGGGAGTGGTTTGAGTTGTGTGAATCTTGTCTTGGAAGCTTGAAGAAATTGTGGCCAAAAACTTTGCAAAAGTCAACTATGAATAGGATTTGAATAGTGTTTCGTACTATCATTTTTATCTCTTGTTTGTTGCACTAGTGCACAAATCTTCAAATGTAATTCCTTTAACACTGTATTTACTTACTCTTATGAGTCTAGTATAACTTTCTCAAATCTCCACTTAGTCGTTCCTACGCGCAATACGTAAACTTTCAACTCGCTCGCGATAATGTGAAATTTACGAGCAATTCATGTAACGATAAGATAATTAACTAATACTAGCATAAATAATTATAAAAATAATTATTTTAAGAATAAAAAACATGAGTCCTCACAGTGGGTTAACCCCAAACTTTGCGACAATGGAAGAAAATTTTGTGCTATATTACAATCAAGAGTTGTGGAAAAAACAAAAAAGCTAAAGTATTTACAAAGGGCATTTTGGAAAAATTATTTTTGGGAAAAACAGAGAAGCTAAAATGAACCAGCAACATTGGCCATTCCAATTCCACCAAGGATATTTTGGAAAAATTATTTTTATCCATACCAAATTCATGGGTAATTTTGTCTATCCGACATTTAACTTTCGGCCATCAACTCCGTTACCAATTCAGTGCTTTGACTAGCATTCAAGGTGATAAAGTGCCAAAAAATTAACGTTAAGAGATAAAGTGAAATCGCTACAAACCTTATGAGAGTTTTCGTGATTTTTCCCGAGAATTAATACTCCTAAATTCATACAGGACAGCGGAAGGCCTCTCTGTATCATCAACCTGCGTTCAACAATACCAAAAAAAAAAAACAAAAAAGATATAGAGAGAGTTTATTATGCAGCATTTTATTAGTTTCATGACTTAGGCTTCCTTTGGATGGAGAGAAAAGGACAGAAAAGAAAGTGACCAGAGAGAAAGCCGTACCATTTCCTTCATTTGGGAGTTTTAATATGGACAGAAAAGAAGGGAAATGAACGGATAGGACCCCTTCCAATTGGTGAAAATTTTTCCGCCCAAAAATGGGAAGAAATGGACGGAAACTTGTTAGGCGGCAAAAGGTATTTTTAATATGACATTTTTGTCCCTTAAAAGCTGATACAAAAATTTATTATTCCCAATATATCCTAAAGTTCATTTGTAAAACCACCGATTCATTTTTTTCTCAGCTCTTACTTTCAATACTTCCAACTGGATTCACTTGGCTTTCTTCCGTTCAACACCCACAATTCAATAACAGGTATTTCTTTGACTCAATCTCTTCTTTCTTTCTTTCTTTGCTCAATCTTCTTTAGAAAATTATGGAAAAAGCATTTTTTTGTGTAGATTGTTATTGTTTATATTCTAAATTTTTTTATTCACTTTCTGTATAAAATTCTTGTCTGCGGGAAATCTTGATCTTTATATTATTGATTTGTGATTATATCTTGCATGGTTATGGTACATGTAAGTTTCGGTGGTGATACATGAATATGAAATTTAAATGCATACATTCTGTTTGTTTATTTGCCTGTGTAAGCTTCAAAGTGTAAAATGATAAACACAGAGTCCATAAACAATATGTTAGCCTCTTTTATTGTAATAATGCATGTTTCTTTGAAATGATTACAAAGATAGTAATACTAGAAGTATTGTTTTGAATGGAGGCTGATGTTCAAAAACAAAATTAGAGATCTCCTTATTCATCATCCCCAAGAGGTTTCATGCTTGTCCCTGCTCAAGTTACGATCCTGGGTATATAATAAGCCTTAAATTGCCTTGAAAACAGTCCAAAGTAAGGATTGGTAATAGTAAAGTTTAAAACTGCCGAAGCTTCTGCAAGTCTGGCCATGTAAACTTTGTCTTTAGGTAGGTACAAAAATTCGGAATTCAATTATCTCAAGAAGAATGCAACTTGCATGTAAAATTTTTTTTTTTAAAGTAATTTGTTAAATAGCCTGCCTGAAACCCGCTTGCGGGTTTCCCCCTTATGTAAAATGACTAAAAGCTGCTTTTCTGTTCTATTTATATCAAACACATACTCTCAAACCCTCACCTGAAGGGTGAGGATGAGAGGGGAGGTTTGCTGGGCATCCTAGGGCCCTCCGATGGGCATGTGCAACTCAACGCAGCTTGCATGTAAAAATTTTTTTTTTTTTAAGTAATTTGTTAAATAGCCTGAAACCCGCTTGCGGGTTTCCCCCTTTTTTTTTTTTAAAAATAAATTCTATGCTAAAATGACTTAAAACAAAAATAAAAGACTAAAAGTAAATAAAAACTAGCATGAAAAATAAAAATAACAGTAAATAAAAATACACTAAAAATTTGGTGTCTACAGTAGTTACTGAATAATCTGGAAACAGATTGAATGAAGACTCAGAAGAAACGGAAGCTGGTCTCTTATTATTAAAGAGTGAAGGCTAAAATAGGCATATCAGGTGAAAGTTTGTGGTGGAAATCTGTTTTTCGCATATGCACGCGCCTTTGCAGTTCGTTTAAGACACACGCCGAATATTTGACGATTTCCGTCCACTTTTCAGGTTAATTCAAACCACGGGGTATCGACTGGTATGATATTAAACCACAGGGGGTTTTTATGTATGATTGCTTAACCACAGGGGGCTTTTTTGTTGTTTACCCAAAATTTTATAAACATTAGGATGGATCAAGTGGTGAAGAAGTAAAGATTGAGATAATCGAATAATTACTGGTAAACTTGAGGCGATTTACATGCATGCAAGAGAATCGAAATCCAGCAAGAAATTTGTTGTATTATTCACCTTGTGGGAATGCATATGCAATTGTTTTAGAAATTTGTCTTGTCCAAATATTCTATTTATGGGAACAAAAAAGCTAATTTTTGGACTTTGATTTACAAATAGAAAGGGCAAATATGTAAAGTTGTGTTCTCATAAAATCCTTTCTTTCCATATCTCTCCAACTCTCAAACAAGAGAAAGATATTTCTTTTCTTTTCTTTCATTAAACTCCCAAACGAAATATGCATCTTTTTCCTTCTCTTCCTTTCTTTCGTAAGCTATCTTTTCTTTTCTTTTATCTTCCTTCATAAACTCCCAAACTAAGCCTTAGTCACATTTCGAGGCAAGTCAACTGTAAACTCTGAAGTACTATTTCCAACTCTGCTAGGTGGAAGAAATTCCCTTCTACTTTTCTTTTTTCTCCAAAAAAAATCTTCATCCCTCGAAAAATGGCTAACATCCCAGATGCTGCACTGGGATTCATCCTACAAAACCTGAAAGAATCGGTTCAATACAATGCTGAATTAATAGGTGGAGTGAAGGACAATGTTAAGGAGCTCTGTGAAGATCTTGAAACGTTGAGAGCCTTCATCAGGGAGTACACAGATAAGTACAGTGACAATGAGATCCTTGAAAAGTTAGCCAGTAAAATCAGGGGTGTGGTTTATCGAGCTGAGGATGCAATTGAAACATACATCTCTTGTGCTTCAGTGCAGAAATTGAGAAGGGCGATCAGCAAAGCTGCCCATTTTGTTGATTATATTTCAGACCTTCGAGCTGTGGGGAAAGAGATTGAGAAGGTCAGCAAAGATGTGCAGGAGATTTACCAAAACAGGGCAGCACTTGGATTTGCTGCTATGCAAATTGAGGAGATATCCAACAGACGTCAAAAGAAGAAAAAGGTAATAGATGAACCACTACTGGTTTTTTGCTTTGTGTCTACAATACTTGGATTCTTGTAAATTTGTATGCTCCTAAGCCATTAAGCATCATTTATGATCTGGTGTTATTAAGTGCTTAAGACTGATGACTTTTTTGCTTGATAGATCTAAAGGAGGAAAAATTGATTGGTAAATCAGTGGTTTAAATTTAGTAGAATTCAAGTGGAATTAAGTCAACTAGAATTATGGGATAGGTAATACTTTGATTTGATAAGGGGATATTTGATCCATTGTTATTTCCCATAAATACCAGATGATGATTCTGAGGAAAGTCAAAAAAAAAAAAAACAAAAAAGAAGGATATGAACGGAACTATATGGATAAAGATCTCAGTAACACATAACTTTTCAGTGATTTTTCATTAATTAACATCCTGAGCTGGATGAAATCCTACATAAGTCCTTTCTGTGTTCAAAGTTTATCTTTTGATTTTCAAGTGCTGACGTATCCCAGATATACCGCATGTCTTTGTAATGCCTAGGGTTTTTAAATTTGTTTGTAATCGTCCGGAAGTTTTTTTGTAGAGTAATTACTGTTTAGTGTTCTTAAGGTGTAAAAGAAATGGATTTTGAGCCAAACTCTCTAGTGTCATTGCATCGCAATTTCATTTCTAAAATATAGATTGTAAAGAAAAAGCTCAATGCAGCCATTGTCTAGTCCAATCTGTTTCTTGGTTCTACGTTGCAGTATGGTCATAAGTCATAACATTGTGAGTGGGATAAATATAGAGTGAGATGGATTGTGGTAAGTTACTCTTCAAGCCTTCTGTTAGGGTAAGCCCATTTGTATTGAATCAGACTCTTTTATCCATCACTGACGTGTTCTTTTCATACTTGTGTGGTCTAAAAAGCGGCCACTAAAAGAAACTTTTTACTTGCTCTATGCAGCCATTGTCTAGTCCAGTCTGTTTCTTGATTCTACGTTGCATTATGGTCATAAGTCATAACATTGTGAGTGGGATAAATATATAGTGAGATGGGTTGTGGTAAGTTACTCTTCAAGCCTTCTGTTAGGGTAAGCCCATTTGTATTGAATCAGACTCTTTTATCCATCACTGACGTGTTCTTTTCATACTTGCTTGGTCTAAAAAGCAGCCACTAAAAGAAACTTTTTACTTGCTCTATATAGTGGTCGCTAGAGAGGGAAAAAAAATTCACTTGGCAGGTATTCAAAAGCAGATTAGTAGTTACCACATTTCATTAATCACCCCTATGGAATGTCCTGTCTTTTGGTTTTGAATTTCCAAGTGTGATATATCTACCATTTAATTTACAGACTCCAGTGGTTGAGGAAGATAATGTGGTTGGTTTTGATGACGCGGCTAAAGAAGTAATTGAGCTTCTTACAGGAGAATCAGATGATCAATCGGATCAACTAGAAGTAATCTCAATCATTGGAATGCTTGGCCTTGGGAAGACGACACTAGCCAAAAAAGTTTTAAATGACCCTAAAATTGAGTATGAATTCTATACTCGTGCATTTGTGAATGTGTCTCAAGAATATGAAAGGAAGGAAATGTTCCTCAAAATTTTGGGTCAGTTTACTCAAATTACTGATCAAATGAATAAGATGTCCGATGAACAGTTGTGTAAAGAACTCCATGATCAATTGAAGACTCGAAAGTATCTGATTGTGATGGATGATGTGTGGACCAATGAAGCATGGGATCAGCTCAAGGGTGCTTTGCCCAACAATAATAAACGGAGTAGAGTTCTAATAACAAGCCGACACAAACCTGTAGCTGTTCATGCTAATCAAAGTATTGATCCTTATTTTTTGCGGTTTCTGTACCCAGAAGAGAGTCGAGAGTTATTGCGAAGAAAGGTTTTTGGAAACAATTGTTGCCCCTCAGAGTTGGAGGCTTATGAACTGCGCATTTTGCAGAAGTGTGATGGACTACCGTTAGCTATAGTGGTAGTTGCAGGTATACTTGTGAATCATCGAGATAGAACAGATTGGTGGAAGAAAGTAGCTGAAGATGTGAATGATTATGTTGCAAGAAAACAAGAGCAGAGTTATGATGTGATCAAGCTAAGTTACAATCACATGCCATATTATTTGAAGCCATGTTTTCTCTACCTTGGAGTCTTCCGTGAAGATTTTGAGATCCCGGTGTGGAAGTTGGTTCGGCTGTGGATCGCTGAAGGATTTATTCCACGGGATGGGTGTATGAGTCTGGAGGATATAGCGGAGGATTATTTGGAGGAATTGGTGGACAGAAATTTAGTAATGGTGGGGCACAGGAGGTTGACTGGTCAAATAAAAACATGTCGAATTCATGATACTTTGCGTGACTTCTGCAAGAAGGAAGCCACGAAAGAAAATCTTTTCCAAGAAATAAAAAGGTTTGATCAAGCCCCTTCTTTTTCTGCTGACCGTTCTTCTGATGGTTTTCGTCGCTTGTGTGTGAATGCATTTGTTGCTGATTATATTAAATCAAAACCATCTGGTGAATTTGTCCGATCATTTCTGAGCTTTGCCAAGGATGAAACCACTTTGCAACCCGAACATGTCTCATTGATCCCTAAAGCCTTCAAACTTCTTAGAGTTTTAGATGCTAGATCACTTATTTTAACCCGTTTTCCCACTGACTTGCTTTACCTGGTTCTTTTGAAATACATTGCTGTCTCTTGCAACTTCAAAATCCTTCCTGAGAAACTGTCAAATCTCTGGAACTTACAGACTCTCATAGTAGAAACATCATCTCGTACCCTTGAAATTAAAGCAGACATATGGAAGCTTCCACAACTAAGACATGTACACACTAATGCTTCCACAAGTCTGGTAGAATCTAAGAAAGAGCTCATTATTAATGCACACTTGAAAACCCTTTCTACAATTTCACCAGAAAGTTGCAGAGCAGAACTGTTTGTTAGGGCTCCCAAACTCAAGAAGTTGGGTGTATGTGGAAAACTAGTTAATGTCATACAGCCCACTGGTCAGTCTAGCTTGTTTGCCAACCTCTTCAAATTGGAAGACCTTGAAAATTTGAAGCTGTTGAATGATGATATTACTTTTAAGTTACATGCTCTTCCTCAAGAAAACATGTTTCCTAGGAAGCTAACCAGGTTGACTTTACTAAATACCTTGCTCGATTGGAAGCACATGTCCACATTGGGAAAGCTGGAGAAGCTTGAGGTGCTGAAGTTGAAAGATAATGCATTTCAAGGAGAGCTGTGGCGAACAGAAGGTGGTGGTTTTCGTAATCTTAAGGTTTTGCACATTGGCAGTACAAATTTAGTGATGTGGAAAGCTTTGGCTAGTCATTTTCCCATACTAAGAAGCCTGTTCCTCAGGCATTGCACTAAGCTTGAGGCTGTCCCATCTGGTCTTGGAGATATAGCTACCCTCCAAGAAATTGACCTCTACTGTACCAACTCTATGGTCGCTAAATCTGCAAGAAACATTCAAGTTTTGAAATTGAAGGTTCAAGCAAATGATAAGAACAAAAGAGGAGCTGCATTTAAACTCTCAGTTTATCCTCCAGATCAGTGATTCCAACACAAATAAGCTCATAATTGCTGCCTTAACAGGTTAGGAAAAAATTTTGCTTTCTATTCTAATTTCGCTCAAGGTTCTTTTCCCTTCAAAGTTCTATTCTACATGCATGGAGTAATTCAAAATATAGGAGCTAGACTATTTCAACAGCTAACAATTGCTACTTAATTGTTCTTCTTCCTTCTAATTTTTTTTAATTAATTTGCAGAATGTTTAACTTCTGTAAGAGGAAGGCCGTGGATCTACATTGCTGGTTGAAACATTGGGAAGCAGGACAGTTGAGTAGAAATTGTCTCAACTAGATCGTCTGGGACTAAGTTTTCAGCTGGAGAACTGAACTTCTGTATTGGGATTTTCTACTTGTCTCTTTCATGAGAGCCCAGGATTGTACTTCTTTTTTATTCTGGTACTCTTTCGGCAAATTTAACTAGCCTTTGTCTTGTATCTCCTCAATTTTTAAAAATTAAGTCTTCTTTTATTCTCTCCCTGTATTGATAGCTATCAATGTTACACCCTGACGGCAACAGTCATTCAATCAATAAGAAAACTTGCCTTCCAGCTAAACGCAAAAGATAAAAAGAAAAAAAAAGAAATCTGCATGTTTAAAACTTTTATCATTGGAGAAATTTCTGAAACAATTTATTCAAGAGCAGCACTTGAAAAATGAAATGAATATGAATGACTTGGATTTGCCTGGAGTCAAAGTTTTTGCCTTGGAGGAGGTAAGTATTTGAACGTATGCCTCTTACGTGAAGTCCATGTATCATCCTTAACAAGAGATTGCGAAGTCATCCATTTGAAGGCGTTTTCGCTAGTAGCTACAAACTTCATGCCTTTAAATTGGCTGAGTAAAATATTAGGATAAAAAGCATACATGCTAAAATTTTTTTTTCAAAAAATCCTATGACGTGAACATGGAAGCCATCCAAAATGTGATCTTCATTCTTAGGGTGTTAATGTTCATGGTTTTTCAAGTAAAGTTTCAAAACAAGGCGTTGCCGTGGATGGTGGTCGAAGAAAAATGTAGAAAAAGGAAGCAGAAGCAGATTCGCGACCCGATCCGCGAGGGACCAGGCTGCGGATGCACTTTTCCCTATTTTAAACATGAATTTCATTCTTCAAAAGTGAACTTTTGGTGATGATCGGCGTCATGACTGGGCTGGTTTTCGTCGAATCAGTTTTTGCTATTTTAGGTAATTTTTGTAATTTTTAGGTTATTTTCTATTTCCAAGTGTTCGTTTGAATCTTGTAAGTCTATTAAGGCATATCTAGCATATCTAAACACAAATATTAGTATTATTAGGGTTTAGATAGTTCTAGGGTTTGAGTCTTGTAGGTTATAAATAATCAACCTTATGCAACATTTTCGAAAGTTATGTTAGAAATGAATAAAATTTGAGAGTTTTCTCTTTCTTGTTCCTCGAGAACGTCGCTTCATACAAAGTGAGAATGTCTTCTTTGTTCAAGTATCAATCAAGGAATGCGCTTGATTGTGGTGTCTTCTACCCTTCTAACACGGCCTCGAACTGCCCTTGATCGTTTAGAATCCGCAAATTGTTCATAACCTGATCAAGATGGATCTTTCTGCTGCTAGATCGATTCGATTTCTTCTTGAGCAGTCCTTGGAGAATCGAGTTCGCATCAGTTGGTATCAGAGTTTTGGCTCTTAATCCAAGTTAATATCCTTTTTCTTTTTTTGTTTTCTTCTTTGTTCTTTGATCAAACCCTACCCAATTAAAAAAAATTTTCTGTTCATTGTTTTAGGGTTTGAATTTCATGTGATCACCTTTGTTGTCGTTTGTTCGATTCTTGTTTTTTGTTGAGTTATCTTTGTTTGTGCTTTAATTGAGTAAAAAAAAAAAAAGAAATACTGTTCATATTACTGTTCACCTGTCGTTATTGGTCACATACTATAGTGTATACTGTAGTAGTACTGTTTATCTGAAGTATTGTAGCAGTAATGTTCATCTGAAAAAAAAAAATTTCCATACCTTGTGTTGTCTCTTGTTGTTCTTGAGTATTATAGTCGGTTTACAGTTTTCTTAAAATTCTTGGATTGCATAGTTGGGTTTCTTGGAACTCTTGATTCAAAGTTTCCAAATCTTGACTTTTGAAAACCATAAGTTGATTTTCTTGAACATTGAATTTGCGACTATTTTTGTTTCTTGTGGTGGGCTGAATTAAAAAGGAGAAAAAAAAAAAAGAAAGAAGAGAAAAGAATTTGATCCGTGAAAAAAAAGGAACAAGACAAACAGATCATAGTCTTGAATTTGGAAATAAGAAAACAGTTTTGAATTGGAAACCAAAGTTGACTTGGGTTTTTTGCCTTTCTTAAAATTGCAATTTGCTTTTCAAAAGTGAATCCAAGAATCAATCAACCTAAACCTCCAAATTCCAGCCAAATACAATCGGGTAGAGTTTCTAAGTTTCCAAATTTCTGCCAAGTCATTGTTTTATTAATCCTAACCATTTGTTTCTTTTTTCTTGTCTAATTACGTCCAGCTTTTGAGTCGTTTTTAAGTTTACTTGAGTCACAGTCGATCTATTGTCTTCAATTCCTAACCATTGCCACTGTGTTGATTGAATTGTTGAGCCTTCTTGAACAATTGTGAGCAAATTCAATTTGTGTCAAGGATTGTGATCAAGGACTTGAAAGAGTGAAGAGACTATTAGAGTTTGCTTCCTTGAGTGTAAAGTGTAAATACAAGAGTGAATGTAAACATGTGAGAGAGTGAGGTGAGGAATTTTTCTTGCTTCATACTTTCTTGCAGGATAAAGCTTTACTCAATTTCGTTGCATGCCAAATCTCAATTTGAGGACAAATTGCTTTCAAGTGGAGGGGAATGATGTGAGCATGGAAGCCATCCAAAATGTGATCTTCGTTCTTAGGGTGTCAATGTTCATGATTTTTCAAGTAAAGCTTTAACACAAGGCGTTGGCGTGGACTGTGATCGGAAAAAAAACATGAAAAAAGGAAGTAGAAGCAGGTTTGCTGTGAGGCCCCGAAAATTAGGTTCTTATCTTTTATTTTGTTTTTCTTACTTGCCTTGAATTTGTAGTTGCTTTGATGATTGAGGTGTGTTCTTAACCCTATTACTTTATTTACCTTGGTGCATGTTTAATTTGATACATGTTAAATTTTATAGTGCATGATACTAGTGTGATCGATTAGTGAGGTGCGTGCGATAAATTTGGAGGATTAGAGGGAGTTTTACGCAAAAGAAATTATATAACAAGAAGTGTTAAGAGTTAATTAGAGGGGCATTAGATATGTTAGTGATTAGAGACAAATAGAGAGGCAAAAAGATAGACAATACATCTTTTCTTGATATTTGTCAATTAGCCAACCAAGCTTGACCAACTAAGTTTGACTAAGACCATGCTTTCTTCTTCTTATCTTGACCAAACCTTTTTATTTTCATCATTTTCTTCTTCTTGCACACATCATGGACGAAATTTTGAGAGAGGAAAGGGAGAGAAAACACAAAAAAAAAAATAAAAAATTCAGCCTTTATCTCTTATTCAAATCATGAAGAATCCAACGAAAAATCCTAATCTACTCCGATCAATCTTGAGATAAGCTTGGAGAGAAGATTTTGGTGAAGTTTTAGAAGAAGAAAATCTTTCATCCCTCTTGATTTGCTTGTCATCTTTGGGTTTGGAGGTAAAGAGTTGAATTTGGCTAGAAACCTTAGTTTTCTTTTCTTATCTTATTTGAGATTTGATGTTATAGAAACTAAAGAAAGCATGTTTGTGGCAATTTCATGGTTTTGCTAGGGTTTGTATGTATATGTGATTATGATGTATTTCTTGTTGAAATTTTGGCTTATATGTATTTATTGTTATGTTGGTGATGAAACCTTATGGATTTGTTAGGTAGGTTTGGTTGACAAATTAGGAAATTAATTGGAGGAATGTTTGAAAAACCATTGGAGAAAATTCTGCTTGCTGGCCGAAATTTAGGGCTAGAATTGCAGCCTTGATTTCTAAATTTTCATGATGATTTTAAGATCAATTTTGCTCAAAATACTCTATAATATGTTAAGCTATAAGTATGTGCTAGATTTAAACCAAAATCATGAGTTTTAAGTGGTAAGAATACAATTTCTTTCACTGTTTTCATGGCTGGAATTCTGCTCAAAGCTGACCGAGAGAGAGTGTGACTTTATATAGCTTTTTTCTTGGTTTTGTGTGATGCGTATTACTGCCCTAAACACATGATTAGATAGTTACCCTGGTATGAGTAGTGAATTGGAGTGGAAAATGAAAGGTTTTAAAAGGTGAACTACCTTATTTTTCTTCATTGTTTTGCTGCTGGAAATTTCCGCAGGAAGCTCTGCATAACTTTGGAAAATTAGTTATAACTTTATGTAGAAAAATCAGAATTGAGTTTCGTTTATTGCGTTTGAAACTAGATTCAGAGGGATTTCTACCGTGAAAATTTCAGAATTTTTCTCAATTCCTATGAATATCTGTGATTTTCCAAAGTTGACTAAATTTTCACACCTGTTCTGTTTTTCTACCGGATAAAGCAGCAACTTGAGACTATAATTTGACTGATTTTTGGACAGAATCTTACAAATGTAACTTCGGGAAAACCGTAATCCTTTGAGCCAATTTTCCAAAGGTATAAAGTCACTACAACAAAAATGGCCTTTTCTGACATGTCTATAAGGACACTTACTGGTTTATGTCATTATAGTATTTCTATTATGACACTTATTATCAACTTAATAATATATGCTCTAATTTTTTTTATTTTATCTAATATAAAAATAATAATGTATCTTTAGGCTCTCTATCATAACACTTGTGAAAATGTGAGATACATCAAGAAAAATTAAAACACAAAACGACGTAGTTTTATTTTGGCGGAAGATTCTTTGCCAAAACACTTAAGTGAAATCTCAAAACTTCATTTTGCCTCCTCGTGAAATTTTGCTTCTTCTTATCTCTCTCACAAACTCTCTCTCTCTCTCTCGGCAAACTCTCTCTTAAAACTCTTGGCCAAAATTTTGCTTTCCCCGCAAAATTTTCTTACCAATTTATGCCCTCCGCCTCTCTCGGCCACTCTTCTGCCCTCTGCCTTATTGAATAATGCAGAAGCAAGGGGAAGCCCTGGCCGATCTCCCCAACATTTCTAATATCCAAACTGGTGTCCGACGAAAATTAGGGCTTTGAGTCTGAGAGAGACCTTAGATTTAGGGCGGTATTCGCAGCATCTGCACTTATTCTTTCTTGGATTTCAGCGATCAGAGGCAAATGTCGCCTCCTCCTGGACTCTACTTCGGCACTAGCACTTTCGCCTTGGTAAACCATCCGCTAATTTTTCTCTAATTTTTTGAAAATTTCATTTTGTTTACTTTTGTCTGATTTTGAGTTCTTTTTGGGTAATTATTTTGTGTCAGTTGGTGATTTGGGGGTTGAGGGTGGATGTTGGGGGTTGAGGGTTTTGGGAAGGAGAAGGTAAAGAAGGTAGAGGAGGTGATGTGGTTGTGGAAGGGAGTGAAGAGGTGGAGGTGGTGGCGGTGATGGGTGGTGGAAGAGCGGTGGACGATGAGACGGTGGAAGCTGTGGTTGTTGGCATAGGAGGGGAGGATGATGGTGGTGGTTGCTGCAGAAGTTCCGGTGGTTGAGGAGTGGATGCCGGTGGTGTTGGCATCTGAAAAAAGATTCCAAAGTAGAAGGTAGTATTGATGCTGTAAAAGATTCCAAAGTGCACATGACTAAGACAACGTCGGTCCTTAGTGGTAGTTTGTTAATGTTATCCTGATGAGTGACGAGAAGCCATTGGGAAGTCTGCATCTATATTATGTACTCCTAACATCTAGCAGCGGACAAGGTATTTTTCTATTCGTGTCAGCGATAATCTATAGGCTTAAAAGAAGAATTAAAGCCAATATATGAAAGGTCTTCCTACAATGATGATGCATGACAATGACATGATCACGAATTAAATTTGTTATCAAATCGAAGTGGATAAGAAATGTAGGGAAAGAATGTTGCAATTGAGACAATGTTTGACAGAGAGAAGGCATTAAAATAAAGAAAGAGATAGGCCTCTGTTATCAAGGCAAGGACTCTTTTGTAGTCTTGTTAAGTGGCTATTTGTACAAGTGTTACTAAGGTATTGGTAGGCTCTTGGATATTTTTCCTTTAGTTATGGAAGGGGTAGTTATCAAAACCTGCTTCGATCATTTTGTGACAGCTTCAATTCAACTGATTGCTGCTACCATTGGAACTCTTTAATTTAATTTATTAGCCAGCCAAAGTTAGGAGTTGGCTAATAAATCGGTTGTAAGTTTAGTTATGTGTTTGGTATGCACAAAAGTCCACTGCTGAAATCACAGCAGACGGAGACAGAGACAGAGAGAGAGAGGATTATACATATACATATATCTTTCTTGCGTATAATGTAAGTTTAATAATACCTAAAGGATGATCAAACCTAAAGCTGAAGGAGTTGTTAGAAACCTTAAAGAGAGATTTCTGAAATTATCTCTAAAATGGAAGATAAACTAACCGTGTTGGATTTGTCAAGAAAGCATGAGAATTGATTTCGACGTCAAATTGCAATATTTGAGCGATATACTCTATTTGTTTTCATATGTTAGTCATGAATTATAATTAATTACTTGCAGTCAGTCCCTTAAATGTTAGATCAAAACCAAAAAAATATGTGATGTTTTCTGATAGGGAAACATTTTGTAATGTGTGATGTTTTCTGCATCAGGTGAGGAAGGTGGATATGCTTGAAGAAGTCACTGTTATCTGGTCTGAGAAGGTTAAGGACGAATTGGTGTTGGATACCAATGACGTTGAGCTTGTTTCCCGATCTGCTTCCCTGATAAACCAAGTAAGAGACACTCTGTGCCATATTTATGATATTTGAATCTACAAGTTTTGTTCCTTGTCACTTGTCTTTAAAATGTAGTTCATCTGGCCGAATAGCTAATATACAACCTTTTCTTATTGTGGACAGAAATGCCATGTGTAGAACAAAGATATCCGGAAGTTCCTTGATGGTATCTATGTCAGTGAGAAAGGGCAAATAGCCGAGGAGGAGTGAGAGTTAGTGGCCTACATTTCTTGATCGTTTTCTTGGATTGATTCTCTTTTATCATATCAAGATGCTTGTGGGGATTTCTTAGAGATGACTTCTATTTTGAACTTAAAATAGAAGTCATGTTTTTTGGAGTATATATGCTTGCTTTTAGTGGTCTACTTTAGTGTTTTCTTATCTGTATTTAGAATGTATCAACAGTGTTTTCAACCACTTGCTTGACGATAGCCCATTGCCTGCTAACAATTTAGTTCATCAGTGCTTGTTGCAACCTTTTCCGGTACACACTCACTAAATGGAAAAGGATCTACAGGAGGTGGAAAGCTGAGTCGAAATGGTGAAGTAGAGAAGGGGCTGTTGACGCTAATTTCCTCAGATGCTCCTGGACTTCAGGTGTTGTAACCTATATTTGGACTTTTTTTTTTTTAATGATTAGTAGGTAGGTTGTAACAATATATACTAATTTCCTGGATTCCTTTTTAACTGCTTATACATTTTTTCTACATTTCAACTAGTTCATTTTTGGGATTGTAATGCTTCAACACTTTGTTTTTCTTGATTAATTATCCACCAGTTCTTTCCTATTATTTCCAGGTTTGTGACCCCAATGGCCGCTGGTACCTGGCTGATAGTGGCTTTGTTCTTGGGGACCTTTTATTTCTCACAGGCAAGGCTCTCATCCATGCTACAGCTGGTCTAAGGCCTGCGGTTTCACATCGTTCTAGTGGCGGAAGGTAGATATTGGTGCTTAAGTGTAATTTGATAGTTGCCCAAGAATGTCATAGGTTGAAGAAATTTCTCAACTGATCAGTACACTTTGCCCTGCAGGACATCTCTCGTCTTTAGTCTCATGCCACAAGGCAATGCAATACGTGATTGTTCACCAATTGCAGCAGCTGGTCATGTCATTCCTCAGAGTTATGTGCCAATCTCTGCAACCCAGTTTATGGATGCTATAATAGTACTTGTTATGTGCCAATCTTTGTAATCCAGTTTATGGGTGCTATAATAGTACTTGTTATGTGCCAATCTCTGTAACCCAGTTATGTGCCAATCTCTGTAACCCAGTTTCGATTAGCTATGTTAGTACTTGTTACTGACTTTTAGTTCAATAAATGATAGTTGAGCATTAGCTTTTGCTTTTGCCTTTAAATTACGACAATATTCTATTCTTTGGGATAATTTTACAAGTCCTTTGGGTATCTGATTGACGGAATGTATAGCAGGAAGCACAATCAGGTTGCTTCTTTATTTAAAAAAAAAATCCGGGCAGTTAAAAGTGTCAGCATAGCTCAACAACTTCGACAATATTCTGATACTTTCCATTGTTAAGAAAATGGATTTTTGTTGGCAGATGAGATGCTATAATAGCATAGTTTTCCTAACACCTTGAATAGTACGAACCTATCCCCATATTGGAAAGGACAACACTTGTCCGAGGTGTGAGGAAAAGTAAAGTGTCAGCTTAGATTATCTTTACTGACACTTTTAAATGCCATTAAAGGTCATTTTTGTTGTAGTGAGTTTATAAATTTTGGACTTAAGAAGCTTGAGATATGATTTTTCAAATAGCATTGCGCAAAACTAGAGAAAATTCTATTCTTCGAAAGTTGTTCCTGCTTTCATTTCCAACTTCAAGTTGGAGTTGTAGAACCATTTTAACCTTGGTTTTATGATTGGAGTTGAGATAACTTGGTTGGTTTGGAAGTGTTTTCCTTTGAATATGGTAGCTTGGAGTAAGGGATCTCATGGCACTTTACATACTTGATTTTAGAACTTGAAGATGTCGCCGAAAGTGCTCATGAGGCAAACACTTAAGCATGTTGCCGTGGTGAGTGTTCCCATTGCATGTTTCGTGCTCATTACTGCTAGAAATTGCTAGACACTTGATTTGTCATCTCATAGGCAAGTGTGTACTTTATTGCACTTGACCTAACTCGACTAAACTTTTGATATCTTGTTCGTGCATGTACCAACAAATTTGATTTCCAAGTAACCTGTATTTGGACTTGAAATACTTGAAATGCTTGAAAACATGATATGTTGAGCTTACTTGTGACTTGATCCTGTCTAGGCGAGTGTGCTCTTATGTACACTCAATCTCTGTGAATTTGAATTACTTGATCTTGCATGTATATGTGTGTACGAATGTAGGCCGGCTGTATTTTTCTTACAGAGGTTGAATTGGACCCTTAGACCCTTATCCGAGACGTCGGGTAAGTTGGAACTTGGGTTACTCATGCGTATGCGTGAATATAAGTCGGTAATGGTTGAACTGAGCGCTCGTTAGACCTCTTGTTTGAGACCAGCCTTAGAGCGGTTGGATAAGTTGGGCAACCTTGGGTAAAGGAAGAATTTCCTAATACTGTTTATTCTGACTGGAACTCTAATCTGAACACTGTGAAATCTTTGATACGGAGCGTTAAGTAAGAACTAACGGCTCCAATCAATAACTGCGTAAGCGTTGGATAACAACCAATGACTTTACTCGTGAATTCTTGAATACTTGGGGCTTTAAGTCATATCATGAATACTTGATTCTTGAATACCTAGGGCCATAAGCCCAACCCCATGGCTAGTTGGTCAAATTGAGCCGGTAAAGGGTTTGGTCGATGAGATTGACGAACCATGGGTACTTTTGGTGTTCAGGGCCGGTAGGGGGATGATCGATGGACGGAGATTGACATTTAGTGGTGATTTACGGATATTATAATTTCTTGGTTGACGGAGAGTCAACGAACCTCAAACAAGCAGTTGTGGAACCTACTCCTGAGAGCAGCCTATATCCTTTTGACATAAATGTGTTCTTTACCGTATATTAATGCATGATCTATTTGGTTACCTGATTACTAAACCATATGTCACGGTCTGTTTGAGTATGACTTGTTTTCCGATATCCTGTGAATAGTATCATGTATGCGAGTTTACTTGTCTGTTTTCTTGGAACGTCACTGGGCTTTTAGCTCATTCTATGAATTTGTTTTCCTTACAGGGATGAGAACATGAGAGGTTGAATTGGGGAAGGCATAGACCTTGTCTAAATTTTGTTAGTTGCTCACGTGAGCACTCCTTAGAATTTCTAGCTTGCTTGCGTGGTTTTGATTTTGTGAATTCGACTCCGTGGCTGTATTCATAGATTGTACGGGCATTTGAGATCCATAACTGTACACATTGGAGGTTGTATTTGTTATCGCCTTTATTATTGGTATTATTGTTCTAAAATTTCATAGCGCGTGACCGAGTCCTGGCGAGAGTTGGACAGGTGGTCCACCAAACCCTTGGGTATGCCCTAGAGGGAGGTGGGGCTGCCACATTTGCGACCCGATCCGCGAGGGACCAGGCTGCGGATCCACTTTCCCCTGTTTTAAATATGAATTTCATTCTTCAAAAGTGAACTTCTGTGAGGACCCGAAATTTTGTGTAAATTTCATGCTTTCATTTTAATTTTTATATACCTTATTATTGATAAATTTAAGTGTTTAATTGTTTTTACCACTTGAGAAATGAATAATAGAATTCGTAGTGTGAGTGCTCAAAAATTTATATCTAATTGCATACATTACCATTAGAAATTTTGAATGTACAATTTTGTTGGATTATCGACTACTTGGAGTGTTTAATTGATTGCTTTATACTTAAGTGTATTAGAATATTTTAAATTCATGCATGATTCACATTAATGGAAATTTAATACGAAGTAGACAAGAAACTAGTGGGGTAATAGCGAGATGGAATTAAAGTGCAAGGTTTAAAATTTTATTTGTTCATGCATTTGACACTTGGCATTAGTTGGACATTTGTCCAACTACTAAACCAAGCTTACACCAATTCATTTGTCTCTTGTCATGCAAAACAACTCTTAACCGAGAGAGAGAGTGTGTGACGCCCCCACTTCTCCCAAGGGCGAACCCAAGGGTATCCGCGGAACGCCTGCCTAGCTCTCGCCAGGACTCGAGACAAATCAATTCAAACTTAACAATATATAACAATTTATACCAGTCTAATAAGGAAAATTCGCTTCCAAAATCGAATATCCAAGTCTTGTACCACGTGTTCAAAATACATCCGTTATCCAATTCTTACGTCAGGATCCAAAAGATACATCAATTTCCAAATATATACAATAGCCAAAATGTCTAGCCAATTACAATTGAACCCTAATACAAAAGTACATCCAAAGGGTTCCAACGAGTTTCACTCCATCCATTCCTGTTAAGGAAAACAAATCTACGGGGTGAGCGAAACGCTCGTGAGGCCAAGAAAACACACATGCAAGCACGTTGTCCAAATAACAATCCCAATATTCAAGTAATTTACAGTTCGAGCGAGAAAAAAAAATAAACAGAAACAATTCAAGGATATAGGAGCTCTCAGGAGCTATTTTCCTCTTGCTTCGCCACGGCTCGATCCGATACCCCCTCGTGATGACACTCCGTTATCCTGGTGGGTATTTTATCCGTAGAAACTTCACTTATTACTTCCTCCGACCAACATTCCACCCTCTCGGATCCGAAACCAAACACGCACGAAAAAAAAAAGGCGATACTCGTCGAGTATGCCACACGAGATCTCAGGAGATCAAGTTTTGATTTTTGAACACGCACGAAAAGGGCGATACTCCACGAGTATGCCGAACAAGATCTCAAAAGATCAAGTTGTGGTTTGTTACTCTCTTGGTTTATCAAGCTTCTCGACCAAGCCCATGCCGGCTCGAGTTGCAAGATTGGTTAAGAGAATTGGGCGTCCCCATAAGTCGAGGAGGTTCACTCCACCCGACAACAAGACACGCACGACATACACGACATGCATGGCAACACGACACGCACACGAAAACGGGTATATTTTAGTCGACGAGATTCACTCAATCGACTTTGAAAACCAAGTTAATACAAGTAAAGTTCAAGTAAAGGAGAGCGAGTGCGATAAAGTACACACTCGTCTCATCAAGTGATATTCACGTATATAAGCAGGTAAATCAAGTAAACACGACAAGTCATGCACTTGACACTCACCAATTCAAAAGTAATTGAGCGAGAAAATCTTTAGTTGTCCCCTCCGGGATTCTTTTCAAGACTCGCTTGAGCACCTGAACCAATTAACAAGTATTTTTCACTCACAATCACGTATTAATCAAGAAAGGAGTTACGCTTATTTGGACTAGTCAATACCTCAAACCAAGAACCTTAGCCACTCAAAATAAAGGTTCAAAAGTGAGGTTTTATTAACACAAGAGAAACTGATTTCCTTCATGAAATCAAGTTTAAAGCGATCAATTATCATCAAGAAGGAGTAACAAGTTTTCAAATTTTCATTTTCTAAGAAATCAGTAAATTTCAGCTTTGCGCGTCAAATTTAGAAAAATCAGATCCTGCACTCAGTAGGTCCAAAATTATAAAACTTGGTACCGTTGGAAACCTCTTAGAAAGTACTAAAAGTTCTTAAAAGACACTTTTCCATGAATCTAAGTGGAAGGTATTCAAAAATGGGCATGAAATTGCTGTTCCAGAACATTCAGAATTAAGCCGGGGTTGGTTTTTCGCTAACTTTGGAAATTCGGAAAAATTCACTCGTTGCAAACTAGCCCTTGAAATTTATAAATCAATTAGAGGTGTAAGTAAGGTTTAGGGCAGAACAAACGGATTGAAAATTGGAGTTTCGAGCACCGAGATACGGTAGCTCAAAGTTAGGAAAATTCAAGTCTGGTGAACAATTTCCAGATTTGAGTTTTCAAAATTGGAACCTTAGCTAAGAGTCAAAACGAACTTGGATTGGTATAAAATTTTGCAATATGTTACTCCTATATGAAAGGCATCTCTCTATCAAATTTAAGGGAAAAATACCTTCGGAAAGATAGTTAATTAATCATCCAATGTTCAGGAAAATTTCTAAAGCAACCTGTCTTTTGACTTCATTTCCCAATTCAAATCGTTTAATCAAGAAAGCTATCCAACCATGGTTCATTTGTGAAATAAAGGTCTAAGATACATCCATGATACCGTTGGTAAGTGTTTAGCATCAAGAACTTCAATTAATAAAATCATTCCCAAGTTTTGCCCCAAATCAGTCCAAATACTACATTTTTCCAAAACAGGGCAGTCCTCTTGTTTTAGTCACAACTCAATCAATTTAACTCGGAATGAGGCATGGTTTATGGCGTTAGAAAATACATTCACGGGACTAAAAGTTCACAGAAGGAAATGTTCTGAAATTCGGCAAGCAACCAGCTCAAAATTGAGCCTCAAGTTGCTGCCTCAACAAGCCATTCCAGCAAATCCGAGAGACAGGACAGCTAACTTAAAACGTTTGGTTCGGATCACTCACAAAGAATCAGAACGTGCATTTTATCTCAAATTAAAGCTAGGAATGTCTAGTTTCAAACGCCACTGACGGCACTTGATTTCGACACCCGAGGACAGAGTTATGGCCAAACTACTACCACTGGTCAGATCATACGCGAATCAGTTTTTCCAGATTGCTAGTTTCGAACAAAAATTTCATTTGCCCAACCAAACCTCATTATTTTTCAATGAAATTTTCCACACCTCTAATACATCATATAGGCATCCAATTCAAGCCATTAGTTCATTAAAAACTGGCCTTAAAATGGCCGAATAAAACAGGGGTAGAATCGGAAGTTTTTGCTTCTTACACCCAATGAAGTTCCTACTAATTACCCACCACTAATGCATCATTATAATCACTAAACCAACAATATAATCACCATCAATCATCAAATCAACAACAACAACCCAAGTGTGGGAATTCCAAGAGCCCACAATCACATTTTTACACCATAATCAAGTAACTAAGTGCATGCATGAGTTAAATCTTGCCATATAATCTCTAAAAGATAAGAATCCATGGGTTGATCATTACCTACTCCTTTGGTTTGCAAGATCAGAATTTTCGGCCCTCTTAAAGTTCCAAGAAACCGTGAAAGCTCCCCTCTTCCTTAGCTAGATATAATCTCCAAGGGGTTTGCTAAGTGGTCTCCAAGTTTGGTGTGATTTGGATGAATTTTGGTGCATGAATTGAAGATGAAAAATGAAGAACAATGGAGAGCTCTTCTCCTTTCTTGTTGCACGGCCAAGTGAAGTGAGGAGAGAAGGAGTGTTGGTTCAATTGTGGCTTCCTAAGAAAGATTCATTGTGTGGTGCAAAATGCATCTCAAAGTCAACTTGAAATAGTGCAATTAGGATGCGTTTGGACTCGATTTTTCTCGTGCGTTTGGTTCACTAGTGCACTAAACCTCCAAGGCATATATATTCTTGTAAATATTATTCACTCTTAATTGTCCCGGAATAAGGGTCTAAAGTCCCTCAATTGAAGTCGCGCGCGTGAAAACGCGTACCGTCAAATTTAACGCTATAACGCGAAACTTTCGGAAAATTCTTATAACGATTACACTACTAACTATCACTTGAATATTTATTCATAAGATTACCTATTTTAGGACCATAGTACAAGTCTCCAATATTCCAAGCTTATTGTGCTACTACGCGGATAAAATCTCCAAGTACTATTCACTATTTTTACGAAACGCGCTCTAGGGAATTAATTTTCGAAACGAATCATTTTAAAAATATAACGAAGTTATATTACCATGTATTTAGGTCTAATAAGACTAGAAAATATTCCTTGGAAATAAAATCCAATTAAATAATTTATTAAGCCATAAATTAGGCATAAAATAATAGTTTTTTTTTTTTTTTTTTTTGCGAGTCCTCACATCCTCTCCCCCTTAAGAGAATTTCGTCCTCGAAATTCACACTTAGGATAACAGTCATACCCCTTAATAGTCACACTTATCAGGTCAAACAATAACTTACCTTCTGCAACCCATTTCACAATTTCTACTCACCCAATTAGTAGTCAAACTTTGATTCTATCTCATGAATCTAGGATTTTTTAAAAGTGTGCGTCGTACTATAGTCACTTAGAACCTTAATTAAACAATAGAAAGCAAAAATTATACCTTCAATGACCTTAACGGGATTGGAAACCTGTTGATAGCCTAATGCATAAACCCTAGCTGGTGCTTTAGATCGACTTCCTCCAGCACTAGACTGCTTTGCGGTTGACTTTTCAAGCCTTTGAGTACTACCTCCTTCATTCGGTATACTTGGACAGTTCGCGATCTGATGCTCAGTGCTGCCACAATACAAACACTTTCCCATTTTCTTCCAGCACTCATTCTCTGTATGGTTAGGCTTGCGACAATAACCACAAATAACTTGAGGAGCCACAGGCTGACCACTTGGAGGAGTCTCCCTCGGTTGATCCCTTCCATTGTGGCCTCCTCTTGATTGAGTCTTTTTTTGTGTACCAGATGTCTCTACTCCTCCCGTTCCTTTTTCCTTTTTAGAAGGTGGGGCACCCTTATCTGCTTGTCCAAGAGGATGACTAGGAGTGCCCCTTTTCTTGGCATGAAAATCCTTAACTTGCAGCCTTGCACTTTCGACTCTCTGCGCCTTCTCTAGGGCTTCAGTGAAAGTAGAGATTTGGGCCACTGCTAACCCCTCTTGAATCTCCACGTTAAGTCCTTGTACAAATCGCCTTATCCTTCTCCTCTCAGTGGCTACCAATTCTGGGGCGTATCTAGAAAGTCTAGTAAATTTTCCTTCATACTCAGCCACACTAGACGCCCCCTGCTTCACTTTTATGAATTCGTCCTCCCGTTTCTCTTGAACTAAGGGCGGGAGAAACTTCTCATTAAATTCTCCTAAAAGATTTTCCCAAGTCCAAGGGGTTTGTACTCTTTCCCATTTTCCCCTTATCATATCCCACCAAGCACGTGCTGCACCCTCAAACTGAAAGACAGCAAAAGTTACTCGTCTCTCCTCCGCATAATCTAGGGCTGCGAAAATATTAGTCATTCTTTCTAGCCAATTCTCCGCTACCTCAGGATCAGGCTCACCAATGAACTTAGGCGGGTTGAACTTTAAGAATCTCTCTAAGGCTCTATCTTCCCCTCTATCCTGGCCCCCAGGTTGGTTAACTGGCACTGGTTCCTGTCTCTCAGCTAATCGTTCTAGGATGTCAGTCATCCTATTAATGACAGTAGTCATTTGGTTAACCTCCATATTTTCTTGTCCTTGGGTCGGTCTAGTGGCCGATCCTTGTTCATCCCCTTGAGGTTGGGTTTGTCCAGTCCTTCGCCCACGGCCTCGACCCCTTCTTAGCCCTTCCATAACCTAAGTATGCCTAGTGCAAGAAATAAATCAAATACGCGAGAAAATACTTGAAACAAGGGCCAATTGCGAAAACATTGAAAATAATAATAATTTACATTCATTAACATGTCACAATCCATACAATTAGCAAGTCAGGGGAAAATCACAAAAATATAGTACACAGGTGCCACAAAAGTACTTTTACTCACAGAAGACTAAAGTCAAACAAGTGCCCCAAAAGTAGGCCATACAGTCATGCAAAATACAATGGCCTCAACACTTAGCATCACCCCTAACAATTCTAACTATATCAGTCAAAAGGGTCTAGTTTTTTTTTTTTTTCTCGTTCATTTCCCATAATGGAGATCTCAAGTCCAATACAAGAATCCTCCGGGCTCTGACCTTTGCCATCAGAATTTATCTCAAATCCACTTATGATTTTTATTCACACTATAATATACGAGACTATATCTCTTTCGAAGTCACAAGTATTCTCTCAGAAAAAGTATTTAGTACTCAAGTACAAGAATCCAGAACTAAGAGAATTTACAACTCAGGCCGTACGCTCCCAAGTACAAATTTACAAAGTTTAAGATCCCTACCTGACGTACATATCTATCTACCTCAAATAGCATGATAAAGGTTTTACACTTACCACTTTCATAGTTCACAACTTACGCACAAGAAGAGTACTTAGTCTTTTATACATATTCACATAATTGGGACCATATCACGTCTTGGCCCAAGCTCACTCCGTGCAGAGGCCACGCGAAGTTACTCTGATTTTTTTTTTTTCCTACAAGTAGTCACTTAACATTCAAACCAGTCCCACAGTCCGGTATCCTAAACTTTTAAGCCTAGGATACACTACAAAGATCTAAAGCCTAAGCTCTGATACCAACTGTGACGCCCCCACTTCTCCCAAGGGCGAACCCAAGGGTATCCGCGGAACGCCTGCCTAGCTCTCGCCAGGACTCGAGACAAATCAATTCAAACTTAACAATATATAACAATTTATACCAGTCTAATAAGGAAAATTCGCTTCCAAAATCGAATATCCAAGTCTTGTACCACGTGTTCAAAATACATCCGTTATCCAATTCTTACGTCAGGATCCAAAAGATACATCAATTCCCAAATATATACAATAGCCAAAATGTCTAGCCAATTACAATTGAACCCTAATACAAAAGTACATCCAAAGGGTTCCAACGAGTTTCACTCCATCCATTCCTGTTAAGGAAAACAAATCTACGGGGTGAGCGAAACGCTCGTGAGGCCAAGAAAACACACATGCAAGCACGTTGTCCAAATAACAATCCCAATATTCAAGTAATTTACAGTTCGAGCGAGAAAAAAAAATAAACAGAAACAATTCAAGGATATAGGAGCTCTCAGGAGCTATTTTCCTCTTGCTTCGCCACGGCTCGATCCGATACCCCCTCGTGATGACACTCCGTTATCCTGGTGGGTATTTTATCCGTAGAAACTTCACTTATTACTTCCTCCGACCAACATTCCACCCTCTCGGATCCGAAACCAAACACGCACGAAAAAAAAAAGGCGATACTCGTCGAGTATGCCACACGAGATCTCAGGAGATCAAGTTTTGATTTTTGAACACGCACGAAAAGGGCGATACTCCACGAGTATGCCGAACAAGATCTCAAAAGATCAAGTTGTGGTTTGTTACTCTCTTGGTTTATCAAGCTTCTCGACCAAGCCCATGCCGGCTCGAGTTGCAAGATTGGTTAAGAGAATTGGGCGTCCCCATAAGTCGAGGAGGTTCACTCCACCCGACAACAAGACACGCACGACATACACGACATGCATGGCAACACGACACGCACACGAAAACGGGTATATTTTAGTCGACGAGATTCACTCAATCGACTTTGAAAACCAAGTTAATACAAGTAAAGTTCAAGTAAAGGAGAGCGAGTGCGATAAAGTACACACTCGTCTCATCAAGTGATATTCACGTATATAAGCAGGTAAATCAAGTAAACACGACAAGTCATGCACTTGACACTCACCAATTCAAAAGTAATTGAGCGAGAAAATCTTTAGTTGTCCCCTCCGGGATTCTTTTCAAGACTCGCTTGAGCACCTGAAGCAATTAACAAGTATTTTTCACTCACAATCACGTATTAATCAAGAAAGGAGTTACGCTTATTTGGACTAGTCAATACCTCAAACCAAGAACCTTAGCCACTCAAAATAAAGGTTCAAAAGTGAGGTTTTATTAACACAAGAGAAACTGATTTCCTTCATGAAATCAAGTTTAAAGCGATCAATTATCATCAAGAAGGAGTAACAAGTTTTCAAATTTTCATTTTCTAAGAAATCAGTAAATTTCAGCTTTGCGCGTCAAATTTAGAAAAATCAGATCCTGCACTCAGTAGGTCCAAAATTATAAAACTTGGTACCGTTGGAAACCTCTTAGAAAGTACTAAAAGTTCTTAAAAGACACTTTTCCATGAATCTAAGTGGAAGGTATTCAAAAATGGGCATGAAATTGCTGTTCCAGAACATTCAGAATTAAGCCGGGGTTGGTTTTTCGCTAACTTTGGAAATTCGGAAAAATTCACTCGTTGCAAACTAGCCCTTGAAATTTATAAATCAATTAGAGGTGTAAGTAAGGTTTAGGTCAGAACAAACGGATTGAAAATTGGAGTTTCGAGCACCGAGATACGGTAGCTCAAAGTTAGGAAAATTCAAGTCTGGTGAACAATTTCCAGATTTGAGTTTTCAAAATTGGAACCTTAGCTAAGAGTCAAAACGAACTTGGATTGGTATAAAATTTTGCAATATGTTACTCCTATATGAAAGGCATCTCTCTATCAAATTTAAGGGAAAAATACCTTCGGAAAGATAGTTAATTAATCATCCAATGTTCAGGAAAATTTCTAAAGCAACCTGTCTTTTGACTTCATTTCCCAATTCAAATCGTTTAATCAAGAAAGCTATCCAACCATGGTTCATTTGTGAAATAAAGGTCTAAGATACATCCATGATACCGTTGGTAAGTGTTTAGCATCAAGAACTTCAATTAATAAAATCATTCCCAAGTTTTGCCCCAAATCAGTCCAAATACTACGTTTTTCCAAAACAGGGCAGTCCTCTTGTTTTAGTCACAACTCAATCAATTTAACTCGGAATGAGGCATGGTTTATGGCGTTAGAAAATACATTCACGGGACTAAAAGTTCACAGAAGGAAATGTTCTGAAATTCGGCAAGCAACCAGCTCAAAATTGAGCCTCAAGTTGCTGCCTCAACAAGCCATTCCAGCAAATCCGAGAGACAGGACAGCTAACTTAAAACGTTTGGTTCGGATCACTCACAAAGAATCAGAACGTGCATTTTATCTCAAATTAAAGCTAGGAATGTCTAGTTTCAAACGCCACTGACGGCACTTGATTTCGACACCCGAGGACAGAGTTATGGCCAAAATACTACCACTGGTCAGATCATACGCGAATCAGTTTTTCCAGATTGCTAGTTTCGAACAAAAATTTCATTTGCCCAACCAAACCTCATTATTTTTCAATGAAATTTTCCACACCTCTAATACATCATATAGGCATCCAATTCAAGCCATTAGTTCATTAAAAACTGGCCTTAAAATGGCCGAATAAAACAGGGGTAGAATCGGAAGTTTTTGCTTCTTACACCCAATGAAGTTCCTACTAATTACCCACCACTAATGCATCATTATAATCACTAAACCAACAATATAATCACCATCAATCATCAAATCAACAACAACAACCCAAGTGTGGGAATTCCAAGAGCCCACAATCACATTTTTACACCATAATCAAGTAACTAAGTGCATGCATGAGTTAAATCTTGCCATATAATCTCTAAAAGATAAGAATCCATGGGTTGATCATTACCTACTCCTTTGGTTTGCAAGATCAGAATTTTCGGCCCTCTTAAAGTTCCAAGAAACCGTGAAAGCTCCCCTCTTCCTTAGCTAGATATAATCTCCAAGGGGTTTGCTAAGTGGTCTCCAAGTTTGGTGTGATTTGGATGAATTTTGGTGCATGAATTGAAGATGAAAAATGAAGAACAATGGAGAGCTCTTCTCCTTTCTTGTTGCACGGCCAAGTGAAGTGAGGAGAGAAGGAGTGTTGGTTCAATTGTGGCTTCCTAAGAAAGATTCATTGTGTGGTGCAAAATGCATCTCAAAGTCAACTTGAAATAGTGCAATTAGGATGCGTTTGGACTCGATTTTTCTCGTGCGTTTGGTTCACTAGTGCACTAAACCTCCAAGGCATATATATTCTTGTAAATATTATTCACTCTTAATTGTCCCGGAATAAGGGTCTAAAGTCCCTCAATCGAAGTCGCGCGCGTGAAAACGCGTACCGTCAAATTTAACGCTATAACGCGAAACTTTCGGAAAATTCTTATAACGATTACACTACTAACTATCACTTGAATATTTATTCATAAGATTACCTATTTTAGGACCATAGTACAAGTCTCCAATATTCCAAGCTTATTGTGCTACTACGCGGATAAAATCTCCAAGTACTATTCACTATTTTTACGAAACGCGCTCTAGGGAATTAATTTTCGAAACGAATCATTTTAAAAATATAACGAAGTTATATTACCATGTATTTAGGTCTAATAAGACTAGAAAATATTCCTTGGAAATAAAATCCAATTAAATAATTTATTAAGCCATAAATTAGGCATAAAATAATAGTTTTTTTTTTTTTTTTTTGCGAGTCCTCACATCCTCTCCCCCTTAAGAGAATTTCGTCCTCGAAATTCACACTTAGGATAACAGTCATACCCCTTAATAGTCACACTTATCAGGTCAAACAATAACTTACCTTCTGCAACCCATTTCACAATTTCTACTCACCCAATTAGTAGTCAAACTTTGATTCTATCTCATGAATCTAGGATTTTTTAAAAGTGTGCGTCGTACTATAGTCACTTAGAACCTTAATTAAACAATAGAAAGCAAAAATTATACCTTCAATGACCTTAACGGGATTGGAAACCTGTTGATAGCCTAATGCATAAACCCTAGCTGGTGCTTTAGATCGACTTCCTCCAGCACTAGACTGCTTTGCGGTTGACTTTTCAAGCCTTTGAGTACTACCTCCTTCATTCGGTATACTTGGACAGTTCGCGATCTGATGCTCAGTGCTGCCACAATACAAACACTTTCCCATTTTCTTCCAGCACTCATTCTCTGTATGGTTAGGCTTGCGACAATAACCACAAATAACTTGAGGAGCCACAGGCTGACCACTTGGAGGAGTCTCCCTCGGTTGATCCCTTCCATTGTGGCCTCCTCTTGATTGAGTCTTTTTTTGTGTACCAGATGTCTCTACTCCTCCCGTTCCTTTTTCCTTTTTAGAAGGTGGGGCACCCTTATCTGCTTGTCCAAGAGGATGACTAGGAGTGCCCCTTTTCTTGGCATGAAAATCCTTAACTTGCAGCCTTGCACTTTCGACTCTCTGCGCCTTCTCTAGGGCTTCAGTGAAAGTAGAGATTTGGGCCACTGCTAACCCCTCTTGAATCTCCACGTTAAGTCCTTGTACAAATCGCCTTATCCTTCTCCTCTCAGTGGCTACCAATTCTGGGGCGTATCTAGAAAGTCTAGTAAATTTTCCTTCATACTCAGCCACACTAGACGCCCCCTGCTTCACTTTTATGAATTCGTCCTCCCGTTTCTCTTGAACTAAGGGCGGGAGAAACTTCTCATTAAATTCTCCTAAAAGATTTTCCCAAGTCCAAGGGGTTTGTACTCTTTCCCATTTTCCCCTTATCATATCCCACCAAGCACGTGCTGCACCCTCAAACTGAAAGACAGCAAAAGTTACTCGTCTCTCCTCCGCATAATCTAGGGCTGCGAAAATATTAGTCATTCTTTCTAGCCAATTCTCCGCTACCTCAGGATCAGGCTCACCAATGAACTTAGGCGGGTTGAACTTTAAGAATCTCTCTAAGGCTCTATCTTCCCCTCTATCCTGGCCCCCAGGTTGGTTAACTGGCACTGGTTCCTGTCTCTCAGCTAATCGTTCTAGGATGTCAGTCATCCTATTAATGACAGTAGTCATTTGGTTAACCTCCATATTTTCTTGTCCTTGGGTCGGTCTAGTGGCCGATCCTTGTTCATCCCCTTGAGGTTGGGTTTGTCCAGTCCTTCGCCCACGGCCTCGACCCCTTCTTAGCCCTTCCATAACCTAAGTATGCCTAGTGCAAGAAATAAATCAAATACGCGAGAAAATACTTGAAACAAGGGCCAATTGCGAAAACATTGAAAATAATAATAATTTACATTCATTAACATGTCACAATCCATACAATTAGCAAGTCAGGGGAAAATCACAAAAATATAGTACACAGGTGCCACAAAAGTACTTTTACTCACAGAAGACTAAAGTCAAACAAGTGCCCCAAAAGTAGGCCATACAGTCATGCAAAATACAATGGCCTCAACACTTAGCATCACCCCTAACAATTCTAACTATATCAGTCAAAAGGGTCTAGTTTTTTTTTTTTTTTCTCGTTCATTTCCCATAATGGAGATCTCAAGTCCAATACAAGAATCCTCCGGGCTCTGACCTTTGCCATCAGAATTTATCTCAAATCCACTTATGATTTTTATTCACACTATAATATACGAGACTATATCTCTTTCGAAGTCACAAGTATTCTCTCAGAAAAAGTATTTAGTACTCAAGTACAAGAATCCAGAACTAAGAGAATTTACAACTCAGGCCGTACGCTCCCAAGTACAAATTTACAAAGTTTAAGATCCCTACCTGACGTACATATCTATCTACCTCAAATAGCATGATAAAGGTTTTACACTTACCACTTTCATAGTTCACAACTTACGCACAAGAAGAGTACTTAGTCTTTTATACATATTCACATAATTGGGACCATATCACGTCTTGGCCCAAGCTCACTCCGTGCAGAGGCCACGCGAAGTTACTCTGATTTTTTTTTTTTCCTACAAGTAGTCACTTAACATTCAAACCAGTCCCACAGTCCGGTATCCTAAACTTTTAAGCCTAGGATACACTACAAAGATCTAAAGCCTAAGCTCTGATACCAACTGTGACGCCCCCACTTCTCCCAAGGGCGAACCCAAGGGTATCCGCGGAACGCCTGCCTAGCTCTCGCCAGGACTCGAGACAAATCAATTCAAACTTAACAATATATAACAATTTATACCAGTCTAATAAGGAAAATTCGCTTCCAAAATCGAATATCCAAGTCTTGTACCACGTGTTCAAAATACATCCGTTATCCAATTCTTACGTCAGGATCCAAAAGATACATCAATTTCCAAATATATACAATAGCCAAAATGTCTAGCCAATTACAATTGAACCCTAATACAAAAGTACATCCAAAGGGTTCCAACGAGTTTCACTCCATCCATTCCTGTTAAGGAAAACAAATCTACGGGGTGAGCGAAACGCTCGTGAGGCCAAGAAAACACACATGCAAGCACGTTGTCCAAATAACAATCCCAATATTCAAGTAATTTACAGTTCGAGCGAGAAAAAAAAATAAACAGAAACAATTCAAGGATATAGGAGCTCTCAGGAGCTATTTTCCTCTTGCTTCGCCACGGCTCGATCCGATACCCCCTCGTGATGACACTCCGTTATCCTGGTGGGTATTTTATCCGTAGAAACTTCACTTATTACTTCCTCCGACCAACATTCCACCCTCTCGGATCCGAAACCAAACACGCACGAAAAAAAAAAGGCGATACTCGTCGAGTATGCCACACGAGATCTCAGGAGATCAAGTTTTGATTTTTGAACACGCACGAAAAGGGCGATACTCCACGAGTATGCCGAACAAGATCTCAAAAGATCAAGTTGTGGTTTGTTACTCTCTTGGTTTATCAAGCTTCTCGACCAAGCCCATGCCGGCTCGAGTTGCAAGATTGGTTAAGAGAATTGGGCGTCCCCATAAGTCGAGGAGGTTCACTCCACCCGACAACAAGACACGCACGACATACACGACATGCATGGCAACACGACACGCACACGAAAACGGGTATATTTTAGTCGACGAGATTCACTCAATCGACTTTGAAAACCAAGTTAATACAAGTAAAGTTCAAGTAAAGGAGAGCGAGTGCGATAAAGTACACACTCGTCTCATCAAGTGATATTCACGTATATAAGCAGGTAAATCAAGTAAACACGACAAGTCATGCACTTGACACTCACCAATTCAAAAGTAATTGAGCGAGAAAATCTTTAGTTGTCCCCTCCGGGATTCTTTTCAAGACTCGCTTGAGCACCTGAACCAATTAACAAGTATTTTTCACTCACAATCACGTATTAATCAAGAAAGGAGTTACGCTTATTTGGACTAGTCAATACCTCAAACCAAGAACCTTAGCCACTCAAAATAAAGGTTCAAAAGTGAGGTTTTATTAACACAAGAGAAACTGATTTCCTTCATGAAATCAAGTTTAAAGCGATCAATTATCATCAAGAAGGAGTAACAAGTTTTCAAATTTTCATTTTCTAAGAAATCAGTAAATTTCAGCTTTGCGCGTCAAATTTAGAAAAATCAGATCCTGCACTCAGTAGGTCCAAAATTATAAAACTTGGTACCGTTGGAAACCTCTTAGAAAGTACTAAAAGTTCTTAAAAGACACTTTTCCATGAATCTAAGTGGAAGGTATTCAAAAATGGGCATGAAATTGCTGTTCCAGAACATTCAGAATTAAGCCGGGGTTGGTTTTTCGCTAACTTTGGAAATTCGGAAAAATTCACTCGTTGCAAACTAGCCCTTGAAATTTATAAATCAATTAGAGGTGTAAGTAAGGTTTAGGTCAGAACAAACGGATTGAAAATTGGAGTTTCGAGCACCGAGATACGGTAGCTCAAAGTTAGGAAAATTCAAGTCTGGTGAACAATTTCCAGATTTGAGTTTTCAAAATTGGAACCTTAGCTAAGAGTCAAAACGAACTTGGATTGGTATAAAATTTTGCAATATGTTACTCCTATATGAAAGGCATCTCTCTATCAAATTTAAGGGAAAAATACCTTCGGAAAGATAGTTAATTAATCATCCAATGTTCAGGAAAATTTCTAAAGCAACCTGTCTTTTGACTTCATTTCCCAATTCAAATCGTTTAATCAAGAAAGCTATCCAACCATGGTTCATTTGTGAAATAAAGGTCTAAGATACATCCATGATACCGTTGGTAAGTGTTTAGCATCAAGAACTTCAATTAATAAAATCATTCCCAAGTTTTGCCCCAAATCAGTCCAAATACTACATTTTTCCAAAACAGGGCAGTCCTCTTGTTTTAGTCACAACTCAATCAATTTAACTCGGAATGAGGCATGGTTTATGGCGTTAGAAAATACATTCACGGGACTAAAAGTTCACAGAAGGAAATGTTCTGAAATTCGGCAAGCAACCAGCTCAAAATTGAGCCTCAAGTTGCTGCCTCAACAAGCCATTCCAGCAAATCCGAGAGACAGGACAGCTAACTTAAAACGTTTGGTTCGGATCACTCACAAAGAATCAGAACGTGCATTTTATCTCAAATTAAAGCTAGGAATGTCTAGTTTCAAACGCCACTGACGGCACTTGATTTCGACACCCGAGGACAGAGTTATGGCCAAACTACTACCACTGGTCAGATCATACGCGAATCAGTTTTTCCAGATTGCTAGTTTCGAACAAAAATTTCATTTGCCCAACCAAACCTCATTATTTTTCAATGAAATTTTCCACACCTCTAATACATCATATAGGCATCCAATTCAAGCCATTAGTTCATTAAAAACTGGCCTTAAAATGGCCGAATAAAACAGGGGTAGAATCGGAAGTTTTTGCTTCTTACACCCAATGAAGTTCCTACTAATTACCCACCACTAATGCATCATTATAATCACTAAACCAACAATATAATCACCATCAATCATCAAATCAACAACAACAACCCAAGTGTGGGAATTCCAAGAGCCCACAATCACATTTTTACACCATAATCAAGTAACTAAGTGCATGCATGAGTTAAATCTTGCCATATAATCTCTAAAAGATAAGAATCCATGGGTTGATCATTACCTACTCCTTTGGTTTGCAAGATCAGAATTTTCGGCCCTCTTAAAGTTCCAAGAAACCGTGAAAGCTCCCCTCTTCCTTAGCTAGATATAATCTCCAAGGGGTTTGCTAAGTGGTCTCCAAGTTTGGTGTGATTTGGATGAATTTTGGTGCATGAATTGAAGATGAAAAATGAAGAACAATGGAGAGCTCTTCTCCTTTCTTGTTGCACGGCCAAGTGAAGTGAGGAGAGAAGGAGTGTTGGTTCAATTGTGGCTTCCTAAGAAAGATTCATTGTGTGGTGCAAAATGCATCTCAAAGTCAACTTGAAATAGTGCAATTAGGATGCGTTTGGACTCGATTTTTCTCGTGCGTTTGGTTCACTAGTGCACTAAACCTCCAAGGCATATATATTCTTGTAAATATTATTCACTCTTAATTGTCCCGGAATAAGGGTCTAAAGTCCCTCAATCGAAGTCGCGCGCGTGAAAACGCGTACCGTCAAATTTAACGCTATAACGCGAAACTTTCGGAAAATTCTTATAACGATTACACTACTAACTATCACTTGAATATTTATTCATAAGATTACCTATTTTAGGACCATAGTACAAGTCTCCAATATTCCAAGCTTATTGTGCTACTACGCGGATAAAATCTCCAAGTACTATTCACTATTTTTACGAAACGCGCTCTAGGGAATTAATTTTCGAAACGAATCATTTTAAAAATATAACGAAGTTATATTACCATGTATTTAGGTCTAATAAGACTAGAAAATATTCCTTGGAAATAAAATCCAATTAAATAATTTATTAAGCCATAAATTAGGCATAAAATAATAGTTTTTTTTTTTTTTTTTTTGCGAGTCCTCACAGAGAGAGAGAGAGAGAGCAAACATTTCTGGTTCCTTATTTCTCCAGCTTGCAACCGAGAGAGTGAGGGAGAGAATTAGACTCATTTTCTCTTTTCACTACACCACACAAGACAGAGTTGATAGTTAGGACGAGATTTCAGTTTCTTGGTGTTCAAACTAGCTGCGTTGAGGGGAGAAAGTAGACAAAACCTGGTGTGATTTCCTTGAGGAGCTGAGAGGGAGAGGAAGTAAAACTGTCTACATTTTTCCAGCTTTTATTTGTGAGGAAAAGGGAGATAAAATTTCTATAATGCCCCTCATTCTTCTAATACCCATGATTACTCATGTTGCATGTTGGATTTTACCTAAGAAAAGTGAGTTTTGCTAAAGAAAAACCCTGTTTAAAGACTGATCACTTGCTGGAAATTTTCTATTTTGGCTGAGAGAAGGAGAGCTAGTTTTGCAGCTTGTCCTTTGAAATTTTTGAAGGAATTTTTACTAGGAGTTCATTTTATATGCCTATTCTCTTGTTTTACATGAGATATAGTATGTTTTACCTTTGAATCTAGAGGAATGTTGGCAACTTGGATAAGAATTTTGAAAGAAATTGCAGGAGAATTCTGATAGGCTGGCCAAGTAAGGAATGTGGAATTTTTCCAGTTTGCTCCATGAATTTTGACTACAAAATTTCATATTGTGGTTCAATACACTTTATAACACATTAATCTTAACATGCATGTTACATTTGAAGTTTAAAAAGGTGGATTTTATGGCTGAAATGTTGGTACATGCTCACTGCTTTGCTGGAATTTTTCCAAGCTCTTGACCAATTGCATAAAGCTGGAACTTTCAGCTTTCACCTTAAACTTTGAGTGAATTTTTGCTAAGATTTCATGTTTTATATCATGACAACTATTTATATAGAATCTGGTATGTTTTATATGGTTGAAATAATAGTTGCATGCTCATTAATTTTTGCTGAAAATTCGGTTAATGGGGCTGGATTGACTAAATTACATGGCTGTTAGCTTCTCTGATGGAATGTAGCTGTGATTCTTGTTTATAAAACAGAGATTCTTGGAAAGTTTTGCTAGATTTTCGAAGCTGCATGTTTTCATTTCAGTGTTTATGTGATTGCATCTCGGATTTGGTTAACAACTTGGTAGATTGAATAAAAATCTTGGAAGATGCATGGCTGGAATTTCAGTTTTGAAACCCAAATGACTGGTTGTGTTCTCCCAAACTTATCTATCAACTTGTGAACTAAAGTTTATGGAAATATTGGTTAAAATTATCCAATGGCACTCTGTTTTGCTCTATATATTTTGCCTACCTTGATTTGAGAAGAAATATCGAGTCTTTGGGGAAGAAATTTGGAGCTAGTTGGGCTTACAAGACTGTTTGGGCTGTTTGGGATTGTTGAAGAGTTCAAGCTGTTTTCTGGAAATTTTTGGGGATTTTAATCAAACTTTGAACTAAGAACAACCTATTAAGTATAATGGTAAAACGTAGGTTGGATTTAAGGAGACTTGAACAAAGAAATGGTGAACTTTGGACTGAAAACATGAAGCATGTCCTACTAAAAATCTATTTTGAACAATCCTAACTTAGTACTTAGGGATAATGCTACAGTGCTGATTGTTACCATAACTTGTGAATATTTTACATTAAAATACTAGTACAACCGGTTAATAGTAGTCCCCACATCCAAAATTGGTATATTTAGCGACAATTGCACAACTATTTATTCAGGTTTCCAATATTGAAAGTAACATCAAGTGGTAATATGGTAATTTTGGTAATAAAATTGGTAAGTTATACGTGTGATATGAAATTTACTCTTTAAATACCGAATGTTACCACTTCTCCAACGAAACTTCCTACTTTATAATCGTAAGTTTAATTCAAATAATACTAAGTTTTGGAGAAAAATGGTAAGTTTTACAAATAAAATGGTAAATAGGTGAATTGTTTAAACTTACTACTTTATTTCACAAACTTACCATTTAACTTTAAAAAGTTACAACAATTATAATTAGTAAGTTTAATTGAAATAATGGTAAGTTTTTGCTAAAAAATGGTAAGTTTTACAAATAAAATGGTAAATTGGTGAATTGTCCAAACTTACTATTTTATTTCACGAAACCAGGCGCAATTCTTACATTCGGGTAAAACCAGGACAACAAGGGTAATTTCAACTTTTCTCATTCCACGCTACTCCGATTGACCTGAAATTTTGTAGACACCTCTAAAATGTCATTCCCTACAACTTTCATGTTTTAAGCCAAGGCCAATTCGGCCTCTAACTAGGAGCTATAAATTCGAGCAGAATGTATTCATCATAACCCTAACTTTCCAAAATTTCTTCCAAAACAGAAATTGGTTGCAATTAACCACTTTTCCCACCTCCTAGAGTCATTATATACCATTTCCAATCATCATAGATAGCCACACAATCATGCTCATATTAAAACAGCAAAATCCCCAAAAATAATAAAACTTCATCACTTCAACCACAAATCAAGAAATAATCCATAAACTTGCATCTCATACTCCCACTAATCATGATTTAAGCATCAATTAAGGGAGGAGGGTGGTTCTTCACAACTCACCTTAGAAACAAGAGAGAGGGGGCAATAGGTCCTCTTAGCTTTCCAAATAACTCCACAAATCAACTCACAAACACTAAGTGAAGAGGTTTTATGGAGAGATTGCAAGATTAAATGGTTAGATTGTTGAACTTGAGCAAGATTGAAGCCAAAAATTGAAGAGTTTTCTTTCTTTTCTTGCCTTGAAGAAGTCGGCCAAGAGGAAGACAAAAATGAGGAATTTTGGTGAATTTTTAGTTATTTAAGTCAATTGGTAAGACATGGAATAGTAGTCAAATGGTCCACCCAATAGCCAAGTGACACTTGTCACTTAATTTATTGCTTGCCTAACTTTTATCTCTCTCATACCAATCCACTTAGCATCCTCTACTTATCTCTTAACACCCGATAAATTAATTCCAGTATCCAAAACTTAACCTAGTTGGCCGAATTTTTCCAAACTTTTCGCACTAGTGGGTCCCACGTCCGGTATATGCTCTTAATTTCTCAAAAACTATCCGATACTAGAAAAATCATCCAAAAACTATATTTACTCATAAAAATTATTTTTCCAATTTCTCACATCAATAAAATATGGAAAAACGTGCAATTAAAAAAAAATAAAACCGAGTACTTTAAAACAAATTTATAGGCTCTCACACTTATACTTTTCGGGGCGTCACAAATAGAAAGTTTGTGCATTAAAAAGGTAACTTACATGGATGACTAAAACTTACTACTTTATTGTCCAAACTCACCATTTTACTTGAAAAACTTACATACAGCTAAATTAATAAGTTTAATATTAAAAAGGTCAGTAGTAAGTTTTGTTAGATAAATGGCAAATTTGGCTAATAAAAAGGTAATTTTTGAAATTTACTTTTTTATTGCACAAACTTGTTGTTTTACTTGAAAACCTTACATACAACTAAACTAGTAAGTTTAATCAAAATAATAGTAAGTTTTGTAAGATAATTCGAAGTTTTGCTAATAAAAATGTAACTTTTGAAATTTGCTACTTTGTTGGATAAATTTACTAATTTTTGTCAGAAACTTACCTATTGCTAAAGTGAATAAGTTTGACAAAAAATATAGTAAAATTCATTACATAAATAATCAGATTCAATATTAAAAAAGTAAATTTGTTAAGTATTTAAAACTTACTATTTTTACAAGACAACCTTATCGATTTAGTTGGAAACGTTACATGTACCTTTGGATGCATTATTTAATTCACCAAAAAAAGGGACGCAAAAAGCTGTAAACTGTCACAAAAGGAAAGAAAACCGGATGTTCAGGTCAACTGCTATTATTTTATATTAAGTCACCTAACGATATCGGTACCACAACACTATCCAGTACTTAGATTCTAGGTTTTAATTTTGAATTTCTAAGGTGGGAATGAACCAAAACTGATCAAATAGGTTACCTTATAAAATTTTTACTTATAAAATTCATCCAAAATCTAGAATGAAATCAAGAAAATTCATAAGATTTCTAAACTGCCAAATTCTAGAAAACTTACTAACTTTGAACCTTGATTTTTAAAATGATCTTTAGAACCTAAATCCCAACTTTTATTGCCATATAACCACCTTACCTTACCTTACTTTGATAAAATATGGAATTTTAGGGTTTCAAAGATTAAAGTTACCTAGACTTTAAACCTTTGATGTACTAGAGTAAGATAAGTACTCAGATCACCTTAAAACTCCCTATATATATAGATCCTCGAACAATAAAGCTTGGAGACAGACAAACAAGTCAATTCTTACAACAAAAATCCATATATATATATATATACACACACACACATTTAAACTTCACGGATTATATGTACACATATATATGCTTTAGTCAAAATAATCATGTGAGCCTTAACTTCACCATTTGGGGAAAATAATAAGTAGACTAATAAGTTTATAAATATCTCACGAGCGGATGGTGAACCGAAAGGGGGTTCGAGCACCAAAGAGTAATTTCAAACTACATGGTGAGTGTTTTATATTTGTTTGTAATAATTGAATACTTGATGAATGATAAATGTTATGTGTCTAGTAGATTGATATTTGTTGGATTATTGATGTCTGAATTGTTTAGAATGAAAATTAAAAATTGCTACTATTTTACTGAAAAGTGTATGCATACTTTATTGCATTTGGCTTAAGTGAATTTTGGAAATGATAAATGCTTAATTGTTACTGGAATTGTGCATGAATGTAAGCCAAATGTGTACTTTATCACATCAGCTAAATTGGGACCAAACCCCATCGACGGTCAGCCATTCGAGCCAGCAACAGGCTTGATCGAATAGGTCGATAGTTCTTGAACGCTACTTATTGGTATACTCAAGTATTACCCCCTTACTGAGGCATCTATTGGAGTGACGAAGTGATTAATGATTGTAGGGGATTGTTTATTGTTCAGGAGGATATAGGAGCAGATTGGTGGAATGTGAAGTGATTGCAGGAAGTTGTGCAATGAATTACTAAACAAAGCTAAGTACTATGTTTGGAAACAGACGAGAGCCACCTCTAGAGTCCGTATTAGTACCGTATCCTTGAATATTGATTATGCTATTTGTTAAGAATTGTTTCACAAATTTTTCTATTATTAACTGGTTTGTTATTCCTGTTATATTTCTGAAAGTGTGAAATCGTATGTTTAAAGTTACCTATTTTGTATAACCTTACTAGGTTTTGCTCAATCCGTTAGTTTATTTTCCTTACAAGAGGGAAAGACGGGAGTGAGAAGTAGCTAGGAGTTAAGTCAAGACCCAAAATATTACTTGGAAGATTTCTTTTGTACCTAAATGTTACCGTTGTTTTGATTTTACCTTCAAGGGATATATATACATGTAGTAAATGGTTTTAATTTTTTTGTTTGGGATGTATTTAAGTAAGATGGACTATTGATGGTTTTGGTTAATGAAATGTTATCTTTCAAGTTAATATAAGTGAATGAGTCCTGACAAGAATTAGGCAAGCGATCTGCTAAACCCCTTGGTTCACCTTGGGGTGTGGTGGGATCGTCACAACTTCTAGTGATGACTGGTTATCATCCCGGGCAGATTTTCATCGAATCAGTTTTTTTTCTATTTCTAGGCAATTTTTGTAATTTTTCGGTTATTTTCTATTTCAAAGTGTTCGTTTGAGTCTTGTAAATCTATTAAGGCATATCTAGCGTATTTAGACACAAATATTAGTATTATTAGTGTAACGACCCCACCTCCCCCTAGGGCATACCCTAAGATTTAGCGGACCATCTATCCAACTCTCATCAGGACTCACTTACTAACATTAACTTGGGAGATAACATTAACTCCAAAGTAAGCATGAAACTCCTCAATCAAACATTACAAACCATCAAGTTTTCCAAAACATCCATATTTATGTGCACAACTAAATGGATCGACATACAAATTGTTCAATCAATTCACTAAATACAAATATGATGGCAATTATTTAAAGCGAACATTGCAACTTTCGAACTCACCATTCTTCAGATCCACAATTCCAACCCCTGTTAAGGAAAACAAGCTAAAGAGATGAGCATAACCTAGTGAAGTCCCAAGAAAACATGCAGTCAAATTGGCAAGTTAACAATCACATATATCAAAATCTTAAAACAAAGAACAACTACAAGCAAAGTCATTAAAAGTTCACATATTCAAATAAACAATTTAACATAGTAAGAAAAGGATACGAGTGCTAATATAGTAGCTCCTGCTAGGTTCTAGGCGGAACACTTAGTCCTGTTCAGAATTCAAGTGTAGATTCGACTGATACGATAGCTCTTGCCAGATTCCAGGCATAGCACTCAGTCCCGTTCAGTATTTCACTTGCAACTAAAAGGATACAGTTGGCTCTTGCAAGCCAATTCAACAGCAACGTTTTCCGAGTTCATTGACACTCCGTCAACATTTGAAATTCAATAATAAACAATGTCTGTAGATCACCGCTTAATGCCAGTCTCCGTCCACTGATCATCCCCCTTTACTGGACCCGAACGCCAATATGTAACAAGAGGGGTAATACTCGAGTATACTGAATCAAGTAACAAGAAACACGACCTATGGTTTGTCAATTTTCTCGATCAATCCCTTGTTGACTCGATTCAACTAACTAGCTGATGGGGTGGAATCCCAAGTACATAGTATAGTCGATAAGATAACATCTCCAACGGACTTTCAAGTCATGTACATATATATTCGTTCACATATAAATAGGATAACAAGAGCTCAATCAAGTTAGGTCGAGTGCGATAAAGTACACACTCGCCTATTCAATATTAAGTCAGGCGAGCTTATCAAGTCAAGAGTAGTCAAGCAATCAATCATTTCAAGATAGCAGTTCAAGTATTCACAATCTCATGAAAATCACACGTCAATCAAGCAACAAGTCCTAACATGCAGTTAAAACACTCACCGACTTATCACAATCTTTACACTTCAATTCCTAGGCCACTCTTGAACCCTGTGATCATATATAGTAGAGCATGCAAAAAGTAATAAGGCATCAAAATTTCATCAAGACCAAAGGTCAAAAGCGACTGAACTTGAGTTCTTAAACCACTACTCAAGCTGTCAAATTTTCAGCACACATAACTCGTATTTCCCCTCGAAATTCACAAGGTTTTCTTGTTCACATCAAGTGGAAAACCACGTACATGATAATTCAATGACTCAAGCATATTATGGAGCAAAAACATGTCGATTATAGTTAAGATTTTTACAAAAATGGGACAAGGCTCTTGGCAAGAAAATAGAAAAACCTCAGCTTTAGTGTTTCCTCCAAAAATTAGGTCTTCTAGCTTTTAACTCAACACATACCTCATGCATGTTTAGCTAAAAGAGGTAAATGATACATGAAGTGAGTTCTGACCAAAATCAGTAAAATGTTGCAGTTAAAGCTGCAAATTTTCAGGTTTACCCCATCAGCCTTCAAGCATCAACATAAATAGAAATTTCTATCAGTGTTTCTTCAAAATCCAACACTAAATCTCACTTAGATTCAAGTAAAACACTACATGTATGCCGTAGAAATAGAGATAAGAGGTATATACAGTACATTTAGACAAAATCCAACAAAACTTTCATAAATCATAACTTTTACTTGTAAAATTAAGGGAAAAAATCACGTATATGGTAGCTCAATGCTTCAAGCATAGTATGGAGCAAAACTATGTTATGTATAGACAAGAATTTTGAAGAAAAGCAACAAGAGTCTTGAGGTTCAAAACTAAAAGTGTGCAACTATCAAATGTTGAGGCAAACATCATTTTCCTCTGCTTAACTTCTTTGTTTTGGCTCAAAACTAACATGCATGTGAAGATCAAGGTTTTCTCAAGTATCTCAAGTAAAATTATGTCAAAATCGCCTTAAATTTAAAACTCAAATGCTCCCTCTCTCACTTGACTAACAAGGAAAAATTTTCCAGCAACTTGCCCCAAGTTTTCTCTAGTTAAACCTTCAACTATCACCGCTATTTTCATGACAAATATACTAGCAATCAAGCTAGGGTTTAAACTAAACTATGGTACATCTTTTAGGCAAAGAAATCCATTAAAATGTCACATAGATAAAGCTTTAAACTAAACTAAAAATATTATACACCAAAGTTGGAAATTTGCAACATAACATGAAATCCTTCATAAAAGTCCTTCCTTTAGTTTCTATAACATCATACATCAACTAAACTCAAAGATAAAGGAAGAAAGCTAGGGTTTCTAGCCAAGTTCACCTCTTTACCTCCAAAACCTGGGATGGCAAGCAAATCAAGAAGGTTGCAAGGCTTTCCTCCTCCAAGTACTTCTCCAAGAGCTTCCTTCCAAACTTGATTTCAAGATTTGATGGAGTAGATTAGGGTTTCCTTCTTGTTTTCTCACCAAATAGACAAGAAATCAAACCTTGAAATTTGGTTATTTTTCCTCCCTTTTCTCTCCCCCAATTCGGCCAAGACAAGAAAGAAAAAGGAAAAAAAATGGTGAAGAAGAAAAGTTTAGGTTGGATAAGGATTAAACTTGGTCTTGATCAAGATTTTCCTAGATGAGTGACAAGTGTCCAGAACACAAGTTATCTCTATCCAATTGTCTCAATTCCACTAAAATATCTAGCTCTCCTCCAATTAACTCTTAACACCTCTTTTCACATAATTATTTTTGCACAAAACTTCTTCATGTCTACCAAATTTATTACACACACCTCACTAGTCGGTTACATTTGCATAATGCACTACGAAACTCAACATGCAATAAATTGAATGAGGCAATATGAATAAAAATCATGATTCAACTATTAAATCAACCAAGAATTCAAGGCAAGTAAGTGAAAATACAAAATGTGCAAATAATTTTCAGGTCCTCACAATTAGGATTTAGAAAGTTATGTTTTATATTTTCCAAATAGGTCTAGAGTTTGAGTCTTGTAGGCTATAAATTGCCAACTTTATGCAACGTTTTCGGAAGTTATGTCAGAGATGAATAAAATCTGAGAGTTTTTTCTTTCTTGTTCCTCGAGGACGTCCCTTGATACAAAGTGAGTGTGTCTCCTTTGTTCAAGTATGACTTTATCAATCAAGAAACACGTTTGATTGTGGTGTCTTCTATCCTTCTAGCATGGTCTCTTAATTGTGGTGTCTTCTACCTTTTTAACACGGTCTTGAGCTGTCCTTGATCATTTAGAATTCGCAAATTATTCATAACTTGATTAAGATAGATCATTCCGCTACCATATCGATTCGATTTCTTCTCAAGCATTCCTTGGAGAATCAAGTTCACATCATCCTATTTGAAAGCTTTAATGCCCTTTTTTCCTGGAGGAACACTTTAATAATTTTTATATATCCTACAGCAATTTAAGGTTGAGGATATCCACTATTTGACCAAAAATTTTAGTCATATCCCTGTGAATTGAATTATCAAAGAAAAGAACCACAACTTTGATGCCCATCAAACCATGTACTTTGTTTGCAAATTTCTACTATTGTAACACTCAATTGTTATTAGCCCATCTCATTTTGACAAACCTTTCATCTTAAGTTATTAGCTCTATAGCTATTGCTACTTTGTTTTTCTTTGGTGTTAACAGCATGGGACTTTCGGAGCTTCGCTTGAGAAATTCCTTTTGATTTGAACATTGGTGGAGGGTGGACTTCTTACTCCACCTTTAATGATGAAAAAGTTGTATTTGTTGAATAATGTGCTGCATCAATTAGTTTGATTAATTAGTAAATGAGCTAGTTGGAATGTTGGAATGCTCTCTAGATAGTTGACATGTTCTCTATATATCTAAAATACAGTTATTAAACCCAACTCGGGGAGGGACCCGACGAAAGAGATGGATCAATAGGTTACTGGTTCAACCAATAGGTGAGTGGTCCAACCAATAGGTCACTAAATATATTTAAATATTATGTCTCATAATTTTTGATATAGTTGAACTACAATAAAATATGCCATAATAAATACTTTTTTTTTTGAAAAAGGAAATAAATTTTATTAATTGTAATCAGAAGAGTACATAGCTATGAGATTCTTAAGTACGGAAAACACAATCTATCTAAGTTAACGAAGCCTTTAACTAGGCATGGCAAATTCTAAGTGCGATAAACGGCAGATACACGGCTTGTACTAGCAAGACGAGCAAGGGTACCTACTGCAGAATTGACCTCCCGATAATTGTGAACAAGGTAAAATTGCCCACCCTGAACTATGCCCTAGACTTGTCGAACAAAAGCATCAATGCGCCATGGACAGCTAGAATGCTTGTGGACCATGTCAAGCAGGATCTTACTCTAATTTATTATAGAATAATTAATTCTTATAAGAATTAAAGAATTAACAACCTAAATTTAATTAGTAATCCATTAATCTTCAAGTATAAAATTTTGTCTTAGTGTAATTATTTAGTTTATTTATGAATTTTAAGTGCAAAAATTTATTAAGAACAATATTTACCTTTAAAATGAATTGTGAAATATGTTATTTTTTTTAAATACATTTAATAACTTATAGAGTTTGGGGAATAATAAAATGTTATTAAAAGATTCCAAATATATTTTGCTTTGGAGAAATAAATAAGAATAAAAATATAATATATAATAATAAAAGAACAAAACTACTAACAAACGAATAGTTGGTCCAGTGGTGTGACGCCCCCACCGCCCCCTAAGGCGAATCAGAGGGTTTAGCGGGGTGCCTGTCCAATTCTTGTCAGAACTCACGTACTCACTCGAACCCAATCAAGATTTTCAAGCCAAATAATTTATGAAAACCAAGAAAATACTTGAATAACAACATCCACAATCCTTAGGCAATAACGTTAACTATTACAGCCATAGTACTTCAAATACAAATGGGATCTACACTTCCAAATGTCCAAAAGTCGCTCAGGGAATTACACTATCTCTAAACAAAAGCTGGCTAGTCTAGCGCCTCCAATTTTTCACTTCAAATTCCTGTTAAGGAAAAACAAGGGATGAGCTAACGCTCAGTGAAGCCAAGAAAAGCAGGCAAGCAAACGAGTACAACTAGCATGAATAATATGAAATCAAGAAGGGCAACCATAATCTTTTACGTAAATTCACAAGAGAAAACAAATGCACAATCAATAAAGGATACAGGAGCTCTCAGGAGCTACATCCACACTTCATGCTACACCGATACTTTTGAACCACGATTTCCAAATGTTGACACTCCGTCAACCAAGCAAGTGATAAGTCCGTAGAACCCCACTTTTCACCAATTTTCGTCCACCACTATACCTCCTGCCGGGCCCGCATGTCAAACAAGATGTGATATTACTCGAGTATATCCAAGCAAGTCAAGTACACGGCCCAAGGTTCACCAAACTCCTCAACCAAATCCTTGCTAGCTCGAGTTGAACGGCTAGCCATTGGGTTTTGGGCCCCCTACATATCAATAATATTATATCAAGTTCACGTATAGCAATGACAATTCAGTAAGGTCGAGTGCGATAAAGTACACATTCGCCCGTTAGTAACAAGTTCAAAAGAATGACAGTTCATAGTCATATCATTCTCAAACTCATTAACATCTCAAGCATTTATATAGTGCTACCATGCACTTAGAACACTCACCAAATAGCACTTAAGCGTCCACAAAAGGATCATCTGCACGTTCAATTTGCAACCCTGACAGATACATGCAACATATAAGTGAACCTTTAGTGTTCACCAAATCAATTCACTTAAGCACGAAAACTTTGCTTTCAAATTAGTCGACTTTGGTGTCCTAGACACTTCAATTCATTCAAGATTTCAAATCGACAATTCAAGTAAAAGAATATAACTTTCCAATCGGACAAAAGCATTTCGTTTAGTTTGAACAAGGCTTTCCACTCCTACAAGTTTTCTAGCAAGCAACTCATAGCAAAAGTCCATTTCTCAAATACTTACATTCGTAATTTTTGTCCCAAAATCATCTTATAAACAAGGATCATAGTTTAATAAGGTTTTTTGAACTAAACCGACCAAAACTCCATTAAAACAAAGAGTCAAAGTCAAATCAATTCATAAAATTGTCAACCACTAAACTTTTGAAGGATATCTCACTTTTCCCCCTTTTTAACTTCAAAATTTGGATCTAAAATCATTATACATACCAAGATCAAGTTCCAATAGAACCTTTCGAGCAAAAATCCTTCCAAAACACATGTTTTCAAGCTCAATTCAAAGGGAAAATCCATGTACATGTGTGGTCAATGGTTCAGGTATAATATGGAGTGAAAAATATTAAATTGAACCGAGAAAAGTGAAGGAAAGAGTGCAAAGGAGAAGAATCAAAGTGACAGTTTTGACACCTCTCGGCATTTTATCATAACTGGAGGTACACTTATTAGATTGAGATGAATTTTATGGCGTTTTGAAACTAGGACATAGATCTACATTTCTTATGAAGACATTGAAATTCAGTTCATGCATTTTCGTGGTCAAAAATAGCAATCATAGAGGCACAAGAAAACTGTCGCGTCATATCAGGGCATTTGAGCAGTCTCGGGAAAACGGCTATAACTCAATGTAGAAAAAATGAAATCGAATGCTGTTGGTTGTGTTTGAAACTAAACTCAAAGGGCTTTCCAACGGTATAAAATTTAGACTCTAATTCATTTTCAATTAATACCAGAAAATTTGACAAGTTGACTGAAAATGCTCTCTGAGTTTCAGTCCATTTTGCAAATTTTCCAACAAGAAAACAAGGAAGAAATTCATAGTTTTGGTTCAAATTCAACATACAAGTAAAGAGGGATATGTTAACAAGTTTCTTGAACAAGAACTTGCCCAAAATTATTAAGAAAAAGTGGAAATCAAGGCTGGAATATCTTCCCCTATTTTGGACAGTCAAGGCAGAATTTTCCCACAAGAATTTTCCAAACATTTCTCTATCAAATCTTTCCAATTTTCCCATAACAAATCCATAAACATATCAAACAATATATAGCCAAGATTGTTAGCAAGAAAAATCATGAAAATTTGCACATAAACAACCCTTAACAAAAGATCAAACACTTGGTGGACAAAGAGATTTCTTCCATTTTCACCAACAAATCACTAAAAATATAACTCAAATCCTCAGGGGTTTCATCAATCATTAACCCTTGGATATCAAGAAACAACAATCCACAAATTCTTGGCCAAAATTTTCAAGATTCAAACATACAAGAGACTATCAAGTTTCTAGTACCAAAACTTCCATAAAATTTCAAATTCACCATGGATCTTCCAAGATTTAACCTAAATCCACTTGAAATGTAAAAGAATGAAGTAGATTAGCCACTTACCTCTTCAAAGCTTCAAATCCTATCAAGATCTACCCAAGATGATGGCAAGATCAACCCCTAGGAGCTTCTTTTTCCCAAAATCTTCCAAAGGTGCAAATAGGTTGGTGGAAGAAAGTTTGGATCCTCAAAATTTTTCAAGAAAAGTGAAGTTTTCTCCCTCTCTCTCCCTCTCTCAATTTCGTCCAGCCAAGGAAGAAAAATGAAGGCCCCTTGGTTGTTTTTTTGATCTAAAATACTACCCACAAGAAAGGTTTCTCCAAGTCAACTTTGAATAGCATCCAATAGTGCCTTCCACTTAAGCTTTCTTGCTATCAACTCTTAGCCTTTCTAACCTTCTTTTAACTCCCAAAATCTTTCTTAACTTCACTAATATCTCAACTTATAATTTTCTAGGGTTTTGGCCAATTTCACTAACAAGTCGCAAAATCAACAATTTTCAAGAAATTAAACGCTCGAAAGTTAAAATATACATGATGTGAAACCCCGATCTAGACAACCAAAACACCATGGCTTAGGCAGCGGAAATTTGACCCAACTAATCCCTAGAAGTCACGACCAATTTTGATATTATCTCAACCCGTAACTACTCGAATTAACGAACCAAATTGGAGGTAGTAGAACGCCACAATCAAGGAGATACTCGATTGATAAGTTCGGGTGAATAACTTGAGAAGATTCTCAAGTATTCAAAGGCAACTCTCTTGCCAAAGAGAAAGTGAAAACTCACTAATTGTATTTAATAGTCAAAAACTCATCCCAAAACAAAGAGGAAGTGGGGCTATTTATAGCCCTTACAAGCATTAACCCTAATCCAAAAGTTGACCAAACTACCCTACATACTTAAGAAAGATTTTGGGCCTTACTTACTAACAAATGGGCCGCAATTAAACTATCTTAATTACCTAGACTTTTTAAAACGAGAAATAACCAAAATCAACGAGAAAAATCAAATAATCCTACTAAACTCAAGTATTCGTGCAATCAACTAGTCTTCACTTGAATCTTCCAATTCCCCATGTGCTTGAATGGGCCTTGATCTTTATATTCTCATCATTCCCCTCCTCTTAAAAGCAATTTGCCCACAAATTGAAGCACGAATGGTGACAAGACGAGTTACATGCCTTCGACTCAATCTTGTTATGATGGCTACAGATGGCATCCAATGCAAAGCCCATGTGCTATGTTGGAAAATAACCCTCGTCGAACCTTGAATCTCACAAACCATCTTTAATGTATGCTCAACTTTATTGTTTGTGGTCATGAGGTAAGGGTCCTCAAAGTGGTATGAAGTGTATCCCGTGAAATCGAACTCCGGCTCGAACACACTTGCAAGGCACCAAGGCGGATTTGGTGATGTTGGAGCTGCATGTGGACTAAGAGCAAGACGAAAATCATAATGGTCATTGAGGTACTTGTTCTTTAAACGAACCCTTGGTACACAACCATCCCTAAAATATGGAGTGTTCCCTTCAAGATGAGCTCGAATCAACTCCCCTTTGGTGTGGACTGATTTGAGTTGACATTGTTCCATGAATGGATACCAAGGGGGTTTAACTCTTGGAGTACCAACTCCATAGAGGCTTGCAACGTCTACAATTGATTTTGGAATGGAACACACCAAGATCAGCTCAACTTGCCTTTGCTTGATCTGTATAAAAGAAGAAACACTAAACAAAGCAAAGGTAAGTTTGTTAAGAAAATAATAGGCCTTCACCGGGTTGCTCAAGATCAGCCCACTTTCTCTTCTTTCTTCCTTTTTACCACCCATCTCATTAGATTTTTCCATCTCTTTTTCTAGTTCAACAGCTGACCCTTTTATCTCATTACTTTCAACTTCCTCGGGTTTTACCTCTGCAGGCACAATTCCCTCATCTAGCTTTTTCTCCATTCTATAACGCTCAAGCTCACTTTTCATGCATGCTAGATCAATACAAAGTTGGTCATAAGTAAGTGATACAAGTGCAAGACGACGACTATTAAATAAGAAGGAATACTTATTAGTATGTCCATCAATTTTAACTTCTCGTCTCGACATCCATGCTTTTCCCAACAACACATGTGTCACTTGAATTGGGACTACATCACACAACACCTCATCCACATATTTACCGATTTGGATAGGTACAAGTGTGTGCTTAGTAACCCAAACATCCCCATGAGTGCTCGTCAACTTGTACGGTTGAAGATGATCAATGGTTGGAAGATTTAATTTCTCAACCATGATAGCACTTGCAAGATTGACTTCACAACTACCATCAATGGCCAAGCTACAAATTTTATCTTTGACACCGCAACGAGTATAAAACCAACCAAGCAACTGAGATTTGACGAGGTCCAATTGCTCATCTACACCACGTAATGCCACTTCTTTGACTCCCTTAGGATCAGGAAGACAATGTTGTGGGCTAGCTTTTATGCGTCTTATACCCCCCATGACGTATGAGGGAACCTGCAAAAAGTTAGCAACGAAACCGAAGATATTGCCTTTCACGCTCCCTTACGTGTATCCACTCGCACTCGTGTATATGGATGTCACTCTAATGGACTTACCAAATACCTTTACCTGTTGGGTTAGGTAGTTGAGAAATGCTGCTCAAGTCCAACAACCGTTACCAATGATGCGGATACGGGTGTGCAATAATTAACTTCAACCTTGGGTCAAGGATCCTTTGGTCCACATTGGTGGTCCGATGACAAGATCAAGAACCAAGAAGGCGAAGAAAGCTTTACGAGCCTTGATCATTCACCATACAAGCAAGGAACAAGCTAAGTTTGAAGATGTGATGGACCATGAAATTACTTTGTTCACTTGTACATTTGAAGTGAAGGAATGATCTCATACTTGTTAGCTTAGTTGGTAGTTGTTTTAAAACTGTCTAGTTTAGTAGTTGTTAGGCGTTGAGTATTTATTACTTATTGGGCCTTATCGGAAAGCTTTAAAGAGCTGGCTCTTTAAGCTCTTTATGCGGACCGAATTTCTTCCAGGTTTATGTGGGCCGGATTTTGCCCTAGTTTTAGCCTATAAAATGGCACCTCTTGTATGAGTAAAGACAGAGAATATTACAACCAGAAATCGTGAGGAATTTTCCTTCAAGTTCTTAATCGAACTTACTCTTGAATTCTTGAGTTCATAGCTTAGGATTCAAATCAGACTTTATCGATTAGCTTGTTCCCTAATCGTGGTGTCGCTTCATCCATCCTTATTTGCTTAAGGTTGCTGATTACCTTTGTGTGTCAGAGGTCTTGAGTTCATGAGAACAATCGAGTTCAATTTCTGTTGGGAGAAAAGATCCAACTCTGATAATTACAAGGTTGGGAGGTTCTAGGAGGGTCTTCCCCTAGGGTTGCCTATATCAGTTGGTATCAGAGCATCAGGTTAATTCTCTTTTAATTGAAGTTGTTCATATCTTGTTAGTTGTGTCTTTTGTCAAAAAAAAAAAAAAAAGAGAGTCACGTACCTTATATTGTTTAGTGTTCAAGTTGCTAGAGTATTGCTGGAATTTTCTTTTGAATATTGCTGAAATTCTGTTTTGCCTATTTCTTGAGAATTGGTTGTTGTTTTTGCAAACCCTAGACACCGCAACATAATTTGGGAAATTCTTGTGTTTCTTGAACAAATTCTTGAAGTTCTTGGGCCACCAAGTCTTGTTTTGAAATTTCTTGAACAATAAACCAAGAACTAGGGTTTTCTTGGAATTGGCATAACCTTTCATCCGTTTTCTTGAACTTGTTGGTGTGATCTGAATTTGTGTTCCTTGAAGAGCCGAAAAAAAAAGAGGAAAAAAAAAACGAAAGAGAAAAAAAAAAAGGAAGAAGAGAAGGAATTGGCTCTCATACAAAGGAAATCAAGTTTCCAAAAAAAAAAATCGTGAGTTTCCAATTCTTGGTGGGTTCCCAAATCTTGGTTAATCTCCAAATCTTGGTTGATTTCCCAAAACTTGAGTTTCCTAATCTTGATTGGTTTCCAACTCTTGAGTTCCAATCTTGATTGAATTCCAAAGACCCCGAACGACCTCACCAGCCCCAAACACACCAGATTCTGTTTTCAAAACCAAACCAAACACCTTAGCCCCAAACCGCCTTGGGAGTTCTTGAGTTTCTAAAATCGGTTGAGCTAGTTTTGCAATCCGATTTGACTGAAATTTGAGGACTGATTCATAGATTGTTTGAGCACTCCAGAAACACCATTTACCTTCCAACGTACTGACCGGAAACTCAGCAAAACAACAGCTCAAAAAAAAAAAAAAAAGTTCCAACTTCGGGTAGAGTTTTTCTAAGATTTGTAAAATTCTGCTTTGTGTCTTGTTCCTTACTTATAGGGTAATTAATTCTGGAATTTTTGAGAGTTGAGTTGTTTTAAGAACTTCGAGAAAGAAAATTGAGAGTGAGTGTGTTTTCTTGAGTGATACACGAGTGCTTTGCAAGGTAGACTAGGATACATTTGTTTTGCAGGTTTGACAATATGTCTCAAGAGGGGAACATGGCCGAGCCGTCTGAGACCGATGTGTCACTCAAATTGGTGCTCCAAACTCTCCAAAAACAAGCGGGGAGGCTTGAATTTGTGGTGACACAACTATCCGATAGGGTGGCTGCCATTGAGATGCGAGGTACTGGAGATATTCCCAATAGGGTTTCAAGTGCTCAGAGTGTTGAGCATGATGCAGATGATGAGGGGTATCATTCTAACACCTCATTCCGATCAAGGAAAAGCCACAGGGAAGCGAGGGAAGGTCGAGACCGACCTAGGAGTATCGATGACAATCTTGGTTCCATCAAGACTAAGATGCCTACCTTTCATGGGAAAAATGATCCTGAATCTTACTTGGATTGGGTTAGACGAACTGAACAAGTGTTTGAAGTCCACAACTACTCTGAAGAGAAAAAGGTGAAACTTGCAGCTATTGAATTTCAAGATTATGCATTTATTTGGTGGGAGCAAGTATGTGCCACAAGGAGGAGAAATAGGGAACAACCGATTGACACTTGGACTGAAATGAAGCAAGTGATGAGAAAACGATTTGTACCCTCCCATTATACTACGGACTTGTACGATCGGCTCCAACAAGAGAACGAATCTCTCAAGAGGAGGGGTTCCATGCAATCTACCTCTTTAAAGCCGGTTTATACAAGAGATGACAAGAAGGTTCATTCAACATTTTCTAGGACTAAACCTAGAGTTGAACCACCTCATGCGGAGTCATTTTGGGAGACATATCAACGTCTTCTACACCAAAAACAAATGGAGTCAAATAGATGCTATCAAAGTGAGTTTTCTAAGAAGGAGATGGCTGACCCTATTCCCAACAAAGGAGTATCTCATCCTATTAAACCATTTGTTGAGGAGGTTGATGATGAGAAAACAATCGAGGGCGTTAAACTAGATAAAGAGATGGAAAAATCTGATGAGATGAGTGGTAAAAAGGAAGAAAAGAGAGAAAGTGAGACGATTTTGAGCAAAAATGTGAGGGCTTATTGTTTTTCTAACGAACTTACCTTTGCTTTATTTAGTGTTTCTTCATTTGTGCAGATTAAGCAAAGTCAAGTGAAGTTAGTCATGCCATGCTCCATTCCAAAGTCACTTGTACAATTCACTAGTTTCCATGGAGTTTGTCTTTTAGGAATTGAATCTATCTGGAATCATCTCATGGAACAATTTCAATTCAAATCTGTCCATACCAAAGGGGAATCACGTCAAATCCACCATGAAGGGAGAATTCCGAAATTTGACTCTCATTTGCTACCTATGGGTCATTCATCATCTTTACCTTCTTTTGAGTATAATTTCCATCCTAACACTTGTATTTCTTATCCAGATTTTGAAGAAAAGTGTAAAAGGCTAGCAATGCCTTCTCAAGTTGAATCAATTGGTGGAAGGAATAATGAAGTGGCAAAGGGAGTATTCACATTTAAAACTTGTTCTATACCTTCTTACTATTTAGTTGATGATGTACCATTACTTCTTTACCCACTTTCTAATTTGTTTCAAGTTGAAGGTTATTTTGTTTTTGTAGGTTGTAAAGCTGTCCAAAATTTTTCAGTTTTGATTAAAGACTTACAACCTTATTTCGTGCTTATTCCAACGAAAGGTGGTGATCTTTCATGCTTATTCACACAGTCAAAAGCTAGTGGCCAAGTGCTCAATTTGTCAGCTTCAACTTGTGCTAGTTCGAGTAACCCTCATGAAGTGGAATTCAATTGTTTGCTACCTTATATGTTGGAATATGAGAAATTGTGTGTCACGCAAGATCCCAAAGCTGTCCTCCACGAGTTGTTTAGTGTCTCATCCATGCAACAAGTTGCTCCCAATTTATCCATGCAAGATGATTCAAATCAATGTCAACTAGTGCTGGATTTTACACCTTTGCACAATCAAGGTGTCCATGTGAAGCTTCATGACCAAAGGCTAATTAGAGAGTTTTGGATTGCCACTTGGGATTTTCACACGCCTTACACAAGCTCTTTCCTACCTTGGCGCATGTCCTTGTTTGAGCGCTTCCCGAAGCTGACCAAACGACATGCAACATGGCTCGTAGTCATTCGTCTACTTCCAACACTGCTGTCCTTTAAGCGCACCATCGATTTGTGGACAACTCACTTTCAAGAGGAGACTTTGAAGATTCGAGGACAAATCTTTTCGAGGAAAGAGGGAATGATGCGGATACGGGTGTGCAATAATTAACTTCAACCTTGGGTCAAGGATCCTTTGGTCCACATTGGTGGTCCGATGACAAGATCAAGAACCAAGAAGGCGAAGGAAGCTTTACGAGCCTTGATCATTCACCATACAAGCAAGGAACAAGCTAAGTTTGAAGATGTGATGGACCATGAAATTACTTTGTTCACTTGTACATTTGAAGTGAAGGAATGATCTCATACTTGTTAGCTTAGTTGGTAGTTGTTTTAAAACTGTCTAGTTTAGTAGTTGTTAGGCGTTGAGTATTTATTACTTATTGGGCCTTATCGGAAAGCTTTAAAGAGCTGGCTCTTTAAGCTCTTTATGCGGACCGAATTTCTTCCAGGTTTATGTGGGCCGGATTTTACCCTAGTTTTAGCCTATAAAAAGGCACCTCTTGTATGAGTAAAGACAGAGAATATTACAACCAGAAATCGTGAGGAATTTTCTTTCAAGTTCTTAATCGAACTTACTCTTGAATTCTTGAGTTCATAGCTTAGGATTCAAATCAGACTTTATCGATTAGCTTGTTCCCTAATCGTGGTGTCACTTCATCCATCCTTATTTGCTTAAGGTTGCTGATTACCTTTGTGTGTCAGAGGTCTTGAGTTCATGAGAACAATCGAGTTCAATTTCTGTTGGGAGAAAAGATCCAACTCTGATAATTACAAGGTTGGGAGGTTCTAGGAGGGTCTTCCCCTAGGGTTGCCTATATCAACCAACCTTTCCACAAGTGTAATCACAAGAATGTAGGAGAAAATGTAGGAAAGTGTTCCTAGAATCTAGGAAGAGAATATAGGAGAGTTTCCTAAAGTGGATGAGAGAATATAGGAAAGGTCCTAAAAATGGATGAGAGAATTTTTGGAGAGTTTCCTAAAAAATGGATGAGAGAATTTAGGAAAGTTTCCAAAAAAATGGATGAGAGAGTTTAGGAAAGTTTCCTAAAAAGGTAGGAGAGAGAGTGTCCAAGTGAGTACAAAGAGTTATCCAAGTGCTTTACTTAGTTTCCTAATTGATTTTGAAAACAAGTTAGTTTTTGGAAACCTTTTGAAAATCCTCTTCCTCTTGAACAACTTTTGGTAACCTTCTTGAAACAACTTTTGGTAACCTTCTTGAAACAACCTTTGGTAATCTTCTTGAAACAACTTTTGGTAACTTCCAAATTCTACTCCAAGAAAGATTGCACAAATCAGATTTGGTTCTCTATTCAAAACAATTTGGTTGCCCCTTTCTTTCCTTTCCTTTTTTATTTCTCTTGCCAACCAATTCCTCTTTTCTTTCTTCTTTTTTTTTTGTCTTTTTTTTTTTTTTGACAACAACTATCAACCACGACACAAAACAAGGAAGTCCACAAATAATAACAACCAAGAACTCTAAGATCTTTCAAGAACGTTCAAGGAAGTTGTCAGGAACTTCAGAAATTTCAAGATTGTGGTCAAGAATTCAAGAAGCTCAAGATTATTGTAAGTTCTCTTCAAGATTCGCAAAATTCCAACAAGTTTTGCCAAAATTCAGATTTGAAAATCAAGTAAACAAGTTGGATAACACAAACGACAAGACTGGACAGATTTGTATTCGGATGAACAGTATCGGTGAACAGCGACGATGAACAGCGACGATGAACAGTGTCGATGAATAGTAATAATTTTTTTTTTTTTTTTGGTTCTAAACAAACGAACAGATTGGGATAAACATATATGACTCGAAATAAACGAAAAACAAAAAAAAAAGATATAACTTGGTGGTTGTCAACTAGCTCTGATACCAACTGATGTGAAACCCCGATCTAGACAACCAAAACACCATGGCTTAGGCAGCAGAAATTTGACCCAACTAATCCCTAGAAGTCACGAACAATTTTGATATTATCTCAACCCGTAACTACTCGAATTAACGAACCAAATTGGAGGTAGTAGAACGCCACAATCAAGGAGATACTCGATTGATAAGTTCGGGTGAATAACTTGAGAAGATTCTCAAGTATTCAAAGGCAACTCTCTTGCCAAAGAGAAAGTGAAAACTCACTAATTGTATTTAATAGTCAAAAACTCATCCCAAAACAAAGAGGAAGTGGGGCTATTTATAGCCCTTACAAGCATTAACCCTAATCCAAAAGTTGACCAAACTACCCTACATACTTAAGAAAGATTTTGGGCCTTACTTACTAACAAATGGGCCGCAATTAAACTATCTTAATTACCTAGACTTTTTAAAACGGGAAATTATCAAAATCAACGAGGAAAATCAAATAATCCTACTAAACTCAAGCATTCGTGCAATCAACTAGTCTTCACTTGAATCTTCCAATTCCCCATGTGCTTGAATGGGTCTTGGTCTTTATATTCTCATCAATACAAGTAAGAGAAACTCATTTAACAATTAACAAGTAAATCACTAAATGAATGCAAACTTTATAAAAATATAATTTAAATAAAATGCAAATAGTTAGAAGGTGAGAAAAATAATTTTCTGGGTCATCACAAGTGGTGATTCCCTTATTCTCTTTACCTCTATGCATAAGGTCTCATGTTCAAACCTTTGTTGAAGCATTTGTACAAAATTTTTCCTATAACAATATATGGTCCGGGTTCGTTGAAAAATCGGCCGATTCACCGGGTTTATCGGTTGAACCACTAGTCCGTTGACAAGTTAACTGTTTAATTGTTTGAACAGTCCAATAAAAAACTCAGCCCGGTTCAGTTGCTGGTTCATCGGATTGAACTGACAGGTCAGGCCAAGTTTAATAACACTGATCTAGAAGGTTGGAAATTAAGAAAGTTGTTGGTAAGTGTGATTGGAACTCTTCTAGAATCATCATTAACAAGTATAAATAGATCTAGTAAACTCCAAACCAATGCAAGAGAGTGAAAGAAATAAATTTGAATATTATTTGGAATAGTTACTGTAGTACTTTTTGTGATGTGATGTATGTGAGATAAAAAAGGTGATTGGGAATATAAAAAAGATGGATTGGGAAATGTGTTTATAATGCAAGCGAAATATTATTTGGGATAATTTCACTATCCAAACACTCCCAAAAGAAAAAAAAAATTGAAACTACCTTGTCTCCAAATATTTTCAATTGTGGTCTAATATCCAACAGTATTGCACAAATGTCCTTGCTACGCTTTATAAAAGCTCAAATATAGTTGTAGGTCAAATTTTATCCTTTGTTTGGATAGGAGGTTATTTGAAATAATTACTGCAGTACTTTTTGTGATGTGATATTTATAAAATAAAAAAATGGTTGGAAATTGTGTATATGATGTAAGTAAAACAAAATTTGATTTTTTTTTTTTTGAAATTATTGATATCCAAACACACTAGTACGGAAAAGCTTCTTGTTGCTTTTAGGGATGAGGGGTAGGAGCGGTCATCAGATGGACCGCTCTTAAGCTGTTCACGGCCAAGATTTGACCCAAAAAATTGTACGGTCCAGATCATTTCTTGTATCTCGTTTTTAATAACGTGTGTGGGGTTCACAAAAATTTGTTCTAAAGTTACACTGTGTGCAAACAAAGTTACGCGATTTGCAAAATGCATGGTACTAGCAAGTCTTCCATTTGACTATTAAAACTAAATTGCCCCGCTGTTGCCTATGAAATCTTACCTCAGCATTTTGTCCTTATTATGCCTCATATTCCTTTTATACATCTGCATTGGACGTTTCAGAATTAATTATCAGGTACTTTTTCCTTGTCTTTCTGATTTCTAATGGAATTTCAATTCTTTTTTCCATTTCAGCTGAGATAAGATCCCCATGATGCCCCTTTTAATTGTGAGAGTGTGTTCCTTTTTTCTGGTATGCAATATAATTGTATTTTGTCCTTCTTGTTGGCTGAGTTGGGATTTCCTGGCTTAACAAGATCCTATTAAATCAATAACAAGAGGTTCAAGTTTTCTTTCCTCTCCATCTTCAATTTGTTATTTATAGAATTCTTTCCATCTTCTTTTTCTTTGCCATGGTCGTAACTTTTGGAAATGCACCACAATTTCCCTCCCTTTAGTGAGGGAATTGCAGAAGTGGTCATTTGGGTTCCTTAGGTAAAAAATCTCTGGGTAGTCTTATTTGTTGCATCACGTTTGTTGAAAATTCTTTAGAGTTATCACCCTTCACTGTGTGATTACTTGCTGCATTATGTGAACTATCTTAAACAGTGCTAGGAGTGCTGCAAACTCTCTTATCAAATACGATCTCGTTTTAACCTTTTCTGCACTCCTCAAGCTAAAGCAACGTTCCCGATTTTCCTGTTTCAGTGCCTAAAGTAACATGAAAAAGTCATTTGCTCAAGTCCAAGAAGTTATGCTAACATACTGGTACAATCATTTGTGTTATTCTTTCTGCAGTGGTTGACATTTCTCAAACGAGTTCTACTTGTATTGAAGGGGAGAGCAAAAAGAACATCCTTTGTCTTTTTCTCCTTGATGTGTTGTAAGTGGGAATCTTTATTAAGTTCATACGCATGCTTTGGACATCAGTACTTATCCTGCACCATGAATAGACTCTTTTGTGAAAAATCTATTTCCATTTTTCTACCAAATCTACATTCAGATAATATCCAATCTCGTTGGCTTATAATTGTCCTTTCATAATAATGAGAAACTTGTGAACCCTTCCCATAAATCTGGTTGTTTCTCTTAAATTGATTTGCTAAGCTGTGTGTGGATTTGTTTTATGCTGCTCAAGCCTCTCCTGCCCCTTGTATGGATTTCTGCTTTTTATCAGTCTTTGGTGATGTCTCTTTCTGGTAGAACTGGTAGAACTTCAATGTGCAGCTACTGGTTTTTTTTGGCCCATGACTTCCTGCCAGGTTGTTTCCTTTGCAAGTCCCAGGCTTGTGCTTGGGCAACCTCTTATGGGTTAAATCTAACAGACGATCATTCCTCATACTCCAAAGTATCATTTGCTCCCAAGTAAATGGTCAAGACAATTTCCTGGGATCCAAAGCTTGCTCTGATACTGAAATGGTGATGCGTTTGATTATAGAAAATTAATACAAGAAATTGAGCATTGGATGAGAGCAGTAAGCTGAAAGCCAGAATGACAACAGCAAGAGATATGGATTCTGGCAATGTCTGTTCTTTGTCAGAGAAAGAAATTCCGAGTTCTCAAAATTGACTCCCCCAAAAGCTTAGGATTTAAATTTCTCCAAAATGTAGTGAAGACCAAAGATGAACTCCTGGATGTGTTTAACTGACTTCTAAATTGTCCGACAAACAATTAGACATTGGTTTAGGATTAAATCAAAGCTCAGAGGCCCAGAGTCATTCTTTCAATAGGTAGTGTACTAGTCCTTGTTTCAATACTGGGTACACCAAGTCTTGTTTTTGTTGTTCTCTAATAGCAACATTTTTTTAAGGACTAAATTTGAACCTGGATACTTGTACCTTGCCTGAAACTTTGGTGCTGACATAACTTGCATGTACTTTTTGATTGAATCGTGTACGAATTTGAGTATAATTTCTTTGATTTGATAAGCGTAATTATGCTTTATTGCAGTTGTCAGAACTTGTCAGTATGGAAGGATACAGTGAATGGATACGTTTGGTAGCAGAGTTTACGTCAAAATCTTTGCTGTCCTGGCAGGTAAATACACTGTTGCATTCTGCTTTTGGATAATATCTACTTATAGCTTTCCTCAATTGAAATGTGATGTGATTCTAGTAATAACAAGACTCACCTTAAACTGCTTCTGTGATATTAATTGATATTCTATCTTAAAATAATGGTTTTTTTTTTTATTTTTACTTTCTTTTATATTCCTTGGACCTGGCTGTGGATACACCCTGTATATTATGCTTGTCATCTTTTCTCCATTCTTGATTTGTTTCTTTCTTCTTTTTGATTTTCCCCATCCTTCTCCCCCTTCCTTCCTGCATATATACCCATCTTCCTTCCGGTTGTCAACTTGGAGTAAAGTAACACTAGCTCATAGGACTCCTGTAAGCACTAGGAGCAGCTAGAAGTGGCCAGGTTTCTTGTCATCATGAGTTTCTACTTAAAAATCTTATTGAATCTGTTTTCTTGCAGTGGAAGAGCACCTGTGTTTATTACCTTCTAGGGCTGTGGTCCAGATTGGTAGTTCTGTATCATATCTGAAAGCGGATGCACGGAGCTTGCTTGATGAGTTTGTGTCAAAAATTATTGAAGGTTATATCACATCAAGGCTGGATGCAAGTCAGGTAGAATGTCATCATGGCTCTTTTTTGCTTGGACAAGTTGGGAAAGTTAATGCAAGGGAAGTAAAGCGATTGGTTGCTTCATTTTGTCATTCTAGGCTGGATTACCAGATGATCTTTCAGAACACCCTCTGGATGTTGAGCTTCTTCAAGATCAGCTTGATTCCTTTCCAAATCTTTGTAGATTTCAGGTAAAGTCTATGTTTTTTTTTTCCTTGTTAAAAAATCTCATTCCATAGCTCTAATACTATCCGCTTTTGTGTTCTAACAGTCACTGATTTATTTGTGTTCATGATCTCAGTATGGAAGCAGTAGCTTGTTTCTTATTAATATCATGGAACCAATTCTACAAACATATACGGTATGCTGAAGACTCCATTAGTGCTTTCTATTGCTTGTGTTCCTTGTATTGGATAAAATGTACTTATTTGTCCCTTCTCTTCTGTGAATTTTCTTCCTTTATATAGGAAAGAGCACAACTTCAAGCTACTGATGGTGAACAGTCAGTCATTGAACCCGAACTTTCTTGGATAGTGCATATAATTGCTGCTCTCTTAAGAGTGAAGCAGTGTTCTGGTTGCAGGTAAAGAAACTTTCTATGTGATGTTTGTTGGTTGACAAACTTTTTTTTTTTTTTGGGTTCATTTTAGTCTTGTCTACGTATGTTAAACTTAGTTCACTGATTATTATGCACCTCGGATTCACAAGAAGTAATTGATGCAGAACTTTCAGCACGTGTATTGCGTTTAGTTAATGTCTCTGATACCGGGTTGCACAGTCAGGTATGCAGTGGGGACAAAGCCTCACTGCTTCGAATGATATTATGCGACTTGATACTAATGCTTTCTACTACATTTTCACAAATTGCACCAGTTGTTTGTTTGTTGAGGCAGCTTTTGAAGTACCCACTACGTTTTTTGTTCCACTTCTGATTTTGCTGCTTCTTTTCCCTGGATTCTGAGACTAACTAAAAGTACTGAAAAATTGAGACTTTGAGTGATTTCAAAACAAAATCTGTGGATTAGGGCACAGGTTTTTGTCCTTTTTCCTCTAATTTCCTTAAAAGAAATAATGCACTGGAATATTTCTTTCATAGACTAGTATTTATTTATTTATTTATGCTCTTTCTGATTTTTCACAAATGATGTTAATAATTCCATGGAATTCTAAGGCACACTTTTTGTGCCTTTACCTCTATTTTTCTTAAGAAATATTGCACTGTGATACTTTGGCTTTTACCTTTAGTTATTATATGTTTTTTTTGCTCTTTCTGATAGTTCGATTTTTTTTTTTCATTGAGAGTTGCATATATTATTATGTTTTTGTATACCTGCTAAAAAGAATCTCCCATTTACACAGTGGACAACTATTAAGGTTTTAGGTGACTTTGTGAAATTGCTGATTTATAGTGTAGATTACAGTTTTAAAACCAGAAAATAATCTATTATGTAGATATGCATAAGGAATGTTTTCAGAAACAGAAAAAAGATATCACATAAATGAAAAAGAATTACTTGCAGTAATAAAAGAATGTCATAAATTTTAGGGATAATTTCAAAAACCTCCCCTGAGCTTTCTAAAAATTTCACTCACCTCCCTTTAGATTTGAATAATTACACTAACCTCCCTTGATGTAGTAAAATGACTATAATATCCTTAACTCATAAATAATTCCTAAAAAAAATTGTACAATTACAACTAGTCTTTCATTTTAAAGTAATGACTACCGTACAAAATAAACTCTTATTCTCTTTTTCTGACACTCTCTCTTATCTTCTTTCTCCTATATCTCATAATCCATTATTTTTCTGCAATTGTCATCTACACAACCATGTAATACATCTCAAATCCTCATTATTATTGAAATAGACCCTCTTTCCCATTTTTTGCTTTCCTTTTTCTATAAGTATTATTGAATTGAAATTGTCAAATAACAAGTTTCAGATTAAATTTATTGTCAAACTAAATGAATGTGAAAAGAATGGCAGTGATATAGAGTACAGACGAGAAAATAAAAGTACGTTATTATGCCAATTGTGTAAAAAAAATTTTGGAATATAAAAACTGCAATCAGATTTGGCTAAAAACATAGGATGTGGTCTCTAATGTTGCTTTTGGTTGTTCTGTATCGGTATTCTTCATGGATTAAATTATTTTAGCATCAACAAGCTTACAACCATTTAAATTGACTTTGGAAAGTGACATTGGTCAATTGAAACTCTGAATTTAGGTAGAAAAAAGGAGGTTAAAGATTATATTAAATGCAAACTTTAATTGTCATAGTCGATTTGCATGGAAAGATTTGGGGCGCGCAGCAATAGTAAGCTGTCAAAATTGTGAGAATATGAAAATTAAATTGAAATGGTTTATTGAGTTCGTTGGGATGGTTGTTATGTCATTTACAATAGTTGCAATGTGAAAGCAATTTATGAGTTTTTCACCCTTCTAAGTAATGAAGGGGTATTTTAGGATTTTTGAGAACAAATGTAGCATAATGGGGCTATATTGTTAATAAATTTTAATCATAGGGGAGGTAAGTGTAATTTTTTAAACTAGAGGGGAGCTTTCTGAAATAGTTAAAAATGTCAGGGGAGGTTTCTGAAATTATCCCTAAATTTTACCACTTTTTATTAATTAAGAAATTTAGGCTGCGAACAAATAAATTTCAAGTAAGAGCATTAATTAAAAATATCTACCTCAAAATAAAAGATTAATTAGATGGTAAATGACATTATCTGAATTCATGATTGAAATTGAACTAATAAAATCTGATACAAATTGTCTTGTAGATTTTCTCACTAGAGATGGAAGACCTAATGAATAAGCAAACAATCCTCTTTGATAAAATCTCAGAGTTATCTAAGCAAATTTCATAATTGCAGATGTCATTCAATGACATAATAAATATTGTGAATTATCAAGAAATGAATAAAGAAGTTCCAAACTTCTTATCAAGCATGCTGAACAAGACCAGAATACAGTCGGCCTTTAAGATAAGGTTGAAATATTATCAAAATAATTATATATATGGTTCCAAAGATATTTTAATGTTCAAAATTATTTCGGCTACACTAAACTTTGAAGATTCAAATAGATATGATGTCTTTCATCATATCAAAGTTATAAAATTTGATGCGTTGGACATAAAAGTTTATTCTTAATGGAAGAAATATGAATACTTTTCTGAAAACAAGATACATTATCGAAGAGCCTTTGGAATAAGAATTATTCTGCAAAATCTTGAAAAGTCACCTAAATAAGATTTTCATACATATGGTGAAAGTGGAGTATTTTGTTTAATTATGACTACATATGTAGGAAAAATTCCAGAGGCAAAAATAAATTATTTAAATTGAAAAATACGCTTACTTGAAAGCGGTCAGATAAAATCCAGCAACAAATCTCTCAAAACTTTGTGTGGGATGAGAAAACACAAAAATAATATGCGTCCAGCTTGTACCAAGGAGAAAAAAGAAGATAAGGACACTGACTCAAGCAGTCAAAATATGGAATAAGACGTAAGCACATACGTCACTCTTGGAATCTAAAATATTTTGGTTAAGTCCATGGGATTGAAGCAAATTAAAATCTGTGAAAAGTATCAATTAAGGCTCTGTTTGGCAAATGAGTTTTTGGAGTATTTGTCTAAAACTTTAGTGTAACTTACTGTAGAAATTGTAGAAAAATTTTTTGAAGTGTGTAAATTTTTTGATATTTTGAAATGTATAGTTTAAAAATTTTGAGAAATTTTTTGAGATTACTATAGTTAAATTATTAAAAAACTTGTATCAAACAAATTTAACAAAAAACTTGCTTGCCAAACAGGTCCAAAGTCCAGCAATGAAGCCCGCAACATTTATAAATAGTATAACTACTTGTAAAGAAGGGCAATCGAACGCACGTTGAAACAACTCTGCCTTGAAACATTTCTCTCATTCATGTCTAGTTAATAAGAGTGAGAGAATAGTGTGCCAACCTATCTTGTACTATAATTTCTTTATTAATAAAAGAAGAAAGAAATTTCATAATTCTTCATCCTTTATATTTGAATACGCTTAGAGGTAGGAAACGAAATTAAACCGTGTTGCAAAATTTTGAAGCAGCTCTTAAAGGAAATCACCCTTGTGGTTGGAGGCTGATATACCCAAGTAAGAAGTTCTTGGGGAGGTAACCGGAGTTTTGTTGGTCAAAAAATTAGAAATAAAAGTATGGAAGCATGATGGACCCTTTTCTTACATCCTTACTCAACCTATAAGTTTTGCTTTCAATCACAACCGTAATCCTGGATCCAACTTATCGGCCTGTTTGACGTTGTGCTTCTCTAAGCATTAATGATCGAGCTCCTGATTATGTTTCTGATATAATTTGTCTCTGTCTTTATTTACTTCAAATGACAAAGTAGTCCTTCAAAATAATTGAACACATTTGGAGGATTATGCAAGTAATGAAACAGGTGTCCCAATTAAGCCCAACAGACCACTCCTATATTGGAACTTGAGATTGAATCTGCATTCTTGCAATTGACCCATAAATAACTTGACTAGTTAAAGTCAGTAATGAAGGCTATAGTTAAATTTATTTATCTACTTATTGAACCACACTGAACTTGATGGTCAAGCCTAAACCCAAAATGCTGAACTCAATTACATATCATTTTTGTCTACAGGTTTATGAAATGCTTGACAAATCCAAACAAATTAGGCAATATTGTCACAAAATCACAGCACATAATATACTTGTGTGTCTGTTCCCTATTGTTTAGCCTCACATCTTTTATTTTAATTGCCTTACCTTAAATTCTTGATTGATTTAATGGTTGAGTTATGATTTTTATTTTTATTGCCTCATTCCATTTATTACATGTTGAGTTTCATTGTGCGTTATGCAAGTGTGACCAATTAGTGAGATGCGTGCAATAAATTTAGTGGAAAAGAGGGAGTTTTGTGTCAAAGAAATTATGTATCAAGAGGTATTAAGAGATAATTGGAGGAGAACTAGATATTTTGCTAAATTAGAGACAATTAGATAGGTATTATTTCTTGTTTTACCACTTGTCAATCATCTATCTAAATTTGACCAAGACAAAAGCTTTCCCACCAAATTTGACCAAGACAAAAGCTTTCCCGAATGGCATGATACTTATCCAATATGGCATGAAAAATTTGACCAAGACAAAAGTTTTCAAACCAACACTTTTTTGCCTTGACAATTTACATTCGTGAGAGAGAAAGAGAGAATATTGACAGAACCAACTTCATTTCTTCTCATTTTAAACAGCCAAGAGAAAGAGAGCTTCAGAGTCTTCCTCCTCCTTTTCATTGTTTCAGTCGAGAGAGAGAGGAGAGTTGAGAGATCTTTCTTTTTCATTTTTCCAGCCAAGAGAGTATAGAGATTTGGGAGAAACTAGTGTCCTGTCTCCATTTCTAGTCGAGAGGAAGCTGTCCATCCAGCTTGCTTGAACCAAGGAGAAATCAGGAAAGTAAGCCAACTTTCAGCTGGATCTGTAGCAGAAAAATAAGGTAATATGGCTAAGAAACATCAATCTTTCCTTACACTTTAGAGAGATGTGGATACATGTTTGATTTGAAGTTAGATACAGGTAGAAACCGGTGGAAGTAACCTATTTGTAGTTGGAAAGTTTCTAGTTTGAATCGAACCAGTGAAGGCTGCCATTTCTTTTAGCTTTTGGTTTATTTTGTTGCAAGTTTGCTAGAGAATTAGTTATTGATTTGATAGATGAATCTTGGTAGAAATATGGCATGTATGTGAGGTTTTTGGCTGTTGAAATTTTCAGGAGGAAGTCGAGAGAGTTGAGCTCTGAATTTTCAACCCTTATTTGCAGCATTTGTTGAGTTTTGCTAGGAAATACTTGATTAATATCTCACCTTATGTTATAAATATGTTATTGTGTGATTTATGATTGAAAATAAGTAAGAGAGGTGCTATTTTGATGAGCAAAATTGAAGAGAGCATGCTGGACATTTTCAGTCTAAACCGTAGGATGTAAATTGTGTTTTTCAACTTTTGACTTCCATTTTTGTTGAGATTTTTCTAGGAGATTCATGCTCTATAATCACCTTATGATATACTGCATGATTTATGCATAAATTAAGAAGAAAAATTGAGTTTTGATCTAAAAACAACATGTATGTAACTTGTTTTGGGATAATAATTTGCAGCCCTGAATCATGGTTAAATTGCAGCTCTTATTTAGAAAATTTGTTGTCATTTTACTGTAAATTCATGTGATATGCCTTGTTAAAGGTTAATGTCAAGTTTTGGTTTGCTAAATCTAAAAGCTAAAAGAGAAAATCTTGAATGGTAATGCTGGAATTTTCTGTTTAAAACTAAGGGGAGGAAGCTGCGATTTTTCCAGTTTTATCCCTAAAACTTTGGTTGTACGTTGACATAGCTTGACTCTATATACCTTCTAACACCTAAATCTGGTCATGCATGTGATATTTGAGGAGTTAAAAGCAAGAAATATCAACCTTTAAAGCATTTTCAAAGTTAGAATTTCTGGACAGCAAATCAAGAGGAAAAACTGCAATTTTAGTTCTTGTTTTTCAGAAATTTTGTTAAATTCTATCTAAAAGCACTTTACATATCTCTTATCTCTTTCATCTTGACATGCATGTAATATATTGTTTGAATCCAAGTGAGATAAGTGTTGGTTTTTGAAAGAACCTTGCTGAAATTTCTGTTTATATTGATATTTGAGAGCCAATGGAGTAGAGCTGAGAATTTTGTTTTAAAACTGAAATTTCTTGAAAAGTGTTGTTGGATTTTGGAACTACATGCCCTCATTTCATTGTTTATGTGATTGCATGATGGATCTTGGTTGATTTGAAAGATTGAATGAAACTTTTGAAAGGAATGTGGCTGAATTGCTGATTTATATCCAAGAGTGTGCTGTGTTTTCTTCCAGTTGCTGATTTCCATTTTGCCCTGTATTTCACATTTACCCTGACTAGAGCAAGAAACACTAAATTTTGGAGAAAGAAACTTGAGCTGGTAAGCTATTTGAATCTGTTTTGGACAGATTGGAACGGTTGAGAATTTCAAATTATTTTCTAAACTTTTCTGGGAACTTTGACCAAACTTCGAGTTTAGAACAACTTAAGAAGTATGATAGTAAAATACATGCTGAATTGAAGAAGATTTAAGTGAAGAACTAATAAACTTTAGATGGAAAACATGAATCATGCGATATGAAAAATTCTGTTTTGAGTAATTTTAAACTAGTACTTGGATTTTGGGGTTTAACTTTGAACTCTGGGATAGAAAATTAACCAAATCTGACCAAAACCCCATTTATACTATCTTATAAGAGTTTTACTCGTAAAATGATTTTTATGACTTAAATTCACTGGTTTTGGAGAAAATTTGAAGTAATCTTGATGACAAATTTTTGTCAAAAGTAGCTGAGAGTGAGGGCATGGTTTCCAACCTTATTTTCAAGAATTTGGTTATAAAATTATATATATCTCAACCTACTTGTTTGATAACTCTTCTAAACTAGAATTTATGTGATATTCCACTTGGTTTGACTGAGATAGTTAGTAATTTTGGAACGAAAGTTAGTAATGTCGAAAGGTCTAGTAATTGCAGCTTGGGTATGTCTCAGGAGTTGATGGTGAGTTAGAAGGAAACCCCGAAGTTGAGGCGTGATTGTCCACTTGATTTGGTGAGTGTTCTTTGTGTTTTGTGAATTAAATGCCTTTCTTGTGTTGTTATTGGCTTGTTTGACTGTTAAATGTATTTCAATGATCACTTTACTATTGATAAATAAGTGTGTGTTTTATCGCACTCGACCTAAGTGAATGTGAATTTTCAATGATCAAATGATTGCATATTACTTGTGCATGAATGTAAGCCATGTGTACTTTATCACATTGGCTGAATTGGATCCTTGCTCTTGGTTGCTAGCCTATTTGAGCCATAAGCGGACTCGATCAGGTAGGTTGGTAACCTTGGGCCACTGTTTCGGTATATTCGAATATTACCACGAAATCGGGTGGAGTATTGGCTAGTGAATGAAATGTAATGAATGAAACGACTGAAATGAAATGATCAATGTAGGAATTTTTGTTTTCAAATGTCGAAAGTTATAAGGATGAGATGGGCGGAGACTGAATGAATGAATGAATGAATGGCTCTAAATGAGCTCGTATCCTTTAAATGATTGAGTGTTTAGTTCTTGAATATCTTAAAACTATTTATTACTGTTTATCACTGTGCAAAGTGTGTGAAATTGTTAAATGATTGAGTTTCTTACTGTGCAAAGTGTGTGAAATTGTTAAACAATTTATTACTGTGAAATTGTGAAATTGTTAAATGATTGAGTTTATTATTACTATTTTTCATCGGGTGGATCGCCTGCTCAACTCTCGTTAGGACTCACTACAATAAATTCTCAAAATAACCTTTCAACCCTCCGAATTTAACATCAGAGTTCTACAATTCAACCACAGTTCAATCTTAGTTACAAACCAAAAGTGAAACGTAAGATACATCACCAAATATTGAAATATAATCTGTCTGCCAAAAGTACATATGCAAGAGGATCATTATACTCTAGTTTAATCTTATCTGCTCAGGTCGTCAACTTCTGTAAGGAAAACAAACTAATGGGATGAATTTACGCCCAGTGAGGTTCCCAAACAAGTATCCAAGCAAAACACCAATCAAATCACAGAAATATTTCATTTAACAATTTCACACACTTTGCACAGTGATAAACAGTAATAAATAGTCGCAAGGCATTCAAGAAGTAAACACTCAATCATTTAAAAGATACGAGCTCATTTAGAGCTATTCATTCATTCAGTTTTCGCCCATCTCTTCCTTATAACTTCTGACATTTGAAAATAAAAACCCCTACATTGATCATTTCATTCATTGCATTTCATTCACCGAAATAGTGACTCATGGTTACCAACCTACTCGATCGAGTCCACTTCTGGCTCGAATAGGCTAGCGACATAGGGCAAGGGCCTAATTCAACCAATGCGATAAAAGTACACATGGCTTATATTCATGCACAAGTAATATTCAATTATTTGATTATTGAAAATTCACATTTACTTAGGTCGAATACGGTAAAGTACACGCTTGCTTATCAATAGTAAAGTGATCATTGAAATACATTTAACAGTCAAATAAGCCAATAACAACACAAGAAAGGCATTTAATTCACAAAACACAATGAAAACTCACCAAATCAAGTGGGCAGTCACGCCTTAGTTTCGGGGTTTTCTTCTAACTCACCACCGACTCCTGAGACATACCCAAGTTATAATTACTAGACCTTTTGACATTACTAACTTTCGTTCCAAAACCGCTAACTATCTTAGTCAAACCAAGTGGAATATCATATAAATTCTAGTTTAGAAGAGTTATCAAACAAGTAGGTTGAGATATATATAGTTTTATAACCAAATTCTTGAAAATAAGGTTGGAAATCATGCCCTTACTCTTAGCTGCTTTTGACAGAAATTTGTCACCAAGATTACTTCAAATTTTCTCCAAAAATCAATGAATTTAAGTCATAGAGATCATTTTACGGGTAAAACTCTTATAAGATAGTATAAATGGGGTTTTTGTCAGATTTGGTTAAATTTCTATTCTAGAGTTCAAAGTTAAACCCCAAAATCCAAGTACTAGTTTAAAATTACTCAAAACAGAATTTTCCATATAGCGTGAGTCATGTTTTCCATCTCAAGTTCATTAGTTCTTTACTTAAATCTTCTTCAATTCAGCATGTATTTTACTATCATACTTCTTAAATTGTTCTAAACTAGAAATTTGGTCAAAGTTCCCATAAAAAGTTTAGAAAATAGTTTGAAATCCTCAACCATTCCAATCGGTCCAAAACAGATTCAAATAGTTGACCAGCTCAAGTTTCTTTCCCTAAAATTCAATGTTTCTTGCTCTAGTCAGGGTAAATATGAAATACGGGGCAAAATAGAGGATTATAGAGTATTCTCGACCAACGCTTGCACAATTTCAGTTCACGAAATGAAAATCAACTGGAAGAAATATAGCCACACTCTTGGATATAAATCAGCAATTCAGCCATGTTCCTTTCAAAAGTTTCATTCAATCTTCCAAATTATCAACCAAGATCCATCATACAATCACATAAACAATGAAATGAGCGCCTACAGCTTCAAAATCCAGCAAAACTTTCCAAGAAATTTCAGTTTTAAAACAAAATTCTCAGCTCTACTCCATTGGCTCTCAAATATCAACATAAACAGAAATTTCAACAAGGTTCCTTCAAAAACCACCACTTATCTCACTTGGATTCAAGTAAAACACTACATGCATATCAAGATAAAAGAGATAAGAGATATGTAAAGTCCTTTTAGACATAATCTAACAAAATTTTTGAAAAACAAGAACTAAAATTACAGCTTTTCCTCTTGATTTGCTATCCAGAAATTCCAGCTTTGAAAATGCTTTAAAAGTCGATCTTTCTTGCTTTTAAGTTCTCAAATATCACATGCATGACCAGATTTAGGTGTTAGAAGGTATATAGAGCCAAGATGTGTCAATTTACAACCAAAGTTTTAGGGATAAAACTGGAAAAATTGTGACGTCCCCACCTCTTCTTAGGGCGAAACCTAGGGTATCAGCGGGACGCCTGCCCAACTCTTGTCAGGACTCACACACTCGTTCAAGCTTAAATAAAGCCACAAAACAACCATCGACTTAATTAAGAAGTACTTCGAATATACAAGCCACAACTTCTAAGGCTAGCAATTATAATTACAATCCACCAACTAACAATAACAAAATTTACACTTTAAGAGTCACCAAATTCATACAAAAGATATACTAGCTTTCACCAAGTCACTAGTCTAGAACCTCCAATCCACCTCCAAAACCTGTTAAGGAAAACAAACTTAAAGGGATGAGCGAGCGCTCAATGAGGCCGAGAAAACATTAAACAAGCAAGCAAATAACACCAATCAATCAAATAACATGAAAACAACTTTAAACATGAAGTTTCATTAACGTGCACAAGTAGAAAATAATACAAATAGAAGGATACAGGAGCTCTCAGGAGCTATTTCCACGTCTCGACTGATTCAAGCCATTTGGGGTTGACTCTCCGCCAACTCAAGTAGTAATAGGACCGTAGCGCTCCACTTACTACCTCCATCCAACATAACATCCACTCGGATCCGTAACCAAACATTCATGTAGTGGCGATACTATTCGAGTATGCCAAGCGAGATTGTGACGCCCCGAAAAGTATGAGTGTGAGAACCCGTACTTTTCCCATTTACTAGGGTTTTATTTATTTAATGGCTTGTTTTCTGCGTTTTCTTTAGTAGGGAAATTTTCTAGATATTTTTAATGAGCGGATATAGTTTTTGGATGATTTTTCTAGTATCAAATAGGTTTTGAGAAATTAAGAGTGTATACGGATGTGGGACCCACTAGGGCGAAAAGTTCGGAAAAATTCGACCAATTAGGTTAAGTTCCGGATACTGGGTGAAATTTATCGGGTGTTAAGAGATAAATAGAGAAGGTGAAGTGATTGATGTGAGAGGGAAAAAGAAGGATAGGAATGCATTAATGAAGTGACAAGTGTCACCTTAAGAGTGGTGGTCACTTATTTGACTTATTTGACTTTTGACCTTTCTTACCAATTGATTAAATATCTCAAAATTACCACAAAAATCACTCTCTTCTTCACCATTGTGGCCGGCCCTCTCTAGCTAAGAAGAAAGAAAAACTCTCCAAGATTCTTGCTTCCATCTTGCTTGAGTGTAATCATCCAACCATTTGATCTTGTTTCTACTCCATAAAATCTCTCCATTTGGTACTAGAAAGTGATTTGGTGAAGTGTTTAAGGAAGCTAAGGTGTCCAACAACTCTCCCTCTCTTGTTTACTAGGTGAGTGGTGATTGAACTTCCTCCTACACTTAATGAAGCTTAAGTTGTGCTTAATGGTAGCTAAAGTGATGAATTTGTGGTTTATTTCTTGGTTTGAGATGAATTGGTGAAGTTTTCAATTTATTGATGAATTTTCTGGTTTAATTGTGATCATGATGTTGTGGTTATCTATGATGGTTGGAATTGATGGCTAATGACTATAGTAGGTGTACATGATTGGTAATTGTAACCAATTTTGGGTTTGGAAGGAATTTGAGAAAGTTAGGGTTTTATATCCCCAATTCTGTCCGGTTTTGTATCTCATGGTTAGGGGCCGAATTGGCCTTGGCTCAAAACATGAAAGTTGTAGGTATTGATGTTTTAAGGGTGCCTGTAAATTTTCAGGTCAATTGGAGTAGTGTAGAATGAGATAAGACGAAATTACTATTGCTGTTCTGGGTTCATCAGGATGTTAGAACTGCGTCTGAAATGGGTTGTTTTGACTGGAATTGTTTTGGATTTGGGTGTTGAGGTCTTCTGATGAAATGTATCTTGATGCCCTAGTTACCATATACCTTTGGAATTTCTGCATTTGGACCTGTTTAGACTGAGTTGTACTGATTACAGCATAGTGTAATTTGTAAACCTGCAATTACGGTTCTGGTTTGTTATTTGGCATATTTGACTTAGTTGTGCTGGGATTTGGACTGAGTGACCTTCTACAATGTTGTAGCCCTGTCTTTTAGCTTCGAAATGGTGTATCTTGCACCTTCATCCGATACTCGATGTGCCTTTGGTGCCATTACCGTAAAATGACGTCAAAACTATTTTCTGGTTTTGAGCTTAACTTTCATTTCCGAACTTTTCCCTAGCTTGACTTGTCTTTGTACTACTTGGAGCTTGCTGAATGGCTATTGGATGAACTTCTTGTTGTGTGTGTACCTTTGGGTTGGAATGAGAAATATAATGAAGCCGTGATGGCTGGAAAAGTTAGTAAATTTAGGGGAAGTGATGTCCGAACTTTTAAAGGACTTGTTTGCATTGAGTTTGTGATCTAAGGCTTGGATTTGAGCAAGGCAATGCTATATGATGGATGGTTTCTGAGCCATGGAGGTGAGTGACCCTAAACTATTTCCAAAGTACTTGTGAAACGTTTCTTGCATTATTTACTTTGAACTGTTTCCAAAGTTACTTTTGAACTGTTTTTCCTGCATATCATGCGTGCTTATATGAGAGTGTTCCTTGTTTGATATATTTCCTTGACTTATTGGCTTGTTATTATGGATTGATAATGTGTTAAGTGCTTTCAATAATTGTTAAAACGAGTTTTTTGGGCGAGTGTGTACTTTATCGCACTCGACCTAAATAAATGTGAAATTTTCATGCTTAATGATTAAATGCTACTTGCGCATGAATGTAAGCCTTTTGGGCTGAACTGGCCATTGCCCCTTGTTACCGGTCGTCTCGAGCCAGAAGCGGACTCGGTCGGGCGATTAGGGACTTGGGTGAACGTTTGGTATACTCGAGTATTACCTTTGTAGGTTGGTGGAGGTTGGTGGAAAATGATGCAATTTCAAATGGAAAAAAAAAATGACAGGAGAACGAACGTAACCTTTTCATGAATGTTACTATCGCTTTCCATTGTACATGTTTCTTGAATTATTGATACTCCATATTTAATGTTTTGTAAATGTTGTAATTGTTTCTAGACTTATCATTTGATTTATGACATCATTGAAATGAACTATTGTTAAACCGATTTGATTACTGATTTTTCTGGTTACTCGCTGAGCTTCTAGCTCACCCCAAAAATATTTTATTCCCCTCCACAGGGCTCAAGGCGAAGGAAGGACTTGTTGTGCTTATTCACGTGAATGGATGGCCTATATTTTGTACAATTTGGATTTGGAATCATTTTTATGTTTAGTTTGGGGAATTATTTCCGCTTGGGAATTAGTTTCCGCTACATTTGTGACATGTAATTATTGGAGACTTGGATGTATATTTGTGGACCATGTGATGTATATTTGTGATTTATATTGTAATTTATTTGAGGATTGTAGTGAACGACTGAGTCCCGGCGAGAGCTGGGCAGGCGGCCCGCCGAACCCTCTGGTTCGCCTTAGGGGGAGGTGGGGTCGTCACAGAGATCTCAAAAGATCAAGCTATATCATTTCCCAAGGTTCACCAAGCTTCTCGACCAAGCCCTTGCCGGCTCGAGTTACAAGGTTAGCCAATGGGTTGGGGCGTCCCCACAAGCATGATTGGTCGATGAGACAACGCTCCAATCGACTTAAAATCGTTCATAGCACTGAGTCGGGATGAGCGGTACCTCCCACCCTAATAGGGCGTGATACATTCTGCCGCTTAGTGCTCATGAGTTAAAACATTTCGAATACAAGTGCAAGTCATATACATTCATTTAACAAGTACCATTCAGTCACAAGAGAGAGAGGACAAGGGCGATAAAGTACACCCTCGCCTCGACAAGTTCACGTATCATATAGCACTTGTACAAATATCATTTCAATCACATTAGCATTGAACATGCACTTGACACTCACCACAAGTCAAGGGCAAAACAAGAGCAAAGCGAGAAGTCAGACGAGCTCTTTGGCGTCCTCGTGATCACTTGAGACATGCACAATCACGATTATCTAAGTACCCGACCAAGGTTAATAAGAAAACATTTTCTCGCTACCTACTCTCAAGGTCACAAGTTCGAGTCAAGTTAAAGGAGCTTTTCTCGCTAAATTATTGAAATAATGCTCAAAGAGAACTCAAAGGTCGTTTTTGATTCAAGTCGTGGTAAGTAATCTCAATTCCAAAAGAAAGTACTATATTTACTTTCACCACAAAAATCGAGAAAATGGTAGATAGTTTTCATCTCTCAAAACTTCTATTCTCATGAGCAAACTTTAGAATATAAAGAGCGTTCACAATTTTCAAGCTAATGGAGTCAAAACTCATCCAAACTCCACTCATTTTCATAGTAAATGTCAAAGCTAAAGGTTCCAAGTTTCGAGTATAAAACTAGTGAAATTCTCCAAAAATTACTCTAGCCAAAACACTCCCCTTTTTAAAATTCAAACTCATGGAAATCGAGGGCATAAGATTAGGGGTTCAAGTCCATTTCTCAACTATGAAAAGAGGTGCCATTAACCAAGGAAGTTAGGCAACCAAGAAAAATCATCAAAAGAGGATTAATTCCTTTGGAAACTAAGATTCAAGATGAAGGTTTAAAGTTCAAAGAGACCTTGTATCCAATCATGAAATCAGACTTAAAACGGACCCATAATCTCAAAGGAAGTTGGAAAATTCTTAAAAGAGTACTTTGTTTGAAACCAGAAAATTTCCAGCTTGGTGTGAGACTACTTGGAAAAATCATATCTCGAGTTTCCTAAGTCTAAAAACTGGAAACTTTATACCTTTGGAAACTAGATTCAATGCACTAAAACTCTCTAGAAGACATTTTTCTCAGACTCCAATCCGAAATCATTCAAATCTTAGCTCAAAATCACTGTTCCAGACAGGACAGAGCAAAACAAGCTTGCAATTTCAGTAAACTTTGGAAATTCGGAAAAATTCTTAGAAATAGAATCATCTCTTGAAATTTATATCACTAATAGAACTCCAAATTTATGTTCAAATGCAACAAACAAAACTCAATTTAGACTTTTCTACACCAAGATACAACAGTTTTAAGAAAATTGATTTTTGGAACCTGTTTCACGGAATTTCCAGTTCTGAAGTACTTGACAGAGTTTCAAAATCTGGTCATAACTAAATCTACGCAACTCAAAATTTAGCATGGTTTGTGGCGTTGAAAAGTAGATTCAAAATTCTAAAAATCATTAGAAGGAACTGTCTTAAAATTCATTTTACAAGATAGGTGAAAATGAGCTACAAACTGTAGCTATGCTTGTTTCTCGGATGAAAACAGTGAGAAAAATCAATCATCTTTGCCGATTCACTACTGCTCATAGAAAATGAATTAGGGGTTGTATTTTATACCGTTGGAAAGCCCTCGGACTAGTTTTAGATTCCACAAATGGCACTTGATTTCAACTCCCAGAAAAAAAGTTATGAGCCAAAACGTGAACACTGGTCTGGTCTCTTGATCAGAAAATTTTTCAGATTTGCAACCTCACTTTCTCCCTACTTTAACTCAACCAATGGTAAAGTTTTTTGGGAGATATTTAACACACATAAACACCAACATATAACCAACATTATAGCACCAAAACAACAGCAAAATTCGAAATTAACATGAGGAATTCAACCAGCCAAAATTAGGACAGCAAGCCTCTACCATTCTTCAAGCTTTCTTTTCAACTTTCCAACCAAAACTAAGCCTTAATTCCTCAAAATGAGCATCAAACAAACAAGTAAACGCACAATAATCCTTAAGGCCTCTACCTTTGAAGCCACCTCAAGTCCTCTACCTAGTGTCAAGGTTCTTATGAACCCATCAACAACCCAAAGATTAACTAGATATAACTATCTAACTACTATAAGTTGAGAGGAAAAGATGAGAGCTTGGAGGGTTACCTTGCTTCCAAGAATGAAGACCAACCACTAGTGTATAAGCTCTTAAACCACCAAAGTTTCTTCCTCCTTCAAGTCACCCTTCAAGCTTGTGTGATGAACCAAGAAAAGAAGCAAGTTTGGAATGTCTTCTTGGAGCAAAAATGGAAGAAAGCTAGCTGAAATTTTGTTGAGAAATGGTGGAGGAAGAGTCGGCCAAGAAAGAGAGGAAGAAAGGGGTTTGGTGGCTTTTGTGTGATGTGATGGAATGAAGAGGAAGAAATGACATAAAGGTGCTTTGGTACCCAAAGTCAACAAATGAATAGGAGGCCATTAGTGCTCCTAATTGAGATTAATATAACTCACTCACATCTAATCTCTCAATTAACTTTTCTTAGTCTACTATAGATCATCCTTAATTCTCCAAGATCAATGCACTCTCGAACCGAATTTTACCTCGAAAAATGGGTAATCGCTATTTCTTACTAAACGAGCCGCAGAAAGATTAATTTTACTAGCGAAACGTTTTAAAATATAAAATGAGACATTGTTCCATGCAAATGAAATTAAAATGAATGAAATAAATTAATCGGAGTAAATGAATAAATAAATAATTAAATAATCCAATAAAATAAAAGAAAAATAAGTAAAATAAAAATTCGGGTCCTCACATCCTTCCCTCCTTAAAAGAATTTCGTTTTCAAAATTCATACCTTGATTCAGAAACAACTCTGGATACTTCTTTCGGATCTCCTCTTCTACTTCCCAAGTCGCTTCCTCCATTCCATGATTTCTCCATAAAACCTTCACTAGAAGGATTTGCTTGCGTCTTAACTCATTCACTTTTTGATCCAAAAGTCTTACCGGTCTTTCTTCATATGACAAATTCTCATTAATCTCTACTTCTTCCAGTCGTAATACGTGAGACGGATCGGGATGATACTTCTTAAACATGGAGACATGGAAGACATCATGAATCCTGGACAAAACTTAAAGGCAATTTCAATTTGTAAGCCACATTTCCTACGCGCTGGATAACCTTATAGGGTATCACAAATCTCGATTGTAACTTCTTCCCTTTTCCCGCCATTAGACTTGCTTTCAAGGGTGTAATTTTAAGAAATACTTTATCTCCAATTTCGAACTCCAAATCTTTTCTCCAATTATCCACATAGCTCTTTTGGCGGCTTTGAGCCGTTCGAATCCTCTGACGTATTAGTTTCACCTTCTCATAAGCTTCCTCAACCCAAGGTACAGTAGTCGGGTTCAAAATTTTCTTTTCTCCAACTTCATCCCAATGAATCGGAGATCGACACTTTCGACCATAAAGAGCTTCGTAAGGAGCCATTTGTATTAAAGAATGAAAACTGTTATTATAAGCAAATTCCACCAACGTAAGGTACTGACTCCAATTTTTTCCAAAATCCATAATACATGATCTCAACATAGCCTCTAGGATTTGGTGTAACAGCCCCACTTTCCCCTAAGGCGAACCAAAGGGGTTAGCGGGCTGCCTGCCCAGCTCTCGCCAGGACTACGGATCAGTTCACGTCGATCTAATACGTTCCGGAACATACCCAATCGCGTAAACAAGTCAAAATCACAAAATGAAAAAAACAAAAAAACGAAGCCGATGATGAACAGTACCGGCCACGTCAGAATCCAGTTACTAGGCCGAGAGTAGCCAAAATTTTCTTTTGCCGCTTGAAATACGAGTTGATCCGAAATTCAACCAAATATCAACCAAACATACATACATTGAACTGTAACATTTACAAGCCAAAGCGGCATCTCAAAAACCATTCATTATGAATATTCATGTTCGGTTTGTCAATCAAAAGAAAGTGAACCCAATACACATTAGGGTTTCATTCAAAGAGCTATTCAAAAGACATTTACATGAGCTCAACTTGACAACCAACTAACACAACCTTTTCCAAAAGTGGTCATTTCCTGTAAGGAAAACAAATGGAACAGAAAGGGGTGAGCTTGCGCTCAATGAGGTACCAAACAGATAGCATTAAAATCAGGGCATTTCACATTTAACAAATCAGATACACATGTCAGATGTAAAGTAAAGTAACCAATGATTCAAATCAGAAGGATACAGGTGGCTCTCAGGAGCCAAATTTCCAGCGGAATACTTGATCCAAACCGGTTGACTCTCCGTCAACGTATATAGAACCAACGCGTCCGTAGACCTCAATTCGCACCGAATTCCGTCCACCAAACACCCCTTTACCGGGCCCGCTCACCGTATTCGAACATAAATGGTAATACTCGAGTATACCCGGAATCAAGGGTCTCAATACCCAAAATCCCCGAACAGACTACCGTGGTTCGTTATCTAATCGTCCAGGCCCTTGCCGGCCCGACTCGAATAACTTAGCCACAGGATTGAGCTCATAGGTCATAGAAATCCGAACAGATGCAGACACAGATAACAGATTCAAATTTTGCATAGAAATTGGCACCTGAACAGACTAGAGAACGAGTGTGATAAAGTACACCCTCGTCTCGAACAAATAAACAGATTGCAGAGCAGAAATCAAGTTAAACAACAATGGAGAGGAGTGGTACACTCACCGGCTCAACTTCAAAAGTATTCACTTCAGATTGGCCTTAATCGCCAAGAAACCCTAAAATAATCAAAGTAAATTAATTGAAGGTTTCACATCCAGAATCGAGTAAACAAAATACACATGAGGCTCGACTACTAGTCGTATGCCTCGCCAAATAAATACTAATGCAAGGGTGGAAAACATGATTTTCTTGGAAACGAAAAGGTAACATGAAGACCTAGGCACAAACAACCCAAAAGTCCTTTGCTCAAATCACAAGTAAATCCAACTAGCCTTCAAGTAAAATTTCGGCAGCATATCCCTTGTGTTTACCTAGTTTCCAGCCATCATGGCTTCATTATTTCCTCAAATCAGTCCCAACATCTCACACAAAATTCATCTCATTCCCCAAAAGCCGTTCACTAGACTCAAAGTAGTACAAGTACAAAAGTTAGCTAGGAAATGATCGGAATAAAAACAAGCCCTAAAACTATTCAAATAAACACAATAAGATTTGTTTACAAGTCATAAACCAAGGCCAAGTATTACCAAAATAAGGTTCCATAAGAATATATAAGCATTAAAGGAAACCATAAAAATCAGGAAATGTAACTATATTAGCCCTAACAACAAAAACAGTTTTGGCCTCCTTATGCGGTAATGGCACAAAATGCGCTACACTTATCGGATGAGGGTGTAAGACCCACCATCTCGAAGCTAAAAGACAGGGCTACAACAATGTAGAAGGCCACTCAGTCCAAATCCTAGCACAACTAGGTCAAATATGCAGAATACCAAACCAGAACCGTAATTGCAGGTTTACAAATCACACTATGCTGTAATCAGTACAACTCAGTCTATACAGGTCCAAATGCAGAGATTCCAAAGGAATATGGTAACTAGGACATCAAGCTACATTTCATCAGAAGACCTCAACAATCAAATCCAAAGCAATTCCAGTCAAAACAGCCAATTACAAACGCAGTTCGGCCATCCTGAAGGACCCAGAACAGCAACAGTAAAATCGACATTTCTCACTCTACACTACTCCAAATGACCTGAAATTTTGTAGGAACCTCTAAAATATCATTCCCTACAACTTTCATGTTTTAGGCCAAGGCCAATTCTGCCTCTAACCATATGATACAAAACCGGACAGAAAGGAGGTTATGAAACCCTAACTTTTCACATTTCAATCCAAACCCAAAATTGGTTGCAATTATCAATCATTCACACCTACTAGAGTCATTATAGGCCATTTCCAATCATCATACAAGGCCACAACATCATGATCATATGAAACCAGAAAAATCACCAATAAATTGTAAACTTCACCATTTCATCCAAAAACAAGAATTAAATCACAAAATTCAACACTTTAGCTTCCACTAAGCACAACTCAAGCTTCATTAAGTGTAGGGGCAAGTTCATATACCACTCACCTAGTAAACAAGAGAGGGAGAGTTGTAGGACACCTTAGCTTCTCCAAAAAACTTCACCAAATCACTCACTAGCACCAAATGGAGGGATTTTATGGAGTAGAAACAAGTTTAAGCACTTGATTTGGATGATTTGCACTAGATGGAGAGTTTTTCTTTGAAGAGTTTTTCTTTCTTCCTTGCTTGAGAGTGCCGACCAAGAGGGAGAAGAAAAGAGTGAATTTGGGTAATTTTTGAGATATTTAATCCAAGGGTAAGAAAGGTCAAAAAGGTGAATAGTTGTCTTAGGCTTCAACCACTCACAAAGTGGCACGTGTCACTTCATTAAATGCATTTCTATCCTTTTGTTTCCTCTCACATCAATCACATCTCATCCTCCACTTATCTCTTAACACCCGATAAATTTCACCCAGTATCCGAAACTTAACCTTATTGGCCGAATTTTTCCGAACTTTTCGCACTAGTGGGGCCCACGTCCATTATACGTTCTTAATTTCTCAAAATCTATTCGATACGAGAAAAATCATCTAAAACTATATCTGCTCCTTAAAATTATATAAAAAAAAAATTTTTAATCACGAAAATGCAGAAAACAAGCCATGAAAAATTCTAAAACCTTGAAAATTACGGGTTCTCACACTCTCTCCCCCTTAAAGAAATTTCGCCCTCGAAATTTTCTCACCAACGGAATTTTTTTTTTTTAAAAAACAAATCTAGGGTCGGAGCGGGAATATAATATTAAACATAGGTAAGCAAAAGCAAGTAGCAAAAGGTACGCACAGATCAAAAGTATACATATATAACACAGCTGTACCAAACAAGCCACACAGTAGCAATCAATTAGATACAAATATGAAAACAAATCCATGAAAGTAGCGGGGTCATCCAGAGTACTATAGACAAACTAGGTCATAAGTACAACAATAACTAATGAAAATCTTTTCCCCTCTAGGGCTCCATCCCTAATCTCAATTCCACGAGAATGCCCCAATTTATATCTTAATCCAAGTTAATCATGCTTACTAACTTCCGAACAAACTACACGAAATTCCATAGAATCACATTTCTAGTTCGCCCAAGTCTTTTCTAACCTAGGCTCTCCTCTTTTTCGTACCGCGGCGCAAGAATCCCATCTAAGATAATTCACAACTCGAGCCGGCCGGTCCCAAGAGTAAAGCATCCATATTAAGGATTCCTACCCGACATACATACCTAACTTCCTCAAATTTCATGAAAATAATTTTTACACTTATAACATGCCCAGTTCATATCTTACGCTCAAACGAGCAATTAGACATATTCACGAAATCAGGACCATAACACCACTGGCCCAAGCTCACTCCGCGCAGAGACCACGCGAAGTGGCTCTGATACCACTTGTAACAGCCCCACTTTCCCCTAAGGCGAACCAAAGGGGTTAGCGGGCTGCCTGCCCAGCTCTCGCCAGGACTACGGATCAGTTCACGTCGATCTAATACGTTCCGGAACATACCCAATCGCGTAAACAAGTCAAAATCACAAAATGAAAAAACAAGAAAACGAAGCCGATGATGAACAGTACCGGCCACGTCAGAATCCAGTTACTAGGCCGAGAGTAGCCAAAATTTTCTTTTGCCGCTTGAAATACGAGTTGATCCGAAATTCAACCAAATATCAACCAAACATACATACATTGAACTGTAACATTTACAAGCCAAAGCGGCATATCAAAAACCATTCATTACGAATATTCATGTTCGGTTTGTCAATCAAAAGAAAGTGAACCCAATACACATTAGGGTTTCATTCAAAGAGCTATTCAAAAGACATTTACATGAGCTCAACTTGACAACCAACTAACACAACCTTTTCCAAAAGTGGTAATTTCCTGTAAGGAAAACAAATGGAACAGAAAGGGGTGAGCTTGCGCTCAATGAGGTACCAAACAGATAGCATTAAAATCAGGGCATTTCACATTTAACAAATCAGATACACATGTCAGATGTAAAGTAAAGTAACCAATGATTCAAATCAGAAGGATACAGGTGGCTCTCAGGAGCTAAATTTCCAGCGCAATACTTGATCCAAACCGGTTGACTCTCCGTCAACGTATATAGAACCAACGCGTCCGTAGACCTCAATTCGCACCGAATTCCGTCCACCAAACACCCCTTTACCGGGCCCGCTCACCGTATTCGAACATAAATGGTAATACTCGAGTATACCCGGAATCAAGGGTCTCAATACCCAAAATCCCCGAACAGACTACCGTGGTTCGTTATCTAATCGTCCAGGCCCTTGCCGGCCCGACTCGAATAACTTAGCCACAGGATTGAGCTCATAGGTCATAGAAATCCGAACAGATGCAGACACAGATAACAGATTCAAAATTTGCATAGAAATTGGCACCTGAACAGACTAGAGAACGAGTGTGATAAAGTACACCCTCGTCTCGAACAAATAAACAGATTGCAGAGCAGAAATCAAGTTAAACAGCAATGGAGGGGAGTGGTACACTCACCGGCTCAACTTCAAAAGTATTCACTTCAGATTGGCCTTAATCGCCAAGAAACCCTAAAATAATCAAAGTAAACTAATTGAAGGTTTCACATCCAGAATCGAGTAAACAAAATACACATGAGCCTCGACTACTAGTCGTATGCCTCGCCAAATAAATACTAATGCAAGGGTGGAAAACATGATTTTCTTGGAAACGAAAAGGTAACATGAAGACCTAGGCACAAACAACCCAAAAGTCCTTTGCTCAAATCACAAGTAAATCCAACTAACCTTCAAGTAAAATTTCGGCAGCATATCCCTTGTGTTTACCTAGTTTCCAGCCATCATGGCTTCATTATTTCCTCAAATCAGTCCCAACATCTCACACAAAATTCATCTCATTCCCCAAAAGCCGTTCACTAGGCTCAAAGTAGTACAAGTACAAAAGTTAGCTAGGAAATGATCGGAATAAAAACAAGCCCTAAAACTATTCAAATAAACACAATAAAATTTGTTTACAAGTCATAAACCAAGGCCAAGTATTACCAAAATAAGGTTCCGTAAGAATATATAAGCATTAAAGGAAACCAGAAAAATCAGGAAATGTAACTATATTAGCCCTAACAACAAAAACAGTTTTGGCCTCCTTATGCGGTAATGGTACAAAATGCGCTACACTTATCGGATGAGGGTGTAAGACCCACCATCTCGAAGCTAAAAGACAGGGCTACAACAATGTAGAAGGCCACTCAGTCCAAATCCTAGCACAACTAGGTCAAATATGCAGAATACCAAACCAGAACCGTAATTGCAGGTTTACAAATCACACTATGCTGTAATCAGTACAACTCAGTCTATACAGGTCCAAATGCAGAGATTCCAAAGGCATATGGTAGCTAGGACATTAAGCTACATTTCATCAGAAGACCTCAACAATCAAATCCAAAGAAATTCCAGTCAAAACAGCCAATTACAAACGCAGTTCGGCCATCCTGAAGGACCCAGAACAGCAACAGTAAAATCGACATTTCTCACTCTACACTACTCCAAATGACCTAAAATTTTGTAGGCACCTCTAAAATATCATTCCCTACAACTTTTATGTTTTAAGCCAAGGCCAATTCGGCCTCTAACCATATGATACAAAACCGGACAGAAAGGGGGTTATGAAACCCTAACTTTTCACATTTCAATCCAAACCCAAAATTGGTTGCAATTATCAATCATTCACACCTACTAGAGTCATTATAGGCCATTGCCAATCATCATACAAGGCCACAACATCATGATCATATGAAACCAGAAAAATCACCAATAAATTGTAAACTTCACCATTTCATCCAAAAACAAGAATTAAATCACAAAATTCAACACTTTAGCTTCCACTAAGCACAACTCAAGCTTCATTAAGTGTAGGGGCAAGTTCATATACCACTCACCTAGTAAACAAGAGAGGGAGAGTTGTAGGACACCTTAGCTTCTCCAAAAAACTTCACCAAATCACTCACTAGCACCAAATGGAGGGATTTTATGGAGTAGAAACAAGTTTAAGCACTTGATTTGGATGATTTGCACTAGATGGAGAGTTTTTCTTTGAAGAGTTTTTCTTTCTTCCTTGCTTGAGAGTGCCGACCAAGAGGGAGAAGAAAAGAGTGAATTTGGGTAATTTTTGAGATATTTAATCCAAGGGTAAGAAAGGTCAAAAAGGTGAATAGTTGTCTTAGGCTTCAACCACTCACAAAGTGACACGTGTCACTTCATTAAATGCATTTCTATCCTTTTGTTTCCTCTCACATCAATCACATCTCATCCTCCACTTATCTCTTAACACCCGATAAATTTCACCCAGTATCCGAAACTTAATCTTATTGGCCGAATTTTTCCGAACTTTTCGCACTAGTGGGGCCCACGTCCATTATACGTTCTTAATTTCTCAAAATCTATTCGATACGAGAAAAATCATCTAAAACTATATCTGCTCCTTAAAATTATATAAAAAAAAAAAATTCTAATCACGAAAATGCAGAAAACAAGCCATGAAAAATTCTAAAACCTTGAAAATTACGGGTTCTCACATTTGGATTGTCCTTTCCGATTGCCCATCGGTCTGCGAGTGGTAGGTGGTACTAAAGTTCAGTTTAGTCCCTAGACTCTCTTGCATCTTTTGCCAAAATCGAGACACAAACCTAGGGTCCCGATCTGAGACTATACTCACCGGTATTCCATGCAATCTTATAATTTCGTCCAAGTACAACTTAGCCAACTTTTCCAAGGAGTACTTCATATTAATAGGCAGTGAGCAGATTTGGTCAATGGATCCACTATTACCCAAATAGCGTCGTGCCCTATCTGAATTCTTGGTAGCTTTGATACGAAATCCATTGTGATATTTTTCCACTTCCACTTAGATATCTCCAACGGCTGCAATAATCCAGATAATTTCTGATGCTCGGCCTTAACCTGCTGGCAAGTGAGACAAGCTCGAACAAACTGAGCAATTTCTCTCTTCATATTCTCCCACCAATAAAGGTTTTTCAAGTTTTGATACATCTTATTACCTCCAGGGTGCATCGTATACTTAGAATGCTGAGTTTCATCTAAAATTACCTTCTTTACCCTTCATCTTTTCATACCACTAGGCGATTTCTAAATTTTAACACACTATCTGTTGTGAGGACTTGTAAAATCCCTTATACATTTTTTAAAAAAAATTTCCTTTAATTTGGAATTTATTACTTCACAATATCTTTACTGCTCATTCACTTCCCCAATAGTTACAATTAATCATAGAACCAAGGGTTTCCCCTTTACTTTCATCGTTAAGGTAAACTAGGATTTTTACGTCTTTTCATAGTATGAGTAATTCGTGCGAAGTGTGTACTAAATTTGGTGATTAAGAGTGAGTTTTAGATAAGAAAAAGTGTGTGATTAGAAGTAATAATATAAGTTAGTGAATCATAAGTTAAAACCCTAGTACGCGCGATTTAAGGAAAAACGGTTGGAACCGACGGGTACCGTTTGTTACCGAGTGAGTGCACCACTTGAACACTACTTTATTACCGTAATAGCCTTTCTTTTATTTCAGTTAATTAACCCTAAAATATCTCTTAAATTAGCCACAATTTTTGACCAAAAGAAATAAGAGAAAAGTCTATAAAAAGCCAAGTGTCATGAAACCTATGGAAGTTGGACTTTGACCAACTTGTTTTAACGTTCCTAAAACAAAAATTTGACCAAGATGTCTTCATTTTCTTCTTGTTTTGGCCAACCAAGATGCTCCATTTCTCCTTGTCTTGATCGAAAATGGTGAGAGGAAAAACAAGGAAGAGCACTTCATACTACAACTTCAACCCTTGCTTGAATCTTCAAGATTTCATCCTAAGCTTGTAATCCAAGCCATAGAAAGTGACTCTAAGGAAGGAAGAAGACTTTTGGTGGAGAAAGTTGAGGAGACAAGGAAGCTTATGGTTTCTCTTTTCATAGAGTTTAAAGGTAATCATGTTTAGAAACCATCTCTTCACTTTTAACTTGCATTTTAGTAGATTTAATGCTTGTTTGTGGTAGATTCTATGGAAAATTTCATGGGTTGTGAAGTTGGTGGAACTTTTCTAGCTTTGATTCATATTTTTCTAGCCATGAGATAGTTATATCCAGCTTTGTTATAGACTTGAGAGAGCTGGTATGAAGATTTCTAGCTTTAATATGCCTTTTAGCTTTCAACTAAGAATTTTCCAGCTTTAGTAGAATTCTGCCCTGCTTCTGACCAGCTTCATTTGTCCATGTTAGAGGCCGAATTAGGCTTAGGTCAAAACATAAAAGTTGTAGAAAATGGTGTTATATAGCTTCCTGTAAAATTTCAGTTCAATCTGAGCACTGTAGCATGTGAATTGACTGAAATATCCCTGACTGCCAAATGTTCTTTTCCGCGGGCAGTTTTGAGATTTCACATTTTTGGCTTCATTTTTCACTTTGATCCGTATAAAATCAGCCTTTGGCCAAAACATGAAAATTTTAGCCCTACATTTCAGATTTCCAACGCATCTGAAAAAGCCTCAATCGGAATTTTATAGTTTGAGTTATTGCCATTTAAACCCAGTGCTAATAACCACACTGACAATGAAATTCTGGTTCTGTAATCTGCAAATTCGACCTGAATCAACTATGAACTGGGTTGAGTTGTCTTCATGAAAGTTGTAACCCTTTGGCTTAGCTTCGAAATGGTATAAAGGTACCCCAATCCGATAAGTGTAGCTTCGGTTATGACCGAAACGCTAAGAGACGTCAAACCTGTTATTTTGTTGTTTGTCTTAAACATTAGTTCCGATCAATTTGCTAGCATTGTTTTGTAATTGAATGACATTGAGCCAATTGAAAGGCTATTGTGGTAAGATTATTTGTGTGAGGCTTTGGGGCTGAATTGAGAAAAATAATGAAACCATAAATGGCTGGAAAATAGCGAAATACAAAGGGCATGCTGCCCAAATTTCTATTATTTGCTCTTATGAATATTAGTAAGATGTAAGGTTTGATTTTAGGGTTTGTTGGATCTTAAATTACATTTGCTCACTTCAATTTGGGATTGGTTATTCTTAGGGTTTGTCGGTGATCAAGGGCATAATCCGAAAGGAAACTTTTGACGTTATTTTGGCTTAGACTGGTGAGTGTTCTTTGTGTGTTTGTACAATAAGTGACTATGTGACTATTTGTGAATGTTTGCTTGAATGTTAAATGCTTTATAAGGATTGCTAAATGGATTTTCGATGGGTGAGTGTGTACTTTATCGTACTTGACCCAAGCCAAAGTGAATTTCAATGATTGAATGCTATTTGTGCATGAATGTAAGCTTTTTGGCTGAATTGGGCCCTTACCCTTCGTTACCAGTCGACTCGAGCCAGAAATGGACTCTGTCGCGCCCCATTTTTCGATTCGAGTGATGATGTGTGAGGTGTGGTGTGAACGTGTGCAAAATGAAAAGTAAAAAGGCCATGGGACTTTGGAAAGCGACGATTTGGCCAAATGAAATTTTAAAAAGGGTTTTTAGATATGAAAACGGAGTCGCCACTTGGTATAGATTTGGGGTGTACCAAGTCACCCAAAAAGTGTTTTTTAAAGACAAAGTAGTAAAACCCTTTTTAAAACGACTCCTAGTCCACGTAAACCAAAGAAAAAGGTTCGGGGGTCACGTTTGACAAAGGGGAAGGCAAGGATAGAATCCAAGGCACCCCTTTGACCTAGCCAAGGCTAGTTGCGCGACTTAACCCTACCTTTCCTAATTTTCTACCCAATATATGTTCGCACGTTGGACATGACTATATGAATGCAAAAACCTAGACCTAGGGGGATCGGGGGAAATTTCTCTCCAAAGGTTGAGTGGTGCCAATCACATTAATTGTGAAGCCCAATAATGATCCTTTTGGAGAGGTCACACCTAAACCTAAATGACGTGAAAAATGAGTGGAATGCATGCCATGTGAAAGTGTGAGTTTGTGTGAAGTGAGAAAAATGATAAAAGTAATAAGATAAGAGTGAAGGTGTGCAAATGTAGATGAAAGTACTCGTGTGCGAGTGAAGATAAAATGCTCGTGTGCAAGTGAAGATAAAAGGGTTCGTGTGCAAGTGGAGACAAAAAGTGTTCGTGTGCAAGTGAAGGTGATAAAAAGGTGCATGTGTGCAAATGAGACGAAAGTGAAAGTGTAATGATAGAGTGGATTGAGAATGCATGAGTCTAGGGAATTCATGCAAATTGGGTACGGGGAGACCTAAATCGTGACTTGATTTTCCCTTTGATTAGAAGGCGAAACTAGCGTGCTAAGGCTATCGAGTAGCCACACTCGCTCGTTTCCCTTATCGGAAGGGGACACTCAAGCAAAATGAACCCTATAGCTAGTATGGGATGCAAAACCTAAAGTGAGGGGAAAAGGGGGTCGAGGATCATGCCAAATGATAAAACTAAGGAAAATGCGTGATATGTAGTGAACAAACAAATAATGCATTAATGAAAAACAAAGGAAAAATCCTATTGGGTCTAGCGTTGGACTAGCCCTTTCTATGAATTCCTAATGAAAATAATGAGCCACAACTAGCGTTGGACTAGTGTGGTGACGTACATTCATCCATTCCATTCATTCATGGTTATGAAAGCAAGTAGTCATGCCAACACGCTCGTAAACACATAGCAAGTAGCACTTAGCATGCTCGACTAGATGCAAGAGCCTACTAAAGCAATTTAACATGTAACAACAAAAGCAAGCAACCAGGGGGGAAGGGGAAGTGGACCAGATGCTCTCCGAGCCCTATCTATTACAAGCCAAGAGGTGTACACATACCCCATAAAAGCATAAAGGGGAAGGGGAAATGGACCAGGTGCTCTCCGAGCCCTATCTATTACAAGCCAAGAGGTGTACACATACCCCATAAAACTTAAATAAAATAAAAAAGCAAGTAAATGCACGCAAGGAGGTAAGGAAAGCGGAGTAGGCATGTATATTCACATAGCACATTGGATCACATAGGGTCAAATGAAGTGCAAATGAGGGATAGAGTGTACCTCCCTTGAATTGACGCCCCAATGAAGTGAAATCACTTATTTATCCTCCAAAATAAAAGAAATGGTCAAGGTACCAATTTATTTGAGAAAATTAAAGGAAAATAGGCAAACACAAGCTCACTTGATCATAAAGCTCTTAAATTCATGCATGAAGTGTAATTTAAACGAAGCATGGCAATTATTTGAAGCAAAGCAAACAATGAAATTGCAAAAATTAAAAACTACGAAGGACCAAATTGAAGACATTATTCAATTAGTTGGGTCAAAGTAGCATTAGTTAGAAGCCAAGGGGTCAAAATGCAATTTTGGAAAATTATTTCATGCAATCTTCATGCAAAGAACGTAGCTTATATTCTGCAACAAAGTTTCAGCCATTTCTAAAGCCTTTTGCACTATTCTAGCCGTAGCTTGCTTTTCAATTCATTATCTTAAATGAAACAACATGTAATCCGAACATAGCCCAACATCCCAATCCAACATCAAACAACAAATTTGAGTAAGAAAAACCAGAGTTCAACATCCAAAGATAGCAAAAGAAATTCTGCATTTTCAGCATACAACTTCGGTAATGAGACTTGCTGCATTTTCATGTGAAAGAGAGGAGAATGAACTAGTGTGGACTCGTGTGGACTTGGGACAATGAGAAGGGAAAACACAGCTTCATAATCTAAGCAACACGACACACGGCTTCAAAGTCCAAACCAGTCAAAACGTAAAAGAAACATCATGCTCATGCTGGAACAATTTATGATGAAGGTTCAGCAATTCTAATGAACTTTTCAGCAAAGACTCAAACAAGATTCAAATATTTTGGACTCAAGCATGCCAACTCAAACCAATCTTCAACCATCCAAATCTTCTCTCCAAGTAAAATCAGACATCAAATTGAATGGCCAAAATTTGGTGAAACAACCGCAAGAGAGAAAACAGCAAAGGGTAAGACCGAAATGCAGCAGCCTTTGTTTCTCTTACCTTAGCTTAAATGAATTGGCATGAAAAACTCAAATAAGCTCTGCCAACTTGTCATCTAAAGACCAAATGTAAGGAATTCAACCCCCCATTATTAAATGTCACCCAAGCATAAACTGCCTTGAAGATTCAAGCAAATCCAATGAACCAAAAAAATGCAGCAAAAGAAAGACTGAAGCTCGCGGCAATCTTCCAGCCGTGCTTGCTTGCAATTATTATGTTCGTTCAAACGCAATTTTCCCAACCCAACATAGCTAAATCTCGGCCAAACAAAACATCAATATCAACTGAACACCAAAGATAACATAAGATGTAAAACAAAGCTTGAACAAACAAAGAAAAGAAAGAGAAATCTTGGCTGCCGCAAGTTTTTAGCTACTTGTTTTTGTCCCAGAGTCTCAAAATGACAGCAAATGTATACATGGGATACCATAAAGCAACAAATGAAACCCAAGAAAAACCTCCAAGACACTTCATCAGGATCGAATACTAACACGCAAATGAGAACAAAACTGAATTGAAGGAAAAAAAAACTAGCAATAACCGGATTTGTCCTCGAAGTTTTTTACAAATGGAATGGGTTCTTTGCCAACTAAAGGAACATGGAGCAATCTATACACCCAAAGGTCTCATGATCCACAATAACACAGGACTCAGATGCAGGGGTATGGGGGAAAGATCTGGACCAACAACATATGGCAATGAAAGAAACGAAGAACATGAAGCCAAACTAACACCATAGCATAGCGATCTGAGTATGTTTAAGTACGAGAAAACGGAAAGAAATGATTACCTTGAAAACCTTAACACCGAATATGAAGAGCCTGTGCGGTGAAGACGACCACTCTCCACGGAAATCGAAAAGGACTTGCTGCTGATTCTGATAAAGACCACGCAAAAATCTGGAAATTTCTGGTCTTCTCTTCCGCCACTTCCTTTGCCCTTTGGCCTTTTGTTTTGCCGTCGTCAACCTCTCAAACTTTCTTCCCCTTGCGGCTGTCAACCCCTCTCAATCTCTTCTCAACCTCTCCTCCTCTGGTTTATAGCTTCCCAAGAAAACTTAGAACCTCCGCTCCTGTTTTGTTTTCAGTTTTTTCTTCCTTAGCCGTCTCTTTCTCTCGGCCTTTTCAGATTTTTCCAGCCGTCAATCTTTCATCCCTCCTCCCTAGCCGTTCCTCTCTGTTTATCTCCCCCAAAGAACCTCTCTTTTGCTGTTTCTCCACCCTTGCTCTCGTGCCCTCAAACTCTCAGCTGCCCGCTCTCTTTTCTAGCCGCTGTCTGTTTTTTTTCTTTTTTCCCATTGCGGCTGCCAACCCCCCAGCTCTCTATCCCTCTTGCTTTTTCTTTCCTCTCACCGAGCTCCCCATTGCGGCTGTCTTCTTTTTTTGTATTTATATGGAGGCCAAAAACAACCCTAAAACTCCCAGCCATCTTCTGTATTTGCAGCCCAAGGAGCCGTCCCAAACTTTCCTTGCAAGCTGCTACAAATGCAGCTTGCCGCGGCTATCCCTTTTTTTTTTTTTTTTTTTTTTTTTGAAGTAATTAAAACAATATTGATAAAAATATAAAAGTAAATAATAATAATAACAAAAATACCAGAATTGAACACAATTTAAAATAACTAAATAAAGTGGCCATTTTCAATTTTTTCACATTTTTCTTTTTCCTTTTCCATTGTTTTTTCTTTTCTTTTCCCTAAAAATAAAAGATAAATTAAGTAGAAATGACTAAAATAGATAAACAAAACAAAGTTACTATTTTTCTCTTTTTTTTCCCTTTTTTCCTTTTTTATGATTTTTCCTTGCAAGCTGCTACAAATGCAGCTTGCCGCGGCTATCCCTTTTTTTTTTTTTTTTTTTTTTTTTTTTGAAGTAATTAAAACAATATTGATAAAAATATAAAAGTAAATAATAATAATAACAAAAATACCAGAATTGAACACAATTTAAAATAACTAAATAAAGTGGCCATTTTCAATTTTTTCACATTTTTCTTTTTCCTTTTCCATTGTTTTTTCTTTTCTTTTCCCTAAAAATAAAAGATAAATTAAGTAGAAATGACTAAAATAGATAAACAAAACAAAGTTACTATTTTTCTCTTTTTTTTCCCTTTTTTCCTTTTTTATGATTTTTCCTTTTTCTTCCTTTTTTTTCAAGAAATTCTATGCTAAAAACTTACAAATAAAAATAAAACTATAAACTAAAAACTAAAAATCGAATAAAACTAACACGAAAAATAAAAAACTAAAAATAAACAGTAAATGAAATTACACCAAAAATTTGGTGTCTACAGTTTGCCCCTCTTTGTCTGAGTTTTGGAAAAACTTGAGACAAAGAAGTAGACACCAAATACTTACCTACTTTATTCGGCGGCGAACGTCACGAACGGTGGACGTTTTTAAAAAATGGGGACTGACCCCTTTTGACGAAGTTTAAAGTGAAATTGGCTTAGACGGGAAATTAAAGCGGGACTGACCCGAACAAAAAAATTAAAACGGGACTGGCCCGAACAAGAAATTTAAAACGGGACTGACCCGAACAGAAATGTAAATGGGATAGACCCACGGGATAGACCCGGACAGGAATTTAAATGGGATAGACCCACGGGATAGACCCGAACAGAAATGTAAATGGGATAGACCCACGGGATAGACCCGGACAGGAATTTAAATGGGATACACCCACGGGATAGACCCGAACAGAAATGTAAAATTGGGATAGACCCACGGGATAGACCCGGACAGGAATTTAAATGGGATAGACCCACGGGATAGACCCGAACAGAAATGTAAAATTGGGATAGACCCACGGGATAGACCCGGACAGGAATTTAAAATTGGGATAGACCCACGGGATAGACCCGGACAGAAATGTAAAATTGGGATAGACCCAGACAGAAATTTAAAATTAGATGAATTGAAGTGAGATGGAGTGTTGGTGGGATGAAAACACGTACATTAGTGAGATAGGCTCGATGCTAACGGCGGTAGGATGAAAACGCGTACGTTAGTGAGATAGACTCGATGCTAACGGCAGTAGGATGAAACACGCACGTTAGTGAGATAGACTCGATGCTAACGACGGTAGAATGAAACACGCACGTTAGTGAGATAGACTCGATGCTAACGGCGATAGCAATGAAACACGCACGTTAGTGAGATAGACTCGATGCTAACGGCGGTAGGAATGAAAACACGCACGTTAGTGAGATAGACTCGATGCTAACGGCGGTAGGATGAAAACGCGCACGTTAGTGAGATAGACTCGATGCTAACGGCGGTTGAATGAAAACACGCACACGCTAGTGAGATAGACTCGATGCTAACGGTGGTGGAATGAAACGCACGCGTTAGTGAGATGGACTCGATGCTAACGGTGGTGAAATAGAAACAATCCAACATGACTTTTGTGAAGTTGGCGGCATAAAATCCAGGCCCAACGTGATAAATTTGACGTTGGCGGCACCAAGTCCAGGCCCAACTTGATATTGTGAAGCTGGCGGCACGAAACTCAGGCCCAACATGATTTTTAGAATGGTCAGTGGGATAAGACCCAATCCTGCCATCCAATTGGTGAAGAAATTGAATTTGATTTGTCAAAGTACAAGAAATTAAATTTGATTTTCCAAGAAACAAAATTTTGAACTTGATTTTTTGATTTTTTGAATTTTTCTGATTTTTCGAGAGAATCTTTTTTCCAAAAATAATTTGCCCCAGTGTAGGGCCCTTTTCCCTTCTTTCTTCTCTTTCTTCGGCATCGGCCTTCCACATCGCCAGATGCTTTTCGTCGACTTCAACTGTGAATACCTGCACAGGGCTTACGTGCACTCAAATGAGCGTGACTGATTTGAAAAAATGCATTATTTTGATTCTTGGACGAAATCCTCAATTGGACTTACAAAAATATTTGCCCCTGTGTGGGCTTATTTTGCGAAATTTTGCAAATAAAAATTTTGCCCCAGTTTGGGCCCATTTGATTGCAAAAATTGGTTTAGATGATTTCCCATTTACTTGAACAAAGAAAAACCGCACTTTTGCCCATTTAGAAAAGAATGCACATATACAACAATGTGAAGAAACTTTAAGCGTCAAATTTGAACTCATGCAGAAATTTCATGATGAATTCCTCGAAGTAACACCAAATTCAGGAAGATTCTTCCTCACTTTTTAGCATTGGTGTTAGGGTAACGGGTCACCACTTTTGGTTGGCTCATCTTTTCAGAATCAATCAAGTGACTTTATTTTTGAAATGGCTAAGGAAATGGGAGATAAGAATCTGTCTCATTTTTGTGCCCCAGTTGTATGTAATCCATTCAATGTCACATCTTAGTGAAAGCAAAGAGTTTGTTACCCTTATTTTCAAGAAAACTTAGTCAACATACAAGCTTTCTAGACTTGTAACGTATGGACAGAAGTGATAGCTAAACATGTGGAAACGGGTTATGCCCTTATGATCACAAATGATTTGATGAGTTTCTTATGAGCATGATCCTCATTTTGGATTGTCATGAAAGAATAAGTCAGCGATGGACTTTATTAGCTTGTAATTTGGCTTGAAAACGATAGTTTAAGACTTTCAAGGATATTGCACCATAGATCGCATTTTTCCAAAATTGCCCCTATTTTGAAATCAAAAGATCTCAGACTTTGTTTGCATTTTTCTCATCACTCACCAGAGACTTCAGCGTCGAATTTTCTGCATTTTCTTGCATTTACTTTTCTTTCTTTGCTTTTTGCCTCTTTTCCCTTTCCCTCGAGCTGATGGGTTTTCACATGGTGAGTAGCGTCAACCTCATACTCAAGCAATTCAGAAATACAGCTAAAATTTTCCGGCATCAGAAATTTTCTTGACAGGGCCATTGCAAAGAACAGAAGTCAGGACTTTCGGCTTTTGTAATGGGGTCAGGTGGGGTGCCTAGAAAAGTTAAGGCTTGAAAGCAGATTTCAAGAGTGGTTTGAAGAATCTGAGATCGCATTGTTGCGCCAACCCTATTTTAGGGTAAAATCAGAATTTGCCTCAGTTTTTGCTCAATTGAGGCTTTTTCTCTTTCATTTTTCTTTTCCCTTTTGATTTTTCGGCCTTTTGCCATTCTTTCGAACTTTCACAAAATTTGCCCCAGTTTATTTTGAACTGAGGTTCTCTTTTCTTCCTTTGCCTTTTGATTTTGTGGCTTTTCACTTTTCCGCTTCTTGAAATTTTCCTTTTTCAACCCAACTTGCCCCCAGTGTGGGGTTTGCGATTCTCAGGGGTTGCCAAACGAAATAATTTATTCTGATGGCTCAAAAGGGATAACTAGGGATAGAATGTTCGATTGGAAAAGAAGATAGCCTGACTTGTATTCTGTTCCTTACAATAACTCTGAAAGGAAACTTTCGTTAATGCGAAATTTTTTGCGTGTATCTGAATCAATTGACTGAGGAAGACCCTTACTCATCCATATTTGTGAAACATAGGCGATTCACATGGACAAAACCCCTTCTTTTCTTTTTTCCCAAAAATTGAAACCCAGATAGATTCAAATTTCTCCAATTTGTGATTCCCTCTTTATTCTAGCATTTTTGCTTTTCCCTTTTTCTTTTTTTCAAAATTCCCCAATCTCCTTCCCCAATGTGGGGTGCGATCATATGTGCACTCGAAAAGAACCATCAATTTTTAGCTCAAATGAGGATGCAAGGGATGATCAGTGTTTAGATTGTAGAAATGACGGCCAAAAGTATCATTCTTATACCTCATGACAACCGAAGTAGCGAAATGGTCATTGAAAATCCATTCTTCTTTTGATATTTGAAAATTTTTCAATGATGGGTAGTGATTATTAAGACCCTTATTTGAAACGAAATTATTCTTTTAGAGGCTCAAATGGGAGAGCAAATGACAAAAATCTGTATAGGTAATGAAACGAATGCTTGAAGTATCATTCCAAATTTCCCAAACAAATAAGAACAATGCACATTTTTGCTTTCACTTAGATGTGATTGAACCAGATTGGACACCTTGAACATTTTCAAGCAAAAGTTGCCCCAATTTACAATTTATCAATCAATGTGACTGATTTTATTTTGGAATTAAGTGAAGGAGAAAGGTATCTCATAGGGCCTTTTGAGTGACCATCTTTTAATTCTGAACACTCTTATTGTGAATTTTCAGGTCGGAGGTTGAAAAAATCCCAATTTAGTCTTATTTCTTAAAATTCATCATGAAATCTCCAATGAATAAGAATAAAGAATGAAATGTACATAAATATACACAAAACAATGATTGTCCAAAAAGTTTATTGTTGAAAAAGTTTGAAACAAATTTTCTCATTCAATTACGATACAAGTGAGAAGAGAGAAACTTGTAAAGAGCTCCACATATACACTTTTTGTCTCCTTTTCAAATATACAAAATTTTCCTTTGGAAAACAATTACAACATCTCTCAGAGGGTTTTCATCGTAGGATCCGCCCAAGAATCAAATAACACTTGTAATCTTCAAACTTTATTGGATTAAAATTATCATCAGATATAGAAGAATATTTTTGCCTTATTGAAACATTTTTATGAATGCAAGGGAGGGGGGAAACAAAAGAAAAATACCCCGAGTTAGTAGACAAAACTGCAAAATCGGTATGCATGTCCTATGGGAGAACCCTTTTATGCCAAGGGTAGGCCTAGCATGAAAATGCAATCCTCCAGAGCAGGCACTATACAATACCTGATGGATCCAATCAGCTCATGGAGTGAAAAATAATTTTGAAAGAATTTGGTCAATTGGGGTGACGAGAGATTTGTCAAAATGAGGACAACGTCCGAATAGATTGATCACCTTTGATTTGCAAAACGCATGGGTTTGACCTTGACGAACTCCTATCAAAGAGATTGGAATTCGTTGATAAAATTTCTCAGTGAATTACGGGTCAAAAACCCTAATTGATCAAGTGATTGGATGCAATGAACGGTTTTCTTCAAAATTGACTAGATTTCCCAATTTGGAATTCGACATTGAAATCCTAATTGGTCAAATGAAATTGACAATTTGTTAAAAATCGACCGGATTACCCTAAAAAGGGAAACAGGTCAAATGAATTGAATACAATTTAACTTATCCAAAATTAATCAGATCACCCTAAAAAGGGTAAATTGATCAAATAGATTGAACGAAACTTGATTTATTCAAAATCGGCTCAGTTGCCCTAAAAATGGGTAAATTGGCCAAATGAATGCAATTGAATTAGAGATTTATTCAAAAATCGGCCGGTTGACCCTAAAAAGGGTAAATTGGTCAAATGAATTGATGATTTATTCAAAATTGACCAGGTGACCCTAAAAAGGGTAAATTGGTCAAATGAATTGATGATTTATTCAAAATTCGACCAGGTGACCCTAAGAAGGGTAAGTTGGTCAAATGAACTGGCAAAATGGATTGGTTGAATTGTCCGGCCATTGTTTATTTCAAAATTATTGAGATACATTAGTCTATGACCTTCTAAAATCAAATTGTGGCCTCAATTTATTTACCGTCTCAATAAGAGGAATCATTTGTGAATTTCTTCAAATTAATGTCCTTTACGCAAGGGATTTTTACCAATTTTTGCTACAATGGCCAAAAAGTGATTATTAGATGCTCATATTCCAAAGATCACTCTATGAAAATGATCGGATCCTACCTTACCTTATGCACTACCCCTTTGGATGGTACAGAAATGTAAACGTGCAAGTCTCACTGGATTAAGTATCCGAGACACAAGGTGGCTTATTCCTAACACGGGATTCCCTATGTGGCATTCCCTTTCTATGGTTTATGCATGATGCCAGTTATTAAAACGAGGTAAATATGTGACAAATATGACCTAAAGGACATAAATAATGCAACGGGGGGAAAAGGTCTAAACATGAAATGTATTTATTGGAAATCAAGTGCAATAACTGAAATTTAAACATGTGAGCTATCTAGTGGGTGAGTCACTAAAAGAGTGCCAAAAAGGCCTCTTATTGCTAAGGCACATGAATGCAAGCCAAGAAAACAAAAGAATGGTTAGTGCAATTGATAGTACACATAACACATTGGGAGCAATTAAGAAAAGAAATACAATAAAGCAGGTAAAAGGGGTGGAACCCCTTCCCTCGTGCCTAATGTGCTTAAAATAGGGTGAGGCTGACTCTAACCTAGGAAAATTCTAACATGGATGCATGAGGCTGGGGCTCACTAATGCAACTAGACTCGATAAGTCTCGGCTCCCAAGCCTTCAGACCTAAAGGCGAAGGGTCATCACTCCCAGGGCCTTTGATCGGTGGCTCGAGTGATCCCTTAGGTAGCGCTATGGGCGCAGAGCACACCAGCCGCCTACCCAAGGCAATCGATCCTAGTCCTACAAGGCGGTGTGGGATGGCGCCCACGAAAATAAAATAAAATGGGATAAAGCAAGTAAACGTGCACGTATGGAGTGTTCCCCTATTTTGAGGGAAGGGGTGAGAACCACGCGAGGCTCTAAAGGTGACACACCCCCCCAAATGCAATGCAAGCGCGAGATAAATAAGTAAACATACATCCAATCAACCAATCACACGTACGTGAGTGAGGGAATAGTTGGATACGCGCGCGAGGCAAAAGGCCCTAAAAATGGAAAATGCAACCCTAATATCCAAATGCAATGCATAAAAAGGGTAGAAAAAGGAAACGAATGGCTAAGTCAAATGCTTGGACCCACTTAGGAAGTTCCCAGTGGAGTCGCCAACTGTCGCGCCCCATTTTTCGATTCGAGTGATGATGTGTGAGGTGTGGTGTGAACGTGTGCAAAATGAAAAGTAAAAAGGCCATGGGACTTTGGAAAGCGACGATTTGGCCAAATGAAATTTTAAAAAGGGTTTTTAGATATGAAAACGGAGTCGCCACTTGGTATAGATTTGGGGTGTACCAAGTCACCCAAAAAGTGTTTTTTAAAGACAAATTAGTAAAACCCTTTTTAAAACGACTCCTAGTCCACGTAAACCAAAGAAAAAGGTTCGGGGGTCACGTTTGACAAAGGGGAAGGCAAGGATAGAATCCAAGGCACCCCTTTGACCTAGCCAAGGCTAGTTGCGCGACTTAACCCTACCTTTCCTAATTTTCTACCCAATATATGTTCGCACGTTGGACATGACTATATGAATGCAAAAACCTAGACCTAGGGGGATCGGGGGAAATTTCTCTCCAAAGGTTGAGTGGTGCCAATCACATTAATTGTGAAGCCCAATAATGATCCTTTTGGAGAGGTCACACCTAAACCTAAATGACGTGAAAAATGAGTGGAATGCATGCCATGTGAAAGTGTGAGTTTGTGTGAAGTGAGAAAAATGATAAAAGTAATAAGATAAGAGTGAAGGTGTGCAAATGTAGATGAAAGTACTCGTGTGCGAGTGAAGATAAAATGCTCGTGTGCAAGTGAAGATAAAAGGGTTCGTGTGCAAGTGGAGACAAAAAGTGTTCGTGTGCAAGTGAAGGTGATAAAAAGGTGCATGTGTGCAAATGAGACGAAAGTGAAAGTGTAATGATAGAGTGGATTGAGAATGCATGAGTCTAGGGAATTCATGCAAATTGGGTACGGGGAGACCTAAATCGTGACTTGATTTTCCCTTTGATTAGAAGGCGAAACTAGCGTGCTAAGGCTATCGAGTAGCCACACTCGCTCGTTTCCCTTATCGGAAGGGGACACTCAAGCAAAATGAACCCTATAGCTAGTATGGGATGCAAAACCTAAAGTGAGGGGAAAAGGGGGTCGAGGATCATGCCAAATGATAAAACTAAGGAAAATGCGTGATATGTAGTGAACAAACAAATAATGCATTAATGAAAAACAAAGGAAAAATCCTATTGGGTCTAGCGTTGGACTAGCCCTTTCTATGAATTCCTAATGAAAATAATGAGCCACAACTAGCGTTGGACTAGTGTGGTGACGTACATTCATCCATTCCATTCATTCATGGTTATGAAAGCAAGTAGTCATGCCAACACGCTCGTAAACACATAGCAAGTAGCACTTAGCATGCTCGACTAGATGCAAGAGCCTACTAAAGCAATTTAACATGTAACAACAAAAGCAAGCAACCAGGGGGGAAGGGGAAGTGGACCAGATGCTCTCCGAGCCCTATCTATTACAAGCCAAGAGGTGTACACATACCCCATAAAAGCATAAAGGGGAAGGGGAAATGGACCAGGTGCTCTCCGAGCCCTATCTATTACAAGCCAAGAGGTGTACACATACCCCATAAAACTTAAATAAAATAAAAAAGCAAGTAAATGCACGCAAGGAGGTAAGGAAAGCGGAGTAGGCATGTATATTCACATAGCACATTGGATCACATAGGGTCAAATGAAGTGCAAATGAGGGATAGAGTGTACCTCCCTTGAATTGACGCCCCAATGAAGTGAAATCACTTATTTATCCTCCAAAATAAAAGAAATGGTCAAGGTACCAATTTATTTGAGAAAATTAAAGGAAAATAGGCAAACACAAGCTCACTTGATCATAAAGCTCTTAAATTCATGCATGAAGTGTAATTTAAACGAAGCATGGCAATTATTTGAAGCAAAGCAAACAATGAAATTGCAAAAATTAAAAACTACGAAGGACCAAATTGAAGACATTATTCAATTAGTTGGGTCAAAGTAGCATTAGTTAGAAGCCAAGGGGTCAAAATGCAATTTTGGAAAATTATTTCATGCAATCTTCATGCAAAGAACGTAGCTTATATTCTGCAACAAAGTTTCAGCCATTTCTAAAGCCTTTTGCACTATTCTAGCCGTAGCTTGCTTTTCAATTCATTATCTTAAATGAAACAACATGTAATCCGAACATAGCCCAACATCCCAATCCAACATCAAACAACAAATTTGAGTAAGAAAAACCAGAGTTCAACATCCAAAGATAGCAAAAGAAATTCTGCATTTTCAGCATACAACTTCGGTAATGAGACTTGCTGCATTTTCATGTGAAAGAGAGGAGAATGAACTAGTGTGGACTCGTGTGGACTTGGGACAATGAGAAGGGAAAACACAGCTTCATAATCTAAGCAACACGACACACGGCTTCAAAGTCCAAACCAGTCAAAACGTAAAAGAAACATCATGCTCATGCTGGAACAATTTATGATGAAGGTTCAGCAATTCTAATGAACTTTTCAGCAAAGACTCAAACAAGATTCAAATATTTTGGACTCAAGCATGCCAACTCAAACCAATCTTCAACCATCCAAATCTTCTCTCCAAGTAAAATCAGACATCAAATTGAATGGCCAAAATTTGGTGAAACAACCGCAAGAGAGAAAACAGCAAAGGGTAAGACCGAAATGCAGCAGCCTTTGTTTCTCTTACCTTAGCTTAAATGAATTGGCATGAAAAACTCAAATAAGCTCTGCCAACTTGTCATCTAAAGACCAAATGTAAGGAATTCAACCCCCCATTATTAAATGTCACCCAAGCATAAACTGCCTTGAAGATTCAAGCAAATCCAATGAACCAAAAAAATGCAGCAAAAGAAAGACTGAAGCTCGCGGCAATCTTCCAGCCGTGCTTGCTTGCAATTATTATGTTCGTTCAAACGCAATTTTCCCAACCCAACATAGCTAAATCTCGGCCAAACAAAACATCAATATCAACTGAACACCAAAGATAACATAAGATGTAAAACAAAGCTTGAACAAACAAAGAAAAGAAAGAGAAATCTTGGCTGCCGCAAGTTTTTAGCTACTTGTTTTTGTCCCAGAGTCTCAAAATGACAGCAAATGTATACATGGGATACCATAAAGCAACAAATGAAACCCAAGAAAAACCTCCAAGACACTTCATCAGGATCGAATACTAACACGCAAATGAGAACAAAACTGAATTGAAGGAAAAAAAAACTAGCAATAACCGGATTTGTCCTCGAAGTTTTTTACAAATGGAATGGGTTCTTTGCCAACTAAAGGAACATGGAGCAATCTATACACCCAAAGGTCTCATGATCCACAATAACACAGGACTCAGATGCAGGGGTATGGGGGAAAGATCTGGACCAACAACATATGGCAATGAAAGAAACGAAGAACATGAAGCCAAACTAACACCATAGCATAGCGATCTGAGTATGTTTAAGTACGAGAAAACGGAAAGAAATGATTACCTTGAAAACCTTAACACCGAATATGAAGAGCCTGTGCGGTGAAGACGACCACTCTCCATGGAAATCGAAAAGGACTTGCTGCTGATTCTGATAAAGACCACGCAAAAATCTGGAAATTTCTGGTCTTCTCTTCCGCCACTTCCTTTGCCCTTTGGCCTTTTGTTTTGCCGTCGTCAACCTCTCAAACTTTCTTCCCCTTGCGGCTGTCAACCCCTCTCAATCTCTTCTCAACCTCTCCTCCTCTGGTTTATAGCTTCCCAAGAAAACTTAGAACCTCCGCTCCTGTTTTGTTTTCAGTTTTTTCTTCCTTAGCCGTCTCTTTCTCTCGGCCTTTTCAGATTTTTCCAGCCGTCAATCTTTCATCCCTCCTCCCTAGCCGTTCCTCTCTGTTTATCTCCCCCAAAGAACCTCTCTTTTGCTGTTTCTCCACCCTTGCTCTCGTGCCCTCAAACTCTCAGCTGCCCGCTCTCTTTTCTAGCCGCTGTCTGTTTTTTTTCTTTTTTCCCATTGCGGCTGCCAACCCCCCAGCTCTCTATCCCTCTTGCTTTTTCTTTCCTCTCACCGAGCTCCCCATTGCGGCTGTCTTCTTTTTTTGTATTTATATGGAGGCCAAAAACAACCCTAAAACTCCCAGCCATCTTCTGTATTTGCAGCCCAAGGAGCCGTCCCAAACTTTCCTTGCAAGCTGCTACAAATGCAGCTTGCCGCGGCTATCCCTTTTTTTTTTTTTTTTTTTTTTTTTGAAGTAATTAAAACAATATTGATAAAAATATAAAAGTAAATAATAATAATAACAAAAATACCAGAATTGAACACAATTTAAAATAACTAAATAAAGTGGCCATTTTCAATTTTTTCACATTTTTCTTTTTCCTTTTCCATTGTTTTTTCTTTTCTTTTCCCTAAAAATAAAAGATAAATTAAGTAGAAATGACTAAAATAGATAAACAAAACAAAGTTACTATTTTTCTCTTTTTTTTCCCTTTTTTCCTTTTTTATGATTTTTCCTTTTTCTTCCTTTTTTTTCAAGAAATTCTATGCTAAAAACTTACAAATAAAAATAAAACTATAAACTAAAAACTAAAAATCGAATAAAACTAACACGAAAAATAAAAAACTAAAAATAAACAGTAAATGAAATTACACCAAAAATTTGGTGTCTACAGACTCGGTCGGGCGGTTGGTGACCCTGGGACAGTGTTTTGGTATACTCGAGTATGACCACGAAGTCTGTTGGAGAACTGGCCAGTGAATTGGCCTGTGGCGGGAAATGAAATCAATGAATGAATGTCAAGAACTGGAGGAGTTTTCACTTGCAAATATTTTTCTAATGTCGGAGGGATAAGGAAAATGATTGGTGAATGAATGAATGAATGACTTGAATAAATGGCTCTAAGTGAGCACGTATCCTTCCAATGGTTGAGTGTTTATTTCTTGAATGACTGGATATTATTGTGCAAAATGTGCAAATTGTTAAATGTAAGGTTTCCCTGATTTCTATACCTGATTACTTGTTTGGGAACCTCACTGGGCTTTTAGCTCATTCCTTTAATTTTGTTTTCCTTACAGGGGATACAAGCGAAGGCGTGAGACTGGTATGGGCTAGCATAGTCTAGTTTTTGAACGTTTGCGATTGTACTCGCTCTAGTCGCTCGATTAGCGTTGAATGTATTGAGAACTTACATCTTTTGATATGTTTGGGATTGTATGGATGTTTGAGATAGAAATGAATGTATTTGTACGTTCCAAACTTGGGACCTGTTATTTCCTTCATTATTGAGGTTGCACTCTATTTTCTTGACATGAGCGAGTGAGTCCTGGCGAGAGCTGGACAGGCGATCCGCTAAAACCTAGGGTACACCCTAGGAAGAGGTAGGGTCATCACAGATGGTATTAAAGCCATTTCGTGTGGTCTCTGCGCAGGGTTAACTTGGGTCAAGTGGTATTATGGTCCTGATTATGTGAAAAGTGTAAATGATTAGATACTCTTCTTGAGTGTAAGTTGTGAATCACGAATTCATAGGTATAAGATCTTTATCTTGATACTTGGGGAAATTAAATAGGTATGTCGGGTAGGAATCTCAAATGTGGTGATTTACTCTTGGGACCGGCTGTGAGGACTTGTAAAATTCCCTATATTTTTCTTGAAATCTCTTTTTATTTGGAATCTATCCCTTTCTAATAACCTTACTACTCATTCACCCCACAATAAGTGCAAACAAACATAGAATCAAGGGTTTTTCCGTTTGTTTTCTTGTTAGCATAAATTAGGGTTTTTACATTTTTTGGAAGTGTAATTATTCGGTACGGAGTGTGTATTAAATTTAGTGATTAAGAGTGAGTTTTAGATGATATTAAGTGTGTGATTGGATGTGATAATAATGAGTTAGTGAATCATAAGTTAAAACCCTAGTACACGCGATTTAGGGAAAATCGGCTTGAACCGACGGGTATCGTTCACTACCGATTGAACACACCACTTGACCACCACTTCATTAACTTAATCTCATTGCTATTAGAGCCAAAATATCAGCCCTTAATCAGCTCTTGCTGGCCGAAATTATTGACTAAAAAAACAAGGGAAAAGAAAAAAATTTGAGATGTAATCTTGTGATGACACTTGGCAAGCATCCAACCATTTTTGACCAACTCAAGTCTAAGCTTCTTATCCCTTTCTTGGAGCTCAATTTCTGTCTTCTAAGCTTCATTTTGGCCAAGACTTAGAGAGGAAAAAGATAGAAAGAAACCACTTCATTCAAACTTGATTTATTGCTCAATCTTGCAAACTAACCGATAGATTCACCAAATAATCCATAGAAGTTGCTTAGGAGGGTGGATTATCATCTTGGAGTGGAGAGTTTTGGTGGTTCAAGCTTCCTAGGGGCTGTTGTGCTTCTCCAATTCTAGGTAAGGATGGTATTAGTTCATGGTTGTGCTACTTATTGGTTTACAAGTGAAAGTTATGGCTTGTTAGGTAGATTTCATGGTTTTAGTAGTAGTTTTGATGATTATGGTGGATTTGTGAGTTAGGATTTTGAATTGTTTAGCTGTATTTCTTCTTGTTTAGAAAGAATATGATGTGAATCAGTTTAGATAAGGAGTTGGAGTAGTGGTTCTATACATGAATAATAGGTTAGACCTTGAATGCTTTGAATTCCAGCTTTAAATCCTTAAGATGGCCTGTTCTGACCAGTTTCGTTCGGCTATGATGGAGGTCGAATTGGGCTTAGCTTAAAACATGAAAGTTGTAGTAAATGGTGATTTATAGCTGCCTGTAAAATTTCATCTCAATCCGAGCACTGTATCACATGAAATGACAAAAATACCCTTGACTGCCATAGGTAGAGTTTTGCAGACAGTTGACATTTTATCATTCTGGCTTCATTTTTTTCACCTTGATCCATATCAAATTATCTTTTGGCCAAAACACAAAAGTTGTATTCCTATGTTTTAGCTTTCCAAAGCATCCAAAAACGCCTCAATCGGACTTTTGTAGCCTGAGTTATTGTCATTTGAACCTAGTGCTGTTAACTAGCCTGACAGTGAAATTTTGGTTTGGTAATCTGTAAATTCGACCTGGATAAACTATGAACCGGGCTGAGTTGTCTTCATGAAAGTTGTAGCCCTTCGTCTTAGCTTCGAAATGGCATAAATTTTACGCAATATGATAGGCGTAGCTTCGGTTTTGACCAATACGCTAAAAGACGTCAAACCTGTCATTTTGTTCTTTGTCTTAAACCTTGGGCTTGTTTGGGAGTGAAGTTTTTGGCCAAGTTTTTTAGCTACTAGTTTTTTAACAACTTTTGCTACAGGAACCCTAAAAAACTTATCAAAGTTTTTTACTTACACATTTCACAATAATACAAAAAAAACTTTCCCTTCAACTTTTGTTCTTTTTCCTTCCCCACCCAACCGGCCACCACCTCCACCACCGTTTCCGGCGCCGGTAACTATTCCGGCCAACTTTTGCCGGCCTTCCTCTTTTTTTTTTTCTCTCCCTCCCCTCTCCCTTTGACCGATACGTTGGTTTCCAAGATCTCTTTTTTCTTTTTTTTTTCTTTCTCCCTCCCCCCTCCCCTCTTTCCCTCTGCCTTTCCCCGCTACCTTCCCCCTCCCGCAACTTGGGGAGAAGGAAAATTGCAACAAAAAAAAAAAACACTCGCCTGTTGCTGCTTATCCTGCCAGTAAAATCATTTCTGTTACTGCAAAACTCATGTGCAAAACTCAGGTGGCGGCAGAGGGAGAGGGAGAGGGAGGGGTGGCGGGGGAGCTTTTGCAGGGGTGGGGGAAGAGGGTTGCGGGCAGAGGGAGAGGGAGGGGGAGCTTTTGCAGGGGTGGGGGAAGGGGGTTGCGGGCAGAGGGAGAGGGAGAAGGAGCTTTTGCAGGGGGTGTGGCGGGGGGAGGGGGTGGCGGGGCAGAGGGGGGTGGCGGTGGAGGAGGTGCTGGTGGAGGAGCAGGTGGTGGTGCAGGAGGTGGGGCTGGTAGTGGAGTTGGGGGTGGAGCAGGCGGGAGAGTAGGAGGAGGGGCTGGTGGAGGTTGGTGGTGTTGCCGGAGGTGGAGCAGGTGGAGGCTTGGGAGGAGGGACTGGAGGAGGCCTTGGCAGAGGTGCTGGAGGTGGAGCAGGCTGCTGGGTTGCTGGGAGGTTGCTGCTGCGTTGCTGCGTTGTGTTGTTGCTGCGTTGCTGCTGGGAAGAAGAAGCAGAGGGGAGGAAAGAAAAGAAAAAGGAAAGAAAGAAAAAGAAAAGGAAAGAGAAAGAGAAAAATAAAGAAAAAAAAGAAAAGGAAAAAAAGTTTTTCCACCTTACAAAAACTTTTACAAAAAAATTTTTCACCTCAAAGCTTCTACAAAAATTTTTCAAAAACTTCTACAGTGCACTACAGTAAAGTTTTAGACAAACTCCCAAAAAACTTAGGTTCCAAACAGGCCCCTTATTTCCGGTCACTTTTCTAGCTTGGTTTTGTAATTGAATGACTTTTAGCCTATTGAACGGATATTGTAATGAGATTATTTATGTGTGATTTTGGGGGCTGATTGAGAAAAATATGAAGCCATAAATGGCTGAAAAATAGGTAAATTCAAAGAACGTGCTGCCCAAATTTGCACTCGAGGGCTAGGTAGATATACTCGCTATTTGAGTATGGGTTGAGGATGAAACTAATTTGAATCATCTAAGATATTCAAGTCGTCTTTAATAGAGGCTTATAAGTTAGAATCCGGCCAAAACTCGTACCCTTGTAAAAATAAAATTTACATCTAATAGAAATACGTTTTTTTTCATTTTTTCGACTCAAATGGTATTTCCAAGTATTATTGCTACCAAGTTTCACCGTTTTAAGAGCGAGCATGAGTTTTCAAATATTTTCCAAATCAGTTTCAATTATGTGATTCTTGTTAAACAAAACGTTTAAGTTTCAAACCTTAATTACTTTCAAAAGCTCTTAAACAATGTTTTATCGCAGATTTGGACTCCACACACGGAGTAATACCCGAACGTAACCCGTAAAAGCACCGCATCTTTTGGTGGGTGCTTCCAAATACCTGATTGAACTGGACACTTGTTTTCAATACTTGACCAATGTGATTTAATGATATGTAATTTATTTGATCGGGCAAGAGTGTACTTTATCGCACTTGCCCTAATATGATATCTACCTGTTTATTGTTGCAATTGACTTGATATACTTGTATTTGACTTATAAGTGCTGAGCAGCAGTATGTACCACACTCAATGTGAGTGGGAGGTGCCTCTCATTCCCGTCTCTGTACTTTTATTTTGATTCAGTCGATTGGAGATGTTATCTCATCGACTTCTTGGGGACCCAAACCCCACTGGCTAGTTAATCGAGTCGAGCCGGCAAGGGTTTGGTCGATTAGATAGCGAACCATGGGTATCTAGTGTTGTCGAGTGGAGTGTTATCTCCTCGACTAATCGGTATACTCGAGTATTACCACCAGTGTTTATCTTGGAGTTCGGGCCCGGTAAGGGGTTTGAATGGTGGACGGAGAGTGGTTTAAGTGGTGCTCTACTAGATTGGTTACTTACTTGAAAGTTGACGGAGTGTCAACTATTACTTGATCAAGTTCTGGTGATGGAATGGGAATTTGGCTCCTGAGAGCCATCCGTATCCTTATACTTTGGAATGATTAGTATTTGTCGTGTTATTGTTTCGTTTTAAAAGAAAAACTTTACACAGAGCCATCCGTATTCTTATACTTTGGAATGATTAGTACTTATCGTGTTATTGTTTCGTTTTAAAAGAAAAACTTTACACTCGCTCACTTTGAGATTTGCTACTTGAAGTGTTATTGCTCACTTTTATGAACTTTTCATGCTCATTACTTTGCTACGTAATACTTGCACTTTTAAATAATGATCAATTTGCTATTTGGAACATCACTGAGATATAGCTCACTCCGTTAGTTTTGTTTTCTTTATAGGGGATACGAGCGAGGCGTGAGACGTGTACAGACTAGCGTAGTCTAGTTATTTTGAATTTTGATATTGTACTTACGCTAGCACCCGACTAGGATTGTTTGTACTTGGATTGTAAACTCGTTAATGTATTTAGGCGTGTATGAGCCTTGTAGTTGGATCTGAACATTAATGTATATATCAAGTTTGAATTTTTTGTGTTATTTAGTTTCTTTGGATGTAAGTTATTATCTCGAGATACGAGTGAGTGAGTTCTGGCGAGAGCTGAGCAGGCGACTCGCTAAACCCTAGGGTATGCTCTAGGGGGAGATGTGGTCGTCACAGATGGTATCAGAACTCCTATCAAGCTCGTGCCGGGAGAGGGTTCTCGGACTGTGGGGATTGGCTTGTTAAGTGTGAAACAAATGTCTATTGTTGGGGACCTTAGATATGTATGTTGGGTAGGAATCTCAAAAGTGGTTGATTTCCTCTTGAGCCTAGCTAACTCGAGTGGTGAATTATCATATTTGCGGATTCCTGTACCTGAGTACCAAAGAGTGCTACCTTTATGATAAGTTGATATCCCGAGTAATAGGAGGATAAGTCTGGATGGCGAAAGCCAAGGCACGGGGAATACAAATAATCTGGACTTGAGATATATCGAAGATATTATTGAGATTTGGACCCTTATTATTCACGTGTACGTACTTGGTTGTATTTCGTCATGTTTTGATTAAGTGTAGTGCTTGAACAATAGCTAGGGTTAATGTCCCATAGGATATGTGAATTACTATGATATGGATATAAAGAAAGTATGTTATTTTCAATGTGTTCTATTATTTTTCAATTTATGATTTGAAAATGTTTTTAGCAAACTTTATTGTGCTTATATTGATATGGGCTATTGTTCAAAAGAGGTATGGAGGGTAGGCGAAGTCAAGGACGTGGAACTAACCGAGGGCGCGGTTCTAGCCGTGGCCGTGGGGGTAGACAGGTACAGGAACCGGTGCAAGAACTAAGAGAGGAAAGAGGTGCAACGGTTGAGCCGCAACCTGGACCCCAAGCGGAAGGGGGGATCAGGTGGCAACGGCAATTCAACAGATGACGAATATACTTGCTCGACTGGTAGAGCAGCAGGGTCAAACCCTTGTGAATCAACCTAGAAATCCTGAAATGGGGTAAGATAGAGTCCTTAGAGATTTCAAAAGTTTTTCCCTCCTAAGTTCCTGGGAGGGCCAGACCCTGAGGGAGCGGAGAGATGGCTAGAAACCATGATCAATATATTCGCTGCTTTAAACTACCCGGAGGAGAGACATGTGCATTTTGCTATTTTTCAGTTTGAGGGTCCAGCCAGGGCTTGGTGGAATGTAGTTAGAGCTAAGTGGGAGAGAGAGGGAATTGCATGGACCTGGTTGAATTTCGTACGAGAGTTTAATGAGAAGTACCTTCCCCCGATAGTCCAAGAAAAGAGGGAGGATGAGTTTATTAAGCTTCATCAGGGAACTCTAAGTGTATCTGAGTACGAGACTCAGTTCACTAAACTATCAAAGTTTGCTCTCGAATTGATAGCTACGGAGCAAAGGAGGGTTAGGAGGTTTGTACAAAGACTCAATGTGGAACTACAGGAGGCCTTGGCGGCGGCACAAATTAATACTTTTACAGAGGTTCTAGAGAAAGCCCAAAGAATAGAAATTGCTAGGGCACAAGTGAGGGCTTTTCATGCAAAAAGGAGGGGTGCGCCTGGTGGAAGTTGTGAGAACCCGTAATTTTCATTTTCTAGGTTTTAGAATTTTTCATGGCTTGTTTTCTGCATTTTTGTGATTAGAAATTTTTTTTTATATAATTTTAAGGAGCGGATATAGTTTTAGATGATTTTTCTCGTATCGAATAGATTTTGAGAAATTAAGAACGTATAATGGACGTGGGCCCCACTAGTGCGAAAAGTTCGGAAAAATTCGGCCAATAAGGTTAAGTTTCGGATACTGGGTGAAATTTATCGGGTGTTAAGAGATAAGTGGAGGATGAGATGTGATTGATGTGAGAGGAAACAAAAGGATAGAAATGCATTTAATGAATGACACGTGTCACTTTGTGAGTGGTTGAAGCCTAAGACAACTATTCACCTTTTTGACCTTTCTTACCCTTGGATTAAATATCTCAAAAATTACCCAAATTCACTCTTTTCTTCTCCCTCTTGGTCGGCACTCTCAAGCAAGGAAGAAAGAAAAACTCTTCAAAGAAAAACTCTCCATCTAGTGCAAATCATCCAAATCAAGTGCTTAAACTTGTTTCTACTCCATAAAATCCCTCCATTTGGTGCTAGTGAGTGATTTGGTGAAGTTTTTTTGGAGAAGCTAAGGTGTCCTACAACTCTCCCTCTCTTGTTTACTAGGTGAGTGGTATATGAACTTGCCCCTACACTTAATGAAGCTTGAGTTGTGCTTAGTGGAAGCTAAAGTGTTGAATTTTGTGATTTAATTCTTGTTTTTGGATGAAATGGTGAAGTTTACAATTTATTGGTGATTTTTCTGGTTTCATATGATCATGATGTTGTGGCCTTGTATGATGATTGGCAATGGCCTATAATGACTCTAGTAGGTGTGAATGATTGATAATTGCAACCAATTTTGGGTTTGGATTGAAATGTGAAAAGTTAGGGTTTCATAACCCCCTTTCTGTCCGGTTTTGTATCATATGGTTAGAGGCCGAATTGGCCTTGGCTTAAAACATGAAAGTTGTAGGGAATGATATTTTAGAGGTGCCTACAAAATTTCAGGTCATTTGGAGTAGTGTAGAGTGAGAAATGTCGATTTTACTGTTGCTGTTCTGGGTCCTTCAGGATGGCCGAACTGCGTTTGTAATTGGCTGTTTTGACTGGAATTTCTTTGGATTTGATTGTTGAGGTCTTCTGATGAAATATAACTTAATGTCCTAGCTACCATATGCCTTTGGAATCTCTGCATTTGGACCTGTATAGACTGAGTTGTACTGATTACAGCATAGTGTGATTTGTAAACCTGCAATTACGGTTCTGGTTTGGTATTCTGCATATTTGACCTAGTTGTGCTAGGATTTGGACTGAGTGGCCTTCTACATTGTTGTAGCCCTGTCTTTTAGCTTCGAGATGGTCAGTCTTACACCCTCATCCGATAAGTGTAGCGCATTTTGTGCCATTACCGCATAAGGAGGCCAAAACTGTTTTTGTTGTTAGGGCTAATATAGTTACATTTCCTGATTTTTCTGGTTTCCTTTAATGCTTATATATTCTTATGGAACCTTATTTTGGTAATACTTGGCCTTGGTTTATGACTTGTAAACAAATCTTATTGTGTTTATTTGAATAGTTTTAGGGCTTGTTTTTATTCCGATCATTTCCTAGCTAACTTTTGTACTTGTACTACTTTGAGCCTAGTGAACGGCTTTTGGGGAATGAGATGAATTTTGTGTGAGATGTTGGGACTGATTTGAGGAAATAATGAAGCCATGATGGCTGGAAACTAGGTAAACACAAGGGATATGCTGCCGAAATTTTACTTGAAGGCTAGTTGGATTTACTTGTGATTTGAGCAAAGGACTTTTGGGTTGTTTGTGCCTAGGTCTTCATGTTACCTTTTCGTTTCCAAGAAAATCATGTTTTCCACCCTTGCATTAGTATTTATTTGGCGAGGCATACGACTAGTAGTCGAGCCTTATGTGTATTTTGTTTACTCGATTCTGGATGTGAAACCTTCAATTAGTTTACTTTGATTATTTTAGGGTTTCTTGGCGATTAAGGCCAATCTGAAGTGAATACTTTTGAAGTTGAGCCGGTGAGTGTACCACTCCCCTCCATTGCTGTTTAACTTGATTTCTGCTCTGCAATCTGTTTATTTGTTCGAGACGAGGGTGTACTTTATCACACTCGTTCTCTAGTCTGTTCATGTGCCAATTTCTATGCAAAATTTGAATCTGTTATCTGTGTCTGCATCTGTTCGGATTTCTATGACTATGAGCTCAATCCTGTGGCTAAGTTATTCGAGTCGGGCCAGCAAGGGCCTGGACGATTAGATAACGAACCACGGTAGTCTGTTCGGGGATTTTGGATATTGAGACCCTTGATTCCGGGTATACTCGAGTATTACCATTTATGTTCGAATACGGTGAGCGGGCCCGGTAAAGGGGTGTTTGGTGGACGGAATTCGGTGCGAAGTGAGGTCTACGGACGCGTTGGTTCTATATACGTTGACGGAGAGTCAACCGGTTTGGATCAAGTATTGCGCTGGAAATTTGGCTCCTGAGAGCCACCTGTATCCTTCTGATTTGAATCATTGGTTACTTTACTTTACATCTGACTTGTGTATCTGATTTGTTAAATGTGAAATGCCCTGATTTTAATGCTATCTGTTTGGTACCTCGTTGAGCGCAAGCTCACCCCTTTCTGTTCCATTTGTTTTCCTTACAGGAAATGACCACTTTTGGAAAAGGTTTTGTTAGTTGGTTGTCAAGTTGAGCTCATGTAAATGTCTTTTGAATAGCTCTTTGAATGAAACCCTAATGTGTATTGGGTTCACTTTCTTTTGATTGACAAACTGAACATGAATATTGTGAGGCCCCAGTTCGTACTACGTTGATATATTCATTAATTTGGCGGTAACGTTTGGTTTTGGGAGTATTTCGAAAACCCTAAGTAGGAATTGCGATTTAAACCCTAAGTTCCGGTTAAGATTGAAAACCCGTTTTTCTACATTTTCTTTATTAGAAAATTCCCTAGATAATTTTTATTGAGTAAATAGAGTTTTTAGATGATTTTTCTAGTATTAGTTAGTTTTTGAGAAATTAAGAACGTATATCGGACGTGGGACCCACTAGTGCGAAAAGTTCGGAAAAATTCGGCCAATTAGGTTAAATTCCGGATACTGTGTAAAATTTATCGGGTGTTAAGAGATAAGTAGAGAGTGAGATATGATTGATGTGAGAGAGAAAAGAAAGGATAGGAATGCATTAATGGTGGTGACAAGTGTCACCATTTCATTGGAGAAGACTTAAGAATTACTATTCACTTTCTTGACTTTTTTGACCAAAAGATTAAATATCCAAAAATTGCTCAAAAATCACCATTTTCTTCCTTGTGTTGGCCGGCCCTTTCTTTCTCAAAGAAGAAGGAAATTCTTCAACTTTCAAGCTTCCAATTGGACCAAAATCCACCAAATCAAGAGTTTAAGTTAGTTTTACTCCATACAATCTTTCCTTTTGGTGATATTGGTTGGTTTATTGAAGCTTTTTGGAAGAGCTAAGGTGTCCATCATCTTCCTCTCTCTTGTTATTAGGTGAGTGATGCTTCAACCTTTCCCCTACACCTAATGATGGTTATATTATGCTTAGAAGTGGCTTGAGTGTTGGAAAATGTGATTTATTTCTTGATTTGAAGAGTTTTGGTGAAGTTTTCCATTTTATGATGAATTTTCTGGTTTCATATGATTTTGATGTTTTGGACTAGTATGATGGTTGGTAATAAGGGGCTTTGGCTCTAGTAGGTGTGGATTGTTGTTAAATGCAACCAATTTTGGAATTGGAATGAAATGTGAAAAGTTAGGGTTCTTGAACCCCTATTCTGTCCGAAATTTTAGGTCATAGCTAGAGGCCGAATTGGACTTTGCTCAAAACATGAAAGTTGTAGGTATTGATGAGTTTAGTGTGCCTACAAAATTTCAGGGCAATTGGACTAGTGTAGAGTGAGTTATGCCGTTTTTACTGTTGCTGTTTTTGGTGCACAGAATGTCCGAACTGCGATAGTAATTGCCTGTTTTGACTGAAATTGGTTTGGATTTTGAAGTTGGTGTCTTCTGAGGAAATGTATCTGGATGTCTTAGCTAACTTATGCCTTTGGAATTTCGGCATTTGGACCTGTGTAGGCTGAGATTGACGTATTACAGTTTTGTGTGTTTTGCAAACCTGTTTTGGTAATTCTGGTTTCGTATTTTGCATATTTGACCTAGTTGTGCTAGGATTTGGACTGAGTGGCCTTCTACATTGTTGTATCCCTGTTTCATAGCTTCGAAACGGTGGGTCTTACACCCCCATCCGATAACCGTAGTGAATTTGGTGCCATTACCGCATATTGAGGTCAAATACGGTTTGTGATTCTGGTACGTTTTTGGAAAGTTTATGGCTGGAACTTTGGCTTCACATTTGACTGAGTTACAAGCTGTTTGGGCTTCCGACCAAAACACCAAACTTATAGCCCTATATCAGAGCTTTCTAACGCCCTTGGAATTTCATGAATCGGATTTATAAAACCTGAGATATAGCCGAGCAAACAAGGCCTGCCCGTGAAAATGACCAGAAATCTGTTTTGGTCTTGATGACCAATTTCGTTCCGAATTTGGATTGCCGACCTTCATGAAAGTTGTTCCATTTGGAATGAACTATCTAACTGCCAATTTTCAGCTCTTTTGACCATGTGTAGCATAGAAAACAGTTTGCACTCAAAACTGACCATTTGTGCATTGGCCAGATTTCGTAAGTAATTGTGTTTGGTTCATTTGGGACTAAAGCCTCCAGTTTCAGTTCTGGATGTCTTCATAACAGTTGTTGTTCATCCTTTAAGCTTCGATATGGCGTCTCATACGCCTTAATCCGATATTCGAAGCTCAACTTATGGGTAAACTAGAAATGAGTATCAAATCTGCCGTTTCCGTTTCCGTCCGTCATATTTACGTGCGCGCGTGTCATTTTGCCGTTTTGCTTGTTTTGGATCTGTTAGTAGTCGTTTGTGATATTATGTGATAAAATCTTCTATTTCAGACCGTGGTGAGCTAGGCGGAGTCGGTGGGGCCCACTACTAGCGAAAACGCGTGAAGCGATTTTGTTCTTGTACTGCTTTTGGTATTTTGAGTAAGTATTCAGGCCAGTTTGATGTTTTTTCTTTGCTATGTGTTTGAGATATGTGAAAAGGGTACTTAGGCGAGGGTGTACTTTATCGCACTCGACCTAAACCCTAATTTGAATGTATAATTGTACTTGGCATATGTATATGAACCTTTTGGAACCAAAACCCTTGAGCTTGTGGCTCGGGGCGACTTTCGAATAAAGTTTGTAAAGTTTGCAAAGTTTGTGATTTTGAATAATTTTGTGAAGTTTGTGAGTTTGGGGCGAACTCTTGACCTGGTTGGACTATTCGAGCCGGTAAGGGCTTGGTCGAAGGCAGTCCAACTTAGTTTGAGGTCACCAAGTTTGTAGGTTCATGTTATGAACCAATTTTGTGAATCCGGTTCACCGAGAAGGTGACCAAGTTTGTGACCCGAGCTTGTGACTCAAGCTCAAGTTTGTGATTTCGTTCGCCCGGGCAAGTTTGTGAGTTGACTGGCCAGTGAGGGTGATAAGGTGTCGGTGGGTGTACAAGTGAAGTTCTACGGACTATTATTTGCAGTCGACGGAGTGTCGGCAGGAGATCACGCATGGCATATGAGTTGGCTTTGGAGCCACCTGTATCCTTATTATGTGATGTTACTTTTCTGCTTTTGCTTTACTCTTATTGTGTAACTGTTATGTGAAATTTATGCTTTCGCCCCTGTTTACTTACTAAGCATATAGCTTACCCCATTCTTTTTGTTTTCCTTAGCAGGGGCCGACGCGGGGACTTTTGGCTCGTATACTAGTATAGTTAGATTGGCTTGTAATAGTTGAACAGTTAGGATGTTTGTTTTTGTTATGGTGGTTTGACTCGATACTTTTGGAGAATGTAATTATAACTCTTTTGGGATTGTATATATTGTATTTAGTGCTCTTTCGAACTTTAGGTTTTGAGTCCTGGCGCGAGCTAGGCAGGCGGCCCGCCGATACCCTTGGGTTCGCCCTTGGGAGAAGTGGGGTCGTCACAAATATTCGTAATGAATGGTTTTTGATATGCCGCTTTGGCTTGTAAATGTTACAGTTCAATGTATGTATGTTTGGTTGATATTTGGTTGAATTTCGGATCAACTCGTATTTCAAGCGGCAAAAGAAAATTTTGGCTACTCTCGGCCTAGTAACTGGATTCTGACGTGGCCGGTACTGTTCATCATCGGCTTCGTTTTTTTGTTTTTTCATTTTGTGATTTTGACTTGTTTACGCGATTGGGTATGTTCCGGAACGTATCAGATCGACGTGAACTGATCCGTAGTCCTGGCGAGAGCTGGGCAGGCAGCCCGCTAACCCCTTTGGTTCGCTTTAGGGGAAAGTGGGGTTGTTACAGAAGTCAAGGGCAGGAACAAGGTGATCTAGGTATACCACCCTCTAAGGTGGGTCGAGGAAATGGTGGTGAGCAAATTTCGGGAACACCTAAGGAAGTTACTGCAAGAGAAGCCCCAGGTGGAAGGGGACAAGCAAGAGGTGCCTCGCAGGGAGGTCAGACCTCAGCCCTTCGAGTAACTTGTGGGTACTATAGGAAATCTAACCATACCGAGGATAATTGCTGGAGAAAAGTTCGAAAGTGCTTAAGGTGTGGAAGTACTGAGCATCAGATCGCCAATTGCCCCCTAATTAGTGATGCTCAGTCGGCTGGCAAATCAAGCCCTAAACAATCAAATGTAGGAGGGGATAAACCCAGAGTGCCAGCCAGAGTGTATGCCTTAGACCACCGAGGTAAATTTCATATTTTTCATTATCTGGCTAAAAGTTAGGCTAATGGTGAGACCTAGGAGCTAGAAAAGGGCATGCAAGAAAATACCCTGAGTTATTTATGAGTAAAGGTATGAATTTCGAGGTCGAAATTCTCTTAAGGGGAAGAGAGTGTGAGGACTTGTAAAATCCCCTATATTTTTCTTGAAATCCCTTTTTATTTGGAATCTATCCCTTTCTAATAGCCTTACTACTCATTCACCCCACAATAAGTGTAAACAAACATAGAATCAAGGGTTTTTCCGTTTGTTTTCTTGTTAGCGTAAATTAGGGTTTTTACGTCTTTTGGAAGTGTAATTATTCGGTACGGAGTGTGTATTAAATTTAGCGATTAAGAGTGAGTTTTAGATGATATTAAGTGGGTGATTGGATGTGATAATAATAAGTTGGTGAATTATAAGTTAAAACCCTAGTACACGCGATTTAGGGAAAATCGGCTTGAACCGACAGGTATCGTTCACTACCGATTGAACACACAACTTGACCACCACTTTATTAACTTAATCTCATTGCTATTAGAGCTAAAATATCAGCCCTTAATCAGCTCTTGCTGGCCATAATTATTGACTAAAAAAAACAAGGTAAAAGAAAAAAATTTGAGATGTAATCTTGTGATGACACTTGGCAAGCATCCAACCATTTTTTACCAACTCAAGTCTAAGCTTCTTATCCCTTTCTTGGAGCTCAATTTCTGTCTTCTAAGCTTCATTTTGGCCGAGACTTAGAGAGGAAAAAGAGAGAAAGAAACCACTTCATTCAAGTTTGCTTTCTTGCTCAATCTTGCAAACTAACCGATAGATTCACCAAATAATCCATAGAAGTTGCTTAGGAGGGTGGATTATCATCTTGGAGTGGAGAGTTTTGGTGGTTCAAGCTTCCCAGAGGCTATTGTGCTTCTCCAATTCTAGGTAAGGATGGTATTAGTTCATGGTTGTGCTACTTATTGGTTTATAAGTGAAAGTTATGGCGTGTTAGGTAGATTTCATGGTTTTAGTAGTAGTTTTGATGATTATGATGGATTTGTGAGTTAGGGTTTTGAATTGTTTAGCTGTATTTCTTCTTGTTTAAATAGAATACGATGTGAATCAGCTTAGATAAGGAGTTGGAGTAGTGGTTCTATAGATGAATAATAGGTTAGACCTTGAATGCTTTGAATTCCAGTTTTAAATCCTTAAGATACCCTGTTCTGACCAGTTTCATTTGGTCATGAGAAAGGCCGAATTGGGATTAGCTTAAAACATGAAAGTTGTAGTAAAGGATGATTTATAGCTGCCTGTAAAATTTCAACTCAATCCGAGCACTGTAGCATGTGAAATGATAAAAATACCCTTGACTGCCATAGGTAGAGTTTTGCGGACAGTTGATATTTCATCATTCTGGCTTCGTTTGTTTCACCTTGATCCATATCAAATTTGTGAGAACCCAAAAATTTACCTATTTCAAACTCTTATTACTGGCTTATTTAAATATTTAATTACCCGTTTGCTCCGAATAATTTATTTCAACCCTTTTGAAGGAATTACATGGAACTATTACTTGCATATATTTTTAAAAATGTCCCGTTAATAAATTTAATTTTGGAAAGTTCGTTTAGTAAGATTTAGTGAATACGTGTTTGGAGGCAATAATCGATTTGAGAGTACAGTGACCTCGAAGATTTGAGGACTCATGTGTTAATTTTAAAATAGTTATTTTTATGACTAATTACTTTAGTAGTAGTTAGTTATACTATCGTTACGAGAATTTCTTAGAAATTTCACTTTATCGCGCACAAATCGGAAGTTCGCGTTTTCGCACACGCGATTAATTAAGGGATTTTAGACCTTTATTTTTAGACTATTAAGAGTGAATAATAATAGTGTTAAAGGAAGTGCATTAGAGGTTTAGTGCACAAGTGAAACGAACCTGAGAGGAAACGGGCACGAAACGCGCGCGTACGCGCACTATTCTCGGTTGACTTTTGGAGTAATTTTGGGCCACAAACTCTTAAGCTTCTCAAGGAAGCATCACACCAGATCAAAACCCTTTTCTCCTCATCTCAAGTGTCGGCTGGAACCTCAAGAGAAAGAAGAAGAAAAGCTTCTTCAATTTCTACCTCAAATCCTACTCCAAATCACCTCATTTCTTGCACCTTTTCACCTCAAATTCATACCACAACCTCAAAAACAACTTGGAGATCATCTTGGACTAGGAAGAGGGCTTCATTCTCACGGTTTTCTTGGAGCTTCTTGTGGGCGAAAATCTGGTCTTCAACATCCAAGGAGGTAGCAAATCATCCAACCCTTAAAACTTGATTATTGTAAGCTAGATTACACTTAGAAGCTTGTAGCTTCATGTGGGTAAGTTTGGTTCGTTGAAAATCATGTGAGTGGGTTCTATGAAATCCCACAATGGACTTGTTGGACTGATTTGATGATTTTGAGTGTTATTTATGTTAATTAAGTGTTAATCTAGTAGGTTTAAGTTGAAAGAGTAGAAAGAAACTCAAAGGAAGTTGAAATGGAAGAAGGGCCAGATCTGCCCTGTCATTGCCACGCCTCTTGGTGCAAATTTTTGTGGTCAAATTGTCTTTATTTTGATGTAGATATGTTGTATAGGTTGTGTGGAAAGTTTCCACCAAAAATCACTTGATTTGGTTGGCCAAAAGTTGAATTTTCGAAATGGTTTCAAAGCTGGAAAACGTGTCCAGAGTTGCTTTGGCAGTGAATTTCAAACGGCTATAACTCTTTACTCCGATGTTGAAATCGAGTTCCGTTTGTGTTATTAGAAACTAGACATTTCCAGTTTTCTAACGGTATAAAATTCATCCCCTGATTCCACTTGAGTGAACTTTACCAGCCTTTCAAAGTCACCTCTCCTGTTTCTCAGCTGTGTTAGAAAACCTGTTATGTGCTGCTATTTGTTGCTCGATTATAAGCTAGTTATGGACAGAATTTCAAAATGCTTTCTTCTGAGAAATTGTATCCTTATAAATGTATTTTCCAACGCCACCAACCACACTCAATTCCAAGTTGAATTGAGCGAGTTGTGGCCGAATTGCGAAACTGTTTCAGTAATGGAAAACCCTCTTTTTGGCTAGTTGATTAATTTGAATTGGGACTTGTTATTTTGAAATTCTTGGTGTGAACCACCTGCCAAAAGTATCTTGGATGTTTATTAGATCTTGTCTTCATAAATGAACCATGTTTGAGATGATTTCATTGACCCAAAAGTCAGAAAAGGGAAAACGGAAGTACAAGGCAGATTTGCCTTGGAAATTCTTGGAAATTTAGTGGCCTTGTTAACTGACTTCCCGTACGAATTTTTATATCAAATTTGACAGAGGAAAAGCCCTTATATGATAGGGTAATACTACCAAATTTGGTGTCATTCCAAGTCCATTTCGATGCTCAACTAAAGCCTTAAAGTTCATGTTTTAAATCTGGAAAACCCTTGTACGGTGAGAAATTTTTCAGCAACTTTGAGCTGCTATATCTTGGCGCTCAAAACTCCAATTCTTGTTCCGCTTGTTGTGTTTTAAACTTTGATTATAACACTAATCTAGTTTCAAATTTCAGAGGCTGGTTCATATTTTGTGAATTTTTCCGAATTTCCAAAGTTGGCCAAAAACCAACCTCGAAACTGTCTTGGTATTCCAAAACAGCAACTTGAAGCCGAAATTTGAATGTCTTCTATTTGGAATCATGGAAAAGTGCCTTCTAGGAAATTTTAGTACTTTGGAAGTAGTTTCCAACGGTACCAAGTTTCCAATTTTGGACTTTCAGAGAGTGAGTTATGATTTTTCAAAGATTGCTTGTCAAATCTGAAATTCCGAACTTAAAGGAAATTGAATTTTTAGAACTCGCCATTTGTCTTCGATATCGCTTGACTGTTTTACACTTGATTTCAAAGATGAAAATCAGATTTCTCTTGTGTTATTAAACCCCACTTTTGGGTCTCGATTTACGAGTAATTAAGGCTCATTTTCATGATATCTTCTTAGATTGTACATGAGTGTAATCTTTCTTGATAATTAGGGGTTTTAAGCGATAGTATGTAATAGTTAATTATTAATTGCTCAGGCACTCAAGAGGACCTTCAAGAGAATCTCACGGGAGACGCCTAAACAACCGCTTGCGCTTTACTTCTTGAATTACGTGGTGAGTGTCAAGTGTATGTGAACGTGTTACGTGCTTAATCGTTATTAGTGATTGAATATTTTGAAAATGCCGAGTCGAGTGTGTACTTTACCGCACTCGTTCTCATTTAAGTGAAGTGTACTTGAATTACTTGAAGGGAATTGCTTGAAGTGACTTGTTAAGTGAATTAAGTGAAGTGTTTCAGTAATTAATTATGCTATGGCTACATAAGTTGATTGGAGCGATGTCTCATCGACCACTGAGCGATAGTAAGTACCACACCGATTCGGGTGGGAGGTACCTCTCGTGTCATCTCAGAACCATAAACTATTCTAAGTCGATTGGAGCGATGTCGATGACATCGACCACTGAGCGTTAGTAAGTACCACACCGATTCGGGTTGGAGGTACCTCTCCTGTCGTCTCGGAACCATAAACCATTCTAAGTCGATTGGAGTGATGTCTTATCGACCACTGAGTGATAGTAAGTACCACACCAATTCGGGTGGGATGTACCTCTCGTGTCGTCTCAGAAACATAAATGGAGTAAGTGAAGTGCTACGAATTTAATTAGCTACCTGGGTGACAAAGTGTCGTCACGAGAAGGTATTGGATTGAACTTTGGCAAAGCAAGTGGAAATGAGCTCCTGAGAGCTCTTGTATCCTACTCAAGTGTGTTTTATTATAAATTATGAATTACTTGAATGTTATAGTTTTCATTATTGTGTAAGTGCTATTGTTATTGAACTACGTGTTTTGCATGTTTTCTTAGCCTTACGAGCATTCGCTCACCCCCGTTAGATTTGTTTTCCTTAACAGGAGTTGGAATGGAAAGAAATGTGAAGAAGCCGACTCGATGGACTTTTGATTGTAATTGTTAGACAACTTTTAGAGGTTGTATTTTGGGAAAATGATGTACTTTTGAGAACTGTGTTATGAAACTGGAAAGTTTATTTAAGGAAGTGACTTTGCTTACTTCAACTGTTATTTCTTGGTTGTTTATCTTAAGTTTGAATTGAAATTGTATCGAGTTTTGGCGAGAGTTAGGCAGGCGTTCCGCGGATACCCTTGGGTTTTGTGACGCCCCCACTTCTCCCAAGGGCAAACCCAAGGGTATCCGCGGGATGCCTGCCCAACTCTTGCCAGGACTCGGTACAAATTCAATTCAAACTTAAGAATAACCAATCGATACTAAAAGTCAAAGATAGAAAGGAAGGTCAATTCCTTAATAAACATTCAAGTCTTACATCACAAGCTACCAAAATATCTTACATTCCCAAAATAGACAGCTTCCAAAAGTTATCTAAACAAATACATTCAAAATTCTAATCAAAAGGGCCATCAAGCCGACCACTCCATAATTCCTTCCATTTCAGCTCCTGTTAAGAAAAACAAATCTATCGGGGTGAGCGATTGTTCGTGAGGCCAAGAAAAACATGCAAGACACGTAGTTCAATTGTCGCGCCCCATTTTTTATAAGAAGATAAATAAATGTATAAATTGTAAATGGTTTGAAAAGTGAATTTTTGATTTGAAAAATGATTTTTGATTTACAAAGAAAGTGGGTCTAAATGGGACTTGAAAATGCGACGATTTGACCCAAAATATAGTTTAAAAAGGGTTTTTGAAATAAAAATCGGAGTCGCCACTTGGTATAGAGTTAAGGTGTACCAAGTCACCTAAAATGAATTTTTTAAAGGAAAAAGATAGAAAAGAAACCCCTTTTAAACGACTCCAAATCTACGTAAACCAATGAAAAAGGTTCGGGAGTCACATTTGACGAAGGGGAAGGCAAGGATAAAAATCCAAGGCACCCCTTCGACCTAGCCAAGGCTAGTTGCGTGATTTAGTCAAAGATTTTCTTGTTTTAACCAAAGAATTTATCACATTTGGATGCACTATATGAATGCAAACCCTAAACCTAGGAGGGTATCGGGGGGCAAAAATTCTCTTCAAAGCTTGAATGGTGCCAATCACATGAATTGTGATGCCCAATAATGACTCTTTGGAGAGGTCACGAATAATGCAAAATATGAGACTCTAAGAAGAGGAAAAGAATAAAATAATTATAGAAATATACATGTCTTAAAGGAATGCATCATGTCGGGTACGGGGGACTAATGTTCGTGACTCAATTTTCCCTTTTAATAGAGGGAATACGAGCGTGCTAAGGTTAGAAAAGCCAAACTCGTCCATATCCCATATCCAAGGGGCTTTCCATAATCTAATCAAGCAAATGCACTACCCTAATCCTATTTCTAGAATGAAATGCCATTCTAATGCCATATATCATACATAGGGGTATATATATAGGGAAATTAGGGATAAGGGATATACGTATAAGGGGAATATCATACAAAATGATAAAAGATCCTAGAAAGTAAAATATGCATGAAATGAGGTGATTTTGTCACTCAATCATGATCTATCGCGCGAAGGGGCTCCTAAGGGTCTAGCATTGGACTAGCCCACATCTACGCTCTCTCACAAGCATTGGACTTGCAAGAGCTCGAGGGGACAACCATGACTAGCATTGGACTAGCTACGGTTACGTGCATTTGCATCCATCATACACATATATAAGTAAATGTGCATAATTAAAGCAAGTAGACATGTGAGCACGTAATTCACATAACACATAAGCATGCATATCTAGATGCCAAAACCTAAGAAAGCGATTAAACACATAGCACATAGACATGCAAAACACATAAGGCAATTAAGGCCCTAACTATTACATTTTTAGGGGAAAGGCCTACTACAATCTAAAAGGGGAATGAATTAAATAAAATAATAACCTAGCTATTACAACTTTGGCATTCGAGTGCCTTTCAAATGATCAACATCGAACTAAAATAAAATAAACATACTAAATTAAAACAAATAAAGCGAATAAATAAAATAAATAAAATGAAAGCATCCAAATGGCATGCAATTGAGCACATAAAGTCACATAAGGCACATAGGGTCAAAATAAAGTCAAGAATAAGGGATAGAGTGTACCTCCCTTGAGTTGGAACTCTAGTGACACGAAATTTATTTATTTACCCTCCAAAAAACAAAGAAAGGATCAAGGCATCACTTTAATTAACAAATAATCATAAAAGATGAATATAAACATGAAATTGAATCAATTGAAACATATAAACAACCTACATTTAAGAATTTAAAACAAAGAGGGACTTAAGTGCTCAAATTAACAAAGTTTTGGGGTCAAAATTAAAGAAAAATAAAGTTCAAGGACCCATTTCCAATTAAAATAGGGACCCAATTGAAAGCATTGAAAGTTTGTAGGGCCACAATGAAATTAGACAGGAATTGAGGGGCTAAATTGAAATTTGCAGAAATTTATGCTTCATACTTTGCAGAATCTTTCTTCTGCGATGCAAACTTTCGAGGGAAAAGTTTCTGCAACTTCTGATGCTTCAAAAACCCAGCAAATTTACACGGCAAAATCGCACCACCATTATCCAACACAAAAGACAGCAAAGATGAAAAAATTGATTCCAAAATTCATTGATTTCTTTTCCTCTCCCTAACTAACAAACGTGCGGATTCTGGCCAGTCCAAAGCTGGCCAGATTTCCTCTTGAACGTAAACAGAAAACGCACAAGTTTGATTCTTTTGGTTTGAAATTTTGTTTGGGCATTTCATCAAACAGTAAACGGGCATTAAAATTTTCTCGGTTCTTTGCTCCATCGGTGTTATAATCAGCCCAAAATTATCAACAACAAAAAGGATTCTGGCCCAGTCAATATACAAAGCATGTGTATTCAAAGAAATAGGAACAATCAGCATAAAATTGAAACAAAAATGCTCACAGCAAACCACGGTAGACATGCTCAGAGAGCTTGGGAAGGAACTGAAAAAGAAAAAGAAAAAGGGTCAACTTACCGAGCTCTTGTGTGAGCGGCGGCAATTTGCTGATGGCGGTGAAGGATTCCTATGAGATGGTAGCAGTCTCAATTCCTCAGTCGCTTTCTTTTGCTCTGTTTTCATCTCGTCCGCCGCCTTTGTTCTTCTGGCTCCTCATCTTTCATTTTCCTCTGTTTTCTTTTCTCTGTTTGTTTTCCTTCATCCGCTCTCGTTTCCCTTTCAGAAGTATCCTCCCTGATTGCTTCGCTGTCTTTCTCTTTACGTTGACTTCCCCAGCATCTTCCGCCGTTGCAGCAAGGCCGCAGCCGAAGCTGCTGCTGCTGCAACTTCACTCTGGACTTATCGAAGTGGAAACGGAAGGAGGCGAAGTAGGACCTGAACTGGAGCTTTTCCATCGTTTTGAGAGGATAGGAGATTGAATGGATTGAATTTGAGGAGCATCCTCTGTTACTGAATTTGAAACTATCATAATAGAGATGATGGAGAAGAGAGGGTCTAGAAAGGATTTGAGATAGCTGAGAGTACGGCGGTGGTGATCTCGACGCTGTCCGCGAAGGAGACCGACGGTTGTGCATAGCGGAATTCTGGTGGACCAAGGAGGCACAAGGTGGCAGGTATGGTTGATTGGGGGATTTGTTGAATATGGTATGGGGAGTTGAAGATGGTGGCAGCGGTTGAGGTTGTCGGAAATTTGGTAGTGGTGGTTGAACGTTTTCCTTTCGGATCCTTGAAGCTGAAGCCCCCTCCTTTTTTTTTTCGCTCAAAATCTCCCTCAATTTCCCAGTTTTTCCCTCTGTTCTTGCTGTTCCTCTGCCCTCCACCTTTCTTGCCCTCTCTCGGCTTTTTTTTCCAGCCGGCTCCTCCCCTCGTTCTCTCTGTGTGTTGTTTTCTTCTTTTTGTCCAGAGCCCCCCTTTTTTGTCCCGCAGCTTGTTTCTTCTTCTTCTTTATTTTTTTACCAAAATTCCCTAATCCCACCAAGTGTCCTTGACACCTACCCCCTATACACTTGTCCTATAATTCCTTAGACACTTGTCTAATGATTATTTTGTACATTTGTTCAACATGCACACTTCCACCTATCCACACATTTTCCCTTACTTTTTTGTCATTTTCATTTTTCTTCAAAAATCAATTAAAAATAAATTAACAATTTTCAAACCAAATTTAAGAGAATTAAAGCCACTTTTAACATCTTACAAAAATGAAAATGATGAATCTAACCCAATTAATAAATAAATAATAAATGATAAAAATGAAATTAAAAATAATAAAAATTTGGTGTCTACAGTCAATAATAATAACACTTACACAATAGTGGCAACTAAAACATTCAAGAAATTCACAATTTATAATAAACCCCCTTGAGTAGGACGTAGGAGCTCTCAGGAGCTAAATCTTTGTTTACTTTGCTCCAAGTTCAATTCAATACCTTCTCGTGACAACACCCTATCACCCGAGTAGATAATTAAATTCATAGTACTTTACATATTCCATTTATGTTTCTGAGACGACTCGAGAGGTACCTTCCACCCAAATCGGTGTGGTACTTACTATCGCCCAGTTTATAGGTTTGAGACAATTCGAGAGGTACCTCCCACCAAATCGATGTGGTACTTGCTATCGTTCAGAGGTCGATGAGACACCGATCCAGTCGACTTAGAATGCTTAATGGTTCTGAGACGATTCGAGAGGTACCTCCCACCCGAATCGGTATGGTACTTGCTATCGTTCAGAGGTTTAGGGTACTGAGACGACTCGAGAGGTACCTCCCACCAAATCGGTGTGGTACTTACAATCGTTTAGTGGTCGATGAGACATCGCTCCAATCAACTTAGAATAGTTTATGGTTCTAAGACGACACGAGAGGTACCTCCCACCCGAATCGGTGTAGTACTTACTATCGCTCAGTGGTCGATGAGACATCGCTCCAATCGACTTATGCAGCCATAGCATAATTAATCACTGAAACACTTCACTTAATTCACTTAACAAGTCACTTCAAGCAATTCCCTTCAAGTAGTTCAAGTACGCTTCACGTAAGTTTTCAATTCAAGTATTTCATGTCAAGTAATTCAAGTACACTTCACGTAAATATTCACTTCAAGTATTTCATGTCCAGTAATTCAAGCACCACTTCACTTAAATGAGAACGAGTACGGTAAAGTTCACACTCGACTCAGCATTTTCAAAATATTCAATCACTAATAACGATTAAGCACGTAACACGTTGACGTACACTTGACACTCACCAAGTAAACAAGGAAGAAATGTTACTTGAAGTTCAGGCGTTCACCGTGGGATCCTCTTGAAGGTCCTCGTGCGAGTCTGAGTAATTAATAGTGAACTATCATGTATAATCCCAATTATCACGAATGATTGTACACTTGTACAATCTAAGAAAATTTCACGAAAGCGAGCCTAAATTACTCGCGAATCAAGGCTCAAAAGTGGGGTTTTTAAAGCACAAGAGAAATCGAGTTTTCATCTTCGAAATCAAGTATAAAACGTTCAAGTGATATCGAGGGAAAAAGGAGAATTCGAAAAACTCCATTTCCTTAAGTTTCGAAAATTTCAGCTTTGATACAAGATATTTGAAAAATCGTATCTCACTCATTACAAGTCCAAAATTGAAAAATTGGTACCGTTGGAAACTTCTTCCAAAGTACTAAAAGTTCCTGGAAGACATTTTTCCATGATTCCAAATGGATGACATTCGAAATGTGGCTCAAAGTGGCTGTTTTAGACCATTAAGACAGTTTTGGGTTGATTTTCGACAAAGTTTGGAAATTCGGAAAAATTCACACAATGCGAACTAGCCTCTAAAATTTGGAACTCAATTAGAGTTACAATCAAAGTTTAAAACACAATAGGCGGAACGGAAATCGGAGTTTTGAGTATCGAGAGACATCAGTCCAAAGTTGGTCACATTTCGCAAACTGTTCAGTCATTTTCCAGATTTAAAGACTATCTTAGAAATATCATTTGGCCATCGATTTGGCATTAGAAACACACCAAAATTGGTACGCTAAATCTTCCATGTGTGAACAACATTTCTACTAAGTTTCATGGAAAAATTTCCACAGGAAGGCAGTCATTAAAACAACCAAACTTCAAGAAATATTTCAAGGCTAATCTGCCTTCTCACTTTTCTTTTTGCTTGCAAACGTTTTGTGCAATGAAATCAGTTTTAAATCACTCCATTTTTGAAACCAAGAGTCCATAAACATCCACTATGCAATTTAAAGGTAATGAACATCACAATTTTTGAAATATAACTCCCCAAATTAGATTTGACCATTCGGCCAATGGAAAAGGAAAAGTTTTCCAGATTTGAAAAGCAGACTTTGGGACATCTGTTGGCATCGAGAAGGACTGGGAATGGCACCAAACTTGGTAGTATTACACTACCATATGAGAGCTATTCCACTGTAAATTTTCATAGAAAAATACGTACGAAAAGTCAGTTAACAAAATTGTTAAAGTCCCACAAGTTTCCAAGGCAAATCTGTCTTTGTATGCAAATTTTTCCTTTTCTAAATATTCGGCCAATGAAAATATCGCAAATCTGGTTCATTTAGATAGATAATGTCTAAGAAGCATCCAAGATATGTTTGGTAGGTGATTAACACCAAGAATTTCGAAACAACAAGTCCCAATCAGGGTTAAGGCATCAACTTGCCAAAAGAGGGTTTCAAATCATTGAGTCAGTTTCGAACTTCGGCCACAACTCACTCAATTCAACTTGGAATTGAGCGCGATTGGTGGCATTGAAAACTAGATTCAAAAAGCTACAATTTATTAGAATGTACATTTTACTAAAATCTGTCCACAGCTAGCTCATATTTGAGCATCAATTTGCTCCTCAAAACAGGGCTCCCAGTGTAGACGCGAAACAGGACACTCATGTTCAAACGATTGGTATGGACTACTCAGGTGGAATCAGAATGTACATTTTATACCGTTGGAAATTTGTGAATGTTTAGTTTCCAGTGCCATAAACGGCACTCGATTTCGACGTCGGAGCAAAACGTTATAGCCAAAACAAAAACATTGCCAGAGCAGTTACAAAAAAATTTCCAGTTTTTGCTGACTTCCGAAAACACATCATTTGGCCAACCAAATCATGAAATGTTTTGATGAAACTTTCTACACCACCCACACAACATGTATACATCATAAAAAATTCATTAGAACCACAAAAAAATTGCTCTAAGGCCACGGCATATATAGGGGCAGAAATGGAAAAATATTCCCTCATCACTTCCTTTGAGTTTTCCTTCAACAATACAACCTATTTCCACTAGATTAAACACTAATCCAACATTAATAACATCAAAACAGAACAAATCAGTCCATCAAACCATAGTGGGAGTTCATAAAGCCCACACACCAAATTTCTAACAATTTAAAGCTACCCATGGGAATCCAAGAGCTCATGAGTGTAATATAACTTCTATAAACTAAGATTTTTGAGGTTGATCGTTCATTACCTCTTTGGATGAGCAAGACAGAAATTTTCGGCCTCTTGAAGCTCAACAAAACCGTGGAAAGCAAGCTCTCTTCCTAGCTAATGTGGTTCACCAAGTGTTTAGCAAGTTGTACGTAAAATTTGAGGTGATTTGGACAAGAAATGAGCAAGAAAATGGAGAGCTTTTGGATCTTGTTTCTTCCTTCTCCTTTGGCCGGCTAGAATGAGAGAGAGAGAGAGGAGAGTGCTTTTGGGCTGCAATGAAGCTTCCAAGAGAAGCTAAAATGTGTGGCTCTAAATCGTTTCAAAAGTCAACTCTCTCTCCTGCGCGTACGCGCTTTTCGTGCTCGATTCCTCTCGAGTTTGTTTCACTTGTGCACTAAACCTCTAATGCACTTCCAATCATATTATTATTATTCACTCTTAATGGTCTAAAAATAAAGGTCTAAAGTCCCTTAATTGATCGCGCGCGTAAAGACGCGTACTTCCGATTTGTGCGAGATAAAGTGGAATTTTCAAGAAATTCTTATAACGATAGTATAACTATCTAACACTTGAACACTTAAACATAAAAATACCTATTTCAAGACTAATGTACAAATCTCCAATTTTTCAAGCTTATTGTATTCTCGAATTGATTATTGACTCCAAACGCGTATTTACTATTCTCACTTAACGAGCTTTCAAAAATTAAATTTTGAAACGAGTCATTTTAATAATACATGTAAGTCACAGATCCATGTAATTAGGTCTAAAAAGATTGAAATAAAATATTCGGAGCAAACGGTAATTAAATATTTAAATAAGCTAGCAATAGGAATTTAAAATAAGGAGAATTTGCGGGTCCTCACATGAGTCTAGTATTACCTCCTCAAATCTCCAATAAATTTGTATTAGCGCGTCTTTTGGAAAACTAACGATGCGCGAGCGGTATGCACTTAATTAGAACCCATTCACCTGTAATTTCTCAATTAACTTTTCTTAATCTACTATTGATCATTCTTAATTTTCCCAAGATAATTACACTCTCGAGTAGAATATCACCTTGAAACACATATACTCATTATTTCTCACTTAAACGAACCTCCGAAAATTAAATTTGCTAACGTGGCGTTTTAAAAACATAAGGAAGACATTGTTCCATATGAATGAACTTAAAATGGTTGAAATAAATTATTTGGAAAAAACGGGTGGATAAATAATTAATTAAACCATTAAAATAAGATTAAAATAAGTAAAAATTCGGGTCCTCACATCCTTCCCTCCTTAAAAAGAATTTCGTCCTCGAAATTCATACTCTGATTTATGAATAACCCCAAATACTTTCTCCTCCCGAGACCAATTTTCATCACTTTTAATTCTCCTTTTCAAAATTCACACTTATAGAACTTAACTATTCTCAGGTGCCATTCATGATCTTATTACAGGCCTAGAGGCGTGGAACAATAGATTACATATACATATAAATCGTAAAATCAATTAGAAGCAAGGTAGATTTTCATATGCCAAAAAGATCATAATGGTTATACTAAATTATAATAAGTTCCTTAAACCATTTCAAAAGAAAAGGGGAATCAACAGGATCAAAACGTGTTAAGTCGCAAAATACATCAGAAGGATGTCATTCCCTATACAAAAGATTACACCCTCTAAAAGTGCCAGTCCATATTAGGGTAAAACTACGATCCCTATTTGTCGAGTGGAGTCAGATTTACCCCTACTCATAGAGTTTCTACTACTTGGGTCCCTTTTTCAATCACTAGCATTAGTCACTCCTTCTGGCACTCGACTGATTTTGCAGTGGATTTAGCAGGTTGTTGAGAATTTACTTTTCCCTTAGAAGTTTTAGGACAATTCGAAAACTTATGCTCGGTACTACCGCAACTCAGACATTTTCCTTGTTTTCTCCAGTACTCGGATTCAGTGTGGTTAATCTGGCCACAGTATCCACAAGTTACGTGAGGAGTCACGGCTTGACCAGTTTGAGATTTCCTTTTTTGTTGACCTCGTCTACTCCGATTTCCTTTTGGCGGGGTTTTGCTTGATGGAGTTCCTCCGGGTTTTTCATGCATCTTCACTCCTCCAACCTCTTTTTCCATATTAAGGGGTTGGGTAGACTTCTCGGATGGTTTAGGGATACCACTTGGGTTACACCTCTTTCTAGCGTGAAAAGTCTTAGATTGAGACTTAGCATTTTCTACCCTCTGTGCCTTATCCAAGGCATCCGTAAAAGTGGTAATCTGGGCAGCTGCTAGGGACTCTTGAATTTCTATATTTAACTCCTGAATAAACCTCCTTATCCTTTTCCGTTCAATGAGTACAAGCTCAGGGGCAAATTTGGAAAGTTTGGTGAACCGCTCCTCGTACTCGGCCACACTTAATAACCCTTGTTTTAACTTAATAAAGTCGTCCTTCCTCTTTTCTTGTATAATTGGCGGGAGGAACTTGACATTAAACTCCCTCTCAAAGTTTACCCAAGTCCAAGGGATTTGTTCTCTTTCCCACTTTGCACCAACAACATTCCACCACGAGCGTGCCGCCCCTTCAAATTGGAAAACAACAAAATTCACTTGCCATTCCTCGGTATAATCTAAAGTAGCAAAAATATCAACCATCCTTTCAAACCAATTTTCTGCTACTTCGGGATCAGACCCTCCATGGAACTTAGGGGGAGCGAACTTCAAGAATCGTTCGAGAGTTCTATCCTCACCCCTCTCTTGGTTCCTAGGTTGATCGGCTGGTTCAGGTTCCTGACGCTCAGCTAAGTGCTCGAGAATATCGGTCATGCGGTTAATGACCATAGCCACTTGGTCACCCTCTTCGTTTCTAGGGTTTTGATTTAGTCCAGTCGCGGACCCCTCACCTCTCTCGGGAGTGCGAGGTTGCCGAAGCCCACGCCCACGCCCCCGTCCACGTCCTCGCCGATTCATTTAGCAAGCTTCTAAACGCATAATAGAAGTAGAAAGTATAAGCATGTGAATCGAAAAACAGGTACACATGGCAAGAACACTTTAAATCAAAACATAGCTATTTGCATAAGTTAGAAGTCATGTCACATTTCAATGTGCATACAACGAGTTAATAGTATCAAATACAGGTCATAGGCAACTAAGTGCCACAAATATAGTACTTGCAGGTAAAATACAAAAGACCTCACGGCATGCACTACCCCTACTATCGTAGGCAGGATCGAAAGGAGAAAAACCATAAGCCTAATTAGGGGCAAAATTAGAAGAATCCACGATACCAATCCACATCATTCGAATGATTATAAATTTCAAATTGCATCCAAAAGCCTGAGCTACTTTCTAAATTCTTCGCCTCCTTACTAGATTCAAGGTGAAAGTTCTTGTATAACTAGGGTAATAAGTCAAACCAAACAGAATGCAAAGATGTCTCATTTTCAAGTTCAAAGTGGAGCCCAAAATTGTTCAAATGGTTCAACTTTTTTTTCGAAATGCTCGACAAGCAAAAGAGTGGGGAATGCAAGGTTTCTAACCCTTAAACTCACTAGATAGCTATTTAGATTTTCTAATCTTGATCCACCTCCAACCTAACTTGAAGAGTGAAGTCTTATAGTATTTTGTAAGCAAAAATGGTGCTACAACCCCAAACACCAAGATCACATTGAACTTAATACACAATCAAATCTCACAGTCCGGCATCCTAAACTTTTAAGCCTAGGACACTCTACAAAGATTTAAAGTCTAAGCTCTGATACCAACTGTGACGCCCCCACTTCTCCTAAGGGCGAATCCAAGGGTATCCGCGGGACGCCTGCCCAACTCTCGCCGGGACTCGTTACAAATTCAATCCAAACTTAAGAATAACCAATCGATACTAAAAGTCGAAAATAGAAAGGAAGGTCAATTCCTTAATAAACATTCAAGTTTTACATCACAAGCTACCAAAATATCTTACATTCCCAAAATAGACAGCTTTCAAAAGTTGTCTAAACAAATACATTCAAAATTCTAATCAAAAGGGCCATCAAGCCGACCTCTCCATAATTCCTTCCATTTTATCTCCTGTTAAGGAAAACAAATCTATCGGGGTGAGCGATTGCTCGTGAGGCCAAGAAAAACATGCAAGACATGTAGTTCAATAATCATTACACTTACACACTAGTGGCAACTATAACATTCAAGAAATTCATAATTTATAATAAACCCCCTTGAGTAGGATGTAGGAGCTCTCAGGAGCTAAATTTTTATTTACTTTGCTCCAAATTCAATTCAATACCTTCTCGTGACAACACCCTATCACTCGGGTAGATAATTAAATTCATAGCACTTTACATATTCGATTTATGTTTTTGAAACAACTCGGGAGGTACCTCCCACCCAAATCGGTGTGGTACTTACTATCGCCCAGTTTATAGGTCTGAGACGATTCGAGAGGTACCTCCCACCAAATCGGTGTGGTACTTGCTATCGTTCAGAGTTCGATGAGACACTGCTCCAGTCAACTTACAATGTTTAATGGTTCTGAGACGATTCGAGAGGTATCTCCCCCCCAAATCGGTGTGGTACTTGCTATGGTTCAGAGGTTTAGGGTACTGAGAGTGTAAGGATCGAAGACAACCAAGTGGAAGAGATAAGCAGTGTAAAGATCACAAACGTAACAATAAGTAAATAAAAAGGAAAGAATTGCAAACCAATTAACTACCTAACTCCTCTTGAGCTTGTAGATTAATTCAAACAAGCTTCTTCAAGTTGATGAATTACAATCACTCTTGTGCACAAAGGAAGGTTCACCTCCTCCTTGCCTCAAACTCCACTCGGTCAAACTAGGAAGTTTTACTATCACTCAGGACAACCCTCGCAGAGCTACACTCATGAAGTATTCACTCACAAATGAAAAGCTTACAATGAACCTCATACCACTAAAACTTCAAATCTTCTTTGGAGAGTATTTTCTCACTAAAATCACTCTAGATCTTTTGTAACTTCAGTGTGCAAAAGTTGTTTGAAGATTCTGACCATACTCTATTTATAGGAGACCAACAAAGTGCTTCATTAATGCTTCCAACGGATAGAAAGTAGCTGAACAGTCAACTAGCCGTTGGAGTATCGGACGTCCGGTACTCCTATTTTTTGCGTCCGACAGCAGGCAATGAGTTTGAGAAATTTTCTTCAATTCTATCGGACGTCCGGTGCAAGCTCTTTGTGTGTCCGACAATAAACAAAGAGATTTGAGAAATCATCTTGTTTCTATCGAACGTCCGGTGGAAACATATTCAATGTCCGATGGTTTCGTCGATTTTGAATGATCCTACCGGACGTCCGATAGAAGCGTCCGATCGAGGTCAGTGATCCAAGGAGAATGTCTTATTTCCTTTGGACGTCCGGTGGTGGAGTTCTTCATGCGTCCGAAGTTACGCAATGATTATCGGACGTCCGATCCAAGCGTCCGACAACTTTCAGCAGCCTTTGTCCCTTTCAATAGCACTTGATCTTTGAATCTGATTTGCTTCACAACTGAAAATATTTCTTGAAGAGATATTAGTATTATCCATTGTTTTGTAAACATCAAAAGTTAGGGATCAAGGTCAATATTCTCCCCCTTTTTGATGATGACAAAACAATGGATGAAATAAGGAAAAAGATTGAGCATATGAGCATAAGCTCCCCCTCACTCGTTGCATTCAAACTTATAATCTCAGAATAACTCCCCCTTACACATAGCATCCATTTCTCCCATTTTTTGTCATCATAAAATGAGAGTAAAAATCTCATACCGCAATCCAGCAACAATAACAGAGAATCCAATATTTCAAACAAAAATAGAGAAATGATACCAGAATTCAGCAATCACCAACATACCAACATATTACAGAGACTTGATACCAAAAGAAGTACCAACATATCACAGAGAGTTTAACAAAGAAAATCATTATTAGATCAGAATTATTTTTTTCTCTCCCATTTTGACATCATACAATTTCAGTAATATACAAAAACATCAAGAAAAACTCAGTTCAAAGCATCAGAAACATCGAAAGAGAATTACAAAAAAAAAATATTATGAACAAGAATCTCATCAATCTTACCAATATCCCCTACTTGTTAGAGTTAGTATCATGCCTAACTATCCACATGCATTTCATGCCTCTTCTCATGTTTTTTCTCACATAACAATCACTTTTCATGTGACCTTTTTGACAACAAAAATTACACAAAATCAAAGAGTTATTTACATGAACATGTTTAATAAATCTTACTTGTTTTCTCTTGTAAATAACAAATTCATTTGCAGCAGAATTTAACTGCTTCTCATGAGTGCCAAGATGAGCCTTTGATTTATTACCTTGAAAACAGTCTTATTTTTTATGTTGGAGCAACTCATTTAAATTATCCATTCTTCTTTTCAAATCACCTTATTCTTTTTTGAACATTTCACAAAGTCTTGTATTTCTATCAAGCTCAAAGTGTAAAACAGTCTCACTCTTTTTTAAGAAATCACTTTCAGTTTTCAGTTTTTTGTTTTCTTGAAAAAGACGTGCATTGTTCTGAAGAAGAAAGCTAATTTTATGTTTTAATTCCTTGTTTCTAGCATAAGATTCTTTCAAACTATCATGCAATTTTATAATGAAAGATTCAAGATCATCATCAGTTTCATCATCACTTTCAAATTGAGAGTTAGAAGATGTTACCTCATCATCTCCAATGGCCATAAAAGCCAATTGAGCAGATTCTTCTTCCTCTTCAATTTCACCATCGGAGTTGCACTCATTTCATGTGAATTGAAAGTTGTTGAATCTTGGTTTTCTTTCACCGTTCCTCTTTTTTAGGGAGGCAGAATCATCTTCATCTTGAGATGCCTTTAGAGCAATGCTCCTTCTTACTTTCGCATCCTCTTCCTCTTGCACTTTGGACTTAAGCTTCAGCTCATAAGAGATTAGAGAATTAATAAGAGATTCAATGGGTAAGGAATTCAGATCTCTTGCCTCTTCAATAGCAGTCACTTTACTTTCCCAATCTTTAGACAGAGCATTCAAGATTTTTCTATTTTTCTCTCCTAAGGTATATTCTTTTTTCAGAACCTCTAAATCTTTAATAAAATCATTGAATCTACAATACATTTGATTAATATTTTCATGAGATTCCATCTTAAACGACTCATATTTGGTAATCAGGATAGATTTTTTCTGTTCTCTAACATTCTCACTACCTTTATGAATTTCTTTCAGTTTGTCCCAAATTTCTTTAGCTGACTTGCAACCCTTGACTCTAATAGATTCATTTGAGTTTAAAGTACAATATAACACATTCATGGCCTTTGCATTTAAGGTGAGATGAATTCTATCAGCAGTAGTCAGTTCACTTCTTATTTTTGGTCTAGATCTATGAGTATTTTCATCTATAACAGAGGCATCATATGGACCTTCACTAATAATAAACCACAATTCAATATCAATTGATTGCAAAAAGAAAATCATTCTTTCTTTTCAACTCACATAATAGGACCCATTAAACATAGGTGGTCTAATGACAGAATGTCCTTAAAAAATATGGCATTATTGGTTGTCATTTTTACTCCTAAGCCGATTGAGCTTAATCTCAAGGAGACCAAGCTCTGATACCAATTGTAAGGATCGAAAACAACCAAGTGGAAAAGATAAGCAGTGTAAAGATCACAAACGTAACAATAAGTAAATAAAAAGGAAAGAATTGCAAACCAATTAACTACCCAACTCCTCTTGAGCTTGTACATTAATTCAAACAAGCTTCTTCAAGTTGATGAATTACAATCACTCTTGTGTACAAAGGAAGGTTCACCTCCTCCTTGCCCCGAACTCCACTCGGTCAAGTTAGGAAGTTTTACTATCCCTCAGGACAACCCTCGTAGAGCTACACTCATGAAGTATTCACTCACAAATGAAAAGCTTACAATGAACCTCACACCACTAAAACTACAAATCTTCTTTGGAGAGTATTTTCTCTGTGAGACCCCGGTCAGTTATTAAGTTTGATATTAGGTGATATTCATTATTTGTGCGGTAAATTTTAGGATTTTAGGGTTAATTAGAAAACCCTGAGTTGGGGCTAGAATTGAAACCCTAGTTTTTGTACTAATCCTAAGTTCGAGTGGTGGTTAAAGTTAGTTATGCTAGTGTGTGTTTTCGTGCGGGTAAGTATAGGATTTGATCCATTTTATATAGGTTAAGTGAGTTTTGAAGTTAGGAAAACCCTAAACTAGAAAAAATTTCTAGTGTTATGATTTGTTAGAATTCTAAGTTGGGTTTAAAACCCTAATTTTGCCTATGACAAAAATATTGTTGTTTAGTTGCTTTTATGTGAGTTAAGGTATGATTAAGTATAGGTGATTAAGAAAGGAATGTGATTAGTGAAGCAATTAAGTGTGATTACATGTTTTGGACTAGATTAAGTTTATAACCTATGGAGTAAATTGAAAGAGTTCCAAATGTTTAAGGGCAAGAGTGGATCAAATGCAAAGTTGCAGGTGTAAGGGCTTGAGAGCAAATTGGGTGCTTTTATGTGATTGGTGGTAGTAGAAAATATCTTCCATAAGCTTTGACTATATTATACCATAGGATTTGTAAGATAATCATAAGGCAAAAAACAAAACAAACCAAAGGAAAAGAAAAAGAGAGAGAGCCGAGAGGGAGAGAAAGAAAAAGAGAGAGAAAAGCTTTTGTTTCTTGCATTTGTGTTCATCAACCTTGAGTTTGGATCTTGGAAGAACAACTTGGGGCTTGAGTTTTGGAAGATCAACCTAAGAAACTTGCAACTAGAAGGTAAGTCATCTCTCTTGGAAGTTAAAGTTTGCTGCTTAAGTCTTGAATCCATGAAAAGTGATGCTTTTGTTGTTTTTATGATCTTATATGATATAGATGGTGATTATATAGAGTTTAATGGTTCATCTTGGTGATATTTTGCTGCTGAAATTTCAGTCAAACCAAGAGAAATTAGGGATTCTTGTAATAGGTTTTCTTAGTTGATTGGGTTGGTGATTAAACTTGATAATGGGACTTTTGGTGTGATTATCTCATTTGAATGGTGAATTCTTAATAAAATCAGGTTTGGTTATGAAACCCTAATATAAATGGAAGTTAGTTTAGCTTGGTTAGGGTTTAGTTAGTTAGGGTTTTTGAAGTGAGTGAAAAACTAGTGAAATTGGATTCTAGATTGTGGTTGGTGTTTGGTAATTTTTGTGGTAATTTGGGGAAGAAATTTCGGACTATTGGTAGGTCTTTTAGAATCTGGTATAGGTAGTATTGTTTGGTATGAGTTTGGCTAGAAAGCTTGTATTAGAACCATAGAAACGGACTGTGCGGTTGTGACGTTCGAAATCGGCAAAACTGGAAGCAGGGCAGTCCACAAATCCGAACTTGGGTTCTATTTTTCGTTATGCTACGTGCGGATTCAGAGGTTTCTCAAAACATAAAAGTTGTAGCTTCTTAAGTCCTTAATGTGCCTGAAAACTTTCAGGTCAAACGGATCAGTGTAACCCGAGTTATATCCAAAACACTTGCACCTATTTTGAACACTGGATTGTGTTACGCTTTTGGATTTAGCCTCTGACCATGCTCGGTTTGCCTGGATAACGTGCAAAATGGGTGTTGACCCCTTCATAAGAAATGTAAATCTTGGTTTTAGCTTCGAAACAGTATAAAGTGCGTCCAAGTCCAAGTTCCGTAGCTCCAGTTATAACCAAAACAAGATCGGTTGTCAGAACTGCCTTTGAATTTGGACAGTTCTGACAGGAATTTTGGACCCTTTTTCACCCTGCTCTATATTGATTCAGGTTTTGACCAAAAAATAAAAGTTTTAGAATTATGACATAGCCTTTTAATGCCTTTGGAATTTCTTGATTTGGGTTTACGAGCTGTGAGTTATGGTCCGACAAACAGACCCTATCCATCACCCTAAAGTGCAAACTTCTGGTACAGTTTTCCATAATTTCGACCTACTTCCATTCAGGTCCAGATTAAGTTGTCTTCATGAAAATTGTCACCCTTCCTCTTAGCTTCGTAACGGTACCTCATGCACTTTGATCCGACACTCGTAGCTTCGATTGTGTTCAAAACAGTTTTTGACACCAAAACGGTTATGCTGTCATTTCCGTTTCCATTTGCCGATTCCGCACATGCATGTGCCAATTTTGCCATTTTGCTTGTTTTAGGCATGTTAGTAGCCGTTTGTGATATAATGTGATGCAATCTTTTATTTCAGACGGTGGTGAGCTAGACGGAGCCGGTGGGGCCTACTAGCTATCCTTCGCGACGCGATTTTTGTACTTTTGCTATCTTTGTTCTTTGAGTAAGTATTCGGACCGTTTTGTATATAACTTGCTTATGTGTTTTGAGGTGAATGAAAGGATACCTAGGCGAGAGTGTACTTCATCGCACTTGACCTAAACCCTAATTTACATGCATATTTATACATGACATGTCTAAATGAATTATTTTGGGTTTGAACCCCTTGAGCTTGTAGCTCGGGGTGACGTTTGTGAGTTGGGGTTGATCTTCCGAACCTAGATGGACTATTCGAGCCAGCCGGGGCCTGGTCGGAGCCAGTCCAACCTAGTCTGAGGTCACTAAGTTTGTGAATCCGGTTCACCGAGAATGTGAACCAAGTTTGTGAACCGAGCTTGTGAACCAAGCTCAATTTCGTTCGCTCGAGCAATTTTGTGAGGTGACTGGCCAGTGAGGGTGATAAGGTGTTTGGTGGGTGTACAAGTGGAGTTCTACGGACCTTAAGTGTGGTCGACGGAGGGTCAGCAGAAGGTCACACCTGGCAAATGACGTGGCTTTGGAGCCAACCTGTATCCTTCATTTGTATTGTTACTTTTGCACTTGACTTGACATTTTTGTGAAATAGTTGTTTATCTTAATGTGAAATTTACGCTTTTCCCCCCCGCCGTTTACTTACTAAGTATTTAGCTTACCCCTTTTCCTTTGTTTTCCTTAACAGGGAACGACGCGGGGAAACCCTTTTACGCTATCACTAGTGTAGTTAGGTTTGGTTTGTAACGGTTGGACAACTAAGATATTTCTTTTACTTTGGTGATATGTATAAAGAACCCGTCTTCGGGTCTACTTTTGCTCTTGGTTCTGTAGTAGTCCCGATAACTCCTTTTGAGGATGTAATACCCTTCTGGGATTGAATATATTGTGAATAGTATTCTTTTAGTTTATGTAGTTTTATTAGCTTTGTGTTTTGAGTCCTGACGCGAGTTAGGCAGGCGTCCCGCTGATACCCTCGGGTTCGCCTTTGGGAGAAGTTGGGGCGTCACATTCTCACTAAAATCACTCTAGATCTTTTGTATCTTCAGTGTGCAAAAGTTGTTTGAAGATTCTGACCATACTCTATTTATAGGAGACCAACAAAGTGCTTCATTAATGCTTCCAACGGATAGAAAGTAGCTGAACAGTCAACTAGCCGTTGGAGTATCGGACGTCCGGTACTCCTGTTTTGTATTATCCATTGTTTTGTAAACATCAAAAGTTAGGGACCAAGGTCAACAGAGACGACTCGAGAGGTACCTCCCACCAAATCGGTGTGGTACTTACAATCGTTCAGTGGTCGATGAGACATCGTTCCAATCGACTTAGAATAGTTTATGGTTCCGAGATGACACGAGAGGTACCTCCCACCCGAATCGGTGTGGTACTTACTATCGCTCAGTGGTCGATGAGACATCGCTCCAATCGACTTATGGAGCCATAGCATAATTAATCACTGAAACACTTCACTTAATTCACTTAACAAGTCACTTCAAGTAATTCCCTTCAAGTAGTTCAAGTACGTTTCACGTAAATATTCACTTCAAGTATTTCATGTCAAGTAATTCAAGTACACTTCACGTAAATATTCACTTCAAGTATTTCATGTCCAGTAATTCAATCACCACTTCACTTGAATGAGAACGAGTGCGGTAAAGTTCACACTTGACTCAGCATTTTCAAAATATTCAATTACTAATAACGATTAAGCACGTAACACGTTGACATACACTTGACACTCACCAAGTAAACAAGGAAGAAATGTCACTTGAAGTTCAGGCGTTCACCGTGGGATCCTCTTGAAGGTCCTCGTGCGAGCCTGAGCAATTAATAGTGAACTATCATGTATAATCCCAATTATCACGAATGATTGTACACTTGTACAATCTAAGAAAATTTCACGAAAGTGAGCCTAAATTACTCGCGAATTAAGGCTCAAAAGTGGGGTTTTTAAAGCACAAGAGAAATCGAGTTTTCTTCTTCGAAATCAAGTATAAAACGTTCAAGTGATATTGAGGGAAAAAGGAGAATTCGAAAAACTCCATTTCCTTAAGTTTCGAAAATTTCAGCTTTGATACAAGATCTTTGAAAAATCGTATCTCACTCATTACAAGTCCAAAATTGGAAAAATGGTACCGTTGGAAACTTCTTCCAAAGTACTAAAAGTTCCTAGAAGACATTTTTTCATGATTCCAAATGGATGACATTCGAAATGTGGCTCAAAGTGGCTGTTTTGGACCATTAAGACAGTTTTGGGTTAATTTTCGATAAAGTTTGGAAATTCGGCAAAATTCACACAATACGAACTAGCCTCTAAAATTTGGAACTCAATTAGAGTTACAATCAAAGTTTAAAACACAATAGGTGGAACGGGAATCGGAGTTTTGAGTATCGAGAGGCATCAGTCCAAAGTTGGTCACATTTCGCAAACTGTTCAGTAATTTTTCAGATTTAAAGACTATCTTGGAAATATCATTTGGCCATCGATTTGGCATTAGAAATACACCAAAATTGGTACTCTAAATCTTCCATGTGTGAACAACATTTCTACCAAGTTTCATGCAAAAATTCCCACAGGAAGGCAGTCACTAAAACAACTAAAGTTCAAGAAATATTTCAAGGCTAATCTGCCTTCTCACTTTTCTTTTTGCTTGCAAACGTTTTGTGCAATGAAATCGGTTCTAAATCACTCCATTTTTGAAACCAAGAGTCCATAAACATCCACTATGCAATTTAAAGGTAATGAACATCACAATTTTCAAAATATAACTCCCCAAATCAGATTTGACCATTCGGCCAATAGAAAAGGAAAAGTTTTCCAGATTTGAAAAGCAGACTTTGGGACATCTGTTAGCATCGAGAAGGACTGGGAATTGCACCAAACTTGGTAGTATTACACTACCATATGAGGGCTATTCCATTGTAAATTTTCATAGAAAAAAACATACGAAAAGTCAGTTAACAAAATTGTTAAAATCCCACAAGTTTCCAAGGAAAATCTGTCTTTGTATGCAAATTTTTCCTTTTCTAAATATTCGGCCAATGAAAACATCTCAAATCTGATTCATTTAGGTAGACAATGTCTAAGAAGCATCCAATATGTGTTTGGTAGGTGATTAACACCAAGAATTTCGAAACAACAAGTCCCAATCAAGGTTAAGGCATCAACTAGCCAAAAGAGGGTTTCAAATCATTGAGTCAGTTTCAAACTTCGGCCACAACTCACTCAATTCAACTTGGAATTGAGCGAGGTTGGTGGCGTTGAAAACTAGAGTCATAAAGATACAATTTCTTAGAAGAAATCATATTCAAAATCTGTCCACAGCTAGCTCATATTTGAACATAAATTCGCTGCTCAAAACAGAGTTCCCAGTGTAGATGCGAAACAGGACACTCATGTTCAAACGATTGGTATGGACTACTCAGGTGGAATCAGAATGTACATTTTATACCGTTGGAAAGATGAGAATGTATAGTTTCCAGTACCACAAACGGCACTCGATTTCAATAACCGAGAAAAACGTTATAGCTAAAACAAAATCACTGCCAAAGCAGTTACCGAAAAATTTCCAGTTTTTCCTGACTTCGGAAAACCCATCATTTGGCCAACCAAATCATGAAATTTTTTGATGAAACTTTCTACACCACCCACACAACATGTATACATCATAAATAAGTCATTAGAACCACAAAAAAATTGCTCTAAGGCCACGGCATGTACAGGGGCAGAAATGGAAAAATATTCCCTCATCACTTCCTTTGAGTTTTCCTTCAACAATACAACCTATTTCCACTAGATTAAACACTAATCCAACATTAATAACATCAAAACACAACAAATCAGTCCATGAAGCCATAGTGGGAGTTCATAGAGTCCACACACCAAATTTCTAACAATTTAAAGCTACCCATGAGAATCCAAGAGCTCATGAGTTTAATATAACTTCTATAAACTAAGATTTTTTAGGTTGATCGTTCATTACCTCTTTGGATGAGCAAGACAGAAATTTTCGGCCTCTTGAAACTCAACAAAACCGTGAAAAGCAAGCTCTCTTCCTAGCTAATGTGGTTCACCAAATGTTTAGCAAGTTGTGCGTAAAATTTGAGGTGATTTGGACAAGAAATGAGCAAGAAAATGGAGAACTTTTGGATCTTGTTTCTTCCTTCTCCTTTGGCCGGCTAGAATGAGAGAGAGAGGAGAGTGCTTTTGTGCTGCAATGAAGCTTCCAAGAGAAGCTAAAATGTGTGGCTCTAAATCGTTTCAAAAGTCAACTCTCTCTCGCGCACGTACGCGCGCGTTTAGTGCTCGATTCCTCTCGAGTTTGTTTCACTTGTGCACTAAACCTCTAATGCACTTCCAATCATATTATTATTATTCACTCTTAATGGTCTAAAAATAAAGGTCCAAAGTCCCTTAATTGATTGCGCGCGTAAAGACGCGTACTTCCGATTTGCGCGCGATAAAGTGGAATTTTCAAGAAATTCTTATAACGATAGTATAACTATCTAACACTTAAACATAAAAATACCTATTTCAAGACTAATGTACAAATCTCCAACTTTCCAAGCTTATTGTATTCTCGAATTGATTATTGACTCCAAACGCGTATTCACTATTCTCACTTAACGAGCTTTCAAAAATTAAATTTTGAAACGAGTCATTTTAAAAATACATGTAAGTCACAGATCCATCTAATGAGGAAAATAATGAAGCCATAATTACTGGAAAATAGGCAAATGCAAAGGGCGTGCTACCCAAATTTGCACTCAAGGACTAGGTAGATATACTCATGACTTGAGTATGGGTTGAGGATGAAACTAACTTGAATCATCTAAGGTATTCAAGTCTTCTTTAATAGAGGCTTATAAGTTAGAATCCGGCCAAAACTTGTACCCTTGAAAAAATAAAATTTAAGACTAATAGAAATACATTTTTTTCGTTTCTTCAACTCAAATGGCATTTCCAAGTATAATTACTGCGAAGTTTCACCGTTTTAAGAGCGGCCATGAGTTTACAAATATTCTCCAAATCAATTTCAATTATGTGATTCTTGTTAAGCGAAACGTTTAAGTTTTGAATCTTAGTTACTTTCAAAAGCTCTTAAACAATGTTTTATCATAGATTTGGACTCCACACACGGAGTAATACCCGAACGTAACCCGTAAAAGCACCGCATCTTTTGGTGAGTGCTTCCAAATACCTGATTGAACTGGACACTTGTTTTCAATACTTGACCAATGTGATTTAATGATATGTAATTTATTTGATCGGGCAAGAGTGTACTTTATCGCACTTGCCCTAATATGATATCTACCTGTTTATTGTTGCAATTTACTTGATATACTTGTACTTGACTTATAAGTGCTAAGCGGCAGCATATACCACACTCAATGTGAGTGGGAGGTGCCTCTCATTCCCGTCTCCGTACTTTTATTTTGATTCAGTCGATTGGAGATGTTATCTCATCGACTTCTTGGGGACCCAAACCCCACTGGCTAGTTAATCGAGTCGAGCCGGCAAGGGCTTGCTCGATTAGATAACGAACCATGGGTATTTAGTGTTGTCGAGTGGAGCGTTATCTTCTCGACTAATCGGTATACTCGAGTATTACCATCAGTGTTTATCTTGGAGTTCGGGCCCGGTAAGGGGTTTGGATGGTGGACGGAGATTAGTTTAAGTGGTGCTCTACTGGATTGGTTACTTACTTGAAAGTTGACGGAGTGTCAACTATTACTTGATCAAATTCTGGTGATGCAATGGGAATTTGGCTCCTGGGAGCCATCCGTATCCTTATACTTTGGAATGATTAGTACTTGAAAGAAAAACTTTACACTCGCTCACTTTGAGATTTGCTACTTGAAGTGTTATTGCTCACTTTTATGAACTTTTCATGCTCATTACTTTGCTACGTGATACTTACACTTTTTAATAATGGTCAATTTGCTATTTGGAACATCACTGAGCTATAGCTCACTCCGTTAGTTTTGTTTTCCTTACAGGGGGTACGAGCGAGGCGTGAGACGTGTACAGACTAGCGTAGTCTAGTTGTTTTGAATTTTGATATTGTACTCATGCTAGCATCCGACTAGGGTTGTTTGTACTTGGATTGTAAACTCGTTAATGTATTTGGGCGTGTATGAGCCTTGTAGTTGGATCTGAATATCAATGTATATATCAAGTTTGAATTTTTTATGTTATTTAATTTCTTTGGATGTAAGTTATTATCTCGAAATACGAGTGAGTGAGTTCTGGCGAGAGTTGGGCAGGTGACTCGCTAAATCCTAGGGTACGCTCTGGGGGGGGTGAGATCGTCACAGATGGTATCAGATCTCCTATCGAACTCGTGCCGGGAGAGGGTTCTCGGACTGTGGGCATTGGCTTGTTATGTGTGAAACAAATGTCTATTGTTGGGGATCTTAGATATGTATGTTGGGTAGGAATCTCAAAAGTGGTTGATTTCCTCTTGAGTATAACTAACTCGAGTAGTGAATTATCATATTTGCGGATTCCTATACCCGAGTACCAAAGAGTGATACCTTTATGATAAGTTGATATCCCGAGTAATAGGAGGATAAGTCTGGATGGCGAAAACCAAGGCACGAGAAATACGAATAATCTGGACTTGGGATATATCGAAAATATTAGTGAGATTTGGACCCTTATTATTCACGTGTACGTACTTGGTTGTATTTCTTCACGTTATGATTAAGTGTAGTGCTTGAGCAATAGCTAGGGTTAATGTCCCATAGGATATGTGAATTACTATGATATGGATATAAAGAAAGTATGTTATTTTCAATGTGTTCTATTATTTTTCAATTTATGATTTGAAAATATTTTTATCGAACTTTATTGAGCTTATACTGATATGGGCTATTGTTCAAAAGAGGTATGGATGGTAGGCGAAGTCAATGACATGGAACTAACCGAGGGTGCGGTTCTAGCCGTGGTCGTGGGGGTAGACAGGTACAGGAACCGGTGCAAGAACTGAGAGAGGAAAGAGGTGCAACGGTTGACCCGCAACCTGGACCCCGAGCGGAAGGGGGGAATCAGGTGGCAACGGCAATTCAACAGATGACGAATATACTTGCTCAACTGGTAAAGCAGCAGGGTCAAACCCCTGTGAATCAACCTAGGGATCCTGAAATGAGGCAAGATAGAGCCCTAGAGAGATTTCAAAAGTTTTTCCCTCCTAAGTTCCTCGGAGGGCCAGACCCTGAGGGAACGGAGAGATGGCTAGAAACCATGATCAATATATTCGCTGCTTTAAACTACGCGGAGGAGAGACAGGTGCATTTTGCTATTTTTCAGTTTGAGAGTCCTGCCAGGGCTTGGTGGAATGTAGTTAGAGCTAAGTGGGAGAGAGAGGGAACTGCATGGACCTTGTTGAATTTCGTGCGAGAGTTTAATGAGAAGTACCTTCCCCCGATAGTCTAGGAAAAGAGGGAGGATGAGTTTATTAAGTTTCGTCAGGGAACTCTAAGTGTATCTGAGTACGAGACTCAGTTCACTAAACTATCAAAGTTTGCTCCCAAATTGATAGCTACGGAGCAAAGGAGGGTTAGGAGGTTTGTACAAGGACTCAATGTGGAACTACAGGAGGCCTTGGCGGCGGCACAAATTAATACTTTTACAGAGGTTCTGGAGAAAGCCTAGAGAATAGAAATTGCTAGGGCACAAGTGAGGGTTTTTCATGCAAAAAGGAGAGGTGCGCCTGGTGGAAGTCAAGGGCTGGAACAAGGTGATCTAGGTATACCACCCTCTAAGGTAGGTCGAGGAAATGGTGGTGAGCAAATTTCGGAAACACCTAAGGAAGTCACTGCAAGAGAAGCCCCAGGTGGAAGGGGACAAGCAAGAGGTGCCTCGCAGGGAGGTCAGACCTCAGCCCCTCGAGTAACTTGTGGGTGCTGTGGAAAATCTAACTATACCGAGGATAATTGCTGGAGAAAAGCTCGAAAGTGCTTAAGGTGTGAAAGTGTTGAGCATCAGATCGCCAATTGCCCCCTGATTAGTAATGCTCAGTCGGCTGGCAAATCAAGCCCTAAACAACCAAATGTAGGAGGGGATAAACCCAGAGTGCCAGCCAGAGTGTATGCCTTAGACCACCAAGGTAAATTTCATGTTTTTCATTATCTGGCTAAAAGTTAGGCTAATGGTGAGACCTGGAAGCTAGAAAAGGGCATACAAGAAAAACCCTGAGTTATTTATGAATAAAGGTATGAATTTCGAGGTCAAAATTCTCTTAAGGGCGAGAGAGTGTGAGGACTTGTAAAATCCCCTATATTTTTCTTGAAATCCCTTTTTATTTGGAATCTATCCCTTTCTAATAGCCTTACTACTCATTCTGTGACAGCTCCACCTCCCCCTAAGGTGAATCAAAGGATTCGGCGGACCGCCTCCCCCTATGATTCCTATTACAACTTATCTCAAATTCACTTATGATTCCTATTCACATCATTAAACACTAGACCATACTCAGGAAAAGTATCGAGTACTCAAGTACAAGAATCCAAAACTAAGCAACTGTACAACTCAGGCCGTACGCTAGTACCAGAATTGGTTGATGTATGCTTGGAAGCAACCAAGTCATATCTTACGCTTACCACTTTCAAACCAGTCCCACAGTCCGGCATCCTAAACGTTAGCCTAGGATACACTACAGAGATCTGAAACCTAAGCTCTGATACCAACTGTGATAGCTCCACCTCCCCCTAAGGCGAACCAAAGGGTTCGGCGGACCGCCTGCCCAACTCTTGCTGGGACTCACTACAGTCCACAAATAAATTACAACAGTCACATCCAATAATATAGGGTACAACCTCAATAATAAACGAAATAACATTTCCCAAGCTTAGAACGTATAGTTACATACATTCAAATCTCAAATAGTGGTACAATTCCCTGAATAAAACAAAAGTTCTCAGTTCCCAAACAAATTACACTTACAATATCAATTCCAAATATTACACAAGATAAAACTAAATCTCAAACTATACAGGAGATAATCCATCCAGTCACACGGAGAACTTAATACAAATGCTTCCTTTGCCTCGAGCCCTGTGGGGAGAAAATTATTTTTGGAGTGAGCTAGAAACTCAACGAGTGACCAGTAAAATCATTAAGCAAATAAGCATCACAATATTTCATTTAGATGATATCATGAATCAATGATCAAATGTACGTATATTGCCCTTGTGAGCCAGTGAAATCATTGTACTTAAACATCCAACGCTCAAATAGATCAATTAACAATCCAACGGTAATAGAGAGCCATTGTGCTCCAGGTAAACAGTGGTGGAGACGTTGGTTCTAAGCACAAGACTCCCAAGAATTCATCGGAGCCAAATCATGTCATGATACACATGCAAGCACTCATGATATGCAGTCGAGTATGCAATGCAAGAAATAGTTCGAAAAGTAACTTTGCAAATAGTTAGGAAATCACTCACCAACCACTGCTCAAGAATCATCTATCACAGACATTGCCTTGCTCAAGTCCAAACCCTAGATCACAATTATCATGTCAAACAAAAGGAATTCTAAAAGCATCAAATTCCTATCACCTTTTGGACATTTTTAATAACAATTGAAGCTACACTTTTCCGATTGCAATGAATCTTATGGCGTTACGAAACTAAGACATATACCAACATTTCTTATGAAGACCTCCAAAGCCAAATTATACATATTCATGGTCAAAAACTGAAATCTTATAGAAAAATGGAAACTGTCCGTGAAACAGGGCTTAAGGGCAGTCAAGGGTATTTTGGTCATTTCACATTCTACAGTACTCTAATCGATCTGAAATTTTTCAGGTAGATAGCTAACTCATATATCTACAACTTTCATGTTTTGTCCAAAAGCTGGTCCGGTCTAAAACATGGAGAAATTTGCAGTCCAAGATGAGTCCAGAAACAAGGTAAACTGAAATTACACTTCTAAACTAACCTTTGTATATAACCACAAGTACACATACAAATCATAAGATATACCACATATCTAATTAGGCCACAATGCCCCTTCAATATGAGCCAATTATAGCTCCAAAACCAATCACAATTAAGCCCCAATTCGAAACCCTAACATTAATATTGGCCTACACAAGCTGGAATTTCCGTAGGCAAGTAAAACTAGCACATATAACCTCAATATTTCACATAACAAAACTATCAAATGCTCTCAAAGATTGGACAGCATTTCCCCTTAATCTCCTTATTTTCCATCCTATAAACAACACCAATACCATCTCAATTCAACCACATATTCACATACAAATCATAAGCTATAAAACACACCTAATTAGGGCCACAACACCCTTAAATCTTAACCAATTAAGAGCTCAATAATCAACCATAAGAAAGCCCCAAATTTGAAACCCTAAAACTGAAATTTTCCGCACAAATCTGAAATTTTCCGCAAACAACCACAATTAACCCACAAAGGCTCCATTTGACACCATATCAAGCTATCATTCCATGATCAACCAACAACGATCATATAATATCAGAAAATTCTACTTAAAATCATGAAATCTTCCACAAAATAGCATAACTACCCTCTACAAACCACTAATTCACCCTTATTAAGAACAAAGAGGGAATTTCTTAGCAACTCACCTTATAACCACAAAAAAAACAAGGTAACTTAGTGCTTTCCCTTCTCCAAAGACTCCACCAAAACCTTTATTCTTCCTTAGTGTACACTTGTACGGAGTAGTTTGTGATTTCACAGGTTAAAACTCAAGATTTGAGCAAAGATTGAAGCTAGAAAATGAAGAACTTTCTCTCTTGTTTTCTCTCTCAAAACAGCCGGCCAAGCCAAGGAAAGAAATGAGGGAAATATCAGCCAAAAGCAAGATAAGAATGAAGAAAATCAGCCAGTCAAAGCTGGCTGTCGAAGTGCCACGTCACAATCCGGCCAGAATCTGGCCGGATTCAAAGCAATGGCGAAATGCATTTTTTTTTTCAAAACCCCAAGCCAATCCGGCCAGGTATCCGGCCGGATTCTCCAAAAACCTTTCTAACCCGAAATTTTTCTTTCTTCGTCTTTCGGGGCTTCACACACTCACCCCATAATAAGTGCAAACAAACATAGAATCAAGGGTTTTTCCGTTTGTTTTCTTGTTAGCGTAAATTAGGGTTTTTACGTCTTTTGGAAGTGTAATTATTTGGTACGGAGTGTGTATTGAATTTAGCGATTAAGAGTGAGTTTTAGATGATATTAAGTGTGTGATTGGATGTGATAATAATAAGTTAGTGAATCATAAGTTAAAACCCTAGTACACGCGATTTTGGGAAAATCGACTTGAACCGACGGGTATCGTTCACTACCGATTGAACACACCACTTGACCACCATTTCATTAACTTAATCTCATTGCTATTAGAGCCAAAATATTAGCCCTTAATCAGCTCTTGCTGGCCGAAATTATTGACTAAAAAAACAAGGGAAAGAAAAAAAAATTGAGATGTAATCTTGTGATGACACTTGGCAAGCATCCAACCATTTTTGACCAACTCAAGTCTAAGCTTCTTATCCCTTTCTTGGAGCTCAATTTCTGTGTTCTAAGCTTCATTTTGGCCGAGACTTACAGAGGAAAAAGAGAGAAAGAAACCACTTCATTCAAGCTTGCTTTCTTGCTCAATCTTGCAAACTAACCGATAGATTCACCAAATAATCCATAGAAGTTGCTTAGGAGGGTGGATTATCATTTTGGAGTGGAGAGTTTTGGTGGTTCAAGCTTCCTAGGGACTGTTGTACTTCTCCAATTCTAGGTAAGGATGGTATTAGTTCATGGTTGTGCTGCTTATTGGTTTACAAGTGAAAGTTATGGCTTGTTAGGTAGATTTCATGGTTTTAGTAGTAGTTTTGATGATTATGGTGGATTTGTGAGTTAGGGTTTTGAATTGTTTAGCTGTATTTTTTCTTGTTTAGATAGAATACGATGTGAATCAGTTTAGATAAGGAGTTGGAGTAGTGGTTCTATACATGAATAATAGGTTAGACCTTGAATGCTTTGAATTCCAGTTTTAAATCCTTAAGATGCCCTGTTCTGACCAGTTTCATTCGGCTATGATGGAGGTCGAATTGGGCTTAGCTTAAAACATGAAAGTTGTAGTAAATGATGATTTATAGCTGCCTGTTAAATTTTCTCTCAATCCGAGTACTGTATCACGTGAAATGACAAAAATACCCTTGACTGCCATAGGTAGAGTTTTGCGGACAGTTGACATTTTATCATTCTGGCTTCATTTTTTTCACCTTGATCCATATCAAATTATCTTTTGGCCAAAACACAAAAGTTGTAGTCCTATGTTTTAGCTTTCCAAAGCATCCAAAAATGCCTCAATAGGACTTTTGTAGCCTGAGTTATTGTCATTTGAACCTAGTGCTGTTAACCAGCTTGACAGTGAAATTTTGGTTCGGTAATCTGTAAATTCGACCTGGATAAACTGTGAACCGGGCTGAGTTGTCTTCATGAAAGTTGTAGCCCTTCATCTTAGTTTCGAAATGGCATAAATTTTACCCAATATGATAGGCGTAGCTTCGGTTGTGACCAATACGCTAAAAGACGTCAAACCTGTCATTTTGTTCTTTGTCTTAAACCTTATTTCCGGTCACTTTTCTAGCTTGGTTTTGTAATTGAATGACTTTTAGCCTATTGAATGGATATTGTAATGAGATTATTTGTGTGTGATTTTGGGGGCTGACTGAGAAAAATAGGAAGCCATAAATGGCTGAAAAATAGGTAAATGCAAAGAGCGTGCTGCCCAAATTTGCACTCGAAGGCTAGGTAGATATACTCGCGACTTGAGTATGGGTTGAGGATGAAACTAATTTGAATCATCTAAGATATTCAAGTCGTCTTTAATAGAGGCTTATAAGTTAGAATCCGGCCAAAACTCGTACCCTTGGAAAAATAAAATTTACGACTAATAAAAATACGTTTTTTTTGTTTTTACGACTCAAATGGTATTTCCAAGTATTATTGCTACCAAGTTTCACCGTTTTAAGAGCGAGCATGAGTTTACAAATATTTTCCAAATCAGTTTCAATTATGTGATTCTTGTTAAACAAAACGTTTAAGTTTCAAACCTTAGCTACTTTCAAAAGCTATTAAACAATGTTTTATCGCAGATTTGGACTCCACACACGGAGTAATACCCGAACGTAACCCGTAAAAGCACCGCATCTTTTGGTGGGTGCTTCCAAATACCTGATTGAACTGGACACTTGTTTTCAATACTTGACCAATGTGATTTAATGATATGTAATTTATTTGATCGGGCAAGAGTGTACTTTATCGCACTTGCCCTAATATGATATCTACCTGTTTATTGTTGCAATTGACTTGATATACTTGTACTTGACTTATAAGTGCTGAGCGGCAGCATGTACCACACTCAATGTGAGTGGGAGGTGTCTCTCATTCTCGTCTCCATACTTTTATTTTGATTCAGTCGATTGGAGTTGTTATCTCATCGACTTCTTGGGGACCCAAACCCCACTGGCTAGTTAATCGAGTCGAGCCGGCAAGGGTTTGGTCGATTAGATTGCGAACCATGGGTATTTAGTGTTGTCGAGTGGAGTGTTATCTCCTCGACTAATCGGTATACTCGAGTATTACCACCAGTGTTTATCTTGGAGTTCAGGCCCGGTAAGGGGTTTGGATGGTGGACAGAGAGTGGTTTAAGTGGTGTTCTACTGGATTGGTTACTTACTTGAAAGTTGACGGAGTGTCAACTATTACTTGATCAAACTCTGGTGATGCAATGGGAATTTGGCTCCTGAGAGCCATCTGTATCCTTATACTTTGGAATGATTAGTACTTGTCGTGTTATTGTTTCGTTTTAAAAGAAAAACTTTACACTCGCTCACTTTGAGATTTGCTACTTGAAGTGTTATTGCTCACTTTTATGAACTTTTCATGCTCATTACTTTGCTACGTGATACTTGCACTTTTAAATAATGGTCAATTTGCTATTTGGAACATCACTGAGTTATAGCTCACTCTGTTAGTTTTATTTTCCTTACAGGGGGTACGAGCGAGGCGTGAGACGTGTACAGACTAGCGTAGTCTAGTTGTTTTGAATTTTGATATTGTAGTCACGCTAGCACCCGACTAGGGTTGTAAACTTGTTAATGTATTTGGGTGTGTATGAGCCTTGTAGTTGGATCTGAACATCAATGTGTATATCAAGTTTGATTTTTTTGTGTTATTTAGTTTCTTTGGATATAAGTTATTATCTCGAGCTAGGTGTGAGTGAGTCCTGGCGAGAGCTGGACAGGCGACTCGCTAAACCCTAGGGTACGCTCTAGGGGGAGGTGAGGTCATCACACTGGCCAGCTCGAGTTGTGTATTATCTTATTCTGGATTCTTGTTCCCGAATGCTTAAGAGTTAAGGGCAACGTTAAGGACTTGAGATCTCCACTGCGGGGAATAAGAATGGGCTAATGTTTTGCGAGAGCAAGTGCAAAGGGTCTAAGAATGGCTAGTTCAGGTAGTAAGAGAAGTGAGAGATCGGATGAAGAATATTTTAACCGAATATGGGATGGCATGTTGTGTTTTCTTCTTGTTTTACCCCTGTGTTGCCACTGTATGTATTTCGCTTGTGATTTGTCGATGCTTACATGCATAGTACTTGCTGCACTTGATTTTGTTTCCTTACCCTTGATTTTATGGTTTAAAAATCGTCTTTATCTTGCCGCTTTAGTCAATTTATTTTGTTTACGTACTATATTATCTTTTGGAAAAAAAAATAGAGAGAAAAGGGTATGAAGGGGAGACGTAGTCGCGGACGTGGAGCTAGTCGTGGCCGTGGGGCTAGGCAAGCTCAAGAACCAAGAGGGTTGAAACTGGAGACCAAGTAGCAATGGCAATACAACAAATGGTTAGTATCTTAGTGCAATTGGTTGAGCAACAAGGCCGAGCTCTAGTGAATCAGCCTAGGAACCCTGAGATAGGCGAGGATAGGGCCTTAGAGCATTTCCAAAAGTTTTCTCCACCGAAATTCTTTGGAGGGTCTGACCCGGAAGTAGCTGAAAACTGGTTGGAGGCGATGGTAAATATTTTTGTAGCCTTGCATTATACAGAGGAAAGACAAGTGGCTTTTGCCGTCTTTGAATTTGAAGGACCAACCAGAGCCTGGTGAAATATAGTTAGGGCTAAGTAGGAGAGAGAAGGAACTGCATGGACCTGGTTGAACTTCGTGCGGGAGTTTAATGAGAAATATCTTCCACCGATAGTCCAGGAGAAGAGGGAAGATGATTTTATTAGACTTTGTCAGGGAACCCTAAGTATAGCTGAGTATGAAACTCAGTTTACGAAACTATCCAAGTTTGCTCCCGAGTTGATAGCTATGGAGCAAAGGAAGGTGAGATGATTTGTACAGGGGTTAAATGTGAAAATGCAAGAAGCTTTGGCGGCTGCACAAATTAATACATTCATGGAAGCTCTTGAAAAAGTTCAAAGAATTGAAATTGCGAGGGCGCAAGTGAAGGCTTTTCATGCGAGAAAGAGGAGTACACCTACTGGTACACCTGAGGAATCTAAGGAAAATGTAACGCCCTCCAAAGTAAGAAGAATGGACTTTCCGCACTACCCACCCTGGACATTAGGACAATTGGAAGAAGGTTCTTCAAGAGGAATTCAAATAGGAAAAGGGCAACAAGAGGGAATTCCTCGAGAAAGCCAAAAAGTGGCTTCCCCCTTGACTTGTGGATATTGTGGGAAGACAAATCATACGGAGGATGAATGCTGGGTGAAAGGGCGAAAGTGTTTGATTTATGGGAGTAGCAATCATCAAATTAGCAATTACCCGAAAAAACAGCCACGAGAGAATAATGCACAACAAGCGGATGGAACCAAACCGAAACAAGCTAATGAAAGAGGGAACCGATCCAAAGTACCGCACAGGTATATGCCTTAGACAAGCAACAAGCTTCGGAGTCATTTGAGGAGATGGAAGGTAAAAATTTCGAGAACGAAATTTTCTTAAGGGGGAGAGAGTGTGAGGACTTGTAAAATTCCTTATATATTTTTTTAAAAAAAATTCCTTTAATTTGGAATTTATTACTTTACAATAGCTTTACTACTCATTCAGTTCTCCAATAGTTACAATTAATCATAGAACCAAGGGTTTCCCCTTTACTTTCATCGTTAAGGTAAACTAAGGTTTTTACGTCTTTTCGTAGTGTGAGTAATCCGTGCGGAGTGTGTGCTAAATTTGATGATTAAGAGTGAGTTTTAGATAAGAAAAAGTGTGTGATTAGAAGTAATAATAATAAGTTAGTGAATCATAAGTTAAAACCCTAGTACGCGCGATTTAAGGAAAAACGGTTGGAACCGATGGGTACCATTTGTTACCGAGTGAGTGCACCATTTGAACACTACTTTATTACCTTAATAGCCTTGCTTTTATTTCAGTTTATTATCCCTAAAATATCTCTTAAATTAGCCACAATTTTTTACCAAAAGAAATCAGAGAAAAGTCTATAAAAAGCCAAGTGTCATGAAACCTGTGGAAGTTGGACTTTGACCAACTTGTTTTAACTTTCCTAAAACAAAAATTAGACCAAGATGTCTTCATTTTCTTCTTGTTTTGGCTGACCAAGATGCTCCATTTCTCCTTGTCTTGGCCGAAAATGGTGAGAGGAAAAACAAGGAAGAGCACTTCATACTACAACTTCAACCCTTGCTTGAATCTTCAAGATTTCATCCTAAGCTTGTAATCCAAACCATAGAGAGTGACTCTAAGGAAGGAAGAAGACTTTTGGTGGAGAAAGTTGGGGAGACAAGGAAGCTTATGGTTGCTCTTTTCATAGAGTTTGAAGGTAATCATGTTTAGAAACCATGTCTTCACTTTTAACTTGCATTTTAGTAGATTTAATGCTTGTTTGTGGTAGATTCTATGGAAAATTTCATGGGTTGTGAAGTTGGTGGAACTTTTCTAGCTTTGATTCATATTTTTCCAGCCATGAGAAGGTTATATCCAGCTTTGTTATAGACTTGAGAGAGCTGGTATGAAGATTTCTAGCTTTAATATGCCTTTTAGCTTCCAACTAAGAATTTTTCAGCTTTAGTAGAGAATTCTGGCCTGCTTCTGACCAGCTTCATTCGTCTATGTTAGAGGCCAAATTAGGCTTAGGTCAAAACATAAAGGTTGTAGAAAATGGTGTTATATATCTTCCTATAAAATTTCAGCTCAATCAGAGTACTGTAACATGCTAAATGACTGAAATACCCCTGACTGCCAAATGTTCTTTTCCGCGGGCAGTTTTGAGATTTCACATTTTTGGCTTCATTTTTCACTTTGATCCGTATCAAATCAGCCTTTGGCCAAAACACAAAAATTTTAACCCTACATTTCAGATTTCTAACACATCTAAAAAAGCCTCAATCGGAATTTTATAGTTTGAGATATTGCCATTTAAACCCAGTGCTGATAACTAGACTGACAATGAAATTCTGGTTCTGTAATCTGCAAATTCGACCTGAATCAACTATGAACTGGGTTGAGTTGTTTTCATGAAAGTTGTAACCCTTTGGCTTAGCTTCGAAATGGTATAAAGTGCACCCCAATCTGATAAGTTTACCTTCGGTTGTGACCGAAACACTAAGAGACGTCAAACCTGTTATTTTGTTGTTTGTCTTAAACATTTGTTCTGATCAATTTGCTAGCATTGTTTTGTAATTGAATGACATTGAGCCTATTGAAAGGCTATTGTGGTAAGATTATTTGTGTGAGGTTTTGGGGCTGAATTGAAAAAAATAATGAAGCCATAAATGGCTGAAATATAGCGAAATACAAAGGGCATGCTGCCCAAATTTCTATTATTTGCTCTTATGAATATTAGTAAGATGTAAGGTTTGATTTTAGGGTTAGTTGGATCTTAAATTACATTTTATCACTTCAATTTGGGATTGGTTATTCTTAGGGCTTGTTGGTGATCAGGGGCATAATCCGAAAGAAAATTTTTGACGTTATTTTGGCTTAGACTAGTGAGTGTTCTTTGTGTGTTTGTACAATAAGTGACTATGTGACCATTTGTGAATGTTTGCTTGAATGTTAAATTCTTTCTATTGCGAGTTTTTGCATGAAAATTTACAGAGGAATAACCCCTATATGGTAGTGTAATACTGCCAAATTTGGTGACATTCCAAGTTCATTTAGATGCTCAACGATAGTACCAAAGCTCAAGCTTTAAACCTAGGAAACCCCTGTTTGAGGAGGAAATTTCAGTGATTTTGAACCACTATATCTTGGTGCTCAAAACTCCAATTCTTTTTCCGCTTGTTGTGTTGAAAACTTTGATTGTAACTCAAATTGAGTTCCAAATTTCAGAGGCTAGTTCGCATTGTGTGAATTTTGCCGAATTTCCAAACTTTGCCGAAAATCAACCCAAATCTGTCTTGGCATTCCAAAACAGCCATTTTGAGCCAAATTTTGAATATCTTTCATTTCGAATCATGGAAAGGTGTCTTCTAGGAACTTTTAGTACTTTGGACGTAGTTTCCAACGGTACCAAATTTTCCAATTTTGAACTTTCAGAGAGTGAGTTATGATTTTTCCAGGAATGCCCCTAAATTCGATAATTCCTACCCTTTAGAAAAATTTTCACGTGGGAACCATTTTCAAAGAATCTGGCCGTATATCCGGCCGGATTGGTGGTGAAAATTGAAAAAAAAATTCAGTTGCTCTCTACCTCTAATCCGACCGAATATCCGGCCAGTTCTTGGCCGGATTGTGACGTGTCCCTTTTTAGTTCGACTTCGGTCGTTCGTTTGGAAAATAATTTACATGATTTCATACCTATTTACTTCCATCCAATGATTTTAAGGATAAAAATCAGATTTTCTTGTGTTCTTGGACCCCACTTTAAAACCTTGATTTACAAGAAGATTTTAGGCTCGTCTTCACGATATTTTCTAGATTGTACATGTGTACGATCTTCCATGATAATTGGGATTTATAAGTGATAGTTTATTATCAATTACTCAGGCATCCAAGAGGACCTTCAAGAGGATCCCACGGTGAACGCCTGAACTTTCAAGTAGACACACTTCCTTGTTTCTTGTATTGGTGAGTGTCAAGTGTATGAATATTTGATACATGCTTAATTGTTATAACTGATTGGAGATTTTGAAAATGGAGACGAGTGTGTACTTTACCGCACTCGTTCTTATTTGAAATGAATGACTCATGATGGAAATGAAACGAATGAATTATGAATGACCTGAATGAATGAAATGAAATGATTAAATGCTTGAATGAAATGAAATGGTATGCTATGGCTGCATACGTCGTTGGAGTGAATCTCCTCGACTCTCAAATGTACATGGGGGACGCCCAAACTCATAGGCCGACCTTGGGACTCGACCCAGCATAGGTTTGGTCGGGAACCTCGGTGAGCCATGAGAATTACATGATAAGCTTGATCCATTGGAGAGATCTCGCTTGGCATACTCGTGGAGTATTGCCTTATAAATGTCGTGCGGGCCTGGTGCGGTGTACGGTGAACGGACATGAGAAGTAAGTGGAGTTCTACGGATTGGAAATATCGACTCGGTTGACAGAGAGTCATCATGGGAAGATATACGAATGAGATTTGCAAAGCAAGTGGAAATTAGCTCCTGAGAGCTATCATATCCTTGAATTGTTTCTGTTTACATTTCACTAAATTGTTAATTACTCGAATGTTATTGTTTCACTTATTGATTTGGAATTGTTATTTGGATAACGTGCTTGCATGTGTGTTTCTTGGCCTCACGATCGATTGCTCACCCCGTAGATTTATTTTCCTTAACAGGATTGGACTTGGAGTAAGACTCGAAGAAACCCATGGGATGTACTTTTGTTTTAGGGTTTCAATGTATTTGGCTAGACCTCTTGGCTGTGTATATTTTGGAACTAATGTAGCTTTTGAGAACCCGAAGTAAGGACTGGATGGTTGTTATATATTGTTAAGTTCGATCGTTTCCGCATTTTTTTACTTTACTTCGTGACAATGACTAGTATTGTATTGAGCTTGAATGGAAATTGTACCGAGTCCTGGCGAGAGTTGGGCAGGTGTCCCGTGGATATCCTTTGGTTCGCCTTAGGGAGAAGTGTGGGCGTTACAGTTGGTATCAGAACGCTAGGTTAGAGATCTATTTGGGAGATATACTAGAAACCTTACCCTTAAGATTTGAGATAGGATGACTAAGTCATACTTTAAGTGATACTCGGGCAAGTTAGTGGCTAAGTTAGTCATGCCTTAAGTGACATTCATGCAAGCTAGTGCTTAAGTTTCTAACCCGAAAAGTGTAATTGTTTTGCAAGGATGGAAAATGGAAATGGGACTCCGGCAGCTAATGGGAATGGCCATGCTAATGGTCATGTAGAGCAATCTAGGCCTATTTACTACCGAGCTCTTGGTGGGGGAGCTCGTGTGCGTTACTCACCTGCTACTAGATACCCTCGATGTTCGTGTAGGGTAACATTTGCCTACTCGAACCACCTCGTATTTGCTTTGGACGACGAGCGTCATCAGTTGATGAACACCAACATAGATTTACAGACAGAGATGGACGAGTTGAGACAGATGGTCAGTGCTCAGGGAGAGAGGATTGCGGAGCTTGAGGAGGTTCTGGAGGGCGAGGTGCAACTGCTGCGGTTATTCGTGAGGAGCTCCGGAGGACTAGGGCTCGACTGACTAGGTTAGGTGAGGAGGCCCGTGATCGGGCTTCTGAGATCCTGACTGATGCCACTGAGATGATAGATAGGGTGTTGGATATTGTCCAGAGCCCGGTTCAGGAGGAGGATCCTGAGAAGGAGATTCCCCTTGGTAGTCCTACTGTGGACTAGGTCTAGAGCGATTGACCTTTTGACCCTTTTGACTGGTACAGTTAGGATTAGTTAGGGTGATGCGAGTGCTGAGACCATTGTATTTTAAATGCCTGTATGGCCTACTTTTGAGGCACTTGATTCTGCTTTAGTCTTACATGACTAAAAGTAATCTTGTGGCACCTGTGTGCTATATTTTTGTGATTTTCCCCATGATTTGCTAATTGTATGGATCTTAACATGCTAATGAATGTAAATTATTGTTATTTTCAATGCTTTCGTGATTGGTTCTTGTTTTAAGTATTTTCTCGTGTAATTGATTTATTTCTTGCACTAGGCATACCTAGGATAATGGAAGGGCGAAGGAGTGGTCGAAGGCGTGGGCGAGGGACTAGACAGGCCCAACCTCTTGGGGATGACCAAGGATCGGCAACTGGGGTGACCCAGGGACAAGAAAATATTGAGGGTAATCAAGTGGCTACTGCCATTAATAGGATGATTGATATCCTAGAGCGTTTAGCTGATAGACAAGGTCCTGGACTGCTTAACCAATCTGAGGGACAGGATAGAGTCTTGGAGAGGTTCTTGAAGTTTAACCTGCCTAAATTCATTGGTGAACCCGATCCTGAGGTAGCGGAGAATTTGTTGGAGAGAATGATCAATATATTCGCCGCCTTAGACTATACCGAAGATAGGTGAGTGAATTTTGCTGCTTCCAATTTGAGGGAGTGGCTCGTGCTTGGTGGGACATGATAAAAGAAAAATGGGAGAGAACTCAAACCCCTTGGACTTGGGAGAATTTCGCTAGGGAGTTTAATGAAAAATTTCTTTCACCTTTGATCCAAGAGAAGAGGGAGGATGAATTTATCAAATTGAAACAGGGGACCCTTAGTGTGGCAGAGTATGAAGGGAAATTTACTAAGTTATCCAAGTATGCCCCTGAATTGGTAACTAATGAGCGGAAAAGGATAAGGCGGTTCGTACAGGGGCTTAATGTGGAAATCCAGAAGGGCTTGGCCGCAACCCAAATCTCTACATTTACCGAGGCTTTAGAGAAAGTGCAACGGGTTGAAAGTGCGAGAATGGAAGTTAAGGACTTTCACAACAGGAAGAGGAGCTTTTCTAGTCGTACTTCTGGACAGACTAGTAAGAATGCTCAGCCTTCCAAAATTGGAAGAGGAATGGGAGGAATAAGGACTGCTGGAGTGTCAAGGGGAGCTTTATCCAGAGGTGGTCGTAGTGGGCCAGTTCAAGCTAAGGGAATGCCTTTTAGTGGTTCGGCCGTGACATCTCAAGTTATTTGTGGGTACTGTGGTAAGCCCAACCACTCTGAGAATGATTGTTGGAGAAAGTCTGGGAAGTGTTTGGTTTGCGGAAGTACCGAGCACCAACTCACGAACTGTCCAAGTAAAATGAAAATAGGAGGTAGCACTCAAAGGCCAGTAAAATCAACCTCTAAGCAGACCAGTGCTGGAGGAAGCCGACCAAAGGTACCGGTTAGGGTTTATGCATTGGACCATCAGCAAATACCCGATGCAACTGAGGTGGTTGAAGGCACGATTCCTATCTTTCACCGCTTAACTAGGATTTTAATTGATCCGGGTGTGACACATTCCTTTGTAAACCCTAATTTCATGGACGGAATAGATTTGAAGTCAATTAAGTTACCTTATGACTTGGAGGTTAGAACGCCTACTAGGAATCAAAGTCTAATCGCTAACTTGGTGTATAGGGATTGTGAAATCTGGATTGGAGAACGGAAATTAATGGCCGAACTGATAGGTTTAGCGATTAAGGGATATGATGTGATCCTCGGAATGGACTGGTTAACCCGTTACAATGCCCAGTTGTACTGTAAGACGAAGATAGTAGAATTGTGCATTCTGGGAGAGGCAACCTTGAAACTGGATGTAAGGGGTAGATTAGGCTCATCTGCACTTATCTCAGGGATTCGAGTTAGGAAAATGTTAAGTAGAGGAGTTCAGGGATATTTGACTTTTCTAATCAACACCCTAATGATAAAATGAGACTGGAAGACATGCCTATAGTGAAAGAGTCTTTACCCTCGGAAAGGGACATAACTTTTAAGATTGATGTGACTCCGGGAGTAGCACCTATCTCTGCGACGCCATATCGGATGGCTCCAGCCGAATTGAAGGAATTGAAATTGCAACTACAGGACTTGTTGGAACGAGATTTTATAAAAGAGAGTGACTCACCGTGGGGAACCCCGGTCTTGTTTGTTAAAAAGAAAGATGGGAGTCTAAGGTTGTGTATAGATCGACTACCGAGGCTTGAATGATGTTACTATTAAGAACAAGTACCCATTGCCCTACATTGATGAATTATTTGACCAATTGCAAGGGGCGGTAGTATTCTTGAAGTTGGATTTGAGACAGGGTTATTACCAATTAAGGATTTTGGAGAAAGACATACCCAAGACTGCTTTTAACTCGAGGTATGGACACTTTGAGTTTGCCATAATGCTATTTGGGTTAACGAATGCACCTGCTGCTTTTATGGATTTGATGCACAGGGTCTTTAAGCCTTATTTGAACCAATTTGTAGTGGTCATTATTAATGATATTTTGGTGTACTCTAAGAATGTGGAGAATCATGAGAAGCACTTGAGAATTGTTTTACAAACCCTGAGGGAACACCGATTGTATGCTAAGTTTAGCAAGTGTGAATTTTGGTTGAAAGAAATGACATTCTTGGGGCACATAATTTCTAAGGATGGGATAAAAGTGGATCCAGCCAAAGTTGAAGCTGTTTCAAAGTAGAAACGACTGGAAAACCCTACCGAGGTTCGAAGTTTTATAGGATTAGCAGGGTATTACCGGAGAGTCATTAAAGATTTTTCTACAATTGCTGGACCCATGACTGAGTTGACCAAGAAAAGTGAAAAGTTTATATGGAATCCTAAGTGTGAGGAGAGTTTCCAGGAATTGAAGAGACGATTGACGAGAGCGCCTGTGTTAGCTCTACCGAATGGGAAAGATAGCTTTATGATCTGCACAGATGCTTCAAAGGAAGGCTTGGGATGTGTTTTAAAGCAAAATGAGAAAGTGATAGCGTATGCTTCTAGGAAGTTGAAACCTTATGAAAGAAACTACCCGACTCATGATTTGGAGTTGGCAGCGGTAGTGTTCGCTTTAAAGAAGTGGATACATTATTTGTATGGAGTAACATTTGAGATTTTTACTGACCACAAAAGCCTTAAGTATTTGTTTTCTCAAAAGGAGCTGAATTTCAGGCAACGTAGGTGGATGGAATTTCTAGAAGATTATGATTGCACGATAAAGTACCATCCAGGGAAAGCCAATGTAGTAACCGATGTTTTAAGTCGTCAAGTGCAAGTGGCCGGATTGATGATTAAGGAATTACACCTGTTAGAAGAAGTTAGTTATTGGAATCTCATACTTGAGCCGAGAAAAATGATTCTTGGGATTGAACGTATTAAAGAGACTCAGGAAAAGGACCTTGTAGTGCAAAAGTGGGTGGAGAAAGTCAAAAAGGGAGAGAAGTCGGATTTTAACTTGGGATCAAATGGTATTTTGAAGTTCGGAATCAGATAGTAGTGCCAAAGGATGAAGGGCTTAAGAAGGAAATCTTAAAAGAGGCACACCGATCGAAGTGTACGGTACACCCTGAAGGGAATAAAATGTATCAAGACTTAAAAAGTTTGTTTTGGTGGGAGAGCATGAAAAGGGAAATTGCCCAATTTGTCCAGGCCTGTTTAAGTTGTCAACAGGTTAAGGCTAAACATCAGAAACCGTCTGGATTTTTGCAACCTCTGGAGATACCTGAGTGAAAATGGGAAAATATCACTATGAATTTGTATCAGGATTACCCAGAATACAAAGAGGCCATAATGCTATTTGGGTAATAGTGGATCGACTGACCAAATCAGCTCATTTTCTACTGATAAATATGAAGTATCCATTGGAGAAGTTAGCTAAGTTGTACTTGGATGAGATTATCAGGTTACATGGAATACCTGTAAGTATCGTGTCTGATAGAGATCCCAGATTTGTTTCGAGGTTCTGGCAAAAGATACAGGGAGAGTTGGGGACTAAATTGAATTTTAGTACTACTTACCACCCCCAAACCGATGGACAGTCTGAGAGGACGATTCAAACCCTTGAGGATATGTTAAGGACTTGTGTGTTGGATTTTGGGGAGAGTTGGAGTAAGTATTTAACTTTGGTGGAATTTGCCTATAACAATAACTTCCACTCTTCTATTCAAATGGCTCCGTATGAAGCACTCTATGGTCGGAAGTGTAGATCCTCGATTTGTTGGGATGAAATAGATGAACGCAAAATCTTAGACCCGACTACAGTGCCTTGGATTGAGGAAGCTAATGAGAAAGTAAAGTTGGTACGCCAGAGGATTTAGACCACTCGAAGTCGTCAAAAGAGTTATGCAGATAATCGGAGGAAGGACTTAGAATTTGTAGTTGGAGATCTAGTATTTCTTAAGATTACACCTTTGAAAGCAAGTTTAATGTCTGGAAAAGGAAAGAAGTTACAACCGAGGTTTGTAGGACCTTATAAGATTATCCAACGTGTAGGAAATGTGGCCTATAAATTGGAATTGCCACCAAGTTTGTCTCGGATTCACAACGTTTTCCACGTGTCTATGCTTAAGAAATATCATCCAGAGCCTTCTCATATTTTGCAACTGGAAAGTATTAAAATGGATGAGACTTTGACCTACAAGGAGGAACTGGTAAAGCTTCTGGATAGGAAGGTGAAGGAATTAAGAAATAAGCGGATACCATTGGTAAAAGTTCTTTGGAGGAACCATGAGCTAGAGGAAGCGACTTGGGAAGTTGAAGAAGCAATTCGAGAAAAATATCCAGACCTGTTCATAAATCAAGGTATAATTTCGAGGACGAAATTCTCTTAAGGGGGAGAGGATGTGAGGACTCGCAAATTTTCTTTATTTTAAATTCCTATTGCTAGCTCATTTAAATATTTAATTGCCCATTTTGTGACGCCCCCACTTCTCCCTAAGGCGAACCAAAAGGTATCCGCGGGACGCCTGCCCAACTCTCGCCAGGACTCAAGACAATTCCCGTTCAAACTTAATGAAATACCAGCCATCACGATGATATAAGTAAGAAAGGAAGGTCACTCCCATAAATAACATTCAAACTTACATCACGAGTTCCAAAATACGTCAAGTATCCAATCCTTACATCAAGTTTTCAAAGGTTACATCAAATCCCAAAATATACAATAATTAAGAGTCTAACCCAGTATATTGAAAAACCCTAATACAAAAGTACATTCAAAAGGGGTTTCTTCGAAATTCACTTCTGATCCTTTCCTGTTAAGGATAACAAAACTACAGGGTGAGCAAAACGCTCGTGAGGCCAAGAACACATATGCAGGCACGTTGTTCAAGTAACAATCCCAATTTAACAAGTAGAGCGATAATATTTCAATAAATGACAATTCAAGCTAGAAAAGTAACCAGAAACAATTCAAGGATATAGGAGCTCTCAGGAGCTATTTTCCACTTGCACGATCACAAACCTCCGCGAGTTGACACTCCGTCAATCGGGTAGGTTTAGTCCTTAGAACTTCACTTATACTTTCCCCTTCTCACCTTACATACCTCACCGGGCCCGCAATACGTTTATAAGGCGGTACTCCACGAGTATGCCAAGTAAGATCTCTTAATAGATTAAGCTTTTGTTTTCTCATGGTTCGCCAAGGAGCCCGACCAAGCCCATACCGGCTCGAGTCCAAGGTTAGCCAGTGAGATTTAGGCGTCCCCCACTTAACACTTAAGAGTCGAGGAGATTCACTCCCATCGACTTATGCAGTCATAGCATAAATAATCACTTAAATTCACTTAACAAGTCACTTCAAGCAATTCAAGTATTTCATGTCACGAAATTCAAGTACACTTCACTTAAACGAGAACGAGTGTGATAAGTACACACTCGACTCAGCATTTCAAAATATTCTATTATCAAAGCAATTAACACGTTTTCACATACTTGACACTCACCGAGTGATTAAAGTAGCAAGTACAAGCGATAAGTTAGACGTCCCCTGTGAGATCCTCTTGAGGGTCCTCTTGAGTGCCAGAGCATTTAATAATCAACTATCACTTATAAACCCCAATTATTAAGGAAGATTTCACACTTGTGCGATCTAAGAAAATTTCACGAAAATGAGCCTAATTATTCGTAAATCGAGATTCAAAAGTGGGGTTTTAAAACACAAGCGAAATTTGATTTCCATCTTTGAAATCGAGTGTAAAACGATCAAGTGATATCAAAGGAAAAGAGAGAGTTTGAAAAAAAAACTCCATTTCCTTTAAGTTAAAAATTTTCAGATTTGTTATACTCACTTTACAAAATCGTATCTCACTTTCTACAAGTCCAAAATTAGAAAATTTGGTACCGTTGGAAACTACTTCCAAAGTACTAAAAGTTCCTAAAATACACTTTCCCATGATTCCCAACGGAGAGCATTCAAAAATTGTCTCAAAGTCACTGTTTTAGGCTTGCAAGACAGTATTGAGGTTGGTTTTTCGCCAACTTTGGAAATTCGGAAAAATTCACAGAATTTGAACTAGCCTCTCAGATTTGATAATCAAATAGATTTACAATCAAAGTTTAAAACAAAACAAGCAGAACAAGAATTGGAATTCTGAGCACCAAGATATGGCGGCTCAAATTTGCTGAAAAATGAGACCGTTGGGCCAATTTTTCCAGATTTAAATCACTAACTTTGGAATGTTGGTTGCACATTGAAATGGACTCGGAATGGCACCAAGTTTGGAAGTATCATCCTACCTTATAAGGGCTATTCCTCTACCAAATTTCATTGAAAAATTCATTCGGAAAGTTGGTTAACAAAACCATCAAAGTTTCTAAATCTCCAAGGCAAAGCTGCCTTGCAACCCTAGTTTTCTTTTTCTCAAACCTTTGGCCAATAAAATGCCTAAAACATGTCTCATTTATGATAACCAGGTCTAATAAGGATCCAAGATACATTTGGTAGGTGATTTACACCAAGAAGTTTGAATAGAAAGTCTCAAATCAAGATTGGTTACAAATCTGTCCCACATGAGGGTTTTATCCCACAAAGTCAGTTTTGAAATCTGGTCATTAATCACTCAATTCAACTCAGAATTTAGCGTGGTTGGTGGCGTTGAAAATTGGATTCTTAAAGCTACAATTTCTTAGAAGAAACTTTTTCCAAAATCTGTCCACGGCTAGCTCATATTTGGGCACCAATTCACTGCTCAAAACAGAGCTCCCAGTGTAGACGTGAAACAGGACAGTCATGTTCAAACGATTGGTATGGACGACTCAGGTGGAACCAGAACTTACATTTTATACCATTGGAAATCTGGGAATGTGTAGTTTCCAGTGCCGTAAACAGCACTCGATTGCGACACCGGGACAAAAAGTTATAGCCAAAATAGGAACACTGCTAGAGCAGTTACGGAAAAACATTTCCAGTTTTGCTGATTTCCGAAAACACAACATTTGGCCAACCAAATCACGGAATTTTTTGATGAAACTTCGTACACAACTTATATTACACATATACATCAGAAACATGTCATTAGAACCTCAAAAATTTGCACTAAAGTGCACGAAATTCACAGGGGCAGAATCGGAAAAATTCTCCCTTTGACCTCTTCTGGGTTTTCATCCTTAACATCACTCATTTCTAGTATAACAAGCACTAAACCAACATTAATAACACCATAGTTCATCAAATCAATCCATCCAACCGTAGTGGGAGTTCATAGAGTCCACACAACAACTTTTCAACATAAACAAAGCTACCCACATGAAGATATGAACTTATAAGTGCTATATTACTTCCATAAACCAAAAATTTCAAGGTTGATCATCACTTACTTGCTTAGATGAACCAAGCATAAATTTTCGGTCCTATATGCTCAAGAAAAACCGTGGAAAGCAGCCCTCTTTCGTAGCTTGATGTGGTCTCCAAGTGATTAGCTAAGTGTGGTTAAATTTTGATGTGATTTGGTGGAAGATTGATGAAGGAATGAGGAAGAAAATGGAAGAGTTTGTCTGTTGTTTTTCTTTCCTTGTGACCGGCTGGAATGGAGCATGAGAGAGAGAGGTTTGATCAAAAATTAAGCTTCCAAGAGAAGCTACAATGTGTGGCCCAAAATTAAGCGAAAGTCAACTCTCTCCTCGCGCGTACACGCGCGCTTTTTGTGCTCGATTCCTCTCGAGTTTGTTTCACTAGTACACTAAACCTCTAATGCAATTGTATTCATACTATTATTATTCACTCTTAATGGTCTAAAAATAATGGTCTTAAGTCCGTCAATTAATCGCGCGCGTAAAAACGCGTACTTCCGATTTTTGCGCGATAAAGCGAAATCTCCAAGAAATTCTTATAACGATTGTATAACTAACTATCACTTGAGTACTTAAACATAAAAAAAAATATCTATTTCAAGACTAATGTACAAGTCTCCAATTTTTTCAAACTTATTATATCCTCGAATCGATTACTGTCTCCAAACGCGTATTCACTATTCTCACTTAACAAGCTTCCAAAAATTAAATTTTGAAATAAGTCACTTTAAAAATATAACTAAGCTATAGATCCATATAATTAGGTCTAAAAAGGTTAGAAAATAATATTCGGAGCAATTGGCCAAATAAATATTTAAATAAGCTAGAAATAGGAATTTAAAATAAGTAAATTTTCGAGTTCTCACACGAGTCTAGTATTAATTTCTCAAGTCTCCAATTTGTCGTGCGGTACGACTTTTGAGAAACCATTGACGCGCGAGCCATAAGAGCTTTAATTAACTTAATCACATTAAATCTCTCAATTAATTCTTCTTAGTCCACTATTGCTCATCATTAATTCTCCAAGGTAATTACACTCTAGAATCGATGTTTACCTCGAAAAACGTATACTCGTTATTCCTTACTAAACGAGCTTTCAAAAAATAAATTTTTTCCTAACGAAACATTTTAAAACACAAGGAAGACATTGTTCCATACAAATGGATTTAAAATGGTTGAAATATATTATTAGGAGTAAATGAGCGAATAAATAATTAATTAAGCCGGTAACATAACATGAAAATAAGTAAAATTTCGAGACCTCACACGTTTACTCCCAATATTTTATTTCAACCTCTTTATACCCAATTACATGGAACTATGACTTACTTATATTTTTAAAATGCCTTGATTCAAAATTTAATTTTTTGAAAACTCGTTAAGTGAGAATAGTGGATACGCATTTGGAGACAATAATCGATTCAAGGATACAATATGTTTGGAAAATTGGAGACTTGTACATTAGTCTTGAAATAGGTATTTTTATGTTTAAGTGTTCAATTATTAGTTAGTGATACTATCGTTATAAGAATTTCTTGAAAATTCCACTTTATTGCGCACAAATCAGAAATACGCATTTTCGCATGCGCGATTAATTGAGAGACTTTAGACCTTTATTTTTAGACCATTAAGAGTGAATGATAATAGTATGAATGGAAGTGCACTAGTGGTTTAGTGCACAAGTGAAACAAACCCGAGAGGAATCGGGCACGAAACGCGCTCGAACGCGCACTGTTCCGAGTTGAGTTTTAGGACACTTTTGGCCATACATTTAAGCTTCTCAAGGAAGCTTCATTTTCAGCACACTCTCTCTCTCTCTTCACTCAAGACAGCCGGCCACCCCCAAGGAAGAAACAAGACCAAAAGCTCTTCATTTTCTTGTCCAAATCACCTCAAAATTTTACCACAACTTGCAAATCACTTGGTGATCATCTTAAGCGAGGAAAGGGGCTTCATTTGCACGGTTTTCTTGAGCTCCATTGGACCGAAAATTTCTGCCTTGATCATCTAAGAAGGTATACAACGATCAACCTCTTGATTCTTGATTTATGGAAGTTATATTGCACTTATGAGGTCATAGATTTATATGGGTAGGTTTATATGGTTGGAAATTTTGTGTGTAGGCTCTATGAAATCCCACTATGACTTGATGAACTGATTTGATGTTATTTATGTTGAATTAGTGTTTAATCTAGTGAAAATAAGTTGTATTGTGGAAGATAGCTCAAAGGAAGTGAAAAGGGAATTTTACCGTTTCTGCCCCTGCCATTGCCGTGCACTTTGGTGCCATTTTTTGTGGTCACTACAAGAAATTTGGTCATCAGTGACAACTGATTATTATCACAGAAAATGTAAAAGTCGTCACTAACGTGTTTTACTGACAACATTTTAGTTGTCACAAAGTCGTCAGTGAATCTCTGTCGGTAAAGGTACACAGTCACAACATTAAATGTCGTCAGTAAATGTTATTCATTAGTGACAATATTTTTTGTCAATAATAAATACATATATAGTGACGACATTTCACCTTATCAATGATGCTCGTAGTAGTGTCGTCAGTAAAATCCTTTTCATAGTTGCCGTTGGTATTGATTGGTTACTCACAACTCTTTAGAGTCGTCACTAAAAATGGCTCTTTACTGACAACATTTATCATCACTATATACCTTTTTGTTATACACCCTATTTAGTGACAACTTTTTGTTGTTAGTGGAGAAATCTGATTAGTAACAATATATTGTCACTATGAAACCTGATACAAACGATTGTCCTAAAAGCAACCAATCCAACAATACATCAAATTAGAACCATATAAGGCCTGCTAATTAATATCTAAAAGCATCCATTATACTAAAAAGGAATCCAACAATTCATCAAATCAAAAGAACCATAAAAGGCCTGCTAATTAATAGCTAAAAGCATCCATTATGCTACAAAGGACCAAAATATAATGTTTAAGTTCAATGTCATCCTACAAATACTACAATAGAAGTGGTACTGTGTAACCCAAATTGTTCATGCAAAGTCAATCAAGTTTACAAAAAGCATCCGAGCCTCAAAAGTCATAAAAACTTCCAAAACACTTCACGAGCCAAAAAAGAAGCTTTATCTTCATCCTTCTTGAGTCCACTTAGTAGCTGTGAATTTTGCACAAAATCTGACATAGTAGCATTTGTCTGCATAAAGTAGTATAACAATAGTAAGTAACAAGCATTTTGAAAAGGAAAAAAATCTTAGATTTACTTATCACAAACTCAAATAATGAGTAGGAAATTATTAAGGAAAAGAATAAAGAAGGTGAAGAATTGTCATAACAAGAACAATATCCCAAATGAACTCAAAAGTTAGCTATTAAAGTATTAGTAATGTCAATAACTTATTTATATTCTATATGTTCTACTGAAGACAAAGGATTGTTACTTATAAAAATTAGCCATGGATAACATAAAACAATGATTCGCTGCAAATTGCTGTGCTACAATAACTTGATTAAGTTCATTCTTCAACCCGTAAAAGGTTATTTTAAATTAGCTTACTACCCAAAATTAAACCATCTATATAAATGCCCTCATTAAGTCAATTGGGCAGAAAATTATGTCCATGATTCATATTGCACTTGATTTGTACTATTACAAATCTACCTTATTAAAAGTATGATCAGAAAAAGGTTTTGCCATGCATTACGAGCATCAATTAGCAACTCTGGAGTACAAATCTACCTTATTAAGTTTTATTGCCATGCATTACGAGCATCAACTTTAGTCAAGTTGTCAATAAAACTTATCAGTGATGACTTTAATGTGTCGTCGAAAAATTTCTTGAGTATAGGATTTTCTCTACAGTTCTTGAGTCAATTAGCAACTCTGGCTGCTGATCTTCCAAAAATCTAAAATGAGCAACATATCTGCAGTGAAGTACTTCAATTATTAGTAGGTGATAATAAAAACTTGAGACAAGAAAGAGAACTTAGAAATTTGCAAGAAAATAAGCTGAATCATTTCTTTTATGTATCGTCTAGACAGTGCCTGAACAAGAGCAAAGTAAGAGATAAAGCACTTGAAACTTTAGAACTCAAGAAAGCTTCAGATTGGCTTCAAAAACTCACTAATTTCAAAGACTGGACACACATGCTCGGAGTACAAGTACTACTAAAATGAAAATGTATTATCAAGTAATAACAATCAAATGTAAAGACAAAAAATTTATGTATGAATGATTACAATCATATCCAAGTACCGGTGTAGTAATCATAATGAAATGAGTAACATAGCAAGTATAGCAGATAAGTTCCATAACATTATAAAGCTCAGAAACAAGTGCAATAGAAATGAAAAGAGCATGATAATCAACTGCTTTGAACCTCTAATTTAGCTTTGATTGAAAAACGTATTCAGCACACCATGCTAAAACATATTATAACTATATACAATTCGCCTACACAGTAATCAGCCATGACATCTAATTAGAAGAATACAGACCAGTCAATTTATGGTATTCTTTTATGCAAAATTTGTTTTCACCCATGTGACAACCACTTTGAAATTTCATAAGAATAAAATCTGGAAAGTCACATGAATACATTGCCCGTGTAACTAAAACTCGTGCAACCAAAGCCCACAAATCAAACAGAGTTCATAGATCATATTACAAACTTTTGAGATGATGTCCGTGTTTATTCCCTACTTATCACTAAGTTCAACTTATATCCTAGCATGAAAGCTTAGTACACACTTTTATAGCAAGACAATTACATAATTCAGGTTTAAACACAAAGACTAGTCCAACTAGTTATGTTAAGAAAAGTATCCAAATCTGAGTTTTTTTTTAAATCTCCCTTTTGACATTCAACTGGCTACTGTAATCAGTGCAACAAAAAGCTAACTGAAACTCGTCAATCACTAGTCCAGAGCACATAGGCATCAAAACTTCTCAGAAGCAGAGCAAACTACACAAGCTCGACAGCTTCACTACTTTATCTTCTATGGCAAACTCTCCTTTCATTTAACGTCAACAGTGGAAAATGCGGGCCAGATGCAAATCTCTAAAAGATTCTAGATAACATAGGAAGACATACAACTGTGAGTCTGTGATGCAATAGTAAAGAAAAAGTAAACAAAGAGCCACTGAATATTGGAAGTGAAAGAAGAAAACTTCAGATTGAACAAGCCAATTGTCAGGACTAAGCGTTCGATAAACATAACTTGAAGTAATTCTCCATGCATCAAATTATTTCCACAAAGAAAAAAAAGCATACACATTATTTCCACAAAGAAAAAAGAAGCATTAAGTTTTCATTTCCTGAATCAACCTTACAGAAAATGCCTTCCAATCCAAATCTGAGTATTTAGTGTTATTGTATGTGACAACTTGATGTACACATAACACCTGGAATATACAATCTATACCCAGATTAGAAAAGGGAACTTTTCCCACAAGTCATTACTTCACCAGAAACACCAAGGAACCATATATGAACGCAGGAAAGAACTCTATTTTACTAACACAAACAATTAAAGAACATTACTTTAGCATTTACCAATAATTAAGAATGCTATGAGATGTAGTTACACAAAAACAGATTGAGCTAAGATGCTAGAAGTAGAACAGATTCATTGTACCAAACAAAGAAGAAAAGTAAATCCAAACTACAATCAAAAATGAAAAGAAAAAATTCCCTTCAATTAACCAAAAATAGTCCCATAGTTATCACTCCGGGCAAAGCACAAAAGAGACGGGAAGAAGAAATAGAAGTGATTACCCTCTTGGAAACAGAACGAATGTTTCGTGTTGCAACCTTGGAGAAAATTGAAGTGCGTAGTTCTGGAGGAAAAATCATTCAGCCAGAGCAATAAATATTTTGAGGTAAATGAGTATGCTATTATGCCTCATCTAAAGCTTGTCTAATTGCCTCATCTAATTTGGTCATTATTATTCAATTCTCCCCCTACCAAGTCCAGCTGTAGCTGATTTTGTACCAAAAATCTTTGGGAAGTAGCAAGTCCTTCCCAAGTGGGCCAAGAAGTAGAGGATACAATTAATCTAGGGGATTCACGATAACTAGGTAAAAAAATTTCCCTAAAAATCAACCGAAAGAACTAACCCTAGAAATCAACAGTTTTCTCTTCAATTTCCTCAAGAGCTAGTGAATTTGGTAACAGCCTTGGTGCCTTCGGAGACGGCGTGCTTGGCCAATTCACCGGGAAGTACAAGTCTCACAGTAGTCTGAATCTCCCTCGACGTAATCGTCGGCTTCTTATTGCACCTAGCGAGCCTGGAAGCCTCCTGAGCCAATTTCTCGAAAATATTGTTGATGAAGCTGTTCATGATACCCATGGCATTGCTGGAGATCCCGATGTCGGGATGGACTTGTTTCAGCACCTTGAAGATGTAGATCTTGCAGGTCTCGCTGCTCTCTTGACTCTCTTCTTCTTTTGTCGCCGGCAGTGGCTCCGCCTTCCTTCGGGAGTTTCTTCCTGGCCTTTGGCTTCTTCTCTGCCGGAGCCTTCTCGGCTGCTGGGGCTTTCTCGGCCACGAGCTTCTTCTCAGCCGGCTTCTTCTCCGCCTTTGGTGCCATCGCTGCTTTTGAAGCTGAAATTAGAGAGACTTTGACGGGAAGGATAAAAAACGGGCTTCGATTTAAAGACTGGAGAGGGGAGATGTCTGAGAGAGAGTTCAACACTTAGAAAAGTTTATTTTGCATCTACGTAGTACAAGAGACTTGGACAATTTTGCGCCTCTTTTTTTGCCTTGAATTTTAAAATTGCGCCACTTTGTTTTTGTCTTGAATTTTAACTAGATTTGGACATCATAATTCCCCCCCTTTTTACACAAGAAAAATTGGTGCAATTTTGTCTTTTATAATTGTATTTGAAATATAGATTTCATTTTTATTCATTATTTTTGTGTCACAATTTTAAAGTTTTAGTATGATTAAAAATTTTAGTATGAGTGGCAAAATTTTTTAAATTCATATAAATGGAAAAGCATTTTAATAAAATTTAACTAGTTCTTATAAGTGCTAAAACTTTATATCAATTATAACTAGTATTTATAAAACTTCACTATTAATCCATTATCTTCAAATAAGAAAAAAATGCACAATTCAACTAATACATAAAGTGTATTAGTTAATTAACTATGAAGTTTATGATTTATCCACTTCGATAACCGATTCAATTTGAAAACTCTTATTTAAATTCATATCAAATTAACTAATAATCATTCTAAGTTAAGTAATCACAAGTTTATTTACACTAATGAATTTTTTATTTTTTAATTATTTTTTATTCTAATGAAGTTATTACATATACAAGAAAATTAAACTAATAAGGAGGCTCGTAAGTATACAACAACTAAAAATCATTAGAGAACACATAATGATTACAAAAAATTAAGAGTAATAGTTGCAAAAAACAATAAATATTTAAAATCAAACAGTGATAAAACTAGTTGTCACTAACAGCTATATAATGTTATCAGTGACAACAATAGCAAAGTTGTCAAAGAAAGGTGCTATTATTACTGACAACTTTTAGAAAGTTGTCACTATTGCAGTTCCCGCTCTCTTCATGACTCCTGACGGGAATCGAATTGTGACAACAATGCAAGGTCGTCACTGATGTGTTGGCTTCCTTGACTCGATTGTGACAACTTGCCGTATTGTGGTTAAAGGACCCCATTTTGTGACAATTTTTTTTCATCACTGAGAAATATTGTCACTAATGACCAAATTTCTTGTAATGGGTCCAATTGACTTGATTAGAATGTATATGTGTAATATAGGTTGTGTATAAAGTTTCCTCAAAAATGTACGTGATTTGGATGAGTGAATGTTGAGATTTCGAAAATTTGCCAAAGCTGGAATTGTGTCCCGTATTACTCTGGCAGTGATTTTGTTTCGGCCATAACGTTTTGGTCCGACGTCGAAATCAAGTGCCGTTTGTGGCATTAGAAACTATACATTTCCAGTTTTCCAATGGTATAAAATACATGCCCTGATTCCACCTGAGTAATACGTACCAACCTTGTAAGTTTGCCTGTTCTGTTTCTCGTCTGTAATGGAGGCCCTGTTTTGAACTGCGACTTAATGCTCAAATATGAGCTAGTTATGGACAGAATTTTAAAATGCTTTCTTCTAAGAAATTGTAGCCTTATGAATCTAGTTTTCAACGCCACTAATTACGCTCAATTCTGAGTTGAATTGAGTGAGATGTGGCCAAATTTCAGAACTATCTTTGTGAAAGAAAACCCTAATTCTGGACTGATCTATAGCTAATCTTGATTTGGGACTTGTTATTCGAAATCATTGGTGTTAATCACCTACCAAATGTATCTTGGATGTTTCTTAGACATTGTCTACATAAATGACTCACATTTGAGATGTTTTTGTTGGCCAAACGTTTGGAAAAAAGGAAAATGGAACTGCAAGGCAGTTTTGCCTTGGAAATTCTTGGAGTTTTAATGACTTGGTTAACTGACTTTCCGTGCGAATTTTTGCATGAAAATTTACAGAGGAATAGCCCCTATATGGTAGTGTAATACTCCCAAATTTGGTGCCATTCCAAGTTCATTTAGATGCTCAACTAAAGTACCAAAGCTCAAGCTTTAAACCTGGAAAACCCCTGTTTGAGGAGGAAATTTCAGTGACTTTGATGTGACACGTTTAAACCTGGAAAATCCCGTTTGATGTGACACGTTTAAATTCAATGCTTCGCATTTGTAACATGAATACTGATGAGAACATGAAGATTTGGATTCCCTTCAAATTCAAGAAAATTCGATTGATGGTTGATGGTGCAATCGGCTTCAAGAATCATTGAAGATTTGTCATGCTTATTTCTTGTTATTTATTTAAGTAAGTTTCCAGCAATACTTGTTAGTTAGTCTTGAGTTATTAAGGGAAATAAAGGCTAAGGTCATGTTGACCATAGTTAAGCCAATTGAGTCAGTTAGTTTCCTATTCTAATTGAATTAGAGTTTTAGAAAAGTAGTTAATTGCTTCCAAATTTATTTAGGAAGTTGTGTCAAGTCAAATTAGGAAGCTTGTATTGTTTCCAATTTAGATTAGGAATTTGAGTCTTGTAAGGTTATAAATAGCCAACTTTATTTAACTATTGAGACACATGATATTGAAGATGAATTAATAAAAAGAGAGTTGTCTCCTTTTATGGAGTTCCTTGATGGAACTTGAGTTTCTTCTTGAACTGTATCAAGTATTTAGCTTGGATACTTGTGGTGTTCAAGGCAAGATGATTACATCATCTTGTTCTTTCAAGCCAATAGCCAATCCACTAGGTTTCTAGAGACGGGTTCTCTTTAGGTCTAGCAAGGTAGTTATTGTTCCTTAACCAATAACCAATCCACTAGGTTTCTAGAGACGGGTTCTCTTTAGATCTAGCAAGGTAGTTATTGTTCCATAACCTGATCAAGATAGATCCTTCCGCTGTCTGATCGACTTGGTTCTTCAAGACAGGTTCTTGCTGGGTCGGGTTTGTATCAAATACATTTCATTTTAGGCTCACCCCGACATATAAAAAAGGAGTTCCTTTAGGTCACGTTTCATTTGTGTACCGTATATTTAATTGTTTTAATAAATTGGCATCATGCATAAGCCTTAGAGGGAATGCCGCATAGGGGATCCCACGTTAGGAATAAGCCGCCTTGTGTCTCGGATACTTAATCCAAGGAGACTTGCACGTTTACATTTTGTACCATCCAAAGGGGTAGTGTACAAGGTAAGGTAGGATCCGATCATTTTCATAGAGCGATCTTTGGAATATGAGCGTCTAATAATCACTTTTTGGCCATTTTATCAAAATTGGTAAAAATCCCTTGCGTAAAGGACATTAATTTGAAGAAATTCACCAATATTTCCTCACTGTTGAGACGATAAATAAATTGAGGCCAAAATTTGATATTAGAAGGCTCATAGACTAATGCATCGCAATAAATTTTTGAAACTACCAATGGATAGATTGATTTTTAAATAAGCTATCAATTCCATTCAATCCATTGGACCGTTTTATTCATCAATTTCATATAGTCCATTTTGTCAATTTGTTCATTTTTAGGGCAACCTAGTCGATTTTAAATTTATTTGACTAGTTTACCCATTTTAGGGCAATCTAGTCGATTTTGAATAGATCACCAATTTCATTCAATTCATTCGATTAGTTCTTAGGGCAATCTAGTCGATTTTGAATAAATCATCAATTTCATCCTATTCATTAGACCCGCTTATTCCCTTTAGGGTTTAAGTCTAAGGTTCACTGAATAATTTAGTCGAGACATTGCAATCCTTTCCAGAGCAGATTCTTTTACACATCATTTTATGTGTTGATCAAAGCAAGCAATCCATTCGGACTTTGTCCTCATTTTTAGGACAAATGTCTCTTCTCACTCCAATTGGCGAAATTTTTTCAAATTATTTTTTCACTCAATAAGTTGATTGGATCCATCAGGTATTGTATAGTGCCTACTCCCAGAGGATTGCATTTTCATGCTAGGCCTACCCTTGGCATAAAAGGGCTCCCCCATAGGACATGCATACCGATTTTACAATTTTACTTACTAACTCTGGGTATTTTTCTTTTATTTTTCCCCCTCCCCTCTGCATTCATAAAAATATTTCAATAAAGTGAAAATATTTTTCTATATCTGATAACAATTTTGATCTAATAAAGTTTAAAAATTACAAGTATTACTTGATTCTTGGGCGGACCCTGCAATGAAAACATAAAGGATCTATTTGGAAGCGCTAGGCTAAAGCCTCTAAGAGACTTCATCATTATTTTTCAAAGAAAAGAAAATTTCTGTTCCAAAAAGGAGGCAAAAAGTGTGTATATGTGGTGCTCTTCAGAAGTCTTTCTCTTCGCATTTGTAGAAATTTTGTTTCAAACTTTTTTTTTTCAGCAATAAAGTTTTTTATTTATACAATTGTTGTTTTGTATATAATCATGTATATTTCATTCTTTTTTGGCTATTTGAGGGATTTCATGATGAATTTTAAGAAATAAGACCAAATTGAGATTTTTCAACCTTTTGCCTGAAAATTCACACTAGATTCGTGATCTGAGCTATACAATAAGAGTGCTCAAAATTAAAAGAGGTTACTCAAAAGGCCCAATGAGATACCTTTTCTCCTTCACTGTACAATTCCTATTTTGCCCCCTCCAAAAATCAGTCACATTGATTGATAAATTGCAAATTGGGGCAATCTTTGCTTGAAAATGCTCACTGGTCTAACCAGATTCAATCACATCTAAGTGAAAGCAAAAATGTGCATTATTCTTGTTTGTTTTGAAAATTTGGAATGATACTTCGAGCATTCGTTTCTCTATCTATACAGACTTTATCATTTGCTCTCCAATTTGAGCCTTTAAAAGGATAATTTCATTTCAAATAAGAGCCTTAATGATCATTACCCTACATTGGAAAATTTTCAAATATAAAAAGGGAATGAATTCTCAACGAGCCATTCGTTTACTTTGGTTGTCATGAGGCGTAAGAATGATACTTTGGCCATCGTTTTTACAACCTAAACACTGCTTATCCCTTGCATCCTCATTTGAGCTAAAATGGGTGGTTCTTTTCAAAGGCACTTATGATCACACCCCACAATGGGGAAGGAGATTGGAGAATTTGGAAAAGGGGAAGAAAAAGCATAAATGCTAAAATAAATTGGGAAAACTTGATTCTACCATTACTATCTGGGCTTCAATTTTGACGGAAAAGAAAAAAGGGAAGAGTTTTGTCCGACGAACCACTTGTGGATGAGCAAGAGTCTTCCTCAGTCAATTAATTCAGATACATGCAAGAAATTTTTCATTAATGAAAGTTTCCTTTCAGGGTCAATGTGAGGAATGGAACGAAAGTCGGGCCCTCTTCTTTTCCAATCAAACATTATATCCCTAGTTATCCCTTTTGAATCTTCAGAATAAACTATTTCGTTTGGCAACCCCTGAGAATCGCAAACCCCACATTGGGCTAAATTGAGTTTTCAAAAAGAAGGAAAAAGAAAAAACCCCAAACTGGGGCAAATTTAATTTTTGAAGGAAGGCCGAAAGAAAGGAAAATGAAAGAAAAGAAAACCTCGGTGAATGAAACGACCGAAGGCCGGAAAAGAGAAGAAAGAAAAGAAAAGAAAAGGAGGAAAATGAAAGAAAAAGTCTCAATGGAGAATGAACTGGGGCAAGTTTTGATTTAGCCCTGAAATAGGGTTGGCGCAACAATGTGATTTCAGATTACTTAAACCACTTTTGAAATCTGCCTTCAAGACTTAACTTTTCTAAACACCCCACGAGACCCCATTACAAAAGCCGAAAGTCCTGACTTCTGTTCTTTGCAATGGCCCTGTCAAGAAAATTTCTGATGCCAGAAAATTTTAGCTGTATATCTGAATTGCTGGGATATGGGGTTGACACTACTCACCATGTGAAAACCCACCAGGTCGAGAAAAAGGAAAAGAAGCAAAAAGCAAAGCAAGAAAAGTAAATGCAAGGAAAAATTCGACGCTGAAGTCCCTGGTGAATGATGAGAAAAATGCAAACAAAGTCCGAGATCTTTGAGTACGAAATGAGAGCAATTTTGAGAAAAAATGCGATCTTCGGTGCAATACCCTTGAAAATTTTTTCTATCGTTTTCCAGCCGCAATACAAGCTCATAAAGTCCATCGCTGACTTATCCCTCATGACAACTCAAAGCAAGGGTTACGCTCCTAAGAAATCTACCTGTCACTCATGATCATTAGGTTATAACCTGTTTCCGCATGTTTTGGTATCGTTTCTACCCCTCGGTTACAAGCTTACAAAGCTTATGTGTTGACTAAGTTTTCTTAAGAAATAAGGGTGACGAACTATTTGCTTTCACTAAGATGTGATATCGAATGGGCACAAAAATAAGACAAATCTTGACCTCCCATTTCCTTTAGCCACTTCCAAATCAGAAATAACGCCCACTTGATTGGTCCTGAAAGATGAGCTAACAAGAAGTGGTAACCCATTAACCTATCGATGCTAAAGTGAGGAAGAAATCTTCTGTAATTTGGTATTATTTTGAGAAATTCATCATGAAATTTTTTGTATGAGTTTAAGCAAGACGTTTAATTGTCTTCACAATTATATGTTAGGAAACATAGTTTCTTACTTTGCTCAAATAAATGGAGAGTCATCCGGACAAAATTTTTGCAATCTAATGGGCCCACACTGGGGCAAATTTTTGTAACACGTTTAAGGATTTCGTCCAAGAGTCAAGCAAGACATTTGTTTGAATCAATCACACTGCTCTTTCCATGAGTAGTAGTTGCAATATTTTAAAATAAAGTGCATGTTGTACTTTGGCTAGCCCCTGTGCAGGTATCCATGGCTGGAATCGATGAAGAAGCATAAGTCAGAATCTTACGAATGAAGGCCACAAGGAGGAGCAACCATGCCGTAAAGCAAATCAATTGATCGGTTGCACAATAATTAGTGAAAACTGGGGCAAATTATTTTTGAAAAGATTCTCAAAAAAAATCAAACTTGAATTTAATTTCTTGTTCCTTGACAAATTTCAATTTCTTATTGATGAAATCTCCGCGCCCGCCGTGCACCCTTCCATTCCCCATTCTTGACAACCATATTTAATTCACTGATTTCTGTCACCATTAGCATCGAGTCTATCTCACTAACGTGTGCGTTTTTCTTCTACCACCGTTAGCATTGAGTTTATCTCACTAACATGTGTGTTTTAATCATCAAGGCAGGCTCGAGTTTAATCCCACTGATCGATTCTCACGGCAGTCTCGGGTTCTATCCCACTGACCAACTGTCAAGGCAGGCTCGGGTGTTGATCCCACTGACCAACTGACCAATTCTCACGGCAGGCTCGGGTTCAATCCCACTGACCGATTATCAAGGCAGGATCGGGTTTAATCCCACTGACTGATTCTCAAGGCAGGCTCGGGTGTTATCCCACTGACAAACTGTCAAGGCAGGCTCGGGTGTTGATCCCACTGACCAACTGACTGATTCTCAAGGCAGGCTTGGGTTCAATGCCACTGACCGATTGTCAAGGCAGGCTCGGGTTTAATCCCATAGACCCGTTATTATGGCAGGCTCGGGTTTAATCCCACTGACCAATTCATCACACTAGGGCAAATCTTTGGATAATTTTTCTAAGCAAGTCTTATACAATTTCTTCATACATACCAACATTTCATTTGCACCGCCACTAGCCGTTGGGTCAGTCCCACTAGTGAGCATTTCTTCTGCACCGCCACTAGCCGTTGGGTCAGTCCCACTAGTGAGCATTTCTTCTGCAGCGCCACTAGCCGTTGGGTCAGTCCCACTAGTGAGCATTTCATTTTCATTGCCACTAAACATGGGTCAGTCCCACTAGTGTGCATTTCATTTTACATCGCCGCTAAACATGGGTCAGTCCCACTAGCGTGCATTTCATTTTACATCGCCGCTAAACATGGGTCAGTCCCACTAGCGTGCATTTCATTGTCATTGCCACTAGCCGTTGGGTCAGTCTCACTAGTGAGCATTTTATTTTCATTACCGCTAAACATGGGTCAGTCCCACTAGCGTGCATTTCATTTACATTGCCACTAGCCGTTGGGTCAGTCCCACTAGTGAGCATTTCATTTTCATTGCCACTAAACATGGTTTGTCCCACTAGTGTGCATTTCATTTTACATCGCCGCTAAACATGGGTCAGTCCCACTAGCGTGCATTTCATTTTCATTGCCGCTAAACATGTGTCAGTCCCACTAGCGTGCATTTCATTGTCATTGCCGCTAAACATGTGTCAGTCCCACTAGCGTGCATTTCATTGTCATTGCCACTAGCCGTTGGGTCAGTCCCACTAGTGAGCATTTTATTTTCATTACCGCTAAACATGGGTCAGTCCCACTAGCGTGCATTTCATTTACATTGCCACTAGCCGTTGGGTCAGTCCCACTAGTGAGCATTTCATTTGCACCGCCACTAGCCGTTGGGTCAGTCCCACTAGTGAGCATTTCTTTTGCACCGCCATTTCATGTTGGGGTCAGTCCCCTTCGGGTCAGTCCCGATTTAAATTTCATGTTGGGGTCAGTCCCCTTCGGGTCAGTCCCGATTTTAAATTCCTGTTGGGGTCAGTCCCCTTTTAAATTTCCTATTCGGGTCAGTCCCGTTTAAATTTTCTGTTCGGGTCAGTCCCGTTTTAAATTTTCTGTTCGGGTCAGTCCCGTTTTAAATTTCTCGTCTGAGTCAGTCCCATTTTTTAAAATTTTGTTAAAGAGGTCAGTCCTCATTTCAAAAGCGTCAGTTGTTCGAGTCCTTCGCAGCCGAATAACACAGGTAAGTATTTGGTGTCTACTTCTTTGTCTCAAGTTTTTCCAAAACTCAGACAAAGAGGGGCAAACTGTAGACACCAAATTTTTTATTTTTAACTTTATTTGTTTAATTAATTTAATTTTATCTTTATTTGTTTCAATTTTAGGGTTTTCATTTTTTATTTTATTTTATTATTGTTATTTATTTATTTATTTTTATTTTGTTCTAGTTGATTTTTATATTAAATTTCAGAAAAAAAAGGGAAAAGGGAAAAGTAAAAAATGACAAGTGGGGAGGCATGCATTAGGACAAGTGTCTTTTTGTATTTTGGACAACACAACACCTAAGAGATTAGGTGTCTAGACACTTGGTGGCATAAGAAATTTTGGGGGGAACAAAATAAAAAGAAAAACAAAAATGGGAAAAGGTGGGCGGCTAAGAAAACAAAAGGAAAGCTAGCTACGGAAAAAAAGGAAAAAGGGGGGAGAGCAAGGAAAGGAAAAATCTGGAAATTGGGGGAGGGAGAGCTTCGGGACAAGACGAAGGGAGCAAAACAAAAGAGAGAGAGAGTCAGAGGGAAAAACAGGAAAAAGAGAGAAACGAGCAAAACCGAGGGGGCGGCGGAACAGGGAACAAAAGAGAGAAAATAGAGGAGGCTTCGGGAGAGAAGGAATTCAAAGGAGCAAAAAAGAGACCAAGACCGAAAAAAACAAGAGCAAAAAAAAAAAACTAAGAGGGCTTCGGCTTAAATTCAAAAACAGAGGAAGGAAACAAGGCGGTCGAAGATGGAGTAGCTATAGAAGAAAAAGAAAAAAAACAGAAAACATATGGACGAGCTGGCGGTGAAGCTTTGAAGAAAAGAGAGGAAAAAAGAACGGAAGGAAGCAAAGAGAGGATTTCGGCAAATTAAGAGAGGAGAAACAGAGGAAGCTACAGGAAAACCTTGGGAAGAGTGGAGGAGTTTTCTGCGGAGGATTCAAATGAAAGCCATAGCGGGGAAAGGTCTTAGTCGCTGTCGCCTCACCGAATTCATCACCATCACTTGCAAATTTTCACCAAGCAAGGAACTGTAAGCCATTTTCCTTTCCTTTTAAATATCAGTTGTTTTTTTCTTCTTTAAGAGTAAATGCCGGAAATCCCAACCCCAAAATTTGCCTATGGTGAATCCGTCTCTTGCAATTTTTCAGTGGTTGTTCATAATGGTTATGGGTTGATTGGATTGATTTCTTGTTTCTGATAAAAATTTGGGGCTGATTATAGTTTCAGTTGAGCCAAAATTTGACGAAGTCATTAACGCCCCTTACCTGTTTTTAATGAAATGCCTGAACCAGAAATTTGAACCAAAAAGGAGATTTGTATGTAATTTCTGTACGCAATCGAGAGGAGTTCTGGCCAGTGCAAAGCTGGCCAGAACTTGAGCATTCGCTAGTCGAGGAGAGGGAAAGAAAATCATGATTTCCGAAGTTGATTTCTTCCATTTTTATTGTTGTATCTTGCGATGATTTAGTGCATTTTTGCCGCGTAAACCTGCTAAAGCTTGGAGTTTCGGAAGTTGCAGAAAGTAAAATGAAGAAGAGGGCTTCGATTCTGATTTGCATGATTTTGTTTTTAAATTTCGCTTTGGTCCTTCAACTTTTGCACAATTTCACTATGGCCCAAATACTTCTGCAATCCAACCTTTTTCTCCCCTATTGAGATCTAATTCTCTTTTTCATATTTCAAAGCCATTTTTGAGCAAATAATTTCTAGAATTTAGAGTACAATCAGTCTTTAATAAATTTTAGTAGATTTTTATATTGTTGGGTTTAGTAAGAATAGTTGGAGGATTAGATTAAGTTTTGTTGTTGGTTTATTATTTTGGGGTTTTGGTATGGGCCAAGGGGTAGAAGCCCACCGGTTTTGTTGGTTAATCTTTGGGGCCAAAATAGTAGACTGGCCTACTTCTTTTACCTTGGGCTTTCGGTTGGGTTTGGGAAGTCTTGGCCCACGAAAATAAATACCATGGCCCAATGGCCTGACCCATTAGGAAACCAGAAAATGAATTCACAAATCAGTCCCTGTACTTCTAAATAATTATACTATGGTCCTAAATAATTTAAGTTTCTTTCAATTAGGTCCTTAATATAATTACAAATAGGTCCTTCAACTTTATTTTTCTTTAATTTTGACCCCAGAACTTTGCTAATTTTTGTAATTAAGCCCCTATTTGTTTCAAATTCTTAAATTTAGGTTGTTTACATGATCTAATTGATCCAATTTCATGTTTATTTTCATCTTTTATGATTATTTATTAATTAAAGTGATGCCTTGACCTTTTCTTTATTTTTTTGGAGGGTAAATAAGTAATTTCACCCCATTAGGGCATCAACTCAAGGGAGGTACACTCTATCCCCTATTCTTGACTTTATTTGACCTTATGTGCTCGAATTGCATGCCTTTTGAATGTTTTCATTTTATTTATTTATCCACTTTATTTGTTTTAGCTTTGTATATTTATTTTCAATTTCGATCATTTGAAAGGCATTTGAATGCCAAAGTTGTAATAGCTAGGTTATTATTTTATTTTATTTATTTTATTCCGTTTCCCCTCTTAGATTGTAGTAGGCTTCCCCCGAATGTAATAGTTAGGGCTTTATTTGCTTTATTTTCCTTATGTGTGTTTTGCATGTCTATGTGCTATGTGTTACCGCTTTCTTAGGGTCTTGCATCTAGATATCATGCTTATGTGTTATGTGCTATATGTAATTTATGTGTTTACATGCTTTTATTAGGTCTTACATGATTTATTTGATTGTAACCGATGTGTGACGTCACCACACTAGTCCAATGCTAGTTGTGGCTCTTTGTTCCGATTTTCCACTAGGCCAACGCTAGTGAGAATTTGTAGACATAGGCTAGTCCAACGCTAGACCCTTAGGAGCTCTCCACACGCTAGATCATGTTTGCATGACTACACTTCATCTCATGCATGTTTTCACCTTTTTAGGGTTTTTTCCATGTTGCATGACATTTTTCTTCTATATGTACATCCTTTATCCCATATTCCTTTCTATTTATATCTCCTATTCCGTATTTTCCCTTATATATGTATATTCCTTACCCCTTTGTATGAAAACATAACATTAGAATTGCATTTCATTTTAGAATTAGGACTAGGTTAAATCATTTGCATGCTAGATTAGGAATACCCCCTCGAATATGGGATATGGACGAGTTTGGCTTCCTAGCCTTAGCACGCTCGTATTCCCTCTATTAAAGGGAAAATTGAGTCACAAACATTAGTCCCCCGTACCCGACATGATGCACTCCTTTAAAGACATGTATATTTGTATAATTATTTTATTTCTTTTCTTAGAGTCTCATACTTCTGCATTATTCGTGACTTCTTCGAAGAGTCCACGTTGGGCATCACAATTAATGTGATTGGCACCATTCGATCTTTTGAAGAGAAATTTTGCCCCGATGTCCCCCTAGGTCTAGGGTTTGCATTCATATAGTACATCCAAATGTGATAAATCTTTAGGTTAAAATAAGAAAATCTTTGACTATATCGCGCAACTAGCCTTGACTAGGTTGAGAGGGTGCCTTGGACCTCGTCCTTGCCTTCCCTCTTATCAAATGTGACTCCCGAACACTTTCTCTGATTTTTGCAGACTTAGGAGTCGTTTAAAAGGGTTTTCTATAATTTTACTCAAAAATTTATTTTTTAGGTGACTTGGTACACCTTAACTCAATACCAAGTGGCGACTCCAATTTTTATTCAAAACCCTTTTAAACTATTATTTTGGGTCAAATCGTCGCATTTACAAACCCCCATTTAGGCCCATTTTCATTTAATCAAAATCTTTTTTTCAAATCAAAAATCAAACCAAAATTCACTTTTTAAACTATTTATTTATTTTATTAAAAATGAGGCGTGACAATATCCTTGAATTGTTTTTGTTTACATTTCACTGAATTGTTAATTACACTTATTGATTTGAAATTGTTATTTGGACAACGTGCTTGCATGTGTGTTTCTTGGCCTCACGAGCGATTGCTCACCCCGTAGATTTGTTTTCCTTAACAGAATTGGACTTGGAGTAAGACTCGAAGAAATCCATGGGATGTACTTTTGTTTTAGGGTTTCAATGTATTTGGCTAGACCTCTTGGCTGTGTATATTTTGGAATTGATGTAGCTTTTGAGAACCCGATGTAAGGACTGGATGGTTGTTATATATTGTTAAGTTCAATCGTTTCCGCACTTTCTTACTTTACTTCGTGATAATGACTAGTATTGTATTGAGTTTGAATGGAAATTGTATCGAGTCCTGGCGAGAGTTGGGCAGGCGTCTCGCGGATACCCTTTGGTTCGCCTTAGGGAGAAATGGGGGCGTCACAACGTTTCCCTGATTTCTATACCTGATTACTTGTTTGAGAACCTCACTGGGCTTTTAGCTCATTCCTTTAGTTTTGTTTTCTTTACAGGGGATACAAGCGAAGGCGTGGGACTCGTACGGGCTAGCATAGTCTAGTTTTTGAACGTTTGCGATTGTACTCGCGCTAGTCACTCGATTAGGGTTGAATGTATTGAGAACTTACATCTTTTGATATATTTGGGATTGTATGGATGTTTGAGAAAGAAATGAATGTATTTGTACGTTCCAAACTTGGGACCTGTTATTTCCTTCATTATTGAGGTTGCACCCTATTTTCTTGACGTGAGTGAGTGAGCTCTGGCGAGAGCTAGGTAGGCGGTCTGCTAAACCCTAGGGTATGCCCTAGGAAGAGGTGGGATCGTCACATCTGTCCCCAAATTGAAGTAAGACTTTTTCCCTTTTTGAACTTTCTCAACCCATTTTTGCACTTTAGGGTCTCCTTTTTGAACTTCTTTGATTCAATCTAACACGGTAGACTTCACAGTAATATTCCCAAAAATTACCCTCTGTGACTCAAGACGCGAATTCCAAACACTAACTTCTTCTAGAATGTGTCATTCTCTCACCATTAAACTGGCCACTTGCATCTTGCGACTTAGGGCATCTGCCACTACATTAGCTTTTCCAAGGCAGTAGTTAAGGGAACAGTCATAATCTTGCAAAAATTCCACCCATCTACGTTGCCTCAAATTCAACTCTTTCTGAAAAAATAAATACTTAAGACTCTTGTGATCGGTGAAAACCTCGAAAGTCGATCCATATAAATAATGTCTCTACTTTTTCAAGCCAAACACTACTGCCGCTAATTCCAAGTCATGGGTCGGGTAATTCTGTTCATGAGCTTTCAACTTACGAGAGGTATACGCAATCACTTTTCCACTTTGTAGTAATACACACCCTAAACCATTCTTTGAAACATCTGTATAAACCACAAAATCATCTCCTCCGCTCGGCAATGCTAACACAGGTGCCTCGGTCAAACACTTTTTCAACTCTTGAAACCCTTCCTCGCATTTAGAATCTCAAATGAATTTATCATGCTTCTTAGTCAATTCAGTTAAGGGTTTTGCAATCTTAGAAAAATTCTTGATAAATCGATGGTAATATGTGACGCCCCCGCTTCTCCCAAGGACGAACCCTAGGGTATCGGCGGGACGCCTGCCTAACTCGCGTCAGGACTCGAAACACAAAGCTAATAAAACTATATTAAACCAAAAGAGTACTATTCACAATATATTTAATGCCAAAAGAGTTCTATTTACATCTTCAAAAGTATCTATTCAGACCACCATATTACATTATATTAACAATCAGCAGAATGTGGACCCTAAGGTGGGTCTTAATACAAACCATCAAAACAAAAGGAACATCTTAACCGACCAACTATTACAACTACTATACTAGTGGCAGTGTCCAAAAGTTTCCCCGCATCGCCCCCTGCTAAGGAAAACAAAGGAAACGGGGTAAGCTATATGCTTAGTAAGTACACGGGGGTAAACACGTAAATTTCATATTAAAATAAACAACTATTTCACAAAATGCCAAGTCAAGTGCAAAAGTAACAATACAAAGGGAGGATACAGGTTGGCTTCAAAGCCAAGTCGTTTGCCACGCGTGACTTCCTGTCGACACTCCGTCGACCACGAATAAGGTCCGTAGAACTCCACTTGTACACCCACCTAACACCTTATCACCCTCACTGGCCAGTCACCTCACGAACTTGCTCGAGCGAACGAAATCACAAACTTGGTTCATAACTTGAACCTACGAACTTGGTGACCTCAGACTAGGTTGGACTGGTTTCGACCAAACCCCGGCAGGCTCGAATAGTCCATCTAGGTCTTGAGATCGGGCCCACAACTTCAACATATTTAACGAACTCACGAAAGTCACCCCGAGCTCCAAGCTCAAGGGGTTCAAACCCAAAATAATTCATTTAGACATGTCCGGTATAAATATGCACGTAAATTAGGGTTTAGGTCGAGTGCGATGAAGAACACCCTCGCCTAGGTACCCTTTCATTCACCTTAAACACATAAGCAAGTTATATACAAAATGGCCCGAATACTTACCCAAAACACAAAAGTAGTACAAGAGTGGAAATCACTTCGTGCGTGTTAGCTAGTAGTAGGCCCCACCGGTTCCGCCTACCTCACCACGGTCTGAAATAGAAGATTGCAACACGTTATATCACAAACGGCTACTAACATGCCCAAAACAAGCAAAACGGCAAAATCGGCACGTGCAAGTGCGGAAACGGCAAGTTGGACACGCGCGCGCGCGGAACGGCACACGGAACGGCCAAATCCGCCATCTCAAGCTGTTTTGATCAAAAGCTAGGCTAGGAATATTGGATCAAGGTGGGTGAGACACCCTCCGCTCGGCCAAACCCTAACTCACCACTTTTAACTTTGTATAAAAGCTTTCTTACCTCAAGATGAAGGTTGTATGATGGCTAATGAACTCAACCCAACTCCAAGATGCATTCTTTATGCTTCAAGATGAAGATCTATAGCAGAAATTTAGTTGAACATTGCCAACTTCCCTTAGTTTTTTTCCCTCAAGGTGGCCGGCCCTCTCTCTCTCTTTTCTTTCTTATTTGTTTTTTTTTTATGGAAATCCTATGATATATACAAGATGGTCAAAGCCTTGAAAGATATTTCTATTTCCACCAATCACACAAAAGCTTCATTTTTGCTCTCAAGCCCTTACACTTTCAACTTTGCATTTGATCAACTCTTGCCCTCAAACATTTGATAATATTTCAATTAACTCCATAGGTTATAACTTAAGCTAATCTAAAACACTTAACCACACTTAATTACTTCACTAATCACCCTCCTATATTAATCACCTATACTTAATCATACTTAATCCCACATAAAAGCAATTAAACAACAACCTTTTGTCATGGGTAGTATTAAGGGTTTTAAACCCAACTTAAAATTCTAACAAATCATAACACTAGAAACTTTTCTAGTTTAGGGTTTTCTAACTTTTAAACTCACTTAACCTATATAAAATGGATCAAATCCTATACTTACCCGCACTAAAACACATACTAGCATAACTAACTTAATCACCACTCGAACTTATAATTAATACAAAAAAAAACTAAGGTTTCAATCCTAACCCCAACTTAGGGTTTTCGAAGTAGTCCCAAAACCAAATGTTACCGCACAAATAATGAATATAACCCTAATATCAAACTTAAGAACTGACCGGGTTCTCACATAATATCCGGCTAACCCTAAGAAACTCCGAACTTCGGCAGGATTTTCTGGTCGTTTCCACTTTGAAACAGCTTCTACCTTAGTTGTATCCACAGTAATCCCTTCCTTAGAGATTATATGACCTAAAAATGCTATTTCTTCCAGCCAAAACTCACATTTATTGAACTAAGCAAAAAGTTTGTTCTCTCTCAGGGTTTGTAAAACTATTTTTAGGTGCCGTTCATGATCTTCTCGGGACTTAGAGTACACTAATATGTCATCAATGAATACCACCATAAATTGATCCCAATACGACTTAAAAACCCGATGCATCAAATCTATAAACGCTGCTGGCGCATTAGTTAACCCAAAGGGCATTACTGCAAATTCAAAGTGCCCATATCTTGAATTGAAAGCGGTTTTAGGCACATCAGCTTCTACGATCCTTAATTGATAATAATAGCCTTGCCTCAAATCTAACTTGAAAAATACCACTGCCCCTTGCAACTGATCAAATAGTTCATCTATGAGAGGCAGAGGATATTTGTTCTTAATGGTCACATCATTCAAGCCTTGATAGTCTATGCATAGCCTCAAACTCCCATCTTTCTTCTTAACAAAAAGCACTGGAGCTCCCCATGGTAAGTCACTTTCTCTGATAAAATCTCTTCCTAATAAATCTTGTAATTGTAACTTCAATTCCTTTAATTCAGCTAGAACCATCATGTAAGGTGTCTTAGAGATAAGGACCGTCTTCGGAGCCACATCAATGTTAAACACTATTTCCCTCTCCGGAGGTAACGTCTCTAATTTCTCGAAAAAAATATCGAAAAACTCCTTCACTATTGGCACGTTTTTCAACTTCACCTTATGATACGGATACGGGTGTGCAATAATTAACTTCAACCTTGGGTCAAGGATCCTTTGGTCCACATTGGCGGTCCGATGACAAGATCAAGATCCAAGAGGGTGAAGGAAGCTTTACGAGCCTTGATCATTCACCATACAAGCAAGGAGCAAGCTAAGTTTGAAGATTTGATGGACCATGAAGTTACTTTGTTCACTTGTACGTTTAAAGTGAAAGAATGATCTCATACTTGTTAGCTTAGTTGGTAGTTGTTTTAAAACTGTCCCGTTTAGTAGTTGTTAGGCGTTGAGTATTTTATTACTTATCGGGCCTTATCGGAAAGCCTTAAAGAGCTGGCTCTTTAAGCTCTTTTATGCGGACCGAATCTCTTCCAGGTTTATGTGGGCCGGATTTTGCCCTAGTTTTAGCCTATAAAAAGGCACCTCTTGTAAGAGTAAAAGGGGGGATTACAACCAGAAATCGTGAGGAATTTTCCTTCAAGTTCTTAACCGAACTTACTCTTGAATTCTTGAGTTCATAGCTTAGGATTCAAATCAGACTTTATCGATTAGCTTGTTTCCTAATCGTGGTGTCGCTTCATCCATCCTTATTTGCTTAAGGTTGCTGATTACCTTTGTGTGTCAGAGGTCTTGAGTTCATGAGAACAATCGAGTTCAATTTCTGTTGGGAGGAAAGATCCAACTCTGATAATTACAAGGTTGGGAGGTTCTAGGAGGGTCTTCCCCTAGGGTTGCCTATATCAGTAAACAACTACCAACTAAGCTAACAAGTATGAGATCATTCTTTCACTTTAAACGTACAAGTGAACAAAGTAACTTCATGGTCCATCAAATCTTCAAACTTAGCTTGCTCCTTGCTTGTATGGTGAATGATCAAGGCTCGTAAAGCTTCCTTCACCCTCTTGGATCTTGTCCCCAGGTGTATTGATAAGAAAGGCTAGATATCCTTTAACTCTACTACTCAACAATTTCCTAACTCAAATCCTCGAGATTAAAGCAGACGATGCTAGTCTACCCCTCACATCTAATTTTAAAATTGCTTTCCCATGAATGTGCAACTCTACTAGTTTCATCTCACAATCCAATTGAGCATGGTATCGAGCTAACCAATCCATCCCAAGTATCACATCATATCCCTTAATCGCTAGACTCATTAAATCCGCCAACAATCTTCTCTCACCAACCCAAATCTCACAATTTCTATAAACTTTATTAACAATCAGGCATTGGTTCCCCGTAGGAGTCTTAACTTCTAAATCAAAAGACAAGAATTCACACTTTACATCTATACTCTTCATAAAATTAGGATCTACGAAAGAATGGGTTACCCCGGGATCAATTAAAATTCTAGTTAGGCGATGAAAAACGGGAATCGTACCTTCCACCACTTCAGTTGGGTTAGGGATTTGCTGATTGTGTAAGGCGTAAACCCTAACTGGCACTTTCGGTCGGCTCCTTCCGGCACTTGACTACTTAGAAGCAGACTTAGCAGGCTGTTGGGTATTTCCTCCTTCCTTAGAGGCATTAGGGGAACTCAAAATTTGGTGCTCGGCGCTACCGCAGATCAGACATTTTCCTTGCTTTCTCCAGCACTCGGCCTCAGTATGGTTAGGCTTGTTACAGTATCCACAAATCACACGAGGAGTCATGGCCTGACTAGCTTGAAACTCCCTTTTTGCTGACCTCGTCCACTCTGATTCCCTTTTGGCGGGGCTCCCCTTGATGGAGCTTCTCCGAATTTTCTAGACGTTCTCACTCCTCTAGCCCTTCCTCCCATCTTAAGGGGTTGGGTAGATTTCTCGGATGATCTAAGGGTGTTACTTGGGTTACCCTTCTTTCTAGCGTGAAAAGCTTTAGATTGGAACTTAGCATTCTTTATCCTCTGTGCCTTCTCCAAGGCATCCGTGAAAGTTGTGATCTGAGCGACGGCTAGAGATTCTTGGATTTTTACATTTAATTCCTGAATAAACCTCCTTATCCTTTTACGCTCTATGACCATAGGCTCAGGGGCAAATTTGAAAATTTTAGTGAACCGCTCCTCATATTCGGTCACACTTAGTAACTCTTGTTTCAACTAAATAAAGTCATCCTCCCTTTTTTCTTGTATCATTGGCGGAAGGAATTTGGTGTTGAACTCCCTTTCAAAGTTTGCCCAAATCCAAGGGGTTTGTTCTCTTTCCCACTTCGCCCTAACAACATTCCACCACGAGCGGGCTGCTCCCTCAAATTGGAAAAAGGTGAAATTCACTTGCTTTTCCTCGGCATAATATAAAGTAACAAAAATCTCCACCATCCTTTCAAATCAATTTTTCGTTACCTCGGGATCAGACCCTCCATGAAACCTAGGTGGGCGAACTTCAAGAAGCGCTCTAAAGCTCTATTCTCAACCTTTTCTTGGTTCTTAGGTTGGTTGACTGACTCAGGGCCATGGTGCTCAGCTAAACGCTCAAAAATATCAGTTTTGCGGTTAAGGGTCGTAGCCACTTGGTCACCCTTTTCGTTCCTAGGGTTTTGGTTTAGACTAGTCGCGGATCCCTCACCTCTCTCGGGAGTGCAGGGTTGCCGAAACCCACGCCCACGCCCCCTTCCACCCATATAGCAAGATTCTAAACGCATAATTAAAAGAGAAAAAAATAAGAGTAGAAATTTAAAAACATATACAAGTTGCAGGAACACGTTAAAATCAAAGCATAGATTTTTACATAGGTTAGAAGTCATGTCACATGTCAAGAGTGCATACAACGAGTCAATAATATCAAATACAGGACATAGACATCCAAGTACCTCAAAATACAGAGGTATATGCAACAAAATACAAAAGGTCTCAAGGCGAAGTTCACCCCTTCTAAATCCTGAACAAAAGTCAAAAGTCAAAAAGTCGGGAAATCACTAATACAAGTAAACCGAACTAGAAGACCCTACAGCCTCAGAAGGGTCCTCCTCAAGGTCCTCCTCGGGATCTTCCTCCATCGGCTCCATCTCCATCTCCACAATAGGTGCAGCCTCCCCAGGTACATCCCCAAGCAAAGCCTCCTCTAGACGGTCGGCCATAGTCATACACTCAGCCATAATACCATCCACGTGGTTCCCGCCTCCTGGACAATCCGGATAAGGCGCCCCTCGATCTCTTGAAACCGAGCATGGGAGGCGTCAGCCCTCTGACGCTCCTCAAGTACCCTAGCCTCTAACTCCTGGATCCGGGCAGCCTGAGCCTCCATAGTGGCCTCCATCTCCTCTCTCTTAGCTCGTGCTATCCTGAGGTCACGAGTCAACTGCCTCTACTCTTCGGCTATCCCTAACACCAAGCAGTTAGGGTAGGATAATCTCTCTCGGCATGAGCACGTCCTATCCCGCCTAGTATGTGAGTATTGCAGGAGGGGTTCGCCTCCAACCATGCGATACAGAATCACGAAGAGAGGTCCCTCAACCCTATCATTATCACTGCTGCTGTCCATATCCTACAATAATCCACAAAACTAAAGGTCAAGCCCTTACAGTCACTGATATCAATTAAAAATTTAACTTAAGGTCTATCATGGATTTCTATGACCCAAAGTTCACGATGTAAGAACTCCTAACCCTACTCCAGGTATTTCAAATCTAGCGCTCTGATACCAACTGTGACGCCCCTACCTCTCCCTAGGGCGAACCTTAGGGTATCAGAGGGACGCCTGCCCAACTCTCGTCAGGACTCATGCACTCGTTCAAGCTTAATATAGAGCCACAAAACAACCATCGACTTAATTAAGAAGTACTTCAAATATACAAGCAACAACTTCTAAGGCTAGCAATTATAATTACAATCCACCAACCAGCAATAACAAAATTTACACTTTAAGAGTCACCAAATTCATACAAAAGATATAATAGCTTTCAGCAAGTCGCTAGTCTAGAACCTCCAATCCACCTCCAAAACCTGTTAAGGAAAACAAACTTAAAGGGATGAGTGAGTGCTCAGTGAGGCCAAGAAAACTTAAACAAGCAAGCAAATAGCACCAATCAATCAAATAACATACTTGAAAACAACTTTAAACATGAAGTTTCATTTACGTGCACAAATTGAAAATAACACACATGGAAGGATACAGGAGCTCTCAGGAGCTATTTCCACGTCTCGATCAATACAAGCCATTTGAGGTTGACTCTCCATCAACTCAAGTAGTAATAGGACCATAGCGCTCCACTTACTACCTCCATCCAACATAACACCCACTCAGATCCGTAACCAAACATTCATGTAGTGGCGATACTATTCGAGTATGCCAAGCGAGATCTCAAAAGATCAAACTATATCATTTCCCAAGGTTCACCAAACTTCTCGACCAAGCCCTTGTTGGTTCGAGTTACAAGGTTAGCCAATGGGTTGGGGCGTCCCCACAAGTATGATTGGTTGATGAGACAATGCTCCAATCGACTTAAAATCGTTCATAGTACTGAGTCGGGATGAGCGGTACCTCCCACCCTAATAGGGCGTGATACATTCTGCTGCTCAGTGCTCACGAGTTAAAACATTTCGAGTACAAGTGCAAGTCATATACATTCATTTAACAAGTATCATTCAGTCACAAGAGAGAGAGGACGAGGACGATAAAGTACACCCTCGCCTCGACAAGTTCACGTATCATATAGCACTTGTACAAATATCATTTCAATCACATTAGCATTGAACATGCACTTGACACTCATCACAAGTCAAGGGCAAAACAATAGCAAAGCGAGAAGTCAGATGAGCTCTTCGGCGTCCTCGTGACCACCTGAGACATGCACAATCACGATTACCTAGGTACCCGACCAAGGTTAGTAAGAAAATATTTTCTCGCTACCCACTCTCAAGGTCACAAGTTCGAGCCAAGTTAAAGGAGCTTTTCTCGCTAAATTATTGAAATAATGCTCAAAGAGAAATCAAAGGTCATTTTTGATTCAAGTCGTGGTAAGTAATCTCAATTCCAAAAGAAAATACCATATTTATTTTCGGCATGAAAATCGAGAAAAAGGTAGATGGTTTTCATCTCTCAAAACTTCTATTCTCATGACCAAACTTTAAAATATAAAGAGCTTTCACATTTTTCAAACTAATGGAGTCAAAACTCATCCAAACTCCACTTATTTTCATAGTAAATGTCAAAGCTAAAGGTTCCAAGTTTCGAGTATAAAACTAGTGAAATTCTCCAAGAATTACTCTAGTCAAAATGCTCCCCTTTTTAAAGTTCAAACTCATGGAAATCGAGGGCATAAGACTAGGGGTTGAAGTCCATTTCTCAAGTATGAAAAGAGGTGCCATTAACCAAGGAAGTTAGGCAACCAAGAAAAATCATCAAAAGAGGATTAATTTCTATGGAAACAAAGATTCAAGATGAAGGTTTAAAGTTCAAAGAGACCTTGTATCCAACCATGAAATTAGACTTAAAACGGACCCACAATCTCAAAGGAAGATGGAAAATTCTTAAAAGAGTACTTTGTTTGAAACCAGAAAATTTCCAGTTTGGTGCGAGACTACTTGGAAAAATCATATCTTGAGTTTCGTAAGTCCAAAAATTAGAAACTTTATATCGTTGGAAACTAGATTCAATGCACTAAAACTCTCTAGAAGACACTTTTCTCAGACTCCAACCCAAAATCATTCAAATCTTAGCTCAAAGTCACTGTTCCAGACAGGACAGAGCAAAACAGGCTTGCAATTTCAGTAAAATTTGGAAATTCAGAAAAATTCTTAGAAATAGAATCAGCCCTTGAAATTTATATCACTAATAGTACTCCAAATCTATTTTCAAATGCAATAAACAAAACTCAATTTGAACTTTTCTACACCAAGATACAATAGTTTTAAGAAAACTGATTTTTGGAACCTATTTCACGGAATTTCCAGTTCTGAAGTACTTGACAGAGTTTCAAAATCTGGTCATAACTAAAGCTACACAACTCAAAGTTTAGCATGGTTTATGGCATTGAAAACTAGATTCAAAATGCTAAAAATCATTAGAAGGAACTGTCTTAAAATTCATTTTACAAGATAGGTGAAAATGAGCTACAAACTGTAGCTATGCTTGTTTCTCAGATGAAAACAGTGAGAAAAATCAGTCATCTTTACTGATTCATATTTGCTCATAGAAAACGAATTAGGGGTTGTATTTTATACCGTTGAAAAGCCCTCGGACTAGTTTTAGATGCCACAAACGACACTTGATTTCAACTCCCAGACAAAAATTTATGAGCCAAAACGTGAACACTGGTCTGGTCTCCTGATCAGAAAATTTTTCAGATTTGCAACCTCACTTTCCCCCTACTTTAACTCAACCAATTGTAAAGTTTTTTGGGAGATATTTAACACACATAAACACCAACATATAACCAACATTATAGCACCAAAACAACAGCAAAATTTGAAATTAACATGAGGAATTCAACCAGCCAAAATTCGGACAGCAAGCCTCTACCATTCTTCAAGCTTTCTTTTCAACTTTCCAACCAAAACTAAGCCATAATTCCTCAAAACGAGAACCAAACAAACAAGTAAACGTACAATAATCCTCAAGGCCTCTACCTATGAAGCCACCTCAAGTCCTCTACCTAGTGTCAAGGTTCTTATGAACCCATCAACAACCCAAAGATTAACTAGATATAACTATCTAACTACTATAAGTTGAGAGGAAAATGTGAGAACCCGTATTGCCCTAAGAATTTTCCTAGGGTTTTTCCCCTTTAATTGCATGTTTTCTGCATTTTCTGGCCTAGGAATATTTTCTTGGTGGATTTTATGAGTAATTATAGTTTTTAGATGATTTTTCTAGCATTGGGTAGTTTTTGAAAAATTACGGATCGATTATGGACGTGGGCCCCACTAGTGTGAAAAGTTCGGAAAAATTCGGCCAATTAGGTTAAATTCCGGATACTGTGTAAAATTTATCGGGTGTTAAGAGATAAGTAGAGTGTGTGAAATGATTGATGTGAGAGAGAAAAGAAAGGATAGGAATGCATTAATGAGGTGCCAAGTGTCATGGTATCATTGGATAGGATTTAAGAGTTACTATTCCAATTTTTGACTTTTTTGATCAAAAGGTTAAATATCTTAAAAATTGCTCAAAATTCACTCATTTTACTCCTCCATGGCCGGCCCTCTCAAGCTCAAAGAAGGAAGAAACTTCATCAATTTTCAAGCTTCCATTTGGTTCAATCTTCCAAAAACAAATACCTAAACTAGATTTCACTCCATAAAATTCCTCCCTTGGGTGCTAGTAAGTAGTTTAGTGAAGTTTGTTTGAAGACTTAAGGTGTCCAACATCTTCCTCTCTCTTGATTACTTGGTAAGTGGTATATGAACACCCTCCTATATTTAATGATGTTGAATTTGTGCCTAATGGGAGCCAAAGTGGTGGATTATGTGATTTATTTCTTGGTTTGAAGTGATTTGGTTAAGTTTTTATTTTTTTTTGAGGAATTTTCTAGTTTTATGTGATCTTGATGGTGTGGTTGTTTTTGATGGTTGGTAATAAGGGGCTTTGACTCTAGTAGGTGTGAATTGTTGATAAATGCAATCAATTTTGGATTTGGATTGAATTGAGAAATGTTAGGGTTTCAAAACCCCTAATTCTGTCCGATTTTGGATCATATAGATAGAGGCCGAATTGGACTTTACTCAAAACATGAAAGTTGTAGGTATTGATGAGTATGAAGTTCCTACAAAATTTCAGGGAATTTGGAGTTGTATAGAGTGAGTTATGTCGTTTTTACTGTTGCTGTTTTTGGTGAACAGAATGTCCGAACTGCGATAGTAATTGCCTGTTTTGACTGGAATTGGTTTGGATTTTGTTGTTGGTGTCTTCTTATGAAATGTATCTTGATGTCTTAGCTTTCATATTCCTTTGGAATCAATGCATTTGGACCTGTATAGACTGAATTGGACTGATTACAGTTTTGTGTGATTTGGGAACCTGCAATTACGGTTCTGGGTTGGTTTTCTGCATTTTTGACCTAGTTGTGCTAGGATTTGGACTGAGTGGCCTTCTACATTGTTGTAGCCCTGGTTCTTAGCTTCGAAACGGTGGGTCCTACACCCTCATCCGATAATCGTAGTGAAATTGGTACCATTACCGCATTAGGAGGCCAAAACTGTTTTTGTTGTTGGGTCAAATGAGTTACATTTCCTGATTTTCTGGTTTGCTATAATGCTTGAATATGTTTGCAAAACCCTATTGGGGTTGTGATTGGCATTATTTTGTGACTCGTTATCGAGTCTCATTGCATTTGTTTACGTGTTCTAGGGCGTGACGGTGGTTCACGACATTCTCCTGACGGAAGTGCATGAAATAGCACTGAATTGATTTGTGAGTATACTACTCACTTGAATGTTACAATGTGGCTTTGCTATATGTGATTTTGATGCCTTGAAGGCTTATTTGGCTATTGGAATTGATTGAGGTGAGGGTGTACTTGACCGCCCTCACCCCTTGTGATACCGTTAATGACTGGTTACCGCTTCACTGATATACTGCACTGGCTATATGAGATATTGAATTCACTTCATGAAAAACTGATTTGGTGTCGTTTGGACGAGTATCCAACGGCCTTACTGTACTACTGAGCTCAACCCCGTTGGTAGTCAATTGAATCGAGCCGGCGAGGGCTTGGTCGTGAAAATTGACAAGCCACGGGGACTGTACTGGGGAATCTTGTAGTAATGAGACTCTTGATTCCGGTAAACTCGAGTATTACCAAAATGACTGATTGGAGTGCGGGCCCGGTTGGGGTATGTTTGGTGGAAGGAATGGAGTGAAGTGAGGTCTACGGTCGGGTAGTCTTAAACATTGACGGAGGGTCAATGAGATTGGATCAAGAATGTAAGCGTGGAAATGGGCTCTTGAGAGCCATCCGTATCCTTTTACCGACTTGTTTTAATTCTTAATTGTGTACTCGAAATGAAAGATTATGCTTATATGATCCTTGTGCTTATGTGGTAGTAACTCACTGGGCTTAAGCTCATTCCGTTCCATTTGTTTTCCTTACAGGAAATGACCACTTTTGGAAAAGGTTGTGTTAGTTGGTTGTCAAGTTGAGCTCCTGTAAATGTTTTTTTGAATGAAACCCTAATGTGTATTGGGTTCATTTTTTATTGGCAAACCGAATTTTGTCTACCTATGATGAATAGTTTTTGACATGCCGATTTGGTTGTAAAGGTTGAATTGCAATGTATTAATGGTTGGTTGACATTTGGTTGGATTTCTGATTAACTTGTATTTCAAACGGCAAAAGAAAAATTTGGCTACTCTCGGCCTAGTATCTGGATTCTGACGTGGCCGGTACTGTTCATCATCGGCTTCGATTTTCATTTTTCTTGATTTTGGGATTTTGACTTGTTTGCGCGCGTGGGTATGTTCCGGAACGTATTAGATCGATGTGAACTGATCCGTAGTCCTAGTGAGAGCTGGGCAGGCAGTCCGCTAACCCCTTTGGTTCGCCTTAGGGGAAGGTGGGGCTGTTACAGTAAAATAAAAACTTAACCAAATCACTTCAAACCAAGAAATAAATCACATAATCCACCACTTTGGCTCCCATTAGGCACAAATTCAACATCATTAAATATAGGAGGGTGTTCATATACCACTTACCAAGTAATCAAGAGAGAGGAAGATGTTGGACACCTTAAGTCTTCAAACAAACTTCACTAAACTACTTACTAGCACCCAAGGGAGGAATTTTATGGAGTGAAATATAGTTTAGGTATTTGTTTTTGGAAGATTGAACCAAATGGAAGCTTGAAAATTGATGAAGTTTCTTCCTTCTTTGAGCTTGAGAGGGCCGGCCATGGAGGAGTAAAATGAGTGAATTTTGAGCAATTTTTAAGATATTTAACCTTTTGGTCAAAAAACTCAAAAATTGGAATAGTAACTCTTAAATCCTATCCAATGATACCATGACACTTGGCACCTCATTAATGCATTCCTATCCTTTCTTTTCTCTCTCACATCAATCATTTCACACACTCTACTTATCTCTTAACACCCGATAAATTTTACACAGTATCCGGAATTTAACCTAATTGGCCGAATTTTTCCGAACTTTTCGCACTAGTGGGGCCCACGTCCATAATCGATCCGTAATTTTTCAAAAACTACCCAATGCTAGAAAAATCATCTAAAAACTATAATTACTCATAAAATCCACCAAGAAAATATTCCTAGGCCAGAAAATGCAGAAAACATGCAATTAAAGGGGAAAAACCCTAGGAAAATTCTTAGGGCAATACGGGTTCTCACACTCTCTCCCCCTTAAAAGAATGTCGTCCTCGACATTCTAACTCCTATATAAAGCCGGTCAAGATATCGTTCAGAAACCAAGCAAGCAGTAGAATTCCATCTACTCCAACTCGTATTCACCAGGTCCAAGTTGTTTTTCCCAAAGTCAGTCAAATACTAAGAAACATTCTCATCTTACTTATCACAATTCATGATCTTGTAAATCACTTATCAAATTCAGGTACTAAGTATCACGCCAATCCAACTTATCAAATAGTCATGGTCCAGTGGTCCAGTAGGGAATTAATCGCATAACCAGATAAAACAGGCAAAAGGCTTGAAATCGGACGTAATGTCCCAGATATTTGGAAGACATTCAGGGTATAGCGAAGCTTCAAATCAAAATTCATCCCTGGTGGTGCTGGACAACACAACAAGCTAGCACAACGGCTATGCTTCACCAAAGAATTTCAGTTCAGTAAGTTGGCCCTGGTGGTGCTGGACAACACAACAAGCTAGCACAACGGCTATACTTCACCAAAGGCCTTAGTTCAAGTATTGGTCCCTGGCGGTGCTAGACAACACAACAAGTTCGCACAACGGCTAAACTTCGCCAGAGAGCCTCCGTTCAAGTATTTCATCCCTGGTGGTGCTGGACAACACAACCGGCAATGCTCCACCAGAGAGGTTCAGTTCAACCGCTACAGAAAAGTAGTAGCCGGTCTACAACCACATGAATACGAAGAAGTTCAAGAGTAGGGTCAACTATTACAAGTTCAGGGAGCATGAACACCAATAAAAGTACAAGTTCAAGTTCAAGGATCATGAGTACAGGTAAGAACACACTGGCCTAACCTCTGTCCAGCAATGTATCCCTAAGGCCTATCACGTATGTCCCACAATTGCCCAAGTCCTCTAACCTAGGCGCTCTTATTTCGTTCGTATCCGGGCCCAAGAATCCCATCCAAGATAATTCACAACTCGAGTCGGCCGATCCCAAGCGTAAATCATCCTTATTAAAGATTCCTACCCGACATACATACTTAACTTCCTCATGTCCCATGCTAATGCTCCTTACACTAATGACAGGCACAGTTCATAGCTTACGCTCAAAAGAGCACTTATACCTTTAACCACTTTCACCAAAAGCAGGACCATAACATCCCTTGGCCCCAAGCTCGCTCCGCGCAGAGACCACGCGAAGTGGCTCTGATACCAACTGTAACAGCCCCACCTTCCCCTAAGGCGAACCAAAGGGGTTAGCGGACTGCCTGCCCAGCTCTCACTAGGACTACGGATCAGTTCACATCGATCTAATACGTTCCGGAACATACCCACGCGCGCAAACAAGTCAAAATCCCAAAATCAAGAAAAATGAAAATCGAAGCCGATGATGAACAGTACCGGCCACGTCAGAATCCAGATACTAGGCCGAGAGTAGCCAAATTTTTCTTTTGCCGTTTGAAATACAAGTTAATCAAAAATCCAACCAAATGTCAACCAACCATTAATACATTGCAATTCAACCTTTACAACCAAATCGGCATGTCAAAAACTATTCATCATAGGTAGACAAAATTCGGTTTGCCAATCAAAAATGAACCCAATACACATTAGGGTTTCATTCAAAAAAACATTTACAGGAGCTCAACTTGACAACCAACTAACACAACCTTTTCCAAAAGTGGTCATTTCCTGTAAGGAAAACAAATGGAACGGAATGAGCTTAAGCCCAGTGAGTTACTACCACATAAGCACAAGGATCATATAAGCATAATCTTTCATTTCGAGTACACAATTAAGAATTAAAACAAGTCGGTAAAAGGATACGGATGGCTCTCAAGAGCCCATTTCCACGCTTACATTCTTGATCCAATCTCATTGACCCTCCGTCAATGTTTAAGACTACCCGACCGTAGACCTCACTTCACTCCTGGTATCATGAGAGCTTCGAGGGTTACCTTGCTTCCAAGAATGAAGACCAACCACTAGTGTATAAGCTCTTAAACCACCAAAGTTCCTTCCTTCTTCAAGTCACCCTTCAAGCTTGTGTGATGAACCAAGAAAAGAAGCAAGTTTGGAATGTCTTCTTGGAGCAAAAATGGAAGAAAGCTAGCTGAAATTTTGTTGAGAAATGGTGGAGGAAGAGTCGGCCAAGAAGGAGAGGAAGAAAGGAGTTTGGTGGCTTTTATGTGATGTGATGGAATGAAAAGGAAGAAAGGACATAAAGGTGCTTTGGTACCCAAAAGTCAACAAATGAATAGGAGGCCATTAGTGCTCCTAATTGAACTTAATATAACTCACTCAATGCACTCTCCAAGATCATCCTTAATTCTCCAAGATCAATGCACTCTCGGACCAAATTTTATCTCGAAAACGTGTAATTGCTATTTCTTACTAAACGAGCCGCAGAAAGATTAATTTTACTAGCAAAACGTTTTAAAATGTAAAATGAGACATTGTTCCATGCAAATGAAATTAAAATGAATGTAGTAAATTAATCGGAGTAAACGAATAAATAAATAATTAAATAAGCCAGTAAAATAAAATAAAACTAAGTAAAATAAAAATCTGGCTCCTCACAAAAATCGGATCTTCTTCCCTTCAGTTTTAAACAGAAAATTCCAGCATTACCATTCAAGTTTTTCTCTTTTAGCTTTTAGATTTAGTACACCAAAACTTGACATTAACCTTTAACAAGGTATATCACATGAATTTACAGTAAAATGACAACAAAATTTCGAAATAAGAGTTGCAATTTAACCATGATTCAGGGCTGCAAATTTTTATCCCAAAATAGGTTACATACATCATGTTTTTAGACCAAAAACTCAACTTTCCTTCTTGATTTATGCATAAATCATGAAGTATATCATAAGGTGACTATAGAGCATGAATCTCCTAGAAAAATCTCAACAAAAATAGAAGCTACAAGCTGAAAAACACAACTCACATCCTACGGTCCAGACTGAAAATGTCCAGCATACTCTCTTCAATTTTTCTCACCAAAATAGCACCTCTCTTACTTTCGACCATAAATCACACAATAACTTGTTTATAACATAAGGTGAGATATTAATCAAATATTTCCTAGCAAAACTCAACAAAAGCTGCAAACAAGAGCTGAAAATTTACAGCTCAGCTCTCTCGGCTTCCTCCTGGAAATTTCAGCAGTCAAAAACCTCACACACATGCCATATTTCTACCAAGATTCATCTATCAAAGAAATAACTGATTCTCTAGCAAACTTGCAACAAAATAAACCATAAGCTAAAAGAAATGACAGCCTTTACTGGTTTGGTTCAAATTGGAAACATTCTAGCTACAAACAAGTTACTTCCACCGGTTTCTACCTCTATCTAATTTCAAATCAAACATGTATCCACATCTCTCTAAAGTATAAGGAAAGATTGAAGTTTCTTAGCCATATTACCTTATTTTTCTGCTACAAATCAAGTTGGAAGTTGGCTCACCTTCCTGATTTCTCCTTGGTTCAAGCAAGCTGGATGGACAGCTTCCTCTTGACTGGAAATGGAGACAAGACACTCTAGTTTCTCTCAAATCTCTATACTCTCTTGGCTAGAAAAATGAAGAAGAAATGTCTCTCAACTCTCCCCTCTCTCTCAGCTGAAACAATAAAATAGAGAAGGAAGACGCTCAAGCTCTTTTTCTCTCGGCTATTTAAAAGGAGAAAAAATGAAGTTGGTTCTCTCAATATTTTCACTCTCTCTCTCTCTCACGAATGTCAATGGTCAAGGCAAGAAAATGTTGGTTTGAAAACTTTTGTCTTGATCAAATTTGTCATGCCATATTGGATAAGTATCATGCCATTTGAGAAAGCTTTTGTCTTGGTCAAATTTGGTGGGAAAATTTTGTCTTGGTCAAATTTGGATAGATGATTGACAAGCGGCAAAATAAGAAGTAATACCTATCTAATTGTCTCTAATTTACCAAAATATCTGGTTCTTCTCCAATTATCTCTTAACACTTCTTGATACATAATCCTTTTAACACAAAACTCCCTATTTTTCACTAAATTTATTGCACACGCCTCACTAGTTGATCACACTTGCATAACGCACTATGAAACTCAACATGCAATAAATTAAATGAGGCAATAGAAATAAAAATCATGACTCAACCATTAAATCAACCAAGAATTTCAGGTAAGGCAAATAAAATAAAAAATATGAAAATAATTTTTGGGGTCTCATATTCTCTCTCCTTTAAAAGAATTTTGTTCTTGAAATTCTTACCTTTATTTGCAAAAGTTTGGGATGTTACTTCAGACTGATCATAGCCTATTTCACACAAAATATTGGGTACAAATATCCCATTTCAATATCAATAATGTATTATCAACTCCCAAAATAGTCAAAGTAACAATCTCTTCAAATGCATTTACAAGTCCGATTACCTCATCATTAAAACTAATCAAAGATTCTTTGGTAAATTGTAAATCTTCTACGTCCGATACCAAATAAAATAGTATGATCATTACTTAAATACATTAATGGCTCTTAAGTATTCTAAATGAACTCAAACATTTCATACATTCGGTTTTCTAATAACTCAACAACTCTTATTGGACATTAGCCCAAATAATCCTCCAATTTCCAAAAATCACTTTTTGTCGCTCAAGGCGAGGGTTCCACTCACTAATTATCTCTAACATTTTCCACTCTTCGATCATTAATCCCGCTACTTCAACCTTTCGACTTAGAGCATCCGCCACTATATTGGCCTTTCCAAGATAGTAATTAATAGTGCACCATAGTCCTCCAAAAACTCCATCCATCAACCTTGTCTGAAAGTCAATTCTTGTTGGGAAAATAGATATGTATGTTGAGTAGGAAACTCAAATTTGGTTGAATCACACTTGGGAGCGGCCGGCCTGAGTTGTGAATTTTTCTAGTTTTGGATTCTTATACTTGAATACTAAATACTTTTTCTGATGGAATACCTATGAATTGGGAAAGATTTAACATGTCACATCAATGTGATTAGAAATTATGATTAAACCTGGAAAGTAGAAACCATTGCCAAGTGGGAACAGTTAGAGAATCCTACGGAGATGGGTAGTTTCTTGGGCCTAGCGGGATATATCATCGATTTATAAAGGATTTTTCTAAAATTGCAGGTTCTCTAACTAATCTGACTAAGAAGTATGGACAATTTATTTGGGAACCTAGGTGTGAGAACAATTTTTGAGAGCTTAAGAAACGATTAACTATGACGCCAGTTTTAGCATTTTCGAATGGAAAGGATAGGTTCATTGTGTATACTGATGCCTCGAGGGAAGGACTAGCATATGTGTTAATGTAAAATGGGAAAACAATTGCATATGCCTCTAGAAAGTTAAAACTCCATGAGCAAAATTATCCGACCTATGACATAGAACTAGCTGCTGTTGTTTTGCTTTGAGAAAATGGAGACATTATTTATATGGGGTGATTTTCAAGGTATACACTGATCTAGGAAGAAAAAGAGTGTTTAGCAGAAGGCCAGATTTATAAAGGTTTGGAGGGAACACGCAAAAACCAAAATGTCCCTTTCAATAGTAAAGGCACATTTATTCAAAAATGCTTAACAGATTATTGTTTTTTTTTTTTCAGAAGGTAGATAAAAACCCAGTGATGAGGCAATGCAAGAAATATGTCTTTCCTGGGAATTGGACAAACGGGCATTGCCTATGTCTATCGAATTGTTGGCTTCCTTTAGCACAATTTCTCATTTCCCTTGCTGGATTTCCTTTCTCAGCTATGGGATTTTTGATTCCATCCTCAACTGAACCATAAACTAGATCTCACCCAAACAAAAACTGGATCTTTAGAATTTCTGAAGAAGGAAAAGTCAATCTTCTGTTTTATGCTTCACCACCTGAAAAGTTGGTTAGGAACCAAAGATCTTTTAGTGTTCTTTCATGGGGAAAGCATCTCTGATTCAGATATACCTCTTGGTTAAAGGATAGGAAACTTGTTGCAAACTTCAGACACACATACAGAGCTTCTGAGATAACATCACCATTTAATCGGTTGAACTAGAAGATTGAACAAGATTGGAGGCAAGAAAGTTGGGAGTCATGAATAAGATACATTAAGCTTTCTGAGATAAGTAGAAACCATCATGCAACTGTAAAGGATTTTGAAGTGTAGAAAAGCCCTTGAAGATAACATCAAGGATTTGTTTTGAATGACAAGAATGTAGTAAGTGGTAGATATTTATCTAACTTAAAATCCATTAGGGAGCAGTGGTTTTGATAACATCACCAAGAAAAGTAGTATATATTCCTAGGCAAACTCACAAGTATCATCCAACTCTTAGTACAAAATGTAACTGAATTGGTAAACAAGTTCATTCATAAACAAATACCAAGACATAACTTAATTGGTAAAGAATTTCATTCATGAACAATTGTTGAATACTTGTTGTTTGCTCAAGACCTGAATATTAGTGATTTTCTAGGAATATCTCCTTGATACCTTCTTTTTTTCATCTGTGGGGGTACTTGCAGTTTCTAATCTCACTTTGTCTTTTTGTAGCTGACAAAGGCATACTATGTATTTTTGGAAGTTTTGTTCAATAGCCACATTGTTTCTTGTTGAATCTTGATATGAATTGTTAGGATCCAAGCGCGGAACAAACAACTATTGATATATCAAATACACAACAATTTAATGACAAACAAGCCACAAGCATGAAAGATAAACGACATGCAATATTTAACATGGTTCAGTTCTACCATTGAGCCTACGTTCATGGAGAGAAAACTCATTCTTTATTATGGTAGGAAAATCCTATACAGGAATACAACTTAAACCCAATCCCAATCCTTGTATACCATCTCTCGCCTCCCAATAATGCTCTCTCACACCATATATAAGGTTACATGTCGCCTTTGTGTACCCCTTGTGTGTTTCTTTATAGTATGCCAATCCACCTCTTTATAGAGAATATTATTTGGCCAAAACCCAAATAATAACAGGAAACCAATGCTAATTCCTAGACTTATACAGAATAAGAAATAATTTCTAAATCCTAAACAAAATAGAAAATTTCTTGGCTACTATTTCAAATAACTAAAACCAATTAGAAAATTGGTTACTTTCACACAAAACCAGAAATCCGTCTAAAAGAAATTAAGCCAATTTTCTAACAAATCTCCACCTTAGCGAAAATTTCTTTTAGCAACCATTTGCCTTCAACTATCAAATAATATGGTACCGAACTACACACCCGAATCAATAAGTTTTGATACCAAATTGATTTAATCGGTAAATGACCATGTGTAGTTACCCCGATTCTAACCTCCAGTTGACTTGTGAGTAGGTGTCTCAATTCACCATCTCCCTTTGCAGGATTTTTTCTCACCACCACTTGCAACCCGGAATCCCTTTCTATGAGCTTTAACTGTAATCATTGAGACAACCAAGTGGTAAAATCACCATATTTCTTACCATCCTCAGAACTGTTTCGCCACGTGTGGTTTCCAAGACTCCACCCAAAATGAAAAACTCGTAACTGTCAGAGTCTTTTGACGCATGAAAATTAGATCTCTTTGTTTCTTTGGGACGTTTGTCACACCACCCAAAGAACATAATCCGAATCTAACAACCATTCGAGATGAAGTATCAATCGATAGAGTTGTGAGAAAGTCTCCACCGATTCATATCCAAAATTAATATTGGACTTCATATTTTCCTTAACTCTTGAATCACCTATCTAGATTCACTGTCAAGTATCTCCATGATTTTCAACTTTTCAACCTTTACCTTCAATGGTTCTTACCAACCTCTTGAAACAAGGATACCACCCATTAAATTGTTCAATTGGTAATAGCTACCAACCCATTTGATCTCAATAGTTAACCGAGATCCAATCTTGAATAACCAAACTCTTTGTGACGACCCCACCTCTCCCTAGGGCGTACCCCAGAGTTTGGCGGACCGCCTGCCCAACTCTCGCCAGGACTCGTTCACTCTTAAGAAATAAAATAAGATATAACCTCAAGAATAAGTGAAATAACAGTTCCCAAACTTGGAACGTGTACTTACATTCATATCTTTCCCAAACATTCATACAATCCCAAATATAACAAAAGTTGTGAATTCCAGATACATTCAACCCTAACTGAGCACTAGCGCGAGTACAATCGCAAAATTTCAAAAATTAGACTATGTTAGCCTGTACCAGTCTCACGCCTCGCTCGTATCCCCTGTAAGGAAAACAAATGGCGTGGAATGAACTAAAAGCCCAGTGAGATTTCAAATAGCAAGTTGACAATTATTGAAAAGTTCACGTATCAAAGTAGCAAAGTAACGAGCATAATCAGTCCATAAAGTGAGCAATAACACTTCAAGTAGCAAATCTCAAAATAAGCTAGTGTAAAATTCTTTTCTAAAAGAAACAATAACACTACGAATAAAAATCAAAGTATAAGGATGCAGAGGACTCTCAAGAGCCAATTTTCCGTTGCTTCACCAGAGCTTGATCAAGTATTAGTTGACACTCCATCAACTTTCGAGGAACGTAACCAGTCCAGTAGTACTTCGCTTCACACCAATCCGTCCACCATTCAACCCCCTTACCGAGCCCGAACACCAACTAAACACTGGTGGTAATACTCGAGTATACCGATTAGTCGAGGAGATAACACTCTACTCGACACACTAGATACGCATGGTTCGTTATCTAATCGACCAAGCCCTTGCCGGCTCGACTCGATTAACTAGCCAGTGGGGTTTGGGTTCCCAAGTAGTCACTATAGTCGATGACCAATCGACTTAGTCAAGAGAAAAGTACGGAGACGGGAATGAGAGGTACCTCCCACTCATATCGAGTGTGGTACATACTGCCGCTTAGCACTTACAAGTCAAGCACAAGTACAAATACAAGTACAGGTCAATGCAAATCAAGTCACTTGTGCAAGCATGAATAAGATATCAAATACTTAGTTGAGTTAGGTCAGGTGCAATAAAGTACACACTTGCCTGACCAAACCAAGCAAATGTTATCCGATCACGTTGGTAAATCAAATATCAAGTTCAATCATGTATTTGGAAGCACTCACCAAAGATTTAGTACTTGTCAAAATCACGTTCAGGTGTAACTCTTTGGTTGGAGTCCAAATCTGTGATAAAATATTATGCAAGAGTTTAAAATCAACTAGGGTTCGCAACACAGGAGTTTCGCTTCAAGAAAATCAAGTACATGAAACTCGTTTAAGTAGTATTCAAGTTACTTATCGAACTCTAGAAAATTCATGCTCGCTCTTTAGGTGTTGCTAAAGAAGCAACTAAAACTTTGGAATTCGCATTTAATTCCAAAAAACGAGGAAAACATATTCCGAGTGGTCACTACTTTAATTTTTCCAAGGGTATGAGTTTCGGCCAAATTCCAGTTTATATACCTCTACAAAAGAGACTCGAATAACCTAGACAATTCGAGTTCAATTCAACCTCAACTCTTTACTCGAACCACAAGTACACACGTCTAGTCCTCAAGTGAAAATTTGGGTGGCATGCCCTTTGTATTTAGCTATTTTTTCAGTCATTTATGGCTTCATTATTTTTCTCAATTCATCCCCACAATCACACACAAGCAATGTTACCATCATAGCCCTTCAGTTAGGCTCCAAAATTATTCAATTACAACACAAGTCTAATAATACAACCGGAAATCAGTTTTGAAGACAAAAGGCTAAACAGCAGATTTCACATCTTATAGTATTTTGGTCACAATTGGAGCTACGTTTATCAGATTGGGATACACTTTATACCGTTTCGAAGCTAACCTAAAGGGTTACAACTTTCATGAAGACAACTCAACCCAGTTCCTAGTTGATCTAGGTCGAATTTGCAGATTACAGAACCAGAATTTTATTGTCAGTCTGGTTATCAGCACTGGATTTAAATGGCAATAACTCAAACTACAAAATTCCGATTGTGGTGTTTTCAGATGCGTTGGAAAGCTGAATCATAGGGCTAAAACTTTAGTGTTTTGGACAAAGGCTGATTTGATATGGATTAAAGTGAAAAATGAAGCCAAAAATGTGAAATCTCAAAACTGCCCGCGGAAAAGAATATTTTGCAGTCAGGGGTATTTCGGTCATTTCACATACTACAGTGCTCCCATTGAGCTGAATTTTATAGGCAGCTATATAACATCATTTCCTACAACTTTCATGTTTTGACCTAAGCCTAATTCGACCTCTAACATGGACGAATGAAGCTGGTCAGAAGCAGGGCAGTTCATTATCAAAGCTGGAAATTTCTCTACTAAAGCTGGAATTTTATAACTAAAGCTGGAAAATCATATACCAAAGCTTAAAAGTTCACATCAAAGTTGAATCATCTCATATCAAAACTATCAAGTTCATCTCATGGCTGGAAAATGCATATCAAGGCTGGAAATTGAACATTAAAGCTGGAAATTACATGCTACCCTAACCAAAACCATAAAATCTTTCACAACCATGCTTCTTTTGGCTTCAATCATAACTTATCTTGAATGAATCTCAAGAGACAAATAAAAGAGATGTTTTCTAGAAACTTACCTCAAACCCCCAGCAAACCAGAGTTTTATTCCTCCAAAAACTCCACCAAGGTCTTCTCTCCAAGCTTAACTTAAGTTTAATCGGTATGGATTAGGGTTAGTGTTTGATTTTTTTCCACAAAGCAAGCAAGGAAATCAAGATGGAGTTTTTCTCTCTTCCTCTCCTCTCTCTCTCGGCCAAGCTTACAATAAAATGAAATGGTTGGGTTCAATGTGTACAAGATGAAGGCTAAGAAAGGCTTGGTCAAAGGGTCTTGGTCAAGACCTTGGATAGATTTTTTTCCTCTTTGTTTTTTTTCCCCCTAGCTCACGGTTCTCTCCCTCTCCTACTCTTAAGTTTGTTTTGTTTGGTTTTAAGACATGAAAGATGAATTGGTGTTAAGACATGATAAGAAAGTTTCTTAGTCAAAAATTGTGGCTAGCTAGTGACACTTGGCACCACTAATTTTTCTCTAGTTTTTTTTTTCCTTTCCTCTTGTTTTAAGTCAAATATTTCGGCTGGTATAAGAGATATTTAGGGCTGATATTTATGAAATAAAAGCAAGGAGATTAAGGTAATAAAATAGTGTTCAAGTGGTGCACCCGATCAGCAACAAACGGTGCACGTCGGTTCATGCCGTTTTTCCTTAACTCGCCTGTACTAGTGTTTTCACTTATGATTCACTCACTTATTATTATCACTTCTAATCACACACTTTCTCTTATCTAAAACTCACTCTTAATCACCAAATTGAGTACACACTCCACACCGATTAATCACACTACCAAAAGACGTAAAAACCCTAGTTTACCTTAACGATGAAAGTAAAGGGAAAACCCTTGGTTCTATGATTAATTGTAACTATTGAGGAAGTGAATGAGTAGTAAAGCTATTGTAAAATAATGGATTCCAAATAAAAGGAAATTTTTAAGAAAATATGGGGGATTTTACAAGTCCTCACAATCACACTACCAAAATGCACAAAAAAAAACACACCAAAACCCTAGTATGCACAAAAAGCCTAACTTATGCCCTTCCTTTAGAAAAATCAGAACTTGAGTTATAAATATAAAAAATTCATACAACTTGGCTTGTTAAAAACTATACTTCAAATACTAATAATCTTTAGAAGACACCTCAAAGAGATTTAGTTTATAAGTTGGTCCAAATTGAACCATAAGCTACTACAACATTCCTATGTTTACTTGTGCAGGGCAGAATTTTCAGTCAACTTTGCAAATTTTCTGGCATTTATAGAGATTGAATCAAACTCTGAATTTCATACCGTAGGAAGCCCTATGAGTCTAGTTTCAAATGCAACAAACGGAACTCAATTTCGAATTTTCTATACGAAGTTATAGCCAATTTCCCAAACCTGCGCAGAGCCTCCTGCGAAAATTTCTAGGTTTTCTAATAACTTAAGGTTATGAAACTTTTCTTAACAAAATTCACTCCCTTGGCTCACATTCAACCAAGAATCTAAGGCAAGTAAGTTTAAATGGGAGCTATAAAGACAAGTAAAATTTCGGGGTCTCACACTCTTGATCCAACCATTTAGTTTGTTGGGATCCAAGTGTTTGTGAGCAATTCAATCTTGCAACCAAACTCTGATACTATTTGTTAGGGAGAAACATTTCGAGAGAGCTCACTAAAGAACCCAATATCTAAGTCAGAAATCCAACTCTGACCCAAAAACTTATGCCATTAGATCTCGGCCTTCACTTGCATATTAACTGCTATTTCTCTATCTTTCAGACCAATGGGGGACATAATCATTTACTCATGAATCTAACAAATCTCCCCCTTCATGAGTAACCCCTCACATTAAACCCAAATTTACAAGCGCTTTTTTGAACCCACTTTAATAATCAACACAAGTCCACCTTAACATCTAAGGTCAATTTTTCTTTCAATCATGGACCCACTCTTCTTCAACATTCAAATTGCATGTTGGATCCCTGCCAACTGCCAACCCTTGGCTCCTTGGTGTAGCACCAACCGGACCCCCTGCCAAACTTATGGCACACCTGGTCCAACACCAATCAAACTCCTTGGCACTTTGGTCCACCACCAAAAATATAATTTTCACAATCTAACTCCGAGAAGGATCCACTTACCCACGAGTAGTCTAGTCTTGAAACCTGAAATTCTAATACAAATTTGATAGGGATCCAAGCACGGAACAAACAACTATTGAAATATCAAGTACACAACAATTTAATGACAAACAAGCCACAAGTATGGAAGATAAATGACACACCATATTTAATGTAGTTTAGTTCCACCATTGAGCCTACGTCCACGGAGAGAAAACCTGTTCTTTATCATGAGAAAAAATCCTATACAAGAATACAATTTAAACCCATTCCCAACTCTTGTATACCATCTCTCATTTCCCAAGAATCTTCTCTTACCCCATGTATAAGGCTACATGTCGCCCTTGTGTGCTCCTTGTGTGTCTCTTTATAGTTTGTCAACCTACATATTTATAGGGAATATTATTTCATCAAAACTCAAGCAATAATAGGAAACCAATACTAATTCCTAGACTTACACAGAATAGGAAATAATTTCTAAATTCTAAACAAAATAGGAAATTTCTTGACTACTACTTCAAATAACTAAAACCAATTAAAAAACTAGTTACTTCTACACAAAACAAGAAATTTGCCTAAATGAAATTAAACCAATTTTCTAACACAAACACTTTCCTGCATATAGTTGGTTCGCTTGAATCTGGTCTGAAAGGTCTAGATGGTGGTATATCCTCACAGGTATTTTTCTATAAACCCATCATGGAGCAATACATGACTTACACAGTGAATTTTTTTTCCATCTGTTGATTTCCTGCAAAGAATTTTTGTGAGGCTTCACAATGGGTGTATCTGCATTCATTTAGAGCATCATACTTACGTAGTCAGTAAAACAGGTGTTGTATACAAGCCCATAGTACAGTCAAAGTGTCAAAAAACTAGTATTCACAGAATTCATTTGCTAAGTGTTTGGTTTGACTGCTGATTTTGAAAGCAGTGATATTAAACAAAGGCAACTGGTCGTTAATACAACTAGTGTTACCCATTTTTAATGGTGAAATGCTGATGCATGTTTAAATGGATCCTTTACGTCGATGAATTTTGTGGCACACTGGTAGCTATGGTATGTCTGATAATTAGGTGATTGCTTTTATTTCTTATCAAACCTGTTCAGTTCTTGAATGCCAGTGTGCATCAGCAATTGACAATCTAGCTTCTTACTATTTCAACAACATACCATGGGTGAAGCACCCACTTCATCAGCTGCAGTTAGTCTGGCAAGGTGTAGACACCAAAATTTTATTGTAATTTCTTTTACTATTTATTTTTACTTATTATTTTGTCGTGTCAGTTTTACTCACTTTTTAGTTTTTTAGTTTTTATTTTTAGTTTTTATTTTTAGTTTTTATTTTATTTTTGGAGTTTTAGCATAGAATTTCTCGAAAAACAAAAAGAAGAGAAAAGCATTCAAAAATATGCTTTAGTTGTTTTTTATTCAAATTCAACGCTTTCTTGAAAAGAAAAAAAAAAGAAAAATGATGAAAAATGAAAAATGATGAGAAGAAAAAAAAATGAATGAAAAATTGCAATTTTTGCTATTTATTATTTCTAGTTCATTTTTTATCTTAATTTTCATTTCTCCATTAGTTATTTTTTATTAATTAGTTATCTATATTTTTGTTAAGTTATTATTAAAAAAAAAAGAAAAAAAAAGAAAAAAAAGAGTCCGCGGCATGCAAGCTGCGTATTTTGGCAGCTTGCAAAGAAGAGTGGTACATGGCCATCGGATGGCCTGGGTTGAAGAGGAATCTCCTCTTCCATCCTCACCCTTGAGGTGAGGGTTGGCCTGGTATAAATACAAGAAAGAACAACAGCCGCAAGCAGGAGAAGGGATGGGGAGATAGAAAAACAGCAAGGGGAAAAGAAAAGAGGGGAACGGCTAAGAAAAGAAAAACCAGAGAAGACTTGACGGCTGGTGGAGAGAGATGAGCGACTAGGGTCTTAGAAGAAAAGAACGCAGCTTTTGTGGTGGCTGGAAAGGAGATGAAGTGAGAGATTGAGGGGCTAGTTGACGGCAGAAAAAGAAAACAGAAGGAAAGAGGGTGACGGCTGCAAGGGAAAGAAGAAAAAGGAACGGGGAGCAGAATGACGGGGAGCAGAATGACGGCTGGAAATCTAGTTAGCGGCTGAGAACCAGAGAGTGAGAGAGCAGACGGCTAGAAACCAGGAAAGCGGGGGAAAGCAAAAGAGGGAGGAAGGATCTGGAAAAGAGAGAGAGCGGGAGGCGGAGAGGAAAAGAAAACGGCAACGAAGGAGCAAGCAGTGAAAAGGCAAAGGAGGAAGGTTTCGAAGGGGGTATTCGGCTGAAACCAAAGGGAGAAAGCAAGGAGAAGCGGCTGCCGGACAGAAGGAAAATGGCAAAACCAGGAAAAGACGATTCGACTGAGCAAAGATTTCATCTTCTGAATCAAGCTTTGATCAAAAGCTAAAGGTGATGTTTTTTCTACTCTGGAGCCATTTAGAAACTGTTGATTATGATAGAATGTAGAAAGTATTTGTCTTTACGCTTGTGTCATTTCCCTTCGTGAACCCTGTCTGCGAAATCTGGTTGGGATGGATGAATCCATGAGTATTGGCTGGATTTTAGGGACAGCTGTTAGAGTTTTCTCTGTAGGATTGTATGATGAGTTTCATGAAGCTGTCCGTCTAATGTTTATGAACGATCTTTATGCGTTTGAATGGACAAACCCAGAAAGTGACACAATACTTCAGGGAATTCCGTTTGATGTTTCCTCCTGGCCCGTTTGCATAAGTTGGGTGAATCTCGTTTGCTTGACCATTTTTTTGATCCCAGAATCTGTTTCCCTCACCTTTAAAAGTAGAAAGCTTGACCAATATTCAGTTATGTAGAATGATATTTACATGGTTTTTATGTTGTGATGTTCATGGGTCTCATGGAAGAAAGAGAACCAGTTTCTGATGCTATCGAAGGAGGGCTTAGATGATTTGGTTGTGTCAATGCTTTGTACCAGTTTGATGCTTGATGTCTCAATGGGTCGACTGAAAAGTGTAGTTTTGAATGAACACATCTAGGATTCATTAGAAAACCGACTTCGTTTCTTTGTTGTCGCATGCTCACCCATTTGGTTTTCCATTTGACCTGCAATGACTGGCTTCTTGCGGTAGGGTTGTATTAGTGCTGAAGTTTATTGGACTTTGGGGTAAGTAAGTTTGCTGGTTTGGGTCTGAAACTACCAGAAAATGTTCGAACAAGTTGTAAATTGATAGCAGAAAAATTGCAGCAAAACTTCTGTTTCCAGATTTGCATGCTTTTTCCTTTTTTTTGGCACATTAAGAATCCTGTCCAGATTATGTTAACTGAATGGTCTGAGACTTTTGTTAGTTTTTGGGTTCACAAATTCGTGAGCATTGCTTGACCATGCAGAATCAGCAAAGTCTCACAATTTTTCCACTTTCAGGCATGCGCTTTTGCTGTCCAAGTCTTTGTTGTGCCGCAGACTTGCTGCCGAATCATTTTGCATAAAATTCTCCAGTATTCGTATAATTTCCTTCAATGTTTGGTTTGTTGGATGAGGAGTTTACTTGCTTTGCTGGTTAAGTTCAATGTTGGACAGATGAAATGGCTATACTCAAAGCTGTCTAGAATCCATTTGTAAACGGAAATGCAGCAGACCTCTCTTTCAGTTGCAGCAGCTTTTGAACATCAAATGTTTGCATGTTTTTCTAGAATTTTGCATAATATCTTGCTAAGTTTTTTAGCCTATTAGATGCGGAAGTTCTTGATTTGGTTGCTTAGTTTTTCATTTTGATGTCTGGTGGATAAAGTTTAGATCAAAGTTGTGCATTTGGATGGGAATCTGCGTTTGGAAATGAAATTTCCAGCAAGTTTTATTTTCTGCCGCAACATGTGCTTCCCATTTGATCATTCGTTTGATTTTAACGGTTTGTGTTCCTGATTGGTTTGTGTTGAGTAAGGTGTTTAGTCGCCCAAAGATATTGAGTGATGGTCTTTGCTGGCTTTTTGTTTGAAGTCTTCTATGAAACTTGCATTTGAAAGCTTAAAGTGGCGGAAAATTCTGGATGAATGCTGCAGCAGAAAATTTGCTTTGCAGGATCTTTCTTTTGTGTTTGGTTGATTCCTTTTGTTTGCATTGTAAAGTGAGTAGATCAGGTGATGATTTGTTGTTGTGTGAACTGCATTCGATTTGGTCCAAAAGCTTAAGAAAGTACAAAAATGGGAAAAGAAGAAAGCCGTGCAGTTCTTGTTGCAGAAATGAAAGCAGAGTTTCTCTACGTAATTTGCATGCAACCTGCATGAATAATTTCCAGAAAAATTGCATTCCAACCCCCCAAGTTCCCCTTCATTTCACTATGACCCAACCATTTGAATAATTTCATCAATTTGATCCTTCGCAGTTTTGATTTTTGCAACTTCATTGTTTGTTTGCTTTAATTAATTGCTATATTTTGTTTAATTGCATTTTAAATCGTGACTTTAGGGGCTTTTTGATCAAATGAGCTTTGTGGTGCACATTTCTTTTAATTTTTCTTGATTAAAGTGGTACCTTGACCTTTTTATTGTTTTGAAGCCATTTTTCCTTCATTTGATCATCATTGCAAGGGAGGTATAATTTCTTTTCCCTTTTTGGCTCTCCTACGTGATCCAACGTGCTAAGTGAAAATTGCATGTCTACTTCGCTTTCCTTGCCTTTCCTTAATTCCTTGCATTTATTTCATTTACTTTTACTTTTATTTAAGTTATTCTTCGTGGGGTATGTGTACACCTCTTGGCTTGTAATAGATAGGGCTTGGAGAGCATTTTTGTCCATTTTCCCCTTCCCCTTTTGTTTTAGTTAGCAAATGTAATAGGTTCATTAGATTGATTGCTTGCTTTTGTTGCTACGTGTTAATTTGCTTTATTAGGCTCTTGCATTTAGTCGAGCATGCTAAGTGTTATGTGCTACGTGTTTATAGGTGATTGGCATGTCTACTTGCTTTCTATAGGCATAGATGAATGTAATAAATGCATGTTATCACACTAGTCCAATGCTAGATGTGATTCCTTTCCCGTCACCACACTAGTCCAATGCTAGTTGTGGTTCTTTGTTCCGATTTCCGCTAGTCCAACGCTAGTAGGAATTCATAGATATGGGCTAGTCCAACGCTAGACCCTTAGGGATTTCCCTCGCTAGTTCATACTTGCATGTTTCACTACATTTCATGCATTTTTTCTTAGTTTTTTAGCATTTGGCATGCTCCTCCAATCCTTTCCCCTTCATTTTAGGTTTTTGCATCCTCATGTTAGTTATAGGGTACATTTGCTTGAGAGCCCCCTTTCGATAAGGGAAACGAGCGAGTGTGGCTACAAAATAGCCTTAGCACGCTAGTTTTTCCTTCTAATCAAAGGGAAAATCAAAGTTGTGAAATTAGGAGTCACTCCCGTACCCGACTTGATGCACTCCTCTAGGTTCATGCATCTTCATCTTATCATATCACTTTTTTTTTCATTTTTATCTACATTTTTCACTACTTATGTTTTTCTCACTCCACATGCCATGTTCACACACTTTTTCCTATCACTTATTTATTTTCTACCTCACAAATTGCACTCGATTGCACTTATACGCATTTACTACTATCTATCATATTTTCATTCATTTGCACACAAACACCTTTAGTTTCTCAACTTGCACACATGCACTTGTTTTACATTTGCACACATGCACGTTTTTCTCACATTTTCACACTTGCACTCACATTTGAGTCTTCATTTGCATCGTTTGCGACCTCTACGAGGACTTTTCTTATTGGCCGCCGCAACTCATGTGGTTGGGATCAAAACGCCTCGTAAGAGACATTTTAGATTTAGGATTGCATTTCTTTTTTCATATCCATTAGTCATATCCAACATGCAATGTATATTTTGGGTAGAAGAAATTAGGAAAAGAAGGGCTAAGTCACGCAACTAGCTCTTGCTAGGGTAAGGGAGTGCCTTAGGTTTTGCCTTTGCCTTCTCCCTTATCAAATGTGACCCCCGATCCCTTTCTTTGGTTACGTAGACCTAAAAGTTCTTGAAAAGGGTTTTGTTTACTTTGCTTCCAAAAAATCACTTTTTTGGGTGACTTGGTACACCCTAACTCTATACCAAGTGGCGACTCCATTTTCCATGCAAAAAACCCTTTTTGAACTTTGTTTGGCCAAATCGTCGCATTTTCAAGTCCCACGGCCTTTTATTTTTATTTTCACACACATTCACATACATATTCCACACACCACTTTCACACAACATCAAAAAGTGGGGCGCGACACAAGGCATGTTTCAGAATGTCCCACTATGTTCCCAGAGGTAGGCTGAGTATATTATTCTTGTGTACCAAAGTGAGCTTTATAAAGTAATGTCCTCATCCTCAAATTACAGAGGCTGATAATTCTACCATTCTGCATTGACTGTCTGTGGCAGTATGATTGCTTCATCTTAGTTTGCAGATCTGAAAGGCATTTAAAAAAAATAAACTGACAAACGCCTGCATTTTCTATCATGAGCACGCACTTGTAGTGCAAAGTATTAGCAAATATCTTCATTTAGCAATGAGCGCACAGAGAGTTTTGAGATATCTGGATTATTGATATTGCCAATAAAAAAGTTGACCCAGAATCAATGGCCAATAAAAGAAAGTCTTCTACTTTGTTTAAATTAACATTGAAAGAGAGGGATTATTTGTATATATGTAGTTGCTTTACCTTTCTTCCAAGCTTTCTGCTGTCTTGTACTGATATTAGCTTTTGTTCAGATACTCAAGACCCTCTTTGAGATAGTTTTGTTTGAGGATCTTGGCAATCAGTGGAGACTTAGCAGACCAATGATAACCTTGATACTTGTAAATGAGCAGGTGATGTTCACAGCTATTCTTTAGCTCTTTTTTGTAAACCACTTCTTGCTGCTGCTTACAATGCGACACAACATATTGGGCCTAAGAATTTCCTTTTGTCTTATTCTAATGGCATTTTTTTAGGCCATTTGTTGTAAAAATTTCATTGTATCAATTAACTGTTTGTTTTCTCTTGACACGGATTGCAACAATTTTTTTTGCAGATACTAACAGATCTGAAAGCTCATATTTTGTCTTCACAGGAAAGTCTTAGTCTAGCTTTGACTATTTTTAATGATTTTTTCTTTTTGTTGTCAATCATAATGCAATACGTTGGTTTAGCATGGTTTTAGATGTTAGTTTCTGGCTGCTATAATGCGGTAGAACATATATTCTGAGTTGAAGTCCTTAATTGCAGCTTAAATATTCTAGAAAAAGCTAGAACTCTTTACCAAATTGTAAATTGATTAAAACTTCTTCACGGTCGGTCAAGTGAATTGGAGCATTTGCCTCTTTTTTTCCAGCAGTTTCCTTGGTGGCTGTTTTAGCACCTGTATTCAAGTTTAATTTTGGGATTTGAATATTTCAACCAAGCTAATTATGGGGGTTGATGGTCCTGTTGTTATCATTGTTATGTTGAACTTGGAAAATCAGCTTTTGAGATTGTGGGTTTAGAATATTTGACTAAAAAGGATATTTCAGTTCTGTGTAATGACTAGCTCAGCCATTAGAAAAGATTGAAATGCAGTCCATGCAATCCATACAGTCCATTGAGTTAGTTAGAGGGAATATTCTTGTAGTTAGTTTGTTAGTCTGTTATTGCCTAGTCAGCATGCAGCCAAGACATCATTTGCATGCAGCTAGATATTATCTGAGCTGTATATAAGCATGAGGATCCGGAGGAGAAAGGCACTTTTGGCATTTGAATAAAATCTCAGTCTCTTCTTGCTCAAGTCTTCTTTCTTCTTCTCTTTTCTTTCTGGCTCCATTACAGTGGTATCAGAGCTTCCGATCCTTGGATTCGGGAGCTTGATTCACAGCCATGGCAGAAGGTACACGCCTTAAAACAATCGAGGAGCAGGTCCGAAAGCAGGAAGCTAAGTTGCAGACATTCATGGAGTCTACCAGTGAGGCTCTGAAATCCATGGAGGAGAAGATGCTGGCTAACTCCACAGAGTTTAAGGCTCTAGTAGCCGGCATTTCGGCGCAGATTGGAGGGATTAACAGGAATCCATAACAAGAAAGAGGACTCCTAGCCACCCCTACAAGTTCCTTGCAAGGCAACCCCAGGCCAGGACAGGTACATCAGGAAAGAGGAGAACGAAATGCCTTCATCCCAGGGGTGCCCAAGCTAGAGTTCCCCAGATTCACAGGAGAGCAGGAAAGGGATTGGATTCAGAAAAGCGAGACTTTCTTCCATCTGTATGGCATATTGGATTCGCAGAAGATGCTGATTGCAGGAATGCACTTGGAAGGGAGGGCAAATGTCTGGTTCCAAAGTTTCAAACAGGATAAGAGGACATTTGGATGGGAAGAGTTCAAGGAAGGAGTGAGTCACAGATTTGGAGACCTAGGGGATAAGGATGGAGTCGAGGAATTCAACAAACTGCAGCAATCCTCCACAGTAATGGCTTATCAGGAGAAGTTTGAGGAATTGAGAGCCATAGTACTGCTCATGAATCCAGGGTTGAGTGAGAGTTATTTTGTTTCCAGCTATCTGAGTGGATTACAGGAGGAACTCAAGGCACTGGTCAAAATGCACAAACCTCAGACCCTACAAGAAGCCTTCGAGGTCGCAAGATGGCAGGAAAAGGCACTGGAGGTAATTTTCAAAAAGAGCAAGGCATCTAACAGGCTCTTTCCTTCTTCACAGATGAGTTCCAGTGGAGGAATGTCTACACACAGACCACCTGTGGCCAAGGCAGCAACAGTCAGCGAGGGAGATTCCACGAAGCAAGGTACTGTTTCTCAACCGAACAAGAGAATCACCCCCACCGAGTTCCAATACAGGAAGGACAACCATTTGTGCTTTAAATGTGGAGCAAAGTTTGGACCAGGTCATATGTGTAAGGACAAGGGGTTACACATGATTATTGCTACTGATTTAGAGGACAGGATAGATGAGGAGGAGGTGATAGAATACATGGGTAGTGGGAACAAACAGGAGGTCGAACTATCCTTACATTCACTCACAGGGAATCTGCTCTCTATCACCATTAGGTTGTTGGGGAAGGTTAGAGACTCTGAAATTTCTATTCTATTGGATGGAGGCAGTTCTAATTGTTTCCTTAAGAAGACAGTTGCACAAAGGTGGCAGGAGCTTATCCGGCAACACAAACCTTTCAAAGTCAAAATTGCTGATGGTCAGGAACTTTGTTGCAGTCAGTGGATACCCAATCTCCAATGGAGCATGCAGGGACAAAAATTTTGCCACAGTGTGTACCTGTTAGATTTGGAGCCCTATGATCTCTGATCATAGGAGTGGACTGGATGAAAGCCTACAGCCCACTAACATTTGATTTTAAGCAACTGTAGGTCTCTTTCAGTAAGGATGGTGACATGGTGACACTGCGAGGGGATGAAGGTACTGCAAACACCAGGATAACTCAGGGAGAGGTGGCCAAAAGATACATGAGGAAGAAACTCAAGCAAGCTGTGCAGGCCTGCACGATCAGTACAGCTCAGTCACAGGTAAACACCACTCCAAATATTCTAGAACCTCTGTTGATTGAGTTCCAGGATGTGTTTAGTGAGCCTAAACAATTACCCCCTAGAAGATCATTTGACCATCAAATCCCTTTGAAAGCTGATGCAAAACCATTCAAATTAGCTCCTTATAGATATCCCCACGTCCAGAAAACTGGGATAGAAAAACAAGTCAAGGAGATGCTGCACAGCGGCATCATCCAACCTAGTCACAGTCCCTTTGCTTCACCTGTCCTATTGGTCAAAAAGAAAGATGGTAGCTGGAGATTTTGTATAGAATATAGGCAACTTAACTCCCTAACCATTAAAGATAAATTTCCAATTCCCATTATAGATGATATTTTAGATGAACTTCATGGAGCTAAAGTCTTCTCCAAGATTGATCTAAGATCTGGTTACCACCAGATTTGCATGAACCCCTCGGACATTCCTAAGACAGCTTTCAAAACTCACTGTGGGCTCTACGAATTTCTAGTCATGCCATTTGGGCATACCAATGCTCCAGCTACATTCCAGGGCCTCATGAACTCAGTGTTTGAACCTTTCCTCAGAAAATTTGTCTTGGTCTTCTTTGACGATATTCTTGTATATAGTCCAGACATGGACTCTCATATTCGCCACCTTAGACAGGTCTTAGAGACCTTGAGATCTCATACCCTTTTTGCTAAGCTCACTAAGTGCCCTTTTGGACAAAATCAAATAGAATATTTGGGGCATGTGGTTATTGGTGAAGGGGTGAGTGCTGATCCTTCCAAGGTAGAGTGCATGGTGAACTGGCCAGAACCTACTGATATCAAGGCCTTAAGGGGGTTCTTGGGCTTGACGGGATATTACAGGAGGTTTGTCAAGAACTATGGATCCATAGTCAAGCCCCTCACTGATCTTTTAAAGAAGGATGGTTTTGTCTGGAACAAGGAAGCCAGTGCTGCGTTTCTTGAACTCAAACAGGCTATGAGTAACACACCAGTTCTGGCATTGCCAGACTTCTCAAAGCCTTTTGTGTTAGAGACAGATGCCAGCAATCAAGCTATTGGAGCTGTCATTATGCAGCAAGGACAGCCCATTGCTTATATGAGTCAGGCATTAGGTGCAAGAAATCAGGCTTTATCTATCTATGAAAAGGAGTTACTAGCCTTAATTGCTGCTGTTAACAGGTGGAGGCATTACTTACTGGGGTCTCACTTCATCATTAGGACTGATCATCATAGCCTAAAATACTTGCTGGAGCAAAAGATCTGGACTCCATTGCAGCAGAAATGGTTAACTAAACTGATGGGGTATGATTATGAGATTCAGTTTAAGAGGGGGAAGGAGAATGTAGTGGCAGATGCACTCTCCAGGAGGGGGAAGGACTCTCTTGAGCTCAGTGCCATATCCATGGTGAAGCCTGCATGGATCACTGACTTAGCTGGAAGTTATGAGCAAGATCCTAAAGCCAAGGAGTTGCTCACTGCATTAGCCATCAATGGCACAGAAATGCCTGAATATTCCTACAATGGAGGGGTCATCAGGTACAAGTGAAGGGTATATGTAGGGGCCTCTACTTAACTCAGGCAACAACTCATTGCCTGCATGCACATGTCAGCAGTTGGAGGACACTCAGGAAATCTGGGTACCTACAAGAGAGCTAAGGCATATTTCTTCTGGCCTGGCATGAAAAGAGAGGTAGAGGACTTTGTACAGAGCTGTGACATATGTAAGAGGAATAAGGGAGAGAATTGTAAGCCTCCTGGGCTGTTACAGCCCCTACCCGTACCAGAACAAGCTTGGCAGCACATATCTATGGACTTCATTAAAGGGCTCCCTAAATCTGAGGGGTGTGATACACTGTTTGTAGTGGTTGACAGGTTTATAAAATTTGCACATTTCATCCCTTTAACAAGCCACTATACTGCTAAGAGTGTAGCACAAGTGTTCTTTGATCAGATATTCAGATTGCATGGCTTACCCTCCAGCATTGTGTCAGATAGAGACAGGACATTTACTAGCATATTTTGGCAGGAGCTATTCTCACGGCTAGGGACTCAGTTAAATTTCTCTACTGCCTATCACCCCCAATCTGATGGTCAGACAGAGAGAGTGAACAGGTGTGTAGAGACATACTTAAGGTGCATGTGCTCTGAACAACCTCGCAAATGGAAAAGGCTACTGGTAGCAGTAGAGTGGTGGTACAACACCAACTTCCACACTGCACTGAAGATGTCTCCATTTCAAGCTCTGTATGGCTACACTCCTACACAACTCAACATCACCCCAGGAGCATCGATGGTAGCAGCAGTGGATGATTGGATGGCAGAAAGAGTAAACTAGAATTTGATGCTCAGGGATAATTTGTTGAAGGCACAGAATAGGATGAAACAGAATGCTGATAGACTCAGGTCTGATAGAAGATTTGAGGTGGGAGACTTAGTCTATCTCAAGTTACAACCATATAGACAGACTAATGTGGCCCTGAGGAGGAACCTGAAGCTATCTGCTAAGTACTATGGACCTTTCAAGGTGCTGCAGAAAATAGGACCAGTGGCCTACAAACTAGAGCTGCCAACGGGTTCAGCAATCCATCCTGTGTTCCATGTCTCTCAGCTGAAGCCCTCTACTAAGGGGGAACCAGTCCAGTATTCTCTATCCACACTGGATGAACAAGGAGAGGTGCGAGTAGCACCCCAAGCTGTGCTGGAGAGGAGGACTAAGAGGAGGGGAGGTCGGGCTACAGAGCAGGTGTTAATCTTGTGGGAAAATCTGAACCAGGATGACGCTACTTGGGAAGATGCAGCGGTCATCAGGTCTCAGTTTCCAGATTTTCCCCTTCAATCCTAGAGACTAGGATTTGGTTAAGGGGGGAGTAATGTAATGACTAGCTCAGCCATTAGAAAAGATTGAATTGCAGTCCATGCAATCCATACAGTCTGTAACAGCCCCACTTTCCCCTAAGGCGAACCAAAGGGATGAGCGGACTGCCTGCCCAGCTCTCGCCAGGACTCACGATGCAGACTCGAACTATCTATAGCGATCCGGAACTTACGAACGAGCGTAAACGAGTCAAAATGGTAAAATATCCCAAAATAAAAGAATGAAATCCGGAGTCGGCCATGAATAGTGACCGACCCGACAGAACCCAACCGGAATAGCCAACAAACATTCACATCTGAACTTTAGCGTTTACAAATCAAAATGACATACAAAAGTTTTCAAATTTGCCAAATCAAAAGAGAAAACGCCCCAAAAGTACACTTAGGGTTTTAATACATGAGCTATACAAAAGATATGTTCAACTAGCTCAATTTGGCAGCCATTTGTCAAATCCAGACCAAAAGGGTTTATTTTCCTGTAAGGAAAACAAAAGGAACAGAAAGGGGTGAGCTTGCGCTCAATGAGGTACCAAACAGATAGAATTAAAATCATGGTATTTCACATTTATCAAATCAGGTACACATGTCAGAGGTAAAGCAAAAGAACCAATGATTCAAATCAGAAGGATACGGGTGGCTCTCAGGAGCCAAATTTCCAGCGCAGTACTTGATCCAAACCGGTTGACTCTCCGTCAACGTATATAGAACCAATGCGTCCGTAGACCCCTCTTTACTCCGAATTCCGTCCACCAAACACCCCTTTACCGGGCCCGCTCACCGTAACCGAACAGAAATGGTAATACTCGAGTATACCCGGAATCAAGGGTCTCAATACCCAAAATCCCCGAACAGACTACCGTGGTTCGTTATCTAATCGTCCAGGCCCTTGCCGGCCCGACTCGAATAACTTAGCCACAGGATTGAGCTCATAGGTCATAGAAATCCGAACAGATGCAGACACAGATAACGGATTCAAATTTTGCATAGTAAATTGGCATATGAACAGACTAGAGAACGAGTGTGATAAAGTACACCCTCGTCTCGAACAAATAAACAGATTGCAGAGCAGAAATCAAGTTAAACAGCAATGGAGGGGAGTGGTACACTCACCGGCTCAACTTCAAAAGTTTTCACTTCAGATTGGCCTTAATCGCCAAGAAACCCTAAAATAATCAAAGTAAACCAATTGAAGGTTTCACATCCATAATCGAGTAACCACAATGCACATGAGGCTCGACTACTAGTCGTATGCCTCGCCAAATAATTACTAATGCAAGGGTGGAAAACATGATTTTCTTGGAAACAAAAAGGTAACATTGAAGACTTAGGCGCAAACAACCCAAAAGCCTTTCATTTCCACCAAAAGGCAAATCCAACTTAAAGGAACCAAACGGCCTAGAAAATCGGGCAGCACCTCCCCTAAACTTCTTACTTTTCCAGCCATTAAGGCTTCATTATTTTTCTTCAATCACAACCCAACAACACACACATAAGCATTTCATGTCAAGAGCCGTTCCATAGGCTCACAATATCATAAAACAAGAAACCATACCGAGCCATAAACAACACCAATTCACAACCCCAATAGGGTTTTATAAACATATACAAGCATGAAAGCAAACCAGAAATTAAGAAAGGGCTTTAACCTAAGCCTTGATAAGAAAACCGGATTTGACCTCATAATGCGGTAATGGCACAACTCTCACTACAAATGTCGGATGGGGGTGTAAGACCCACCATTTCGAATCCAAGAAACAGAGCTACAACAATGTAGAAGGCCTCTCAGTCCAAATCCTAGCACAACTAGGTCAAAAGTGCCAAATACCAAACCAGAATTACCAAAACAGGTTTGCAAAACACACAAAACTGTAATACGTCAATCTCAGCCTACACAGGTCCAAATGCCGAAATTCCAAAGGCATAAGTTAGCTAAAACATCCAGCTACATTTACTCAGAAGACACCAACTTCAAAATCCAAACCAATTCCAATCAAAACAGGCAATTACTATCGCAGTTCGGACATTCTGTGCACCAAAAACAGCAACAGTAAAAACGGCATAACTCTCTCTATACTACTCAAAATGCCCTGAAATTTTGCAGACACACTAAACTCATCAATACCTACAACTTTCATGTTTTGAGCAAAGTCCAATTCGGCCTCTAGCTATGACCTAAAATTTCGGACAGAATAGGGGTTCATGAACCCTAACTTTTCACAATTCCATTCAAATCCAAAATTGATTGCATTTATCAACAATTCACACCCACTAGAGTCAAAGCCCCTTATTACAAACCATCAAAAACAACCACACCATCAAGATCATATGAAACCAGAAAATTCATCATAAAATGGAAAACTTCACCAAATCAAGCCAAACCAAGAAATAAATCATATATTCCAACACTCAAGCCACTTCTAAGCATACTATAACCATCATTAGGTGTAGTAGAGTGTTCTAGCATCACTTACCAAGTAACAAGAGAGATAGAGAGGTTGGCCACCTTAGAGCTTCAAAACAACTTCACTAATACACTTACAAGCACTAGAAGAAAGGTTTTTATGGAGTAGAATCTAGTGTAGGCTTTTGTTCTTGCAAGATTGAGTGAAATGGAAGCTTGAGAGTTGAAGAAATTTCCTTTCTTCTTGAGCTTAGAGAGCCGGCCACCAAGGAGAGAAAAATGGTGAATTTTGTGAATTTTTGAGATATTTATTTAATTGGGTCAAAAGTCAAAAAAATGTCAAAAGGTGAATAGTATTTCTTATGTCAAATCCAATGGCTAGGTGACACTTGTCACCACCATAAATGCATTCTTATCTTTCTTTTCTCTCTCACATCAATCACTTCACACACACTACTTATCTCTTCACACCCGATAAATTTTACACAGTATCCGAAACTTAACCTTATTGGCCGAATTTTTCCGAACTTATCGCACTAGTGGGTCCCACATCCAATAGATATTCTTAATTTTCTAAAATTTCACCAATACTAGAAAAATCATCTTAAAACTATAACTGCTCATAAAATCCACTAAGAAAATATTTCTAAGCCAGAAAATGCAGAAAACATGCAATTAAGGGGAAAAACCCTAGGAAAAAAAATTAGGGCAATACGGGTTCTCACACTCTCTCCCCCTTAAAGAAATTTCGCCCTCGAAATTTTCTCACCAACACCGTTTATATCTTAATCAAGAGTGATCAGGCTTAACAATACTCGAATAGACCACGCGAAGTTCCATGGAATCACATTTCTAGTTCGCCCAAGTCCTTTTTAACCTAGGCTCTCATCTCTTCCGTATCCGGGCACAAGAATCCCATCTAAGATAATTCACAACTCGAGCCGGCCGGTCCCAAGAGTAAACCATCCTTAGTAAAGATTCCTACCCGACATACATACCTAATTTCCTCGAGTCCCATGATAATGATTCGCACACTTATCACATGCCCGGTTCATAACTTACGCTCAAACGAGCACTTAGACATATTCATGAAATTAGGACCACAACACCACTTGGCCCAGTCTCACTCCGCGCAGAGACCACGCGAAGTGGCTCTGATACCACTTGTAACAGCCCCACTTTCCCCTAAGGCGAACCAAAGGGATGAGCGGACTGCCTGCCCAGCTCTCGCCAGGACTCACGATGCAGACTCGAACTATCTATAGCGATCCGGAACTTACGAACGAGCGTAAACGAGTCAAAATGGTAAAATATCCCAAAATAAAAGAATGAAATCCGGAGTCGGCCATGAATAGTGACCGACCCGACAGAACCCAACCGGAATAGCCAACAAACATTCACATCTGAACTTTAGCGTTTACAAATCAAAATGACATACAAAAGTTTTCAAATTTGCCAAATCAAAAGAGAAAACGCCCCAAAAGTACACTTAGGGTTTTAATACATGAGCTATACAAAAGATATGTTCAACTAGCTCAATTTGGCAGCCATTTGTCAAATCCAGACCAAAAGGGTTTATTTTCCTGTAAGGAAAACAAAAGGAACAGAAAGGGGTGAGCTTGCGCTCAATGAGGTACCAAACAGATAGAATTAAAATCATGGTATTTCACATTTATCAAATCAGGTACACATGTCAGAGGTAAAGCAAAAGAACCAATGATTCAAATCAGAAGGATACGGGTGGCTCTCAGGAGCCAAATTTCCAGCGCAGTACTTGATCCAAACCGGTTGACTCTCCGTCAACGTATATAGAACCAATGCGTCCGTAGACCCCTCTTTACTCCGAATTCCGTCCACCAAACACCCCTTTACCGGGCCCGCTCACCGTAACCGAACAGAAATGGTAATACTCGAGTATACCCGGAATCAAGGGTCTCAATACCCAAAATCCCCGAACAGACTACCGTGGTTCGTTATCTAATCGTCCAGGCCCTTGCCGGCCCGACTCGAATAACTTAGCCACAGGATTGAGCTCATAGGTCATAGAAATCCGAACAGATGCAGACACAGATAACGGATTCAAATTTTGCATAGTAAATTGGCATATGAACAGACTAGAGAACGAGTGTGATAAAGTACACCCTCGTCTCGAACAAATAAACAGATTGCAGAGCAGAAATCAAGTTAAACAGCAATGGAGGGGAGTGGTACACTCACCGGCTCAACTTCAAAAGTTTTCACTTCAGATTGGCCTTAATCGCCAAGAAACCCTAAAATAATCAAAGTAAACCAATTGAAGGTTTCACATCCATAATCGAGTAACCACAATGCACATGAGGCTCGACTACTAGTCGTATGCCTCGCCAAATAATTACTAATGCAAGGGTGGAAAACATGATTTTCTTGGAAACAAAAAGGTAACATTGAAGACTTAGGCGCAAACAACCCAAAAGCCTTTCATTTCCACCAAAAGGCAAATCCAACTTAAAGGAACCAAACGGCCTAGAAAATCGGGCAGCACCTCCCCTAAACTTCTTACTTTTCCAGCCATTAAGGCTTCATTATTTTTCTTCAATCACAACCCAACAACACACACATAAGCATTTCATGTCAAGAGCCGTTCCATAGGCTCACAATATCATAAAACAAGAAACCATACCGAGCCATAAACAACACCAATTCACAACCCCAATAGGGTTTTATAAACATATACAAGCATGAAAGCAAACCAGAAATTAAGAAAGGGCTTTAACCTAAGCCTTGATAAGAAAACCGGATTTGACCTCATAATGCGGTAATGGCACAACTCTCACTACAAATGTCGGATGGGGGTGTAAGACCCACCATTTCGAATCCAAGAAACAGAGCTACAACAATGTAGAAGGCCTCTCAGTCCAAATCCTAGCACAACTAGGTCAAAAGTGCCAAATACCAAACCAGAATTACCAAAACAGGTTTGCAAAACACACAAAACTGTAATACGTCAATCTCAGCCTACACAGGTCCAAATGCCGAAATTCCAAAGGCATAAGTTAGCTAAAACATCCAGCTACATTTACTCAGAAGACACCAACTTCAAAATCCAAACCAATTCCAGTCAAAACAGGCAATTACTATCGCAGTTCGGACATTCTGTGCACCAAAAACAGCAACAGTAAAAACGGCATAACTCTCTCTATACTACTCAAAATGCCCTGAAATTTTGCAGACACACTAAACTCATCAATACCTACAACTTTCATGTTTTGAGCAAAGTCCAATTCGGCCTCTAGCTATGACCTAAAATTTCGGACAGAATAGGGGTTCATGAACCCTAACTTTTCACAATTCCATTCAAATCCAAAATTGATTGCATTTATCAACAATTCACACCCACTAGAGTCAAAGCCCCTTATTACAAACCATCAAAAACAACCACACCATCAAGATCATATGAAACCAGAAAATTCATCATAAAATGGAAAACTTCACCAAATCAAGCCAAACCAAGAAATAAATCATATATTCCAACACTCAAGCCACTTCTAAGCATACTATAACCATCATTAGGTGTAGTAGAGTGTTCTAGCATCACTTACCAAGTAACAAGAGAGATAGAGAGGTTGGCCACCTTAGAGCTTCAAAACAACTTCACTAATACACTTACAAGCACTAGAAGAAAGGTTTTTATGGAGTAGAATCTAGTGTAGGCTTTTGTTCTTGCAAGATTGAGTGAAATGGAAGCTTGAGAGTTGAAGAAATTTCCTTTCTTCTTGAGCTTAGAGAGCCGGCCACCAAGGAGAGAAAAATGGTGAATTTTGTGAATTTTTGAGATATTTATTTAATTGGGTCAAAAGTCAAAAAAATGTCAAAAGGTGAATAGTATTTCTTATGTCAAATCCAATGGCTAGGTGACACTTGTCACCACCATAAATGCATTCTTATCTTTCTTTTCTCTCTCACATCAATCACTTCACACACACTACTTATCTCTTCACACCCGATAAATTTTACACAGTATCCGAAACTTAACCTTATTGGCCGAATTTTTCCGAACTTATCGCACTAGTGGGTCCCACATCCAATAGATATTCTTAATTTTCTAAAATTTCACCAATACTAGAAAAATCATCTTAAAACTATAACTGCTCATAAAATCCACTAAGAAAATATTTCTAAGCCAGAAAATGCAGAAAACATGCAATTAAGGGGAAAAACCCTAGGAAAAAAAATTAGGGCAATACGGGTTCTCACACTCTCTCCCCCTTAAAGAAATTTCGCCCTCGAAATTTTCTCACCAACACCGTTTATATCTTAATCAAGAGTGATCAGGCTTAACAATACTCGAATAGACCACGCGAAGTTCCATGGAATCACATTTCTAGTTCGCCCAAGTCCTTTTTAACCTAGGCTCTCATCTCTTCCGTATCCGGGCACAAGAATCCCATCTAAGATAATTCACAACTCGAGCCGGCCGGTCCCAAGAGTAAACCATCCTTAGTAAAGATTCCTACCCGACATACATACCTAATTTCCTCGAGTCCCATGATAATGATTCGCACACTTATCACATGCCCGGTTCATAACTTACGCTCAAACGAGCACTTAGACATATTCATGAAATTAGGACCACAACACCACTTGGCCCAGTCTCACTCCGCGCAGAGACCACGCGAAGTGGCTCTGATACCACTTGTAACAGCCCCACTTTCCCCTAAGGCGAACCAAAGGGATGAGCGGACTGCCTGCCCAGCTCTCGCCAGGACTCACGATGCAGACTCGAACTATCTATAGCGATCCGGAACTTACGAACGAGCGTAAACGAGTCAAAATGGTAAAATATCCCAAAATAAAAGAATGAAATCCGGAGTCGGCCATGAATAGTGACCGACCCGACAGAACCCAACCGGAATAGCCAACAAACATTCACATCTGAACTTTAGCGTTTACAAATCAAAATGACATACAAAAGTTTTCAAATTTGCCAAATCAAAAGAGAAAACGCCCCAAAAGTACACTTAGGGTTTTAATACATGAGCTATACAAAAGATATGTTCAACTAGCTCAATTTGGCAGCCATTTGTCAAATCCAGACCAAAAGGGTTTATTTTCCTGTAAGGAAAACAAAAGGAACAGAAAGGGGTGAGCTTGCGCTCAATGAGGTACCAAACAGATAGAATTAAAATCATGGTATTTCACATTTATCAAATCAGGTACACATGTCAGAGGTAAAGCAAAAGAACCAATGATTCAAATCAGAAGGATACGGGTGGCTCTCAGGAGCCAAATTTCCAGCGCAGTACTTGATCCAAACCGGTTGACTCTCCGTCAACGTATATAGAACCAATGCGTCCGTAGACCCCTCTTTACTCCGAATTCCGTCCACCAAACACCCCTTTACCGGGCCCGCTCACCGTAACCGAACAGAAATGGTAATACTCGAGTATACCCGGAATCAAGGGTCTCAATACCCAAAATCCCCGAACAGACTACCGTGGTTCGTTATCTAATCGTCCAGGCCCTTGCCGGCCCGACTCGAATAACTTAGCCACAGGATTGAGCTCATAGGTCATAGAAATCCGAACAGATGCAGACACAGATAACGGATTCAAATTTTGCATAGTAAATTGGCATATGAACAGACTAGAGAACGAGTGTGATAAAGTACACCCTCGTCTCGAACAAATAAACAGATTGCAGAGCAGAAATCAAGTTAAACAGCAATGGAGGGGAGTGGTACACTCACCGGCTCAACTTCAAAAGTTTTCACTTCAGATTGGCCTTAATCGCCAAGAAACCCTAAAATAATCAAAGTAAACCAATTGAAGGTTTCACATCCATAATCGAGTAACCACAATGCACATGAGGCTCGACTACTAGTCGTATGCCTCGCCAAATAATTACTAATGCAAGGGTGGAAAACATGATTTTCTTGGAAACAAAAAGGTAACATTGAAGACTTAGGCGCAAACAACCCAAAAGCCTTTCATTTCCACCAAAAGGCAAATCCAACTTAAAGGAACCAAACGGCCTAGAAAATCGGGCAGCACCTCCCCTAAACTTCTTACTTTTCCAGCCATTAAGGCTTCATTATTTTTCTTCAATCACAACCCAACAACACACACATAAGCATTTCATGTCAAGAGCCGTTCCATAGGCTCACAATATCATAAAACAAGAAACCATACCGAGCCATAAACAACACCAATTCACAACCCCAATAGGGTTTTATAAACATATACAAGCATGAAAGCAAACCAGAAATTAAGAAAGGGCTTTAACCTAAGCCTTGATAAGAAAACCGGATTTGACCTCATAATGCGGTAATGGCACAACTCTCACTACAAATGTCGGATGGGGGTGTAAGACCCACCATTTCGAATCCAAGAAACAGAGCTACAACAATGTAGAAGGCCTCTCAGTCCAAATCCTAGCACAACTAGGTCAAAAGTGCCAAATACCAAACCAGAATTACCAAAACAGGTTTGCAAAACACACAAAACTGTAATACGTCAATCTCAGCCTACACAGGTCCAAATGCCGAAATTCCAAAGGCATAAGTTAGCTAAAACATCCAGCTACATTTACTCAGAAGACACCAACTTCAAAATCCAAACCAATTCCAGTCAAAACAGGCAATTACTATCGCAGTTCGGACATTCTGTGCACCAAAAACAGCAACAGTAAAAACGGCATAACTCTCTCTATACTACTCAAAATGCCCTGAAATTTTGCAGACACACTAAACTCATCAATACCTACAACTTTCATGTTTTGAGCAAAGTCCAATTCGGCCTCTAGCTATGACCTAAAATTTCGGACAGAATAGGGGTTCATGAACCCTAACTTTTCACAATTCCATTCAAATCCAAAATTGATTGCATTTATCAACAATTCACACCCACTAGAGTCAAAGCCCCTTATTACAAACCATCAAAAACAACCACACCATCAAGATCATATGAAACCAGAAAATTCATCATAAAATGGAAAACTTCACCAAATCAAGCCAAACCAAGAAATAAATCATATATTCCAACACTCAAGCCACTTCTAAGCATACTATAACCATCATTAGGTGTAGTAGAGTGTTCTAGCATCACTTACCAAGTAACAAGAGAGATAGAGAGGTTGGCCACCTTAGAGCTTCAAAACAACTTCACTAATACACTTACAAGCACTAGAAGAAAGGTTTTTATGGAGTAGAATCTAGTGTAGGCTTTTGTTCTTGCAAGATTGAGTGAAATGGAAGCTTGAGAGTTGAAGAAATTTCCTTTCTTCTTGAGCTTAGAGAGCCGGCCACCAAGGAGAGAAAAATGGTGAATTTTGTGAATTTTTGAGATATTTATTTAATTGGGTCAAAAGTCAAAAAAATGTCAAAAGGTGAATAGTATTTCTTATGTCAAATCCAATGGCTAGGTGACACTTGTCACCACCATAAATGCATTCTTATCTTTCTTTTCTCTCTCACATCAATCACTTCACACACACTACTTATCTCTTCACACCCGATAAATTTTACACAGTATCCGAAACTTAACCTTATTGGCCGAATTTTTCCGAACTTATCGCACTAGTGGGTCCCACATCCAATAGATATTCTTAATTTTCTAAAATTTCACCAATACTAGAAAAATCATCTTAAAACTATAACTGCTCATAAAATCCACTAAGAAAATATTTCTAAGCCAGAAAATGCAGAAAACATGCAATTAAGGGGAAAAACCCTAGGAAAAAAAATTAGGGCAATACGGGTTCTCACACAGTCCATTGAGTTAGTTAGAGGGAATATTCTTGTAGTTAGTTTGTTAGTCTGTTATTGCCTAGTCAGCATGCAGCCAAGACATCATTTGCATGCAACTAGATATTATCTGAGCTGTATATAAGCATGAGGATCCGGAGGAGAAAGGCACTTTTGGCATTTGAATAAAATCTCAGTCTCTTCTTGCTCAAGTCTTCTTCCTTCTTCTCTTTTCTTTCTGGCTCCATTACATTCTGCTCTCATGTTAGCATGCAAGAAAATGCTTAAAATCCTACGCATCTGGAAACTTTTGAATGTCCAGTTATATTCGTGGAAGATGATAACCCCCATTCTGGGTTCCTCTTCCTTGGACACCTGACTAGTAAGCAGAATAGTGCTTCAGCTTACCAACACATGATTATTAAGAATATGTACCCAACTCGAAGGGGCTGTGGAACTTTTGAGCTTTCACGTTGCTGATAAAAAAAGAATCATCAACAACTTTGATAGATGTGCTTCAAGTGCAGGAAACTAAACATACATCAGTCGATGATTGGGAAGGATACAGGTTTACAAGTGTCTTCATAATGAAACAAAGCACAAGTAAAGCTATCTTGTACAGTTAAGAATGGTAAATATTGTTGTAATGGTCAAATTACTAAATATTGTTGTAATGGTCAAATTACAGCATGACTTAAAACTAAAATGAAAATATTAACTGAATTTTGAATGACAAGGATGGCAAACAGATTTTATCAATTACCCTGGTAGTTAGTATACGTAATAATTCTCAACTGCGAAAGAACTAGGCATAGTTTTGTATAGAGTGCTTTTAATTGTATGCAAGAGTTTACTTGATTTCAGCTTACTGTTGTAAACTGTCTTGCCCAAAGAGCAATTACTAAGATTTGCATGCTCTGCAAATGTGCCTGTTTTGGTTGCTCCATTATTTCCATTGGCAAAATGACAATTTTTCTGGTTTTATTGCAGCCAATAGATCAGCATCAGCGCCTTTCCCTGTGCTTTGACAAATTAATGGTTGATGTTAATCGAAGCTTGGATTCAAACAATCGAAACAAGTTTACCCAGAATTTGACATTATTTAGGAATGATTTTCCTGTGAAATAGCTATATGCTTGTGGGATTACCTCCAATTTTAATCCACTTGCACTCATAATGATATCTGTCATCTTGAGGATTCTTCTCCGTGTTACAGATGGCTCCTAATATGAAAATTTTCATCCCTGGCAAACACCAATCATTCAGGAGTATTTTGAGTGCATTTGAGAAGTAGCATACTAAATGAACTTGTACTAATTTTGATGTGCATAATTTTTTGAATGAGTGCATAATTTTTTGAATGAGTGCGTAATTGATGCCTAACATCCATCAATAGAACTTTTCAGGTTGTGGCAGATTTACGTAATGCATCTATTTTGAATGTATTTTGAGCTGTTCTGTAGGAGAATGCTTAGTTATATTATTTGTAAGGTGAACTGGTTTTCAGTTGTAAATGCTATGTTGATCATTGATCATTTACTAACTTTTGGTTGTAATGGTGCTCTTTACAACCAAAATCTGAATTCCTTGTTATTTGATTTCATTTAAGCCCTGTTATAGATTGTTACTACTATAGAAAACATCTATGAGGTATTCTATGGTTCTTTCATAAGAGCTAGTCATGGTATCGATTGCACTTTTTCCTAGGGGTGTTATCAAATCAAGTTTCAAGTCAAGGTGAGAGATGCGACTAACTGAAGAGACTAAGAGAAATTTTTTATTAGATTTATGTAATAATATTTTATTAGCTATGTGACACCCCCACTTCTCCCTAAGGCGAACCAAAGGGTATCAGCGGGACGCCTGCCCAGCTCTCGCCAGAACTCAGTACAATTTCAGTTCAAACTTAAGGTATAATACCAACAATGAAAGTCGGAATAAGGACAAGAAATCATTTCCGTAGATCAATATTCAATCTTACATCACAAGTTCAAAATACATTCATTTTTCCAAAATATATAACTTCCAAAATGTGTCTAGTCGAATACATTCGAAACCCTAATACAAAAGTGCCTCAAGTCGGCTTCTCCATCACTCCTTCCATTTCGGTTCCTGTTAAGGAAAACAAATCTAATGGGATGAGCTAACGCTCAGTGAGGCCAAGAAAACATGCAAAACACATAGTTCAAATAGCAATGGCATTTAAGCAAGAATTAAAGCTGTAACATTCAAGTAATTCACAATTTTCAATTAAACACATTCAATGAGGATATAGGAGCTCTCAGGAGCTAAGTTCCACTTGCTTCGCCAAACCTCGATCGAATACCTTCTCGTGATGACACTCCGCCAACCGGGTCGGCATTTAAGTCCTTATAATTCCGTTTACTTCACAGTTCCGTCCACCGTACACCGCATCGGGCCCGAACTTCTATAAAAGGCACTACTACGCAAGTAGGCCAAGCAAGATCCTCAATAGATCAAGGTTACAGTTATCTCATGGTTCACCAAACTTCTCGACCAAGCCCTTGTTAGCTCGAGTCGCAAGGTCGGCCAATTGAAAGTTGGGCGTCCCCACAGTTCAGTTATAAGTCGAGGAGATTCACTCCAACGACATGCAGACTGTTTAGTTATAAGTCGAGGAGATTTACTCCAACGACATGCAGACAAACAATTACAGTTCAGTTATGAGCAGTTCAGTTGTACAATCAGTTAAAAGAGAACGAGTGCGATAAAGTACACACTCGACTCAATAGTTATAAACCATTCAGTCCATAAGAAGCAATTCACATAATTGCAACAAATCATGCACTTGACACTCACCAATCAAAATAGGGAGTAAGTGTTCAAACAACTTTTAGGCGTCCAATTCGATATCCTCTTGAAGGTCCCCTTGAGCGTCTAAGTAAATAATAATTAACTATAACACACTATTACTTACAAACCCCTTTGCTAACAAGGAAGATTGTACTCAATAGTTATAAACCATTCAGTCCATAAGAAGCAATTCACATAATTGCAACAAATCATGCACTTGACACTCACCAATCAAAATAGGGAGTAAGTGTTCAAACAACTTTTAGGCGTCCGATTCGAGATCCTCTTGAAGGTCCCCTTGAGCGTCTAAGCAAATAATAATTAACTATAACACACTATTACTTACAAACCCCTTTGCTAACAAGGAAGATTGTACTCAATAGTTATAAACCATTCAGTCCGTAAGAAGCAATTCACATAATTGCAACAAATCATGCACTTGACACTCACAAATCAAAATAGGGAGTAAGTGCTCAAACAACTTTTAGGCTTCCACTTCGAGATCCTCTTGAAGGTCCCCTTGAGCGCCTGAGCAAATAATAATTGACTATAACACACTATTACTTACAAACCCCTTTGCTAACAAGGAAGATTGTACACTTGTACAATACTAAGAAAATGTCACGAAAGAGAGTCTTATTTACTCGTAAATCGAGGCTCAAAAGTGGGGTTTAATAACACAAAGAAAACTAATTTCCTTCATGAAATCAAGTTTAAAACAGTCAATCAATCTCAAAAGATAGGGAAGAGTTTTCCAAAAACTTATTTCCCATCGAATCGGAAAATTTCAGTTTTGCACGTCAAATTTAGAAAAATCAGAAATTGCTTTCAGTAGGTCCAAAATTGGAAAAATTTATACCGTTAGAATCTTGGTTCAAAACACTAAAAGTTCCTAGAAGATACTTTTCCAAGATTCTAAACAGCAAACATTCAAATTTCAGCACAAAGTGGCTGATTTAAGCATACCAGATAGTTCCAGTCTTGTTTTTCAGTAAACTTTGAAAATTTGACAAAATTCACAAAAAGTGAATTAGCCTCTCAAATTTGTACCACAATAAGAGTTCCTAACAAAGTTTCAAACAGGCCAAACAGGACTAAATTTGGAGTTTTGAGCATTGAGATATATTAGTTCAAAGTCGGTAAATTTTCACTACTAAACAGCGAAATTTTCAGATTTAAAAGTAAACTTTGGGACATCATTTGGGTATCGAAATGGTCTTAGAATAACACCAAATTTGGTACAATTCAACTTCCATATGAGGACTACTCCTCTATCAAATTTCATGTAAAAACTCGTACGGGAAGGTAGTTAACAAAACTACCAAAGTTTAGGAAATTCTTAAAGCAAATCTGTCTTCTTGCATTCTTTTCCTTTTCAAACACTTTGCACCATGAAATCAGTCCCATTTTGGTTCATTTATGAAACCATGGTCCAAGAAACATTTCATAAGCAATTGATAGTTGGTTGACATCAAAATTTCAAAATAAAACATCTCACAAACAACTAAACCAGTCGGTCAGCAAAAGGAAGGGTTTTCCAGCTTTGTCGCAGTTTGGAAATTGAACCATATTTCACTCAATACAACATGGAATTGAAAATGGTTGATGGAGTTGGAAACCAGAATCATAAGTCTACATTTCGTCAGAACAAGTCATTTTCAAAATCAAATCATAAGTGAGAGCAAATAGAGTCACAAAATGCAGCTACTACCTTTCTCTCGGATAGGCCATTAGAACAGGACAACAACTTTGCCGAGTCACTACGGCTCACTCATTTCGAACGAATTTTATACCGTTGGAAAGTTACAAATGTCTAGTTTCAAATGGCACAAAGGGCCCTCGATTCCGACTTTTGTACAAAAAGTTATGTTCGATCAAAGTGGTACTGTTCAGACTGCCAGAACACATTTTCCAGTTTTCTTCAAATTTAAAAATTTCAAGTTTTGCTCAACCAATTCAAATGATTTTTTGTAGAAACTTTCTACACACCATAAACAACATATATACATCAGTTTCATAGTCATTTGAGCATCAAAAATTCGAAATATAAGCAAGGCAATAACAGGACAGATTCAGCCTGTGAGAACCCGTAATTTTTCCCCTTTTCTAGGTTTTATTATCTTTCATGGCTTGTTTTCTGCATTTTCGTGATTAGGAAAAATTCTAGATACTTTTAAGGAGCAGATATAGTTTTAGATGATTTTTCTAGTATCAAATAGTTTTTGAGAAATTAAGAGCGTATACCGGAAGTGGGACCCACTAGTGCGAAATGTTCGGAAAAATTCGGCCAACTAGGTTAAGTTTTGGATACTGGAATTAATTTATCGGGTGTTAAGAGATAAGTAGAGGATGCTAAGTGGATTGGTATAAGAGAGACAAAAGTTAGGCAAGCATTAATGAAGGTGACAAGTGTCACCATGGGATTTGGTCTTAAGTAAGACCACTATTCACCTTTTGTCCAATTGACCAAATAAATCACAAAAATCACCAAAAATTCACCATTTTTCTCTTCATCTTGGCCGGCTCTCTCTCTCAAGAAGAAAGAAAGAAACTCTCCAAGTTCTTGATTCCATCTTGCTCCAAATCATCAAAACAACCACTTAATCTTACTTTTGTTCCATAGAAAACCTTAAGTGAGTGTTTGTGTGGGGTTTGGTGGAGTTGTTTGGAAAGCTAAGAGGACTTGTTGCTCTCTCTCTCTTGTTTCTAAGGTGAGTTATGAAGAACCACTCTCCTCCCTCTAATGATGCTTAATTTATGCTTAGTGGTGGTATAAGATGCAACTTTATGGATTATATTGTGATTTTTGGTTGAATTGATGAAGTTTTGTAATTATTGGGGATTTTTCTGTTTTAATATGAATATGATTGTGTGGCTATGTATGATGATTGGAAATGGTATGTAAGGGACCTAGGAGGTGGAAAAAGTGGTTAATTGCAAGCAATTGCTGTTTTGGAAAGAAATTGAAAACTTAGGGTTTCATTGTTCTTCATTCTGCCCGGTTTTGTAGCTCATAGTTAGAGGCCGAATTGGCCTTCTATTAAAACATGAAAGTTGTAGGGAATAATATTCTAGAGGTGCCTACAAAATTTCAGGTCAATCGGAGTAGCGTAACTTGAGAAAAGTCGAAATTACCCTTGCTGTCCTGGTTTTACCCGAATTTGGGAATTGCTTCTGTAATTGGTTATTTTGGTTGGAAATGCTTCCGAATTGGTTGTTGAGGTCATCTGATGAAATGTATCCCTGTTTCTTAGCTTTCAGATGGCTTTGGAATTTCTGGATTTGGACTTATGTAGTCTGTTTTATGATGTTTGCACTAGAATGCATTCTGTGAATCTGTTTTTACGGTTCTGGTGTAGTAGATTGCATTTTTGACCTGGTTACACTCGAAACTGGGTTGAGTGACCTTCTGTAATATTGTAGCCCTATCTCTTAGCTTCGGAACGGTGGGTCTTGGACCTTCATCCGATAATCGTAGTGCCTTTGGTGCCATTACCGCAAAATGATGTCAAAAACTATTTTTTTCAGGGTTAAAGCGAGTTCCATTTCCGGATTTTTCTGGTTTCCTCTAATGCCTATGTATGCTTATGGAACCCTATTTTGGTAGTATTTGGCATTGGTTTATGACTTGTAATCGAGTCTTATTGTGTTTATTTGAATAGTTTAGGGCTTGACTTTCATATCCAGTCATTTCCTAGCTAAATTTTGTCCTTGAATGCCATTAAGCCTAGTGAACGGCTTTTGGGAATGAGATTATTTTTGTACGAGATGTTGGGACTGATTTGAGGAAATAATGAAGCCATGATGGCTGGAAAATAGGTAAACACATGGGATATGCTGCCGAAATTTTACTTGAAGGTTAGTTGGATTTACTTGTGATTTGAGCGAAGGGCTTTTGGGTTGTTTGAGCCTAGGTCTTCATGTTACCTTTTCGTTTCCAAAAAATCATGTTTTGCACCCTTGCTTTAGTAATTATTTGGCGAGGCATACGACTGGTAGTCGAGCCTCACATATACTCGATTTTTTAAAATGGAACCTTCAATTATTTTCCTTGGATTATTTTAGGGTTTCTTGGTGATTAAAGCTCTCTTTTGGGAGGTATCTGTACTGACCCCGGTGAGTGTTCCACTACCTGCTACACGTTATGTGAAATATCTGAATATCTGAAATCCTTGATTTATGACTGTTGGAGCTAAATACTGTTTTGATAAAAAGGGAGGCGAGGGTGTACTTTATCACACTCGTTCTCTTATCTGTTCATATGCTAATTTTGAACGCGTATCTGAATCTGCTATCTGTATCTGTATCTGTTATCTGTATCTGGATTTGTATCTGTTCTGACGTCGTTTGGAAGCTTGTATCCAACGACATTTCTGGGACCTCTGAGCTCAACACCTGCGGCCAGTTACTCGAGTCGGGCCGGCAAGGGCCTGGTCGATTAGATAACGAACCACGGTAGTCTATTTTGGGATCTTTGGGTATTGAGACCCTTGATTCCGGTATACTCGAGTATTACCAATTCTGATCTAATTGGATTTCGGGCCCGGTGGGGGTATGTGAGGTGGAAGGAGTCGAAGAAAGTGGAGTCTACGGTATTGGTTACTTCTGTAACGTTGACGGAGTGTCAACTGTTATTTCGATCAAGTTTCGGTGAAGCGAATGGGAATTTGGCTCCTGAGAGCCACCCGTATCCTTTCTATCTATGGTGTTTGTTCATTTCTTTATTTGATGCACATATGTGATTAATTGAATATGAAGTTCCACGTTTCTCACTGCTATATGTCTGGTACCTCATTGAGCGCAAGCTCACCCCTTTCCGTTCCTTTTTATTTTCCTTACAGGAAAATAAATATTTTTGGACTGGATTTGACAATTGGTTGCCGAATTGAGCTAGTTGGACATATCTTTTGTATAGCTCATTGATTGAAACCCTAAATGTATTTTTGGGTTCGTTTCTCTTTTGAATTTGGCAAACCGTACATGTATCCATTTTTGAGTCACTTTGGTATGCCCTTTGGGTTGTATATGCTAAATTTCAACATGTAAATATTTGCTTGATGTTTGGTTGGGTTTTGACGTGTCGGTTACTATTCATGACCGACTCCGGTTTCATTTTTTTTATTTTGACATCTTGACTTGGTTACGCGCGTTTGTATGTCCCGAAACGTATTAGATCGCTCTAAAACTGAACGACTGAGTCCCGACGAGAGCTGGGCAGGCGGTCCACCGAACCCTTTGGTTCGCCTTAGGGTGAGGTGGGGCTGTCACACAGCCAGCATTCCTGCGAAATTTTCCTTTGGCCCTTCCTTCATTTCTCACCATAATCTTTTCATCTACACACATAACAATCATATTCAAGCAATTACACCTCAAGCCTGCTACCTAGAGGTCACCACAAGACCGCTAGTCTAACATTTAAAACAAGAAATTAAACTCCTCAAGTCCGCTAGCCTAATCCATGTGTAGGGTTCAAACCCTAGCAAATAAAGCTCCAATCTTTGAAGAAAATGGAAAGGTTCAAGGTTGATGAAGGCTACCTCTTAGCTTTGTGAAGAAACCAGAAATTTTGATCGAAAATCTCCCAAGAAAACCACAAGAAGGTGTTCTCCTCCAAGCTAAAGTTGCTCTCCAAATGACATGTGAGTTGTATTAGAAATTTGAGGTCAAATGGTAGCAAGAATTTGGAGTAAAAATGGTGAGCTTTCTTCCTTCTTCCCTTGCTATTTTTGGCAGGCCAAGGTGAGAGAGAAAAGAGAGGTTGGTTGTGTGAATCTTCCTTTGGAAGATTGAGGGATTTGTAGCCAAAATTTGTGCAAAAGTCAACTATGAATAGTACATGCGCGCGAGTATCGTACCACCGTTTTCTCTCTTGTTTGTTGCACTAGTGCACTAATCCTCAAATGTAATTCCTTTAATACTATAATTCTTCACTCTTAGTAGTCTTGTATAAATCTTAAATTTTCACTTAGCCGTTTTGACGCGAAATGCGCGAACTTTCAATTCGCGCGCGATAAAGCGAAACTTAAAAGAAATTCTTGTAACGATAATATAACTAATTAATACTAGGGAAAATAATCAGAAAATGACTATTTAAGAATAAAAACATGAGTCCTCACACGAGTCTAGTATTAATTCCTCAAATCCCCAATTAGTTTGTACCGGCGTGATTTCCGGGAAACTTTCGACACACGCACGGTATAAGCTTAATTTTAACTCACTCACATCTAGTCTCTCAATTAACTTTTCTTAGTCTACTATTGATCATTCTTAATTCTCCAAGATTATTGCACTCTCGACTCGAATTTTGCCTCGAAAAATGTGTACTCGTTATTTCTCGCTAAACGAGCCTCCAAAAAATTAAATTTGCTAACGGAACATTTTAAAAATATAAGTGAGACATTGTTCCATACAAATGGACTTAAAATGGTTGAAATAAATTATTCAGAGAAAAGGGGTGAATAAATAATTAAATAAGCCAGTAAAATAAAATAAAAATAAGAAAATTTTTGGGTCCTCACAAGCTATCTATTATTTTATATTTTATCTTAAAATTCCTTGTCTACAACCTTAATTGATTTTATATGGGTTTGATCTAATAAAATGTAGGGGTTTTTCCTACTTGAGTAAGGATTTTCTCGGTCCATAATAATAAGTTTATCTTTTCCTATATTAAAATTATTTCTTAATTTCTTTAGGCATGTTCATATTCAAAAGAGCAAATTGCGTTAAAGGTCACTAAATGGTACACTTGTGCTAGTTTAGGCCATTAAACTATTTTTTTAGTCGAAAATGTCATTGAACTAACCAAAATACTTGTTTTGTGTCATTCCGTGTAATTTGGCCTTCAAAACAAACGGAATGGACATCATGTGAATTGTAAGCTTGGTTTTTGAGAGGTAAAATCATCAATTTAGCTTTTTGTTGATGTTTGTCTTTGGTCCTTGAATATTATAGATAACAATAAGGCTCCATTCTCTTTTTCCACCCTAAGGCCCTTATGAAATTTTTGCCCATGTGAGACCCCGTAATTTTCTCAGTTTCTAGGTTTTATTTTATTTAATTGCATGCTTTTCTGCATTTTCTTTATTAGGAAAATTTTCTAGATAATTTTTATGAGTAAATATAGTTTTTAGATGATTTTCCTAGTAGCGGGTAATTTTTGAGAAATTAAGAGCGTGTGAGAACCTGAAAATTTTCACATTTTCTAGGCATTATTTTATTTTTGCCTACATTTTTATACTGTCCTTTAAAATATTAAAGTTTTATACATTTTTATAAGTGAAAATAGTTTTCAAGTCATTTTCTTAGTACAAGTTAGTGTACGTTATATTGGAAGTGCATTATAGACGTGGGACCCGCTAGCGCAATAAAATTTTGGAGACTAAGTGATTTTTGTGCTAAGTGTTATTATTTTACCAGGTGCTAGGAGATAATTGGAGGTTAGTTAGATTAATTTGTATTGGGAGACAAGAGGATGAGAATAACATTAAAAGGTGCTAGGTGTCGCGACCCGATTGGAGTTGGACTTTGACTTAACTTTCTTACCTTTACTAAATACCAAAATTTGACCAAAAATATCCCATTTCTTCTTCCTTCTTGGCTGAACACTTGAGAGAAAGAAAGAGAGGAAAAGTTTCATCTTCAACTTCAAATCCAAGCCAAATCTTAAGTTCCAACCATTGGAAACTCAAATTACTCCATACAAAGTGCTAGTTAAGGAAGATTAGGAACTTGAATGGAAGGATTTTTGGAGGACAAAGCCTAAGCTCCTACCTTTCTTGTGGTTTTAAGGTATTTTGCCAAGAACATCCTCTTTACTTCAATTAATTGCTTATTAGTGGTTTTTAGTTGTTTTAGATGTTGTTTTGTGGAAGATTAGCACTTGAATGCATGAATTCCAGATTAGGGTTTCATTTTTTCCCAATTCTTCCCGGTACTGTTACACCTAGTTAGAGGCTGATTTGGCCTTAGCACAAAACATGAAAGTTGTAGAGAATGATTTTTTGTAGTTGCCTGCAAAACTTCAGCTCAATCGGAGTAACGAATCCTGTGAAAAGACCGAAATACCCCTGATTCCCTGTTTCTGTCCGAAAATGAAAATCAGCCTCTGTAAGTGGTTAGTTTGACCAGGAATATTACCGAATTGGTTGATGATGTCTTCTTAAGAATTATAGCCTTGTATCTTATCTTTCAAATGGCTTTGGAATTACCTGAATTGGAGTTCTGTGTACTGAGATATGAGTGAATAAAGCAGGACTGCTAGTTGATTTCCACAGTGAATTTTGAACTGGAAAATCTGGAGTTGTTTTGGTAAATTTGACCTATTTAGGGTGAGAACTGGACTGAGTGGTCTTCATGAAAGTTGTAGGGCTTTGTCTTAGCTTTTCAACGCCTCCAAGAACTCCTTAAACGGACTTTGTTAACCTGCGATATGTCCATTTAAATGTAGTACGGTTAATTAGCCGATTAGTTGGAACTAGGTTCTGAGAATTGGGAATTTGACTAGGTTACACTGGAATTTGGACTAAGTGGTCTTCATCAAAATTGTAACCCTCTGTCTTAACTTCAAAACGGTATAAATTACATCCCAATCCGATAAGCGTAGCTGTGGATGTGTCCGTTACGGAAAACCCGTCAAAATTGTCTTTTGTTAAACTTCATTTCCGCACATGTTGTTAGCTTGATTTTTGTACTTATATGACTTTGAGCGTATGGAATGGCTATTGAAATGAGATGATATTGTGTGTGAATTTGGGATTGATTGAGAAAAAACAATGAAGCCATAAATGGCTGGAAAAATAGGTAAATACAAAGGGCGTGCTGCCCAAATTTTCGCTCGAGGGCTAAGTTTCTATTTGAATTTGTATATTTTCGTTTGGCAAATACTATGACCGTTTTCCATCTTAAAACATGATCCTTCTTCAATTGGAAACTCCAAATGTTGACTTACGCTTACCAAATAAAAAGGAGTGGTTTAGGGTTTTCTTGGGTTTTTTGTCCTCCCTTTTACATGAATTTCATTAAGATATTTAGTCTATAGTATCTACTTGAATATGAGATGATTTTGAACCATATAAACGATCCCGAAAACAGTATTTCTTAGCCTATCTAGTTGGATTCCGACTTGTCTTTGGTTCATGTGTTTTCATTGGAAAATTTTATAACTCTTTTGAGTTGGGTTTTACGTTTCGACTATGAAATCCTAGTTATTTTTGTCCACAGGTCCAAATGTCCTCGTTTCACTTTAAAGTCTTTTATACGTTCTACTCATCAATTGTCGAGTTCTTTGATTTCACCTAATTGTTTGTGTTAGATGAGCTGTAATATTCTTTCTTGTTTAATCTTAGGTTTTCTTGGTGACTAAAGATAATATCCGGAAGGATATTTTACACGTTGTTTTACGTATATAGGTGAGTGTTCCTTGTTTGTTATATTTCCTTGACTTATTGGCTTGTTATTATTGATTGATAATGTGTTAAGTGCTTTCAATGATTGTTTAAATGCTAGTTACGCATGAATGTAAGCCATTTGGCTGAACTGGGCTCTGCCCTTCGTTACCGATCGACTCGAGCCAGAAACGGACTCGGTCGGGCGATATGGTGACCCTGGGTGTGAACGTTGGTATACTCGAGTATTACCTTGTAGGTTGGTGGAGCCTGGCCAACGTCCAGGAGGGGGTGAATGAAATGAAACGAACGAACGAACGAGGGTTTTACTTACAAAAATGTATTTTCAAACAATTGGAGGAATAAGGGAAATGTCAGGAGAACGAATGAACGAACGAAAACATGGCTCCCTGTGAGCCCGTATCCTTTTAATGTATGTGTTATTATCGCTTTCCATTGTAAATGTTTCTTGAATTATTAATTATCGATGGTTAATGTATTGGCTTTGTTGTTGAATATGTGTTCGGAACCTCACTGAGCTTTTCGCTCACCCCTTTAGTTTTGTTTTTCTTAACAGGGGGATGCGAGCAAGGACGAGAGCCCAGTGTAGGTTAGCCTAGTCTAGTTTTTTTGTTTTGTAATGGTTCTCGCCCTAGTGCTTGGCACGGGTTGGATGTATGACGAATTGAGAACCTTTGTATATTCGATATTTGTACTTCCTTTTGAGATAGAAATGTATATAAGTTTCGATTTAAGTTTTGGATTATTATTTCGTTTGATCTTGTGGTTTTATTTCGGATTTGATTGAGGTTCGATTGAGTCCCGGCGAGAGCTGGGCAGGCGGTCCGCCGAACCCTCTAGTTCGCCTTAGGGGGAGGTGGGGCTGTCACAGGTGGTATCAGAGCCTACTTCGCCTTAGGGGGAGGTGGGGCTGTCACAGGTGGTATCAGAGCCTACTTCGCGTGGTCTCTGCGCGGAGTGAGCTTGGACTGAGTGGTGAATAGGTATGAAGGATTAAGTACTCGTTCGAGCATAAGCTATGAATTATGAATGTTATAGGCCCTAAATCTTTCCCGTAGTATCTAAGGATCATAGATAGGTACGTCGGGTAAGAATTTCGATTGCAGATAGTTTACTCTTGGGACTGGCCAGCTCGAGATGTGAATTGTTTTATTTCGGATTCTTGTGCCCGAATACTCCAAAGTTGGGGTGGCGGTGAAAATTGCATTTTAGGAACATGAACAGGCTTTGTCTGGCTAGAATGAGCACAAGAGATCAATGGATATCTAGTTTGGATAGTAAGTGAGGTGAGAGACCGGACGGGGTTATTCAACTGAAACTAGGACGATATCACCTTTTCTTTTGATTTGCCCTTATATTATTGTTACATGACGTTAGTTGGTGTATTTGTGCATATGATTATCTGTCTAATTTGATATGCCTTTGTGTATTTGATCATCTGTCTTCTTGATATATGGTGTGTTATGTGTGTATATGTTTAATTGTGTATTTAGTATGCTGGAATTTGTTACTTTAGTCAATTTACTGTGTTTATTCACTAAATTACCTTTTTGGGGGGAAAAGAAAAGAAAAGAGAGAGGGAAAACATATATATGGACGGGAGACGTAGTCGTGGACGTGGATGTGGCCGTGGGAATAAACGAGCTCAAGACCCAAGAGAGGAAAGGGAAACAACAGCTGCACAAGAGCAAGGGCCGAGGGTTGAAGCCGGGGACCAAATGGCGACGGCAATTCAACAAATGACAAAGATTTTAGCAAGGTTGGTGGACCAACAAGGTCAAATACCTGTGAATCAACCTCCGAATCCTGAAATAGGAGAAGATCGGGCTCTTGAGAGGTTTCAGAAGTTTGCTCCTCCAAAATTCCTTGGAGGGTCTGATCCGGATGTAGCCGAACAGTGGCTGGAGGCCATGATCAATATCTTTGCAGCTTTGAACTATACCGAACAAAGGCAAGTGAACTTTGCGGTATTTCAATTTGAAGGACCGGCCCGAGCACGGTGGAACGTGATTAAGGCAAAGTGGGAAAGAGAACAAACTATATGGGACATGGACTAACTTCCTAAGGGAATTTAATGAAAAGTATCTCCCACATTTAGTCCAAGAAAGGAGGGAGGATGAGTTTATTGGACTACGCCAGGGAACCCAAAGTGTGGCCGAATATGAAACGAAATTCACCAAACTATCCAGGTTTGCTTCCGAATTAGTGGCCATGGAACCGAGAAGGGTAAGACGATTTATACAGAGATTGAATCTAGAAATTCAAGAAGCACTAGCAGCGGTTCAAGTGAATACGTTTACGGAGGCCCTTGAGAAAGCCCAACGAATCGAGAATGCAAAAGCACAGATAAAAGCCTCCAAAAACCGGAAAAGGGGTACACCTGGTTGTGTGACTGAGGAACCAAGTGAATCGATAGTCCCTTCCAAAGTGTAGAAAGTGAACTTTTTGTCCCACCCACCATGGACAATAGGGGCGTTAGATGAACGATTTACAAAAGGAAGTCAAGTAGGCCATGGGGAGATTTTTCAAAAAAGCCAACAAGTGGCTTCTTCCTTGACTTGTGGCTACTGTGGAAAGGCCAATCACACCGAGACCGATTGTTGCCGAAAAGGGCGGAAATGTTTGATTTGCGGAAGTGGGGATCATCAAGTTAGCAACTGTCCGAGGAGACAGTCACGTGAAGGTAGTACTCCGCAACTGGATGAAGCCAAATCAAAACAAGCGAACGAAAGAGGGAAACGAACTAGTGTACCGGCAAAAGCTTATGCGTTGGATAACCAAATAGTTCCGAACTCGTCTGAAGCAACTGAAGGTAAAATTTCGAGGACGAAATTTCTTAAAGGGGAGTGTGACAGCCCCACCTCCCCCTAAGGCGAACCAAAGGGTTCGGCGGACCGCCTGCCCAGCTCTCGCCAGGACTACAGAGTCGATTCACACAAAGCTAACATAGTACGCGCGATAAGATCCAAAGAAAACGGAAACTACAAATATTTACATTGGAGTCTTGAACAAATTCAGATACAGTGCAATCCGAGGTATTCAAATAACTAGGTACTTTTGCACCTAGTTAGAGGCCGTATTAGCCTTGGGTTAAAACATGAAAGTTGTAGGAAATGATATTTTATAGATTCCTACAAAATTTGAGGCCAATCGGAGCAACGTAGACTATGAAAAGACTGAAATACCCCTGCTTCCCTGTTTCTGTCCGAACTTGGTAATCAGCTTTGGTATTTGGTTAATTTGATTGGGAATATGATTGATTTGGTTGTTGATGTCTTCTTAAGAAATATAGCCTGGTATCTTAGCTTTCAGATGGCTTTGGAATCACTTGAATTGGACTTAGGTAGCCTGACGTATGATGATTTAACCAGAATGTGATTTATTAACCTATTTATGCGGTTCTGGTTTGGTATATTGATATTTTGACCTAGTTGCACTACAAATTGGACTAAGTGGCCTTCTTCGACATTGTAGCCCTATCTTTTAGTTTCGAAACAGTGTATAGTGTACATCCATCCGATGCTCGTAGTGCCAGTTGTGTCCAATACGCTTAATGGCGTCAAAACTGTTTTTAGGTCTTAGAGCTTAACTTGCATTTCCGGATTTTCCCTAACCTACTTTAGTACTTATACGTTTAATTGGAGCCTTATTTTGGCAGTATGTGGATTTGGGTTATGACTTGTAATCGAGTCTTATTGTGACTATTTGAATGTTTTAGGACGTGACGGTGGTTCAAGACGCTCTTTGGGCGGAAGTGTATGAAATTTCACTTGCTTGCTTGGTGAGTATACTACTCACTTGTTTGTTTACAATGTGGCTTTGTTATATTTGAACTTGATGCCTTGAAGGCTTATTTGCACCGGTGAAACTGATTAAAGTGAGGGTGTACTTGATCGCCCTTACCCCTTTTGTATTATATATGACTGTTAACTGTGGTACTTGAATAGTACATGAAATACTGGATTTGGTGTCGTATGGACGAGTATCCAACGGCCATTACTGCTCCTACTGAGCTCAACCCCATTGGTAGTCGATTGGATCGAGCCGGCGAGGGCTTGGTCGTGAAAATTGACGAGCCATGGGGACTGTTATATGGAATCTTGTAGTATGAGACTCTCGATTCCGGTATACTCGAGTATTACCAAATTTATACTGTTTGGAGTTCGGGCCCGGTAGGGGTATGCTGGGTGGAAGGAATGGAAGTAAAGTGGAGCCTACGGTTGGTTACTTTGTAAACATTGACGGAGGGTCAATGAAATCCGATCAAGTATACAAGCGAGGAAAGGGGCTCTTGAGAGCCGTCCGTATCCTTTTAACCATGTTGTGAATGTGTGATCTTGGTTTACTTCTTTATTGAACGTTTTATGCCTATATGAACTTGGTTGCTTGAGTGATAGTATCTCACTGGGCGTAAGCTGACTCTATTCTTTTTGTTTTCCTTACAGGAATATAAACACTTTTGGAATAGCTTTTGATAGTTGGTTGCCGAGTTGAGCTTGTTGTAACTATCTTTTGAATAGCTCCTTTTGGGCAAAACCCTAAGTGCATTTTGATCCAACCAAGTCGTTGAGTTGTAATTTGCAAACCGTACATGTACAAACTTGTTGGATAACTTTTGTATGCTACTTTGGATTGTAAATGCTTAATTTCAAGGTGTATATGTTTGATGGATGTTTGGTGAGATTCCGGCTGGATTCTGACGTGTCAGTTACTATTCATGTAGCTCCGATATTTTTTCATTTTTTTTTAATTTTGTGATTTTGACTTGTTTAAGCGCGCTTGTATGTTCCGAAACGTTTAGACCGTACTGAACCGTTAGTCCTGGCGAGAGTTGGGCAGGCAGTCCGCTAACCCCTTTGGTTCGCCTTAGGGGAAGGTGGGGCTGTCACAGGTGGTATCAGAGCCTAGGTTTGAATTGGCCTGGGCGTGTTAGAAAGGCTCGACTTGAGGATTATTTTGATTATGTTCCTTAATGTTATTTACATTTATTTACTCTTTTGGTGTAGGATGGACGGACGTGGTGAGCCTAGTGATACCCTCCTGGTGAGCGACCACGCGGAGTGCTCCCAGTGATCCCATACCAGATACGGCCAAGAGGGGCCGTCGTGCGTTGGAGCCCGGCTAACCGCCTCCGACGGTGTGAGTGTCGCCACACCTACGCCTACCCTAACACCTTAGTGTTGGCCGTGGCCGAGAAACGGAAGGAGCTGGCCAAAGATAATGCTAGGCTCGAGGCCGAGGGGAATCAGTTGAGGGCGACCAACGAGAAACAAGCCAAGCGAATTAAGGATCTAGAGTACGATGTGCTCGAGTGTGAGGATAGAGTGGACGACCTCTGCACTCAACTTAGGAAGACACGTGAGCGTGAGACTAAGCGAGCTCGGAAGGTTAGGGTTCGAGCCGCGTCGATCCTGAACCTCTGCGCCGACGTGCTCGGGGAGGTGAGCGACGAGGCGTCGTGCACAGGGGCCGGGGCAGGAGGTGAATCCACCCCGTTGCGTAGGTCCACTAGCCCGACGATGGACTAGGTTGTGACTCCTAGGATCTTTTGGGATAGTTTTGTTTTTGTATATAGGACGGATGGGGAAAAGAGCCTTAGCTAGCCGTTTTGTACTTTGGATTAGCTACGTGTATATTATTTTTGATAAGGCCATTCCCTGGTGGATTGTCTAGGTTTATACTTGACTTGACTGTACTTGATTTGACTGTACTTGGCTTGACTGGTTGTTGATATGTGTGTTGTTTGATTTTGTTTGGAATGTATATAGATGTGTTTGTAAAAGCTTTTGGGATTTTACTTACATGCCTTGTTATTTTATTGTTCTAGTACGTTTGCCTAGATCAAATAGATTTCATGGAAGGCACGCGTAGTGGACGGAGACGTGGGCGCGGGAGTAGGCAACCTACGTCGGACCAGGGTGCTGGAGAAACCTCATCGGGACGTAACCCTGAACCGAGGGCTGACCCCAATGTGCAAATAGTTGCCGCTATGCAGCAAATGACCAACCTGCTGGCACAAGTGGTGCAACAACAAGGCCAAAACCCAAACCCTAATCCTGGAAACCCGGGCAACCACATCGAAAGCGACGATAGGGCACTTGAGATGTTCCAGAAGTTCGCCCCACCGAAGTTTATTGGGGGGCCCGACTCGGATGTCGCCGAAAGGTGGCTTGAGAAAATGGTAGACATTTTCGCTGCCCTGCACTACACCGAAGAAAGGCAGGTGACTTTCGCCATTTTTCAACTAGAAGGGGCGGCCCGTTCCCGGTGGAACGTCATTCGGCAAAAATGGGAGCGGGAACAAGCGCCCAGAACTTGGGTGAATTTTATGAGAGAATTCAACGCGAAATTCTTCCCTCCTCTGGTTCAAGAGAGGAAGGAAGATGAGTTTATTCGACTTCGCCAAGGGGCTCAGTCTGTAGCGGTGTACGAAAGCCAGTTCACGCGCTTATCCAAGTTTGCCCCTGAGTTGATTATGACGGAGCAACGGCGGATCAGGCATTTTATCCAAAACTTGAACGTGGAGATTCAGAAGGACCTCGCGGTGGCCCAGATTAACGCTTTTAGCGAGGCCGTTGAGAAGGCGTAGCGGGTAGAAAACGCTAGGCTTCAAGTAAGGAACTTCCAGGCTAAGAAACGAGACTTCCCTGGGAGTAGTTCAGGACAAGGGGAGAAAAATGCTCCTCCCAAGTACTGACGGGGGTCTGGAGGTGGATGGCAGGTGGGAGTAGGCAGAGGGACTCCGGCGAGAGGTAGCCAAGCTGGGCGAGGTCAAAGAGGCAATTTTCAAGGAGGCTCAGCTTCAGCACCTCGTGGTCCCTGTGGGCATTATGGGAAGCCAAACCACACGGAAGATAATTACTGGAGGAAAGAAGGTAAATGTTTACGCTGCGGTAGTGCAGACCACCAATTGGCCACTTGTCCGGTCCTAAAACAAGATGGAAAGGGGAGCCAACAACCGTCGAGGACCAATTCCGGACCAACTAAAGGAGAGGGGACGAAACCTAAGGTCGCGGCTCGAGTGTATTCGTTAGAGTCCCAACAGGTCCTAGATTCCTCCGAGGTCGTAGAAGGTACGATCCCTGTATTCCACCGCTTTGCTAAAGTTTTAGTAGATCCAGGTGCCATTCATTCCTTTGTTAATCCTGATTTCATGTGTGGCATCGATATAAAACCTACTAGTTTACCATACGACCTAGAAGTTAGTACCCCTACGGGGAATCATCGGTTGGTTACTAGTTTGGTTTATAGGGATTGTGAAGTTTGGGTAGGAGAGAAGAGGTTATTAGGAGATTTGATAAGCCTGTCCATCAAGGGGTATGATGTGATTCTGGGCATGGACTGGTTAGCTAAGTATAACGCTCAACTGGATTATAAGAAGAAAGTGGTGGAGTTCCGTATTCCTGGGGAGGCGACCCTAAGGTTGGATATAAGGGGTAGGTTAGTCTCATCTGCTTTGATTTCGGGCATTCGGGCTAGAAAACTGCTAAGCAAAGGGGCACAAGGATTTTTAGCCTTTCTAATCAACACCCCCACAGATAAAGTGAAGGTAGAGGATGTACACATAGTAAGGGAATTTCCGGATGTATTCCCTGATGAGTTAGTAGCTCTACCTCCGGAAAGAGAGATAGAATTCAAGATAGACCTGCTACCTAGAACCTCACCTATCTCCAAAACCCCATACCGGATGGCCCCTGCGGAGCTCAAGGAGCTAAAATTGCAATTACAAGACCTTTTGGAGCGGGGGTTCATTCAAGAGAGTGGGTCACCTTGGGGAGCCCCTGTGTTGTTTGTAAAGAAAAATGATGGAAGTTTGAGGATGTGTATCGACTATCGGGGCCTGAACAACGTCACGGTTAAGAATAAGTACCCACTGCCCCACATTGATGAGTTATTTGACCAACTGCAAGGAGCAGTGGTCTTCTCAAAACTGGACCTCCGACAGGGGTATTACCAGTTGTTGATTAGGAGAGAGGATATTTCGAAAATCGCTTTTAACTCGAGGTATGGGCATTTCGAGTTCGCAGTTATGCCCTTTGGACTAACCAATGCTCCTGCCGCCTTCATGGACTTAATGCATAGGGTTTTTAAGCCCTATTTGGATCGATTTGTCGTTGTTTTTATTGATGACATCTTGGTCTACTCTAAAACTCGTGAGGAGCATGAGCAGCATCTGAGAGTTGTGTTGCAGACCCTAAGGGAGCATCAATTGTATGCCAAGTTCAGTAAGTGCGAGTTTTGGCTAGAGAAAATTAGTTTCCTAGGGCACGTAATTTCCCAAGAAGGCATCTCGGTTGACCCAGCGAAAGTAGAGGCTGTGACCAATTGGAAACGGCCAGAAAATCCCACGGAGATTCGTTGTTTTCTAGGGCTGGCTGGATATTACCAGCGTTTCATCAAGGACTTTTCCAAACTGGCTGGTCCTTTAACTGACCTGACGAAGAAACATTGTCGGTTCGTATGGAATGCCCGATGTGAGACAAGTTTTCAAGAGCTAAAGAAAAGATTGACCATGGCTCCAGTTCTAGTCTTGCCTAATGAAGTAGACCGATTTACTGTGTATACTGATGCGTCGCGAGAAGGCCTGGGATACGTTTTAATGCAGAATCGTAATGTGATCTCTTTTGCCTCTAGGAAGTTGAAACTTCAAGAGCAGAATTACCCGACCCACGATCTAGAGCTAGCCGCCGTGGTTTTCGCGCTGAAAAAGTGGAGACACTACCTATATGGGGTGACCTTTGAGGTTTACTCGGACCATAAGAGTCTTAGGTACCTCTTTTCACAGAAGGAATTGAACATGAGGCAGCGACGGTGGATGGAATTTCTGGAAGATTACGACTGCACTATCAACTACCATCCGAGGAAGGCGAATGTGGTGGCCGATGCCCTAAGTCGTAAGGTTCAAGTAGCAGGGTTGATGATCAAAGAGTGGGATTTATTAGAATCCGTTTGTGAGTGGAAACCCTGCCTTGGGAGTCATAAGGTGATTTTTGGCAATATTAAAGTGACCTCCATCTTACTGGAACGCCTTAAGGAAGCTCAAAAAGAGGATTTACTGGTGCGAAAATAGGAAGAGAAGGTGGAAAAAGGGGAAACGACTGATTTTAACTTTAGTCTTGAGGGTATTTTAAAATACCGGAACCGAATAGTGGTGCCGAAGGATGAATCGTTGAAAACGGAGATTTTAGAGGAAGCTCATCGGTTCAAGTATACAATACATCCGGGTAGTAGCAAGATGTATCAGGACCTGAAAGGAACCTATTGGTGGGACAATATGAAGAAGGAAATCGCTTTATACGTGCAAAAATGTCTCGTTTGCCAACAAGTTAAGGCGGAGCATCAAAAACCATCGGGCTTGTTACAGCCCCTTGAGATACCCGAATGGAAGTGGGAAAACATCACCAAGGACTTCGTTTCAGGGTTGCCGCGAACGCAAAGAGGATATGATGCCGTGTGGGTGATCGTCGATCGATTAACCAAATCGACTCACTTCCTGCCGGTAAACATGAAGTATGCCATGGACAAGTTGGCTCAGGTGTACATGGACGAGATTATAAGGTTACACGGCGTTCCTGTGAGCATCGTCTCCGATCGAGATCCACGTTTCGTATCTAGGTTTTGGCAGAAATTCCAAGAGACTTTGGGGACGAAACTCAACCTGAGCATGACCTATCACCCTCAGACGGATGGACAATCGGAGCGAACCATCCAAACTCTCGAGGATATGCTGCGGACTTGCATTCTGGATTTTGGAGGCAACTGGGGTCAACACTTAACCTTAGTAGAGTTTGCGTACAACAACAGTTACCATTCGTCGATTCAAATAGCTCCATACGAGGCACTATATGGGAGAAAGTGCCGGTCACCAATTTACTGGGATGAAGTGGGTGAAAAGAAAGTCCTGGACCCAACGGCTATTCCATGGATGGAGGAGGTGCGAGAAAAGGTCAAATTGATACGGCAACGACTTCAAACTGCTCAAAGCCGAAAAAAGAGCTACGCAGACAATCGAAGGAAAGACTTGGAGTTCGAAATTGGGGACCATGTGTTTCTTAAAGTCACACCATTACGAAGCATTACGGCGGGTAGAGGAAAGAAATTGCAACCAAGGTTCGTCGGACCTTACAAGATTCTCCAGAGAGTCGGTACGGTAGCATATCGACTAGAGCTACCGTCTAGTCTCTCTCGAATTCACGACGTCTTCGACGTCTCGATGCTCAAGAAGTACTATCCCGATGCATCCCATATCTTACAACCGGAGGAGCTTGACATAGATGAATCGCTCACTTACGACGAGAAACCTGTACAAGTACTTGACCGGAAAGTTAAAGAACTGAGAAACAAGCAAATTCCGTTAGTGAAGATACTGTGGAAAAACCACGGGGTAGAGGAAGCTACCTGGGAGATGGAAGAAGAGATGCAAAAGAAATATCCAGAACTTTTCGTGAGTTAAGGTGAGAAATTTCGAGGGCGAAATTCTTTTAAGGGGGAGAGGGTGTGAGACCCCGTAATTTTCTCAGTTTCTAGGTTTTATTTTATTTAATTGCATGCTTTTCTGCATTTTCTTTATTAGGAAAATTTTCCAGATAATTTTTATGAGTAAATATAGTTTTTAGATGATTTTCCTAGTAGAGGGTAATTTTTGAGAAATTAAAAGCGTATGCCGGACGTGGGACCCGCTAGTGCGAAAAGTTCGGAAAAATTTGGCCAGTTAGGTTAAGTTTTGGATACCGGGTTTATTTTACTAGGTGGTAAGAGATAATTAGAGGATATCATTTGGATGAGTGTTGAGGAAACAAAAGGAAAGCTTAGCATTTAATGAAAGTTACAAGTGTCACTTGAAGATTAATTCTTACTTGTTGACCACTATTCATGACTTTACCAAATAAATCAAAATTGACTAAAATTACCCTTCATTTTCAAGCTTCTTGGCTGGTTCTCTTCAAGGGAAAAGAAAGGAAAAACTCTCAATTTTCTAGTCTCCCATCTTGCCCAATCTTTCAATTCAACCGTTTAATCTTCAAATTACTCCATAAAACCTCTTAGTTTGGTGATATTAAGGTTGGTTGTGAAGTTGTTTGGAAGGCTAAGGTGGTTAGTTGCTTCCTTTCTTGCATTTTAAGGTGAGTATCTAAGGAACTCCTCTTTTGTCTTGATGATGTTTAATTAATGGCTTGTGGTAGCCTATGAGGTGTTTTTGTGGGTTATTTCATGATTTTAGTGAGATTTATGACATTTTTCTATTTATTCATGATTTTTCTGTTTTAAGATGATTGCTATTGTGTGGCCATGTATGATGGTTGGAAATGATCTAGAATGAAGCTAGAATGCGTAAATTGTGGTTGTTTGCGAAAAATTTCCGCATTTGATGGAAATTTTCAGAAGTTAGGGTTTCATGTAACCCCATTCTGCCGGGTACTGTTACACCTAGTTAGATGCCGAATTAGCCTTGGGTTAAAACATGAAAGTTGTAGGGAATGATGTTTTATAGATTCCTACAAAATTTCTGGCCAATTGGAGCAATGTAGCGTGTGAAAAGACTGAAATACCCCAGCTGCCCTGTTTCTGTCCGAACTTGGTAATCAGCTTTGGTATTTGGTTAATTTGATTGGGAATACGACTGATTTGGTTGTTGATGTCTTCTTAGTAAATATACCCTGGTATCGTATCTTTCGTATGGCTTTGGAATCACTTGAATTGGACTTAGGTAGCCTGACTTATGATGATTTAACCAGAATACGATTTATTAACCTGTTTATGCGGTTCTGGTTTGGTATATTGATCTTTTGACCTAGTTGCACTACAAACTGGACTAAGTGGCCTTATTCAACATTGTAGTCCTCTCTTTTAGCTTCGAAACGGTGTATAGTGTACATCCATCCAATACTCGTAGTGCCAGTTGTGTCCAATACGCTTAATGGCATCAAAACTGTTTTTAGGTCTTAGAGCTTAACTTGCATTTCCGGATTTTCCCTAACCTACTTTAGTACTTATACGTTTAATTGGAGCCTTATTTTGGTAGTATGTGGATTTGGGTTATGACTTGTAATCGAGTCTTATTGTGACTATTTGAATGTTTTAGGACGTGACGGTGGTTCAAGACGCTCTTTGGGCGGAAGTGTATGAAATTTCACTTGCTTGCTTGGTGAGTATACTACTCACTTGTTTGTTTACAATGTGGCTTTGTTATATTTGAACTTGATGCCTTGAAGGCTTATTTGCACCGGTGAAACTGATTAAAGTGAGGGTGTACTTGATCGCCCTTACCCCTTTTGTATTATATATGACTGTTAACTGTGGTACTTGAATAGTACATGAAATACTGGATTTGGTGTCGTGTGGACGAGTATCCAACGGCCATTACTGTTCCTACTGAGCTCAACCCCATTGGTAGTCGATTGGATCGAGCCGGCGAGGGCTTGGTCGTGAAAATTGACGAGCCATGGGGACTGTTATATGGAATCTTGTAGTATGAGACTCTCGATTCCGGTATACTCGAGTATTACCAAATTTATACTGTTTGGAGTTCGGGCCCGGTAGGGGTATGCTGGGTGGAAGGAATGGAAGTAAAGTGGAGCCTACGGTTGGTTATTTTGTAAACATTGACGGAGGGTCAATGAAATCCGATCAAGTATACAAGCGAGGAAAGGGGCTCTTGAGAGCCGTCCGTATCCTTTTAACCATGTTGTGAATGTGTGATCTTGGTTTACTTCTTTATTGAACGTTTTATGCCTATATGAACTTGGTTGCTTGAGTGATAGTATCTCACTGGGCGTAAGTTGACTCTATTCTTTTTGTTTTCCTTACAGGAATATAAACACTTTTGGAATGGCTTTTGATAGTTGGTTGCCGAGTTGAGCTTGTTGTAACTATCTTTTGAATAGCTCCTTTTGGGCAAAACCCTAAGTGCATTTTGATCCAACCAAGTCGTTGAGTTGTAATTTGCAAACCGTACATGTACAAACTTGTTGGATAACTTTTGTATGCTAATTTGGATTGTAAATGCTTAATTTCAAGGTGTATATGTTTGATGGATGTTTGGTGAGATTCCGGCCGGATTCTGACGTGTCAGTTACTATTCATGTCGGCTCCGATTTTTTTTCATTTTTTTTTATTTTGTGATTTTGACTTGTTTAAGCGCGCTTGTATGTTCCGGAACTTTTAGACCGTATTGAACTGTCCTGTTAGTCCTGGCGAGAGCTGGGCAGGCAGTCCGCTAACTCCTTTGGTTCGCCTTAGGGGAAGGTGGGGCTGTCACAGGCCAAATCTGAAGTGGGTTTTTCCTTGCCATCTCCACACCACTAGCGACCAAATCACTGGGATTCGTAATCATTGTTTTTTGAGTTGACATGGTCTTTTTGCCTTCCAAGAAAAGGAAGAGGATTTTTTCAAGTTTTCTCTTTGTCAATTTTACAAATAGGTTTTGGGCGTTACATAAAATGAAACTTTTTGTTCAAACTTGTTTCTTGCTTTCCCGATGCTGCAACCAATAAAAGATCAGCCAAACAAACGAAAAAAAACATGAAATCTCTGATGATACGAACTTGACCCAGCAAGAACCTGTCTTGAAGAACCAAGTCGATCAGGCAGCGGAAGGATCTATCTTGATCAGGTTATGGAACAATAACTACGTTGCTAGACCTAAAGAGAACCCGTCTCTAGAAACCTAGTGGATTGGTTATTAGTTAAGGAACAATAACTACCTTGCTAGACCTAAAGAGAACCCGTCTCTAGAAACCTAGTGGATTGGCTATTGGCTTGAAAGAACAAGATGATGTAATCATCTTGCCTTGAACACCACAAGTATCCAAGCTAAATACTTGATACAGTTCAAGAAGAAACTCAAGTTCCATCAAAGAACTCCATAAAAGGAGACAACTCTCTTTTTATTAATTTATCTTCAATATCATGTGTCTCAATAGTTAAATAAAGTTGGCTATTTATAACCTTACAAGACTCAAAACCCTAATCTAAATTGAAAACAATACAAGCTTCCTAATTTGACTTGACACAACTTCCTAAATAAATTTGGAAACAATTAACTACTTTCCTAAAACTATAATTCAATTAGAATAAGAAACTGACTGACTCAATTGGCTTAACTATGGTCAACATGACCTTAGCCTTTATTTCCCTTAATAACTCAAGACTAACTAACAAGTATTGCTGGAAACTTACTTAAATAAATAACAAGAAATAAGCATGACAAATCTTCAATGATTCTTGAAACCGATTGCACCATCAACCATCAATCGAATTTTCTTGAATTTGAAGGGAATCCAAATCTTCATGTTCTCATCATCTCCAATTCATTTCCTTTCCTTTTGCCTCCTATTTGCTCAACATGAACGGGGCCTAATTTAAACCTTCTCGAATTTTCTCTTCTACCCTAAACTCCAAATTAGGCATTCAAGTTTCGATGATCCAAATCAAAGCTATAGCGATGCAACAACATGCACATAGAATCTCTCATAACTATTTGTGGCTAGATCTTCACTGTCGGCAGTTGGGTTTGGCTCTTTATTCATGAGAAAAGGAGTAGGGGTGCTCTCGAGTCGTGTTGAGCTCAAGTAGCACCTAACTCGAGCTCGAACTCGAAGGATAAGGGTATTACTCGAGCTCGAGCTCGAGCAGTGATACCTAAACTCGAGATCGACTTGATGCAGTTGTGATACTGCTCGATCTCACTCGTTAAGACTCAATAAAAGTTACGAGTCTTAACGAGCTCAAATGCTCGATTAAAGCTCGTTCGAGGTTGAAAGTAATTCTTATATAATTACAATATTACCTTTTTGCCATTTAAGAGATTTACAAAGCATACAAGGCATCGTGTAATTTATCTAAATTATATACCCTTGTTGGTCATTTCATAATTATAATTAATATATTATATAAATAATAATAAATACTCGAGCTACTAGATGAGCACTCGAGTAGCACAAAACAATGCTCGAACTCGACTTGTTTTCTTTGTCGAGTAACTCAAACTCGAACTTGGTCAACCCGAGTCCGAGTCGAGTGTTTGATTGAGCCGCTCACCATCAGCCCTAGAAAGGAGGAGGATTAATTACTAAGGCTTCATCATGATCTCCGCTACTCGATATCTTTGTTCTGGTAAAATTTTTAGAAAATTTCACTAGACTTCTGCAATTTTTTAAGAAAAGGAAGAGGATTTCTTCACGATCACAAAAATTTCACCAGTGACTTGAGCACCCTTCCTCCCCAATCATAAACCTATCTAAAACAATAAATCCTTAACTCAAAGCTGAAACCATGCTAGTTCAAGACTATATTGAACATATAATTTTTTAGCCTATTTTTGGGTTTTGAGGGAGGAACTTTTAAACTTTTCTCTACTGCTAATGATTGAGAGAGAAAAAGAGAGAGATATATGAGTAACGAGGGAGAAAAACTTCAAGCAAAAATTGTTTAGATGAGTTTGCCCTTGAAAAGGTCAACCTGCAAATCATGTGACGTCTCTTCCATTTGTTTTGACAGTCAAATTACATGGAATGACATAAAACATGTAATTTGATTAGTTCAGTGAGATTTTCGGCTAAGAAAATAGTTTAATGACCTAGACTAAAACAAGTGTACTGTTTAGTGACATTCGGGGCAATTTGCTCTATTGAAAAAGGTCCTTTTTCCTTATATAGTTTGATACTTATATGGGTATTTATGGACATGGAATAGACTTAGAGACCTTCCAAAATTTAATCTATAATTTTAGCACATGAAATAAAATTAAAAAATTAATAGAAGAATCCTTGGACAAGATTTTGTTATTAGATCATCCCTTTTATTGTCTATGTGACAGCCCCACCTTCCCCTAAGGCGAACCAAAGGGGTTAGCGGACTGCCTGCCCAGCTCTCGCCAGGACTAACGAGCAGTAACACGCGATCTAAAACGTTTCGGGAAAGTAAAAGCGCGCTCGAACAAGCCACAAGAACCAAAATAACAAAATAAAAAAAAAAACGAAAACGATGAATAGTGCCTGGAATAGTAGAATCCGAAATCCCACCAAACATTAATACATTTCAATTCAACATTTACAACCAAAACGGCATGTCAAAAACTATTCATCATAGGCATACAAAGTTCGATTTGCCAATCAAAAGATGAACCCAATACACATTAGGGTTTCATGCAAAGAGCTATTCAAAATAGACATATACATGGCTCAATTTGGCAACCAACAAGTATGATCTTCCAAAAGTGATCATTTTCCTGTAAGGAAAACAAATGGAACGGAGTGAGCTCAAGCTCAGTGAGTTACTACCACATAAGCATCTACGATCACATAAGCATAACCGTTCATTTCAAGTATGCGAATAAGAAGCAAACAAATCGGTAAAAGGATACGGATGGCTCTCAAGAGCCCATTTCCACGCTTACATTCTTGATCCAACTTCATTGACCCTCCGTCAATGTTAAAAGTACCAAACCGTAGACCTCACTTCACTTCCATTCCGTCCACCCAACATACCCCAACCGGGCCCGCACTCCAAGCAGTAGCTTTAGGTGATACTCGAGTACACCGGAACCAAGGGTCTCATTACCACAAGATTCCCATTTCAATCCCCGTGGCTAGTCAATTTTCACGACCAAGCCCTCGCTGGCTCGATTCAATTGACTACCAACGGGGTCGAGCTCAGTAGTACAGTAGGGCCGTTGGATACTCGTCCAACCGACACCCAAACAATTTCCCATGAATGGAATCCAATAACTCATATAGCAAGTACAGTAATACAGTGAAACGGTAAACAGTCATTCACAGGAATAAAAGGAATGAGGGCAGTCAAGTACACCCTCACCCTAAACATTTCCAATAGCCAAACAAGCCTTCAAGGCATCACAATCACATATACCAAAGCCACATTATAAACATTCAAGTGAGTAGTATACTCACCACTCACGTAGGTGAGGTTTCATGCACCGTCGTCCAAAGTACGTCGTGCACTAACGTCACGCCCTAAAACACGTAAACAAATACCATGAGACTCGATAACGAGTCATAAAGCCATGCCAATCACAACCCCAATAGGGTTTCATATGCATATATAAGCATTATAGCAAACCAGAAATTTCAGCAATGCACTAACTCGACCTTAACAAAAAACAGTTTTCGTCCTCCTTTTACGGTAATGGCACAAAAGGCGCTACGATTATCGGATGAGGGTGTAAGACCCACCATATCGAAGCTAAAAGACAGGGATACAACAATGTAGAAGGCCACTCAGTCCAAATCCTAGCACAACTAGGTCAAATATGCAGAATACCAAACCAGAACCGAAATTACAGGTTTACAAATCACACTATGCTGTAATTAGTCCAACTCAGTCTACACAAGTCCAAATGCATTGATTCCAAAGGCATGAGGTAGCTAAGACATCAAGCTACATTTCATCAGAAGACACAAACAATCAAATCCAAACCAATTCCAGTCAAACCAGCCAATTTCAGACGCAGTTCGTACATTCTGATCAACCCAGAACAGCAACAGTAAAATCGACATTTATCACTCTACACTACTCCAAATGACCTGAAATTTTACAGGAACCTCAAACACATCAATACCTACAACCTTCATGTTTTAAGCAAAGGCCAATTCGGCCTCTAACCATATGATCCCAAAACCGGACAGAAAGGGGGTTATGAAACCCTAACTTTTCACATTTCCTTCCAAACCCAAAATTGGTTGCAATTACCAATCATTTACACCTACTAGAGTCATTAACCATCAATTCCCATCATCAAAGATATCCACAACATCACATTCATATTAAACCAGAAAATTCCTCAATAAATTGAAAACTTCATCATTTCATCCAAAAGCAAGAAATAAATCACAAATTTCAGCACTTTAGCCACCACTAGGCACAAATTAAGCATCATTAGGTGTAGGAGGAAGTTCAATCACCACTTACCTAGTAAACAAGAGAAAAGGAGTTGTAGAACACCTTAGCTTCCTTAAAAACTTCACCAAACAACTTACTAGCACCTAATGGAGGGATTTTATGGAGTAGAAACTAGTTTATGTGATTGTTTTTGGAAGATTGAGCTAAATGGAAGCTAAAATGTTGAAGAGTTTCTTTCTTCTTTGCTCAAGAGAGAACCGGCCATGGAGGAGAAGAAAAGAGTGAATTTTAGTGATTTTTTTGAGATATTTAACTCAATGGTAAAAAGTCAAAAAGGGTGAATAGTGTCCAACAAAGTCCAACCAAGGATATAGTGACACTTGGCACTTCATAAATGCATCTTTATCACTTGGTTCCTTCTCACATCAATCAAATCACCTCCTCTTCTTATCTCTTAACACCCGATAAATTTCACTCAGTATCCGGAACTTAACCTTATTGGCCGAATTTTTCCGAACTTTTCGCACTAGTGGGGCCCACGTCCATTATATATCCTTAATTTTTCAAAAACTACCCAATGCTAGAAAAATCATCTAAAAACTATAATTACTCATAAAATCCACCAAGAAAATTTTCCTAAGCCAGAAAATGCAGAAAACATGCAATTAAAGGGGAAAAACCCTAGGAAAATTATTAGGGAAATTGCGGGTTCTCACAGTCTAGATAACATAAAGTTCTAATTCAAACATAATAATATATGATAGAATAATAGATTATGTAGACATAACAATATATGATAGAACAATAGAGTTACAATTCAAAGTTGACTTCTTCTGGAAATTTGTCAAAAATTCTAACTATAATACAAACACTATTTTTAAAATACTATTACTAGAATATTGAAGATTTCTACAATCTAAGAAGTGTCGTAGATCGACATGTAAGAGAATAAGAGGATCTAGAGCTTCTGATTTTCTTTCATTTCCTTGTTGGCCTGCCTACATCTTGCTTGATGCGGAAGCTAATGATTTTTGAGTGATGCGTGCCTCATGAGTTGCAAGAGCCTTTTTCTCTCAATTCCTCTTCCACGACTTGCTTTGCTATCTTTGGATTTGGATCCTTTTATAGATACCAATTGCTCATGTTATATTTTTTGAATTATTGTTTCTTCCTATTCCTGATAAGGTTTTGTATTGCAAGCTGAGTTATAAATCATTTTGTGGGAGCTGAATTGGATGCTTTGAATTTGATATTTCTACCAATGAAGTGGAGCCCGAGCCATTTAATTGATGGTTCCTGCCAAAGATCAGTCGAAGACTTTGTAGTCTTCTTAGGCACGTGGCCCATTCTTGCATTATGTTTCTGTCTCCTGATTCTAATGAATAATAACTAGTGTCTGGCTAGTGATTGATCCAAAAGGCCAAGAATATTGGCCAAGATAAATTATTGGCTAAGATGCATTATTGGTTTTTTTTTTGTTATGCCTCAAACATGTTTTCTAGATTATGCATCCCCTCATCACCAATGATGTCTGTTAATTCTTCCCTGTAATCATAATCTTGATCCATGTATGGTGTATGGATCCTGAATTTCCTGATAAATTTCTTTTAGGTGCAATTCAACCAGATCTTCTAATTGGGTTTCTCGCAAGAATTTTATATCAGCAAATTTCCACCCACAATAGATTTTCTTGAAGTCATATGAATGAGCTTCATTTCTTTATTGTAAGCTAGCTATCATGCTCTCCAATGGTCCATTTGCTATTCCATGGTGGGATTTTTGCAAATCCAAGAATAATTTTTGAAAGGTATGCTTGGTCTATTTCTATGTTTGTCCAAAATAATATGATGTTGAGTTGGATAGCATGCTCCTTGGATAAATTCAGGGCCTATGTTAAATATTGTGGCTTCTACATATTTACACCCGTCTTGAGAGAATAAAGAATTGACTACATATGCTAGTTTTCTCCCAAATTAGTCTATCTGCTCTAGATTAGAGAGGATTAATGTATGTATAAATCCATAATCTAAGAGCATCTATGGGGTGAGATTGATTTTTTTCCTTCTAATGGCCGATATACATCTAGGTACAATGATACTCTACGACATTAGTGGATAAGTATTCCCATTAGAGCTTTTAGTCTCTGTGGGTACTTCCTTGCGAATGCAAGTTTCCTTCTTTCCTAGAACTCTAGTGGAAGTCTTTTAATTGAATCTTTCTCAACCTTTTCACTAACACCTCTCACAATTATATCTAATACTCATATCCTTTGCATTCCATTTTGCTTTTTCTCATTATTACTCGTACTCTCTTCTTTGGTTTAATTTCTTTTATTATCATTTTTCTTAGTTCTTCCTTCCATTTTCCTTAGTTTTTCCACCTCTGGCCTTATTTGTTCATAGCTTTTGTTTCTTTTGGGATTTGCAAGTTTTTAGATTGTGAAGAATTTTGTTTGTATAGACAACTTCCTCTACCCTGAAAAGGATTGTCTTCTTTCGTCTAGTACAATGGCTGAGGAGTTAGAAAGGATCCAAAATTTAAGCTTACGTGAGGATGAGGAAGAAGTAATGCCAATGCTGGGAGACAGAGACGGTGATGACAATTGCCAGGATGACTTATGCATCCTTGGTAAACTTCTTACTCAGAAGCCTTTCAATGGAGAAGCAATGATAGCTACCATGAAGAAAGCTTGGAATCCATCAAAAGGTCTTACTTATTTTGCAATCGATGATAACCTTTTCCTATTCAAATTCAATGATTTGCTAGATGAGAAGAAAGTCTTTATGGGTAGTCCTTGGGATTTAATGATAATCTTCTTGTGATCGGTAACTATATTGGCCATATTTAGCGTACTAAGATGAAGCTTGATGCTTGCTCCTTCTGGGTACGAGCATACAATGTCCCACTTAGTTGGATGAATGCTAAGATTGTAGAATTTATTGGTGGTAGATTGGGAAAATATGAGGGGGAACATTTTGCATGGGGAAAGTTTCTCAGAATTCGTGTTAAGCTACAACTAAATAAATCTCTCAAATGTCAAATGCAACTTTATATTGAAGGCGAGGTCTGCAAAATCCAATTTCGATATGAACGCCTTCCTTTGTATTGTTTTTTTTTGTGGAAAAATTGGACACGATTAATGGGATTGTGAAATCAAGTTAGACTCTACAAATTTGGGCACAAGTGAACATCAATACCCAACATGGCTCAAGGTAGGGAATGATAAGTAGCAATTTTCCGATCAGCAGTAGCTTGGCAAAGCCAGAGCTCCGATTGGTAGAGAAGACTAGTCCAATACTGATGATGATAGAATCCCGAAGAATAAGGAGTCCTCTTTGGATATTGGTACGGATCTAGCTGATTTTAAAGTTCATCAAGTCCGTTTGCACTTCAATGGCTAGTTCGTGATGCCCAAAGTCAAGATGTTATTCCCAAAACCATTGAAGGGCTTGAGCAAGACGATTTGAAGCTTGTTCATATTATTCAAGCGAAGGAGGAGGCTGAAGGCTCAATTTCACAGAACAGACATTATAAGGCGCGGGCACTCTTTATAAGGACAAGTCTTCTGCCCATCTACTTAATTCACAGCAGCAAAGTCGTCATAAGGTGTGGGCACGCTTTATAAGCCCAAGTCGTCTGCCATCTAGTCACTTTTTCTAGTTACTTTATTTAGTTGTCATTTAACTTAGGTCATAAGTGATTCTAAATCACTTTAGGTCTTGGGGTTATGTAAGGCTATAAATAGCCAAACACTTGGAATGTTTTGAGATTAGTCAGATTGAATAAAGTTGAGAAAATTCTCCAGATTTCTTTCATGATTGAAAGAGCTCTTCTTGGCTTGTGAAGCCACTATTGAACATCTTAGAGTTGCCCTAAGGTGATTCGTCAACTTATCAATCAAGTATTCACCTTGATTGTGGCGTTGCCCTACCCGTTCTAGTCTTTCTTGTGCGGTCCAAGATAGATTACAAACTCCATCACCAAGCATTGATTCCTAACCTAGATCCGGGCTTGTGTTTCACGTTCTTGATTCATCTTGGCATTTCAAGAATCGTATCAGTTGGTTTCAAGAGCTAGTTGGAGGTATCAACGTTATATCCCTTTTTGTTTTGTGTCGTTTAGGGTTTCGTTTGTCTCAACCTTGCTGTCCGAATTTGTGCTGTCCAATTCGTGACTTGTCTTGGTGTTTTCCTTCATAAATCATGTCTTGTTTGGTGTATTTTCTCTTCGTTGTTTCTTGTCTTGTGTGTTAGCAAACCTGGCTGAAATTTTCCTTGTTGAAACGCTAGGGTTTCTTGTGTCTCCATAGTTTTTCTTGTTTGTTCATTGCTGTCCATTGTTGTTCCTTGGTCCAAGTCATGTTTGAGTCTTGATTTTGTGTCTTTTTGTCTTGTTTCTTCAAGTCTTGTGTCAACTAGAGTAAAAAAAAAATTCTGGTCAAACCTCTCTCTTAAAGAATCCGTGGCTGTTTTCTTGCTTTGGTTGTAGTCCGTGGCTGATTGTTCTTGTAGCTTGGAAGCATTCAAAGTTCTTGGAATTTCTGGACAAAAATCTTGACTTTCTTGAAGTTTCTTGAACGAAATCTTGAAAATCTTGGAGTCCTTGGGTAGCATAATAGGGTTTCTTGTAATTCTTAAACTAAAAGTTTCCAAATCTTGACATTCTTGGAAATCCTAGTTCGTGTCTTGGTTTGTGAATTGCGGCTGCCTTGTTCCTTGATTCGTGGAAAAAAAAAAGAAAAGAAGGAAGAAAAGAAGAAAAAGAATCTGGTCTTGGTCTGTAAAAAAAAAAAGAAAGGCAAGACAAACGGATCACCATCTTGAATTCTTGAATAGGTAGCCAATTGTGAATTGGAGAACCAAAGTGACGTGGGTCTTTGCTTCCAAAGCTAAACAAAGAATTCCAGTTCAATTTGGATTACAATATCCCAGTCCCCAAAACCGAAACTACACCTGGACAATATCCCAAAACCACACCTTATCTCCCAAACGGTGAAGTCAAGATCCATTTGCAGCAGCTTCTAAATTTCCAGCCTTGGCACCTAGTCGGGTAGAATAATTTCTAGGCTTCCAAATTTCTGCCATAGTGTCTTGTTGCTCCAGTATTGTCTATTCTGCCAGCCACGTAATAACTTTATTTGGACTCGTATTCTCAGTTTAGTTGTGTCTTGTTAGTTCCAAATCAGTCCAAATCAATTTGGGACTTCAAGAATACTAGTTTCCTAATTTGAGTTGTTCCAGTCTTTCCAAATTCGTGTGTCATTCTTACTGAGTCAAACCAGTGTCTTAACTCCAATTTCCAGCCACCATATAAGCATTATTTGAGTGTCAAAATCTGCTCTGAAATTGAGTTCAAACAGCCATCAAACAGCTCAGATAATATATCATTCATTCGGGTTTTTTTGGGGATTTCTCGTGTACAAGTTAAATCTGGAATTTCCAGCACCTTTGTCCATAGTTCATCCTTGTTGTTTACTTGTGAAAATTATGACCGTGCCACACTCTTGTGATTACTACTTGATAAGTGGAGTTTTATCTTGAGGAAAGCTCTACGTTATTCAATAGAGGCAATTAGCAGCCTTGAGAGCTTATTTGTGAGCTTAGAGAGAACTTAAACACTTGAGCGTAAACACGAGTGTGAGGGTAAACACTCAGGGAGTGAAGTGAGGAATTTTACTACTAACCATTCTCTTTGCAGGTTGAACTAAATATGTCTCAAAGCATTGGAACTGTTAATACTCCTTATGACATGGGGCATATCATTGAGGCGTTGAATCAATTCAACAAAAGGTTTGACACATTGGAAAGCAAGGTGGAGCAATTTGGTCCATCAAAAAGTACCACCAAAAGGAAACCTCATCTAGATGAATCAAGTGATTCGAATAATGAGGCTGACTGTGAGGGCCATGATGACCGAACTAGAGGAGTAAAGCGAAATTCCAAGCGCGGTGATGATGATGAAATCCGAGGGATTAAACTCAAAATTCCTCTTTTCCAAGGCAAGTCGGATCCGGAGGCTTACCTAGACTGGGAGAGGAAGATGGAACTGATCTTTGAATGCCAATCTTATTCAGAGAGTCAAAAGGTTAAACTCACTGCCATTGAATTCACCGATTACGCAGCAATTTGGTGGGATCAACTTCGCGCAAGTCGAAGGAGAAATGATGAACATCCTGTAAGGACATGGGATGAGCTCAAAAGATTAATGCGGAAACGGTTCATTCCAGCTTACTACCATAGAGATTTGCACAATAAATTGCAAACTCTTACTCAAGGTAGTCTAATAGTTGAAGATTATTTTAAGGAGATGGAAATGGCCATGATGAGGGCTGAAGTTCATGAGGATTTGGAGGCCACTATGGCCAGATTTTTGCGTGGATTAAGGGACAAAATTGCTGAGATTGTGGAGCTGCACCATTACCTTGATTTAAATGAGTTGTTGGATAAGGCGGTGAATGTGGAAAGGCGCCTCAGAGGAGGGGTAACACTCGCTCAAATTCCAAATATCAAGCTGGAAATTGGTGAAGTTCGCCCTCAAGAGGTAAGGACAAGACTGTAGGGACTTCTCAACCTCAAAAACTGAGGCCCATTGATGCTAAACCACCACCTAAGGCCGAGGTGGATGTTAGCCAAAGAACCCCAAAACCGCGAAGTCGGGATGCTAAATGCTTCAAATGTCAAGGTTTTGGACACATAGCATCTCAATGTCCCAACCAAAGGACCATGCTTATTTTGCCTAATGGAGAAGTGGTGTCGGATAATGAGGACGATTGTGAAGGTATGCTATCTTTAGTAGAAGAAAGTGACCACTCGGAGGAAGAATTGCCATGTGAAGGGAATGTTGGAGTCTTGGTGGCAAGAAAAGTGCTTGCTGCCCGAGCTTTAAAGGATGAAGGTGAGAAAAGGGATAACTTGTTCTACACTCGTTATCATATCAAGGACAAGTTGTGTAGTGTAATAATTGATGGAGGGAGTTGTGCAAACGTAGCAAGTTTGTTCATGGTTGAGAAATTGTCTCTTCCAACCACCAAGCACCCTTAACCATATCAACTTCAATGGTTAAATAATGATGGTGGTGAACGTGTTTATAGGCAAGTGAAGGTGCCATTTCACATTGGTAGGTATGAAGATGAAGTGGTATGTGATGTGGTACTGATGCAAGCGTGTCACTTGATCTTAGGTCGTCCTTGGCAATACGACAAAGCTGTCCACTTCGATGGTCGATCTAACAAGTATTCCTTCATGCATGGTCATCAAAAGATCACTCTTGTTCCTCTTACCCCTAGACAAGTCCATGAGGATCAAGTAAGGTTACATGAGAAATATGAGTTAGAGTGTGAGTTGAGGAAACAACAAAAGAGTGAGATTGAGAGTAGTGAAGAGAGAAAAGCACTAGTGAGTTCAGCCAAAGGGTGGTATAATGCTATGAAGCATAGTTTGTTAGTAAGGGCTGGGTGTGACAAGGTTTTTACTTGTAACTTTACTAACACAATTGCTCCTAGTTTTTCTTCCTTTTTGCAGGTTAATCACATGGATATGGAATTGCATGATTGCTGTCCAATTTCACCCAACCTTGTTGCCATTTCTTTCCGTGAAGATGTCAACAACATTGGGGCTGATTATATATCACAAGTTCATTTAAAGCAAGAGTTCCTCAATGAGCATTACAACTACTATCTTCCACTTCTAGATCATCCGTGTGAAGCTTCCTTATCTCCACATCAGGCTTTGTGCTATGCACCCGTGATTGTGATTGAAGACATTGGATTGTAGGAAGATGTTCCGCCCCAAATTGAGGATCCATACCTTTTTCATACACAAGCCTTGAAGTTGGTCCGTGAGCTCCAAGGTACTACAACTGGTCCTTTTCAGCATTGCACATGGTGGTCCTTGTATTGGATGCCACCCTTGACCGTGATCATCATCAGGTTGTCCCAACGACATGTAACTCATCTTGTGACCCTTCATGCTTCGATTTGTGGGCAAATCACCTTTTAGAGGAGGGGAATGGTACGGACCTAGCTGGTTTTAAAGTTCATCAAGTCCATTTGCACTTCAATGGCTAGTTCGTGATGCCCAAAGTCAAGATGTTATTCCCAAAACCATTGAAGGGCTTGAGCAAGATGATTTGAAGCTTGTTCATATTATTCAAGTGAAGGAGGAGGCTGAAGGCTCAATTTCGCAGCACAGACATTATAAGGCACGGGCACGCTTTATAAGGACAAGTCTTCTGCCCATCTACTTAATTCACCGCAGCAAAGTCGTCATAAGAAGTGGGCACGCTTTATAAGCCCAAGTCATCTGCCATCTAGTCACTTTTTCTAGTTACTTTATTTAGTTTTCATTTAATATAGGTCATAAGTGATTCTAAATCACTTTAGGTCTTGGGGCTATGTAAGGCTATAAATAGCCAAACACTTGGAATATTTTGAGATTAGTCAGATTGAATAAATTTGAGAAAATTCTCTAGATTTCTTTCATGCGTTAAAGAGCTCTTCTTGGCTTGTGAAGCCACCATTGAACATCTTAGAGTTGCCCTAAGGTGATTCGTCAACTTATCAATCAAGTATAGACCTTGATTGTGGCATTGCCCTACCCGTTCTAGTCTTTCTTGTTCGGTCCAAGACAGATTACAAACTCCATTACCAAGCGTTGATTCCTAACCTGGATCCGGGCTTGTGTTTCACGTTCTTGATTCGTCTTGGCGTTTCAAGAATTGTATCAGATATGACTTTGAAAAATCAACTTTCGAAAAATGATACATTGGAAACTAAATCATGATCTCTTTGCACCGCTGGCTCAACAACAAATTTTGTTGGATACTGATAAGTCCCAACCTATCTTGAATAAAGGGAAAGCTCGGATTCTCGGTGAAACAAAGTTAAATGGAGAAGTATCAAAATCTTTCAAATCAAGTGTGTGTTCTTCTATTTTTAAGAATTGCTCTATCCCAAAATAGTAGATTGGTGGTCCCATATTCAATTCTTTAGACAAGCAAATAGAGACGTCTAACCCATCTAAAGCCTCAACCTCTCCAAACAAGCTTGATGCAGCAACCCAAAAACCAGTATTGTTCACAAAACCTCGCCATTCAACCTCTCAACCAGCCAACCCAATTGCAACCTCTACTACCTCAACCTTATCCACTAAGCTATTTAATGCTAATACCATTAACCAAAATGCCTCATCTCCAAACGAAACTATTTCAACCCATCACACTAAACCTTTCAAACCCAAATCCAGAGAACAAGATATCTTAACCTTAACCAATAACATTATGATATTTCCTAACAAACCCAAAACCACTGAACAAAGTGGATCAACCTTAACCATAGATATTACATCCCTTTTTGCTGGGCAATTAAACAAAAAACTACTGAGCCAAATATCCTAACTCCAACTATTAGCCCTATGGAAATCCCGAAAAATAGTGACCAAAAAAATGTCAATCCAAACTCACAATCATCAACACCCAAAATTTTCAGCCATAAACCTGACACTATAACATCCAAACCCAATTTGTCAAACCACCCTTTTAAAACAAATATTAATACCAATAACCCGATCATATCTGACTTATTCCTAGTTGATGCAACTCGGTTACTGTAGAAGAAAACCACTAACCTCTAGGAGCTTCGCTCTATTGCTACTTCAATAGGATAGAAAAGAAGCAAAATCATTTAAAAACCTTTAAAATCACATCCCGCACAAGTGTCAGGAGATAGCTCTCTGTTTGGTCATAAAGTTAAGGGTACTGACAAAAATGCAGGGCTAGCTGATATGGACATAGAGGATGCTATAGACTCTAAGAGATGCAAGATAGTAGATTTAGCTACTTTCACTTTTTCAAATGATAAAACGGTGGAGACTAGTACGCTATCTAGTCGAGAACCATGAATCTGCTAAGTTGGAACTATCGGGGGTTAAATAACTCTGGAATATTTCTAGAGAGAGAAAATTGCTATTGTATTTCTTTTAGAAACTAAATGTTCTAGTAGGGTTATGGACAAATTGAAAACACAATTTGGATGGTTTGGTGTGGGAGTGGATGATAAGGGTTTTTCCGACGGTCTGGCTCTATTGTAGAAAAAAGAAATAAATGTATCTATGAATTGGTTGATGTCACTATACATACAAATGGTTCTCCTTGACGTCTTACTGGTTTTTATGGTCATCCTAAAGCTGCTTAAAGGAAATCTTCATGGGATTTATTATGCACTCTCAGTAGCCAATCTATACTTCTGTGGGTATGTATGGGTGACAATAATGAAGTGCTCAATGTGAATTTTAGAGCAATGGTCAGAGGTAGAATTGGCAGGTTATGAATTTTTGAAAAGCATTAGCAGAGTGTCACCCTTATGATTTGGGGTATAAGGGGTTAAAATTCACTTGGTATCATAGCCAAAATTCACTGAACGCAATCCGAGCCAAATTAGATTGTGCATGCACTACTCAAGAACTTGTTGACTTGTTCCCTAGAGTAGAAGTATCACATGTTTATTCGTTATATTCAGATCACATTCTGTGATGACCTAGAAAAAAATTATTTTCTCACTTTCCAACTATTTGCATTTCTATTTAAATTATATTTTTTTATAAAATTTGCATTCATTTAGTGATTACTTGTTAAGTGATATATGAGTTTGTCTTGCTTGTTTATTTTAACTTTCAAGAGATTAATTTTTTGAAAATCGTTGATTTCATGACTTATTAGTGAATTTGGCCAAAACCCTAGAAGAATATAAGTTGAGATATTAATGAAGTTAAGAAAGATTTTGAGAGTTAAAAGAAGGTTAGAAAAGCTAAGGGTTGATAGCAAGAAACTTAAGTGGAAGATACTATTTGGACACTATTTAATGTTGACTTAAAAACCTTTCTTGTGGCTAATATATTAACTCAAAAGCAACCAAAATTCTTTCATTTTCCCCCCTTGATGGCCGAACCTTAGAGAGAGGAAGAGAGAGAGAGAGAGAGAAACTCCAATTCTTCTTGAAATTCTTGAAGATCCAAGCTTCCCTTTCACCAATCTACTTGAACTTTTGGAAGATCTTGAGAGAAAAGGCTCCTAGGAGTGGATCTTGCCATCTTCTTGGGTTAATCTTGCTAGGGTTTGGAGTTTTGAAGAGGTAAGTGGCTAATTTACTTAATTCGTCTGCTTTTCAAGCAATTTTGGACTAGATCTTGGTAGATTTATGATTTTTATGAAAAACTTATGGTGGATTTGAAAGTTTGTGAGGATTTGCAAAATTCTCCATATTTTCTTAAAATTCCCTTTTATTTGGAATAAGTTACTTTATAATATCTTTACTACTAAATTACTCCCTCAATAGTTGTACTAAATAATAGAATCGAGAGTTTTACCTTTACTTTTATAGTTAGGGTAACTAGGGTTTTCGTGTATTTTGGTAGTGTAATTAGTTGGTGAGATGTATGTATTAAATTTGGTGGTTAAGAGTGAGCATTAGGTAAGAGAAAGTGTGTGATTAGAAGTGCTAATAATAGGTCAGTGAATCATAAGTTAAAACACAAGTACGAGAGAGTTAAGGAAAATAGCCTTGAATCAACGTGCACCGTTTGTTACCGATTAAGTACACCACTTGACCATTACTTTCTTACCCTAATCTTCTTGTTTTTATTTCATATAATCAGCCCTAAATTAATCCTCCATTCAGTCGAAATTCTTGACCAAAGAAAAGGGAAAAAAGAAAGTAAATCTTGAGCGACAAGTGTCGGCAATCCAAGGAGAGTTTGACCAAGACAATTCCTTCCTTCTTATCTTTCATTTTGGCTAAATTTCCTTCATTATTTCTTCACGGTGGCCGAGAGCTAGGAGACGAGAAAGAGAGAAGAAAACTTTCAATTCCAACCTTGATTTTAGCCTTGTTTGAGTTGAATCACAAAATCTAAACCGATTAAATTTGCACCAAGGGAGTTAGTAAGCTAGGAATGGAGAGTTTCTTGGGAGAAGGTGCTTGGTTCTTCACTTTTCAAGAAGTTTTGGAAGGTATAAGGTTATCAACTTCCTTTCTCTTTCTTGTTCTTGCTATATATAGTCTAAATGGCATGAATCTTGGAATATTATGGATGATCTTCTAGTTTTGGTGTAGATTAGCGGATTTTCAGCTAGGGTTTTGCCATTTTAGCCTTGATTTATGTTGTTCAACTATCTTATGTTGGTATTGAGGTTGGATATGGAATTTGTGAGGTGATTAGTAGCATGATTGTGACTTTTTAGCTTTAAAAGATGAATTTCCAGCTTTGTTAAGAATTTTCCCACTTTGATGTTGGATGATTATTTGTTAGAAATGAGTTCCAGTTTGATGGTTTTTAGCCTAGATGAAGAGCTATCTTGATATGCTTACTTGTAGTGTTTGAATTGGGTTGATTTGAGGAAAAAAATGAATCCTTAAATGGCTGGAAAAATTAGCAAAGACAAAGGGTATGCTGCCCAAATTTTTCTTCCGTAGGATAAGCGAGCGAAATTGGAACTTGAGCCGTGATTCGTGGTTGAATTGAACTTTGGTTGTTTAGGGTACTCAAGTTTTCCTTAGTAGGAGTATATAAGCTGAATTTTGCCAAAAACTCGTACCCTTTTAAAAGGCAAAAGTAGCGACCACTATAAATACGATTTCCTCGTTCTTTCATACCAAGTTACGAACTTAAAAGTTTTAATCGCTTCTTTATCAAAACTAAAAGAGCGAGCAAGAATTTTCTAGGGGTTGATGAGTAAGATGAATACTACTTAAACGAGTTTCATTTACTTGATTTTCTTTAAGCGAAACTCCTATATATTGAACCCTAATTGATTTTAAATCGTTAAATGGTACTTTATCACAGATTTGAACTCCAACCAGGGAGTTGCACCTGATTGTGGTTTTGAAAAGCAATAAGTCATTGGTGAGTGCTTCCAAGTGCATGATTGAACTTGTTAATTGATTGAAATGCTTTACCAATATGATCAAACAATATTTGATTTGTTTGGTCGGGCAAGGGTGTACTTTATCGCACTTGCCCTAATGTGACATATTATTATTCATTGGTTGCAATTGACTTGATATACATGTATATGACTTGAATGCTGTCTGGATTTTCAGAAACCCTGTGGCTAGTTAATCAAATCGAGCTAGAAAGGGCCTGGTCGATTAGATAACAAACCCTGGATCTTTAGTTTTGTCGAGTGGAGTCTTGTCTCCTCAACTAATTGGTATGCTCGAGTATTACCACCAGTGTTTATCTTGGAGTTCGGGTCGGGTAGGGATTTGAATGGTGGACGGAGATTGGAGTTAAGTGAAGCACTACTGGACTGGTTACTTTACTTGAAAGTTGACGGAGTGCCAACTACTACTTGATAAAGCTATAGCGGAAATAACTCACAAAAGCGACCGTATCCTTTACCTGGAAATGTTGATTACTTAATGACTGCTATATGAATTGTGATTGCTCATGTTATAAACTCTTTTGCTCGCTACTTTGATATTTTCACTTCAAACAGTGGTCAACTTGAATTGTGGGTCTGCATGATGTTTTGGAAGCTCACTGAGCTTTAGCTCACCTTATTAGTTTTGTTTTCCTTACAGGGGATCCGAGCGAGGACGTGAGGCTGGTACAGGCTAGCATTGTCTAGTTTTTTTTTTTGAATTTTTGAGATTGTACTCGTGCTAGTGCTCGATTAGGGTTGAATGTATCTGGAATTTTAAATATTTTGAGATATTTGGGAATGTATGAGCCTTGGAGCTTAAATTAAGTATCAATGTACATTCTAAGCTTGGGAATTGTTGTTTCATTCATTCTCAATAGTGTAACTTATTTTTTTAAAGTAAGTGAGCGAGTCCTGACAAGAGTTGGGCAGGCGGTTCACTAAACCCTGGGGCACGCCCTAGGAGGAGGTAGGGTCGTCACAAAGTTTTATGGAAATTTGGTACTAGATGCTTTAATGATCTTGGTATGCTTAGATCTTGATATATTTGGCTAGAATTTGGTGGATTCTTGTCTCTTGAGATCCTAGGGTTAATGATTGATGAAACTCTTGAGGATTTGAGTGTGATTTATGGTGGATTGTTGGTGAAAGTTGGAGTATATATATGCTGAAATTTTGTTTAGATAGCCAATTATCATGGGCAAATTTTCATCTTTACCTTCCTTGAATTTGTGGTTTGTTTGTACACTTGTGCTGAAATTTTTTTATTTTAGGAAATTTGATGCTACTTGACTCTATGTGTGTTGGTTGATGTATGTTGAAAATTTTGTAAGAAAATGAAGTGGTGATATGGGTTATCTTGTTGGAGAAAGTAGAGTTGCAAATGTGAGAACTTGAAAATTCTTTTAAATTTTCTCCTATTTTTGGAAAATTAATTTATATTCCTTTTTACTTTACTTGCTTATTTGCTAGCCTTAATTTGATAGTGATTTTAAAGGTTAAGCTAAGATTTATATCATTTCCTTTTTTATATTTTAGTGCATGTTAAGTTTTGTAGAGTATTAAAGTAGTTTGATCGACTAGTGAGATGTGTGCGTTAAATTTGGTGGACGAGAAGGAGTGTGGTACTAGAGGAATTATGTGATTAGAAGTATTAAGAGTGTATTAGAGAAACCCTAGTTATCTTGGAGATTAGAGACAAAGAGATAGGTTTGAACCGTTTGCCGCCATTTGTCACTCATTTCTCAAAGTTTGACTAGGACCTTTTGACCAAAGACTAGTCCTTGCTCTTATCTTGGAAAATTAACTCCAAAAACCTCTCATTCTCCTTGCTTTGGCTGAAATTCATGAGAGAAAAAGAGAGAAAAACTTCCAAAAATTTCACTTGATTTCTTGCTTGATTCTTGAGAAAATTAACGTGAAACTCGAATCCACTCCGATCAATCTTAGGAAAAGCTTGGAGGTAATCTTGGTGGAACTTTAGGGAGGAAGAAAGTTCTTGTCTTGCAACTTATTTTGGGGGTTTCGAGGTATTATACTAGAAACCTCTCATTTCTTTCTTGTTTTGCCATTTAAGCAACACATGGCTTGATTGTGATGGATTTTATGAAAAAATTCATGGTTTTGCTTAGTAGATTGTGTGACGCCCCAACTTCTCCCTAGGGCGAACCCAAGGGTATCCGCGGAATGCCTGCCCAACTCTCGCCAGAACTCGATGCAAGTCAAATTTAAACTTAACGATACACCAACAATAATAAAAGCCAAAATAAAGAAAAGTCACTTCCTTACATAAATATTCAAATCCTACATCATAGTTACCAAAAGTACATCAACTTTCCCCAAAATACAACCACTAGAAGTCGACTAGTCAATTACATCCCAAAATTCTAATCAAAAGTAATCAAGTCGGCTTCCTAAAAATTCTTTCCATTCCGAGCTCCTGTTAAGGAAAACAACTAATGGGGTGAGCAAACGCTCAGTGAGACCAAGAAAAACATGCAAATACATTATTCAAGTAACAATGACACTTATACGGGAAGTAAAGCTATAAAGTTCGAGTAAATCACAATTTAACAATAAACACACTCAATAAGGATACGAAAGCTCTCAGGAGCTAGATTCCACTTACTTTGCCGAGGCTCGATCCAATACCTCTACGTGATGATACTCCGTCAACCGGGTAGGTATTAAGTCCGTAGAACTCCACTTACTTCACACTCCCGTTCACCGTTACATCCCCTGTTCCGGGCCTGCACTTCTTTTATATAAGGCGATATGTGAGGCCCCAGTCCGTTCGTAAGTTGATTATAGGGTTATTCATTATTTTGTGTGGTTAAAATAAGGTTTTAGGGCTAAGGAGAAACCCTAATCTCGGTTAAGATTGAAAACCCTAACTTTGCTTATGATTAAATCCTAGTTTATGTGTATTTGTAGGTTCAAGTTATAGTTCCTGTTTGGTATTCTAGTGTGTGTTTTGGCTCGAGTAAAAATAGGATTTCGTTTTAGTTTACAATCTTAGATTAGTAAACCTTTAGTGTTATGATTTATTAGAAAGTTTAAGTTGGGTTTAAAAACCCTAATTTTGCCCATATTATATAAGTTGTTGTTTAATTGTTTTATATATGGAGAAAGTATGTTTAAGTATAGGTGATTAAAATAAGAAAGTGATTAGTGAAGTAATTAAGCATGATTACATGTTTTAGATTAGATTAAGCTATGACCTATGGAGTTAATTGAAAGATTATCAAATGTGTGAGAGAAAAGGTATAAGAAAGAGAAAGTTGGAGTGCAAGGGTTAAAAGTGCAATTGAGGAGCTTTTATGTGATTGGCTAAGCTAAATAAATATCCTATGGTCTTGACTATTATTATTACCTTAAGACTTGTAGGCTAATCACTAGACAAAACAAAACAAACTTGGAGAGCAAGAGAGAGAGGTAGAGCCGAGAGGAAGAGAAAGAAAAAAGAAAAGGAAAGCTTGCTTTGGTGCATCATTTTTGCTCTTCAATCTTGAGTTTGGATCTTGGAGAAACCACTTGAGCACTTGATTGTTGTGGGTGATCATCTACAAAGCTTGAATTAAAGGTAAATCATCTTCTTTGAAAGTTAAAATGTTGGGGTTTTACTTTCTAAGCTATGGAAATGATGTGGTATGTTGTGATTATGGATTTATATAGTGAATTTGATGTTTTATTGAAGTTTTATGGTTAATATTTGGTGATTTATGCTGCTGGAAATTTCGGTCAAGAGAGAGAAAAATTTGGGTTTCTTGCTTTAATGCTTTCCTTAGTTGTTTTGATTGAGCAATTGCCTTGTAGTGGTTGTGTTTGATAATTTGCCTCACTTGATTGGTTGGCTTCTAGTAAAATTCTGATTTGGGTTAAGAAACCCTAAACTCCATTAGGTTAGTTTAGTGTAGCCTATGGCTATTGAGTTAGGGTTTGTGTGTTTGGATGATTAGAACAAGTTCTATGGTGCAAGTAAAACTAGATTCAGGATTATGGTTAGTATTTGGTGATCTTGGGCTAACTTGTGAAGGAACTTTAGACCACTCTTAGACTGATATAAGTATGGTTGTTAGGGATCAATTTGGTTAGAAAATTCGCATAAGAACCATAGAAACGGACCGTGCGGTTGCGGCGCGCAAACCCGGCGAAACTGGAAAATCAGGGCAGTTCAGGATCCGAACTTCGACTTTATTTTTCTTGATGTTGCGTGCGGATTCAGAAGTTCCTCAAATCATGAAAGTTGTAGCCTCATCTGTCCTTCATATGTCTGTAAAATTTCAGGTCAATCAGATTAGCGTAGCCTGAGTTATAGACGAAATACTCAAGCCTGTTTTAACCATCAGATTCTGTGCGTTTTTTAGTTTAGCTTCTGCCTGTGACTTTTCGGTTTTTATCCTGTGCGATCTGGGTTTTGACTCCTTCATAAGAAATGTAGATCTTGGTTTTGGCTTCGAAACGGTATAAAGTGCGTCGAAATCGGAGTTCCGTAGCTCCTGTTACGACCAAAACAAGATCAATCGTCAGAACTGCCTGGAATCAGGACACTTCTGATGGGTACATTGACACTCAATTTTTGTTCTGTTCTGAGTGGATTCAGGTCTTGGCCAAAACATCAAAGTTTTAGTATTATGTCTCAGCTTTCTAATGCCTCTGGAATTTCCTGATTTCGATTTGTGAGCTGGGAGTTATGGTCCAGCAAACATACTCTGTCCGTTACTCTGAGTGCAAATTCCTGGAACGGTTTTCTGCACTTTCGACCCATCTCTGTTCAGATCCGGAGTTAGGTGTCTTCATGAAAGTTATAGAATTTTCTCTTAGCTTCGTAACAGTACCTTATGTACCTTGATCCGACACTCGTAGCCTCGATTAGGCCCAAAACAGTTTTGATGGCAAGGTGGCTAGGCCGCCATTTCCGTTTCCGTTTTGCCGTTTCCGCACTTGCATGTGCCGATTTTGCCGTTTAGTTTATTTTAGGAATATTAGTAGCCATTTATGATATTATGTGACGCAATCTTCTATTTCAGACGGTGGTGAGTTAGGTGATGCCGGTGGGGCCTACTAGCTACTCTTCGCGGCACAAATTTCGAAATTTGCTCTTTTGTTCGTTGTGTAAGTATTCAGGCCGCTCTTACGTGTTAGTTGTTTATGTGGTTCGATAAGTATGAAAAGGGTACCTAGGCGAGGGTGTACTTTATCGCACTCGACCTAAACCCTAGTTTGCGCACATATTTGTACATGACATATGTATATGAATCTTTTTGAAACTAAACCCCTTGAGCTTGTGGCTCGGGGTGACTTTTGAATAAATTTTGTGAAGTTTGTGAGTTTGGGGCCCGATCTCATGACCTAGATGGACTATTCGAGCCGGTTAGGGCTTGGTCGAAGTTAGTCCAACCTGGTTTGAGGTCACCAAGTTTGTGAATCCGGTTCACCGATTATGTGGACCAAGTTTGTGACCCGAGCTTGTGAACCAAGCTCAATTTCGTTCGCTCGAGCAAGTTTGTGAGGTGCCTGGCCAGAGAGGGTGATAAGGTGTACGGTGGGTGTACAAGTGAAGTTCTACGGACCATTAGTTGAGGTCGACGGAGTGTCGGCAGGAGGTCACACATGGCAAACGATCTGGTTTTGGAGCCACCTGTATCCTTATTATGTGATGTTACTTTTCTGCTTTTGCTTTACTCTTACTATGTAAATGTTGTTACGTGAAATTTACGCTTTTGCCCCTGTTTACTTACTAAGCATATAGCTTACCCCTTTCCTTTTGTTTTCCTTAGTAGTGGCCGACGCGGGGACTTTTGACACATACACTAGTATAGTTAGGTTTGATTGTAATAGTTGGACATATCGTATGTTTGTTTTGTTTTAGTTTTGGTGGTTTGTCTAAGGACCCTCCTTAGGGTCTACGTTTTGGTTTTGGTTGTTGTGATAAGGATGTAATAGTGTGAGCAGGTACTTTTGGAGAATGTAAATTATAACTCTTTTGGGATTGTATATCGTATGTAGAGTACTCTTTTGGATTTCTGGCTTTTATTGTTTTAAGTTTTGAGTCCTGGCGCGAGTTAGGCAGGCGGCCCGCCGATACCCTTGGGTTCGCCCTTGGGAGAAGTGGGGTCGTCACACGATACTACTCGAGTATGCCAAGTGAGATCTCTCAAATAGATCAAGCTTATGATTTTCTCATGCCTCACCAAGCTTCACAACCAAGCTCATGCTGGCTCGAGTCGCAAGGTCGGCCAATGAGTTTGGGCGTCCCTCACTATTATAAGTAGAAGTCGATGAGATTCACTCCAATCGACATTGATCCAAACATAAGTTAACTCACTGTTGTAACACTTCACTTAATTCACTTCACACAATTCAATTATAATTCACGTAAAAGAGAACAAGTGCGATAAAGTACACACTCGTTTCGACAATTCCAAAATACTCAATTAATGAGGAACAATTTAAGCATTTAGCAACACTTCATGCACTTGACACTCACCAATTCTGTAACGGCCCCACCTCCCCCTAAGGCGAACCAGAGGGTTCGGCGGGCCGCCTGCCCAGCTCTCGCCGGGACTCAGTCGTTCATTCAAACAAATCAGAAATCAAACCTCAATAGAGAGCAAACCAGGATCCAATTCATTACTACAGGAGTACATAGGACACGAATCCAAAACTTAAAGTAGAACTTATATACATTCCAATCTCATAGGACTTACAAAAAACAAAGGGGTACAAAAGTTCTCGATACTTCACACATCCGACCCTTGCCAAAAGCTAGGGCGAGAACCATAACAAAAGAAAATCAAGAGCTAGACCCAGCTAGTCTATACAGGCTCTCGTCCTTGCACGCCTTCCCCTGTTAAGGAAAACAAAACTAAAGGGATGAGCTGGAAAGCTCAGTGAGGTTCCGATCACATAGACAAACAAGCAATTCTATGCATTCAGTACAGATAACCAAGAATTCCAGATACAAGTATAAGTGAAAGCGATAAACACATTCATTAAAAGGATACGGCCTCACAAGGAGCCATTCGTTCATTCATTCATTCGTTCATTCTCCTTTCATTCCCCCTACCTTCACTCATTTGAAATTTCATTTTGTATAAATAAAACCCCTTGTTCATACATTCGTTCATTCATTCATTCACCCCGTCCCTGGCTTTTGGCCAGGCTCCACCAACCTACAAGGTAATACTCGAGTATACCGAAACGTTCACCCAAGTCCCTAATCGCCCGACCGAGTCCGCTTCTGGCTCGAGACGACCGGTAACAAGGGGCAATGGCCAGTTCAGCCCAAAAGGCTTACATTCATGCACAATTAACATTTCAATCGCTCAATCATTAAAATTTCACAATCATTTAGGCTAAGTGCGATAAAGTACACACTCGCCTCGAAAACTCGTTTAGCAATCATTGAAAGCATTTAACATGTTATCAATCATTCAAACAAGCCATATAATCATGAAACGTAACAAACAAGGAACACTCACCTAGTTATGCAAAACAACGTTCAAAATACCCCACCGGGTATTCCCCTCAGTCACCAATGAAACCTAATATTAAACAAGAGAAAAGATATACAAGTCATATCAATACAAAATAAATACGAAAAGCAAGCTAGAAACATTTTCGGATAAAAACAGTTTTGTCCTCAGTTTGCGGTAATGGCACAAATTGCGCTACGCTTATCGGATGAGGGTGCAAGACCCACCATCTCGAAGCTAAAAGACAGGGATACAACAATGTAGAAGGCCACTCAGTCCAAATCCAAGCACAACTAGGTCAAATATGCAAAATACCAAACCAGAACCTTAATTGCAGGTTTACAAATTACACTATGCTGTAATTAGTCCAACGCAGTCTATACAGGTCCGAATGCAGAAATTCCAAAGGCATATGATATCTAGGACATCAAGCTACATTTCATCAGAAGACCGCAACCACCAAATCCAACGCAATTCCAGTCAAAACAGCCAATTACAAACGCAGTTCGGCCATCCTGACGAACCCAGAACAGCAACAGTAAAATCGACATTTCTCACTCTACACTACTCCAAAAGACCTGAAATATTACAGGCACCTCAAAAACATCAATACCTACAACTTTCATGTTTTAAGCAAAGGCCAATTCGGTCTCTAACCATATGATACAAAACCCGACAGAAAGGGGGTTATGAAACCCTAACTTTTCACATTTCCTTCCAAATCCAAAATTGGTTGTAATTACCAATCATTTACACCTACTAGAGTCATTACCCTTCATTACCAACCATCATAGATAACCACAACATCATGATCACATTAAACCAGAAAATTCCTCAATAAATTGAAAACTTCACCAATTCATCTCAAACCAAGAAATAAACCACAAATTTCAGCACTTTAGCCACCACTAGGCACAAATTAAGCATCATTAAGTGTAGGAGGAAGTTCAAACACCACTTACCTAGAACACAAGAGAGGGAGAGTTGTAGGACACCTTAGCTTCCTTGAACACTTCCACAAAAGCACTTACTAGCACCAAATGGAAGGATTTTATGGAGTAGAAACAAATTTCAGCAATTGGTTTGGATGATTTGCACTAGATGGTAGCTAAAAGTTTGAAGAGTTTTCTTCCCTCTTAAGCTCAAGATGGCCGGCCAACATGGAGAAAGAAAGAGTGAATTTTTAGTCAATTTTGAGATATTTAATCAAATGGTAATAAAAAGGTCAAAAGGTGAATAGTTGTCTTAGGCTCCAACCAATGGAAGTGTGACACTTGTCACTCCATTAAATGCATTTCTATCCTTTTGTTTCCTCTCACATCAATCACATCTCATCCTCCACTTATCTCTTAACACCCGATAAATTTCACCCAATATCCGAAACTTAACCTTATTGGTCGAATTTTTCCGAACTTTTCGCACTAGTGGGGCCCACGTCCATTATATATCCGTAATTTTTCAAAAACTACCCAATGCTAGAAAAATCATCTAACAACTATAATTACTCATAAAATCCACCAAGAAAATTTTCCTAAGCCAGAAAATGCAGAAAACATGCAATTAAGGGGAAAAACCCTAGGAAAATATTAGGGGAAATACGGGTTCTCACACTCTCCCCTCCTTAAAGAAATTTCGCCCTCGAAATTTTACCTTTATTTGCCTCAAACGAGTCCGGAACCATGTGGTTGTCTAACGCATATGCTTTTGCCGGTAGACTTGTTCGGTTCCCTTTTTCCGTCGCCGGTTTTGATTTGGTTCCATCCAGTGACTGAGTGCTACCCTCGCGTGGATGTCTCCTCGGACAATTGCTCACTTGATGCTCACTGCTTCCACAGATTAAACACTTCCGCCCTTTTCGCCAACAAGCATCTTCAGTATGGTTGGCCTTTCCACAATAGCCACAAGTCAAGTGAGAAGCCATCTTTTGGCTTCCTTGAGAAATCTCCGCAGGTCCGATGTGGCTTCCTTTAGTAGACCTTTCATTTAACGCCCCTAATGTCCATGGTGGGTGGGATAACTGGTTCGCCTTCTGCACTTTAGGGGGCGCCATTGTTTCACTAAACTCGTCCAACCCACTGCCTGACGCACCCCTTTTCCGAGCTTGGGAGGCCTTTATCTGGGCTTTTACCTTCTCAATCCTTTGCGCTTTTTCTAGAGCTTCCGTAAACGTATTTACTTGTGCCGCCGCTAATGCCTCCTGGATGTCCAAATTCAATCCCTGTATGAACCGTCTCACTCTTCTCGGTTCTGTGGCTACTAATTCAGAAGCAAACTTGGATAATTTGGTTAATTTCATTTCATATTCAGCCACACTTAAGGTCCCCTGACGTAGTCCAATAAATTCGTCCTCCCTCCTTTCTTGGACTAAAGGTGGGAGGTACTTCTCGTTAAACTCTCTTAGAAAATTCGCCCATGTCCACACGGTTTGTTCTCTTTCCCACTTCGCTCTAATCACGTTCCACCATGCTCGGGCCGGCCCTTCAAATTGGAACACCGCAAAGGTCACTTGTCTTTGCTCAGTGTAGTTTAGGGCTGTGAAGATATTAACCATGGCCTCGACCCATTGTTCGGCCATGTCCGGATCGGACCCTCCTAGGAATTTCAGAGGATTAAACTTCTGAAACCTCTCTAGAGCCCGATCTTCTCCTATTTCAGGGCTCTGGAGTTGATTTACAGGCATTTGGCCTTGTTGGTCCACCAACCTTGTCAAAATGTTTGTCATTTGTTGAATTGCCGTCACCATTTGGTCCCCGGCCTCAACTCTAGGTTCTTGTTCTTGTGCGGCTGTTGTTGCCCTTTCCTCTCTTGGCTCTTGGGCTCGTTTATTCCCACGGCCGCGTCCACGTCCACGACTACATCTTCCGTCCATATATATTGTTTTCCCTTCTATCTCTTTTTTTTTTTTCCAAAAGTAGTTTAATGAATAAATGCAATAAGGGGGGGACTAAAGTAACAAAAATTGAGGCACCAAATACACAAGTAACATACATGCACATAACACTCCACATACCAAAAGAATAGATGCTCAATTACACCAGTACGTATCAAGTCAGGTAATTATTCATGTACACAAATACATCAATTGACGTCATGTAGTAAGAGTATATGGGCGAATCAAATGAGGAGGTGCTGTGTCGTCTCAGTCTCAGCTAAGGTAACCCCGTCCGGTCCCTCACGTTACTACTATTCAAACCAGATATCCCTTAACCCCTTGTACTCATTCCAGTCAAACAAAGCCTGTTCATGGTCCCAAAATATAAATCTCATATACTTAACATCGTCTCAACTTTGGAGTACTCGGGTACGAGAATCCGAAATAAGATAATTCACCTCTCGAGCTGGCCAGTCCCAAGAGTAAACCATCTACAATCGAAATTCCTCCCAGACGTACCTGTCTATGGTCCTCAGATACCACGGGAGAGATTTAAGGCCTATAACATTCGCAGTTCAAAGCTTATGCTCGAGCGAGCACTTAATCCTTCATACCTATTTATCACTCAGTCCAGGCTCACTACGCGCAGAGACCACGCGAAGCAGGCTCTGATACCAACTGTAACGGCCCCACCTCCCCCTAAGGTGAACCAGAGGGTTCGCCGGGCCGCCTGCCCAGCTCTCGCCGGGACTCAGTCGTTCATTCAAACAAATCAGAAATCAAACCTCAATAGAGAGCAAACCAAGATCCAATTCATTACTACAGGAGTACATAGGACACGATTCCAAAACTTAAAGTAGAACTTATATACATTCCAATCTCATAGGACTTACAAAAAACAAAGGGGTACAAAAGTTCTCGATACTTCATACATCCGACCCTTGCCAAAAGCTAGGGCGAGAACCATAACAAAAGAAAATCAAGAGCTAGACCCAGCTAGTCTATACAGGCTCTCGTCCTTGCACGCCTTCCCCTGTTAAGGAAAACAAAACTAAAGGGATGAGCTGGAAAGCTCAGTGAGGTTCCGATCACATAGACAAACAAGCAGTTCCATGCATTCAGTACAGATAACCAAGAATTCCAGATACAAGTATAAGTGAAAGCGATAAACACATTCATTAAAAGGATACGGCCTCACAAGGAGCCATTCGTTCATTCATTCATTCGTTCATTCTCCTTTCATTCCCCCTACCTTCACTCATTTGAAATTTCATTTTGTATAAATAAAACCCCTCGTTCATACATTCGTTCATTCATTCATTCACCCCGTCCCTGGCTTTTGGCCAGGCTCCACCAACCTACAAGGTAATACTCGAGTATACCGAAACGTTCACCCAAGTCCCTAATCGCCCGACCGAGTTCGCTTCTGGCTCGAGACGACCGGTAACAAGGGGCAATGGCCAGTTCAGCCCAAAAGGCTTACATTCATGCACAATTAACATTTCAATCGCTCAATCATTAAAATTTCACAATCATTTAGGCTAAGTGCGATAAAGTACACACTCGCCTCGAAAACTCATTTAGCAATCATTGAAAGCATTTAACATGTTATCAATCATTCAAACAAGCCATATAATCATGAAACGTAACAAACAAGGAACACTCACCTAGTTATGCAAAACAACGTTCAAAATACCCCACCGGGTATTCCCCTCAGTCACCAATGAAACCTAATATTAAACAAGAGAAAAGATATACAAGTCATATCAATACAAAATAAATACGAAAAGCAAGCTAGAAACATTTTCGGATAAAAACAGTTTTGTCCTCAGTTTGCGGTAATGGCACAAATTGCGCTACGCTTATCGGATGAGGGTACAAGACCCACCATCTCGAAGCTAAAAGACAGGGCTACAACAATGTAGAAGGCCACTCAGTCCAAATCCTAGCACAACTAGGTCAAATATGCAAAATACCAAACCAGAACCTTAATTGCAGGTTTACAAATTACACTATGCTGTAATTAGTCCAACTCAGTCTATACAGGTCCGAATGCAGAAATTCCAAAGGCATATGATATCTAGGACATCAAGCTACATTTCATCAGAAGACCGTAACCACCAAATCCAACGCAATTCCAGTCAAAACAGCCAATTACAAACGCAGTTCGGCCATCCTGACGAACCCAGAACAGCAACAGTAAAATCGACATTTCTCACTCTACACTACTCCAAAAGACCTGAAATATTACAGGCACCTCAAAAACATCAATACCTACAACTTTCATGTTTTAAGTAAAGGCCAATTCGGTCTCTAACCATATGATACAAAACCCGACAGAAAGGGGGTTATGAAACCCTAACTTTTCACATTTCCTTCCAAATCCAAAATTGGTTGTAATTACCAATCATTTACACCTACTAGAGTCATTACCCTTCATTACCAACCATCATAGATAACCACAACATCATGATCACATTAAACCAGAAAATTCCTCAATAAATTGAAAACTTCACCAATTCATCTCAAACCAAGAAATAAACCACAAATTTCAGCACTTTAGCCACCACTAGGCACAAATTAAGCATCATTAAGTGTAGGAGGAAGTTCAAACACCACTTACCTAGAACACAAGAGAGGGAGAGTTGTAGGACACCTTAGCTTCCTTGAACACTTCCACAAAAGCACTTACTAGCACCAAATGGAAGGATTTTATGGAGTAGAAACAAATTTCAGCAATTGGTTTGGATGATTTGCACTAGATGGTAGCTAAAAGTTTGAAGAGTTTTCTTCCCTCTTAAGCTCAAGATGGCCGACCAACATGGAGAAAGAAAGAGTGAATTTTTAGTCAATTTTGAGATATTTAATCAAATGGTAATAAAAAGGTCAAAATGTGAATAGTTGTCTTAGGCTCCAACCAATGGAAGTGTGACACTTGTCACTCCATTAAATGCATTTCTATCCTTTTGTTTCCTCTCACATCAATCACATCTCATCCTCCACTTATCTCTTAACACCCGATAAATTTCACCCAATATCCGAAACTTAACCTTATTGGCCGAATTTTTTCGAACTTTTCGCACTAGTGGGGCCCACGTCCATTATATATCCGTAATTTTTCAAAAACTACCCAATGCTAGAAAAATCATCTAACAACTATAATTACTCATAAAATCCACCAAGAAAATTTTCCTAAGCCAGAAAATGCAGAAAACATGCAATTAAGGGGAAAAACCCTAGGACAATATTAGGGGAAATACGGGTTCTCACAAATTCAAAACAAGTGAGTAAAGAAAGTCTTTAGTGATCCGCTCCGAGATTCTCCTCAAGACCCTCTTGAGTGCCTGAAGAAAAATGACCAACAATCACTCTCATACATTCAAGTTAAGAAAGTGGTGGTCAAGTGGTGTGTTCAATCGGTAGTCAACGGTACACGTCGGTTCACACCGTTTTTCTCTAAATCGCACGTACTAGGGTTTTCACTTATAATTCACTAACTTATTATTATTACTACTAATCACATATGTAATATCATCTAAAACTCACTCTTAATCACTAAATTTAATACACACTCCGTACCGATTCTCATATTACAAAAAGGCGTAAAAACCCTAGTTTATTGTAACGATGAAAGTAAAAAGGAAATCCTTAGTTCTATGATTATTTGTAGCTATTGGGAAAGTGAATGTGTAGTAAAACTACTGTAAAGTAATAAATTCCAAATTAAAGGGAATTTTTAAGAAAAATATAAGGGATTTTTCAAGTCCTCACAGAATTGGTCAAAAAGCTGTGTAAACAAAATGCAAGTTTTAGAGCAAGTTACAACTATGAATTAGGGATCCGATAGATGGATCCGCAACCCTATACCTCGCAGATCACCTCATGGATCTTTGTTGCACTCAGTTTTGCTCTTTCATCTTCAATCTCAACTTTCCTCTATTTTTGGTCCAAATTCAACTGTGATTTGTTTGATGATGGAGACTGAATTAGCTATTGCACAAAGCATGAAAGTTGTAACTCTTTGGGTTATCTTTCCAATGGATCAAGAATTATCTCATTTGGATTTGTGTTGGCTGGTAAACGACCAAAATACGCTAACTGGTAAATGCTCTATTTCAGTTTTTGACAAAAAAAATTTCCCATTGTATTTTGACTTTTTGACTAGGAAGCTCAATAAACTGGATTTTGATGTCTTCATAAGAATTGTAGAACTATGTCTTAGCTTCAAAATGGTTAAAGAATCACCTCAATCTGATACTTTTTGTGACAGCCCCACCTCACCCTAAGGCGAACCAAAGGGTTCAGCGGACCGCCTGCCCAGCTCTCGCCAGGACTAACGGTTCAGCTTAGAGTGATCTAATACGTCCGGAACATACAAACGCGCGAACGAAAATGGAGTCGGCCATGAATCGTAACCGACACGTCAAAATCCAACCAAACATCAATCAAATATATATACATCTTGAAATTAAGCATATACAATCCAAAGTGGCATACAAAAGTATTCAAAAGTTGATACATATACGGTTTGCCAAATCAAAAGAGAAACGGACCCAAAAGTACATTTAGGGTTTCAATCAATGAGCTATACAAAAGATATGTCCATCTAGCTCAATTCGGCAACCAACTATCAAATCCAGTCCAAAAGGATTTATTTTCCTGTAAGGAAAACAAAAGGAACAGAAAGGGGTGAGCTTGCGCTCAATGAGGTACCAGACAGATAGCAGTAAAATCATGGCATTTCACATTTAACAAATCAGGTACACATGCCAGATGTAAAGTAAAGGAACCAATGATTCAAATAGGGAGGATACGGGTGGCTCTCAGGAGCCAAATTCCCATTTGCGTCACCGAAATTTGATCGAAATAATAGTTGACACTCCGTCAACGTTACAGAAGTAACCAGTACCGTAGACTCCACTTTCTTCGATTCCTTCCACCTCACATACCCCCACCGGGCCCGAAATCCAATCAGATCAGAAATGGTAATACTCGAGTATACCGGAATCAATGGTCTCAATACCTAAAGATCCCAAAATAGACTACCGTGGTTCGTTATCTAATCGACCAGGCCCTTGCCGGCCCGACTTGAGTAACTGGCCACAGGTGTTGAGCTCAGAGGTCACAGAAAGGTCGTTGGATACAAGCTTCCAAACGACGTCAGAACAGATACAGATACAGATACAGATAACAGATTCAGATTCGCACCAAAATTGGCATATGAGTAGACAAGAGAACGAGTGTGATAAAGTACACCCTCTTCTCAAACAGAATAAACAGATAGTACAGTCATTCAGATCGCAGATTTCAAGTGCAGAAATCAAGTTAAGTAACAAATAAGGGGAGTGGTACACTCACCGGTGTCAGTACAGATACCTCAAAAGTTTTTGCCCAAAAGAGAGATTTAATCACTAAGAAACCCTAAAATAATCAAAGTAAACCAATTGAAGGTTTCACATCCAAAATCGAGTAAATGGAATGCACAAGTGAGGCTCGACTACACGTCGTATGCCTCGCCAAATAATTATTAACGCGAGGGTGCAAAACATGATTTTTGGGAACGAAAAAGTAACATGAAGACCTAGGCTCAAACAACCCAAAAGCCCTTCATTTCTACCAAAAGGCAATTCAAATTTAAAGGAACCAAACGGCCTAGAAAATTGGACAGCAATTCCCCTAAATTTGCTTACTTTTCCAGCCGTCATGGCTTCATTATTTTCCTCAGCCAGTCCAAAAGTCACACACAAAATAAGTTCATTCAATAGCCGTTCAGTAAGCTCCAAGTAGTACAAGTACAATTCAAGCTAGGGAAAAGTCCGGAAATGAAAGTCAAGCCCTAAGATATTCAAATAAGCACAATAAGACTCGATTACAAGTCATAAACCAATTCCAAATACCACCAAAATAGGGCTCCATAAGCATACATAAGCATTAGAGGAAACCAGAAAAATCCGGAAATGGAATTAGCTCTAACCCAAAAAAAACAGTTTTTGACATCATTTTACGGTTTTGGCACCATTGGTACTACGATTATCAGATGAAGGTGCAAGATCCACTGTTTCGAAGCTAAGAAACAGGGTTACAATATTACAGAAGGTCACTCAGCCCAGTTTCGAGTGTAACCAGGTCAAAAATGCAAGATACTACACCAGAATCGGAAAAACAGATTCACAGAATGCATTCTGGTTCAAACATCATAAGTCAGCCTACCTAAGTCCAAATCCAGAAATTCCAAAGCCATCCGAAATATAAGATACAAGGATACATTTCATCAGAAGACCTTAACAACCAATTCGGAAGCATTCCCAACCAAATTAACCAATTACAGACGCAACTATCAAATTCGGGTAAAACCAGGGCACCAAGGGTAATTCTGTCTTTTCTCAAGCTACGCTACTCCGATTGACCTGAAATTTTGTAGGAATCTCTAAAATATCATTGCATACAACTTTCATGTTTTAACCCAAGGCCAATTCGGCCTCTAACTATGAGCTACAGTGCCAGGCTGAATGTAAATCAAAGAAACCCTAACTTTCCAATTTTCCTCCCAAAACAGAAATTTCTTGCAATTAACCACTTTTTCCACCTTCTAGCTTCCTTAAATATCATTTCCAATCATCATACATGACCACATAATCATATTCATATGAAAACAGAAAAATCCCCAATAATTACAAAACTTCACCAATTCAACCAAAAATCAAGATATAATCCATAAAAGTGCATCTTATACTACCACCAACCATGAATTAAGCATCATTAGAGGGAGGAGAGGGGTCCTTCACAACTTACCTTAGCAACACAAGAGAGAGAGCAACTAGTCAATTTAGCCTTCCAAACAACTCCACAAAACACCTCACTATCACTCCCTTAAGGGTTTCTATGGAACAAAAACAAAATTCAATGGTTGATTTGGTAGATTGAAGCAAGATTGAAGCAAAACTTGGAGAGTTTTCTTTCTTTCTTTCTTGGAGAGGTGATCGGCCACAAGCTTGGAGATTTTGGAAGATTTTTGGTCAATTTTTGGGTTTAGTTAGTAAATGGTAAAAGGATGAATAGTAAGTCAAAACAAGATTTAATCATATGGTGACACATGTCACTTTCATTAATTGCTGGCCTAACTTTTTGTCTCTCTTATACCAATCCATTTGGCAACCTCTAAATATCTCATAGCACCCAGTAATTTAAACCCAGTATCCGAAACTTAACCTAATTGGCCGAATTTTTCCGAACTTTTCGCACTAGCGGGTCCCACGTCCGATATACGCTCTTAATTTCTCAAAACCTAACCGATGCTAGAAAAATCATTTAAAAACTATATTTACTCATAAAATTTATTTTCACAATTTTTCGAATAAATAAAAGGTGGAAAAACATGCAATTAAAAGAAAATAAAACCTCGAAATTAAGAAAATTTCGGGTCCTCACACTTTTAACTCAACATATTGTCAAAATACCACAATGTGTCGAAGCTATGAAACTCCTTTTGTCCTCAATCAATTCATATGAGACCAAAACTTACAAAAAGAACATAAAATTGCATATTATCCACATTTTTGCATGTTTTGGTTAAGAAACACTATTTGTATAAAAATTAACTTATAAAGGAATTCAAATCTTCCATTTTAACTTAAAATATATGAAAAACATAACCTAAAACCTAACTAAAAATAGGTAAAATAAAAACTAATCAGTAGCATTAGATGATAGCTAGAAATGTTTACTCGATAACATATGGAATGCTAGAGGAGATGTATCAAAAGTAGTAAGAGTTTTAAATGCATTAACACATTATTTTCAAAATAGACCAAAAACCTCCAAGGGAAAAACTTTTCCTTTTATGTTGTATTTCGAGGATATAATTCGAAAATATATCATCAATGGATAGAAGTTTTACAGCAAACGGAAAATTTTCAAAACCCTTAGTATAAAGGTTTTTACAATTTTCAGGAAACAATAGAAGTAGGTAGAAAAAATATAGGAATTAATTTTTGTGTTAGTAGAAGTGCAAAAGATTATTTAGATGAAAACATTGTAGAAAGTAATTTAGGAAAAAAGTTAGAATTTTGTTACCATTATGAAAAAATGTCTAGAAATTTTAAATTTTTAAATGATAGATGTAGAAAACTAAATAAAGAAAAAAGAACAATTAATATAAAAACTCAAGAATATTTTATCCCTACTGGCATCTTCCCCACTAGATCATGATCAAAAATCAAGTAATGAGAATTCCTCCAAAAAGAAAGAAAAATTTCCAAAAGAACCACCTCTCAGTCATGAAGAAAAAGAAAAAATGAGTGCCTGATTTTTCTTCTTTAGACATAAACCTTAGCACCATTTCCTTATGAAATTCAAAAGATGATCATCTTCAAATCCCAAAATAGTGAAATTAAAAAGATGATCACAAATCATGAATTTTTACAAGATATCCCAAAATCCAAATTTTATTCATAGGGAATGCTATTCACTTGAGAATCATATTATGGAAATCACAATGTGTGTCCTAGAGAAAGAAGAAAATTTTAAATGCCATTTAACCTATAGCATTTGTAGAGTATCATTTTTTGACAGAAAAAGCATGAAGTTTTATTAAAGTGGAAGAAGATCCGCCTGAAGTGTGGACAATACAAAAGATGGAGGTGAATGTTTCCACAAATAGTCATCCATAACAGTACAAGCATTCTTAGCAAAATTATGAGCTGCACCATTCAAAGATGGTGGTATCCATATAGCTTTCCACTTTGTGAAATTTTGCATAAGTTGCAAGACATCATCAATCAATACTCCACATGCTAAATCATCAGAATCACATTGCTGAAACATTTTTATAATCTTTTAAGTGTCACCTTTGAGAACAACATAATGCAAGCCTAATTCAATTAGCAATTTAGCTGCATAAGTTTTGATAACATCTGGAGCTAAAATACCAGGTATCTTCTCAGACAATCTAGCTATGAAATTGCCTACATCATCACGTACCACCACCCCAATACTAGAGAAGCCTTCTATAGGAAAAGTGGCTCCATCAAAATTTGCTTTGAGAAAGTTCATTTGAGGTTTTTTCCAATGAGTTTGTGCGGGTTGTTGTTGAAAAGAAGTTACTGAGCCGCTTGTTGGACTTGAAATAGCTTCACGATATTGGTGCAAATAGTTTATAGAAAATGAAACCAAACTAAGAGGGTCTCGATACGAACCTTCAAAGGTAGCTCCATTGGATTGTTCCATAGATTCCACAGTATTATAACTACCAATTCCATGTCTTTTCTTGGTAAATGCTGTCGAAGATTAGGAAGCTAGACTGCGACTTGCTAAGCGGTATCCAAATGCATTTTTGTAGACAAATGGCTGAGTTCCCATGATTGGCCAGCTACTGGACAAGAAAAGAAGGTGTGATTCATGTCATCAAATGGAGCTTGACAAACAACACAAGATAATCCAGCAATACCCCACATGCTAGAAGTTTGACCTCTGTCGGCAAAGTGTCCGTACAAACTCTCCACAGAAAAATTTTGCTTTTTTACTGGCAAACTCAGCTTCCATAGTCTACTCCATGTATTTGTCACCATACTATTGCTGCACAAAGCTACATTTTGCCAATCCGTGGACTGTTGTTTGATTAGATGGTAGGCCGATTTTACACTAAAATCCATTTTTAGTATGATGCCAGATGAGCTTATTCTGATTATGAGAATCTCCTATTGGAATACTCTTAATTAGATCAACCTCATCAAGCCAAAAAAGGTTTTGCAATAGGTCCAACTTCCAAGATCTTTTAGTATTGTCTATTAGGCAATCCACAGTAGAATCATTAGTCAATAATTTAGAATGAGATATCACTTTAAAAGTTGAAGGTTGAGGTAGCCACCTATCATGCCAAATTTTGATATTGATTCCATTCCTGACTTGCCATCTACTGCCGAGATCCCTCTTCAAGTCCAACAGGGGCGAGAACCTTTTGTTGCCTGAAAAAAAAATCAAAGATAGGGAAGTATTTAGCTTTATAAATTTGATGTAAAGGCAACTTGGAAGCAGGGGAATAGACAGTTCGAGAGTTGACGTCTTGCTTTAAGTAACTTGTCATCCTAGTTGTACTTAGTGATTTGATTAAATGATTTAGATTTTTATCCATTTGATTGTATATATATAAGTATGGATAATTTGGAATGTTGGATGGTCTGTAATATTTAACCATAGAGTTTTGATGCTTACTTTAGGGTTAATACTATTGGAGTTTGGGAATTGTTATTGTTTTTTGAGATTCGTGAGCGAGTCTTGGCGAGAGTTGGGCAAGCGGTCTACCAAACCCTAGGGTACACCTTAGGGGGAAGGTGGGTCGTCACACTTTCCAATTTTCAAAATAGAAACTTGGAGAAAAGTGCCTTACATAAAGTCATTATTGCAATTATTACTCCGTAAAAGTTCACATAGAAGTCTTCTTGTGACAGCCCCACCTTCCCCTAAGGCGAACCAAAGGGGTTAGCGGACTGCCTGCCCAGCTCTCGCCAGGACTACGGTACAGTTAACGTCGTTCTATAACGTTCCGGAACATACCATTGCGCGCAAACAAGTCAGAAAACACAAAATAAAAAAAAACGAAAATTGAAAACCGAAATGAATAGTGCTGGACACGCCAGAATCCGGCCGGAATCTGGCCGGATTATCGGCCGGATTCTTGGCCGGATACTGTCCAGTGAGCAACTCGATTTTTTTCCAAAAGTTCCACCCAATCCGGCCCGCAATCCGGCCAAGATTCCGGCCGGATTGTCTGGCCGGATACCGGCCAGTGAGCAACTGGCCGGGTTTCCAATTTTTCTCAGGCAATCCGGCCTTCAATCCGGCCAGTTTCTGGCCGGATTCCTGGCCGGATTCAGGCCAGTGAGCTTTTGCCAAATTTTTCTCTTTTGCCGTTTGAAAGCCGAATCGCTCCGAAGTTCATCCAAACATGAATTCAACATATAAACATATATATACAATGGAAATCATCATTTACATCCATAATGGCATGCCAACCATTCATTAAGGAGTACACATTCGATTTGCCTATCAAAAGGAAATGAACCCGTTACATTAGGGTTTCACTTCGAGAGCGATACAAAAGACATGTACAAGCTCAGTATGGCAATTGACTATCCAGTCCATTTTCAAAAGCATTTATATTCCTGTAAGGAAAACAAATAACACGGAATGAGCCAAGGCCCAGTGGTATACCACCCAATAAGCAATCAAAGTCATATAAGAATGAACCTTCATTTAAAGTGCACAAATAAGCAATGAAGCAAAATGGTAAAAGGATACGGTCGGCTCTCAAGAGCCCATTTCCACGCTTGCAATCTTGAACCAATCTCATTGACTTTCCGTCAATGTTAAAATACCAAACCGTAGACAACTCTTTACTTCCATTCCTTCCACCCAACATACCCCAACCGGGCCCGCGCTCCATTTCGGTAGCTTTTGGTAATACTCGAGTTTACCGGAACCAAGGGTCTCATTACCACCAGGTTCCCCAGTACAGTCCCCGTGGCAATTCAATCTTCACGACCAAGCCCTCGCCGGCTCGATCCAATTGACTACCAAACGGAGTTGAGCTCAGTAATGCAGTATGGCCGTTGGACATCGTCCAAACGACATCAATTCGGTTTCCATGAAATGGAATTTACTAACCAATATATCAAGTTCAGTAATGCAATAAAACGGTAACCAATCAGTGACAATAACAAAAGAGGTGAGGGCGGTCAAGTACACCCTCACCTTGATCAATTTCAATATCCAAGTAGGCCATTAAGGCATCACATAACATCTAACAAAGCCACATAGTAATCCATCAAGTGAGTAGTATACTCACCAAGCAAGTAAGTGGTTTTTCATGTACCACGATCACCAAGCCGTCGAGCACTACCTTCAAGCCCTAGAACATGTAACACATACAATGAGACTCGAGAACGAGTCACCAAACAATGCTAAACACAACCCCAATAGGGTTTCATATGCATAAGTAGGCATGATAGCAAACCAGAAATTCATATATGGCCTTAACTTAAGCCTCGATAGAAAGACCGTGTTTGAGCGTATAATGCGGTAATGGCGTCAATTCCACTACGGTTATCGGTTGGGGGTGTAAGACCCACCGTTTCGAAGCTATGAAACAGGGCTACAACAATGTAGAAGGGCACTCAATCTAGTTCCTAGCTTAACTAGGTCAAAAGTGCAAAATACTAAACCAGAATTACCAAAACAGGTTTGCAAAACACAGAAAACTGTAATCGGTATGTCTCAGTCCATACAAGTCCAAATTCCGAAATTACAAAGGCATACGTTAGCTAAGACATTCAGCTACATTTCATCAGAAGACATCAACTTAAAAATCCAAACCAAAACCAGTCAAAATGGCCAATCACTATCGCAGTTTTCGCATTCTGTCCAAAGCAGAACAGCTACAGTAATTTCGTCATAACTCACTCCACACTAATCCAAATGCCCTGAAATTTTACAGGCATCTCCATCACATCAATACCTACAACTTTCATGTTTTGAGCAAAGTCAAATTCGGCCTCTAACCCAGTGATCAAAAACCGGACAGAATTGGGGAATTAAGAACCCTAACTTTTCAATTTCACACCAAATCCAAAATTGATTGCATTTAACCACATTTCACATCCACTAGAGCCATAATAGTCCATTGCCAATCATCACAAACAACCACACCATCATAATCCAATTAAACCAGAAAAATTCCCAATAAATGAAAAACTTCACCAAAACAAGCCAAATCAAGGGGTAAATCACATATTCCTTCACTCATGCCCCCATTAAGCACAAAATAAGCATTATTAGAGGTAGTAAGGGGTTCAAGCAACACTTACCAAGAAATCAAGAGAGAGAGAGATGTTGAACACTTTGCTCTTCAAACAAAGTTCACCAAACAACTAACTAGCACTAGAAGGAAAGTTTTTATGGAGTAGAACTAACTTAAGCACTTGATTTGGAGAATTTTGGATCAATTGGAAGCTTGAGAGTTGAGGAATTTTCTTCTTCTTTGAGAGAGAGAGGGCCGGCCAAAGAGAAAGAAAAATGAGGAAATTTTATGAATTTTTGAGATATTTAAACCTTGGGTCAAAAAGTCAAGACATTGAATAGTAATTCTTAAGGTTCAACCAATGAGGAGGTGACACTTGTCACCTTATTAAATGCCTTCCTATCTTTCTTTTCTCTCTCACATCAATCACATCACCCATTCTACTTATCACTTAACACCCGATAAAATTTTCACAGTATCCGAAACTTACACTTAATGGCCGAATTTTTCCGAACTTTTCGCACTAGTGGGTCCCACGTCCACTATTCACTCTTAATTTTCTAAAAATTCACCAATGCTAGAAAAGTCATCTTAAAACTAGAATCGCTCATAAACTCCACGAAGAAAATATTTCTAAGCCAGAAAATGCAGAAAACATGCAATTAAAGGGAAATAAACCCTAAGAAAATATTAAGGTTTTACGGGTTCTCACACTCTCCCCCCCTTAAAAGAATTTCGTCCTCGAAATTTCTCACCTTACTTCCCGACAAGGTTTGGGTATTTCTTTCGCATTTCCTCTTCCATCTCCCAGGTGGCTTCCTCAACTCCGTGGTTTCTCCATAGTACCTTCACTAGTGGAATCCGTTTGTTTCGGAGCTCTTTGACTTTTCGATCGAGTACTTGCACCGGTTTCTCTTCATAGGCCAGTGATTCATCTACTTCAATATCCTCCGATTGCAACACATGGGATGGGTCAGGATGGTACTTCTTTAACATTGAGACGTGAAATACATCGTGGATTCGAGAGAGGCTAGACGGTAGTTCCAATCGATACGCGACCGCTCCAACCCTCTGAAGGATCTTATAGGGTCCGACGTACCGTGGTTGAAGCTTCTTTCCTTTACCCGTTGTAAGACTTCGTATGGGCGTGATCTTGAGAAATACGTAGTCCCCAACTTCAAACTCCAAGTCTTTTCTTCGGTTATCCGCGTAGCTCTTTTGGCGACTTTGGGCAGTTTGGATTCGTTGCCGTATCAACTTAACCTTCTCGTGAGCCTCTTCCATCCACGGAATAGTTGTCGGGTCCAGTGCTTTCTTTTCGCCAACTTCGTCCCAGTAAATTGGTGAGCGGCATTTGCGTCCGTAGAGAGCTTCATACGGAGCCATTTGAATTGACGAATGGAAGCTATTGTTATATGCAAATTCGACTAAGGTCATGTGCTGACCCCAATTGCCTCCAAAGTCCAGAATGCACGTTCGTAGCATGTCCTCGAGAGTCTGAATCGTCCGTTCTGACTGGCCATCCGTCTGAGGATGATAGGTCGTGCTCAAGTTGAGTTTCGTCCCCAGGGTTTCTTGAAATTTCTGCCAAAACCGTGATACAAATCGTGGATCCCGATCGGAAACAATACTCACAGGTACACCGTGTAGTCTTACCACCTCATCCATGTATAGTCGAGCCAACTTGTCCATTGAATACTTCATGTTCACCGGCAAGAAATGGGCCGACTTGGTTAATCGATCAACGATCACCCAAACGGCATCATGTCCTTTTTGCGTCCTCGGTAAACCAGAAACGAAATCCATGGTGATGTTTTCCCACTTCCACTCGGGTATCTCCAAGGGTTGTAACAGACCCGATGGTTTTTGATGCTCTGCCTTCACTTGCTGGCAAATGAGACATTTCTGTACGTATTGCGCGATTTCCTTCTTCATATTGTCCCACCAATAGGTTCCTTTCAGGTCTTGATACATCTTGCTGCTACCCGGATGGATTGTGTACTTAGATCTATGAGCTTCCTCCAGTATTTCTGCTTTCAATGCCTCATCCTTTGGTACCACCACTCGGTTTCGGTACTTTAAAATACCCTCAGGACTCAAATTGAATTCCGTAGTTTCTCCCTTATCCACTTTCTCTTTCCATTTCTGTACCATCAAATCTTCTTTTTGTGCCTCTTTAATACGTTCCAGTAGAGTGGAGGTAACCCTAACATTGCCAAATATCACCTTATGGCTCCCTAGACAGGGTTTCCACTCGCACACGGATTCTAGCAAACCCCACTCCTTAATCATTAGCCCTGCTACTTGCACCTTACGACTCAAGGCATCTGCTACCACATTTGCCTTTCCCGGATGGTAATTGATCGTACAATCGTAATCTTCCAGAAATTCCATCCACCTTCGTTGCCTCATGTTTAATTCCTTCTGGGAGAAAAGGTATCTAAGACTTTTGTGATCCGAAAACACTTCGAAGGTCACCCCGTATAGGTAATGCCTCCACTTTTTCAGAGCAAACACCACTGCGGCTAATTCTAGATCATGAGTCGGGTAGTTCTGCTCGTGAAGCTTCAATTTTCTAGAGGCGAAAGCAATCACATTCCGGTTCTGCATCAAAACGCATCCCAGTCCTTCTCGCGACGCATCCGCATATACTACAAACCCGTCCACTCCATTGGGCAAGACCAGTACTGGAGCCATGGTCAATCTTTTCTTTAATTCTTGAAAACTTGTTTCGCATCGGCCGTTCCAGATAAACTGGCCATGCTTCTTTGTCAAGTCAGTTAAAGGTCCTGCCAGTTTGGAAAAATCTTTAATAAACCGTCGGTAGTACCCAGCTAGCCCTAGAAAGCTGCGAATCTCCGTGGGAGTTTCTGGCCTTTTCCAATTTGTCACGGCCTCAACCTTCGCTGGATCCACCGAAATACCTTCGTGGGAGATCACGTGCCCTAGAAACGCTACTCTCTCCAACCAGAACTCGCATTTACTAAACTTGGCATACAGCTGATGTTCCCTCAATGTCTGCAACACCATTCTCAAATGCTTCTCATGCTCCTCGCGTGACTTGGAGTAGACCAAAATGTCATCAATAAACACCACGACAAATCGGTCCAGGTAGGGTTTAAAAACCCTATGCATTAAGTCCATGAAGGCGGCGGGAGCATTAGTCAATCCAAAGGGCATAACGGCGAACTCGTAATGCCCGTATCTCGAGTTGAAAGCAGTCTTCGGAATGTCCTCCTTCCTGATCAACAACTGGTAGTACCCCTGTCGGAGGTCCAACTTCGAGAAGACAACTGCTCCTTGCAGCTGGTCAAACAACTCGTCGATGTGGGGCAGTGGATACTTATTCTTGATCGTAACGTTGTTCAGCCCCCTATAGTCAATACACATCCTCAACGTTCCGTCCTTTTTCTTCACAAATAGGACCGGAGCTCCCCAAGGAGACTCACTCTCGTGGATGAATCCCCGCTCCAAAAGGTCTTGCAGTTGCAACTTAAGCTCCTTAAGTTCTGCCGGCGCCATTCGGTAAGGGGTTTTTGAGATAGGTGCGGTTCCAGGTAAAAGATCTATTCGGAATTCTATCTCTCTTTCCGGAGGTAAAGCCACTAACTCATCAGGGAAAACATCCGGAAAGTCCCTCACTATGGCTACATCTTCTACCTTTAAATTATCCGTAGGGGTATTAATTAGAAAGGCCAAATATCCTTGCGTCCCTCTACTTATCAGTTTCCTAGCTCGAATGCCCGAAATGAGAGCAGATGCGGCTAACCTACCCCTTATATCCAACCTTAAGGTTGCCTCGCCAGGAATGCGAAATTCAACTATTTTCGTTTTACAACCCAGTTGGGCGTTATATTTGGCTAACCAATCCATACCTAGAATCACATCGTACCCCTTAATGGACAAGCTAATCAGGTCTCCTAAAAATCTCCTCTCTCCTACCCATACATCGCAATCCTTATAAACCATACTAGTCACCAACCGTTGATTCCCCGTAGGTGTACTAACCTCTAAGTCATATGGTAAGCTAGCAGGTTTTATATCGATGCCACACATGAAATCAGGGTTAACAAACGAATGAGTGGCACCGGGATCAATTAAAACTTTGGCAAAGCGGTGGAAAATAGGGATCGTACCTTCCACCACCTCGGAAGAATCTGGGACCTGATGGGGCTCTAAGGAATAAACCCTAGCTGGCACCTTAGGTTTGGATCCGTCTCCCTTGGCTGGTCTAGTGTTAGTCCTCGGCGGTAGCTGACTCCCCTTTCCATCTTGTTTCAGGACCGGACATGTAGCCAGCTGATGGTCCGCACTTCCACACCGCAGACATTTCCCCAGTTTCCTCCAGCAATTGTCCTCGGTGTGGTTTGTCTTTCCACAGTGCCCACAGGGACCACGAGGTGCCGAAGCCGAGCCACTCTGGGTGTTTCCCCTTTGTCCTCGCCCAGCTTGGCCGCCCCTGAACGGAGTCCCTCTGCCTGATCCCGATTGTCGACCACCTCCTGATCCTCGTCCAAACTTCGAGGGAGTACTCTTCTCACTTTGTCCAGATGTACTCCCAGGAAAACCACGCTTCTTGGCTTGGAAGTTTCGGACCTGAAGCCGTGCACTCTCAACCCGTTGGGCTTTTTCCATTGCCTCGCTAAAAGTAGTAATTTGAGCCGCTGCGAGATCTTTCTGGATCTCCACGTTCAAGCCTTGAATAAAGCGCCTCACGCGTCGTTGTTCGGTCATAATTAGTTCAGGCGCGAATTTGGACAGGCGGGTAAACTGGCTCTCGTACTCCGCCACAGTCTGAGCCCCTTGCCGGAGCCGGATAAACTCGTCCTCCTTCCTTTCCTGGACTAGAGGAGGGAAAAACTTAGCATTAAATTCTCGGATGAAGTTCACCCAAGTCCTCTGTGTCTGCTCCCGCTCCCATTTCTGCCTAATTACGTTCCACCAGGAACGGGCAGCCCCCTCGAGTTGGAACACGGCAAAAGTCACCTGCCGTTCGTCCGGATAGTGTAAGGCCGCGAATATGTCTACCATTTTCTCCAGCCATTTCTCGGCCACGTCAGGGTCGGGTCCCCCAACAAACTTCGGCGGGGAAAACTTTTGAAATCGTTCTAGAGCTCTATCTTCGCTCTCATTATGATGGCCAGGGTTTCCGGGGTTTCCAGGGTTAGGGTTTGGGTTCTGGCCCTGTTGTTGCACTACTTGTGCAAGTAGATTTGTCATTTGCTGCATAGCGGCAGCTATTTGAGCATTGGGGTTTATTTGGGGTTCAGGAATTGGGCCAGTAGAAGCTTCCCCAGTTTCTCTAACCGGTGTGGGTTGTCTAATACCGCGCCCACGCCCCCGACCACTTCGTGTTCCTTCCATAAGGTATACTTGTTCTAGGCAAGAGTACTAAACCAAAGCAGGAGTAAAGCAGGTAAGTAACACATAAACTTTCACATAACACATAGTGATACAGTTCATACAGGGTCACAAGCACACGTATATACAAGCCAAACATTTATACAAGCAGTCAGTCAAGTACGGCCAAAGCACGTACGTACACAAAGATCCACCTGAGGATAGGCCTATCAAAAGAGATTTACACGTAGCTAACTCTACATCCAAAACGGTTAGCTAAGGCTCTATCCCTATCCCTATGTACATTCAAAACCACCACTATCCAAAAGGTGCCCTAAGATCAAGGCCTAATCAGTCGCTGGGGTCTGGGACCCAGGCGATGGGGTAGACTCCTCCCCAGGGTCGGCCTCCGCACACGAAGCCTCATCACTACATTCTTCCAGGCCGTCGTCACACAAATTAAGGATCGCCTCAGCGCGACCCCGGACCTTGCGAGCTCGCTTCAGCTCTCGCTCTCGTGCCTCCTTTAATTGAGCACAAAGGTCGTCCACTCGGTCCTCAGCCTCAAGCACGTCGTATTCTAACTCTTTTATACGCGCCGCTTGCTTATCCTTGGTCGCCCTATCTTGAATAGCATCGACCTCCAGTCGAGCATTTTCTCGTGCCAACCCCTTGCGCTCTTTATCCAACGCGAACACGAGAGTGTTCGGATAAGCATATCTCTCTTTACACGGGCACCGTCGAAGACGGTTCGACGGGCTCCAACGAATGACGGCCCCTCCCGGCCGTATCTGATAGGAAATCACGGGGAGTACTTTACGAGGTCTAGCCCCCGAAGGACTAGCACTAGTATCACCCTGTTCGGCCATCCTACATCACAAGAACATGTAGTTATCAAAACAAGCTTAAAGGCCAAAAGCAACAATCCGCAAGTCAAACAATCCGATAACACCCAGGCGAATTCAAACCTAGGCTCTGATACCACCTGTGACAGCCCCACCTTCCCCTAAGGCGAACCAAAGGGGTTAGCGGACTGCCTGCCCAGCTCTCGCCAGGACTACGGTACAGTTAACGTCGTTCTATAACGTTCCGGAACATACCATTGCGCGCAAACAAGTCAGAAAACACAAAATAAAAAAAAACGAAAATTGAAAACCGAAATGAATAGTGCTGGACACGCCAGAATCCGGCCGGAATCTGGCCGGATTATCGGCCGGATTCTTGGCCGGATACTGTCCAGTGAGCAACTCGATTTTTTTCCAAAAGTTCCACCCAATCCGGCCGGCAATCCGGCCAAGATTCCGGCCGGATTGTCTGGCCGGATACCGGCCAGTGAGCAACTGGCCGGGTTTCCAATTTTTCTCAGGCAATCCGGCCTTCAATCCGGCCAGTTTCTGGCCGGATTCCTGGCCGGATTCAGGCCAGTGAGCTTTTGCCAAATTTTTCTCTTTTGCCGTTTGAAAGCCGAATCGCTCCGAAGTTCATCCAAACATGAATTCAACATATAAACATATATATACAATGGAAATCATCATTTGCATCCATAATGGCATGCCAACCATTCATTAAGGAGTACACATTCGATTTGCCTATCAAAAGGAAATGAACCCGTTACATTAGGGTTTCACTTCGAGAGCGATACAAAAGACATGTACAAGCTCAGTATGGCAATTGACTATCCAGTCCATTTTCAAAAGCATTTATATTCCTGTAAGGAAAACAAATAACACGGAATGAGCCAAGGCCCAGTGGTATACCACCCAATAAGCAATCAAAGTCATATAAGAATGAACCTTCATTTAAAGTGCACAAATAAGCAATGAAGCAAAATGGTAAAAGGATACGGTCGGCTCTCAAGAGCCCATTTCCACGCTTGCAATCTTGAACCAATCTCATTGACTTTCCGTCAATGTTAAAATACCAAACCGTAGACAACTCTTTACTTCCATTCCTTCCATCCAACATACCACAACCGGGCCCGCGCTCCATTTCGGTAGCTTTTGGTAATACTCGAGTTTACCGGAACCAAGGGTCTCATTACCACAAGGTTCCCCAGTACAGTCCCCGTGGCAATTCAATCTTCACGACCAAGCCCTCGCCGGCTCGATCCAATTGACTACCAAACGGAGTTGAGCTCAGTAATGCAGTATGGCCGTTGGACATCGTCCAAACGACATCAATTCGGTTTCCATGAAATGGAATTTACTAACCAATATATCAAGTTCAGTAATGCAATAAAACGGTAACCAATCAGTGACAATAACAAAAGAGGTGAGGGCGGTCAAGTACACCCTCACCTTGATCAATTTCAATATCCAAGTAGGCCATTAAGGCATCACATAACATCTAACAAAGCCACATAGTAATCCATCAAGTGAGTAGTATACTCACCAAGCAAGTAAGTGGTTTTTCATGTACCACGATCACCAAGCCGTCGAGCACTACCTTCAAGCCCTAGAACATGTAAACACATACAATGAGACTCGAGAACGAGTCACCAAACAATGCTAAACACAACCCCAATAGGGTTTCATATGCATAAGTAGGCATGATAGCAAACCAGAAATTCATATATGGCCTTAACTTAAGCCTCGATAGAAAGACCGTGTTTGAGCGTATAATGCGGTAATGGCGTCAATTCCACTACGGTTATCGGTTGGGGGTGTAAGACCCACCGTTTCGAAGCTATGAAACAGGGCTACAACAATGTAGAAGGGCACTCAATCTAGTTCCTAGCTTAACTAGGTCAAAAGTGCAAAATACTAAACCAGAATTACCAAAACAGGTTTGCAAAACACAGAAAACTGTAATCGGTATGTCTCAGTCCATACAAGTCCAAATTCCGAAATTACAAAGGCATACGTTAGCTAAGACATTCAGCTACATTTCATCAGAAGACATCAACTTAAAAATCCAAACCAAAACCAGTCAAAATGGCCAATCACTATCGCAGTTTTCGCATTCTGTCCAAAGCAGAACAGCTACAGTAATTTCGTCATAACTCACTCCAAACTAATCCAAATGCCCTGAAATTTTACAGGCATCTCCATCACATCAATACCTACAACTTTCATGTTTTGAGCAAAGTCAAATTCGGCCTCTAACCCAGTGATCAAAAACCGGACAGAATTGGGGAATTAAGAACCCTAACTTTTCAATTTCACACCAAATCCAAAATTGATTGCATTTAACCACATTTCACATCCACTAGAGCCATAATAGTCCATTGCCAATCATCACAAACAACCACACCATCATAATCCAATTAAACCAGAAAAATTCCCAATAAATGAAAAACTTCACCAAAACAAGCCAAATCAAGGGGTAAATCACATATTCCTTCACTCATGCCCCCATTAAGCACAAAATAAGCATTATTAGAGGTAGTAAGGGGTTCAAGCAACACTTACCAAGAAATCAAGAGAGAGAGAGATGTTGAACACTTTGCTCTTCAAACAAAGTTCACCAAACAACTAACTAGCACTAGAAGGAAAGTTTTTATGGAGTAGAACTAACTTAAGCACTTGATTTGGAGAATTTTGGATCAATTGGAAGCTTGAGAGTTGAGGAATTTTCTTCTTCTTTGAGAGAGAGAGGGCCGGCCAAAGAGAAAGAAAAATGAGGAAATTTTATGAATTTTTGAGATATTTAAACCTTGGGTCAAAAAGTCAAGAAATTGAATAGTAATTCTTAAGGTTCAACCAATGAGGAGGTGACACTTGTCACCTTATTAAATGCCTTCCTATCTTTCTTTTCTCTCTCACATCAATCACATCACCCATTCTACTTATCACTTAACACCCGATAAAATTTTCACAGTATCCGAAACTTACACTTAATGGCCGAATTTTTCCGAACTTTTCGCACTAGTGGGTCCCACGTCCACTATTCACTCTTAATTTTCTAAAAATTCACCAATGCTAGAAAAGTCATCTTAAAACTAGAATCGCTCATAAACTCCACGAAGAAAATATTTCTAAGCCAGAAAATGCAGAAAACATGCAATTAAAGGGAAATAAACCCTAAGAAAATATTAAGGTTTTACGGGTTCTCACACTTCTCGAGTTCATAGTGGATGCAATTGGCAATTGCAACTTAAAGAAGTAAATATAATTGAAGAATTGTGTTTGTATAATGTAGTCTTGTTCTTACACCTGTGAAAGTTTCTTAACATATCCACATCATGAGTAATAGGTTGAAATTTATTAAAAGTTGAATAATATATTCAAAGAAAGAGGAAGAGGTAAAAAAAATTAACTGAGACTAGAATGTTAGAGGCTTAAGATCAATTGAAAGACAACATTTGGCTGAAAACCTGTAAACTATGTATCTTGAAAACTACTATTTGCATAAATACAGGACTAACACCAATGCCACTCTATATATGCATAGTAAAGTGAAATAGACTAACATTAAAGATTCAAAAATTATGTCTAGTATTCAAACAAAGAAAGCTACCCAAGGAGCAAGCAAGAATGATGCCAACCGTGCCACCCCCAACAATAGAAACATCATATTGAGGAACATTGTTGGTTGAATCATGCTTAACGTTGAAGAGTAAAAATCGAGACAAGAATCTTCCAATAATAACTAGGTTATAACCTTATAGTTGACTCTTAAGTAAAATTGCCCTAAAAGAAAGAATCAAAGACTAACATGATGGCCAATCTTTATCTTATCAATTGAAAAATATAAGATCAACAAAGAAAATTAGCATGAAGATGACTTTATTACAACAAGGTAACCACAGATTTCCTCCTTAGCTACCATTTTATACCCACCAAGTTTTTTAGCTATCATCAATTTATTTTCAACTGAAATCACATTGATGTTATTATTGCTCCAAGTTGTTGAGATTATGAAAATAGACATAGGGGAGGATACCAACAAGGAAGAAGAAACAAGTTATAGAAAGGGAAAACGTAAAAGAATTCTCTCAGATGATCATTCAATAGATGGAGTTGCAGAACAGAATAAAACGTTAATTTCTTTGTAAGTGAGAGGACAAGCAACCATGAACAAGATATAATTGGACTTTGTATATTGGTTATCAGTTACTTGACACTCTGAAATGTCAAAAGTTTGTCTATTGCATGTGTAACTTTGTATTGCCATTACCAAAACCCCTGAACATTTCTCCCACTAGTTATATGAGCCAACTACTAAACGTCCAAAGTTACTTATCAAGAGAGCTTCTACTTCACATGACAACGTAAGGACCTAAGGTGGCCACTGCTCCCTACTTAAAAAATAAAATAAAAACATCCATTTTCATGTAGATTACACCAACAAAAAAAAATTACACCAACAAACAAAAATGCCTTATAAATTGCATCCAGGTAGATTTAGCAGAGCACAAGGTTTAATCAGCTTCCAGGGACAATGAGTCAAATTTGTCTATTCTATATCTTAAATTCATGTGCCTCAAACCATATGCTTTTGAAAAATCAAGCTATTTGAAGTCAACCATATGGACTTAACTTATGAATGATAACAATATAATCCATCAAAGCAAAGCTAGAAACATATAAAAACAGAGGAAATGACAACATCACAGTTGAAACTGAGAGATGTAATGAGGTCGAAGACATAGTAAGAAAGGTCAAACAACTTATTTACAAAGGATAAAGACTTTACTGTAATTGCTTTGTCACCATGCAAACCCTTTAACTTGTCTCTAGTGTCTCTACAAAAAGTTTTCAGGGTGGATCTCAAGTATGGATATTAAGCGTAATCCTCCTAACAATTGCCCTACATCGAGAACCATAAAAAAAGTTAAAAAAATGATTGCCCTCAAAATAAAATCTTGGATCATTGTAAGACATTGTATAAACTTAATTATAGATTAGATGTAAAATCTCCACATGATGGTCTTACATTAAATAGATCGATATACGATTTGCAAACATCAAATGTAATACTTTTCATATAGTCAATCGTTAGAATCAGCTGAAAACTAATTAAAGACAATTCGACATAATAATTTACAGAATCTTGCACTTGTATATGCACTATGTCATTTCAAATACACTATATCATACTCACAAACATCAACTGCAAGACATTAGATATCAGTTTGGAGTTAGAACCAGTTGACAACCAACCAATGATATTTAAGAAGATATTCCAAGAAACTTCCAAATGTATATACAAAAGATAGAATTTTCACCTCTACTCAAACAAGCGTACTATTAAAACTCAAAGAAACACTTTCTTTTCTTTTTTTTTTGTCTAATGGCAATGTGTTATATCATTTAAATTGATAGTACAAGTGTTAGTTACAGAAAGGGATAACTGCCCTATAATCTTTCTGTGCAAGTTCCTTGATCCAATTTGGGAAATTAATATCCCATACTACATCATTAACTAGATTCGTTGAAAATTTCGCTAGTCTATGACAAACTTCATTTCCTGATCTATACACAAAAGAGAATGTGCATTAGTCAAATAGCTCTCTCAAATCCTGTATGTCTTCCAAAATGGTCTCAATGTTGCTATCACTGTTGTTTCCTGAGTTGATTTTCTCCACTAAGCCTTTGCAATCAGATTGAACCTCAATTTTCCTCCATCCTGTTCCTTTTCCCATGATCAAAGCATTTCATATTGCCAATGCTTCTTCAGTAAGGGGATCATGTTTTTTTGTTCCTGTAGTGCCCAAGATTTTATAATCTCCCCTCTACTATTTCTGGCCACTATTCCTCTTCCTATTCTGTTCATCTGATATGTAAACATAGCATCAACTTTCATTTTAATGATTCCTTGTTCAGGAGACTTCCAATTTCTATTTGGTTGAGCTTGAGTTGTTTCAGCAATACTCTCTCTTCTACCTTCTTCTTCAGCTTTCTTGAACTCCCACAATTCCTATTGTGCTCTTTGCACACAAGTCCGTTCCTTTATTGCTTCTTGCCCATGTGTTACTCTATTCTTCTCTTTTCATATTTGTCAGAGGACGTTAATTTTTAAGTCGAGATGATCTTTACCTTCCAATCTTTCCTTTGGCTAAAGTATTTCTTCCCACTATCTCTAGAAGTTGAAATGGAGATCCTTTAGTCCATCCAAATTGACTGGGGCCAGCTTCCAAACTATCTTTGCCCTTTCACATTCAAAAAACATATGCTCTAGCATTTCTATTCCTTCTCCACATTTATGGCAAAATTTTTCCCTTTGCCAATCCTTCTGTTTATCACTTCATTCACTAGTAAACAGTTCTGTAGACACTTCCACATAAGGTGTTTCAGTTTGTGTTTCATTTTAGATCCCTAGAGCTATTTTCATACACTTTTCTTTCCTCCTTGGTAGCTTGTTGGTAGCTTGTTTGTGCTCCATCCTGTTCAGTTTTGTTCTTCATTGCTGCCAACTTTCTTCCCACTAAATAACCAGATTTAACTGTGCATTCTCCAGATTTAGAAAATTCCCAAAACCATCTGTCTTTTCTTTGGTAGAGGCTGATTGGGATGTTGCCAATGTTTTTTGCAAATTTCTTACTAAACAAGCTCCCCAGTAGTTCCTTATTCCATATTCCTTCTTTCATTAGTTGGCTTACCCAATGTACATCAGTTTGTTGGCTTCTGTTTGGTTCAGCCTTCCCTTCCTTTGTGTTTGGGACCAATATATCCTCCCATATCTTCACAGTTTTTCCATCTCTTATGTGATAGCCCCACCTTCCCTTAGGGCGTATCCCAAGAGTTAGTGAATTGCCTGCCCAACTTTCGTCAGGACTACTAAGCAAAAATTCACATTTACTAAACTAAAATGTGCAATTTAACTTCGATTAATCAATCCATACTATGTACAATGGAATCTCTAAAGATTCAACTTAAATTACAAGCCAGAGCATCCAAACTAATACAAATACATGTAAGGTTTACTAATATAGAGGAGCTCAAACCAAAAACAAACTATAACTAGCTCAACTCTTTCTCCAAATTTCACCCGCTTATAAGGAAAACAAAGGTAACAGGGTGAGCTTTCGTCCAATGAGGTACCAAAAAGGTCACGCAGTCAAGAATCACACAATTGCAATTTTAATAAATCAAATATAAGCATCAAATATAGATATAAGTAAACACCACAATTTAAACAGAGTAGTTTAGGTAAAAAGATACAGATGGCTCTCAAGAGCCAAATTCCCCGTTGCATTACTTGATCCAAACCCGTTGACACTCCGTCAACGATTAAAGAAACAAAATGATGACCGTAGATCCCCACTTTACACCAATTTTCATCCACCAAACACATCCCTTAGCGAATCCGAACACCAAACAGGAACAGTGGTGGTAATACTCGAATATACCAGATATCAGAAGTATTCAGTGAATCAGTAACAGTTTCCTCATGGTTCGTCATTCTACCTTGACCAAGTCCTTGCTGGCTCGATTTGATTAACTACCAATGAGATTGGATACTAGCTTCCAAATGACATCAACTCATGCAAAAGTAACAGATCCAAATTTGCACAGTAAATCAGTCAAATAGTCAAGAGAAACGAGTGTGATAAAGTACACTCTTGTCTCATCCAGAATGAACGAAAGTCACAGTCATTCAAGTCATAAATTTCAAGCACAAGTAAATCAGTTAAGCAACAAGTCATGCGAGTGGTACACTCACCAGTTCAAGCAAAAACAACATCAAAAGTTTCCTCCCGAATTGTGCCCTTGATCACCGACAAGTCCTACGAACAACCAAGGTAAAATAATTATGGTCCCCACATCCAAAGTCAAGTGAATAGAATTCACAATTTAGGTTCGACTATGAGTCGTTTGACTATCCAAGTTGGCTACTAGTGCAAAGATGCAAAATGTGATTTTGGAGTGAAAATGAAACATTTGGACCTAAGAACATGAATAACCAAAGAATCCTTCATTTCAATTCATGGTTGGAATTGCCAGCAACAAAATAGCTAAGAAAACAACCAACCTCGAAGTTAAAGTGAAACAAATGCAACTAGAAAGCATACTAGAAGGAACCATAACTTTTCCTCTTACTTTTCACTTGATTTCATCAAAATTTCAGCTTATACGCTATCATCAAAGTGCATGCGATGAATCACATGTAACTTAAGTCCAAATCATCCCAAAATCATCCCTCTTATCTTACTTATTTTACAAGAAAGGAAGTAGTAAAAATTTCAGCAGCACTTTCTCTTGTTTTCTTTACTTTTCCATCTAAAATCAACACCAAATTTCAGTTCAATTCCACCTCAATCGCAACCATAAGTCATAAGCTATAAAATACACTTGATTAAGGTCACAAACCATCCCCAAATAGCCAATTCATAGCTCAAATATCAACCACATCAAAGCTGAATTTTTTGAAACTCTAAGCTGAAAATTTCAAATACAAGCTGGAAATTTCCTCAAGCAAGCCAAACTAACATATAAAAGCTAGATAATCCACATGGCAAAACTACCAAATCATGGCCAAGTTCAAGCATCATATAAAGGCTGAAATTTCACCATAAAAGCTGAAAATTTCAAATCACCTCTTTAAACCATGAAATTTCTCATGAAAACTACCAAAATTCAACTCTAAAACCACTAGTATGCAAGTATTAGAAGTAAAAAGAAGTTTCTTGCCATAGTTACCTTGAAACCCCAAGGAAATGGAAACCAAGTGCTTGTCTCCCAAAAATCTCTTCACTAAAGCATTTGATCTTCCTTGGATATCACTTTTTATGGAGTGTTTTGCAAGGCTAATGGTTAAACTCAAGATTCAAGCAAGAAATTTGAGGTTGAAGATGAAGTTTCCTTCCCTTTTTTTTCTCTCAATAGTTTGGCCAAAAGAGGGGAAAGTGATAGGATTTTTTTGTCAATTTTTGGTTAATTAAAGAGGTAAGAAAGTCTTTAGTCAAAGTCAAAGGTCCAAGACCTTTGTAACAAATGGTTAGCCAAGATTAATCCTCATCTTGTTGTCTTCCATAGGCTAAACTATCTAACTAACCTCTAATTATCCCTTAGCACCTTATAAAATAATATCCCTTTTTGTAAAACTCCTACTAATTTTCAAAAATTTATCGCACTTACCGTATTGGCGGGTCCCACTTCCATAATACATTTCGAACTTAGCATGAACTAACTTATACAAGGAAAATGATTTAAAAACTTGACTCACTTATAAAAATATATAGAAAATTAAGGTAATGAAGTAAAGTATAGAAAATATATTCAAAAAAATAAAATAAAACAATATAAAATAATGAAATTTTCGGGTCCTCACACTCTCTCCCCCTAAAAAAAAATTCATCCTCGAAATTTCTCACATTGATTAAGAAACAGCTCAGGGTATTTCGTTTGCATTTCTTCCTCCACTTCTCATGTTGCCTCTTCTACCCCATGATTTCTCCACAAGATCTTTACCAAGGGAATTTGCTCGTTTCTCAGTTCCTTAACCTTTCGGTCGAGCAACTGCACTGGTTTCTCCTCATAGGTGAGAGACTCATCTATTTCAATTTCCTCTTGTTGTAAGATGTGAGTCGAATCAGGATGGTACTTCTTTAGCATCGAGACATGGAAGACGTCATGAATCCTGGACAAACTCGGTGGTAGTTCGAGTCGGTATGCCACATTTCCAACTCGTTGGAGAATTTTGAAAGGTCCTACAAATCTTGGTTGAAACTTCTTTCCTTAACCTGCCGTGACACTTTACAACTGAGTGATCTTAAGAAATACAAGAACTACAATTTCAAACTCCAAATCCTTCCTTCAATTGTCCGCATAACTCTTTTGCCGACTTTGAACTGTTTGAAGTTTTTGACGTATCAATATGACCTTTTCATGTGCATCCTCCATCCATGGTACTGTTGTTGGATTTAAAACCTTCTTTTCCCCCACTTCATCCCAGTAAACCGGTGATCGGCACTTTCTTCGATAGAGAGCTTCGTATGGTGCCATTTAAATAGATGAATGGTAGTTGTTATTGTAGGCAAACTCTACCAATGTCATGTGCTGGCCCCAACTACCTCCAAAATCTAAGATACACGTCCTTAACATATTCTCGAGGGTTTGAATGGTTCTATCTGATTATCAATCTGTCTGAGGGTGATATGTAGTATTAAGGTTTAGTTTGGTCCCTAAGATTTTTTGCAACTTTTGCCAAAATCGAGATACAAATCGGGGATCTCTGTCTGAAACTATACTCATTGGGACTCCATGTAATCTCACAATTTCTTCCATATACAGTTGAGCCAATGTTTCCATAGAATACTTCATATTCATTGGCAAGAAATGGGTCGATTTGGTTAACCGGTCGACGATTACCCAAATGACATCATGACTCCTCTGTGTCCGTGGCAAACCCGAGACAAAATTCATTGTGATATTTTCCCACTTCCATTTGGGTATCTCGAGGGGTTGTAACAAACCAGAGAATTTTTTATGTTCATCTTTAACTTGTTAACAAACGAGACAAGTTTGAACATAATGAGCAATTTCCTTTTTCATGCTATCCCACCAAATATAATTCTATTAAATCCTAATACATCTTACTACTACCCGAATAGATCTTATATTTGGACCGATGAGCTTTCTCCAAAATTTCTTTTTTCAACGTTTCATCATTTGGCACCACTACTCGGTTCCGATATCTCAAAATTCTCTCGGAACTCAAATTGAAATCAGGCAATTCCCCCTTTTGCATCTTTTCCATCCACTTTTGTACCACCGAATTTTTCTTCTGAGCATCTTTGATTCGATCTAATAGAGTGGATTTCACCATAATATTTCAAGATGAGGATTCTACTCACTAACTTTTTCTAACATATCCCATTCTTTAATCATTAACCCAGCCACTTGAGCCTTTCGACTTAAGGCATCTGCTACGACATTAGCTTTCCCAGGATGGTAGTTAATCGTACAGTCATAATTTTCTAAAAATTCCATCCATCAACGCTACTTCATGACTCTTATGATCCGTATAAATCTCAAAAGTTACGCCATATAGATAATGCCTCCATTTTTTCAGGGCAAGGACAGTAGCTGCCAATTCCAAGTCATGGGTCGGATAATTTTGCTCATGAGGTTTCAACTTCTTAGAAGCAAAGGCAATCACATTCTTATTTTGCATTAATACACACCCCAATCCTTCCCTCAAGGCATCGGTATATACAGTGAAACTGTCCTTTCCATTAGGTAAAGTTAGAACTGGTGCCATAGTCAACCTTTTTTTCAATTTCTGAAAACTAATTTCACATCTAGTATTCCACACAAAACTGCCATACTTCTTCGTCAAATCGATTAAAGGACCGGCAAGTTTTGAAAAATCCTTAATAAACCGACGCTAATACCCTGCCAACCCTAGAAAGTTACGAATCTCAGTGAGATTTTTCGGTCTCTTCCATTCAGTTACTGCCTCTACCTTCGCGGGATTTATGGTGATACCATCTTTTGAAATCACATGCCCTAAGAAAGAGATTTTCTCCAACCAAAACTCACATTTGCTAAATTTAGCATATAACTGATGTTCTCTTAAAGTCTGCAATACAATTCTCAAATGCTGCTCATTCTCCTCTTGAGTTTTCGAATAAACAAGGATATCATCGATAAACACGACTACAAATTGATCCAAGTAGGGTTTGAAAACCCGATGCATCAAATTCATAAATGCGGCAGAGACATTGATTAATCCAAAGGGTATGACTACAAAGTCAAAATGTCCATATCTAGAATTAAATATAGTCTTTGGTACATCCTCTCTCCTAATTCGCAGTTGATAGTACCTCTGTCGGAGATCTAATTTCGAAAATACCACTGCTCCTTGCAGTTGGTCAAACAATTCATCAATATGTGACAGAGGGTATTTATTCTTAATTGTTACATCATTCAACCCCCAGTAGTCTATACACAACCTTAAACTTCATCTTTTTTCTTAACAAAGAGTACCGAAACTCCCCATGCAGATCCGCTCTCTCGTATAAACCCTCGTTCCAATATGTCTTGCAACTACAACTTCAATTCATTAAATTCGACAGGTGCCATCCGATATGGAGTTTTAGAGATAGGTGATGTCCCCGATAACAAGTCAATCTTAAATTTTATCTCTCTTTCCGGAGGTAAAATCACTAACTCGTCAGGGAATACACCCGGATATTCCTTTACCACCGGTATATCTTCCACCTTCAACTTATCAGTTGGAATATTTATTAGAAAAGTTAGAAAAATCTGCACTCCTTTACTCAACAATTTTCTAATTCGAATCCCCGAAATTAGTGCAGATGAACCTAATCTACTCCTTACATCTAGCCTTAAAGTCACCTCTCCAGATATACGAAATTCTATCACTTTTCTCTTACAATCTAATTGAGTATCATATAGAGCTAACCAATCCATACCCAAAATTACATCGTACCCCTTAATTGCTAAGTTTATTAGATCGCCCAATAGTTTTCTCTCTCCAATCCAAATTTCGTAATTCTTATAAACCATACTGGTGATTAAACGTTAGTCACCCGTAGGAGTACTAACTTCCAAGTCATATAGCAATCTAGGAGGCTTCACATCAATTCCACACATCAAATTAGGGTTGACAAAGGAATGGGTAGCATTAGGATCTATTAAAATCTTAGCTAAATGGTGGAATACAGGGATCGTACCTTCTACGACCTCAGATGAATCGAGGACCTGATGTTGCTCTAGCGCGTACACCCGAGCTGGCACCTTTGGTCTATTCCCTTCCACTTTTGACTATCCAGGGTTTGACTGCTAGGTCCTACTCTCTTCTCGAGGTGGAACTAGATAATTAGCAATCTGATGATCGGCACTTCCATAGCGTAAGCATTTTCTTTCTTTCCTCCAACAATTTTCCTCTGTGTGATTCGGCTTCCCACAATAACCACAAGAAACACGGGAAGCTAATGTCGAGCCTTCTTGTGAGGCACCTCTCTGTTGTTCTCTCCCACCTAGACTTCCTCTTGACGGGGCTCCTCTTGGCATCTCCGGAAGTTTTATTCTGTCAGTCCCTCTTCCAAACTTAGGAGGTGCATTCTTGTTCCCTTGACCTGAGCTACTACCAGGCAAACCCCGTTTCTTCACTTGAAAGGTTCTAACTTGTAGCCTCGTACTCTCGACCTGTTGGACTTTCTCTACCACATCACTAAATGTATTGATTTGGGCTACCGCTAAATCCTTTTGAATCTCAACATTCATCTCTTCAACAAATCGCCTTATTCGCCTTTGCTCGGTCACGATTAGTTCGGGAGCAAACTTAGATAATCTAGTAAATTGACTTTCATACTCAGCTACAGTTTGAGCTCCCTGGCGAACCCTAATAAACTCATCCTTTTTTTTCTTCTGAATCAGAGGCGGAAAATATTTTGCATTAAACTCCTTCATGAAGTTTACGCAAGTTCTTAGGGTTTGCTCTCTTTCCCACTTCATTCTTATCACATTCCACCAAGAACAGGTTGCTCTCTCCAACTGGAAGACAGCAAAAGTCAGCTGTCTATCCTCAGTATAATGCAAAGCGGCGAAAATATCAATCATTTTCTCTAGCCACCTCTCGGCCACATCAGGGTCTGGTCCTCCAAAAAATTTTGGTAAGGAGAACTTTTGAAATCGTTCGAAAACTCTGTCCTCACCTTCCACATGATTACCAGGGGTTCCAGGTTTATTAACATTAAACATAGTTTTGGCCCTAACAATCCACTATATGGGCTAAAAGATCGATCATGCGCTGAATAGCTGTGACTACTTGGGTATTAGGATTGACCCCTGGTTCCCAATTCTGTTTAGGTACTGGTTCGCGATTACCTTCTTCATTCAAAGATTGCCTAGGTCTGCGCCCTCGGCCTAGTCCACTACGTCTACCCTCCATTTGTTTTTAACCAATGTAAGGTTGAAGTGCGAATATAATATTAAAGATATCTAGATGCATAGACAAGTCACAAGAAATATAAACAAGTCAAAATTCAAATATATTTAACTCAACTTTATCATATATGTCACACAGTAGCAGTCAGATATAAGCAAAAGCAATCCCATTAAAAGTAGTGAGGCTATAACAAAAGCACAATGTACAAAAATTATGTCAAAAGTACAAAAATATCCAGTTAGGAGTTTTCCTAACTACTCCACACATGGTATCAAAACATAGCTCATACGAGCTCTAACCTAATTCCCAACCGAGCTAACAGACTCTCTCTCATGGGTAGAACTAGGTGTGTCTCCGTCTCTAAGGGCTCCGTTGCCCTGAACCTCCACAGGTGCGTTAGCGCCAATCACACCCTGGATTAGCGCTTCACACTCGTCAATAATACCTCTAGACCGATCCCTAATCTCTCTGACCACCCTAATAAGGTGGTCATTAACTACCTGTAACTGCTCTCTAAGAGCATTTGTCCTCTCCTGCTCCATCATTATGTCCTCCTGGAGCTCCCGAATCTTGTCCGCTTGCATCCTCATGATGCCTCTTATCCTTACCATCTCAGTTTGGTCCCTAGTATTGGCACGCCTAAGCCTCCTCCTCTGGTCTAGTACTGCCAAGACCACATGATCAATATAGAAGCAGTTCTGGCAACGACTACATCGCCTAGTCCGACTAGCAGTGCTCCAACGCCGGATCGGTCCTCCTGGCCTCTCCTTGTAACCGATAACTCGAAAACGCCTCTGAGACGGCTCACCTCCATTCTCTCCATTGGCTCTATCCATAACCTACAATAATAAACACAGTTTACAACTTAGGTAAGTTTAATCTTACTCAATGACACCCTAACAAGCCATCCTAACTTCCTTAGAATCAAATTTCTATTTCGTCCAAGCCATTTCTAACCTAGACTCTGATACCAACTATGACAGCCCTACCTTCCCTTAGGGCATACCGCAAGGGTTAGCGAACTGCTTGCCCAACTCTCGTCAGGACTACTAAGCCAAAATTCACATTTACCAAACTAAAACGTGCAATTTAACTTCGATTAATCAATCCATACTATGTACAATGGAATCTCTAAAGATTCAACTTAAATTACAAGTCAGAGCATCCAAACTAATACAAATACATGTAAAGTTTACTAATACAGAGGAGCTCAAACCAAAAACAAACTATAACTAGCTCAACTCTTTTTCCAAAATTCACGCTCCTAAAATTTCACCCCCTGTAAAAAAAACAAAGGTAACAGGGCGAGCTTTCATCCAATGAGGTACCAAAAAGTTCACGCAGTCAAGAATCACACAATTGCAATTTTAATCGATCAAATATACGCATCAAATATATATATAAATAAACACCACAGTTTAAACAGAGTAGTTCAGGTAAAAGGATATAGATGGCTCTCAAAAGCCAAATTCCCCATTGCATTACTTGATCCAAACCCATTGACACTCCGTCAACGATTAAAGAAACAAAACCATGACCGTAGATCCCCACTTTACACCAATTTCCGTCCACCAAACATATCCCTTACCGGACCCGAACACCAAACAGGAACAGTGATGTTAATACTCGAGCATGCCAGATATCAGAAGTATTCAGTGAATCAGTAACAGTTTCCTCATGGTTCGTCATTCTACCTCGACCAAGCCCTTGCTGGCTCAATTCGATTGACTACTAATGAGGTTTGAACTGAAATCTCACAATAAGGTCATTGGATACTAGCTTCCAAACGACATCAACTCATGCACATGTAACGAATCCAAATTTGTACAGTAAACCAGTCAAATAGTCAAGAGAAACGAGTGTGATAAAGTACACTCTCGTCTTATCTAGAGTAAATGAAAGTCACAGTCATTCAAGTCATAAATTTCAAGCACAAGAAAATCAATTAAGCAACAAGTCATGTGAGTGGTACACTCACCAGTTCAAGCAAAAACAACGTCAAAAGTTTCCTCCCGAATTGTGCCCTTGATCACCGACAAGTCCTATGAGCAACCAAGATAAAATTATTATGGTCCCCACATCCAAAGTCAAGTGAACGGAATTCACAATTTATCCTCGACTATAAGTCGTTTGCCTATCGAAGTTAGTTACTAGTGCAAAGATGCAAAATGTGATTTTGAAATGAAAAGAAAACATTTGGACCTAAAAACATGAATAACCAAAATGTCCTTCATTTCAATTCATAGTTGGAATTGCCAGCATCAAAATAGCTAAGAAGACAACCAACCTCGAGGTTAAAGTGAAACAAATGCAACTAGAAAGCATATTAGAAGGAACCATAACTTTTCCTCTTACTTTTCACTTGATTTCATCAAAATTTCAGCTTATACGCTATCAACAAAGTGCACGCAATAAATCACATGTAACCTAAGTCCAAATCATCCCTTTATCTCACTTATTTCACAAGAAAGGAAGTAGTAAAAATTTCAGCAGCACTTCCCCTTGTTTTCTTTAGTTTTCCATCCAAAATCAACACCAAATTTCATTTCAATTCCACCTCAATCGCAACCACAAGTCATAAGCTATAAAATACACTTGATTAAGGCCACAAACCATCCCCAAATAGCCAATTCATAGCTCAAATATCAACCACGTCAAAGCTGAATTTTTTGAAACCCTAACCTGAAAATTTCAAATACAAGCTGGAATTTTCCTCAAGCAAGCCAAACTAACATATAAAAAGCTAGATAATCCACATGGCAAAACTACCAAATCATGGCCAAGCTCAAGCATCATATAAAGGCTGAAATTTCACCATAAAAGCTGAAAATTTCAAATCACCTCTTTAAACCATGAAATTTCTCATGAAAACTATCAAAATTCAACTCTAAAACCACTAGTATGCAAGTATTAGAAGTAAAAAGAAGTTTCTTGCCATAGTTACCTTGAAACCCCAAGGAAATGGAAACCAAGTGCTTGTCTCCCAAAAATCTCTTCACTAAAGCATTTGATCTTCCTTGGATATCACTTTTTATGGAGTATTTTGCAAGACTAATAGTTAAACTCAAGATTCAAGCAAGAAATTTGAGGTTGAAGATGAAGTTTCCTTCCCTTTTTTTTCTCTCAATGGTTCGGCCAAAAGAGGGGAAAGTGATAGGATTTTTTTGTCAATTTTTGGTTAATTAAAGAGGTAAGAAAGTCTTTAGTCAAAGGTCCAAGACCTTTGTGACAAATGGTTAGCCAAGATTAATTCTTATCTTGTTGTCTTCCAAAGGCTAAGCTATCTAGCTAACCTCTAAGTATCCCTTAGCACCTTATAAAATAATATCCCTTTATGCAAAACTCCTACTAATCTTAAAAAATTTACACTTACCGCATTAGCGAGTCCCACTTCCATAATGCATTTCGAACTTAGCATGAACTAACTTATACAAGGAAAATGATTTAAAAACTTGACTCACTTATAAAAATGTCTAGAAAATTAAGGTAATAAAGTAAAGTATAGAAAATATATTCGAAGAAATAAAATACAACAATATAAAATAAGGAAATTTTTGGGTCCTCACATCTTACTCTTTTCCACAGTCCTTTCATTATGATCTCTTTTGCATTGAGTGGACTTTTCTAGATGAAGGATGCTGAGGATGCTGAGGATGCTGCCTACCTATAGAGAACATAATCAGTTCTCATGTATTTTGCTTTTAGAACTTTGCTCACTAATATGTTTAGCTTTAGTAAGATTCTCCACAATTGCTTTGCTAACAATGTTGTGTTAAAATGCTCCAAATCCCTGAATCCTAAACCTCCTTTCCCTTTTATCTCAGTTATGCTCCTCCATTTTATCCAATGAACTTTTCTTTTTTGGTCATCTATTCCCCACCAGAAGTTGGCAATTTGCTTACAGATATCCCTGCATAATCCCTTTAGAAGCTTGAAGCAAGACATTGTGTGGTTGGGTAAGGCTATCACCATTGCTTTCAGTGATTTGCCTATCACCATTGGAAGTCCAAGATACTTTCCACTATACGCTTCCTTTAGATTTCCCAGCTTTCCACAGATTGTTCTTCTAATATCCAAATTTGTATTTCTGCGGAAGTAAGCAGCAAATTTATCAAAGTTCACTTGTTGGCCTGAAGCTTTTGCATATTTCTCCAATATATCTTTTAGCACCTGAGCTTCCTGAGGTATGGCTTTGCAGCAAAGTAGTGCATCATCTGCAAAGAATAGATGAGAAATTCCTCGACAGTTCCTACCTACCTTGATTCCTGTAATAGCCTTGTCAGCCATAGCCTTAGCTGTCATGCAAGATAATCCTTTAGCACAGATTAAAAATAGATATGGGGACAATGGATCTCCTTGGCTAATGCCTCTACTTGGCTATACAAAACCCACATTTTCACCATTCAAGTTGAAAGAATAGGTTACTATAGACATACAGTTCATAATCCATTTGATCCAAAGGGGACAAAAACCCAATTTGAATATCATTCTACCCAGGAAGACCCACTCTACTTTGTCATAAGCTTTGGACATATCAAGCTTAATAGTCATGAATCTTTCCCTTCCTCTACTTTTATTTCTAAGGTACTGCATGACTTCATGGGCTAAGATGACATTATGATGACCCCACCTCTCCCTAGGACGTACCTTGATATTTAGTGGACCGCCTGCCCAACTCGCGCCAGGACTTACTTATTAACATTTCCAGATCAATAACACTAAAATCCTTTAATATAACATTTACATGCTACAAATTGTTCAAATATGCAAACCAAAGTACAAGCTCAAAAGAAAAGAACCTAAACGACTAGTACTATAATACAGTGCCTGCCAAAAATAAGTTCAAAATCTCATATTATAAACTATTACTATTCTTGTCACTCTCATCCCTGCACCCTATTAAGGAAAACAAATAATGGAATGAATTAAAAGCCTAGTGAGGTTTCAAGAAAAAAATGTAGTCAAAATGGCAAATAACAATCACATATCAAAATCTTAAAGCGGAGAAAGTAAACAACTCCAAGAGAGTCATTAACAGTTGACATATACAAATAAACAATTTATCACAGTAAGAAAAGGATACGGGTACTGATACGGTGGCTCCTATCAGATTCTAGGTTGAGCACTTAGATTTCAAACATTGATACAACTGATAAGGTGGCTCCTACCAAATTCCAAGCAGAGCACCCAAGATTCAAACGTTGATACAACTGATAGAGTGGCTCCTACCAGATTCCAGGCGTAACACTTAGTCTCGTTCAGTATTTCACTTGCAGCCAGTCTAGCAGCAGCATTTTCCGAGTCCGTCGACACTCTGTCAACGTTTGAAATGTAGTGTTTATCTCAACTCATATCTTTTGATGATTACAAAACAATTGGATGTTTCTAATACCTTTTGTAGAGATCCTTTTCAGAAATGAACCAAACAGGTCTGTGGATTTAAAGTAGAAAAAGAAGATCAAAAAGGAAGAAGTCTGCTGAGGATGATGTCGGACGCACAAAAGGAGAGTATCGGACGTCCGACATTCTTTGAGTATCTTCGGACGGATAAAGAACTCAGACTCGGACGTCCGAAGAAGACAAGCCAGGAGTTACATGTTTACTGATCAGGATCGGACGCTCAACAACTGTGTATCGGACGTCCGACAAGTATTGCTGCTCTTCGGACGAATCACTCAGGATGCATCGGCCGTCCGAAGGAATTGAAGAAGAAAGTCCAAGAATGCATCCTACCCTCGGACGCATAAATACCAAGTATCGGACGTCCGACAGCACCAACGGCTAGTTGACTCTTCAGTTGCCTTCTACCCGTTGACAGCATTAATTGAAGAATTCTCTGGTCTCTTATAAATAGAACAAAGTCAACCACTTCAAGATAACTTTGAACAACAAGACTACATCAGATTGTGAGTGATTCAAGTGCTAGAATACTCAAAAGGAACATTTGTACTCTTTGTTTGTGCAATCTTCGTGTAGTTTTTCAAGTGTGACACAGCTTCTTCAATAGTGTAGCATAGTGAGGGTTTGCGAGTGTTTGTAAAACTTCCTTGCTTGACCAAGTGTGGTTTGGGGCAAGAAGGAAGTGATCCCTTCCTTGTACACAAAAGATTGGTTGCAAGTTTGTTCAACTTGAAGTAACTTGGTATATAAAGGTGGTGTTCAAACCTCAGTTGTGTTTGAAGCCTGGTTTGTTTCTTTACTTTCATTTACTGCTTTTCTACATAAACTATTCTTCTCTTCATCTCACGAATATCTGTGCTCTTGTGCTATCTCGTTCATTGGGAGGTATTTGAGAAAAGAAAGGTAATCTGTGAAAAAAGTGGACTATATTTTAGCAGTTCTTTGAAAGCCTAATTCACCCCCCCTCTTAGGTTGTCTTCGATCCTTACAATTGGTATCAGAGCTTGGTCTCCTAGAGATTAAGTTCAATCGGCTTGGGAGTAAAGATGACAACCAGTCATGCTATGTTTGTTGAGGGGCAATCTGTTACTAGGCCTCCCATGTTTACTGGTTCCAATTATGTTAGTTGGAAAGAAAGAATGATTATCTTCTTGCAATCCATTGATATTGAGCTGTGGTTTATTGTGAATGAAGGACCGCATGATGCTAACTTTCTTGATGCAGAAACAGGGTTGTTGCGGCCAAAAACGAGAGCTGAGATGAATGCTCAAGATAGAACCAATCTCACATTAAATGCTAAAGCCATGAATGTTCTTTATAGTGCCTTAGACTCAAATGAGTCAATTAGAGTAAAAGGGTGCAAATCTGCCAAAAAAATGTGGGATAAGCTAAGAGAAATTCATGAGGGTAGTGACAATGTAAGAGAACAGAAAAAGTCCATTCTGGTCACCAAGTATGAATCTTTTAAGATGGAGCCTCATGAAAACATCGACAAAATGTATTGTAGATTTAATGATCTGATCAAGGATTTAGAGGTACTTGAGAAGGAGTACTCTCTAGGTGAAAAGAACAGAAAAATTCTGAATTCTCTATCAAAGGATTGGGAAAGCAAAGTGACTGTCATAGAGGAAGCCAAGGATCTAAATTCTTTATCCATTGAATCTCTGATTAACTCTCTAACCTCTTATGAACTGAAACTTAAATCTAAGATGCAGGAAGAAGAAGATACAAAAGGAAGGAAGAGTATTGCTCTGAAAGCCTCACAAGATGAAGATGAAACAGCCTCACTGGATGAAAATGACTTGGAAGGTGATGACAGTGATATTGCACTCATCACAAGAGGATTCAAAAAATTTCTCAATAAGAGAAGATTCAGGAAAGGCGGATCCAACAATTCCTTCCAGAATCAGACTAATGACTTCAGAAACAGAGGGAAACTAGAGTTCAACAAGAAGCAAAACGACAAATGTTTTGAATGTGGCCAATCTGGGCATGATGCAAATGAGTGTCCAATGAAGAAAAAGAAGGAAAACAAGATTGAACGAAAACCAAAGTTCAACAATTTTCAAATTACCTGGAATGATTGCAACTCAGAAGGCGAAGTTGAAGAAGAAGAGGAATCTGCTCAAGTGGCTTTCATGGCTATTGGAGATGAAGAGGTAACACAATACAACTCTCAAACCGATAGTGATAGTGAATCTGATGATGATGTTAATTCTTTTTTAGAAAAAATGCATAACAGATTGAAAGAATCCTATGTTAAAAACAAGGAACTGAAGCAGAAAATTAGCTTTTTAATACAAGACAATGCAAATCTTTTTCGACAAAACAAATGTCTTAAGTATGAAAATGACAACCTGAAAAGGACTGAGTCTGATGTGCTTGCTGGACTTTACAAAAAGAAAAATTACTGTGACATACTCAGGAGTGAGCAATGCAGCTTAAGAAAAAGGATGGATGACTTATGTCAATTGTTACATCATTTGAAACAGAACCATCTTCAAAAGAATAACACTGTGCCTTATACTCATCAAATAAGACTGAACCATAATACAAATGAGTTTGCTATCCACAGAAGAAAGCAAGTCAGATTCATTAAACCTGTTCATTTGATTAATCCAATGTTAGTATGCAACTTTTGCTGTCAATCTGGTCACATGAATAGCAACTGTCATGTTAAGAAAAATATGAGGAATGGCATGAGATGCATGTGGGTAGTTAAACATAAGACTAACTCTCAAGGACCCAATATATAAAGGGTACCAAGTATTATCTTGTGGGTTTGTGTGTAGGTAAACCAGGATAACACTGCTAAAAAAACAAAATGGTTCATTGATAGTGGATGCTCAAGACATATGACTGGTGATGCATCACAATTCATTAAACTCAAGCAAAAAACAAGTGGAAAGGTAACGTTTGGAGATGATAACAAAGCCAAGACTATTGGTATTGGCGATGTTGGTAAGAATGATCAAACTTTTATCCAAAATGTTCTTCTTATTGACAATTTGAGCTACAATCTGTTAAGTGTTAGCCAATTGTGTGACAGGAATCTGTTTGTATTGTTCAAAAAGTTTGAATGTCTCATATTTCACTCAAAATTCAACATTGTTTTCAAAGGAAAAAGAGTTAATGATGTCTATGTAGTTTTCCTTGAAAAAATTGACTCCTCTTATCTCAAATGTCTCAAAGTAGCAAATGAGGACCCATGGTTGTGGCATAGAAGGTTGTGTCACTTCAATATGGATTTGCTGAAATAAATTTCTAAAAAGGAGCTTGTTAGAGGTCTTCCAAAAATTAGATTTGAAAAAGACAGAATTTGTGATGCTTGCCAATTTGGAAAACAAGTCAAGGTTTCTTTTAAACCAAAGAAATGTGTTTCTACTTCAAAATCACTTGAACTTCTGCACCTTGATCTGTTTGGTCCTACACAGACTGCAAGCCTTGGTGGTAAGAGATACTGTTTTGTGATTGTTGATGACTATTCCAGATATACTTGGGTGATATTCCTTGCTCATAAAGATGATGTCTTTAAGAATTTAACCTCATTATTTGCTAAAGTACAAAATCTGCTTGGCTTGAAAATTGTCAGAATTAGAAGTGATAATGGGACAGAATTCAAGTTCTGTGGTTTTCCAGAATTTTGTGATCATAATGGTATTACTCATGAATTCTCTATTGCTAGAGTCCCTCAACAAAATGGAGTTGTAGAAAGAAAAAATAGAACTCTCCAAGAGACTGCTAGAACCATGCTTAGTGAATGCAATTTACCAAAATATTTTTGGGCTGAAGCCATAAACACAGCTTGTTATACCATGAATAGAGTTCTTCTAAGACCAATTTTGAACAAAACTTCCTATGAGCTCATGAATGACAAAAAGCCTGTTGTCGGTTATTTCAAAGTATTTGGTTGTAAATGTTTCATTTTGAATATCAAGGAACATCTTGGAAAGTTTGACCAGAAATCTGATGAGGGAATTTTCTTGGGATATTGTGAAAACAAAAGAGGTTTCAGAGTTTATAATCGTAGAACATTGATTATAGAAGAGGCTATACACATTACTTTTGATGAATCTAATGGTGACATCTCTATGAGTTGTGGTGAAGATAATGACACAGGTGTTCAAGAAGAACTGAAGAAGCTAGCAGTCAATGATCATGACTCTGCCTCACCAGAAACTGACTCAAAGGATACTGATGCTCAGGTCGATCCAGCTGAAGAAGTAAATAATAGAGATACCACTACTTCTAATGATCTTCCAAGAGCCTGGAAATTTGCTCATAATCATCCCAGGGAACTTATAATTGGTGATCCTTCTGAAAAGGTCAGGACTCGTTCCTCTAGTCACCTGGTAGACAATCTTGCTTTTGTATCACATATTGAACCCAAAAATGTTGCTGATGCATTGAATGATGAGCACTGGATTTTAGCTATGGAAGAAGAGTTAATCCAATTTGAAAGAAACAAAGTTTGGACCCTGGTTGCTAGACCACAAAGCCATCCTATCATTGGCACTAAATGGATTTTTAGAAACAAAATGAATGATAAAGGGGAGATTGTTAGAAATAAGGCGAGACTGGTGGCTAAGGGATACACTCAAGAAGAGGGAATAGACTTTGACGAGTCTTTTGCACCAGTAGCCAGACTGGAATCCATAAGAATGTTTTTAGCATTTGCATGTTTCAAGAATTTCAAATTATTTCAAATGGATGTTAAGAGTGCCTTCTTAAATGGATTTATAGATCAAGAAGTCTATGTTGACCAACCTCCTGGTTTTGAAAATGAATTTTATCCAGATCACGTGTTTAAAATATCAAAAGCTTTATATGGATTAAAGCAAGCTCCTAGAGCATGGTATGAATGTCTAAGTGGATTTTTGATTGAAAATGGTTTTAAAAGAGGCATTGTAGACACTACACTTTTTACAAAACAAAGCTCACGAGATCTTTTGATTGTGCAAATATATGTGGATGATATCATATTTGGTGCTACTAATGAAAAATTGTGCAAGGACTTTTCCATCATCATGCAAAAAGAATTTGAAATGAGCATGATGGGAGAACTGAACTTCTTCCTTGGACTCCAAGTGACTCAAACCCAAGATGGAACATTTATAAATCAAACAAAATACACCAAGGAGTTGCTGAAAAGATTCGGAATGGAGGATTCAAAGCCTGTTGGGACACCTATGTGCACATCTACCAAACTTGACAAGGATGAAGAAGGTACAAAAGTTGAGGAGAAGAAGTACAGAGGTATGATTGGAAGTTTACTTTATTTAACTGCTAGTAGGCCTGACATTATGTTTGCTGTGTGTTTATGTGCTCGTTTTCAATCCTGTCCAAAGGAATCACACTTGAATGCGGTAAAAAGAATCTTAAGATATCTTAAAGGAACCTTAAATTATGGCTTGTGGTATCCAAAATGTCATGAATTTCCTTTGTGTGGATTCTCTGATGCTGACTTTGGTGGCTGTAAAATAGATAGAAAAAGTACTACTGGCATATGCAACTTTCTTGGAAATTGCTTGGTCTCTTGGTTTAGTAAAAAAAAAAATGCTATCTCACTGTCCACTACTGAAGCTGAATATGTTGCTGCTGGTGCTTGCTGTGCTCAATTGCTATGGATGAAAAACACATTAAATGATTTCGGTTTAGTATATGAATGTGTACCCATGTACTGTGACAACACTAGTGCAATCAATCTAACAAAAAATCCCATTCAACACTCTAGGACTAAGCACATTGATATAAAGCATCATTTCATTCGCGATCTTGTTTCAAAGGGGGTAATCCGTATTGAGTTTGTTTGTTCTAAAGAACAGATCGCTGATATCCTCACAAAAGCTCTTCCGTTAGATCAATTTGTGTCCTTGAGGACAAAATTGGGAGTTTCAGAAAAAATGCTCTAAGTCTTATTTCTAGTCAATCTTTATCGGACGTCCGATAAATTGGAACGGACATCCGACAGTGTTCTTCATCCAAGTTCCAGAAAAACCCTGGTTCGGACGGTTGTGTCGGACGCATCACTTTGTTCGGACGTCCGACACTCAAAAAAATGTGTCCTATAAGGCAGTTACCCATTCTTCTTAATTCATTTTCCTCCATAAGTCTCGGACGCGACCCTTCAGTTTCTCTAAAATTTGAAATTCAAATTCCTCCCTCCTCAAACCAAGTTCCGAGAAATTGACTCAACCACCTCTATTACACCTCTCCTGCTCATTAACCACTCATAAAAAGCACTCCTAACACCCAACTACCCCAAAATTCCCAATTTACTCACGGAACCCTAACTTCATATAACCTTCTCTTTGCGGCATTTTAGTGCACTCTTGTTGGCTTTTTCTATTTTTTCCTCTATACACAACATTCTGCATCAAAAATCATATCCACATTGCATCATGGTTAGAATTAGGGGAGGATCTACTAGTGCCGGACGGTCTTTTAAGCTTAGGGATGAAGACATTGAAATTGTTGATCCACCTCCTGTGACACCTAAAAAGAAAAAAATGACCCGTGGTGGCAAAGTGAAGCAGACTGCTCGAAGAAAATTGGTTACTCCAACTGCTGAATCATCTGATGAACAAACGGAAGGGCAGATCTCTGAAGGGAACATTGCTGGTGGAAATGAGGAACCAGAGCAGGCTACCCAAGGTGATGAAACTGCCATAAGGTCTTCTAGTAAAAGAAAAAGGACTGCAAAGGGGAAGAGAACTCCCCAATCCAAGGAAAAGCAATCTGCTGATCCCTCTGTTGATCAGCAGAATGAAGAAAACACTACTGAGAGTCAGCCAACACCTGAACCTTCCATCAGGAAGTCTCCAAGGACAAGGACTGAGACTCAAAATGTTGGTGCATCTGTCACCCAAACCTCAAAAAGGACACGTTCTGGGAAGAATCCAGTATCTCAGCCTGAACCTGAACCTGTTCCTCTACCAAAGTTCATCGATGATGAAGCCAGAGATAGATTTGAGCTAGTCTCTCAAAAAGGGTTCATCACCCAAAGGCTCATCATTCCCTTTGAATTTCGTAAGCTTGATCTTGAACCTGTCATCAAACTATTTGAATTCCAGAAATGGACTCATCTTCTGACCATTCCTAATGTTTTTTATCCTGACATGCTTCATCAATTCTTTGCTAATCTTAGAAACGGTAGATTACACACTGAACTCATCTCTAGGGTCAACTCTGTAGACATCATGTTAACTCCTGACATTGTGAATTCTATTCTGAAAACTAGTATTGAAACTGGTTTCAAAGGAAAAATTGCCAATTTCTTTTCGTATGAGGAATTTCCTTCTGCCTATCATCATTTTTACAATGCTAAACTCATGACCTATTTTCAAACCACATTCAATACTCCTGCTGAGGCAAGACTGGATGATCTTAGTCCTCAGAACTTGATCATCTTCACCATCATTTCAAATCTGTTAGTGCCAACTAATGGCCACAAAACAGATGCAAACAAAATGGAACTCTATCTGTTCTACTGCTTTGTTGAAAAAATTCGCATTGACTTTGGATTTGTAATGTGCAAGTTTTTGCTCAAAATTAGCACTGACAGCCGTAGGAAGCTCTCTTATGGCAGATTTCTGACCCTTATTTTTGCCCATTTTGAAATTTCTTTCTCTGGAAAATCTCCCAAAGACAGTGCTTCATCCGTCTTCTCAAAAGCTTATTTTGAACGAAAGAACTTAAAATTTTTTGAAGGCCATTGGTGCTATAAGGAAACTGTTGCTGAGTCTAGAAGGAAGAATCTTCATGAAACCCCTGTCACTCCTAGGACTCCTCGTGATCAGTCACACCTTGTCTCTCCTTTCACCATTCATCCTAGGAAGTCTGCTAGCAGATCCTTTGCATCCAATTCTGAAGTCATTTCCTTACTTGAAGACCTCAAGCAGCATGTCTTGCTTGTTGAAGAAGGTCTCATGATGACCATGACTTCTGACCAAAAATCCTCCTTCATTGAAAAAAGAAACCTTCTTGTCCCTCCAATACCTGAGAGCAATGTAAATGAGCCAAGAGCTGAGCCCACAGGACCAACTACTGGTGCTGAGACTACACGAGCTTCTAGTTCTCAACCCAAGGATAAAGGCAAGGCTCCAGCAACTGAGGAATCAGATGAAGATGGTGATGAAGAAACTGAAGAAGAAGAGGATCCTGCACAGTATCGTCTGGCAAGGAGAAGGCCTGGATCATCTAAAATCACCATCTAGGCACTACTAAGTCATTGCACCTTTATCTAGGACTATAGTTTATCTTTTGCATTGCACTTTTGTATTAAGTGCTGGACACATGGTCTGTACAACTGGATATTTTCTTTACTGCTTATGAATGTTATAACTAAGTATTTTGTTATGAATGTTTTTTTTGGGTGATATAATTGGTTATGTGTTTGTGCAATTTGCTGATTGAATGAATGTTTCTGATTGATATCTGCTCAATGATTGATTCCAAACTGAGATGTACATTGTAAATGATTTTGTTTCTAATGAGATGCATTGCTGGTACCAAAACTGCTTCGAAATCTTGTGATGACAAAAAGGGGGAGAATTGGTATATTGGAATTGGTTTTGGTTTAACACTGATGGTATAGAGTAACTAGTTAGGGGGAGTCAGTCTCAGGGGGAGTTAAGTTGGATCAGCACTGATGTGGATTGCGTTTCTTTCCTGTATACTACTCATGCACTTCGCTAGGGGGAGCTATTATATTTTGCTCTATCCAATTGTTTTGTCATCATCAAAAAGGGGGAGATTGTTTATCTCAACTCATATCTTTTGATGATTACAAAACAATTGGATGTTTCTAATACCTTTTGAAGAGATCCTTTTCAGAAATGAACCAAACAGGTCTGTGGATTTAAAGTAGAAAAAGAAGATTAAAAAGGAAGAAGTCTGCTGAGGATGATGTCGGACGCACAAAAGGAGAGTATCGGACTTCCGACATTCTTTGAGTATCTTCGGACGGATAAAGAACTCAGACTCGGACGTCCGAAGAAGACAAGCCAGGAGTTACATGTTTACTGATCAAGATCGGATGCTCAACAACTGTGTATCGGACGTCCGACAAGTATTGCTGCTCTTCGGACGAATCACTCAGGATGCATCGGCCGTCCGAAGGAATTGAAGAAGAAAGTCCAAGAATGCATCCTACCCTCGGACGCATAAATACCAAGTATCGGACGTCCGACAGCACCAACGGCTAGTTGACTCTTTAGTTGCCTTCTACCCGTTGACAGCATTAATTGAAGAATTCTCTGGTCTCTTATAAATAGAACAAAGTCAACCACTTCAAGATAACTTTGAACAACAAGACTACATCAGATTGTGAGTGATTCAAGTGCTAGAATACTCAAAATGAACATTTGTACTCTTTGTTTGTGCAATCTTCGTGTAGTTTTTCAAGTGTGACACAGCTTCTTCAATAGTGTAGCATAGTGAGGGTTTGCGAGTGTTTGTAAAACTTCCTTACTTGACCAAGTGTGGTTTGGGGCAAGAAGGAAGTGATCCCTTCCTTGTACACAAAAGATTGGTTGCAAGTTTGTTCAACTTGAAGTAACTTGGTATATAAAGGTGGTGTTCAAACCTCAGTTGTGTTTGAAGCCTGGTTTGTTTCTTTACTTTCATTTACTGCTTTTCTACATAAACTATTCTTCTCTTCATCTCACGAATATCTGTGCTCTTGTGCTATCTCGTTCAATGGGAGGTATTTGAGAAAAGAAAGGTAATCTGTGAAAAAAGTGGACTATATTTTAGCAGTTCTTTGAAAGCCTAATTCACCCCCCCTCTTAGGTTGTCTTCGATCCTTACATGTAGCAATAAACAATGTTCGTAGATCACCATTTTACGTCAATCTCTGTCCACCGATCAACCTCCTATCGAGCACAAAATCCATAGATAATAGTATATGTGACAGCCCCACCTCCCCCTAAGGCGAACCAGAGGGTTCGGCGGGCCGCCTGCCCAGCTCTCGCCGGGACTCAGTCGTTCACTACAGTCCTCAATTAAATTACAATATAAAAATCAAATATACATCAACTAGTCCACAAATACACATCCGTCTCCAATAATTACATGTCACAAATGCAGCGGAAACTAATCCCAAATATACATAAAATAATTCCAAATCCAAAATTGTACAAAGTTTAGGCCATCCATACACGTGCACAAGTACTACAAGTCCTTCCTTCGCCACGAGCCCTGTGGAGGGGAATAAATAGTTTTTGGGGTGAGCTAAAAGCTCAGCGAGTAACCAGAAAATCATTAATCAAATCGGTTTCACAATAGTTCATTTCAATGATGTCATATAGCAATGATGTCATAAATTAAATGATAAATCCGGAAACAACTACATCATTTGCAAAACAGTAAATATGGATTATCAATAATTCAAGAAACATTTACAATGGAAAGCGATAGTAACATTCATGAAAGGATACATTCATTCTCCTGACATTTCCTCGCTCATTTGGTCATTCATTTCATTTCGTTCACCCCGTCCCTGGCTTTTGGCCAGGCTCCACCAACCTACATAGGTAATACTCGAGTATACCAAACGTTCACCCAAGTTCCTGATCGCCTGACCGAGTCCGCTTCTGGCTCAAGACGACCGGTAACAAGGAGCAATGGCCAGTTCAGCCCAAAAGGCTTACATTCATGCGCAAGTAACATTTCAATCGAAAATTTCACATTTATCGAGGTCGAGTACGATAAAGTACACACTCGCCTCGAAAACTCGTTTTGGAAATCATTATAAGCGCTTAACACGTTATCAACCAAAATACAAGTCATGAAGTCAAGAAATATAGCAAACAAGGCACACTCAAATGCCAGCACACATGATATGCAAGAAAACATTTCAAAAGTAACTTTGGAAACAGTTCAAAAGTAAATAATGTAAGAAACGGTTCATATGTAAATTTGGAAACAGTTTGAGGTCACTCACCTCCACGGCTCACAATCCTCGTCCAATATAGCCAATTCCATCATTCAAGTCCAAGCCTTTCACATGAAACTTAAGGTCATCCTTTCCATCCTACAATCAAACCCAATCACATAGCAATTAACCACAATTGCTCAAAACCAGAAAACAGTTTTGAGGTCCTTTTGCGGTAATGGCACCAAAGGTACTACGAGTATCGGATGGAGGTCCAAGACCCACCGTTTCGAAGCTAAGAACCAGGGCTAAAACAATGTACAAGGTCACTCAGTCCAAATCCTAGCACAACTAGGTCAAATATGCAGAATACCAAACCAGAATCGTAATTGCAGGTTCCCAAATCACACAATGCTGTAATTCGTCCAACTCAGTCTACACAGGTCCAAATGCATTGATTCCAAAGGCATATGATAGCTGAGGCATCAAGCTACATTTCATCAGAAGACACCAACAACAAAATCCAAACCAATTCCAGTCAAAATGGCCAATTACAAGTGCAGTTCGCACATACTGATCACCCAGAACAGCAACAGTAAAAACGACATAACTCACTCTACACTACTCCAAATGCCCTGAAATTTTGCAGGCACCTCTAAAATGTCATTCCCTACAACTTTCATGTTTTGAGATAAGTCCAATTCGGCCTCTATCTAGGACCTAAAAATTCGGACAGAATGTTCATCACAAAACCCTCACTTTTCAATTTTTGGTCCAAAACAGAAATTGGTTGCAATTAATCACTTTTCCCACCTCATAGAGTCCTTAAACATCATTTCCAATCATCAAACATAGCCACATAATCATGCTTATAGTAAAACAGAAAAATCCCCAAAAATAATAAAACTTCACCAATTCAACCAAAACTCAAGATTTAATCCATAAATTTGCATCTTATACTACCACTAAGCATGATTTAAGCATCAATTAAAGGAGGAGGGTGGTTCTTCACAACTTACCTTAAGAACAAGAGAGAGAGAGCTATTGGTCACCTTAACTTTCCAAAAAAACTTCACACAACAACTCACAATCACTACTTGAAGAGGTTTTATGGAAGGAATTCAAGATTAAATGGTTGGTTTTGTGAGATTGGACATGATTGGAGCAAGAAACTTGGAAGCTTTTCTTTCTTTTCTTGTAAGAGGAGGTTCGGCCAAGCTTGAAGGAAAAATGGAAGATATTTGATCAATTTTTTTGTTTTATTTAGTAATTGGTAAAAGGTTGAATAGTAAGTCAAAACAAGATTTAATCATATGGTGACACATGTCCCTCTCATTAATTGCTTGCCTAACTTTTTGTCTCTCTTACACAAATATCTTAACACATTGTAAAATAATATCACTTAATACAAAATTCCAACAAGTTGTCAAAAATATAATGCATTTACCGCACTAGCGGGTCCCACGTCCAAAATACGCTTTTAATTTCTCAAAAACTAACCGATACGAGAAAAATCATTTTAAAACTATTTTTGCTCATAAACTTTATCTGGGGAATTTTTCTAATCAAGGAAACGTAGAAAAGGCGGGCGTTTAAAAAATAAACCCTAGAAAATTAGAAAATTTCCGGGTTCTCAAACTCATTTTTTTTTTTTTCGGGGCGTCACAATCTCCCCTCCTTAAAAGAATGTCGTCCTCGACATTCCATCTTGTACCAATCAAGTCGAGACATCCCGCAAGAATCACTCAAGCATTCCAAGTAAACACTAAGAGTCAAATCAAACCCACAGTCCGGCATCCTAAACTTCAAGCCTAGGATACACTACAGAGATCTGAAGCCTAAGCTCTGATACCAACTGTGACAGCCCCACCTCCCCCTAAGGCGAACCAGAGGGTTCGGCGGGCCGCCTGCCCAGCTCTCGCCGGGACTCAGTCGTTCACTACAGTCCTCAATTAAATTACAATATAAAAATCAAATATACATCAACTGGTCCACAAATACACATCCGTCTCCAATAATTACATGTCACAAATGCAGCGGAAACTAATCCCAAATATACATAAAATAATTCCAAATCCAAAATGGTACAAAGTTTAGGCCATCCATACACGTGCACAAGTACTACAAGTCCTTCCTTCGCCACGAGCCCTGTGGAGGGGAATAAATAGTTTTTGGGGTGAGCTAAAAGCTCAGCGAGTAACCAGAAAATCATTAATCAAATCGGTTTCACAATAGTTCATTTCAATGATGTCATATAGCAATGATGTCATAAATTAAATGATAAATCCGGAAACAACTACATCATTTGCAAAACAGTAAATATGGATTATCAATAATTCAAGAAACATTTACAATGGAAAGCGATAGTAACATTCATGAAAGGATACATTCATTCTCCTGACATTTCCTCGCTCATTTGGTCATTCATTTCATTTCATTCACCCCGTCCCTGGCTTTTGGCCAGGCTCCACCAACCTACATAGGTAATACTCGAGTATACCAAACGTTCACCCAAGTTCCTGATCGCCTGACCGAGTCCGCTTCTGGCTCAAGACGACCGGTAACAAGGAGCAATGGCCAGTTCAGCCCAAAAGGCTTACATTCATGCGCAAGTAACATTTCAATCGAAAATTTCACATTTATCGAGGTCGAATACGATAAAGTACACACTCGCCTCGAAAACTCGTTTTGGAAATCATTATAAGCGCTTAACACGTTATCAACCAAAATACAAGTCATGAAGTCAAGAAATATAGCAAACAAGGCACACTCAAATGCCAGCACACATGATATGCAAGAAAACATTTCAAAAGTAACTTTGGAAACAGTTCAAAAGTAAATAATGTAAGAAACGGTTCATATGTAAATTTGGAAACAGTTTGAGGTCACTCACCTCCACGGCTCACAATCCTCGTCCAATATAGCCAATTCCATCATTCAAGTCCAAGCCTTTCACATGAAACTTAAGGTCATCCTTTCCATCCTACAATCAAACCCAATCACATAGCAATTAACCACAATTGCTCAAAACCAGAAAACAGTTTTGACGTCCTTTTGCGGTAATGGCACCAAAGGTACTACGAGTATCGGATGGAGGTCCAAGACCCACCGTTTCGAAGCTAAGAACCAGGGCTACAACAATGTACAAGGTCACTCAGTCCAAATCCTAGCACAACTAGGTCAAATATGCAGAATACCAAACCAGAATCGTAATTGCAGGTTCCCAAATCACACAATGCTGTAATTCGTCCAACTCAGTCTACACAGGTCCAAATGCATTGATTCCAAAGGCATATGATAGCTGAGGCATCAAGATACATTTCATCAGAAGACACCAACAACAAAATCCAAACCAATTCCAGTCAAAATGGCCAATTACAAGTGCAGTTCGCACATACTGATCACCCAGAACAGCAACAGTAAAAATGACATAACTCACTCTACACTACTCCAAATGCCCTGAAATTTTGCAGGCACCTCTAAAATATCATTCCCTACAACTTTCATGTTTTGAGATAAGTCCAATTCGGCCTCTATCTAGGACCTAAAAATTCGGACAGAATGTTCATCACAAAACCCTCACTTTTCAATTTTTGGTCCAAAACAGAAATTGGTTGCAATTAATCACTTTTCCCACCTCATAGAGTCCTTAAACATCATTTCCAATCATCAAACATAGCCACATAATCATGCTTATAGTAAAACAGAAAAATCCCCAAAAATAATAAAACTTCACCAATTCAACCAAAACTCAAGATTTAATCCATAAATTTGCATCTTATACTACCACTAAGCATGATTTAAGCATCAATTAAAGGAGGAGGGTGGTTCTTCACAACTTACCTTAAGAACAAGAGAGAGAGAGCTATTGGTCACCTTAACTTTCCAAAAAAACTTCACACAACAACTCACAATCACTACTTGAAGAGGTTTTATGGAAGGAATTCAAGATTAAATGGTTGGTTTTGTGAGATTGGACATGATTGGAGCAAGAAACTTGGAAGCTTTTCTTTCTTTTCTTGTAAGAGGAGGTTCGGCCAAGCTTGAAGGAAAAATGGAAGATATTTGATCAATTTTTTTGTTTTATTTAGTAATTGGTAAAAGGTTGAATAGTAAGTCAAAACAAGATTTAATCATATGGTGACACATGTCCCTCTCATTAATTGCTTGCCTAACTTTTTGTCTCTCTTACACAAATATCTTAACACATTGTAAAATAATATCACTTAATACAAAATTCCAACAAGTTGTCAAAAATATAATGCATTTACCGCACTAGCGGGTCCCACGTCCAAAATACGCTTTTAATTTCTCAAAAACTAACCGATACTAGAAAAATCATTTTAAAACTATTTTTGCTCATAAACTTTATCTGGGGAATTTTTCTAATCAAGAAAACGTAGAAAAGGCGGGCGTTTAAAAAATAAACCCTAGAAAATTAGAAAATTTCCGGGTTCTCAAACTCATTTTTTTTTTTTCGGGGCGTCACAATCTCCCCTCCTTAAAAGAATGTCGTCCTCGACATTCCATCTTGTACCAATCAAGTCGAGACATCCCGCAAGAATCACTCAAGCATTCCAAGTAAACACTAAGAGTCAACTCAAACCCACAGTTCGGCATCCTAAACTTCAAGCCTAGGATACACTACAGAGATCTGAAGCCTAAGCTCTGATACCAACTGTGACAGCCCCACCTCCCCCTAAGGCGAACCAGAGGGTTCGGCGGGCCGCCTGCCCAGCTCTCGCCGGGACTCAGTCGTTCACTACAGTCCTCAATTAAATTACAATATAAAAATCAAATATACATCAACTGGTCCACAAATACACATCCGTCTCCAATAATTACATGTCACAAATGCAGCGGAAACTAATCCCAAATATACATAAAATAATTCCAAATCCAAAATTGTACAAAGTTTAGGCCATCCATACACGTGCACAAGTACTACAAGTCCTTCCTTCGCCACGAGCCCTGTGGAGGGGAATAAATAGTTTTTGGGGTGAGCTAAAAGCTCAGCGAGTAACCAGAAAATCATTAATCAAATCGGTTTCACAATAGTTCATTTCAATGATGTCATATAGCAATGATGTCATAAATTAAATGATAAATCCGGAAACAACTACATCATTTGCAAAACAGTAAATATGGATTATCAATAATTCAAGAAACATTTACAATGGAAAGCGATAGTAACATTCATGAAAGGATACATTCATTCTCCTGACATTTCCCTCATTTGGTCATTCATTTCATTTCATTCACCCCGTCCCTGGCTTTTGGCCAGGCTCCACCAACCTACATAGGTAATACTCGAGTATACCAAACGTTCACCCAAGTTCCTGATCGCCTGACCGAGTCCGCTTCTGGCTCAAGACGACCGGTAACAAGGAGCAATGGCCAGTTCAGCCCAAAAGGCTTACATTCATGCGCAAGTAACATTTCAATCGAAAATTTCACATTTATCGAGGTCGAGTACGATAAAGTACACACTCGCCTCGAAAACTCGTTTTGGAAATCATTATAAGCGCTTAACACGTTATCAACCAAAATACAAGTCATGAAGTCAAGAAATATAGCAAACAAGGCACACTCAAATGCCAGCACACATGATATGCAAGAAAACATTTCAAAAGTAACTTTGGAAACAGTTCAAAAGTAAATAATGTAAGAAACGGTTCATATGTAAATTTGGAAACAGTTTGAGGTCACTCACCTCCACGGCTCACAATCCTCGTCCAATATAGCCAATTCCATCATTCAAGTCCAAGCCTTTCACATGAAACTTAAGGTCATCCTTTCCATCCTACAATCAAACCCAATCACATAGCAATTAACCACAATTGCTCAAAACCAGAAAACAGTTTTGAGGTCCTTTTGCGGTAATGGCACCAAAGGTACTACGAGTATCGGATGGAGGTCCAAGACCCACCGTTTCGAAGCTAAGAACCAGGGCTACAACAATGTAGAAGGTCACTCAGTCCAAATCCTAGCACAACTAGGTCAAATATGCAGAATACCAAACCAGAATCGTAATTGCAGGTTCCCAAATCACACAATGCTGTAATTCGTCCAACTCAGTCTACACAGGTCCAAATGCATTGATTCCAAAGGCATATGATAGCTGAGGCATCAAGCTACATTTCATCAGAAGACACCAACAACAAAATCCAAACCAATTCCAGTCAAAATGGCCAATTACAAGTGCAGTTCGCACATACTGATCACCCAGAACAGCAACAGTAAAAACGACATAACTCACTCTACACTACTCCAAATGCCCTGAAATTTTGCAGGCCCCTCTAAAATGTCATTCCCTACAACTTTCATGTTTTGAGATAAGTCCAATTCGGCCTCTATCTAGGACCTAAAAATTCGGACAGAATGTTCATCACAAAACCCTCACTTTTCAATTTTTGGTCCAAAACAGAAATTGGTTGCAATTAATCACTTTTCCCACCTCATAGAGTCCTTAAACATCATTTCCAATCATCAAACATAGCCACATAATCATGCTTATAGTAAAACAGAAAAATCCCCAAAAATAATAAAACTTCACCAATTCAACCAAAACTCAAGATTTAATCCATAAATTTGCATCTTATACTACCACTAAGCATGATTTAAGCATCAATTAAAGGAGGAGGGTGGTTCTTCACAACTTACCTTAAGAACAAGAGAGAGAGAGCTATTGGTCACCTTAACTTTCCAAAAAAACTTCACACAACAACTCACAATCACTACTTGAAGAGGTTTTATGGAAGGAATTCAAGATTAAATGGTTGGTTTTGTGAGATTGGACATGATTGGAGCAAGAAACTTGGAAGCTTTTCTTTCTTTTCTTGTAAGAGGAGGTTCGGCCAAGCTTGAAGGAAAAATGGAAGATATTTGATCAATTTTTTTGTTTTATTTAGTAATTGGTAAAAGGTTGAATAGTAAGTCAAAACAAGATTTAATCATATGGTGACACATGTCCCTCTCATTAATTGCTTGCCTAACTTTTTGTCTCTCTTACACAAATATCTTAACACATTGTAAAATAATATCACTTAATACAAAATTCCAACAAGTTGTCAAAAATATAATGCATTTACCGCACTAGCGGGTCCCACGTCCAAAATACGCTTTTAATTTCTCAAAAACTAACCGATACGAGAAAAATCATTTTAAAACTATTTTTGCTCATAAACTTTATCTGGGGAATTTTTCTAATCAAGGAAACGTAGAAAAGGCGGGCGTTTAAAAAATAAACCCTAGAAAATTAGAAAATTTCCGGGTTCTCAAACTCATTTTTTTTTTTTCGGGGCGTCATAGTATAGATAATACTTAGTATACCGGTTCCAGAGGACGCATCCAGTAGAATAAACAATAAATACTACCTATGGTTTGTCAATCTTCTCGACCAAACCCTTGCTGGCTCGATTTGACTAACTAACCGTTGGGGTTTGAAATCCCAAGAACAAGTATAGTCGATGAGATAGCATCTCCAACCAACTTTTAAGTCATGCATATGTATATTAATTCACTTATAAACAGTTCACTTGTAAACAGGATAACAAGAGTTCAGTCAAGTCAGGTCAAGTGTGATAAAGTACACATTCGCCTATTCAATATTAAGTCAAGCAAGTTTAGCAGGTCGAGTGCGATAAAGTACACACTCACCTTTGCAATAACAAGTCAAGATATCTAGCAATTTCAGGCAACAAGTTACATTTCGATCAACAAGTCATATGAAACATCAATCAAGTAAATCACATGATCCTAACATGCAGTTGGAACGCTCACTAATTGATCACAATCATTTCACTTCATATCCTGATTCTTTCTCTTGGACACTCTCAAGTCCTATGGTCATATAATACATCAAGAGTCAAGTAACTCAAAGCCAATATACATAAGAAAATTAGAGTTTCAAAGCTTCATTTAGAAAACACATCAATTAGCAGGTTTTATCCCAATATAGCTTCTAAAATTGCATAGATTTCTTATTCAAATTAAGGGGAAAATCCACATGCATGCTAGGTCAACGTCTCAGGCAACATATAGAGCAAACGGATCATAGGCAAAAATTTTGAATAAAACGAGACAAGACTCTCGGTGTTCACAACTGTTACTTGCGAGTAATCAAATGGATATCAAGTGTTTTGAGCTACAATATGTCAAAACTCTCATAAGCAAGTAACGAGTACTGTTAGACAAGAGTCCCATCAAGAATCCACCTATAAACTGTCACATACCCAAAACTCTAAAGAACAAGATTTTTGCTTCACAAAAACTCTTTGTTAAAAGATCAAAATCAACATATATATGAAGAGCAAGGTTTCAACAAGTGTTTTGGACAAAAGCAACAAGAATATGTGCAAGAGTAAGTCAAACTAGCTCTCCCTCTCTCAAATGACCAATCAAGCAAAACATGGAACAACTTGTCCCCAAGTTCCAAGTAAACCTCCAACTTCCACCCTATTCCCATGGCAAACACACTAGCAATCAAACTAACATATCATGAAGCGTATGGTGCATATGTTAGGCAAGGAAATCCATCAAACTTTCACATATATAAAGTTCAAAACTAACTAACTAGATTATGCACAAAGCTGGAATTTGCAGCATAACTTGAAAAACATAAAATCCCCCATACAAGTCCTTCCCTCACTCGCTCGGTCAACCAAGCAAACTTAGCAACACTTAACCCTCAATTTCTCTATCTAAACTTCCAAGTTTTAACCTTATCCGCATGACAAAAATACAATAAATCATAGTTAGTATAGCATGTGTCATATGGTTTATATTCTTGATAAGAAAAACTATCAAAATCACACATATATAACTTGCAACTAGGATATGCACATCATGTACCACAGCTGGAAATTGACCATATAACTTGGAAATAACATGAAACCTTCCATAGAAATCCTTCCTTCTCATCCTAGACCAACATACATCAAGCAAACTCAAAATCTAGTAAGAAAATCTAGTAGATCATCATACATTAAGAAAACCTAGTAGTTCCTCAAGTACATCAAGTAGATCATCATGTAAACATCAAGAAAGATAGGTTTTCTAGCAAAGTTTACCTCTTTACCTCCAAACCCAAGGATGGCAAGCAAATCAAAAAAGATTCAAGGCTTTCTTCCTCCGAAAACTTCACCAAGAGCTTCCCTCCAAGCTTGATTCAAAGTTCTACGGAGTAGATTAGGATTTTTCTTTTGTTTTATCACCAAACAAGCAAGAATCAAGGCTTGAAATTGAGTTGGTTTTCTCTCCTTTACCTCTCTCAAATTTCAGCCAAGAAGAAAGGAAAACAAGGAGCTTTGTGTGATATAAAAGCTTGATTTGGATAAGGATGAACTCTTAGTCTTGGTCAAAGTTTCATGGATAAGCGACAAGTGGCACAACAAGTTGAATGTCTATCTATTTGTCTCTAATTACTAAGATATTTAGCGCCCTTCCAATTAATTCTTAATACCTCTTGTCACATAATCCCTTTTGCATAAAACTCCCTCTAATTCAGCAAATTTATTGCATACACCTCACTAGTTGGTCACATTAGCATAACGCACTATGAAATTCAACATGCACCAAATTAAATAAGGTAAAAGGATAAAAAATCATGACTTAACCATTAAATCAACCAAAAATTCAAGACAAGTAGATTAAAATACAAAATATAAAAATAATTTTTGAGTCCTGCTTGGAACAAAGGTAGACTGAGAATTACTTATGCATCAGGGTAGTATTTTTTTAACATATTACTAAGGATTTTGGAGATGATCTTAGATAGAACATTACACAAGATAATGGGACAAATTAGTGGGTGCAGCCACTGTAGGGATAAGGGTAACCAAAGTTTCATTAACAGCTTTAAGCATATGATCACTATGAAAAAAACTCTTAATAGCATTGATAACATCCAAATTAATGATATGCCAATACTTTCGAAAGAAAGGAGGGGCATGATGCATTGAAAAAACTGTAGCCTAATTTCCTTTTCCTCCACAGGTTTAACCAGGATCTTATCCATTTGGGTGGAAATTGTGTAGGGGACTTCATTCAGTATCTCATCAAAATTATCAGGCTGAGAGGATTTGAAGATGTCTTGATAGAAGCTACATACTTCCTCTTCCATGTCTTTTTTTTCACAACAATTTCATTTTTCCTTCTACTTGCTCCCACAAAGGCATGAAAGAAAGCAATATTTCTGTCCCCTTTTTTTAACCACTTACTTCTTGGTTTCTGACACCAATATATTTCCTCCTCTTTATAGGCCTTGCTTATCTATTCCTTTAGTTGATTGATGGTTCCTCATGATTTTCAGGCTTATTTGCTTCTTCCAATTGCAGCTTCAGTTGTTTGATCCTTAACCCCTGAGTTACTTCTCCTCTTTGCATGCCCTTATCTGCCTTATAACTTTGAACATTTTTCATACTTGTTGATGTCCTGACCAAGCCTCACTTATGACTTCACTCACCTACTTAGCTTTTGCCTATTGCTAATCTAAACATAATCTTTTCCTATTTGTCCTCAACCCAGAGTCAGTGTTTAACATTAGGATGTAGTGATTTGAAGCCTTTTTCTAAATGTGTTGACATTTAGCATTTGGAAACTATTGACACCACTCAATACTATGTAAAATTCTATCCAATCTCTGCTTAATCTCTCCAATTCCCTCTCATTGATTTCATCGTGTCCAAGGCCTTTCCTCAAATCCTAAATCTATTTGGTAGTTGCTTTTTATGAAGTTTCAAAAATCTTTAAAGCTATTCTCTGGTCTATTTCTTCCACCCCATTTTCCTCATTTGATTCTATATCATTAAAATCCCCAGCAATGATCCACTTTAGAGAAACACTTTCAAGGAGCATTTTTTTTTGTTCAAAAATGAAGAAGCTTTTACAGCCCTACACATCACATGAACAATTAGCTCTTCAAAGTTAAACGACTACAAAAAACCCAAGTCAAAACTCCTGCTGCTCTTGATTTCTGCATGATTTTTTTTAGTGTTTTTCGGCGACACATTTACAATTACATTTTGTTAAAAAATCATCAACAGGAATTTTTTTCTATATCTGTGGAAAAACTAAGAATCCGTTTGAATTGCTATATTTTCGATTGTTTGTAAAAAAAAATATGCTATAGCGATTTGATATATATAAGGTAAAAAGGTAATTAAAAAATGAGTTCACCAAAAATGTAAATATTTTTTTAAAGAAAATTCGTAATCCAAAAATCTTTTGAACCATTAAAATCAAGTTTTATGAATTTCAAGAAATACTAGAAGCCGAGAAATTACTTTTCTAAAGAAAATGAAAATAATTAAATTACCTGTTCATTTTCTAGAGTAAAAAATCCCACTATTTTCTTCCTCGCTCATTCGCCGTAAAGAGAATAAGAGCACAGGAAAAGATGCAAAACAAAAGAATAAACCCCTGGGAAGAATGAGTTTAATGGTCTATTGGGCCCAATTCAATCACTTTACTGGATTTTATTCTGAAGAATGAAGTCCAAGTCATCTTTGGTGTAGTTTTGACCTTTTTAGTCCTCCTTATCCATTGGATTTGCATAGGCTTTTTATTTTAATTTATTTTATTTATGATTTTTGGTCTAGAAGGGACTTTAAACCTATTAAAAAGAAACACCTCGAGAGAACCCACTAAAAAATCCAATATATAAGTCAGGAATCCAACTCTAATTCAAAAGGTTAAATTATTAGGTTTCACACTCTTACTTACATATTAACCGTTCTTTCTCTATATCGCGATCCAATATGAGACATAATCTTTTACTCATGAACTTAACAATCTCTGTGACGCCCCGAAAGAATGTGTTTGAGAACCCGAAAATTTTTATATATTTTCTAGACATTATTTTGTTTCCTTGTCTATAATTTTATGCCTTTCTTCAATATATTAATTTCCTATACATTTTTATAAGGGAATATAGTTTTCAAATCATTTTCTTGATACAAGTTAGTCCACGTTAAGTTTGAAGTGTATTATGGACGTGAGACCCGCTAGTGCGGTAAATGCGATATATTTTTGACAACTTGTTGGAGTTTCGTATTAAGTGATATTATTTTACAAGGTGCTAATAGATAATTAGAGGTTACTTAGATGGTTAATCTTGGAGAGAAAAAGGGATAAGAATAAACTTAAGAAGTGCCAAGCGTCGCGATCCGATTGGAAGTTGACTTGCCTAACTTTTATTTAACTTTCCTAAACTCCAATTTTGACCAACATTTTCTCATTTCTTTACCTCTCTTGGCTGAGACATGCAGAGAGAAAAGAGAGGAAAAACCTTCATCTTGTTACTTCAATTCTTGTCCAAATCTTGAGTTTCAACCAACCAAATCACAAACTACACCATACAAGTGATCATTAGGGAAGGTTAAAGGTGTTGGTGGATGAAAGATTAAGCTCCTACCTTTCTTGTGGTTTTAAGGTATTTTGCCAAGAACATCCTCTTTATTTCATTTCACTGCTTATTAGTGGTTTTTGGTTGTTTTAGATGTTGTTTTGTGGAGGATTAGCACTTGAATACATGAATTCCGGCCTGGATGATAACCTGCCCTGCTTCTGCCTGGTTCTATTTCACCTTGTTAGAGGCCGAACTAGCCTTAGTTTATAAACATGAAAGTTGTATAGAATGATGTTTTGTAGTGGCTTGCAAAATTTCAGCTCAATCGGAGCAACGTAGCCTATGAAACGACCGAAATACCCCTTCTGCCCTGTTTCTGTCCGAAAATGAAAATCAGCCTCTGTAAGTGGTTAGTTTGACCAGGAATATTACCGAATTGGTTGATGATGTCTTCCTAAGAATTATATCCTTGTATCTTAGCTTTCAAATGGCTTTGGAATTACCTGAATTGGAGTTGTGTGTGCTGAGATATGAGTGAATGAATCAGGACTGCTAGTTGAATTTCACAGTGAGTTTCGAACTGGAAAATCTGGAGTTATTTTGGTAAATTTGACCTAGTTAGAGTGAGAACTGGACTGAGTGGTCTTCATGAAAGTTGTAGGTCCTTGTCTTAGCTTCGAAATGGTATAAATTACATTATAATCCGATAAGGGCAGCTTCACTAATGGATATTGTACCAAAAGGTGTTAAACGGAACTTTTATACGTTAACTGCGATCGTTGCGGAAAAGTTACGCTTGAGGGAATAAATTCCGGTTTCTAGGGTTTAATTGGTGGTTTTTCTAATGGTGGCTCTTAAGCTTCTAATTAGCTTTTATTCAGGGATATTGTGGCCTAATTGGATATATTTTATTGCTTATTAACCGTATGTGTGATTGGTAATATGTTGTAGGTTGGAAATGAAGCATTTATGGGGAAATGCTGTCCGAACTTTGAGAATGTATGATTGCTTTGAGTTTGTGATTTAGGGCTTGGACTCGGGCAAGGTAATGATATATGATGGATGGTTTCTGAGCCGTGGAGGTGAGTGACCCTAAACTATTTCCAAAGCTGTTATGAACTGTTTCCTGCATTCTTTATTCGATTGCATATCATGCGTGCTTGCATGGGAGTTCATGGCATGTTTTGGCTTCAATGAGTTCTTGGGGAGTCTTGTGCTGAACACCAACGTCTCCACCACTTGTTTATGTTCATCTGGAGCACCAACGGGCTCCCTCTTACTGTTTAACGTTTAATGATCTATTTGAGCGTTGGATGTTTAAGTGCAATGATTTCACTGGCTCACCAGAGCAAAAATACGTACATTTGATCTCGGAATCATGACATCATCGAAATGCATTATTGTGAAATATATTTGATTACTAATTTTACTGGTTACTCGCTGAGCTTTTAGCTCATCCCAAAACTATTTTATTCCCCTCCACAGGGCTCGTGGCGAAGGAAGAGCTTGTATTACGTTATTTGTGTAGCTGGATGGCATATATCTTGTACCGTTTGGATTTGGAATCATTTTATGTATAGTTGGAAATTGTTTCCGCTTCGCTTATGACATGTAATTATTGGAGAATTTGATGTATATATGAGACTTATATTGTAACTATTCGAGGACTGTAGTGAACGACAGAGTCCCGCGAGAGTTGGGCAGGCGGTCCGCCGAACCCTCTGGTTCGCCTTAGGGGAAGGTAGGGCCGTCACAGTTGGTATCAAGAGCTTAGGCTTCCGATCTCAATAGTGTATCCTAGGCTAAAGTTTAGGATGCCAGACTGTGGGATTCGATTTGATTTGAAAGTTAAGCGATTAAGGGATAAAACCTATAGCTGCGACGTATGGTCTCTGTACGGAGTAAACTTGAGCCAAGAGGTGTAATGGTTCTAACGTGAAATGTGTAAAGGACTAAGTGCTCTTCGGGAGCGTAAGTTGTGAATTTTGAAGTGGTAAGTGCAAGATATGACTTGATTAGTACAAGATGGAATGTCGAGGACGACATTCTTTTAAGGAGGGGAGTTTGTGACGCCCCGAAAGAATGAGTTTGAGAATCCGAAAATTTTTATATATTTTCTAGACATTATTTTGTTTCCTTGTCTATAATTTTATGCCTTTCTTCAATATATTAATTTCCTATACATTTTTATAAGGGAATATAGTTTTCAAATCATTTTCTTGATACAAGTTAGTCCACGTTAAGTTTGAAGTGTATTATGGACGTGGGACCCGCTAGTGCGGTAAATGCGATATATTTTTGACAACTTGTTGGAGTTTCGTATTAAGAGATATTATTTTACAAGGTGCTAAGAGATAATTAGAGGTTACTTAGATGGTTAATCTTGGAGAGACAAAGGGATAAGAATAAACTTAAGAAGGGCCAAGCGTCGCGATCCGATTGGAAGTTGACTTGCCTAACTTTTATTTAACTTTCCTAAACTCCAATTTTGACCAACATTTTCTCATTTCTTTACCTCTCTTGGCTGAGACATGGAGAGAGAAAAGAGAGGAAAAACCTTCATCTTGTTACTTCAATTCTTGTCCAAATCTTGAGTTTCAACCAACCAAATCACAAACTACACCATACAAGTGATCATTAGGGAAGGTTAAAGGTGTTGGTGGATGAAAGATTAAGCTCCTACCTTTCTTGTGGTTTTAAGGTATTTTGCCAAGAACATCCTCTTTATTTCATTTCACTGCTTATTAGTGGTTTTTGGTTGTTTTAGATGTTGTTTTGTGGAGGATTAGCACTTGAATACATGAATTCCGGCCTGGATGATAACCTGCCCTGCTTCTGCCTGGTTCTATTTCACCTTGTTAGAGGCCGAACTAGCCTTAGTTTATAAACATGAAAGTTGTATAGAATGATGTTTTGTAGTGGCTTGCAAAATTTCAGCTCAATCGGAGCAACGTAGCCTATGAAACGACCGAAATACCCCTTCTGCCCTGTTTCTGTCCGAAAATGAAAATCAGCCTCTGTAAGTGGTTAGTTTGACCAGGAATATTACCGAATTGGTTGATGATGTCTTCCTAAGAATTATATCCTTGTATCTTAGCTTTCAAATGGCTTTGGAATTACCTGAATTGGAGTTGTGTGTGCTGAGATATGAGTGAATGAATCAGGACTGCTAGTTGAATTTCACAGTGAGTTTCGAACTGGAAAATCTGGAGTTATTTTGGTAAATTTGACCTAGTTAGAGTGAGAACTGGACTGAGTGGTCTTCATGAAAGTTGTAGGTCCTTGTCTTAGCTTCGAAATGGTATAAATTACATTATAATCCGATAAGGGCAGCTTCACTAATGGATATTGTACCAAAAGGTGTTAAACGGAACTTTTATACGTTAACTGCGATCGTTGCGGAAAAGTTACGCTTGAGGGAATAAATTCCGGTTTCTAGGGTTTAATTGGTGGTTTTTCTAATGGTGGCTCTTAAGCTTCTAATTAGCTTTTATTCAGGGATATTGTGGCCTAATTGGATATATTTTATTGCTTATTAACCGTATGTGTGATTGGTAATATGTTGTAGGTTGGAAATGAAGCATTTATGGGGAAATGCTGTCCGAACTTTGAGAATGTATGATTGCTTTGAGTTTGTGATTTAGGGCTTGGACTCGGGCAAGGTAATGATATATGATGGATGGTTTCTGAGCCGTGGAGGTGAGTGACCCTAAACTATTTCCAAAGCTGTTATGAACTGTTTCCTGCATTCTTTATTCGATTGCATATCATGCGTGCTTGCATGGGAGTTCATGGCATGTTTTGGCTTCAATGAGTTCTTGGGGAGTCTTGTGCTGAACACCAACGTCTCCACCACTTGTTTATGTTCATCTGGAGCACCAACGGGCTCCCTCTTACTGTTTAACATTTAATGATCTATTTGAGCGTTGGATGTTTAAGTGCAATGATTTCACTGGCTCACCAGAGCAAAAATACGTACATTTGATCTCGGAATCATGACATCATCGAAATGCATTATTGTGAAATATATTTGATTACTGATTTTACTGGTTACTCGCTGAGCTTTTAGCTCACCCCAAAACTATTTTATTCCCCTCCACAGGGCTCGTGGCGAAGAAAGAGCTTATATTACGTTATTTGTGTAGCTGGATGGCATATATCTTGTACCGTTTGGATTTGGAATCATTTTATGTATAGTTGAGAATTGTTTCCGCTTCGCTTATGACATGTAATTATTGGAGAATTTGATGTATATATGAGACTTATATTGTAATCTATTTGAGGACTGTAGTGAACGACTGAGTCCCGGCGAGAGCTGGGCAGGCGGTCCGCCGAACCCTCTGGTTCGCCTTAGGAGAAGGTTGGGCCGTCACAATCTCCCCCTTTCATGAGTTATCATTGTTTTGAAATTCGAACCGTTAATTGAACCAGTGAGGTGTTTGGATCATGACTCAACCGGTCGGACCGATTCAACCCTGGTTCAATGAATTTTTAAAAATGATTTATATAAATATATATGTACAAAATAAGACATGCAATTGACAAATTTAAGACTTTATATGATGAAAAGTTTAATATTTTCAAAGAACTTGGATTTTCACAAATAAATTTTTTAAATTATAAGTTGAAACAAATAAATTTCATCTCAATTTCAATTGTATCTACCAAAAAAATAATCTTAAATTCAAACAAAAAATACCACAATATTATGAAATTGCACAAAATGCACATCCATGGGAATTAGACATTGTGAGATTAAATTTTCAATCATATTTTTGGGATTTAGAGATTACAACTTAAAAAAAATGAAGTTTGGAGTTTGGAGAAAGTCAGAAAAATAGAAAATAGAGATACAAACTTGATAAGGGACAAAAAATGAGAAGAAAATGAGTAGATGTGATATTTAATATCTTTGGATTTAAGGAAAATCTATTCTTTTTCTACCTTTTTCAATTTAATAGACAACAACAAAAAAACCACTGGTTCAACGGTTCATTCTAGTTTGCATGGTTCGAATGGTTCTAACCAATTTTTAAATCTAATCAACCCAAAGTATTAACTAGACGGGAGCTATGAGTGGTTCATGGTCCAACCAGTCGAACCGGCTAGTCCGGTCCGATTTTTAAAATAACACGAGTAATTCCTCATATTGAACCCAAGTTTACAACCTCTTCTCCTAACCCAATTTAATACTCAATACAAGCCTATTTGGATCTGTGACGCCCCCACTTCTCCCTAGGGCGAACCCTAGGGTATCCGCGGAATGCTTACCCAGCTCTCGCCGGGGCTCACTACAATCCATATTTCAAAACTAGAAATACTTTGAATAATTTTAATATACATTTAAAGTACTCCAGAACACAATTAGTTAACCTTCAAGATTAAATACAACCCAAAAGAATATATACTACAGTCATCTGCTATAATACAATTTAAAGTCTCCAAAAGAAAACAACTTAGTACTATTCACGAGCACTCTCGGTCCTGAACCCTGTTAAGGAAAACAAAAGCGTGGAATGAGCTAAACAGCCCAATGAGGTTCCAAAACACATAAGCAGTTATAATAAATCAAGTAAATTAAGCATAACACATATTTGGTTTAAGATTTCACATTGGCACATTAAAATGAAACATTTATCATTTTACAGAAATAAACACACATTAAAAGGATACGGTGTTCATGTGGAACTGTTTCGGTCAGGTTCACCTTATAACTCCAATATTTCCCCTAGTTTGTCTGGCCATCACCTTATCCCTCCAGTGGTAATACTCGAGTATACCAAAACGGTGGCCCAGGGTTCCAACCTACCCGACCGAGCCCAGTCCTGGCTCGAGCAGGTTAGTAATCAATGGTAGGGCCCAGTTCAGCTAAGTGCTTACAACATGCGCAAATAATCAAATAAACTGGTAAACGGTAGAAATTTATTATTTTCGTAGGTCGAGTGTGATAAAGTACGCACTCACCTTAAAATGATGGAAAATTACATAGGAGCAATTATAGAGAACACTTAACACTTAAACACACAAGAAATATGCGGTAAACAAGTAGCAAAACTATTCAAGTCACAAACACATACGAGGAACACTCACCAATTCAAAATAAGTGAGTAAATATAAATAAGATCTTTAGTAGTCGGTTTCGAGATTCTCTTCAAAATCCTCTTGATCGCCTGAAGAAATAACAATTATCTATCACATACCAATACTTACAAACACCTTGCCAAATAAGGAAGAATGTACACTTGCGTAATACTAAGGCAATGTCTTAAAAGAGCTTCACTCTAGTGAAATCCAAGATTCAAAAGTGAGAGTTCAAAGTCACAAGGGATAACTCGTATCCTCCATGAAATCGGATTCAAAACGAACTATCAATATCAAAAGGAAATGAAAAGTTCTTAAAAACTCATTTCCTAAGAAATCAAGAATTTTCAGCTTTGCGCGACAAACTTGGTAAAATCAGATCTTGAGTTCAGTACATCCAAAAATGGAAAAATTTATACCTTTGGAAACTAGATCCATAGTACTAAAAGTTCGTAGAAGATACTTTTCCAAGGTTCCAAACAGAAAGCATTCATTTTTCAGATCAAAGTTGCTGATTGAAGAAGGTAAGACAGAACCAGTCTTGGTTTTCGGCAATATTTGGACATTCGGAAAATTCACAGAAAGTGAAACTGTCACGACCCCACCTCCCCCTAAGGCGAACCAGAGGGTTCGGCGGCCGCCTGTCCAGCTCTCGCCGGGACTCAGTCGTTCACTACAATCCTCAATTGAATTTCAAGATATATATATCAAATATACATCAAAGGTTCCCAAACTTTACATATCAACAGCGAAGCGTCCACGCTTCCACTGCGCCACTCTGATCCTTGATCACAATTATTATACAGGAGGAAGTCCAAAACTAGACTATTACACATCCAATCAATTCTAAACGTTCAATACAATCCCAATATGAATGATTACACAAAAGGAAATCCAAGTTCAATCCATACATGAGATAATCCATGAATAAACACTACAAGCCCTTCCTTCGCCTTGAGCCCTGTGGAGGGGAATAAAATATTTTTGGGGTGAGCTAGAAGCTCAGCGAGTAACCAATAAAATCAGTTATCAAATCTGTTTAACAATGGTTCATTTCAATGATGTTGTAAATCAAAGGATAAGTCTAGAAACAATTACAACGTTTACAAAACATTAAATATGGAGTATCAATAATTCAAGAAACATTTACAATGGAAAGCGATAGTAACATTCATGAAAAGGATACGTTCGTTCTCCTGTCATTTCATTGCATTGTTGGTTTCATTCGTGCATTCATTCACCCCGTCCCTGGCTTTTGGCCAGGCTCCACCAACCTACAAGGTAATACTAAGTCAAGCTAGGGAAAAGTCCGGAAATGAAAGTTAAGCTCAAAACCAGAAAAATAGTTTTGACGTCCTTTTGCGGTAATGGTACCAAAGGTACTACGATTGTCGGATGAAGGTGCAAGACCCACCGTTTCGAAGCTAAGAAACAGGGCTACAACAATGTAGAAGGTCACTCAGTCCAAATCCCAGCACAACTAAGTCATATATGCCAAATACCAAACCAGAACCGTAATTGCAGGTTTACAAATTACACTATGCTGTAATCAGTACAACTTAGTCTATACAGGTCCAAATGCAGAAATTCCAAAGGCATATGATAGCTAGGCCATCAAGATACATTTCATAAGAAGACATCAACATCCAAATCCAAAACAATTCCAGTCAAAACAACCCATTTCAGACGCAGTTCTAACATCCTGATGAACCCAGAACAGCAATAGTAATTTCAGCTTATCTCATTCTACACTACTCCAAGTGACCTGAAATTTTACAGAAACTCTTAAAACATCAATACCTACAACTTTCATGTTTTGAGCCAAGGCCAATTCGGCCTCTATATAGGACCTAAAATTTCGGACAGAATGCCCCCCTCAAGAACCCTAGTTTTCTGAAATTTCTTCCAAACCAGAAATTGGTTGCAAATACCAATCATGTACACCTACTAGAGTCATTAACCATCATTTCCAACCATCATAGATAGCCACAACATCATGATCACATTAAACCAGAAAAATCACCAATAAATTGAAAACTTCACCAATTCCTCTCAAACCAAGAAATAAACCACAAATTCATCACTTTAGCTACCATTAAGCACAACTTAAGCTTCATTAAGTGTAGGAGGAAGTTCAATCACCACTCACCTAGTAAACAAGAGAGGGAGAGTTGTAGGACACCTTAGCTCCTCCAAACACTTCACCAAACAAACCACTAACACCTAGTGAAAGGGTTTTATGGAGTAGAAACAAGTTTAGGTGATTGCTTTGGATGATTTGCACTAGATGGATGCCAAGATTTTGAAGAGTTTCTTCCTTCCTAAGCTCAAGGTGGCCAGCCAAGAAGATGAAGACAAGAGTGAATTTTTTTGTGATTTTTGGAGATATTTAACCACATGGTCAAAAGGTCAAAAAAAATGAATAGTAAGTCATAAAGATACAACCAATCCCAACATGACAAGTGTCACTTCATTAATGCATTCCTATCCTTCTTTTTTCCTCTCACATCAATCACTTCACATCCTCGATTTATCTCTTAACACCCGATAAATTTCACCCAGTATCCGGAACTTAACCTAATTGGTCGAATTTTTCCGAACTTTTCGCCCTAGTGGGTCCCACATCCGGTATACACTCTTAATTTCTCAAAACCTATTTGATACTAGAAAAATCATCCAAAAACTATATCTGCTCATTAAAAATATCTAGAAAATTTCCCTACTAAAGAAAACGCAGAAAACAAGCCATTAAATAAATAAAACCCTAGAAAATTAGAAAATTTCCGGGTTCTCAAACTCATTTTTTTTTTTGGGGCGTCACAGAAACAGCTTTTGAAATTTGTAACACAATAAGAGTTCCAATCCAAGTTTCAAACACAATAAATGAAACTAAATTCAGAGTTTTGAGCAACAAGATATAACAGTTTAAAGTCGGTTGATTTTCGTGACTTAAACAGTGGACTTCCAGTTTTGAAGAGCAATCTTTGAAGCATCATTTGGGCATCGAAATGGTATTGAAATTACACCAAATTTGGTACAATTAAACCTCCATATATGAACTACCTCTCTACCAAAATTTAGGCAAAAAATTGCACGGAAAGGCAGTTAACGAAATGACCAAAGTTCGTGAAATATTTCAAGTCTAATCTGCCTTCCTACTTCTCTTTCTTTTTCAAAAGTTTTATCCAATGAAATCAGCCCCAATTTGCTCAAATGTTGGAACCAAAGTTCCAGAAACATTTAATGAGAAATTGAATAGCAATTGACACAAAATTTTTCGAAATATAACATCCCAAAACAGGTTTGACCATTCGGTCAGCAAGAAAGGGAAAAATTTCCAGTTTCCAGCTTTGTCGCTCGTTCGAAATCAAACCATATCTAAATCTATACAACGTCAAATTGAGAGTGGTTGGTGGAATTGGAAACTAGGTTCAAAATGCCACAATTCATCAGAAGGCATCATTTTGAAAATCATTTCACAAGTGGGACAAAATCAAGCCACAAAACGCAGCTTCCAGTTTCATTTGTATGAACAGTCAAAATAGAACAGCTAACTTTGCCGACTCACTGCGGTTCACTCAAAATGAACCAGCAGGAGATTTTTATACCATTGAAAATCTATGAATGTCTAGTTTTGAATGCCACTGACGGTACTCAATTTTGACTTTTGTACACAGAGTTACATTGGGACAAAGAAGCACTGTCCGAGTGCACTGTTATAAATTTCCAGATTTGAAACTCTTCCCAAAACTCAAGTTTTACACAACCAAATGATACGATTTTTGAAAGACACTTTGTACACACAATATACAACACATATCCATCGATTTCACAGTCCACCAAACATCAAAAATTCGAAATGAAAACAGAACAATAAGACCAGAAATTTCGGCTAGCCCTCTCCCTCTCACGATTTCTCTCTTTCTTTCTCCTCTTCTAGTTTCTTCCATTAAAACTCATCACAAACACACTAACACACACATAAACATCATGGTAGCCCTCATTTAACCAAGGTGGGAGTTCATAGATCTCACTTCAACCAACCAAATCCAAGCAACAACAACAAGAAGGAAGCTACAAGCTTCAAGACCAAGAAATGAAACAAGAAAGCAAGAGTTTTGGTGGGAGATGTTTATACCTTCAAAACCCAAGAAGAAACCCTAGATGAAGACCAGATTTTCAACTAAAAACTCTCCAAGAAACTCCACAAGATGTTGTCTTTCTTCAATCTAGAGGTGATTTCCAAAAGGTGTGGAAGTTGGGTGAAGAATTGGAGCAAGATTGCAGCAAGAAAAGTGAAGCTTTCTTCCTCCTTGTCTTCCTTGGAGCTATGGGCGAAAATGGAGAGGTAAGAGAGAGAGTGTGTGATGGTTTTGGCTTGTCTTGGAAGCTTGGGAAGTAAAGTAAGGGTTAAGCAATCCAAAAGTCAACTAGGAATAGTTGTCGCGCGAGGGTTTCGTACCACTATTTTCTCTCGGGTTTGATACACTCGTGCACTAATCCTCTAAGGTACTTCCTTTAACTCTGTAATTACTCACTTTTACTAGTCTAATATTAATTTCTCAAATCTCCAATTAGTCAAACCGGCGCAACTTTCGGAAGACTATTGACGCGCGCGCGGTAAAAGCTTAATTTGAACTTATTAACATCTAATCCCTCAATTAACTTTTCTTAGTCTACTATTGTTCATTCTTAATTCTCCAAGGTTGTTGCACTCTCGGACCGAACATAGCCTCGAAAAACGTGTACTCATTATTTCTCGCTAAACGAGCCGTAGAAAAATTAAATTTACTAACGAAATGTTTTAAAATTATAAAAGGGATATTTTTGCATACAAATGGACTTGAAACGGATGAAATAAATTATTTGCGGTAAACGGGTGAATAAATAATCAAATAAGCCAATAAAATAAAATAAAAATAAGAAAAAATTTGGGTCCTCATAGGATCAATTTTAATACTCAATCCAAATCCACCTTAACACCTAAGGTCACCTCTTCTCTCATTCAAGGACCCACTCTTTTTCAATATCCAAACTGGATTTCGGATCCCTACCAACCCTTGATTCCTTGGTTTAACACCAACCGGATCCTCTGTCAAACTTATGATACACCTAGTCCAACACCAGTCAAACTTCTTGGTACTTTAATCCACCATCAAGAAGAAAATTTTAACTGGTTCAATTGCGAGAAGAATCAACTTGCCCATGAGTAACTTAGTCTTGCAATTAAAAACTATGATACCACTTGTTAGGGAAAAATACCTCGAGAGAGTCCACAAAAAAATCTAATATATAAGTCAGGAATCCAATTTTGACCAAAAAGATTAAGTTATTAGGTTTCGGACCCTTACATATTAACCGCTCTTTCTCTATTTCTCGAACCAGTGTAGAATATAATTCTTTACTCATAAATCTAACAAAACCTTATAGAAAGAGGACAAAATGGAAGCTTTGATTGTCAAAATAGGGCCTTAAGGTCACTTGGCTAATGTTCCCAATAACATTTTGGATTTCGACATAAATTAATCATGTGTAACAACTTACAGGCTTTTGAATATCCTCAATAAGTAGCTATAGTACTAGTACTAGTTTTATAGGTCTCATGCATTGGGTGTGTGAGAACCCGTAAATTTTCTCATTTTCTAGGTTTTCTTTTATTTAATGGCATGTTTTTCTGCATTTTCTTTATTAGAAAAATTTTCCGGATAATTTTTATGAGTAAATATAGTTTTTAGATGATTTTTCTAGTAGCGGGTAATTTTTGAGAAATTAAGAGCGTATGCCGGACGTGAGACCCGCTAGTGCGGAAAGTTCGGTAAAATTCGGCCAAATGGGTTAAGTTTTGTATACAGGGTTTAATTTACTAGGTACGAAGAGATAATTAGAGGATACCATATGGATGAGAGTTAAGGAAACAAAGGGATATGCATGCATTAAATAGGGTGACAAGTGTCACCATATGATTAAATCTTGCATTTTTTACCACTATTCATTACTTTACCAAATTAATACCAAAATTGACCAAAAAATTCACCATTTTCTTCCTCTTCTTGGCCAGCTCTCTCCAAGCAAAAAAGAAAAGAAAACTCTCTACCATCTTACCTCTAATCTTGCCCAATCTCTCAATTAAACCGTTTAATCTTCAAATTTCTCCATAAAACCTCTTAGTTTAGTGAAGTTAAGCTTGGTTGTGAAGTTGTTTGGAAGGCTAAGGTGGTTAGTTGCTTCATTTCTTGCATTTTAAGGTGAGTATCTAAGGAACTCCTCTTTTGTTCTTGATGATGTTCAATTAATGGCTTGTGGTAGCCTAAGAGGTGTTTTTGTGGGTTATTTCATGATTTTAGTGAGATTGATGACATTTTTTCTATTTATTCATGATTTTTCTGCTTTAAGATGATTACTATTGTGTGGCCATGTATGATGGTTGGAAATAATCTAGAATGAAGCTAGAATGCGTAAATTGTAGATATTTGCGGAAAATTTCCGCATTGAACGGAAAAAAGCGGAATTAGGGTTGCAATTGAACCCATTCTGCCTGGTACTGTTACACTTAGTTAGAGGCTGAATTAGCCTTGGGTTAAAACATGAAAGTTGTAGGGAATAATAGTTTATAGTGTCCTGAAAAATGTCAAGGCAATCGGAGCAACGTAGCCTGTGAAAAGACTGAAATACCCCTGCTGCCCTGTTTCTGTCCGAACTTGGTAATCAGCTTTGGTAATTGGTTAATTTGATTGGGAATACTACTGATTTGGTTGTTGAGGTCTTCTTAAGAAATATATCCTGGTATCTTAGCTTTCGTATGGCTTTGGAATCACTTGAATTGGACCTAGGTAGCCTGACTTATGATGATTTAACCAGAATGCGGTTTATTAACCTGTTTATGCGGTTCTGGTTTGGTATATTGACCTTTTGACCTAGTTTCACTACAAACTGGACTGAGTGACCTTCTTCAACATTGTAGCCCTATCTTTTAGCTTCGAAACGGTGTATAGTGTACATCCATCCAATGCTCTTAGTGCCAGTTGTGTCCAATACGCTTAATGGCGGCAAAACTATTTTTAGGTCTTAGAGCTTAACTTTCATTTCCGGACTTTCCTTAGCTTACTTTAGTACTTATACGTGCTAATGAAGCCTTATTTTCGGCAGTATGTGGAAATTGGTTTATAACTTGTAATCGAGTCTTATTGTGCCTATTTGAATATTTTAGGGCGTGACGGTGATTAAAGGCGCTCGTGGGGCGGAAGTTTATGAAATTTCACTTGCTTACTTGGTGAGTGTACTACTCACTTGTTTGTTACTATGTGGCTTTGTTACACTTGAAATCGATGATTTGATGGCTTAATTGCATTGTTGACCTTGATTGAGGTGAGGGGGTACTTGGTCACTCTTACCCTTTTATCTTATATGACTGTTTACTGTATAATTGAGTGACACATGTAAATACTGGATTTGGTGTCGTATGGACGAGTAACCAACAGCCATTACTGTTACTACTGAGCTCAACCCCATTGGTAGTCGATTGGATCGAGCCGGCGAGGGCTTGGTCGTGAAAATTGACGACCCATGGGGATTGTTATATGGAATCGTGTAGTATGAGACTTTCGATTCCGGTATACTCGAGTATTACCAAATTTATACTGTATGGAGTTCGGGCCCGGTAGGGGTATGTTGGGTGGAAGGAATGGAAGTAAAGTGGAGCCTACGGTTGGTTACTTTGTAAACATTGACGGAGGGTCAATGAAATCCGATCAAGTATACAAGCGAGGAAAGGGGCTCTTGAGAGCCGTCCGTATCCTTTTAACCATGTTGTGAATGTGTGATCTTGGTTTACTTCTTTATTGAACGTTTTATGCCTATATGAACTTGGTTGCTTGAGTGATAGTATCTCACTGGGCGTAAGCTCACTCTATTCCTTTTGTTTTCCTTACAGGAATATAAACACTTTTGGAATGGCTTTTGATAGTTGGTTGCCGAGTTGAGCTTGTTGTAACTATCTTTTGAATAGCTCCTTTTGGGCAAAACCCTAAGTGCATTTTGATCCAACCAAGTCGTTGAGTTGTAATTTGCAAACCGTACATGTACAAACTTGTTGGATAACTTTTGTATGCTACTTTGGATTGTAAATGCTTAATTTCAAGGTGTATATGTTTGATGGATGTTTGGTGAGATTCCGGCCGGATTCTGACGTGTCAGTTACTATTCAGGTCGGCTCCGATTTTCATTTTTTTTATTTTGTGATTTTGACTTGTTTAAGCGCGCTTGTATGTTCTGGAACGTTTAGACCGTATTGAACTGTCCCATTAGTCCTGGCGAGAGTTGGGCAGGCAGTCCGCTAAACCTTTTGGTTCGCCTTAGGGGAAGGTGGGGCTGTCACAGGTGGTATCAGAGCCTAGGTTTGAATTAGCCTGGGTGTATTAGAAATGCTCGACTTGAGGCTTATTTTGATTATGTCCTTTAAGGTTATTTACATTTATTTACTCTTTTGGTGTAGGATGGACGGACGTGGTGAGCCTAGTGATAGCCCTCCTGGTGAGCGACCACGCGGAGTGCTCCCAGTGATCCCATACCAGATACGGCCAAGAGGGGCCGTCGTTCGTTGGAGCCCGGCTAACCGCCTCCGACGGTGTGAGTGTCGCCACACCTACACCTACCATAACACCTTAGTGTTGGCCGTGGCCGAGGAACGGAAGGAGCTGGCCAAAGATAATGCTAGGCTCGAGGCCGAGGTGAATCAGTTGAGGGCGGCCAACGAGAAACAAGCCAAGCGAATCAAGGATTTAGAGTACGATGTGCTCGAGTGTGAGGATAGAGTGGACGACCTCTGCGCTCAACTTAGGGAGGCACGTGAGCGTGAGACTAAGCGAGCTCGGAAGGTTAGGGTTCGAGCCGCGTCGATCCTGAACCTCTGCGCCGACGTGCTCGAGGAGGTGAGCGACGAGGCGTCGTGCGCAGGGGCGGGGGCAGGAGGTGCATCCACCCCGGCGGGTGGATCCACTAGCCTGACGACGGACTAGGTCGTGACTCCTAGGGTTTTTTTGGATGGTTTTGTCTTCTGTATATAGGACGGAGAGGGGAAAAGAGCCTTAGCTAGCCGTTTTGTACGTTGGATTAGCTATGTGTTATTATTTTTGATGAGGCCATTCCCTTCTGGATTGTCTATGTTTGTACTTGACTTGACTGTACTTGACTTGACTGGTTGTGGATATGTGCGTTGTTTGACTTTGTTTGGAATGTATATATATGTTATTGTAAAAGTTTTTGGGATTTTTACTTACATGCATTGCTATTTTATTGTTCTAGTACGTTTGCCTAGATCAAATAGATTTCATGGAAGGCACGCGTAGTTGACGGGGACGTGGGCGCGGGAGTAGGCAACCTACGTTGGACCAGGGTGCTGGGGAAACCTCATCGGGACCTAACCCTGAACCGAGGGCTGACCCCAATGTGCAAATAGCTGCCGCTATGCAGCAAATGACCAACCTGCTGGCACAAGTGGTGCAGCAACAGGGCCAAAATCCGAACCCTAATCCTGGGAACCCTGGCAATCACGCCGAGAGCGACGATAGGGCTCTTGAGAGATTCCAGAAGTTCGCCCCACCGAAGTTTATTGGGGGGCCCGACCCGGATGTCGCCGAAAGGTGGCTCGAGAAAATGGTAGATATTTTTACCGCCTTGCACTATACCGAGGAACGACAGGTGACTTTCGCTGTTTTTCAACTAGAAGGGGCGGCCTGTTCCTGGTGGAACGTCATTCGGCAAAAATGGGAGCGGGAACAAACGCCCAGAATTTGGGTGAATTTTATGAGAGAGTTCAACGCGAAATTCTTTCCCCCTCTAGTTCAGGAGAGGAAGGAAGACGAGTTTAACCGACTTCGTCAAGGGACCCAGTCGGTAGCGGAGTATGAGAGTCAGTTCACCCGCCTCTCCAAATTTGCTCCTGAGCTGAGTACTAGTACTAGTTTTATAGGTCTCATGCATTGGGTGTGTGAGAACCCGTAAATTTTCTCATTTTCTAGGTTTTTTTTTATTTAATGGCTTGTTTTTTTACATTTTCTTTATTAGAAAAATTTTTCGGATAATTTTTATGAGTAAATATAGTTTTTAGATGATTTTTCTAGTAGCGGGTAATTTTTGAGAAATTAAGAGCGTATGCCGGACGTGGGACCCGCTAGTGCGGAAAGTTCGGTAAAATTCGGCCAAATGGGTTAAGTTTTGTATACAGGATTTAATTTACTAGGTGCGAAGAGATAATTAGAGGATACCATATGGATGAGAGTTAAGGAAACAAAGGGATATGCATGCATTAAATAGGGTGACAAGTGTCACCATATGATTAAATCTTGCATTTTTTACCACTATTCATTACTTTACCAAATTAATACCAAAATTGACCAAAAAATTCACCATTTTCTTCCTCTTCTTGGCCGGCTCTCTCCAAGCAAAAAAGAAAAGAAAACTCTCTACCATCTTACCTCTAATCTTGCCCAATCTCTCAATTAAACCGTTTAATCTTCAAATTTCTCCATAAAACCTCTTAGTTTAGTGAAGTTAAGCTTGGTTGTGAAGTTGTTTGGAAGGCTAAGGTGGTTAGTTGCTTCATTTCTTGCATTTTAAGGTGAGTATCTAAGGAACTCCTCTTTTGTTCTTGATGATGTTCAATTAATGGCTTGTGGTAGCCTAAGAGGTGTTTTTGTGGGTTATTTCATGATTTTAGTGAGATTGATGACATTTTTTCTATTTATTCATGATTTTTCTGCTTTAAGATGATTACTATTGTGTGGCCATGTATGATGGTTGGAAATAATCTAGAATGAAGCTAGAATGCGTAAATTGTAGATATTTGCGGAAAATTTCCGCATTGAACGGAAAAAAGCGGAATTAGGGTTGCAATTGAACCCATTCTGCCTGGTACTGTTACACTTAGTTAGAGGCTGAATTAGCCTTGGGTTAAAACATGAAAGTTGTAGGGAATGATATTTTATAGTGGCCTAAAAAATTTCAAGGCAATCGGAGCAACGTAGCCTGTGAAAAGACTGAAATACCCCTGCTGCCCTGTTTCTGTCCGAACTTGGTAATCAGCTTTGGTAATTGGTTAATTTGATTGGGAATACTACTGATTTGGTTGTTGAGGTCTTCTTAAGAAATATATCCTGGTATCTTAGCTTTCGGATGGCTTTGGAATCACTTGAATTGGACTTAGGTAGCCTGACTTATGATGATTTAACCAGAATACGGTTTATTAACCTGTTTATGCGGTTCTTGTTTGGTATATTGACCTTTTGACCTAGTTTCACTACAAACTGGACTGAGTGACCTTCTTCAACATTGTAGCCCTATCTTTTAGCTTCGAAACGGTGTATAGTTTACATCCATCCAATGCTCTTAGTGCCAGTTGTGTCCAATACGCTTAATGGCGGCAAAACTATTTTTAGGTCTTAGAGCTTAACTTTCATTTCCGGACTTTCCTTAGCTTACTTTAGTACTTATACGTGCTAATGAAGCCTTATTTTCGGCAGTATGTGGAAATTGGTTTATAACTTGTAATCGAGTCTTATTGTGCCTATTTGAATATTTTAGGGCGTGACGGTGATTAAAGGCGCTCGTGGGGCGGAAGTTTATGAAATTTCACTTGCTTACTTGGTGAGTGTACTACTCACTTGTTTGTTACTATGTGGCTTTGTTACACTTGAAATCGATGATTTGATGGCTTAATTGCATTGTTGACCTTGATTGAGGTGAGGGGGCACTTGGTCACTCTTACCCTTTTATCTTATATGACTGTTTACTGTATAATTGAGTGACACATGTAAATACTGGATTTGGTGTCGTATGGACGAGTATCCAACGGCCATTACTGTTACTACTGAGCTCAACCCCATTGGCAGTCGATTGGATCGAGTCGGCAAGGGCTTGGTCGTGAAAATTGATGACCCATGGGGACTGTTTCATGGAATCGTGTAGTATGAGACTTTCGATTCTGGTATACCCGAGTATTACCAAATTTATACTGTATGGAGTTCGGGCCCGATAGGGGTATGTTGGGTGGAAGGAATGGAAGTAAAGTGGAGCCTACGGTTGGTTACTTTGTAAACATTGACGGAGAGTCAATGAAATCCGATCAAGTATACAAGCGAGGAAAGGGGCTCTTGAGAGCCGTCCGTATCCTTTTAACCATGTTGTGAATGTGTGATCTTGGTTTACTTCTTTATTGAACGTTTTATGCCTATATGAACTTGGTTGCTTGAGTGATAGTATCTCACTGGGCGTAAGCTCACTCTATTCCTTTTTTTTCCTTACAGGAATATAAACACTTTTGGAATGGCTTTTGATAGTTGGTTGCCGAGTTGAGCTTGTTGTAACTATCTTTTGAATAGCTCCTTTTGGGCAAAACCCTAAGTGCATTTTGATCCAACCAAGTCGTTGAGTTGTAATTTGCAAACCGTACATGTACAAACTTGTTGGATAACTTTTGTATGCTACTTTGGATTGTAAATGCTTAATTTCAAGGTGTATATGTTTGATGGATGTTTGGTGAGATTCCGGCCGGATTCTGACGTGTCAGTTACTATTCAGGTCGGCTCCGATTTTCATTTTTTTTATTTTGTGATTTTGACTTGTTTAAGCGCGCTTGTATGTTCTGGAACGTTTAGACCGTATTGAACTGTCCCATTAGTCCTGGCGAGAGTTGGGCAGGCAGTCCGCTAAACCTTTTGGTTCGCCTTAGGGGAAGGTGGGGCTGTCACAGGTGGTATCAGAGCCTAGGTTTGAATTAGCCTGGGTGTATTAGAAATGCTCGACTTGAGGCTTATTTTGATTATGTCCTTTAAGGTTATTTACATTTATTTACTCTTTTGGTGTAGGACGGACGGACGTGGTGAGCCTAGTGATAGCCCTCCTGGTGAGCGACCACGCGGAGTGCTCCCAGTGATTCCATACCAGATACGGCCAAGAGGGGCCGTCGTGCGTTGGAGCCCGGCTAACCGCCTCCGACGGTGTGAGTGTCGCCACACCTACACCTACCATAACACCTTAGTGTTGGCCGTGGTCGAGGAACGGAAGGAGCTGGCCAAAGATAATGCTAGGCTCGAGGCCGAGGTGAATCAGTTGAGGGCGGCCAACGAGAAACAAGCCAAGCGAATCAAGGATTTAGAGTACGATGTGCTCGAGTGTGAGGATAGAGTGGACGACCTCTGCGCTCAACTTAGGGAGGCACGTGAGCGTGAGACTAAGCGAGCTCGGAAGGTTAGGGTTCGAACCGCGTCGATCCTGAACCTCTGCGCCGACGTGCTCGAGGAGGTGAGCGACGAGGCGTCGTGACCAGGGGCCCGGGTAGGAGGTACATCCACCCGGCGGGTGGATCCACTAGCCTGACGACGGACTAGGTCGTGACTCCTAGGGGTTTTTTGGATGGTTTTGTCTTCTGTATATAGGACGGAGAGGGGAAAAGAGCCTTAACTAGCCGTTTTGTATGTTGGATTAGCTATGTGTTATTATTTTTTATGAGGCCATTCCCTTATGGATTGTCTATGTTTGTACTTGACTTGACTGTACTTGACTTGACTGGTTGTGGTTATGTGCGTTGTTTGACTTTGTTTGGAATGTATATATGTGTTATTGTAAAAGTTTTTGGGATTTTTACTTACATGCATTGCTATTTTATTGTTCTAGTACGTTTGCCTAGATCAATTAGATTTCATGGAAGGCAAGCGTAGTGGACGGGGACGTGGGCGCGGGAGTAGGCAACCTACGTTGGACCAGGGTGCTGGGGAAACCTCATCGGGACCTAACCCTGAACCGAGGGCTGACCCCAATGTGTAAATAGCTGCCGCTATGCAGCAATTGACCAACCTGCTGGCACAAGTGGTGCAGCAACAGGGCCAAAATCCGAACCCTAATCTTGGGAACCCTGACAATCACGCCGAGAGCGACGATAGGGCTCTTGAGAGATTCCAGAAGTTCGCCCCACCGAAGTTTATTGGGGGGCCCGACCCGGATGTCACCGAAAGGTGGCTCGAGAAAATGGTAGATATTTTTACCGCCTTGCACTATACCGAGGAACGACAGGTGACTTTCGCTGTTTTTCAACTAGAAGGGGCGGCCCGTTCCTGGTGGAACGTCATTCGGCAAAAATGGGAGCGGGAACAAACGCCCAGAATTTGGGTGAATTTTATGAGAGAGTTCAACGCGAAATTCTTTCCCCCTCTAGTTCAGGAGAGGAAGGAAGACGAGTTTAACCGACTTCGTCAAGGGACCCAGTCGGTAGCGGAGTATGAGAGTCAGTTCACCCGCCTCTCCAAATTTGCTCCTGAGCGGAGTACTAGTACTAGTTTTATAGGTCTCATGCATTGGGTGTGTGAGAACCCGTAAATTTTCTCATTTTCTAGGTTATTTTTTATTTAATGGCATGTTTTTTCTAGGTTTTTTTTTATTTAATGGCCTGTGGAAATTGGTTTATAACTTGTAATCGAGTCTTATTGTGCCTATTTGAATATTTTAGGGCGTGACGGTGATTAAAGGCGCTCGTGGGGCGGAAGTTTATGAAATTTCACTTGCTTACTTGGTGAGTGTACTACTCACTTGTTTGTTACTATGTGGCTTTGTTACACTTGAAATCGATGATTTGATGGCTTAATTGCATTGTTGACCTTGATTGAGGTGAGGGGGTACTTGGTCACTCTTACCCTTTTATCTTATATGACTGTTTACTGTATAATTGAGTGACACATGTAAATACTGGATTTGGTGTCGTATGGACGAGTAACCAACAGCCATTACTGTTACTACTGAGCTCAACCCCATTGGTAGTCGATTGGATCGAGCCGGCGAGGGCTTGGTCGTGAAAATTGACGACCCATGGGGATTGTTATATGGAATCGTGTAGTATGAGACTTTCGATTCCGGTATACTCGAGTATTACCAAATTTATACTGTATGGAGTTCGGGCCCGGTAGGGGTATGTTGGGTGGAAGGAATGGAAGTAAAGTGGAGCCTACGGTTGGTTACTTTGTAAACATTGACGGAGGGTCAATGAAATCCGATCAAGTATACAAGCGAGGAAAGGGGCTCTTGAGAGCCGTCCGTATCCTTTTAACCATGTTGTGAATGTGTGATCTTGGTTTACTTCTTTATTGAACGTTTTATGCCTATATGAACTTGGTTGCTTGAGTGATAGTATCTCACTGGGCGTAAGCTCACTCTATTCCTTTTTTTTCCTTACAGGAATATAAACACTTTTGGAATGGCTTTTGATAGTTGGTTGCCGAGTTGAGCTTGTTGTAACTATCTTTTGAATAGCTTCTTTTGGGTAAAACCCTAAGTGCATTTTGATCCAAAGAAGTCGTTGAGTTGTAATTTGCAAACCGTACATGTACAAACTTCTTGGATAACTTTTGTATGCTACTTTGGATTGTAAATGCTTAATTTCAAGGTGTATATGTTTGATGGATGTTTGGTGAGATTCCGGCCGGATTCTGACGTGTCAGTTACTACTCAGGTCGGCTTCGATTTTCGTTTGTTTTTTTATTTTGTGATTTTGACTTGTTTAAGCGCGCTTGTATGTTCCGGAACGTTTAGACCGTATTGAACTGTCCCGTTAGTCCTGGCGAGAGTTGGGCAGGCAGTCCGCTAACCCCTTTGGTTCGCCTTAGGGGAAGGTGGGGCTGTCACAGGGTGAGCGTGCCCACATTTTTTATTAAACTTGTGATATAATTATGCAAATTTACAAGACAAGAATTGCTTAGTAAAAGCATCAATACAAGAGAAATCATTGTTAATTAATTTCCCAACCTGTATAATAACCTTATTTGAAAAATTTTTCTGCAGTGAAAACCAACATAATTTAGTCAACATAATGTGATACAAGACTTGATTGATTACTTCACAAATCTTTGCATGTTCAAAAAGGTAAGTTTTAGCTACACTGAAACCTTCATATTCCCGACCTTTAGTTCATGTCATGTACGCAATCTGTAAAGATAAAAGTTGACAAAACATTAGAGGGTTTTACCATTCAGTAAAACTTCTATAAATTAATAACATTGAAATCATACAAATTCTATTAGTTTAAAGTGGTATTAATTAATTAATAAATTAATAATTTATCGAGTGTACTTACAATTTAAAGAAAAGTCATTTAATCAATTAAAGTTTTATTTTATTTTAGAAAAATATGAATTATTCTGTTAATTAAAGAAGGCTAAAAGTCTAAGGAATATAAATCAATCCATATCTAATTGATTTCCAAGTATAGTTTAATTCTATTAATGTCTTCAATGTACGTAAGCAACTGATATCATTTTTCTATTTTCAAGAGGTCAAAAAAACTTAGAAATATTAAATAACAAATGTCCACTTTCGTTTTATTAAATTTATATGATGAATCAAATTAACAATATTATGTGTATAAATAACAAGAAAGTCTTCTTATAATAAACAAACACAAAATCTTCTTACATATCTCATTGTTAAACTATGATTTAGGTGGTCATAAATCAACAATAGACTTATATCTTAAAAAAGTATGATATGTAATTTTAGTGAATTATTAATTTGTAATATGAATGGGACCAAAAAGTTATGTAAGATTTTTAAAAAAATTATTATCTTATCATTTCATCAAAATTATTAATTTACCTCATTAATCCAAGTCAATATAGAGGTTATTTAATAGAGGTTATTAATTTATCGAATATTAATTTATAGAGGGTTTATTGTTCTTGAAGTTCACTTATTTTTTCGGTCAATATAAAACACAACAAGAGATTTCATTTCGTATGTTCGTCCTACAATAAATGCACCTCCGTCTTCTTCCTACTATAGAGTCACATTTCATGATTCCAATTTGCACTAACATTAAAGCTAAAGCTAAAGCAATGGATCACCTGTAAATGAGAGGTCATGAGTTCGAGCTATCAAGAAGTAAGGAACTACTATTGATCTTCTTATTAAAAATAAAAAATAAAAAAAAATTTATAACTAAAGCAATGGATGTATCACTTCCAATATTTGTTAGACTTGTAAAACAAAAGACGTGTTTCAATTAATAGCTAAGGAAGGATCTAATTCAAGAAACAGATTAAACTCACACTACGGTCTAATAAATTGCTCATTCCAATCCATTAGATAAAAGGATAATTTCAAAAACATCCCTCGAGATTTTTGTTTGAGGTTTTTGACAATTGCGCCCAGTTTCTTTAAAGTTTAAAAAATTACACATACCTCTTTTGAAATTATCATTTTGATAACAAAAACTATTCAATGGTCAAAATTTTGAATGAATAAAGCCAAAATGCGCTCTTGAAATTTTGAAGTTCATTTTACTTTCTTATAAAATTCTTTAAAAAACATTGGAAACATGCACAACATCACAAATTCACTTTCAACTCCTATCTTTAATATTCTAAACCTTCCATATTTTCACATTGTGACAGTTCTACTGTGACAGCCCCACCTCACCCTAAGGCGAACCAAAGGGTTCGGCGGACTGCCTGCCCAACTCTCGCCAGGACTACAGAGTCGATTCACACAAACTCTATATAGTAAGCGTGAGAACTCAACGAAAATGAACAATTGGAGACCACCAAGGGTTAAACAGAGCTTACCAAACCATACGGAAGTACGGGACGTTGATTAAACACTTATATATATATTTACATTGGAGTCTTGAACCAATGAACTAAATACACGCCAGAGTATTCACGCTACACAAAATACAATTAGGGTTTCAGTTACAGAGGAGCATAAACAAAAGAAGTCCTACAACTAGCTCAACTCTTTTCTTCCAAAAATCTTGGTTTCAAAACATGGAACCCTGTAAGGAAAACAAAGGTAACAAAAAGGGGTGAGCTTGCGCTCAATGAGGTACCAGACATATAGCAGTAAAATCATGGCATTTCACGTTTAACAAATCAGGTACACATGCCAGATGTAAAGTAAAGTAGTTAGACACTGTCGCGCCCCATTTTTGATAAATAAATAAATGGTTTAAAAAATGTATTTTTTGTGATTGGAAAATGAATTGTGATTTAAAAGAAAAAATGGGTCTAAATGGGGGTTGAGAATGCGACGATTTGACCCAAAATTATAGTTTAAAAAGGGTTTTTGAAATAAAAATTGGAGTCGCCACTTGGTAATGAGTTAAGGTGTACCAAGTCACCAAAAAAATAAATTTTTAAAGAAAAAATAGGAAAAAGTAATAAGAAACCCCTTTTAAACGACTCCTAGTCCACGTAAACCAAAGAAAAAGGTTCGGGAGTCACATTTGACAAAGGGGAAGGCGAGGATAAAATCCAAGGCACCCCTTTGACCTAGCCAAGGCTAGTTGCACGATTTAATCAAAGATTTTCTTGTTTTAACCAAAGAATTTATTACATTTGGATGCACTACATGGATGCAAACCCTAGACCTAGGGGTATTGGGGGAAATTTCTCTTCAAAGGTTGAGTGGTGCCAATCACATTAGTTGTGAAGCCCAATAACGATCCTTTGAAGAAGTCACGAATAATGCGAGTGGGATGCAAGTGAATGGAATGCATGTATGCAATGTGAGGACATGAGTTTGAAAAAGTAATAAAAGACAATAAATATGTAAATGAAAATGTGCACGTGAGTGGGCAAGGTACGGTATGTGAAATGATAATATGAAGTGCATGTGTGCAAGTGATGATAAAAGTGTTCGTGTGCAAGTGAAGAAACATAAAGGTGCACGTGTGCAAAATGGGAGGAAAAATGAAAGTGTGATGAGGATATAAAATGGTAGAGTGGATTTAAAAATGCATGAGCCTAGGGAATTCATGCATATTGGGTACGGGGAGACCTAAATCGTGACTCAATTTGCCCTTTTATAGAGGGAATACAAGCGTGCTAAGGCTTAGAAAAAGCCACACTCGTCTATATCCCATATTTAAGGGGACTCTCCAGGCAAATGAACCCTATAACTAGTATGAGATGCAAAAATCCTAAAATGAGGGGAAAAGGGATTCGAGGAGCATGCCAAATGATAAAACTAAGAAAAATGTATGACATGTAGTGAACATGCAAATATGCACTATCGAAAGGGAAATCCTAAGGGTCTAGCGTTGGACTAGCCCATCTATGAATTCCGACTAGCGTTGGACTAGCGGAAACGTACATTCATCCATCACATTCATTCATGGCTATGAAAGCAAGTAGACATGCCAAAACACTCGTAAACACGTAACACGTAACACTGAGCATGCTCGACTAGATGCAAGAGCCTAATAAAGCAATTAAACATGTAGCAACAAAAAGCAAGCAACCAAGGGGAAGGGGAAATGGACCAGATGCTCTCCGAGCCCTATCTATTACAAACCAAGAGGTGTACACATACCCCATAAAAACATAAAGGGGAAGGGGAAATGGACCAGATGCTCTCCGAGCCCTATCTATTACAAGCCAAGAGGTGTACACATACCCCATAAAAACTTAAATAAAAGTAAAAGTAAATAAATGCACGCAAGGAGGTAAGGAAAGCGAAGTAGACAGGCATATTCACATAACACATAAGATCACATAGGAGAGACAAAAAGGGATAAAAGAAGTTGTACCTCCCTCCGTGTGTAATGCTAGTAAAGTGAACAATACTCAACTTGGGCTATGGTCACTAAAGAAGGAGCTAATTTGGGCTAAAACCATTCAAAGGAAAGGATTAATGCACCAATGTAATGATAAAATACAAATATGACAGTCGGAATCCCTCAAACATCGAATTCTTCCTCACTTTGCAACTTAGAAATGATCAAATAAAACAAATTGGACCAATCGATCATCTAAATCATCTCAAAATGCAATCAAATAATGCACGGTTACCAAGGAGGAGAGATTATCAACCAAGTCCTAAAGTAAACACTCCTAATGATTCACTTGCTAACATTAACAACCCCTCAAGTCCGATCAATCATTATGGAATTTCGAAGGTCCAAGATCAAATACGGGTCAATGAGTGGTTTCACTTGCATTTTGGGATCCAAAAACAACCATTGATCAATCAAACCGAAATCAATTAAAACGTTTTAAAAAAACCTTAAAGGTCCCAAAACAAGAAAAAGGTCAAGTAACAAATTTATTTAGGAAAATTGAAGAGAATAGGCAAGCATAAGCTCATGTAGACATAAGGTTCACAAATTCATGCATTAAGTGCCACCTAAACAAATGAAAACAAACAAGCAATCGAGTTGGAAAATTGAGGCTACCAAGGACTCAAATGCGAACACTAACCAAACACTCAAGCTTATCAAACACTTCTAGGAACCTCAAAAATCCAAAGGCAAAGAAAAAGTCAAGTAATGGCTTAAAATTCAGCTATTCTAAGACCTATTTGCAAAAATTAGGACTTAATTGAGTCTTTGTAATATTGCTGCAAAATTTCAGGGACCCAATTGATTGATTTTCAGAGCTTACGGGCCTTAGAAGGATTAGATAGAAGCCAAGGGGTTGGAGTGCAATTATTTTAGAACATTTTACATGCAAGTTTCATGCAACCACGTAAAGAATGCTTCTGCAAATATTTTCTTCCATTCCAGCAATAAAAGATTTTCAGCAACACCGAATGAAACTTGCTGCAACTTTCTTACCAATTCAGATTTTTATCAAAGCTTTGATTTAGATGTTTTTAAAACCCAACATCACAGCTCCAAACCAAACCATTAACTATACCACCACCATGATCCTAACAAGCTGGAAACTCAAGAAGATGTCATACAAAATTCTGGAATAAAGCTCATACGAAGAAACAGGTTTATTCTTTCCAGCAAGCACTTGAACGTGATTCAAACATTTCAACCCATACACACCCAACACCCCTTAATACTGAACACTTCAAATAAAACTAGAGTTATTGACTATAATCATCAAACTCAGCAGATCACAACTCACGGCCAAACAAAGAAAACCAAACAGCAGCTGAAGCGAACAAAGTTTCCAAAGTCGCAGGTCTGAACCAGCAAACTTGGAATTCATGCAAGGAAACACAGAAAATGAGTAGGTTTAGCCGAAATACTCCCATGAGATGCAGCAAAGCAACACAATCTAAATGCCCTGAATACTTGTCAAACCTGAACTCTAGCCTTTCAAGATATCAGACCCAAAAACAAAAAAAAAAAACAAACTCCAGCGGCTCAAGAGAAAAAGGAAGCTATTCGCACAGCTGCAACATGGTCAAGAGTAACTCTCGGCTATTCTACGCTTCACTGTAATGAACTAAAAGGGACTTAATACAAGCCCCAACTGACTCCAGCACAACGACTTGGGGCGAAGGGGCGAGGGAGGATTAAATACAGCACAGCAAAGAATACAAGCATCCACACCACCCAATCAGAATTTCAGTTATTCTAGAAAAATCAGTCTACAAACATCCACATAACCAGCCGAACCCTTTCAAATTCATTGCAGCAAAGATTTTACTCCTAAACTTCAGCAAAACACTGTGTGAATCCAGGCCATGGCATCAAACAAGTATTGTTTTTCAACCCTTAACATAAAAACACTAGTTTTAGGCATGCTAAGAGATTTTAATCATAGAACAAACAAAACTGCAAACTTTCTACGGTGAAGCCTTCATTTCCTTAGACCCGAACCCCCATAACCCTCAAGTCATCAATTCTCGCACAACCCAAGCACAAAAGCTTTTCATTCCAGGAGAAACCGGACAAACAAAACAATACAGAACAAACTAAGGATGATGCAATTCTGAAATATACAACTTGCTGGGCTTGCTTGAAAGAGGTAAAAAGGATTACCTTTAACGCCTTATAGTGTCCAGTGAGCAAAGAAAAATTGGAAAGGTTGCACCCAGACGTCAACTTTGAAGATGCAGGTTTCAGGTGAAAAGATTCCCAAAGCTTCGTAGGAAGACAGAAACGAAACCTTTTCCTCCTTCAGCCACTGGTCAGATTTCTCTCTTAGCCCTTTCTGGTTTTCTTTCCCAGCCGCTGCTTCACCAAAAGATCCTCTCAAGCTCTCCCCTAAGTTTCCTTTTTCCTTTTCAAAACCCCCAACCCCAGCTCTCGCTTTCAGTTTTTCTCTCGCCGTCCAACTCTCAATCCCTCAGCTCTCAGTTTTTCCTTTTAGCCGTTAGCCCTCTCATCCCCCCTTTGCGGCTGTAGCCCTATTTCCCTTTTATATCAACTTCCCAATCTCCTAAACCCTCAACTGAATGGTCAGGATGAAGGCCAGCCTCTGCCTTCATCCTGCCCTTCAATGGCACGTACGAAGCTAGCCTTCGCAAGCTGCCAAAAACGCAGCTTGCAGGCCGTGACCTTTTTCTTTTTTCTTTTTTCTGTTTTTTTCAAGAAAACTAATTGATTAATTAAACAAAATTGATAATAATAATAATAATAATAACACAAGCAACTTAATTAACATTGGATAAAAAAATAAATAAACTAGAAACAACAAAATGCAACTTTCCATTTTTTCTTTTTCCATTTTTCTCATTTTTTCACTTTTCCTCTTTTTTCCTAAATGAACCAAATAAAAGATAAATTAAGTAGAAATGACAAAAATAGATAAATAAAGCTGAATAAAACATAATTTCTATTTTTTCCTTTTTTCCAAGAAACTTTATGCTAAAACTTAAAAACAAAGACTAGAAACTAAAAACTAAAAAAAAAAAAAATGAACACGACAAATAAACTAAAAATGAAATTACACCAAAAATTTGGTGTCTACAGTTTGCCCCTCTTTGTCCGAGTTTTGAAAAAACTTGAGACAAAGAAGTAGACACCAAATACTCACCTGTGTTATTTGGCTGCAAAAAGATTCCAACGAATAAGAATTTAAAACGGGACTGACCCGAACAGGGAATTTAAACGGGACTGGCCTGAACAGGAAATTTAAACGGGACTGACCCGAACAGAAATTTAAACGGGACTGACCCGAACAGGAATTTAAACGGGACTGACCCGAACAAGAATTTAAACGGGACTGACCCGAACAGGAAATTTAAACGGGACTGACCCGAACAGGAATGTAAATGGGATAGACCCAGACAGAAATTTAAATGGGATAGACCCGGACAGAAATGTAAACGAGACAGACTGGAATAAGAAGTTTAAAAGGGGACTGACTCCAACGAGAAAATTTAAATCATGGGACTGACCCGAACAAAATTTAATATCATGGGACTGGCCCGAACAAGCTTCTAATCATGGGACTGACCCGAACAAGCTTTAAAATCATGGGACTGACCCGAACAAGCTTTAAAATCATGGGTGATACGAAATATGGGCCGCTTATGGGCCATGTTTTGGGCTGCAAGAAATTGAATCTTTTAGTAATAGTTAGTAGTTTATTTTCTAGATTCCTATTTTATTTGCTAGGAATAAATTCGGTCCAAGACCTCATGTTGAGTTGGATCCGATTTATAGAGTCTAGGCTCACTATAACTTAAGTTGGTTAATTAGCTTTTATTGGGTTATGTTGGGCCAGCTTAAAGCCTTCATTGGATCAATTATAAGCTGACCATTAGATAGTGGATTTGAGTAGTGGAATCGGGCCAAAGGCCTAGCCTAGCCGAGTTAGGGTTTTGTCTTGTAAGGCTATATATAGCCTAGGTTTTCATTCATTAGGGGGACAGAATTCAGATTTTATAAAATATATGTGAGTTATTTCACTCTCTCTTGCCTCAAGAGAATTTCCTTTGAATACTTGAGAATTAATCTCAAGTTGTTCATCGAACTTATCAATCAAGTAGTCTCCTTGATTGTGGCGTTCTGCTATCTATACTTTTGGTTCACTAAATTTGCTAGTCGTGGGTTAAGGAATCTCCTTAGTTCGTGGCTCGTGATTCTAGAAGGGTCAAAGTTCCGCATATCATCCCAACTTGGTGTTCGTCTAGATCCGTCTCACATCAGTTGGTATTCAGAGCTAGTCGACGACATCAAGTATATCCCGTTGAGTTTGTTCGTAAGCTTCCTAGTCAATTTTATTTTGCAAATCTGGTCGTGTCTCTCTTTGTGTCAAGTCCGATTGTTATTACAAAAAAAAAAAAAAAGGTACTGTAGCATCGTACTGTTCATCGCTACTGTAGCGATACTGTTCATCGCTACTGTGGCGACACTGTTCATCCCGAAAAAAAAAACTTTTGTTCATAACTTGTGTTTCTTTCTTATTTTGGTGTCTTGTTATATTGTTCTTGAAGTTTTGTGTTGGTTTAGAGTAAAAAAAAAAAAAAAAAAAAATCCAGCCGCTAGGGTTTCCTTGGGCGCAAGTTTCTTGCCAAATCTGTCCAAACTTTAGTTTATTCCACCAAGTTGTTTTAATTAATTTCCTAAACTGATTTTGTGGTTGAACTTGTTTGGGGTTGGAATCTTGGAGAGGGACTACCATAATCTAGGGTTTCTTGAGTTTCTTGAAACTAATCTTGAAGTCTTGAAACTTTGATACATGTCTTGATAATTATTGGAGGATTGAAGGAGAACATTGGATTGACATTAAATTCTGGAATTCTACCCAAAAAAAACAGCCGAGTAATTGTGTGTTCTTAGAGTCAAAAAAAAAAAAAAAACAAACAGAAAAAGGAAAAGAGATAAGGCATTCGGGTAGCAAACAACAAAGAAGGAAGCCGCACTTTTATTTGCCAAATTCTGTCTTGTTGCACTTGTTCCAACAAACCAGAAAATTACATCAAGAAAAGACTACTCAAAAGTTTTGACCAACCTCCTCTTGAAAATCTTGCACACCTTGAGCCTTGATCACTTGTATCACCCGTTGAGTTTTTTGAGGATCTTGACCATCTTGTTTCTTGAAGATTTGCACCTTCCTACGTATAAACAGTTTCTTGTACGTCCTTGCATCCATACGGGGCTTTCTTGGCTTAGGAGTAAACCTCTTGGGAGTTTCTTGAGCAGGCCGCTTGGGGTATTCTTGGGTGACGTTGCTTGTGTCATCTTGTGAAGCCATTGTTTAGCACCAAGCGTCAAAACTGTCCTTGTGTGGAGCAAAGAGGGGAGGGCCGAATTGTTGTTCTTGAGGGAGAGTAAGGGACGAAAATTTTGAGGGGATTTAAGAAGAGGCAATTCTGGAAAATTTTGGGGTTAGGAAGCTACCAAATCTGGAAAAATTTTTAGGAAATTCCAGCCGACTTTGAGGGGAATTTAAAAAGACAAGAAATCTGGAATTTTTTTCGTGGAAGCTATTCTGATTTGATAAGGTAACAAATCTGGAAATTTTCAGCGGTTAGGAAGCTACCAAATTCTGTTTTGCAGCCGACTTTGGAAGGTTTAAAAGGAGCAGAAATCTGGAAATTTTTTTAGCTACCAAATTCTGATTTGTTATAGCCGACTTTAGGAAGGTTTTTGGAGAGGGAATCTGAAAAAATTTTGGTAATAATTCTGTTTGGTTAGCCGACTTTAAGGAAATTTCCAAATAAGTCCAACACCTAACTTGTTTCCAAAAATCAATTGGGCAATTAAGTAAAGCACTTGGGAACTCCATCATCGTACTTGGACTTTCTTTTTCTTTGTACATCAATTTTTTCCTCTTCCATTCCTTATTCATTACTTGAGCTTTCCATTTCTACTTTTTGTTTCCTTGTTCCTTTGATACAATTGGGAGCTATATTGATTAAAGTTTGATTGAACTTCCTTGAGAAAATTTCTGATTTCTTCAAAGGAAACAAACAAGTGGTTTGAGAAGTGAATTGGTGAGAGCATTAGAGTGCCATACACACTTGAGTGAAAACACGAGAGGAGTGAAACACGTAAGGGAGCGAGTGAGGACTGTTCTACTAATTTTTGTTGAGTTTTGCAGGTAATAAAAGTATGAGACAAACGAATGCTCAACTGGAGCTTCACCATCTTGTGCCTAAAGGAGTAAATACTGTGGCATTGCGTGAGATAACTGAGCAATTGGAAATCATCAAAGCTCAAAAAAATGATTGGTTTTATACACGTTGCCATATCAAGGATAAAGTTTGCAGCTTAGCCATTGATAAGGGTTGTGAAGTTAATCTCGCAAGTACTGTCTTGGTTGAGAAATTGAATCTTCCAACCATTGATCATCTTTGACCTTACAAGTTGCAAAGTGATAGTGGTGATATTTGGATTACTAAGCACACACTTGTTCCTTTTCGTATTGGTCAATACGTGGATGAGGTGTTGTGTGATGTGGTTCCCATTCAAATGACGCATGTGCTGTTGGGACAATGGTGGATGTTTAATCGAGAAGTCAAATATGATGGATATACTAATAAGTATTCCTTCACATTTAATGGCCGTCGTACCAGGCTTGTGTCGCTTAACTCTAAGCAACTTTGTATTGATCTAGCATACATGAAGAGTGAGCATGAGCGTTATAGTATGAAGAAAGAGCTGGAGGAGAGAATTGTGACTGAAGAGGTAAAATTCGAGGGAGTTGAAAAGGAGAAAGAGGTTGAGAATAATGAGGGGAAAAAGTCAGCTACTGAGCATGAACAAGAGATTAAAAATTCTAAGAGTAAGCTGATTGTGAGAAAGGATGTGAGACCATATGTTTTTTCTAACGATCTTGACTCTACTTTGTTTAGTGTTTCTACTTTTATGCAGGTTAAGCAAGGAAAAATTGAGTTGATCTTGGCATGTTCTATGCCTAAATCCATTGGTGCATATCAAACTTTTCATGGAGTTTGCACCTTAAGTGTTGTCTCTCTTTGTCATCCACTGATGTTCAACGTCAACCATGAGCCTGATTTGCTTGTTGGGAGGAATAATGAAGTTTCAAAGGGAGTTTCTACACTTGAAACTTGTTATAAATTTCCTTCTTATTTTGTTGGTGACAATCCTTTCCTCATTGCTCCAAATTCTGATTCCTTACAACCTGATTTTATTCTTCAATTTGAAGGTTCAGAAGCTGCCTATCTCGATCTTACTCCATTTGTGCAAGATAGGCCATACCAACAACAACTTGCAATGAATTTTGTAACTTTGCAAAATCATGTCCGGGACTTTTCTAACCTGATTGAGCATCACTATGAAGATCCTTATCTTGTGAATGTGAATGGTAAGCTATCAAGTGATTTTATACCTACAAATGCTAATCGTGTGATTTATTGTGTAGGTCCAAAGTCGACCATTCATGACACAGGACTGATTAGAGAGCTTTGGAGTGGTTGGAGTCAAGCCTTGAGTTTTCCATGGCAGATTGTGAGCATTTTTAAGCTGACCAAGAGACATGTGCACCGAATTACAATAATCATGACGTATGCAAGTATCATTCATTCTAAGAGAGCCAATATGTGGAGATTTGAAGTTTCATACTGCCAATTCTTGTAGTACTATTCATTTCCAAACACGATTTGAGGACAAATCTTTTTCAAGAGGAGGGGAATGATACGAAATATGGGCCGCTTATGGGCCATGTTTTGGGCTGCAAGAAATTGAATCTTTTAGTAATAGTTAGTAGTTTATTTTCTAGATTCCTATTTTATTTGCTAGGAATAAATTCGGTCCAAGACCTCATGTTGAGTTGGATCCGATTTATAGAGTCTAGGCTCACTATAACTTAAGTTGGTTAATTAGCTTTTATTGGGTTATGTTGGGCCAGCTTAAAGCCTTCATTGGATCAATTATAAGCTGACCATTAGATAGTGGATTTGAGTAGTGGAATCGGGCCAAAGGCCTAGCCTAGCCGAGTTAGGGTTTTGTCTTGTAAGGCTATATATAGCCTAGGTTTTCATTCATTAGGGGGACAGAATTCAGATTTTATAAAATATATGTGAGTTATTTCACTCTCTCTTGCCTCAAGAGAATTTATCTCAAGTTGTTCATCGAACTTATCAATCAAGTAGTCTCCTTGATTGTGGCGTTCTGCTATCTATACTTTTGGTTCACTAAATTTGCTAGTCGTGGGTTAAGGAATCTCCTTAGTTCGTGGCTCGTGATTCTAGAAGGGTCAAAGTTCCGCATATCATCCCAACTTGGTGTTCGTCTAGATCCGTCTCACATCAATGGGACTGACCCGAACAAGTTTTAAAATCCTGGGACTGACCCGAACAAGCTTTAAAATCATGGGACTGACCCGAACAAGCTTTAAAATCATGGGACTGACCCGAACATGCTTTAAAAATCCTGGGACTGACCCGAACAAGCTTTAAAATCATGGGACTGACCCGAACAAACTTTTAATCATGGGACTGACCCGAACAAGCTTTAAAATCATGGGACTGACCCGAACATGCTTTAAAAATCCTGGGACTGACCCGAACAAGCTTTAAAATCATGGGACTGACCCGAACATGCTTTAAAAAGTCATGGGACTGACCCGAATAAATTGAAAGCATGAGACTGACCTGAATAAAATTGAAAGTCATGGGACTGGCCCGAATAAAATTTAAAAATCATGGGACTGGCCCGAATAAAATTTTGAAATTATGGAACTGACCCGAATAAAATTGAAATCATGGCATGCCAATATACTTACCTGAAAAAGTGTTCAAAGCTTTGCCCCAGTAGAGGTTAAGTCTTTGCATCTGAGCCTATAGTTGGTTCTGCATTGCTTGCACCATTTGAGCAAATTTGCTTGCGACATCTTCGATCCATCTTTGTTCACCGGAAGACCGATTCCAGTGCGAGGTGTGATTGTTTTCGTCCATGCATGGAATTTTCTGCAAAAAAGAGAAAATACAAAGAAATTGCCCTCATCATTTGATCCGTCTGCCTTTGAGAATCGTGTAAACATGAGTCTTTTGATGCCCTCGCTAACTTTTGCTACGGCATCTGACTTAGTCGGATTTGTCGCTTCCAAACGTCACTGCTTTTCTCAAACTGACCGGGTACGCCTTTTGCCATATTGTGAGGCCTGCGTAACTGGCTTTGCTGGCTCTTAACCCTTTTCAAAAGATGATTGCATCCAAGTATGTTTCAATAAACCACGGGTGTTGTTATTCACTAAAAATTCAATGACCCACAAATGACGCATGCAAGGTAGCTTCAGATGTTATGCATGAATGATTGTGCAAAAGAATGCAAAACACAACCAATTGTGCAAATGCCATGAATACAGACAATTGAGGAAAATGGGTTTCATGAGAATGTATTTGCAAAAGAATATTTTACAAAAGGACACAGTTTTGGCCAACGGATGTCATATTCGAATCCCTGGACATCATTGCTATGGAATTCGGCATTGGTAGAAGTATTATGAAGAGAAATCTTGAAATGAACCAGACCACCAGTTGTTCCTCCTCGTGCTCGTTCATTGCGGAAACCTACCTTGGCGCCCTTTCGGGTTTTCACCAAAGCTGCCCCCACCCCTTTTATTTTGTTTTTGTTTAGCTTTTCCTTTTCCTCTTTTCTTCTTTTTTTTCTCATTTTCTTTTGAGGTCCCTTTCGGGTTTTCACCTGAGAAAGCAATGGAAGAGCTCGACCATAATCGACTCAGGAATGTAAGTTGAAGATTGCTGGCATCAGTAAAATGCGCTTCTCTTATAAACTTAAGCGAAGGCATTATAGACATCACTCGCCAGTTGATTAGCAACCTTCCCAATAGAAATACAGCAAGCGACGAAAGCCAGGACTTTGGGCTTTTGAAATGAGGTCAGGTGGGGTGTTTTTCAAGAAAAGTTGAGGCTTGAAAGCAGATTTTTGATGAAAGGTGTGAAATGACCTGAGATTGCATTATTTTGACGTTGTTTCCAATTTTTGAACGAAACCGAGGAAAATTTGCCCCAGTTTGATTGGACTTCTCTCTTTGCATTTTTTATTGTATTTCCTCACTTTTGCATTTTTCTTCAAAAACTAAATTTGCCCCAGTGTGGGGCTTTTGCCTTTTTTCCTCCTCTTGTTTTTCTTTTCTTTTTGTCTTTTGATCACCTCATAAATTTGCCCCAGTGTGGGGGGTTTTCTTTTTTCTTTTCCCTCTTGATCCTCTTTTCTTAAAATAAATTTGCCCCAGTATGGGGTTCTTTCTTTTCCCATATCTCTTTCAAAGATAAATTTACCCCAGTGTGGGGTTTTTCTTTCTTTCTGATCATTTTTCCAAATGAATTTGCCCCAGTGTGGGGTTTGCAATCCTCAGGGGTTGCCAAATGAAAATTATTGTTCTGATAGCTCAAAGGGGATGACTAGGGATGAAATGTTTTGATTGGAAAGGAAGATGGCCTGACTTGTGCCTCGTCCCTTGCGCGATTTCCAAAAAGAAATTTGCATAATCAAAAAAGAACTTCTTACACATGTCCGAGTTGATAGGTTGAGGGAATGTCTGTCTATCCGCCTTTGTTAGGACAAGTGCTTCGCTCGGTAGCCTCTTTTGAACGACAAATGGGCCTTGCCATTTGAAGCAAATTCGCCTTTGGCTTCAACATTTATTAGGCAAAACTCGTTTCAGTTCTTTGTCCCCTTCTCCAAAGGATTGGTGGTAGACATGGGCCATGCGTTATGGCATTCAGCTACTTTTCATCAGTCAAAATCGATCATTGGTAACCCTACTCTAACCAATCAGCTTCGAACTTGGCAGGGAAGGAATTTTTATCAATGAAGGGATTTTTAATGAAGGGATTTTGGCCCTTTCAATGAAGGTTTTTCCAAGGAATGGATTTTCAATGGAGGGATTTCAATGAAGCAAGTTTTATATGAAGGGATTTCTGAATGAAGGGATTTTTCAATGAAGGGATTTTCAATATGCGGCTTCATCGAATTCCAGAACAGTGATATTCAGAGGGTCAAATAATTTCACCTTTGGCCATCTTAAAAGAATTTAAAAGAATCAAGACAATAATTAAATCAAACAAATTATGCATTTCATGCAACTCCAAATCAAAGTGGAAACAAGATAAACTCAAATGCAAAAGATGCCTCCATTAAACTATTCACATATGCAAGAAACAGTTTTTGTGAAATTTAGTAAATAACAACCCCTAGATTTACCAAAATTCCTTGCGAGAGAGAAAATACTCGGTTATCCAATTTGAGCAAGGTTCCTTCTGAATTTTCAAATTTCGTCATTAGAAGCGGATGCCTCCAAGGTGTCCTTGTGCTCGGGAAAGGGGTTGGTATTTACATTTGGTCCTTGTTCGCCCTTTCCCCTTAGCACTATTTCCCCAGCCTCGATCATGTCTTGGACTTTGTGCTTAAGGGCTTTACAATCAGCGGTTAAGTGACCAGGCGCTCCCGAATGATAGGCACAAGCGGACTGTGGATTGTATCCGGCAGGCATGCCGTAAGGGTAAGTTGGAGGGGGAATCACACCTATTTTACCGGCAGCCTTCAATTGCTCATACAACTGGTCCAACGGCCTGCCTAGATTGGTGAATGTTCGGGTACGGCTTTGATTGTAGGTTTCAGTGGGTTGGGGGTAATCATAGGTGGGCCTATTTGGTGGAGGAAATTTGTTGATTGAAGGGAGGTCGGGGTCGCACTCGTTGGAAGTTAGGTTGAGGTATTTGAAAAGGAGGCCTGGGTGAGTTGGTGTAATTAGGGCGAGGTCGAGGATGAGTGATATTGGTGTGATAAACAGGATGAGGATTTGAATAGTAAGGGTAAGGGTTTGAGTAGGTGGGGTACTGCCGAGGTCTAGGCCTTGGGATAGGGTTTCGATCCCAGGTAAAAGCGATTTCCCCCTCTTTCTTGTGGAATTGTTGCTTCTTCCCACCATTATTACTTTGGCCTTGCAAAGCTTCCAACTGCGATTTAAGGGCAGAGACATTAACAATCTTCCCAGCTCTTACAAAGTCATCGTACTCCTCAAGCTTATTGACAATAGCAGCAAATGAGCATCCAGTCATGCGGAAGATTTCTTCAAAATATGGCGGATCATGTGCCTTAATGAAGGTGCGTATGATTTCGTCCTCAGTCATTGGTGGCTCGACTTTTGCAGCTATTTCCTCCACCTTTTGGCATAAGTCTTGTGATCTTCAGATGGCTTCCTCTTTATCCCTTCCAATGTGGTTCGTGTTGGAGCCAACTCGCAGTTATACTCGTATTGCCTTACAAACGCATTGGACAGATCCAGCCAGGTCTTTGCTTCTTCGGGTTTCAGCTTGGAATACCAGTCGAGTGCATCCCCCTCCAGACTTTCTGGGAATAGCCTCAAAGGCAGATTTTCATCATCTGTTGGCCTACCCAACTTGTTGGCGAACAATCGGAGGTGTGTCTTGGGATTGCCCGTGCCATCGTATTTGGTAAACTTCGGAGTTTTGAACCCCTCAGGCAATTGAACATTTGGAAAGAGACAGAGCTCATCATAGTCCAGCACTCATTGTTTGTTCAAACCCTGACTTTTTCTCATAAATTCATCAAAACGGTCAAGGCGCTTGAGAAGCTTCATATCAATGGGAGCAGAAGATTCTCCCATTGCTGGCTTGTTTTGAATGCTATGGTCTGGCAAGAAAGGTTCAGCAGCAGCGTGATAAAAGGTATGTGGCTCAGGTGGTATGTTTGAAGTGATTTGCGGTTGGGGACCTTGCATGTGAGTAGGAAAGAACGAAGGGTTAGGAGGGTAAGTGTATGGCAAATTTATGGTGGGGTAGGTGAAAGTTCCTTCGGGTGGAATGAGGAAGGGTGGAGTAAAAGTAGTTTGGGTCGTGGGCATGACAAATGATTCTGGCCCCGATTGACTGACGAGTACAGGCTCGGGTTGAACTCCGCTACTGATAAGCTCATCGATTAATTTCTTTTGGGCGGCCATTTCAGATGTCATCTCATCAAACTTCGCAAGCATCTCGGTCAGTTGGACCCCCAAACTTGCAGTCTCAGGTTGGGCTGTAGTAGCAGACCTATCCGATTGTTCCGGTTGTGAACTCATGTTTACACGACTCCTCTGGGCTCGACTACGGGATCGCGTTATGATGGGGCTTCGACGAGAAGCTATGTTTGAATATTACCTGAGAATTTTGAAAGATTGTCTTTAGATTTAGCCCTTGCTTAGCTATTCGAGTAAAAATAAAGAAAAGGAAAAGAAAAAGGCAAGAGTTAGTAAATATCCAAAAAATTCGGATGCATGTCCTATGGGGGAACCCTTTTTGTGCCAAGGGTAGGCCTAAAATGATGCAATCCTCTGAGGTAGGCACGATACCATACCTGATGGATCTGATCAACTCATTGAGTGAAAAATGATTTTTTTTTTTTTTTTAAAAAAAAAACTTGGTCAATTGGAGTGACGAGAGACACTTGTCAAAGTGAGATCAACGTCCGAATGGATTGATCACTTTTGATCAATACAAGAATTTGCAACAACGCACGGGTTTGACCTTAACGAACTTCCTATCGAAGAGATTGGAATTCGTTTTGACAACTTTTCTTAGTGAAGCACGGGTCAAAACTCCAACTGATCAAATGGCTGGATGCAATGGATTTTTCCTCAAAATCGACTAGGTTTTCCATTTTGAAATTCGACACTGAAACCCTACTTGCTCAAATGAAATTGACAATTTATTAAAAATCGACCGGATTACCCTAAAAAGGGAAACAGGTCAAATGAATTGAATGAAATTTAATTTATCCAAGATTAATCAGATCACCCTAAAAAGGGTAAATTGATCAAATAGATTGAACGAAACTTGATTTATTCAAAATCGGCTCGGTTGCTCTAAAAAATGGGTAAATTGGCCAAATGAATGAAATTGAATTAGTGATTTATTCAAAAATCGACCAAGTGACCCTAAAAAGGGTAAGTTGGTCAAATGAATTGATGATTTATTCAAAAATCGACCAGGTGACCCTAAAAAGGGTAAATTGGTCAAATGAATTGATGATTGATTGAATGAATTGGCAAAGTGGATTGGTTGAATTGTCCGGCCATTGGTTATTTCAAAATTATTAAGGTGCATTAGTCTATGACCTTCTAAAAATCAAATTTTGGCCTCAATTTATTTATCGTCTCAATAGGAGGAATCATTTGTGAATTTCTTCAAATTAATGTCCTTCACACAAGGGATTTTTACCAATTTTTGATAAAATGGCCAAAAAGTGATTATTAGATGCTCATATTCCAAAGATCACTCTATGAAAATGATCGGATCCTACCTTACCTTGTGCACTACCCCTTTTGATGGTACAAAAATGTAAACGTGCAAGTCTCACTGGATTAAGTATCCGAGACACAAGGTGGCTTATTCCTAAACACGGGATTCCCTATGTGGCATTCTCTTTCTATGGTTTATGCATGATGCCATTTATTAAAGCAGTAAAACATGCAATTTGAAATGAAATCATGACCTAAAAGGACCTTTTATACGCCAAGGTAGGCTTAAAAATGGCATGGCATTATTAATCTATGAATGCAATATACCAAAATCTTTAAACGTGCAATAACCTATTTACGAGGGTAGGTTCTAAAAGAAGGTCATGCCAGACCTCTTATTTGCTAGGGTTTGTGAATGCAATGGGGACACAAAATCAAGAAAAGTTAGTTCAGCCAAGACAAATACACATAACACATTGTGGCAACGAAATCAGCACAAAGAAATAAAGCGATAAAAGGAGAAAGGGGTTGGACCCCTCCCCTCGTGAATAGTGTCCCTAATAGGGTAAGGCAGACGCTATCCTAGGTAAACTATCATGGATGCATGAGGTTAGGGTTCACTAATGCATCTAGACTCGATAAGTCATAGGTCCCCGAGCCTTCAGACTTGGAAACCAAAGGTCATCACTTCCAAGGTTCCTTGTCGGTGGCTCGAGCGATTCCCCAGACGTTGCTACGCACACGTCGTGTTACGGCTACCCGTCTGGGCGAATCTAAAAAAATCCTCAACCTTCGACTAAAAACTAATAGGTTATCAACCTAAAGTTTAAAGCGGAAGATCGAGTGACCCCTCGGATCATGCTACGCACACGTCGTGATACGATCACATGTCCAAGTGGGTCGCCTAAAATCCTAATAGGGTGGAGTGGCGTGACAAGCCACTAAAAGGAAAAATAAAGAAGGGATAAATATAAAGCGTATCCACGTATGCTAGTGCTCATTTGGAGGGGAGGGATCAAGAACCAATGCGAGGCTCTAGGGTATGTTCCCCCACCCAAATGCAATGCAAAGCGCTACATGAAACAAGTAAAATATACATCCAATCAACCAATCATACATACGTGAGCGAGGGAGTAGTTTGATACGCATACGAGGACAAAAAACCCTAAAATGAGAAATGCAACCCTAATATCCACATGCTATACATAAAAGGGGTAGAAAAAGGAAAAGAATGGCTAAATCAAATGCTTGGACCCACTTAGGAAGTCCCCAGTGGAGTCGCCAACTGTCGCGCCCCACTTTTTGAATAAATAAATAAATGGTTTAAAAAATGTATTTTTTGTGATTGGAAAATGAATTGTGATTTAAAAGAAAAAATGGGTCTAAATGGGGGTTGAGAATGCGACGATTTGACCCAAAATTATAGTTTAAAAAGGGTTTTTGAAATAAAAATTGGAGTCGCCACTTGGTATTGAGTTAAGGTGTACCAAGTCACCAAAAAAATAAATTTTTAAAGAAAAAATAGGAAAAAGTAATAAGAAACCCCTTTTAAACGACTCCTAATCCACGTAAACCAAAGAAAAAGGTTCGGGAGTCACATTTGACAAAGGGGAAGGCGAGGATAAAATCCAAGGCACCCCTTTGACCTAGCCAAGGCTAGTTGCACGATTTAATCAAAGATTTTCTTGTTTTAACCAAAGAATTTATTACATTTGGATGCACTACATGGATGCAAACCCTAGACCTAGGGGTATTGGGGGAAATTTCTCTTCAAAGGTTGAGTGGTGCCAATCACATTAGTTGTGAAGCCCAATAACGATCCTTTGAAGAAGTCACGAATAATGCGAGTGGGATGCAAGTGAATGGAATGCATGTATGCAATGTGAGGACATGAGTTTGAAAAAGTAATAAAAGACAATAAATATGTAAATGAAAATGTGCACGTGAGTGGGCAAGGTACGGTATGTGAAATGATAATATGAAGTGCATGTGTGCAAGTGATGATAAAAGTGTTCGTGTGCAAGTGAAGAAACATAAAGGTGCACGTGTGCAAAATGGGAGGAAAAATGAAAGTGTGATGAGGATATAAAATGGTAGAGTGGATTTAAAAATGCATGAGCCTAGGGAATTCATGCATATTGGGTACGGGGAGACCTAAATCGTGACTCAATTTGCCCTTTTATAGAGGGAATACAAGCGTGCTAAGGCTTAGAAAAAGCCACACTCGTCTATATCCCATATTTAAGGGGACTCTCCAGGCAAATGAACCCTATAACTAGTATGAGATGCAAAAATCCTAAAATGAGGGGAAAAGGGATTCGAGGAGCATGCCAAATGATAAAACTAAGAAAAATGTATGACATGTAGTGAACATGCAAATATGCACTATCGAAAGGGAAATCCTAAGGGTCTAGCGTTGGACTAGCCCATCTATGAATTCCGACTAGCGTTGGACTAGCGGAAACGTACATTCATCCATCACATTCATTCATGGCTATGAAAGCAAGTAGACATGCCAAAACACTCGTAAACACGTAACACGTAACACTGAGCATGCTCGACTAGATGCAAGAGCCTAATAAAGCAATTAAACATGTAGCAACAAAAAGCAAGCAACCAAGGGGAAGGGGAAATGGACCAGATGCTCTCCGAGCCCTATCTATTACAAACCAAGAGGTGTACACATACCCCATAAAAACATAAAGGGGAAGGGGAAATGGACCAGATGCTCTCCGAGCCCTATCTATTACAAGCCAAGAGGTGTACACATACCCCATAAAAACTTAAATAAAAGTAAAAGTAAATAAATGCACGCAAGGAGGTAAGGAAAGCGAAGTAGACAGGCATATTCACATAACACATAAGATCACATAGGAGAGACAAAAAGGGATAAAAGAAGTTGTACCTCCCTCCGTGTGTAATGCTAGTAAAGTGAACAATACTCAACTTGGGCTATGGTCACTAAAGAAGGAGCTAATTTGGGCTAAAACCATTCAAAGGAAAGGATTAATGCACCAATGTAATGATAAAATACAAATATGACAGTCGGAATCCCTCAAACATCGAATTCTTCCTCACTTTGCAACTTAGAAATGATCAAATAAAACAAATTGGACCAATCGATCATCTAAATCATCTCAAAATGCAATCAAATAATGCACGGTTACCAAGGAGGAGAGATTATCAACCAAGTCCTAAAGTAAACACTCCTAATGATTCACTTGCTAACATTAACAACCCCTCAAGTCCGATCAATCATTATGGAATTTCGAAGGTCCAAGATCAAATACGGGTCAATGAGTGGTTTCACTTGCATTTTGGGATCCAAAAACAACCATTGATCAATCAAACCGAAATCAATTAAAACGTTTTAAAAAAACCTTAAAGGTCCCAAAACAAGAAAAAGGTCAAGTAACAAATTTATTTAGGAAAATTGAAGAGAATAGGCAAGCATAAGCTCATGTAGACATAAGGTTCACAAATTCATGCATTAAGTGCCACCTAAACAAATGAAAACAAACAAGCAATCGAGTTGGAAAATTGAGGCTACCAAGGACTCAAATGCGAACACTAACCAAACACTCAAGCTTATCAAACACTTCTAGGAACCTCAAAAATCCAAAGGCAAAGAAAAAGTCAAGTAATGGCTTAAAATTCAGCTATTCTAAGACCTATTTGCAAAAATTAGGACTTAATTGAGTCTTTGTAATATTGCTGCAAAATTTCAGGGACCCAATTGATTGATTTTCAGAGCTTACGGGCCTTAGAAGGATTAGATAGAAGCCAAGGGGTTGGAGTGCAATTATTTTAGAACATTTTACATGCAAGTTTCATGCAACCACGTAAAGAATGCTTCTGCAAATATTTTCTTCCATTCCAGCAATAAAAGATTTTCAGCAACACCGAATGAAACTTGCTGCAACTTTCTTACCAATTCAGATTTTTATCAAAGCTTTGATTTAGATGTTTTTAAAACCCAACATCACAGCTCCAAACCAAACCATTAACTATACCACCACCATGATCCTAACAAGCTGGAAACTCAAGAAGATGTCATACAAAATTCTGGAATAAAGCTCATACGAAGAAACAGGTTTATTCTTTCCAGCAAGCACTTGAACGTGATTCAAACATTTCAACCCATACACACCCAACACCCCTTAATACTGAACACTTCAAATAAAACTAGAGTTATTGACTATAATCATCAAACTCAGCAGATCACAACTCACGGCCAAACAAAGAAAACCAAACAGCAGCTGAAGCGAACAAAGTTTCCAAAGTCGCAGGTCTGAACCAGCAAACTTGGAATTCATGCAAGGAAACACAGAAAATGAGTAGGTTTAGCCGAAATACTCCCATGAGATGCAGCAAAGCAACACAATCTAAATGCCCTGAATACTTGTCAAACCTGAACTCTAGCCTTTCAAGATATCAGACCCAAAAACAAAAAAAAAAAACAAACTCCAGCGGCTCAAGAGAAAAAGGAAGCTATTCGCACAGCTGCAACATGGTCAAGAGTAACTCTCGGCTATTCTACGCTTCACTGTAATGAACTAAAAGGGACTTAATACAAGCCCCAACTGACTCCAGCACAACGACTTGGGGCGAAGGGGCGAGGGAGGATTAAATACAGCACAGCAAAGAATACAAGCATCCACACCACCCAATCAGAATTTCAGTTATTCTAGAAAAATCAGTCTACAAACATCCACATAACCAGCCGAACCCTTTCAAATTCATTGCAGCAAAGATTTTACTCCTAAACTTCAGCAAAACACTGTGTGAATCCAGGCCATGGCATCAAACAAGTATTGTTTTTCAACCCTTAACATAAAAACACTAGTTTTAGGCATGCTAAGAGATTTTAATCATAGAACAAACAAAACTGCAAACTTTCTACGGTGAAGCCTTCATTTCCTTAGACCCGAACCCCCATAACCCTCAAGTCATCAATTCTCGCACAACCCAAGCACAAAAGCTTTTCATTCCAGGAGAAACCGGACAAACAAAACAATACAGAACAAACTAAGGATGATGCAATTCTGAAATATACAACTTGCTGGGCTTGCTTGAAAGAGGTAAAAAGGATTACCTTTAACGCCTTATAGTGTCCAGTGAGCAAAGAAAAATTGGAAAGGTTGCACCCAGACGTCAACTTTGAAGATGCAGGTTTCAGGTGAAAAGATTCCCAAAGCTTCGTAGGAAGACAGAAACGAAACCTTTTCCTCCTTCAGCCACTGGTCAGATTTCTCTCTTAGCCCTTTCTGGTTTTCTTTCCCAGCCGCTGCTTCACCAAAAGATCCTCTCAAGCTCTCCCCTAAGTTTCCTTTTTCCTTTTCAAAACCCCCAACCCCAGCTCTCGCTTTCAGTTTTTCTCTCGCCGTCCAACTCTCAATCCCTCAGCTCTCAGTTTTTCCTTTTAGCCGTTAGCCCTCTCATCCCCCCTTTGCGGCTGTAGCCCTATTTCCCTTTTATATCAACTTCCCAATCTCCTAAACCCTCAACTGAATGGTCAGGATGAAGGCCAGCCTCTGCCTTCATCCTGCCCTTCAATGGCACGTACGAAGCTAGCCTTCGCAAGCTGCCAAAAACGCAGCTTGCAGGCCGTGACCTTTTTCTTTTTTCTTTTTTCTGTTTTTTTCAAGAAAACTAATTGATTAATTAAACAAAATTGATAATAATAATAATAATAATAACACAAGCAACTTAATTAACATTGGATAAAAAAATAAATAAACTAGAAACAACAAAATGCAACTTTCCATTTTTTCTTTTTCCATTTTTCTCATTTTTTCACTTTTCCTCTTTTTTCCTAAATGAACCAAATAAAAGATAAATTAAGTAGAAATGACAAAAATAGATAAATAAAGCTGAATAAAACATAATTTCTATTTTTTCCTTTTTTCCAAGAAACTTTATGCTAAAACTTAAAAACAAAGACTAGAAACTAAAAACTAAAAAAAAAAAAACGAACACGACAAATAAACTAAAAATGAAATTACACCAAAAATTTGGTGTCTACAGACACAATGATTCAAATAGGAAGGATACAAGTGGCTCTCAGGAGCCAGATTTCCATTTACAGTACTTGATCCGAACCCGTTGACTCTCCGTCAACGTACATAGAACCAACATATCCGTAGACCCCACTTTACACCAATTTCCGTCCACCAAACATACCCCCACCGGGCCCGAACGCCGAACAGAACAGAAGTGGTAATACTCGAGTATACCGGAATTAAGGGTCTCAATACCCAAAGATTCCTGAAACAGACTACCGTGGTTCGTTATCTAATCGACCAGGCCCTTGCCGGCCCGACTTGAGTAACTAGCCACAGGTGTTGAGCTCAGAGGTCACAGAAAGGTCGTTGGATACCAGTCTCCAAACGACGTCCGAACAGACTCAGATACAGATAACAGATTACATATAGTCAAGAGGCATACAGACAGACAAGAGAACGAGTGTGATAAAGTACACCCTCGTCTCAAATAGATTAAACAAATAGTACAATCATTCAGATCACAGATTGCAAGTGCAGAAATCAAGTTAAGCAACAAGTGAGGGGAGTGGTACACTCACCGGTTCAAGTACAGATACTTCAAAAGTTTTCACTTCAGATTGGCTTTAATCGCCAAGAAACCCTAAAATCATCAAAGTAAACCAATTGAAGGTTTCACATCCAAAATCGAGTAAACGGAATGCACAAGTGAGGCTCGACTACATGTCGTACGCCTTTCCATGTTAAGTACTAGTACAAGTACGAGTACAAAAGAATAAAATATGACTTTTGAGTAAAAGGATAACAGTTGGTCCTAGGGTTACAAACAACTCCTAAATCCATCATTTTTACCAAGATCAACTCAACTTGAAAGAATCGCGTAGCGCTAAAATTTTGGGCAGCATGCCCTCTGTATTTACCTATTTTCCCAGCCACTTATGGCTTTATTATTTTCCTCAATCAACCCCAAAGTCATACGCAATATAAATTCATCACAACAGCCGTTCAATAGGCTCAAAGTCATTGAAGTACAAAATTTAGCTAGGAAAATGACCGGAAATGAAAGTTAAGCCCTAAAACCCAAAAACAGTTTTGACGTCATTTAGCGTATTGGACACAACTGGCACTACAATTATTGGATGGAGGTGTAATATACACCATTTCGAAACTAACAGAAAGGGCTACAATATTGAAGAAGGCCACTCAGTCCAGTTTGTAGTGCAACTAAGTCAAAATTGTAATGTACTAAACCAGAACCGCATAAACAGGTTAGCAAATCGCGTTCTGGTTAAACAACCATAATTCAGGCTACCAAAGTTCAATTCAAGTGATTCCAAAGCCATCCGAAATCTAAGATACCAGGATATATTTCTTAAGAAGACATCGACAACCAAATCAGTAGTATTCCTGGTCAAAACAACTAATTACAGAAGCTGATTAGCATGTTCGGGTAGAAACAGGGCAGCGGGGGTATTTCAGTCTTTCACAGGCTACGTTGCTCCGATTGGTCTAAAATTTTGTAGGAATCTATAAAATATCATTCCCTACAACTTTCATGTTTTAACCCAAGGCTAATTAGGCCTCTAACTATGAGGAACAGTACCGGGCAGAATGGTTGAATTGAAACCCTAATTTCCAGAATTTCCTTTCAATGCGGAAATTTTCCGCAATTAGCCACAACTTACACCCTCTAGCTTCATTTAAGATCATTTCCAACCATCATACCAAGCCACACCATAATAATCATATGAAATCAGAAAATTCATGATTAAATAGAAAAATTCAACAATTGAAACCAAAATCATGAAATAGCCCACAATTTCACCTCTTAAACTACCACAAGCCATCAATTAAACATCATTAGGTATAAAAGAGAGGTTTCTTAGTTACTCACCTTATCAACTCAAGAAAATAGACCACTTGGCACTTTAGCCTTCCAAACCACTTCACTAATCACCTTACAAGCACTAAACTAAGAGGTTTTATGGAAGAAATTCAAGATTAAACGGTTAGTTTGTGAGATTGGGCAAGATTGGAGAAAAAGACTTGGGAGCTTTTCTTTCTTTTTCTCAAGCAAGAGGTTCGGCCATGAAGCTTGAAAATGAAGAGTAATTTTAGTCAATTTTGATTTATTTGCTAAAGTTATGAATAGTGGTAAACAAGTAAGAATTAATCTTCAAGTGACACTTGTCACTTTCATTAAATGCTAAGTTATCCTTTTGTTTCCTCAACACTCATCCAAATGATATCCTCTAATTATCTCTTAACACCTGCTAAAATAAACCCGGTATCCAACACTTAACCTAATTGGCCGAATTTTACCGAACTTTCCGCACTAGCGGGTCCCACGTCCGGTATAAACTCTTAATTTCTCAAAAACTAACTGATACTAGAAAAATCATTTTAAAACTATATCTACTCATCAAATTTATTTTTAAAATTTTTTGAATAAAGAAAATGTGGAAAAGCGTGCAATTAAAAGAAAATAAAACCTAGAAATTAAGAAAATTACGGGTCCTCACATCTACCTTTCCCTAGGGCGCACCCCAAGGATTAGCGAACTGGCTGTCCAACTCTTGCCAAGACTCACTGACCCAAAATTCACAGTCGAGGCACAAGAACGAAAATAATAACCCCAAGCATTTCACAATCCAGTGCTATTTACAATAGAGTCACTAGCAATTTAAGTTTAGAGTACAAGTCAGAGTATTCAAACTTACACAAATACGTATGAGGTTTACTAATACAGAGGTGTTTAAACAAAATGCCTAAGATCCAGTACTAGATCAAACTCTTCCCAAAATCATGAGCCCTAGTATTCGCCCCTTGTAAGGACAACAAAGATAAGATAATGAGCTTTCGCTCAATGAGATACTATAGGGTCATGTAATCAAAATAAAATGGAAAACAAAATCACATAATTCAGTCCTTGACTTATCAAATATGAGTACCAATTAGAGAGATAAACAAATACCACAACTAACATAGATTGATTCAAGTAAAGGATACAGTTGGCTTTTAGGAGCCAAATTCCCAGTTGCAGCAGCTTGATTCGAGCCCATTGACACTCCGTCAAGGTTTAAAAAACCAGAGATATGGTCCATAGATCACCGCTTTACACCAATTTCCAACCACCATTCATACCCCTTAACGGGTCCGAACACCAAACAGTGGAGGTAATACTCGAGTATACCAAATTTCGGAATAAACCAGAACTCAGTGGATTAGTAATAGTTTCTCCATGGCCTGTCAATCTATCTCGACCAAGCCCTTGCTGGCTCGATTCGATTAACTAACCAATGGGGTTTAGGCCCAAATTCACTGTGTGGTTGTTAGATATTAAGTTCCAAACGACATTAAATTCAAGCACAAGTAACATAATTCAAATAAACAGTAGAACAGTCAAACAGTCAAGTGGGACCGAGTGTGATAAGGTACGCACTCATCTAGTCCAGAGTAAACCAAAATCACGGTCATACAGTCATAAATTTCAGTCAAATAGCAGTTCACTTAAGCAATAAGTCATGCAAATGGTACACTCACCGGTTCAAAGTAGGGCGACGTTAAACGTTTGTCTCCGGGTTATGCTCATGTTCACCGTCAGACCCTAAGAACAACGAAGATAAAAATATTATACTCCAACCATCCAAAACTTAGGTGAACCAAGTTCACATTTTAGACTCAACTATGAGCCATACACCTATCCAAGTTGGCCTCTCAAAACACAAGGGTTCAAAGACAAATTTGAAAGTGCAAATCAAGGAAAAATCCAAGTACATACTAGGGCAATGATTCAAGTATGGTTTTGGAGTGAAAGGAAATCATTTGGACCCAAGAAACGTAAACAACCAAAGAGTTCTGTATTTCGTTTCATTGCTGGAAATTTCCAGGAGCAAAACAATGAAGAAACCAAAGTGGTTCACCTTCTTAAGCTATTAGATTCACTCCAATTCAACACACCATTGTAGTTCAAGGTTTTAGCAAGTGATATGAACAAGATTGAATCCAAAAGACCACCAAATGAAAGGACTTTAAGGCTAAAAATAGCAAGGTACTCAGCTGCCAGCCTACCAGAATTTTCAGAAAAGAAACAAGCACAACATGAGATTTTCACCTTCCAAAATTCATGGTTTTCACTCAAGTTCAACACACAAGAGTCTTAACAAGTGTTTGGAACAAGATTTGGCCAAAACTCAACATGAAAAGGTTGAAAAAGAAGGTGAAATTGTATCACTGTCAATTCGGCCAACAAGAAAATTAGCAGCCAGAAAAATCAAAGGAAACCAACAATGAAACCTCTTCATTTCAACTAAAATTCAACGCACAAGTAAAGCTTAAGGGTTTACCAAGTATCTTAGGTAAATTTACCACAAAATCACCTCACAATTAAAGGAAACCAAGTTGATTCCCATTCGGCCAGCATCAAGAAAGAAAAATAGCAAAACAGTCACCACATAACTTTCATATTCCAACACAATTTCCATAACCAACATACAAAAGGTTATGTCTAGCATGTTGTAAGCCATATATCATGCAAGAGTACTAATGAAATTCCACATATAAAGTACCATGTTAGCCCTAATCAAATCATCAAACACCTTGTCTTCAAAAATACAATCCCTACACCAAACATTCATAAAAACTTAAAACCCTTCCATAACTAACTTCCACAAAGCACTTAGATACCTCCAACATCTTTCATACTTGAATTTAAACACATGTAGTAGGGTTTAAGGAGTGAAATACCTCAAAACTCTAAGTTAAGTTGCAACCAAGAGCTTTCTTTCTCCAAAAAAAAAAAAAAAACTCCCCTAAGGGCTCACCTCCAAGCTTAACTCAAGATTGATCGGAGTGGATTAGGGTTTCACGTCGGATCTCTCACTAATTTAAGCAAAAATCAAGTAGAACTTGGAGTTTTCTTTTCTCACTTTTCCTCCCTATGGTTCAGCCAAGAAGAAGAGAAAATGGAGAGATTTTTGTTCAATTTTTTCAAGATAAAGACTAAGAATTATCTTGGTCAAAGTCATGGTCCCATGGTTTGTGACAAATGGCAAATCAAGAGCTAATCTTTATCAAATTGTCTCTCATCCACTAAAATATCCAGCCAACCTTTAATTATCACTTAACACCTTATAAAACAATATCTCTTTGCACAAATCTCCTCCTAATCTTTCAAATTTATCGCACACACCTCACTAGTCGGTCATACTAGTATAATGCACTTTGAAACTTAACATGCACTAAAGTAATCATACACCAAGTTAAATAATACAATATGAGGAAAAATCATGATTCAAGCACTAAAGCAACCAAGAATTTAGGGTAAAGAAGTGAAAATAAAAGAAAATAGATAAATAACTATCGGGTCCTCACACACATCCCAAATCAATACCACTATTTCCATGACTACCACCACCATTAGTCCCTAAATTTTAAAGGGATAATTTCAAAAACCTCTCCTAAGGTGTTTGAGTATTTCACTAGCCTCTTTTCAGATTTTAAAAATTATACTAACCTCCTTTAAAGTTTATTATCTTGTAACATTTAGCTCCAATCAACAATTAAGAGAGAAGATAATATAATTCCACCACTGCCCCTTAGCTACTAACTATTTAATTAATCTAATACCACTCCAAACATTAAAGAAAATATTTAAAATTTGCTATTTATCATCAGAAATCAAATGACATTTGATATCAAAAATAGTATATCATTCTATATATTTCACTTAATGTAAGATTCAAATTATATTTTTCAGTTATAAACTCATTGTCAAATATGATCAACAACAAATAATCAAAAAAATCTTTAATTTTTTTTGATAAAAAAAACCGATCTTATTAAATCAAGCAAATCATCGAATACAGCGAGGGGGGCCTAGACCTTTACCTCCAGAAGGTATAAAAAGATAAGCACAGGAACAACTCTCACCAGAGCATAAAGAATAGCTAAACTCTACTTCTTTGAAAACTCGGAAACCCAAACTGATCAAGTGCAATGTCACCTCTTGCCAGACGAGGCAAATCACGGTAAGATTCGTACGTACGTTGAAGTTACTCCAAAGTCAACCCAGCATTCGAAAGTCTGTCAACAGGCTTATTCGCTTCTCGATAGCAATTTGATATCTCTCTAAAAACCTTCTAGTTTGCAAGAGTTCCTGTAAATCCCCTTGCAACCTCCATGGACACCTCACCTTTCCTTGAATGATCTGAATAAGTACCAAAAAATCAGATTCTAAGTGCAACTCAAAATACCCCCGAGCAATAGCCAACCTAACACCATAAAGAAATGCTTTCAATTCTGCCTGTAAACTCGTCAACTCCCCAAAAAAACACGAGAACCCAAGAAGAAACCTTCCCTCGCAACTCCGGAGCACACCCCCACCTCCACTCTTACCCGGATTACCCCTTGAACATCCATCCGAATTTAGCTTCACAACTGACTGCACTGGACATCTCCACTGAACAACCAAAGTTTTGTAATCTCTTTTCAACCTAGCCACCATATCAAAGAAATTCGGCCAAGAGTGAGCAATGATGACAGTACCTTTAAATTTAAGCTGAAAAAGGTCTCGAAGATCACCAAAAATTCGCTCACAGACTTGTACCACAAACAATAGCTAACCTTCAAACATAGATTTATTCCGCATCTTCCATAAGTACCAGCATATTAAAGAAGGCAAGAGTCGAAAGAGATACCGAAGATACGGGTTTCAAATAGGTTTCAACCCCCAACTAATCACCTTATGTCTTATCGTAGAAGAAGTGCTAAACCCTCCAACCACCACTTCAAAGTAATTCTAGATTCTTTGTGCAACCTCCTTAGTGCAGAAAATGTGATCAATAGTCTCTTGACATGGATGTATACAACAAAAACAATGAGAAGGGCCTAACACCCCAAGTTTATGCAAACTATCCATCACCGGCAATTTGGCTCCTCTCAATCTCAACATGAAGAAAGAAATCTTTGTCGGTAACCCCTGAAGCCAGAACGATGAGTAAAGACAAGAGCTGTTTCCACCTTCTTGAACAAGTTGGTAGGCTGATGATAATGAGAACTCGCTCGAGTTACTGGGAGACCAAACCATTGTGTCCACTTGGTCCAGAGAAGAAGGTGCAACATCCAAGATCTGCCCCACCGACAGGTAATACAGTATTTAACCGCGGCACATTCCAGTGACCTTTCTCAACAAAATCAGAAACTATATATTCTTGGAAAGTATCCACTTGTCGACATAATGGACCCTGTCCCAACCAATTATCATGCCAAAAACTCACAGAGCCACACCATCTTATATGTTGCTCAGCAATCCCCTGAATTGACACCATTCTCCTCCAAGTCCACGAATTCCGCGGAGAAACATCAGCAAAATAGGAATGAAAATTGTGAGAACCCAAAAATTTTCACATTTTCTCAGCATTATTTTATTTCTTTGCGTACATTTTAGACTTTCCTTGGAAATATTAAAATTTCTATGCATTTTTATAAGCAAGTACAGTGTTAAAATCATTTTTCCTAGTATGAATTAGTGTACGTTAATTTGAAGTGCGTTATAGACGTGGGACCCGCTACTGCAATATAGTTTTGGTGACTAAGTGATTTTTGTGCTAAGTGTTATTATTATACAAGGTGCTAGAGGATAATTAGAGGTTTGTAAATGATGTAACAATTGGAAGCCAAAGGATTAGAGAAAACACTAGAAGGGCCAAGTGTTGCAAACCCATTGGAGGTTGGACTTTGACCTAATTTTCACCTTTACTAAAAACCAAATTTTGACAAAAAATTTCTTCATTTTTCTTGCTTCTTGGCCGACTTTCTTGAGGGGAGAAACAAGAGAGAGCTCTTCAATTTCTTGCTTCCAAACTTGCTCAAATCTTGAGTTGTAGCCAACCAAAATTGAAACTACACCATACAAGTGCTTATTAAGGAAGGTTGAAGGAGTTGGTGGAGTGATTGTGGGAGGAAAGATACTAAGCTACCATTTTTTTTGAGTTTCCAAGGTATTTTGCCAAGAACCTCCTCTTTACTTCAATTAATTTCTAATTAGTGGTTTAAAGTTGTAGTTTTGGTAGTTTATGAGCATATTTCATAGTTGGAAGTAGTATTATGGAAATTTCAGTCTTAGGGGTTTTCACCTCCCCTGTTCTGACCGGTTTTTTTTACTAGGTTAAAAGCCGAATTAGGCTTAGTACAAAACATGAAAGTTGTATAGAATGATATTTTATAGTTTCCTGTAAACTTTCAGCTCAATCGGAGCAATGTATCCTGTGAAAAGACCGAAATACCCTGACTGCCCTAGGTGAATCCAGTGATTAGTTTTTGAATATTTCACCAATCTGATCATGTCTTTTCACCTTGATACGTACTGAACTAGCATTTAGCCAAAACATTAAAGTTGTAGTACTATTTATTAGCTTTCCAACAGCCCTAAAAATGCCTTAATCGGACTTCGGTAGCCTGAGTTATTGTCGGTTACACATAGTGCGGTTAACTAGCCCGAATGTGAGATTCTGGTTCTGTAAATTGAAATTTTCACTTATATACACTACAAACTGTACTGAGTCATCTTCATCAAAGTTATAGGCCTTTGTCTTAGCTTCGAAACGGTATAAATTTCACCCCAATCCGATAAGCGTAGCTTTGGTTGTGCCCGTTACGCTAAACGACGACAAATCTGTCTTTTGTTTTATAACTTAAACTTCATTTCCGGACATTTTCCTAGTTTGATTTTGTACTTGTATGACTTTGAGCCTATTGAACGGCTATTGAAATGAGATGATTTTGTGTATGACTTGGGGGCTGATTGCGGAAAAGAATGAAGCCATAAATTGCTGGAAAATGGGTAAATACAAAAGGGCATGCTGGCCAAATTTACGCTCAAGAACTAGGTAGATATACTTGCGACTTGAGTGAGGCTTGAGAGCGAATACCACGTGAACCATCTAGGGTATTTGCGTCTTCTTTTATTGAGGTATATAAGTTAGAATTCGGCGGAAACTAGTACCCTTGGAAAAATGAAATTTTCGACTAATAGAAATACGTTTTCTTTGTCACTTCGACTCAAATGGAGATTTTAAAGTTTTACGAGTGAGCATAAGTTTTACAAATATTTTACTTATGTCCTCTTTTCACTACCAAAACCATATTTATACTTTGTACTAGTACGTATTCAAATTTTCTTTGAATCACTTACATCTTTGATGGTTGAAGCATAATGTGTTCTTTTGATTATATTAGGGTTCCTTGGTGATTGAGGGTGTTATTCGGAAGGATATTTTGGACGTTATTTTGCTTAAATAGGTGAGTGTTCCTTGTTTGTTATATTTTCATTGACTATGTGACTTGTTCTTGATTATATGACTTGTTATAAACGAATGATAACATGTTAAATGTTTTCAATGATTGCTTAAAATGAGTTTTCTAGGCGAGTGTGTACTTTATCGCACTCGACCTAAATGAATGTGAAATTTTCAATGATTAAATAATTAAATGCTAGTTGCGCATGAATGTAAGCCGTTTGGCTGAATTGGGCCCTTGCCCTTCATTGCCGGTCGACTCGAGCCAAAAGCAGACTCGGTCGGGCAATTCAGTGACCCTGGGTGAACGTTTGGTTTACTCGAGTATTACCTTGTAGTCTGGTGGAGCCTGGCCAACGTCCAGGAGGGGGTGAAATGAAATGAATGAACGAAATAAAGGGTTTTACTTATCAAAATACATTTTGAAACGAATAGAGGAATAAGGAAATGAAAGGAGAATGAATGAATGAATGAATGGCTCCATGTGAGCACGTATCCTTTTAATGAATGTTATTATTGCTTTATATTGTCATGTTTCTGGAATTACTTGCTATCTATGGTTAATGTATTGAACTCATTGTTTGTTTATGTGTCTGGAACCTCACTGGGCTTTTAGCTCATTCCGTTAGTTTTGTTTTCCTTACAGGGGATGCGAGCAAGGGCGAGAGACTTGTATAGAATAGCATAGCCTCGTCCTTTTGAAGTTATCTTTTGCAATTGTACTCGTTCTAGTGCTTGGTTAGGGTTGGAAGTATTGGGAACCTAAAGCTTTTGTACATTTGGGATTGTATTACTTTTGAGATAGAAATGAATGTAAGTAAGCGTTTCAAGTTTGGGAATTGGTTTTGTTTTACTTTTCCTCGAGGTTTTGTCTTATTTTATCTGAATAGAGTGATTGAGTCCTGGCGAGAGCTGGGCAGGCGGTCCGCTGAACCCTTTGGTTCATCTTAGGGGAAGGTGGGGCTGTCATAGGTGGTATTAGAGCCACTTCGCATGGTCTCTGCGCGGAGTGAGTTTGGGCCAAGTGGTGTTATGGTCCTGATTTCTTGAATAAGTAAGAAGGACTAAGTGCTCTTTTGAGCATAAGCTATGAACCATAAAGTGTTATGGGTCTTAAATCCTTCTCATGGTACTTGAGGACAATAGTTATGTACGTCAGGTAGGAATCTCAATGGTAGATAATTTACTCTTGGGACTAGCCAGCTCCAGTGGTGAATTATCTCGGATTCTTGTACCCGAGTACAAGGGAGTTGAGGGCAATACCAAGGACTTGCGATCTTCATTTCGAGGAATAGGAATGGGCTAGCGTTTGGTGAGAGCAAGTGCAAGGGATCTACAAACGTCTAGTGTGAGACCCCGTAAATTTTCTCAGTTTCTAGGTTTTATTTTATTTAATTGCATGCTTTTCTGCATTTTCTTTATTAGAAAAATTTCTAGATAATTTTTATGAGTAAATATAGTTTTTAGATGATTTTTCTAGTATCGGTTAGTTTTTGAGAAATTAAGGACGTATATCGGACGTGGGACCCGCTAGTGCGAAAAGTTCGGTAAAATTCGGCCAGTTAGGTTAAGTTTTGGATACTAGGTTTAATTTATCGGGTGTTATGAGATAATTAGAGGATACCATATGGATTAGAGTTGAGGAAACAAAGGGATATGCATGCATTAAATAGGGTGACAAGTGTCACCATATGATTAAGTCTTACTTTTGACCACTATTCACCTTTTACCAAATAAATCAAAAATTGACCCAAAAATCACCCAAAATTTGCAAGCTTGTGGCCGGCCCTCTCCAAGGAAGAAAGAAAGGAAAAGCTCTCCAATTTCTTGCTTCAATCTTGCTCAAATCCAACAAACCAAACGTTTAATCTTGCATTTACTCCATAAAAACCCTTAAGTGAGTGGTTGTGAGGTGATTAGTGAAGTTGTTTGGAGGATTAAGATGCTAAGTTACTCTTGTTCTTGGGTTGTTAAGGTGAGTAACTAAGGGACCTTTCTTGCAACTCAATAATGCTTAATTATTGACATGTGTGAGGTGAAGTGATGATTTTAGGTGTTGTTTCATGACTTTTGGTAGAATTTGGTGCATTTTCTAATTAATCATGATTTTTTCTGTTTTCATATGATTACTATTGTGTGTCCATGTATGATGGTTGGAAATGATCTAGAATGAAGCTAGAATGCGTAAATTGTGGTTGTTTGCGGAAAATTTCCGCATTGAACGGAAAAATTCGGATTTAGGGTTTCAATTCAACCATTCTGCCTGGTACTATTCCTCATAGTTAGAGGCCTAATTAGCCTTGGATTAAAACATAAAAGTTGTAGGGAATGATATTTTATAGTTGCCTGAAAACTTTCAGGCCAATCGGAGCAACGTAACCTGTGAAAGGACTGAAATACCCCTGCTGCCCTGTTTCTGTCCGAACTTGGTAATCAGCTTTGGTAATTGGTTAGTTTGATTGGGAATACGATTGATTTGGTTGTTGATGTACTCTTAAGAAATATAACCTGGTATCTTAGCTTTCGGATGGCTTTGGAATCACTTGAATTGGACTTAGGTAGCCTGACTTATAATGATTTAACCAGAATGCGGTTTATTAACCTGTTTATGCAGTTCTGGTTTGGTATATTGATCTTTTGACCTAGTTCCACTACAAACTGGACTGATTGACCTTCTTCAACATTGTAGCCCTATCCTTTGGCTTCGAAACGGTGTATAGTATACATCCATCCGATACTTGTAGTGCCAGTTGTGCCCAATACGCTTAATGGCGTCAAAACTGTTTTTAGGTCTTAGAGCTTAACTTTCATTTCCGGATTTTCCTTAGCTTACTTTAGTACTTATACGTGCTAATGAAGCCTTATTTTCGGTAGTATGTGGAAATTGGTTTATATCTTGTAATCGAGTCTTATTGTACCTATTTGAATATTTTAGGGCGTGACGGTGATTCAAGACGCTGTTTGGGCGGAAGTATATGAAATATCATTTGCTTGCTTGGTGAGTATACTACTCACTTGTTTGTTTACAATGTGGCTTTGTTATATTTGAAATTGATGCCTTGAAGGCTTATTTGCACCGGTGAAACTGATTAAAGTGAGGGTGTACTTGATCGCCCTCACCCCTTTTGTATTATATATGACTGTTAACTGTGGTACTTGAATAGTACATGAAATATTGGATTGGGTGTCGTATGGACGAGTATCCAACGGCCATTACTGTTACTACTGAGCTCAACCCCATCGGTAGTCGATTGGATCGAGCTGGCGAGGGCTTGGTCGTGAAAATTGAAGAGCCATGGGGACTGTTATATGGAATCCTGTAGTATGAGACTCTCGATTCCGGTATACTCGAGTATTACCAAATTTACACTGTTTGGAGTTCGGGCCCGGTAGGGGAATGTTGGGTGGAAGGAATGGAAGTAAAGTGGAGCCTACGGTTGGTTACTTTGTAAACATTGACGGAGGGTCAATAAAGTCCGATCAAGTATACAAGCGAGGAAAGGGGCTCTTGAGAGCCGTCCGTATCCTTTTACCCATTTTGTTAATGTGTGATCTAGGTTTACTTCTTTATTGAACGCTTTATGCCTATATGAAATTGGTTGCTTGAGTGATAGTAACTCACTGGGCGTAAGCTCACTCTATTCCTTTTGTTTTCCTTACAGGAATATAAACACTTTTGGAAAGTCCATGAATGTTGGTTGCCGAGTTGAGCTTATGTGAATGAAATTTTGAATAGCTCTTTTTGAGCAAACTCTAAGCGCATTTTGATCCAACCAAAAATGTTGAGTTGTAATTTGGAAACCGTACTTGTATAAACTTGTTGGACAACTTGGGTATGTCCTTTTGGTATGTAAATGCTAAATTTCAAGATGTAGATGTTTGATTGATGCTTGGTTGGATTTTGACGTGTCGATTACTATTCATGGCCGACTCTGTTTTTGTTTTTTTTATTTTGTAATTTTGACTTGACTAAGCGCGCTTGTATGTTCCAGAACGTGCTAGATCGCTTTATATTGTCCCGTTAGTCCTGGCGAGAGTTGGGCAGGCAGTCCGCTAACCCCTTTGATTCGCCTTAGGGGAAGGTGGGGCTGTCACAGGTGGTATCAGAGTCTAGATTTGAATTGGTCTGGGCGTGTTAGAAAGGCTCGACTTGAGGATTATTTTGCTTATGTTCCTTAAGGTTATTTACATTTATTTACTCTTTTGGTGTAGGATGGACGGACGTGGTGAGCCTAATGATGGCCCTCCTGGTGAGCGACCCCGTGGAGTGCTCCCAGTGATCCCATACCAGATACAGCCAAGAGGGGACGTCGTACGTTGGAGCCCGGCTAACCGCCTCCGACGGTGTGAGTGTCGCCACACCTACGCCTACCCTAACACCTTAGTGTTAGCCGTGGCCGAGGAACGGAAGGAGCTGGCCAAAGATAATGCTAGGCTCGAGGCCGAGGTGAATCAGTTGAGGGCGGCCAACGAGAAACAAGCCAAGCGAATTAAGGATCTAGAGTACGATGTGCTCGAGTGTGAGGATAGAGTGGACGACCTCTGCACTCAACTTAGGGAGGCACGTGAGCGTGAGACTAAGCGAGCTCGGAAGGTTAGGGTTCGAGCCGCGTCGATCATGAACCTCTGCGCCGACGTGCTCGAGGAGGTGAGCGACGAGGCGTCGTGCACAGGGGCCGGGGCAGGAGGTGAATCCACCCCGTCGGGTGGGTCCACTAGCCCGACGACGGACTAGGTTGTGACTCCTAGGATCTTTTGGGATAGTTTTGTTTCTGTATATAGGACGGATAGGGAAAAGAGCCTTAGCTAGCCGTTTTGTACGTTGGTGTAGACACCAAATTTTTAGAGTAATTTCGTTTACTATTTATTTTTTATTTTTATTTGTCGTGTTAGTTTTTATTTACTTTTTAGTTATTTTTAGTTTTTTATTTGTAAGGTTTTAGCATAGAATTTCTCGAAAAAGTAAAAAAAAGAGGAAAAAGAAAAGAAAAAAGATGAAAGTGAAAAATGAAGGAAAAAAGATTGAAAAATGGCAACTTTGTTGTTTTAGTTTGTATATTTTGATGTGATGTTACTTAAATTGTTGTTTTTTATTACTTAGCTTTATTATTGATTTTGTTAAATATGATACAATAGTAGTAAATGCACACAAACACCTTTATCTTCCCAATTTACACACATGCACTTTTCTTACATTCGCACACATGCACGTTTTCTTACATTTTCACACTTGCACTCATATTTGAGTCTTCATTTGCATCATTCGCGACCTCTATGAGGACTTTCCTTATTGGCCACCACAACTCATGTGGTTGGGACCAAAAAGCCTCGTAAGAGACATTTTAGATTTAGGATTGCATTTTTTAGCATCCATTAGTCATGTCCAACATGCAACACATATTTTGGGTAGAAAAATTGGGAAACGAAGGGTTAAGTCACGCAACTAGCTTTGGCTAGGGTAAGGGAGTGCCTTAGGCTTTGCCTTTGCCTTCTCCCTTATCAAACGTGACCCCCGATCCCTTTCTTTGGTTACGTAGACCTAAAAGTTCTTAAAAAGCGGTTTGTTTACTTTGCTTTTCAAAAAAAAAATCACTTTTTGGGTGACTTGGTACACCCTAACTCTATACCAAGTGGCGACTCCATTTTCCATTCAAAAACCCTTTTTGAACTTTGTTTGGCCAAATCGTCGCATTTTCAAGTCCCACGGCCTTTTATCTTCATTTTCACACACGCTCACATACATATCTCACACACTGCTCACACACATCAAAAAGCGGGGCGCGACAGTTGGATTAGCTACGTGTATATTATTTTTTATAAGGCCATTCCCTGGTGGATTGTCTATGTGTATACTTGACTTGACTGTACTTGATTTGACTGTACTTGGCTTGACTGGTTGTTGATATGTGCGTTGTTTGACTTTGTTTGGAATGTATATATATGTTATTGTAAAAGCTTTTGGGTTTTTACTTACATGCATTGTTATTATATTGTTCTAGTACGTTTGCGTATATCAAGTAGAGTTCATGGAACGTACGCGTAGTGGACGGGGGCGTGGGCGCGGGAGTAGGCAACCTACGCCGGACAGGGGTGCTGGGGAAACCTCCTCTGGACCTAATCCTGAACCGAGGGTTGACCCCAACATGCAGATAGCTGCCGCTATGCAGCAAATGACCAACCTACAGGCACAAGGGGTGCAACAACAGGGTCAGAACCCTAACCCTGGAAACCCTGGCAACCACGTCGAGAGCGACGACAGGGCACTTGAAAGATTCCAGAAGTTTGCCCCACCGAAATTCGTTGGGGGGCCCGACCCGGATGTCGCCGAAAGGTGGCTTGAGAAAATGGTAGACATTTTCGCTGCCCTGCACTACACCGAAGAACGGCAGGTGACTTTTGTCATTTTTCAGTTGGAAGGAGCGGCCCGTTCCTGGTGGAATGTCATTCAGCAAAAATGGGAACGGGAACAAACGCCCAAGACTTGGGTAAATTTTATGAGAGAATTGAACGCAAAATTCTTTCCTCCTCTAGTTCAGGAGAGGAAGGAAAATGAGTTTATCCAACTCCGCCAAGGGGCTCAATCTGTGGCGGAGTACGAGAGCCAATTTACCCGCCTATCCAAATTTGCTCCTGAGCTGATCATGACCGAGCAACGACGGATCAGGCATTTTATCCAGGGCTTGAATGTCGAAATCCAGAAGGACCTCGCAGTAGCTCAAATCAATGCTTTTAGCGAGGTCGTGGAAAAGGCCCAACGGGTAGAAAGTTCTAGGTTGCAAGTAAGGAACTTCCAGGCAAAGAAGCGCGGCTTTCTTGGAAGCAGTTCGGGGCAAGGGGATAAAGGTACCCCCTCCAAGTTCGGACGAGGAGCTGGAGGTGGACGACAGACGGGTTTCGGCAGAGGGGCTCAGTCAAGGGGTGACTCAGCCGGGAGAGGCCAAGGCGGAAACTTCCAGAAGGGTTCAGGTTCGGCGTCCCGTGGGCCTTGTGGGTACTGCGGAAAGCCGAATCACTCCGAGGATAATTGCTGGAAGAAGGAGGGCAAATGTCTACGCTGCGGAAGTGCAGACCACCAGTTGGCCACTTGCCCGGTCCTAAAACAAGATGGAAAAGGGAGCCAACAACCGCCGAGGACCAATGCTGGACCAGCTAAAGGAGATGGGTCCAAACCTAAAGTGCCAGCTCGAGTATATTCGTTAGAACCCCAACAGGTCCCAGATTCCTCCGAGGTCGTAGAAGGTACGATCCCTGTATTCCACCGCTTTGCCAAAGTTTTAGTAGATCCAGGTGCCACTCATTCCTTTGTTAATCCTGATTTCATATGTGGCATCGATATAAAACCTGATAGTTTACCATACGATCTAGAAGTTAGTACCCCTACGGGGAATCATCGGTTGGTTACTAGTCTGGTTTATAGGGATTGTGAAGTGTGGGTTGGAGAGAAGAGATTATTAGGAGATTTGATAAGCCTGTCCATCAAGGGGTATGATGTGATTCTGGGCATGGACTGGTTAGCTAAGTATAATGCCCAACTAGATTGTAAGAAGAAAGTGGTGGAGTTCCGTATTCCTGGGGAGGCGACCCTAAGGTTGGATATAAGGGGTAGGTTAACCTCATCTGCTTTGATTTCGGGCATTCGGGCTAGAAAACTGCTAAGTAAAGGGGCACAAGGATTTTTAGCCTTTCTAATCAACAACCCCACAGATAAAGTGAAGGTAGAGGATGTACATATAGTAAGGGAATTTCCGGATGTATTCCCTGATGAGTTAGTAGCTCTACCTCCGGAAAGAGAGATAGAATTCAAGATAGACCTGCTACCTGGAACTTCACCTATCTCCAAAACCCCATACCGAATGGCCCTTGCAGAGCTCAATGAGCTAAAGTTGCAATTACAAGACCTTTTGGAGCGGGGATTCATTCAAAAGAGTGGGTCTCCTTGGGGAGCCCCTGTGTTGTTTGTAAAGAAAAAGGACGGAAGTTTGAGGATGTGTATTGATTACCGGGGCCTGAACAACGTCACGGTTAAGAATAAGTACCCACTGCTCCACATTGATGAGTTATTTGACCAACTGCAGGGAGCATTGGTCTTCTCAAAACTAGACCTCCGACAGGGGTATTACCAGTTGTTGATTAGGAGAGAAGATATTCCGAAAACCGCTTTTAACTCGAGATATGGGCATTTCGAGTTCGCAGTTATGCCCTTTGGACTAACCAATGCTCCTGTCGCCTTCATGGACTTAATGCATAGGGTTTTTAAGCCCTATTTGGACCGATTTATCATTGTTTTTATTGATGACATCTTGGTATACTCCAAAACTCGTGAGGAGCATGAGCAGCATCTGAGAGTTGTGTTGTAGACCCTAATGGAGCATCAATTGTACGCCAAGTTCAGTAAGTGTGAGTTTTGGCTGGAGAAAGTTAGTTTCCTAGGGCACGTAATTTTCCAAGAAGGCATCTCGGTTGACCCAGTGAAAGTAGAGGCTGTGACCAATTGGAAACGGCCGGAAAACCCCACCGAGGTTCGTAGCTTTCTAGGTTTAGCGGGGTATTACGGGCGTTTCATTAAAGATTTTTCTAAGTTGGCCGGTCCTTTAACCGACCTGACGAAGAAATATGGTCGGTTCGTGTGGAATGCCAAATGTGACGCGAGCTTTCAGGAGTTAAAGAAAAGGTTGACCACGGCGCCAGTTTTAGTCCTGCCTAACGGAGTTGATGGATTTGCCGTTTATACTGATGCTTCACGAGAAGGCCTGGGATGCGTTTTAATGCAGAATCGTAATGTGATCTCTTTTGCCTCTAGGAAGTTGAAACTTCACGAGCAGAATTACCTGACCCACGATCTAGAACTAGCCGCCGTGATTTTCGCGCTGAAAAAGTGGAGACACTACCAATATGGGGTGACCTTTGAGGTTTACTCGGACCATAAGAGTCTTAGGTACCTCTTCTCACAGAAGGAATTGAACATGAGGCAACGACGGTGGATGAAATTTCTGGAGGATTACGACTGTACCATCAACTACCATCCAGGAAAGACGAACGTAGTGGCCTATGCTTTGAGTCGCAAGGCTCAAGTAGCAGGGTTAATGATTAAAGAGTGGGATTTGCTAGAATCGGTTTGCGAGTGGAAACCCTGCCTAGAGAGCCATAAAGTGATTTTTGATAACATTAAGATGACATCCACCTTATTAGAGCGGATTAAAGGAGCTCAAAAGGAGGATGCTATGGTGCGGAAATGGGGAGAGAAGGTGAAAAAAGGGGAAACGACTGATTTCAACTTCAGTCTTGAAGGTATTTTAAGATACCGGAACCAAGTGGTGGTGCCTAAAGATGAAATGTTGAAGACGGAGATCTTAGAGGAGGCTCATCGGTCCAAGTACACGATCCATCCGGGTAGTAGTAAGATGTATCAAGATTTGAAAAGAACCTATTGGTGGGACAATATGAAGAAGGAAATCGCTTTATACGTGCAAAAATGTCTCGTTTGCCAACAGATTAAGGCGGAGCATCAAAAACCATCGGGCTTGTTACAGCCCCTTGAGATACCCGAATGGAAGTGGGAAAACATCACAATGGATTTCGTTTCAGGTTTGCCGCGAACGCAACGAGGACACGATGCCATTTGGGTGATCGTCGATCGATTAACCAAGTCGGCCCATTTCTTGCTGGTAAACATGAAGTATTCCATGGACAAGTTGGCCCAGCTGTACATGGACGAGATAGTGAAACTACATGGTGTTCCTGTGAGCATCGTCTCCGATAGAGATTCTCGTTTTGTATCAAGGTTTTGGCAGAAATTTCAAGAAACTCTAGGGACTAAACTCAACTTGAACATGACTTATCACCCTCAAACGGATGGCCAATCGGAGCGAACAATCCAAACTCTCGAGGACATGCTACGGACTTGCATTCTAGATTTTGGAGGCAACTGGGGTCAACACATGACCTTAGTAGAGTTTGCGTACAACAACAACTACATTCGTCAATTCAAATGGCTCCATACGAGGCACTATATGGACGAAAATGCCGGTCACCGATCTACTGGGACGAAGTTGGCGAGAGAAAGGCATTAGATCCAACAACTATTCCATGGATGGAGGAGGCGAGAGAAAAGGTTAAATTGATACGGCAACGACTCCAAACTGCCCAAAGCCGACAAAAGAACCATGCAGACAATCGAAGAAAAGATTTGGAGTTCGAAATTGGGGACCATGTGTTTCTTAAAGTCACACCATTATGGAGCATTACGGCGGGTAGAGGAAAGAGATTGCAACCAAGGTTCGTCGGACCTTACAAGATTCTCCAGAGAGTCGGTACGGTAGCATATCGACTAGAGCTGCCGTCCAGTCTCTCTCGAATTCACGACACCTTCCACGTCTCGATGCTCAAGAAGTACTATCCCGACCCATCCCATATTTTACAACTGGAGGAGCTTGACATAGATGAATCGCTCACTTACGACGAGAAACCTGTACAAGTACTTGACCGGAAAGTTAAAGAACTGAGAAACAAGCAAATTCCGTTAGTGAAGATACTGTGGAAAAATCACGGGGTAGAGGAAGCTACCTGGGAGATGGAAGAAGAGATGCAAACGAAATATCCAGAACTTTTTGTGAGTTAAGGTGAGAAATTTCGAGGGCGAAATTCTTTTAAGGGGGAGAGAGTGTGAGACCCCGTAAATTTTCTCAGTTTCTAGGTTTTATTTTATTTAATTGCATGCTTTTCTGTATTTTCTTTATTAGAATATTTTCTAGATAATTTTTATGAGTAAATATAGTTTTAGATGATTTTTCTAGTATCGGTTAGTTTTTGAGAAATTAAGGACGTATATCGGACGTGGGACCCGCTAGTGCGAAAAGTTCGGTAAAATTCGGCCAGTTAGGTTAAGTTTTGGATACTGGGTTTAATTTATCGGGTGTTATGAGATAATTAGAGGATACCATATGGATTAGAGTTGAGGAAACAAAGGGATATGCATGCATTAAATAGGGTGATAAGTGTCACCATATGATTAAGTCTTACTTTTGACCACTATTCACCTTTTACCAAATAAATCAAAAATTGACCCAAAAATCACCCAAATTTTGCAAGCTTGTGGCCGGCCCTCTCCAAGGAAGAAAGAAAGGAAAAGCTCTCCAATTTCTTGCTTCAATCTTGCTCAAATCCAACAAACCAAACGTTTAATCTTGCATTTACTCCATAAAAACCCTTAAGTGAGTGGTTGTGAGGTGATTAGCAAAGTTGTTTGGAGGATTAAGGTGCTAAGTTGCTCTTGTTCTTGGGTTGTTAAGGTGAGTAACTAAGGGACCTTTCTTGTAACTTAATAATGCTTAATTATTGACATGTGTGAGGTGAAGTGATGATTTTAGGTGCTGTTTCATGACTTTTGGTAGAATTTGGTGCATTTTCTAATTAATCATGATTTTTTCTGTTTTCATATGATTACTATTGTGTGGCCATGTATGATGGTTGGAAATGATCTAGAATGAAACTAGAATGCGTAAATTGTGGTTGTTTGCGGAAAATTTCCGCATTGAACGGAAAAATTCGGATTTAGGGTTTCAATTCAACCATTCTACCTGGTACTGTTCCTCATAGTTATAGGCCGAATTAGCCTTGGGTTAAAACATGAAAGTTGTAGGGGATGATATTTTATAGTTTCCTACAAAATTTCAGGCCAATCGGAGCAACGTATCCTATGAAAAGACTGAAATACCCCTGCTGCCCTGTTTCTGTCCGAACTTGGTAATCAGCTTTGGTAATTGGTTAGTTTGATTGGGAATACGATTGATTTGGTTATTTATGTCTTCTTAAGAAATATATCCTGGTATCTTAGCTTTCGGATGGCTTTGGAATCACTTGAATTGGACTTAGGTAGCCTGACTTATGATGATTTAACCAGAATGCGGTTTATTAACCTGTTTATGCAGTTCTGGTTTGGTATATTGATCTTTTGACCAAGTTTCACTACAAACTGGACTGAGTGACCTTCTTCAACATTGTAACCCTATCCTTTAGCTTCGAAACGGTGTATAGTATACATCCATCCGATACTCGTAGTGCCAGTTGTGCCCAATACGCTTAATGGCGTCAAAACTGTTTTTAGGTCTTAGAGCTTAACTTTCATTTCCGGATTTTCCTTAGCTTACTTTAGTACTTATATGTGCTATTGAAGCCTTATTTTTGGTAGTATGTGGAAATTGGTTTATAACTTGTAATCGAGTGTTATTGTGCCTATTTGAATATTTTAGGGCGTGACGGTGATTCAAAACGCTCTTTGGGCTGAAGTATATGAAATATCATTTGCTTGCTTGGTGAGTATACTACTCACTTGTTTGTTTACAATGTGGCTTTGTTATATTTGAACTTGATGCCTTGAAGGCTTATTTGCACCGGTGAAACTGATTAAAGTGAGGGTGTACTTGATCGCCCTCACCCCTTTTGTATTATATATGACTGTTAACTGTGGTACTTGAATAGTACATGAAATACTGGATTGGGTGTCGTATGGACGAGTATCCAACGGCCATTACTGTTACCACTGAGCTCAACCCCATTGGTAGTCGATTGGATCGAGCCGGCGAGGGCTTGGTCGTGAAAATTGATGAGCCATAGGGACTGTTATATGGAATCCTGTAGTATGAGACTCTCGATTCCGGTATACTCGAGTATTACCAAATTTACACTGTTTGGAATTCGGGCCCGGTAGGGGAATGTTGGGTGGAAGGAATGGAAGTAAAGTGGAGCCTACGGTTGGTTACTTTGTAAACATTGACGGAGGGTCAATGAAATCCGATCAAGTATACAAGCGAGGAAAGGGGCTCTTGAGAGCCGTCCGTATGCTTTTACCCGTTTTGTTAATGTGTGATCTAGGTTTACTTCTTTATTGAACGCTTTATTCCTATATGAAATTGGTTGCTTGAGTGATAGTAACTCACTGGGCGTAAGCTCACTCTATTCCTTTTGTTTTCCTTACAGGAATATAAACACTTTTGAAAAGTCCATGAATGTTGGTTGCCGAGTTGAGCTTATGTGAATGAAATTTTGAATAGCTCTTTTTGAGCAAACTCTAAGCGCATTTTGATCCAGCCAAAAATGTTGAGTTGTAATTTGCAAACCGTACTTGTATAAACTTGTTGGACAACTTGGGTATGCCCTTTTGGTATGTAAATGCTAAATTTCAAGATGTATATGTTTGATTGATGCTTGGTTGGATTTTGACGTGTCGATTACTATTCATGGCCGACTCTGTTTTCATTTTTTTTATTTTGTAATTTTGACTTGACTAAGCGCGCTTGTATGTTCTGGAACGTGCTAGATCGCTTTACACTGTCCCGTTAGTCATGGCGAGAGTTGGGCAGGCAGTCCGCTAACCCTTTTGGTTCGCCTTAGGGGAAGGTGGGGCTGTCACATCTAGTTCGGATAGTAATAGAAGTGAGAGATTGAACGGGAAATATTTTTACCGAGTGTGGAACGGCATGTCGTGTTTACTTTTGTTTTGTCTCTGTATTACTACTGTATGTATTTGGCTTGTGGCATGTCAATACTTACGTGTATGGTATTTGCTGTACTTGATTTTGTTTTTGTTCAACTTGATATGTAGCTATGTGAATTTGGTGTGTTATATCTTGTCGTTTTAGTCAATTTACTTTGTTACATACTAAATCATCTTTTTTAAAAAAAAAAGAGAGAGGAAAAGGGTATGGAAGGGAGACGTAGTCAGGGACGTGGTCGTGGCCGTGGGACTAAGTGAGTTCAAGAATCGAGAGAAGATAGAGAAACAGTGGCCGAGCAAGAACATGGACCGAGGGTTGATGTGACAGCCCCACCTCACCCTAAGGTGAACCAAAAGGTTCAGCGGACCGCCTGCCCAACTCTCGCTAGGACTACGGCAGAAACCCGGTATAGCGCACAAACGAATTCCCAAGAGAACAATCAATCGAAGACTACTAAGTTGAGAAGCATGAGTTCTACACCGTAAGGTACCATCTCAAATGAATACACTTAATGTACATGATAAAACACTTATATACATACATTGAAAACTTTACAATTAAAAGCGGTATACTTCATTCAAAGACAAATAGTGTTTTGATTACACAAGAGCTAACAAAAGAACGTTTACACCAGTTCAACCCTTTTCTCAAAATCATGGCTCAAAGTGTGGTTCCCTGTAAGGAAAACAAAGATAACGGGAAGGGGGTGAGCTTACGCTCAATGAGGTACCAAAATAACAGCAAGTAAGAATTATGGAACTTCATACTCAATTAGTCACATATGCAAATCAAATAAAGAAACGAACAACACCATAGATAAAAGGATACGGGTGGCTCACAGGAGCCAAATTCCCATTTGCTTCACCGAAGCTTGATCAAATAATAGATGACACTCCGTCAACTTCCAAATAAAGTAACCAGTCCAGTCCAGTAGAGCACCACTTTATACTAAAATCCCGTTCACCATACATACCCCTTACCGGGCCCGAACACCTCAACAGAAGCAGAAGTGGTAATACTCGAGTATACCAGAATCAAGGATTTTAATACCCAAAGATTCCTAGAACAGACTATCGTGGTTCGTTATCTAATCGACCAGGCCCTTGCCGGCTCGACTCGAGTAACTTAGCCACAGGATTTGAGCTCAGAGGTTACAGAAAGGTCGTTGGATACAAGCCTCCAAACGACGTCAGAACAGATACAAGAACAGATACAGATACAGATAACAGATTCAAATTCACACAGTAAATAGGCATACAGACAGACAAAAAAATGAGTGTGATGAAGTACACCCTCGTCTCAAACAGAATAAACAGATAGTACAGTTATTCAAATCGCAGATTTCATGTACAGAAACCAAGTTAAACAACAAATAAGAGGAGTGGTACACTCACCGGTTCCAGTACAGATACTTCAAAAATTTTTACCCAAAGTGGCTTTAATCACCAAGAAACCCTAAAATAACCAAGATAAAACAATTATAGCTCACACATCCACAAACCCAGTAAATGGAATGCATCAATGAGGCTCGACTATAAGTCGTATGCCTTCCCAGGTTAAGTACTAGTACAAAAGAATAACATATGACTTTTGAGCAAAAAGATACAAGTTGGTCCTAAGGTTACAAACAACTCCCAAAACCCTTCAGTTTTTACTAAGATCAACTCAACTTGAAGGAATCACGTAGCCCTAAAATTTTGGGCAGCATGCCCTCTGTATTTACCTATTTTTCAGTCATTTATGGCTTCATTATTTTCCTCAATCAATCCCAACGTCACACAAAAAATAATCTCATTTCAATAGCCGTTCAATAGGCTCAAAGTCGTACAAGTACAAATTCAAGCTAGGAACATGTGCGGAAATGAAGTTTGACTCAAGAAACAAAAGACAGATTTGACGTTGTTTTGCGTAACAGACACAACCGTGGCTACGCTCATCGGATTGGGATGCAATTTATACTGATTCTAAGCTAAGATAATGGCCTACAACTTTGATGAAGACCACTCAGTCCAGTTCGTAGTGTATCTAGGTCAAAATTTCAACTTACAGAACCGGCATCTCACAATGAGACTAGTTAACCGCACCATGATTAAACGACAATAACTCAGGCTACCGAAGTCCGATTGAGGTGTATCTTATGGTGTTTCGAAAACAAGACATATACCTACATTTATTATGAAGTCCTCCAAAGCTAAATCATGCATTTTCAGAGTCAAAAATTGAAATCTCCACGAAGACAGAAAACTGTCCGCGAAACAGGGCTTATGGGCAGTCAAAAGTATTTCGGTCATTTCACATGATATAGTGCTCCGATAGAGCTGAAATTTGACAGGAAGCTATAAAACACCATTTTATACAACTTTTATGTTTTAACCTAAGGCTAATTCGGCCTCTAACATGGTCAAACAGAACTGGGAAGAACAGGGCAAATTGGAAACCTTAAACTGGAATTTATGCACTCTAGCTGAAATTTCTTTTGGCAATTAAAACTGACATACCAAAGCTTCATTTCACACCATCTTATGCTATCATTCATGGTCAACCACTAATGATCATATAAAATCAGAAAAAATCCCCACTAAAATCTGAAATTTAGCTAACTCTACTTCAAACCACAAAACCTTCCATACAATAGCAAATTTAGCCACTAAAACCCACTAATTTGACATTAGCAAGAACAAAGAGGAAGTTTCCAAGCAAGGTACCTTAACACTTCAAGCAAGATGATAGCTTAGGGTTTTTCTTTCACAAATCCCTCCACTAGAAGCTTTAATCCTCCTTCGTAAGCAACTTTGATGGAGTAATTTGATAATTCAACGGTTGAAACTCAAGATTGGAGCAAGAATTGAAGTTGAAGTTGAAGAAACTCTCTTAGTTTCTCTCTCACTAATTTCGGCCAAAGGAGATAAGAAAATGAATGAATTTTGGTCAAAAATCTGATTTTAGTAAAGTTACTAACCTTGGTCAAAAGTCCAACTTCTAATACCATAGTGACACTTGGCTCCTTTTTAGGGTTTCAATCTTATTCTTTTGTCTACCAATGGTAATTTATCTAGCTAAGCTCTAATTGTCTCCTAGCACCTTGTACAGTAATGTTCCTTTATACAAACTTCAATTAATCGACAAAAATTTATCGCACTCAGCGCACTAGCGGGCCCCACATCCTTAACACCCTCCAAACTTAATACAAACTAACTGATACCTGGAAAATGATTTAAAAATATTACTCACTTATAAAATCTTTGGAAAATTAATATAATAAAATTAAAGTAAGGAAAATGCACGCAGAAAAATAAAATAAAATAATATAAAATAAAACAGGAAAATTTTGCGGGTCCTCACAGTTGAGGCCGGAGATCAAATGGCGATGGCGATGCAACAAATGACAAATATCTTAGCACGACTGGTAGATCAACAAGGTCAAATGCCAGTGAATCAACCCCGGAATCCTGAGATAGGAGAGGATAGGGCTCTTAAGAGGTTCCAAAAGTTTCTACCTCCGAAATTTCATGGAGAGCCTGATCCGGATATAGCTGAACAGTGGTTGGAGGCAATAATTAACATCTTCGTAGCTTTGAACTACACGGAGCAAAGACAAGTGAACTTTGCTGTGTTTCAGTTCGAAGGACCGGCCCGAGCGTGGTGGAATGTAATTAAGGCCAAGTGGGAAAGAGAACAGACGGTATGGACATGGGCGAACTTTGTAAGGGAATTTAACGAAAAGTATCTCTCACATTTGGTCCAAGAAAGGAGAGAGGACGATTTTATTGGGTTGCATCAGGGAACCCTGAGTGTGGCCGAATATGAGACCAAATTTACTAGACTGTCTAAATTCGCTTCCGAATTGGTGGTTACGGAGCGAAGGAGAATAAGACGATTTATACAAGGACTAAATTTGGTAATCCAGGAGGCATTAGCAGTGGTTCAAGTTAATACTTTTACAGAGGCTCTTGAGAAGGCTTAAAGAATTGAGGATGCGAAAGCACAAGTAAAAACCTTTCAAACGCGGAAAAGAGGTACATCTAGCAGCATATCTGAGGAATCCAGAGAAAAGATAATGCTCTCAAAAGTGCAAAAAGTGAACCATTCACCTCGCCCACCTTGGACATTAGGAGCATTAGATGAAGGGTCTACGAAAAGAAGTCAGATCGGATCAAAGGAAATTTCTCGAGAAGGTCAAACAGTAGCTCCTCGATTGGCCTGTGGATACTGTGGAAAGGCAAATCACACTGAGAATGATTGCTGGCGAAAAGGGGGAAAGTGTTTGATTTGTGGGAATAGCAATCATCAACTTAGCACTTGCTCGAAGAAACAGCCACGAGAGAGTAGTACTCAACAAGTAGAAGGAATCAAATCAAAACAAACTAATGAAAGAGGAAACAAGTTCCAGCACAGATTTTTGCCTTAGACCAGCAACAAGTTCCGGGGTCATTTGAGGCAACGGAAGGTAAAAATTTCGAGGACGAAATTTCTTAAGGGGAAGAGAGTGTGAGTACCCAAAAATTTTCACATTTTCTCAGCATTATTTTATTTCTTTGCCTACATTTTAGACGTTCCTTGGAAATATTAAAATTTCTATACATTTTTATAAGCAAGTACAGTTTTAAAATCATTTTTCCTAGTATGAGTTAGTGTACGTTAATTTGTAGTGCGTTATAGACGTGGGACCCGCTAGTGCGATATAGTTTTGGTGACTAAGTGTTATTATTATACAAGGTGCTAGAGGATAATTAGGGATTTGTAAATGATGTAACAATTGGAAGCCAAAGGATTAGAGAAAACACTAGAAGGGCCAAGTGTTGCAAACCCATTAGAGGTTGGACTTTGACCTAATTTTCACCTTTACTAAAAACCAAATTTTGACCAAAAATTTCTTCATTTTTCTTGCTTCTTGGCCGACTTTCTTGAGGGGAGAAACAAGAGAGAGCTCTTCAATTTCTTGCTTCCAAACTTGCTCAAATCTTGAGTTGTAGCCAACCAAAATTGAAACTACACCATACAAGTGCTTATTAAGGAAGGTTGAAGGAGTTGGTGGAGTGATTGTGGGAGGAAAGATACTAAGCTACCATTTTTTTTGAGTTTCCAAGGTATTTTGCCAAGAACCTCCTCTTTACTTCAATTAATTGCTAATTAGTGATTTAAAGTTGTAGTTTTGGTAGTTTATGAGCATATTTCATAGTTGGAAGTAGTATTATGGAAATTTCAGTCTTAGGGTTTTTCACCTCCCCTGTTCTGACTGGTTTTGTTTGACTAGGTTACAGGCCGAATTAGACTTAGAACAAAACATGAAAGTTGTATAGAATGATATTTTATAGTTTCCTGTAAAATTTCAGCTCAATCGGAGCAATGTAGCCTATGAAAAGACCGAAATACCCTGACTGCCCTAGGTGAATCCAGTGATTAGTTTTTGAATATTTCACCAATTTGATCATGTCTTTTCACCTTGATACGTATTGAACTAGTATTTAGCCAAAACATGAAAGTTGTATTACTATGTCTTAGCTTTCCAACGGCCCTAAAAACGCCTTAATCGGACTTCGGTAGCCTGAGTTATTGTCGGTTACACATAGTGCGGTTAACTAGCCCGAATGTGAGATTCTGGTTCTGTAAATTGAAATTTTGACTTATATACACTACAAACTGTACTGAGTCATCTTCATCAAAGTTATAGGCCTTTTTTCATAGCTTCGAAACGGTATAAACTTCACCCCAATCCGATAAGCGTAGCTTTGGTTGTGCCCGTTACGCTAAGCGACGACAAATCTGTCTTTTGTTTTATAACTTAAACTTCATTTCCGGACATTTTCCTAGTTTGATTTTGTACTTGTATGACTTTGAGCCTATTGAACGGCTATTGAAATGAGATGATTTTGTGTATGAATTTAAGGCTGATTGCGAAAAAGAATGAAGCCATAAATGGCTGGAAAATGGGTAAATACAAAGGGCGTGCTGCCCAAATTTACGCTCAAGAACTAGGTAGATATACTTGCGACTTGAGTGACGCTTGAGAGCAAAGACCACGTGAACCATCTGGGGTATTTGTGTCTTCTTTTATCGAGGTATATAAGTTAGAATTCGGTCGAAACTGGTACCCTTGGAAAAATGAAATTTTTGACTAATAGAAATACGTTTTCTTTGTCAATTCGACTCAAATGGAGATTTTAAAGTTTTACGAGTGAGCATAAGTTTTACAAATATTTTACTTATGTCCTCTTTTCACTACCAAAACCATATTTATACTTTGTACTAGTACGTATTCGAATTTTCTTTGAATCACTTACATCTTTGATGGTTGAAGCATAACGTGTTCCTTTGATTATATTAGGGTTCCGTGGTGATTGAGGGTGTTATCCGGAAGGATATTTTGGACGTTATTTTACGTAAATAGGTGAGTGTTCCTTGTTTGTTATATTTTCATTGACTATGTGGCTTGTTCTTGATTATATGACTTGTTATGAACGAATGATAACATGTTCAATATTTTCAATGATTGCTTAAAATAAGTTTTCTAGGCGAGTGTGTACTTTATCGCACTCGACCTAAATGAATGTGAAATTTTCAATGATTAAATAATTAAATGCTAGTTGCGCATGAATGTAAGCCGTTTGGCTAAATTGGGCCCTTGCCTTTCGTTGCCCGTCGACTCGAGCCAGAAGCGGACTCGGTCGGGTGATTCGGTGGCCCTGGGTGAACGTTTGGTATACTCGAGTATTACCTTGTAGTCTGGTGGAGCCTGGCCAACGTCCAGGAGGGGGTGAAATGAAATGAATGAACGGAATGAAGGGTTTTACTTATCAAAATGCATTTTCAAATGAATGGAGGAATAAGGAAATGAAAGGAGAATGAATGAATGAATGAATGGCTCCATGTGAGCACGTATCCTTTTAATGAATGTTATTATTGCTTTATATTGTCATGTTTCTGGATGTACTTGCTATCTATGGTTAATGTATTGAACTCATTGTTTGTTTTGTGTCTGGAACCTCACTGGGCTTTTAACTCATTCCGTTAGTTTTGTTTTCCTTACAGGGGATGCGTGCAAGGGCGAGAGACTTGTATAGAATAGCATAGCCTCGTCCTTTTGAAGTTATCTTTTGCAATTGTACTCGCTCTAGTGCTTGGTTAGGGTTGGAAGTATTGGGAACCTAAAGCTTTTGTACATTTAGGATTGTATTACTTTTGAGATAGAAATGAATGTAAGTAAGCATTTCAAGTTTGGGAATTGGTTTTGTTTTACTTTTCCTCGAGGTTTTGTCTTATTTTATCTGAATAGAGTGATCGAGTCCTGGCGAGAGTTGGGCAGGCGGTCCGCCGAACCCTTTGGTTCGCCTTAGGGGAAGGTGGGGCTGTCACAAAAATTAGGAGAATATTTACAATGCATAAATTCAGCCCACAATGACTGTCGCAACCAAAAATGCCACCATAATTTCATCGAGAAAACATCAAACACATACTGCAAAGACCTCAAATCCACTCTCCCTATCATAAGGGTTGAATAAATGGTCCCATTTTATCCAATGGAACCGCGGCCCAACCTCTGAAGTGCCCTATAGAAAATCAGCAAAAATCTTTTCCAAAATGCCAAATATCGACTTAGGGGGAGTCGACGCAGCAAAAGTGTGAATAGGCATAGACGATAGTACACTCTTTATCAGGCCTAGATTACCACCATGTGATAATAACCTCCCCTTCCATGATAACACCCTATCCTCGACCGAGTCGTAAATTACTGAGAAGTAACATTTCTTTCACCTCCCAACATATAATGGGCAGCCCAAATATTTTACCGGAAACTCCTTTGACTGAAACTCAGTAATCTCTGCAACAGTGCGTTTTCTCGTCCAGGGAAACTTTGCATGAGTCAAAAAACAACTCTTTTGATGATTCACCTTCTGACCTGACACCGACCCATAAGCTTCAAGAACCTTCATAACCAACCAAACAGACCTTTTCAGCCCACTAGAATAGATAATAACATCATCCGCATATGCCAAATGAGTAATCTTCGGACATCCCTGTGGAACTCTAAAAGGCATAAAGCCCCGACAGTTAACCAATGAGTTTAGAAGACGAGAGAGAACTTCATCACTAATCACAAAAAGAGTTGGCAAGATCGGATTTCCTTGTCGCAACCCACGACTAGATTTAAAGAATCCTTGAGGCACACCATTAATTATTACTGAAAACCAAACATTCAAAATAAGCCTCCATATCATATCAATCCAGATCTCGCCAAACCCAAACCTTCTTAACACTAGTAACAAAAAAAGATCAGGAAACTCTGTCATAAGCCTTGGCCATATCCAGCTTCAAAACTACATTTCCCCCTCTATTCGATCTACAAATATCAGATACCAACTCCTGGGCCAACAAAAAATTATCAAAAATCTGTCTATCCTTAACAAACCCACTTTATTGAGGAGATATAATACTCGGCAGCACCTTTGACAAGCGAATAGACAAGATTTTTAAAATAATTTTATTGACAAAATTGCATAGACTTATTTGCCGAAATTGGCTAAAATCTTGGGGTGAGTTTACCTTCAGAAGCAACACAATCAACATTAAAGCAATACTCTTCGGCAGCTCATGACCACAAAAGAAGCTAATCACTGCTTCATGCAAGTCGTTGCTGTGACAGCCCCACCTTCTCCTAAGGCGTACCAAAGGGGTTAGCGGACTGCCTGCCCAACTCTCGCCAGGACTACTATGACGGTTATAAACAATCTAAAACGTTCCGAAAGGTAATAGCGCGCTCAAACTATTCAAAATTCGCGAAACGAAAAATGGAAATCGGAGCCTGCACAGGAACAGTGCCCGAAACCCAATCAATCACCATCAAATCATAGAAACCTTGGAATTTGACATTTACAAACCAAAATAACACATGAACATTGCCAACCACGTTTATACACATATGGTTTCAAATTTACAACCCAGAAGGAAAGGTTAAGTCAAAATACACTTAAGGTTTTTCAACCATCGAGGAGCTAGACAAAAGAATATTAAACTAGCTCAACTCGGCTTCAAAATCACAGCTCCCCAAAAGGTATTCATATCCCTGTAAAGAAAACAAAGGCAATGGAATGAGCTTTCGCCCAATGAGGTACCATCACTCAAGTAACAAAGTTCATATAAGCACAAAGGTACTCAATCCAAATACATTCAATAAGTGAGTCGACGAGCACCCCATTTCAATAAAGATATCTAAAAGGATACGGTCGGCTCTCAAGAGCCTTTTTCCTCGCTTGCCGTACTTGATCTTGCCCCGTTGACCCTCCGTCAGCGCTTAAGGAGGAACCAATACCGTAGACTCCACTTTCCCCAATTTCCTTCCATCTCACATACCCCTACCGGGCCCGAACTCCAACCAGTTCAAAATGATAATACTCGAGTATACCGGAATAAAAAGTCTCATACCCAATGATTCCATAGAAACAGTCCCCATGGCTTGTCAATCTCCCCGACCAAGCCCTTGCTGGCTCGAGTCAATTGACCGCCGATGGGGTTGAGCTCAGAGTCAACAGTAAGAGTCGTTGGATACACGTCCAAATGACACCAGTTCAAGTATATTCAAGAGACATTCAATCGATACAGTAAACAGTCACATAAGCCATGGAGTGCGAGAGTGATAAAGTACACCCTCGACTCAATCAATCTCAACTGTACACACAAACATTCAAATCATAGATTTCAAGTATAATAAAGCCATAAAGTAACAATCATGTGAGTAGTACACTCAACAATCAAGCAAAGGAAAATTTCACAAATTTTCGTCCAACGAGCGCCTTGGGTCACCGGCACGCCTTAAACCATTCAAGGAAACATAATGAGACTCGAATACGAGTCATAAACCCAAACCACATATCACTAATGTAAGGCCAATAGCACTTGAAAGTAATATAAGAAACACTTGGGGCTAAGGGTTTAGACATCCCTAAGGTCCCTCATTAACCCTTAAAGCAACCCAATTCCAAGAAAGCACAGGGACCTAAAATTTGGACAGCATTTCCCCTTAAAATTTTAGATTTCCAACCTACAATCAATCACTTATATTACCCCAACACAACCACAATTACAATTGCAAGTCATAGGCCATTCAATACCCCTTATTAGGGTTACAATACCCTTCAAACAAAGCCAATTCAAGAGTCCCACAATAACCCTAGAAAAGCCCCAACTCCAAACCCTAAATCTGAAATTTTCCGTACAAAGCGGAAATTTTCCGCAAATAACTACAATTAACACACCAAAGTACCATTTTAGACCATACCAAGCCATCATCCATGGCCAACCAACTCTAAACATATAAAACAGAAAAATCATGAATAAATATAAAAATTCATCAATCTCTACCAAAAGTCATGAAATCTTTCACAAAATCACTTTTTAACTATCACAAGTCACTAATTTAACATTATCAAGAACAAAGAATGAATTCCTTAGCTACTTACCTTGCAACCTCAAGAAAAGAAGCCACTTAGCACCTCCCCCTTCCAAACCACTCCACCAACTACCTTAATCCTACCTTACAAATGATTTTTATGGAGAAAGTTAGAGTTTTATCGGTTAGATTTGAAGATTGAGCAAGCTTGGGATGAAGAAAGTTGAAGGCTTCTCCTCTCTTTTCTCTCTAATAGTTTCGGCCAAGATGCTTGAAATGAAGATGATTTTTGGGTCAATTTTTGGTTAATTGGTAAAGGTAAGTAATATGGTCAAAGTCCAACCTTTAATCATAAAGTGACACTTGTCACCTTTTTAGTTCAAAGCTATCCTTTTGTCTCTCTCTAATACTAATCCATCTAGGTAACCTCTAATTATCTCTTAACACCTAGTAAATTAATCCTTGTATACAAAACTTAACCCAAATGACCGAATTTATCACACTTATCGCACTAGCGGGTCCCACGCCCGGTATACACTCCTAATTTCTCTTGAACTAACTTATACTAGAAAAATGGTCTAAAAACTATATTTACTCATAAACATTTTCTAGAAAATTTTCCTAATAAAGAAAATAGAGAAGAGGCATGCAATTAAATTAAATAAAGCCTAGAAAATAAGAAAATTTCGGGTTCTCACACTCTCTCCCCCTTAAAAGAATTTCGTGCTCGAAATTTCTCACCTTGATTCACAAACAGTTCAGGGTATTTCTTTTGCATTTCTTCTTGCACCTCCCAGGTAGCCTCCTCTATCCCATGATTTCTCAACAAGATTTTCACCAAAGGAATGTGTTTATTTCTCAGCTCCTTAACCTTTCGGTCAAGCAACTGCACATGTTTCTCTTCGTAGGTGAGTGTTTCATCTATCTCAATTTCCTCCGATTGTAAGATGTGAGACGGGTCGGGATAATACTTCTTAAGCATCGAGACGTGGAAGACGTCGTGAATCCTGGATAGACTTGATGGTAGTTCAAGTCGATACGCTACTTTCCCAATTCTCTGGAGAATTTTGAAAGGTCCGACGAACCTGTGTTGAAGTTTCTTTCCCCTACCCGCCGTGACGCTTCATAACGGTGTGACCTTAAGGAAAACACGATCCCCAACTTCAAACTCCAGATCTTTTCTTTGATTGTCCGCGTAGCTCTTTTGTCGACTTTGAACTGTTTGGAGTTTTTATCGTATCAACTTGACTTTTTCTCGTGCCTTCTCCATCCATGGAATAGTCGTTGGATCTAGAACCTTCCTCTCGCTGACTTCATCCCAATAGATCGGTGACCGGCACTTCCTCCTGTAAAGCGCTTCGTATGGAGCCATTTGAATTGACGAATAGTAACTGTTATTGTAAGCAAACTCTACTAAGGTCATATGTTGACCCCAGTTACCCCCAAAATCTAGAATACAGGTCCTTAACATATTCTCGAGAGTTTGAATTGTTCGCTCCGACTGTCCATCCGTCTGGGGATGGTAAGTGGTACTAAGGTTGAGTTTAGTACCCAAGGTCTCTTGAAATTTCTGCCAAAACCTAGACACAAAGCGGGGATCTCTATCCGAAACAATACTCACAGGGACTCCGTGTAACCTTACAATCTCATTCATATACACCTGAGTCAATTTATCCATAGAATACTTCATGTTTACCGGCAAGAAATGGGCCGATTTGGTTAACCGATCAACGATCACCCAAATGGCATCATGTCCTCGTTGCGTTCGCGGTAAACCTGAAACAAAGTCCATTGTGATGTTTTCCCACTTCCATTCGGGTATCTCAAGAGGTTGTAACAAGCCAGATGGTTTTTCATGCTCCGCCTTAACTTGTTGGCAAATGAGACATTTTTGCACGTATTGAGCAATTTTCTTTTTCATGTTGTCCCACCAATAGGCTCCTTTTAGATCCTGATACATCTTGCTACTACTCGGATGGATCGTATACTTGGACCGATGAGCTTCCTCTAAGATTTCCTTCTTTAACATTTCATCTTTGGGCACCACCACTCGGTTTTGATATTTCAAAACTCCCTCGGGACTAAAGTTAAAATCCGACAATTCCCCTTTTTCCACTTTCTCTCTGTAACATCCCGAATATTAGGAGGTTGTTTGTGAAGAAAATATTAAAGTATATTTCTTCGGGTTTGATTTAAAACCTTATTTTGTTTTAAACGACTAGAAACCCTAATGTTTAATCAAAAACCCTAGTTTACTTGTGACTAAACGGTTTCTTAAATCTTTCATATTTTACTAGAGATTCTAATGTTAATTATTGAAATTGTAAATTCCTCACGTTTTCTTAAAAATTTCCTTTTATTTGAAAATTATTATTTATTAAGGCCCTACTACCCAATTGTTCAACAATAAGTGCAGATGAACCTGGAAATAGGGTTTTACACTTCGGTTTCAAGATTTGAGCAAAATTAGGGTTTTCGCGATTTTTCGCCGGATGAATTTTCGGTACTGACCAAGGATCAATTTGGTGATTAAAAGTGACTTTTGAGTGAGAATTAATATGTGATTAGGAACAATAATATAAGGTTAGTAAATAGGAAGTAAAAATCCTAGTACGTGTGTTTTTAAGAAAAACGGCGCGAACCGGCGGGTCCCGCGCACTACCGTTTGAACGCACCACTTGACTACCACTTTCTTGCCATACAAGTTTATCACTAATGGAGAAAAATATCTTCCCCCTCTTAGCTCTCCTATTGGCCGAAATTTAAGGCAAAGAAAAAACAAGGAAAGAGAAAATTTGAGTGGTTGAAATTGAGCCAAGTGTTAGGCCAACTTGTGGTCACAATTAGTCCTAATCCTCTTGTCTTATTAACACCATATTAGCAGCCTTTCTTCCTCATTTCTGCACCTTCACAGCCGAGCAAGAGAGAGAGAAAAGGGAGAGCAAGAAACAACCATTTTCTTCTTGATTTACACCATCCAAGTGAGAAACAAAAAATTCTAAACCGATTGATCGTAAGTTTGGAAGCTTGGGAAGCTAAGAGAACCAAAAATTTCAAGAAATAGTGGAGGATCACTCTTGCAAGCCTTCTTTTTGAGGTATAAAATCTGATCTATGGCTTTGATCCTTTTATTCTTGTTTAAGATGTTAAATAGTCCATGTTTTGGGTTTGATTACAAGTGATGCAAGTTGTTGTGGTGATTGTTGGATGAAATATGTAAGTTAGAGTTTGATTAATTTCTGCCTAAACTTGTTGTATAGTTAGTATATGTTGTATATAAGATTATACAAGGGGCTTTGGTAGTGATTGGAACAAGGAATTGAAGAAAGTTCAATTGAAACCAAAAGATTTCAGATTTCTGGAAATTTTCATCCTATTCTGCCCGTTTTTGTTGCACCATGTTAGAGGCCGAATTTGGCTTGGCATAAAACATGAAAGTTGTATAGAATGGTATTTTATAGTTACCTGCAAAATTTCAGCTCAATCGGAGCAACGCAGAACGTGAAAAGTCCAAAATACCCCTACTGTTTTAAGAATTTCCCAGCAGTCTGTTTCTTCAGTTCAGTCCAGTTTAACACGATTTTTGACCAGGATCCATTCTGATTTAGCTCTGGTCCAAAACATAAAATTTGTAGTGTTCTGAAGTAGCTTTAAAATTCCTCAAAGAAAACCTGATTCGGACTTGTGTACACTGAGTTAGGTCCGTTACAGCATAATGCGTTTAAACTGCCGGTGAATTGGTTTCTGGTTTAGTAATCTGAGATTTTGACTAAGTTACATTAGGAAATGGACTAAGTGACCTTCATGAATGTTGTAGCTCTGTGTCTTAGCTTCGAAACGGCGTAGGTTTCGTTTTAATCCGATAAGCGTAGCCTCAGGTATGGTATTACCGCATTTGTACGTCAAATCTGTCTTGAACTACATTGCGTTTCTGCACTTGTACTTGATGCGATTCTTGTTGTTATGATATTGTGAGCCTATGGAACGGCTCTTGACATAAATTGCTGATATGTATGTTGTTGGGCTGTTGTTGAAGAAAAATAATGAAGCCTAAATGGCTGGAAAATTAGGTAAACACAAAGGGCATGCTGCCCAAATTTACGCTCGAGGACTATATAAATACACTTGCGACTTGGGTCGAATTGATATGAATAGTACTTGAACCATCTAGGGTACTTGAGTCTTCTTGTTTCGAGGTATGTAAGTAAGGACTTGGCCGAACTTGTACCCTTGAGAAATGAAATAATGATTGCTCGAAGTATGTTTTCCTTGTACTTCAACTCGCAAGACAATTTCAAGTATAAATGTTACAAAGTTTTATCGTTTAAAAAGCGAGCAAGTGTTTCACGACTACTATCCGAGTGAATTTCAATCTCTTGATTTTTATTGAACGAAACGTCTAAGTTGTGAATCTTAGTCATGTTTCAAAGTTCTCAAACTGAGTTTTATCGCAGATTTGGACTCCGAACCGGAGTATAACCTGAAAGTGACCAGTAAAGGCACTATATCTTTTGGTGAGTGCTTTCAAATACCGAATTGAACTTGATACTTGAACTTGATACGTGACCAATCTGATTACATGTTATATACGTGAATTGTAAGGGCAAGAGTGTACTTTATCGCACTTGCCCTTACGTGATATACTTGTTTATTGTTGCAATTGACTTGATATACTTGATTATGATGCGCGCACTTCCTGGAATTCCAGAAACCCTGTGGCGAGTTACTCTAGTCGAGCCGGCAAGGGCTTGGTCGATTGGGTAACGAACCCTGGGTCTCTTGTATTGTCGAGTGGAGTGATATCTCCTCGACTAATCGGTATACTCGAGTATTACCACCCGTGTTTATTGAGGATTTTGGGCCCAGTAGGGGGTGTGAATGGTGGACGGAGAGTCGTGTAAGTGGTGTTCTACTGGATTAGTTACTCACTTGAAAGTTGACGGAGTGTCAACTACTACGTGATCAAGCTTCTGGTAATGCAAAGGGGAATTTGGCTCCTGAGAGCCATCCGTATCCTTATGCTTTGGAATACTTATTGTTTATTGGATTATTGTTTCTTTTGAAAAACTTCTACATTTGCTCATTTTAAGATTGCTACTTGACGTGTTACTGTTCACATTTATGAACACTTTATGAACTTTATGCTCGTTACTTTGCTATATCGAAAACTCGTACTTATAAATAATGGTCAATTTGCTATTTGGAACCTCACTGGGCTTTTAGCTCATTCCACTCCATTTGTTTTCCTTTCAGGGGTACGAGCGAGGTGCGAGATATGTAAAGTCTAGCATAGACTAGTTGTTTGATTTTTGACTTGTACTCGATAGAGATAGTGAGTGAGTCCTGGCGAGAGCTGGGCAGGCGGTCCGCCGAACCCTTTGGTATTAGGAGGTTGTTTGTGAAGAAAATATTAAAGTATATTTCTTCGGGTTTGATTTAAAACCTTATTTTGTTTTAAACGACTAGAAACCCTAATGTTTAATCAAAAACCCTAGTTTACTTGTGACTAAACGGTTTCTTAAATCTTTCATATTTTACTAGAGATTCTAATGTTAATTATTGAAATTGTAAATTCCTCACGTTTTCTTAAAAATTTCCTTTTATTTGAAAATTATTATTTATTAAGGCCCTACTACCCAATTGTTCAACAATAAGTGCAGATGAACCTGGAAATAGGGTTTTACACTTCGGTTTCAAGATTTGAGCAAAATTAGGGTTTTCGCGATTTTTCGCCGGATGAATTTTCGGTACTGACCAAGGATCAATTTGGTGATTAAAAGTGACTTTTGAGTGAGAATTAATATGTGATTAGGAACAATAATATAAGGTTAGTAAATAGGAAGTAAAAATCCTAGTACGTGTGTTTTTAAGAAAAACGGCGCGAACCGGCGGGTCCCGCGCACTACCGATTGAACGCACCACTTGACTACCACTTTCTTGCCATACAAGTTTATCACTAATGGAGAAAAATATCTTCCCCCTCTTAGCTCTCCTATTGGCCGAAATTTAAGGCAAAGAAAAAACAAGGAAAGAGAAAATTTGAGTGGTTGAAATTGAGCCAAGTGTTAGGCCAACTTGTGGTCACAATTAGTCCTAATCCTCTTGTCTTATTAACACCATATTAGCAGCCTTTCTTCCTCATTTCTGCACCTTCACAGCCGAGCAAGAGAGAGAGAAAAGGGAGAGCAAGAAACAACCATTTTCTTCTTGATTTACACCATCCAAGTGAGAAACAAAAAATTCTAAACCGATTGATCGTAAGTTTGGAAGCTTGGGAAGCTAAGAGAACCAAAAATTTCAAGAAATAGTGGAGGATCACTCTTGCAAGCCTTCTTTTTGAGGTATAAAATCTGATCTATGGCTTTGATCCTTTTATTCTTGTTTAAGATGTTAAATAGTCCATGTTTTGGGTTTGATTACAAGTGATGCAAGTTGTTGTGGTGATTGTTGGATGAAATATGTAAGTTAGAGTTTGATTAATTTCTGCCTAAACTTGTTGTATAGTTAGTATATGTTGTATATAAGATTATACAAGGGGCTTTGGTAGTGATTGGAACAAGGAATTGAAGAAAGTTCAATTGAAACCAAAAGATTTCAGATTTCTGGAAATTTTCATCCTATTCTGCCCGTTTTTGTTGCACCATGTTAGAGGCCGAATTTGGCTTGGCATAAAACATGAAAGTTGTAGACAATGGTATTTTATAGTTACCTGCAAAATTTCAGCTCAATCGGAGCAACGCAGAACGTGAAAAGTCCAAAATACCCCTACTGTTTTAAGAATTTCCCAGCAGTCTGTTTCTTCAGTTCAGTCCAGTTTAACACGATTTTTGACCAGGATCCATTCTGATTTAGCTCTGGTCCAAAACATAAAAGTTGTAGTGTTCTGAAGTAGCTTTAAAATTCCTCAAAGAAAACCTGATTCGGACTTGTGTACACTGAGTTAGGTCCGTTACAGCATAATGCGTTTAAACTGCCGGTGAATTGGTTTCTGGTTTAGTAATCTGAGATTTTGACTAAGTTACATTAGGAAATGGACTAAGTGACCTTCATGAATGTTGTAGCTCTGTGTCTTAGCTTCGAAACGGCGTAGGTTTCGTTTTAATCCGATAAGCGTAGCCTCAGGTATGGTATTACCGCATTTGTACGTCAAATCTGTCTTGAACTACATTGCGTTTCTGCACTTGTACTTGATGCGATTCTTGTTGTTATGATATTGTGAGCCTATGGAACGGCTCTTGACATAAATTGCTGATATGTATGTTGTTGGGCTGTTGTTGAAGAAAAATAATGAAGCCTAAATGGCTGGAAAATTAGGTAAACACAAAGGGCATGCTGCCCAAATTTACGCTCGAGGACTATATAAATACACTTGCGACTTGGGTCGAATTGATATGAATAGTACTTGAACCATCTAGGGTACTTGAGTCTTCTTGTTTCGAGGTATGTAAGTAAGGACTTGGCCGAACTTGTACCCTTGAGAAATGAAATAATGATTGCTCGAAGTATGTTTTCCTTGTACTTCAACTCGCAAGACAATTTCAAGTATAAATGTTACAAAGTTTTATCGTTTAAAAAGCGAGCAAGTGTTTCACGACTACTATCCGAGTGAATTTCAATCTCTTGATTTTTATTGAACGAAACGTCTAAGTTGTGAATCTTAGTCATGTTTCAAAGTTCTCAAACTGAGTTTTATCGCAGATTTGGACTCCGAACCGGAGTATAACCTGAAAGTGACCAGTAAAGGCACTATATCTTTTGGTGAGTGCTTTCAAATACCGAATTGAACTTGATACTTGAACTTGATACGTGACCAATCTGATTACATGTTATATACGTGAATTGTAAGGGCAAGAGTGTACTTTATCGCACTTGCCCTTACGTGATATACTTGTTTATTGTTGCAATTGACTTGATATACTTGATTATGATGCGCGCACTTCCTGGAATTCCAGAAACCCTGTGGCGAGTTACTCTAGTCGAGCCGGCAAGGGCTTGGTCGATTGGGTAACGAACCCTGGGTCTCTTGTATTGTCGAGTGGAGTGATATCTCCTCGACTAATCGGTATACTCGAGTATTACCACCCGTGTTTATTGAGGATTTTGGGCCCAGTAGGGGGTGTGAATGGTGGACGGAGAGTCGTGTAAGTGGTGTTCTACTGGATTAGTTACTCACTTGAAAGTTGACGGAGTGTCAACTACTACGTGATCAAGCTTCTGGTAATGCAAAGGGGAATTTGGCTCCTGAGAGCCATCCGTATCCTTATGCTTTGGAATACTTATTGTTTATTGGATTATTGTTTCTTTTGAAAAACTTCTACATTTGCTCATTTTAAGATTGCTACTTGACGTGTTACTGTTCACATTTATGAACACTTTATGAACTTTATGCTCGTTACTTTGCTATATCGAAAACTCGTACTTATAAATAATGGTCAATTTGCTATTTGGAACCTCACTGGGCTTTTAGCTCATTCCACTCCATTTGTTTTCCTTTCAGGGGTACGAGCGAGGTGCGAGATATGTAAAGTCTAGCATAGACTAGTTGTTTGATTTTTGACTTGTACTCGATAGAGATAGTGAGTGAGTCCTGGCGAGAGCTGGGCAGGCGGTCCGCCGAACCCTTTGGTATTAGGAGGTTGTTTGTGAAGAAAATATTAAAGTATATTTCTTCGGGTTTGATTTAAAACCTTATTTTGTTTTAAACGACTAGAAACCCTAATGTTTAATCAAAAACCCTAGTTTACTTGTGACTAAACGGTTTCTTAAATCTTTCATATTTTACTAGAGATTCTAATGTTAATTATTGAAATTGTAAATTCCTCACGTTTTCTTAAAAATTTCCTTTTATTTGAAAATTATTATTTATTAAGGCCCTACTACCCAATTGTTCAACAATAAGTGCAGATGAACCTGGAAATAGGGTTTTACACTTCGGTTTCAAGATTTGAGCAAAATTAGGGTTTTCGCGATTTTTCGCCGGATGAATTTTCGGTACTGACCAAGGATCAATTTGGTGATTAAAAGTGACTTTTGAGTGAGAATTAATATGTGATTAGGAACAATAATATAAGGTTAGTAAATAGGAAGTAAAAATCCTAGTACGTGTGTTTTTAAGAAAAACGGCGCGAACCGGCGGGTCCCGCGCACTACCGATTGAACGCACCACTTGACTACCACTTTCTTGCCATACAAGTTTATCACTAATGGAGAAAAATATCTTCCCCCTCTTAGCTCTCCTATTGGCCGAAATTTAAGGCAAAGAAAAAACAAGGAAAGAGAAAATTTGAGTGGTTGAAATTGAGCCAAGTGTTAGGCCAACTTGTGGTCACAATTAGTCCTAATCCTCTTGTCTTATTAACACCATATTAGCAGCCTTTCTTCCTCATTTCTGCACCTTCACAGCCGAGCAAGAGAGAGAGAAAAGGGAGAGCAAGAAACAACCATTTTCTTCTTGATTTACACCATCCAAGTGAGAAACAAAAAATTCTAAACCGATTGATCGTAAGTTTGGAAGCTTGGGAAGCTAAGAGAACCAAAAATTTCAAGAAATAGTGGAGGATCACTCTTGCAAGCCTTCTTTTTGAGGTATAAAATCTGATCTATGGCTTTGATCCTTTTATTCTTGTTTAAGATGTTAAATAGTCCATGTTTTGGGTTTGATTACAAGTGATGCAAGTTGTTGTGGTGATTGTTGGATGAAATATGTAAGTTAGAGTTTGATTAATTTCTGCCTAAACTTGTTGTATAGTTAGTATATGTTGTATATAAGATTATACAAGGGGCTTTGGTAGTGATTGGAACAAGGAATTGAAGAAAGTTCAATTGAAACCAAAAGATTTCAGATTTCTGGAAATTTTCATCCTATTCTGCCCGTTTTTGTTGCACCATGTTAGAGGCCGAATTTGGCTTGGCATAAAACATGAAAGTTGTAGACAATGGTATTTTATAGTTACCTGCAAAATTTCAGCTCAATCGGAGCAACGCAGAACGTGAAAAGTCCAAAATACCCCTACTGTTTTAAGAATTTCCCAGCAGTCTGTTTCTTCAGTTCAGTCCAGTTTAACACGATTTTTGACCAGGATCCATTCTGATTTAGCTCTGGTCCAAAACATAAAAGTTGTAGTGTTCTGAAGTAGCTTTAAAATTCCTCAAAGAAAACCTGATTCGGACTTGTGTACACTGAGTTAGGTCCGTTACAGCATAATGCGTTTAAACTGCCGGTGAATTGGTTTCTGGTTTAGTAATCTGAGATTTTGACTAAGTTACATTAGGAAATGGACTAAGTGACCTTCATGAATGTTGTAGCTCTGTGTCTTAGCTTCGAAACGGCGTAGGTTTCGTTTTAATCCGATAAGCGTAGCCTCAGGTATGGTATTACCGCATTTGTACGTCAAATCTGTCTTGAACTACATTGCGTTTCTGCACTTGTACTTGATGCGATTCTTGTTGTTATGATATTGTGAGCCTATGGAACGGCTCTTGACATAAATTGCTGATATGTATGTTGTTGGGCTGTTGTTGAAGAAAAATAATGAAGCCTAAATGGCTGGAAAATTAGGTAAACACAAAGGGCATGCTGCCCAAATTTACGCTCGAGGACTATATAAATACACTTGCGACTTGGGTCGAATTGATATGAATAGTACTTGAACCATCTAGGGTACTTGAGTCTTCTTGTTTCGAGGTATGTAAGTAAGGACTTGGCCGAACTTGTACCCTTGAGAAATGAAATAATGATTGCTCGAAGTATGTTTTCCTTGTACTTCAACTCGCAAGACAATTTCAAGTATAAATGTTACAAAGTTTTATCGTTTAAAAAGCGAGCAAGTGTTTCACGACTACTATCCGAGTGAATTTCAATCTCTTGATTTTTATTGAACGAAACGTCTAAGTTGTGAATCTTAGTCATGTTTCAAAGTTCTCAAACTGAGTTTTATCGCAGATTTGGACTCCGAACCGGAGTATAACCTGAAAGTGACCAGTAAAGGCACTATATCTTTTGGTGAGTGCTTTCAAATACCGAATTGAACTTGATACTTGAACTTGATACGTGACCAATCTGATTACATGTTATATACGTGAATTGTAAGGGCAAGAGTGTACTTTATCGCACTTGCCCTTACGTGATATACTTGTTTATTGTTGCAATTGACTTGATATACTTGATTATGATGCGCGCACTTCCTGGAATTCCAGAAACCCTGTGGCGAGTTACTCTAGTCGAGCCGGCAAGGGCTTGGTCGATTGGGTAACGAACCCTGGGTCTCTTGTATTGTCGAGTGGAGTGATATCTCCTCGACTAATCGGTATACTCGAGTATTACCACCCGTGTTTATTGAGGATTTTGGGCCCAGTAGGGGGTGTGAATGGTGGACGGAGAGTCGTGTAAGTGGTGTTCTACTGGATTAGTTACTCACTTGAAAGTTGACGGAGTGTCAACTACTACGTGATCAAGCTTCTGGTAATGCAAAGGGGAATTTGGCTCCTGAGAGCCATCCGTATCCTTATGCTTTGGAATACTTATTGTTTATTGGATTATTGTTTCTTTTGAAAAACTTCTACATTTGCTCATTTTAAGATTGCTACTTGACGTGTTACTGTTCACATTTATGAACACTTTATGAACTTTATGCTCGTTACTTTGCTATATCGAAAACTCGTACTTATAAATAATGGTCAATTTGCTATTTGGAACCTCACTGGGCTTTTAGCTCATTCCACTCCATTTGTTTTCCTTTCAGGGGTACGAGCGAGGTGCGAGATATGTAAAGTCTAGCATAGACTAGTTGTTTGATTTTTGACTTGTACTCGATAGAGATAGTGAGTGAGTCCTGGCGAGAGCTGGGCAGGCGGTCCGCCGAACCCTTTGGTATTAGGAGGTTGTTTGTGAAGAAAATATTAAAGTATATTTCTTCGGGTTTGATTTAAAACCTTATTTTGTTTTAAACGACTAGAAACCCTAATGTTTAATCAAAAACCCTAGTTTACTTGTGACTAAACGGTTTCTTAAATCTTTCATATTTTACTAGAGATTCTAATGTTAATTATTGAAATTGTAAATTCCTCACGTTTTCTTAAAAATTTCCTTTTATTTGAAAATTATTATTTATTAAGGCCCTACTACCCAATTGTTCAACAATAAGTGCAGATGAACCTGGAAATAGGGTTTTACACTTCGGTTTCAAGATTTGAGCAAAATTAGGGTTTTCGCGATTTTTCGCCGGATGAATTTTCGGTACTGACCAAGGATCAATTTGGTGATTAAAAGTGACTTTTGAGTGAGAATTAATATGTGATTAGGAACAATAATATAAGGTTAGTAAATAGGAAGTAAAAATCCTAGTACGTGTGTTTTTAAGAAAAACGGCGCGAACCGGCGGGTCCCGCGCACTACCGATTGAACGCACCACTTGACTACCACTTTCTTGCCATACAAGTTTATCACTAATGGAGAAAAATATCTTCCCCCTCTTAGCTCTCCTATTGGCCGAAATTTAAGGCAAAGAAAAAACAAGGAAAGAGAAAATTTGAGTGGTTGAAATTGAGCCAAGTGTTAGGCCAACTTGTGGTCACAATTAGTCCTAATCCTCTTGTCTTATTAACACCATATTAGCAGCCTTTCTTCCTCATTTCTGCACCTTCACAGCCGAGCAAGAGAGAGAGAAAAGGGAGAGCAAGAAACAACCATTTTCTTCTTGATTTACACCATCCAAGTGAGAAACAAAAAATTCTAAACCGATTGATCGTAAGTTTGGAAGCTTGGGAAGCTAAGAGAACCAAAAATTTCAAGAAATAGTGGAGGATCACTCTTGCAAGCCTTCTTTTTGAGGTATAAAATCTGATCTATGGCTTTGATCCTTTTATTCTTGTTTAAGATGTTAAATAGTCCATGTTTTGGGTTTGATTACAAGTGATGCAAGTTGTTGTGGTGATTGTTGGATGAAATATGTAAGTTAGAGTTTGATTAATTTCTGCCTAAACTTGTTGTATAGTTAGTATATGTTGTATATAAGATTATACAAGGGGCTTTGGTAGTGATTGGAACAAGGAATTGAAGAAAGTTCAATTGAAACCAAAAGATTTCAGATTTCTGGAAATTTTCATCCTATTCTGCCCGTTTTTGTTGCACCATGTTAGAGGCCGAATTTGGCTTGGCATAAAACATGAAAGTTGTAGACAATGGTATTTTATAGTTACCTGCAAAATTTCAGCTCAATCGGAGCAACGCAGAACGTGAAAAGTCCAAAATACCCCTACTGTTTTAAGAATTTCCCAGCAGTCTGTTTCTTCAGTTCAGTCCAGTTTAACACGATTTTTGACCAGGATCCATTCTGATTTAGCTCTGGTCCAAAACATAAAAGTTGTAGTGTTCTGAAGTAGCTTTAAAATTCCTCAAAGAAAACCTGATTCGGACTTGTGTACACTGAGTTAGGTCCGTTACAGCATAATGCGTTTAAACTGCCGGTGAATTGGTTTCTGGTTTAGTAATCTGAGATTTTGACTAAGTTACATTAGGAAATGGACTAAGTGACCTTCATGAATGTTGTAGCTCTGTGTCTTAGCTTCGAAACGGCGTAGGTTTCGTTTTAATCCGATAAGCGTAGCCTCAGGTATGGTATTACCGCATTTGTACGTCAAATCTGTCTTGAACTACATTGCGTTTCTGCACTTGTACTTGATGCGATTCTTGTTGTTATGATATTGTGAGCCTATGGAACGGCTCTTGACATAAATTGCTGATATGTATGTTGTTGGGCTGTTGTTGAAGAAAAATAATGAAGCCTAAATGGCTGGAAAATTAGGTAAACACAAAGGGCATGCTGCCCAAATTTACGCTCGAGGACTATATAAATACACTTGCGACTTGGGTCGAATTGATATGAATAGTACTTGAACCATCTAGGGTACTTGAGTCTTCTTGTTTCGAGGTATGTAAGTAAGGACTTGGCCGAACTTGTACCCTTGAGAAATGAAATAATGATTGCTCGAAGTATGTTTTCCTTGTACTTCAACTCGCAAGACAATTTCAAGTATAAATGTTACAAAGTTTTATCGTTTAAAAAGCGAGCAAGTGTTTCACGACTACTATCCGAGTGAATTTCAATCTCTTGATTTTTATTGAACGAAACGTCTAAGTTGTGAATCTTAGTCATGTTTCAAAGTTCTCAAACTGAGTTTTATCGCAGATTTGGACTCCGAACCGGAGTATAACCTGAAAGTGACCAGTAAAGGCACTATATCTTTTGGTGAGTGCTTTCAAATACCGAATTGAACTTGATACTTGAACTTGATACGTGACCAATCTGATTACATGTTATATACGTGAATTGTAAGGGCAAGAGTGTACTTTATCGCACTTGCCCTTACGTGATATACTTGTTTATTGTTGCAATTGACTTGATATACTTGATTATGATGCGCGCACTTCCTGGAATTCCAGAAACCCTGTGGCGAGTTACTCTAGTCGAGCCGGCAAGGGCTTGGTCGATTGGGTAACGAACCCTGGGTCTCTTGTATTGTCGAGTGGAGTGATATCTCCTCGACTAATCGGTATACTCGAGTATTACCACCCGTGTTTATTGAGGATTTTGGGCCCAGTAGGGGGTGTGAATGGTGGACGGAGAGTCGTGTAAGTGGTGTTCTACTGGATTAGTTACTCACTTGAAAGTTGACGGAGTGTCAACTACTACGTGATCAAGCTTCTGGTAATGCAAAGGGGAATTTGGCTCCTGAGAGCCATCCGTATCCTTATGCTTTGGAATACTTATTGTTTATTGGATTATTGTTTCTTTTGAAAAACTTCTACATTTGCTCATTTTAAGATTGCTACTTGACGTGTTACTGTTCACATTTATGAACACTTTATGAACTTTATGCTCGTTACTTTGCTATATCGAAAACTCGTACTTATAAATAATGGTCAATTTGCTATTTGGAACCTCACTGGGCTTTTAGCTCATTCCACTCCATTTGTTTTCCTTTCAGGGGTACGAGCGAGGTGCGAGATATGTAAAGTCTAGCATAGACTAGTTGTTTGATTTTTGACTTGTACTCGATAGAGATAGTGAGTGAGTCCTGGCGAGAGCTGGGCAGGCGGTCCGCCGAACCCTTTGGTACGCCTTAGGGGGAGGTGGGGTCGTCACACTCTCCCCACTTCTGTACCATAGAATCTTCCTTCTGAGCTTCTTTAATTCGCTCCAGTAGAGTGGACGTTACCTTAATATTACTAAAAATCACCTTTTGACTTTCCAGACGGGGTTTCCACTCACAAACCGATTCTAATAGATCCCACTCCTTAATCATTAACCCCGCTACCTGAGCCTTTCGACTTAAGGCATCGGCCACCACGTTTGCTTTTCCTGGATGGTAGTTAATGGTACAGTCGTAGTCCTCCAGAAATTCCATCCACCGTCGCTGCCTTATATTCAATTTCTTCTGTGAGAAAAGGTATCTAAGGCTCTTATGGTCTGAGTAAACCTCGAATGTTACCCCGTATAGATAGTGTCTCCACTTTTTCAGAATGAAAACAACTGTGGCTAATTCCAGATCGTGGGTTGGGTAGTTCTGCTCATGGGGTTTTAATTTCCTAGAGGCAAAAGATATCACATTCCGGTTTTGCATTAACACACACCCTAGGCCTTCCCGCGAGGCGTTGGTATAAACGGTAAAACCATCTATTCCGTTCGGCAAAACTAGAATCGGTGCCATGGTTAATCTTTTCTTTAGCTCTCGAAAACTCACTTCGCACTTGGCATCCCACATAAAACGACCATGTTTCTTCGTCAGGTCGGTTAAAGGACCGGCCAGTTTGGAAAAGTCTTTAATGAAGCGCCTATAATATCCAGCCAACCCTAGAAAACTACGAATCTCCGTAGGATTTTCTAGCCTCTTCCAATCAGTCACGGCCTCTACTTTTACCGGGTCAACCGAGATACCCTCTTGGGAAATTACGTGCCCTAAGAAAGAAATTTTCTCCAGCCAAAACTCGCACTTACTAAACTTGGCGTACAATTGATGCTCTCTTAGGGTTTACAAAACGATTCTTAAGTGCTGCTCATGCTCCTCACGGGTCTTTGAGTAGACCAGGATGTCATCAATAAATACAATTACAAATCGATCCAAATAGGGCTTAAAAACCCTATGCATTAAGTCCATGAAGGCGGCAGGGGCATTGGTCAGTCCAAAGGGCATGACTGCAAATTCGTAGTGCCCATATCTTGAATTGAAAGCAGTTTTTGGGATATCCTCCTTCCTAATCAACAATTGGTAATACCCCTGTCGAAGATCTAATTTCGAAAAGACCACTGCTCCTTGCAACTGGTCGAACAATTCATCAATATGGGGCAGTGGATACTTATTTTTAACTGTTACATTATTCAGCTCTCGATAGTCTATACACATCCGCAAACTCCCATCCTTTTTCTTCACAAACAACACAGGGGCTCCCCAGGGAGACCCACTCTCTCGAATGAAGCCCCGCTCCAAAAGGTCTTGTAACTGCAATTTTAACTCCCTAAACTCAGCAGGTGCCATCCGATACGGGATTTTAGAGATAGGTGACGTTCCTGGTAACAGATCAATTTTAAATTCTATCTCTCTCTCCGGAAGTAAGGTTACTAACTCATCCGAAAATACATCCGGATATTCTTTCACCATGTGTACATCCTCTACCTTCAATTTATCTGTGGGAGTATTGATTAGAAAGGCTAAGAACCCTTGCGCCCCTCTACTTAATAATTTCCTAACCCGAATACCCGAAATTAGTGCCGATGAGGCCAACCTACCCCTTATATCTAACCTCAAGGTTGCCTCCCCAGAAATGCAGAATTCTACCACCTTCTTCTTACAATCAAGTTGAGCATTATACCTGGCTAACCAGTCCATGTCCAAGATTACATCATACCATTTAATAGACAGGCTTATCAAATCCCCTAACAATTTCCTCTCTCCTACCCAAACTTCGCAATCCTTATAAACCATACTAGTGATCAAACGGTGGTCCCCCGTAGGGGTACTGACTTCTAAGTCATACGGTAAACTAGCAGGATTTATATCAATACCACACACAAAATTGGGGTTAACAAAGGAATGGGTGGCACCGGGATCTACTAAGACTTTCGTAAATCGGTGGAATACAGGGATCGTACCTTCTACGATCTCGGAAGAGTCAGGGACCTGTTGTGGCTCTAGTGAGTACACTCGAGCCGACACCTTGGGTTTAGTCCCTTCCCCCTTAGCCGGTACAGAATTGGTCCTCGGCGGTTGTTGGCTTCCCCTTCCATCTCATTTTAGGACCGGGCAAGTGGCAAGTTAGTTGTCTGCACTCCCACAGTGTAAACACTTTCCTTCTTTCCTCCAGCAATTGTCTTCCGTGTGGTTTGACTTCCCACAATGGCCACAGAGACCGCGGAATGCCAAAGCTGAGCCCCCCTGGAAATTTCCTCTTTGGCCTCGCCCAGTTTGGCCACCTCTTGACTGAGCCCCTCTCGATACTCCCGGCTGCCTTCCACCTCCGGCTCCCCGTCCAAACTTGGGAGGGGTACTCTTATCCCCCTGCCCTGAGCTACTACCAGGAAATTCTCGGTTTTTAGCTTGAAAGTTCCTCACTTGGAGCCTGGCGCTTTCCACTCGTTGAGCCTTCTCCACGGCCTCACTAAAAGCGTTAATTTGGGCCACCGCGAGGTCCTTCTAGATTTCCACGTTCAGGCCCTGGACAAAGCGCCTTATCCGTCGTTGTTCGGTCATGACCAGCTCGGGGGCAAATTTGGATAGGCGAGTGAATTGGCTTTCGTACTCAGCTACGGTCTGAGTCCCCTGGCGAAACCGAATAAATTCGTCTTCTTTCCTTTCCTGAACCAAAGGAGGGAAAAACTTGGCGTTGAATTCTCTCATGAAATTTACCCACGTCCTTGGCGTCTGTTCTCGTTCCCACTTTTGCCGTATGACGTTCCACCAAGAACGGGCCGCCCCTTCCAGTTGAAAGATAGCGAAAGTCACCTGTCTTTCCTCCGTGTAGTGCAGGGCAGCAAAGATGTCTACCATCTTTTCTAGCCATCTTTCGGCCACATCCGGATCGGGTCCCCCAATAAACTTTGGTGGAGAAAATTTTTGAAACCTTTCGAGGGCTCGATCCTTGCTCTCTACATGATTTCCAGGGTTTTCGGGGTTTCCAACAGGTGGGTTAGGGTTGCGGCCCTGCTGTTGCACCACTTGGGCTAGCAAGTCAGTCATTTGCTGCATGGTAGCAGCTATTTGGACATTGGGATCAACCCTAAGTTCAGGGTTTGGTCCAGACGAGATTTCCCCAGTGCCCCTTTCAGACGTGGGTTGTCTACTCCCACGTCCACGACCTCGACCACTACAAGTGCCCTCCATCGATCTAAGTCAATCTAGGGTCAAAAAAATAAGTATCATGTTAAAGGGCACATAACCCCTTTACTTAATAATAAACATGAACAATTAGCCAAAACAACTACCTCATAGGGCATTTATACACATAACACATATACATATAACACATAACAGGATCAAGCAGTTATACAAACGCAGTCAGTCAAGTATATACAAAAGTCATCCCATGAAACAAAAGGGGTCCTCTAAATGACAATATACAGAGTTAGGCCAAAACAGCTAATTAAGAGCCTTTCCTAACTATTCCCTTCATGGAATCAAAAGTGGTTCAAAAGAGTTCTAGCCTAGTTCCCTACAGAGGCCACAGACTCTCCCCCTTGGCTAGAACTAGGGGTACTTCCTTCACTCGGAGCCTCCACTTGCGCATTGGCGCCAATCACACCTTGGATTAGTTCCTCGAACTTATTAATAATGCTGCCGAAACGGTTTCTAACTTCCCGAACGACATTAGTGAGACGAGTGTTCACCACCTGCAACTGCTCCCTCAGAGCATTCGTTCGCTCTTGTTCCACAGCTATGTCTCCTTGGAGCTCTCCAATCCGGTCAGCCTGCATCCTTATGACGCCCCTCAATCTAAGGATGCAGGCTGACCGGATTGGAGGCGGCACTCCTAAGTCTCCTCCTCTCATCTAGCACCGCCACGACCACATGCTCAGTATAAGAGTAATGCTGGCAACGCCTACAGTGACGGGTCCGGTTCGCAGTATACCAAAGCCGGATCGGACCTCCCGGCCTCTCCTGGTAATCAATGACTCGTGGCCGCCTCTGAGGTGGCTCACCTTCGCTCTCTTCGTTTGCTCCAGCCATGGCCTACAAGAATAGCATAAAGGGTTCATATCTTAGACAATGTAAGCATAATCACACTTAACGGTACATTAACACTTCCTTCACAGGTTCTAAGGAACAAAATTCAAACTTGCCTAGGTCATTTCTAACCTAGCCTCTGATACCACCTGTGACACCCCACCTTCCCCTAAGGCGTACCAAAGGGGTTAGCGGACTGCCTGCCCAGCTCTCGCCAGGACTACTATGACGGTTATAAACAATCTAAAACATTTCGAAAGGTAATAGCGCGCTCAAACGATTCAAAATTCGTGAAACGAAAAACGAAAAACGGAGCCGACAGGAACAGTGCCCGAAACCCAATCAATCACCATCAAATCATAGAAACCATGGAATTTGACATTTACAAACCAAAATAACACATGAACATTGCCAACCATGTTTATACACATATGGTTTCAAATTTACAACCCAAAAGGAAAGGTTAAGTCAAAATACACTTAAGGTTTTTCAACCATCGAGGAGCTAGACAAAAGAATATTAAACTAGCTCAACTCGGCTTCAAAATCACAGCTCCCCAAAAGGTATTCATATCCCTGTAAGGAAAACAAAGGCAATGGAATGAGCTTTCGCCCAATGAGGTACCATCACTCAAGTAACAAAGTTCATATAAGCACAAAGGTACTCAATCCAAATACATTCAATAAGTGAGTCAACGAGCACCCCATTTCAATAAAGATATGTAAAAGGATACGGTCGGCTCGCAAGAGCCCTTTTCCTTGCTTGCCGTACTTGATCTTGCCCCGTTGACCCTCCATCAACGCTTAAGGAGGAACCAATACCGTAGACTCCACTTTCCCCAATTTTCTTCCATCTCACATACCCCTACTGGGCCCGAAGACCAACCAGTTCAAAATGGTAATGCTCGAGTATATCGGAATCAAGAGTCTCATACTCAATGATTCCATAGAAACAGTCCCCATGGCTTGTCAATCTCCCCGACCAAGCCCTTGCTGGCTCGAGTCAATCGACCGCCGATGGGGTTGAGCTCAGAGTTAATAGTAAGAGTCGTTGGATACACGTCCAAACGACACCAATTCAAGTATATTCAAGAGACATTCAATCGATATAGTAAACAGTCACATAAGCCATGGAGTGCGATAGTAATAAAGTACACCCTCGACTCAATCAATCTCAACAGTACACACAAACATTCAAATCATAGATTTCAAGTATAATAAAGCCATAAAGTAACAATCATGTGAGTAGTATACTCACTAATCAAGCAAAGGAAGATTTCACAAATTTCCGTCCAACGAGCGCCTTGGGTCACCGGCACGCCCTAAACCATTCAAGGAAACATAATGAGACTCGAATACGAGTCATAAACCCAAACCACATATCACTAATGTAAGGCCAATAGCACTTGAAAGTAATATAAGAAACACTTGGGGTTAAGGGTTTAGACAACCCTAAGGTCCCTCATTAACCCTTAAAGCAACCCAATTCCAAGAAAGCATAGGGACCTAAAATTTGGACAGCATTTCCCCTTAAAATTTTAGATTTCCAACCTACAATCAATCACTTATATTACCCCAACACAACCACAATTACAATTGCAAGTCATAGGCCATTCAATACCCCTTATTAGGGTTACAATACCCTTCAAACAAAGCTAATTCAAGAGTCCCACAATAACCCTAGAAAAGCCCCAATTCCAAACCCTAAATCTGAAATTTTCCGTACAAAGCGGAAATTTTCCGCAAATAACTACAATTAACACACCAAAGTACCATTTTAGACCATACCAAACCATCATCCAAGGCCAACCAACTCTAAACATATAAAACAGAAAAATCATGAATAAATATAAAAATTCATCAATCTCTACCAAAAGTCATGAAATCTTTCACAAAATCACTTTTTAACTATCACAAGTCACTAATTTAACATTATCAAGAACAAATAATGAATTCCTTAGCTACTTACCTTGCAACCTCAAGAAAAGAAGCCACTTAGCACCTCCCCCTTCCAAACCACTCCACCAACTACCTTAATCCTACCTTACAAATGATTTTTATGGAGAAAGTTGGAGTTTTATCGGTTAGATTTGAAGATTGAGCAAGCTTGGGATGAAGAAAGTTGAAGGCTTCTCCTCTCTTTTCTCTCTAATAGTTTCGGCCAAGATGCTTGAAATGAAGATGATTTTTGGGTCAATTTTTGGTTAATTGGTAAAGGTAAGTAATATGGTCAAAGTCCAACCTTTAATCATAAAGTGACACTTGTCACCTTTTTAGTTCAAAGCTATCCTTTTGTCTCTCTCTAATACTAATCCATCTAGGTAACCTCTAATTGTCTCTTAACACCTAGTAAATTAATCCCTGTATACAAAACTTAACCCAAATGGCCGAATTTATCACACTTATCGCACTAGCGGGTCCCACGCCCGGTATACACTCCTAATTTCTCATGAACTAATTTATACTAGAAAAATGGTCTAAAAACTATATTTACTCATAAAAATTATCTAGAAAATCTTTCTAATAAAGAAAATAGCGAAAAGGCATGCAATTAAATTAAATAAAGCCTAGAAAATAAGAAAATTTCAGGTTCTCACAGTTGCCCACCACCTCCCAAGCAAAGCTGAAAAACGTACCTATAAATCCATCCGGGCCAGCCGCACTCTCCCTATTCATTGCAAATACAACCTCCCTTATCTCCTCCATAGACAGGAATCGCTCAAAATCAACATTTTGTTAATTTGAAATAATTTTGGGAATCACATCCAAAATACTCCACGATTCCCTGCAAGGCTCAGCTGAAAATAAGGATTTAAAGAACTCCACTGCCTCTGCTGAAATCTGATCTTCATCTATTACCCACTCCCCCTTAGTATTTTTCATTCGATGTATAACCCACTTAGATCTTCTCTCCGCAACAACAGCATGGAAGAACTTTGAATTTTTATCCCCGTCCTGGAGCCATTTAACCCTTGCTTTCTATTTCCAATACCCTTCCTCCCTGAGCAACAAGTTTCTCATTACAGCCCAAGCTTCCTGAAGTGCTAACCAATGTTGCTGTGATGGATCATTATCAAGAGCAGCCTCCGCTACCGCTGCTACCTCTTCTGCCTTCTTTACCGCATGGAAAATATTATCAAACTGCTCACGAGACCAAAGTTGGATGTCCCTTTTAGCTTGTCGTAATTTTGCAGCCAACCGCTACAACGGTCTCCCAGAACAAGAACCTGCCCAACTCTTCCTAATAACATCCAATAACTCTGCTTTCGAAGTCCAGACGTTTAAGAAACGAAAGGGTTTAGGCTTGTTATCAAGTCTAGTCGAAGCCTATAATAAAAGGGGGCCATGATCCGAAGGCTCCCTCTCCAGGTGTTGAACCAAAAAGTTAACTCCCACAAGAGAAGCAGTCTGATTAAAAAGCAATCTATCTAGTCGTTTCCAAATTCGAGCCCGTCAGCATCACTTACACCAACCATAGACATAAAAGTTCTAAATTCCACTCCTTCATCAGTCTGAAAAGGCAAGCCACACCGCTTCTCCTCTTTACTAACGATGACATTGAAGTCCCCTGCCAACATCCATGGATAGTCCACCCGATTTTCTTTTAACAAGGCTGACCAAAATAGAGTTCGCTCCTGCTGAGTGCATTTTGCATGGATAAAAGAAAAATAAACTGGACCTGAGAGAAGTTGAGAATTAATTTTGAGAGAAAAGTGTTGGGAGGATTCACCAACATGATCACAAATAAACGAGTTTTGATAGAACACCCAAATAAATCCCTCTCTATTCAACATCCACCTATCCATTTTGAGCCGCGCACACATCAATTGGATGTCACATGGCAACACCTTAGACTCACAAATAGCCACTAATTGAATAGAGAATTCATCAATAATCCTTTTTAATCTACAAAAATTTTGAGCACACGAAATACCCCGAATATTCCAGAATAAAATATTAATCATCAGACAAAACCAAAAAAGAGTTAGAGGATAATTTCGACTTAGAGCGCAACGAGTGATCACTCGAAATTTGGGGACGAATACCCTTCCACTTAGATTTATTGACCAATTTAAGCCCTTCCACGTTTTGACCCTTTTCTTGAACATGTTGAATTATAGGATCAAGATTAAAAATATCAATAACCAATGAGTCAGACTCACATTGCCGTCCTACCAGTCGCCCTCGAGGAGATAAGCTACCAGCTCTTTGTTCTGCAATGGAAACATCAGCAACCTCGAGCTCTCCCTCGGATACCACCTCCTTCTCTCTCAAATCTGTAACAATCCTTGTTGAGTCATCTTCCAGCAAATCTATAGAAGTTACTGCAACATTTCCTTCTTCCAATGAACTATTTTTAAAGGCCGTTTGCTGTGCCAAATGCTGGAGAGGCACCTTATGCAAGGTTGCCGAGCTATTTTGTGAGAACCTGTAATTTTCAAGGTTTTAGAATTTTTCATGGCTTGTTTTCTGCATTTTCGTGATTAGAAATTTTTTTTTATATAATTTTAAGGAGCAGATATAGTTTTAGATGATTTTTCTCGTATCGAATAGATTTTGAGAAATTAAGAACGTATAATGGACGTGGGCCCCACTAGTGCGAAAAGTTCGGAAAAATTCGGCCAATAAGGTTAAGTTTCGGATACTGGGTGAAATTTATCGGGTGTTAAGAGATAAGTGGAGGATGAGATGTGATTGATGTGAGAGGAAACAAAAGGATAGAAATGCATTTAATGAAGTGACACGTGTCACTTTGTGAGTGGTTGAAGCCTAAGACAACTATTCACCTTTTTGACCTTTCTTACCCTTGGATTAAATATCTCAAAAATTACCCAAAATTCACTCTTTTCTTCTCCCTCTTGGTCGGCACTCTCAAGCAAGGAAGAAAGAAAAACTCTTCAAAGAAAAACTCTCCATCTAGTGCAAATCATCCAAATCAAGTGCTTAAACTTGTTTCTACTCCATAAAATCCCTCCATTTGGTGCTAGTGAGTGATTTGGTGAAGTTTTTTGGAGAAGCTAAGGTGTCCTACAACTCTCCCTCTCTTGTTTACTAGGTGAGTGGTATATGAACTTGCCCCCACACTTAATGAAGCTTGAGTTGTGCTTAGTGGAAGCTAAAGTGTTGAATTTTGTGATTTAATTCTTTTTTTGGATGAAATGGTGAAGTTTACAATTTATTGGTGATTTTTCTGGTTTCATATGATCATGATGTTGTGGCCTTGTATGATGATTGGCAATGGCCTATAATGACTCTAGTAGGTGTGAATGATTGATAATTGCAACCAATTTTGGGTTTGGATTGAAATGTGAAAAGTTAGGGTTTCATAACCCCCTTTCTGTCCGGTTTTGTATCATATGGTTAGAGGCCGAATTGGCCTTGGCTTAAAACATTAAAGTTGTAGGGAATGATATTTTAGAGGTGCCTACAAAATTTCAGGTCATTTGGAGTAGTGTAGAGTGAGAAATATCGATTTTACTGTTGCTGTTCTGGGTCCTTCAGGATGGCCGAACTGCGTTTGTAATTGGCTGTTTTGACTGGAATTGCTTTGGATTTGATTGTTGAGGTCTTCTGATGAAATGTATCTTGATATCCTAGCTACCATATGCCTTTGGAATCTCTGCATTTGGACCTGTATAGACTGAGTTGTACTGATTACAGCATAGTGTGATTTGTAAACCTGCAATTACGGTTCTGGTTTGGTATTCTGCATATTTGACCTAGTTGTGCTAGGATTTGGACTGAGTGGCCTTCTACATTGTTGTGTCCCTGTCTTTTAGCTTCGAGATGGTGGGTCTTACACCCTCATCCGATAAGTGTAGCGCATTTTGTGCCATTACCGCATAAGGAGGCCAAAACTGTTTTTGTTGTTAGGGCTAATATAGTTACATTTCCTGATTTTTCTGGTTTCCTTTAATGCTTATATATTCCTATGGAACCTTATTTTGGTAATGTTTGGCCTTGGTTTATGACTTGTAAACAAATCTTATTGTGTTTATTTGAATAGTTTTAGGGCTTGTTTTCATTCCGGTCATTTCCTAACTAACTTTTGTACTTGTACTACTTTGAGCCTAGTGAACGGCTTTTGGGGAATGAGATGAATTTTGTGTGAGATGTTGGGACTGATTTGAGGAAATAATGAGGCCATGATGGCTGGAAACTAGGTAAACACAAGGGATATGCTGCCGAAATTTTACTTGAAGGTTAGTTGGATTTACTTGTGATTTGAGCAAAGGACTTTTGGGTTGGTTATGCCTAGGTCTTCATGTTACCTTTTCGTTTCCAAGAAAATCATGTTTTCCACCCTTGCATTAGTATTTATTTGGCGAGGCATACGACTAGTAGTTGAGCCTCATGTGTATTTTGTTTACTCGATTCTGGATGTGAAACCTTCAATTAGTTTACTTTGATTATTTTAGGGTTTCTTGGCGATTAAGGCCAATCTGAAGTGAATACTTTTGAAGTTGAACCAGTGAGTGTACCACTCCCCTCCATTGCTGTTTAACTTGATTTCTGCTCTGCAATCTGTTTATTTGTTCGAGACGAGGGTGTACTTTATCACACTCGTTCTCTAGTCTGTTCAGGTGCCAATTTCTATGTAAAATTTGAATCTGTTATCTGTGTCTGCATCTGTTCGGATTTCTATGACCTATGAGCTCAATCCTGTGGCTAAGTTATTCGAGTCGGGCCGGCAAGGGCCTGGACGATTAGATAACGAACCACGGTAGTCTGTTCGGGGATTTTGGGTATTGAGACCCTTGATTCCGGGTATACTCGAGTATTACCATTTATGTTCGAATACGGTGAGCGGGCCCGGTAAAGGGGTGTTTGGTGGACGGAATTCGGTGCAAAGTGAGGTCTACGGACGCGTTGGTTCTATATACGTTGACGGAGAGTCAACCGGTTTGGATCAAGTATTGCGCTGGAAATTTGGCTCCTGAGAGCCACCTGTATCCTTCTGATTTGAATCATTGGTTACTTTACTTTACATCTGACATGTGTATCTGATTTGTTAAATGTGAAATGCCCTGATTTTAATGCTATCTGTTTGGTATGTCATTGAGCGCAAGCTCACCCCTTTCTGTTCCATTTGTTTTCCTTACAGGAAATGACCACTTTTGGAAAAGGTTGTGTTAGTTGGTTGTCAAGTTGAGCTCATGTAAATGTCTTTTGAATAGCTCTTTGAATGAAACCCTAATGTGTATTGGGTTCACTTTCTTTTGATTGACAAACCGAACATGAATATTCGTAATGAATGGTTTTTGATATGCCGCTTTGGCTTGTAAATGTTACAGTTCAATGTATGTATGTTTGGTTGATATTTGGTTGAATTTCGGATCAACTCGTATTTCAAGCGGCAAAAGAAAATTTTGGCTACTCTCGGCCTAGTAACTGGATTCTGACGTGGCCGGTACTGTTCGTCATCGGCTTCGATTTTTTTGTTTTTTTTCATTTTGTGATTTTGACTTGTTTATGCGCGTGGGTATGTTCCAGAACGTATTAGATCGACGTGAACTGATCCGTAGTCCTGGCGAGAGCTGGGCAGGCAGCCCGCTAACCCCTTTGGTTCGCCTTAGGAGAAAGTGGGGCTGTTACATATTTGCTGGCCTACCAGCAAACGCAACATGAGCTGCTACAGCCATTATCTCTTTCGAAGAGCTGGAAGTAGCAGAATCCCGCTACTACAAATTCTCTGGACCCACCTCTTGTGGTGAAGGCAACCTATCCGATGGAATGCCGGAACGCTGGGCTACTGTAATATCTTCCTCCCTCAAAGGACTGACAAACGGGATCTTCTGATGCTGCGATTTCTCTGCAGAGAAACCACTTGAGTTTGTTCTTACTTTCCCCACAAGATACGAATCCACCTTGGTAGTGTTCTTTATCGATCCCTCCTGATCAACACAGATATTTTCTTTTCCTATCTCAGTTGGCACCGACATAGCACCCTCAACAGCCAAAGAATCTTTCGGATGACTCCCTGATAGATTAGCTTTGTTCTCCACCCTTTCCACCCCCAGTGCTGGATGGAGCACATGGCACCTATCCTTGTCATGCCCTTGCTTGAAACAATGGCTGCAATACTTAGGAAGACTCTCTGGGATAAGCTGCTGCCAGAAACCTCCGTGCTCTCCATTACCAATCCATATCCTCATAGGAAGAGTTTGGAGCAGGTCAACCTCTACACAAACCCTAGCTACACTAGGGCGAACACCAGAATCTGTAGCAGAATCCACAAATAGTGGTTTACCCACACAACTCACTATTTGGAAGAGACTGTGACGGCCCCACCTGCCCCTAAGGCGAACCAGAGGGTTCGGCGGGTCGCCTGCCCAGCTCTCGTCGGGACTCAGTCGTTCACTACAATCCTCAAATGAATTACAATATAAATCTCAAATATACATCACATGGTCCACAAATATACATCCAAGTCTCCCATAATTACATGTCATAATCGAAGCGGAAACGATTCTCAACTATACATAAAATGATTCCAAATCCAAATTATACAAGATATATGACATCCAGTCACGTGAACAAGTACTACAAGTCCTTCCTTCGCCACGAGCCCTGTGGAGGGGAATAAAATATTTTTGGGGTGAGATAGAAGCTCAGCGAGTAACCAGAAAAATCAGTAATCAAATCGGTTTCACAATAGTTCATTTCAATGATGTCATAAATCAAATGATAAGTCCAGAAACAATTACAACATTTACAATACATTAAATATGGAGTATCAATAATTCAAGAAACATTTACAATGGAAAGCGATAGTAACATTCATTAAAAGGATACGGGCCCACATGGAGCTATTTGTTTGTTCGTTCGATCCCTTTTTTTTTTCCGGACGTTGGCCGGACTCCACCCATCCGGACGTAGCCGGACTACAAGGTAATACTCGAGTATACCAAATTCACCCAGGGTCACCATATCGCCCGACCGAGTCCGCTTCTGGCTCGAGTCGATCGGTAACGAAGGGCAGTGGCCAGTTCAGCCAAACGGCTTACATTCATGCGCAACTAGCATTTAATCATTAATCATTGAAAATTTCATATTTATTTAGGTCGAGTGCGATAAAGTACACACTCGCCTAGAAAACTCGTTTTAACAATCATTGAAAGCACTTAACACATTATCAATCAATAATAACAAGCCAATAAATCAAGGAATACAGCAACAAGGAACACTCATATGCAAGCACGCATGATATGCAAGAAAACAGTTCAAAAGTAACTTTGGAAACAGTTTAAAGGTAAATAATGCAAGAAAACGGTTCAAAATTCTCATCTTTTTGCCTTCCAAAACTAATCTCTCTAGCTAACCTCTAATTATCCCTTAGCACCTTATAAAATAACATCCCTTTATACAAAATTTCACCTAGTCGTCAAAATTTTACCGCACTTAACGCATTAGCGGGTCCCATGTCCATAATGCACTTCAAACTTAATATGTACTAACTTATACCAAGAAAATGATTTAAAACCTTGACTCACTTATAAAAATATCAATAAAATTAAGGCAATAAAGTAAAGTAAAGAAAATGTGTTTAAAGAAATAAGATAAAATAAAGGTCATTTTCGGGTCCTCAAACGGAATGAGCTAAAAGCTTAGTGAGATTCCCAAACAAGCAATCAAGTAGAGAAACCATAGAAGTACGGCATTTAACAGTTTGAACACTTTGCACAATAATAAATAGTCATTCAAGAAATAAACATTCATTCATTGGAAGGATACTTGCTCACTTGGAGCCATTCATTCAGCCATTCAGTCGCCGACCATTTCCCTTATTCCTCCGTCATTAGAAAATATTTAATAGTGAAAACTCCTTCAGTGTTCATTGTCATTCATTCATTGATTTCATTGCATTGTATTCACTGGCCAATTCTCCACCAGACTTCGTTGTAATACTCGAGTATACCAAACATTGTCCCAGGGTCACCAGTCGCCCGACCAACTCCGCTTCTGACTCGAGTCGACTGGCAACGAAGGGCAAGGACCCAATTCAGCCGAAAGACTTACATTCATGCACAAGTAGCATTCAATCATTGAAAATTCACTTTTGCTTGGGTCGAGTGCGATAAAGTACACACTAGCACAACGAAAATCCATTTAACAATCATTGGAAAGCATTTAACATTCCGGCAACATTCACAACATTTCACATAGTCATTTAAAGCACACACATGCAAGGAACACTCACCACGGCAACAAGTTCAAGTGTTCGTCTAGGGTGCACTTCTGAACTCGCTTCCCCGTCCTAAAATCACATATATAAAGTGCCATGAGATCGACTATGCCAAGTCACATTATTCAAAAGAAAATCGAGTTCAAAATGGTTCAACAACTCCAACTTGACGTTGGAAATAAAAGTAAGGACAGTTTTAGGAAAACAGGATTTTTTCAATTTTGCATGATGCTATTTGAAAAATCATATCTCAAGATTCGTAAGTCCAAAATTTATAAACTTTATACCGTTAGAAAATAGATTCAAAGGGTCACAATTTCTCAAAAGACACATATGCAAGATTTTGTCCATAAGTCGGTCAAATTCCATCATTAATTTGCTGCTTCATCCAGTAGACAAACAGAATAGGTATAGAAATTCAGTCAATATTGGAAAATTACAGATATTCGTAGGAATTGAGGAAAATTCTGAAAATTTCATGGTAAAAATTACTTTGAATCTAGTTTTAAATGCAACAAACAGAACTAAATTTGAATTTTTCTACACCAAGATATGATAGTTTTCCCAAGACAGCTTGGGGCCTCCTGCAGAAAATTTTCAGCAGTACTTCCCCTTATTTTTCCTAATTTCCAGCCATTTTCAGGCTTCATTCTCACCACAAGACAGCCCCAAATCAAGTTCACAAGGTATAGGATACATAGAGTTCTTATTTTAGCGACAAAGCTAGCTACAATCAACATATCATGGGTGAAAATATAATACAAAGCTGGAAATTAGCAACACAAGCTGGAAATTTAACTACCAACTTGAAAATTAAAGGAAACCCTCCATAAACTCCTTTCTTTAAACTCTAAATGCACCATATATGAAATATAAGAAACAAAGGATAGGTTTTCTAGCAAGTTTACCTCTTTTCACCAAAAAAAAAATGGTGAGTAACTAAGAAATGATCACAAGTTTCTCCCTCCGAGAACTTCCCTCCAAACTTGATTCAAAGATTTGTGGAGTGCAAGATGTTTTCCTCTCTTTTTTTTTTCTTCCTCACTAAGTTGGACAAGAAACTTAAGACTAGAAGATGTGTTTTACTCACTCTTTTCTCTCTAATTTTCATCCAAGAGGAGACCCAAAGAAGCAAGAGGAAGATTCTAGTGAAATAACACTTGGTTGGTTTGAAAACGTTTGACCTTGGTCAAGGTCTTCTATAGATGTTTAACAAATGGTAAAATTACAAGTATTTCCACCAAAATATCTTTCTTTTCCTCAAATATCTCCTAATACTTTTTTTTTTCACAAAAACCCCCTTTGCACATAACTCCCTTGTGACGCCCCCGCTTCTCCCAAGGGCGGACCCTAGGGTATCGGCGGGACGCCTGCCTAACTCGCGCCAGGACTCAAAATTTCAAAACAAAATATTAACGATATGAGCCAAAAGAGCACTATTCACAATATATACAATCCCCAAAAGAGTATTTACATCCTCGAAAGGAGCTATCGAGACTATTATAGAATTCCACACCACTAACCAAAAGCAAAAGTAGACCTGAAGACAGGTTCTTATACAGATCACTAAAATAAGAATAAACACCTTAACTATCGAACTATTACAAACACACCTAACTATACTAGTGAATGTGCCAAGGAGTTCCCCGCGTCGTCTCCTGCTAAGGAAAACAAAGGAAACGGGGTAAGCTATATGCTTAGTAAGTAAACAGGGGTAAACATGTAAACTTCACATTAAACTAAACAACTATTTCGCAAAATGCCAAGTCAAGTGCAAAAGTAACAACACAAAAGAAGGATACAGGTTGGCTCCAAAGCCAAGTTGTTTGCCATGAGCGACCTCCTGCCGATACTCCGTCGACCACATATAAGGGTCCGTAGAACTCCACTTGTACTCCCACCTAACACCTTATCACCCTCACTGGCTAGTCACCTCACAAACTTGCTCGAGCGAACGAAATCACAAACTTGAGCTTGAGTCGGCCCCACCTATAAACTTTGGAGGTGCAAATTTTTGGAACCGTTCTAAAGCACGGTCCTCTCCTTCATGATTGCCCGGATTATTTTCAGGGTTTCCTGTAGTATTCCTATGGCCCTGACCCTGTTGGTCAACCATACGTTCTAACAGGTCAGCCATTCACTGGATGGCTATAGCTACTTGATCTGGCTCATGTTCATGTTCCCTTTCAAGGCTTCGTCCTCGCCCTCTACCTCTACCTCGAGTACCGGAGGCCATTTAGGTGCAAAAGTCTATAAATCCAAACATAACGTGTGCTTAGTATTCAAACTAGAAACAAAATAAAGAACACAACGTAGATGCACAAAAGACACGCGAAGAATAAGTGTAAAAGATTATACTCAAATATATACATATATTCACAGAGTCACAAAAAATATACAAGTTATCCGACGTCCGGTCGGTACAAAACCACTTATTTACATGAGCACCCCGGCTCCAAAAGGTAGTCAGTCAACCCGATAACAAAAGAAACTAGCCATGCCAAAAGTAATCCGCCAGATAGTCAAAAGAAAGTATAAGGCGACCCTAAACGCCTCCCCTAGGAGCCCAATCCCCAACAGAACCCAAGATGTCAATCTCGTCCATCGGCGCTGGACCTATAGCTCGTGGCGGTGCCTTTGCGACCTGTAAGGCCCAAAGACAACCTAAGAGGGGGGTGAATTAGGTTGATTAAAATCTTAATCAAATTTATGCAATTTTTTGCTTAATAAAAATTTACCTTCTTTTCTAGTAATGATCAATCAAGTAGATTAGAAGAAGAGAGCAATATTGATTCGAAAAACAAGTATAGATAAGCAATGAGAATTTTATTAAACAAAAAAGAATAAGATAGAATATCAAACCGATTGTCTACCAAGCTTTCCTCAAACTTGAAGACCAATCACTAGGTTGAGCAACTTCTCTTTGATGAAAGATGATCAACTAGATGTACAATGTAGGGAGCACTTCCTCCTTGCCCTAAGCCTCACTTAGTCAAGCTAAGAAGTTTTACAAACACTCAGATAACCCTCAACAAAGCTACACTAAAGAAACTTTCAATCACAAAAGAAATGCTCAATAGAAATTCACACCACTTGGAGAACAAATCTAGCTTTGGAGACTATTTTCAAGCTAAAATATCTCTTGAGATCTTGTAAACAAAGTGTGCAAAAGTACTTGTCTTGTTTAGAATCGTTTGTATTTGAAGGGGACCTAAAATGGGCTTCATTAATGCTTCTAACGGATAGAAGGCAGATGAAGAGTCAGCTAGCCGTTGGGGATGTCGGACGTCCTACAGCTTAGTCATCGTCCGATCCCATCGTCCGAAAATCAGTCAAGTAGTTGTTCGGACGTCCGATGGGATTTTATCGTCCGAGCTTCTGTGTCCGAACATCGTCCAGAGAGTTATCAAAGCTTTGTGGAATTTTTAGGACGTCCGATGAGATTGATGTGCGTCCGACAGTATTTCCTTCTTGATGTTCTTCATCCTTTCGGACGTCCGACAGATTCCTTCGGACGTCCGATATGAGTGTCCTGTTTTTGCTTCTTCTTTTGGTTGATATTCATTTCTTGACATATTCGTACCTGATTCTTTGATAGGCAAAAAACACTTATATTTGAAGAGAGTTAGATAAACATTTCAAAGTACATTGTGATCATCAAAACCAAGAATAACATTCTCCCCCTTTTTGATGATGACAAAACAATGGTTTGAAATGCGATTTGATGATTGCAAAATAAGCTCCCTCTTTCTCAATTGACAAAAACTCCCCCTTACTTAGTGAATCATAGAGCAAAAATTTGAAAAACTCCCCATCACTTGGCTACCCTACCGAATTAATCAATTATCTAAAAACATAACCATTAAGCAGCCAACATCCAACATTTTACCAATTCAATCCATCAAGCCAATTCAATTTCAATTAAATCATCAATCAATCCAATCCAGTCCTCTCCCCCTTTTTGTCATCACAAAAGGCCAATCAATCACATATATCACGGAGAACCAAAAAACATTCATCACATCCACACATTCATCATTCAACATACTTAAAATCCATCCACATATCCATAACCATTACAGCCATAATCATCCATGAAAAAGTACTAAACGAACATAACATAAACATAAGCATTATATCTACATATCCATTGTTGAACACCACAAACACTAAAAATACATGAAATAGTCAAACAAAATGCAAATGACCCTATGGTGAACTAGGTGGATCCAGGTGTCCTTCGAGAAAGTTGATATTGGGAGAGGTCCTCCTCTTCAGTTTTTTCATCATCTTCAGCAGCTTCTTCAACTGGTGCCTTGCCTTTATCTGATGTGGAAGGGCCATGAGGAGTCACAGGAGTTGATGAGTTCGGGTCTGGAATTGATGAACTTGGATCAGTGGGGCGTGGCTCTTTGCCATGTGAAACTTCCTCAACCACAGGTGGGGGAAAAAGAAGGTTCTTTTTGTCTAGGTAGGTTGTTTGATGTTCAGAGGACATGGTGAGCATTAGACCATGTTCTAGAAGAAGAACATGCTGTTTGAGTTCACGAAGGAGCTCAATCACTTCATCATTGGAGGAGGAAGATGCCTTAGTGGCAGACTTCCTGGGATGAATGGGAGTGAGTGCAATAGATGAAGGATTGTGTAGTGGATCATGTGCAGCCTTAGACCTAGATTCACTGGATGATGCCCCCTTATAAGCCCATAGATTATCCTTAAAGACAAGATTTTTCCTTTCAAAATATCCTTTGGTAAAGGCATAAGAAGATGCTTCTTTAGGACAAATACCAAGAATTGGTACTTTGTAAAACTCAAAGATCTTTTGAACAAATTTTCCATAAGATAATTTTCTGCGAGAATCAGTGGCATAGCGAAGTAAAAACTTGCACATGACAAAACCAAAATCAATACGAATCTTTTCTCGAAAACAGTAAAAGAGATACAACTCCATTTTGTTTGCATCTGTTCTATGGCCATCAGTAGGCACAAGCAGGTTTGAAATGATTGAAAAAGCAATTAGATTCACAGGGGCAAGATCATTCAGTTTAGCATCAGCAGGGGCAGAAAAACTTCGTTTAAAATAAGTCAACATCTTAGCCCCATCAAAATGATTATCAGCAGTAGGATGCTCTTCATAGGAAAAGAAATTTGCAATTTTACTCTTGCATCCAAGTTCAATAGTAGTTTTTAAAATATCATTCACAATTTCAGAATCAAAGACTAAGTCTACCCCATTAACCCTGGACATAATCTCAGTTTGGTCAGTGCCTTTCCTAAGATTAGCAAAGAATTGATACAGCATTTCAGGGTAATAAACATTGGGCATAGAAATGAGATGTGACCATTTCTGGAAAGCAAACAGACTCAGAATGGATTCTAAACCTATTTGGCGAAATTCAGAAGAATTTATAGTGCGTTGAGGAATGACACCTTTCTGGGATATCCAGGAGTGTTTGTCTTTTGCAGCATCATCAAAGAATGTAGGGAGTGTGGTTGATTTTGGAGGCGGTTGAGATGAGATTCCCTGTCCAAATTCAGGTTGAGGGGAGGGTTGTGGTGTAGGCTGTGACATTCGACCCTTTACAGCTCCTCTCTTGAAGTGTTTGGATGATCGTTTGACCGTAGGAAGATCATCATCCTCATCCCTGAGTGGGTGTTTGCGTCCGGCAGTGACCTTTCCTCCTCTTAGATTCACCATTGTGCGAAATGTGTGGAATGAAGGATGCAAATGATGCACACAGTAGTATGGAAGTGAATCACACAGAATTTTTGGGACAAAAAGGCCCTAAACAAGATTTGACAGAGCGGTTATGAGAAAGTAGGGTTTTGAGGGAAATTTGGGAATTTATGAAATGTTATGCGATTCGGTGAAATGATCAGGAGAAATGAATCGCAATCAATCAGGAAAAGTTTTGTTTGAGTCAATTTGGGAATGAGAGCTTCAGAATGGTATGAATTTTAGGGCGAGAGATGAAAGGGTTTTCGTCCGAGAGGAAATAGAAGAAGAAGAGTTTGAAGCAAATGACTAAGAAAGTTACTTTTAAAAAAATGAGTCGTTGTACTGTCGGACGGCCGAACGAAGTCGTGCGTCCGACAGTTTCGTCCGAACAGGTGCATTCTGGGAAAATAGCTGAAAAACATCATCGGACGTCCGTTCATCCTCTTTCGGACGTCCGAAGGCTATGAAAAATTTAAGATGATTTTTCGATTAACCCTAATTTTGATCTTAGATGAATAAATTGATCTAATGGCAAAGCTTTGGTAAAAATATTAGCAAATTGATCTTTAGAACAAACATAATTTACACAAATTTCACCTTTTTGAACAAGATCACGAATAAAGTGGTGTTTTATATCTATATGCTTTGTCCTAGAATGTTGAATTGGATTTTTGGTCAAATTAATAGCACTAGTATTATCACAGAATATAGGCATGCAGTCATATAACAATCCAAAATCATTCAAGGTATGCTTCATCCATAAAAGTTGAGCACAACATGCACTAGCGGTAATATATTCCGCTTCGGTTGTAGACAGAGATATTGCATTTTGCTTTTTGCTAAACCAAGAAACTAAGCAATTACCAAGGAAGTGACAAGTTCCACTAGTACTTTTTCTGTCCACACGACAACCACCAAAATCCGCATCCGAATATCCATATAAAGCAAATTCACAAGATCTAGCATACCAAAGACCATAGTCTAATGTACCTTTCAAATACCTAAAAATTCTTTTAACAGCATTTAAATGTGATTCTTTTGGACAAGATTGAAATCTAGCACACAAGCAAACAGCAAACATAATATCAGGTCTACTTGCGGTTAAATAGAGTAAGTTTTCGATCATACCTCTATAGTGCTTTTCATCCACATGATTACCTTCTTCATCTTTGTCAAGTTTTGTAGAAGTGCACATTGGAGTTCCAACTTGTTTTGAGTCCTCCATGCCAAACTTTTTCAGCAATTCCTTGGTATATTTTGCTTGATTTATAAAAATTCCCTCAAGGGCTTGATGTATTTGAAGTCCAAGGAAGAAATTTAATTCTCCCATCATACTCATTTCAAATTCACTTTGCATAGTGGTGGAAAAATCCTTGCATAGATACTCATTAGTAGCACCAAAAATAATATCATCAACATATATTTGCACAATAAGAAGGTCATTTAACACTTGCTTAGTAAAAAGTGTGGTGTCCACAATACCTCTTTTGAAACCATTTTCAATCAAGAAACCACTTAATCTTTCATACCAAGCTCTTGGAGCCTGTTTTAAACCATATAATGCTTTAGATAGTTTAAACACATGACTTGGAAATTTTGTATTTTCAAAACCGGGGGGTTGATCCACATATACTTCTTGATCAATAAAACCATTTAAAAAGGCACTTTTAACATCCATTTGAAACAATTTGAAACCTTTGAAACAAGCAAAAGCAAGAAGCATTCTAATAGATTCTAATCTCGCTACGGGAGCAAATGTTTCATCAAAATCAATTCCTTCTTCTTGTGCATATCCTTTAGCAACTAATCTGGCTTCATTTCTTACAACAACACCTTTATCATCCAATTTATTTCTAAATATCCACTTTGTGCCAATGATAGGTTGATTTTGAGGTCTATCAACAAGTGTCCAAACCTTATTTCTCTCAAATTGATTAAGTTCCTCTTGTATAGCCAAAATCCAGTTATCATCCTTTAAAGCATCATTGATATTTTTGGGTTCAAAAAGAGAAACTAAAGCAAGATTGTCTATCAATTTTCTAGATGAAGAACGAGTCTTTACCTTTTCGGATGGATCACCAATTATAAGCTCTCTTGGATGATTTTGGCTAAATTTCCAAGCATTGGGAAGGTCTTTGACTGAATCATCATTCTCATCTTCATCACCCTTTTCTTGATCATTATGAGCTTCATCCATCATTTCCATTGCTGCTGGTTTAGAAATTCCTTCATCACCAATTTTCAGCTTTTCCATTCCTTCACGAACACCTACATCATCATCCTCACACGACCTTTTGGAATTATCATCATTAGTTTCATCAAATGTTATGTGAATGGCTTCTTCTATCACAAGAGTCCTTCTATTAAAGACTCTATATCCTCTTTTGTTCTCACAATAACCCAAAAATATTCCTTCATCAGATTTTTTCTCAAACTTACCAAGATGTTCCTTTAGATTTAAAATAAAACATTTACAACCAAAGACTTTGAAATAACCGACCGTAGGTATCTTATCAAAAATCAGTTCATAAGATGTTTTATTCAAAATGGGTCTCAAAAGGATTCTATTCATCACATAACATGCAGTGTTTACACCTTCACCCCAAAGGTATTTTGGCAAACTACATTCACTTAACATAGTTCTAGCAGCCTCTTGTAGTGTCCTATTTTTTCTTTCTACAACACCATTTTGTTGTGGAGTTCTTGCAATAGAAAACTCATGGGTTATGCCATTATGATCACAAAATTCTGAAAAACCACAATACTTGAATTCCGTTCCATTATCACTTCTAATCCTAACAATTTTAAAGCCAAGCAGATTTTGCACTTTAGCAAACAATGAAGTCAAATTCTTGAAGGCATCATCCTTATGAGCAAGAAATATCACCCAAGTATATCTAGAATAATCATCCACAATCACAAAGCAGTATTTCTTACCTCCCAAGCTAGTGATTTGAGTAGGACCAAATAAGTCAAGATGCAAGAGTTCTAAAGGTTTAGAAGTTGATACACACTTCTTTGGTTTAAAAGAAACTTTTGTTTGCTTTCCAAATTGACATGCATCACAAATTTTATCCTTTTCAAAACTAATTTTTGGCAAGCCTCTAACCAGTTCCTTTTTTCGAAATTTCCTTTAGTAAATCCATGTTAAAATGACAAAGTCTCCTATGCCACAACCAAGGATCATCATTTGAAGCTTTAAGACATTTGAAGCTAGATGAATCAATTTTATCAAGAACCACAATATATATGTCGTTAAACCTCTTACCTTTGAACACAACATTATATTTGGAATCAAGCACAATGCATTCATGCTTTTTAAACAACACATTCCAGTCTTTATCACACAATTGACTAACACTAAGCAAGTTATAACCTAAGTTATCAACTAAGAGCACATTATGAACAAAAGTTTCACCATCCTTACCAACATCACCTATTCCAATTGTCTTAGCTTTCACATCATCACCGAATGTCACCTTTCCACATGATTTTGATTTTAGCTTTATGAACAAAGAGGGATCACCGGTCATATGCCTTGAGCAGCCGCTGTCAATAAACCATTTGGACTTGTTTGAGCCTTTTTCCTGAAAAGAGAAAATGTTTGGTACCCTTTTTAATTTTTGGGTCCACAATAGTTAGCATTGTATCTCTCTAACCACATGCATTTCATCCCTCTGTTCAGATTTCTTTTCACATAGCAATCTCCTTTCAAATGCCCTTTTTGACAACAAAAATAATGGAAGAGTGCTTAACATGTACTGGTTTGACATATCTCAATCCACTTCTTCTATATGTTGTGAAACCATGTGCATTTTTGTTGCGTGCTAATGTTCTTTGATGAGCAGTAAGAAAGGTAGATGACATGTTCTTTTTGAGAAAATCTTGTTTTCTTGCTTTCAAAGTCTCATCCAAGTTGTCCATTCTTTTCTTCAAATCACCATGTCTTTCCTTCAGCATATTACAAATATTTGTCTTTCTATCAAGCTCATTTTGAACATTAAATCCGGCTCTTACAAGACAATCATTGTCAGTTTTTAGTTGTTTATTTTGTTGAAGAAGATTTGTATTTTCATGAATGAGAAAAGCAATTTTCTGTTTTAGCTGCTTGTTTTTATCATAAGATTCCTTCAAGGCATTATGCAATTTTTCAACAAAGGATTCAAGATCATCATCATCATCATCATCACTATCAGATTGAGAGTGTATGGAACTTACCTCATTATCTCCAATAGCCATGAAGGCCATTTGAGCTGATTCTTCCTCTTCTTCAACTTCCCCTTCGGAGTTGCATTCATTCCAAGTAATCTGGAAGTTGTTGAATCTTGGCTTTTGATCAGCTTTCCCATCTTTCATTTTCTTCATGGGGCATTCGTTTGCATAGTGTCCAGGCTGTCCACATTCATAACATTTGTCCACTTGCTTCTTGTTGAATTCTTGTTTTCCTTTGTTCCTTGCATTTGATGAATAATTCTGAAATTGATTGCTAGGTCCTCCCCTTCTAAATTTTCTTTTATTCAAGATTCTCTTGAAGCCTCTTGTGATGAGAGCAAGATCATTATCATCACCATCCGAGTCTTCATCATCCAAGTGAGCTGGATCATCTTCACCTTGAGTAGTCTTTAGAGCAATATTTCTCTTTGCTCCAGCATCCTCTTCCTCCTGCACTTTAGATTTCAGTTTCAACTCATAAGAGGTTAGTGAGTTAATGAGAGATTCAATAGGCACAGAATTTAAATCCTTAGCCTCCTTTATTGCAGTCACTTTATTTTCCCATTCTTTGCCCAATGCATAGAGAATTTTCCTGTTCCTCTCTCCCAAGGTGTACTCTTTGCCCAACACCTCGAGATCTTTGATCAAGTCATTGAACCTGCAATACATTTTGTCAATATCCTCAAGAGGTTCAATTTTAAATGATTCATACTTTGTGACCAAGATAGCCTTTTTCTGTTCTCTCACGTTGTCACCACCCTCATGGATTTCTCTTAGCTTATCCCACATTTCTTTGGCCAATTTACAGCCTTTTACTCTAATTGATTCATTTGAATCTAAGGCACTATAAAGAACATTCATGGATTTGGCATTCAATGTGAGATTAGTCCTATCTTGAGCATTCATTTCAGCTCTCGTTTTTGGCCGAAGCAAACCTGTATCTGCATCAAGAAAGTTAGCTTCATGCGGTCCTTCACTCACAATAAACCATAGCTCAATATCAATAGATTGCAAAAAGATAATCATCCTTTCTTTCCAGCTAATATAATTGGAGCCACTAAACATGGGAGGCCTAGTAACAGATTGCCCTTCAACAAACATAGCATGACTGGTTGTCATCTTTACTCCAAGCCGTTTGAGCTTAATCTCTAGGAGACCAAGCTCTGATACCAATTGTAAGGCCCAAAGACAACCTAAGAGGGGGGGTGAATTAGGTTGATTAAAATTTTAATCAAATTTATGCAATTTTTTGCTTAATAAAAATTTACCTTCTTTTCTAGTAATGATCAATCAAGTAGATTAGAAGAAGAGAGCAATATTGATTCGAAAAACAAGTATAGATAAGCAATGAGAATTTTATTAAACAAAAAAGAATAAGATAGAATATCAAACCGATTGTCTACCAAGCTTTCCTCAAACTTGAAGACCAATCACTAGGTTGAGCAACTTCTCTTTGATGAAAGATGATCAACTAGATGTACAATGTAGGGAGCACTTCCTCCTTGCCCTAAGCCTCACTTAGTCAAGCTAAGAAGTTTTACAAACACTCAGATAACCCTCAACAAAGCTACACTAAAGAAACTTTCAATCACAAAAGAAATGCTCACTAGAAATTCACACCACTTGGAGAACAAATCTAGCTTTGGAGACTATTTTCAAGCTAAAATATCTCTTGAGATCTTGTAAACAAAGTGTGCAAAAGTACTTGTCTTGTTTAGAATCGTTTGTATTTGAAGGGGACCTAAAATGGGCTTCATTAATGCTTCTAACGGATAGAAGGCAGATGAACAATCAGCTAGCCGTTGGGGATGTCGGACGTCCTACAGCTTAGTCATCGTCCGATCCCATCGTCCGAAAATCAGTCAAGTAGTTGTTCGGACGTCCGATGGGATTTTATCGTTCGAGCTTCTGTGTCCGAACGTCGTCCAGAGAATTATCAAAGCTTTGTGGAATTTTTAGGACGTCCGATGAGATTGATGTGCGTCCGAAGCATGCGTCCGATCCTTCAGGACGTCCGATGCTTCCTTATGAGCGTCCGACAGTATTTCCTTCTTGATGTTCTTCATCCTTTCGGACGTCTGACAGATTCCTTCGGACGTCCGATATGAGTGTCCTATTTTTGCTTCTTCTTTTGGTTGATATTCATTTCTTGACATATTCGTACCTGATTCTTTGATAGGCAAAAAACACTTATATTTGAAGAGAGTTAGATAAACATTTCAAAGTACATTGTGATCATCAAAACCAAGAATAACACGGCCACATCAAATAGAATCTCACAATCCATCATAATACTCCGGGCCCTCTCCCTAAGCTGCCCCTTCAAGGCGAAGAGGTGCTGGTGTGTGTCATGGAGCTGACGGCGTAAAGCGTCCGTCCTCTCCACCTCATCTCGGAGACTCCGTTCCAAGTCCCTAACGCGCCTAGCCTGCCAGTTGTCTCTCTCTCGTGCCTCCTCTAGCTGTCTAGTCAAATGATCGCAAGCTCTCCTCAGGCGGCATCGCTCGTCGTCCACTGCCAAGACGACCTCATCAGGGTAGCCGTACGTATAGTAACACTCGCAAGGTCGGTACAACACCTGACCAAAGGGGAATACAAACTGTAGGGCTCTCCAGGCCTCTTCCGATATCGGATCACCCGCTTATGCAACACCCGGTCCTCCGGGCCCCTCGCACTCGGAGGTCTCGGTCCCGGTCCCATGCCGCTGGGTCCCGTACCACTAGAACTGCCCGGATCCATACCTACAAACATTAATTCGTTAGCTCACCGGTATTTCAGCTTAAATATATCATTCATCTTAAAGAATCAAATATGCCTAGTGCCTATCATGTATGTCCCAAAATTGCCCAAGTCCAATAACCTAGGCGCTCTGATACCACCTGTGACGCCCCCGCTTCTCCCAAGGGCGGACCCTAGGGTATCGGCGGGAGGCCTGCCTAACTCGCGCCAGGACTCAAAATTTCAAAACAAAATATTAACGATATGAGCCAAAAGAGCACTATTCACAATATATACAATCCCAAAAGAGTATTTACATCCTCGAAAGGAGCTATCGAGACTACTATAGAATTCCACACCACTAACCAAAAGCAAAAGTAGACCCGAAGACAGGTTCTTATACAGATCACTAAAATAAGAATAAACACCTTAACTATCGAACTATTACAAGCACACCTAACTATACTAGTGAATGTGCCAAGGAGCTCCCCGCGTCGTCTCCTGCTAAGGAAAACAAAGGAAACGGGGTAAGCTATATGTTTAGTAAGTAAACAGGGGTAAACACGTAAACTTCACATTAAACTAAACAACTATTTCGCAAAATGCCAAGTCAAGTGCAAAAAGTAACAACACAAAAGAAGGATACAGGTTGGCTCCAAAGCCAAGTCGTTTGCCATGCGTGACCTCCTGCCGACACTCCGTCGACCACATATAAGGGTCCGTAGAACTCCACTTGTACTCCCACCTAACACCTTATCACCCTCACTGGCCAATCACCTCATAAACTTGCTCGAGCGAACGAAATCACAAACTTGAGCTTGAGTCACAAGCTCGGGTCACAAACTTGGTTCACCACTTGAACTTACGAACTTGGTGACCTCAGACTAGGTTGGACTGGTTTCGACCAAGCCTCGGCCGGCTCGAATAGTCCATCCAGGTCTTGAGATCGGCCCCACAACTTCAACATTTTTCACGAACTCACAAAAGTCACCTCGAGCTCCAAGCTCAAGGGGTTCAAACCCAAAATAATTCATTTAGACATGTCATGTATAAATATGCACGTAAATTAGGGTTTAGGTCGAGTGCGATGAAGTACACCCTCGTCTAGGTACCCTTTCATTCACCTTAAACACATAAGCAAGTTATATACAAAATGGCCCGAATACTTACTCAAAACACAAAAGTAGTACAAGAGCAGAAATCACTTCGTGCGTGTTAGCTAGTAGTAGGCCCCACCAGCTCCGCCTAACTCACCACGGTCTGAAATAGAAGATTGCATCACGTTATATCACAAACGGCCACTAACATGCCCAAAACAAGCAAAACGGCAAAATCGGCACATGCAAGTGCGGAAACGGCAAATTGGACACACGCGCGCGCGGAAACGGCAAACGGAAACGGCCTGATCTGCCATCTCAAACCGTTTTGATCAAAAGTTAGGCTAAGAATATTGAATCAAGGTGGGTGAGACACCGTTTCGAAGCTACGAGGAAGGGCTACAACTTTTATTTAAACATCTCAACCCAGATCTCAATAGGTATTGGTCAAAAATGCACAAAATTGTTCCAGCCATTTCATTTTGGTTTACCAAACAGGCCCTGTTTGAAAGACCGTAACTCACGACTTAGAAATCGAAATCAATAAATTCTAGAGGCGTTAGAAAGCTCATTCATAAGGCTATAGCTTTCATGTTTGGACCAAAGGCTGAATCAGTACAGAGCATGGGAAAAAAATGGGTCCAAACATCCCTGTCAGAACTGTCCAAATTCGAAGGCAGTTCTGACAACCGATCTTGTTTTGGTCATAACTAGAGCTACGGAACTCGGATTGGAATGAAATTTATACCGTTTCGAAGCTAAGACCAAGATATACATTTATTATGAAGGAATCAACACCCAGTTTGTGACGACCCCACTTCTCCCAAGGGCGAACCCAAGGGTATCGGCGGGCCGCCTGCCTAGCTCGCGCCAGGACTCAAAACTTAAAGCAATCGAACGAGATAGCTCGAAAGAGCACTATATACAATATATACAATCCCACAAGTTATATTTACATCTTCAAAAGTCTCGAGTCAAACCACTCTAATATACTAAAACCACAACCAGCAGAAGATAGACCCTAAGGAGGGTCCTTATACAAACCACCAAAACAAAAACAACCATCCTAACTGTTCAACTATTACAAACAAACTTAACTACACTAGTGTAAGCCAAAATCCCCGCGTCGGCCCCTGCTAAGGAAAACAAAAGGAATGGGGTAAGCTAAATGCTTAGTAAGTAAACAGGGGCGAAAGCATAAATTCACGTAGCAACAGTTACACGGTAAGAGTAAAGCAAAAGCAGAAAAGTAACATCACATAATAAGGATACAGGTGGCTCCAAAGCCAATTCATATGCCATGCGTGATCTCCTGCCGACACTCCGTCGACCACACTCAATGGTCCGTAGAACTTCACTTGTACACCCACCGACGCCTTATCACCCTCACTGGCCAGTCACCTCACAAACTTGCCCGGGCGAACGAAATCACAAACTTGAGCTTGAGTCACAAGCTCGGGTCACAAACTTGGTCACCTTCTCGGTGAACCGGATTTACAAAATTGGTTCATAACATGAACCTACAAACTTGGTGACCTCAGACTAGGTTGGACTGACTTCGACCAAGCCCTAACCGGCTCGAATAGTCCAAACAGGTCTTAGATCGGGCCCACGAACTCACAAACTTTGCAAACTTCACAAACTTTACTCGAAAGTCGCCCCGAGCCACAAGCTCAAGGGTTTTGGTTCCAAAAGGTTCATATACATATGCCAAGTACAATTATACATTCAAATTAGGGTTTAGGTCGAGTGCGATAAAGTACACCCTCGCCTAGGTACCCTTTTCACATATCTCAAACACATAGCCAAGAAAACACATCAAACTGGCCTGAATACTTACTCAAAATACCAAAAGTAGTACGAAAGCAAAATCGCTTCGCGCGTTCGCTAGTAGTGGGCCCCACCGGCTCCGCCTAGCTCACCGCTGTCTGAAATAGAAGATTTTATCACAAACGGCCACTAACATGCCCAAAACAAGCAAAACGGCAAAACGACACGCGCGCACGTAAATATGACGGACGGAAACGGAAACGGCAGATTTGATACTCATTTCTAGTTTACCCATAAGTTGAGCTACGAATATCGGATTAAGGCGTATGAGATGCCAAACCGAAGCTTAAAGGATGAACAACAACTGTTATGAAGACATCCAGAACTGAAACTGGAGGCTTCAGTCCCAAATGACCAAACACAATCACTTACGAAATCTGGCCAATGCACAAATGGTCAGTTTTGAGTGCGAACTGTTTTCTATGCTACACATGGTCAAAAGAGCTAAAAATTGGCAGTTAGATAGTTCATTCCAAATGGAACAACTTTCATGAAGGTCGGCAATCCAAATTCGGAACGGAAATTGGTCATCAAGACCAAAACAGATCTGACCAGAAAATGGTCATCTTCACGGCCAGGCCTTATTTGCTCGGCTATATCTCAGGTTTTATAAATCCGATTCATGAAATTCCAAGGGCGTTAGAAAGCTCTGATATAGAGCTATAAGTTTGGTGTTTTGGTCGCAAGCCCAAACAGCTTGTAACCCAGTCAAATGTGAAGTCAAAGTTCCAGTCATAAACTGTCCAAAAACGTAACAGAATTTGACGGTCAAAACAGGTCTGAGTATTTCGTTTATAGCTCAGGATATACTAATCCGTTTAACCTAAAAATTTACAGGGATATCCGGGACTTAAGGGGCTACAATGTTGAAGAAGGAAACTTTGTCCAATTTTGAATGTAACAAGGTCAAAAATGCAAGACACTATACCAGAATTGCAAAACAGGATCACAAACCGTATTTGACCTTAATATGCGGTAATGGCACCAAATTCACTACGGTTATCGGATGGGGGTGTAAGACCCACCGTTTCGAAGCTAAGAAATAGGGTTACAATATTGGAGAAGGCCACTCAATCCAGTTCCTAGCACAACTAGGTCAAATGTGCCAAATACTAAACCTGATTCACCAAAACAGGTTTGCAAAACGCATAAAACTGTAATCGATATAACTCAGTCCATACAAGTCCAAATGCCGAAATTCCAAAGGCATATGTTAGCTAAGACATCCAGTTACATTTCATCAGAAGACACTAACTTAAAAATCCAAACCAATTCCAGTCAAAACAGCCAAATACCAACGCAGTTTTCGCATTCTGATCAAAGCAGAACAGCTACAGTAATTTCGTCATAACTCACTCTACACTAATCCAAATGCCGTAAAATTTTACAGGCACCTTATACACATCAATACCTACAACGTTCATGTTTTGAGCAAAGTCCAATTCGGCCTCTAACCCTATGATCCAAAACCGGACAGAATTGGGATTTTATAAACCCTAACTTTCCATTTTTCCATCCAAATTCATAATTGATTGCATTTATCAACAATTCACACCTACTAGAGTTATTATAGTCCATTGCCAATCATCATACAAGGCCACAACATCCCATTCATTTTAAACCAGAAAATTCATCATAAAATGGAAAACTTCACCAAAACTCTTCAAATCAAGAAATAAATCATATATTCTAACACTTATGCCACCATTAAGCACAAAATAACCATCATTAAGTATAAGGAAGTAGTAAAACATCACTTACCTAAGAACAAGAGATGTAGAGAGGTGTTGGACACTTAGCTCTTCAAACAAACTTCACTACAACCCTTACTAGCACTAGAAGATAGGATTTTATGGAGTGAAATCTATTCTAAGCTTTTGTTTATAGAAGATTGAAGCTTATGGAAGCTTGAAAGTTGGTGGAATTTCCTTCTTCTTTGCAAGGAGAGAGCCGGCCACAAGGAAGAGAAAAATGGTGAATTTTGGGCTTTTTTTTTTTATTTAATCCTTTGGTCAAAAAAGTCAAGAAAGTAAATAGTAATTCTTAAAGTCCAACCAATAGGAAAGTGACACTTGTCACCTCCATTAATGCCTTCTTATCTTTCTTTTCTCTCTCACATCAATCACTTCACACACACTACTTATCTCTTAACACCCGATAAATTTTACACAGTATCCGAAACTTAACCTTATTGGCCGAATTTTTTCGAACTTTTCGCACGAGTGGGTCCCATATCCGATATACGTTCTTAATTTCTCAAAAACTAACTAATACTAGAAAAATCATCTAAAAACTCTATTTACTCAATAAAAATTATCTGGGGAATTTTCTAATAAAGAAAATGTAGAAAAAACGGGTTTTCAATCTTAACCGGAACTTAGGGTTTAAATCTTAATCCCTACTTAGGGTTTTCGAAAAACTCCCAAACCAAACGTTACCGCCCAAATAATGAATATCTCAACGTAGAACGAACTGGGGCCTCACAATCTCCCCCACTTAGGACAATTTCGTCCTCGAAATTAATTCGTTGGTCAAAGCGTACCTTCAAAACCTGCCGAAGGGTCAATCGCCTCCTGTTGACCCATTGCATACACTCTTGCTGGCCCTTTAGGTCGATTGTCCCCTGCATTGGACGGCTTAGTTGTGGTCCCTTCAGTCGGTGACTTAAATTCTTCCTTTTTCATCTTAGGACACCGGGCAATCAGGTGTTCGGTGCTACCACATTTGAAGCATTTGCGTACCGAACTATTCTTCCAGCAATTTTCATCGGTGTGATTGCCCCCACAGAAACCACAGGTTGACTTGGCGGCTGTACTTGCCCCTCCACGCTGGACACTCCTCGGCCCCTCTTGCACGACCTGACCCCGCACAAAGTTTTTCGGGGTCCCTGCAGGTCGTGGACCATCCGTACCTTTCGTTATCTTGGCAGGTGGCTCGTTTCGCGAGCTTTGTCCGATCATGGAATCATTTGAGCTAGGTTGCCTCCTTTTCCGATCGTGGAAGGCTTTAACCTGTCCTCTGGCAGTCTCAATCCGCTGTGCTTTTTCTAGCGCTTGGCTAAACGTGTTCAACTGAGCAGCTGCTAGCGACTCCTGGATTTCCACAGTTAAACCTTGAACGAAGCGACGGATTCGTTTCTGCTCCGTTAACACCAGCTCTGGGGCAAAGCGGGAAAGTTTAGTGAACTGGGTTTCGTACTCTGCCACGCTAGATGCACCTTGACGCAGGCGAATAAAATCATCTTCCCGTTTCTCTTGCACGATGGGCGGCAAATACTTCTCATTAAATTCTCGGGTAAAATTGATCCAGGTCCAAGGGGTTTGTTCCCGCTCCCACTTAGCTCTGATCACATTCCACCAGGCTCGAGCGGCCCCCTCAAACTGGAAAACAGCAAAAGATATCTGCCGCTCTTCCGAATACCTAAGCGCGGCAAATATATCGAGCATTCGATCCATCCAGGTTTCTGCTAAATCAGGATTAGGTCCTCCTATGAACTTAGGAGGTGCAAACTTTTGGAACCGTTCTAAGGCACGGTCCTCGCCCTCATGATTATGTCCCGGATTATGTCCATGGTTTCCAGCAGCATTCCCGTGGCCCTGAGCCTGTTGGTCAATCATACGCTCCATCAAGTCAGCCATTCGTTGGATGGCTGTAGCTACTTGGTCTGGCTCTTGTTCATGTTCCATTTCAGGGCCTCGCCCTCTACCTCCACCTCGAGTACCGGAGGCCATCTAGTGTACAAGTCTATAATTCGAAACAATCCGTATACTTATCATCCAGACTATGAGCAAAAGAAGAGACACAAAACTTACGCACAAAAGGCACACAAAAGATAAGTTCAAAATTCCATTCACATATATACACGTATTTACAAAGTCACACCAAAAGATTTACACATTACCGACCTCCAGTCGGTACAAAACCCAATATACACGAGCGCTCCGGCTCCAAAAATTGAGTTAGTCGGCCACGTAACAAAAGGAATTAGCCGAACTAGTTCTAACAAAAGTAACCCGCCTAACAGTCAAAAGTACAAAAGCGGCCCTATGCGTCTCCCCTAGGACCCAGGTTCCCAACGGAACCTAACGTATCCACCTCATCCATCCCCTCTGGACCGGTGGCCCGTGGCGGTGCCTCTGCGGCTAAATCTAGTAAGAGCTCGCAGTCAACAGACATACTCCGAGCCCTGTCCCTCAGCTGCCTCTTCATAGCGAAGAGGTGCTGGTGTGTGTCCTGGAGCTGACGGTGCAAAGCATCCGTCCTCTCCCTCTCCTCTCCGAGACTCCGCTCCAAGTGCCTAATGCGTGACGCCCGCCCCTGGCCAACCTCTCTGGCCTCCTCTAGCTGCGCTCTCAAAGAGTCGACTGTCCTGTCGAGGTAATAACGCTCGTCGTCCAATGCTATGACTACCTCATCGGGAGAGCCATACGTATACCAACACGCGCAGGGTCGGCACGACACCTGGCTGAAGGGGGAGTACAAAGTGTAAGGCTCTCCCAGCCTCTGCCTATAACGGATCGCCCGCTTACGCAGCGCTCGATCCTCTGGGCCCCTCCTACTCGGAGGTCTCGGTCCCACACCACTAGGTCCCGCATCACTCGAACCGCCCGGATACATACCTACAAAACATTAAATCGTCAGTCAACCGGCATTTCAGCTTAAAAGATATCATTCAACTTAAGATGGTCAAATATGCCTAGTGTCTATCGCGTATGTCCCACTTGCCCAAGTCCTCTAACCTAGGCGCTCTGATACCAACTGTGACGACCCCACTTCTCCCAAGGGCGAACCCAAGGGTATCGGCGGGCCGCCTGCCTAGCTCACGCCAGGACTCAAAACTTAAAGCAATCGAACGAGATAGCTCGAAAGAGCACTATATACAATATATACAATCCCACAAGTTATATTTACATCTTCAAAAGTCTCGAGTCAAACCACTCTAATATACTACAACCACAACCAGCAGAAGATAGACCATAAGGAGGGTCCTTATACAAACCACCAAAACAAAAACAACCATCCTAACTGTTCAACTATTACAAACAAACTTAACTACACTAGTGTAAGCCAAAATCCCCGCGTCGGCCCCTGCTAAGGAAAACAAAAGGAATGGGGTAAGCTAAATGCTTAGTAAGTAAACAGGGGCGAAAGCATAAATTCACGTAGCAACAGTTACACGGTAAGAGTAAAGCAAAAGCAGAAAAGTAATATCACATAATAAGGATACAGGTGGCTCCAAAGCCAATTCATATGCCATGCGTGATCTCCTGCCGACACTCCGTCGACCACACTCAATGGTCCGTAGAACTTCACTTGTACACCCACCGACGCCTTATCACCCTCACTGGCCAGTCACCTCACAAACTTGCCCGGGCGAACGAAATCACAAACTTGAGCTTGAGTCACAAGCTCGGGTCACAAACTTGGTCACCTTCTCGGTGAACCGGATTCACAAAATTGGTTCATAACATGAACCTACAAACTTGGTGACCTCAGACTAGGTTGGACTGACTTCGACCAAGCCCTAACCGGCTCGAATAGTCCAAACAGGTCTTAGATCGGGCCCACGAACTCACAAACTTTGCAAACTTCACAAACTTTACTCGAAAGTCGCCCCGAGCCACAAGCTCAAGGGTTTTGGTTCCAAAAGGTTCATATACATATGCCAAGTACAATTATACATTCAAATTAGGGTTTAGGTCGAGTGCGATAAAGTACACCCTCGCCTAAGTACCCTTTTCACATATCTCAAACACATAGCCAAGAAAACACATCAAACTGGCCTGAATACTTACTCAAAATACCAAAAGTAGTACGAAAGCAAAATCGCTTCGCGCGTTCGCTAGTAGTGGGCCCCACCGGCTCCGCCTAGCTCACCGCTGTCTGAAATAGAAGATTTTATCGCAAACGGCCACTAACATGCCCAAAACAAGCAAAACGGCAAAACAACACGCGCGCACGTAAATATGACGGACGGAAACGGAAACGGCAGATTTGATACTCATTTCTAGTTTACCCATAAGTTGAGCTACGAATATCGGATTAAGGCGTATGAGATGCCAAACCGAAGTTTAAAGGATGAACAACAACTGTTATGAAGACATCCAGAACTGAAACTGGAGGCTTCAGTCCCAAATGACCAAACACAATCACTTACGAAATCTGGCCAATGCACAAATGGTCAGTTTTGAGTGCGAACTGTTTTCTATGCTACACATTGTCAAAAGAGCTGAAAATTGGCAGTTAGATAGTTCATTCCAAATGGAACAACTTTTATGAAGGTCGGCAATCCAAATTCGGAACGAAAATTGGTCATCAAGACCAAAACAGATCTGACCAGAAAATGGTCATCTTCACGGCCAGGCCTTATTTGCTCGGCTATATCTCAGGTTTTATAAATCCGATTCATGAAATTCCAAGGGCGTTAGAAAGCTCTGATATAGAGCTATAAGTTTGGTGTTTTGGTCGCAAGCCCAAACAGCTTGTAACCCAGTCAAATGTGAAGCCAAAGTTCCAGTCATAAACTGTCCAAAAACGTAACAGAATTTGACGGTCAAAACAGGTCTGAGTATTTCGTTTATAGCTCAGGATATACTAATCCGTTTAACCTGAAAATTTACAGGGATATCCGGGACTTAAGGGGATACAATGTTGAAGAAGGAAACTTTGTCCAATTTTGAATGTAACAAGGTCAAAAATGCAAGACACTATACCAGAATTGCAAAACAGGATCACAAACCGTATTTGACCTTAATATGCGGTAATGGCACCAAATTCACTACGGTTATTGGATGGGGGTGTAAGACCCACCGTTTCGAAGCTAAGAAACAGGGTTACAATATTGGAGAAGGCCACTCAATCCAGTTCCTAGCACAACTAGGTCAAATGTGCCAAATACTAAACCAGATTCACCAAAACAGGTTTGCAAAACGCAGAAAACTGTAATCGATATAACTCAGTCCATACAAGTCCAAATGCCGAAATTCCAAAGGCATATGTTAGCTAAGACATCCAGTTACATTTCATCAGAAGACACCAACTTCAAAATCCAAACCAATTCCAGTCAAAATAGCCAAATACCAACGCAGTTTTCGCATTCTGATCAAAGCAGAACAGCTACAGTAATTTCGTCATAACTCACTCTACACTAATCCAAATACCCTGAAATTTTACAGGTACCTTATAAACATCAATACCTACAACTTTCATTTTTTGAGCAAAGTCCAATTCGGCCTCTAACCCTATGATCCAAAACCGGACAGAATTGGGATTTTATAAACCCTAACTTTCCATTTTTCCATCCAAATCCATAATTGATTGCATTTATCAACAATTCACACCTACTAGAGTTATTATAGTCCATTGCCAATCATCATACAAGGCCACAACATCCCATTCATTTTAAACCAGAAAATTCATCATAAAATGGAAAACTTCACCAAAACTCTTCAAATCAAGAAATAAATCATATATTCTAACACTTATGCCACCATTAAGCACAAAATAACCATCATTAAGTATAAGGAAGTAGTAAAAAATCACTTACCTAAGAACAAGAGATGTAGAGAGGTGTTGGACACTTAGCTCTTCAAACAAACTTCACTACAACCCTTACTAGCACTAGAAGATAGGATTTTATGGAGTGAAATCTAGTCTAAGCTTTTGTTTATAGAAGATTGAAGCTTATGGAAGCTTGAAAGTTGGTGGAATTTCCTTCTTCTTTGCAAGGAGAGAGCCGGCCACAAGGAAGAGAAAAATGGTGAATTTTGGGCATTTTTTTTTTATTTAATCCTGTGGTCAAAAAAGTCAAGAAAGTAAATAGTAATTCTTAAAGTCCAACCAATAGGAAAGTGACACTTGTCACCTCCATTAATGCCTTCTTATCTTTCTTTTCTCTCTCACATCAATCACTTCACACACACTACTTATCTCTTAACACCCGATAAATTTTACACAGTATCCGAAACTTAACCTTATTGGCCGAATTTTTCCGAACTTTTCGCACTAGTGGGTCCCATATCCGATGTACGTTCTTAATTTCTCAAAAACTAACTAATACTAGAAAAAGCATCTAAAAACTCTATTTACTCAATAAAAATTATCTGGGGAATTTTCTAATAAAGAAAATGTAGAAAAAACGGGTTTTCAATCTTAACCGGAACTTAGGGTTTAAATCTTAATCCCTACTTAGGGTTTTCGAAATACTCCCAAACCAAACGTTACCGCCCAAATAATAAATATCTCAACGTAGAACGAACTGGGGCCTCACAAGTTCGCACGTTATCAAAACAGACATAGCATGGTCAGAAGCAAAATTCAAAACGTAACACAATCCAGGGTTCAAAACAGGAGTGAGTGTTTTGGCTGTAACTCGGGCTACACTGATCCTTTTGATCTGAAATATTTTGTAGGTATATTCAGGACTTAAGAGGCTACAACTTTCATGTTTTGAGAAACTTCTGAATCAGCACGCAGCATAAAGAAAAACGGAACTGAAGTTCGGTTTTGTGGACTGCCCTGTTTTTCCAGATTTGCCGGTTTTGTACGTCGCAAACGCATGGTCCGTTCTATGATTGTTATGCAGGTTTTCTAGCTAAATGCACACCAAATACACACCCTAAACCGGCTCCTATGAAGGCTTCCAAAGATCCGAAATTGCACCATACAATTTCCACAAACTAACCACATATTATCTACACCTTCTAATTTAACTTCATATGCACTCATTAACTTAATCTAACCATTAGTGCAACAAACCCTAACCAAATTAACCCTAACCAAGCAATTACTCCTTACTTTAGCCTAGGGTTTCTTAACCCCAAATCAGTTTCTACCACCCATTCACCAAACAAATGAAATAAATCATCAAACACAACCATAACAAGTTCAATAACACAAGATTAAAGCTAACTAACATGTTTAACATGAAACCCTTATGAGGGTCCATATGGCCGAACCTCAAGGCCCAAATTTTCACCAAATTGATCCATAACAACAAGTGATAAACATAAGAGGCACCATAATCAATCACAACTAAGATCCTTTACCAAAAATAGCCACTAGTTCATCAATCAATAATCAACTTAAGTCTTCAAATAGACTTTCTTACCTCAAGATTAAGTATGTATGATGGCTAATGACCTTAAGCCAACTCCAAAGTGGATTCTTTATGCTTCAAAATGAAGATTTATGGAAGGAAATTGATTGAACTTTGCAAACTTCCCTTTGGTTTTCCTTCTCCTTCTCCACGGCTCACTCTCTCTCTTTGTCTCTAATTTGTTTGTTTTGTTTTGGTCATATAATGGCTTAGTTGTGACTCATGAATTAATATGTGGTGCAAACCCACTTAGGAGAGATATTTTTTTATGGCAACCAATCACACTAAAATCCATTATTTACTTCTTTATCCCTTGCACCTCAACTTAGTTTTTGTTCCACTCTTGCCCTCAAACATTTGGAACTCTTTCAATTAACTCCATAGGTTATAACTTAATCTAGTCCAAAACATGTAATCACACTTACTTGCTTCACTAATCACCTTCCTATCTTAATCACCTATACATAATCATACTTAATCCCACATAAAAGCAATTAAACAACAACCTTTTGTCAAGGGCAAAATTAGGGTTTTAAACCCAACTTAAACTTCTAATATATCATAACACTAAAGGTTTTTGCTAGCTTTTAGGGTTTTCTAACTTTTAAACTCACTTATCGATATAAATCAGATCAAATCCTATACTTACCTGTACCAAAACACACACTAGCATAACTAACTTTAATCACCACTCGAACTTATGATTAATACAAAAACTAGGGTTTCAATACTAACCCAACTTAGGATTTTCGAATTAGTCCCAAAACCTAATGTTACCGCACAAATAATGAATATAACCTAATATCAAACTCAAGAACTGACCGGGGTCTCACATCCCTCATTTCCTCACAATTTATATCGCACACCCTACTAGTTGGTCACATTACCAAAATGCACAAAAAAACCCTAACTTACACCATTCTTTTAGAAAAAACATAACTTGAGTTATAAATGTCAAAAATTCATACAACTTATCCTGTTAAAACTAGACTTGAAACACTAATAATCTTTAGAAGACATCTCAAGGAAATTCAGTTCATAAGTTGGTCCAAACTAAGCCGTAAGCTATACAACATTCCAATTTTGACTTGCACAGGGCAGAATTTTTCAGTCAACTTTGCAATTTTCTGGTATTTATAGAAATTGAATCAAACTCTAAATTTTATATCGTAGGAATTCCTATGAGTCTAGTTTCAAACTCAACAAACGGAACTGAATTCCGACTTTCCTATACGAAATTATAACCAATTTCCCAAAGCTGCGCAGAGCCTCTTGCGAAAATTTCTAGATTTTCTAACAACTTGAGAAAATTAAACTTTTCTTAACACCCCCTGGCTCAAATTCAACCATTAAAGCAACCAAGAATTTAACGCAAGTAAGTTCAAGTAAGAACTATAAGGACAAGTAAAATTTTGGGGCCTCACAAACTAGATCTAAGTCATTACTAAAAATTCCTTTTTCAGAAAATTTCACAATGAAAGGTTTTCTGTGGAAAAGCGATTGTCACGAGATAACAAATTCAATTCCAGTACAATTGAATTTGTTTCCATGTGTTATGTTTGACAACAATCACTCCCGATTCCTAGTAGAAAAAATCACACTCAAATAAGGTAGCTGGTTAACTGCTCGAAACATAAATAAAGCACATCATTTACTGATATATGGGGACCTTCCCAGGGCAAGGATTTACTCATAGCCAAACTATGTTTCATCACCTCTTAGCCTGAACCTTTGTGAGAGTTGCAGTTTCAGGCTAAGTGGTTAATGAATCGTTCAAACTTTAGCTGACAATTATGTAGTGTAATATACTAACAGCTTAACAAATCATACTCGCCAAAACAAAAGCAAGAAATTAAACTTACGAATTTGGCATCTAAAACACTTGACTACTAGATCAAAACTAGTCGCATTCAAAATAAAAAAAAACACATACTTTGACATTTCAAATACCCAGAGATGCGACGGTTTATTGGCCACATCCTTCCCAGTGTAGTCTGTTGGCAGATTTGGAAGGCAAGGAATAAAGCAATGTTTGAGGGTGTCCAGATGCGGTCTACTGCCATTTGTCACGCCATTTTCTCGGAGATCCAGTCCATAGGGGGGGTTCACTTCAAACACGTGTTTCGAGTGCAGTCATTTTGTCAGTTGTATGATTGGTCGAATTTGTTTGCTGGTGGGTTTACCTTTAAAGTTGTTCGCTGGGAGAAGAAGGAGACAGGGCGGCTCATACTTAATACAAATGGCTGTTCTAAGGGTAATCCAGGAGTGGGTGGAGGCGGTGGGGTTCTTCGGGATTCAACTGGCCTACCTCTGATTGCCTTTTTGGCCTACTTTGGGGAAACTACATGTCTCCGGGCAGGGGCTCGGGCCCTCCTTATTGGTCTTCAAACGTGTGTCCATAGGGGCTTTAGGAATCTTTGTGCAATTGGATTCATTGGTCTTAGTTGGGATTCTTCAGCGCCGCATTTAGTGTCCGTGGCAGATTCGACGAGAGGTTAGGAAGATTTGGCAGTTCGTTGAGGATCCGGCTCGATTTTCGCACTGTTATAGGGAGGCTAACAAAGTTGTTGATGCGTTGTCCAATGTGAGCGTATCTCATCCTGAGCAGCAAGTCAAGGTATATGAGTGCTTTAGTACGTTACCGAGGCTGGCTCGTGGGGCAACCTGCCTGGATAGATTAGGGTTGCCTTCGATTTAGAAAATTAGGCGTATGTAAGCGGAATGTTTTGCCTTATTTCATGAATAAATTAATTAAAAAAAACATTTCAAATACCCATACAAGCTGAGAAATAAATGGATATACTAATAAAAATGCTTCGCAAACAAACTTCATAGACATTTTTGTCAAAAAATTGCTCCGACCAGCTTGTAATCATATGGTACGATAATGATACGAAGAGTTTCAAGCGGAATCTTTCAACCAAGAAAAGTATACTTTATACTACCTATGATATGACATGCAACTCCTTTAATGACATAACCAACTCCTTTTGATTCTAATTTATCATATTAATATGGATATTGATAATCTAGAACTCAAAAAAAATCCATCTTCAACTAAAAAGTATTCCAAAATCAATTTGCAAAGCCTTTGAAATTCTCTAACTTACAAAATATATCAGGATTAAGTTTACAAAGCCTTCTAAAGTTTACCCAATTGTAAGGAATCATAGTGACATGCACAACGGAAAATTTAAAAATTTTTTATTTCTCTAGTAGGTCAACATTTGATTAAATCCATGTAATATAAAGTTGTTCAAGAAAATTACCTCAATCCATGGAGATCTACTTGAACCGGTGGAGATCTGACACTGAGGGGCAAAGTGATCCATGTAACCACACAAGTGTCTGGGCTCTAACGGTGATCCACACGAACCCCCTTAACTAGAACCTCCTTAAGCTCGATTAGTTGTAGCTATTGCCAAGACTGTGACGACCCACCTCCTCCTAAGGCGAACCAAAGTGTTCAGCGAACCGCCTACTCAACTCTTGCCAGGACTCGATACAATTTAATTCAAACTTAAGGATAACAACCGAATAATAAAAGTCGAAATGAAGAAAAGTCGCTTCCTTAAATAAATATTCAAATCTTACAACACAGGTTCTCAAAAGTACATCACTTTTCCCAAAATTTTCAATTACTCGAAGTCGGCTAATCAAATACAACCCAAAATACTAAGCAAAAATAGTCAAACCGGCTTCTCCAAAATTCTTTCCATTCCGAGTTCCTGTTAAGGAAAACAAAGCTAATGGGATGAGCTAATGCTCAGTGAGGCCAAGAAAACATGCAAACACATAGTTCAAGTAACAAACACTTGTATGAGAAATAAAGCTATAGCATTCAAGTAATTCACGATTAACAATTAAACACACTTGAGTAGGATACAGGAGCTCTCAGGAGCTAATTTCCAATTGCTTTGCCTAAGTTCGATCCAATGCCTCCACGTGGTGACATTCCGTCAACCAGGTAGGTATTTAATTCTGTAGAACTTTACTTACTCTATTTATGGTTCTGAGTCGACATGAGGGGTACCTCCCACCCGAATCGGTGTGGTACATGCTACCGCTCAGAGAAATAAATGGTTGATGAGACATCGCTCCAATCGACTTATACTTTGATTATGGTTCTGAGTCGACATGAGAGGTACCTCCCACCCGAATCAGTGTGGTACATGCTATCACTCAGGGAATTGATTATACATTTATGGTTCTGAGTCAACAAGAGAGGTACCTCCCACCCAAATTGGTGTGATACATACTATCGCTCAGGGAACCGATTACAATTGTTTATGGTACTCAGTCGACATGAGAGGTACCTCCCACCCGAATCGGTGTAGTACATGCTTTCGCTCAGAAAACTGATTATTTGTTTAGGATTTTAAGTCAACATGAGAGGTACCTCCCACCCAAATTGGTGTGGTACATGCTATCGCTCAGGGAAGCGATTATAGCACTGAGACGGTATGAGAGGCACCTCCCACCTAGATTGGTGTGGTACATGCATCCACTCAGGGCTTACGAGTTAAATATGTTTATGAACAATTACCGATCATGTGTATTCATGTAACAAGTATCGCATAATTAAAAGAAAGAGAGGACGAGGGCGTCCCCAAGAGTATACACATAAGTCGAGGAGGTTCACTCCACTCGACATCACAACACAAATATGGTTTGCAATAGCAACACTTCACTTAATTCACATAAAAATTCATTTCACACAATTCGAATATCAATTCACATAGCACAATTCAATTGTAGCATCACTTAAAGGAGAACGAGCGCGATAAAGTCCATACTCATCTCGACAAGTTTACGTATCATGTATAATACTTGTACAATTCATATTTCAATCACATAAACATTTAACATGCACTTGACACTCACCAATCAAAGTAAGGGAGTAAGTGCTCAAACAAGCGTTTAGGCGTCCATTTCGAGATCCTCTTGAAGGTCCCCTTAAGCGCCTGAGCAAATAATAATTGACTATCACACACTATTACTTACAAACCCCTTTGCTAACAAGGAAGATTATACACTTGTACAATACTAAGAAAATGTCACGGAAGAGGGCCTTAACTACTCGTAAATCGAGACTCAAAAGTGGGGTTTAGTAATACAAAGAAAACTGATTTCCTTCATGAAATCAAGTTTAAAATGGTCAATCAATATCAAAGGATAGGGAAGAGTTTCCAAAAACTCATTTCCCAACAAGTCGGAAAATTTCAGTTTTACGCGTCAAATTTAGAAAAATCAGAACTTGCACTCAGTAGGTCCAAAATTGGAAAACTTTAAACCATTGGAATCTTGGTTCAGAATACTAAAAGTTCCTAGAAGACACTTTTCTAAGATTCTAAACGGAAGACATTCAAATTTTAGTTCAAAGTGGCTGACTTGAGCATACAAGACAGTTTCGGTCATGTTTTTCGGCAAACTTTGGAAATTCGGCAAAATTCACAGAAAGTTAACTAGCCTCTGAAATTTCTAACACAACAAAAGTTCCAAACAGGGTTTTGAACATGACAAACGGAACTAAATTTGGAATCTTGAGTATCAAGATATAGCAGTTCAAAGTCGGTAAATTTCCACTACTAAACAGTGAATTTTCCAGATTTGAAAGTAAAGTTTGGGACATCATTTGGGTATCAAAATGGTTTTAGAATAACACCAAATTTGGTAAAATTCAAATTCCATATGAGAAATACTCCTCTATCAAATTTTACGTAAAAAATCGTATGGGAAGGTAGTTAACAAAACTACCAAAGTTTAGGAAATTCTTAAAGCAAATCTGTCTTCTTGTTTTCTTTTCCTTTTTCAAACACTTTGCACCATGAAATCAGTCTCATTTTGGTTCATTTGTGAAACCAAGGTCCAAGAAACATTTCATAAGCAATTGATAGTGGGTTGACATCAAAATTTCGAAATAAAACATCTCACAAACAACTAAACCAGTCGGCCAGCAAAAGGAAGGGTTTTCCAGCTTTGCCGCAGTTTGGAAATTGAACCATATTTCACTCAATACAACTTGGAATTGAGAATGGTTGGTGACATTGGAAACTAGAATCATAAGGCTACATTTCATCAGAAAAAAATTGTTTTCAAAATCAATTCATAAGTGAGAGAACATAGAGCCACAAAATGCAGCTTCTACCTTTCTCTCGGTTAGACCATCAAAACAGGACAGCAACTTTGCCGAATCACTACGGCTCACTCATTTCGAACTAGAAAGTGAATTTTATACCGTTGGAAAGCTACAAATGTCTAGTTTCAAATGCCACAAATGGTACTTTGATTTTTACTTTTTTACAAAGAGTTATGTTTGATCAAAGTGGTACTGTTCAGACTGCCTGAACACATTTTCCAGGTTTCTTCAATTTTCGAAATCTCAAATTTTGCTCAACCAATTCAAATGATTTTTGGTAGAAACTTTCTACACACCATATACAACATATATACATCAGTTTCATAGTCATTTGAGCACAAAATTTTGAAATATAAGCAAGGCAATAACAGGATAAATTCGGCCAGCATTCCTGCGCAATTTTCTTTTGGTATTTCCTTCATTTCTCACCATGATCTTTTCATCTACACACATAACAATCATATTCAAGCAATTGCACCTCAAGCCAGCTTGTCGCGCTCCATTTTTTACAAGAAAAATAAATAAATGGTTTGAAAAGTGAATTTTTGATTTGAAAAATGATTTTTGATTTACAAAGAAAGTGGGTCTAAATGGGACTTGAAAATGCGACGATTTGACCCAAAATATAGTTTAAAAAGGGTTTTTGAAATAAAAATCGGAGTCGCCACTTGATATAGAGTTAAGGTGTACCAAGTCACGTAAAAATGAATTTTTTAAAGGAAGAAGATAGAAAAGAAACCCCTTTTAAACGACTCCTAATCTACGTAAACCAACGAAAAAGGTTCGGGAGTCACATTTGACGAAGGGGAAGGCAAGGATGAAATCCAAGGCACCCCTTCGACCTAGCCAAGGCTAGTTGCGTGATTTAGTCAAAGATTATCTTGTTTTAACCAAAGCATTTATCACATTTGGATACACTATATGAATGCAAAACCTAGACCTAAGGGGACATCGGGGGGCAAAATTTCTCTTCAAAGATCGAATGGTGCCAATCACATTAATTGTGATGCCCAATAATGACTCTTTGGAGAGGTCACGAATAATGCAAAAATATAGACTCTAAGAAAAGAAAAGGAATAAAATAATTATAGAAATATACATGTCTTAAAGGAATGCATCATGTCGGGTACAGGGGACTAATGTTCGTGACTCAATTTTCCCTTTTAATAGAGGGAATACGAGCGTGCTAAGGCTAGAAAAGCCAAACTCGTCCATATCCCATATCCAAGGGGTTTTCCCTAATCTAATCAAGCAAATGAACTAACCTAGTTCTAATGCTTATATGAAATGCAAGTCTAATGCCATGTTTCATACAAAAGGGGCAAGTAATATACACATAAGGGACAATATAGGGGAAGGGGTATACATATATAAGGAAAGTGTCATGCGACATGGTGAAAGAGGCCCTAAAAGTAAAAATATGCATGAGATGAAGTGATTTATCACACAATCATGATCTAACGCGCGAAGGGCTCCTAAGGGCTAACGTTGGACTAGCCCACATCTACGCTCTCTCACAAGCATTGGACTTGCAAGAGCTCGAGGGGACAACCATGACTAGCATTGGACTAGCCACGGTTACGTGCATTTGCATCCATCATACACATATAAGTGATGTGCATAATTAAAGCAAGTAGACATGTGAGCTCGTAATTCACATAACACATAAGCATGCATATCTAGATGCCAAAACCTAGGAAAGCGATTAAACACATAGCACACAGACATGCAAAACACATAAGGCAATTAAGGCCCTAACTATTACATCTTTAGGGGGAAGGCCTACTACAATCTAAAGGGGGAATAAGAAGGAATAAAACAATTAAACCCCTAACTATTACAATTTTGGCATTCGAGTGCCTCCCAAATGATGAAATTGAACTAAAATTGAAGCAAAAGCTACGCAACTAAAGAAATAAATAAAGTGAAAATGAAGTAAACACTTAAAGTCATGCAATTGCACACATAAGACACATACGCACGTAGGGTCAAATAAAGTCAAAAATAAAGGATAGAGTGTACCTCCCTCGCAATGGTAAGCAAATGAAGGGAAAGTAGCTTCAAAACAATAAAAGGGTCAAGGTACCACTTTAATTGAGAAAAATTAAAAGAAATGCGCAAATACAAAGCTCACTTGATCATAAAGCCCCTAAAGTCGTGACTTAAGTGCAATTGAAACAAAGCATAGTAGTCAATTGAAGCAAACAAGCAATGAAGTTGTAAAATTAAAACTACCAAGGACCAAATTGAGGAGATTATCCAATTGATTGGGTCATAGCAGCATTGGTTGGAAGCCAAGGGGTCAAAGTGAAATTATTGAAAGAGTTTCATGCAAATGCCATGCAAATGCTACGAGGAAGGCAACAGAAAGGAATGCTTGCTGCAATTTCAACTTTCAAACGCAAATTTCAATCCACATGCACAATTTTGATCTAAACTTTACCCACCAAACATCAAAACTCTAAACTAAACAGCCGAGTATAGAACTTTAACATCTAAACAAGCAAAACACAGAAGGAAACTCATGCAAAAAGACACAAAGAAGCTCATGCATTCTGCAAATTCCAGCCACCATTCTCTCTACAACATTTCTCCTTCAGCTGAAGTATACTCATGCAAATAAAGCCTATCGATTTTACCCTCCCAACTCAAATACTAGCTCTTAACCCATGTAGTTAACAAACACTCTAAACCAAAATGACTGGATAGAAATGCAGCAAAAGAAAGGATGACACTTGCAGCAATTTTCCAGCCACGGCTTTTCTTTCCATTTTCATCATGCAGACCAGATTTTCGATTCAAAAGCACAGCTTTGATTAGATATTCTTCATCTCAACATCACAACTTTAAACTGAGCAACAAAACTGCATGATGATCACAATCCAAATGACCAGAAACTTGGAAAGATATCATACGAAAATTCTGGAAAAAATGCAGAAAAGGAAGAACAAAAACTGCTATAACTCTCTTATCATTTCATCAACACAGGCCGAATATCAGAATTTTGGCTTGGGTAAAAAACAAACGTTGCAAGTCTCACTCATAAATTAAACCAAATACTATATCTGGTTGCAGGGTTAAAGCAGTAAATCTGTCAAAGGATCCCAAATAAAGAAAAAGCAAAGCTGGGCATCTTCTACACTTTTCATTGCTACTCTCTGCAACCTGTTGTGCTTTATTACCAAAACATTACCAACAAAACATCAACTTTTGAATCAAATGATCATAAGACATTCCCCCAATCATCAACCAAGCCAAATGACACACTTTCATTGCGAGATCAAATCAGAAAAATCTGAATTGGTGACCACTAACAACACAAAGGGCGGCAAGAGTTATATAACAGCAAAACAAAAGTGCAGCAACAACTCTGCTAATTTCTCTATGATTTTACAACTTCATTAGCTATTCAGGGAGCTTACATTAGATTCCAAAACCATCATAAAACATTAGCCTAGACATGCAAATCAAGGGGAGATGGGAAAACTGGCAAGCTCAACATCATTCCTATGTTTCTTGCTGCAATTTTCATTCCACGGTCTTTGCAAACCCATGAAACTTTCGGCCAGCAAGATTCATGCAGGACTTTGACACGCCCTTTGTACCGTAAAACAAGACAGCCAACAAGTTAAGTCAAGATCTTTCCTAAAACTCTTAGCAAATATCACCAAAACATTAACAAAGTTCCATAATCTTCATTTGAAGGACACAGCTTTTCAAACAAACCCACGGACGAGAGGAAAGGAAATGAAAGCAACGAAAGGCAACATCAGTATGCGACTGACGGAATCTAAATCTGGTCAAAATATGCACTGCTCTTTCCCTTTTAATAACCCAAACGAACAATATCAGAAAACATCAGATTCCTGGCTTAAACTTCCCCCCAGATTCATGAATAGCAAAAAGTAAACAACCTTCAGTCATGGGCTTAGAACAAAATCCGAAAAATAGTTCTAATGATTAACTTACCGAGACAAAGAAACCTGAGGAATCGATGCAAGCTGCGTGGATTTTCTGGAGTGAAACCAGGCGCCCCTTTCGCTTGGCTCAAATTTCAGCAGAGAGATTTCTGAACTTTTCTCTCTTCCCTTTCGATGGAGATTCGCGACTGAAGATGGTATCACAACTTCTCACGAGGGTCAGCAGCTTCAATAGATTCTTGGCTCGCCAAGGAAACAGCACCAGATTCCGTCTTCCCTCCCTTTTTGCTCTTTTCTTCTTCAATCCTTAGCCCCGCCGCTACTCCCTCAGAACTCTCTCAGACCTCTTTTCTCTTCACCGTTTTTCTTTCTTGCCTTCTGATCCGACCTTCCCTTGCTATCCTACTCTCCTCTGATTTTTCTCAAGCTCCGCCGCAACTCTTGCTTTCTAACCTTTCGCTCTCGTCTCTCTTGTTTCCTCACTTAACCAGCCGCCAACTCTCTTGCTTTGTTTTTTCATTTTTTTTTCCATTTTTTGGCTCCCCCCATGGCTTCTCCCAAAACCTAGCCGCCTTTGCTTTCCTTCCCTTTTTCCCTTTTTTTGTTTTCAAATCCTCAATCCTACAAGTGTCTCCATCTCCCCCCTCCTAAGTGATGTGTTGTCCAAATATAAAAGGGACACTTGTTCTAATGCATGTTCTCCATTTGTCTAGCATGCAAACTTTCACTAATTTCACACATTATTTTGTATTTTTGTATTTTTCATTTTTCCCTTTTTTTGAAATTTAGTATGAAGACAAAAATAATAGAATAAAGTGAATTAGAACAAAACAAAATAAAAACACTAGAATTGAAACAAATAAAGCAAAGTTAAAAAATCAAAAATTTGGTGTCTTCACAGCTACCTAGAGGTCACCACAAGACCGCTAGCCTAACATTTAAAGCAATAAATTAAACACTTCAAGTCCGCTAGCCTAATCCATGCTTAGGGTTCAAACCCTTGCAAATAATGCTCCAATCTTTGAAGAAAATGGAAAGGTTCAAGGTTGATGAAGACTACCTCTCAGCTTTGGAAGAAATCAGAAATTTTGGACTGAAATTCTCCCAAGAAAACCTGCAAGATGAAGCCTTTCTCCAAGCTAAAGCTGCACTCCAAGTGGTATGTGAGTTGTGTGAAGATTTAGAGGTGAAATGGTGCAAGATTGGATGGAGTTTTCTTTCCTTCTTCTTCCTTGGGGCTGCTGGCCAAAAAATGGAGAGAGATGAGAGAGGTTTGTGTGCTAAAACTTGGGGAGAAAGAATGGAATAGTAGCCATAAGTGTTGGGCAAAAAGTCAACTCTTAATAGTGTCGCGCGCGGGTATCGTACCACCGTTTTCTCTCTTGTTTGTTACACTTGTGCACTAAACCTCCAATAAAATTCCTTTAACACTATAATTATTCACTCTTAGTAGTCTAGAATAAATTTCTTAAATCTCCACTTAATCGTTCCGGCTCGATTTACGCGAACTTCCGATTCGCACGCGATAAAACAAAACTTAAGGTTAATTCACGCCACTAAAATATAATTAACTAACTCTAGGGCAGATAACTTATAAAATGACTAAATTAAGAATGAAAACCTGAGTCCTCAAATCTCAAAGATCATTGGACTCTCGGATCGAATATTATATCGAAAAATGTGTATTTGATATTTCTCGCTAAACGAGCCGTAGAAAAATTAAATTCGCGAATGGAACGTTTTAAAAATATAAAAGAGACATTTTTTCATAGAAATGGATTTTAAAATGAATGAAATAAATTATTCAGAGTAAACGGGTGAATAAATAATTAATTAAGCCATTAAAATAATATAAAAGTAAGAAAATAAAATCCGGGTCCTCACAAAGACACCTCCCACAAATTGGTTGAGAAAAACCCTAGTTTTTTACCATAAAAAACTTGCCCCAATTAGACAAATAAAAGATATGATTTTCCCTTATTTCTTTCGACAAATTTAGGGTATTTTTCTCTCCAAATTTTTCTTAAAAATCTCACAAACAATTTGTATGTCGACTAGTCTTAATAGTAAAATTTTGATAAGTATTTATTGACAAATAAGTTATCCATGTCCTTATGAAAACCTAAAATCAGTTTCCAATAGGATTTAGTTTCCGTATTCTAATACGACATTCGTATTTTGAAGACTTAAACTTATTTGTACTATAAATCTCTCAAGTTTAATTTGTCTCACATATTGAACTATAAGATATAAAACTTATCTTTCAAATCTCTACTTGAAATTTATTTAATCCAATTAAAGAAGTTCTTAGTGTGTGTGACACATTAGGTTCTCATATACATTGGCAATAACTATGAGTTATAATTCTTAATTAACAAGAATTAGATAAATTAAAATCCTTTTAATTTATCATTGATTCTACTAATCAATCAACTCATACTTATAGATCAAGATTGACATCTAGCAATGCATCATGACCACTCAAATAATGAGAAAAGTCAAGTCGATGACTTCATCTTTCAGTGAACGCTTATCATGTAATTAATATCCTTTTATCACAATTATCTCACATTAATCTTGGAATATGTTGTGTCTATTCCAATACGTGATTAATGTTCATTTCTTATACCGAAATATAATTCCAATAAAAAAGCTGTAGACACCAAAATTTTAATTTTATTTAATTTAATTTTAGCTTTATTTTTTTATTTATTCTTGTTTTATTTTATTTTATTTTAGTTAACCAAAGTTTGCAAAATGATAGTTATCTATTTTTGAATAAGGTTCATCTTCTTTTAAAAATAATCAATAAAATAAAAACATTTTTTGCATTAAATTTCTGAAAAAAGAAAAGTCTCACAAAAATTTGTTTTTAATCTTTTCAAATTTAATTTCTTCAAAATAAATGAAAATTTGCAAGGCAATTTCAAATAGGAGTTTACATTTTGTTTACCCTAAATTTGTTTTGAAAAACAAAATAAAAAGAAAAAAACAAAATAGGTGGAAGACATGCATGGTAGCTAAGTGTATTAGGTGAGTATTAGCCATATGTCTTTGTTTTTTACACAACACATGCAAGGGGCTAGGTGGCAAGACAGGTGGAGAGTGTGGAAAAAATCTGGAACAAGGAAGAAACAAGAGAGAGGGCTTCGGGCAAGAGGAAAAAAAGAAAGAAGGGAAATGAGAAAAAGGGAAAAGAGAGGAGAAGGGGGAGGTTGCGAAGGAAAAAAGAAGACAGCTTTGGGGCTGAGGAAGAAAAGGAAGAAAGGAAAAAGGAGGAAGGGAAAGAATCTGGGGAGAGAGCAAGAAAGAGGGAGACTGCAAAGGGATTGAGAGAAATCTGAAATAGAGAGGGACAAACTAGAGGAGCTTCAGGCAGGAAGAGGAAGAAGAAACAAGCAAGGGAAGAAAGGAAGAAAAAGGAAAAGAGAAGAGAAAGGAAGGAGGAGGGGAAATCTGCGAAATCAGGAAGAAAAACAGAGGAGAAAACGAGAGAGAAAACAGAAAAGTGCAGAAAAATTTTTCTGCAAAACCCATGCCCAGGCTGATCAACCAAGCCCTTTCCCGATCAAATTCCAACCTAATCTCTGGTCCGAAAAGTGAAATTTATTTTTCTGCACTATCTCTGGATACCCATGAACAATTCTTATTAAGAAATAATCTGGGAAAGACCTCTCCAACCCTCTCAAATCGTAGCTCAAAATGACGAGCTTGCTGGAAATTTCTGCAGCAAAATTTCTGGGCTTCGCTCCAGCAAACGACAATCATTTCTTGGGGGAACCTCACATCCATTTGACCATGAAAACATTCCCAGGTAAATCAAGACTCCTTCCCTTGTTAATCTAACATTTTTTTTACAAAGATTGAGGCCCATTTGGACATGAGTTCTTGAACTTGGCTGCGGTTTGATATGCTTGTTTGATGGCTCTGTCATGCCTATTTTTCTGACGATTTCTGGTTTTGCATTAGTCATTTAGAGCTTGATGAAAAGTTCAATGAAATCGGAAGAAGCTGATGCTCACATAAAAGCCATGAATCAGATTTTATTTCTTTTATCTTTTCTTTTTCTCTTACTTTATTTCCACATAAGCTGTTAATTCAGATCTTCACTTCATACCATTGCGTCTGGATTTTATGTTATTGTGGGTCATGAGACTTTGTGTGTAGGAGTCACCCCACGTTGCTTTTAAGTTGATAATGAGCCCAGAAATTCATAGAAAGTTTCATGAATGAATCTGGAATCGATACATAAATGGTGATTTAAGGAAAACTAGGAACTAAAAAACTAGGGTTTTGTTCATCACGGAATCTGACGGCTAGGGTTTTGTCTTCACGGCACCTTGCGTGGTGTAGCCATGGCAGCCCTCCGGCTCCCTGCTGGAGGGCGTCCCCCTGCGCATACAGTCTCCTCGTCTTTTCAAGGTAAGTCTTTTTCGGATCTGTTCAAACAGAATGTGTCACAACCATCGCTTTCCATTGCGGCAGAAACGGCAACCCACAAAGGCGAACCAGCGATTCTTTTTTCTCAGGCTACTGTGGACTCCTTGGCTGGTCCTTATCGTTTTGCTTTAGTTGGGAAGTTCCCCAGGGGTAGGCCGAGACTGGAGGAGGTGCGTAAATTCTTCTCAGCGCTGGATCTAAGAGAGATACCCACGGTGGGTTTGTTGGATTCGCGGCATGTGTTGATTCAGCTACAGACTGAGGCTGATTTCCATAGAGTGTGGTTCAGGAGGGTGTGGTACGTGGCCTCTGCTCCTATGCGTGTTTTCAAGTGGACACCAGGCTTCCATGTTGACAGAGAATCCCCTATTGTCCCTCTGTGGTTCCAACTTCCGAAACTCCCACTGCATTTTTTCCACAAGGAGGTGCTTTTCCAAATCATGTCCTGTGTTGGTGTGCCTCTGCTGGTAGACGCGGCCACGCTTGCGGTCTCTCGCCCGAGTGTGGCTCGCGTATGTGTCGAAGTGGATCTATTGAGAACGTTACCGTCGCGTGTATGGATTGGGAATGGAGACAGTGCTGGTTTTTGGCAGGAACTGGAGGTAGAGTTTTTACCCCAGTATTGCACTCACTGCTGCCGCCAGGGTCATGGCGAGAACAATTGCCATATTTTGCATCCGGAAATGCGGCACTCTATTGGGAAGCGGGCCAAACTGGGGGATGTGCAGGGGGGGCAGGAAGAGAGGTCCTCTGCACGGGCTGAGGGGACGGCTGGAGCTCAGCGGCGAGAGAAGGAGGAGGTGCAGCAGCAGGGCTCGCTAAAAGGCCCAGCAGATGCTCCCAATGGGCCGGAGGTGCGGTCCTCCCTGGGTCAGGGGACGGTTGGAAGTCAGCAGCATGGGGTGGAGGAGCTGCAACAGAAGGTTTCGCTAGGGGAGGAGGCGACGCTTCAGCAGGAGGAGCACCAGCCGCAGGTCACAGGGGTGGGGCTGCAGCCTGTCACGCTTCAAGCGTTGGAGATGGGCTGCTCAGAGATGGCTACTGGCCCAACAGCGGGTGTGGGTGTGGGGTGTACGCTGGGTCTGTTTGGGAAAGATGACGCCAACATGGGATCGGTACGGGCTGGGGGGGCCGCGATGGAGCAAGAACAGGTCTGCACTGCACGACTTGAGAAAGGAGATGGGGTGGCGGACGAAGTCGCAGCGGTGCAGCGACAGGTTGGAAACTTATCACCTAGGGGTGGGGGTGTTATGGTGAGGATACATGAGGGATCGTCATCATCAGTGGCAGGATTGAATCTTGATCCTGTGGTATCGTCTAGCAGTTTTGCACAAGAGGTAGATGGGTTGGGGAAGGCGTCTGTGGCTAAGGGACGTGGCACTCGCGCGATTTGTCCCTCAGATAGGACCCTACGACCTAGGGGTGCTGTATCCTCAAATTCCTTTTCTGTGGTATCTCATGATTAAGGTGCTTTTCTGGAATATTAGGGGGGTGGCTCATGCCCCTAATCTATCACGCCTAAGAAAGTTAATCAAATTGCACTCTTTACAATTAGTTGTGGTTGTTGAGCCCAAGACGGGCTTGGATAATCGCACTGCCATTAGACTACGGTTGGGGATGGACTACTGCCTCTCTAATCAGGAGGGTTCAGTTTGGGTGTTTTATCAGTCTTTGTTTGCTTGTCAGTGTATCGGGGAGTCGTCACAACATCTGACTATCCAGGTGCGCTCGCATCTATTTCCTACCCCTATTCATTTGTCTTGTATTCATGCCAAGTGTACGGAACACGAAAGGGAGATTTTATGGCATGACTTATTAAGTGATAACCCGGGGTCATATCCGTGGTTCTTAGTGGGGGATTTTAATATGATCACAAATGGAGAGGAGAAGAGGGGGGGCCTGCCATTTAGACCTTTGGAGGGTGTGGATTTCCTCAATTTCATGTCCGAAACAGGAGTGGTGGATGCAGGGTTCTCAGGGTCTAGGTATACCTGGTGCAATAATCGTCCAGGTCCGGCTCGGATTTGGAAACGCTTAGATAGACTCCTTCTTAATGGGACTGCATTGGGGATGCCCCACCAGGTCACGGTTCAACACTTGGGCAGGGATCCATCGGATCACGCTCCGTTATTGTTATCCGTGGTAACGCGGCTGGATAATAAACCAAGGCCTTTTCGTTTCTTGAATGTTTGGACCATGCATGAGGATTTTTTAGGGGTGGTTCGTAAATGCTGGGCACAGCCGGTGGGTGGGTCGCCTATGCAATTTTTGGCATCAAAGTTGAGGGCCGTGAAGCAGGTACTGAGGCAATGGTCTAAGCTTAAGTTTGGTGATATTTTTGAGACAGTTCGGGTCGCTGAGAGCGAGTTGGTGGATGTAGAGACAAAGTATGACTTGGACCCTTCGGATGCATTGCGGTGTGAACTAAATCAAGTCCAGGCACGATTGCGTCGAGCTCGTTTGATCGAGGACGGCTGCAAAAGGCACGTGCTAAGTGGCTTCAAGATGGGGATAGAAACTCGAAGTTTTTCCATTCAGTAGTGGCAGAAAGAAGACGGCGGTCAGTGATTCATCGAGTGAGGGGGTCCGACGGAGAGTGGCTCGACGAGGAGGCGCGAATTGGTGAGGCGGCTGTTACTTTCTTCCAGGAGCTTTTCACGGCGGAGACAGTTCTCCCGGCAACTGGTTTATTGGAAAACATTCCGAGTTTAGTCTCTGCCCAAGACAACGTTATTCTAACAGAGATCCCGCGGCTCGAAGAGGTTAAGGACATAGTGTTTGCCCTAGATGAGGAGAGTACGGCGGGGCCGGATGGGTTCACTGGGAAGTTCTTCACTTTTGCGTGGGAGGTGGTGGCCATGGACGTGTATCAGGCAGTGGTAAGCTTTTTCTGTGGGGCCGAAATCCCTAGGAACTTCACGGCAACATCGATTGTACTGCTGCCTAAGGTGGAACATCCTCAGGATTTCACCCAATTTAGGCCTATTAGTCTCTGTAATTTCGCTAATAAGATCATTTCGAAGCTTCTTTCGGAGAGACTAGCTAAGATTTTGCCCCGGCTCATATCCCCACAACAGAGTGGTTTTGTGAAAGGGAGGCAGATTGCGGATAACTTTTTACTTGCTCAGGAGTTGGTGTCAGACATTACGAGGTCTAATCGGGGTGGGAATGTGGTGATTAAGCTGGACATGATGAAGGCGTACGATAGAGTTTCGTGGCCGTTTCTGCTACAGGTCCTTCGCCGCTTTGGGTTCTCTGAGACTTGGATTGATATGATTTGGCGTCTGGTCTCTAACGTCTGGTTCTCGGTTTTGGTCAACGGCGCACCTCAAGGATTCTTTAAATCATCACGGGGCCTCCGGCAAGGGGATCCCATTTCACCGGCCTTATTTGTCCTCGGCGCTGAGGTGCTATCTCGCACCTTGAATACGGTGGCCAGCCAGCGACAGTTTGTTCCTTTTAAGGTCCCTCCTCGGTGCCCTGTTATAACGCACTTGGCGTACGCAGATGATGTTATCATTTTCTCCAGTGGTGCGCGGTCCTCGTTAAATCTGATTAAGAGGGTCCTGGAAGGGTATTGCATTACATCGGGTTAGCGGATTAATTCACAGAAAAGCTGCTTCTTGACTCATCCAAGGTTTCCGGCACCGAAGGCAGCAGTGATTGGCCAGGTGCTAGGATTTCAGAGGCGGGCGTTTCCGGTTAAGTACCTAGGTTGTCCTTTGTACGTGGGACGGAGGAAGAAGATCTACTTTGCGAACGTCTACAATGCGGTGGTGGCTCGGATCTTATCATGGAAGGATAAACTTTTATCTGTGGGAGGTCGGGTGGTGCTAATTCAGAGTGTGTTCGCCTCAATGCCCGTTCACTTACTCACAGCCGCTTCTCCACCAAAGGGGGTCATTGTGGCATTGGAAAGGGTGTTCGCCGATTTCCTGTGGGGGACGTCTGGCTTTGGGACTAGGTTTCACTGGATTCGGTGGGAGGCATTGTGTAGGCCGCGAGATGAGGGAGGGATTGGCTTGCGTGGGCTGAAAGATGTGCACGACTCGTTCTCGGTTAAGCTTTGGTGGAATTTCAGGCAACAGGCGTCACTCTGGGCAGAGTTCATGGCAGGGAAATATTGCGCGGGTTTGCATCCTTGCCTGGCAGAAGCAAGCCAGCGGGGATCCCTCACATGGAAGAGAATAAGTTCAGTACAGCAGGTGGCGGAGGACAGCATCAGTTGGGTTGTTAATGCGGGTTTGATGGACTTCTGGCATGATAATTGGTTGGGGACTGGTGCGTTATGTCAGAAGGTGGAGATCTTCCATGACCACCTGGTTGCTGATTTTGTTGACTGCGGGGCTTGGAACATTGTCATGCTTAATCAGTATTTGGATGCAGGTTCGGTGGCGAACGTCCTCGCTATGGACCCACCGACATTTCAGGATCCTGATAGAATGGTTTGGGCTTTGACTCCATCTGGCAGTTTCTCCACGGAATCAGCTTATTCCCTCGTCCGGCAAGGTGGTCACCGATCGTGGAGTGCGGCAGCCATCTGGCACCAGTGTATTCCACTAAAAATCTCTTTCTTCATGCTGAGGCTGATGCAACACAGGCTCCCTACCATGGACAGACTAAGGGGGGCTGGGGTTCAGGGCCCTTCTCGCTGCTGGTGTTGTCTAGAACCCAGGGTGGAGGACTTAGATCACATTTTTTGTGCTGGAGAGGGGGCAAAACGAGTCTGGCGTCATTTCGAGATGCGGCCGGGGGAAATGGGGCCGATATATACGGCGCGGCATATGATTTGGCTTTGGTGGATTCGGAGCGGAAATACGGAAGTCTTGAAATGTTTATATAGGATCCTCCCCGCGGTGGTTTGCTGGGAATTATGGAGAGCGCGGAATAGGGGTGTGTTTGAAGGACAACGACTGAAGATTAGGGCAACTGTGACTCGGATCGTTCAGTTACTGGGCGAGCTCTTGCGGACCCGTTTTCCATGGGTGCGGTTTACATCCTCGTAGGAATAGTTATTTCAACAGATAGCGTCATGTCGACCGCGAGTGAGCATTCAGCCCGTCCGCTGGATTCAGCCGCCAGGGGGTGGAAGTTGAACTCCGATGGGTGTTCTCGGAGGAACCCGGGGATGAGTGGAGGGGGCTGGGTTGTAAGGGACTGTCATGGGAATTTTGTCTTCGGCTATTCCGAGTTTTTTGGTACGATGAGTAGCCTGCATGCAGAGCTGCGCGGGTTGCTTGTGGGAATAAAGCATTGTATGGATCGAGGGTTCCAACAGTTACATGTTGAGGCGGACTCGTTGACGTTGATTCAGATCGTGCAGGGGGATAGTGCATGCCCTTGGCAGTTGCAGCGGGAGCTGGACGTTCTCCTCCAATTTCGTCACTGTTTTCATTCTGTCACGCATTGTTATAGGGAAGCGAACTCACCGGCTGATCGTCTGGCAAACTATGGGGTTGATTCTGAGTTAAGGCAGGTCTTTACTGCTTTTGCGGATCTGCCCCGGTTAGTCAGGGGGGACCTTAGGATGGATAGGTTGGGCTTTCCAACGTTTCGTAGGCGGGTGGTGAGGCACTCATAGATGTTGTCTCGTGTGTATGCTTGGTTTCAGGCCTTTATAATAAATAATAGTATTATCTTTTCTTAAAAAAAGAAAAAAAAAAGAATCTGGAATCTGCATTACAGATTTTCCCCACATTACAGATTTTCCTTTCTTTTGTGTCCTCAATCTGGTAACTTGATGATAAGTTTATGGAGTTTAACGGGAATTTGAGGCTGTTTTCTTGTTTAAGATTGCCGTTAACGATTGCCGCATGAGGTTTGCTAAAATTTCAAAGCATCAGAAAGTTGAGTAAATTCTTAAATTGTTATGAAAAAAAAGTTGTTCTACAAGGGGGTAATTTTTGAAGCTAGTTCTAAGAGTATGATCTTCGCATTTGTGAAATACGAGTTCAAAGACTTCGCATTTCACAAATGCGAGTTCAAAGACTGTCAGTGTTTCACCAAAAAAAGAAAGGTTTTGGGAAAAAGTAAAAAATAGCAATGAAGCTCGCATTTGGCAAATGCGAACTTACCAAGCTCGCATTCATCAGATGCGAGCTCAGGTACCTCGCATTTCACGAATGCGAGGTACTGAATCTGAAATGTCCCCAAAAGCGGTGATTCAATTTAACCTCGGCTTGAACCACTTGCTTTGTCAGAACATCCGCTGATGAATCCTTCTCTTCTCAATTTTTCTTCTTTGGCCTTTCTGCAAAAAATGACCCAACAATTCACTTCCAATGCTATACAAACACCAATCAACGTAGAGAGACCTAAACAATAGGCATTCAAATCTGTCTCCTAACCGATAGAAATTGAAGCTCAGTATCTCCATCCAGCTCACTCTTTCTTCTCTTTTGCTGAGCTAGACAACAGAATTGCAGCTTCCAGGATCGGCAGACGGAATCCCTCACATCTTTCTCGTTGGAAGCTCTCCGCCATTGTAGAGCTTCAACCCTGTTTGGAACCCGTTTCTGCCAAGCTAGCCAGCAGCGCCTCTCTCCCCTCTTCCCAATTTGCCACTTTTACTACCTCAACAGGACTCCCCAACCAATTTTGTGTCCCATTTGGGCTGCACATTTTCTTTTCACTTGGCAAATGGCTGTCAAATTCGTGGCTATGCTCTATTGTTCAGAAACAGCATAAAAGATATGGCTATGCTCTGTTTCTTTTCACTGACCTCGCATCTCAGTGACCTCACATTTAAGAGATGCGAGGTCTGGTTTTTTTTTTTTTTTTTGGATTTCGTTGGTCGAAAATTCAAGGAGACTTCGCATTCAGCAAATGCGAGCTCAGGGAACTCGCATTTGCTAAATGCGAAGACCCCTTGGACGGAATCCCATACCCAAAATGCCACTTTTGTAGAATTTTTTTAAAATTCATCATAATTTTAGAAATTTCTCCAGAAAGTTGGAGAAGCTCTCCTTCGAAGGAGATGCATGAAAAGTTTCCAAAATTGCGTTTTTGACCCCTATATTTTTAAATAATTCTGCTATGGCCCAAAAATATGGAAAATAATCAATTTTACCCTTTGGAAATTCAAACGTTCTTTTTATGTTCTAACCATATTTTAAGTAAGTTTATTCTCTAGTCTTAGGAGATAATTAGAGTTTAATTAGTTTTTCCTAGAACTTTATTTTCGACCTCTAATCTTAGCAATAATAATAATTTGACCCTTAAAAATTTTATAATTGTTTCAATTAGGTCCTTGCTTGTTTTAATTTCTTGAATATAGGTTATTTACTTTCATTTAAATGCTTTAATTGTTCAATTTCATGATTATTTCCATTTCTTTACATATTGTTGCTTTTATTTGTTAATTAAATTGGTATGTTGACTACTTTGTTGATTTTTGGAGCTTTAAATAGGATAAATCCAAACCCAATTAGCTACTACTTCAAGGGGAGGTATTTTCTTTTATTATTTAAAAATCCTATGTGCTCCTATGTGATTTTATGTCTGTAATTGCATGTTGTTTGAATTTTTTTAATTTTTTTAATTTTTTTTATTTATTTATTCACTTTATTTGTTTTTAATTTTGTATATTTATTTTAATTTAATTTTTGATTATTTGGGAGGCAATTAAATGCCAAATTGTAATAGTTAGGTTATTATTTTATTCTTTACCCCTTTAGATTGTAGTTAGGGCCTCCGAATATAATAGTTAGGTCTCTATTTGCTTTTATTTGTTTATATGTTTGCATGCTTGGTGCTTATGTGTTTACTCGCTTTCTTAAAATCTTTGCATCTAGATATCATGCTTATGTGCTATGTGCTCTATGTGATTTATGTGTTTACTTGCTTTTATTATGTTTTATATGATTTATTTAATTATAATAAATGCATGACATCACCACACTAATCCAACGCTATTTGTGGCCATTTGTTTCGATTTCTCACTAGTCCAATGCTAGTGAGAGCTTATAGACATGGGCTAGTCCAACGCTAGACCCTTAGGGACTGTCCACACTCTAGATCATGTTTGTGTGACAAATCACTACATTTCATGCATATTTTCTACTTTTTAAGATATTTATCATTTTTGCATGATATTTCCTCTATATGTATATCCCTTATCCCTACGTGTGAAACATGACATTTAAACTTGTATTTCATGTAAGAAAAATTAGAAATAGGTTAGTGCATTTGGTTGATTAGGTTAGGGAGTACCCTTTAAATATGGGATATGGACGAGTATGGCTTCTTAGCCTTAGCATGCTCATATTCCCTCTATAAAAGGAAAAATTGAGTCACGAATCTTAGCTCTCGTACCCGTTATGTTGTATCCCTCTCTTTTAGGTCACGTATATTTGTATATTATAATTTTGTCTATTTTTTCAAGTCTCATGTTGCATATTCGTGACTTCTTCAAAAAATCACCTTGGGCATCACAATTAATGCGATTTGCACCAACTAAAATTCGAAGAGACATATTGACCCTTCCAATAACCATTAGGTCATTCATATAGTAACATCCAAATGTGATAAGTTTTATAAGTTAAGCGAAGAAAATTTTCCAACTAAATCACGCAACTAGTCTTGACTAAGTTGAAAGGGTGCCTTGGATTTTATCCTTACCTTCCCTTTCTTCAACCGTGACTCTCGAGCCATTTTCTCTTGATTTTCGAAAACTTGGAGTCGTTTAAAAGGGGTTTTCTCTACTTTTTATTTAAAATTCATTTTAGGTAACTTGGTATACCTTAAGTACACCTTAAATCAATACCAAGTGGCGACTCCTATTTTTTATTCAAAAACCCTTTTTAAATTATTATTTTGGGCCAAAATCATCGCACTTTTAAGTCCCATTTTTAGGCCCTTTTTCTTTATTTATTCTCTAACAAATCAAAAACTCATTGTTACTCAAAATAAATCAAAATTCATTTTATAAACCCATAATTTTAATTTTTGAAAAAAGTGGGGCGCGACAAAAGTATTTAGAAACACTTTTTAACAATCTTCCACTTAGCACTAAGAATTCTAAATTATATTTCTATAAATGGCCAGACATGAGATAACTAACTCCTCTTTAATAAGAGGTGATAAATCCTTATATGTTTATTCACTACCTTTCCATGCTTCAAGTATATATCCATCTATTAAGGATGTGATCAATCCATATTACGGGAGCAATCATGTAACAAACAAAGTATATTCGTTTGTACTCAAGATACCATGATAACTTACATGTTAACTTATGCTGCAAGTAGATTGGTGAAAGTGTACGTATATGCCTATAGTCAATCAACTTCTAGGGTTTAATATGCACTTAAACTATTTATGTTATAATAAATGACATCTTTATCATATTGATTGCTTATATTTATATAAGTATGATAAAACCCTTAAAGTAAACCTAATCGATGAAACCATAAAAGTTATGCTAGTGAGATTCATTTGATTATAGATAAGATTTATTCTTAAATATCTCTAGTCAAGGTATTAACAAAAAAGTGCATTATTAATATGGTTAGACTATGATATACTATGCTGCTTCTATATAAGAAGTAGTAGATCTCATCTACCATAGCGTGTGAGACAAAACTAATATATGCGTGCTTGATTATTCGCACAAATTTACATCAATTAAATGCAATAACACCAAATTCAAAGCAAAATAAAATTTTTTTGTTGCCCTGTTAAGCAAGAAAAATCAAGATGCAAAACATAAAAGAAAAGTAGAAGTTTATAAATATATTATTTGCTTCCAATTTTGATATATGGCAGATCAAAGTCTCGTCTAATTCTCATCTAAGTACAATTCAGTTTCTCTTCAATCATTCAAATAGATAGAAATATTGAGAAAAAGAAAATGCAAAAAGGAGGGACAAAACCTAAAGAAATCAAAAGACATCCCTCATGGATTGCTGTTATGTCTTTAACACCCTCAACTATTCTACTGTTTTCTATTTTCAGACGTCGTGTGATAGTTGAAGTACTGACAGTAGCGAGAGGAAAATAAGTATCAATGCTTGCAAGGTACGACAACTGAAGAAAAAGCAAAAATGAAACTATTCGGGCAATATTCATCACTTATGAATTGGTAACCAAGAATTTATGTGTAAGAAGGGATCAATTATTGGCAGGAAAGAATTTATTGGTATGCCAATTGAAGATTGATGAGGAGAATTTATCGATATGCCAGTTGAAGATTGATGAGGAGTGTTCTTATTTAGTGTGATACCTAGGGGTGGGTAAAATTATTCGCTAACCTGAAAACCTGCCATATCCGATCAGAAAATTAGGATACTTGATTTGTATTATTTGATCAGGTCAACAAAGGATCGGGTACCCGCTAAAATGTAGGGCGGGTTAGGCTTACATAATTAAAAATCCGTGGGGTACCCGACCCACCCCGCATATATATATATATATTTTATACACATACTATAAAATAATAATTTAGAGGTAAATAAGTAATTTCATTGAACAAATTGCATTACAAATATGAGAGATTATAGTTTATTTGCAAGATTCATTTGTAGATGTCATAATCTTATATTTTATAGAAAAGAGTTTAATCAATGTGGAACATATATTTTAAAAAATGTGCTACTTATTTTAAACTTTCATTGATTTTGAATTTTTTGAATTTTTTTCTTTTATCTTGTATTCTCTTCGCATGCTTATGGAAGACTTTTTTTAAGAAAAAAATCTTTATTAAATCTTAAATGAATGTGTAATATATAAATTTAAATTAGCATAATTCATTTTTTTAAAAAAAAATTAAATGATAAATGGGGCAAGACGGGTACCCATTGATCAAAACCTATCTCAGCGAGTACCCTATAATCGGGTACTCGCTGATATGTGGGGCGGGTAAAGATCAGAAAATGGTTGACCCATAAGGTGTGGATCGGGTCAACCAAATGGTGGATAGGGCAGATACTTGACCCGCACCCGCCCCTTGTGATACCGATATCTAGACAGGGTGATATTGATGCAATAATCGGCAAATAGAAACTTATTAGTAGCATCTATTTGAGGTCGATCAATAATTTGGATGATGGCCAATATTCACACACCTGTTGGTATGCATGAATATATACTGATATGTGCAGATATGAAAGGGAGATAGGAAGTTGATTATGCTAACCGATTTATTTAAAGACACGCATCCGATCATAGTCCTAAAAACTAGGGATGTAGGGGTTATGAATTTCTAGTGGTAAGGAAGTGGATAATTCCCACTACCTATGTTTCACCTGATATGGCTAATGTGCAGGTGTTTATCTTGAAAGTGGACCACTAAATTGACAGTGAATCCTTGAAGTGAAAAAGTGGACCACCAAATTAGCCATAAAGCCACAAGATGAAGACAGAGTGGGTTTGTCAGCAAATAACTACCCTTACTTGAAGGGAAACTTTAGCTATAAATAGTGGGAGAGCACCAGGAGAAAGAGGAGTCTTCATAGAAACGACTCTTACTTAGAATAGCTCTCTTTAGAATTTGTTGGAGGAGAGTACATGAACAATCTCTGATCTTCGAAATAATCACCATGGAATTGACAGCTACTAAAAGGTTCGGTAGGGCTGAGGTTTGACGCCCCCACTTCTCCCTAAGGCGAACCAGAGGGTATCCGCGGGACGCCTGCCCAGTTCTCGCCAGGACTCATGGCAATATCCGTTCAAGCTTAGCACAATACTATTCAACAATACTAGATAAGTAAGAAAGTGCGGAAAACTTCCAAATTTAACAATATATATAACGATTATCCAATCCTTACATCAAATTCCCAAAAGTTACATCAATACCCAAAATATACAACATCCAGGTACATCAAATATCCAAAACATATATTAGATTCCCAAAAGTATAACCAATAAGAGGTCTAGCCAAAATACATTAGAAACCCTAAGCCAAAAGTGCATCAAAAGGGTTCCTCCAAGTCTCATTCCATGCCCAATCCTAACAAGGAAAACAAATCTACAGGGTGAGTAAAACGCTCGTGAAGCCAAGAACACACATGCAAGCACATAGTCCAAGTAACAAGCTCAAATAACAGGTCAAAGGATAAAGTACAAGTAATTGACAATTCCAATAAAATGTAAACAGAAACAATTCAAGGATATGGTAGCTCTCAGGAGCTAAGTTCCACTTGCTTTGCCAGGGTCATTTGTATACCTTCCCACGATGACTCTCCGTCAACCGGGTCGGTATTTCCATTCCGTAGATCTACACTTACTTCTCATGTCCGTCCACCGTACATACCACTCCGGGCCCGCACGACATTGAGAAGGCGATACTCCACAAGTTTGCCAAGTGAGACCTCTTCAATAGGTCAAGCTATCATGTGATTCTCATGGCTCACCGAGATTCCCGACCAAACCCATGCCGGCTCGAGTTCCAAGGTCGACCTATGAGTTTGGGCGTCCCCCATGTACATGTATGTGTCGAAGAGATTCACTCCAGCGACGTATGCAGCCATAGCATACTATTTCAGGTCAAGCAAGCATTTGATATATTCAAGCATTCGTGTCATGTCAAGCAGGTCATTCATTTCATGTCAAGCAAGTTAATCATGAATTATTTGTTTCAAATGAGAACGAGTGCGATAAAGTATACACTCGACTCCATTTTCAAAATCTTTGGTCACTGGTTATAGGCAAGCATGTATCAAGTTTACAGGAGTTCAAGTAATCACATACTTGACACTCACCAAATAAACAAGGAAGAAATGTCACTTGAAGTTCAGGTGTCCACCATAGGATCCTCTTGAAGGTCCTCGTGTGAGCCTGAGCAAATTAATAGTGAATTATCATTTATAAACCCCAATTATCACGCATAAGTGTACGCTTGTACAATCCGAGAAAATTTCTCGAAAGTGAGCCTAATTTATTCATAAATTAAGCCCCAAAAGTGGGGTTTCAAAAGTACAAGAGAAATCGAGTTTTCGCCTTCGAAATCAAGGGTAAAACATTCAAGTGATATCGAGGGAAAAAGGATAATTTGAAAAACTCCATTTCCTTAAATTTTGAAAATTTCAGTTTTGATACGAGATCTTTGAAAAATCGTATCTCACCCCGTACAAGTCCAAAATTGGAAAACATGGTACCATTGGAAACTCCTTCCAAAGTTCTCAAAGTTCCTAGAATACACTTTTCCATGATTCCAAACGGAAAGTATTCAAAATTTAGCTCAAAGTTGCTGTTTTGGGGCACTTGAGACAGGTTTAGGTCGGTTTTTGGCCAACTTTGAAAATTCGGCAAAATTCACTTGATTTGAACTAACCTCTGAAATTTGGAACTCTATTAGAGTTGAAATCCAAGTTTAAGACAAAACAAACAGAACAAGAGTCGGAGTGTTGAGCACCAAGATATGATAGCTCAAGTTTGGTGAAAAACCGAAACTGTTAAGCAGAATTCCAGATTTAAACTTCAAACTTTGGGACTTTGGTTAGGTATTCGAACGGACTCAGAACGGCAACAAATTTGGTATGAATACACTACCATATAAGGGCTACTCCTCTGTCAAAATTTATAGAAAAATATGTACGAGAAATTGGTTAACGAAACCACTAAATCCCCAAGAAGTTCCAAGGCAAATCTGCCTTGGACTTCCGTTTTTCCGTTTTCAAGCATTTGGCCAAGGAAATTCCCTTAACATGGTTCAGTGGTGTATACAAGGTCTAATAAACATTCCCAGATAGGTTTGGTAGGTGATTAACACCAAGAATCTCGAATTAACAAGTCTCAATCAAGTTTAGTAACAATTCTGCCCAAAAGGTGGGTTTTCCTTCAAGAAGTTAGTTTCGAAATATGGCCACAAATCACTCAATTCAACTCAGAATTGGACGTGGTTGGTGGCATTGGAAAACACATTCATAAAGCTACAATTTTTTAGAAGAAAGCATTCACAAAATCTGTCCACAACTAGTCCACATTGGAGCCTCAAGTTGTAGTTCATGTTCTGCCTTCTAGGGAACTAACGAAACAGGGAAGTCAAGTTGAAACGGTTGGTACGGATTAGTCATGTGGAATCAGGAAATGCATTTTATACCGTTGGAAAGCTGGGATTGTCTAGCTTCTAGTACCGCAAACGATACTCGATTTCGACATCGGTGTAAAAAGTTATGGCTGAAAGAAAAGGACTGCCTGGGCAATCCGGGAAAATTTTCCAGTTTTGCTAAACCTTTGAAATCACTACAATTGACCAGTCAAATCATGTTATTTTTTAATGAAACTTTCTACACCATTCATATAACATGTATACATCACAAACAATTCATTAGAACCTCAAAATTTCACACCAAAGTGCACGAACATGGAAGGGGTAAAATGGTCACTTTTGTTCATTGCACCTTCCTTGAATTTCTACCAACAACCCAACATTATTCCACTAATTTAAGCACTAAACCAACATTAATAGTATCATCATTCATCAAATCAGTCCATCCAATCCAAGTGGGAGTTCATAGAGTCCACACAACAATTTTTTTCCAACATAAACAAGCTACCCACATGCATGCATGAGCTTATATGTGCACTACTACTTCCATAAAGCAAGATTTGAAGGGTTGATCGTGGTTTACCTTCTTAGATGAACTAAGACAGAATTTTCGGTCCAATGAAGCCCAAGAAAACCGTGGAAAGCAGCCCTCTTTCCTAGCTTGATGTAATCTCCAAGTGATTAGCTAAATGTGGTTAAGGTTTGGTGCGATTTGGTGAAGATTAAATGGTGATATGAAGGAGAATTTGGAGCTGTCTTTTTATTCCTCCTTGGCCGGCTGTTTGAAGCAAAGAAAAGAAGAGATGTGCTAATGGTAAGCTTCCGTGAGAAGCTTTAAATTTGTGGCCAAAAGTTCACCCAAAAGTCAACTCTCCTTCGCACGCGCGCGCGTTTTGTGCTCGATTCCTCTCGTGTTTATTTCACTAGTGCACTAAACCTCTAATGTACATATATTCATATTAATATTATTCAATCTTAATTATCCCAAAATAAGGATCTAAAGTCCCTCAATTAAATCGCGCGTATAAAAATGCGTACTTCCGATTTTTGCGCGATAAAGCGAAATCTCCAAGAAATTCTTATAACGATAGCTTCACTAATTAATACTCGAATACTTAAGTATAAAATTACCTATTTTAACACTAATGTACAAGTCTCCAATTTTCCAAACTTATAGTATTCTCAAAACGGTTATTGCTTCCAACCGCGCATTCGCTATTCTCACTTAACGAGTTTTCAAAAATTAAATTTTGAAACGAGTCATTTTAAAAATATAATTAAGTTATAGACCCATGTAATTAGGTCTAAAGACCTTAGAAAATAATATTCGGAATAAATGGTAAAGTAAATAATTAAATAATCTAGAAATAGGAAATTAAATAAGTAAATTTGTGAGTACTCACAGGAGTAGAGTATTAATTCCTTAATTAACATCTATCATTCATCATTCTTAACTCTCCAATATTAATACACTCCCAATTCAAGTATAGTCTCGAAAAATGTGTACTCGTTGTTCCGAACTAAACGAATTTTTGAAAAGTGAATTTTTTCAACAGAACGCTTTAAAAATATAAAAGAGGCGTTGTTCCATATAAATGGATTTTAAATGGTCGAAATAAATAATTTGGAGAAAATGAATAAATAAATATTTAAGTAAGCTTGTAATATTCGATAAATAGGAAAATTTTCGGGTCCTCACATCCTCCCCTCCTTAAAAGGAATTTCGTCCTCAAAATTCACACCTAAGACAATATCATTCTTGTAATGGTTAAGTCTGTGAGAGCCCGTAATTTTTCCATTTTAGGATTTTATTATATTCAATGGCTTGTTTTCTGCACTTTCTGTATCCGGAAAATTTTCTAGATAATGTTAGATGATTTTTCTAGTATCGAATAGGTTTTGAGAAATTAAGAGCGTATACCGGATGTGGGACCCACTAGGGCGAAAAGTTCGGAAAAATTCGGCCAACTAGGTTAAGTTTTGGATACTGGGTTTAAATTATCGGGTGCTAAGAGATTATTAGAGGTTGTTATATGGATTGGTGTGAGAGGGAACAAAAGGATATGTATGCATTAAATAGGGTGACAAGTGTCACCATTTGGTTGGTTGTACCTTATGACCACTATTCATTTTCTTACCAATTGACCAAATAAATCAAAAAAATACCAAAAATTCACCATTTTTCTTCCTCCTCATAGCCAACCTCTTCAAGCAACAAAAGAAAGAAAACTCTTCAAGTTTTTGGCTTCAATCTTGCTCCAATCTACCAAATCAACCATTGAATCTTGGTTTTGCTCCATAGAAACCCTTAAGGGGGTGATAGTGAGGTGTTTTGTGGAGTTGTTTGGAAGGCTAAAGTGATTAGTTGCCCTCTCTCTTGTGTTGCTAAGGTAAGTTGAGAAGGACCCCTCTCCTCCCTCTAATGATGTTTAATCCATGATTAGTGGTAGTGTAAGATGAAATTTTATGGTTTATATCTTGATTTTTGGTTGAATCGGTGAAGTTTTGTAATTATTGGGGATTTTTCTGTTTTCATATGAATATGATTATGTGGTTATGTATGATGATTGGAAATGGTATTTAAGGAAGCTAGAAGGTGGAAAAAGTGGTAAATTGCAAGCAATTTCTGTTTTGGAAGAAAAATTGGAAAGTTAGGGTTCTTGGAATTACATTCTGCCCGGTTTTGTAGCTCATAGTTAGAGGCCGAATTGGCCTTGGGTTAAAACATGAAAGTTGTAGGGAATGATATTTTAGAGATTTCTGCAAAATTTCAGGTCAATCGGAGTAGCGTAGCTTGAGAAAAGATGGAATTACCCTTGCTGCCCTGGTTTTACCCGAATTTGAGAATTGCGTCTGTAATTGGTTATTTTGGTTGGGAATGCTTCCGAATTGGTTGTTGAGGTCTTCTGATGAAATGTATCCCTGTTTCTTAGATTTCAGATGGCTTTGGAATTTCTGGATTTGGACTTAGGTAGGCTGATTTATGATGTTTGCACTAGAATACGTTCTGTGAATCTATTTTTGCGGTTCTGGTGTAGTATCTTGCATGTTTGACCTAGTTACACTCGAAACTGGGCTGAGTGAACTTCTGAAATATTGTAGCACTATCTCTTAGCTTCGAAACGGTGGGTCTTGTACCTTCATCCGATAATCGTAGTGCTATTGGTACCAAAACCGCAAAATGATGTCAAAAACTGTTGTTTTTCGGGTTAACGCTTAACTCCATTTCCGGATTTTTCTGGTTTCCGCTAAGGCTTATGTATACTTATGGAATCCTATTTTGGTCGTATTTGGTACTGGTTTATGACTCGTTATCGAGTCTCATTGTACTTGTTTGCACATTTTAGGGCGTGACGGTGGTTCACGACGTTCTTTTGACGGAAGTGCATGAAATATCACTTTCAAGCTTGGTGAGTGTACTACTCACTTATGTGTTACTATATGGCTTTGATACTTGAACTTGATGAGTTAAATGTTTATTGCACCATCGATATTGATTGAAGTGAGGGTGTACGTTATCACTCTCACTTATTTCTCATGTTATTGGAATGTTACATGAAATGAAAGTACATGACTGGGTGTCGTTTGGACGAGTATCCAACGACCATGATTGTTACCATTGAGCTCAACCCCATTGGTAGTTGATTGAATCGAGCCGGCGAGGGCTTGGTCGTGCCAATTAATGAACCTTGGGGACTGTTATATGGAATCTTGTAGTATGAGAGACTCTCGATTCCGGTATACTCGAGTAATACCACAGTGCAAGTGTTTGGAGTTCGGGCCCGGTAGGGGTATGTTGGGTGGAAGGAATGGAAGTAAAGTGGAGTCTACGGTTGGTTACTTTTAAACATTGACGGAGAGTCAATGAGGTTCGATCAAGAATGCAAACGAGAAAAAAAGGCTCTTGAGAGCCGCCCGTATCCTTTTTATCTCCACCATTAATGTGTGCCTTTGCTTACTTTTGATGAATTGAAATGAAAAGCTTTATGCTTATGTGAACTTTGCTGATTGAGTGGTATTATCTCACTGGACATAAGCTCACCCTATTCCTTTTGTTTTCCTTACAGGAAAATAAATACTTTTGGACAATTGATAGTTGGTTGCCGAATTGAGCTAGTTGGACATATCTTTTGTATAGCTCATTTATTGAAACTCTAAATGTACTTTTGGGACCGTTTCTCTTTTGATTTGGCAAACCAGACATGTATCCACTTTTGAATACTTTTGTATGCCACTTTGGCTTGTATCTGCTAAATTTCAACATGTAAATATTTGCTTGATGATTGGTTGGGGTTTCGACGGGTCGGTTACTATTCATGGCCGACTCCGGTTTTATTTTTTTTCCTTTGACATTTTGACTTGTTTACGCGCGTTTGTAAGATCTGGAACGTATTAGATAGTTCTAAACTGAACCGTTAGTCCTGGCGAGAGCTGGGCAGGCAGTCCGCTAACCCCTTTGGTTCGCCTTAGGGGAAGGTGGGGCTGTCACAAAGTCTACCAGATCAATCACTAACTTACGTTTTTCCAACCCATGCTGCACAATTTCTATTCATTCAACTAGCAATCAAACCTTGATTTTCCTCATTAGATATTTTAATTTCCAAGTCATAGGGCAACATAATCGGCCTTATGTCTACCTCACATAGGTAACGCCTTCACTCTTAATGCTACTATTACCGCCACTAATTCCAAATCATGAGTTGGCTACTTTCTCTCGTGATATATTAACTTTCTAGAGACATACACAATCGCCTCATCATGTATCGTTAGTATACATTCTAATCCATCCTTTAAAGCATCTGGATAAATCACAAAACTACCTCCTCCGCTCGGTAGGACTAACACAAGTGCATCGGTTATACACCTTTCACTTTTAAAATTCTTCCTCACATTTACAATCCCAAATAACTTGCCAAGTCTTGGACTCTTGGAAAATTCCTTGATCAAACCAAAGGAAAGGTTCGACTACCTCCAAGAACTCCAAATTTCGGAAGGATTTTCTAGTCGTTTCCTCTTAAACAACGTCCATTGTAGCTGAGTCAATAACAATTCCTTCCTTCGATATTGTATAACCTAGAAAGGCTATTTCCTTCCAATCGAACTCACATTTATCGAATTTAATGAAAGTTGGTGCTCTTTCGAGGTTTATAAAACTATCATCAGGTGTTTTTCCATGATTTTTTTTCTAAACCTTAGAGTTTACCTATATATCATCAATAAATGGCATCACAGATTAATCCAATTATGATTTAAAACCTTGATGCATTAAGGCAATAATTGCTGCTAGTGCATTAGTCAACCCAAAGGGCATAACTGAAAATTCAAGCATCCCCATCTGGAATTGGAAGTGGTCTTAAGCATATCAGTTCCTAGGATTCCCGGTTGGTAATAACTCTACTTTAAAATCCCTTATTCGCTGCTCCTGGCCCTTGATTATAATTCTCGTTTACGTGAGGCTACGGAATATTTGTTCCTAATAGTCACATCGTTCAAGTCTCGATAATCTATATTTATATAGTCTCAAGCGTCCATTTCAAATATGATATTCGGTCCTTAATCGTTAGGCTCATTCAATCCACAAATATTTCCGTTCACTAACCCAAATCTCACAACTTTTAATATCTCAAATTGGCGATCAAACATTGGATTCCAACTTCAACACCAAGTTCTCGATTTGGTCACGATCCCTGGTCGCCTCCAAGACCTCAGGGTGGTCTATATTCTCAAGCACAATCTCGACTACGTCTAACACCGTTTGTGTCTTATTATAAATCTAAAAGTGTGGGGCAAGATTTGAACATACATGTAAGTCATAAAACCAATCAAAAGCGAAGCAAAGTTTCATATGTCATAAAGATCATAATAGGTACATCAAGTTGGGATAGGTTTATCAAACCATTTCAAAAGGGGAAGGAAAACAACAGGATTATAGCAAAACGTGCCGAGTTACCAAGATACAAAATAACAGAAGACTTTCCCTTATACAAAAGATTAAATCTCCAAAAGTGCTAGTCTAATCTAAGGTAAAGTTACAACCTCTATCCCTCGAGTGGAGTTATCTACCCCCACTGAAAAACTTCCAGCACTTAGACCCCTATCTGACACTCGATTATTTTGTGGCGAATCTAGTGGGCCGCTGAGTATTTCCTCTTTTTAGATGCACTGGGCCAATCCGAAATCTTATGCTCGATACTACTGCACCTCAGACACTTTCCTTGCTTTATCTAGTACTTGTCCTCGGTGTGGTTAATCTTGCCACAGTATCCACAATTTGCGTGAGAAGTGACGGCTTGACCAGTTTGAGGATTTTTCTTGTATTCCTTCTCCAGTTCTACATTCTTACGTAGCAACTCAGTTTTCTCTGCATATTCCTGTTTTCACCGTCCTTCCCAGTAGTCAGCCAATTTCTTTTGAAATTCTACCTCATTTCGAAGAATGTTCATCTCTTTACGCATTTCTTCCAAAGTTGTCATCTTACCAATTGACTTAAGTCAAATACTAACCTGCCAGGCAAATCAAAGGATCAAAATGAATAGCTATTCATAATGGAAGCTCGAGCCGTATTACTCTTGCATTCTTTCACTTATAGGTTACCCCGACATATAAATCTTAACTATTCTCTGCTTAATATGGGCAAGTTCTTAGGTTTCCACGAGATTACTATTATCATTTACAAACACAACAAGATACGGGGCCTTATTCCTTAATATGGAGGTTCCATGTCTTAGTTCACTTTCCAATACTTATCTACAAAGTTATTTGAGAAGAAATCATAACCTCTTGCTCTCAATAGTGCCTTATTGTATCCTTTCAAATCAATCTTACTATTTCGAAGTTAGGTTTTTCGTGAAGCCTAGATAGGCGAATTTCAAGAATCATTCCATTTTCACATCTCTCTCTTGGTCCCCAGGTTGGTTGATTGGTTTAGAGCTTTAGTGCTCAACTAATTGTGCTAGGGCATCAATCGTCTAGTTAATAGCAATAACTACGCGATTATTTTTTTTCATTTCTAGGGTTTTGGTTCAGTCCAGCAGTCGCTCTATAATCGCCCCCTTGAGCTGGGAGTTGCTTAACCCCTCGCCCTCGATCCTTTTTCACTCCTTTGGCCGCCCATAAATTTAACATGTTTAAAGGCATGACATACAGTGAGTGCACACAAACGGAGTTTGAAAAGTGACACCTTTATCACGCCAAACAAATACAAGAATAAAAGGAAAGACAGCGAAATAATCGCAAATGTGTACAACCAAATCATGTATTTGAAATCATGAAGCAGTAAAGTCAAGCATGTCATGAGTAACGTTTAATTGCCTCAAAAGGTAGGAAACATAGTGAAACAAGATACAAAATGCAATGGCCTTTAAGCAAGCGCCACCCCGTCTATCTTTGGCAAAAACTATTAAAATAGTTTAAATCACTAGCTTAGTGATTGGCGGAGCCAAAAGTCTTAATTACCTCCGTAGGATCATTTTCATTTCCAGCACTAGGAGTTTTAGATCTTATGCCCCTTATCGAATATCTTGTCATTCTCCACTTGTTCAACCAAGGTAACACACCCAACCATCGACTTATTCATCCTATCTTTAATTTCGGACACAACCCCAACAAGTCGATTCTTAGCTTTTTAAAGCTTCTCACAAGGAGCCTTTGTCTTCCTCGCTCCTTAAGTATCTCAATCTCCACTTCAGGAATTCTATTAGTCTAGGCATCCGTAATTTCCCTCAGTTCTCGATTATCCCCTCGAATCACCTTAGTTTCCTCGGATAGCCACTTTTAATGATCAACCACTATTAACACCCCATTATTTGGGCGCGAGCAAATCCTTTGAAAATCACATGAAATCCTAGTTCTGTGAATTGGATTATCTCTCCAATGCTCCCTTAGGTCTTTCTCGATAATGGACCACCGGAAGGCGTCTCGAGACAATTTAATATCACCCTTACCTCCCATAGTTTACCCTTAAAAGTAAAAGCTCATGTAGATCCAAATATATTCAATAAACTAGATCTGATCATTTCGTACTATCCCACATGTATCACACAAGATCAAGACTCCTTGTCATCCACTAATTCAAACCTAGGTTCTAATTTTCATTTTCACAAGCTGTCACTTAACTTCCCAACCTGTTCCACAATCCGGCATCCTAAACTTTTAAGCCTAGGATACACTACAGGGATCTAAAACTTAAGCTCTGATACCAACTGTGACGCCCCCACTTCTCCCTAAGGCGAATCAGAGGGTAACCGCAGGACGCCTGCCCAACTCTCGCCAGGGCTCATGGCAATATCCGTTCAAGCTTAGCACAATACTATTCAACAATACTAGATAAGTAACAAAGTGCAGAAAACTTTCAAACTTAACAATATATATAACGATTATCCAATCCTTACATCAAATTCCCAAAAGTTACATCAATACCCAAAATATACAACATCCAGGTACATCAAATATCCAAAACATACATTAGATTCCCAAAAGTACAACCAATAAGAGGTCTAGCCCAAATACATTAGAAACCCTGAGCCAAAAGTGCATCAAAAGGGTTCCTCCAAGTCTCATTCCATGCCCAATCCTGTTAAGGAAAACAAATCTATAGGGTGAGCAAAACGCTCGTGAGGCAAAGAACACACATGCAAGCACATAGTCCAAGTAACAAACCCAAATAACAGGTCAAAGGATAAAGTACAAGTAATTGACAATTCCAATAAAATGTAAACAGAAACAATTCAAGGATATGGTAACTCTCAGGAGCTAAGTTCCACTTGCTTTACCAGGGTCATTCGTATACCTTCCTGCGATGACTCTCCGTCAACCGGGTCGGTATTTCCATTCAGTAGATCTCCACTTATTTCTCATGTCCGTCCACCGTACATACCACTCTAGGCCCTCACGACATTGAGAAGGCGATACTCCACGAGTATGCCAAGCGAAACCTCTTCAATAGGTCAAGCTTATCATGTGATTCTCATGGCTCACCGAGGTTCCCGACCAAGCCCATGCCAGCTCGAGTTCCAAGGTCGGCCTATGAGTTTGGACGTCCCCCATGTACATGTATGTGTCGAGGAGATTCACTCCAGCGACGTATGCAGCCATAACATACTATTTCAGGTCAAGCAAGCATTTGATATATTCAAACATTCATGTCATGTCAAGCAGGTCATTCATTTCATGTCAAGCAAGTTAATCCTCAACTATTTGTTTCAAATGAGAATGAGTGCGATAAAGTACACACTCAACTTCATTTTCAAAATCTTTGATCATTGGTTACAGGCAAGCATGTATCAAATTCACAGGAGTTCAAGTAATCACACACTTGACACTCACCAAGTAAACAAGGAAGAAATGTCACTTGAAATTCAGGTGTCCACCATAGGATCCTCTTGAAGGTTCTCGTGCGAGCTTGAGCCAATTAATAGTGAATTATCATTTATAAACCCCAATTATCACGCATGAGTGTACGCTTGTACAATCCGAGAAAATTTCTCGGAAGTGAGCCTAATTTATTCATAAATTGAGACCCAAAAGTAGGGTTTCAAAAGTACAAGAGAAATCGAGTTTTCGCCTTCGAAATCAAGGGTAAAACATTCAAGTGATATCGAGGGAAAAAGGAGAATTCGAAAAACTCTATTTCCTTAAGTTTTGAAAATTTCAGTTTTGTTACGAGATATTTGAAAAATCGTTTCTCACTCGTTACAAGTCCAAAATTGGAAAACTTGGTACCGTTGGAAACTCTTTCCAAAGTACTAAAAGTTCCTAGAATACGCTTTTCCATGATTCCAAACGGAAAGTATTCAAAATTTACAAAGTTTCTGTTTTGGGGTACTTGAGACAGGTTTAGGTCGGTTTTTGGCCAACTTTGAAAATTCGGCAAAATTCACTTGATTTGAACTAACCTCTAAAATTTGGAATTCTATTAGAGTTGCAATCCAAGTTTAAGACAAAACAAACAGAAGAAGAGTCGGAGTGTTGAGCACCAAGATATGATAGCTCAAGGTTGGTGAAAAACCAAAACTGTTAAGCAGAATTCCAGATTTAAACTTCAAACTTTGGGACTTTGGTTAGGTATCGAAACGGACTCGGAACGGCACCAAATTAGGGTATGAATACACTACCATACAAGGGCTACTCCTCTGTCAAAATTCATAGAAAAATATGTACGAGAAATCGGTTAACGAAACCACTAAAACCCCAAGAAGTTCCAAGGCAAATCTGTCTTGGACTTCCGTTTTTCCATTTTCAAGCATTTGGCCAAGGAAATTCCCTCAACATGGTTCATTGGTGTAGACAAGGTCTAATAAACATTCCAAGATAGGTTTGGTAGGTGATTAACACCAAGAATCTCGAATTAACAAGTCTCAATCAAGTTTAGTAACAATTCTGCCCAAAAGGTGGGTTGTCCTTCAAGAAGTCAGTTTCGAAATACGGTCACAAATCACTCAATTCAACTCAGAATTGGACGTGGTTGGTGGAGTTGGAAAAAAAATTCATAAAGCTACAATTTCTCAGAAGAAAGCATTTTCAAAATCTGTCCACAACTAGTCCACATTGGAGCCTCAAGTTGTAGTTCATGTTCTGCCTTCTAGGGAACTAACGAAACAGGGCAGTCAAGTTAAAACGGTTGGTACGGATTAGTCATGTGGAATCAGGACATGCATTTTATACCGTTGGAAAGATGGGATTGTCTAGCTTCTAGTACCGCAAACGATACTCGATTTCGACATCGGAGTAAAAAGTTATGGCTGAAAGAAAAGGACTGCCTGGGCAATCCGGGAAAATTTTCCAGTTTTGCTAAACCTTTGAAATCACTACAATTGACCAATCAAATCATGTTATTTTTCAATGAAAATTTCTACACCATTCATATAACATGTATACATCACAAACAATTCATTAGAACCTCAAAATTTCACACCAAAGTGCACGAACATGGAAGGGGTAAAATGGTCACTTTTGTTCATTGCACCTTCCTTGAATTTCTACCAACAACCCAACATTATTCCACTAATTTAAGCACTAAACCAACATTAATAGTATCATCATTCATCAAATCAGTCCATCCAATCCAAGTGGGAGTTCATAGAGTCCACACAACAATTTTTTTCCAACATAAACAAGCTACCCACATGCATGCATGAGCTTATATGTGCACTACTACTTCCATAAAGCAAGATTTGATGGGTTGATCGTGGTTTACCTTCTTAGATGAACTAAGACAGAATTTTCGGTCCAATGAAGCCCAAGAAAACCGTGGAAAGCAGCCCTCTTTCCTAGCTTGATGTAATCTCCAAGTGATTAGCTAAGTGTGGTTAAGGTTTGGTGCGATTTGTGAAGATTAAATGGTGAAATGAAGGAGAATTTGGAGCTGTCTTTTTATTCCTCCTTGGCCGGCTGTTTGAAGCAAAGAAAAGAAGAGATGTGCTGATGGTAAGCTTCCATGAGAAGCTTTAAATTTGTGGCCAAAAGTTCACCCAAAAGTCAACTCTCCTTCACGCGCTCGCGCATTTTGTGCTCGATTCCTCTCGAGTTCATTTCACTAGTGCACTAAACCTCTAATGAACTTATATTCATATTCATATTATTCAATCTTAATTGTCCCAAAATAAGGATCTAAAGTCTCTCAATTAAATCGCGCGTATAAAAACGCGTACTTCCGATTTTTGCGTGATAAAGCGAAATCTCCAAGAAATTCTTATAACGATAGCTTCATTAATTAATACTCGAATACTTAAGTATAAAATTACCTATTTTAAGACTAATGTACAAGTCTCCAATTTTCCAAACTTATAGTATTCTCAAAACGGTTATTGCTTCCAACCGCGCATTCGCTATTCTCACTTAACGAGCTTTCAAAAATTAAATTTTGAAACGAGTCACTTTAAAAATATAATTAAGTTATAGACCCATGTAATTAGGTGTAAAGAGCTTAGAAAATAATATTCGGAGTAAATGGCAAAGTAAATAATTAAATAAACTAGAAATAGGAAATTAAATAAGTAAATTTGTGAGTCCTCACATGAGTCGAGTATTAATTCATCAATTAACCTTTCTTAATCTACCATTGATCATTCTTAACTCTCCAATATTAATACACTCCCGATTCAAGTATAGCCTCGAAAAACATGTACTCGTTGTTCTGAACTAAACAAATTTTTGAAAAGTGAATTTTTTCAACAGAACGCTTTAAAAATATAAAAGAAGCGTTGTTCCATATAAATGAATTTTAAATGGTCGAAATAAATAATTCAGAGAAAATGAGTAAATAAATATTTAAGTAAACTTGTAATATTCGATAAATAGGAAAATTTTCGGGTCCTCACATGAGGCGCGTAGAACGCTCTTTTTAAGACGATACGCGCCCCTACGGTGCTTTTCAAACCGATACAGAAGGTCTAGCGCGCCGCCTCCACGATACAACAACCCAACTCTATAGTTGTTACTTCCCTTTGATTTGCACAACCAAGAGAAGCAGAAGCTTCCCAATATCTTTCTTTGCCCATAGAAAACAGAATGAAGGAGAAAGAAATGAGTGTGAGGAGGATAGTATTTTAGAATGGTCTTTTGTTGAGTGAAGTGTGTGTCAAATCCTTTTGAGAACTCCACTATTTATAGGCTACAAAATCTTAAGTAAAAGAAAATCCAATGTGTAACGATTTTTCATATTAAAAAGTAGTTAATTGGTAGAATTTGTAACCTAAAGAGTTAATTCACATTTGAATGGGTTATAAAGACTTATTCAAATAATTCTTTTGTAACTCCCACAATAATACATTTGACCAAATAATTCTTTTGTAACTCTTATTCAAAAAAGTAACTCACAATTATAATTCCATTCAAAATGCAATGTAACTCCCACAATTATAATTCCCATAACTCACCAATGAATACTATTGTAACTCCTTGAAAATATTTAGCCAAAAATTAAGATTTTATTAAAATACACCAACATTCCCCCACTTAGTTTAATAAAATCTGAAAGAGATAAAAGGAAATTTGGGCAAAGTGAGAATATCATGCATAGTGAAAGTGGCATTGCCTTGAAACCTTCACTTAGTGTTTCCATAATCCTCATATTAGAGTCAAAGTGGACTAAAGCCTTGAAACTAAGACTACTTTAAGATATGTAAGATTATGTCACACACATGATATTCAAGATATTAATTAATATGCTTCTTAAGCCAGCACATTTCGGCCTTGTGCTTTATCCCAGATTCATGAATGCTTTAGAAAATTAGCCAAATTCTCATAGGAAGCGGCCTTTACTTCTACACTCATATAGGTGAGTCTATCAAGAATGCCCCTATGACTAAGGCATCCCACCCTTAAAGGGCTATAGAACTCATTAAAAGATTTATATCAAATCTTAACCTTTTCTTCGTCATAGAATCACGAGCATGCTTTACTGTGAGACCCCGGTCAGTTCTTAAGTTTGATATTAGGTGATATTCATTATTTGTGCGGTAAAATTTGGGGTTTTGGGGTTAATTAGAAAACCCTGAGTTGGGGTTAGGATTGAAACCCTAGTTTTTGTATTAATCATAAGTTCGAGTGGTGGATAAAGTTAGTTATGCTAGTGTGTGTTTTCGTGCGGGTAAGTATAAGATTTGATCCATTTTATATAGGTTACATGAGTTTAGAAGTTCGGAAAACCCTAAACTAGAAAAAAAGTTTCTAGTGTTATGATTTATTAGAATTCTAAGTTGGGTTTAAAACCCTAATTTTGCCTATGACAAAAATATTGTTGTTTAGTTGCTTTTATATGAGTTAAGGTATGATTAAGTATAGGTGATTAAGAAAGGAAAGTGATTAGTGAAGCACTTAAGTGTGATTACATGTTTTGGACTAGATTAAGATTATAACCTATGGAGTTAATTGAAAGCTTTTCAAATGTTTAAGGGCAAGAGTTGATCAAATGCAAAGTTGAAGGTGTAAGGGCTTGAGAGTAAATTGGGAGCTTTTATGTGATTGGTGGTAGTAGAAAATATCTCCTAATGTTTGACTAAGCTTATATTGTAGGACTTGTGAGATAAAGCTAAGAAATAAATAAAACAAAATCAAAGGGAGAGAGAGAGGGAGTTGGCCGAGAGCAAGAGCAAGAGAGAAAGGAAAAGTTCTTCCAAGTTCAACTTCTTCTAGCTTCCATCTTGGTCTTGGAGTTTAAGACAACATCTTTGCTACTTGATTGTTGTGGTTTAATCATCAACAAGGTTGGATTGAAGGTAAATCATTTGATTTGAAAGTTAACTCTTGTGATTAAGTCTTGAAACCGTGTGAAGTGATGGTTTTGTTGTAATTATGAATTTGTGTGGTTTATGTGGTGATTATTGTATAGTTTAATGGTTTATTGTAGTGGTTTCTTGCTGCCAAATTTCGGTTAAGGCTATGAAAGGTTAGGGTTTTTGCTCCTTGGTTCATTAAGTTGATTTGGTTGGTTGTTGGCTTGTAAATGGACTTTGTGATGTATTAATTGTTCTTGTATGGTTAGATTTTAGCAAAAATCAGATTTGACCAAGAAACCCTAGTTTAATAGAAAGGTATTTTGGTTGAGTTAGGGTTTGGATGACTAGGGTTTAGTTGGTTAAGATGTTGAAGTTAGTTGGAGTTAGCAAGATTAGTGCCTAGACTAAGGTTAGTGTTTGTTAAGTTTGGGATTACATTGGGAAAGGAATTTCGGTTTTCTTTTCTTGTAGGGCAAATAGGAGGGGGTTTATGTGTGTTTATTTGGTATGAGTTTGGCTAGAAAGTTTGTATGAGAACCATAGAAACGGACTGTGCGGTTGCAGCGCATGAAACCGGCAAAACTGGAAATAGGGCAGTCCACAAATCCGAACTTGAGTTCTGTTTTTCTTTATTCTGCGTGCTGATTCAGAAGTTTCTCAAAACATGAAAGTTGTAGCTTCTTAAGTCCTTAATGTGCCTGCAATATTTCAGGTCAAACGGATCAGTGTAGCCTGAGTTATGGCTAAAACAATCTCTCCGGTTTGGAACACTGGATTGTGTTACGTTTTCAAATTTGGCTTCTGACCATGCTCGGTTCACCCTGATAACGTGCGAACTGGGTGTTGATCCCTTCATAAGAAATGTAGATCTTGGTCTTATCTTCGAAACGGTATAAATTTCATCCAAATCTGAGTTCTGTAGCTTCAGTTATGACCAAAACAAGAACGGTTGTCAGAACTGCCTTCGAAATTGGACAGTTCTGACAGGAACTTTGGACCCATTTTTCCCTATGCTCTGTTCTGATTCAGCTTTTGGTCAAAACAAAAAAGTTATAGCCTTATAAATGAGCTTTCCAACGCCTCTAGATTTTCTTGATTCCGATCTCTGAGTCATGAGTTATGGTCTTTCAAACAGGGCCTGTTTGGTAACCCGAAATGAAATGGCTGGAACTGTTTTGTGCATTTTTGTCTTAGCCCCACTGAGATTTGGCTTGAGGTGTCTTCATGAAAGTTGTCGCCCTTCTTCTTAGCTTCGTAACAGTATCTCATACACTTTAATCCGACATTCCTAGCCCAACTTATGGTCAAAACAGTTTGGGACAGTAACTATGCCCATTTCCGTTTGCCGGCCGTTTCCATTTCCGTTTGCCGATTCCGCACATGCATGTGCCAATTTTTCCGTTTTTCTTGTTTGAGGCGTGTTAGTAGCCGTTTGTGATATAATGTGATGCAATCTTTTATTTCAGACGGTGGTGAGTTAGACGGTGCCAGTGGGGCCTACTAGCTGGGATACGCGACTTGACCTTCCCATTTTTGCTATACTTGATCTTTGTGTAAGTACTCAGGCCGTTTGTTTGTATAAGTTGCTTATGTGTTTTGATATGAATGTTAGGGTACTTAGGCGAGGGTATACTTTATCACACTCGACCTAAACCCTGATTTGTACCTGTGTTTATCTATGAGATGCATATATATGAATCATTTTGATGCTGAACCCTTTGAGCTTGTAGCTCGGGGTAATTTTTGGGAAATTTGTAAAATATGAAGAAGTTGTGGGCCCGATCTCAAGACCTAGACGGACTATTCGAGCCGGCTAGGGTTTGGTGGAAGCCAGTCCAACCTAGTCTTAAGATCACCAAGTTTGTGGTTCTGTGAACCAAGTTTGTGAACCGAGATTGCGAGGCAAGTTCAATTTCGTTTCGTTCGCTCGAGCAAGTTTGTGAGGTGACTTGATGAGAACATGAAGATTTGGATTCCCTTCAAATTCAAGGAAATTCAATTGATGGTTGATGGTGCAATCGGGTTCAAGAATCATTGAAGATTTGTCATGCTTATTTCTTGTTATTTATTTAAGTAAGTTTCCAGCAATACTTGTTAGTTAGTCTTGAGTTATTAAGGTCAATAAAGGCTAAGGTCATGTTGACCATAGTTAAGCCAATTGAGTCAGTTAGTTTCTTATTCTAATTGAATTATAGTTTTAGGAAAGTAGTTAATTGTTTCCAAATTTATTTAGGAAGTTGTGTCAAGTCAAATAAGGAAGTTTGTATTATTTCCAATTTAGATTAGGGTTTTGAGTCTTGTAAGGCTATAAATAGCCAACTTTATTTAACTATTGAGAGAGATGATATTGAAGATGAATTAATAAAAAAGAGAGTTGTCTCCTTTTATGGAGTTCCTTGATGGAACTTGAGTTTCTTCTTGAACTATATCAAGTATTTAGCTTGGATACTTGTGGTGTTCAAGGCAAGATGATTACATCATCTTGTTCTTTCAAGCCAATAGCCAATCCACTAGGTTTCTAGAGACGGGTTCTCTTTAGGTCTAGCAAGGTAGTTATTGTTCCATAACCTGATCAAGATAGATCCTTCCGCTGCCTGATCGACTTGGTTCTTCAAGACAGGTTCTTGCTGGGTCGAGTTCGTATCATCAAAGGACCACTCGAGAAGAAACGAATCGATCAAACAGCGGAAGGATCTATCTTGATCAGGTTATGGGTACAAAAGATGGATTCTAAACCAATCAAGGACAACTTGAGATTGTTTAGAGCAGTAGAATGGCGCCACAAATTCAACATGGTCTTGAATTGATAAGCCGAAACTTGAACAAAGGAGATTCAACTCACTTTGTATCAAGGGACGCTCCCCAAGGAACAAGAGAAAACTCTCAAATTTTATTCATAATTGTCTTCTCCTTGAAAATATCATAAGCATGGCTATTTATAGCCTTACAAAACTCAAAACCCTAATCTAAATTGGAAACGATACAAGTTTCTTTATTTGACTTGACTTCTAAATTTGACACAACTTCCTAAATAAATTTGGAAGCAATTAACTACTTTCCTAAAACTCTAATTCAACTAGAATAGAAAACTAACTCAATTAGGCTTAACTATGGTCAACATGACCTTAGCCTTTATTCCCTAATTCAAACAACTTACTTAACTCTCAATTTGGAAATCAATCAAGATATTAATCAAGATTTGGAAATCAATCAAGATTTCAATCAAGATTTGGAAACATTGGATTTTCAATGATTCTCGAGCCCGATTGCACCATCAACCATCATTGGAATGTGAAGACTTGTAAAATGAAAGGAATCCATGCAAATCTTCATGTTCTCATCATTCCCCTCCTCTTGAAAGACGATTTGTTCTCAAATCGAGCGCTTGCTTACAAAGGAGTAACTCGGAGAATGTTTTGATATATGTAATAGAAGAATTTCAAGAAATAACCAAACCATTACAAGACTCAAGAACAACAAGAAACAAACACAAAGTATGGAAACCCAAAAAAAAAAAAAAAATTCGGATGAACAGTACTACTACAGTAGCGGCGGATGAACAGTATTGCTACAGCCGTGAACAGTATCGTGAATAGTACCCCCGTGAACAGTCAATTGTTTTTTGCTTTTGACGACTCGACACAAGGTTACGACTTCATTTGAAAGAAATTTAATGGGAGTTAAACCCTTGAAAAACCTGTTTTCAGGAACGTAATCACACCAAAAAAGTTTAACCTCGATCGATCAAAGGGATAGGTTAGACTCAAGTGATAAAATCAAGAAAACAAGAATCAAATTTTTTTTTGTTTCCTTTAAAACAAAAGGTGGCTAGGGTTTTGTTAGAAAAATAAATAGAAAAAAAGAAAACAAAAAGATATTAACCTGAATCAAGAGCCGAAACTCTGATACCAGATGATACGAACTCGACCCAACAAGAACCTGTCTTGAAGAACCAAGTCAATCAGGCAGCGGAAGGATCTATCTTGATCAGGCTATGGAACAATAACTACCTTGCTAGACCTAAAGAGAACCCGTCTCTAGAAACCTAGTGGATTGGCTATTGGCTTGAAAGAACAAGATGATGTAATCATCTTGCCTTGAACATCACAAGTATCCAGGCTAAATACTTGATACAGTTCAAGAAGAAACTCAAGTTCCATCAAGGAACTCCATAAAAGGAGACAACTCTCTTTTTTATTAATTCATCTTCAATATCATCTCTCTCAATAGTTAAATAAAGTTGGCTATTTATAGCCTTACAAGACTCAAAACCCTAATCTAAATTGGAAATAATACAAACTTCCTTATTTGACTTGACACAACTTCCTAAATAAATTTGGAAACAATTAACTACTTTCCTAAAACTATAATTCAATTAGAATAAGAAACTAACTGACTCAATTGGCTTAACTATGGTCAACATGACCTTAGCCTTTATTGACCTTAATAACTCAAGACTAACTAACAAGTATTGCTGGAAACTTACTTAAATAAATAACAAGAAATAAGCATGACAAATCTTCAATGATTCTTGAATCCGATTGCACCATCAACCATCAATTGAATTTCCTTGAATTTGAAGGGAATCTAAATCTTCATGTTCTCATCATGACTGGCCAGTGAGGGTGATAAGGTGTACGGTGGGAGTACAAGTGGAGTTCTACGGACCCTTATATGTAGTCGACGGAGTGTCGACAAGAGGTCACACATGGCAAACGACTTGGCTTTGGAGCGAACCTGTATCCTCCACTGTGTTGTTACTTTTATACTTGTGATTTGACATCTTTGTGACGTACTTGTTCGTTTTAAATGTCAAATTTACGTTTTACCCCTGTTTACTTACTAAGCATATAGCTTACCCCTTTCCCTTTGTTTTCCTTAGCAGGGGCCGACGCGGGGAACTCCTTGGCACATTCACTGGTATAGTTAGGTTTGCTTGTAATAGTTGGATAGTTAAGATGGTTATCCTTATTTTAGTGATTTGTGTAAGGACCCTTCTTCGGGTCTATTTTCTGATTTTGGTTATTATCATAAGGTGATGTAGTAATCTAGATAACTCCTTTTGAGGATGTAAATACTCTTTTGGGATTGAATATATTATGAATAGTACTCTTTTGGTTTATATAGTTTTATTAGCTTTGTGTTTTGAGTCCTGGCGCGAGTTAGGCAGGCGTCCCGTTGACACCCTCGGGTTCGCCCTTAGGAGAAGTGGGGGCGTCACATTTACACCATGGGAAGGGATTTAATATATATGCATGCTTTTCACCCAAACCATTCTATGATTCGTTTATCCCTGACCTAGTTCTTGGGATCTCCAATCCCTAGGTAGTTGTATCCTCATAGATGATTCCAATTTAAAATTTTTTAGGCTCAAGTCCCATTCCCTTTGATGTTTGAGAAATTTGTTCTCTAGCTAGAGCTTTCATTAATGGATCAGCGAGATTTTCTTTTGATCTCACATGGTTTATATTTATAGCACCATCACATAAATATGATCTCACAGTACTGTGTTTTCTTCTAATAGCTCTGGATTTTCCATTATAATATTTGTTATGTACTCTACCAATTGTAGCAGTACTATCACAATGTAAAAGTATGGGTGGTACCGGTTTATCCCAAACGGGAATTTCAGATAATAAATCTCTTAACCAACTGGCCTCTTCACCGGCAGAAGCTAAAGCTATGAGCTCTGCTTCCATAGTTGATTTAGCAATAATTTGTTGTTTTTTAGATCTCCCACAGCTGCACCACCCAAAATAAAAATATAGCCAGTGGTAGATAATGAGTCACCAGATTGAGAATTCCAATCTGCATCACTAAACCCTTCTAGAACAGCAGGGTAATTTTTATAAAGTAAACCATAATTTATAGTACCTTTAAGATATTTCATAACATGAGTAATAGCATTCCAATGATCATAACTAGGTTTACTTGTAAATCTACTCAAAATATTTACAGCATAAGCAATATCTAGTCGAGTACAATTAGTGGCATATCTCAAACTTCCAATTATACTTGCATATTCATGCTGATTTAACACAAATGCATAATTCTCAGTTGGATATAAATGCACACTAGAATCAAAAGGAGAGGAAACTGGTTTACAATCATAATACTTATATTTTTTAAATATTTTTTCAATATAATGTATTTGATCTAACATAATTCCTCTAGGGGTTCTAGTAATTTTCATTCCAAGTATTACATTGGCTTCACCCAAATCTTTCATATCAAAATTATTTTTTAGTAACCCCTTGGTATTTTCAATAATATTCAAATTAGTCCCAAAAATTAAAAGGTCATCAACATACAAGCATAGGATAACATGAGTATCTTCAATAGATTTATAGTAAATACATTTATCACTTTCATTTATTTTAAAATTATTTGATATCATGCTCCTATCAAATTTTTCATGCCACTGCTTAGGAGCTTGTTTCAAACCATATAAAGATTTTGTTAACTTACACACTTTGTTTTCATGACCAGGTTGTACAAAACCTTGTGGTTGATCCATATATATTTCTTCTTCTAAATCTCCATTCAAAAAAGCTGTTTTTACATCTATTTGATGAATTTTAAGATTATGAATGGCAGCAATAGCTATAAGCAATCTTATTGATGTAACTCTTGTTACTGGTGAATATGTATAAAAAAAAGTCTATATTTTTTTTTTGCTTAAAGCCTTTAGCTACAAGTCTTGTTTTATATTTATCTATTGTACCATCTGGTTTTAATTTTCTCCTAAGTACCCATTTGCATCCAATAGTTTTACAACCAATAGGCAAATCAACTAACTTCAAAGTTTTATTTGACAATAAAGATTCCATCTCTTCATTTATAGCTTCTTTCCAAAAAATAGAATCAGGTGAGTTTAAGGCTTCTTCTATAGTTTTTGGATCACCATCTATAGAGTAAACTAAATAATCTGGTCCAAAGTCCTTTTCTACTCTAGCTCTTTTACTTCTTCTCAAATTTTCATTAGTTCCAAAATATTTTAAATGTGTAGAGCTAGTTTCATTTATTATTTTTTCCTTTTCACCCCCACTATTTCCTAATTTAAATGGAAATTTATCTTCATGAAAAATTGCGTCAAGTGATTCTATTATAATGTTACTTTCTATGTCATAAAATCTATAAGCTTTACTGGTTAAGGCATATCCAACAAGTGCACACTTTCTAGCTCTAACTCCTAATTTAGGAATTTTTGGATCGGCTAATCTAACATATGCCAAACAACCCCACACACGAAAATAGTTTAAATTTGGTTTCCTTTTATTCCATAACTCATAAGGTGTTAAAAGAGTTTGTTTTCTAGGCACTCTATTCATTATGTAATTAGCTGTCAAAATTGCTTCTCCCTAAAAATTCTTTGGTGCACTTGCATTCACCATTATTTCATTTGTTAAATTTATTAAAGTTCTATTTTTACGTTCTGCTACACCATTAGATGCAGGTGAATAAGGCGGAGTAGTTTCATGAACAATTCCTAAAGATTTAATGTAATCAATTAGTCCCAAAGTTTCATATTCTTTTCCTCTATCACTTCTAAACTTTTTAATTTTCTTGTCAAAACGATTTTCAATTTCTTGTACATATGTTACAAGTTTTTCATGTGTTTCACTTTTATGTTTCATAAGATATACATAAGTATATCTAGAAAAATCATCTATAAAAGTTATAAAATATCTTTTACCACCACGTGTAAGAGTGCCTTCAAATTCACAAATATCAGTATGTATTAATTCAAGTAAATCGCTACTCCTTTCTACTTTTACATAGGGCTGTTTTGTGATTTTTGTCAAGCTACAATACTCACATTTTTCAAAATCATTTTGAAGCTTAGGTAACAATCCAATATAACTCATATTCTTTAAGTATTTAGAATTAACATGACAAAGTCGAGCATGCCATAAATTAGTACTAGAAGCAATATAAATAGAACTAAGAGATACTTTATTCATTTCAACATTCAATTTGAACATACCATCATATGCATAGCCTTTTCCAACAAATGCATTATTTTTTGTAATCACATATTGATCAGAATCTATAATTTGCTTGAATCCAACTTTGTTGAGAAGATAGCTTGAAACCAAGTTCTTTCTGATTTGAGGAGTATGAAGAACATCTTTCAAAGTTAAAGTACGGCCAGAGGTGAATTTTAGATCCACATCACCAACACCCACCACCTTAGTGGTATGTGAGTCACCAAGTAGGACCATTTTACCTTCTTCAGCATGAGTGTAGCTTTTGAACCAATCTTTATCATGGCAAATGTGCCTCGAAGCACCTGAATCTGCCCACCACCCTTCATGATTCTCTAGCATGTTCACCTCAGTTATCATAGCCACTAAAGGCTCTTCAGCTACATGAGGTTGAGGTTTATCACCATGCTTTTTAGGTTGTCCACGTTTTCTAAAATAACAATCCTTGGCTGGTGGCCAGGTTTTCCACATACAAAACATGGACCCCTAAGAGTTTTATTATTATTAGAAGGGGTTTCTTGGTTCTTTCTAGGTCCTTTATATTGATATTGTGGTCTATTCTTATTTTTCATAATTTTTCCTCTAGGTCTCAAGTATGCATTACTCTTAGAATTCTGACCTCTAGAGACATTATCAGTTGAAGTAATAAAATGTACCTTATTATTGTCACCATTGCCATTGGTCTCCTCAGACTTATCTTGCTTCCTTGCCTCCTCTTCAATTCTAAGTCGAGCCATGAGATTGACTAGAGTGATCTCCGACTGCTTGTGGCGTAGTCTCTTTCGAATATCCTTCCAAGAGTTTGGTAATTTGTCAATTATAGCGGCCACTTGCATTTGTTCATCCACCTTGATGCCTTCAGATTGAATTTCGTGAACTATATTTTGTAGTTCATGTATTTGAACAAGGACAGATTTGTTTTCTGCCATTTGATACTTGAAGTAGCGGCTACAAGCATATTTCTTGGCTCCGGCTTCTTCAGTATCATATTTCTTTTGCAAAGCCTTCCAAATCTTTTTAACCGTGGAATAAGAAGTGGAATAGTAATCATAAAACTCATCAGATAAGCAATTAAGAAGATAGTTTTTACAATCTTCTTCATCACTTCTCGATTTTTAAACACTTTGTTCGTGCTCTTGCTTCTGTTGCTCATCCATGTCATCAACACGGATTTTGGTTGGATTTTTGGCTGTAAGTACCCAAGCTACCTTCATGAGTTTTAGGTAGAAAAGTACTTTTTAGCCCATCTTTTGAAGTGTTCGCCATTGAACTTGAAAGGCTTGTTGAGATATGTAGAACTTCCAACGGGTGTAGGGATAGTAGAGTTAGTGTTGCTCTCCATTTGAGTATCGTCTTAAAATTGTTGGAGGAGAGTACACGAACAATCTTTAATCTTCAAAATAATCACCACGGAATTGACAGCTACTAAAAGGTTCGGTAGGGCTGAGGCGCGTAGAACGCTCTCTTTAAGAAGATACGCGCCCCTACGGTGCTTTTCAAACCGATACAGAAGGTCTAGCGCGCCGCCTCCACGATACAACAACCCAACTCTATAGTTGTTACTTCCCTTTGATTTGCACAACCAAGAGAAGCAGAAGCTTCCCAATATCTTTCTTTGCCCATAGAAAACAGAATGAAGGAGAAAGAAATGAGTGTGAGGAGGATAGTATTTTAGAATGGTCTTTTGTTGAGTGAAGTGTGTGTCAAATCCTTTTGAGAACTCCACTATTTATAGGCTACAAAATCTTAAGTAAAAGAAAATCCAATGTGTAACGATTTTTCATATTAAAAAGTAGTTAATTGGTAGAATTTGTAACCTAAAGAGTTAATTCACATTTGAATGGGTTATAAAGACTTATTCAAATAATTCTTTTGTAACTCCCACAATAATTCTTTTGTAACTCCCACAATAATACATTTGACCAAATAATTCTTTTGTAACTCTTATTCAAAAAAGTAACTCACAATTATAACTCTATTCAAAATGCAATGTAACTCCCACAATTATAATTCCCATAACTCACCAATGAATACTATTGTAACTCCTTGAAAAGATTTAGCCAAAAATTAAGATTTTATTAAAATACACCAACAGAATTTCTTTCGTAGATAACTTTAAGATAGCTTTAGGATTTCTTTTTACAGCAATCATTTTCCTTTGATCCCCGTTTCCTTTTCAAGCTTTTAGTTTCATTCTAATGCTCCCAAGCAATCAAGTTAGTTTCTGCAAATTTTTTAGTCGTTATGAAATCATTTCCCATTCCAAGAGATCTTCTTATTTTCTAGAAATCTTTACATTCATGATAAAGTACTCTTATCAGCCTTCTTTCTTATTGTTTTCTTGGTCAATTACTTTGATGTGAATTTTTAGTCCTTAAGGCCGCTCAAGGCTGATCAATGGCAATCGTTTAGAAGTCGGATTTCATCAGCGCATTCTTTATCCGTTTTCTTTTTCTTGACATAAGTCCAGCTCACAATTTCCAAACCACCAAAGTGGACATCTTCAATATCGTTCATCGGCTGCCAAAAATCAGCAGGAACATAGTGGCATGCTCGTGAATTCTAGTTTACTAACGTGGATGTCTTTAACATTCGCATCGATTTGTCAGCTGCCAAAAATCAGTGCGAACATAGTGGCACGCTTGTAAATTTCAGTTCACCAAAATGGACGTCTTTGACATTGACATTAGTTCGTCGACTACCAAAATCATGAACATAGTGACACATCCGATGGGACCATATCAAAAGTGATTGAGAGAAGATTATGGTAAAAGATAAGGAAACAAACAATGGCAAACCTCTCAACTTCCATGAGATGACTCATTCAACACCGGTATGTGAAGGAGCACAGATAGAGTACCATCGATTACTGCCCAATCAAAATTTGCAGGGCTTGTCCATGAGGCTATAGGGCAGATGATGGATAGGTGGATACAAATGCAGGCCTATATGTTTTCAAAAGTGTTCAAGGAGTTTCATGGAGTGTCTGGCAATGTTGGTCAAGAGATTCGAGAGGTGAAAGATGCATTATATCAGCCAACTAATTCATCAATGTGTTGCGCTACTGATTTATGGTACATGATTACATCGATTTATTGGTGCATTTTGATGCTGATATTTCTTATAGAAGTACTCATAATCACAACACCCTAAAAGATGGAACAGTTCTAATGGCCACTGGTAAGATAATGATCGATAGCAGGCCATGTACTTGGCTTAGATGACAACCATCAGAAGGTGAACTGTCAGCCACTACATTAGCATGGCAGACCATGGTGAAGAGTTGTTAACTTCAAATACTACTAAGGGAAAATAACCAATTTCATCCCTAAATTTTTCACTAGTGTTGATTTAGTCCCTAACTTTTATTCCTAGCCAATTTGATATGTGAACTTATTTTGCAGTTCCAATTAAGGACTTCCGTGGCCACTTCACCACCTAAAACTAATCTAACTCTTAATTGACCAACTAAACAAGGGTATTTTAGGAGCATCACTTATGGGGCTATAATAAATCAAATAAATTGGGTTAAAAATCATAATATTAAACTTTAAAAAAGTTTTACCCGGTAATTTTTTACACGATTTAAAAAGTTCAATTTGGTAATTTTTTATACGATTTGTTTTATTCTAGTCTTGTGATAATACCCCTGTTTAATTAGTCAATTAGGAGTCAGATCAGTTTTAGGTAGTGGTGCCACTGTGAAGGTCTTTAATTGGAACTGCAACATAAGTTCAAGTATCAAATTAGACAGAAATAAAAGTTAGAGACTAAATCGGTACTAACAAAAAATTTAGGTATGAAATTGGCCATTTTTCCTACTACTAATATCACACTTTACAGGTCGGTTCACCAGTTGAAACCCAAATAAAATAAGTGGTTGAACAACTGATAGTAACTGCTAATTTGTTAATAACTGCTATCGACAATAGAAAAAATAGCATCACTACTGTTCTTATTAGTGCAGGACCAAATGTTCATCAACATAGCAATAGGCATACCTATGCTAGTGGGCAACATAAAGGTTTGTTGTTCAATCGATGATTGCACCATTGCAAAATTGATATCAATAAGCTAAGCATGTAAGACAGATATTCATCAACCCACTGATATCGGCACTTTACATGTTGAATCATCAGTTAAAACCCAAATAAAAACAAGTGGGTGAACAGCTAATGGTGACTGCTGATTCGTCGATAACTACTATCAACAATGGAAAAAGTAGCCCTGCCGCTAATCTTATTATTGTAAGCGTAGATATTCATCAACATAGCAATGGGCATGCTCATGCAGTAGGGCAACATAGAGGTTTTTTTAGTCAATCAACCATTGCACCATTAGAAGACCGATATCAGCAACCTCAGCATATAAGTTTGTCACACTTTATGCTTGAAAGGGGAAAAGTCAGCCAATCAATACCTCAAAGCATTTCTTGAGGAGGCTTCCAAACTTAACATGGGAAGTCTTAGTATCATCGATTCGTTGGTGTGTAATGGCACCAATTTATCTATATATACTGACAAAGCTCAAATGCTACAACATGCATCTCAAGTTATCAACCTTGGTGATCAGCCTTTTGGCACCAGAAGAAATCAACTAGAGTAAGAAGGAAAAAGTCTGAAGTAACGATGGTTATGATAACGAAACAGGTTTTACCTAATATAACAGGTAAAAATACTTTTAGCGACCATTTGATTACCTGCTGAACTGGTCACCTAAATAAAATAATGCCTAAAAAGTTGGTTAATAAGTTTCGCATTAAAAATAGTAAGTTAACCCCATAAATTAGTAACTTTTATGTCTCAAAACGTAAATCGAAATAAATATGAAACTTACTTTTTTTTTAAATAAATTACTACTCTATATTCAAAACTTACTTTTTGGAGAGTAAGTTTAGTTCAAGTAATAATAAGTTTTTATAGACTAATAGTAAATCTTGTTGATAGAATAGTAAATTTGGTTAATGGTAAAAACTTACTAGTTTGTGGCATAAATTTACTAATTTACTTAAACAACATATATGAAACAAGTATTAGGAAGTTTATTTGAAATAATGCTAAGATTTTTTATTAATGATTGAAACTTAGTATTATAGTTAGTTTTTACTCGTAACGTAAATGTATGATACATGAATGTATGTATCATTTATAAATGTTATATGTTTTAAGCATTTTCAATATTCTATGAAAACTATGCCTTTCACATGACCTTAAAAAATATGTAAGAATAATTTGTCATATTACAAATTATGAATTATTTTTGAATTTGTGAAAGGTTAGAAAGTTTGGATCACAATAACAACAAATCTTTCAAGTTATATATAGAATAGCACTTATCTATACATCACAATTTCCATATATTAATAGCTATGAATTTAATAAAATGGTAAAGTTTTAATAAATTTATTTTCTTGATCACAAGTATAAAAGTTAAGTTGTATTAAAGTAGCATAATGTTTGAAAATTATAGTAAATTTACCCATATATTAAGTTCCATGACTTTCAAATATATTTTGTATCATTTACATTATCGATTTGTATGCATTTTTTTATCAAACTTACTTTTTATTGGCAAATGGTATGTAATTATTATAAAATGTCATTTTATAATAATCATAATTTTTTTGTAGGTGAATGGTATGTAAACTGGTAAAATTGTCAATTCATAAATGACTAAATCTTACTACTTTATGGCATATATTAATCTGATCAACTAAAAAATTACCACAATCAAGAGTACGTTGATTGTTGATTCGAAATTTGCACTACTGTTACTATTTCCATAATTGTATCATACAAGTTTTTCTAATCAAAGTAAAACGAAATCAAATATCTTTTCCTTTTGTATGAAGTAGTTATGTTAAGTAAAAAATTATTAAACCATTTTTACATTACATAATTTCTAATGAAATTAGTAACATTTTCTAAATATATTGGAATAAATTGTAAATTTTTTACCAATATAATCAAAAGAGTTTTGCCCTATTAATAAACAAACGGAAAGAAAGGATGATGGTATAAGTATAAATGTGAGCAACTACATACGTATCACACCATGAGTTTAGGTTTGATTCGTTTAAAACATCAGTAACTTGTTCGTTGGTAGATATAAAATGCATATTAGTTTTCTACAAATGGAAATACAATTTAGTATATAGTAATTATCCATTAACAAAATTTATAGTCTGAACACGATCAATTGAACTCATATTTCATTTGTTTAGTTATCATTTATTTTGTTACTTATGTTGAATATTTACATTTGAATAGAGTATTGCTATCAGAACTTCAATTATTCTTAATGATACTAATTTTATACTGACAAAAGTTGGTCTAGACAATTAAGTGTCAATGAAAACAATTGCTTAAATATAGTTTTTTAAAATTTTTTGAAAAATGACAATCTAAATCCCAAAAAATTATACTTTTATTTTTTGAAAATATAAACTTGTTAATTCAATTTAAAATAATTTTATAATCAAAATTATTACTCCACAAACTAGTTGCAGCAAAAATTAATGTTACAAGAAAGGTGCAAATAAGTAGGAATAACTGCATTTCTCACTGCACCATCTCCATCAGTGACAACTGAGATAGGTGCCTTTTGTTCCATGGCCTCCAAAAATGTTTTCAATACCCACTTATACGTGTCCTTGGACTCATCAGCAATCAGTGCACAGCCAAAAATTGTTGTAACATAGTGATGATTTACGTCGTCCAAAATTACTATTGGCTTCCTATAAGCATTAATACAATATGTGGAATCAAAGACAAGATCATCACCAAAGCATTGGTAATCCAAAAGAGATTGTGAATCTATCCAAAAGAGTCGCATCAAACGCTTCTCTAGGTCAACAGCATACTTGTAAAAGAAATTCGGTTCACCATTTGCTCGACCATCTAAATATGCCAACACCTAAGAGGCATCACTAACTTCAAGTGCATTCCTATGGAATTGTTCAACAACATTTCGTAGATCCTTTTATGTGCATCCCATCTTGTTGTGGCCCCCAGATTGGTAAGCTTGAAGGTCCACTGTTTGAGGAATTCGAATACCAACTCCATGCATCAAAATAGCATGCTCCAAGTCTGCTGTGTTGACACTCCTATGTGATTACGAATTCTTGATTTGCCCAATTGATAATTGTGATCCATCTCAAACCGCTTAATTGTAAACTTCTGAATATCCTTGTTCCATTGCACAATTATAGCTGCTAGCTGACAACCGCCTTGCGTAAGACATTTTGCCTCTTTCTTACAGTTAACTAAATCTAACCATTTGCTGTTTCTAAAGCCCTCTCTATTGCATACCCATCATTTGTATGTCACAATACCATTCTGATCTTTCTTTTCATCACGTTCTCTAATACAAAAACCGATCATTTTGCTATGACACAAGTAAAATTCTCTGGCATCTTCAATGGAATCAAATCTTATTAGTTGAATTTCATTAGAAGATAATTTGTCAAGCCGATCAACAATGGTTCTCCAACTTATACCACCACCATGCTTGGCTGATTTGTTAGATAACTGTACTAGTTCATCTACATGAACTATCATTTCTTCCATTTTCAACATGAAGCTTGTAAGGATCGAGGACAACCTAAGAGGGGGGGTGAATTAGGTTATCTAAAAAACAAGCCAAGATGTGAGTCACCCCTTTTTTTTGACCTATTTTTCTTTTTCAAGAGGACCTCACAGAAAAGCAGTTGATGGACTAGCACAAGTAATTTGTGAGTAAAACAGGTAAGCAATATATATATATATAGCAAGACAGTAGATGAAGGGATGGAATTGCAAACCAAATTTCAAACTTGACTAAGTTTGAATATCACTTTATATATCAAGCTTCTTCAATATGATCAACTTTCAACCAATCTCTTGTGTACAAATGAAGGATCACTTCCTCCTTGCCTCAAGTCTCACTTGATCAAGCAAGGAAGTTTTACAATCGCACGGATAACCCTCACAAAGCTACACTATTGAAGAAATTGAATCACACTTGAAAAGCTAAAAAGAGATGACACAACTAAGAGTACAAATCTTCTTTTTGGAGTATTCATACACTTGAATCACTCAAGATCTGATGTAGGTTTAATGTTCAAAAGTTGTTTTGAAGAGTTGACTAATCCCAATTTATAGGGGACCAAAAAATTCTTCAATTAATGCTGTCAACGGATAGAAGGCAGCTGGAAGGTCAACTAGCCGTTGGTAGTGTCGGACGTCCGGTACTCTGATTTTATGCGTCCGAACGAAGACAGTGAGTTCAAGATGATTTCTTGCAATTCTTAGGACGTCCGGTCCCTCCATAGTATACGTCCGAAAGTAAACTTGCAAATCCTTCTTCATTTCTTTCGGACGTCCGATGCTTCAGTGTTTTACGTCCGAAGTACAGCAACGTTTGTCGGACGTCCGGTATTGAGGTATTGTGTGTCCGAACGAGGTCAGTGATCATAGATGTTTTGACACATTACCTTTGGACGTCCGAGTGTGAGTTCTTCATGCGTCCGAAGTTACTCAATGGTTGTCGGCCGTCCGTTATGGTTCTTTTGTGCGTCCGACAGTAATTTGTCAAACCTTGATCCAGTTTTGGGTCTTTGATCTGGTTTTTGTTCCAAATCCTGAAATGAACTCTTCAAAGAATATTAGTAGCATCCAATTGTTTTGTAATCATCAAAAGTTATGAACTGAGATATACAAAGCTACAAATAAGATTGACTGTTCAACATTAATTAAAAATCAAGTATATTGTAATCAATAGATCTAGTTAAAACATGAAAACTGAAAACTGATACTGAAGAGTAACATTTTAGACATCTATGTCATTAAACCTGAAGTTACTAGAGAAATATTAATCTTCACAACTGGGGCCAAAAGAAACTTAAAAAAAAAAAAAAACTAAACTAGCTTCTAGTCGAACAAGTTTCTAAGTTATGAAACACATAAACTTAGCAATCAGAAGGAGAATAAAAGTATCTTCAAATAACAACAAAACAAAGCATTATGGTATTTCCAGAATAGTAGAAGATGTTATTGTCTTCAAATTGGATCACGAATTTGAATTAAGGACTTTCAAGCGTTTGATGGGATGGAGAGTACTGTGGTCTTTCCAGAATAGTAGAAGATGTTATTGTCTTTCGTGAATATATCTTGATTTACTCTTTTTCCCTTTACAAACATTTGAATTGTAGGACATATTGTTTTCAGAAATAGTAGGTTCCTGAAAGTTATGTCAAATTGATAACCCAAAGATTGTTGAGAATTGCTAATTGTCAAAGGGGAGAAGTATGGTTTTATAAAACTTCCTTTGATAAGAGTCAGATCTGATTTGTGAACCTATGGTAAAATATTTAATTAAGATTTTTGTGGTATAGTTAGTAAACAGGTTTGTGAACCACCAATGTCGTTGCTGTGCCAGTTAACTTTGAGATTAATAAGTCACCTATCTGGTTACGCTGTATTGGTAAAGCTGCTCTGGAGTAACTCTGGAATGTAATTCTATTGAAGTAGTGGTTGCTATGAGTATAATTAGGGGTTAATTAACGTTATTCATGAAATTTCATTGGTAAATAGAATTCCACGGGTTATATACTTATGTTAAAAGTTGTGGGGAAGGGAAAACTGTGGCATGTCAAATTAACTGAGAAATAACAAATATGCCACCTAAGCACATCTAGGGGAGAAATTTTTCCAGTGTTTTCTTATTTCTCTTTCTTCTCTTTTCACTGTGTTTAATTTTCTATTGGGTGCTATATTCGTATGCCATGCTGAACATACTAATAACTCATGTTTTATTTGGCTTAATTTTTTGTTTTCACAGCAAATGGATTTGCCTGCATGTGACAGAAATTTGAGCTCCTTGTTTGGAGTAACTTAGGATGGATACATCTTCATGATTGATTTAACCCATGAAGTGAGGTTCATGCTTGCAAAAACAATAATAAACATGATTTGGGTCCATATCCTATTCGTAGAAGACTGTGAAGGTTTATACTTTGAGGTTTGCTGACTGGAAAGGAGCTTCCTCCTTGTTTCGTTGATCATTTTGTATCTACTTTGATTTGCAAGTAGATTCTAAATGTGGCAATTCTGGATTGGGGCAACCAAAAATGAACCCATTAATCATCAAACATCTTATATGCACCAAACATCAATTTTATCACCTCCACAAAGCATCAATCATAACATACAAACTTCTCTTTGATATTTCACCAAACATCTTATATGCATATCCAGATTAATCACATATAACTTAAACGCCAACACACTTTCACATAAAGGGTCTCAAGTCATTTCCTAGATGTTTCATATAGCTATTAAGCTTACTTTACCCGTAGACAATCAAAGCTACAACCATTTCCTAGATGTTTCATTTTCTAGATGTTTCAACGGACATTTCCAGCCCCAATATTGCAATAAAATTTCCAAGCCCTGATCTTGCAAGAAAATCTTGACAAACAAAACAAATGAAAGATAAATAAATTACAGCAATATAATCAAATGATTTCCAAGAGGACATGATGGTCTAACCTCGTCAATGCTATTTTTCATATGCTCTTTGCTGGCTACCATCGTCGCTAACCCTTTTGTTGTGTTTACATATGGCAGCACCCAAAACCAACCGATCGATAAGGAATGAAAGAGGGAAAGTGTGGACTAATGAAGAAAATTTTGGAGGGAGAAAATTCATTCAATCGTAATCAAGAGAACGTGTGGACCAAAGTGAAAATTTTGCTAGGAATTCAATGTATTGTGAGAAGTAAATAAGAAGAAGGCAGGTGACTTTAGAAAGATAGGCGATGCCTACAATGTTTCAAGAAATAGGTGATTTTTTACTTAAAGATGTAAATTTTTTACATTTATTAATAAGTTTAATTTAAACAAAAATAACTTTTGTCAAATTATAAGTAAATTACATCAGTCAAAGTGTAAGTTTTTATTTCTGACTAAAACTTACTATTTCAGACATATACTTACTAATTTTAATTAAAAACTTACTAATGTTAATATTAATTATTTTAATACAATATTTAAAAAAACGTTAAAAATTTCGATGTGTCGCTAAAGTTAATAGAAACTTACAATAACAAGTTACCTTAATATCGTTATCATAACTATAGACACTTTAACATTGTCCAAGTAAGAAGTCTAAGTCATCAAATTGATACTAATTGCAACAGGGACGAAAAGTAGGACTTGGGGGCAGCTGTTCATCAGTTAAATTCAAGTATTACTGTCGATATTTAAAATATCGATGCATCATTGATAGAAAAAGAGGGACTAGGGGCAGGAACAGGACTAGGGGCAGGAACGGTTGCACCTGCAACCGTTCCTGTAGGTTATGTGCATTTTGCACACGGCGTAACTCAATTTGTATATGGTGTAACTTACTTTTAACAACGTGTAATTTTAGAACAAAATTTTATGAGTCCCACACATGTTGTCAAAAATGAGGTACAAGATGAGATCTGGACTGTACAATTTTTTTGGCCAAATCTTGGCCATGTACTACTGAGGGACGGTCCCCACCTGATGATCGTCTCTGACCCAAATCCGAAGAAGACATATGTTAAAAACATATGGCAGGAGAGAGTGGTGCAACTTGTCTATACATCATATAGCCAATGGAATGTAGCATGGCATCCGAATGATTCCTGTGAATTGTACAAGATGATTGTCACTAACATGAAAGGGTACTGATAGAAGCGGTAGAAAAAAGAAATAAATATTGCAATTGTTGATCAATGCCGATAAGATGTACAATAGCTAACAAATTAGAAATCACCATTCTATTGAAGCACTCTATTAAAGCTTATGAAGACCCATTAATAGAGTCTTTGGAAGGGACATCTGTTGGGCAATATTCACCACTTATGAATCATAGACAAGAATTTATCGGCAATATTCATCATTTCTGAATTGGTAGCCAAGAATTTATCGACAAAAAGGGCAACGTGGGAGTAATGAATGTGACAGCCCCACCTCCCCCTAAGGCGAACGAGAGGGTTCGGCAGGCCGCCTGCCCAACTCTTGTCGGGACTCAGTCGAACCTCAATCAGTCCTCAAACAAATTACAATATAAATCTCAAATATTACATCAAATTCTCCAATAATTTCATGTCATAAGCGAAGCGGAAACAATTCCCCAAACTATACATAAAATGATTCCAAATCCAAACTGTACAAGATATATGCCATCCAGTCACGTGAATAAGTACTACAAGCCTTCCTTCGCCATGAGCCCTGTGGAGGGGAATAAAATATTTTTGGGGAGAGTTAGAAGCTCAGTGAGTAACCAATAAAAGCAGTAATCAAATATATTTCTCAATAGTTCATTTCAATGATGTCATGAATCAGTAATCAAATGTACATATTTTTGCTCTGGTGAGCCAGTGAAATCATTGCACTTAAACACCCAATGCTCAAATAGATCACTTAACGTTAAACAATAAGGGGGAGCAACGTTGGTGCTACAGATCATGTCATGAACAATAAACAAGGTGGAGACGTTGGTGTTCAGAACAAGACTCCCCAAGAACTCATTAAAGCCAAATCATGTCATGAACTCACATGCAAGCACGCATGATATGCAGTCGAGTAAATAATGCAAGAAACATTTCAAACGTACTTGGGAAATAGTTGAGGGTCACTCACCTCCACGGCTCAGAAACCATCCGTCATATACCATTACCTTGCCCGAGTCCAAGCCCTAAATCACAAACTCAAAGCAATCATACACTCTATAAGTTCGGACAGCATTTCCCCAAAAATGCTTCATTTCCAACCTACAATATATCACCAATCACACATACGGTTAATAAGCAATAAAATGCATCCAATTAGGCCACAATATCCCTCAATCAAAGCTAATTAGAAGCTTAAGAGCCACCATTAGAAAAACCCCCAATTAAACCCTAGAAACCAGAATTCATTCCCTCAAGCGTAAATTTTCCGCAACGATCGCAATTAATGTATGAAAGTTCCATTTAACACCTTTCGGCACAATATCCATAACTGAAGCTACCCTTATCAGATTGAAACGAATCTTATGGAGTTTCGAAGCCAAGACATAAACCTACATTTCTTATGAAGACCTCAAAAGCCAAATCATCCATTTTCATGGTTAAAAATGGGAAACTCCACGAAAACAGAAATCTGGGCGTGAAACAGGGTTCATGGACAGTCAAGGGTATTTCGGTCATTTCACAGGTTACATTACTCAGATCGAGCTGAAATTTTGTATACATCTATAAAACATCATTATCTACAACTTTCATGTTTTATTCCAAGCCTAATTCGGCCTCTAACATAGTGCACTGAAACCGGACAGAACTGAAGTCAAATTTTCCAGAAATATGGAATTTTACGGTTTCAAAGGAAACTTTCTTCATTTCTTGCTTCAATCACTACCAAAATCACTTATATAAGCTTAGATACAACATATATTATCCATACAACAAATTTAGGGAGAAAATCATCAAACCCTAACTTACATTCATCACCTCAAATTCATCCCAACAACTTGGATAACTACTAATCTAACCAAAATATGAGTTATATAACAACTTAAGCAAAAATAAAAGGACCAAAGCCATGGTTAGACCTTATACCTCAACAAAAGAAGCTTGCAAGAGTAATACTTCACCTCCTCTTGAAATTTTTGGTTCTCCTAGCTTCCCAAAGTCACAACTCACAAATTAATCGGTTTAGAATTTTGTTTCCTCACTTGGATGATTCAATTTCAAGATGAAATGGTGAAGCTCTCCCTTGGGTTTTTCTCTCTCTCTCTCTCGGCCAAACAGCAGAAAAAATGAGGAAGAAAGGTAGCCCAAGGTGATAAGAAGGCAAGACAAGTTGTCTTGGTCAAGGCCCTTAGGTGGCCGATAAGTGTCCTCACCAATTCCACTCATTTTTTTTTCTTTTCCTTGCAATTTTTAGCCCTAAATTTCGGTCAAAGCTAGCTGGAAATAAGGAGATACTGTGACGACCCCACCTCCCCCTAAGGCGAACCAGAGGGTTCGGCGGGCCGCCTGCCCGGCTCTCGCCGGGACTCAGTCGTTCACTAAAGTCCTCAAATGAATTACAAGAATAAACCTCAAAGATACAGCACATGGTCCACAAATATACATCCAAGTCTCCAATAATTACATGTCATAATTGCAGCGGAAACAATTCCCAACTATACATAAAATGATTCCAAATCCAAATTGTACAACATAAAGGCCATCCATTCACGTGAATAAGCACAACAAGTCCTGCCTTCGCCTTGAGCCCTGTGGAGGGGAATAAAATATTTTTGGGGTGAGCTAGAAGTTCAGCGAGTAACCAGAAAATTAGTAACCCAATCGGTTTAACAATATTTCTTTTCAATGATGTCATAAATCACATGATAAGTCCAGAAACGATTACAGCATTTCCAAAACATTAAATATGGAGTATCAATAATTCAAGAAACATGTACAATGGAAAGCGATAGTAACATTCATGAAAAGGATACGTTCATTTTTTATAAATAATCCCTCGTTCATCTTTTTATTCGTTCATCTTTTTTTTTTCCGGACGTTGGCCGGTCTCCACCCATCCGGACGTAGCCGGACTCCACCCATCCGGACGTAGCCGGACTACAAGGTAATACTCGAGTATACCAAATTCACCCAGGGTCACCATATCGCCCGACCGAGTCCGCTTCTGGCTCGAGTCGATCGGTAACGAAGGGCAGTGGCCAGTTCAGCCAAACGGCTTACATTCATGCGCAACTAGCATTTAATCATTAATCATTGAAAGTTTCATATTTATTTAGGTCGAGTGTGATAAAGTACACACTCGCCTAGAAAACTTGTTTTAACAATCATTGAAAGCACTTAACACATTATCAATCAATAATAACAAGCCAATCAGTCAAGGAAATATAGCAAACAAGGAACACTCACATGTAAGCACGCATGATATGCAAGAAAACAGTTCAAAAGTAACTTTGGAAACAGTTCAAAAGTAAATAAGACAAGAAAACAGTTCAAAAGTAACTTTGGAAACAGTTCAAAAGTAAATAATGCAGGAAACAGTTCATAAATAACTTTAGAAATAGTTTGAGGTCACTCACCTCCATGGCTCAGAAATCATCCATCATATAACATTGCCTTACTCAAATCCAAGTTTTAGATCACAAACTCAATGCAAACAAATCCTTTAAAAGTTCGGACAGCACTTCCCCTAAATTTGCTTACTTTTCCAGCCGTCATGGCTTCATGATTTCCTCATTCCAACCCAAAGGTACACACACAACAACAAGTTCATCCAATAGCCATTCAGCAAACTCCAAGTAATACTAGTACAAGTCAAGCTAGGGAAAAGTCCGGAAATGAAAGTTTAGCTCAAAACCAGAAAAACAGTTTTGACGTCATTTTGCGGTAATGACACCAAAGGTACTACGATTTTCGGATGAAGGTACAAGACCCACCGTTTCGAAGCTAAGAGATAGGGGTACAATATTACAGAAGGTCACTCAACCCAGTTTCGAGTGTAACCAGGTCAAAAATGCAAGAAACTATACCAGAATCACAAAAACAGATTCACAGAACGCATTCCAGCGGAAACATCATAACTCAGGATCTCCAAGTCCAAATCCAGAAATTCCAAAACCAGATAAAAGCTAAGAAACAGGGATAAATTTCATCAGAAGGTCTCAACAACCAATTTGGAAGAAATTCCAGCCAAAACAACCAATTACAGTCACAAATCCCAATTTCGGGTAAACCAGAACAGCAATAGTAATTTCGACTTTTCTCACTCTAAGCTACTCCGATTGACCTGAAATTTTGTAGGAACCTTTAAAATGTCATTCCCTACAACTTTCATGTTTTAAGTAAAGGCCAATTCGGCCTCTATATAGGACATAAAATTTCGGACAGAATGAAGAACCAAGAACCCTAATTTTCCAGATTTCTTCCAAAACAGAATTTACTTGCAATCTTCCACTTTTTCCACCTTCTAGAATCATTAAACATCATTTCCAATCATCATACATAACCACATAATCATACTCATATTAAAACAGAAAAATCCCCAAAAATAATAAAAGTTCATCCATCCAACCACAATTCAAAATATAATCCATCAAACCATCTCTTTAGCCATCACAAGTCTCTAATTTAGCATAATCAAGAACAAAGAAAGGATGGCTAGACATGATACCTTCAAATATCAAGAAAGGTGATGACTTAGGGATATTTCTTCCAAAACAACTCCACCAAGAGCTTCAATCTTCCTTAGCTAGCAAGTTTTATGGAGTGATTTGCAATTTAATCGGTTGGAACTCAAGATTTGGACAAGAAATTGAAGTGCAAGATGATGGATTTTCTCTCTCTTTTTCTCTCAAAATTTCGTCCAAGACAAGCTAAAATGGAGAGAAATTGGGTCCAAATTGGTTTTAGTAAAGTTAGAAAAGTCTTGGTCAAAAGTCAAGGTCCAATGGTTTTGTGACAAATGGTCCTTTAGGGTTTTAATCTTATCTTTTTGTCTCTCCAATACAAATATCTTAACACATTGTAAAATAATATCACTTAATACAAAATTCCAACAAGTTGTCAAAAATATAATGCATTTACCGCACTTGCGGGTCCCACGTCCAAAATACGCTTTTAATTTCTCAAAAACTAACCGATACTAGAAAAATCATTTTAAAACTATCTTTGCTCATAACTTTATCTGGGCAATTTTTCTAATCAAGAAAATGTAGAAAAGGCGGGCGTTTAAAAAAATAAACCCTAGAAAATTAGAAAATTTCCGGGTTCTCAAACTCATTTTTTTTCGGGGCGTCACAGATATTTTTCTCAAATATTAATGAGTTTGTATGGTAAGAAAGTGGTGATCAAGTGGTGTGTTCAATCGGTAGTGCACGGTACCCGTCGGTTCGCAACGTTTTTCCTTAAATCACACGTACTAGGGTTTTTACTTCCTATTCACTAGCTTTTTATCATTGCTTCTAATCACATATTATTTCTCACTTACAAGTCACTCTTAAGCACCAAATTTGATCCTCGCACCGTACCGGATAATTACACTACAGATACATGTGAAAACCCTAACTTACTCCAACTTGAAAACGAAAAGTGAAACCCTACTTTCTAGGTTCATTTGCATTTATTGTGGAATGATTGGGTAGTAGGGCTATAATAAATGAATAATTTCCAAATAAAAGGGCATTTTTGAGAAAACGTGAGGGGTTTTACAATTCCATGAATTGAATTTAGGGTTTCGGTTAAAATATGAGAAATTTGAGAAAACGGTCAGTCACAAGTGGAACTAGGGTTTTGATTAGACATTAGGGTTTCTAGTCTTTAAAATAAAACAATGTTTTAAAACAAAAATAAGATAAAGAAACCGTAATATCCTCTTTGAGACTAAACAAAAACATTATCCTAAAAGTCTGGGTATCACAATCTCCCCTCCTTAAAAGAATTTCGTCCTCAAAATTCTAACCTTTAATTCAAACATTCCTGATATCTCTTCTGTCTTCTGACCTAGTTTCACTGGTCATTACATATTCCTTCTGGTGGAAGATCCATACCCTAATCCACTCTCTCGTGTACACTTATAAACTTGCACAAGAAGAAACCAGGTGGTTATCCAAATTCCACCAAAATTCGTATACAAGTACAGAACTCACGTTTTTGTTCCCTAAAATTCCATATAGAATTCAAAACTAAAGAGAAATCAAAGTCAAGTTCCTATGCGGTATCACAGAGGTGTAGAAAATAGACACAGAGGTATAGAAAATAGAAAAATAGTTAACCAGTAGTTAAAATGAGTTCATAAGAAATTCATGTATATTCGTAATCAAATCATAGAAACACGAAATCAAAGTATGTAGGTACCGAAGAACCAAAACAATTATAATACCAGCACCTTAACGGGTGCAACGATCACAAATCTAACTATCATATACATAACCCAAACCAAACGTGCACAAGACTAATCCATGACAACACTCACTGATCCATTTTCCTTAATTAGTTCAATCTCAAATCCAATCCTAGAATCTTTCATGCCTTGACGTTTACCGTCCAAATTTATCTCAAGTTCAATTGAGATATAGTTCTTTATTCTAGTGTTTTCCAGTGTTGGTATTCGGGTACAAGAATCCGAAACTAGGAGCATTCACGTCTCAGGCCATACGCTCCCAAGTGCAAATCATCCAAGTTAAGATTCCTACCCAACATACATATCTAAGGTCCTCAATAACAGATATTTGTTCCACACTTAACAAGCCAATCCCCACAGTCCGAGAACCTTCTCCCGGCACGAGCTCGATAGGAGCTTTGATACCATCTGTGACGGCCCCACCTCCCCCTGGGCGTACCCTAGGGTTTAGCGGGCCTCCTGCCCAACTCTCGCCGCGACTCAGTCGCACCTCACTCAGTCCTCAAACAAATTCAATATAAATCTCAAATATTACATCAAATTCTCCAATAATTACATGTCATAAGCGAAGCGGAAACAATTCCCCAAACTATACATAAAATGATACCAAATCCAAACTGTACAAGATATATGCCATCCAGTCACGTGAATAAGTACTACAAGCCTTCCTTCGCCATGAGCCCTGTGGAGGGGAATAAAATATTCTTGGGGTGAGCTAGAAACTCAGTGAGTAACCAATAAAAGCAATAATCAAATATATTTCTCAATAGTTCATTTCAATGATGTCATGAATCAGTAATCAAATGTACGTATTTTTATTGGTAACTTGCCAAATCATGTCATGAACACACATGCAAGCACGCATGATATGCAGTCGAGTAAATAATGCAAGAAACATTTCAAAAGTACTTGGAAAATAGTTGAGGGTCACTCATGTAACAGCCCCACCTCCCCCTAAGGCGAACCAGAGGGTTCGGCGGACCGCCTGCCCGGCTCTCGTCGGGACTCAGTCGTTCACTACATTCCTCATACAGATTACAAGATAAAACTCAAATATTACATCAAATTCTCCAATAAATAATTACATATCAAAAGCGAAGCGTCCATGCTTCCACTGCGCCACTCTGATCCATGATCCCAATTATTACACAAGAGGAATTTCACAACAATAAAATCACAACAAGCCTTCCTTCGCCACGAGCCCTGTGGAGGGGAATAAAATATTTTTGGGGTGAGCTAGAAGCTCAGCGAGTAACCAGAAAAAAATAGTAGTCAAATCGGTTTCACAATAGTTCATTTCAATGATGTCATAAATCAAATGATAAGTCCAGAAACAATTACGACATTTACAAAACATTAAATATGGAGTATCAATAATTCAAGAAACATGTACAATGGAAAGCGATAGTAACATTCATGAAAAAGATACGTTCGTTCTCCTGTCATTTCCTTTTCTTTTTTCTCATTTGAAATTGCATCATTTTCCACCAACCTCCACCAACCTACAAAGGAAATACTCGAGTATACCAAACGTTCACCCAGGTCCCTAATCGCCCGACCGAGTCCGCTTCTGGCTCGAGACGACCGGTAACAATGGGCAATGGCCAGTTCAGCCCAAAAAGGCTTACATTCATGCGCAAGTAGCATTTAATCATTAATCATGAAAATTTCACATTTATTTAGGTTGAGTGCGATAAAGTACACACTCGCCCAGAAAACTCGTTTTAACAATCATTGAAAGCACTTAATACATTATCAATCCATAATAACAAGCCAATTAGTCAAGGAAATATATCAAACAAGGAACGCTCTCATATAAGCACGCATGATATGCAAGAAAACAGTTCAAAAGTAACTTTGGAAACAGTTCAGAAGTAACTTTGGAAACAGTTCAAAAGTAAATAATGCAAGAAACGTTTCACAAGTACTTTGGAAATAGTTTAGGGTCACTCACCTCCATGGCTCAGAAACCATCCATCATATATCATTGCCTTGCTCAAATCCAAGTCTTAGATCACAAACTCAAGGCAAACGAGTCCTTTAAAAGTTCGGACAGCACTTCCCCTGAATTTGCTAACTTTTCCGGCCATCACGGCTTCATTATTTCCTCATTCCAACCCAAAGGTACACACACAACAACAAGTTCATCCAATAACCATTCAGCAAGCTCCAAGTAGTACTAGTACAAGTCAAGCTAGGGAAAAGTCCGGAAATGAAAATTAAGCTCAAAACCAGAAAAATAGTTTTGACGTCATTTTGCGGTAATGGTACCAAAGGCGCTACGATGGTTGGATGAAGGTGAAAGACCCACCATTTCGAAGCTAAGAACCAGGGCTACAACAATGTAGAAGGTCACTCAGTCCAAATCCCAGCACAACTAAGTCATATATGCCAAATACAAAACCAGAACCGTAATTGCAGGTTTACAAATTACACTATGCTGTAATCATTACAACTCAGTCTAAACAGGTCCAAATGCAGAAATTCCGAAGGCATATGGTAGCTAGGACATCAAGCTACATTTCATCAGAAGACCTCAACACCCAAATCCAAAACAATTCCAGTCAAAACAACCCATTTCAGACGCAGTTCTAACATCCTGATGAACCCAGAACAGCAATAGTAATTTCGGCTTATCTCATTCTACACTACTCCAAGTGACCTGAAATTTTACAGACACCCTTAAAACATCAATACCTACAACTTTTATGTTTTGAGCCAAGGCCAATTAGGCCCCTAACCATGAGATACAAAACCGGACAGAATTGGGGATATAAAACCCTAACTTTCTCAAATTCCTTCCAAACCCAAAATTGATTACAATTATCTATCATAGACACCTACTAGAGTCCTTAAACATCAATTCCCATCATCAAAGATAGCCACAACATCACATTCATATTAAACCAGAAAATTCATCAATAAATTGAAAACTTCACCAATTCATCTCAAACCAAGAAATAAACCACAATTCATCACTTTAGCTACCACTAAGAACAACTTAAGCTTCATTAAGTGTAGGAGGAAGTTCAATCACCACTCACCTAGTAAACAAGAGAGGGAGAGTTGTTGGACACCTTAGCTTCCCAAAACACTTCACCAAAGCACTTACTAGCACCAAATGGAAAGATTTTATGGAGTAGAAACAAGATCAAATGGTTGGATGATTACACTCAAGCAAGATGGAAGCAAGAATCTTGGAGAGTTTTTCTTTCTTCTTAGCTAGAGAGGGCCGGCCACAAAGGTGAAAGAAAGAGTGAATTTTTGGTAAATTTTGAGATATTTAATCAATTGGTAAGAAAGGTCAAAAGTCAAATAAGTCAAATAAGTGACCACCACTCTTAAGGTGACACTTGTCACTTCATTAATGCATTCCTATCCTTCTTTTTTCCTCTCACATCAATCACTTCACCTCCTCTATTTATCTCTTAACACCCGATAAATTTCGCCCAGTATCCGAAACTTAACCTTATTGGCCGAATTTTTCCGAACTTTTCGCACTAGTGGGTCCCACGTCCGTTATATATCCGTAATTTTTCAAAAACTATCCAATACTAGAAAAATCATCTAAAAATTATATTTACTCATAAAATTCACCATGATAAATTTCCTAAGCCAGAAAATGCAGAAAACATGCAATTAAAGGGGAAAAACCCTAGGAAAATTTTTAGGGAATTTACGGGTTCTCACACTCATACTTTTCGGGGCGTCACAACTCACCTCCATGGCTCAGAAACCATCGATCATATACCATTATCTTGCCCGAGTCCAAACCCTAAATCACAAACTCAAAGCAATCATACACTCTATAAGTTCGGACAGCATTTCCCCATAAATGCTTCATTTCCAACCTACAATATATCACCAATCACACATACGGTTAATAAGCAATAAAATGCATCCAATTAGGCCACAATATCTCTTAATCAAAGCTAATTAGAAGCTTAAGAGCCACCATTAGAAAAACCCCCAATTAAACCCTAGAAACCGGAATTCATTCCCTCAAGCGTAAATTTTCCGCATCGATCGCAATTAACGTATAAAAGTTCCGTTTAACACATTTTGGCACAATATCCATAACTGAAGCTACCCTTATCAGATTGAAACGAATCTTATTGCGTTTCGAAACCAAGACATAAACCTACATTTCTTATGAAGACCTCAAAAGCCAAATCATCCATTTTCATGGTCAAAAATGGGAAACTCCACGAAAATAGAAATCCAGGCGTGAAACAGGGTTCATGGACAGTCAAGGGTATTTCGGTCATTTCACAGGCTACAGTGCTCAGATCCAGTTGAAATTTTGTAAGCCTCTATAAAACATAATTCTATACAACTTTCATGTTTTATGCCAAGCCTAATTCGGCCTCTAACATAGTGCACTGAAACCGGACAGAACTGAAGTCAAAATTTCCAGAAATCTGGAATTTTACGGTTTCAAAGGAAACTTTCTTCATTTCTTGCTTCAATCACTACCACAATCACTTATATAAGCTTAGATACAACATATATTATCCATACAACAAATTTAGGTAGAAAATCATCAAACCCTAACTTACATTCATCACCTCAAATTCATCCCAACAACTTGGATAACTACTAATCTAACCAAAATATGAGTTATATAACAACTTAAGCAAAAATAAAAGGAACAAAGCCATGGTTAGACCTTATACCTCAACAAAAGAAGCTTGCAAGAGTAATATTTCACCTCCTCTTGAAATTTTTGGTTCCCCTAGCTTCCCAAAGTCACAACTCACAAATTAATCGATTTAGAATTTTGTTTCCTCACTTGGATGATTCAATTTCAAGATGAAATGGTGAAGCTCTCCCTTGGGTTTTTCTCTCTCTCTCTCTCGGCCAAACAGCAGAAAAAATGAGGAAGAAAGGTAGCCCAAGGTGATAAGAAGGCAAGACAAGTTGTCTTGGTCAAGGCCCTTAGGTGGCCGACAAGTGTCCTCACCAATTCCACTCATTTTTTTTCTTTTCCTTGCAATTTTTAGCCCTAAATTTCGGTCAAAGCCAGTTGGAAATAAGGAGATATTTTTCTCAAATATTAATGAGCTTGTATGGTAAGAAAGTGGTGATCAAGTGGTGTGTTCAATCGGTAGTGCACGGTACCCGTCGGTTTGCAACGTTTATCCTTAAATCACACGTACTAGGGTTTTTACTTCCTATTCACTAGCTTTTGATCATTGCTTCTAATCACATATTATTTCTCACTTACAAGTCACTCTTAAGCACCAAATTTGATCCTCGCACCGTACCGGATAATTACACTACGGATACACGTGAAAATCCTAACTTGCTCCGACTTGAAAACGAAAAGTGAAACCCTACTTTCTAGGTTCATTTGCATTTTTTGTGGAATGATTGGGTAGTAGGGCTATAATAAATGAATAATTTCCAAATAAAAGGGCATTTTTGAGAAAACGTGAGGGGTTTTACAATTCCATAAATTGAATTTAGGGTTTCGGTTAAAATATGAGAAATTTGAGAAAACGGTCAGTCACAAGTGGAACTAGGGTTTTGATTAGACATTAGGGTTTCTAGTCTTTAAAATAAAACAATGTTTTAAAACAAAAATAAAATAAAGAAACCGTAATATCCTCTTTGAGACTAAACAAAAACATTATCCTAAAAGTTGGGGTATCACAATGAATCCCTAGAGGTAAGGAAGGGGGTAATTCCCACTATCCATGTTTCAGTTGATATGGCTAATGTAGCAGGTGGTTAGCCATATAGCCATAAGATGAAGAAAAAATGGGTTTGCCAACAAACAACTATACTTACTTGAAGGGAAACTTTAGCTATCAACGGTGGGAGAACACCAGGAGAAAGAGGAGGAGTCTTCATAGAAAAGTGTCCTACTTAGAATAGTTCTCTTTAGAATTACTTTCGTAGATAACTTTAGGATAGGTTTAGAATTTCCTTTTACAGCAATCATTTTCCTTTGATTCTCGTTTCCTTTTAAAGCTTTTAGTTTCATTCTCATGTGATACCCCAACTTTTAGGATACTATTGTTGTTTAGCCTCAAAGAGAATATTATGGTTTCTTTATTTTATTGTTTTGTTTTAAAGACTAGAAACCCTAAATTCTAGAAATAAAATCTAATCAAAACCCTAGTTTCATTTGTGACTGACCGTTTTCTCAAATTTCTCATATTTCAACCGAAACCCTAAATTCAATTTATGGAATTGTAAAACCCCTCACGTTTTCTTAAAAATGCCCTTTTAATTGGAAATTATGATTTTATTATAGCCCCTACCCAAATCATTCCACAATAAGTGCAAATGAACATGAAAGTAAAGGTTTTCACTTTTCGTTTTCAAGTTGGAGCGAGTTAGGGTTTTCACGTTTTTCCGTAGTGTGACTATTCGGTACGGAGTAAGGATCAAATTTGGTAGGTACGAGTGACTTTTGGATGAGGAAATATTATATGATTTGAAGTGATAATAATAAGTTAGTGATTAGACGGTAAAAACCCTAGTATACGTGATTTGAGGAAAAACGGCTCGAACCGACGGATATCGATCACTATCGATTGAACGCACCACTTGATCACCACTTTCTTACCATACAAGTTCATTAATATTTGAGCAAAATATCTCCTTATTTCCAGCTGGCTTTGACCGAAATTTAGGGCTAAATATGCAAGGAAAGAAAAAGAAATTTTCGTTGGCTTTGGTGGTGACAAGTGTCACACCCCTATGGCTCCTTGACCAAGCCAAGTCCAACCTTCTTATCATCTTGTTCGCTTCATTTTCACTCCATTTTTCTGCTGGTTGGCCGAGACAAGAGAGGGGGAAAGAGAGAGCAAGAGTTTCACCATTTCATCTTGATTTGCACCATCCAAGTGAGGAACCAAAATTCTAAACCGATTAAAGTGTGAGTTGTGAACTTGGGAAGCTAAGGGAACCAAAAATTCCAAGAGGAGGTGAAGTATTACTCTTGCAAGCTTCTTTTGTTGAGGTATAAGGTCTAACCCATAGCTTTGGTTCTTTTATTTTTGATTAAGATGTTATATAATTCATGTTTTGGTTAGATTAGTTGTGATACAAGTTGTTGTGATGATTTTTAAGGTGATATATGTAAGTTAGGGTTTGATGATTTCTACCTATACTTGCTATATGGATGATATATGTTGTATCCAAGCTTATATAGGAGGTTGTGGTGGTGAATTGAGGCAAGAAATGAAGAAAGTTTCATTGAATCCCAAAATTTCCAGATTTCTGGAAAATTTGACTTCAGTTCTGTCCGGTTTCAGTGCACCATGTTAGAAGCCAAATTAGGCTTATAATAAAACATGAAAGTTGTAGATAATGATATTTTATAGGTACCTACAAAATTTCAACTCAATCGGAGTAACGTAGCCTGTGAAAAGACCAAAATACCCTCGCTGCCCTAGGATATTTCCAGTGATCCGTTTTGGACAGTTCATCCAATTGACTGTGTTTATTCACTATGATCCGTGCAGATTTAGCTATTTTCCAAAACATAAAAGTTTTAGTACTCTGTCTTAGCTTTTAAAAGCCTCAAAGAACGCCTTAAACGGACTTTGGTAGCCTGAGATATGACCATTTTAAATGTAGTACGGTTAATTAGCTGATTAGTTGGGACCTGGTTCGGTGAACTGGGAATTTGATTAGGTTACACTGGAAATTTAACCAAGTGATCTTCATGAAAGTTGTAGGACTTTGTCTTAGCTTCGAAATGGTATAGGTTTCACACCAATCCAATAAGCGTAGCCTCAGATGTGTTCTTTCCGCAAAAACCCATCAAATCTGTCTTTTGTAAACTTCATTTCCGCATTTGTTATTAGTTGATTTATGTCCTTGTATTGTCTTGAGCCTATGGAATGGCTATTGAAATGCATTTGTGTTGTGTATAAACTTGGGCTTGAATGAGAAAAATAATGAAGCCAAAATGGCTGGAAAATTAAGTAAACACAAAGGGCATGCTGCCCAAATTTACGCTCGAGAACTAGAGAAATATACTTGCGACTTGAGTAAGGGTTAAGAGTGATTACTACTTGAACCATCTAGGATATTTGCGTCTTCATTTACCGAGGTATATAAGTAAGGATTTGGCTGAACTTGTACCCTTGAGAAATACAACTATGACTACTAGAAATACGTTTTCCTTGTACTTTCGACTCAAATGGCATTTCCAAGTATAAATGTTACAAAGTTATATAGTTTGAAAAGCAAGCGAGTGTTTCACGAATATTCTCCAAGTGAATTTCTATGTCTTGATTCTTATTGAACGAAACGTCTACGTTTCGAACCTTAGTTGATTTTTAAAGTCCTGAAACAAAGTTTTATCGCAGATTTGGACTCCGAACCTGGAGTATAACCCAAACGTGATTACTAGGGGCACTTCATTTTGGTGAGTGCTTCCAAATACCTGATTGAACTGGACACTTGTTTCCAATACTTGATCAATATGATTAAATGATATATGATTGGCTTGATCGGGCAAGAGTGTACTTTATCGCACTTGCCCTTATTTGATATATACTTGTTTATTGTTGAAATTGAATTGATATACTTGTTCATGTTGTGCGCACTTCCTGGAATTCCAAAAATCCTGCGGCAAGTTACTCGAGTCGAGCCGGCAAGGGCTTGGTCGATTGGGTAACGAACCCTGGGTCTCTTGTTTTGTCGAGTGGAGTGATATCTCCTCGACTAATCGGTATACTCGAGTATTACCACCCGTGTTTCTTGAGAATTTTGGGCCCAGTAGGGGGTTTGAATGGTGGACGGAGAGTAGCGTAAGTGGTGCTCTACTGGATTGGTTCCTTTACTTGAAAGTTGACGGAGTGTCAACTATTACGTGATCAAGCTTCTGGTAATGCAATGGGAATTTGGCTCCTGAGAGCCATCCGTATCCTTATACTTTGGAATGATTATTGCTTATTGGATTATTGACTCTTCTGAAAAACTTTTATACTCGCTCATTTTTGAGATTGCCACTTGACGTGTTATTGCTCACTTTTATGAACTCTTCATGCTCGTTACTTTGCTATATCGAAAACCTGTACTTATAAATAATGGTCAATTTGCTATTTGGAACCTCACTGGGCTTTTAGCTCATTCCACTCTATTTGTTTTCCTTCCAGGGGTACGAGCGAGGTGTGAGATATGTAAAGACTAGCATAGACTAGTTGTTTTTGACTTTTGACTTGTACTCGTGCTATTACTCGAATAGAATGTTTTGTATCTGGATTGTATACATTTTGAACCAGTTTGGGTATATTGAGGTTTTGTATCTTGATTGTGCATCAATGTAAATTATAAGCTTGAATTGCGATGTTATTTATGATCTATGGATGTATGCATGTGATACGAGTGAGTGAGTCCTCGCGAGAGTTGGGCAGGCGGTCCGCCAAACCCTTTGGTACACCTTAGGGGGAGGTGGGGTCGTCACATCTCATGCTCCCAAGCAATCAAGTTAGGTTCTATAAATCTTTTAGTTGTTATGAAATCATTTACTATTTCAAGCAATCTTCTTAATTTCCAAAAATCTTTACATTCATGATGAAATGCTCTTATCAGCCTTCTTTCTTATTGCTTTCCTTGTCGATTACTTTGATACAAATTTTAAGTCCATGAGATCGCTCAAAGTTAACGAACAGCAGTCATCTACGAGTCAAATGTCATTAGCGCATTCTTCATTAGTTTTCTTTTTCTTAACATAAGTCACGTGGTACGCTTGCAATTTCCAAACCACTAAAGTGGACATCGTCCATATTGGCATCGGTCCATCGGTTGCCAAAAATTAGCACAAATGTAGGGCACACCCATAAATTCCTGTTCACCAAGGTGGACATTTTTTACATCGGCATCGGTTCATCGGCTACCAAAATCAGCACGAACAAAAACAACATCCAATGACTACCATATGCTAAGTCTTCAACTAAGCATCCTAAAATTATTTAAAATTGACCAAAAAAAAATCATGTAGTTATTGAGCAGAAGGTGAGGAAAAAATAGCATTAATCCAATTGGGAAACCAAACTAACAGCAAAATGTTGCTGAGCATGAGCGAAAAATTGAAAAGCGATAGTTGCAAACATAAATTTATTGAATAAAACATGGAGTTTTTCTAAAAACAAAGCGAAAAATCCAAAAATTGCTTCTGTGGTACAATGCTACGAAGGAACCACACAAATTATACGTAAGGTACAATGCTAATATGATTGAAAGAAGAAATTAATTCTCTATTGACAAATTTACAATATGAGAAACCATAAAGATCTATCAAACATATTCAAAGCAAAGAAATGATCATAATATTTTTGAGGAAAAAGTCAGCAGAGAGGGACAAGAAAATTTAACAACATTCTTTTGGGAGGGCAAAATAACAATTTAAAACCAAATTTTATAAAATGTTGTAGGCAAATATATACTTTCTCAGAACTTGGGGAGAGGGGTACTGCTTTTGAATTGATGGTAGTTAGGTAGTTAACTTTAGATTAGTTACATTTCCTTTTGGTTGATTAAAGATCTTTGTTTTCGGAAGTTTTGTCCTTTAATTTTATTCACTACTAAAATTAACGTTGTTCAGTGCATTAGCGTGAGGTTGCAATCTAGAGTTTTACCCTTTTATTTTATTTCAAATTTTTATCTCATTATTGCATTTGCATTTCTAATAATTTACAAGTTATCCAAAAAAGACCTAACATCAAGCACCTTTCAAAGAGAGTTTGAATAAATCAAATAAATTTTTTTATTATAGTCCTTCACTATGAAAATAACTAATTTCCCAATGCTTATACGTGGGACTACAAGCTAGTATGTACATATATGTGTACACACATATACAAACACACACACATACATAAATACATATAATTACCATCTGAAACAAAGCCAAATGCATTCTCAATTTGTGGACATCTCAACTATGAGGTCAAAAAAAAAAAAGAATAGAATTCCTGAGGTGTCAAGGTCAATGTTTTTTATTAGTTTTATTGATGGTGCTACACAAAGGCGAATTAACTATAACGAAATTTTAAAATGTTGAAAGCAGTATGCAAATGAGATTAGCAAGAAAGAATGTAGGACAAGGATAGAAAGTGCTCTTGTTCATTATTGTGAGTTTAACACTTAAAGAAACACGACTTCTTCATTCTTATATTCTAAAACTTATTTAGGTAAAATAACATGATTCAATCATGTCAACATAGTCATGAAAGTACAATGCATGATAAATCATCGTCTGAAATTGGTAACCCTACAAATGGTGATATGAACTTGACCGAGGATAATTCATCTCTGTCTCATGGGGAGGATCAGTACATGATAGCTGGTTTAAAAGAGCGGCATGAAGGTTTTGCTTCTAAAATTAAGGCTATATAAGAAGCTAAAGTCCTCATGCTATGTGTTCTCCCACAAAACCGGCTTTGAACAAGTTCTGCTGTTGCAACAAATTAAGCCATCATTTTTTCCCCCGACAGCAAAAAGGCAAAAAGACAGTATTATATTGAAAAGAAGCGGCATTATATAAATTAAAATCTCGCCAAACTTTTTTCAAGTCCTAAAACATCACATTTTTCTTTGTATTTTCTTTGAGTTTGGCTTTTGTTGCAATGCAAGAATGCTGATCCTGCAAAATACAGCAGCACCAAACAAAACATTTCCCAAAAATTCTGCTAAGAGACCAATTCTGCAAATTTTAATAATTACGAATGAAGTCTCACCCAAACAAACAATAGTTGTCCTTCAAAACCTTTACCCATTCATTCTGATATACTTTCAAGTATAGGTTGAATATTATACCTGAGAAAAAATGAAATGCTGAAAAGTAGAAAAAAGAGAAGACATAAGGCATGAATCAATTAACTAAAATATAGGTTGAAGCATGCCTTTTTTTGATGACCAAATTACCACGACGAAATTTGACAAATAGAATTTCAAAAACTCAATCCAATGTGATTTAAAGGTAAAGCCATGTTGTTTGGATCTACTGTGAGGTAAACCGATCAAAAGCACTCCATTCAGATCCAGAATGAGAAGTTTCTTTTTCGAACCCTCATCCCACAAATCTCCTTTGGCATCAATCTCCTTTTTCTGTTTATTTTATTTTAGGAAAACAACATAAGTGAAAGGTCTGCCAATTTATCCAATGCAATCTCCCAGGCAGCAAGCTTCTAGCAATGCTAGCTTGCAGCTATACATACAAATATTAGGAGTTGGATGCAATAAAATAAGCCTGCTAGAAGGACAACATGGATTAGTGCACTTATTGGTCCAGTAATGTTGGGTCGACATCCCATTGCCCAATATTGCATATATTTCATTGTGAAAATTCCACAACCTGATCCATCTTCTTGTCTTGAATTGTGATTGACAAGAAAAAATGTCTACCTAGGATCCTTATTCAACAATCTATTCAAAATCCATAACTAAGCCCAAAGAAAAAAGGAAAAAAACGAAAGACATGGCAGTGATCATCTTACATTCTTTCATATTAAGATAAGCTACACAAACATAAAGCGAAATAAGTTACAAGTTTGCAAATTTTCAGAAAGTATGGGGCCCTCCCTCAACACATTCTAGAATAAATAAAGTACATTCTCCTACCATAAGTCTCATTAGACACAAATTTTTATTTTTTTGGAAATAATTCTGAGATAGCAGCAGAAAATAGTAATGTAAACTCCCCTAAACATATGTGCAGTAAAAGTGATTTTCCAGTAAAATATAACAGTAGGCAAAATATTTAATGTGAGAACCCGTAACTTTTCCATTTTCTAGGTTTTATTATCTTTCTAGGTTTCTTATCTTTAATGGCTTGTTTTCTGCATTTTCGTGATTAGGAAATATTCTGGATACTGTTAAGGAGTAGATATAGTTTTTAGATGATTTTTCTAGTATCGAATAAGTTTTGAGAAATTAAGAGCATATACCGGACGTGGGACCCACTAGGGCGAAAAGTTCGGAAAAATTCGGCCAACTAGGTTAAGTTTTGGATACTGGAATTAATTTACCGGGTGTTAAGAGATAAGTAGAGGTTGCAATTTGGATTGGTGTGAGAGGAAACAAAGTGATAGACTTGCATTAAATAGGGTAACAAGTGTCACCATTTGGTTGGATTGACTTGTATGACCACTATTCATTTTCTTACCAGTTGACCAAATAAATAAATAAATAATACCAAAAATTCACCATTTTCTCCTTCATCTTGGCCGACCTCTTCAAGCAACAAAAGAAAGAAAACTCTTCAAGTTTTTGGCTTCAATCTTACTCCAATCTACCAAATCGACCATTGAATCTTGTTTTTGCTCCATAGAAACACTTAAGGGAGTGATAGTGAGTTGTTTTGTGGAGTTGTTTGGAAGGCTCAAGTGATTAGTTGCTCTCCCTCTTGTGTTGCTAAGGTAAGTTGAGAAGGACCCCTCTCCTCCCTCTAATGATGCTTAAATCATGATTGGTGGTAGTATAAGATGCACTTTTATGGATTATATCTTGATTTTGGTTGAATTGATGAAGTTTTATAATTATTGGGGATTTTTCTGTTTTCATATGAATATGATTATGTGGTCATGTATGATGATTGTAAATGATATTTAAGGAAGCTAGAAGGTGGAAAAAGTGGTAAATTGCAAGCAATTTCTGTTTTGGAAGAAAAATTGGAAAGTTAGGGTTCTTTGAATTACATTCTGCCCGGTTTTGTAGCTCATAGTTAGAGGCCTAATTGGCCTTGGGTTAAAACATGAAAGTTGTAGGGAATGATATTTTAGAGATGCCTGCAAAATTTCAGGTCAATCGGAGTAGCGTATCTTGAGAAAAGATGGAATTACCCTTGCTGCCCTGGTTTTACCCGAATTTGAGAATTGCGTCTGTAATTGGTTATTTTGGTTGGGAATGATTCCGAATTGGTTGTTGAGGTCTTCTGATGAATTGTATCCCTGTTTCTTATCTTTCGGATGGCTTTGGAATTTCTGGATTTGGACTTAGGTAACCTGATTTATGATGTTTGCACCAGAATGCGTTCTGTGAACCTGTTTTTGCGGTTCTGGTGTAGTATCTTGCATTTTTGACCTAGTTACACTCGAAACTGGGCTAAGTGACCTTCTAAAACATTGTATCCCTATCTCTTATTTTCGAAACGGTGTATCTTGCACCTCCATCCGATAATCGTAGTGCCATTGGTACCAAAACCGCAAAATGATGTCAAAAAACTGTTTTTTTCGGGTTAACGCTTAACTCCATTTCCGGATTTTTCTGGTTTCCTCTAATGCTTATGTATGCTTATGGAGCCCTATTTTGGTGGTATTTGGAATTGGTTTATGACTTGTCATTGAGTCTTATTGTGCTTATTTGAATATTTTAGGGCTTGACTTTCATTTCCGGACTTTTCCCTAGCTTGAATTGTACTTGTACTACTTGGAGTTTACTAAACGGCTATTGAATGAACTTATGTTGTGTGTGACTTTGGGACTGGCTGAGGAAAAATAATGAAGCCATGACGGCTGGAAAAGTAAGCAAATTTAGGGGAAATGCTGTCCAATTTTCTAGGCCGTTTGGTTCCTTTAAGTTTGAATTGCCTTTTGGTCGAAATGAAGGGCTTTTGGGTTGTTTGAGCCTAGGTCTTCATGTTACCTTTTAGTTTTCAAAAAAAAAAAAAAAAAACATGTTTTGCACCCTTGCATTAGTAATTATTTGGCGAGGCATACGACTGGTAGTCGAGCCTCACATGTGCATTCTGTATACTCGATTTTTGAAAGTGGAACCTTCAATTGTTTTCCCTTGGATTATTTTAGGGTTTCTTGGTGATTAAAACTCTCTTTTGGGAGGTATCTGTACTGACCCCGGTGAGTGTTCCACTACCTGCTACCCGTTATGTGAAATATCTGAATATCTTAAATACTTTATTTATGACTGTTGGAGCCAAATACTGTTTTGATAAAAGGGAGGCGAGGGTGTACTTTATCACACTCGTTCTCGTCTGTTCATATGCCAATTTTGAGTGCGTATCTAAATCTGCTATCTGTATCTATATCTATTATCTGTATCTGGATCTGTATCTGCTCTGACGTCGTTTGGAAGCTTGTATCCAACGACCTTTCTGTGACCTCTGAACTCAACACCTGTGGCCAGTTACTCGAGTCGGGCCGGCAAGGGCCTGGTCGATTAGATAACGAACCACGGTAGTCTGTTTTGGGATCTTTGGGTATTGAGACCCTTGATTCCGGTATACTCGAGTATTACCATTTCTGATCTGATTGGATTTCGGGCCCGGTGGGGGTATGTGAGGTGGAAGGAATTGAAGAAAGTTGAGTCTACGGTAATGGTTACTTCTGTAACGTTGACGGAGTGTCAACTATTATTTCGATCAAGTTTCGGTGACGCAAATGGGAATTTGGCTCCTGAGAGCCACCTGTATCCTTCCGATTTGAATCATTGGTTCCTTTACTTGACATCTGGCATGTGTACATGATTTGTTAAATGTGAAATGCCATGAGTTTACTGCTATATGTCTGGTACCTCATTGAGCGCAAGCTCACCCCTTTCTGTTCCTTTTTGTTTTTCCTTACAGGAAAATAAATACTTTTGGACTGGATTTGACAATTGGTTGCCGAATTGAGTTAGTTGGACATATCTTTTGTATAGCTCATTGATTGAAACCCTAAATGTACTTTTGGGTCCGTTTCTCTTTTGGATTTGGCAAACCGTACATGTATCCATTTTTGAGTCACTTTGGTATGCCCCTTTGGGTTGTATATGCTAAATTTCGAGATGTAAATATTTGCTTGACGTTTGGTTGGATTTTGACGTGTCGGTTACTATTCATAACCGACTCCATTTTCGTTTTTTTTATTTTGTGATTTTGACTTGTTTATGCGCATTTGTATGTTCCGGAACGTATTAGATCGCTCTAAACTGAACGACTGAGTCCTGGCGAGAGTTGGGCAGGCGGTCCGCCGAACCCTTTGGTTCGCCTTAGGATGAGGTGGGGCTGTCACATTTAACTTCTGTCTAACCTCATAATCATGTTATCTAGTTAAGTTGGGGTAAGCTATGTTGATCATTCAAATACAGACAAAGAATCAATCGTGGAGTTTTGCGTAAAGAATCCCAGCACACATGAGCATTGCATATAACACAATGTCTTCTGATTAAAAACTTGACATTAATAAGTCACAAGGGTGGATTCACATGGCTCTGACCAGATACACTACAAGAAAATCGGCCTTTTGTGACAACAAAAAGTCATCACTAAAAACCAAAAAGTTGTCATTATACGAATATAGTGACGACTTTTTCCATTGTCACATGGTTATCACTGATTCTATGTCACAAATAGGTCTATGTGACAACCCTTTGAATGTTGTCACAGAATCTTGTCATTCAATGACGAGGACGAAGTCATCACTAACGGTTATTATTCTATGACGACTTTTATTGTCACTGTTTCACCTATTTTTTGTCATTAAATGTAGCAAAAATCGTCACAAATTTGAAGTCTACAATGATAACTTGGGCTTGTCACTATCAATCCTAGTATTCAGTGACAAAAATAGTCATCACTTAGTGAACTTACATGTTAGTGACAACCTTCAAAGGTTGAAGAGTTGTCATCACCGAGCTTTGTCTTGAAGAGTTGCAATTGACCATTACAAATACAGCATTGTCATGGCATTTCCAACAATTATGGCAGAACATTCAATTTGACAAAAGGCTTAGTGAACTTGGCTTTGCCTTGAAACTAGTCTGTATTCAAAAAACTAAAGTATTGAGCCCATATCAGCTCAGTTAGTAACTACCATTATCCATCCAAATAACAGCGTACTTAGATCTCTAAACAAAAATATAGGCTAGTCCAAAAAACAGAGTATTAGATCTCTAAACAAAAATATAGACTAGAGCAGCAATCTATGTCAAAATGCAGCCATCCTCATCAGCATATCCAAAGCCCAAGCTATTGTTCATTTCCTCATGAGCATTTAACAGCATTGTACTGCAATGAAAGAAAAGTAGCATGCATTAGAGTAGATTCAATCAAAAAATATGCCATTACAAACGTACACCATTGAATTTGAATGAATAGTCATACTAAACAAAACTCAAACAAAGTCACCCATGATAAGTGGTAAAAGAATCATACCATTTACATGCCAATGTATCTAAACCAGATTTCTAGAAAACTATATAATTTTAATAAGACAGTAGTTGCAATAGAGAATGGAAATGCAAAGAATTTATATCCTCACCTTTCTAATAGGAATGATGTTATCACCGAAATGCATCAAATTCATCTCAATTCCCTTTTACTTCTTATACCAAATTCTGTCATGTTAAGCTGCAAGGAAAACTTTGTTTGGAATAAGTCCATGTACTGTGGTACAGTATCACTAGATACTCAGAGAAAAGGGAGTGGGGGAGGGAAAAAGTCCTTGACACCAAAACCTGCTTGTTTCATCAAAAAGTTCAAGCATCATGGAAAATCCAATTTTTTACACGATCCAGCCAATTTCTTTGGCATGGTATTCCTCTCCTACCTACCACAGAAATACCAGTCACATGCATTGAATCTCACATCCAAAATTCAAAAAGTGGAACATAACACCAAATTTGTTGAACAATATAATAACGACAACACAACCAAAGAAGAGAAACTTGGGGTATACATTCTATGCTTCTCTAGTTTAACTATTAGGATTTAGTTTAAACTAGTGACCACCTCAATCCTTGAAGAGGTAAAACAAGTAGTCAATACCTATTTTCGCACTATTTGAAGATAAGCTGAAAGTTTATCACCAATTCTGTCAAACACTTCAAGTAATAATAGTATTGAATCCATCTCCACATTCTTCTTTTTTACCTCTTGTAGGGACTTCTCATCAGCGTAGCCATACAAGGACTTGATTTCTTGTAAATTCAGAAACATAGCTTCTTTCAAGACAAAATTGTGGATTTTCATACCTCTCTCTAAATGAGGCACAACCTTTTCACGAGCCACCAACAACAAGCCTGCTAATTCTACCAGTTCCTACTCTTTCACATACTTAAGAAACTCAAATCCAACTTCTTTGGTCTTTTGCGCCAGCAATCTCACAACTTCTAGAGTAGCTCTCTGTCCCAAGAACAAAAAAAGATGAGATAATTGCTACAAACGTCAATGGTGACACATATTGAAACTACAACCATAATCTGACTTGAATTCTTAATTACTATTCTTATTATCTCTGTGAAACTTGCTTAAAATCTCTTAACCATGCCTTAACAAATCCCATACAAACAGTTTCATTTACTGCATATACGTCTCCTAGAAAATAGAAGGGAAATCCGTACACATGAAATGACAGTCTTATTCAAATAAACAGACAGGAAAAGAAGCGAAAACGAATGAAACGCAGAACCATTTCTCCAATTTCTAATTTTGGAACAGACAGAGACCATTTGCTGAAACAAAATGAGATTAATTACTAACAAATATTGAGCACCTTAACACAGATTAACGTTGCAAATTCTGATACTTTTTACTATCAAAGTAATTGACTCAGAGGATAGGAAGAGCAAATACTTTTGTCAGCTCAGAAAATAAGAAAATATTGTGTCTTTTGTTTTTAATGTGAAGTATTATGCACAATTATCAGCAAAGGAATGGATAGCTAAATGAAAACAATGAATAGACCAATGCAAAAGGAAGCGACAATGAATTATAAATAAGAGAATGAACTATAGAAATAAACACAATTTCAGAATACACGGTTTAAAATCTTGTTTAGCATATGACTAATTTGAGAATAGTAATCTAGCCTTTGTAAGCAAAGCACATGACGCTCTTCTACCCTATCAAAAAAAAAGAAAAAACTTTGATGGTACTTTGGTAATAGAGGAACAATGACAAACAAATTTCTCCATTTGTCGAATCTCTTTTGCTACATCAATTATATCCAGCCTATTGGTTTGCTCATGTTCTGTGCATCTAAAAGCAAGATCCAAGAAAGATGGCAACTTCTGCTCTAGCACTGCTCTAAAAGCAAATCAAAAATTAGCTATGAGAAATAGTAATTTCAAAAAGACCTAAAGAATTTGACCAAATTTTGCCAAGACACAAACAAGCAACTTCGGGGCACTCTAGCCAAAAATCACTAACAAAGAATCAATCCATGAAAATCCAACAAATATATAAGAACAAAACAAAAGGGATTCAAAACTTGTTGATGCTTAAATCAGAGACTAACAAGATTGAACCTAAAAGCTTTTCTTTTTCTTTTTTTTTGAAAAAGGTTAAACAAACATTCGCATTCAAGCTATCATCTGAACTATACAATTCAACTAATTTCAGGATTCCCAAAAGAGAGTATGCAACCAAACAGGGCAACAACCATGAGTAAACCAAGTACAAAATAGAATTTGAGGGAATTGGCAATTGTAACTTTCATCTTTTAAAGAACCTGCTGCTCCTCAGCTTCCGCATCAAAGTCCAAGCCAAACATTTTTATCCAGCCGATATTAACAACAGCATCTATCCCAGCTAATTTTGGCATGAACTTCTTGATGTGGTCCTCTGCTGCTTCATCAGCTTTCAAAGTCTCACACTCAAAAGAAATTATAACCTTGTAATTCCCCTCCTTTGGTTCAAGCATACACACAACGTCCTTTTCCCACCAATGAGCATGATCAACATTACACATTCTAGCAGCATCATGCCCTCTGCATTCCACCACCATGTCCTTCTCCCTTCCACTATTGAAGTCTATAACGGTGAGCCTGATCAAACGGTAGTCCTCTCCCCTGCTGCATTCTCTTTCACAGGCTAACTCAGTGCCACAGAGGCCAAGGCAGAGAGAGTTGGGAAGCTGAATGAAGTGGCCCGAAATGGACCCACTTGGCAACAGCGCTATTGACGCTACTCCTTCCATAACCTTCCCTCCCCTACTTTCTTCACTTTCTTCTCCTTCCATTTCTGTATCCATGAATTGCCCCAGGTCCTTCAATTTCTCTTTGCAGTTTGATGACTGAGATGTGACACACACACACACACACACTCTCTCTCTCTCTCTCTCTCTCTCTGTGACAAGAAACAGAGAAGGTGCAACTAGCCATAGCCATGAAAATATGTACCATGCACTACAAAATCGGACACAAAATATTGAAATTACCTCAAACTATGTCTTCAATCCCTAACTTCTTGTTTTCCCCAAGCTTCAAGCTCTAAACTCAAGCTTTCACCCAAATTTTGAAGCCCTAATTTCTGATTTCTTGCCACCAAGGCAGTGCAACAGGCGAATTAGGGATGTTGGTGGTGCAAACTCGATAAAGTTGCCCAAATTCAAAGTGTTCGCACTAATTGGTTCATGGATGGATTTGGTAGTGCAAGCTTGATACATAAGGAGGGCATTCTCGGTGATGTGAGGAGGGCAAAAAGAGAGGAAGAAGATGTCTTAAATTTTGGCTATCAAATGGTGTCGTTTCCCTAAAATCCCTTCAGCCCGCCATGCCACTTGAATTTTTGAGTTTGCCGCTCTTAGTTCCGTACATATAAAAAGCACGCCTTTTCCTTATTTAGATGCAAGAAGTGCACGCTTTCTTTATCCTTTCACCTATCTCTCTCTTTTTTCTTTTTCTCATCTTTATGTAATTAAGTTTTTCTATTGTTTCTGGTTGTGTTAAAATAATAGAATATGACAATTTAGTGTGTTTAGACAGATTTTTTTTTATACCAATTTTAAGTCATATAGGACTTTTTCTAATTTATTATACAATAAAATAGATCAAAAAATAAAAATGTTGTTAGAAATATGTTTACGATTCAAAAAAATAAACACTCTTTTAATTAAAATTTTGTTGGTACTCATTTTGTGGTGTTATCAATTATGTATGACTTGCAGTTTAACAAGACCTGACAATTGAATTAGTTGATTGAACAATCAAAATAGTTTGTAAATACATGTACAAAATGCTAAATCTATTTATTTGGTATATGTACCAATTCATAAATGATAAATATAGTTTCTATAATTAATAACAACCTTTTCATCATGCAAATGTTAGGATTAGACTTAATTTCGTATTAAGTTTTATTGCTAAATTCTACTACTGACTACCTCTATTTTTAGATTATCCAAATTATTAATTTTCCACCGTGTTGTCATTTGGATAAATGGGAAATGTATGAATTTTTTTACATTTATAATAAATTATTACCTAAGTTTGGGAAAATTATAAAATATGTATTCCTATATAGTTTATTAAGATACCTTATATATTTTGCTAATAAAAAAATAGCGCTAAATTGCAACACCATAGGGTGCCATAGTACAAATAATGAAATTTGTGTATTACATATAGGGCTAAATTGCAAAAGTTAGAGTGCCATAGTTGATTTAATGAAATTGGCGAATTAGATATAAGGCTTAATTGCAACAGCTATGGTGTAATGGTAGAGTTAAAGAAATTGGTATACTACATATGGAGCAAAATTGCAAAAGTTAGGGTGCAATAGTAGAATTAAAGAAATTAGTGTACTGCATATGGGGCAAAATTACAAAAGTTATGGTGTCATAGTAGAATTAATGAAATTTTTTATTACATTTGGGGCTAAATTGCAAAAGTTAGGGTGGCATAGTAGAATTAATGAAAATGATCTAAGAACAAATACTTTAGACAGTGACAACTAATTGTTGTCACTACCTCTGAACCGGTTGAGCGACAGTGACGATGTTGGAAGTTGTCATTATATGGACCATTTTAGTGACAACATTTTCCTAGGTCGTCACACAAGTAATTTTCCGATCACTAATTTTTCATGTGTTGCCAAGAGAACTAGATAGGGAGTCCATGATATTGTTTTACCTTCATAACAAGTTACTAAGTTTGGAAGAATTATAAAATATGTATACATTTTTATTACAATACCCTCCCCATTTTACTAATGAAAAACATAGGCTAAATTGTAAATGATAGGGTGCCATAATAGAATTAATGAAATTGGTTTATTACACATGAGGCTAAATTGCAAAAGATAAGGTGTCATGGTAGAGATAATGCAATTAGTTTACCATATATGGGGCAAAAATGTAAAATATAGGGTGCCATAATAGAATTAATAAAATTTTATTTACAACATATGGGACAATATTGAAAAAATTAGGGTGGCATAGTAGAATTAATGAAAGTAAGTTAGGAACATTTACTTTAGACAGTGGCGACTAATTGTTGTCACTAACTTTGAACCCATAACACATTATGATAACATTGTAAGTAGTCACTATAGGGTCCATTTCAGTGACAACATTTTTTCAAGTTGTCACAATGGTGACTTCCCGCCACACAGGCCATTTGCGTGCCACCCATATTGAGACGATTAATCCCGTGTTGTCACTGATGATGAGTCTACCCTCGATCAACTATGATAACATCAAAAGTCGTCACTAAATTTGCTCAACTATGACAACTTTTTCTGTTGTCACTGTGAATGTTGTCACAAAAGGCCAAATTTCTTGTAGTGATAGAGAGAGATAGCAGGGGAAAAAAGAGGAAGAGAGATAAAGATGAACAACGTTACACAGGCTTCCCTAGGCTAACGTCCACCAACATCAAGTAGCACCTGGCCTGGATTTGGGGCCAGTTCTAGTTCAATCTAATCATGTAAATCTAACAACATCAGATATAAATTCATACAATTTTCAATCCAAATTTTTTGTACAAACTTACTTGCATACATTACGAATTCAAGTTTTACACCAAATGCTCTAAAAATTACATAACATATTTGAACTAGACAACAAATCAACTAGTGAGATCTCGGATTCAAACTGACCTAACTTTTTTCACTTATCGTCTCGCAACACACGTCTGATAGTTAATTTCTAGTAATATCACTCTCACCCACTTCAAAATGACAAAAAGAGCCTACAAGTTTCACATAATCACAAAGTGTATCTGTTTGGATTGAAGATTATTTGCAAAAAATTTTAGAAATAATACTGTAGCACTTTTTGGGATATAATGTATATGAGATAAAAAAATTGAAAAACATGTTTATAATGTAATGGAAAAAAAAGAATTTTCAATCCAAATAGGCTAGTATAAGCATCTCATATCCCTGTTCATTTCTGTTCATATGTTGATTCACACCTTTATAATGGTAAGAAACATTTTACCTATGTTATGATCCTTCCTAAACTTTCATTCAATTGTTCAAAGGTAGGATTAACTCCACTTTCCGCCTCTGGACCTTTATCACTTTTTCACTTTACACTCTAAACTTTAATTTGAACATTTTGTACCTTAATCTTTCAAGTTTGTCCCATTTAGATCCAAATAATGAGAACTTTAGGAAAAATTAATGGCTTAAAGAATTCAACAGATCAATGACAATGTGCCGAAAGTGGTCGTAAGGTGCGATAGTATTGTAACAAAAATAAAACAATATATTGTCATTAATTTGCACCATCTTTTATCTTATTAATTTATTAATAATAGTAGTGATTGAAGCCATATAAATCAATGATAATATACTAAAAGTGGTCAAAAATAGTTAAAGGATGGCAGTTAGAGTCAAATTGTACATTGTCATTAATTTTAGCTATCTTTTATCTCATTAATTTTGCAAACATAATTATTGATTGGATTAAATGGAACAAACTTGAGAGTTTAGAGTGCAAAGTGTCCAAAATTAAGTGTTTAAGGTGCAAAGTATTTAAAATTGAAATTTAGAGTACAAAGTGAGAAAGTGATATAAATTTAGGGGTGCAAAGTAAAGTTAGTCTTTCAAGGATATGAACACAAGGCCTTGATTAGGAGATTATCCGGTATATAAACCTCGCTGAAAAAATAAATGGCATTTTTCTATGATTCTTATGAATATTTTAGCGCTATTCTAATTTTATAACATATAACATAAAATTAACATATAGTCTGAAGAAATGCCTGTATTGCTTGGATGGCTTGTAGAAAGAAGCTTACTAGAATGGACAGATTACTAAGTTGGGGTCCTTGGATGATACAGAAAATGTTCAAGTACCCTTTTTGCATGCTCAGTGCATAGGATTGCTTCTGCTACTACATTCTATCATCTGTGGAGGTGTAGAAATCGAAGTGTCGTTCAGAAAGTTTTGTTCTCCCTTCACTTTGTATGCATACAATTTGTTAAGCATTTGACTTGCATTTTTGTTGGTTGGAAAAATGTGAAAGGTCAAAGGAAAACAATAGTGTTGTGCAGATTTAGAACATTCTTGTGACCAATCCTGTAAATAGGTAGGTATTTGATATTCTAGATTCTAGTACCTGATTAAGTTTTATTGAGCAGTGAATCCCTTCTCTCGTGAACTTTGACTTTGTGAGAACCCAAAAAAAAAATATTCACATTTTCTCAGTATTATTTTATTTCTTTGCCTACATTTTATACTTTCCTTGGAAATATTAAAATTTCTATGCATTTTTACAAGTAAGTACAGTTTTAAAATTATTTTCCTAGTATAAATTAGTTCCTGAGAAATAAAGAGTGTATATTGGACGTGGGACCCGCTAGTGGCGTTAAGTACGATAAATTCGACCGAGTAGGTTATGTTTTGTATACCGGGATTAATATACTAGGTGTTAAGAGATAATTAGAGGTTACTTAGATGGTTTAATCTTGGAGAGACAAAAGGATAAGATTAAAACCCTAGAGGACCATTTGTCACATAACCATTGGACCTTGACTTTTGACCAAGACCTTCTTAACTTTCCTAAAATCAATTTTGACTCAATTATCTCCCATTTTTCTTGTGTCTTGGCCGAACCTCTTGAGGAGGAAAACAAGAGAGAGCTCTTCAATTTCTAGCTTTCAAATTTGCTCAAATCTTGAGTTCTAACCAACCAAATCACAAACTACACCATACAAGTGATCATTAGGGAAGGTTAAAGGTGTTGGTGGAGTTGTTTTGGAGGGGGAAAGATTAAGCTCCTACCTTTCTTGTGGTTTTAAGGTATTTTGCCAAGAACATCCTCTTTACTTCAATTAATTACTTATTAGTGGTTTTTAGCTGTTTTAGATGTGGTTTTGTGGAAGATTAGCACTTGAATGCATGAATTCCAGTTTAGGGTTTCATTTTTTATGCCATTCTGCCTGGTACTGTTTCTCCTAATTAGAGGCCGAATTAGCCTTGGATTGAAACATAAAACTTGTATAGAATGATGTTTTATAGTTGCCTGCAAAATTTCAGCCCAATCGGAGCAACGTAGCCTATGAAAAGACCGAAATACCCCTGCTGCCATGTTTCTGTCCGAAACTGATAATCAGCTTCTGTAATTGGTTAGTTTGACCAGGAATACTACTGATTTGGTTGTCGATGTCTTCTTAAGAAATATAGCCTGGTATCTTAGCTTTCATATGGCTTTGTAATAACTTGAATTGGAGTTGTATGTGGTGAGATATGATTGAATGAATCAAGACTACTAGTTGAACTGGGAACTGGAAAATCTGGGGTTGTTTTGGCAAATTTGACCTAGATACATTGCAAACTGGACTGAGTGGCCTTCTTCAACATTGTAGCCCTTTCTCTTAGCTTCAAAACGGTGTAAATTGTACCTCAATCTGACTAGTGTCGCTTTAGTTGTATTAGTTCCGCTAAGCAACAGCAAATCTGCCTTTTGTTTTTCAACCTAAACGTCATTTCCGCACATGTCCTAGCTTGATTTGGGAATCATATGACATTGAGCCTATTAAGTGGCTATTTATGTTGTGTGTAATGTTGGGATTGATTGAGTAAAACAATGAAACAATAAATGGTTGGGAAATAGGTAAATACAAAGGGCGTGCTGCCCAAATTTTCGCTCAAGGGCTAAGTTTCTATTTGAACTTGTATATTTTTCGTTTGGCAAATACTCTGACCGTTTTCCATCTTAAAACATGATCCTTCTTCAATTGGAAACTCCAAATGTGTACTTACTCTTACCCAAATAAAGAGGAGTGATTTAGGGTTTTCTTGGGTATTTTGACCTCTTTTTTTTTCATAAATTTCATTAAGACCTTTCATGTATAATATCTACTTGAATATGAGATGATTTTAAACCATATAAACGATTCCGAAAACAGTATTTCTTAGCCTATCTAGTTGGATTCCGACTTGTCTTTAGTTTGATTTTATGTTTGGTCTACGAAACCCTAATTATTCTTGTCCACGGGTCCAAATGTTCTCATTTCACTTTAAAGTCTTTTATACGTTCTACTCATCAATTGTTGAGTTTCTTTGATTTCACCTAATTGTTTGTGCTAGATGAGCTGTAATATTCTTTCTCGTTTAATCTTAGGTTTTCTCGGTGACTAAGGATAATATCCGGAAGAATATTTTGAACGTTGTTTTGCGTACATAGGCGAGTATTCCTTGTTTGTTATATTCTCCTTGACTTCATGACTTGTTGTTCTTGTTTGCTAATGTGTTAAGTGTTTCCAATGATTTCCAAAACGAATTTTCTAGGCGAGCGTGTACTTTATCGCGCTCGACCTAAATGAAACGTGAAATTTTCAACGATTTGATGATTGATACATTAGTTGTGCATGATGTAAGCTTTTTGGCTGAACTGGGCCCTGCCCTTCGTTACCGATCGACTCGAGCCAGAAGCGGACTCGGTCGGGCGATATGGTGACCCTGGGTGTGAACGTTGGTATACTCGAGTATTACCTTGTAGGTTGGTGGAGCCTGGCCAACGTCCAGGAGGGGGTGAATGAAATGAACAATCGAACTTGGATTTTACTTACAAAAATGCATTTTCAAATGATTGGAGGAATAAGGGGAATGACAGGAGAACGAACGAACGAACAAATGGCTCCCTATGAGCCCGTATTCTTTTAATGTATGTGTTATTATCGCTTTCCATTGTAAATGTTTCTTGAATTATTGATTATTGATGGTTAATGTATTGGCTATGTTGTTGAATATGTGTTTGGAACCTCACTGAGCTTTTAGCTCACCCCTTTAGTTTTGTTTTCCTTAACAGGGGGATGCGAGCGAGGACGAGAGCCCAGTGTAGGTTAGCCTAGTCTAGTTTTTTTTGTTTTGTAATGGTTCTCGCCCTAGTGCTTGGCACGGGCTGGATGTATGACGAATTGAGAACCTTTGTATATTCGATATTTGTACTTCCTTTTGAGATAGAAATGTATATAAGTTTCGCTTTAAGTTTTGGATTGTTATTTCGTTTGATCTTGTGGTTTTATTTTGGATTTGATTGAGATTCGACTAAGTCCCGGCGAGAGTTGGGCAGGCGGTCCGCCGAACCCTCTGGTTCGCCTTAGGGGGAGGTGGGACTGTCACAAGTGGTATCAGAGCCTGCTTCGCGTGGTCTCTGCACGGAGTGAGTCTGGACTGAGTGGTGAATAGGTATGAAGGATTAAGTGCTCGTTCGAGCATAAGCTATGAATTGTGAATTGTTATAGGCCTTAAATGTTCTTATGACATCTGAGGACCATAGATAGGTACGTCAGGTGGGAATTTCGATTGTAGATAGTTTACTCTTGGGACTGGCCAGCTCGAGATGTGAATTATCTTATTTCGGATTCTCGTGCCCGAGTACTCCAGAGTTGAGGCGATGCTAGCTACTAGGTACTTGAGACTTGCATTTTGGGAACATGAACAGGTTTTGTCTGGCTAGAATGAGCACAAGAGGTCAATGGATATCTAGTTTGGATAGTAAGTGACGTGAGAGACTGGACGGGGTTATTCAGCTGAAACTAGGACGATATCACCTTTTCTTTTGATTTGCCCTTATATTATTGTTACACATGACGTTAGTTGGTGTATTTGTGCATATGATTATTTGTCTAATTTGATATGCCTTTGTGTATTTGATCATCTGTCTTCTTGATATATGGTATGTTATGTGTGTATATGTTTAATTGTGTATTTGGTATGCTGGAATTTGTTACTTTAGTCAATTTACTGTGTTTATTCACTAAATTACCTTTTTGGGGGGAAAAGAAAAGAAAAGAGAGAGGGAAAACATATATATATGGACGGGAGACGTAGTCGTGGACGTGGACGTGGCCGTGGGAATAAACGAGCTCAAGAGCAAGAGAGGAAAGGGAAACAACAGCTACACAAGAGCAAGGACCGAGGGTTGAAGCCGGGGACCAAATGGCGATGGCAATTCAACAAATGACAAACATCTTAGCAAGGTTGGTGGACCAACAAGGTCAAATACTTGTGAATCAACCTCCGAACCCTGAAATAGGAGAAGATCGGGCTCTTGAGAGGTTTCAGAAGTTTGCTCCTCCGAAATTCCTTGGAGGGTCTGATCCGGATGTAGCCGAACAGTGGCTGGAGGCCATGATCAACATCTTTGCAGCTTTGAACTATACCGAACAAAGACAAGTGAACTTTACGATATTTCAATTTGAAGGACCGGCCCAAGCATGGTGGAACGTGTGACAGCCCCACTTTCCCCTAAGGCGAACCAAATAGGTTAGCGGACTGCCTGCCCAACTCTCGCCAGGACTAACGAGCAGTTATACATGATCTAAAACGTTCTGGGAAAATAAAAGCGCGCTCGGGCAAGCCAAAAACACAAAATAATAAAAAAAAATGAAAATCGGAGCCGACATGAATGTACGGCAGAATCCGGCCGGATTCTTGGCCAGATATTGTCCAAAGAGCAAGGCCGGATTTCCAAAAATTTTCCCAGGGCAATCCGGCCAACAATCCGGCCAGTTTCTGGCCGGATTTGACCCTGTCCTTCTCCCCAAAAATTTTTCTTTTGCCGTTTGAAAACCGAATCTGTCCGAAATCCAACCAAACATCAATAACACCTATATATAACTTGAAGTAAGCATTTACAAGCCCAAAATAACATACAAAAGTGATCCAACAAGTTTATACATGTACGATTTGCAAATTACAATCAAAAGAGGAAAACGGATCCAAAATACTTTTGGGGCTTCATCCATTGAGGAGCTACACAAAATATATCTATAACTAGCTCAACTCGGCAACCAACTATCAAAGCCATTCCAAAAGTATTCAATTTCCTGTAAGGAAAACAAAAGGGATAGAGTGAGCTTACGCCCACTGAGATACTATCGCTCAATCAACAAAGTTCACATAACCAATTCGTTCAATAAAGAAGTAAGCCAAGATCACACATGAATAAAAGTGGTAAAAGGATACGGTCGGCTCTCAAGAGCCCCTTTTCTCGCTTGAATACTTGATCGGATCTCATTAACCCTCCGTCAATGTTTAAGGAGTAACCAAACGTAGACTCCACTTTACTTCCATTCCTTCCACCCAACATCCCCCTACCGGGCCCGAACTCCAAACAGTATAATTTTGGTAATACTCGAGTATACCGGAATCGGGAGTCTCATACCACAAGATTCCATAAAACAGTCCCCATGGCTCGTCAATGTTCACGACCAGGCCCTCGCCGGGTCGATTCGATTGACTACCAAATGGGGTTGAGCTCAGTAGTAACAGTAAAGATCGTTGGATACTCGTCCACACGACACCAAAGTCAGTGTATTCAATACCATCAAGTAATATAGTAAACAGTCGTATCAAGGATATAAAGAGTGAGAGTGATCAAGTACACTCTCACTTTCATCCATTTCCATGGTGCAAGTAACATTCAAAGCATCAATTTCAAGTATAGCAAAGCCACATAATAACAAGCAAGTGAGTAGTACACTCACCAAGCAAGTAAATGATATTTCATACATCTCCGCCCAAAAAGCGTCTTGAACCACCGTCACGCCCTAAAACATTCAAATAATCACCATGAGACTCGATTACGAGTCATAACCCAAATCCACATACTACCAAAAATAAGGTTCCAAATAAACGTATAAGTACCAAAGTAAGTTAGGGAAAATCCAGAAATGCAAGTTTAGCTCTAAGACCTAAAAACAGTTTTGACGCCATTAAGCGTAATGGACACAACCGGCACTACGATTATCGGATGGAGGTAAAATACACACCGTTTCGAAGATAACAGAAAGGGTTACAATATTACAGAAGACCAATCAGTCCAGTTTGTAGTACAACTTGGTCAAAAGATCAATATACCAAACCAGAACCGCATAGACAGGTTAATAAACCGCATTCTGGTTAAATCATCATAAGTCAGGCTACCTAAGTCCAATTCTAGTGATTCCAAAGCCATACGAAAGCTAAGATACCAGGATATGTTTCTTAAGAATACATCAATAAGCAAATCAATCGTATTCCCAATCAAATTAACCAATTACCAAAGCTGATTACCAAGTTCGGACAAAAACAAGGCAGCAGGGGTATTTCAGTCTTTTCATAGGCTACGTTTCTCCGATTGGCCTGAAATTTTGTAGGCAACTATAAAATATCATTTCCTACAACTTTCATGTTTTAATCCAAGGCTAATTAGGCCTCTAATGATGAGTAACAGTACCAGGCAGAATGGGTTGAATTGAAACCCTAAATCCGAATTTTTTTTCGTTCAATGCGGAAATTTTCCGCAAACAACCACAATTTACGCATTCTAGCTTCATTCTAGACCATTTACAACCATCATACATGGCCACATCATAGTAATCATATTAAAATAGAAAAATCATGAATAAATAGAAAAATGTCATCAATCTCACTAAAATCATGAAATAACATCTTAATCCATCACTTCATCTCACATATGTCAACAATTAAGCATTATTGAGTTGCAAGAAAAGTCCCTTAGTTACTCACCTTAACAACCCAAGAACAAGAGCAACTTAGCACCTTAAACCTCCAAACAACTTCACTAATCACCTCACAACCACTCACTTAAGGATTTTTATGGAGTAAATGCAAGATTAAACGGTTGGAATTGAAGATTGAGCAAGATTGGAGACTAGAAAGTTGAAAGCTTTTCCTTTCTTTTTCCTTGAAGAGAGCCGGCCACACTAGCTTGAAATGGAGAGGATTTTTGACCAATTTTTGGTTTATTTAGTAAAATGGTAAAAGGGTGAATAGTGGTCAAAAAGTAATATTGAATCTCTAAGTGACACTTGTCACTTTCATTAAATGCATCACTATCTCTTTGTTCCTCTCACACCAATCCACTTGGTAACCTCTAATTATCACCTATCTCCCGGTAAATTAAACCCAGTATCCAAACTTAACCTAACTGGCCGAATTTTTCCGAACTTTCCACGCTAGCGGGTCCCACGTCCAGTATACGTTCTTAATTTCTCAAAAACTATTCGATACAAGAAAAATCATCTAAAAACTATATATTTACTCATAAAATTGTTGTGAAACCCCGTAAATTTTCCCAGTTTCTAGGTTTTATTTTATTTAATTGCATGTTTTTCTGCATTTTCTTTAGTAGAAAATTTTCTAGATAATTTTTATAAGTAAATATAGTTTTTAGATGATTTTTCTAGTATCGGTTAGTTTTTGAGAAATTATGAATGTATACCGGACGTGGGACCCGCTAGTGCGAAAAGTTCAGAAAAATTCGGCCAATTAGGTTAAGTGTTGGATACTGGGTTTATTTTAGCAGGTGTTAAGAGATAATTGGAGGATACTAGATGAATTGGTGTGAGAGAGACAAAAGGATAGCTATGCATTTATGGAAGTGACAAGTGTCACTTGGAGATTACTTCTTACTTGTTGACTACTATTCATTACTTCACCAAATAAATCAAAAATTGACCAAAATTACCCCTTAATTGCAAGCTCTTGGCCGATTCTCTCCAAGCCAAAAAGAAAGGAAAAGCTCTCAATTTTCTAGTCCCCAATCTTGCCCAATCTTTCACTTCAACTGTTTAATCTTTAAACTACTCCATAAAACCTTAGTTTGGTGATATTAAGGTTAGTTGTGAAGTTGTTTGGAAGGCTAAGGTGGTTAGTTGCTTCCTTTCTTGCATTTTAAGGTGAGCATCTAAGGAACTCCTCTTTTGTTCTTGATGATGTATAATTAATGGCTTGTGGTAGCCTAAGAGGTGTTTTTGTGGGTTATTTCATGATTTTAGTGAGATTGATGACATTTTTCTATTTAATCATGAATTTTCTGTTTTCATATGATTATTATGGTGTGGCTTGGTATGATGGTTGGAAATAATCTAGAATGGAGCTAGAATGCATAAATTGTGGTTGTTGCGGAAAATTTCCGCATTTGACGGAAAATTTCAGAAGTTAGGGTTTCATGTAACCATATTCTGCCCAGTACTGTTCCTCATAGTTAGAGGCCGAATTAGCCTTGGGTTAAAACATGAAAGTTGTAGGGAATGATATTTTATAGTTGTCTGCAAACTTTCAGACTAATCGGAGCAATGTATCCTGTGAAATTACTGAAATACCCCTGCTGCCCTGTTTCTGTCCGAACTTGGTAATCAGCTTTGGTATTTGGTTAATTTGATTGGGAATACGATTGATTTGGTTGTTGATGTCTTCTTAAGAAATATATCCTGGTATCTTAGCTTTCGGGTGGATTTGGAATCACTTGAATTGGACTTAGGTAGCCTGACTTATGATGATTTAACCAGAATGCGATTTATTGACCTGTTTTTCCGGTTCTGGTTTGGTATATTGATCTTTTGACCTAGTTACACTACATACTGGACTGAGTGTCCTTCTTCAACATTGTAACCCTTTTTTTTAGCTTGGAAACGGTGTATAGTATACATCCATCCGATACTCGTAGTGCCAGTTGTGCCCAATACGCTTAATGGCGTCAAAACTGTTTTTAGGTCTTAGAGCTTAACTTGCATTTCCGGATTTTCCCTAACTTACTTTAGTGCTTATACGTCCTAATGGAGCTTTATTTTTGGTAGTATGTGGAATTGGTTTATGACTTGTAATCGAGTCTTATTGTGCTTGTTTGAATATTTTAGGGCGTGACGGTGATTCGAGACGCTCTTTGGGCGGACGTTTATGAAATTTCACTTGCGTGCTTGGTGAGTGTACTACTCACTTGTTTGTTACTATGTGGCTTTGCTATACTTGCAATTGATGCTTTGAATGTTACTTGCACCATGAAAATGGATTAAAGCGAGAGTGTACTTGATCACTCTCACTCTTTATGTCCTCTATACGATTGTTTACTGTATTACTTGATGGTATATGAATACACTGGATTTGGTGTCGCTTGGACGAGTATCCAACGACCATTACTGTTACTACTGAGCTCAACCCCATTGGTAGTCGATTGAATCGAGCCGGCGAGGGCTTGGTCGTGAAAATTGACGAGCCATGGGGACTGTTATATGGAATCTTGTAGTATGAGACTCTCAATTCCGGTATACTCGAGTATTACCAAATTTATACTGTTTGGAGTTCGGATCCGGTAGGGGGACGTTGGGTGGAAGGATTGGAAGTAAAGTGGAGCCTACGGTTGGTTACTTTGTAAACATTGACGGAGGGTCAATGAAATCCGATCAAGTATACAAGCGAGGAAAGAGGCTCTTGAGAGCCGTCCGTATCCTTTTACCAATTTTATTAATGTGTGATCTTGGTTTACTTCTTTATTGAATGAATTGGGGTGAAAAGTCTTATGTTTATATGAACTTGGTTGCTTGAGTGATAGTATCTCACTGGGCGTAAGCTTACTCTATTCCTTTTGTTTTCCTTACAGGAATTTGAATACTTTTGGAAAGTCCATGAATGTTGGTTGCCGAGTTGAGCTTGTTGTAACTATCTTTTGAATAGCTCCTTTTGGGCAAAACTCTAAGTGCATTTTGGATCCAACAAAAAATGTTGAGTTGTAATTTGCAAACCGTACTTGTATAAACTTGTTGGACAACTTGGATATGTCCTTTTGGTATGTAAATGCTAAATTTCAAGATGTATATGTTTGATTGATGTTTGGTTGGATTTTGACGTGTCGGTTACTATTCATGGCCGACTCCGTTTTCATTTTTTTTTATTTTGTGATTTTGACTTGTTTAAGCGCGCTTGTGTGTTCCGGAACGTTTAAACCGTATTGAATTGTCCCGTTAGTCCTGGCGAGAGTTGGGCAGGCAGTCCGCTAACCCCTTTGGTTTGCCTTAGGGGAAGGTGGGGCTGTCACAATTATCTGGAAAATTTTTTAATAAAGAAAATGCAGAAAAGCACGCCATTAAAATAGAATAAAACCTAGAAAATGAGAAAATTTACGGGGTCTCACACTCTCTCCCCCTTAAATGAATTTCGCCCTCGAAATTTCTCACCTTAACTCACGAAAAGTTCTGGATATTTCTTTTGCATCTCTTCTTCCACCTCCCAGGTAGCTTCCTCTACCCCATGGTTTTTCCACAGTATCTTAACCAACGGAACCTGCTTGTTTCTCAGTTCTTTAACTTTCCGGTCAAGCACTTGTACAGGTTTCTCGTCGTAAGTGAGCAATTTATCTATGTCATGCTCCTCCGGCTGTAAAATATGGGAAGGGTCGGGATAGTACTTCTTGAGCATCGAGACGTGGAAGACGTCGTGAATTCGAGAGAGACTGGACGGCAGCTCTAGTCGATATGCTACCGTACCGACTCTCAGGAGAATCTTGTAAGGTCTGACGAACCTTGGTTGCAATTTCTTTCCTCTACCCACCGCAATGCTCCGTAATGGTGTGACTTTAAGAAACACATGGTTCCCAATTTCGAACTCCAAATCTTTTCTTCGATTGTCTGCGTAGCTCTTTTGTCGGCTTTGAGCAGTTTGGAGTCGTTGCCGTATCAATTTGACCTTTTCTCGCGCCTCCTCCATCCATGGAATAGTTGTTGGATCTAATACCTTTCTCTCGCCAACTTCATCCCAGTAGATCGGCGACCGGCATTTTCGTCCATATAGTGTCTCGTATGGAGCCATTTGAATCGACGAATGGTAGCTGTTGTTGTACGTAAACTCTACTAAGGTCATGTGTTGACCCCAGTTACCTCCAAAATCCAGAATGCAAGTCCATAGCATGTCCTCGAGAGTTTGGATTGTTCGCTCCGATTGGCCATCCGTCTGAGGGTGATAAGTCGTGCTCAAGTTGAGTTTAGTCCCCAGAGTTTCTTGGAATTTCAACCAAAACCTTGATACAAAACGGGGATCTCTATCGGAGACGATGCTCACAAGAATACCATGTAGTTTCACTATCTCGTCCATGTACAGTTGGGCCAACTTGTCCATGGAATACTTCATGTTTACCGGCAAGAAATGGGCCGACTTGGTTAATCGATTGACGATCACCCAAACGGCATCGTGTCCTCGTTGCGTTCGCGGCAAACCTGAAACGAAGTCCATTGTGATGTTTTCCCACTTCCATTCGGGTATCTCAAGGGGCTGTAACAAGCCCGATGGTTTTTTATGCTCCGCCTTAACCTGTTGGCAAACGAGACATTTTTGCACGTATAAAGCGATTTCCTTCTTCATATTGTCCCACCAATAGGTTCCTTTCAGGTCCTGATACATCTTGCTACTACCCGGATGGATTGTATACTTGGACCGATGAGCTTCCTCTAAAATCTCCGTTTTCAACGATTCATCCTTCGGCATCACTATACGGTTCCGGTATCTTAAAATACCTTCAGGACTGAAGTTGAAATCAGTCGTTTCCCCTTTTTTCACCTTCTCTCCCCATTTCCGCACCATAGCATCCTCCTTTTGAGCTCCTTTAATCCGCTCTAACAGGGTGGATGTCATCCTAATGTTACCAAAAATCACTTTATGGCTCTCTAGGCAGGGTTTCCACTCGCAAACCGATTCTAGCAAATTCCACTCTTTAATCATTAACCCTGCTACTTGAGCCTTGCAACTTAAGACATCAGCTACCACGTTTGCTTTCCCCGGATGGTAGTTGATTGTGCAGTCGTAATCTTCCAGAAACTCCATCCACCGTCGTTGCCTCTTGTTCAATTCCTTCTGTGAGAAGAGGTACCTAAGGCTCTTGTGGTCCGAGTAAACCTCAAAGGTCACCCCATATAGGTAGTGTCTCCACTTTTTCAGCGCGAAAACAACGGCGGCTAACTCTAGGTCATGAGTGGGGTAGTTTTGCTCATGGCGTTTTAACTTTCTAGAGGCAAAAGATATCACGTTTCGGTTTTGCATCAGTACACATCCTAAGCCTTCTCGTGATGCATCAGTATAAACGACAAACCTATCAACTCTGCTAGGCAGGACTAATACTGGTGTCGTAGTCAACCTTTTCTTTAACTCCTGAAACCTCGCGTCACATTTGGCATTCCACACGAACCGACCATATTTCTTCGTCAGGTCAGTTAAAGGACCGGCCAGTTTGGAAAAATCCTTGATAAAATGCCAGTAATATCCAGCCAGCCCTAGAAAACTACGAATCTCCGTGGGATTTTCTGGCCGTTTCCAATTGGTCACAGCCTCTACTTTTGCTGGGTCAACCGAGATGCCTTCTTGGGAAATTACGTGCCCTAGGAAACTAATTTTCTCCAGCCAAAACTCGCACTTACTGAACTTGGCGTACAATTGATGCCCCCTTAGGGTCTGCAACACAACTCTCAGATGCTGCTCATGCTCCCCACGAGTTTTGGAGTAGACCAAGATGTCATCAATAAAAAAAATGAAAAATCGGTCCAAATAGGGCTTAAAAACCCTATGCATTAAATCCATGAAGGCGGCAGGAGCATTGGTCAGTCCGAAGGGCATAACGGCGAACTCATAGAGACCGTATCTCGAGTTAAAAACGGTTTTCGGAATATCCTTCTTCCTGATTAGCAACTGATAATACCTTGGCGGAGGTCTAGTTTCAAGAAGACCACTGCTCCCTGCAGTTGGTCAAATAATTCATCAATATGGGGCAGTGGGTACTTATTCTTAACCGTGACATCGTTCAGGCCCCGGTAGTCGATACACATCCTCAAACTTCCGTCCTTTTTCTTTACAAACGACACAGGGGCTCCCTAAGGAGACCCACTCTCTTGAATGAATCCCCGCTCCAAAAGGTCTTGCAATTGCAACTTTAGCTCCTTGAGCTCTGCAGGGGCCATTCGGTATGGGGTTTTAGAGATAGGTGAGGTTCCAGGTAGCAGATCTATCTTGAATTCTATCTCTCTTTCCGGAGGTAGAGCTACTAACTCATCAGGGAATACATCCGAAAATTCCCTTAGTATGTGTACATCCTCTACCTTCACTTTATCTGTGGGGGTATTGATTACAAAGGCTAAAAATCCTTGTGCCCCTTTGCTTAGCAGTTTTCTAGCCCGAATGCTCGAAATCAAAGCAGATGAGGCTAACCTACCCCTTATATCCAACCTTAGGGTCGCCTCCCCAGGAATACAGAACTCCACCACTTTCTTCTTACAATCCAGTTGAGCGTTATACTTAGCTAACCAGTCCATGCCCAGAATCACATCATACCCCTTGATGGACAAGCTTATCAAATCTCCTAATAACCTCTTCTCTCCTACCCAAACTTCACAATCCCTATAAACCAGACTAGTAACCAGCCGATGATTCCCCGTAGGGGTACTAACTTCTAGGTCATATGGTAAACTAGCAGGTTTTATATCGATGTCACACATGAAATCAGGATTAACAAAGGAATGAGTGGCACCTGGATCTACTAAAACTTTTGCAAAGCGGTGGAAGACAGGGATCGTACCTTCTACGACCTCCGAGGAATCTGGGACCTGCTGGGGCTCCAACGAGTAAACGCGAGCCACGGCCTTAAGTTTCGTCCCATCTCCCTTAGCCGGTCCCATATTAGTCTTTGGTACTGGTTGAGCTCCCTTTCCGTCTTGCTTTAAGATTGGGCAGGTAGCAAGCTGGTGGTCTGCGCTTCCACAACCCAGACAGTTGCCCTCTTTCTTCCAGCAATTATCTTTGGAGTGATTCGGCTTGCCGCAGTACCCACAAGGCCCACGGGACGCCGAACCTGCACCCCTCTGGAAATTTCCGCCTTGTCCTCTCCCGGCTGAGCCACCTCTGGGCTGAGCCCCTCTGCCGAACCCCGTCTGTCGTCCACCTCCAGCTCCCCGTCCGAACTTGGAGGGGGTACCTTTATCCCCTTGCCCTGAACTGCTTCCAGAAAAGCCTCGCTTCTTTGCCTGGAAGTTCCGTACTTGGACCCTAGCACTCTCTACCCGTCGGGCCTTCTCCACGGCCTCGCTAAAAGCGTTAATCTGGGCCACCGCGAGGTCCTTCTGAATCTCCACGGTCAAGACCTGGATAAAACGCCCGATCCGCCGTTGCTCCGTCATAATCAACTCAGGGGCAAACTTGGATAAGCGCGTGAAATGGCTTTCGTACTCTGCTACAGATTGAGCCCCTTGACGGAGTCGAATAAACTCATCTTCCTTCCTCTCTTGAACTGGAGGAGGGAAGAATTTTGCGTTGAATTCCCTCATAAAATTCACCCAAGTTCTGGGCATTTGTTCCCGCTCCCATTTTTGCCGAATGACGTTCCACCAGGAACGGGCCGCCCCTTCCTGCTGGAAAACGGCAAAAGTCACCTGCCGTTCTTCGGTGTAGTGCAGGGCAGCGAAAATGTCTACCATTTTCTCAAGCCACCTTTCGGCGACATCCGGGTCGGGCCCCCCAATAAACTTCGGTGGGGCGAACTTCTGGAACCTCTCAAGTGCCCTGTCGTCGCTCTCGACGTGATTGCTAGGGTTTCCAGGGTTAGGGTTAGGGTTCTGACCCTGTTGCTGTACCACTTGTGCCAGGAGGTTGGTCATTTGCTGCATAGCGGCAGCTATCTGCACGTTGGGGTCAACCCTCGGTTCAGGATTAGGTCCAGAGGAGGTTTCCCCGGCACCCCTGTCCGGCGTAGGTTGCCTACTCCCGCGCCCATGCCCCCGTCCACTATGCGTACCTTCCATGAACTCTATTTGATCTAGGCAAACGTACTAGAACAATAAAATAACCATGCATGTAAGTAAAATTCCAAAAACTTTTACAGTAACACATATATACATTCCAAACAAAGTCACAAAAACAAGGGCAAACAAGGCACATATTAACAGTCAGTCAAATCAAGTACAATCCACCAGGGAATGGCCTTATCAAAAGAATATTCACGTAGCTAATCCAACGTACAAAACGGCTAGCTAAGGCTCTTTTTTCCCATCCGTCCTATATACAGAAACAAAACTATCCCAAAAGATCATAGGAGTCATAACCTAGTCCGTCGTCGGGCTAGTGGACCCACCCGACGGGGTGGATTCACCTCCTGTCCCGGCCCCTGTGCATGACGCCTCGTCGCTCACCTCCTCGAGCACGTCAGCGCAGAGGTTCAGGATCGACGCGGCTCGAACCCTGACCTTCCGAGCTCGCTTAGTCTCACGCTCACGTGCCTCCCTAAGTTGGGCGCAGAGGTCGTCCACTCTATCCTCACACTCGAGCACATCGTACTCTAGATCCTCAATTCGCTTGGCTTGTTTCTCGTTGGCCGCCCTCAATTGGTTCACTTCGGCCTCGAGCCTAGCATTATCTTTGGCCAGCTCCTTCCGTTCCTCCGCCACGGCCAACACTAAGATGTTAGGGTAAGTATATGTGTGGCGACACTCACACCGTCGGAGGCGGTTAGCCGGGCTCCAACGCACAACGGCCCCTCCTGGCCGAATCTGGTACTTAATAGTCGGGAGCATTTCTTGAGGGTGCTCGCCAGTAGGGCTACCACTAGGCCCACTCTGTCCGTCCATCCTACACCAACAAGTAAATAAACGTAAATAACCTTAAGGAACATAATCAAAAGAATTCTCAAATCGAGCATTTATAATACACCCAGGCAAATTCAAACCTAGGCTCTGATACCACTTGTGACAGCCCCACTTTCCCTTAAGGCGAACCAAAGAGGTTAGCGGACTGCCTGCCCAACTCTCGCCAGGACTAACGAGCAGTTATACGTGATCTAAAACGTTCTGGGAAAATAAAAGCGCGCTCGGGCAAGCCAAAAACACAAAATAATAAAAAAAAATGAAAATCGGAACCGACATGAATAGTGCCAGGTACGGCAGAATCCGGCCGGAATCTGCCCGGATTACTGGCCGGATACTGTCCAGAGAGCAAGGCCGATTTCCAAAAATTTTCCCAGGGCAATCCGGCCGACAATCCGGCCAGTTTCTGACCGGATTTGACCCTGTCCTTCTCGCCAAAAATTTTTCTTTTGCTGTTTGAAAATCGAATCTGTCCGAAATCCAACCAAACATCAATAACACCTATATATAGCTTGAAGTAAGCATTTACAAGCCCAAAATAACATACAAAAGTGATCCAACAAGTTTATACATGTACGATTTGCAAATTACAATCAAAAGAGGAAAACGGATCCAAAATACTTTTGGGGCTTCATCCATTGAGGAGCTACACAAAATGTATCTATAACTAGCTCAACTCGGCAACCAACTGTGAAAGCCATTCCAAAAGTATTCAATTTCCTGTAAGGAAAACAAAAGGGATAGAGTGAGCTTACGCCCAGTGAGATACTATCACTCAATTCGTTCAATAAAGAAGTAAGCCAAGATCACACATGAATAAAAGTGGTAAAAGGATACGGTCGGCTCTCAAGAGGCCCTTTCCTCGCTTGAATACTTGATCGGATCTCATTGACCCTCCGTCAATGTTTAAGGAGTAACCAAACGTAGACTCCACTTTACTTCCATTCCTTCCACCCAACATCCCCCTACCGGGCTCGAACTCCAAACAGTATAATTTTGGTAATACTCGAGTATACCAGAATCGGGAGTCTCATACCACAAGATTCCATAAAACAGTCCGCATGGCTCGTCAATGTTCACGACCAGGCCTTCGCCGGCTCGATTCGATTGACTACCAAATGGGGTTGAGCTCAGTAGTAACAGTAAAGGTTGTTGGATACTCGTCCACACGACACCAAAGTCAGTGTATTCAATACCATCAAGTAATTTAGTAAACAGTCGTATCAAGGATATAAAGAGTGAGAGTGATCAAGTACACTCTCACTTTAATCCATTTCCATGGTGCAAGTAACATTCAAAGCATCAATTTCAAGTATAGCAAAGCCACATAATAACAAGCAAGTGAGTAGTACACTCACCAAGCAAGTAAATGATATTTCATACACCTCCGCCCAAAGAGCGTCTTGAACCACCGTCACGCCCTAAAACATTCAAATAATCACCGTGAGACTCGCTTACGAGTCATAACCCAAATCCACATACTACCAAAAATAAGGTTCCAAATAAACGTATAAGTACCAAAGTAAGTTAGGGAAAATCCGGAAATGCAAGTTAAGCTCTAAGACCTAAAAACAGTTTTGACACCATTAAGCGTATTGGACACAACAGGCACTACGATTATCGGATGGAGGTGAAATACACACCGTTTCGAAGATAGCAGAAAGGGCTACAATATTCCAGAAGGCCACTCAGTCCAGTTTGTAGTGAATCTAGGTCAAAAGATCAATAGACCAAACCAGAACCGCATAAACAGGTTAATAAACCGCATTCTGGTTAAATCATCATAAGTCAGGCTACCTAAGTCCAATTCAAGTGATTCCAAAGCCATACGAAAGCTAAGATACCAGGCTATGTTTCTTAAGAAGACATCAATAACCAAATCAATCGTATTCCCAATCAAATTAACCAATTACCAAAGCTGATTACCAAGTTCGGACAAAAACAGGGCAGCTGGGGTATTTCAGTCTTTTCATAGGCTACGTTTCTCCGATTGGCCTGAAATTTTGTAGGAAACTATAAAATATCATTTCCTACAACTTTCATGTTTTAACCCAAGGCTAATTAGGCCTCTAACTATGAGTAAAAGTACCAGGCAGAATGGGTTGAATTGAAACCCTAAATCCGAATTTTTTTCCGTTCAATGCGGAAATTTTCCGCAAACAACCACAATTTACGCATTCTAGCTTCATTCTAGACCATTTCCAACCATCATACTTGGCCACATCACAGTAATCATATTAAAATAGGAAAATCATTAATAAATAGAAAAATGTCATCAATCTCACTAAAATCATGAAATAACACTTTAATCCATCACTTCATCTCACATATGTCAACAATTAAGCATTATTGAGTTGCAAGAAGGGTCCCTTAGTTACTCACCTTAACAACCCAAGAACAAGAGCAACTTAGCACCTTAAACCTCCAAACAACTTCACTAATCACCTCACAACCACTCACTTAAGGATTTTTATGGAGCAAATGCAAGATTAAACGGTTGGAATTGAAGATTGAGCAAGATTGGAGACTAGAAAGTTGAAAGCTTTTCCTTTCTTTTTCCTTGAAGAGAGCCGGCCACACTAGCTTGAAATGGAGAGGATTTTTGACCAATTTTTGGTTTATTTAGTAAAATGGTAAAAGGGTGAGTAGTGGTCAAAAAGTAATATTGAATCGCTAAGTGACACTTGTCACTTTCATTAAATGCATCACTATCACTTTGTTCCTCTCACACCAATCCACTTGGTAACCTCTAATTATCTCCTATTACCCGGTAAATTAAACCCAGTATCCAAACTTAACCTAACTGGCCGAATTTTTCAGAACTTTTCGCGCTAGCGGGTCCCACGTCCAGTATGCGTTCTTAATTTCTCAAAAACTACCCGATACTAGAAAAATCATCTAAAAACTATATTTACTCATAAAATTATCTGGAAAATTTTTTAATAAAGAAAATGCAGAAAAGCACGCCATTAAAATAGAATAAAACCTAGAAAATGAAAAAATTTACGGGGTCTCACAAAACGTGATTAAGGCAAAGTAGGAAGGAGAACAAACTGTATGGACATGGGTTAACTTCCTAAGGGAATTTAATGAAAAGTATCTCCCACCTTTGGTCCAAGAAAAGAGGAATGATGAGTTTATTGGACTACGCCAGGGAACCTTAAGTGTGGCCGAATATGAAACGAAGTTCACCAAACTATCCAAATTTGCTTCCGAATTAGTGGCCACGGAACCGAGAAGGGTAAGACGATTTATACAGAGATTCAATCTGGAAATTCAAGAAGCACTAGCAGCGGTTCAAGTGAATACGTTTACGAAGGCCCTTGAGAAAGCCCAACGAATCGAGAATGCAAAAGCACAGATAAAAACCTCCCAAAATCGGAAAAGGGGTACACCTGGTAGTGTGACTGAGGAACCAAGTGAATCGATAGTCCCTTCCAAAGTGCAGAAAGTGAACTTTTTATCCCACCCACCATGGACAATAGGGGCGTTAGATGAACGATCTACAAAAGGAAGTCAAGTAGGCCATGGGGAGATTTTTCAAAAAAGCCAACAAGTGGCTTCTTCCTTGACTTGTGGCTACTGTGGAAAGGCCAATCACACTGAGAGTGATTGTTGGAGGAAAGGCCGGAAGTGTTTGATTTGCGGAAGTGGTGACCACCAGGTTAGCAACTGTCCGAGGAAACAGTCACGTGAAAGTAGTACCCAGCAACTGGAGGGCACTAAATCAAAACAAGCGAATGAAAGAGGAAACCGAACAGAAATATCAGCACAGGTTTATGCCGTAGACCAGCAACAAGTTCCGGGGTCATCAGAGGCAACGAAAGGTAAAAATTTCGAGGACGAAATTTCTTAAGGGGGAGAGAGTGTGAGAACCCAAAAAAAAAAAAATTTCACATTTTCTCAGTATTATTTTATTTCTTTGCCTACATTTTATACTTTCCTTGGAAATATTAAAATTTCTTTGCATTTTTATAAGTACAGTTTTAAAATTATTTTCCTAATATAAATTAGTTCCCAAGAAATAAAGAGTATATATTGGACGTGGGACCTGCTAGTGGCGTTAAGTGCGATAAATTCGACCGAGTAGGTTATGTTTTGTATACCGGGATTAATATACTAGGTGTTAAGAGATAATTAGAAGTTACTTAGATGGTTTAATCTTGGAGAGACAAAAGGATAAGATTAAAACCCTAGAGGACCATTTGTCACATAACCATTGGACCTTGACTTTTGACCAAGACCTTCTTAACTTTCCTAAAATCAATTTTGACTCAATTTTCTCCCATTTTTCTTGTGTCTTGGCCGAACCTCTTGAGGAGGAAAACAAGAGAGAGCTCTTCAATTTCTAGCTTCCAAATTTGCTCAAATCTTGAGTTCCAACCAACCAAATCACAAACTACACCATACAAGTGATCATTAGGGAAGGTTAAAGGTGTTGGTGGAGTTGTTTTGGAGGGGGAAAGATTAAGCTCCTACCTTTCTTGTGGTTTTAAGGTATTTTGCCAAGAACATCCTCTTTACTTCAATTAATTGCTTATTAGTGGTTTTTAGTTGTTTTAGATGTTGTTTTGTGGAAGATTAGCACTTGAATGCATGAATTCCAGCTTAGGGTTTCATTTTTTACCCCATTCTACCCGGTACTATTTATCCTAATTAGAGGATGAATTAGCCTTGGATTGAAACATAAAACTTGTAGAGAATGATGTTTTATAGTTTCCTACAAAATTTCAGCCCAATCGGAGCAACGTAGCCAATGAAAAGACCAAAATACCCCTGTTGCCATGTTTCTGTCCGAAACTGATAATCAGCTTCTGTAATTGGTTAGTTTGACCGGGAATACTACTGATTTGGTTGTCGATGTCTTCTTAAGAAATATATCCTGGTATCTTAGCTTTCAGATGGATTTAGAATCACTTGAATTGGAGTTGTATGTGCTGAGATATGATTGAATGAATCAAGACTGCTAGTTGAACTGCGAACTGGAAAATCTGGGGTTGTTTTGGCAAATTTGACCTAGATACATTGCAAACTAGACTGAGTGGCCTTCTTCAACATTGTAGCCCTTTCTCTTAGCTTCAAAACGGTGTAAATTGTACCTCAATCTGACTAGTGTCGCTTCAGTTGTGTTAGTTCCGCTAAGCAACAGCAAATCTGCCTTTTGTTTTTCAACCTAAACGTCATTTCCACACATGTCCTAGCTTGATTTGGTAATCATATGACATTGAGCCTATTGAGTGGCTATTTATGTTGTGTGTAATGTTGGGATTGATTGAGGAAAACAATGAAACAATAAATGGTTGGGAAATAGGTAAATACAAAGGGCGTGCTGCCCAAATTTTCGCTCGAGGGCTAAGTTTCTATTTGAACTTGTATATTTTTCGTTTGGCAAATACTATGACCGTTTTCCACCTTAAAACATGATCCTTCTTCAATTGGAAACTCCAAATGTGTACTTACTCTTACCCAAATAAAGAGGAGTGGTTTAGGGTTTTCTTGGGTATTTTAACCTCATTTTTTTTCATAAATTTCATTAAGACCTTTCGTGTATAATATCTACTTGAATATGAGATGATTTTGAACCATATAAACGATTCCGAAAACAGTATTTCTTAGCCTATCTAGTTGGATTCCAACTTGTCTTTAGTTTGGTTTTATGTTTGGTCTACGAAACCCTAATTATTCTTATCCACGGGTTCAAATGTCCTCGTTTCACTTTAAAGTCTTTTATACGTTCTACTCATCAATTGTTGAGTTTCTTTGATTTCACCTAATTGTTTGCGCTAGATGAGCTGTAATATTCTTTCTCGTTTAATCTTAGGTTTTCTCGGTGACTAAGGATAATATCCGGAAGAATATTTTGCACGTTGTTTTGCGTACATAGGTGAGTGTTCCTTGTTTGTTATATTCTCCTTGACTTCATGACTTGTTGTTCTTGTTTGCTAATGTGTTAAGTGTTTCCAATGATTTCCAAAACAAATTTTCTAGGCGAGCGTGTACTTTATCGCGCTCGACCTAAATGAAACGTGAAATTTTCAACGATTTAATGATTGATACATTAGTTGTGCATGATGTAAGCCTTTTGGCTGAACTGGGCCCTGCCCTTCGTTACCGATCGACTCGAGCCAGAAGCGGACTCGGTCGGGCGATATGGTGACCCTGGGTGTGAACGTTGGTATACTCGAGTATTACCTTGTAGGTTGGTGGAGCCTGGCCAACGTCCAGGAGGGGGTGAACGAAATGAACGATCGAACGAGGGTTTTACTTACAAAAATGCATTTTCAAATGATTGCAGGAATAAGGGGAATGACAGGAGAACGAACGAACAAACAAATGGCTCCCTGTGAGCCCTTATCCTTTTAATGTATGTGTTATTATTGCTTTCCATTGTAAATGTTTCTTGAATTATTGATTATCGATGGTTAATGTATTGGCTTTGTTGTTGAATAAGTGTTCGGAACCTCACTGAGCTTTTAGCTCACCCCTTTAGTTTTGTTTTCCTTAACAGGGGGATGCGAGCGAGGACGAGAGCCCAGTGTAAGTTAGCCTAGTCTAGTTTTTTTTGTTTTGTAATGGTTCTCGCCCTAGTGCTTGGCACGGGCTGGATGTATGACGAATTGAGAACCTTTGTATATTCGATATTTGTACTTCCTTTTGAGATAGAAATGTATATAAGTTTCGCTTTAAGTTTTGGATTGTTATTTCGTTTGATCTTGTGGTTTTATTTCGGATTTGATTGAGGTTCGACTGAGTCCCGGCGAGAGTTGGGCAGGCGGTCCGCCGAACCCTCTGGTTCGCCTTAGGGGGAGGTGGGCTGTCACAGACTTGAGTTTATCAAAAGGTTGTAGCTAAACCCAAAAGTAAAAAAAAATAATAATAAGAAGGAATCAAGTGACAATGAAAGACTGAACTCAACAAGATTAGATAACCATTTAGCTTTTGGAGTCTAATTAATTGAGAATAGAAAGCATAACTTGGTTCATCCCTACCAATTAGTGTGTTCGGATATCACAATTTTTTTAAATAATATTTTTCTTACATCACAAATACGTTTTTCAATCAACCTTTTATCTCTCCAATCACTTTTTTTTTTATCTTAGACACATAACATCACCAAAAGTATTTCAATAATTATTCGAAACAATATCTCAAATGATCTCCTATCCAAGTACATGTCACCCAAAACATTCAAAGCAAATGAAAAAGAAAAAAAAATAGGTTTCCCAAAACAAAAGAATAAAGAAAATAAGAAATCACATGTTCTTCTTGTTGTTCTTGGTGAGATAATCCGTGCCAATATTCATGATTGTGACATAGGTGTGATGATGAAAAATGAGGTAATATTGGTGGCTGCCTTTTCCTCGATCTCGTACTCAAAATGTGAATTTGATGGTGCATGAATTTTTATCCTTCTTTGTTAAAATGGTTTTGTCTCACATCGCCTTTTGTATAAGGGAGCATTTCCCTTAGTTGCCTATAAATATAGTGAGTCTGTGATGGAATTAAGTACACCAAACCAAAAGAGTTTTAGTGGGCTATTTTGGCCTTTGAATTATTAAATCTTTTGTTTAGTAAAATATTTTGGATTCTCTTGTGTTTTAAGTATTAGGTATTTTGGGTCTAGAAATATTTTCTTAAGGCATTTTTGTACTCTCTTTTTCATAATAAAATATTGCTCCTCCTCCGCCCGTAGATGTAGATCAATTTGACCGAACCACGTAAATTCCTATATTCCTATTTTATTTATTTTTGCTTTATTATTTGTCTTTTGGGGTTGTTAAAAATCTTTTCGTCAATTTTTTGAGACTAGACCTAACAAACTAGTATCAGAGCTTCTTCGGAGGCTTTGGATTTTGTGGCGACAGTGACAATAACAAAAACTGTTGTTGAGAAATTCAACAGGAATGTCAACTTCGGGATATGGCAGCTCAAGATGGAGGCCATTTTGGTTCAAGATGGAGTTGATTAGCGATACAAGAAATTGAGAAAAAGCTAGAAATTTAACAGATGCAAAATTTGCTGAGATGGATAAGAAGGCAAGGTCCAGTAATATTTTAAATCTCTCTGACGAGATTTTGTGGGAGATAGGCACTAAAACTTCGACAAAGGCCATGTAGGATAAGTTTAAGGCCTTGTATATGAGAAGACAATTGAGAATCGCCTTTATTTAAAGCAAAATCTGTATATGTTTCGCATGACTAAAGGTACATCTATACTCATGCATCTTGATAAATTTGATTTTATTATTATGGATTTGAAAAATATAGATTTGAAAATTGATGATAAGGATCAGATCCTGTTACTTTTGTGTTCCTTTCCCCAATCTTTTAAATATTTTCACGATCCTTTGATCTATGGAAAAGAAACAATTTTGTATTGAGAAACTAAATCTACATTAAAATCTAAAAAGCAGATAGATAGGGATATTATTGGGGGATTTAGTGAAAGTCGGGCGGAAGGTCTTGTTGTTGGGGGTAGAATCGAGAAAAGAGAATTTGACAGTAATAGATTTAAATTTAGATCTAAATCCAGACATAGAAATTTGGAGTGCAATTATTGTCACAAAATAGAGCACATTAAGACAAATTATTTTAAATTGAAAAATAGATTGAAACAAAAGGAGAAACCTAGTGAGAAAAATATTGACACTGCCGAAAGTGGTGTTGCACCTGATGAGAATGAAGGAAATATTTTCTTTGTGACTGATGATAGGATAAGGTCTAAAAATGAATGAATTTTAGATTCGGGGTATTCTTATCACATGTGTCCCAATAGGGATTTATTTTCCACTTATGAATCTTGTAATTATGGAATTGTTTTAATGGGCAATAATGTCGTTTGTGATGTTATTAGTAAGGATACAATCCGAATTAAAATGCATGACGGTATTGCGAGGATGCTCACTAATGTTAGACATGTTTCTAATTTGAAAAAGAAACTCATCTCTTTAAGCACCCTAGAGGCTCTTGGGTGCAAATACACAGTTGAAGATGGCATTATGAAGGTTTCTAAAGGTGCTCTCATTGTAATGAAAGCTTGTAAGGTTGGTATGTTATCTGTTTTGTAGGGATTTACTGTCACAGACTCGGCTGTAGTTTCATCCTCATCATCTTTTTCTGATTCTGACATCACCAAATTATGGCATATGTATTTGGGACATATGAGCGAGAAATCCTTGGACATACTAAGCAAAAAGGGACTTCTTTGCGGCCAGAGTACTGGGTTATTGAAATTGTGATGCCCCCACATCTCCTTAGGGCAAACTCTAGGGTATCAGCGAGACGCCTGCCCAACTCTCGTCAGGACTCACGCACTCATTCTAGCTTAATAAAGAACCATAGGTCAACCATTGACTTAGGAATTAGAAATACTTTGAATATACAAGCCACAACTCTTAAGGCAACTATTTACAATAACAAATCAAAATATCCAAGTATAACAAAATTTACATCTTAAAAGTCTCCAATTTCATACAAAAGATATACTAGCTTCCACCAAAAGCCGTTAGTCTAGAATTTTCAACTTCCACCTCCAAGTCCTGTTAAGGAAAACAAACTTAAAAGAATGAGCTAACGCTCAGTAAGGCCAAGAAATCAAGCAAGCAAGCAAACAAGTAGCGTGAACTAACTCAAATAACACACTTAAGAGAGACTTAACACAAATTTCATATAAACGCGCAAGTAGGAAATAAAACACAAATGAAAAAGATACTGGAACTCTCAAGAGCTATTTCCACGTCACGACCGGTTCAAGCCATCTTTGGTTGACCCTCCGTCAACTCAAGTAGTAACATGTCCGTAGAGCTCTACTTACTTCCTCCATCCACCATATTACCCTCTCGGATCCGGAACCAAACACGCACGAGATGGCAATACTATTCGAGTATGCCAAGCAAGATCTCAAAAAATTAAACTTTATAATTTCCCATGGTTCACCAAGCTTCTCGACCAAGCTCTTGCCCGGCTCGAGTTACGAGGCTAGCCAAAGGTTTTGGGCGTCCCCACGAGTATAAGTGGTCGATGAGACAATGCTCTAATCGACTTAAAATCGATCATAGTACTGAGTCGGGATGAGAGGCACCTCCCATCCGAATAGGGTGTGGTACATGCTGCCGCTCTGTACTCACGATTACAAGCACGTTCAAGTCACGCAATTCATATTTCAAGTAACAAGTATTCAAGAGGGAGAGGGCAAGGGCGATAAAGTACACCCTCGCCTCGACAAGTTCATGAATCATAACAATTTCATGTAACACTTGTACAAATATCATTTCAATTATAGTACATAAAACATGCACTTGACACTCATCAAAAGTCAACAGCAAATATGGGAGCAAAAGCAAGAGGTCAAACGTGCTCCTCGGTGTCCATGTGATCACCTGAGACATGTACAATCATGATTACCTAGGTATTCGACCAAGACTAATGAGAAAAAATATCTTCTTACTACCCACATTCAAAGCCATGAGCTCAAGTCGAGTTAAAAAAGATTTTTTCGCTTAAGCATTGAAATAACACTCAAGGAGAACTCAAAAGTCATTTTCGAGTCAAGTCGTGGTAAGAAATCTCAATTCCAAAAGAAAGTACCTTACTTAACTTTTGGCACAAAAATCGAGAAAAGGGAAGATGGTTTTCATGTCTCAAAACTTCTAACCCTACGCCCAAGTTTTAGAATATAAAGGAACACTCATGTTTTCAAATATTATGGAGTCAAAATCCATCAAAACGTTACTCATTTTCATAGTAAATGTTGAAGTTAAAAGTTCCAAGTTTCGAATATAAAACTAGTGAAATTCCTCAAGCGTTACTCTAGCTAAAATACTCCATTTTATGATTCAATGTCATGGAAACCAAGGTCATAAGAATACGGGTTAAATCCATTTCTTTAGTATGAAATGAGGTGCATATAATCAAGTAAGCTAGGTTTAATACCTAGAAAATGTTTCCAAACCACTTTTGAGGTTTTCACTTCTATATAAGGAAAAAGTCAGTTTTGGACACCATTCTTTGGAAAATCATAACTTGAGTTTCATAAGTCCAAAATTTGCAAATCTTATACCGTTGGAAACTAGATTCAAAGTACTAAAACTTTTCAGAGGCACTTTTCCCAGATTCCAATCAGAAATCATTCAAATCTCAGCTCAAACTTGCTGTTTTATTGAAACAGGGCAGGAACAGTTTTGATTTTCAGTAGAGTTTGAAAATTCGGCAAAATTCACGAAAATTGAATTAGGCTCTGAAATTCATAACACAGAAAGAACTTCAAGTCAATTTTCAAATGCAACAAGTAGAACTCAATTTGGATTTGCCAACACCAAGATACAACAGTTTTAAGAAAACTGGTTTTTGCAACCTGTTCCGCGGATTTTCAGTCATAAAGCTTCGACATAGTTTCTAAATCAGGCCATAACTAACGCTACACAAGTCCAAATTGGGAATGATTTATGGTGTTGAAAACTAGATTCAAAATTCTATAAATCATCAGAAGAAATCATTCTCAAAGTCTTTTCACGAGAGGGACGAAATTGGGCCACAAGATGCAGCTGTATAATTTTCTCGGATAAACAGGAGAAGCAGATCAGTCCACTTTGGCAGTTATCTCTACGGCTTACACCAAACGAATTAGCAGGGGAATTTTATACCATTAGAAAGCCCTTGGTGTCTAGTTTCAAATTCCGCAAACGACACTTGATTTCGACTTTTGTACAAAGATTTATGTGCAGTCAAAGAGACCCTGGTCGGCTGACCTGGGCAGATTTTCCAGATTTCTTTCTTTTCTCAAAACTCAAGTTTTACCCAACCAATTGAATCAATTTTTGAGAGATAATTTTTACACACACAATACAACATATAGCAAGCATTTTTACAGCCATTTGAGCAACAAAATTTGAAATTAAAGCAAGGGAACAAGACAGCAGAAATTCGGACAGCTTTTCCCCTTGACTTCTTCAAGTTTTCTCTCCACTACCAAGCCAACTATTAAACCATAATTCACAAGATTATAACCAAACAAGCAAGAATCCTCAAGTCCTCTACCTAGAAGTTCACCTCAAGACCACTACCTAAGATATAAAGCAAGAAAACAAGGGTTTCCTCAAGTCCTCTAGCTTAGATTTTTGTTAGGGTTTTCAAATCCATGCAAAACAACCACTAACCATTACTAACTCTTGTAAAAATTAAAGATCAAAAGAGGTGAACTTGTTACCTCTTCAAGCCTCTTGAATCCTAGTTGAAGACAAGTTATTCACCAACAATCCACCAAGAAACCACCACAAGTTATCAACTTTCTTCTTGCTTGATCAATTTCCAAAGGTTTTGAGGGTTGGGTGTGAATCTTTGAGCAAGATTAATGGCAAAAGTTGAAGCTTTTCTTCCTCCTCTTGAGCTCCCTAGGTTCGGCCACTTAGAGAAAGAGAATGAGGGAAGATGAAGTTTTGATTTGTGTTGAAAAGATACGAAGAAAAGCTAGCCTTTTGTTTGGTTAGAAAGTCAACTTTGAATAGTGGTGTAATAGTGCCATGCACTACCAATTTCCTTCTTATTTGCTACACTTAAATACTAATCCTCCAAGGTAGTTCCTTTTGCACCACTAATATTCCTTGTTACTAGTCTAAAATTAATTCTCCAAATCTCGAATTAGTCGCGCCGGCGCGACTTTTACAAAAATTTAACGCATAAACGATAAAAGTATAATTTAAGTAAAATTCATGCTAAAATAATAAAATTAAATAATACCAATGCAAATAATTTTAAAATAGGTGAAATTAAAAATAAAAGTACGAGTCCTCACATCCTTCCCCCCTTAAAAGAATTTCGTTCCCGAAATTCATACCTTTGCTCGCATAAACTTGATACTACAGGATTTTCCTCCAATTCTCAAATGGCCTTCTCTTACTCATAGTACTGCCACAACTTACCTAGAGGGAAAATCTTTCCACATAGAGGCTAAGCTAATATGCTAAGAAAGTTTAACAAAGATGTCAAAATGTACAGGGTAGTAAAAGCTTGAAGACTCGATGAAAAGTGAAAACGATAACTACGAAACTTGGTTACTACTTCTGCTGGATCTTGAAATCAAACACAGTACACTGGCCACACACTATCTTCTCTATTTGAACTGTCTTCCTTCGTTATTAACCACAAACAAATAAAGAATTCTTGTCCAAATCCAAGAACAAATCATGTAATTTTTACCTCAATATCCCAATGGTCCTTAAGTACTCTCAATGAACTTTAATGTCTCGTATATCAAATTTTACAAGATCTTAACAACGTAGTAATTTTGTCCTACTGGGCCTTAACTCTATTAATCTTTCAAAATGGTTGGAAAGAAACTTTAAGCAATCAATAAGTTCTAAAAATATCTCATCAAGTTCCATACAAATGTATACAAATATCAAAACACTAAAGGATAAACCTTAAACTCAATAATATCTTATCATAGTCCCCTAGTCACTTACTACGATAAATTCAAACCTTACATCAAATATAATAAGGCTCTTGGATTCATTCCTCTCCACAAAGAGAAAATATGGCTTTATAACAAAAATCAAAATATTTGAAGTTTAAGAGAAGGATATAAAATTTTCAGAATAATGCTTGTAAGATTAAATTCTTAAATTCTTGGTTGTTTGTAAGGAAACTCTCTTAGTTAACTCTAAAGTGGAAAGGTAAGATGGGGAAGACATAAAATTCTTGGTTAAAATTTTTTCTTTTATAAAAGATACGATCTTAATAAGTCAAATTTCATGAAAATATCGTACAAGAGAATTACCCAATTAATTTAAACAAGAAAAACAAGATCGAAGATTTTAAATTACTTTTACAAGCACATTTATAGCAAATTTAAATATCAGTATCAAAAAGGCGTAGAAAGGCAAAGAAATATATTATCAAATGGAAAATTTTTCAATTCATCATCATTTGTTTTTTCAAACTTCACACGTAGCAGGTAAAACTAGAATAGGAGGTTTTAAACATGAAGTACTGAGTTTTTTTTTTTCCAAAGTCAGGTATAACAGGTTCCATTGTCAAAAGATAGATTAAATTTCTTCCCATAAACTATCTAGTTTATATCTAAGACTCAAAGAACCAATTTACATTCCCTTTACTCATGGATCATTGAACATTAACTACTAATCATAGGACAAAAGTCTTTCACCAACACAATTGAAAGTTTACAACTATTCAACCCGGATTATCTTCATACACATACCATTATTTTCAAGCGTAAATAAAGTACTAAGTCATCATTGCTAACATTCATTCTTCCCATGGACTAAAGTGAATCATCAAGTTACTTCGCATCCCAACAATGATTAACTCATATCATGATCAGACACCAATGTATTCACATATATCTTTAAACCGTACTCCTATACTATCCATATCCTCAATGCCATTCTCCGGTTTCTATTTCTCACACAAGCCTAAGGCAAGACAGGAAAAAAAAAGGGTAAGGATCACATAGTCATAGATGCAATACTAGTCAATCATAATCCAAAGTACAATTATCAGATTTCACAAAATTGATGCATATGATCACAACAGATACAAGTAAACATATAACAAGTCCAAATATATTAGAAATTAACCAAGTCTGCAGTGCTAGCACAATACACATTCAAGACATGCATCAAATTTCAAATCGGACCACCATCAACAGAAACCCTAACCAGATATTTACTCGCCTAGGCCACGACTACCTTCATAAATTTCAATCTCTTCAATTAGTTCAGCCTTAGATCTAGTACTCAGATCTTTCATGTCCTAACTTTCGCCATTACACTTTATCAAACTTTTACCTCTCCATTTTATCTCTTAGCTGTCTTTCCCTTTAGTCAATGCAGTTATGGAACTCCTAGAACTATTGACGAAATCATTAGTACATTTGCTCCTAGATCACACTAACTTCAGCCTCTCGAATGCGATCACTCTACCTCTTCAAATCTCCCTCAGTTTACACCTGAAGATAAGCTCTCTCCTTGAAAACCAAGAATTTCATATTCAAATCTTGGATAAACTTTTTTTTTTCAAAGCGGAAATTTTTTTCCAGTAGGTAAATAAGTGGAAAATGCATTTTATTCCTTTGAAGACTCTTTTGTTTTGATTCAAAACCATCATATGTGGAATAAACTAGCAAATCTCGATTTCTTGTCTCTGATAGCAATACCACTATTTGCACCGATTCCTTTCATTCCTACAAGTATAAAAATAATTTGAATCTCATTAAATCTTTCACTACTAATCTCTCACATAATGTTTCCTTTCGATATAACACCACATAATTTCTCAATTTTGTTTCCACCAATACCATATAAGAAACTCTCAAGTACCAATTCTCTTTAACCACTAGGACATAGTAGGTTCTCCAGTTCAGGTAGTATTCAAATTAATCCCACAGTCCGGCATCCTAAACTTCAAGCCTAGGGTACACTACAAGATCTGAAGCCTAAAACTCTAATACCAACTGTGACACCCTCACCTCTCCCTAGGACAAACCCTAGGGTTTCAGCGAGGCACCTACCTAACTCTCGTTAGGACTCACACACTCATTCTAGGTTAATAAAGAATCACAAGTCAACCATTGATTTAGGATTTAGAAATATTTTGAATATACAAGCCACAACTCTTAAGGCTACCATTCACAACAACAAATCAAAATACCCAAGTATAACAAAATTTACGCTTTAAAAGTCTTCAATTTCATACAAAAGATATACTAGCTTCCACCAAACGCCGTTAGTCTAGAATTTCCAACTTCCACCTCCAAGTCCTGCTAAGGAAAACAAACTCAAAGGGATGAGTTAATACTCAGTGAGGCTAAGAAATCAAGCAAGCAAGCAAACAAGCAGTGCGAACTAACTCAAATAACACACTTAAGAGAGACTTAACACAAATTCATATAAACGAGCACGTAGGAAGTAAAATACAAATGAAAAGGACACAGGAACTCTTAAGAGCTATTTCCACGTCATGGCCGGTTCAAGCCATCTTTGGTTGACTCACCGTCAACTCAAGTAGTAACATATCCGTAGAGCTCCACTTACTTCCTCTATCCACCATATCACCTTCTCGGATCCGGAACCAAACACGCACGAGATGGCAATACTACTTGAGTATGCCAAGCAAGATCTCAAAAAATCAAGCTTTATTATTTTCATGGTTCACCAAGCTTCTCAACCAAGCCCTTACCGACTCAAGTTACGAGGCTAGCCAAGGGTTTTGGGCATCCCCACGAGTATAAGTGGTCGATGAGATAATACTCTAATCGACTTAAAATGGGTCACAGTACTGAGTCGGGATGAGAGGTACCTCCCATCCGAATGGGATGTGGTACATGCTGCCACTCTGTACTCATGATTACAAATACGTTCAAGTCACCCAATTCATATTTCAAGTAACAAGTATTCAAGAGGGAGAGGACAAGGGTGATAAAGTACAACCCCGCCTCGGCAAGTTCACGAATCATAACAATTTCACGTAACACTTGTACAAATATCGTTTCAATCATAGTACATGAAACATGCACTTGGCACTCACCAAAAGTTAAGAGCAAATACGAGAGCAAAAGCAAGAGGTCAAACGAGCTCCTCGGTGTCCACGTGATCACCTGAGACATGTACAATCATGATTACCTAGGTATTCGACCAAGACTAATGAGAAAAAATATCCTCTTGCTACCCACATTCAAAGCCATGAGTTCAAGTCGAGTTAAAAAAGGTTTTTTCGCTTAAGCATTGAAATAACACTCAAGGAGAACTCAAAAGTCATTTTCGATTCATGTTGTGATAAGAAATCTCAATTCCAAAAGAAAGTACCTTAGTTAACTTTTAGCACGAAAATCGAGAAAAGGGAAGATGGTTTTTTTTTTTTTTTTTGGCAAAACCCCAAACCGGGGGAGGGACGCCACCCCTCAAAGCTTTATTAGAAATAAACCCTTACAAGTTTGGAGCGATCACACTCTTACATAGTGAATGTTGGGGTACTGCCTAGAGTCTAGCTTACAGAGGCCTGTTGTGAGTGTAGGAAGAGAGAGGGCATCAAAAACCTTCGAGTCGCCAGATGAAACCGCCCGTTTTGCAAGGCTATCAGCTGCAGCATTGGTTTCTCTGTAGCAATGTGTTAATTCAAAGGAAGCTTGACGAAGGGCTACTCGAGCCCTAGCTATCACCTCATCAATGCGCCAGGGGCACCTGCGTTCCCCATTAATGACATTTAGTAGAACCAGAGAATCCAGTTCCACCTTTATGTACTGCATGATACGAAATATGGGCCGCTTATGGGCCATGTTTTGGGCTGCAAGAGATTGAATCTTTTAGTAATAGTTAGTAGTTTATTTTCTAGATTTCTATTTTATTTGCTAGGAATAAATTCGGTCCAAGACCTCATGTTGAGTTGGATCCGATTTATAGAGTCTAGGCTCACTATAACTTAAGTTGGTTAATTAGCTTTTATTGGGTTATGTTGGGCCAGCTTAAAGCTTTCATTGGATCGATTATAAGCTGACCATTAGATAGTGGATTTGAGTAGTGGAATCGGGCCAAAGGCCTAGCCTAGCCGAGTTAGGGTTTTCAAGTCACTTTAAGTTTTCAAGTTGTAAGGCTATATATAGCCTAGGTTTTCATTCATTAAAGAGCAATTCAGATTTTATAAAATATATGTGAGTTATTTCACTCTCTCTTGCCTCAAGAGAATTTCCTTTGAATACTTGAGAATCAATCTCAAGCTGTTCATTGAACTTATCAATCAAGTAGTCTCCTTGATTGTGGCGTTCTTCTAACTATACTTTTGGTTCACTAAATTTGCTAGTCTTGGGTTAAGGAATCTCCTTAGTTCGTGGCTTGTGATTCTAGAAGGGTCAAAGTTCCGCAAATCATCCCAACTTGGTGTTCGTCTAGATCCGTCGCACATCAGTTGGTCTTACATTCGCAGTTCTTACATTCGGGTAAAACCAGAATAGCAATAGTAATTTCACCTTTTCTCATTCCAAACTACTCCGATTGACCTGAAATTTTGTAGGAACCTCTAAAATTTCATTCCCTACAACTTTAATGTTTTAAGACAAGGCCAATTCGGCCTCTATCTATGAGCTAAAAATTCGGACAGAATGAAGAACATTGAAACCTAGTTTTCCACTTTTCCTTCCAAAACAGAAATTGATTGTAATTAATCACTTTTTCCACCTCCTAGAGTCATTATATACCATTTCCAATCATCATAGATAACCACACAATCATATCCATATGAAAACAGAAAAATCCCCAATAATTATAAAACTTCATCAATTCAACCAAAACCAAGATATAATCCATAAAACCATCTCTTTAGCCATCACAAGTCACTAATTTAGCATAATCAAGAACAAAGAAAGGATTGCTAGACATGAACCTTGAAATATCAAGAAAGTTGATGGCTTAGTCCTTTGCCTTCTCTAATCACTCCACCACTACCTTCAATCTTCCTAAACAAGTGACTTTTGTGGAGGAATTTGAAAGTTTAACGGTTGATTCACAAGATTGAGCAAGAAATGGAGTTGGAGTTGAAGGCTTTCTTCTTGTATTTTTGCTCCAAGAGGTTTGGCCAAGACAAGCTTAAAATGGAGAGAAATTGGTCAATTTTTTTGAGGTTTAGTAAAGGTGATGCAAATTAGTCAAAGTCCAACTTTGAATAAGAAGGTGACACATGTCACCTTTTGGTTTAAAACTTATCTTTTTGTCTCTCCAATACAAATATCTTAACACTTTGTAAAATAATATCACTTAATACAAAATTCCAACAAGTTGTCAAAAATATAATGCATTTACCGCACTTGCGGGTCCCACGTTCAAAATACGCTTTTAATTTCTCAAAAACTAACCGATGCTAGAAAAATCATTTTCAAACTATCTTTGCTCATAAACTTTATCTGGGGAATTTTTCTAATAAAGAAAATGTAGAAAAGGCGGGCGATTAAATAAAATAAACACTAGAAAATTAGAAAATTTCCGGGTTCTCACACTCATTCTTTTCGGGGCGTCACACTTTTCCTAGATTCCAATCAGAAATCATTCAAATCTCAGCTCAAACTTGCTATTTTATTGAAACAGGGCAGGAACAGTTTTGATTTTCATTCGAGTTTGAAAATTCGGTAAAATTCACGAAAATTGAATTAGCCTCTGAAATTCATAACACAAAAAGAAATTCAAGTCAATTTTCAAATGCAACAAGTAGAACTCAATTTGGATTTTCCAACACTAAGATACAAAAGTTTTAAGAAAATTGGTTTTTGCAACCTGTTCCGCAGATTTTCAGTCATAAAGCTTCGACACAGTTTCTAAATCAAGCCATAACTAACGCTACACCAGTCCAAATTGGGAATAATTTATGGCGTCGAAAACTAGATTCAAAATTCTATAAATCATCAGAAGAAATCATTTTCAAACTCTTTTCAAAAGAGGGATAAAATTGGGCCACAAGATGCAGCTGCATAATTTTCTCGGGTAAACAGGAGAAGCAGATTAGTCCACTTTGCCAATTTTCTCTACGGCTCACACCAAACGAATTAGTAGGGGAATTTTATACCGTTAGAAAGCCCTTGGTGTCTAGTTTCAAATGCCGCAAACGACACTTGATTTTGACTTTTGTACAAAGATTTATGTGCAGTCAAAGAGACCCTGGTCAGCTGACCTGGGCAGATTTTCCAGATTTCTTTCTTTTCTCAAAACTCAAGTTTTACCCAACCAATTGAAACAATTTTTGAGAGATAATTTTTACACACATAATACAACGTATAACAAGCATTTTTGCAGCCATTTGAGTAACAAAATTCGAAATTAAAGCAAGGGAACAAGACAACAGAAATTCGGACAGCTCCTCCCCTTGACTTCTTCAAGTTTTCTCTCCACTACCAAGCCAAATATCAAAGCATAATTCACAAGATTACAACTAAACAAGCAAGAATGCTCAAGTCCTCTACCTAGAAGTTCACCTCAAGACCACTACTTAAGATATAAAGCAAGAAAACAAGGGTTTCCTCAAGTCCTCTAGTTTAGATTTTTTGTTAGGGTTTTCAAATCCATGCAAAACAACCACTAACCATTACTAACTCTTGTAAAAATTAAAGATCAAAAGAGGCGAACTTGTTATCTCTTCAAGCCTCTTGAATCCTAGTTGGCGACAAGTTATTCACCAACAATCCACCAAGAAACCACCACAAGTTATCAACTTTCCTCTAGTTTGATCAATTTCCTAAGGTCTTGAGGGTTGGGTGTAAATCTTTGAGCAAGATTAATGGCAAAAGTTGAAGCTTTTCTTCCTCCTCTTGAGCTCCCAAGGTTCGGCCACTTAGAGAGAGAGAATGAGGGAAGATAATGTTTTGATTTGTGTTGAAAAGGCAAGAAGAAAAGCTAGCCTTTTATTTGGTTAGAAAGTCAACTTTGAATAGTGGTGTAATAGTGCCATGCACTACCAATTTCCTTCTTGTTTGCTACACTTAAATACTAATCCTCCAAGGTAGTTCCTCTTGCACCATTAATACTCTTTCTTACTAGTCTAAAATTAATTCTCCAAATCTCCAATTAGTCGCGTCGGTGTGACTTTTACAAAAATTTGACGCGTAAACAATAAAAGTATAATTTAAGTAAAATTCATGCTAAAATAATAAAATTAAATAACACCAATGCAAAGAATTTTAAAATAGATGAAATTAAAAATAAAAGTACGAGTCCTCACAGAAATTCTGTGATATGTGTCTTTGGAAAGTAAAAAAGAATTAGTTTTAGTTCACCAGCAATCCATCAGATGAAAGGTACTCTTGATTATATTCATTCAAATTTATGGGGTCTATCTCATGTTCCATCTAAGGGTGGTGCCAGGTATATGTTGACTTATTCAAGAAAAGTCTGGATTTATTTTCTTAAATATAAGAATGATGTTTATTTCACTTTCAAGCAATGAAAAGTTTTGATTAAAAAATAGATCAAACGGTTTAGAACAGATAATGGCATGAAAGTTTGTGAAAAAGAATTTGATAAATTTTGCAAGAATGAAGGAATTGTTCGGCATCGCATTGTTAGGATGACACCTCAATAAAATGGTGTGACCGAACGTATGAACAGAACACTTTTGGAGAGAGCGGGGTGTATGATCTCTAATGTAGAGTTGACAAAGGACTTTTGAGCAAAGGCGATTTCTATGGCCTTTTATATTGTTAACCGTGCTTCTTCTGCTGCTCTTAATTTCAAAACTCCAGAGGAAATTTGGTCAGGTACTCCTTCTGATTATTCTGATTTAAAAATTTTTGGATGTCCAACATACATGCATGTAAATGATAAAAAATTAGAGTTTCGAGCTAAAAAATGTATTTTTCTTGGGTATGCTTATGGGGTGAAAGGATACAAATTATGGTATCTTGATCCCAAATTTTTAAAATTTATAATCAATAGAGATGTTACTTTTGATGAATTCTCTATATTATCTTTCAAGAAGGAGTCTTCTAATTCTTGTCATGATAGTATGTAGAAGCAAGTGGAGTTTGAGATTGGTAATTCTGGTCCTTCTATTCAACAAGTGCCAGTAGATGCATCTGAATCTATTGATGAACATAATTCAAAAAAAGAAAATGTTCCATTGCCAAAGATAGACCAAGGAGGGATATTCGACCACCACAAAAATATACAAATTTGGTTGCATACACTTTGTCTGTTGGAGAAGAAATTGATGTAATTGGTGAGCCTACTACCTATTCAAAGACAGTTTCTTATGATGATTCTACTAAATGGTTGATTGTGATGAATGAAGAAATTGAGTCTCTCCATCGAAATGGAACTTGGATTCTTTTGAAATCACCTCCAGATAAAAAAATTGTTGGATGCAAATGGGTCTTCAAGAAGAAAGAAGGTATTCCAGGGGTTGAAGATGTAAGGTATAAAGTACGATTGGTTGCAAAGGGTTATAGTCACGTACAAGGTGTTGATATTAATGAAGTATTTTCACCTATTGTTAAGCATAGCTCTATTCGTATTTTGCTTACTTTAGTTGCCATGTATGATTTGGAGTTGGAGTAGCTTGATGTTAAGACAGTTTTCTTGCATGGTGAACTTGAAAAGAAAATTTATATAAAACAATTTCAGGCATTTGAAATTGAAGAAAAGAAAGACCATATTTGTTTGTTAAAGAGATCCTTATATGGATTGAAACAGTTTCCAGGACTATGGTATAAGAGCTTTGATACTTTTATGTTGGGTCATGGTTATTCAAGGAGTATGTATGATAGTTGTGTTTACTTCTGAAAGTTAGATGATGGTTCTTTCATTTATTTGCTACTTTATGTTGATGACATGCTCATTGCTGTCAAGAATTTATCAGAAATTCACATTTTGAAGTTGTGGTTAAGTAGTGAATTTGAAATGAAACATTTGGGAGCAGCTAAAAAAATTCTTGGCATGGAGATCAAGAGAGACCGATGAGTTGAAAAGTTATTCTTGACCCAAGAAAATTATCTTGAGAAAGTTTTGGAGAAATTTGGTATGAAGGATACTAAACCTGTGACTACTCCTCTTGCTAATCATTTTTGACTATCTGCTACTCAATTACTACAGTTAGTTAAAGAGGAAGACTATACGGCACAAGTTCCTTATTCAAGTGCAGTCGGCAACATTATTTATACAATGGTTTGTACTCGTCCAGATATTGCACAAGCAGTCAGTGTGGTTAGCAGATATATGTCTTGTCCTGAAAAAACACATTGGCAGGCTGTGAAGTGGATTCTCAGATACTTGCGAGGGACTTTAAACTGTTGTTTGGAGTTTGGGAAAATTAATGACACTTTAATTGATTTTGTAGACTCGACCATATCGGGGATCTTGACAAAAGAAAATCACTTTCAAGTTACGTATTCTGCATTGGTGGTTGTGCAATTAGTTAGAAAGTTACTTTACAACCTGTTGTAGTTTTATCTACTACGGAAGTAGAATATATGTCCATGACCGAGGCAATCAAAGAAGTTTTGTGGTTGAAGGATTTTTTTGGTGAGTCCAGTCTACATCAAGGTATTACTACTATTTACTGTGATAGTCAAAGTACCATTCATTTGATTAAAGACCAGACGTATCATGAGAGGACGAAGCACATTGATGTGAAATTTCATTTCATTCGAGATACTATTACTAAGGGAAAAGTTATTGTTCAGAAAATCAGTACCAATGAGAATCTTACTGACATGTTCACGAAACCTCTTCTAGTTTACAAGTTCAAACAATGCTTGGACTTGATTGGTGTTCGTTGTTGGTGATTCAGGCCAATTGGGGCTTATGTGAAGAAGGTAGAGCAGATTTGTTATTGTCGATGTTGGGGACACGCCAAGATGGAGATTTGTTAAAGTGGCTTTGTCCCACATTGCCTTTTGCATAAGGGAATCTTTCCCTTAGTTGCCTATAAATATAGTGGGTCTGTGATGGAATTAAGTGCACCAAACAAAGAGAGTTTAGTGGGCTATTTGGACCATTAGGTCATTAAGTCTTTTGTTTAGTAAAATATTTTGCACTCTATTGTGTTTTAAGTATTAGGTGTTTTGGGTCTAGGAACACTTTTCTAAGACATTTTTGTACTCTCTTCTTCATAGTAAAATATTGCACCTCCTCCACCCGTAGATGTAGGTCAATTTGACCGAATCATGTAAATTCCTGTATTCCTATTTTACTTATTTTTGCTTTGTTATTTGTCTTTTGAGGTTGTCAAAAATTCTTTCGTCAATTTCCTAAGACCAGACTTAGCATTATTCTCGATCACTTCAACTCGACCTCCAAAAGAAGTGAAGCCCAGATCAAGATACCTACCTTCTATAATTTCAGCTACCTTCACTCTTTTTCACCATCAACCACTTTGAATTTTTCTTTGCAACTGAAATTGCCTAGTTCATTTTATTGGCACATAATCATGAAACTAATATTAATATGATGCACTCAAACATGTATTTACATACAAGTAGATGGGCTTGAACGAAGTTACCACTTACTAATTTGCCTATCTGTTGAAGTAAAAAAACAAGACAAAGGTTAATACGAACCTTGTAAGAAATTTTGTGAAAAAAGTTGTATATGTGGCACCAATGGATGTTCAAATATTTTTTAAGAAAAATGAATATAGTTTGGGTCAGATCCTACTTTTTTATGGATAAAAATGAATATGGATTGGATCATTTATTTAACAACAAATAGGATTTAACTTTTTATCCTTAATAGAATGACCATGTCAGGTTACATGATGGATTCAAGATAAAAATTGTAAAAACCTAAGTTGGAATCAAATTTTACTAATTTGATTTTATAAGGGGTGTAAAGATATCATTTTAAAAGTGAAGGACAAAAAAATCATTTGACGAAATGTAAGAGACATTTTAAATGATTTTTTCATAAAATTTTAAATAAATCTTATATGCACTAACAGTATATACATTATCACTGTTACATGTATGATATATATCCAAAATTTTAATTTCGAGTTCAAATTCAAACACATTAGTTATCATCCAAAGCTGATGATGTGTATAAAAGATTGATCTTAAAATTATTGGGATAATACTATAAAAATAAACATATTTCATGATAAAATTTAGCATCTCCAAAGTTTTAATAACTTCATCTACCTCCCTTAGAATGACATTTTATGTGACATTGAAAGACCTTTTGAGTAAAAGTAAGATTATAAAATGTATATGAGTAAAGAGATTATATTATCATTCCATTACTACCCCTATGCCATCGTATTTATGAATTTCATAACTGAAATTAAAAAGCCAAATAAAGTTGAAAATCTAAGAATAATAATTTATAACATTGCACCAATAAATAGCAACTTGAAGATCGTTACTATAATGATTACTTTTGATAGCTTACTACACTAGTGTTAGGATTCAAACACGAAACAAACAACTATTAAGATATCAAGTACACAATAATTTAATGATAAACAAACCACAAGTATAAAAGATAAACGACACAATATTTAACGTGGTTCAACTCCACCATTGAGTCTACATCCATGTAGAGAGATCTGTTCTTTATTATGAGAGAAAAACCGTATGCAAGAAAATAACTTGAACCCAAACCTGACCATTGTATACCATCTCTCATCTTCCAAGAACCCTCTCTCACAACCCATGCATCGGACTACATGTAGCCCTTATGTGCTCTTGTGTGTTTCTTTGTAATATGTCAATCAATCTATTTATAGATAATATTATTTGGCCAAAACTTAAATAATAACAAGAAATCAATTCTAAATCCTAAACTTGTACATAATAGCAAATAACTTCTAATCCTAAACAAAATAGGAAATTCCTTGACTACTACTTCAAGTAACTAAAACCAATTAGAAAACTAGTTATTTTCACACAAAACAAGAAACCTGCCTAAAAGAAATTAAGCCAATTTCCTAATAAATCTCCACCTTGACGAAAATTTGTTTTAGCAACCGTTTGCCTTCAACTACCAAATAATATGGTACCGAACTACACATCCGAATCAATACAATTCTGACATCAAATTGATTCAATCGGCAAATGAACATGTGTAGTTACCCGGAATCCAGCCCCCAACTGACTAGTGAGAAGGTGCCTCAATTCACTATTTCTCTTTGCAGGATTTCTTCTCACCATCACTTGCAACTCGGGATCCCCTTCTGTGAGCTCTAACCCTAATCATTGAGGCAATCAAGTGGTAAAATCACCATACTTCTTCCCATTCTCAGGACTATCTCGCCACATGTGGTTTTCAAGACTCTACCTAAAACGAAAAACTCGTAACTGTCAGTCTTCTAGTGTATGGAAATTACATCTCTTTATTTTTTTGGAATATGTACCATACCATCCAAAGAACATAACCGAAATTTAAAAACCACCGGGATGAAGTATAACCATTAGAGGTGTGAGAAAGTCTCTACTGATTCATGTCCAAAATCAATATTAGACTCCACCTTTTCCTCAACCCTTGAATCACCTACCTAAATTCACCGTCAAGTATCTCCATGCTTTTCGACTTTCCATTCTTCACCGTCAATGCTTCTTGCCAAGCGATTGAAACAAGGATAGCACCCATTAAATTATTCAATTTGTAATAGCTACCGATCCACTTGATCTCAATAGTTAACTTGGATCCAATCTTGAATAACCAAACTCTTGATCCAACCATTCAATTTATTGGGATCCAAGTGCTTGTGAGCAGCACAATCTCACAACCAAGTTCTGATACTACTTGTTAGGATCCAAGTACGAAACAAACAACTATTGAGATATCAAGTACACAATAATTAATGATAAACAAACCACAAGCATGAAAGATAAATGATACACAATATTTAATGTGGTTCCACTCCACCATTGATCCTACATCCACGGATAGAAACCCGTTATTTATTATAAGAGAAAAATTCTATACAATAATACAACTTGAACCCAACTCCAATCCTTGTATACCATCTCTCATCTCTCAAGAACCTTCTCTCACACCCTATGTATAAAGCTACATGTCACCCTTGTATGCTCTTGTGTGTCTCTTTGTAGTATGTCAACCTATCTATTTATAGATAATATTATTTGGTCAAAACCCAAAGAATAACAGGAAACCAGTTCCAAATCCTAAACTTATACAGAATAGGAAATAACTTCTAATCTTAAACAAAATAGAAAATTTCTTGGCTACTATTGCAAGTAACTAAAATCAATTAGAAAACTAGTTATTTTCATACAAAACAAGAAATTTGCCTAAAAGAAATTAAACCAATTTCCTAACAAATAGCATAAAAAGGGTGAAATATAAGGTCAAAAATTTAGCAGCAAATAGGGATATGGAAAAGTTGTAGGAAGAACATTGATAGCATAATATGCCAAATTCAAACACTAGAGAGAGGTCTTATAATTCACCAATAGCATTCAGCATAAAGAATTGGCATTGTAGCTAGAATTGCAAGATGGCAATTAGTATTTTCGAAACAAATAAGAATCTAGTTAAGCTGTATTTTAGTTGTGCAAATTGCAACTTTTTTCAAAACCCATGCTTTCCTTATATATGCACAAAAAAATAGCAGCATTTACATTCCTATTATTCTCTCTTCAAACTTTTTAGCCTAAAAATTATGTTTCTTTTCCTAGCTTTTTTTTTCCTTCAAAAGGCATATCCAAATTGTAAGGATAACATTAGTACCAAATTGGTCATTTAGTACATTTTAGGGATGACTTTTTTTAAATTGAACTACCAGACCAATTTGGTTAGAATTAAATATTTTGAGGACTATATTTATCTTAACCAGACAAAAAAGAAAATCAAGTAGTTGGTTGTCATATTTTAGATATAAAAAAAAAATGATACCTCAGAATTTATTCGTAATTTCTAGGATATGTTCAAAGGATTCAGAAACTAACTACCAAAGGACATACAGTATATAGAATCTGAATTAAGGAACACTTTATGGGATGTAATGGAATCCTCTCCTGAAACCTCTAGTAACAAAACCCCTAAGTCTCCTCAACTCATCCCACCATAACCCGCCACCCTAGCCTACTACTCCAAGACCCCATCTCTATGACTCTGTCAACCATCTTCACGTTTACTTCAACTAACTCCTCTTCTCATCCCTACCTCTATCATTTATCGCCAGTTTCTACCCATTCTCACTTTCATTCGGACAATCCCACCATGATATCTTACAAGGAGAAACTTATTCAAACTTTCCAGCATGTGCTCTAACTAGAGTGACTAGACTAGCTTGACAAAGACATTATCCTAGGCTTCGACATACTTGTATTGAACAACTCTCTGAACCTTAAAGTTGAGCCTCCCATATTTGTCACAAAAGAGGACTACGCCCGTGTATAGAAACCTTAGAAGAATGTAGTAATTATCAAACTAATGAATTCCTCTCTCAGCATTACCCGGCAAACAAAACACCGTGCTGGTTGTGGCCTCTTTAGGGAAGCTTTCAACTCTTTTCCTCGGTGAGGGTTTTTTTGTGGCGTGCTTCTAGTTATCGGAAAACCTGTGACAGCCCCACCTTCCCCTAAGGCGAACCAAAGAGTTCGGCGGACCGCCTGCCCAACTCTCGCCGGGACTCAATCGTTCACTTCAACCCTCAAACAAAACCAGAATAAACCCACAAGAATAAACATAACAACGATCCAAAACTTAAAGCAAAACTTATATACATTACTATCTCAAAAGGGAGTACAAACATCGAATATACAAAAGTTATCAATTCACCACACATCCAGTCCGTGCCCAGCACTAGGGCGAGAACCATTACAAAATCAAAGAGCTAGACCAAGCTAGTCTATACCAAGCTCTCATCCTTGCGTGCCTTCCCCTGTTAAGGAAAACAAAACTAAAGGGATGAGCTAAAAGCTCAGTGAGGTTCCGAACACATAATCAAATAATCAATCCAATACATTAAACATAGAGCATCAATAATTCAAGAAACATTTATAATGGAAAGCGATATTAACACATACATTAAAAGGATACGGGCTCACAAGGAGCCATAAATTCGTTCGTTTGTTCGTTCTCCTGACATTTCCCCTTATTCCTCCATTCTTTTGAAAATGCATTTTTGAAAGTAAAATCCTCGTTTGTTCTTTCGTCACCCCCTCCTAGAAATTGGCCAGGCTCCACCAACCTACAAGGTAATACTCGAGTATACCAAACGTTCACCCAGGTCACCAAATCGCCCGACCGAGTCCGCTTCTAGCTCGAGTCGATCGGCAACAAGGGCAAGGGCCCAGTTCAGCCAAAAGGCTTACATTCATGCGCAACTAGTATTTCAACATTTAATCATTGAAAATTTCATGTTTCATTTAGGTCGAGCGCGGTAAAGTACACGCTCGTCTAGAAAACTCGTTTTGGAAATCCTTGAAAGCACTTAACACATTATCAAACAAGAACACAAGTCATGAAGTCAAGAAAAATATAGCAAACAAGGAACACTCACCTATTTAAGCAAAATAATGCCCAAAGTATCCTCCCGGATAACACTCTCAATCGCCAAGAAACCCTAATAATAGCCAAGAGAAAATATTACAGTTAAACCCCTCCAAATTTTAAGTGAACCAAAGAAAATCTGAATAACTACTAGTACAAAGTATAAGTATAGTTTTGAAAGTGAAAAGAGTACATTTAAACCAAAGGCTATGAATAAAATATTTGTAAAACTTATGCTTGCTCGTAAAACTTTGAAATCTCCATTTAAGTCGAAGTGACAAAGAAAACGTACTCCGAGCAGTCATTATTTTATTTCTCAAGGGTATAAATTCAGCCAAGTCCTTACTCAAGTTGCAAGTATAGTTCTCTAGTTCTCGAGCGTAAATTTGGGCAGCACGCCCTTTGTATTTACCTAATTTTCCAGCCATTTTTGGCTTCATTATTTTTCTCAGCCAATCCCAAGGTCATACACAATATTCTAACTTCAATAGCCGTCCAATAGGCTCAAGACAATACAAGGACAAAAATCAACTAACAACAAGTGCGGAAATCAAGTTTAACAAGAGACAGATTTGATAGAGTTTTGCGTAACGGACACAACCGAAGCTACGCTTATCAGATTGGAGTGTAACTTTAACCATTTCGAAGCTAAGATGAAGGCCTACAACTTTCATGAAGATCAGTTAGTCAAATTTCCAGTGTAACCTGGTCAAATTCCGAATTTACAGAGCCAACTATACGGCTAATTAACCGCACTGCACTAGAATGGTCAGATCTCAGTCTACCAAGGTCCGTTTAAGGTGTTCTTGTAGGTGTTAAAAAGCTAAGACAGAGTACTAAAACTTTCATGTTTTGGCAAATGGCTAAATCAGCACGGATCCTAGTGAATAAACACAGTCAATTGGATGAACTGTCCAAAATGGTTCACTGGAAATATCCTAGGGAAACGAGGGTATTTTGGTCTTGTCACAGGCTACATTGCTCCGATTGGGTTGAAATTTTGTAGGTAACTATAAAATACCATTCTATACAACTTTCATGTTTTATTCCAAGCCTTGGGAGCTTAATCGGTTTAGTTTTCTTTCTTTCTCACTTGGCAGCTCAAACTCAAGATGAAGGAAGGTGGTTTTCTTGCTCTCTCTTTCCCTTTCTTGTCTCGGACAACCAGCAGAAATATGGAGAAGAAAGATGCAAAATGGAGGATAAAAAGGTAAGATAAGTCATTTGGTCAATGGTCCTTAAGTGGCCAACAAGTGGCTTCACCACCACCACTCATTTTTCTTTTCTCTTTCCTTACATTTGGTCCACATTTTTGGTCAAGGCTAGCTGGAAATGAGGGGGATATTTTGCTCAAATATTAATGAGCTTGTATGGTAAGAAAGTGGTGATCAAGTGGTGTGTTCAATCAGTAGTGCACGGTATCCGTCGGTTCGCACCGTTTTTCCTTAATTCACGCGTACTAGGGTTTTTACTTCCTATTCACTAACTTTTTATCATTGCTTCTAATCACATATTATTTATCACCTAAAAGTCACTCTTAAGCACCAAATTTGATCCTCGCACCGCACCGGATAATTACACTATGGAAAAACGTGAAAACCCTAACTTGCTCCAATCTTGAAAACGAAAAGTGAAACCTTGCTTTCTAGGTTCATTTGCACTTATTATGGAATGATTGGGTAGTAGGGCTATAATAAATGAATAATTTCCAAATAAAAGGATATTTTTGAGAAAAATATGAGGGTTTTACAATTTCACAAATTGAATTTAGGGTTTCGGTTGAAATATGAGAAATTTAAGAAAACGGTCAATCACAAGTGAAACTAGGGTTTCGCTTAGACTTTTAGGGTTTCTAGTCTTTTAAAACAAAACAAGGTTTTAAATCAAACCCTAAAGAAATAACTTTAGTATTTTCTTTAAAACAAAATAATAGTTTAAAACAAAATAAACTAAAGAAACCGTAATATCCTCTTGAGACTAAACAAAAATAGCATTCTAAAAGTTGGGGTATCACAAAACCATCATATGGTTTTCCTAGAGGGATCTCGGTTCCTTCATGAGAACTGCCTTCACATTCCAAAATGGGAGCCACAGTGATACGAACTCGACCCAACAAGAACTTGTCTTGAAGAACCGAATCGATCAGGCAGCGGAAGGATCTATCTTGACCAGGTTATAGAACAATAACTACCTTGCTAGACCTAAAGAAAACCCGTCTCTAGAAACCTAGTGGATTGGTTATTGGCTTGAAAGAACAAGATGATGTGATCATCTTGCCTTGAACACCACAAGTATCCAAGCTAAATACTTGATATAATTCAAGAAGAAACTCAAGGTCCATCAAGGAACTCCATAAAAGGAGACAACTCTCTTTTTATTAATTCATCTTCAATATCATGTGCCTGAATAGTTAAATAAAGTTGGCTATTTATAGCCTTACAAGACTCAAAACCCTAATCTAAATTAGAAACAATACAAGCTTCCTTATTTGACTTGACACAACTTCTTAAATAAATTTGGAAGCAATTAACTACTTTCCTAAAACTCTAATTCAATTAGAATAGGAAACTAACTGACTCAATTGGCTTAACTATGGTCAACATGACCTTAGCCTTTATTTCCCTTAATAACTCAAGACTAACTAACAAGTATTGCTAGAAACTTACTTAAATAAATAACAAGAAACAAGCATGACAAATCTTCACCCAAAAGAAAAAGTACAGTCTTGGAACATGTCACTCAAATGTCTAATATCTTCTATGATGGTGCCAATTGGTGTTTCACCCAAGCCTGTCTTGTATATTGTTTCAATGGCAGCTTTGCAATCAGTTTGCATTTCAACTCTTCGCCATCCAGCTTCTCTAGCCATCAGCAGGCCTTGTCGGAGTGCATCTGCCTCTTCCATTTCCGCTCCACCACTGCTATACTTCCTGATGCCTCTTGCTTGGACAATGTTTCCATCACTATCTCTCGCTATCATTCCTAACCCAACTCCTGCTGATTTAGTAGGAATCGCGGCATCAGTGTTTATCTTCACTACCCCTGCGTCTGGTGGCCTCCATTGATGGTTTTGCATTTGGTGACTCGTTCCTGTCCTGTGTTTTTTGTCATTCTCTATCTGCTCCTCTTGGAACTCCAACCATTCATTCTTTGCAGTTTCTAGTATGGCCATGTACTCTCCATATTTCCCTTCAAACTGTCGAGCATTCCTAGCCTTCCAAATTTGCCAGATGATGTCTGCTGTTAAGGTGATGTGGTCTTCTCCTCTTTGTCTGCTCCAGATATAATCAGTATTTGAATGGTACTTGTCAGGATCGAAGACAACCAAGTGGAAGAGATAAACAATGTATAGATCACAAACGTAACAATAAGTAAATAGAAAGGAAAGAATTGCAAACCAATTAACTACCCAACTCCTCCTGAGTTTGTAGATTAATTCAAATAAGCTTCTTCAAGTTGATGAATTACAATCACTCTTGCGTACAAAGGAAGGTTCACCTCTTCTTTGCCCCGAACACCCCTCGGTCAAGTCAGGAGGTTTTACTATCCCTCAGGACAACCCTCACAGAGCTACACTCATGAAGTATTCACTCACAAATAAAAAGCTTACAATGAACCTCACACCACTAAAACTACAAATCTTCTTTGAAGAGTATTTTCTCACTAAAATCACTCTAGATCTTTTGTATCTTCAGTGTACAAAAGTTGTTTAAAGTATCTGACCAACCACTATTTATATAGGACCAAGAAAGTATCTCATTAATGTTTCCAACGGATAGAAAGTAGATGAAGAGTCAACTAGCCGTTGGAGTGTCGGACGTCCGATAGTCCTGTTTTTTGTGTCCGATAGTAGACAGTGAGTTTAAGAGATTTTTTCAATTCTTTCGGACGTCCGGTGCAAGCTCTTTGTGCGTCCGACAGCAAACAAAGAGATTTGAGAAATTATCTTGTTTCTATCGGACGTCCGGTGGAGACATATTCAGCGTCCGATCGTTTCGTCGACTTTGAAGGATCCTATCGGATGTCCGATGCTTGCATCCGATCGAGGTCAGTGATCCAGGGGAAATGTCTTATTTTCTTCGGACGTTCGGTGGTGGAGTTCCTCATGCGTCCGAAGTTATGCAATGATTATTGGACGTCCGATCCAAGCGTCCGACAGCTTTCAGCAGCCTTTGTCCCTTTCAATTGCATTTGATCTTTGAGTCTGATTGCTGCATAACTGAAAGTATTTCTAGAAAAGATATTAGTATTATCCATTTGTTTTGTAAACATCAAAAGTTAGGAACCAGGGTCAATAGTACTAAAATGGGTCTAGCTCATATTTATCCTGCTCATATTAGTCCTATGACAAACATAGAATTGTTTGGGTATAGGCCCATATCTTTTAGTTCATTTGAATCCTGCCAAATTCTGTCTATTTGCAATGTCTACCTAATATGCTCTCATCTGCTCCATCTCAGAATCTTGCCTTTGCAGCAAGGTTCACCTCTCAATTTCCCTTCAAAATAGTGATTAAAGACTGCAAACATATGTCTGGACTTTCATTTGCATAAGTAATTATAAGATACTCTGTCACATTGGCTAGGAAAGCTACCAATCTTAGGAAAGAGGGGATGAAAATCCTAGTGGAGATAATCTTTAGACAGAACGCTAAAGGCTATTAACCTAAAGAATGATAACTCAATGTGGCGATCCATTCTTCCTTCATGAACCAGAGCAGGATTAAGATTGTCCTCAATGTTGATAGTGAAGATGATATTCTTGCTACCATAGTTACTTTGGACTCATTATTATTATCATTGGTATCTGGAAGTCTAGTCTCATGTTTAGAAGAACTCTATCTTTGTCTTGTTAAATCTATAGTACAATCTACTTCTTTCACCACAATAATTGATCTCTATGATATCTGCATAAATAACCTTCTTAACTTTGTATTATCCTCCATAATAGTAAAGTCAAGATTATATATATCATATTGAAGAAATTGACGATGGCTATTATCGTTCTACTCTTACCCATGTTAGGTGGTCCAAAAAAGAGGTAGCCCCTCTTCCATGGCTTCCTAAGCTGTTTATAATAGTTTCGATTCAAGAAAGTTGAGACTTCATGCAACTATAGGTTGTATTCTTGTGACGACCCCACCTTTTCCTAGGGCGTACCCTAAGGTATCAGCAGTCCATCTACCCAATTCTCGCCAGGACTCATTAACAAAGCTCAAATTATCAAACTCACATGTCCAAACTCACCACAAGATACACTAAATACAACTAATACATAAAGTTGTCTGTCGAGCAACTTAAAAGACAAAATAGAGTTTAAACTTACAAAAAACATTCAAAATAATATAGTACTCTAATCACTTAGTCTAACTAAAACAAAAGCTAAGTGTTAATCCTCGAATCACGAACCAATCCTGCTAAGGAAAACAAAAGGAAAGGCATGGACTTGCGCCCACAATGAGGTCTAAGAAAGACATGCAATCTAAGAAAGCAATTATTTCACATTTTCAAGTCAGTGGGAAACATAAACAAGAAGTAACATATACGCACATTAATAAAATCAATGTGTCAATCATTAAGGATACTAAGCACTGGCGAACCACTCGATTAATAATTAAGTCAAATAGTTGACACTCCGTCAACTTTCATGTCCTTGTAGAATCACCACTTCACACCACTCCGTCCACCTTTCACCCCCTACCGGGCCTGTACACCACAAAATTTTAGGGATTGGTATTATTCGAATATACCCAGTAGAGTATGGATCCAACACATATATACTACCCAAGGTTAGTTAATCGAGTCGACCAATCCTTGCCGGCTTGACCTCGAATAACTAGCCATTGGGTTTTTGGATCCCTCACATATAATTAATATCATATCATATTCACTTTTAGCAATAACAATTTAGTAGGATAGAGTGCGATAAAGTACATGCTCGCCTGTTCATAAACAAGTTCAAAAATGACAGTTCATAGTCATATCATATTTCTCAAACTCATTGACATATCAAGCATATATATATAGTGCTACCATGCACTTAGAACACTCACCAAATAGCACTTAAGCGTCCACAAAAGGATCGTCTGCACGTTCAGTTTGCAACACTAGTAGACAAATACAACATATAAGTGAACCTTTTGTGTTCACCAATTCAATTCACTTAAACACGAAAGCTTTGTTTTCAAATTGGTCAACTTTAGTGTTCTAGACACTTCAACCCATTCAAACTTTCAAATAGACAATTCAGGTAAAAAAAAACAAGGTACAACTTTCCATTAGAGCAAAATCATTTCAAAAGTTTGGATAAGACTTTCCAATCCTACAATAGTTTTCTATCAAGCAAATCATAGTAAAAGTCCACTTTTTCAATTACTTACATTCGTAGTTTTTGTCCTAAAATCATCTAACAAACAAGGATCAAAGCTTAATAAGGTTTCTTGAATTAAACCAACCAAAACTTCATTAAAACAAAGATCCAAAGTCAACTCAGTCCATAAAACTGTCAACCACTAAACTTTGGAGGAAATCTTACTTTTCTCCCTTTTGACTTCAAAATTTTGATCCAAAATCATTATACATACCAAGATCAAAGTCCAATAGAACCTTTTGAGCTAAATTCCACCCAAAAACAGTTTTTAAAATAGAAAATTAAAGTTAGAGTTTTAGCTCACAAATTCGGCCAGCTTAGGCCATTTTTTCCAGCTTTTGCAACTTTATTTTTTCCGACCAGATAACCCACACCACCACTTTATTCTCTTACAAATTTTTCAACATATTTCAACCAACATACGTAGAGTCAAGTACCATCAAATTTCCTAAAAATTTTCCAGCATAAGTGTACAAACAAACCACAAATTCAATGAAGGTAAAGCTGAAAATTTGTCCATGATAAATGGCCATCTAAACAGAAATTTCAGCATATATGTACTCCAATTTTTACCAACAATTCACCATAAATCATACTCAAATCCTAACGGGTTTCATTAATCATTAACCCTAGAATCTCAAGAGACAAGAATCCACCAAATTTTTGCCAAATATATCAATATCTAAGCATACCAAGATCATTAAAGCATCTAGTACCAAATTTTCATAAAACTTTCAAATCCACCATAGGTTTTTCATAAATACCATAAATCTACCAAGATCTAATCCAAAATTGCTTGAAAAGCAAAAGAATGAAATAATATAGCCACTTATGTGACTACCCCACTTCTCCTTAGGACGAACCCTAGGGTTTCGGCGGGCCGCCTGCCTAACTCTCGCCAAGGCTCAATACGTGTCAAATTTAAACATAAAGGTAATCAACCAATAATAAAAGTCAGTATAAAGAAAAGCCGCTTCCTTATATAATCATTTGACTCTTACATCACAAAGTTTTCAAAAGGTACATCAAATTTTTCCAAAATACAACCACCATAGTCGGCTAATCAATTACATCCATAATTGTACCAAAATAAAGTCAAGACAGTTTCTCCAAAATCTTTCCATTTCGAGCCCCTGTTAAGGAAAACAAACTACGGGAGTGAGTTAGCGCTCAGTGAGGCCAAAAAAAACATGCAAACAAATAAGTTCAAGTAGCAATGAAACTTATACAAAAGGAATAGCCATAAAATTCAAGTTATTCACAAGAAAAAGTAAAAACACAATCAATAAATATACGGAAGCTCTCAGGAGCTAACTTCCACAGTTTGGCCAAGGCCTTCTGTGACAGCCCCACCTCACCCTAAGGCGAACCAAAGGGTTCGGCGGACCGCCTGCCCAACTCTCGCCAGGACTACGGAGTCGATTCACACAAACCCAACATAGTACGCGCGATAGGATCCAAAGAAAACGAACAATCGGAAACTACATATATTTACATTGGAGTCTTGAACAAATTAACATACAGTGCAATCCGAGATATTCATACTACACAAAATACAATTAGGGCTTCGTTTTCAAAAGAGCTTAACAACATGACATATATACTAGCTTGACCCTTTTCTTCCAAAACCGTGATTTCCAAGTTTGTCCCCTGTAAGGAAAACAAAGGTAACAGAAAGGGGTGAGCTTGCGCTCAATGAGGTACCAAACATATAGGGGTAAAATCATGGCTTTCACGTTTAACCAATCAGATACATATACCAGATATAAAGGAAAGCAGTTAGACACAGTGATTCAAAGAGAAAGGATACAAGTGGCTCTCAGGAGCTAGATTTCCATTTGCAGTACTTGATCCGAACCCGTTGATTCTCCGTCAACGTAAATAGAACCAACATGTCCGTAGACCCCACTTTACACCAATTTTCCGTCCACCAAACATACCCCTACCGGGCCCGAACGCCGAACAGGAACAGTAATGCTAATACTCGAGTATACCGGAATCAAGAGTATCAATACCCAAAGATTCTCAGAACAGACTACCGTGGTTCGTTATCTAATCAACCTGACCCTTGCCGCCCCGACTCGAGTAACTAGCCACAGGTGTTGAGCTCAAAGGTCACAGAAAGGTCGTTGGATACCAACCTCCAAATGACGTCCGAACAGACTCAGATACAGATAACAGATTATACACAATAAATAGGCATACAGACAGACAGTAGATATACAGATAGACAAGAGAATGAGTGTGATAAAGTACACCCTCGTCTTAAACAGAATAAACAGATAGTACAGTCATTCAGATTACAGATTGCAAGTGCAGAAATCAAGTTAAGTAACAAATGAGGGGAGTGGTACACTCACCGGTTCCAGTTCAGATACTTCAAAAGTTTTTAACCACGAAACCCTAAAATAGTCAAGATAAAACAATAATTACTATATATAAAACAGAAAAATTACTAACAAATAAAAAATCCATCAAAACTCTACCTTTAACCATAAAACATACCACAAAGCAACATATTTAGCCACTAAAGCCACTAATTTAACATTATTAAGGACAAAGGAAGAAGCTCTTAGTAACTCACCTTACAACTCAAGAAAGATTGCAACTTAACACCTTTTCTTCTCAAACCACTTCACCACTCTCCTTAATCCTACCAAGAGAAAGGTTTTTATGGAGCAAATCAAAGTTTTAACAGTTGGTTTACAAGATCAAAGCAAGGAATGGAAGGAATAAGTGAAGATTTTCTTTCTTTTTTTTTTCTTGTGAAGCTCGGCCAAGATGCTCAAAGAATGAAGATGATTGTTGACCAATTTTGGGTTTTAGTAAAGTTAGTGAATAGTGGTCAAAATCCAAGAACCAACCATGTCGCGACACCTAGCACCTTTTGAGTTAAAACATATCCTTTTGTCTCTTCAAGATTAATCCAACTAAATAACCTCTAACTATCTTTTAACACCTAGTAAATTAATCCATGTATACAAAACTTAACCTAATTGGCCGAATTTCTCTCACTTAACGCACTAGCGGGTCCCACGTCCACTATACACTCCAAACTTAATATGAACTAACTTATATCAGAAAAATATTTTAAAAACTCTATTCACTTATAAAATGTCTGGAAAAATCAATATAATAAGGTATAATGAAGAAAATGCATAGGAGAAAATAAAATAAATTAATATAAAAATAAGAAAAATTTACGAGTCCTCACACTCTCTCCCCCTTAAAGAAATTTCGTCCTCGAAATTTCCTTACCACTAGGATCTCTTAAAGTATTAATTAAACGGCGGATCGTACCTTCTACATCCTCAGACGAATCAGGGACCTGATGTTGCTCTAGGGAATACACCCGAGCCAGTACCTTCGATCCAGTCTCTTCCCCTTTCGATTGGCCAGGGTTAGTTTTAGTTGGTTGCTGGGTCTCTTTTCCTTTTCGCAATCGAATTGGGCAGTCAGCAATCCGATGATCAACACTTCAACATCACAGACACTTTCCTTCTTTCTTCCAACAATTCCCTTCCGTATGATTTGGCCCTCCGCAATATCCACAGGGACCACGAGTAGCAGAGACCGAACCTCTCGATGAGACACCACTTGACACCCCCAGCTGTCGTACTCCCCCGTTTCCCTTTCCAATCTTAGGGGGTGTACTTTTACCCTCTTGCCAGGAAATCCCCTTTTCTTGGCTTGGAAGTTTCTCACCTGTAACCTCGCATTTTCAATCCGCTGGGCTTTCTCCACAGCATCACTAAAGGCGCTAAGTTGGGCTACAGTCAGGTCCTTCTGAATCTTAACATTTAAGCCCTGGACAAAACGCCTTATCCGTCTTTGTTCAGTTACAATCAGTTCGGGCGCAAACTTTGATAACCGAGTAAATTGACTCTCATACTCGGCTACTGTCTGAGTTCCCTGACGAATCCGAATGAATTCATCTTCCTTCTTTTCTTGGATTAAGGGAGGGAAAAACTTGGCGTAGAATTCCCTCATGAAGTTTGTCCACGTCCTCGGTGTTTGTTCCCTTTCCCATTTCATTCGAATTACGTTGCACCAAGAACAGGCGGCTCCCTCCAGTTGGAAGACAGCAAACGTGACCTGTCTCTCCTCGGTATAGTGTAAAACTGTAAAAATGTCTATCATTTTCTCCAACCACCTTTCAGCCACATCTGGATCGGGTCCTCCAAGGAATTTCGGTGGAGAGAACTTTTGAAATCTTTCAAGGGCTCTATCCTCGCCCTCTATATGGTTTCCAGGTTGAGGTTTAGGGTTTTGGCCCTGGTGTTCCACTACATGGGCTAGCAGATCGGCCATGCGCTGGATAGCAGCGGCTACTTGAGTATTTGGATCAACCCTAGGTTCAAGAGTTGGTTCAGGTATTGGTTCCCAGTTACCCCTTTCATTCGAGGGTTGCTTACGTCCGCGCCCACGACCTCGTCCACTACGAGTACCCTCCATTGGTCTCGATTGTGGGTTTGGTTTGCAATATTAGTGATTCTTGCGGGATGTCTCGACTTGATTGGTACAAGATGGAATGTCGAGGACGACATTCTTTTAAGGAGGGGAGTTTGTGACGCCCCGAGAGAATAAGAGTGAGAACCCGGAAATTTTCTAATTTTCTAGGGTTTATTTTTTTATCGCCCGCCTTTTCTACATTTTCTTGATTAGAAAAATTCCCCAGATAAAGTTTATGAGCAAAGATAGTTTTAAAATGATTTTTCTAGTATCGGTTAGTTTTTGAGAAATTAAGAGCGTATTTGAACGTGGGACCCGCAAGTGCGGTAAATGCATTATATTTTTGACAACTTGTTGGAATTTTGTATTAAGTGATATTATTTTACAAAGTGTTAAGATATTTGTATTGGAGAGACAAAAAGATAAGTTTTAAACCTAAAGGGTGACAAGTGTCACCTTCCTATTCAACCTTGACTTTGACCATTATTTCTTACCTTTACTAATACTCAATTTTGACCCAAAAAGCACCTAAATTTCTGCAAGCTTGGCCGAACCTCTTGGAGCACAAATACAAGAAGAAAGCCTTCAACTCCAACTCCATTTCTTGCTCAATCTTGTGAATCAACCGTTAAACTTTCAAATTCCTCCACAAAAGTCACTTGTTTAGGAAGATTGAAGGTAGTGGTGGAGTGATTAGAGAAGGCAAAGGACTAAGCCATCAACTTTCTTGATATTTCAAGGTTCATGTCTAGCAATCCTTTCTTTGTTCTTGATTATGCTAAATTAGTGACTTGTGATGGCTAAAGAGATGGTTTTATGGATTATATCTTGGTTTTGGTTGAATTGATGAAATTTTATAATTATTGGGGATTTTTCTGTTTTCATATGGATATGATTGTGTGGTTATCTATGATGATTGGAAATGGTATATAATGACTCTAGGAGGTGGAAAAAGTGATTAATTACAATCAATTTCTGTTTTGGAAGGAAAAGTGGAAAACTAGGTTTCAATGTTCTTCATTCTGTCCGAATTTTTAGCTCATAGATAGAGGCCGAATTGGCCTTGTCTTAAAACATTAAAGTTGTAGGGAATGAAATTTTAGAGGTTCCTACAAAATTTCAGGTCAATCGGAGTAGTTTGGAATGAGAAAAGGTGAAATTACTATTGCTATTCTGGTTTTACCCGAATGTAAGAACTGCGCCTGTAATTGGTTGTTTTGGTCAGGATTGCTTCCGAATTGGTTGCTGAGGTCTTCTGATGAAATTTATCCCTGTTTCTTATCTTTCAGCTGGTTTTGGAATTTCTGGATTTGGACTTGGATAGCCTGTTTTATGATGTTTCCGCTAGAATGCGTTCTGTGAATCTGTTTTTGTGATTCTGGTATGGTATCTTACATTTTTGACCTGGTTACACTCGAAACTGGCTTGAGTGACCTTCTGTAATATTGTAGCCCTATCTCTTAGCTTCGAAATGGTGTATCTTGTACCTTCATCCGACCATCGTAGTACCTTTGGTGCCATTACCGCAAAATGACGTCAAAACCTATTTTTCTGGTTTTGAGCTTAACTTTCGTTTCCGGACTTTTCCCTAGCTTGACTTGTACTTGTCTTACTCGGAGCTTGCTGAATGGCTATTGGATGAACTTGTTGTTGTGGGTGTACCTTTGGGTTTGAATGAGAAAAATAATGAAGCCATGATGGCTGGAAAAGTTAGCAAATTCAGGGGAAGTGCTGTCCGAACTTTGAAGGGATTTGTTTGCATTGAGTTTGTGATCTAAGACTTGGATTTGAGCAAGGCAATGTTATATGATGGATGGTTCCTGAGCCATGGAGGTGAGTGACCCTAAACTATTTCCAAAGTACTTGTGAAATGTTTCTTGCATTATGTACTCGATTGCATCTCATGCGTGCTTGCATGTGAATTCATGACATGATTTGGTTTCAATGAGTTCTGGGAAAGTCTTGTGCTGGACACCAACGTCTCCACCATTTTCGTGAGTTCGTGACATGACGGAGCAAATGGCTCCGGAGCTCAAAAAGGGGCTCCCTCCTAATGTTAATGTTAATGTTAAATGATCTATTTGAGCGTTGGGTGTTCAAGTGCTGTGATTTCACCGGCTCACGAGAGCACTAAACGTACATTTGATCTCTGAATCATGACATCATCGAAATGATCGAAATGCAACATTGTGAAATATATTTGTTTAATGATTTTCCTGGTTACTCGCTGAGCTTCTAGCTCACCCCAAAAATATTTTATTCCCCTCCACAGGGCTCAAGGCGAAGGAAGGACTTGTTGTGCTTATTCACGTGATTGGATGGCTTAGTTGGAATTGTTATATTTTGTACCGTTTGGATGTGGAATCATTTTATGTATAGTTGGAAATTGTTTCCGCTGCAATTGTGACATGTAATTATTGGAGAATTTGATGTAATATTTGAGTTTTATCTTGTATTTGTTTGAGGACTGTAGTGAGCGACTGAGTCCCGGCGAGAGTTGGGCAGGCGGCTTTCCGAACCCTCTGGTTCGCCTCAAGGGGAGGTGGGGCTGTCACACTAGTTCCTCAGGAAAAATATCTGGATACTTCTTTACTACTGGCATATCTTCCAACCTCACCTTGTCACTAGGAGTATTTATAAGAAAAGCCAAATACCCTCGATCTCTCTTACTCAACATCTTTTTAGCTCGAATTCCTGAAATAAGGGCGGATGAAGCTAGTCTATCATTTACATCCAATTTTAGGATTGCCTCTCCCGGAATACACAGTTCTACCGTTTTCGTCTTACAATTCAACTGAGTATAGTAGCGAGCTAACCAATCCATCTTTAGGATAACATCATACCCCTTAATTGCTAGGCCTATCAAATCGGCCAACAACTTCCACCCATCTACATTGTCTCAAATTCCACTCTTTCGGGAAAAATAAATACTTAAAACTCTTGGGATCAGTGAAAACCTTGAAAGTCGTTCCATATAAATAATATCTCTACCTTTCAAGACAAACACTACTGCCGCTACTCCAAGTCATGGGTCGAATAATTCTACTCATGAGGTTTCAACTTACGGGAGGGGCATACGCAATCACTTTCTTTTTTAAAATTTTGCATTAATACACATCCTAAACCATCCTTTGAAGTATCTGTATAAACCACAAAACCATCTCCTCCACTTGGCAATGCTAATACGATGCCGCAATCAAACACTTTTCAACTCTTGAAACCCTTCCTCGCATTTAGAATCCCATATAAACTTGCCATACTTCTTAGTCAACTCGGTTTAAGGGTTTTGCAGTTTTAGAAAAGTCCTTGATAAATCGACGGTAATATCCAGCTGACCCTAAGAAACTCCGAATTTTGGTAGGGCTTTCTGGTCGTTTCCATTTAGAAACAGTTTCTACCTTAGTTGGGTCTACAGTAATTCCTTCCTTAGAGGTTATATGACCTAGAAAGGCTATTTCTTTCAGCCGAAACTCACATTTATTGAACTTAGCAAAAAATTGGTGCTCTCTTAGGGTTTGTAACTATTCTCAAGTGCCGTTCATGATCTTATTATAGGTCTAAAGGTGTAGGATAATGAATTAAATATACATATAAGCTGTAAAGTCAATTAAAGCAAAGTAAATTTTTTTTTGTCATAAAAGATCATAATAGTTACACCAAGTGAGGATAAATTCATAAAATCATTTCAAAAGAAAGGGGATACAAACAAAATCATAGAAAAATGTGCTAAGTCGCAAATGTACAAAACAACAAAAGAACTTTATCCCCTATATAAAATATTACAACTTCTAAAAGTGCCAGCCTAAACTAGGTTAAAACTACAACCCCTATCCCTCGAGTGGAATCAGATCCATCCGCACTCGTAAAGCTTCCACTACCTGGATCCCCCTCACGGCCATTAGTATTAGTCACCCTTTCTGGCACTCAACTGCTTTGTAGCGGACCTAGCAAGCTGCTGAGCATTTCCTCCTTTTCTTAGAGGCACTAAGGCAACTTGAAACCTGATGTTTGGCACTACCATAGATTAGACATTTTTCTCGCTTTCTCCAGCACTTAGTTTCAGTGTGGTTAAACTTGCCACAGTATCCACAAGTCACACGAGAAGTCACGGCCTGACCAACTTGAGAATTTCCTTTGTATTTCTTCTCCAGTTCCACGTTCTTATGTAGCAACTCAATTTTCTCTACATATTCTTCTTTCCACCATCCTTCCTAGTAGTCATTCAATTTTTTTTGAAATTCTATCTCCTTTCGAAGAATGTCCATTTCCTTACGCATCTCTCCCAAATTTGTCATCTCACCAGTTGACTTAAATCAAATTCTAGCCTGTCAGGCAAATCAAATTATCAAAATAAGTAACTATTCTGTGAGAACCCGTAAATTCCTCTTAATAATTTTCCTAGGGTTTATCCCCTTTAATGGCATGTTTTCTGCATTTTCTGGCTTAGGAAATTTTTTTTCCTGGTGAATTTTATGAGTAAATATAATTTTTAGATGATTTTTCTAGTATTGAATAGGTTTTGAGAAATTAAGAGTGAATACCGGACGTGGGACCCACTAGTGCGAAAAGTTCGGTAATTTTCGGCCAACTAGGTTAAGTTTTGGATACTGGATTTAATTTACCAGGTGTTAAGGGATAAGTAGAGGATGTTATTTGGATTGGTGTGAGAGGGAACAAAGAGATAGAGATTCATTAATTAGGTGACAAGTGTCACTATTTGGTTGGATTGACTTGTATGACCACTATTCATGTCTTTACCAAATTAATACCAAAATTGACCAAAAATTTCCTTATTTTCTTCTCTCCTTGGCCGATTCTCTTCAAGCAACAAAAGGGAAAGAAAAACTCTCCAAACTCTTGCTTCAATCTTGCTCAAATTCAACCAATCAACCGTTTAATCTTGTTTTTGTTCCATAGAAACCCTTAAGGGAGTGATAGTGAGTTGTTTTGTGAAGTAATTTGGAAGATTTAAGTGCAAGGTTGCTCCATTCCTTTGGGTATCAAGGTGAGTAGTGAAGAAACTCCCTTTCTCTTTCCAATAATGCTTAATGAGCAACCTAAGTGAGTTAAAGTGGTGATCTTTGGTGTTATTTCATGATTTTGGTTGAGATTGATGACACTTTCTATTTAATTTGGATTTTTCTGTTTTCATATGATTATTATTATGTGGTTGTGTATGATGTTTGGAAATGATATTTGAGGAAGCTAGGAGGTGGAAAAAGTGATTAATTGCAAGAAATTTCTGTTTTGGAAGAAAATTGAAAAAAAACTAGGGTTCCTTGTTCTTCATTCTGTCCGAAATTTTAGGTCCTAGTTAGAGGCAGAATTGGCCTTGGCTTAAAACATGAAAGTTGTAGGGAATGACATTTTAGAGGTGTCTACAAAATTTCAGGTCAATTGGAGTTTTGTAGAATGAGATAAGTCGGAAATACTGAGACTGGTCTAGGAAGGGGTGCTGCGAACAGGGTTGCCTTCTCACCCAATCTGACCGTGCCTTTTCACCATGATCCTTGCCGAATTAGATTTTGTCCAAAACATTAAAGTTGTAGCAAATGGTATAAAATAGTAGCCTACAAAATTTCAGCTTGATCCTACCACTGTAGCATGTGAAATGACTGAAATACCCTTGACTGTTTTCGAAACCTGTTTCACGTCCAGATTTCTGTTTTCGTGTAGTCTTCCATTTTCGACCATGAAAATGCACGATTTGGCCTTTGAGGTATTCTGATGAAATGTAGCTTGATGTCTTAGCTACCATATGCCTTTGAAATTTCTGGATTTGGACTTGTAGAGCCTGTGTTATGATGTTTCCGCTAGAATGCGTTTTGGTGAATCTGTTTTACGTTTTTGATATAGTATCTTGCATTTTTGACCTGTTTTCACTCAAAACTGGGTTGAGTGACCTTCTGTAATGTTGTAGCCCTGTCTTTTAGCTTCGAAATGGTGGGTCTTACACCTTCATCCGATAATTCTAGGGCATTTGGTGCCATTACCGCAAAAAGAGGTCAAAAACTGTTTTTTCAAGGCCAAAGCTAATTGCATTTCCGAATTTTCTGGTTTTCTCTAATGTTTGTATATGTTTATGGAACCCTATTGGGGTCATATTTGGCATTGATTTATGATTTGTTATCGAGTCTCATTGTGCTTGTTTACATGTTTTAAGGCTTACTCTTATTCCGGTCATTTCCTAGCTAACTTTTGTACTTGTACTACTTTGAGCCTAGTGAACGGCTTTTGGGAAATGAGATGACTTTTGTGTGAGACGTTGGGACTGATTTGAGGAAATAATGAAGCCATGATGGCTGGAGAGTTAACAAATTTAGGGGAAGTGCTGCCCGATTTTCTAGGCCGTTTGGTTCCTTTAAGTTGGATTTGCCTTTTGGTAGAAATGAAGGGCTTTTGGGTTGTTGAACCTAGGTCTTCATGTTACCTTTTTGTTCCCAAAAATCATGTTTTGCACCCTTGCATTAGTAATTATTTGGCGAGGCATACGACTAGTAGTCGAGCCTCACATGTGCATTCTGTTTACTCGATTCTGGAAGTGAAACCTTCAATTGGTTTATCTTGATTATTTTAGGGTTTCTTGGTGATTAAGGCCAATCTGAAGTGAAAACTTTTGAAGTTGAGCCGGTGAGTGTTCCACTACCTGCTACCCGTTATGTGAAATATCTGAATATCTGAATACTTGATTTATGACTATTGAATCCAAATACTGTTTTGATAAAATGGAGGCGAGGGTGTACTTTATCACACTCGTTCTCTGGTCTGTTCATTTGCCAATTTTGAACGCGTATCTGAATCTGCTATCTGTATCTGTATCTGTATCTGTTATCTGTATCGGGATCTGTATCTGTTCTGACGTCGTTTGGAAGCTTGAGTCCAACGACCTTTCTGTGACCTATGAGCTCAAATCCTGTGGCTAAGTTATTCGAGTCGGGCCGGCAAGGGCCTGGACGATTAGATAACGAACCACGGTAGTCTGTTTTGGGATCTCTGGGTATTGAGACCCTTGATTCCGGTATACTCGAGTATTACCATTTCTGTTCGGTTACGGTGAGCGGGCCCGGTAAAGGGGTGTTTGGTGGACGGAATTCGGTGTAAAGAGGGGTCTACGGACGCGTTGGTTCTATATACGTTGACGGAGAGTCAACTGGTTTGGATCAAGTACTGCGCTGGAAATTTGGCTCCTGAGAGCCACCCGTATCCTTCTGATTTGAATCATTGGTTCCTTTGCTTTACATCTGGCATGTGTACGTGATTTGCTAAACGTGAAATGCCATGATTTTATTGCTATCTGTTTGGTACCTCATTGAGCGAAAGCTCACCCCTTTCTGTTCCCTTTTGTTTTCCTTACAGGAAAATAAACCCTTTTGGTCTGGATTTGACAAATGGCTGCCAAATTGAGCTAGTTGAACATATCTTTTGTATAGCTCATGTAGTAAAACCCTAAGTGTACTTTTGGGGCGTTTTCTCTTTTGATTTGGCAAACCGTGTATATGTATTAACTTTTGAAAACTTTTGTATGTCATTTTGGATTGTAACCGCTAAAGTTCAGATGTGAATGTTTGCGTGCTCTTTCGGTTGGGTTCTGACGGGTCGGTTACTATTATGGCCGACTCCGGATTTCATTTTCTTATTTTGGGTTATGTTGCCATTTTGACTTGGTTGCGCGCATTGGTAAGTTCTGGAACGTATTAGATTGACGTAAACGGATCCGTAGTCCTGGCGAGAGCTGGGCAGGCAGTCCGCTAACCCCTTTGGTTCGCCTTAGGGGAAAGTGGGGCTGTTACAAGTGGTATCAGAGCCACTTCGCGTGGTCTCTGCGCGGAGTGAGACTGGGCCAAGTGGCGTTGTGGTCCTAATTTCATGAATATGTCTAAGTGCTCGTGTGAGCATAAGTTATGAACCGGGCATGTGATAAGTGTGCGAATCATTATCATGGGACTCGAGGAAGCTAGGTATGTATGTCGGGTAGGAATCTTTAATAAGGATGGTTTACTCTTGGGACCGGCCGGCTCGAGTTGTGAATTATCTTAGATGGGATTCTTGCGCCCGGATACGAAAGATATGAGGGTCTAGGTTAGAAAGGATTTGGTGAACTAGAAAGGCCATTCCTCGGTGGATCGTCTACGTTTGTACTTGACTTAACTGGCTGTATATATGATAAGGAATTTCGAGGACGAAATTCTTTTAAGGGGGAGAGAGTGTGAGAACCCGTAAATTCCTCTTAATAATTTTCCTAGGGTTTATCCCCTTTAATGGCATGTTTTCTGCATTTTCTGGCTTAGAAAATTTTTTTTTCCTGGTGAATTTTATGAGTAAATATAATTTTTAGATGATTTTTCTAGTATTGAATAGGTTTTGAGAAATTAAGAGTGAATACCGGACGTGGGACCCACTAGTGCGAAAAGTTCGGTAATTTTCGGCCAACTAGGTTAAGTTTTGGATACTGGATTTAATTTACCAGGTGTTAAGGGATAAGTAGAGGATGTTATTTGGATTGGTGTGAGAGGGAACAAAGAGATAGAGATTCATTAATTAGGTGACAAGTGTCACTATTTGGTTGGATTGACTTGTATGACCACTATTCATGTCTTTACCAAATTAATACCAAAATTGACCAAAAATTTCCTTATTTTCTTCTCTCCTTGGCCGATTCTCTTCAAGCAACAAAAGGGAAAGAAAAACTCTCCAAACTCTTGCTTCAATCTTGCTCAAATTCAACCAATCAACCGTTTAATCTTGTTTTTGTTCCATAGAAACCCTTAAGGGAGTGATAGTGAGTTGTTTTGTGAAGTAATTTGGAAGATTTAAGTGCAAGGTTGCTCCATTCCTTTGGGTATCAAGGTGAGTAGTGAAGAAACTCCCTTTCTCTTTCCAATAATGCTTAATGAGCAACCTAAGTGAGTTAAAGTGGTGATCTTTGGTGTTATTTCATGATTTTGGTTGAGATTGATGACACTTTCTATTTAATTTGGATTTTTCTGTTTTCATATGATTATTATTATGTGGTTATGTATGATGTTTGGAAATGATATTTGAGGAAGCTAGGAGGTGGAAAAAGTGATTAATTGCAAGAAATTTCTGTTTTGGAAGAAAATTGAAAAAAAACTAGGGTTCCTTGTTCTTCATTCTGTCCGAAATTTTAGGTCCTAGTTAGAGGCAGAATTGGCCTTGGCTTAAAACATGAAAGTTGTAGGGAATGACATTTTAGAGGTGTCTACAAAATTTCAGGTCAATTGGAGTTTTGTAGAATGAGATAAGTCGGAAATACTGAGACTGGTCTAGGAAGGGGTGCTGCGAACAGGGTTGCCTTCTCACCCAATCTGACCGTGCCTTTTCACCATGATCCTTGCCGAATTAGATTTTGTCCAAAACATTAAAGTTGTAGCAAATGGTATAAAATAGTAGCCTACAAAATTTCAGCTTGATCCTACCACTGTAGCATGTGAAATGACTGAAATACCCTTGACTGTTTTCGAAACCTGTTTCACGTCCAGATTTCTGTTTTCGTGTAGTCTTCCATTTTCGACCATGAAAATGCACGATTTGGCCTTTGAGGTATTCTGATGAAATGTAGCTTGATGTCTTAGCTACCAAATGCCTTTGAAATTTCTGGATTTGGACTTGTAGAGCCTGTGTTATGATGTTTCCGCTAGAATGCGTTTTGGTGAATCTGTTTTACGTTTTTGATATAGTATCTTGCATTTTTGACCTGTTTTCACTCAAAACTGGGTTGAGTGACCTTCTGTAATGTTGTAGCCCTGTCTTTTAGCTTCGAAATGGTGGGTCTTACACCTTCATCCGATAATTCTAGGGCATTTGGTGCCATTACCGCAAAAAGAGGTCAAAAACTGTTTTTTCAAGGCCAAAGCTAATTGCATTTCCGAATTTTCTGGTTTTCTCTAATGTTTGTTTATGTTTATGGAACCCTATTGGGGTCATATTTGGCATTGATTTATGATTTGTTATCGAGTCTCATTGTGCTTGTTTACATGTTTTAAGGCTTACTCTTATTCCGGTCATTTCCTAGCTAACTTTTGTACTTGTACTACTTTGAGCCTAGTGAACGGCTTTTGGGAAATGAGATGACTTTTGTGTGAGACGTTGGGACTGATTTGAGGAAATAATGAAGCCATGATGGCTGGAGAGTTAACAAATTTAGGGGAAGTGCTGCCCGATTTTCTAGGCCGTTCGGTTCCTTTAAGTTGGATTTGCCTTTTGGTAGAAATGAAGGGCTTTTGGGTTGTTGAACCTAGGTCTTCATGTTACCTTTTTGTTCCCAAAAATCATGTTTTGCACCCTTGCATTAGTAATTATTTGGCGAGGCATACGACTAGTAGTCGAGCCTCACATGTGCATTCTGTTTACTCGATTCTGGAAGTGAAACCTTCAATTGGTTTATCTTGATTATTTTAGGGTTTCTTGGTGATTAAGGCCAATCTGAAGTGAAAACTTTTGAAGTTGAGCCGGTGAGTGTTCCACTACCTGCTACCCGTTATGTGAAATATCTGAATATCTGAATACTTGATTTATGACTATTGAATCCAAATACTGTTTTGATAAAATGGAGGCGAGGGTGTACTTTATCACACTCGTTCTCTGGTCTGTTCATTTGCCAATTTTGAACGCGTATCTGAATCTGCTATCTGTATCTGTATCTGTATCTGTTATCTGTATCGGGATCTGTATCTGTTCTGACGTCGTTTGGAAGCTTGAGTCCAACGACCTTTCTGTGACCTATGAGCTCAAATCCTGTGGCTAAGTTATTCGAGTCGGGCCGGCAAGGGCCTGGACGATTAGATAACGAACCACGGTAGTCTGTTTTGGGATCTCTGGGTATTGAGACCCTTGATTCCGGTATACTCGAGTATTACCATTTCTGTTCGGTTACGGTGAGCGGGCCCGGTAAAGGGGTGTTTGGTGGACGGAATTCGGTGTAAAGAGGGGTCTACGGACGCGTTGGTTCTATATACGTTGACGGAGAGTCAACTGGTTTGGATCAAGTACTGCGCTGGAAATTTGGCTCCTGAGAGCCACCCGTATCCTTCTGATTTGAATCATTGGTTCCTTTGCTTTACACCTGGCATGTGTACGTGATTTGCTAAACGTGAAATGCCATGATTTTATTGCTATCTGTTTGGTACCTCATTGAGCGAAAGCTCACCCCTTTCTGTTCCCTTTTGTTTTCCTTACAGGAAAATAAACCCTTTTGGTCTGGATTTGACAAATGGCTGCCAAATTGAGCTAGTTGAACATATCTTTTGTATAGCTCATGTAGTAAAACCCTAAGTGTACTTTTGGGGCGTTTTCTCTTTTGATTTGGCAAACCGTGTATATGTATTAACTTTTGAAAACTTTTGTATGTCATTTTGGATTGTAATCGCTAAAGTTCAGATGTGAATGTTTGCGTGCTCTTTCGGTTGGATTCTGACGGGTCGGTTACTATTATGGCCGACTCCGGATTTCATTTTCTTATTTTGGGTTATGTTGCCATTTTGACTTGGTTGCGCGCATTGGTAAGTTCCGGAACGTATTAGATTGACGTAAACGGATCCGTAGTCCTGGCGAGAGCTGGGCAGGCAGTCCGCTAACCCCTTTGGTTCGCCTTAGGTGAAAGTGGGGCTGTTACATATTCACAATGAAAACTCTGGCCATATTACTCTTTCATTCTTTTGCTTATAGGTTACCCCAAAAAATAAATCTTAACTATTCTCTGCTTAATATGGACGAGCTCTTGAGTCTTCACAAGATTACTATCATCACTTATAAACATAACAAAATACGGAGATCTTATTCCTTAATATAAAAGTTTCACACCGTAACTCACTCTCCAATACTCACTTACAAAGCTGCTCGAGAAGAAACCCTAACTTCTTGCTCTCACTAGTGCCTTATTTTATCCCCTCAAACCAATTTCTACTGTTTCGAGGTTAGACCCTCCGTGAAACTTAAATGGGGCGAATTTCAAAAATCGCTCTATCCTCACACCTCTCTTATTTCCTAGGTTGATTGATTGGTTTAGGGCCATGGCGCTCAGCTAACCGTGCTAAGATATCAATCATACGGTTAATAGCAGTAGCTACGTGATTATCCCCTTCATTTCCTTACCCTTGGTTCGGTACAGTTGTCGATCCCTGATGATCTCCTTGAACTTGGGGTTGTCTAACCCCTCGCACTCGGCCCCTTTCACTTCTACGGCCGTCCATAACAAAGATTGTGGCATAAGGTGTGAAATCTTGATATACGACGTATGTTGTAAGGTTTCAATATGTATATACGTGATACGTGGTAAAGTAGCATAAGATATTGTCCTGACTAGGTTCTACATTCTGCCCATTTGGATCGAAAGTGCCGACTCGGGTGAATTCCGTAGAGCAACTTCAGGTCTCTGACTCGTCTGAGGATGTAGAAGGTATGACCCGCCGTCTAACGCAGATTTTGATAGATTTCGTGAGAAGAAAATTTCGAGGACGAAATTTCTTTAAGGGGGAGAGAGTGTGAAGACCCGTAATTTTCTTAATTTTGAGGTTTTATTTTCTTTTAATTGCATGTTTTTCCACCTTTTATTTATTCTAAAAATTGTGAAAATAAATTTTATGGGTAAATATAGTTTTTAAATGATTTTTCTAGCATCGGTTAGGTTTTGAGAAATTAAGAGCGTATATTGGACGTGGGACCCGCTAGTGCGGAAAGCTCGAAAAAATTCGGCCAATTAGGTTAAGTTTCGGATACTGGGTTTAAATTATCGGGTGCTATGAGATATTTAGAGGTTGCCAAATGGATTGGTATAAGAGAGACAAAAAGTTAGGCCAGCAATTAATGAAAGTGACATGTGTCACCATATGATTAAATCTTGTTTTGACTTACTATTCATCCTTTTACCATTTACTAACTAAACCCAAAAATTGACCAAAAATCTTCCAAAATCTCCAAGCTTGTGGCCGATCACCTCTCCAAGTTTTGCTTCAATCTTGCTTCAATCTACCAAATCAACCATTGAATTTTGTTTTTGTTCCATAGAAACCCTTAAGGGAGTGATAGTGAGCTGTTTTGTGGAGTTGTTTGGAAGGCTAAAGTGACTAGTTGCTCTCTCTCTTGTGTTGCTAAGGTAAGTTGTGAAGGACCCCTCTCCTCCCTCTAATGATGCTTAATTCATGGTTGGTGGTAGTATAAGATGCACTTTTATGGATTATATCTTGATTTTTGGTTGAATTGGTGAAGTTTTGTAATTATTGGGGATTTTTCTGTTTTCATATGAATATGATTATGTGGTCATGTATGATGATTGGAAATAATATTTAAGGAAGCTAGAAGGTGGAAAAAGTGGTTAATTGCAAGAAATTTCTGTTTTGGGAGGAAAATTGGAAAGTTAGGGTTTCTTTGATTTACATTCTGCCCGGTTTTGTAGCTCATATTTAGAGGCCTAATTGGCCTTGGGTTAAAACATAAAAGTTGTAGAGAATGAAATTTTAGAGGATCCTACAAAATTTCAGGTCAATCGGAGCAGCGTAGTTTGAGGAAAGACGGAATTACCCTTGCTGCCCTGATTTTATCCGAATTTGATAGTTGCGTCTATAATTGGTTAATTTGGTTGGGAATTCTTCCGAATTGGTTGTTGAGGTCTTCTGATGAAATGTATCCTTCTATCTTATCTTTCGGATGGCTTTGGAATTTCTGGATTTGGAATTAGGTAGGCTGATTTATGATGTTTGCACCAGAATGTGATTTGTGAATCTTTTTTTCCAGTTCTGGTGTAGTATCTTGAATTTTTGACCTGGTTACACTCGAAACTGGGCTGAGAGACCTTCTGTAATATTGTAACCCTATCTCTTAGCTTCGAAACGGTGTATCTTGCACTTCCATCCGATAATCGTAGTGCCATTGGTACCAAAACAGCAAAATGATGTCAAAAACTATTTTTTTGGGTTAGAGCTAATTCCATTTCCGGATTTTTCTGGTTTCCTCTAATGCTTATGTATGCTTATGGAGCCCTATTTTGGTGGTATTTGGAATTGGTTTACGACTTGTAATCGAGTCTTATTGTGTTTATTTGAATATCTTAGGGCTTGACTTTCATTTCCGGACTTTTCCCTAGCTTGAACTGTACTTGTACTACTTGGAGCTTACTGAACGGCTATTGAATGAACTTATTTTGTGTGTGACTTTTGGACTGGCTGAGGAAAATAATGAAGCCATGACGGCTGGAAAAGTAAGCAAATTTAGGGGAAGTGCTGTCCAATTTTCTAGGCCGTTTGGTTCCTTTAAGTTTGAATTGCCTTTTGGTAGAAATGAAGGGCTTTTGGGTTGTTTGAGCCTAGGTCTTCATGTTACTTTTTCGTTCCCAAAAATCATGTTTTGCACCCTTGCGTTAATAATTATTTGGCGAGGCATACGACGTGTAGTCGAGCCTCACTTGTGCATTCCGTTTACTCGATTTTGGATGTGAAACCTTCAATTGGTTTACTTTGATTATTTTAGGGTTTCTTGGTGATTAAAGCTCTCTTTTGGGCAAAAACTTTTGAGGTATCTGTACTGACACCGGTGAGTGTACCACTCCCCTTATTTGTTACTTAACTTGATTTCTGCACTTGCAATCTGTGATCTGAATGACTGTACTATCTGTTTATTCTGTTTGAGACGAGGGTGTACTTTATCACACTCGTTCTCTTGTCTGTTCATATGCCAATTTTGGTGCGAATCTGAATCTGTTATCTGTATCTGTATCTGTTATCTGTATCTGTTCTTTGGAAGCTTGTATCAAATGACCTTTCTGTGACCTCTGAGCTCAACACCTGTGGCCAGTTACTCGAGTCGGGCCGGCAAGGGCCTGGTCGATTAGATAACGAACCACGGTAGTCTGTTTTGGGATCTTTGGGTATTGAGACCCTTGATTCCGGTACACTCGAGTGTTACCATTTATGATCTGATTGGATTTCGGGCCCGGTGGGGGTATGTGAGGTGGAAGGAATCGAAGAAAGTGGAGTCTACGATACTGGTTACTTCTGTAACGTTGACGGAGTGTCAACTATTATTTCGATCAAGTTTCGGTGACGCAAATGGGAATTTGGCTCCTGAGAGCCACCCGTATCCTCCCTATTTGAATCATTGGTTCCTTTACTTTACATCTGCCATGTGTACCTGATTTGTTAAATGTGAAATGCCATGATTTTACTGCTATCTGTCTGGTACCTCATTGAGCGCAAGCTCACCCCTTTCTGTTCCTTTTGTTTTCCTTACAGGAAAATAAATCCTTTTCGACTGGATTTGATAGTTGGTTGCCGAATTGAGCTAGATGGACATATCTTTTGTATAGCTCATTGATTGAAATCCTAAATGTACTTTTGGGTCCGTTTCTCTTTTGATTTGGCAAACCGTATATGTATCAACTTTTGAATACTTTTGTATGCCACTTTGGATTGTATATGCTTAATTTCAAGATGTATATATATTTGATTCATGCTTGGTTGGATTTTGACGTGTCGGTTACGATTCATGGCCGACTCCATTTTCGTTCGCGCGTTTGTATGTTCCGGACGTATTAGATCGCTCTAAGCTGAACCGTTAGTCCTGGCGAGAGTTGGGCAGGCGGTCCGCTGAACCCTTTGGTTCGCCTTAGGGTGAGGTGGGGCTGTCGTATAATATATAGAAGATATCATGCAAGATGAGCAAATATCCTAAAAATGAAAAAATAAACATGGATGAGATGCGATGAATGTCATGCAAAGAATGTAAATCTAGCACGAGACGGCTTAAATGATCTAGCATTGAACTAGCCCATTTCTACAAGTTTTCACCAGCGTTGGACTAGTGAGGAATTGAGGAGAGAAGCCACAACTAGTGTTGGATTAGTGTGGTGACGTCATGCATTTATTATAACTAAATAGATCATATAAAAGCATAATTAAAGTAAGTAAACACATAATACACATAGAACACATAACACATGGACATAATTTTCTAGATGCAAACCCTAGTGATAGCGAATAAACACGTAAGCACACAAGCAAATAAACGCAAATAAAAATCTAACTATAACATTCGGGGCTCAAACTACAATCTAAGGGGGGAATTTTAAAAAATAACCTAACTATTACATTTATCTAACTAAATACATTTTTAGCAAATAATTAAAACCTATCTATTACATAATCTACCAAAATACATATCTTGAGCGCCTATCTATGACAATTTGGCATTTTAATGCCTCTCAAATAATCATCAAAAATTAAATAAAATAAATAAAACTTAGCATGAATAAAAATGAATAATTAAAAAAAAAGCACTCAAAACATGCAAAAATACATTAGAGCACATAAAAAATTTTAAAATAGTAAAAGAGGTTACCTCCCTTAAAGTTGTGGCTCAATGGTGGAAAATTTGCCCTATTTATGCTCAAAAATCAACAAAATAATCAAAGCACCAATTTAATTATAAAGAAATGAAAATAATCATGAAATCTACCAATTAAAGCACTTAAATGAAGTATAATTCACAATTAAAGAAGAAAAGCAACTTGTATTTAAGAAATCAAAACTGCTAGGAATCTAATTGCAAAAATTAAGAAAGTTTTTTGGTCAAATTATAATTATTACAAAATGTAGGGGTCGAAATCAAAGAAAAACAAAGTTCAAGGGCCAAAATGCAATTAAATAGGGGACTTAATTGAAAGAAATTTAAAAAATTTAGGGCCACAATAAAACAACTCAAAATCCAGGGACTGGAATGTGAATTTCGTTTCTGGTCTTGCAAGATGAGAACTACATGGGCCATATTCATTCTTATTTGTGCTAAAATTCTCTAGGCCCAGCAAAAGTCCAAGGAAAAGTACACAGGCCAACCCATAATTTTATCCACCAAGCCCAACCAAAAACAGTGGGTTTTAACCCCTCAAGCCCCATATCAAACCCAATTAAATTAAATAAAAACCCATTTGCCAAATCCAACAAAAAATAATCCTAATTCAAAACATAAACTATTTACTAAAACCCAACATGATAAAAATCAACAAAAAATTATTTAACCCCAATTATGCCCCAAAATCCAGAATTAATCTACCTAAGAAATCACTTAAAAAATGCAGAATAGGATTAAAACTTAAAAGGGAAAAAATGATTTATTTGCAGAAGTTTTTGGGCCACAATACAATTATGTAAATATTTAGGAGGCAAACTGCAAATTTTTAGAATATTTCCATGCAAACCCACGAAAGTTTTCTTCTTCTTTTTTCTTTTGCATCTTATCAAATACGACAAACACCACAACCGATCCAAAATTTCAGACCAAAGCAGCAAGACCACATAACCACATAATCAAAATTCAATCTTGGTACATTTAACACGAAATTGTGCAATAAAATTTGAACTATTATCCCATAAAATGAGCAAGCAAATGCAACAAAAAGAAGAAGAAAAATACAGGTAGAATTCGGATGATTTTGGCATATATTTAAGTTTAGATGAAAATGGGAAAGGATGAGAAACATTACCTTTGATGCTTCAAGAAGTCGAATGAGTGCAGTAAATCTCAGGTAAAAGGGATCCAAGATCGGAAAAATGAAGTTGAAAATTTCTGCAAAACGGGATTCAAGAGTTGACGGTGCTGCTACTTTGAGCTCAGATTCGACGAGTTTAGAAACGTTTTCTCTGAAAATTTTCAACACAAAAGTTCTTCTCCTACATCTATGGAATTTCCAAAAATCAAGAATTGATCCAAAAGAAATCAAGACGAATAAGAAAATGGCCTCTGAACAAGGCCCTCCCACTCAACCCTGGCTCAAGTTTTCCAGAAAAATTTCTGCACTTTTTTTCATCCTCTGTTTCCTCTCTTTTCTCTCTATTTTTCATTGTCCGCCGCCTCTCCCCTTTTTCTCTCGCCTCTGTCCCTGCCTAATGGTTGCATTTGGAGCCTTTTATAGGAACAAAACCTTCCCTCCAACCCTAGAAATGATGGTGCAGATTTTGCTAGGTTTCTTGTGATCATTTTTGGTCCTTCAGATCAGTTTTCCAGCTATCCCTCTTGATGGAATCGGATGATTAGGTGTCTAGGTACTATATACACCTGGAGGGCAAGTAAACAAGCAGCAAAAATGGATCGAAATTCTCCAAGAATTATAATATATAAATTTACGTAGCCTAAAAGAGAGGAATACAACATAACGAGTAGGGGTGACTAAGATTCGTGGCTCAATTTTCCTTTTTATAGAGGAGATGAGAGAATGCTAAGGCTAAAAAGCCACACTCGTTCACTTCCCATATTTGAAAAATGACTCTCCTAATCTAATCAAGCAAATAAACTAACTCATTTCTTATTTTCCTAAATGAGATGCAAGTCTAAATGTCATGTTTCACGCACATAGGGATAAGGGAGATAATATATAGAAGATATCATGTAAGATGAGCAAAGATCCTAATAATGAAAAAAAAACATGTATGAGATACGATAAATGTCATGCAAAGAATGTGAATCTAGCACGAGACGGCTTAAAGGATCTAGTGTTGGACTAGCATTGAATTAGTGAGAAATCGGGGAGAGAAGTCACAACTAGCGTTGGACTAGTGTGGTGACGTCATGCATTTATTATAAGTAAATAAATCATATAAAAGTATGATTAAAGCAAGTAAACACACAAAACACATAGAACACATAACACAGACATAATTTTCTAGATGCAAACCCTAGTGAAAGTGAATAAACATGTAAGTACACGAGTATGCAAGCACACAAACAAATAAACGCAAATAAAAATCTAACTATTACATTCGAGGCTCTAACTACAATCTAAGGCAAGAATTTTAAAAAATAACCTAACTATTACATTTATCTAACTAAATACATTTTTAGCAAAAAATTAAAACCTATCTATTACATAATCTAGCTAAATACATGTCTTGAGCGCCTATCTATGACAATTTGGCATCTTAATGCCTCTCAAATAATCATAAAAAATTAAATAAAATAAATAAAACTTAACATGAATAATTAAAAGAAAAAACACTCAAAACATGCAAAAACATATTGGAACACATAAAAGAATTTACCTCCCATGAAGTTGTGGTTCAATGGGGGAAATTTGCCCTATTTATGGTCCAAAATCAACAAAATAATCAAGGTACCAATTTAATTATAAAGAAATGAAAATAATCATGAAATCTAACCAATTAAAGCACTTAAATGAAGTATAATTAACAATTAAAGAAGAAAAGCAACTTATATTTAAAAAATCAAAACTGGTAGGGATCTAATTGCAAAATTTAAGAAAGTTTTTGGTGTCAAATTATAATTATTACAAAAATTGGGGATCAAAATCAAAGAAAAATAAAGTTCAAGGACCAAAATGCAATTAAATAGGGACTTAATTGAAAGAATTAAAAGTTTTTAGGGCCACAATAAAATAACTCAAAAGTCCAGGAACTGGATTGCAAATTTCGTTTCTGGTCTTGTAAGACGTAGACTACTTGGGCCATATTCATTTCTCATTTGGGCTAAAACTCTCTAGGCCTAGCAAAAGTCCAAGGAAAAATACACAGGCCAACCCATAATTTTATCCGCCAAACCCAACCGAAAACAGTGGGTTTTAACCCCTCAAGCCCCATATCAAACCCAATTAAATTAAATCAAAATCCATTTGCCAAATCCAATAAAAAATAATCCTAATCCGAAACATAAACTATTTACTAAAATCCAACATGATAAAAATCAAAAAAAAAATTATTGAACCCCAATTATGCCCTAAAATTCAGAATTAATCTATCCAAAAAACCACTTAAAAAATGCAGAATAGGATTAAAACTTAAAAAGGGCAAAAACGATTTATTTGCAGAAGTTTTTGGGCCACAGTATAATTATGTAAAAATTTAGGAGGCAAACTGCAAATTTTTAGAAAATTTCCATGCAAACCCACAAAAGCTTTCTTCTTCTTCTTTCTTTTGCAACCCTTTTTCTTTTGCATCTTATCAAATACAACAAACACCACAACTGATCCAAAGTTTCAGACCAAAGCGGCAAGACCACACAACCACATCATTAAATTCAATCTTGGTACATTTAACATGAAATTGTGCAATAAAATCTGAACTATTATCCCATAAAATGAGCAGAAAATGCAGCAAAAAGAAGAAGAAAAATACATGTAGAATCCGGATGATTTTGGCATATATTTAAGTTTAGATGAAAATGGGAAAGGATGAAAAACATTACATTTGATGCATTAGAAGTCGAATGAGTATAGTAAACCTCAGGAAAAAGGGATCCAAGATTGGAAAAATGAAGTTGAAAATTTCTGCAAACCGGGTTTCAAGAGTTGACAGTGCTGCTACTTTGAGCCCAGATTCGACGAGCTTAGTTTTCTCTAAAATTTCCAACACAAAAGTTCATTTCCTACATCTATGAAGTATCCAGAAATCAAGAATCGATCCAAAAGACATCAAGACGAAGAAGAAAATGGCCTCTGAACAGGGTCTCCCACTCAACTCTGGCTCAAGTTTTCCAGAAAAATTTCTGCATTTTTTTTCGTCCTCTGTTTCCTCTCTTTTCTCTCTGTTTTTCTTTGTCCACCGCCTCTCCTCTTTTTCTCTCCCCTTTGTCCCAGCCTAATGGTTGCATTTGGAGTCTTTTATAGGAACCTTCCCTCAAACCCTAGAAATGATGGTGCAGATTTTGCTGGATTTCTTGTGACCATTGTTATCCTTTAGATCAGTTTTCCAATTGTCCCTCTTGTTGAAATCTGATGATTAGGTGTCCAGATACTATATACACCTGGAAGGCAAGAAAACAAGGAGCAAAAATGGATCGAAATTCCCCAAAAAAATCCAACTGGCCTCTTTACTATATTTGTTGGTTTTGGTTCATGGCCTATACGAAACTTGAAGAGGCAGCGCGCGTGCTTTGCACGCACGCGTGGGAAGGAATTTTTTTTTTTTTTTTACAGAAACTAATTTGATTTTTGTTTTCTTTACTTTTCTGCTTTTCTGTTTTTTATTTTTCTAAAAAAAAAATATTTTTTCTCAAGAAATAGAAAATGAAACAAAATTAAATAAAATTTAACTAAAATGAACAAACAAAAAAAAGGAATAAAATGAAGAAAAATAGTAAAATTTTGGTGTCTACACCACCAACATTTATTTTGTTGGGATTGAATTTTATCCCACAAATCATATCGATTTTGGGTTTTATCTCACCAAACGTTTATTTTATTGGATTTGAATTTTATCCCACCAACCTTTTTTTTGTTGGGTTTGATTTTTATCCCACCAACTACGTCGGATTTGGGTTTTATCCCACCGAACATTTATTCTGTTGGGTTTAAATTTTCTCACAAGTCACGTCAGTTTTGGGTTTTATCCTATCGAACGTTTATTTTGTTGGATTTGAATTTTATCCGACCAACCTTTATGTTGTTGGAATTGAGTTTTATCCCACCAACCACGTCGGGTTTGGATTTTATTCCACCGAACGTTTATTTTGTTGGATTTGGATTGTATCCTACCAATTTTTATTTTGTTGGGTTTGAATTTTATCCCACAAAACGCTTATTTTGTTGGGTTTGATTGTATCCCACCAACTTTTATTTTGTTGGGTTTGGATTTTATCCCACCAACCACGTCGAGTTTGGATTTTATCCCACCGAACGTTTATTTTATTGGATTATGTTTTATTCCATCAACCTTTATTTTATTGGGTTTGAATTTTATCCCACCGATCACGTCGAGTTTGGGATTGTATTTTATCCCATCAACCTTTATTTTGTTGGGTTATCCCATCAATCTTTATTTTATTGGGTTTGAATTTTATCCCACAGACCACGACGAGTTTGGATTTTATCCCATCAACCGTTTATTTTAATGGATTTGAATTTTGTCCCACCAACCTTTATTTTGTTGCAATTGGGTTTTATCCCACTAACCACATCGAGTTTGGATTTTATCCCACCGAACGTTTATTTTGTTGGGTTTGAATTTTATCCCACCAACCACGTCAGGTTTGGATTTTATCCCACCGAACGTTTATTTTGTTGGGTTTGAATTTTATCCCACTAACCTTTATTTTGTTCGATTTGGATTTTATCCCACCAACCACGTCGAGTTTGGATTTTATCCCGCCGAACGTTTATTTTATTGGGATTGAGTTTTATCACATCAACCTTTATTTTGTTGGGTTTGGATTTTATCCCACTGATCACGTCGAGTTTGATTTTATCCCACCAACCACGTCGGATTTGGGTTTTATCTCACCGAACATTTATTTTGTTGGATTTGAGTTTTATCCTATCAATCTTTATTTTGTTGGGTTTGAGTTATATCCCACCAACTACGTCGGGATTGGATTTTATCCCATCGAACTTTTATTTTGTTGGGATTGGATTTTATCCCACCAACCACGTCGGGTTTGGGTTTTATCACACGGAATGTTTATTTTGTTGGATTTGAATTTTATCTCACCAACCTTTATTTTGTTGGGGTTTGGATTTTATCCCACCAACCACGTCGAGATTGGGTTTTATCCCACCGAACGTTTATTTTATTGGGATTGAATTTTATCCCACCAACCTTTATTTTGTTGGGGTTTGGGTTTTATCCCACCAACCACGTCGAGATTGGGTTTTATCCCACCGAACGTTTATTTTATTTGGATTGAATTTTATCCCACCAACCTTTATTTTGTTGGATTTGAATTTTATCCCACCAACCTTTATTTTGTTGGACTTGGATTTTATCGCACCAACCACGTCGGATTTAGATTTTATCCCACCGAACATTTATTTTGTTGGATTTGAGTTTTATCCTACTAACCTTTATTTTGTTGGGTTTGGGATTTATCCTACCAACTACGTCGGGTTTGGGTTTATCCCACCGAACATTTATTTTGTTGGGTTGGATTTTATCCCACCAACTCTTTATTTTGTTAGATTTGGATTTTATCTCACCAACTCTTTGTTTTGTTGGGTTTGGATTTTATCCCACGAACCATTTTATTTTCTAGGTTTAGGTCTTCCGATTCGTTGGGTTTTACTAGTTGGAGCAGACAGGTAAGTAATTTGGTGTCTATGTCTTTATCTTGAATTTCTTTAAAATTCAAACAAAGAGGGGCAAGTTATAGACACTAAAATCTTAATAATCCATTCTTATTATTTATTTCATTTCATTTTCACCTTTTACCTTTTAATTCTCATTTTTAAGGAAATTTTTATTTATTTGTTTGGTTTTGCAGGAAAAGAAAGAAAAGAAGGAAAAAAGGAAAGGAAGAAAACAAAAATACAGTTTTTTTAAAAAAATAATAAAAGGGGTGGAATCTCACACGCGGTCTTGGTTTTCTTCTTCTTCGTACGAAGAAGAAGACCAAAGCCAGTACAAATTGTAGCGGCCATTTTCACTCATTTTTCTTCCATTTTTTCCTCCATTCGATCACCCTAGTACAAAACCACTTGGCATTGATCCAAAACACCAAGAAAAATCCTAATTAAAGCCAATCTAATTGCCCAAAATTGGCAAAAAGGTCCAGCAAAATCTGCACCATCATTTCTAGGGTTGGGGGGAAGGTTTTGGTTCTTATAAAAGGCTCCAAATGTAGCCATTAAAAAAAAAAAAAAAGGGAGAGGCGGCGGTCAAAGAAAAATAGAGAGAAAACAGAGAAAACAGAGGAAAAAGAAGAAGAAAAAGTGCAGAAATTTTTTCTAGAAAAAAAAAACTTGAGCCAGGATTGAATGGGCTGCCCTGTTCAGAGGCCATTTTCTTCTTCGTCTTGACTTCTTTTGGATCGATTCTTGATTTCTAAATACTCTATAGATGCAGGAGAAGAACTTTCGTGTTGAAAATCCTCAAGGAAAATACCTCTAAGTTTCTTAATTTGGGCCCGAAGTTGCTGCACTGTTACCTCTTAAAGCTTGTGGCAGGAAGTTTCAATCTTCAAGTTCTTGCGTTTGGATTCGTTTACTTCGAGATTTAACGTGTTGTTTCATCCTTTAAAGCGCCAAAGGTGATGTATTTCATCTTTTCCTTGCTATTTAAGCTTAAATTTGGGCCAAACTTGTCCGATTCTACCTGCACTTTCTTTCTTCTTTTTGCTGCATTTTCTTGCTCATTTTATGGGATAATAGTTCAGATTTTATTGCACAATTTCTTGTTAAATGTACCAAGATTGAATCTTTGTGATGTGGCTGTGTGGTCTTGCTGCTTTGGTCTGAAACTTTGGATCGATTGTGGTGTTAGTTGTATTTGATAAGATGCCAAAGAAAGAAAAAGGGTTGCAGAAGAAAGAAGAAGAAGAAAGCTTTCGTGGGTTTGCATGGAAATTTTCTAAAATTTGTAGTTTGCCCCCTAAATTTTTACATAATTCCACTGTAGCCCAATATCTGAAAAAATTGAACTAATTTTGCCCCATTTAAGTTGCAATCCTCTTTTGCGTGTTTTAAGTGGTTTCTTAGGTAGATTAATCCTGAATTTTAGGACATAATTATGGTTAAATAATTTTTAGTTGATTTTTATCATATTGGGTTTTTCGTAAAATAGATAGTTTGGGTTAGAGGGTTATTTTTGTTTAGGTTTATAGGATTGGGTTGTTGCTTTAGGTTTTTGGGTTTGGCATGGGGTTGAGAGGTTGAAACCAACTCCTTTTGGTTGGGCTGAATTGGTCAAAACGATATGCCTGCCCGCATTCCTTTCCTTGGGTTTTCTGTTGGACCAAGGGTCTTCAACCCACTAAAGAAATAGAAATGGGCCAATGGCCTTTTTATCAAGTAATCTGGTAACGTAAATTGCATTCTAGTCCCTGTACCTTTGAGTAATTTCACTGTGGCCCTAAAAACTTTGAATTTCTGTTAATTTGATCCCTAATTTAATTGCCATTTGGTCCCTAAACTTTACTTTTCTTTGATTTTGACACCTAGTTTTTTGTAATAATTATAATTTGACATCAAAATCTTTCTCAATTTTTGTAATTAAGTCTCTAATAGTTTTGATTTCTTAAATATAAGTTGCTTTTCTTCTTTAATTGTTAATTATACTTCATTTAAGTGCTTTAATTGATAGATTTCATGGTTACTTTCATTTTTTATAATTCATTTGTTAATTAAATTGGTGCCTTGACCAATTTGTTGATTTTGGAGTATAAATAGGTAAATTTCACTCCATTGAACCACAACTTCAAGGGAGGTAACCTCTTTTATTATTTTAAAATTCTTTTATGTGCTCCAATGTGTTTTTGCATGTTTTTTGGTGCTTTTTTTTTTCTTCATTTTTATTCATGTTAAGTTTCATTTATTTTATTTAAATTTTGATGATTATTTGAGAGGCATTAAGATGCCAAATTGTAATAGATAGGTGTTCAAGACATATATTTAGTTAGCCTATGTAATTGATAGACTTTAATTTTTGCCAAAAATGTAATTAGTTAGATAAATGTAATAGTTAAGTTATTATTATTTTAGTTTCCCCCTTAGATTGAAGTTAGGGTTCCGAATGTAATACTTAGGCTTTTATTTGCGTTTATTTGCTTGTGTGCTTGCATGCTTATGTGCTTACGTGTTTACTCACTCTCCTTAGGGTCTTTGCATCTAGATATTATGTTTAAGTGATATGTGCTCTATGTGTTTTATGTGTTTACTTGCTTTAATTATGTTTTATATGATTTATTTAGTTATAATAAATGCATGATGTCACCACACTAGTCCAATGCTAGTTGTCGCCTTTTTCCCGATTTTTCACTAGTCCAACTCTGGTGAAGACTTGTGGATATGGATTAGTTCAACGTTAGACCCTTTAGGCCGTCTCGCGCTATATTCACATTCTTTGCGTGACATTCATCACATTTTCTACATGTTTTTTGTTTTTAGGCCATTTTCTCATCTTGCATGATATTTTCTCTATATATTATCTCCCTTATCCCTATGTGTGCGAAACATGACATTTAGACTTGTATTCCATTTAGGAAATTAGAAATAGGTTAGTTCATTTACTTGATTAAGTTAGAAGAGTCACCCTTCAAATATGGGAAATGAACGAGTGTGGTTTCTTAGTCTTAGCATGCTCTTTTTCTCTCTATACGAAGGAAAATTTGAGTCACGAATTTTAGCTTTCCGTACCCGTTATGCTGCATTCCTTTCCTTTAGGTCACGTATATTTATATATTATGATTCTTCTTTTCTTCGAATCTCATCTTTTGCATATTCGTGACATCTAAAAATCATTTTGGACATCACATCCGTAGACCCCATTTTACAACAAATTTCGTCCACCAAACATACCCCTTCCCGGGCCCGCACACCTCAACAGAAACAGAAGTGGTAATACTCGAGTATACCGGAATCAAGAGTCTCAAAATCCAAAGATTCCCAGAAACGGACTACCGTAGTTCGTTATCTAATCGACCGGGCCCTTGCCGGTTCGACTCGAGTAACTAGCCACAGGATTTGAGCTCAGAGGTCACAGAATAGTCGTTGGACTCAACCCTCCAAACGACAACAGATTAAGCACAGAGTCAATTGTACACAATAAATAGACATACAGATACGAGAACGAGTGTGATAAAGTACACCCTCGTCTCAAACAAAATAAACGAATAGTATAGTCATTCAAATCACAAATTGCATGTACAGGAACCAAGTTACGCAACAAATGAGGGGAGTGGTACACTCACCAGTTCCAATACAGATACTTCAAAAGTTTTCACCCAAAGTGGCTTTCATAATCGCCAAGAAACCCTAAAATAACCAAGATAGAACAATTACAGTTCGCACATCTACAAACCCAATAAATGGAATGCATAAATGAGGCTTGACTACAAGTCGTATGCCTTTCCAGGTTAGGTACTAGTACAAAAGAATAAAAATGTGACTTTTGAGCAAAAGATGACAGTTGGTCCTAGGGATACAAACAACCCCCAAAACCCTTCATTTTTACCAAGATCAATTCAACTTCAAGGAACCACCCGGCCTAAACAATTGGACAGCACCTCCCCTTAATTCGATACTTTTCCAGCTATCATGACTTCATTTTTCCTCAAATCAGCCCAATTCAACACATAAGTATATTCAACACCATAACTCTTTCACTAGGTTTAAAGTCACCCAAATACAAGGCAATTCTAGGTATGCAACCATCGAAATCCAAGTTAGAAGCTAGAACTAGTTTTAAAAACAAATAGCTAAGCAACAGGTTTGACATCTACCGGCGTTTTGGTCACAACTGCAGCTACGCTTATCGGATTGAGGTAAAATTTATGGCGTTTCGAAGCTAATACATATACATACATTTCTTATGAAGGCCTCCAAAGCTAAAACATGCATTTTTAGTGTCAAAAATTGAAATCTCCACGAAAATAGAAAACTGTCCGCGAAACAGTGTTTATGGGCAGCCAACGGTATTTCGGTCATTTTACATGCTACAGTACTCCAATTGAACTAAAATTTTACAGATAGATAGCTAACGCAATTACCTACAACTTTTATGTTTTGAGCAAAGGCTGATTCGGTCTCTCTCAAGGCCAAACATGCAGTGTAAAATTAGGGCAGATTACTAACCTTACGCTGAAAATTCCTTTAGGCAAGGTAAACCAGCCCATAAAACCTCAAAAATTCATATAGCAAAGCTATCAAAACATGCACAACTCTCAAGCATCACATGTGATCAGAATTTTCACCGTAAAACTAAAATTTACCATAAAACTATTTCAAACCATAAAATTTTCTCACAAAGCTACTAAAACTACAACCTTAAGACACTAATTTACACATATATGAAGTAGAGGGGAGTTGCTAGCCAAAGTTACCTTAAACCTTATGCAAAGAGGCTGCCAACACTTTATCTTCCCAAATCACTCCACAAAACCCCTTAAGCTTCCTTAGAGATCCACTTTTATGGACTAGATTGCAAAACTAACGGTTGAAACTTAAGATTTAAGCCAAGAATGGAGGATGAAGTTGAAGCTTTGCTCTCTTGTTCTTTCCTCTCCATAAATTTCGGCCAAGACAATGAAAAAGGAAAGAAATTGGGTCAAAATTTGGTTTAGTAAAGGTTAAGACAAGTCCAAGTCAAAGTCAAGGTCCAATGTTTCAAGGACAAATGGCATCCACGGGTTAATCCTCATCTTGTTGTTTTCCAATGGTTATTTATCTAGCTAACCTCTAATTGTCTCCTAGCACCTTGTAAAATAATATCCCTACATACAAATCATCAACTAATTTCAAAATTTTATCGCACTTAGTGCACTAGCGTGTCCCACTCCCATAACACACTTCAAATTTAACATAAACTATCTTATACTAGGAAAATGATTTAAAAACTATACTCACTTATAAAATCTTTGAAAAAATTGATATAGTAAAGTAAAGTGAAGAAAATGCATGTGAAATAAAAGAAAATAAAATAATATAAACTAAGGGAATTTTATGGGTCCTCATACTCTCTCCCCCTTAAAAAAATTTCATCCTCGAAATTTTTCTTATCAATGGGATCTATCAAAATCTAAGGTAACCAGCGGCTCGTACCTTCTACGTCCTCGGACGAGTTAGGGACCTGATGGTGCTCAGGGAATACACCCGAGCCGATATCTTCGATCCAGTCCTTTCCCCCTTTGACTGTCCAGGGTTAGTCTTGGTTGGTTGCTGGGTACCTTTTCCTTCGCGCAATTGAGCTGGACAGTTAGCAATCCGATGATCGGCGCTCCCACAGCGCAGGCATTTTCCCTCTTTCTTCCAACAATTCCCTTCCATATGATTTGGCCCTCCGCAATATCTACAGGGTCCACGAGTAGCAGAGACCGAACCTCCCGGTGAGACACCACTTGACACCCCCTGTTGTCGTAATCCCCCGTTTTCCTTTCCAATCTTAGGGGGTGTACTTGTACCCTCTTGCTCGGAGCTACTCCAAGAAAAGCCTCTTTTCCTGGATTGGAAGTTTCTCATCTGTAACCTCGCTTTTTCAACCCGCTGGGCTTTCCCCACAGCATCACTAAAGGCGCTAAATTGGGCTACAGCCAGGTCCTTCTGAATTTCAACATTTAGTCCCTGGACAAAACGCCTTATCTGCCTTTGCTCGGTTACAATCAGTTCGGGCGCAAACTTAGATAATCGAGTAAATTGACTCTCATACTCGGCTACGGTGTGGGTTCCTTGACGAAGCCGAATAAATTCATCTTCCTTTTTTCTTGGATTAGAGGTGGGAAAAACTTGGCGTTGAATTCCCTCATGAATTTCACCCACGTCCTCGGTATTTGTTCTCGTTCCCATTTAAATCTTATGATATTCCACCAAGAACGGGCTGCTCCCTCCAGTAGGAAGACAGCAAATGTCACCTATCTCTCCTCAGTATAGTGTAATACGATAAAAATATCGATAATCTTTTCCAACCACCTCTCAGCCACGTCAAGATCAGGGCCTCCGAGAAATTTTGGTGGGGAGAACTTCTGAAATCTTTCAAGGGCTCTATCCTCGCCCTCTATATGGTTACCAGGGTTTCCAGGTTGAGGATTAGGGTTTTGGCCCTGGTGTTCCACTACATGGGCTAGCAGATCGGTCATGCGCTGGATAGCAGCGGCTACTTGAGCATTTGGGTCAATCCTAGGTTCAGGATATGGTTCAGGTATAGGTTCACGGTTACCCTCTTCATTCACGGGTTGCCTGGATCCGCGCCCCCGACCTCGTCCACTACGAGTACCCTCTATTTGATTTAACCAATCTAAGGTCGAAGCACGAAGGTAGGATGAAAGAGAGGTAAATGCATGGACAAGTTACAAAAATACACACAAGTCAAAAATCAAACAGATAACACAACTTTAGCATATATATCACACAGTAACAGTCAGATACAAACAAAAGTAAGCCCATGGAAGTATAGGGTCATTCAGGAGTACAATATACAAACTAGGTCAGAAGTACAAAAGCATCTGAACTTTCTTAATTGTCCCTCTCATGGAATCAAACATAGCTTATAGGAGGTCTAACCTAGTTCCCAATCGAGCTAACGAACTCTCTCTCATGGGTAGAACTAGGTGCGTCTCCCTTTCTAGGAGCTCCGTCCGTAACCAACAAGAATAACGCAGTTTATATCTTTGATCGAGTTAATTATACTTAATGATACCTTAACACATCACACGAAGTTCCGTAGAATCAAATTTCTAGTTCGCCCAACTTATTTCTAACCTAGGCTCTCATTTATTTAGTATTCGGGCACAATAATCCAAAATAAAATAATTCATAACTCGAGCTGGCCAGTTCCAAAAGTAAATATTCTACATTTGAGATTCCTACGAGACATACATAATTATTACCTCGAAATACCATGATAAAGGTTTGAAACCAATAACATTTCACGATCCATAGCTTATACTCAAAAGAGCACTGAGTCCTTTACATTCATTCACGTTATCAGGACCATAACACCACTTGCCCCAAGCTCACTTCGCACAGAGACCACGCGAAACAGCTCTGATACCACCTGTGACAGCCCCACCTCCACCTAAGGCGAACCAAAGGGTTCGGCGGACCGCCTGTCCAGGTCTCGCCAGGACTACAGAGTCGAATCTCACAAACCCTATATTACGCGCAATGGAACCCAAAGAAAATGAACAATTGGAGACCAGCAAGATAAAATATAACTTACCAAACCATACGGTGATACGGAATTTTGATGAAACACCTCAACAAAAAAAACAGGAAAACGAAAGCGAAAACGAAACGAAAATGGCCACGTCACAATCCGGCCGGAAGTTGGCCGAATTCAGGGCAATGGCTAAACCAAAATTTTTTCAAATGCCACGCTCGCCCGATCGTCCAACGGTTACAAGAAACGTTCACCAAAGTCATAGAAGTATAACATCTCAAAGGAATACGCTTTTAAAAAAAATAAGGTTAAATACTTATATACATCGGAGTCTTGAACAAATTAACTAAAGTACAAGCCAAAGTAATCATACTATTCAAAATACAACTAGGGTTTCGGTTGCAAAAGAACTTAACAAAAAAACCTATACCCTAACTCGACCCTTTCTTCCAAAACCACGATTTCAAAGTTGTCCCCTGTAAGGAAAACAAAGATAACGGGAAGGGGGTGAGTTTACGCTCAATGAGGTACCAAAATAATAGCAGTCAAGAATCATTGAACTTCATGTTCAATTAGTCACATGTGCCTATCAAATAGGAAATTAAACAAACACTTTAGATAGAAAAGATACAGGTGGCTCTCGGGAGCCCAAAGTTCCCATTTGCAGTACTTGATCCAAACCCATTGACTCTCCGTCAACGTATAAAGAACAACCATATCCGTAGACCCCATTTTACACCAAATTCCGTCCACCAAACATACCCCTTCCCGGGCCCGCACACCTCAACAGAAACAGAAGTGGCAATACTCGAGTATACCGGAATCAAGAGTCTCAATACCCAAAAATTTCCAGAAACGGACTACCGTGGTTCGTTATATAATCGACCGGACCTTTGCCGACTCGACTCGAGTAACTAGCCACAGGATTTGAGCTCAGAGGTCATAGAATAGTCGTTGGACTCAACCCTCCAAACGACAACAGATTAAGCACAGATAATAGAGTCAATTGTACACAATAAATAGGCATACAGATACGAGAACGAGTGTGATAAAGTGCACTCTCGTCTCAAACAAAATAAACGGATAGTACGGTCATTCAAATCACAAATTGCATGTACAGGAACCAAGTTACGCAACAAATGAGGGGAGTGGTACACTCACCAGTTCCAGTACAGATACTTCAAATGTTTTCACCCAAAGTGGCTTTCATAATCGCCAAGAAATCCTAAAATAATCAAGATAGAACAATTACAGTTCGCACATCTTCAAACCCAATAAATGGAATGCATAAATGAGGCTCGACTACAAGTCGTATGCCTTTCCAGGTTAGGTACTAGTACAAAAGAATAAAAATGTGACTTTTGAGCAAAAGATGACAGCTGGTACTGGTACTAGGGATACAAACAACCCCCAAAACCCTTCATTTTTACCAAGATCAACTCAACTTGAAGGAACCACCCGGCCTAAACAATTGGACAGCACCTCCCCTTAATTCGATACTTTTCCAGCCATCATGGCTTCATTTTTCCTCAAATCAGCCCAATTCAACACATAAGTATATTCAACACCATAACTCTTTCACTAGGTTTAAATTCACCCAAATACAAGGCAATTCTAGGTATGCAACCATCGAAATCCAAGTTAGAAGCTAGAACTAGTTTTAAAAACAAATAGCTAAGCAACAGGTTTGACATCTACCGGCGTTTTGGTCACAACTGCAGCTACGCTTATCGGATTGAGGTAAACTTTATGGCGTTTAGAAGCTAATACATATACCTACATTTCTTATGAAGGCCTCCAAAGCTAAAACATGCATTTTTAGGGTCAAAAATTGAAATCTACACGAAAACAGAAAACTGTCCGCGAAACTGGGCTTATGGGCAGCCAAGGGTATTTCAGTCATTTTACATACTACAGTACTTTGATTGAACTAAAATTTTACAGGTAAATAACTAACTCAATTACCTACAACTTTTATGTTTTGAGCAAAGGCTGATTTGGTCTCTCTCAAGGCCAAACATGCAGTGTAAAATTAGGGCAGATTACTAACCTTACGCTGGAAATTCCTTTAGGCAAGGTAAACCAGCCCATAAAACCTCAAAAATTCATATAGCAAAGCTATCAAAACATGCACAACTCTCAAGCATAACATGTGATCAGAATTTTCGCCATAAAACTAAAATTTACCATAAAACTATTTCAAACCATAAAATTTTCTCACAAAACTACTAAAACTACAACCTTAAGACACCAATTTGCACATATATGAAGTAGAGGGGAGTTGCTAGCCAAAGTTATATTAAACCTTATGCAAAGAGGCTGCCAACACCTTATCTTCCCAAATCACTCCACAAAACCCGTTAAGCTTCCTTAGAGATCCACTTTTATGGACTAGATTGCAAAACTAACGGTTGAAACTCAAGATTTAAGCCAAGAATGGAGGATGAAGTTGAAGCTTTGCTCTCTTGTTCTTTCCTCTCCATAAATTTCGGCCAAAACAATGAAAATGGAAAGAAATTGGGTCAAAATTTGGTTTAGTAAAGGTTAAGACAAGTCCAAGTCAAAGTCAAGGTCCAATGTTTCAAAGACAAATGGCATCCACGGGTTAATCCTCATCTTGTTGTCTTCCAATGGTTATTTATCTAGCTAACCTCTAATTGTCTCCTAGCACCTTGTAAAATAATATCCCTTTATACAAATCATCAACTAATCGTCAAAATTTTATCGCACTTAGTTCACTAGCGTGTCCCACTCCCATAATACACTTCAAATTTAACATAAACTATTTTATACTAGGAAAATGATTTAAAAACTATACTCACTTATAAAATCTTTGAAAAAATTAATATTGTAAAGTAAAGTGAAGAAAATGCATGTGAAATAAAAGAAAATAAAATAATATAAACGAAGGGAATTTTATGGGTCCTCACACTCTCTCCCCCTTAAAAAAATTTCGTCCTCGAAATTTTTCTTATCAATGGGATCTATCAAAATCTAAGATAACCAGCGGCTCGTACCTTCTACGTCCTCGGACGAGTTAGGGACCTGATGGTGCTTAGGGAATACACCCGAGCCGATATCTTCGATCCAGTCCTTTCCCCCTTTGACTGTCCAGGGTTAGTCTTGGTTGGTTGCTGGGTACCTTTTCCTTCGCGCAATTGAGCTGGACAGTTAGCAATCCGATGATCGGCGCTCCCACAGCGCAGGCATTTTCCCTCTTTCTTCCAACAATTCCCTTCCATATGATTTGGCCCTCCGCAATATCTACAGGGTCCACGAGTAGCAGAGACCGAACCTCCCGGTGAGACACCACTTGACACCCCCGGTTGTCGTAATCCCCCGTTTTCCTTTCCAATCTTAGGGGGTGTACTTGTACCCTCTTGCTCGGAGCTACTCCTAGAAAAGCCTCTTTTCCTGGATTGGAAGTTTCTCACCTTTAACCTCGCATTTTTAACCCGCTGGGCTTTCTCCACAGCATCACTAAAGGCGCTAAGTTGGGCTACTGCCAGGTCCTTCTGAATCTCAACATTTAGTCCCAGGACAAAACGCCTTATCCGCCTTTGCTCGGTTACAATCAGTTCGGGCGCAAAATTAGATAATCGAGTAAATTGACTCTTATACTCAGCTACGGTCTGGGTTCCTTGACGAAACTGAATAAATTCATCTTTCTTCTTTTCTTGGATTAGAGGAGGGAAAAACTTGGCGTTGAATTCCCTCATGAATTTCACCCACGTCCTCTGTGACGGCCCCACCTCCCCCTGGGCGTACCCTAGGGTTTAGCGGACCGCCTGCCAAACTCTCGTCAGGACTCACTCACTCGTATCAATTAAAATAAGGTGCAACCTCAGTAATAAACGAAATAACGGTTCCCAAGTTTGGAACATACGAATACATTCATTTCTATCTCAACCATCCATACAGTTCCAAATACATCAAAATATTTAAGTTCTCAGTACATTCAACCCTAATCGAGCGACTCGTTCGAGTACAATTACAAAATTCAAAACAACTAGACTACGCTAATCTGTACACGTCTCACGCCTCGCTCGTACCCCTGTAAGGAAAACAAATGGCGTGGAATGAGATAAAAGCCCAGTGAGGTTCCAAATAGCAAATTGACCATTATTTATAAGTGCAAGTTTTCGATATAGCAAAGTAACGAGCATGAAGAGTTCATAAAAGTAAGCAATAACACTTCAAGTAGGAATCTCAAAATGAGCGAGTGTAAAGTTTTAAAAGAAACAATAACACTACAAGTAACAATCATCTCAAAGTATAAGGATACGAATGGCTCTCAGGAGCCAAATTCCCAATGCATCACCAGGAGCTTGATCACGTAATAGTTGACACTCCGTCAACTTTCAAGTAAGTAACCAATCCAGTAGAACACCACTTACACTACTCTCCATCCACCATTCAAACCCCCTACTGGGCCCAAAATCCTCAATAAACATGGGTGGTAATACTCGAGTATACCGATTAGTCGAGAAGATATCACTCCACTCGACAATCAAGAGACCCAGGGTTCGTTACCCAATCGACCAAGCCCTTGCCGGCTCGACTCGAGTAACTTGCCGCAGGGTTTCTGGAATTCCAGGAAGTGCGCACATCATAAACAAGTATATCAAATCAATTTCAACAATAAACAAGTATATATCAAATAAGGGCAAGTGCGATAAAGTATACTCTTACCCGATCAAACCAATCATATATCATTTAATCATATTGATCAAGTATTGGAAACAAGTGTCCAGTTCAATCAGGTATTTGGAAGCACTCACCAAAATGAAGTGCCCCTAGTAATCACGTCTGGGTTATACTCCGGGTTTGGAGTCCAAATCTGCGATAAAACTTTGTTTCAGAACTTTAAAAATCGACTAAGGTTCGAAACGTAGACGTTTCGTTCAATAAGAATCAAGACATGGAAATTCACTTGGAGAATATTCGTGAAACACTCGCTCGCTTTTCAAACTATATAACTTTGTAACATTTATACTTGGAAATGGCCATTTGAGTCGCAAGTACAAGGAAAACATACTCCTAGTAGTCATGATTTTATTTCTCAAGGGTACAAGTTCGGCCAAATCCTCACTGATATACCTCGATAAAAGAAAACGCCAATATCCTAGATAATTCAAGTGGTAATCGCTCTTAACCCTTACTCAAGTTGCAAGTATGTCTACCTAGCCCTTGAGCGTAAATTTGGGCAGCACGCCCTTTGCATTTTTCTATTTTTCAGTCATTTATGGCTTCATCCTTTTCCTCAATCAAACCCAAAGTTACACACAAAACAAACTCATTTCAATAGCCGTTCAATAGGCTCAAGGTAATACAAGTACAAAAATCAAGCTAACGACATGTGCGGAAATGAAGTCTAGCAGAAGACAGATTTGACGTGGTTTTGCGTAACGGACACAACCGAGATTACGCTTATCGGATTGAGGTGCAACTTATACCGTTTCGAAGCTAAGACACAGGGCTACAATTTTGATGAGGATCACTTAGTCCAATTTCCAGTGTAACCCAGTCAAATTCCCAATTCACAGAACCAAACTTCTACAAATAGATCAGTTAACCGCACTACCTTCAAATGGCCATATCTCAAGCAAGTCCATTTAAGACGTTCTTGGAGGCGTTGAAAAACTAAGACAAAGTTCTAAAACTTTCATGTTTTGGCTAAAAGCTAGTTCAGTAAGTATCCAGGTGAACAAACGCAACCAACTTAGTGTACTGTCAAAACTGTCCACTGACTTTACTCCTATGGCAGTCAGGGTATTTTCATCTTTTCATAGGATACATTGCTCCGATTGAGATGAAATTTTGTAGGCAATCATAAAATGTCATTCTCTACAACTTTCATGTTTTGTGCTAAGTCTAATTCGGCTTCTAACATGATAAAATGGAATTGGGCAGAACTGAAGCTACAATTTCCAGAAATCTGGAATTTTGCTATATTCAAGCTCTAATTCACATTTTTACCTTGAAACTACCACTACCATCTCCTTTACAAGATTATATACCAAATATATACATTATACAACACCTAACCCACAAGAAACCCTAACTCAAAAGTCATCCATCTAATCATCAAAATCACTTGGAACAAGCATCACAAGCACAATACTAACATTAATACCCAACTTAATCATGATTAATGGAGAAAGAAAGGTTGATCAGCCATTATACCTCAAGACAAGAGCTTGCAAGAATGATCCTCCACCTCTCCTTGAAATTTTTGGTTCCTTAAGCTTCCCAAGCTTCCAAACTAGTGATTAATCGGTTTAGTTTTTCTTGGTTGCACTCAAAAGGTTGGATTCAAGGTAGAAGATTGAAAACTCTCCTCACTCTTTTGCCTCTCCTTGCTCTCAGCCAAAACAGAAAGAAAATGAGGGAAAATGAGCTGAAATGAGAGATAAGAAGGCAAGACAAAAGGTTGGTCAAGGAACCATAGGTGGTTGACACTTGTCATCACCAAAACCAACTAAAATTTTGTTTTCTTTTCCTTACATTTTGGCCACATATTTCGGTTATATGGCAGAGGATGAGGGGGATCTTTTGCAAAAATATCAAGGGAATGTGGTGGTAGGGAAGTGGTGGGTTCAATCGGTAGTGATCGATACCCGTCGGTTCGAACCGTTTTTTCTTAAATCACGTATACTAGGGTTTTTACCTTCTAATCACTAAATTATTATTATCACTTCAAATCATATAATATTTTCTCATCCAAAAGTCACTCTTACCTACCAAATTTGATCCTCACTCCGTACCAAATAATTATACTACGAAAAAACGTGAAAACCCTAATTCGCTCTAACTTGAAAACGAAAAGTGAAACCCTACTTTCTAGGTTCATTTACACTTATTGTGGGGAGATTGAGTAGTAGGGCTATTAGAAAGTAATAATTTCCAAATAAAAGGGATTTTAAGAAAAATGTGCGGGATTTTACAATTCCATTGATTAAAATTAGGGTTCCGATTAAAAATGAGAAATTTAAGAAAATCGGTTAGTCACAAGTAAACTAGGTTTTTTTTTATTAGAATTTAGGGTTTAAAGAAGTCGGGGTATCACATCCTCGGTGTTTGTTCTCGTTCCCATTTAAACCTTATGACATTCCACCAAGAACGGGCTGCTCCCTCCAGTTGGAAGACAGCAAATGTCACCTATCTCTCCTCAGTATAGTGTAACACGGCAAAAATATCGATCAACTTTTCCAACCACATCTCAGCCACGTCAGGATCAGGGCCTCTGAGAAATTTTGATGGGGAGAACTTCTGAAATCTTTCAAGGGCTCTATCCTCGCCCTCTATATAGTTACCAGGGTTTCCAGGTTGAGGATTAGGGTTTTGGCCCTGGTGTTCCACTACATGGGCTAGCAGATCGGTCATGCGCTGGATAGCAGCAGCTACTTGAGCATTTGGGTCAACCCTAGGTTCAGGATTTGGTTCAGGTATAGGTTCACAGTTATCCTCTTCATTCACGGGTTGCCTGGATCCGCGTCCCCGACCTCGTCCACTACGAGTACCCTCTATTTGATTTAACCAATCTAAGGTTGAAGCACGAAGGTAGGATGAAAGAGGGGTAAATGCATGGACAAGTTACAAAAATACACACAAGTCAAAAATCAAACAGTTAACACAACTTTAGCATATATATCACACAGTAACAGTCAGATACAAACAAAAGTAAGCCCATGGAAGTAAAGGGTCATTCAGGAGTACAACATACAAACTAGGTCAGAAGTACAAAAGCATCTGAACTTTCCTAACTGTCCCTCTCATGGAATCAAACATAGCTTATAGGAGGTCTAACCTAGTTCCTAATCGAGCTAACGAACTCTCCCTCATGGGTAGAACTAGGTGCGTCTCCCTTTCTAGGAGCTCCGTCCATAACCAACAAGAATAACGCAGTTTATATCATAGACCGAGTTAATCATACCTAATGATACCTTAACACATCACACGAAGTTCCGTAGAATCAAATTTCTAGTTCGCCCAACTTATTTCTAACCTAGGCTCTCATTTATTTAGTATTCGGGTACAAGAATTCAAAAGAAGATAATTCACAACTCGAGTTGGCCAGTTCCAAGAGTAAATAATCTACATTTGAGATTCCTACCTGACATACATAATTATTACCTCCAAATACCACGATAAAGGTTTGAAACCTATAACATTTCACGATTCATAACTTATGCTCAAAAGAGCACTTAGTCCTTTACACTCATTCACGATATCAGGACCATAACACCACTTGCCCCAAGCTCACTTCGCGCAGAGACCACGCGAAACAGCTCTGATACCACCTGTGACAGCCCCACCTCCACCTAAGGCGAACCAAAGGGTTCGGCGGACCGCCTGTCCAGGTCTCGCCAGGACTACGGAGTCGAATCTCACAAACCCTATATTACGTGCGATGGAACCCAAAGAAAATGAACAATTGGAGACCACCAAGATAAAATATAACTTACCAAACCATACGGTGATACGGAACTTCGATGAAACACCTCAACAAAAAAAACAGGAAAACGAAAGCGAAAACGAAACAAAAATGGCCACGTCACAATCCGGCCGGAAGTTGGCCGAATTCAGGGCAATGGCTAACCCAAAATTTTTTCAAATGCCACGCTCGCCCGATCGTCCAACGGTTACAAGAAACGTTCACCAAAGTCATAGAAGTATAACATCTCAAAGGAATACACTTTTAAAAAAAATAAGGTTAAATACTTATATACATCGGAATCTTGAACAAATTAACTAAAGTACAAGCCAAAGTATTCATACTATTCAAAATACAACTAGGGTTTCGGTTGCAAAAGAGCTTAACAAAAAAACCTATACCCTAACTCGACTCTTTCTTCCAAAACCACGATTTCAAAGTTGTCCCCTGTAAGGAAAACAAAGATAACGGGAAGGGGGTGAGTTTACGCTCAATGAGGTACCAAAATAATAGCAGTCAATAATCATGGAACTTCATGTTCAATTAGTCACATGTGCCTATCAAATAGGAAATTAAACAAACACTTTAGATAGAAAAGATACAGGTGGCTCTCGGGAGCCCAAAGTTCCCATTTGCAGTACTTCATCCAAACCCATTGACTCTCCGTTAACGTATAAAGAACAACCATATCTGTAGACCCCATTTTACACCAAATTCCGTCCACCAAACATACCCCTTCCCGGGCCCGCACACCTCAACAGAAACAGAAGTGGCAATACTCGAGTATACCGGAATCAAGAGTCTCAATACCCAAAAATTTCCAGAAACGGACTACCGTGGTTCGTTATATAATCGACCGGACCTTTGCCGGCTCGACTCGAGTAACTAGCCACAGGATTTGAGCTCAGAGGTCACAGAATAGTCGTTGGACTCAACCCTCCAAACGACAACAGATTAAGCACAGATAATAGAGTCAATTGTACACAATAAATAGGCATACAGATACGAGAACGAGTGTGATAAAGTGCACTCTCGTCTCAAACAAAATAAACGGATAGTACGGTCATTCAAATCACAAATTGCATGTACAGGAACCAAGTTACGCAACAAATGAGGGGAGTGGTACACTCACCAGTTCCAGTACAGATACTTCAAATGTTTTCACCCAAAGTGGCTTTCATAATTGCCAAGAAACCCTAAAATAACCAAGATAGAACAATTATAGTTGGCACATCCACAAACCCAGTAAATGGAATGCATAAATGAGGCTCGACTAAAAGTCGTATGCCTTTCCAGGTTAGGTACTAGTACAAAAGAATAAAAATGTGACTTTTGAGCAAAAGATGACAGTTGGTCCTAGGGATACAAACAACCCCCAAAACCCTTCATTTTTACCAAGATCAACTCAACTTGAAGGAACCACTCGGCCTAAACAATTGGACAGCACGTCCCCTTAATTCGATACTTTTCCAGCCATCATGGCTTCATTTTTCCTCAAATCAGTCCAATTCAACACATAAGTATATTCAACACCATAACTCTTTCACTAGGTTTAAAGTCACCCAAATACAAGGCAATTCTAGCAATGCAACCATCGAAATCCAAGTTAGAAGCTAGAACTAGTTTTAAAAACAAATAACTAAGCAACAGGTTTGATATCTACCGGTGTTTTCGTCACAACTGCAGCTACGCTTATCGTATTGAGGCAAAGTTTATGGCGTTTCGAAGCTAATACATATACCTACATTTCTTATGAAGGCCTCCAAAGCTAAAACATACATTTTCAGTGTCAAAAATTGAAATCTCCACGAAAACAGAAAACTGTCAGCGACACAGGGTTTATGGGCAGTCAATGTTATTTCAGTCATTTTACATGCTACAGTCCTCCGAATGAGCTGAAATTTTTCAGGTAGATAGCTAACTCAATTACCTACAACTTTTATGTTTTGAACAAAGGCTGATTCGGTCTCTCTCAAGGACGAACATGCAGTTTAAAATCAGGACAGATTAGTAACCTTAAGCTGGAATTTAGGTACACAAGCTGAAAATTCCTTTAGGCAAGGTAAACCAGCCCATAAAACCTCAAAAAATCATATAGCAAAGCTATCAAAACATGTACAACTCTCAAGCATCACATGTGATCAGAATTTTCACCATAAAACTAAAATTTGCCATAAAACTATTTCAAACCATAAAATTTTCTCACAAACTATTAAAACTACAACCTTAAGACACCAATTTACACATATATGAAGTAGAGGGGAGTTGTTAGCCAAAGTTACCTTAAACCTTATGCAAAGAGGCTGCCAACACCTTATCTTCCCAAATCACTCCACAAAACCCCTTAAACTTCCTTAGAGATCCACTTTTATGGACTAGATTGCAAAACTAACGGTTGAAACTCAAGATTTAAGCCAAGAATGGAGGATGTAGTTGAAGCTTTGCTCTCTTGTTCTTTCCTCTCCATAAATTTCGGCCAAGACAATGAAAATGGAAAGAAATTGGGTCAAATTTTGGTTTAGTAAAGGTTAAGACAAGTCCAAGTCAAAGTCAAGGTCAAATGTTTCAATGACAAATGGCGTCCACGGGTTAATCCTCATCTTGTTGTCTTCCAATGGTTATTTATCTAGCTAACCTCTAATTGTCACCTAGCACCTTGTAAAATAATATCCCTTCATACAAATCATCAACTAATCGTCAAAATTTTATCGCACTTAGTGCACTAGCGAGTCCCACGCCCATAATACACTTCAAATTTAACATAAACTATCTTATACTAGGAAAATGATTTAAAAACTATACTCACTTATAAAATCTTTAGAAAAATTAATATAGTAAAGTAAAGTAAAGAAAATGCATGTGAAATAAAAGAAAATAAATTATTGTAAACTAAGGGAATTTTGTGGGTCCTCACACTCTCTCCCCCTTAAAGAAATTTCGTTCTCGAAATTTTTCTTATCAATAGGATCTATCAAAATCTAAGGTAACCAGCGGCTCGTACCTTCTACGTTCTCGGACGAGTTAGGGACCTGAAGGTGCTCAGGGAATACACCCGACCCGATACTTTTGATCCAGTCCTTTCCCCCTTTGACTGTCCAGGGTTGGTCTTGGTTGGTTGCTGGGTACCTTTTCCTTCGCGCAGTAGAGTTGGATAGTTTGCAATCCGATGATCGGCGCTCCCACAGCGCAGGCATTTTCCTTCTTTCTTCTAACAATTCCCTTTCGTATGATTTGGCCCTCCGCAATATCCACAGCGACCACGAGTAGCAGAGACTGAACCTCTCGGTGAGACACCACTTGACACCCCCGGTTGTCGTACTCCCTCGTTTCCCTTTCCAATCTTAGGGGGTGTACTTGTACCCTCTTGCTCGGAGCAACTCCCAGAAAAGCCCATTTTTCTGGTTTGGAAGTTTCTCACCTGTAACTTCGCATTTTTAACCCGCTGGGCTTTCTCCACAGCATCACTAAAGGCGCTAAGTTGGGCTACAACCAGGTCCTTCTGAATCTCAATATTTAGTCCCTGGACAAAACGCCTTATCCGCCTTTGCTCGGTTACAATCAGTTCGAGCGCAAACTTAGATAACCGAGTAAATTGACTCTCATACTCGGCTACGGTCTGGATTCCTTGATGAAGCCGAATAAATTCATCTTCCTTCTTTTCTTGGATTAGAGGAGGAAAAAACTTGGCGTTGAATTCCCTCATGAATTTCACCCATGTCCTCGGTGTTAGTTCTCGTTCCCATTTAAACCGTATGATATTCCACCAAGAACGGGCTACTCCCTCCAGTTGGAAAATAGCAAATGTCACCTATCTCTCCTCAATATAGTGTAACGCGGCAAAAATATCGATCATCTTTTCCAACCACCTCTCAGCCACGTCAGGATCAAGGCCTCCGAGAAAGTTTGGTGGGGAGAACTTTTGAAATCTTTAAAGGGCTCAATCCTCGCCCTCTATATGGTTACCAGGGTTTCCAGGTTGAGGATTAGGGTTTTGCCCCTGGTGTTCCACTACATGGGCTAGCAGATCGATCATGCGCTGGATAGCAGCGGTTACTTGAGCATTTGGGTCAACCCTAGGTTCTGGATTTGGTTCAGGTATAGGTTCACGGTTACCCTCTTCATTCACGAGTTGCCTGGATCCGCATCCCCGACCTCGTCCACTACGAGTACCCTCTATTTGATTTAACCAATCTAAGGTCGAAGCACGAAGGTAGGATGAAAGAGAGGTAAATGCATGGACAAGTTACAAAAATACACATAAGTCAAAAATCAAATAGTTAACACAACTTTAGCATATCTATCACACAGTAACAGTCAGATACAAACAAAAGTAAGCCCATGGAATTAGAGGGTCATTCAGGAGCACAATATACAAACTAGGTCAGAAGTACAAAAGCATCTGAACTTTCGTAACTGTCCCTCTCATGGAATAAAACATAGCTTATAGGAGGTCTAACCTAGTTCCCAATCGAGCTAACGAACTCTCCCTCATGGGTAGAACTAGGTGTGTCTCCCTTTCTAGGAGCTCCGTCCGTAACCAACAAGAATAACGCAGTTTATATCTTAGACCGAGTTAATCATACTTAATGATACCTTAACAGATCACACGAAGTTCCGTAGAATCAAATTTCTTGTTCGCCCAACTTACTTCTAACCTAGGCTCTCATTTATTTAGTATTCGGGCACAAGAATTCGAAATAAGATAATTCACAACTCGAGCTGGCCAGTTCCAAGAGTAAATAATCTACATTTGAGATTCCTACCTGACATACATATTTATTACCTCCAAATACCATGATAAAGGTTTGAAACCTATAACATTTCACGATCCATAGCTTATGCTCAAAAGAGCACTTACTCCTTTACACTCATTCACGATATCAGGACCATAACAGCACTTGGTCCCAAGCTCATTTCGCGCAGAGACCACGCGAAACAGCTCTGATACCACCTGTGACAGCCCCATCTCAACCTAAGGCGAACCAAAGGGTTCGGCGGACCGCCTGTCCAGCTCTCGCCAGGACTACAGAGTCGAATCTCACAAACCCTATATTACGCGCGATGGAACCCAAAGAAAATGAACAATTGGAGACCACCAAGACAAAATATAACTTACCAAACCATACGGTGATACGGAACTTCGATGAAACACCTCAACAAAAAAAACAGGAAAACGAAAGCGAAAACGAAACGAAAATAGCCATGTCACAATCCGGCCGGAAGTTTGCCGAATTTAGGGCAATGGCTAACCCAAAATTTTTTCAAATACTGCGGTCGCCCAATCGTCCAACGGTTACAAGAAACGTTCACCAAAGTCATAGAAGCATAACATCTCAAAGGAATACACTTTTAAAAAAAATAAGGTTAAATACTTATATACATCGGAGTCTTGAACAAATTAACTAAAGTACAAGCCAAAGTATTCATACTATTCAAAATACAATTAGGGTTTCGGTTGCAAAAGAGCTTAACAAAAGAACCTATACACTAGCTCGACCCTTTCTTCCAAAACCATGATTTCAAAGTTTGTCCCCTGTAAGAAAAACAAAGATAACGGGAAGGGGGTGAGCTTACGCTCAATGAGGTGCCAAAATAATAGCAGTCAAGAATCATGGATCTTCATGTTCAATTAGTCACATGTGCCTATCAAATAGGAAATTAAACAAACACTTTAGATAGAAAGGATACAGGTGGCTCTCGGGAGCCCAAAGTTCCCATTTGTAGTACTTGATCCAAACCCGTTGACTCTCCGTCAATGTATAAAGAACAACCATATCCGTAGACCCCACTTTACACCAAATTCCGTCCACGAAACATACCCCTTCCCGGGCCCGTACATCTCAACAGAAAAAGAAGTGGTAATACTCGAGTATACCGGAATCAAGAGTCTCAGTACCCAAAGATTCCCAGAAACGGACTACCGTGGTTCGTTATCTAATCGACCAGACCCTTGCCGGCTCGACTCGAGTAACTAGCCACAGGATTTGAGCTCAGAGGTCACAAAATAGTCGTTGGACTCAACCCTACAAACGACAACAGATTAAGCACAGATAACAGAGTCAATTGTACACAATAAATAAGCATACATATACGAGAATGAGTGTGATAAAGTACACCCTCGTCTCAAACAAAATAAATGGATAGTACGGTCATTCAAATCACAAATTGCTTGTACAGGAACCAAGTTACGCAACAAATGAGGGGAGTGGTACACTCACCAGTTCCAGTACAGATACTTCAAAAGTTTTCACCCAAAGTGGCTTTCATAATCGCCAAGAAACCCTAAAATAACCAAGATAGAACAATTACAGTTCGCACATCTACAAACCCAATAAATGGAATGCATAAATGAGGCTCGACTACAAGTCGTATACCTTTCCAGGTTAGGTACTAGTACAAAAGAATAAAAATGTGGCTTTTGAGCAAAAGATGATAGTTGGTCCTAGGGATACAAACAACCCCCAAAACCCTTCATTTTTACCAAGATCAACTCAACTTGAAGGAACCACCCGGCCTAAACAATTGGACAGCACCTCCCCTTAATTCGATACTTTTCCAGCCATCATGGCTTCATTTTTCCTCAAATCAGCCCAATTCAACACATAAGTATATTCAACACCATAACTCTTTCACTAGGTTTAAAGTCACCCAAATACAAGGCAATTCTAGCAATGCAACCATCGAAATCCAAGTTAGAAGCTAGAACTAGTTTTACAAACAAATAGCTAAGCAACAGGTTTGACATCTACCGGCGTTTTGGTCACTACGGCAGCTACGCTTATCGGATTGAGGTAAAATTTATGGCGTTTCGAAGCTAATACATATACCTACATTTCTTATGATGGCCTCCAAAGCTAAAACATGCATTTTTAGGGTCAAAAATTGAAATCTCCATGAAAACAGAAAACTGTCTGCGAAACAGGGCTTATGGGCAGTCAAGGGTATTTCAGTCATTTTACTTGATACAGTGTACAGATTGAACTGAAATTTTACAGGTAGATAGTTAACTCAATTACCTACAACTTTTATGTTTTGAACAAAGGCTGATTCGGTCTCTCTCAAGGCCAAACATGCAGTGTAAAATCAGGGCAGATTACTAACCTTAAGCTGGAATTTAGGTACACAAGCTGAAAATTCCTTTAGGCATGGTAAACCAGCCCATAAAACCTCAAAAATTCATATAGCAAAGCTATCAAAACATGCACAACTCTCAAGCATCACATGTGAACAGAATTTTCACCATAAAACTAAAATTTACCATAAAACTATTTCAAACCATAAAATTTTCTCACAAAGCTACTAAAACTACAACCTTAAGACACTAATTTACACATATATGAAGTAAAGGGGAGTTGTTAGCCAAAGTTACCTTAAACCTTATGCAAAGAGGCTGCCAACACCTTATCTTCCCAAATCACTCCACAAAACCCCTTAAACTTCTTAGAGATCCACTTTTATGGACTAGATTGCAAAACTAACGGTTGAAACTCAAGATTTAAGCCAAGAATAGAGGATGAAGTTGAAGCTTTGCTCTCTTGTTCTTTCCTCTCCATAAATTTCGACCAAGACAATGAAAATGGAAAGAAATTGGGTCAAAATTTGGTTTAGTAAAGGTTAAGACAAGTCCAAGTCAAAGTCAAGGTCCAATGTTTCAAGGACAAATGGCATCCACGGGTTAATCCTCATCTTGTTGTCTTCCAATGGTTATTTATCTAGCTAACCTCTAATTGTCACCTAGCACCTTGTAAAATAATATCCCTTTATACAAATCATCAACTAATCGTCAAAATTTTATCGCACTTAGTGCACTAGCGGGTCCCACACCCATAATACACTTCAAATTTAACATAAACTATCTTATACTAGGAAAACGATTTAAAAACTATACTCATTTATAAAATCTTTGGAAAAATTAATATAGTAAAGTAAAGTGAAGAAAATGCATGTGAAATAAAAGAAAATAAAATAATATAAACTAAGGGAATTTTACGGGTTCTCACAGAAAGAGTGCCTTAGATTTGATTCTGTCAAATATTTGCTTTCTCTTTCTTCAACCGTGACTTCCGAACTTTTTGTCTTATTTTTAAACACCTGGAGTCGTCTAAAAGAGTTTTATCTTTTTTTATTAAAAAATACATTTGTAAGTGATTTGGTACATCTAAACTTGATACCAAGTGGCGACTCTTATTTTTTCCTAAAAACCTTTTCTAGAGTATTATTTTGGGCCAAAATCGTCGCACTTTTTAAGTCTCATTTTAGGCCCTTTTTCTTTGTTAATTCTCTAAAGTAAGAAACTCATTTTCACTCATCATTTTCAAATAAACTCAAATTTTCTCAATAACCTATAAATAGATTTTGTTTTCAAAAAAATGGGACGCGACAATATCTTTTACCTTGGTGAAAATATATTTAGGTATATACCCACCACGTGGTTAAAGTGTTTAATAGACAGCCCAACTAGTAATAACTCCATTTTTTGTCCTTCAAGAAATCCAGAAAATCTCGATATTCTCAAAAGTGGTTGAAACTTATTGATTTGAATCCTTGTTATAAATTGGAGATTGAAGGGCTTTAATAGAGGTTCCTTGAATTTTATCTACATCCTTATAATAGTAATCTAAACACTAGAATTAAAGTGGTTAAATATTTCCAATATGAGATTCTTGATTGAGGGACAATGGCTCTCAATTAATATACCTGAAAAATCTAAAACTCCTAACTGCTACCCCTATCCCACTCCAAGAATCTAAAGTTGTTTGACCTCTCATAGATATTTTGATAGTTGATTATTTCTTTTGGGGTTTTCTCTTTGTAGAGAGAGTGTATGATATACACTACTACTCATCATTTTCATTGGGACATCATTGTCAATTTGCATTCCTCTTTTTGGCTTTTCGATTGGGGGCATCAAACTCTTGTTTGGTTAGGCGATATTAAACTCGAGAGCCAGTCTGGTGTTGCAAATAATTTAGATATTTCCTACATCTTAATTACGTATACATTCTCTGTTAGTCAGATTTTATGTTCATATTAATACATTTGCGATTTCAAAAAAATTTATTATGTGTCAATATATGTAATTCCTCCCATAAGTGTTTGGCTTTATGTGGATTCCCTTTTGCTCAATGCAAGTCTTTCTCTTCCCTATTTAAATCTAGTGGAAGTTTTTGGGTAAAAATCTATTTTCTTTTGCTTATTCATCTCCACATCCTACATGACTCATTTCACTTTTTTACCATACACTCTACTTGATAATTACCAAAACTGATTTTTCATATATATTTGGTATTCTGTTTACTTTTTTTCTCCATTATCTATAACTTTTTCCCTTTCTTCTTTAGTTTTCTCTGCCTTGTTACTTTTGTGTACAAGTTCTCATTAGTGAATTATCTGTTTGGTCTAATATATATTATTCTCCTCATACGGACAACACATATGTGATCTTTGATGGTTAAAAAGCTTGAAAAGTTGTACTAAAATATCTATCCCCATGATGATGAAAATGAAGTAGATTGTGAGTACCCACAAGTTATTTTCACATCTTTTATTTTAACTTACTTGCCTATATTCTTGGTTGATTTAATGGTTGAGTCATGCTTTTTACCCTATTGTCTTATTTAACTTGGTGCATGTTTAGTTTCTTCGTGTTTTATGCTAGGGTGACCAACTAGTGAGGTGTGAACAATAAATTCGATGGACAAGAAGGAGTTTTGTGCAAAAAGGATTAGGTGACAAGAGGTGTTAAGAGTTAATTGGAGAAGAGCTAGATATTTGAGTGATTTAGAGACAATTAGATAGATATTACCTCTTGTTTTGCCACTTGTCAATCATCTAAAGAATCATAACCAAGACTAAGCTTTATTCTTATCCAAACCAAGCTTTTATAGCATTCAAAATCTTCTTCTTTGTTCCTGTCTTGGCCGACCCTTTGAGGAGATAAAAAAGGAGAGAAAACAACCAATTTTCAAACCTTGATTTCTTGTCTAATTAGTGAGAAAACAAGAGAGAAACCCTAATCCACTCTATAAATTCTTGAGGGAAGTTCGAAAGGAAGCTCTTGGAAGAGTTCTTGGAGGAAGGAAGCTTTGCAACTTTCTTGATATGCTTTCCATCCTAGGTTTTGGAGGTAAAGAGATGAAATTTGTTAGGAAACCTATTTTTCTTCCCTTATCTTTGAGTTTAGTTGATGTATGATGTTATAAAAGCTAAAGGAAGGACTTTATGGAGGATTTCATGTTTTTCAAGTTATGTTGTGAATTTCCAACTTTAGTGCATACTAGATTTAACTTAGTTTAGAGAATTATATATGTGAAATTTTGATGGATTCTTTTGCTTAGAATATGTACCATACACCTCATAACATGTTAGCCTGATTGATAGTGTATTTGCGATGGAAATAAGGTTAAAAGTTGGAGGGTTAACTAGAGGAACTTGGGGACAAGTTGCTGAAAATTCTTCTTTTTGGTCGAGTGAGAAAGGGAGCATTTGAGTTTTAAGTTTAAGGCGATTCTGACATACTTTTGCTCGAGTTACTTGAGAAAATCTTGATCTTCACATGTATATTGGTTTTGAGTCAAAACAAAGAAGTTTAAGAGGAGGAAAATGATGTTAGCCCCATAACGTTTTATAGTTGAAAATGTCCCTCTTTGAACCTGAGAATCTTGCCATATTTCCTTCAAAATTCTTGCCTATACTTAACATATTTTTGCTCCATATTATGCTTGAAACATTGGGCTACCATATACATGGTTTTTCCCATGATTTTCATAAGTAAAATTTGTGGTTTTTGAAAGCTATGTTGGGAGTATATGTGTGATGTCCAAGTGAAAGTTTGATGGCTTCTTACTATACTATATATGATCGCAGGGTTTGAGAGTGGTTAGGAGGTAGAACCTGCGCTTGACACTGATAGACCTTGATCAGTTGATGAGTGTTCTAACTACATGTTAGGACTTGTTGCTTGATTGACATGTGATCTTGACGAGATTTTTGAATACTTGAACTGCTATCTTGAAATGATTGATTGGTTGACTACTCTTGACTTGCTAAACTCGCTTGACTTGATATTTGTGGAGTGAGTGTGTACTTTATCGCACTTGTCCTAACTTGACAGAAATGATATTCATGTGCATAACTTTAAAGTCATTTGGGGTTGTTACCCCACCGACTATACGAAGTGTTTGGGATTCCAAACCCCATAGGCTAGTTGGTCGAATGGAGCTAGCAAGGGCTTATTCAAGGTGATTGATGAACCATGGGTTGTGTTTATTATTACTGGATTTGGTATACTCGAGTATTACCCCTATTGTGATATTTGGTGTGTAGACCCAGTAATGGAGATTGGAGTGAAGCAATGATCTATAGGATAGTGTTACTGTATTTCCAAGGTTGACGGAGTGTCAACGGGTTCTTATCAAGCTGCTCTGAACTAGTTCGCATATACCATCTGTATCCATATACTTGAATGTGTTAGTTCTTTATTTGACATATGTGAAACGTTAATGACTTCGCTTGTTGTCATTTACTTCCTTCGCTTTAAGATTGATCTATATGTGATTGCTATCTTACCACTGTGACTGCATGTTTCTTGGAACCTCTATGGGCGAAATCTCACCCCATGAGTTTGTTTTTCTTACAGGGGTCGAGAGTTTAGGAGTAGGAGTCGAAGAAGGCAGAATGTTTGTCTAAGTTTTGTTGGGTCTCATAGTGAACTTATCTTAGCTTTAAGTTGGGTTATGTTTTGTAAGTTTCAATCATTTGTTACCTTTTGAGTTGTATGAATAGTTGATGTTATGTATATGTACATTAACATTTGGAAAGTATTAGTGTTGTTGAGATTATTGTTATTACTAGTGAGGTTGAGCGTGAGTCCTGATGAGAGTCAGGCAGGCAGTCCGCCAAATTCTGGGGTATGCCTTAGGAGGAGGTTGGGTCGTCATATAGATTGCCATTCTATTTTGTTTTCTAACAACCCTCTACACCAAGAAGACTTTCAATGGTAAGGCCTTGATGGCTGCATGAAAGAGGCTTGGAATCCTTTCAAAGATTCACATATACAGCTATTAAAGATAATCTCTTCTAATTCAAATTCAATGATGCTCTAGACAAGAAAAAGGTTCACACTTGTGGCTACTGGTAATTTGATGGGAATTGGGGGCTATTAGGGATTATGTTGATAATGTCCAACCATGAAAATTTGATATTAAATGGTTTTCTTTGTGAGTGCAAGTTTGTAGTCTCCCTTTGGGATGGAGGAATGCACAATCTACGAAATTCATTGGGAATAAGTTAAGAATTTTTTAAGGCTTCAAATTTAAAGGTGATTTTTTTCCTTGGGAAAATAATCCTTGTGTTCGAGTTAAACTTCCTTTAGATTTTCCTCAAAAAGATTCATAAAGCTATATGTTATGATCGCCTTCTTTTATTCTGTTATTTTTGTGGAAAAAAATTAGCCATGAAATAGGGATTGTGAACTCAAATTAGATGTTGTCAACCAAGATTCTCATGAACCTCATTACCCTATATGGCTTAGGGCAAATGACAAGCAGATTTCTGTTCATCGGTAGCTAATAGGCATGGCTTTTTCAGTTTTGCAAGGGTTTTGGGACAATCCTCCAGTCAATTCCAACGTTCATAATTCTGAGCCTAATTCAAGGTTAGATTTGTTGAATAGACAATTAGTTGATGTGATCAATGATTTGGATTTGATAGCTGGAAATCAAAAGAGAAAATCCAATCCCTAGAATTCAAATGGTAAAGATATGCTAAGTTCATATTCGAGCTAGGTAGGATTCTTGGTTAACAATCAGTTGAAAATATCATCAAAGGCTATCAACTTGGAAGAGTCCACAGCTAATAGCACCCTTTGTAAACAACATACTCTAGCCCACTCTCAAACAACAGTTCCACAACAAGCCTCATTGCTTAATTCTAGTAATACTAATACCTCTAACCCATTACTGCTTTTCGTTACCAACCCTAATCGTGAACTTGATAACCTCAATAAAAACTCAAAAATAACGAATTAGCCCTTAACCAATAATCACATTACCTCTATCCTATCATCAACCACTACAAGCCCTATTCATATTGACTTTACCCTATCCTTAAATGCTACAAAACCCATACATATTTACTCTACTCTAAGCTTAACCGCCAAAAATCCTATTCTTATTAATCCTACCCTATTCCTACCTATCACAAAACTCATTCATATTGACCCTACTCCAATCTTAATCACTACAAATCCCACTCATATTAACACTCCTTATCCTTAACTATTATAAAACCCCTTCATATTGACCGTACTCCAACTTTAACAACCATAAGATCCAACTTTATTGACTCTAATTCATTCTTAATCACCAACAAACACTTTAATCAAGCCCAAACTTCACAATCTAGTTTGGTTACAAATGTCTTTCTAATCGGTGCAAGTCTTACTCAGTAAAAGAATTTCATGGGCATTCACACTATGAAGTATATCTTAGTGAAATAGAGAAAAGAAAGGCACTCCTGCAAGTTTTTTTCTTCAGGAATACAAAATAATTTTTAGATTATTAATTTCTTGGGTGTTAAAGTAAAATGTGTGGACAAGAACAGTATTCCTATAGAGGTATAGCATAAGATAATCTATATTCTACAAAATAGAAAACGTCAAAGGTCGCTTTCTTCTTCTTCCATTATAGAAACAGTGGAAACTGGAATCTAGTCTTGCCGAAAGCCATGATAGTTTTAAATTGAAATTACTAGGAGATGAAAAACCATCAAACAGTTCAAAATGCTTGGAGTTGAAATTGATAGAATAAAATATTTTCTCAAATTTTTAGAATTTAGTATGGATGTTCAGAGTAAAGCAAATGGATTGGTTCTCTTCTTCCCCTCCCTTCCTCTGACCAACACGACTAGATAGGGGGAGGGAGAGGAGGGGAGAAGAAAGAAATATGAGGAAGGAGTGGAGAAAGAGGAGACGAAAGGAGGAGGGAGGGGGAAGGGCTAGTGGTGTTGGTAAAAGAGGGGAGGGACAGTAGTGAGTGGTGTGTGCGGTGGTGAAAATTTAACAAATTTATTAAAAGAAACCAATAAAAATTTAAATTTTAAAAACACCCTAAAATACATATCCAAAAATACCTAATCCAAATGGACGATCTACAAAGCTTTTAACATACACCATTACAGTAAAATTTTTGAAAAACACTTTCAAAAATACCTAATCCATAGTAACTGATGTAGTTTTACAGATGGAAACGTTTGTTGGGTTTCTGGATATCTTAATTTGCAAGCCTATCTTATTACAAAAAGTGCTTTGTCATTTGATGATTCATGTACATAGTTTGATGTACCCCAAACTTTATTCTACCTACTCTACCGGTAGATTTATATCAAATTTAATAAAATTCATTCAATTTCCTTATATAAAAAAGGGAATTATTATGATACTATTAACGATCGTCACATTCATGCATTCATGATCATGTGCACTAGAGAAACTTACTAAATAGAGTTTCATGGTGCATGGTCATTAATTGTTTACATTTTTAATTTGAAGGTCTTATACCTATTGTTTTCCCTCATGAAATATCTTATAATTGAATAATTGGTAATTAATAGATGCAATTATACAAGAATATTTGGTAATTGAACTATTATACAGGAATACTTGGTTATTGAACAATTATACCAGATTATCTTATAATTGAAAGTTGATAGCATGAAGTTAGGACAACTTCATGGGTTGGAAACACAACATACTGAATTCTCAAGGGCATTTCATAGGTCAAAAAGACAAAATACCGAAGTTTGAAGGGCATTTCATGTGGAAGCAACAAAATGGATCCATATCCATAATCCATCCACATAAACCAACCTTAAATGGATTTGGATGACCCATGTAAACTCAATGGTTTTAAATGGATAACTATCTATACTAGGGTTGCAAACGAACTGAGTCGAGTCAAAATTTGGCCTAAACGAGTCGAGTTTCGATTTAATTTTACCAAACTCGAAGTCAAACTCGAGCTCGACGAGTTCGAAATGTAAGATTCGAGTTCAAACTTGACCTTAAATTCGAGTTGAGTCGAGTTTAAGCTCGAATTTAAAAAGTAAAAAATAAAAAATTTATTTTTTATAAAATAAATAAAATAATAATTTTTCTTAACAAATAATAAAATATTAGAGATATATATAATTTCACAATTGAAATAAAAATCAATCCGACTCACAAGCTAATGAACTGAGTATCTTCAAGATCGAGTTCGAGTTGGTCTTCTTGAGTTTGAGTTGGTCAGTTTGAACTCGACTCGAGTTCGATGTTGACTGAACTCAAGTCAAGTTCTGACTTGAGCTGCTCGCGATCGGCTTGCAAGTGACTCGACTTGTATGCAGCCCTAATCTATACCCAATTATGTTGGTCAATTGAATGGATTATTCATGTCATCCATATATATTCACTTAAATTAAAAAGGAGAAAACAGATATTATGATTACAAATATTATCAGAGAAGTGGAAGTGGAATTATGTGGGACCGCCTGTTCTCTCCTTCATAATATTCCATATGCTAATAGCATTAATTGCATTTTCTTCATTTTTAATTTCCAGTCTTCTTGATATTTTTCAAAATTATATTTTGGTCTCTACCCTTTTCTTTTTTTACTTTTATAAGCTGTCATATAAAAATGATCGCATATGTGACAGCCCCACCTCCCCCTAAGGTGAACCAAAGGGTTCGGTGGACCACCTGCCCAGCTCTCGCCGGGACTACGAATTCGGAACGAGTGTAAACCCTCACACTTCAAACTTAACGTAGACTAACTTGTATCAAGAAAATGATTTGAAAATTATATTCCCTTATAAAAATGTATAGAAAATTAATATATTGAAGAAAGGTATAAAATCATAGACAAGGAAACAAAATAATGTCTAGAAAATATATAAAAATTTTCGGGTTCTCAAACTCATTCTTTCGGGGCGTCACAAACTCCCCTCCTTAAAAGAATGTCGTCCTCGACATTCCATCTTGTACTAATCAAGTCATATCTGTGACTTGACCCATTTGAGGACGTGGAAGGTAAGAATCTAGTATCCCACCGTTTGCCGCTAGAATGGTGTATAAGAATTGCAATTTGGCAAGGAAGAATAAACTATACCAAGGAATTCAATGAGCCTGGTTAGTGAAGGGGTACAGATTGGTTAGTTAAGGATGCTACTCAATTTGACTGTGAGATGGAAGTAGTAAATTTTTGTATTCCGAATAAGGCAATGGTAAGGAATTTCGAGGACGAAATTCTTTTAAGGGGGAGAGAGTGTGAGAACCCGTAAATTTTCGTATTTTCTAGGGTTTTATTTTATTTTATCGCACGTTTTTCTGTAATTTCTTTATTAGAAATTTTTCTAACTCGTTTTATGAGTAAATAGGGTTTTAAAAGTACTTTTCTAGTATAAGTTAATTCATGAGCTTTTAAGAGTATATACCGGATGTGGGACCCACTAGTGCGGTAAGTTCGATAAAATTCGGTCGACTAGGTTAAGTTTAGTATACCGGATTTATTTTATCAGGTGTTAAGAGATAAGTAGAGGTTCCCAAATGGATTGGTGTGAGAGAGACAAAAGGATAAGTATGCATTAATAAGGGTGACAAATGTCACCTTGTGATAGAATCTTAAGTTTTGACCACTATTCATAACTTTACCATTTAATCAAAATTGGCCAAAAATCATCTTCATTCTTTCCCCTCTTGGCCGAATTACTCTAGGGAGAAAAGGAAAAAAATCTTCAACTTTCTTCATCTCAAATCTTGCTCAATCATCCAATCTAACCGATTAAACTTGAGTTTCCTCCATAAAATCCCTTAGTTTAGTGGTATTAAGGTTGGTAGTGAAGTGGTTTGGAAGGCTAAGGTACCAAGTTGCTTCTTTTCTTGGGTTTGCAAGGTAAGTGACCAAGGAACCTTTCCTTTAATGTTGTTAATGTTCAATTGATGGCTTATGAGAGTTAAATAGATGATTTTAGGTGTTGTTTCATGCCTTGTGGTGGAAATTGGTGAATTTTCATATTTATTCATGATTTTCTGCTTTCATATGATTAATATTGTGTGGCCATGGATGATGGTCTAGTATGGGTTAGAATGAAGCTTTGGTATGATAATTGTAATGATTAGTGGAAAATTTCTGGTTTGAAGCAAAAATTTCCAGAATTAGGGTTTCTATTAGGCCTGTTCTGCCTTGTACTTTTTATCCTAGTTAGAGACCGAATTAGCCTTGGGTTAAAACATGAAAGTTGTAGATAATGATAATTTATAAGTGTCTACAAAATTTCAGCTCAATCGGAGCAATGTAACCTATGAAAAGACCGAAATACCCCTGCTTCCCTGTTTCTATCCGAAACTGAAATTCAGCTTTGGTAATTGGTTAATTTGATTGGGAATACGACTGATTTAGTTGTCTATGTCTTCTTAAGACTTAAAACCTTGTATCTTAGCTTTCAAATGGCTTTGGAATCACTTGAATTGGAGTTGTATATGCTGAGATATGACTGAATGAATCCGGACTGCCACAGTAAACTTCGAATTGGAAAATCTGGGGTTGTTTTGGTAAATTTGACTTAGATACATTGCAAAATGGACTGAGTGGCCTTCTTCAACATTGTATCCCTTTCTCTTAGCTTCGAAACGGTGTAAATTTCACCTCAATCCGATGAGGATAACTTCAGTTGTGTTAATTTCGCTAAGCAACAGCAAATCTGCCTTTTGTTTCCCAACCCAAATTTCGTTTCCGCATATGTCCTAGTTTGATTTTGCACTTATACGTTCCCTATGATTTTACTCTAGTGATATGTGGATTTGGTTTATGACTCGTATTCGAGCCTTATGGTGGCTCTAATTAAAGGTGTTTGATAACTTGTGATTTGTGGGTGTTGAGGTTTGGTTGGAAAGTAAAGAAAGACAAGGGAAATGCTGTCAAAATTTTCGCGGAGCTTCTGCACAGTCTCGGGAAATTTGCTATATATTGATGTAGGAATGTCAGAATTGAACTCCGTTTGTTGCGTTTTAAACTAGATTCATAGGTTTGTAAACCGTGTAAATTTCAGACCCTGTTTATGTCTGTACCATTTATGGTGATTTTTCAAAGTTGACTGAAATATTGTACCTGTTCTGTCTTTCACTAGATAAAGCAGCAACTTGAGGCTTGAATTTGACTGACTTGCGTTCTGAATCTTATAAGGGTGTTTTCTGGAAAGTTATAGCCCTTTGAATGTATTTTCCAACGGTATAACTTTTACTAATTTTGGACTTACAAAACTTGAGATATGACTTTTCATATAGGGTTGCGCGAAACTGGAAAATCTTGTTTTCCTAGTATCGATCTTACTTTCATTTTCTATTTCAAATTTGAAGTTGGTCAGTCATTGTAGGTAGGGTTTTGAGGTTGTTCATGCCTTTAGGACTAATCGTTATCATTTCACTCCAAAGTCACCTCTTCGTTTTATATTAATGGTTCATTTGGATAGGCACCTGACTTGTAATCGAGTTTTACTTGCGAATTCCACTTATTAGGTTTTGGAGTCCAGTCTTAAGTGTTTGCCTTGATTGTTCTAGGAGGTGCCAGCGAGTAAAGTCACACTTGGGAAGGAAACTTTTGAAATTATCCTTGTTTGATCAGGTGAGTGCACCACTCCCCTGAATTATTGCTAAACTGGTTTCCTGTACTTGCAAATTGCTAGTTGAATGTCTTTCCTGACTATTTATCTTGTATGAGACGAGGGTGTACTTTATCACACTCGTTCTCTTGCCTGTACTGAACAAACTGGAATCTATTACTTGTACTTGTACTTGAACTTGTTACTTGCACTTGTTATGATGTCGTTTAGAAGAGTATCCAACGACCTTCCTGTTAAACCTGAGCTCAACCTCACGGGGAGTTAATTAAATCGAGCCAGCGAGGGCTTGGTCGAGATAATTGACAATCCATGGGTGCCTGTTCCTGGGGGAATCTTTGGGTATTGAGACTCTTGATTCCGGTATACTCGAGTATTACCATTCCTGTTCCTGTTTGGCGTTCGGGCCCGGTAAGGGGTATGTTTGGTGAACGGGATTTTGGCGTTAAAGTGGTGATCTACTGGACTGGTTCCTTTATTTGAATGTTGACGGAGGGTCAACAAGGCTGGATCAAGTATTGCAACGGGGATTTGGCTTCTGAGAGCCACCTGTATCCTTGAAATTGTGATGTTCGTTCATTTCTTTTACTTGATGCGGATATGTGTCCTATAAATGTTTTCTCATGATTTCTACTGTTATATTTTTTGTACCTCATTGAGCTTCTAGCTCACCTTGTTTCGTTATCCTTGTTTTCCTTACAGGAAATCACCTTTTGAAGATTATGATGTTTGAAATATGAGTTGAGCTAGTTTTAGTATTCTTTTGTATAGCTCCTCGATGGTTGGAAAACCTTAAATGTATTTTAACCAAACAATTCCCTTTTGAATTGTAAATTTGCAACCATGTGTATATAAAAGTGTTTAACCATGTTCCTAAGTTGATTTGGTTTGGAAATGTTCTTTTCTAGGGTTATCTAAAGTTGTTGTGCTTGTTTGGGTTTCGGACAGTGAATGTTATCTTCTCGAATTTCTTTTGAGCGGTTGGTAGGGTTTACGCTCGTTTCGAATCCGTAGTCCCGGCGAGAGTTAGGCAGGCGGTCCGCTGAACCCTTTGGTTCGCCTTAGGGGGAGGTGGGGCTGTCACAGCATACTTGCACGTATTTAGCAAGGAAGAAGTGAGAATGCATCATACAATATCAAAGTAATTTTTATTTTTAAATTTTTTTATTCTTTTATTTATAAAAAGGATTTTCCTAATAAGTGTCCTCACAGCACTAGTTAAAACACATAAATGGTAGATAATTTACCATGTGAATACATACACTGTACATCTATTACTTCCTTATTTTAAAAACTTTCTCGAATTTAGTATTACTCTTAAAAAAAACACCCACACACACACTCTCAAAGCTATCTTACTTGTTACCCAAGCCTTTTTATAAAAATGGCTTCTTTTGTTTGTCTAGATGTCAAGTAAGGTGATTATAGTTTACAAATAGCCAAGCCACATAGCCTTTCTAAAGTTTTTCTTCGTAATTAAATTAGAAAATTTCTCTTTGAAAATGAAACGTATACATTTCATCGCAGTTCCTCCCTTATCATTTCATCTTTTATTCAAGCAACAATGTTTTTTGCAACTAAGTTTTAAACTGTTACAAAAATCATAAATTTAAAACCTCATAGTTTCCTCATTTTGTTAAATCTTGCTAGAATTTGGATTGCAGTAGAGATTTCAAAATTTTTGGAATATATATATATATATTTGTGCAAAACTTGAATCTTCAATTTAAGATTTGGGAGAGTAAACAGAAAAATGGATGGAATATGGTTTTACATTATCCATTTTAAAATGGCATTCATTAGATCTATTTATTAAATGGTTTTAATTGAATTAGAACAATTTGATCCACTTTCCATTTTAACTAAGACCATTTTTTTTATCAAACATAAATCTATTTTGCCACTATCTTTTTTTTTTTTTTGATAAGTGAGAGGTTTTGAATTTGGAATCTCACTTACATTCCCTCTTCCCTATCATCTAACATATCCCTCCGCTCGCTGCCACTATCCATTTAAATGAGTATATCCCTGCAACTTAGTCAGTATTGACCTTGATTCCATATTTCATTTCTAACCATGTAGAATGTGAACCAAAAGTGAAATTGCTTAGTTCATAAAATAAAGCTACTTGCAATTGACTTTCTTTATGCGTATAATACTGTACATCTATGTTTTTTCTATACCTTAATTCTTAGTCTAACTTTTTCTTCTTCCAAAGTACAAAATAAATTGACACAAAATAGAATTTAGTACCAAATTTGTATTTCAAACATTGTTAAGGACCAAAATGCTTAATTTTGAATTGTGAAAAGCATAACCTGCAAATATGAGAGAATATCATTGCAATTCTCCCATAAGAGAAATTCTACATTAAAGAAAATACTCGAAAATTTTGGTGGGTTCCGAGCAACTACTTGATTGGCTTAATAGTCACTCTAGAACTAATAAGGGGCTGCTTGGTTAAAGGATTTGGGAATCAAATAATGGAATGAACCCCTTATTTGTTGCTTGGGTTAAGTCTATTGGAATGCAATTTCTGGAATCATTTCTAAAAAATCAGACTTTTACCATTCCTGAGTAAATTGGGAGGTTTTGGACAAAACCCTCAACTTATTCCCGAGCAAAAACATTTATGACGAACCTACCCTCTTTTTTTCTTCATTACACGCCGCACCTTCTGTTCTTCTTCTTCATCATATTTTCTACCTCTTCTACTTCACCGATTGGACAACCATAAAGATCAGTGGCTTTCGACTCTCCTTGGACAACGAATTCTAGAGTTGAAAAGTGTGAGTACCCGTAATTTTCTTAATTTCTAGGTTTTATTTTCTATTAATTGCATGTTTTTCCACATTTTCTATATTCGGAAGATTTTAAAAATAATTTTTATGAGTAAAAATAGTTTTTAAATGATTTTTCTAGTATCGGTTAGTTTTTGAGAAATTAAGAGCGTATACCGGACGTGGGACCCGTTAGTGCGGAAAATTCGGTAAAATTCGCCCAGTTAGGTTAAGTGTTGGATACCGGGTTTAATTTATCAGGTGTTAAGAGATAATTAGAGGTTACCTAGATGGATTATCATTGGAGAGACAAAATGATAGAGTTGCATTAAATAAGGGTGACAAGTGTGAAGTATCTGTACTTGAACCGGTGAGTGTACCACTCCCCTCATTTGCTGCTTAACTTGGTTTCTGCCCCTGCAATCTGCGATTTAAATGACTGCACTATCTATTTATTCTGTTTGAGACGAGGGTGTACTTTATCACACTCGTTCTCTTGTCTGTCCATATGCCTATTTAATGTGTGAAATCTGTTATCTGTATCTGAGTCTGTTCGGACGTCGTTTGGAGGCTGGTATCCAACGACCTTTCTGTGACCTCTGAGCTCAACACCTGTGGCTAGTTACTCGAGTCGAGCCGGCAAGGGCCTGGTCGATTAGATAACGAACCACAATAGTCTGTTCTAGGAATCTTTGGGTATTGAGACCCTTGATTCCAGTATACTAAAGTATTACCATTTCTGTTTCCTGTTTGGCATTCGGGCCCGGTAAGGGGTATGCTTGGTGAACGGGATTTGGCGTAAGCGGGGTCTACGGTCATGGTTATTTCTTCAAGCGTTGACGGAGAGTCAACGAGTTGGGATCAAGTAATGCAAATGGGGAAAATTGGCTCATGAGAGCCTCTCGTATCCTTTCTATTTAAGATGTTTGTTCATTTCCTTATTTGATATGCATATGTGACAAATTGAATATGAAATGCCATGTTTTAAACTGCTATTATTTTGGTACTTCATTAAGCGTAAGCTCACCCCCTTCCCGTTACCTTTTGTTTTTCTTACAGGGAACAATACTTTTGAACCATGATTTTGAAGAAAGAAGTAGAGCGAGCTCTACTTATTCTTTTGTATAGCACCTCTGTAATTGAAACCCTAAATGTACTTTGATCCCTCGTGAATATTCCGACTTGTATTGCTTGTTAAACTTTTAAACCTTTCAGCGTTTGTATATCTTAAGAGATAAACCATGTAAATTAAGTGTACTTGTTGGGATGGTACTTTTACTTGGCTTGATGAACCCTTCTGGTATCCGTATGGTTTGGTAAGTTTTATTTTGGCTTGGTAGTCTCCAATTATTTGTTTTCTTTGGGTTTCTGTGCGCGGTTGTAGGGTTTTAAGTGATTTGATTCCGTAGTCCCGGCGAGAGTTGGGCAGGCGGTCCGCCAAACCCTTTGGTTAGCCTCAGGGTGAGGTGGGGCTGTCACAGGTGGTATCAGAGCCAGGTTCGCGTGGTCTCTGCGCGGAGTGAGCTTGGGCCAAGTGGTGTTATGGTCCTGCTTTCGTGAATGCGTCGAAAGGTATAAGTGCTCTTTTGAGCATAAGCTATGAACTGTGCATGTCATAAGTGTAAAGATCTTTATCGTGGGACTTGAGGAAGTTAGGTATGTATGTCGGGTAGGAATCTTTAATATGGATGATTTACGCTTGGGACCGGCCGGCTCGAGTTGTGAATTATCTTAGATGGGATTCTTGCGCCCGGATACGGAAGAGATGAGAGCCTAGGTTAGAAAGGACTTGGGCGAACTAGAAATGTGATTCTATGGAATTTCGTATGGTTTGTTCGAGTGTTAGTAAGCATGATTAACCTGGATTAAGATATAAATTGGGGCATTTTCGTGGATTAGGGATGGAGGCCTAGAAGGGAAAGCTTTTCGTTAGTTATTTTTGTACTTGTGACCTAGTCTGTCTATAGTACTGTTGGATGACCCCGCAACCAACTAAGACTAACCCTGGACAGTCGGAAAAGGAAGGGACTGGATCCAAGGTACCAGCTCAGGTGTACTCTTTAGAATACCATCAAGGTCCTGACTCGTCTGAGGACGTAGAAGGAACGATCTGTTGGGTACCTTAGATTTTGAAAGATTCCGTTGATAAGAAAATTTCGAGGACGAAATTTCTTTAAGGGGGAGAGAGTGTGAGGACCCGTAATTTTCTTAATTTCTAGGTTTTATTTTCTATTAATTGCACGTTTTTCCACATTTTCTATATTCGGAAGATTTTAAAAATAATTTTTATGAGTAAAAATAGTTTTTAAATGATTTTTCTAGTATCGGTTAGTTTTGAGAAATTAATAGCGTATACCGGACGTGGACCCCTTAGTGCGGAAAATTCGGTAAAATTCGCCCAGTTAGGTTAAGTGTTGGATACCGAATTTAATTTATCAGGTGTTAAGAGATAATTAGAGGTTACCTAGATGGATTATCATTGGAGAGACAAAAGAATAGAGTTCCATTAAATAAGGGTGACAAGTGTCACCTTGTGATTCATTCTTGACTTTGACCATCTTACTTACCTTTACCAATTAACCAAAAATTCATCACATTTTGCATCCTCTTGGCCGAACTCTTTGGAGAGAAAACAAAGAAAGCCCTTCAACTTTCTTCATTCCAATCTTGCTCAATCTTACAAGTTAACAGATAAAACTCCAAATTTCTCCATAAAAATCAATTGCAAGGTAGAATTAAGGTTGTTGGTGAAGTGGTTTGGAAGAAAGTAGTGCTTGGTTGGCTCTTCTCTTGAGTTGCAAGGTGAGTAGCTAAGGAGTTCATTCTTTGGTCTTATTAATGTTAAATTAGTAGCTTGTGTTAGTCAAAGAGGTGAATTTGTGGACAATATCATGACTATTGGTGAAGAATGATGAATTTTATATTTATTCTTGATTTTTCTGTTTTTATATGTTTAATATTGTGTGGCCATGGATGATGGCTTGGGATAGTCTAGAATGAAGCCATAGTGCGTAAATTCTGGCTATTTGCGGAAAATTTCCGCTTTGAAAGGAAATTTCGGAACTAGGGTTTCAATTAACCCCATTCTGCCCGGTACTGTTTCTCCTAGTTAGAGGCCGAATTAGCCTTGGATTAAAACATGAAAGTTGTAGAGAATGATGTTTTATAGTTGTCTACAAAATTTTAGCTCAATCAAAGCAATGTAACCTGTGAAAAGACTGAAATACCCCTACTTCCCTGTTTCTGTCCGAAACTGATAATCAGCTTCTGTAATTGGTTAGTTTGACCTAGAAGACTACTGATTTGGTTGTCGATGTCTTCTTAAGAATTATAGCCTTGTATCTTATATTTCATATGGCTTTGGAATTACCTGAATCGAAGTTGTGTGTGCTGAGATATGATTGAATGAATCAGGACTGCTAGTTGAATTTCACAGTGAGCTTCGAACTGGAAAATCTGTGGTTGTTTTGGTAAATTTGACCTAGTTAGGGTGAGAACTGGACTGAGTAGTTTTCATCAAAGTTGTAGCCCTCTGTCTTAGCTTCGAAACGGTATAACTTTCAATTCAATCCAATAAGCGTAGTTTCGGTTTGGTCCGATACGCTAAGTAGCGGTGAATCTGCCTTTTTGGTTCCTTAGCTTAAAGCTTATTTCCGGTCATTTTCCTAGCTAAATCTTGTACTTGGATGACTTTGAGCCTATTGAACGGCTGTTGTGATGAATTTATATTGCGTATGACTTTGGGATTGATTGAGAAAAATAATGAAGCCATAAGTGGCTGGAAAAATAGGTAAATACAGAGGGCATGCTGCCCAAAATTTTAGGGCTACACGATTCCTTCAATTGAGTTGATCTTAGTACAAATGAGGGGTTTTGGGGGTTGTTTGTAACCCTAGGACCAACTGTTATTTTTTTGCTCAAAAGTCATATTTTATTCTTTTGTACTAGTACTTAACCTGGAAAGGCGTACGACATGTAGTCGAGTCTCACTTGTGCATTCCGTTTACTCGATTTTGGATGTGAATTCTTCAATTGTTTTACTTTGATGATTTTAGGGTTTCTTGGCGATTAAAGCCAGTTTAAAGTGAAAACTTTTGAAGTATCTGTACTTGAACCGGTGAGTGTACCACTCCCCTCATTTGCTGCTTAACTTGGTTTCTACCCCTGCAATCTGCGATTTAAATGACTGCACTATCTGTTTATTCTGTTTGAGACGAAGGTGTACTTTATCACACTCATTCTCCTGTCTGTCCATATGCCTATTTACTGTGTGAAATCTGTTATCTGTATCTGAGTCTGTTCGGACGTCATTTGGAGGCTGGTATCCAACGACCTTTCTGTGACCTCTGAGCTCAACACCTGTGGCTAGTTACTCGAGTCGAGCCGGCAAGGGCCTGGTCGATTAGATAACGAACCACAGTAGTCTGTTCTAGGAATCTTTGGGTATTGAGACCCTTGATTCCGGTATACTCGAGTATTACCATTTCTGTTTCCTGTTTGGCGTTCGGGCCTGGTAAGGGGTATGCTTGGTGAACGGGATTTGGCGTAAGCGGGGTCTACGGTCATGGTTATTTCTTCGAGCGTTGATGGAGAGTCAACGAGTTGGGATCAAGTACTGCAAATGGGGAAAATTGGCTCCTGAGAGCCACCCGTATCCTTTCTATTTAAGATGTTTGTTCATTTCCTTATTTGATATGCATATCTGACTAATTGAATATGAAATGCCATGTTTTAAACTGCTATTATTTTGGTACTTCATTGAGCGTAAGCTCACCCCCTTCCCGTTACCTTTTGTTTTCCTTACAGGGAACAATACTTTTGAACCATGATTTTGAAGAAAGAAGTAGAGCGAGCTCTAGTTATTCTTTTGTATAGCACCTCTGTAATTGAAACCCTAAATGTACTTTGATCCCTCATGAATATTTCGACTAGTATTGCTTGTTAAACTTTTAAACCTTTCAGCGTTTGTATATCTTAAGAGATAAACCATGTAAATTAAGTGTACTTGTTGGGATGGTATTTTTACTTGGCTTGATGAACCCTTCTGGTATCCGTATGGTTTGGTAAGTTTTATTTTGGCTTGGTGGTCTCCAATTGTTTGTTTTCTTTTGGTTTCTGTGCGCGGTTGTAGGGTTTTAAGTGATTTGATTCCGTAGTCCCGGCGAGAGCTGGGTAGACGGTCCGCCAAACCCTTTGGTTCGCCTTAGGGTGAGGTGGAGCTGTCACAAAGAGTCTTCTACTAGGGTGAATTCCTTGATCCCAGGTCAGTGGATTACAAACTCCCTTGCCTCTGCAATTTTTTTTTCGTATGCAAGCTTTTTTCTTTCTTCTTCTCTATTTTTTCATGCTACTCACTGGGTAGCTAAAAATAAAGAAGAAAAAAAGGGAATCTGATACAATAACACTAATTGGACCAAAATGCTATGCTCTGGACCCATCACCTTCTCACTTTTATTCCACTCACGCTACACAATATGTCAGTTTTGCAAAAAAGTCTTCCTTCCATGAATTCATATTCTTTTGTCATAAAATCCAATAAGAAATTAATTAAGAAGATTGCTTAGTACTTTACACATTATTTCCGCAACAAATACACTATTATTGTGAGAATAATACATGTTTTTAATCCATGTATTTTGTTGTAATACATGTATTTTAATTCACGTACTTCAACAGATACATTATTTTGTTCTTTTTTTTGGTGAGATAAATGTTAATGTCACTAGATTTGTCATTTTTATGTTTTTAATGTGTTTTCTTGGATTACGCATTCAATGGAGGTCAATCAATTCTTGATCTTTTGGTTATTTGATCCGTGAATACTGGTATAGTTTGGGTGGGTTTCTACATGCCCTGTACCTGTTTGTGAAATTGTTTGCCTGAATAGCTTTCAGTTTTATAGTTATTCGTACATTAGGATTTCAAGTTTCAACCATCAATTTCGTTTGTTTATGCTTATTTATATCTATACATCATTGTGTTTACGGATGTATGATGCATGTCTAGGCCCTTTTAATAAGATCAATTGATGTTTAATGCATTTGAAGATTTTGATGCCGTAATCTAGTTTGGTGAATACTTACGTTTGGTTGTCATATTGTTATGTAGACAAAGATGCCACGTTTGCCTATTGAAAACAGAAGACGCAAAAAATATCGAAGGCAAAGCCAGATTTTATCAGGAATGATAATGGTTGTTATTGCACTGTTTATGATGTGGTACCAGTTAATATTCATTCATCTTAAAAGTAGAAGACGCCAAATAAAATCAAAAGAAGAAAAAGTCACTGAGCGCATGCAACACTTATTCAATTTGACTAGGGAGAGTGATGCTTATTGTATTAGCAAACTTCGTATGGATAGACGAACATTTGGGATATTATGTGAAATGATTAGAGACACTGGAGGTTTGAAAGCTACAAGAAACATGTCAATAGAAGAAATTGTTGCCATGTTTGTATATGTTTTGGCTCACCACAAGAAAAATAGAACAATTTGTAGTCTATTTTGGAGAAGTAGAGAAACAGTGAGTCGTCAATTTAATCTTTGCCTCCTAGCAGTTTTGAAATTGCATACTATATTACTTAAGAAGCCTGAGCCTATTACCGAAGATTGCACAGATGAGAGATGAAAATGTTTTAAGGTAATTCAAACATTAAAATACAATCATTTAATAAAATGTATATTTTCATCTAAACTATCCAATATAGACATTTTAACTCATTTATATTTTTTATTTTTGTTAAAATAGAATTATTTAGGTGCCTTAGATGGGACATTAATAGATGTGACACCACCCACCGAACAAAAATCAAGATATCGAACGAGAAAAGGAAGTATTGCAACGAATGTATTAGGGGTTTGTTCTCCTAATATGCAATTTATCTATGTCTTGCCTGGTTGGGAAGGTTCGGCACATGATGGTCGTGTGCTTCGAAATGCTATCTCTAGACCAAATGGTCTTAGAGTCCCACAAGGTAAACATATATTGCAGTATTCAATACCATTCAATCAATTTTTTTTCAAAAATAAGGTAGTCTAGTATTAATTTGTGCATGATTGAATTTTGAAGGTTGTTATTACTTGGTGGATGCTGGATATTGTAATGCTGATGGATTTCTTGCCCTTATCGAGGGCAAAGATATCACCTTAATGAATTCAATGGTTATCGACCACAAAGACTAGAGGAATATTTCAACATGAAACATTCTAAAGCTAGAAATATCATAGAAAGATGTTTTGGATTGCTAAAAGGAAGGTGGAAGATTCTAGCATCCCCTTCATTTTTTCCAATTCAAACACAAGTGCGAATAATTATGGCATGTTGTCTGCTGCACAACTTGATAAGGAAGTTCATGACTTTTGATCCACAAGAATTACTACAAAGTAAAGAAAATGAAAGTGAAGATGAAGACAGTGATGAAGAAGTAGAGTACATATCCACTATTTTGCCAAGTGATCAATGGGCAAATTTTAGAAATAATTTAGCATATGAAATGTTTGACAATTGGAGGGCTGGACTTAGTATTTAGCTATGAATGGATGTTTAGCTCTTAGACTCATTAAATTTGGATTGACATTTGATGTACTCTTGTAGTGGATTTGTGAATTAGATTGACACTTGATGTATGTTCTTTTAAATTTGGATTGACTTTTAATTGTATGTTCTTTTATGTGTTTTGTTATATTATAAATTTCAGTTATATGCTATTGTGTATCAAAATTAATTGATATATATGGGTTGACTTCTAAATGATAGGATGGAGAATGATGAAATTGTACGTGGAAGAGGGAAAAATAAATATTTTTGGACTGGTAAAGAGGTAAAAGTGCTCATAGAAGCATTGCAAGAGTTGGCTTGTGATCCAATGTGGAAATCGGATGGAGGATTTAAAAATAATTATATGAGCGAATTGCTTAAAATTATCTTGCGTAAGCAACCTACTTTTACCAAACAAGTCAGCCCACATATTGAATCAAAAGTTAAGTGGCTGAAAAATAGATTCCATGCAATTGTTGAAATGTGCAAAGAAAGTGGTTGTAGTTGGAATGATGCTGAGAAAAAGATTTCTTGTGAAAAACAGTGGTATGATGATTGGTGCAAGGTAAGAAATTGATTACTTTTTACATTCTGATATGTTCTTTTTCAACCTTTTATTAAGATTATCATTTATCTTTCTATTCTATCTCTAGACTCATAAGAATGCGAAGGGCCTTTGGGATATCAAATTTTCATATTTAGGAGATCTTGAAATTGTATATGGAAGAGACAGAGCCACTGGAAATGTTGCTGAAGATTTTGCACAAGCTGTCCAAGATATGGAAGATGTCCAAAATTTGGAGGAAGGAGATGAAGGGATTGATGATATGTCAAACTCGAATAATGATAAGGTAGAAGAAGATGAAGTAAATTCTATGGAGCAATCAACTCAACCAAGCTCAACAAGCACAAGAAACTCCAAGAAACAAAAGAAACAATCACCTCCCATTGCAAATGTGTCAAAAAAAATGAAATCTACATCAACAACAAGGGGTGATCTTGATGCATCATTGCAACTTCTCACCAGCAAATTTGGAGATTTCGTGGAGGGAATTCAAGCTAATTTCACAACTATGGCAGCAGCCATGTCAAATGAGGATAAACGTGAGCAATTGGTCTCCGATAGAAGAGATCAAGTTGTTGCTGAGTTAATGAAACTTGCTTTACCGAGTGGAGATGTAATGAATGCAGCCGACATACTTTCGGAGCAGATTTCCAAGCTTCATGTGTTCTACAATCTTCCTGCAGAAATGAAACGACAATATGTAATTAACCTCCTTTATCCTCCATCTACTCGCTGAAGTAAAATTATTGTTAGCTGGAAAGTGATGATTTGATGGCAATTTCTTTTTGTTATGGTGATTGTTAGATGGTTATATGATTAGTCTTTTGGAGATTGTGGATATTGAGTGGCACTCTCGACTGGATTAGACAATTGATTTGTATTTGGTATGGTTAGCTTTTGTGATTTGAGTCTCCTTCTTTTGTTCATATATGTAAGGAGAGATCTATTTCATATCATTATCTAATGTAGGAACCACAAACGACTTGTTAATGGAGTAAATTTCCAAAAAGATAGAGTTTTTAAACTAACTTCCTAAAGGGTGGCAATTTTTGAGTCTCTTCCCAAAGGGTGAAAAACACATTCAAGAAATGCGTTCTTCCAAATAAAAATGCAACTTTCAAATACGTTATTTTAATTTTCGTAAATTTGTTTAAATATAAAAAATTGGTTAAATAGCGTATTAAATACAAAACCTGCCAATTTCCCATAAAGAGCTAGTATCTTATGGGTAATTTTTTTTTTTTTTAACTTTCACATATTTAATTTATGTTAAATACAAAACATACTAGTTTTCCTTTGGGCGCTATTTAATCAATTTTTTCCATAAAGAGGTGGTATGTTTCCCATAAAGAGTTGGTACAAAACATACTACAATACCTGCTAATTTCCCTTAAAGAGCTGGTATCTTATGGGCAATTTCTTTCTTTTTTTTTAACTTTCACATATTTAATTTATGTTAAATACAAAACATACTAGTATTCCTTTGGACGCTATTTAACCAATTTTTCCCATAAAGAGCTGGTATGTTTCCCATAAAGAGTTGCTACAAAACATACTACAAAACCTGCCAATTTCCCTTAAAGAGCTGGTATCTTATGGGCAATTTCTTTTTTTTTTTTTAACTTTCACATATTTAATTTATGTTAAATACAAAACATACTAGTTTTCCTTTGGGCACTATTTAATCAATTTTTCCCATAAATAGCTGGTATGTTTCCCATAAAGCTGGTACAAAACATATTACAAAACCTGCCAGTTTCCCATAAAGAGCTGGTATCTTATGGGCTATTTAACCAATTTTTCATATTTAAACAAATTTCCAAAACATAAAATAACGTATTTGAAAGTTGCGTTTTTATTTGGAAGAACACATTCCTTGGATGCATTTTTCACCCTTTGGGAAGAGACTCAAAAATCGTCACCTTTTGGGTGATTGTTTAAAAACTCCTTTTTTTTGGGAATTTACTCCTTATTAATGCGGCCACTATATTTATTTTCTGGTATTAATTTTTTTATTATTTATGATTTTCTTATGTTTTATCAAAAAGTTAATAACTATTGTAGTTACAATTATGAAGATGTTAATTTGTCGTATGTGTAATTCTTTTGTTTTAGAAGAATTATTATATCAGAGGTAAATTTGAAATTTAATTGCATTTAATTCCGAAACACTCATCAAACCAAGCATCAGGAATTGGAATGATGCTAATTCCAATGTGTGAACCAAGCTAGATATTGGAATGAAAAGTTTTAATTCCAAAACCAGAGTCTATGATTCCATTTCCATTTCCGATTCCAATCTGTGAAACAAGCAGCCCCTAAAAGAGTTCTATGTGAACAAATAATATAAGACCCAACTTGCTTCCATTTCACATGTCAAGTGGAAGTAGGCATTGTAGTTGTTTCAAAATTAATAAAAGAGTTTAGGGTTTCATATGAACATATAAGACTCATTTGATTCCATTTCATGTGTGAACATATAAGAATTTCTTAGGAACATATAAGACTTCACTTGATTCCATTTCAGAACTAATAAAAGAGTAATATGTCAAGTGGATTCCACTTAATATGTTAACAAGTGCATACCACTTAGTATGTGAATACCGAATTAGCAAGTGCTTGCTCTGTTAAGTAATTGCTAATTACTAGCCATGTCAAGTGGTTGGTTGGCTTGGATCAGCATAAAATTTCTAGAAAACACTCTCAGAAATAAAAATGTGAAAAGCCAAAAAAAAAAAAAAGAAGCACTACTACATATAAAAGAATTAAGACAACCTTTCAAAAAAAAAAAAAAAGACTAAAACGAGGGCGAAACTTGCATCTGTTCCAACCTCCGGTGAATAGAGAGTACCATTTCCCCTTCTCCAGTTCACATGTCTCCAGCAGCTTCAAGAATTGCCACATTTGGGTTATCTTCTTCTTGTTGTTGCACCCGTTCCACTGTTCTTCATCCACCCATTTTGCATAATCAGGTAATCTCTTCTGTTTGTGATTTCTGCTGTCGGTTCAAATCATTAGTGGCATTGTAGCATTTCCTTTTCTGGTTTTGCTGTGAAAGCAAAGGCTGCTATTCCGATAGCATTTTCCCCACAAGTGCTCTACCTGCGGCGGCAGAATGGGAAGAAAATGCTTATATTGCCGAATTATCGGAATCATCATCACCCTCTTCGACCCTGTTCTGTAAATGATAACCAAGATAGTCAAGTAAGGTGCTCGAACTATCGTTTTCCCCATTTTTTTTTTCAATTCAGTTCAATCAAGTCCCTGTTTACAAGTGCTATCTTATTATTAGGATTAAATTTTTAATTCTTTTCAGCATTTGAAGTATGTTTTTTTTTCCCATAAGAAAATGAATAGTATATCATAGAACATTGATCTTGACACTACGGAATTTACTATGTGAACTTGTTCAATTATGTGGAAAAAGGCAAAATTGCTTTGTTTTTTTCTATTGTAATTACAACCAGCCGTTTTCCATCATGTTCTAATTACAATAAAAAAACGGTGTCATTGTTTTTCCATTTAATCAGAGAAGTCAAAATGAGTGCCAATAAGGAATTATGAATGCCACACTTCTTATTTGTTTTGCACTCTCCATTACCTTTTAACCATGTGAATCCGACAAAAATATCCCTAGCTTTTATCACTTTCTCAACCATTCCCTTGTTATCAATAATAGTTAAAATGACATGTACTCTATTAACAATTTTGGTGCCAATACAACACGCATATTTTTCCATGGAAGAGAGATGGAATGTGACTAACTTTGGAGAGTTTTCAGTTATGGTAGTTATGAAGAAATGAAATGCTAGACTGCTGTACCTCGCTGTGGTCATAATTATTTAATGTTATCCTAACTTCATAGATCCTTAAGGATTGATTTTGTCCTATGATGAAACGACCCCTGAAACTAGGTTTAACTTTGGATCGCATGTTCTAATAGTGTTCTTAGCAAGCCCTAGAGCATGATGAAAATTGGTTTAGCATCTATAACTTGAGTTATGCCGTAAGTGAATACAAGCTAATTACTGTAAATTAGTAGCATGGTATTCTTTTTATGAGGTTTGATCCTTTTAGGCATTTCAGATGATAGCACTCTGATTACTGACACTTGTTGAAATCCTTATCTATTCTTGTCTTCTAATAGGAATTATATGACAGTGATTCTTGCTGTATCATTGTAGTTATTGGCTAGTAATTCGAATCATGCAAGTGTCCATTGCTGGAAGGTTACTTGGAATTTTTTGAGGGGTTTTACTTATTGAATACCTACTATGGCGATAAAATATCAATTGTTCTCCCGTTGAACGTAGAATCCTTGACCAAGCAAGTTATACTAGGACTTTCTTTTCTCAGTTGTCTCTTGGTTTTCTATGTTTGAACTGTCTTGAACATGATCTTGCTATGTTTGTATGCTTCAACTTATTTATCACCTTTCTTGTGATCTTAGACTAAAGAGTCATCAGATATCAGTTTGCCAGAACAGACAGGTAATGGTTATCTTAAAGTCTGCCTCTAAATCACATACACCATAGATGTTTATCATGATATACAATTTCACCATCTGGATTAAATTGTTGAAAGGCTCTGATAATTTGTTTCACCTGTATATTGTGTTAGATTCGACTGGAAAAGAAAATCATCAGCAAGAGTCTCTCACAACGAATGAGTACTTACCACCTACCTTACCATTTTTCAGTTCTGTTACTTTTTGTTCTTAAATGGTGATGAAGTAACCTATAGAACTTGTTCATTTAACTTACATCTCAGATTCACTTTCCTGGCCTGAAAAGGGCTCCTCGTCTAGTCCGAAATACCTTTATTCTTCACACCAATCTTCTTTGGACTATGATTTCTAGGGGCAACTCCAGCTTGATAGCTCTGCTTAATGAAACAGAATATCAGGGAATAAATTTCACTGCCGGAGCCTTGCAGGAATGTTTTCTTGTGGTGTTTGGTGTTTTGCAGACCAATTTTATCCATCTAATAAATCAAGAGATTCTTTCATTAATAGGTAAAATATTTTTTTTTATTGATTTTCAATTAACTTTCATCAACTAAGACTTAATGGTGCTTCTTGAAATAGACAATAGTTTTACTACAATCTTAACTTTTTTACTACAATCTGAACAAAGGCCAAGTACTTCTAGCCTGTGTGAATGTCGACACCAGTGATCTCAAAATGTTTCCTTTTGGGAAGATTAGATAGTTTTAGTAGGTTAATGCTACTTAAAATTAGTCTATATTGCTCATTTAATTGCTAAAATTATTCTAGCTCTTTATCCAAGAGCTCCTGTAGAAATCTTTTCACAAATAATAAACAACAGTTGCAGTAATTCTGCAGTGAGAACCTAGTTGTTGATGTGATGAAATTAATCTTGACAATTTTTGCTTCATATGGGTTTTTATTTTTTCACATTTTGATCACTATCTTTGACATCACCAATTTTGCGTTCATTATTCTCACTGGAAGAACTTGCATAGTTTTCCAGCATCTTCAGTGTCTAAATAACCTGACATGAATCAGAAGCAATATCTTATTTCTTGATGTTTGAGTTTTCATTTTTCTTGCTTGACTGGTCTTGTAGGATCTTGAAGAGGTTGAAGAGATATGGTGTCGCAGGAGTGCTGTCCTATGGCCTCTTAAATACTTGTTACTATCTTTCTACTTTTCTTTTTGTATGGTGAGTTTAATACAACACAACTGATGACAGTCATTCATGGGTGAAGTTCTATTGAATTCAGGCTGTTGTCTAGCTACTTTGCTTAGTTAGAATGAATACATGTTTATTAGTAACTTCTTTTCTAAGTTAAGTTATAGTATCTTGTGAGTACTTTTGCATACCAAACAAAGTTTGAAGTTCAACTTGTTCTTTTTTGGGCAGAAGTTCACCTTGTTATTAATGTGGAGCACTTAACAAGTCTTAGGGAGTTAGATATAATCCATTCTTTCCTCTAAAACAAAAGTTTCAGGATTCCTAAAGCGAAAAATTTAATTTTGGGGATTTTAGTTTCATTTGCGTCCTTGTATCTAAAATATTCTCATTTGCATAAGTTTGATTTGCATCCTTGTATCTATATATTTTCTCAAGTTTTTACATTGTCTCTCTATCTGACCCTATAGCTGATGCTGAAATGGATGACCTAATTATAAATTGTTATTGCCTGCTTCATTACATACACTTCCACATTCATCTAAACTTGATTAGACATTTTTCAGGTTCCAGTGTGGGCATAAGATCATCTTAAGTTGTATACTGTTCATTGAAGAAATGAAAGCTCAATCTTGTCGAATTTCTCTCTTTCTGGAGGGTTCAACTTGTAATATGAGAATATATGGTTATCACTCAGATTAACTTTTTGTTTGAGGCTTACTGTAAGTTTGAACTATGAGTAACAGAAATGGTTTTCCTAATTCCCATGTGAAAAATAATAAAATTGCAATGTCTTGAACCTTGTCCAGTTCAGAATCTATTCTTAACCCACATCTTCTGAGTGCCACATTTTTCAGCACATGACATGTATTATTTACATCTGCAAGTTGCGACTTATTTTTTATTAAGTGCATTGAGTTCAACTTGATTGCAGGCTTTATGTTGCCCCTGCACCTGGGAGAATGGGTTATGTTGCAGCTGCTGAGAGGTGGCATCTGTCTCTCCCTAACTGTTTCTGAGGTTTACTGAACATGTAATAATGGTCCTTGGAAAGCAATTATTGAATACTATGGTGGATTTGAATTATGTGTTTGATTACTTTTAACCATGTAGTTCAGGACGTTACTCACATCCTTAAGAGTTTTAAGTAGTCAACTGGTTATTGCTTAGGAAAGTAGCTTTTTTTTTTTTCGAAGTTTTTATCTGCTTACCATGTAGATTTTATGACTATCTTCTTGTTTGCAGATTTCTTAAGATATTGGCTATGGTGTGGGCTGGTAGCCAAGTTACTAAGCTTATCCGAGCAGGGTGGTGAGCTTCCAAATTTAGTTCTTCCCCCTATCATAGCGGCTTTATCATTTAATTTATCTCTCTCTCTCTCTCTCTCTCTCTCTCTCTCTCTCTCTCTCTCTCTCTCTCTCTCTCACACACACACACACACACACATCCCAGCAGACAAACTTGCCGACTAACAAAAAGTTAAAAATAGAGAAACTCTTGCACAAGTAATGGCAAAGAAGAATTGATGATCTTATGTGCTAACAATTTGGCACTTATATCTTGAATCTTATCCGCACCATGCTCATTTAAATGTCTCATTGGTTTGCATGATATGTTAAAACTTCAAAGCTTGACTACAGCATTTTTATTTTGTATTCCATTCTTTTGTTAATTCTTTCTGGCTGCTAGCAATCCCTACCTGGATAAATATTGGCAAGACACAAAGATAAGAAAGAATATTGGGGATGATTTGAAAGAGAAATTTTGTAAGGGGGCCGTCCCTGGGAATTCCTACCTGCCTCCTTGTGTTACCTGGATACTTGTTCACAGAAAAGGGTCCAAACCAAAAGACAAACACGGAATGTAATTGAGTGGCTAGATGTTCTAACAGTTTTTGTTCTGTGAATGCAACTTTTGAGTTATATCTATTTTTTTTTCTTTTTAGTTATATACCTTTTATCCTTTCTCAGTGCACTGAATAAATTTACTTTCAAAATAAAACTGCAAAATTTTTTTTCTAAAATCAAGTAATTCTCTACTGTCTCAACCTTTTCCATGTTGAAGGAGTGACGTGTTTGAACGTTATGTTTGTTTAGGTTATAAAGTTGGTTAGGCTACATTATCATGAGATGATTTCTCTCTGATGGTGTACTGAAGCAAGTGAAAAGCTTTTCTAGCTGTGATGGTAATTGAAAAGTTGATTGTGTCATTTTACCGTGACACTGGCTTGATGGATGTCAAAACTGATCTCCAATAGCTTTTATCTCGTATTACTACATAGCATTTAGCGTGCACTTGCAGTTCTTGTTTGTTCAGTCTGACAGAATTTTCTGTGGCACTTTTGAGGTAGCAATAATGAAACTCCGCCTGGTGCCTATTATACAGGGCTTTAGCACTTGCGCCTGCTGTTGACAGGGGGTTGTCATGGTTTACTATTAAATACAAGTTCAAGTCACAAGGAAAGGTATGTGAGCATTGAATTCATTCTTTCTTCTTTGTTAATTTTTGTCGTTTATCTTCTCAACATATAGATTTTGTGAGTGTCTTGGTACTGGATCTCCAGGCTTCCATGGCAATAGCTGGGTTTTGTTTTGGACTGGCTTTCATGGTCTTCCTTGTGCTGACATTGCTCTGGGCATAAAGTTTCTCACAACTTTTGTATCCGGTTTTCCGCTGAAAGAACTCTTCTGGTGATTCCAATATCATTTAAGTAGCCAACAAACGTGGCGTATTTGTTAAAAGACTCGACCTTGCTAACATTTTCTTTTTATGTGCTAATTGTGTTTGGCTAGGAGGTTATTTGAAATAATTACTATGACATTTTTTATAATATAATATATGTGAGATAAAAATTTAATTGAAAAGATTGATTGAAAAACGTGTTTATAATGCAAGTGAAATAATATTTAAGAAAAATTTGTTATCCAAACACGGGCAACGTTGACACGAGTGCACTTAATGGTCCATGAAGCATTGCCTTTCTTGTGCGAAAAAAATCTGTGGAACTTCCGGGGTTTTATGATTGATTGGGTCAAGGACAAAAAAGGACTGAGGGCAAAAAGGGTTGTTTGTTGTTGCAAGACTTGATCAACACGATGACAATGGAGGGTATCATGGAATCAGGTCCAGTTATCAGAGGCTGCGATCCAGCAGTTTTGTGTCTATGATCAACAAATCTTTTTATCACAATCTAAACTTTCTCCAACCTCCTACCCCCAACATAGCTTTTTTTGCTAATTATTATCATAAAAGGAATCAATGATGAGAGTAAATTAATGACTTTGAGTTTAATACTATCAAAATATTCTTGTGGTGTAATAGGAAAGGTTGGCCTTTGCAATCGGTTGACGAGCCAATTGACGGCCAATGTATGTTTCGTATGAACATTGGAGAATTTTTTTTTTTTCTTTTAAGTGGAAGATTTTGAATTCAAAATGTTCTATTTACAATCCTTTTTATTTTGTCATTCAATCCAATCTTCCCCCAACATCGTAGAAGTTTATTAGTATTATAATGCAAGTGGGAGGTCTTGATTCCGGGACCTTTCACTTAGGGTATCCACAGTGGCTTACACTTTTTTAAAGTGTAATTCACATGCCGCATCAGCATTTCACTATTTTTATTTTTATTATATTTTCACTCACAATGGATTACACTCAACACAATATAATAACGTGATCTCACAATCAAATCAAACATTTATTTTTATAATGCACATCTCTAATCTCTCATAAATAGATAAGATTAATTTTTTAAAATAATCACATTTTTTTGAAAAATAAATTATTAACTTTCAATAAATTTTGTACCTTTCAGATTTTTTATTTTCCAAAACCTAATATTATTAATTTGTGATTTTCAATAACATATATTTTTCTATCCCTCAAAAATATTAATATTAATATTTTTATGTAATTATTAAACAAATACGTGACACCTTAAATGTGAAGACATCATTAAAATTCATACTTAATTAATAATACTCTATCGAATTAATTTAACTCCATGACATAATATTACATAATTTAAATCAAATAAAATGCAAATAATAATATAATAAATACTAATTTTCATTGTCGTTGCCTCCGAATTGTTCCCAAATATGCTCGACCAAGTCCGATCGAAGTTGATGATGTATTTCACGATCACATAGTTCTGCATTCCTTTGAAGGTAATTTTGAAAATTTTCAACGGAACTTTGAGTCACATGGATTGTTGGATCTTCATCATCATCATCCCAATTTCTTATTATATCTCCTTCATTCTCGACAGTCATATTATGTAATATGACGCATGTGCACATTATATCTTTCAATTTCACTCTATGCCATAGCCGAGTTGGCCTACGTACAATAGCCCAACAAGATTGAAGCACTCCAAATGCTCGCTCGACGTCTTTTCTTGCAGCTTCATGCATTTGCTTAAACTTGATCCTCTTTGGATCTCTTGGAGATGTGAAACTTTTAACGAATGTTGCCCATTTTGGATATATGCCATTTGCTAGATAATACACTTTGTTATACTGTGTGCCACTAGGGGTGGCAATTCGGGTCCAAATCAGGTTGGCACCCGACCCGTCAGAAAATCTATTGACCCGAACCCGACCCGCCAACCCGTGACGGGTCAGATATACTGACCCGAACCCGAAAATTTCAGGTTGACGGGTTGGCGGGTCGACCCGAAATTTAATTTTAATTTATTAATTTATCACTGTAATTTCTAATAAAATTAATTTTTCACAAAACTAATTACATAATCAAGTAATAAAAATTTAAATAAATAATTCCAAACCAAATTTAAAATAAATTAAACACAGTAAAAGTGTTTTATCCCAAACAAAATATAAAATAAATTAAAACAGTATAAAAGTAAAAAATAATATAATATATTATTTGTCCAAATATAATAATTTCAACTTCACACAAATTAAATAAATTCATTTAGGATTAAGTAATTAATGCCTTTGAAAAAAAGAATAACTTAGTTTAGTTAGATAAAATTATTTTTATGTTTATTAAATTATTTTTAATTCGTAAACCGGTCATATCGGGTCATATCAGGTCACCACGGGTTGACCCGAAATCGACCTGTTTTCTTTTCGGGTTCATCGGGTTCAACTCGATTCTGACCCGAATTCTCGAAATCTCAACCCAAACCCATTAATTTCGTGTTAGGTTCGTGTCGTGTTTTCAGGTCGTGTCGAAAATTGCCACCCCTATATGCCACTAACCATAAATTGAACCTCAGCAGCGTATTCATGTAATACGCCGTTAAATAGTGGAGATTGATTGAGCACATTAATGTCATTATTAGACCCCATACCACCAAAAAATGCATGCCATATCCATAAGTTTGCCGATGCCACTACTTCTAACATTATTGTGGGAGATCCTTGATCACCTCGAGTAAATTGACCTTTCCATGCCACGGGACAATTTCTCCATCGCCAATGCATGCAGTCAATGCTACAAAGCATGTCGGGGAAGCCGTGGCGCTCAAAATGTAATTGAAGTAAACGTTCAACGTCATTAGCATTAGGGCTTCTCAAGTATTGTGCCCCATAAATGTCGATCACACATCGGCAAAACTGTGACAAACACTTAATTGCAATGGTTTCACCCATCCTTATGTACTCATCCAACTGATCAGCCGGTGCTCCATATGCTAGCTGTCTAAAAGCTGCGGTGACTTTTTGCAACGGCTAGTTTTGTAATGGCTAATTTAAAAAAAAAAATACGTTAATATTTTATTTCAACATAACATAATGGCATGAAAGTAATATTACAAATAAATTATTAAACACACTAATGCATAATTAAAAATTACATGGATTAAAATTTAAAGGATAAAATTAAAATTGAACTAAGGAATATTATACTTGGCTTTTAGGATGGAAGACATATGCTCATGAATTCGAAGCTGCTGCACGGTCATGCCTGTGGTATCCTTCAGCAAAATTTCATAATCACTGTTGAAAGTATAACTTTCTAACTTACTTGCTAAGTTTTCCATAGCTTGCAATTTTTTTTCTTTTTGCTGTTTCAATATACTCCGGATTTCATTAAGCTCCCCACCGAATTTTTCCTCATTCACCTTTGATTTTCCCTTTCTCTTTCCCTTCTTTGATGCTTGTTGACCAAGCGGGCGAACTTCACACAGTTCACTGTCATCATGTCAAAACTTGAATTTGCATTGGATGAAGAAGTGTGTGCCCCGCTTTCGTCAGTCCTTATCTTTTTTGAAAAGCGCTGCATAGGAGTATTTGCTTTCCACTTCGGATCATTTTTCAGCAACAGCCACACATGTTCATGTAAAAAAATCCATATTATTATTTTGGTGAAAAAGCTCATGCGCGCGTTGCTTGATCTGGTTTTCATTCCACCCACTATGATGTCCTCCAACCAATTTGTTGTAGTATTGGTTGAATTCATTAACCATCTGACTCAACCAATGCCAATGTGATTTCACAGGTTTATGTTTTCTTGGTGGTTCAGATTTTCGACTATCATTGAAGTAATCAGTGACTCATTTCCAATAACTCTCCTCGTTTTTGGGAGTTACCAACAATGCTGCAGTTGGAAATTGTGAGCCAAACACTTGCCAGCATCTTGTCATCATCCGTACTTCATGAAACGCATTTCCCATCAGCTTCTTCCACTGATTCATTGGTGTGAGTAATATTTTCAATCCTGTGTTGTGTTGAATATGTTGAAAATTGAGAATCTGAAATTAACTCCGTTGGTGTTGTATTTTCTTGTGGGGAACCGAAACCGGAATCCTTGCTTGCTTCTGACAGAGTCTTTGAGCCTCTACAACCTATACCAAGGTTGTAATATGCTGAAGTATATTGATTTCCCATTGACGAATTAAAATAACCAAACGGTGGATACATGTGAAATGGATACAGAAAACCTAGTGGATTTTGATAAATGGATGGATGATTGGAATTGGGCAAATTTGGTGGACTACTAGAAATGAAAAATTGGGGTAATTTTGAAAATTTTGTTGTTTTTTATTTTGGGAAGAGGACGAATTTTCTATATTTGGAGCATTAAACATATTCCTAAAATTATTAAATTCTCATCCATAATGAGAAAATAAGAGCACTTTGAGGAATTGTATAAATGGTTGAAGGAAATGAGTAATAGAGTATGAGAAATTAAGAAATACGAGAGTGAGAGTGAAAAAAAAAAAAAAGTATCCCTTATTCATTGAAAAAATTTAGGACTTCAGGTAATGATACAATTTTTTAATGAAAAGAAAAAAAAAAGTGAGCTACAATTATCAAACTACAGTCCAATTGGTTTGATCCAAAAAAAAAAAAATAGGAAAGGCCACAGCCGGGCTTCATCAATAGAGCATTACACGCATCATAAATATGATACGTATAATGCTCATTGAACTCCCAGCATTGAATGGAGCGTATTACAGGCTCCATTCAACACCGTTAGAACTACCCTTACACTCCTTCTCCTATATCATCCAATCAATTTTTTTGCAATTAATTTTGTGTTCTTCTTAGTGTAATTAATATTGGAATTGTCAAAAGCTGGTAATCGCCTGACTAATTAGCATGGATATTGTCACTCATCAAGACATTTCTGACAAATAAAAAAGTCTCATTAGTAACATCATGAGTGTACCGCCTCTCATTGAACAGTACTATGACTTGGGTGTTTGGCATGCCTTACTTAACAATGTCCTACTTGAGAATCATACATTTATCGTTAAATCAATATAATGTGAATTAACCTTATATAAATTGGTAATGTATACTGAGGATGCTCACCTCGGCCACCCCGCATGTCCGAGGTGAACCCACCTCGTCCCTTATCAGAGCTCATCCGTGTCTTGGGCGTAACCCCTGAGCTCGGCCGGATCCCTAGTCTACCGTGTAGGTGACCTCGACACCTCCACCTCAGCTGCACGCTGATGATGTCAAGCCACCTGACATCACCCGGGACCAGTGCTTTATCTGAAAAGCACTGGAGGCACTTAATGGCACCTGCACAATACTCTCCGTCATCATACCCAGAAGACTACAGTGTCAGGGTCATGCCTCCTGACAGGGGACAGAGCCGTAATGCCAGAGAGTGGGTCCCATTAGCATGAGCCTTCCGCCCTGTCCTCTACTCTCCTTCTATAAATACCCCACACACACTCCCAACAAATAAGCATACTGTTCATTTGACAATACTATTGTTTATCTCGTTCTCATACTAACTTGAGCGTCGGAGTGATCCCAGGGGAGAAGCCCCGCCATTCACTTCGGACAAGCAGATATACCTCACCTCACCTTAGAAGAGGCTGATTCAAGTCGGTTCAACTACCCACCAAAAATCACCTCCTTAATTGGCATCTCCCACCTCGGAACCCTACTAAAATGTCTACGAGCCGACCCCTGTCTCGGCTTCCTTCCCCGTCTCGGCTCCCTCCTGGGCAGCCTTCTCTCCGGTCTCCTCTCCGCCGGGGTGAACCTCTTCTCCCAACCTAGGTTCTTCGACGACCTTCTCACCGAGGTCTCCCTCAGCTTCTTCTCCTCCATCCTCATCAAACACCTCGTCGATCTCGGACAGCCATTTGTTGAACTCTTCCCGGACCTCAGCCAGGTTCCTTCCAGCTTGGATGCCCTCGGCCATCCGGTCGCACAACTCCTTGGAGTCCTCATTGTAGTTGGCATTGTCTTTCAGCGACTCCAAGGTTTCGGAGGAGAGGCGAGCTGCGGCCGCGTCCACGCCTGACGTGAAGCCGAGCATGAAGCTCGGCGTGATCAGTTGGCCGAGATCTTGGGTGAAGGCCTCGGACCTCCGAAATGCGTCCACTGCCGAGGCCCCAGCACTGTTGAGGGCTTGCTCATGGGATTTCTTCACCTCGTCCCCCCTCTTCCGCTCTTCTTCGAGGGCTGATCTGAGACTATTCATTGTAGCCTCGGCCTCCTCACCCTTAGCTTCGGCCTCCTGAAGTCGCCTTTGAAGCTCCGATTTCTCGGATTCGGACACCGCCAATTTTTTCTCCAACTTGGAGATCTGATTCTGCAGCTTTCCGATGTCCTGCTCTTCGACCAGAGCACAGTATCGGTGTGTCATCTCGGCCACAAAGGCTGAGTTGGAAGCTGTGGTCACCATGAGACTTTGAACCATCTCAGCCGGGGTCAGCTTCTTCATGAACTTCAAGTCCCTTGGCAAGGTGGAGTGCATCACTAGCTCTTGGGCAACCCGAGGATGGCTGCACCTGTCGTTGACAGTAACTTTCCAGTTCGGGCACCAGTGCTCGCCAGGATGTGTTTTCTCCTCCCCGGAAAACACTGGGGGGCTATGGAAACGATTCCATAGCGAGGTCCCCGAGACTGCATTTACCGGAGGCTTCAGCTGCTTGCCTCGGCCATGAGGAGGCAGGAGTGCCGTGACGACTCCAAGGGGCACTCCCTCTGGCACAGACGAGGTGGACCCAGTAGCCGCGGCGGCCGAGATGCTTTGGCCTCCCGGGGTGGGAGTGCTTTTGGCCGCCGAAGTCTTGGCAGCCTGTCCTCGCGACTTCTTCTTCGGCGGAGGTGTCGATGTCTCGTCAGAGCTCTTCCTCTTCGGCCTCTTGGCCACTTCGGACGAGCCTGATACGACAATGTCGGGCAGTTTAGTCACTGCACAAGAAACAAATATTATCATATGCCTTAGCCGAAGTGAAAGCAAAGCTATGAAAGAAAATTACAAGGTATCTTAAGTTTAGTGGAAGTGAAGGGAGTCTTGTCAGGACTGAGCAAAGCTCGGCTAATTCCCCCGTCAACCAGCACGGCTTCGGGCTAGTCCAAACTGAATATCCGAAGTCCTGACCCCATCAACTTCTGAAAGGCCTCCTCCTCGGCATCCCCGGCGGAGGGGTCGGCCTTCGCTTTAATCGGCCTCCACCAGAAGCCCCTGGGGAAATCCACTCCGGATACGAAGAAGAAGTCGCGCTTCCAGTTCTTGATCGAGCTGGGAGCACCAATCACGAACTTCGGGATGGCGTTGTTCCGATTACAGATATAAAACCATCCCTTGTCCGTCCCATGCGCCTTGAGAGTGTAGCATCGGCGGAAGAGATCCACAGAAGGAGTCACCTCCTGATGCCGGCACAGCATTTCGAAGCCTACGAGGATGCGGACAGCGTTCTGGGTGAGCTGAGTAATCCTCACGCGGAAGTAACGAAGTACGTCTCTTAAGAATCTCGACGTCGGTATCCTCAGCCCGGCCTCCAGATATTGGACGTAGATGGCCACCATGCCCATGGGGGGTTTCTCGGCTGAGTCATCCGGCCCGGGCGGTCTGATCGCATAATCCGGCCGAAAAGGGTACTTACTTAACACCTTTTCGGCCCTGTCTCGTCCTATACGACTTCTGAACTTCGGCATCTTGCCGAAGTCGATGTTGGCTGCATCCGTTGGAGCTACTGGCTCCACCACGCCCTCGTCGCGTGGTACCTCAACGTCGAGCTTCTCGTTATAGACCACCTCGGAGCCACCCTCGCTCATCTCGGATGACTCCAACTCCGAGCCCGTCTCGTCGGCTCTCACCTAGGTTGATCCTTCCTCAGAACTCGGCGTCGACCCCTCAGAGCCGGACGTCGTCACTTCTTCCCCAGGATCCGGCCTCACCTCGGTCTGGTAGCTCGGTGTCACGGTTTCTTTATGGGTCTTAGCTATTTTGGCCATGTGTGTAAGACGAGATGGAAAGAAAGATACTTACTGTTGACTATGGTATCGAACGAAGAGGATGACTTCGGCTGGCAGGATTGATCTCGGCAACACTCGTAAATTTTGCAAGTCGCAGGCAAAAAAAGAAAGTGATGGGCCATACGGTGAAAAGGACCCCCTATTTATAAGGGTTTGGGGGGGGATCCGAAGAGGCGGCAAGAATGCGAAAAGACGGCCACGCTCGAATTCAAAACGCCGTGCCTCCCTCTCTCCTCATTAATGCCCCGTCCTTTCGACTGGCACCCTCTGCACGAAACGTCCCACTACTTCTCGACGCGATGATTACCAGTGACCACGTCCTGTCAACTGACTCGCCCACGTGTCGCGTCCCCGCATCTTCCGGAGCAGTTTCGGGACCCCGACTCTTTACGACTTCGGCACAAGGAAGCCTCGGTACCTCCCTGGCCCAGAGCTCCCGAAGCTTGGGGGGCTTATTGAGGATGCTCACCTCGGCCACCCCGCATGTCCGAGGTGAACCCACCTCGTTCCTTATCAGAGTTCATCCGTGTCTTGGGCGTAACCCCTGAGCTCGGCCGGATCCCTAGTCTACCGTGTAGGTGACCTCGGCACCTCCACCTCAGCTGCACGCTGATGATGTCAAGCCACCTGACATCACCCGGGACCAGTGCTTTATCTGAAAAGCACTGGAGGCACTTAATGGCACCTGCACAATACTCTCCGTCATCATACCCAGAAGACTACAGTGTCAGGGTCAGGCCTCCTGACAGGGGACAGAGCCGTAATGCCAGAGAGTGGGTCCCACTAGCATGAGCCTTCCGCCCTGTCCTCTACTCTCCTTCTATAAATACCCCACACACACTCCCAACAAGTAAGCATACTGTTCATTTGACAATACTATTGTTTATCTCGTTCTCATACTAACTTGAGCGTCGGAGTGATCCTAGGGGAGAAGCCCCGCCATTCACTTCGGACAAGCAGATATACCTCACCTCACCTTAGAAGAGGCTGATTCAAGTCGATTCAACTACCCACCAAAAATCACCTTCTCATATACACTATTACAGTCAGACGCTTAATAGTTATATAAAATTTAAATGTAAATTTACAATTCAAATCAGTTGTCAAGCATCTAACAATGATAATGTATCATTGTCAATGTATAATATTAATTAATATCTATAATTTTTTTATATAATACATATCAATATTTTGTAACTTTTTAATTTGATTTTACTAAGGCAGTTTTGGTCTAATGATTAAAGTTAAACTTTCAGGATTTAGAAGACACCTCAAGTGGCAAAGGTCAAAGCTAAAAACTGTTATCCAATGTAGCTTCCAAACTTAATGTTTGAGAAGGAGAATGTTGACCTTGGTCAATCAATCCTTGGTTTTGATGATTAACAAACCAAAATGTAGATTTGGGCTAATGTTTTTATGTGAGCAATTTGTTAGAACAGATTCTTGTGGCACAAAAGAAAAAGCAAAAACAGGGCACTCATGTGGGATGTCCGAAAGGAAGCTATCGGACGTCCGAAAGGATGAAGAACATCAAGAAGGAAACTCTGTCGGACGCTCGTGAGGAAGCATCGGACGTCCGGAAGGATCGGACACACGCCTCGGACGCACATCGATCGCATCGGACGTCCGAGAAATTTCGCAAAGATTTGATGACTCTCTGACGACGTTCGGACGCAGGGTTCGGACGTCCGACAGGTGGTTTGGACGCAGGGTTCGGACGTTCGACAGGTGGTTCGGACGTCCGACAGGCCAACGGCTAGTTTTGACAGCATTTAATATTTGACCGTTGGAGAGCCTTTTGGAGCCATTTCTCACCTTCTATAAACACCCCAAAGCACAAGAAGACATAGGACTTTTGCCAACACAAAATACAAACTTACAAGTGAGATTTTTGAGTAGAAAGATTCTTTGTTGGTTGTATAAGGGGTTGGGAAAGTTGGGTTGTGAGATTGCTCAAGTGAAGGTTACTCTCTAGAAGGAGTAAAACCTTGGTGAAGGTGAACCTATCACTCGGAATGGTAAAACCTTGGTGAAGGTTGCCTCATTTGTATAAAATAGTTCTTAATTGGATGAGTGATCTTTCAAGTGTAGGTTGTTGAGGGTTAACTAGAATAGTTGTAAAACTCCTTGACTCAACCAAAGAGTGTTTGGGTGTGAGGAAGGAGTGAGCCTTCACTTGTACATGTTGGTTAGCATCGCCATCAATTGAAGAGGCTATTGGTTTGATATTTGGTTTGCATTTCTTATCCTTTCTCTTTAATTAAGTTTTCTTTATTGTGCTTAAATTTGATATATCTTTGTGCATCATTGTGAATTTGTTTGTACTCATTGGGTTGCACCGGGCACTTACAGAGAATGTATCTAGTTATCTAGTAAATCAATAATCCTTAACAATTAAATTATCGGAGTATCATTACCGAGCAAAAATATGCTCATAAAAGTCATAATGGCCATACGAGTCAAAATTACATTTGCTTTTGGCATTTATTTGCTTGAATGATTGCACCTGACCATTCACAACAAAATAGTCATAATTCAACAGCCCTTCAACATTGCAAATAGTAATTCAAAAAAAAAAAAAAGAGTAAAACTCGCGTATCTGGATTCATAACACATAGTCTGCTTCATATTTAAAATTTTCTTTCTACACTTATGCCATGCAGGTATACAAAAATTTCTGAAAATAATACAAAAATTCCAGATTGTATATTTTCTTTTTATTCTTTGTTTTTGGGGTAAGAAATTCCCAAAATTTCTCTTGCAAGTAACACTCGTTTACTTCTTCTTCTTCTTTTTTTTTTAATTCTTTCCAGCTCATGTACTTCTGTTAGGATTGACTTGTCCCTGTACAAATTGTGATTGACTGGTTGTTCATGAAATTGATTAGGTAATAGTGTAATACCCATTGCAAATAAATATTTAAGAAGATTGAGGCGGGTTTTAGAAGTTTTGGGTTTTAATACCCCCTTTTCTCTCTGCTTTTTAAATGCCACACATTTCTTGTTAGAAGAAAAAAATGTTTTTGAAAAAAGGGATAATTTCAAAAACCTCAAACCCTTGAGGTTTTTGACAATTTCACTATCCTCCGTTGAGATTTAAAAAATTACAATAACCTCCCTTGAGGTTTATGACGTGGTAACAAAATTAGTCCATCTTTGAAAAGCATGATTAAAAAATTACTTCTAGGAGAGAGATGAAAATTTTGTTCCACAAATGCCCCTTTTGCATTCCAGTCAAGGTTTATTAGCAAAAACAACTATTAGTTGCAAACAATTATCAGTCAAGATGTATGGCAGTTATAATTCTCTCAAAAAATCTCAAGATTCTCAACTAAGATTACAACTTTTAAATATTGAATTGAGAATAGTAGAGATTGTTTACCTAACTTAGGGTATATCTTTTGTGATTTTGCACTGAAATGAACTTCCAATTTTGTTTTTCTTCTACCTCTTTTCTCAGTCACTTCCAAAAATGACTATGAGACAAAATCTATCTCTTTAGTTTCTAAACCAAGGGGAAAAATTCTCAAGAGCAGACTTGTTTTTCTATTTCTTTTCTCTGTACTTCCTTTGTTATAACCGAGCCTTTCTTGTATACAGTTGAAATCTAGTCATGTCAACCCTTGTCAATTACAAAATAGTGCCAATTAGTATAGCAAATTAGTGCCATTTTTGTATCTTCCACATTACTGTTCATATTGTTAACATGTAATTTTGTTAATTAGTTGATTTGTGCCATAATTACTTAATTCTCAAATTTTAGTTTCTCATCTCAGATAATGTGTTAGGATATATGAGTAATTTCAGGTTAGGTGATGTCAGCAAATGTGCCCCTTATTCTGTCAGGGCAGGTCAGTGTAATTTTTCACACTTCAGGGGAAGTCAATGAAATTGTTAGAAATCTCAAGGGAGGTTTCTGAAATTATCCAAAAAAAAAAAAAAAAGGGCAAAAGGAAGACGCAGCTGCTATTGTTACACTTGTCACCGTCCGGCCTACGTTACTGTGATGAATGTTGGTGTGGAATATCTTACCAAGAACAAGAACAAATGACTTCTCATCATTTTTCTGCATTTTATCGTTTTTTTTCCCGCTTTACGGGGAATAGGCAATTAATTTTTTTCCCATGTCATTTGTAATGAGGAAGTTGTTAAATGAAACCTACTTCGTTCATTTTGAAACGGGAAAGAGGAAAAGCTGTAAAAATGGTCCATTTCATGTCCGATTTACTATTTTTCTACCTTATTACCAATTGTTGAAATATGCACATCGTCCCTTCCGCATTCTGGTCATGTTTTTGTCTAGAAAGCTTTATACCCCAAGTCCTAATAAAATGGAGGCAAGGATGGAAAGGGATTGAATAATATTCTTCTCACCCTTAAAAGATAATAAAAGGTAATTATTTCACAAAAAGAGAAAAATGCAGTTTTGGTACCGAAACTTTGACGCACGAGCGGTTTTAGTCCCCAAATTTTGGACGAAAACAAATTTGGTACCCGAACTTTCAAATTTTGAGCACATTAAGTACCCTTGACGATTTTTTTCCAAATTATTACCGGAAAAAGCCATGTGATAGTCACATGTCCGGCCGAAATGGAATTAAAAAAGGCCAAAAATGCAGTTTTGGTACCTAAACTTTGACGCACAAGCGGTTTTAATCCCCAAATTTTTGACGAAAACAAATTTGGTACTCGAACTTTCAAATTTTGAACACATTAAATACCCTTGATGATTTTTTCTCAAATTATTATCGAAAAAAGCCATATGACAGTCACGTGTCCGGCCACAATTGTATAAAAAAAGGCCCAAAAAATGTCAAATGCCATTATAATACTAAGTATTAAATTTAAGGACTAATAGCGTAATAAAGAAAAAATTCAAGGACTAAATAACAACACATGAGTCAACAAAACCCAAGAACTGATACAAATGAGCTCCAATTCCAGACAAATTTTGTGACTTGATTCTTAGATTAATGTACTAGAATTGGAGCTCATTTGTATCGGTTCTTGGGTTTTGTTGACTTATGTGATGTTATTTAGCCCTTGGATTTTTTCTTTATTACGCTATTAGTCCTTAAATTTCATACTTAGTATTATAATGGCATTTGACATTTTTTGGCCTTTTTTTAAATACAATTATGGCTTGACACGTGACTGTCATATAGATTTTTTTGGTAACAATTTGGAAAAAAATCATCAAGGGTACTTAATGTACTCAAAATTTGAAAGTTCAAGTACCAAATTTGTTTTTGTCCAAATTTTGGGGACTAAAACCGCTCATGCGTCAAAGTTTAGGTACCAAAACTGCATTTTGACCTTTTTTTTTCCATTTTCGCCGGACACCTGACAGTCACATGGATGTTTCCGGTAACAATTTGGGAAAAAATCGTCAAGGGTATTTAATGTGCTCAAAATTTGAAAGTTCGGGTACCAAATTTGTTTTCGTCCAAAATTTGGGGACTAAAACTGCTTGTGCGTCAAAGTTTAGGTACCAAAACTGCATTTTTCTCTTCACAAAAAAAAGGAAGAAGAAGAGGAAGGACACCCCAAATGGTTGAACACAAATGCATCCCATTCACCTTCCTCTTGCAATTTATTAATGGTGATAATATCAAAAAAGTACAACTAAAAAGAAAAAGCTTTTGGGACATTCAATCAAATTCAATTGAGCTTTTCAAAAATTAAATATAAAAGGGGAGAGAGAGAGAGAGAGAGAGGAATATCCAATTCAACTAGATGAACCTGAGGTTTAAGATTTTTGGGCTTTTTTGGGTGTATATATTTGAAACGCTATGTTCATAGTGTCTTAGGTTGGTTATTAGTTGAAAATTTGAAATTGAATTATCGGTATAAGTTAAATTTTAGTAATAACTTCCTTGCAATTTCGTTGTAGTATTTATCTCCTTGCAACGTCTGGCATAGGTACCATCCTTGTAAAATTTTATGTTGGTTAAGAGTCGAAATTGATAAATTGGTTTAGTTTTATAATTTGATTTATATCCCTACTTTAATATGTTACTAATTACTACAACCTATTATAATGTTGAAAAGCCCTCAAGGATTTAAACCTTGCACTCACTAAAACAAAAAAGTAAAGCTTCTTCAAAAATCACGTCCCAGGACCTGCAATAGTTTGATTTTTGTCTTGGAGTGGCACATAACAAGGAATCGCTTTTTTCTTTTTGTATTTGTTTTCTCCATTTCAATTGGTAGCATTTCACTTCAAGAGTTGGTCAAAGACTCAAAGTATACAAGTTATCTAGCACATTAAAACTTTTATCTAATATCTAGCAAATCAAAACTTGTCGTTTCATGGAGAAATCTTTCAAAACCATTCACATTTTGTCAAATACATTTTTTCGTTCTTCATTTGAAAATGTTAATTTTAAATTTCTTACAAATTCAAGTTAGCAAAATTTTATCCTAACCTAAGTTTCCACCACTTTTTAGTCTAAAATCACCATGTGATTCACATGTAATGATTTTTATAAATAAAAGATTAGATTCCACTCTTTTTTAGCAATATTGAATATGAATTGAGTCAGATCTTACTTTTTAAAGGAAAAATATGAATACGGTTCAAGTCAAATCTTACTTTTTTTAATGGTAAAAACGAATATGAACCGGCTTATCTATTTAACTACAAATGGGATCTAACTTTTTTGTCTATAAAAAAATGATTTCATGTGATGGATTTAAAGTAAAATCTGTTAAAAAATTTAGGTTGAAACTAAATTTTACTTACTTAATTTTGTAAAGAACATAAATTATTATTTTAAAAGCGAAGGATGAAATGTTTATTTAGTGAAATGTGAGAGATATTTTGCCTGATTTTCCTTACTTTATCATGCGATGGTAGCTAAGGAAGAATCTTTTTTCTTTCGTCCAATTTCTCTACTTGGGAATCTAGCACAGCAAACTGGTCCCCTTATTACTGGCCAACAATTTAGATTCTCCGCCATGGCACCACGCAAAAACAATGGTACACAACAGCCCAAAACCATCTTGAACATTTTGGAAAAAAAAAAATGTTTGACAGACTATCGGAAGACATAGAAGTCAAGGTCGCAGCAAATGAAGCTTGGAAAGTCTATGGAACCCTTCAACTGGGAAATCTTGTTGTCCAACACCTTCCTAATATCATTGAAAAAGTGGAGATATCAGAGTGAGATGGAGGGTGCAGGAACGATACTCAAACTTGGCCTTCCTGGTAATGGTTTGCTCTCTTTTTACTTTTGGAAATAAAAGGACCTATCTACAATGTTTTCCTACTTAAGTTGTAATACTGGTATGTATATCTTTTTTAATTTTCTTTTATTATTACTCAAGTCATATCATTGTGATTACTACTTTGCCCTTTAAGGGAAAGGGCACAAATGGTTGTTGTAGGCAACTGTAATTTTGAGAATCAAGGGCCGAAATTGGCCAAAAAAATGTTTTGATAACTTTATGGCCACGAAGCCTGTATTCTGCTCTATTAATTAGCAAAATATATGAAACCACTACATTACTGTAGGAAATTCCTATTATGATCGTTGTTTATACAACTTGTGATTTGTTTATGAAATAATAATAAGGGATAATTTTAGAGACCTCCCTCGAGTTGACGTGTCTGACTATTTCACTAGTCTTCCTGTATGTTTCAAAAATTGTATTGACCTCCTTTGATGTTTATTGTCTTATAACATCTAGGTCCAATTAGCAATTAAAAAGCAATATTAGGAAAGAGAAAATAACATGATTCCATCGTTGCCCTCATCTAGTATATTATTTAGTTAATTTAATACCAAACCACACATTAAAAAAAATATTAGAATTTACTGTTTATCATCAGGTATCAAATCACATATAGTATCAAAAAAATAGTGTGTCATTTTATATATTTCACTTAATATAAGATCTAAATTACTCTTTTCAGTTATAGACCCATTGTCAAAGGCGATCAATAACAAATAATAAAAAATCTGCAACCAAAATATCACAAAGAGTAAACTTTAATACCATAAAAATCTTTAGTAACTAACTTTAATATATTGACATGGATGTTTATGATGTTAAAGTTTGCTCTCTGTAATGTTTTGGTTGCAAATTTTTTTTTTATTATTTGTTGTTGATCATATTTGACAAATATGTATGTGACTGAAAAGAGAAATTTGGATATTGCATTAAATGAAAAATATAGAATGATATACTATTTTGATGCTATATGTGATTTGATTCCTAATGACAAACAACAAATTTTAGTATTTTTCTTTAATGTATGAGTTGGTATTAAATTAATTAAATAATGTAGTAGATGAAGGGCAATGGTAGAATCATATTATCTTCTCATTTCTAATATCATTTTTTAATTACTAGTTGGACCTAAATATTAAAAGGTAATTAACATCAAAGGAGATTTGTGTAATTTTCAAAACTTAGAGGGAAGCCAATGAAATAGTTAGAAACCTTGGGGGAGGTTTCTAAAATTATCCCTAATAATTTCTACAACTTTAGCTGATTCATAGTGGCGGTGACCCACGAAGTGCTCATTCTACCAATGCGCTATTATCACGTGGTAACCTCTTCTAGTCTAACAGATAATCAAACTATTATCAAATAGTCATGTATTCTAGTTTAGCAATTAATCACTAGAATATACCGTAAACTCATAAGAGATCACGAGTTTAAAACTTTTCACTTATATTAAAAAAAGGAGGAAAAATTAATTATAATTAAACAGTGAATTGTTGTTTCTTAATTAACACAATGGCAACAAAAAGTGCACGTACATGGCCAGTGTGAGGTGCCAAATTTTGTACTATCATTCAATACAAGTTTTTTTTTTTTTTGGTATGAAATACCTAGATCCAGAATTACAAATAGTAATTGCAGAGAACAATTTATAGTAGTAGATGAAACTATTTAAAATTGGGTAGTTAAGATTGAATTTATGGGTATGAATTTTAACAAGTGACAAAAGTTGTTGCGTTTTTATAATATTATTATTGTCTCAATTTTTACATTGATTAATGTCATACCTGCATCAATTATATTGGGATCTACATTGTCGGGTACACATCCGCGGCAAGACTGCCCGCGGCGTAAAAGTAGTACCAGAAACTGAACTGACTACGTGTAAGCTTTCCAACCATGATCACATATTCTTCACTCTCCCATCCCATAGCTTTCCCATTCATCACACTAAGAAAATCAGCGACGAAAGTTTCATTTCTACTGCTTCTTCTCAAACAACCATTTCCAAGCAACTGCAAATTTGTTGCAGCCATGCACTCAAATTCTTCCGGAACAATGGCTGTTTCAGTTCCAGGAGTAAGTCCCCAAGAAATGGTCGCCATAGCTCAGGAAACCTTCCGGAGATGCACGTCATCGTCGTCTTCTGGTTCTTCATTGCCTGAGAGGAGAGGCAAAGGGGTGGCCATTGTTTGGTTCAGGAGTGATTTGAGGATATTGGACAATGAGGCTTTGATTAAGGCCTGGCTTTCATCTCAAGCTCTCTTGCCCGTCTACTGTGTTGATCCTAGGCTTTTCACCTCCTCCACCCATTACTTTGGCTTCCCTAAAACTGGAGGTATACCTTGTGCTCATTAGGCTGTACCTCTGAATTTCTCCATTAGATTATTCCGTTGAATTATATTTTGTTTAATTATCGTTTGAATACTTAGTTTAGTATCTCCCTTTTGGATCAATATTCAAGGATGGCAATTTGTTTGGACAAAAAAAGGAGTTTAAATTTTTGCCAGGTTCCAATATTGATAATTGTGCACTTAGAATATATACCTTGTGCTCATTATGTTGCATCTCTGGACTTTTACTTTAAATTATACTTCATTCATTTGATAAGATGTTCATTACTTGTCTTGGTATTTCCCTTTTGGACTAGTACTGTAGTATAACAAATTCTTGGATGTCAGCCTAAATCCCCGCCCCTCCATACTAAATCAACACCTTGAACAATTTTCTATGCTAGTTGTACAATTCATCAATGCATCAAATGTGTGGATTTAGGAAGAAGGGATATGGATTTAGCCTCTCCAAAAATCTTTTACATGAGAGTTTAGATCCTTGCCACATGTGAAATAACCAAAATCGTGCAATTGGGAAATGGGCTTATGTCTTGATCATCTAGGCCCGCTAGTGTGGATTTTTTAGCTGGTTTAATTGAATGGTTCACAGTAATAATGATTGAATATGACTTAATGGTGTGAAGACTCAGTATAGGGATAAGGTGTGCAGCCTCCTGATTGGAGTAAATCTACACTAGTAAACATTTTATTCGGAAGGGATTTAGGAAAATTAAAGACATACTTAAACTTGTAAAAATATTTTGGGCATTTACATATTCTGAGAACTTGTTTATCTTGCAGATATATTCAAAGATAACAACCATATAACCTATAACAATGCAAAAGTACCAGGACCTTCTTGTCAATTTTAGATAGATAGAAGATGATTGGACAGCTTGTTGGCAGAAGGAAATGTTGATAGTAACTTCTAGGCTATCCCTATTTTGACTTGTTTTTGTTCTTCTCAGTAAGAGCTTGACTGACCAAATTGTAATTGGAAATTCCATGCCTAAAAATTTGATAGCAAAGGTATATTAGTGATTTTGAGTTCTTTTGACATTTTTTGGGCAGTTTTGAGGGCTCAATTTCTCATGGAGTCTTTGGCTGACTTGAAAAATAACTTGAAAAGCCGTGGTCTGGACTTGTTGATTAAACAGGGGAAACCAGAGGATATACTGCCTTTGCTTGCAAAAGCACACGGAGCCCACACGGTTAATAAGTCTCCATCTTAAATGTTTTCTTTTCTACATCCAATAATTCTTTCAAAAACTATTGTTTCCGACTAGTGCCAATTGATTGATATTTTTACAAGTGTGTAGGTGTTTGCTCAGAAAGAAACATGCAGTGAGGAGTTGAATGTTGAGAGATTGGTTGCTAAAAACTTGAGACGAGTTGACCAGCCATTGTTGAAAGGGTTGTCCACTAAGCCAGAGTCCAAAACTGGTACCAAATTGCAGTTGATCTGGGGTGGTAGTTTGTACCATATTGATGACATTCCATTTGATTGTAAGTGTTTACCAGATGTCTATACGCAATTCCGTAAGGTATCATGTTTCTTCTCATAGGTTAGAGTAGAGACATTTTGCCTGTTAGAACAAATATCTCATGTATTGCTTCATGTGTCTGGATGATGCTACCTTGTAGTCTGTTGAGTCCAAGTCTACAGTGCGTGCTTGTTCAAAGATTCCAACAACACTTGGACCTCCACCAAACATTAGTGACTGGGGCACTGTTCCTGAAATTACTGAGCTCGGATTTCAGAAGCCAAAGGCATGTTTACTTTTATCTTCACATACATGATGATGCAGCATGTTTAACACACATGTAAGTTCCTTCAGCATTCTTTATTTTGTGCTGATACAGGTGGAGAAAGGAATGAGATTTGTGGGTGGTGAAAGTGCAGCTCTAAGTAGACTACACGAGTACTTTTGGAAAAAGGCAAGAAATCTTTGTTGGATAGGAATTTTGAGTTATGTTTTTCCTATGGGGATTAAGTTCAAGGCTATTTTGTGGTGCTAAGCAAGACCTTGTATCAATTGGAAGTCATTTAAGATATTCCACTGTTTACTGTTATGTTGCACTTAATACCTTAGAAACCACTAACGTTGAATTCTCAAGTTTGATAGCTTTTGTCTGCAAATTCAAGTTCTAACGGAATGTAAGTGAAAGTAATCAAATTATGAGAGTGTGGTGTTCAAACATCATCGTATATTCCTGTAGGATCTGCTGAGGATTTACAAAGAAACTAGAAATGGGATGCTAGGTCCTGATTACTCAACAAAATTCTCTCCTTGGCTTGCTGCGGGAAACCTTTCTGCTCGTTTCATTTATGAGGAGGTATAACATTATTTACATTCTTAGTAATGGGCAGTGATAATATCAGTTTAATTCATAGTAAAAGCATGTTCTCCATTTATTTTAAGGTAAAGAGATATGAAGCTGAGAGGCAATCAAATAATTCAACATACTGGTAACTAGATCTCCTCTATATTTCTTCCTTTCTTTGTGTATTTCAATGATTACATCGGGAATTGCATGTAAGTTAATGAACATATGTGGACAAATTAAATCATATCTTTCAAGATTTCCTATTTATTTTGAGTAAAGTAAGCAATGAGCTGAATGGTTTCTAGGGACTTCTCTCTGGAACAATTGAGCTCCCAAGCTAGTATTCTCAAACTTGCAAGTCCAATCAAATAAGTTTTGGAAACTGACATGGGTCTGGAATGCCACAATCCAACGAGAGTGGACTTTCTTTACTTGTTTAATTAATTTGTAAAAGTTGTATGGGTTTGAAGAACAAAATAGTCATTGCTGTAAATTGATGGCTCTCGAGGGGTTATACTAAAGCCCTCACTGCTTCAGCTATCAAAAAGTCAGTTAAACAACTTGACCACTGAAGAAGGCAAAGGCTGGGCAAGAGACTTGGCCAATGCCATGCCATGATTTCCTTTCAAGTATAAACTGAAGCTCTAGATTGAGAAAAACCAGAAAAAATTATCAAAGATATTCTTCCTAGAATTATTTGTGGGGAAACTGTGCATAGTGTATTTGTTACCTTTCATGTAAAGTCATGTACGCTATTTACTGTTTAAATTATGTCAGTCTTTGAAAGACGCATGCTTCTATTTTCAACTTACATGTCTTTGAATTAAAAGATGCACCTTAACAACACTAACATCACTCAGTGTGTTCTTGCAAGGACTATTTGTTATACTTTGTCAGTCTATTATTTTGTTGTCAACCTTTATGCCCATTTGTACCTCAAAAAGGTCCACACGTGTTGAAAATTGTAATAGTGTATATATTCCAAGAGGAAAATAAATCTCTTTATCATTTTTCTGATATAATTTTAATGTGTTCAGGGTTTTGTTTGAACTGATATGGAGAGATTACTTCAGATTTTTGTCTATTAAGGAGGGAAACACTCTCTTTAATCCAGGTAAAATGAGGTGCCATTTCTAAGTGATTGATAAAAATAAAAAATGCTTCCAGTTCTTGAATTTACAACCTAGCTCAGGTAGCTGCATTCTTCTGAAACTTGTGTAAACTTTTCTAATTTAATCAAATTTATGCTGTTTGTTTACTTTTTCTGCATTCAGGTGGGCCCAGAAAAGTGGAGGTTAACTGGAACCAAGACAGCATTCTTTTTGATGCTTGGAGAGATGGTCATACTGGGTATACTTTCTATCCACTGCTTTGGTTGTGGCCACTAGATGTTGTGGAAAATCACATTTCTATGCTCAAATTGGACAGCAGATCTCTTTCTCTCCCCTTCATCCCTTTAAAAAGAAAAATAAAAGGAAAGTACAGGGAAATCGATATGTTGATCTTGATCAAGATAACATATGCTAACTTACCTTTTATTTTGTATTGACTCATTTCTAATGTTGCTAAAAACTAGGTACCCTCTTATAGATGCAAATATGAGAGAACTGTCAACTACAGGGTTCATGTCAAATCGAGGCCGGCAGGTACTAACATACACTAAAGTTATAGTTGAGTGATTCTGGATTGCTGCGTTGTCACCTAGAACAGTAGTAATTAGTAAAACAAAAAGACCATCCCATCTTTTGATAGTAGAGTAGCAGTTGCCTTACAAAAATCTCATTTGAACTCAAACTTGAATTACGAACCTATCTTTTCAATTTATATCCTGCCACAGATTGTATGCTCCTTTCTTGTTCGAGACATGGGCATTGATTGGCGAATGGGAGCTGAATGGTTTGAATCATGCCTTTTGGACTATGATCCTTGTTCCAATTATGGTAACTGGACATATGGTGCAGGTATTTGTTTTCTGAGTATTACACGTTTATCTTCATGAATTTTTTTTTGTGGTTTGATATTTGAATAAATGGCCAAAATAGTACTAAACTATCTAAGATGATGCGAGTTGGTCACCGAACCTTTTTTGTGGCCAAAAGGGTCGCTCAATTCCCTAAAACGAGCCTTTAGGATCATTTCGAACAATTTAGCCAGTAAACCAGCTAGAAAAAAGCAAACTTGACCCACTGTTGTAGGTTTTCAAGGGTAAAAATGTCCTATTCTGATTGACTTAATTTTTCTTTAAACAAAAATCAAACTTTAGGGGTTAATCCATATTTTGGCAAAACTTCATAGGAGGTAAATATAATTAATACAAAAAATCACCAACACATCATCTTCTTCCTCTTCCTCCTCCTCCACCTTCACTGTCCACTGCCACTGTTGCATAACCCACCACCGCACCCTCTCTCCTCCCCTCTCATCCCCTCCTTTCACCCATTTCCCCTTCCCTCCCCCCTTCCCCAGTGACCAGATCTGGTCGCTGTGATCCAAAAAAAAAAAAAAGTACCCACAACATCAGTTTCTTCCTCCTCCTCCACCACCATCACCTACCCACCCACCCAGCCACCACCACTGTTCTTTTCAACCAAATCAGAGCCAATTATTAATGAAATATTATCCGATGATTGGGCTTAAGAGATTGAAAAAGAGCTATCAAATTTAAATCCAAGATTGACCCATGAAACTGTTTGTATATTCCGATGAAATTAGGTAAAGACCCAGAAAAAGCTTCAAGCATTTACTCAGTTTTTATGCTAAGAAAAAGCTTCAAGTATTCTGATGAAATCAGGCCAAGTACTTCTATTTATGGTTTCATGCTGAGAATTTATGCTTAAAATCATTCAATGAAGGAATTTTGGGTTGTTATTAAAGAAACGAAAGAAAATGGGTGTCATATTGATGAGGATACATATACAAGAATTTCCTCAGATCTTCGAAATTCAAACTTGGTTAATGATGGGACTGCTCTGAAGCATTTTTATGAGAGAATGATACAAGAAAAAGCTATGGAGACAGTTGTGCAAAGGGTGGTTGATGTGGTCTGATTGGAGTGGTGAATTGGAGAGAGAGTTGGGAGGAGATGAGGTTTTCAGTATTTGTGGCACATGACAATAATTCCACAATTGAAATTATACAGCCAAATATCAATCAGCTAAGAAGCGGCTCAAAACTGTCCGTGTTCCTTTTGTTGTCATGGAATTCTCTGTTGGTGGCGAGTGGTCAAGGGGGGAGGAGAGAAGGAAGTTGTAAGGAAGGTGGCGGAGGGGTAAGAGGAGAGAAAGAGATGGCATTATTTGGACATTTTTGTCCCTGAAAACTTGTAATTCCAGTTAATTTACCAAAAAATGATTCTAAAGGCTCGTTTTAGGGAGTTGAGTGACCTTTTTGGCCACAGAAAAAGTTCAGTGACGAGGTCGTACCATTTTAAATAGTTTGGTTACCATTTTGACCATTTACTCTTGATATTTTATGTGTCCATCATAATTGAAAAGGTTAACTTTGTTAAGGGAAAAAAAGAATGAGCTATTCTGATTTAGGACAGTTTTTAGCAAGGAACTTGCAAGCATTCTTCTTCGGACAAAAGCTGAAGTTTCTGGCATTTTAATTCGCTCAGCTGTGATTTCAATGATAAAAGGATTTTTCTGATGTTTGCCACTGGGGAGTTGTTGATGCATACAATAAGCCATCTAAGCCCACACTCTAATTTATTACTTCCCTTTCTTTTAGTCACTTTCCCTATTAAACTTCACTTTTCCAAAAAAACTAACACTGTACGACACCGTTCACCAGTGCCTACTGGGCCAATGTTTAGACATACCTACGGTAAAACAGGATCATCGAGGTAGATATAAAGTAGGACAGGAAAGTGGAAGAATATTTTCTAGTTTCTGGAGATGATGTTTTAGCTTTTGACAGTTCCAGTTATACATTCTTTATCGGTTAAGTGCACCTAGCAGCATTCTTACAATTAAGGATGATGAGGTACATTTTGAGAGGTCATCTTACAGAAGCAATGAATGGCCTAGTAGGTCTTAGGTGTCCTTTTAGTTATCTTCATTGCTGTCCTTTTAGTTATCTTGTGTTATGGAAAAATTTTGTGAATGTGGCTTTTGAAATCCAACCATTAGCATGGATCCTTTTTTCTTTATTGTTTGGTTCAAGGGAGATTCCAAGCCTTACAAGGGGAAAGGGGAAAGAGGAGGACTTGAGCATGGAACCAGGGACCTTACCATTACCTGACCACTGTCCCTACTAGCTGAACTGGGTCTTGGGACAAGCATGTTCTTCTACCTATACTGCACAGAGATTAAACAATTAGGTTGAAGTGGTTTGACTTTGTTTCTACAAAAATCGTGTTGGTGTACTTGATGTAACTCGTGCATGGATAGAGACATCAAAGCAAACATTGACATCCATAGTGTGTAGGATATACATTATCCCGCATCATAAATATTTTAGCATAATCCTATAGATCTTGTATTGGTTTGTTTAGGAATTTCATCTATGTGATGAAGCGGTCTTAATATCAAACACAGACCCAGACATTATGTTGCTTTACTTTGTGGTTTGTATTTTCTTTTGTGCAGTTGTCAGTTTAGCAAATGTTCTGCCTATGGTTCGTAACAAGGGTTCAACCCTTTTTTTTTTTTTAATAAATCCTGCTTTGGCTAAAATGTGATTTCATGTTGACCACTGAAAGAAGAAAAGAAGAATCTCACTATGCCTCAATGGTAGATGTTCCCAAAATATTTTGACTGACTATTTTAGTTCTGAACAGTTCTATTAAAAGTAGGTTGGATTTTCCCATTTTTCCACTCCCACTGTGGCACAACCAAAACCCCATGTCATGCTTGTTATACGAAAAAGCATAAAGAATTTCTGTGAAATTCTGTACAATGTTAGAGAAGTTGTCTATACTGGTGCTGGGTTTCTGATGATGGATCAAACTTCTTGTATTTATGCAATGTCTTGAAGAAGTTTAAGTACAGTACATTTCCAAGAAAATTAATGCTTTTTATTTGGACTTCAGTTTGAGGAAAACTATGTGAATCAAAATTGAAGTAGAATAAAATTCTCAATTTTGTTATCCTTTCATGATTGGGGGAGTGTGAGTGCTGGAACAATGTTTTCCTGGATTTTTTCATATCGTAGCATATTAATAAGATTAATTAAGATTTCTTTATTTCTAATGACAAGTGACTAAAGAAAAAGTTTCTATACTAGCATTTTTCCTCTTTTTGTTCTATTTACCTGAGAAAAGCTATTTTCTTCACTTATGCAAAGCCACGGGGCAAGATCATAATCATGAAAGAAGTAATCTCCAATGGTTTTATATAGATGGAAAGGTGAGAGGGATAGTAAGCAGGAGGTCTTGGGCTCAAGACCTCCCACTTACCCAAAAAAAAAAAACGGTTTTATATTATCAAATCAGTTTTTTCAGCATCACAAGTAACTAAAATGGTCATATATAAGTGATGAATTGATTTATGCTCCTTTGACTTTCCAGTCTTGGGAAGAATTCTTAAACTAGATGGCCAAGCAACCAATCTTTGGAAGGTTACAGTCTTGCTCTAGCCTGCCTATAGCTTTAGTTTGATTACTGCAGTGAATTTCTTTTTCAATACATTGTTTAGCCTCCTAACATGAAGCTTCCTCCATCCTCAATTGCAAGATATGTGATACTTTGACTTCCTCTAGTTCCTGCTGCCTCCATAGTTGCAATAGGAAATTATGGTGGCATTGTCTTTTCTTCCTTCAAATGATTTTTTGCTTATAATTGCTCTTCACAAATTTCTCATAGCCACTTAGCCATTAGGAGCTAGTCAATTTTAAGCATATTTCTCACTGGATCTCAAGTACACAAAGGAATTTAAGTTTTAAGTTCATGCTATCTGTCCTTAAGGTATATGTACTTTTGATCAAATTCCAGGAGTGATTATAAACAAGATGGGAAGTTTGCCAAATTTGTTTTAAGAAAAGTAATTTTTCCTCCTTTTGACAAGTAAACTTTTGCATGTTGCAAGTGTCAATTCTTTTCAAAATACCATTGGGCATGATTTCATATTTGTGCTTCCACTGAGGTGGGCTGGATGGAGTTTTTCCTGTTTTCCTCAAATCTCTTTCAATGGTTGATTCCCTTCGAATGTGCAACCTTTGAAATGGCTTACTAGTTGACAAACAACAAAGACCAGCTGAGAAAAATTAATTATGATATTCCAACCCGACATCCAACATTGAAACTCAATGGAGTATTTTCAGCAGAGGAAGATAAAGTTTTCTTTTTTTCCTGTCTCCTTTAATTCCAGCAAATGTCGACTTTCTTTGGCCCTGTCAGCATTCTGCTAAAACCTTTTGCTATAGTGATGAAGGGTAGAGATGGGGCCTCCTTGTATGCTTTAGAGCTGAGGAGAAAATCTCATAGGAAATCCATTTGGTAACAACTGAGGGATGGTTACAGCAAACGCTTTCCTGCGCAATCCAGTCTGTAAAATTATATTCTCAACAGTGGATACAAAAGAAAATCTCCAATGACTTAGTCTTATCGAGTTCTATTTTCACAGAATTAATCTGGTGCATTTTCTTATCCTTAGTTACACATTGATTAGAATGCTGTAAAGCCTCAGGAATTTGCTTTTTTCTCTTTAAAAGGAAACTGATGTTAACATAAAGCTTCCCAATTATCTCTTTGGTCCATAATGCATGCATTTTGGAGACAATTTTGGCAGTGTGCTCAGCAGGCTAATGGGTCCAAGTTTCTTGATGTCAGAATCCAGTGTCCTGCTGTTCGGATGAACCAGTTCACTACAACATTGATTTTTTATCACTTAAATAAGATTTTGTACATGTGCTCTTATTACACAATGTCTCTCTCTGGCCCTCTGTCCCTCTCTGTCCCTCTGTCCCTCTCTCCTGCCTAAGCTTTAAAATTTGTACATAGTATTGGTATAGTTAATGTCCAATCGCCCTCTGCTTTACCAACTGCATTCGTTGAACATGTTTGAGGTGTATGTTTGCTGCCAAAAGGTTCTTGATGCAGGCAACTTTTGTGATTTTTCATGCGGCAAAGGTTCTCTTCATCAAGTTTGAATTGTTTTTCTTGTTAATATGGTTCAAAACCCTTAATTTTTTTGTGAACATTCTTCTAGAGTGGCATCCTACATTTGTGGTTTTCTCTTTCTGCTATGCATATAGACTTGCAAATCTTATGCTTAGTTTCTGCATTCTTTTCATTAAGGTGTTGGGAATGACCCGAGAGAGGACCGCTATTTCAGCATTCCCAAGCAGGTTAGTTCTTCAGAATTTTCAAATACTTCAGTTGAATTATGCATAGCTGGTGTTTCAGCCTTATGGGTTGCTGTTCCGATGTGTGTTAATTGTCTCACCCACAAGAAAAAAATAGAAAAAGCCAACAGTTTGATTATCATATTTTTTGTTGTATCGGGACTTGTGTTTTCTTAAAATGGCAAACACTCTCACAGACAATGACATTGTTGCGTTTGACAAAATGAAGTCGCAGTTTGCTCTTTGTTGGTGGGAAATTTCCCAAGATAATTGACATTTTAAACCCAATTTACAATTTTCTGAATGTAATATTCATGATGAAAGAAAATGACTTCAGTGACGCCTACAAGCTAAGTTAAAGTCATGGTTTGAGACCTTAGGCAATAAATAAAGTTTATGCTTCTAAAATAGTTCACATCTAGTGCAGAAGAGGCATCGTTCTCACCCAACAAGCAACTAATAAAACTTGACATTTGGAAATTAACTTGTCTCAATGTCAATAAATGAAGCTTTATTGGTCTAATATAGTAAGGATTCTAGATTTCAAACTCAAGGTGAGGGCTATTACCAAAGTAGTGGAGAGTGGCTGATTAGTAAAATCACATTGTGGAACTTGGTCTTTTTACACAATGATGTGGAAGAGAGGCATAGAGTGGATAAGAAATGATAAGAAAGCCTGCTGTTACCTCTTTTAGGTTATAAAAAGAATAGGAGAGAAGAGAAGTGTCAAATTGTGAATCTTCTTAGTTGGTGGAAGCAAATGTTAGAACAGAAGATGAAGGACACAATAACTAAGATGGTTGCGACCTTTCATTTTCATTCTTCACTTTTCCCCCTGCAAGTTGCAGACAATGGAACTTAACTTTTATTTTCCTTGGCATCCTTCACTTTTTCCACATAATGTCTCCTGTTCTTTTATTTTTCACCTGGCTTGTGTTCTTTTATTGTTTCTCCTGATTAAATTTCTCTTCCTTTTGTTTCTCTGTTAAGACTCCAAAGATACATGTTCAAATGCCATCTCATTCTGAAAAAGTTGAACCCATGGCTTAGTTTGAAAAAAATATATATGAGACAAATTATGTGGCTTTTCATCATCTTGAGACCTTTCCTTTTTGTTTAGATATTTACCAAATCCAGCTGGATTTCAGTTTTATCTTGTTTATAGGCTTCCATATGTTTGGTCATGTAAATGAGATATATGTTTTGTTGTGTCATTTTCTTCTAAAATTAGCTTAACATTTTACCAAATAAATGCTGATTAGCTAATTGTCTACATATTTACAGATGACACTTATTGTTCAAACATGCAAAACTGGAGGACCCGTAAGGAAAGTGAATTAAGGTTTATATGTCATGCATGCCCCTCCCCAAATGTGTATATAGCTTTTCAAGCCATATATGAAGAGGATTCATACTGAAGAGAATTTCTGGCTTATAGTTTTAGCTTTTTTGGTGAAATCAGTTTGGATTTAACATTAGGGACATTCGGAAACTTCAGTATTCTAGAGAATCTGTTTCAGATTTTTCGAGTTGATATTCAGGCTAAGAAATCTAGTCAATTATCATGCTCTTTCTTAGTGATGAAGCTAAATCACATGATTTGTTGGGTAACTACTGCATAAGCTGCAGCTTGTCATAGCTGGTTTATAGAGTTTATGTTCTTGTTAACACAAGTATTATGCTTCAACTGTCCATTTGATGTAATGGTTGACTTGGCGATGGAGTTTTGGTTTGAAACCCACCAGATGGCCCTCTTGTTCTACTCTGTTTCCAAACTGTTTACGGTGGATCTGGAGTCATTCTTTTGCTGAATACTTGCACGGATTTTATATGAAGCTTCATTGTCCTTGATGTAATCAAAATGAGATTCTTGCTTATGTTTCATAGCCAGAGATCTTTAAAACAACAAATTTTGATGTGGATTAGCACCTTATTGTGGCTGGAACTCATTATATGACTCAAGAGAACGAACTTTTTGAGTCATAATTTTTGGAAAGCTTTCAGTGCATTTGACAGGCTTCAAGGGATCTAAAAACAATTTTAAGTCTGCAGTGGAAGTCTGAACTTTCCTGGTGGGTTGAGGGAAAAAAGATAAAAAGTTTCACATGACCTTTATTATTAAATACTCACTACAGATTTCAGTAGAAAGAATCTCAATGTTTTCATCCTAATGAAATAGGTATTTTGTTGATTATTTAACTCTAGAAACACAATTTCGTTGTCAAGTAAAGGACTCTAAAATTTCACTTTTCACGTAAGATAATTGCTGGATTCATTGTGAAGTGAAATGATACACTAGAATAAAATTTGCCTACAACACTTGTAAGAATTATAAGAGAGTAGTTCTGCCTGTCTGCGTAAACTTAGCTGTGTATGTGCTTATTTGCATTTGCATATGTTTTATTATCATCTGAATTCTACAATTCTTCATCTTCTGTTTTGGTTTGAACCAATGAAAGGAAGCTATTTAGGAAACAATGAGGTTGACATAGATGCAAATAATCTTTTAATTGCATTTGTTCGTTCACCATATGATATTTTGTTTTACATGATATAGGCTCAAAATTATGACCCTGAAGGGGAGTTCGTAGCTTACTGGTTACCAGAGTTGCGAGCACTGCCAAAAGAGAAAAGGAATTTCCCAGGACATTTGTACATTAAACCGGTTGTAGGCCTCAAGCATGGGGGCAGCAATAAAACCAGTTCTAAGACAAGAACTGCTGGGCGTGCAAAAACATGGAAGTGATTTGCAAGACAAAGGAATGAGTTAGAATTTGCTCATGAACTGGCTTGTTGACTTTTTTTCTGGAAAGGACTATAGACTATTATATATATAGGATCAAAAGATTTACACGTGAAGGGTAAGTAGCTTTTAAAGTATGCCATGGGGGGAGCAATGTTCGCACATAACATCATATTTAAGCTTGAAGACAACTTTTCCCACACTATGACTAACAAGATTACTTTGCCTTCTAACAAAAGAAAACCTACTCACTTCAAAACCTTCTCTCAATCGATCAATGTCCAGTAGCAACCCATTGAGATAACTGCTAGTCTCAGTGCCCAAGCTTCCAGGTATGTTGCCTCAAGCCTAAAGTTGAGTTGATTAGCCCAGATTGTGATTATTTTTCCATCGCCGTCCCTTGCCACAATCCCACAACCTGCTTTGTTAATTTGAGGTTGGATTGCTGTGTCAACAATTTAGCTTGATGAAGGCTGGTGGTGGGGAAGTCCAGGTTGCTTCCGTGGTGTTCCCCACGGTTCTTGGACGTTCTTGGACATTCTTGTACTCCATCTTCAGAGCCTCCCTGTATTCCCTCCATTATCTGAATGTCTTGTCCACCAAGAATAGAACCGGTGAGCTCTTTCTGTCAAAGTTCTCATTTCTGGCTTTCCGAAGTTGCCACAAGAAGTTTGCAGTCGGTTCAATCTGTTCCCTACCATTAGGTCTTTCCATTGCTGATTGCTGCCTTTCCCACCATCTCCAAAAATTCCACCTATCATCCCAAAGTCAATCCTATTGGATAGGGAAGATTTTCCAAGCAAGCTGTACATTGCTACAAAAAAACAGCACATGATCAATAGTTTCTATCTCATATCCACAGCATCTACAAATCGGATCAACCTTCTTTGTTAGTTGGGATAATATTGTTCAGGCATTTCCAAAGAAAGTGTTTTATTTTATGTTTAAATTCAAACTCTGTAGTTTTTTCCATACCTTGGCTTCCCCTCTCCCGTGACTGGGCTCTTCCTCCCTTCAAGCACGTTGTTTTATCATTATCAGCCGGTATTTTTGCCATGCGGTATCCGGAATTCGCTGAATATACTCCCATCTTGTCTGCACTCCAGAAATAGCTATCTAGTCCTTCAAAGAGGCTGAGAGGTATCTGCTCGACTAAGCTCACATTCCTTTGTGGAGAAAAGGTTGGCAAGTAGGTCTGTGTTCCAGTTCCTCGCAGCTCTCAGTTCCAGCACATAAACCAGGTCGCAATTTGGAGGTTTCTGGGCTTGGACCTTTCCATCATTAGAGTTTGGGACCCATCAGTAGAGTTTGGGAACATCATATATGGCCACTACCAACTGTTTTCCTCCCTCTTTTTGCCAGTAGATCAAGCGAGCTAAGTAAGCTTTGCCAAATCTTTGGAGGCTGTTGGCTTCTTCTTCACTTCAAAAGTTAAGCTCCTGGGGAAGTATTCAGCTTTCATTACCTTGTTTACCAGCAGGTTCAAGCAGGTAACGAACCTCCACAGTTGCTTAGCCACGAGAGCTGAGTTGAAGTGATGGATATCCCTGAATCCCATTCCCCCCTCCCTTTAAGATTGCACATTTCCTCCACTTCATCCGGTGCATTTTGTCCTCTCCATTATTGTTTTCCCACAAAAATTTGGCTACTTGGGAGTTTACTTCTTTGCACAGGTAACCTGAACACAGACATTGAGTAGGCTGGCATAGTTGAACCACTAACTTGATCAGGACTTCCTTTTCTGCGGGGCTGAGTAGCTTTCCCATTGCAGTTTTTTGTCCAATCTTTCTTTGATGTATGTAAATATCGCCTTCTTTGATCTGCCAATCACTAGAGGTAATCCAAGGTATTTGCCATCTGTGACAATTCTAATTCCTAGCATGGTACTTACTATCATCTCCTTTACTTTTGCGCCTATGTCTTTAGTGCCGAGTACAGAGTATTTTTGCAAGTTCACCAGCTGACCCAAGGCAGTCTTATAGATTTTGAGAATTTTCATTACTTCACCTGCTTCAGAACTGTTAGCTTTGCAAAAAAAAAAAAAAAAAAGGTGAGTCGTCAGCAAAAAATAAATGAGAAATAGAGGGGTAGTTTTTTGCAATTTTCAGAGCAGAAAGGAGGTTCTTGTAGATTGCTTGTCTTAATAAACTTGATAATCCCTCAGCACAAATTAAGAAAGAATAAGGAGGCAAGGAGATAAGGAGACAAGGGGTCTCCTTGCCTTATGCCTCTACTAGGGATCCCGTAGCCAGTTTTGGCACCATTAATATTAAAAGAAAAGGACAGAAGACCTGCATGCAACAATCAACTTAACCAACTTGGGCAAAAACCCATCTTGAACATGACACAAGCTATGAATTTCTACTCTACCCTATCATCCGCCTTGGCCATGTCTAATTTCAGGGCCATGAAGGCATCTTTCTCAGTTCTCTTGTTTTCAAGGTGGCAGATGAACTCATAAGCCACAATAACGTTATCCAAAATGTCTGCGGGGAACAAAAGCTGATTGACTCTTACTAATACACTTATTTAACAGAGGTTTTAATCTATTTACCAATACTCGGGAGATAATCTTGTACAAGACGTTACAAAGACTTATTCATCTAAAATGGGACACTACGGTCGGGGAGTTAAATTTGGGGATCAAGGTGATTAAAGTTTCATTTAAGCACTTAGGAACGCAACCAAAGGCAAAGAAAGATTGTAGCACCAACACCGTTTCTAGCAATGATATGCCAAAATTTCTGGAAAAAGGTAGGGGACATACCATCCGGTCCGAGGACCTTACTAGGATGCATTGAAAAGAGTGCCTTCTTGATCTCCTTTTCACTTACAGGTTTGGTGAGGTATAAGTTCATCTGGTCATTCACAGATTTTGAAATTCCCTCTAGAATGTCTTCCCACCCCGCTGGTTGGAATGTAAAGAACAGCATATCGTAGCAGTCAGTGATTTCTTGAGCAATTTCTTCTTCTATGTTACACCATGTTCCATTCCCCCTCTGAAGTCTGCTGATTATGCTTTTCTTTCTTCTATTGGCCTCGCATGAAGGAAGCCTGAGTTCCTATCCCTCTCCTTTAGCCATTTCAATCTTGCTTTTTGGCTCCAAAAGACCTCTTCATTGTGTATGCCCTGTTCAACTGCTCATGTAGCTGCATCCATGGTTCAAAGCCGCAGTCGCGGTCGTGATTGTGGCCCGGACCGTTCCACATTAGTTTCGACATATCAATCGCGGTTTCGGCGAGACGCAAATTTTTGAGACATTTAATATTTTAAAAATTGTAAAAAAAAAAAGATAAACAAAAATAAGAAAAAATTAACAAAAATAATAAAAATTCGAGTTGACTAGGGATGATTCGGTCGTTCCTATCCATCTCGGAAACGTCTTGGCCGAGTTCTCGGTGACTCGATCGAGTTCTCGGCGACACATTATCTCGAAATCATCTCATCTAGGTATCGAAATGGAAGGTCCCGTTCCAATGACTACTCGGTTGAGTCGTCTCGGTCTCGGCCAAGTCTTTGAACCATGCCTGCATCAATTCTCTGCTTCTGGCCTCCACTGAACTTCCCTTAACCCTGTTGATCTTGTCTTTGATCTGATTAATTGCCTTGCCAGCGTTTCTGTGCACTTGTTTATGCCATTTGAGTAGAGCCACTCTAAAATCTTTAACCTTTTTGCTGATCTTGATTAACGCCGGCCCCTGTTGCTGTCCATTCCAAGCTTTCCTCGCCACCTCATTGACCTCCTGACTTTGTAGCCATTTTCTATCAAATTGGAAGCATTTTTTGTTCTACCTGGATTGGGCCTGGTGTCCAGCATTAATATGCAGTGGTTAGATGGTTGTTTTCTAATGTGTTCCACCTGAGCTTTGTCATGATTCTGGAGCCAGAATTGGGATGCCTGTGTTCTGTCAAGTCTCTCTTTAAAATCTCCCTCAGAACCCAAATGTTGCACCAAGTCCACGGGATCCCCACAAATCTCGCCTCTATCACCTCATTGCTATGAATGATTTGTAATTTTGGTCACAATCCTGATCAACAAATATGAATTTCTATGAACCAACCACGAGTGTTTATATTTTGAATTTTTTGGCCATACGTCCACAAGACAGCCATCCCACCAGAACTTGCTTGTTAACGACATACTCTAAGTTTTAGAAAGAGTTGATATGTTTAATTAGTAAACTTAAATGAGCATATGGTTTTTATATAGTCTAAATCTTAGTGCATGAGATATTTTTAAGATTAATTTGACTCAAATGATTGATTCTGTTGATTGATATTCTAATTGATTAATTAATTTTTTATCAATCATTGATTGGCATCTCTCATTAATGCATATCTTCAATTAATTACTTAGAATACCATAGAATATATTATTCCTTAATATTCTCAATTGTGTATTTATGGTACGTTTTCATGATGGAAGGAAGTCTGATTTAATATTCACATATAAGAATCTCTAGTTTAGCCTATTAATATTCTCAATTGTATATTTAAGGTTTAGTCATCAACATTGCTTGATGACAATAATTGAAGACAATCCTATCTTTTATTTATAATCCTCATTTGATTCCTAAATCTGATGGTAGGGAGAATTCTAAGAACTCTCCCGTAATTTCTCACTACTCGTTACATATATTTGTATGGCCTCATGAAGGGAAGCGAGTTGATTTGAGTGGTTTGGAGGGAAGAAATGTAAGTAAGAAGTCTTGAGTTCGACCCTTCAAACTTACACTAAAAAAAGAACATTATACATATATGTATGTTATTTGTTTTTCAATTAGTATTAGAGCTAACTTTTAGCCATGTCATTTAGCATATATTGCAAAGATGTATAAAATGTCTAAACCAACTAAATCTAATTAGGGTAGGGGGCTAAATCCACATACCCCCAATCCACACCTCTAAGATTAAGATGACAATAAAGTCCATAGGAGTTTGTTAGAAACTTTTTTCAATACAAAAACTTGTCTTTCATACAACAAGAGATGTTTTAAAAAATTAATCACAAATTTTAATTAATTGAATATGTTTAATACCATCAACCTAGTTGTTGATTTGTGAGTTTTTTTTTAAAGTTATATCTCAAACAACTTTGAAGTGCAATGTGCCAAAAAAGGTAAAAAATAATTTCTTAACATAATTAAAAAAAAATCTATCTCCTCTTACATGATAAAAAAAGGTAAAAGTGTTCACTTCACCACATAAGAGGAAAAAATAAATTCCATCAATGTGAATGAAAAAAATGTCAAAAATTTTAAGACCATTCATAATGATGTAAATTTTAAATCCAAATTAGCACAATCTATTTTCACCTAAAAAAGGCTAATTTTTTTTTATTAAAAGAGTTTCTACCAAGCCCCATAAATGCCTATGGTCTTTTTGGTCAACTTGATTGTAAGAGTGTGGATTTAGATTATAGAGGTGTGGATTTAGCCCCAACCATGTAATTAACCATCAAATTTTGTAGTTTTGTTTTCTTAATAATGAGGAATTAATGGCTAATCCTCTATATTTGTGTTGTGTGAATACTGATCTAACAGTTTATGCAATTTATTCAGATTTGCTTTGGTCGTCCAATATAATATGTTGGTAATTCAATTATTTCTTCGGGAAAATGCCAATTTAGTCCTTGAAGTTTTTCACTTAAGCTGATTTGCTCCCTCAAAGTTTTTTTGACATGAAATTAGTCCTTAAAGTGAGATGTCTATGCCAATAAAAGACCTATTAGGTGACGCCACCCTAAACATGATTTTTCTCAACCAGGCGATGAACTATGCAGGGGCATTTTGGAGAGAAGACTTTAGTATCTGTGTCAAAACTAATTAATCAGATAATCAAAACACAACAGATGAAAATACAATAGGCAAGGAGAGAAGTGGGGAGACTACTCTCCCAAATTAGGGTTCATCTTCACTAGCCACAACTCTCTCCCTCTGCAAAAGCTTTGCAAATTTAGCCCTTCAAATGCAAAATAATAATAAAAGGAATTTTGATGAGGGATCGTCAAGCTCAGCTCCAAATTGAGAATGGAGGAATGAAATGGATCATGCTTCAAACAATAGAGGATTTTGTGATGACCCCACCTTACCCTAAGGGGTATCAAAGGGTTTAGCAGACTGCATGCCTGACTCTCGCCAAGTCTCACTCACTCATATAAATTGAGAGATAACATTAACTCCAAAGTAGGCATTAAAACTCCACCATTAAATAGTACAAACCATCCAACATTCCAAATCATCCATACTTATATGTACTACCAAACAGATAAAAAATATAAGTTGTTCAATCAATTCACTAAATACAAATAGGATGGCAATTTACTTAAAGCAAAGACTTCAACTCTCCAACTCACAATTCTTCGGTTCCACGTTTCCAACTCTTGTTAAGGAAAATAAACTAAAGGGGTGAGTTTACACCCAGTGAGGTTCTAAGAAAACAAAAAACTTTAAACACACAAATTCACACTTTCAGTAACATAATAGGAATAACAGACCAATTAATAACAAGATAATTCATGAAACAATTCTTAGCAAATAGCACAATCAATATCAAAGAATACGATACTGCTACAGACTCTAGAGGTGGCTCCCATCCATTTTCAGACGTAGCACTTAGTTCCATTCAGTAATTCACTTGCAACTAAAAGGATATAGTCGGCTCATGCAAGCTAGTTCAACAGCAGTGTTTTCCGATTCCGTTGACACTCCGTCAACTATTGAAATTCAGTAATAAATAATGTCCATAGATCACCGCTTAATGCCAGTTTCCGTCCACTGATCATCCAACTACCGGACCCAAACGCCAAATATATAACAAGAGGGATAATACTCGAGTATACCAAATCTAGTAACAATAAACATGACCCATGGTTTGTCAATCGCCTCGACCAATCCTTTGCTGGCTCAATTCGACTAACTAGCCGATGGGGTTTGGGATCCCAAGTATGCAGTATAGTCGATGGGATAACATACCCAAATGACTTTCAAGTCATGCACATGTATATCAAATCACGTATAAATAGGATAACAAGAGTCCAGTTAAGTTAGGTCAAGTACGATAAAGTACACACTCGCCTATTCATTTGCAGTTCAAGCTATATAGTAGTAGCAATCAATCAGGCACATTAAGCATCATTCTAGCATAACATGTAGTCCTAACATGCACTTAGAATACTCACCGACTTAGTGAGAACTGTACACTTCGACCTCAGGATCACCCACTTGTCCCCTCTCGAGTCTTGAGACCAAAATTAGTACACACATGCATGTCGATTCCAGCCATCAATATACCAAAAGAGAGTACAGATTACATTCAAGTCTCAAACAAACCATCCAACTTTCACTCCCAAATTTCACATGTTTCTCTCTTGTAAAAATCAAGAACTCAACATGTAACCCATTACATATATAGTAGAGCATGCAAAAAGAAATAATGCATCAAAAATCCATCAAGACCCAAGGTCAAAAGCAACTACAATTGACTTCATAAACCATTACTCAAGCTGCCAAATTTTCAGCAAACATATTTCATATTTTCCTTTAAAGTTCACAAGGTTTTCTCGTTCAAATCAAGTGAAAAACTACGTGTATACTAGATCAATGTTTCAAGTAATATATGGGGCAAAAATATCTTGAATATAGTAAAAAATTTTGAAGAAAGTGGAACAAAACTCTCTTGGTTCCAAAATTGAAAAAGTTTTGAAGAAAGTGGAACCAAACTCTCTTGGTTCCAAAATTGAAAATTTCTATCAAGAAAACAATTTGGAAAGTAGAATTTTTTACTTCTCTTAACCCTTTTGTTTAGGCTCAACTCCAACATATAAGTAACCATTGAGGTCATTCTAAAGTGGATTGGGCAAAAGTATGTCAAAAACCACCATAAAACTACTAATATTTACACATAGAAGCATATGTCAAACTCACCATAATAATTCCCCATCAAACTACTAAGATTTCCATGGAGCATACATAATATTTCTTCTTTATTATATAAAGAGGCATATAGCATGATTCTTATCAAAGAAATCCACCAAAATTCATATATAATATTGTAAACTAATGATACAACCACACACATAAAACTGAAAATTTTTCAGCAGCAAACTATCAAAAAGACAACTTGAAAACAACTAAAACCCTCCATAAAATTCCTCTTTTTTTGCTCCTATAACATCATACACCAAATAAACTCAAAAATAAGGGAAGAAAGATATGTTTACTCGCAAGTTTTACCTCTTTACGTCCAAAACCTAGGATGGAAAGCAAATTAAGAAAGTTGCCAAACTTCCTCCTCCAAGAGTTTCCTTCCAAACTTGACTCAAGGATTGATGGAGTAGATTAGGGTTTCTCTCTTGTTTGCTCACTAATTAGACAAGAAAGCAAGGCTAGAAATTAGTTTTTTTTTTCTCTCCCTTTTTCTCCCTAAATTTCGTCCAAAAGAAAAGAAGAAAATGCTATTGAAATAGAAGCTTGGTTTGTGATAAGTATGAAACTTAGTCTTGGTCAAGATTGGTTGATAATTGACAAGTGACAATATTGCAACTCAAGTCTATCTATTTGTCTCTAATTCACCCTAATCTCTATCTCTTCTCCAATTAACTCTTAACACCTCTTATCACATAATTCTTTTTGCACAAAACTCCCTCTTGTCCACCAAATATATTCCACACACGTTACTAGTTGGTCACATTTGCATAACGCACTCTGAAACTCAACATGCACCAAGTTGAATAAGGCAATAGAATAAAAATCATGATTCAACTATTAAATCAATCAAGAATTTAAGGCAAGACAATTAAAATAAAAATATGAAAATAATTTTTGGGGCCGCACACTCTCTCCCCCTTAAAAGAATATCATTCTCGAAATTCCTACCTTTATTCGCAAAACAAAAATCGATTCTACAGGGTTTTCTCTAACTCCCAAGTGGCTTCCTCTTCCCCATGATGCTTCCACAAAATTTTACCTAGAGGAAAATCTTACTAACGTAATGGTTAAGCTGATATTATAGAGAAGTTCAAAGAAGGTTTAAAATATTCAAGGTGATTTAAACTTGGAACTCGATAAAAAGAAGAAACCGTAACTACGAAACTTGTTTATTACTCTTGCTAGATCTTGAAATCATACACTATATTTTGGCAAATAGTCCGCAATGTAAATCTCCTATCATTTCTACACTTGCATCACTAGACACGTACTACCCTTTTTAATCGAAATTCCTTCATTATTAACTACAAATGAAAAATCTTCGTTTAAACCTAAGAATAGTTTTCAGAAATTGAATCATGGATAAGGATTTAACTCCAAAGAAACACAGACATTTAATATCACTAGTTAACACATCAGACACCAAATTCAATGTTTATAAAGCAGATACAACTTACTACGTAAAGTATTCACTACACATATTTCAACAAATACAACTATTTCAGGTAAAATATCACTAATGGCTAATTTCGACTATTACAGCAAATTCTCTATAGCTTAATTTATTGGTTTGGGCAGTTCTTCACTTGATGTCCAAATTTGCTGCATCTAAAATAGGCACCAATTTTCAAATAACACATTCCAGTATGAGTTTTGTCACAGATTTCATACTTAATAGCTACAAATCTCTTCTTGAAGTGTCCATTCTTTCTTTCCTTCCTTCTTCTATCCTTCATAACAAGTTCATCTCCACTAATCTCTTTGCGTTTTCCTTTGATATCGTGAAAGTTTCCTTCACCACTTTTTACTTTGTTGCTAGGAATGTCTTGAAATGCAATTTGAGTAGTTGAATGCATTAATTCAAACTTATTTCGCAACTCCTCCAGTATCCCTTCGTATTTCTTTTTCATTTCCATGCTCTTGTTCAGTAACTCCGTTTTCTCCGTACGCTCTTGTTTCCATCGTCCTTCCCATTGTTCAATCAATTTCTTCTAGAACTCTACCTCCTTTCGAAGAATCTCTTGCTCCGTTTGGATTAATTGTTTTGGGGGTGTTTTTGAAATATTTTACTGTAGTAATACAGATGAAAATTTTTTACTGTAGATGAGGTTGTTTTTGGCGTATTTAAGGTTGTTTTTTGTATTTTTGGTATTTTTGAAATTATTTTTGTTTGTGCATTACTACAGCATAATATATGAAAAACTTTTTTTTTCAAAAAATGACCAATCCAAACGGATTAAATGATAGCCTGCCAAACAAATCAAATTATCTAAATGAGTAGCTAATCACAAATTGAAACTCTGACCATATATTCTTAAGTTCTTTTACTTCCAAATCATCCACGAAAAACTAATCTTAACGATTCTCAAATTAGATAGACGAGAAATCTAAACACAAGTAGGGCAATACCTCAAAATACTATGACCCTCACTCCTATTCTTGGTACTTAACAAAATGGTTACCATTATCACTTATGTACAGAACAAAGTACTAAATCACACTCCTTAGAAATCACTCCCATCTGTTTGATTTTAAAAGTTCCACATCTTAACTCACTCTCCACTATACACTCATCTTCAAAAGGCAAGTTCAAGAAAAAACTATGACCTCTTATCCCAATAATGCTTTTTACAATCTTCAATCAGAGCGATCACACTAATTTTGCCAACAGTTTATATACATGATTAGAATCCAAACTTTTTTTCTCAGAATCTCCATACATAATCCAAAACTCTCAATTTCAGATAATTTACAATCTTACACTTCTACCAAAGTACTAATCACTAACACAAAAGTGTCATGCATGTTTCACCATGAACAAACCGTTCCTCCAGACTGAAATACCACAAAAATCACTTTTCTTTCCTCTGAGTACCCTAATACATCAATGATAGGGATCATATTTGCTAACCAACGTTCAACTATTTTGGGGTCGAGACTTCTAGAAAACTTAGGCAGAGAACTTTCTTTTTTTGGAAATCTCTCTAGAGTCTTATCCTCTCCCATATCTTGATCTCTAAGTTGGTTTGCAAGTCCAGCCCCTTGGTCCTGTTGGGGTACTAGACATTCTAAAAAAAATCTGTCATCCAATTTATGGCCATCATTACTTAGTCCTCTATCTCAACTTTGGGTTCTTGATTTGGTTGGTCGTAAATTTCCAAATCACCCCTTGATCCTAGGGTTGTTTAGGCCTATGTGGATGTCCCCAACGTCGTCTCCCAAACTTTCATTTTTCACACAAGTCCAAGTCCATATAAATATACATAGAATGATAGAAATCAATTAAGCATATAGGCATGGGTAGTCAATCAGGAGACAAAATACATTTATCTAATATCACAAGATAAATACGTATTTAGTGTAAGTCAGACCGCATCAAAATCAAGTAAACACATAACAAGTCCATACAGTCATAGGAGAAATTAAGCAAGTCTGCAGTGCTAGCACCTTAAACATTTACGACAACCATCAAATTTCAAATCTAACCACCATCTATAGAAACCCTAACCAGACATTTACTAGACTAGTCCATGACAGGACTTATAGATCCAATTTCCTCGATCGATTCAATCTCAAGTCCAATACTAGAATCCTCCGCACTTTAACCTTTGCCATTGAAACTTACCTCCTTAGTTCGATCCCTCATTTGTCATGCTATCTAGGCAAGGCGATTATTAGCCTCTTGTAACTGTTCACGAAAAGTATTGATCCGTTCTTGTTCCTCAATCATACTGGCCTCGGCTCTCAGATAGGGTCATTCTATATCCTCGAAATTCCTCTCAATTCCTGTATCTAGAAATAGGCTCTCTCATTTAAGATTACTACCCTTTACCTCTCATCTACTATAGGTAGCACCACACAGTTAGGATAAGAATATGTCATCCAACACTCACACCGACTATCTATCCTACGTCCTGAGACATACTGTCGAACACAATTGTAGTAAAGTCTTATTCAAACTGTTCCTACTAATCCTTTCACTTAACATGTCATTTAATATTAAAACTAGTCCTACAGTCTGGCATTCTAAACCGTTAGCCTAGGATACATAATAGTAATATGAAACCTAGGCTCTGATACCATCTGTGACAACTCTACCTTCCCCTAAGGCGTACCAAAGGGTTTAGTGGACTGCCTATCTGACTCTCACCAAGTATCACTCAATCACATAAAATTGAGAGATAACATTAACTCCAAAGTAAGCATTAAAACTCCATCCTTAAATATTACAAATCATCCAACATTCCAAACCATCCATACTTATACGTACTGTTGATCTTGATCCCTACCTTTTGATGTTTACAAAACAATGGATAATACTAATATTTATTCAAGAAATATTTTCAGTTATGAAGCAAATCAGATTCAAAGATCGAGTGCAAGTGAAAGGGACAAAGGCTGCTGAAAGCTGTCGGACGCTTGGTTCGGATGTCCGATAATCATTGCGTAACTTCGGACGCATGAAGAACTCCACCACCGGACGTCCGAAGGAAATAAGACATTCCCCCTGACTCACTGACCTCGATCGGACGCAAGTATCGGACGTCCGATAGGATCGTTCAAATTCGATGAAAGCTGTCGGACGCTCACAAAGACAATACCGGACGTCCGATAGAATTGAGATATTCCTTCTAACTCATTGTCTGCTTTCGAACGCAAGCACCAGACGTCCGATAGAATTGAAAAAGATTTTTCAAACTCACTGCCTGCTATCAGACGCAAGAAACCAGACTACTGGACGTTCGATACTCCAACGGCTAGTTGACTCTTCAGCTACTTTCTATCTGTTGGAAGCATTAATGAAGCACTTTCTTGATCTCCTATAAATAGAGCATGGTCAGAAACTTCAAATAACTTTTGCACATTGAAGATACAAAAGATCTAGAGTAGTTTTAGTGAGAAAACACTCTCCAAAGAAGATTTGTAGTCTTGGTGGTGTGAAATTCATTGTAAACTTTTCATTTGTGAGTGAATACTTCAATAGCGTAGCTCTGTGAGGGTTGTCCTGAGGGATAGTAAAACTTCCTTACTTGATCGAGTGGAGCTTGGGGTAAGGAGGAAGTGAACCTTTCTTTGTACACAAGATTGGTTGTATTTCATCCACTTGAAGAAGCTTGTTCTATAAATTGATCTACAAGCTCAAGAGGAGTTTGGTAGTCAATTGGTTTGCAATTCTTCCCTTCTTATTTACTTATTGTTATATTGTGATTTTTTAATTGCTTATCTTTTCTACTCCCAAGCAATCGTGCTTTCTTACTAATTGCTACATTGTGTGGTCACTTAGAAAAGAGGGTAAATTTCATTTTGAGCAAAAAGTGCCCATAACTTGATTAACTTTTTAATCAACCTAATTCACCCCCTCTTAGGTTGTCTTCGATCCTAACACGTACTACCAAACAGATCAAAAATATAAGTTGTTCAATCAATTCACTAAGTACAAATATGATGGCAATTTACTTAAACCAGAGACTTCAACTCTCCAATTCACTATTCTTCGGTTCCACATTTTCAGCCCCTGTTAAGAAAAACAAACTAAAGGAATGATTTTATGCCCAATGAGGTTCTAAGAAAACAAGTAACCTTAAGCACACAAATTCACACTTTTAGTAACATAATCGGAATAACAGACCAATTAATAACAAGATAATTTGTCAAACAATTCTTAACAAATAGCACAATTAATATCAAAGGATGCGGAACTGATACAGACTCTAGAGGTAGCTCCCATCCATTTTCAGACGTAGCACTTAGTTTCGTTTAGTATTACGCTTGCAACTAAAAGGATATAGGCGGCTCATGCAAGCCAGTTCAGTAGCAGTGTTTTTCAAGTCCGTTGACACTTCGTCAACTATTAAAATTCAGTAATAAACAATGTCCGTAGATCACTACTTAATGCCAGTCTTCGTCCACCGATCATCCCCCTACCGGATCCGAACGCCAAATATGTAACAAGAGGGGTAATACTCAAATATACCGAATCTAGTAATAATAAACACGATCCATGGTTTGTCAATCGCCTCGATCAAACCTTGGCTGGCTCGATTTGACTAACTAGCCGATGGGGTTTGGGATCCCAAACATGCAGTATAGTCGATGGAATAACATACCCAACGACTTTCAAGTCGTGCACATGTATATCAATTCACTTACAAACAGGATAACAAGAACTCAGTCAAATAAGGTCGAGTGCGATAAAATACACACTCGTCTATTCATTTGTAGTTCAAGATATATAATAGTAACAATCAACCGGGCTTATTAAACATCATTCCAACAAAACATGTAGTCCTAACATGCATTTCGAATACTCACCTATTTAGTAAACTGTACACTTCAAATTCAGAATCACCCACTTGCCCCCTCTCGAGTCTTGAGACCAAACATAAGTACACATATGTATGTCGATTCTAGCCATCAATATACCATAAGAGAGTACATATTATATTCAAATCTCAAACAAACCATCCAACTTTCATTCCCAAATTTCACATGTTTCTCTCTTGTAAAAACCAAAAACTCAACATATTGCCCATTACATATATAGTAGAGCATGTGAAAAGGAATAAGGCATCAAAAGTCCATCAAAACCCAAGGTCAAAAGCAACTACAATTGACTTCGTATACCATTACTCAAGTTGTCAAATTTTCAGCAAACATATTTCATATTTTCCTTCAAAGTTCACAAGGTTTTCTCATTCAAATCAAGTGAAAAACTACGTGTATACTAGATCAATGTTTCAAGTAATATATGGAGCAAAAATATCTTGAATATAGTAAAAAATTTTGAAGAAAGTGGAACAAAACTCTCTTGGTCCCAAAGCTGAAATTTTCTATCAAGAAAACAATTTGGAAAGTATATTTTTTTACTCCTCTTAATCCTTTTGTTAAGGCTCAACTCCAACATACAAGTAACAATTGAGGTCATTCTAAAGTAGATTGGGCAAGAGTATGTCAAAAATCAGTATAAAACTTCTAATATTTCCACATAGAAGCATATGTCAAACTCACCATGAGCATGCATAATATTTCTTCTTTATCATATAAAGAGACATATAGCATGATTCCTACCAAAATCCATATATAAAACTTGTAAACTAATGATATAACCACATACATAAACTGAAAATTTTCCAGCAACAAACTATCAAGAAGACAACTTGAAAACAACTAAAACCCTCCATAAAATTTCTCCTTTTTTGCTCCTATAACATCATACACCAAATAAACTCAAAAATAAGGTAAGAAAGATAGGTTTCCTTACAAGTTTTACCTCTTTACCTCTAAAACCTAAGATGGAAAGCAAATCAAGAAAGTTGAAAAGCTTCCTCCTCCAAGAACTCCTCCAAGAGTTTCCTTCCAAACTTGACTTAAGGATTGATGGAGTAGATTAGGGTTTCTCTCTTGTTTGCTCACTAATTAGACAAGAAAGCAAAGCTAGAAATTAGTTTTTTTTTCTCTCCCTAAATTTCATCCAAGGCTTGCAAGGAAAGAAGGAAATGGTGTTGAAATGGAAGTTTGGTTTGGGATAAGTATGAAGTTTAGTCTTGGTCAAGGTTGGTTAGATGATTGATAAGTGGCAAGATTGCAACTCAAGTTTATCTATTTGTCTCTAATTCACCCTAATCTTTATCTCTTCTCCAATTAACTCTTGACACCGCTTATCACATAATTTCTTTTGCACAAAATTCCCTCTTGTCCACCAAATGTGTTCCACACACCTTACTAGTTGGTCACATTATGCACCAAGTTGAATAAGGAAATAGGATAAAAATCATGATTTAACTATTAAATCAACCAAGAATTTAAGACAAGACAATTCAAATAAAAAAATATGAAAATAATTTTCAGGGTCTCATAGATTTAGCCGAGGGAAGCTTGAATATTACAATGGAGATCAAGTTTGAAATAACAATGCCAGGAAGAATGCAAAATAGTTACATCATGGACACAAATAAATCCATCAAGAAAGTTGCATGGCTGCAGAAATTATGAGGTATTGTAACTTTTTAATGGTTGAATTTGATCAATTGGGCAATTTTGTCATTTTACATTAGTAATCGCGGAATAATTATTGTTGCAAACACCACGAGCTTTTAATTACTTCTTATGATATGATCCTCTGATGCCGGAAAATACAAAGAACGTTATGACAAAACTGATAAGGGAGGTCAGGAAAGCTGAAGCAGAGAATAGAAAGTTGAAATTAGAAAATGCAAAGCTAAAAAAAAGGCTAGAGTATTGCTGTTGGCATTGGTAGGTAATGGCATTTTATTACCAGTGTTGTTGCTTAGCACTTCCAAAAATAAAGACTCTGTTTTAAACCTGAAAATGCTACGATGAAATTAGTGAAAAGTTAGAAAAAATTTGCTGACATTTTGGTGGAATAGATGTTTACTGGATGATTAAGGAGCTTTGTCATATATTTAGATAGATGTTGACTAGATTGTTATGCAGCTTTTGTTATACATTTGGATAGCTATTTTCAACCCTGTTTGTAAAACTTCTGCCGTATTTAGTAGTAATGGAATTGTGATTTAGTTAATATCCTTATGTTGAAACCTTTTTACCTTCCTTAATTTTTTACCAAAATTTTGACAGAGTTTTGTCTTAAATATGGACAATCCAAACCAGAAAAAATACATAAAAACTATTTAGCAGTAATGCACACATTGTAATTTTGACAATAACCAAAATTCCATACACTTAATGATTGTCGTCATTAACAAAACAATTTCTATTGTATCCAGAAGATGATACAACAAAATAGCAACCTAAACTTGCTGTAATGCACTAAGTATCAATGGTATTAATCAGTCATGATTTCAACTTGGCGCTCCACTCTCTTCATATTCGATTCATCAATGAGCATATAAGCCTACAATAGCATGGAAGTTTTCAATACATAATGTTATTAAGAAATAACTAAAAATTCAAGCTCTCATCATGCCCAAATAAGGCTCACTTTTTGTTTTGTCCTTGGTTTCTTCCCCATTGGTTCAACATAGGGCCACAAACATCTATTGCTGCCTTCATTCTTCTCTATGATTGTGCTTGTTGGGAGGAACATGTTTCTCTGTTATGTCTAGAAGCTCGACAAATGGAGCACTTTACTGCCTTCTTTTTTGAGTCAAGTTGCTGATCAAGAGCTAAGGGTGTTATGCAAATGCTTTCAACTATTGCAGCTTCTTCTCCATTAGCACTTGCAATTATAAAAGAAAAAGTAACAAAAGTGAATAGGTTTTTAGGATTAGTTCAACATTAAAAAAGGCAAAAAAAGACAAGTCAGTATCAGTCGATTAATTCTCAAGTGTTGAGCCTGCAGAGGTTGGATATTCATCAAGTGGAAGCTATTCAGTAGGTTCAAGTTGTTGTTCAACCTCTTCCTGAACAAATTCATCTAAAAAATTGAGAAAACGTTAATTTGAATATGTTAGCAGCATAGAATAAGTATTGTCTTAATAGCAGCAACCTATACCACCAATACTCTAGTCTACTCTTGTGAGGACCCGAAAATTTTTCTTATTTTATTTTATTTCTTCGAATACATTTTCGTTACTTTACCGTATTGCTTTCATTTTCTAGATATTTTGTACAAGTGAGTCAAGTTTTTAAATCACTTTTCTTGTATAAATTAGTACATGTTAAGTTCGAAATGCATTATGGAAGTAGAACCCACTAATGTGGTATGTGCGATAAATTTTTGAATATTAGGAGGAGTTTTGTACAAAGGGATATTATTTTATAAGGTGTTAAGAGATAATTAGAGGTTGGCTAGATATTTTAGCTTTTGGAAGACAAAGAAATGAGGATTCACCATATCAAGACACTTGTCACAAAAGCCATGGTTCTTTGACTTTGACTAAGACTTTCTTAACCCTTTAATTAGCAAAAAAAATTGGCAAAAATCCGATCACTTTTCTCTTCCCTTTGGCCAAAATCTTGAGCTAGGAAAAAGAGAGAAAACTTCAACATTCAACCACCAAGTCTTACTTGAATCTTGAGTTTTAACCTTTGATCTTGCAAACTACTTCATAAAAGTGATATCTAAGGTGGATTAAGCGCTTTGGTGGAATGATTTGGGGAAAGAAGCTCTTGGTTTCCTTTTCTTTTTAGGGTATTAAGGTAACTCTATCAAGAAGCTCTCTTTTCTTTTAATACTTGCATAAGAGTGGATTTAGGGCTTGAATTTTGTAGTTTTCATGAGAAATTTCATGGTTTAAGTGATGATTCAAAAATTTCGATTTTGATGGTGAACTTTCAGCTTTTATATGATGTTTTGAGCTTGGCCATGATTTAGTAGTTTTGCCATGTGAATCTTCTAGCTTTTAAAAGTTATTTTGGCTTGCTTATGGAAATTTCAGCTTGTAGTTGAAATTTTCAGCCTAGGATTACAAATTTCAGCTTTGTTGTGGTTGATTCTTGAGCTAAAAATTGGCTATATTGGATGGTTTTGTGGCCTTAAACAAGTGTACTTTATAGCTTGTAACTTGTGGTTGTGATTGAGGTTGGATTGATATGAATATTGGTGTTGAGTTTGGATGGAAAAGTTAAGAAATAAGGGGAAATGTTGCTGAAAATTTTCTCACAGGAGACTCTAAGCAATCTTGAAAAATATGTTATATCTTGGTGTAGAAATATCCAAATTGAGTTCCACTTATTGCGTTTGAAACTAGATTCAGAGTGCATTCTACCGTGAAAATTTTAGAATTTTTCTCAATTCCTATGAATATCTATGATTTTTTAAAATTGACTGAATTTTCACACCTGCTCTGTTTTTCTACTTGATGAAGCAGTAACTTGAGACTGGAATTTAACTAATTTATGGACATAATCTTACAAATATGTATTCTGAAAAATTGTAGTCATTTGAGTCTATTTTCCAACGATAAAAAGTTTATAAATTTTGGATTTAATAATTCGATTTTTCAAACAGTGTCACACTAAACTAGAGAAAATTCTGTTTTCTAAACTTGTTCTTGCTTCCACTTTAAGTTGGAGTTGTTAAACCATTTTGAGCTTGGTTCTATGAGTGGAATTGAGGTTTAAATGAAAGGAAATGAGTTTCTTCAAATCATTTTAGGTTGGACAATTTTCAACTTTGTATTTTGAAAGTCTTGGTCTAATTTCTTCAAACGTTTGACTATAATCGAAGCTCTTGTGCTCCAAATGACTTTTACAATGTTGATTTAGTAAGCACATAAGGTTTTTTCCTTGATTGCAACAAGAAAATATTATATTTTGATAGGTTATATGGGCATAAAACTTGTAAATTGATGTATTTTCTAAATGAAGTTTTGAAACCACAGTTTCTTTATGTATTTTGGCTGTGTATTGCTAGTCTTTTAATATAGTATATGATCACAAGACTCGAGACAGTTCAAGAGGACGAACTAGGGTTAAAGTGAAGGGTTTCAATTGATTGGTGAGTGTTCCAATGCATGTTATTTGATTGTGCATGACTTGAGAAAATGCTATTATTTGCTTAAGTGCTGTCTTTGAATGACATGCGAATAAGTGAATGACTGTTGTGATTTTCTTGTCTTGTTAATTTGTTATGAACGCATGTTCATATTGCATGAATGTGTGATAAATGTGCAGGAATGTAGGTCGATGTGTACTTTATCGCATCGACTGAACTGAGGTTAACCCTATGCTGGCACCCTATCCGAGACCCACCATTTGCGAGGTCAGATCAGCTGGATAGTTTTGAGTTTATAACTTACCAATGTTAAGTGCAAAACTCAAAATTCTTTGCTGAAAGGCCTTGAGTACAATGTTAAATGTTTAATGTTAAATGAGGGTGTTGCGCCCCATTTTTAAATGAAAAATAAACGTGTTTAGAAAAATGAATTTTTGATTTAATTTTGAGTAAAAAATGAACTTTTATTGGAAAACAAATAAAGAAAGAAATTTTGATTAATTTTTTATTTAAAAAATGAGTTTTTGATATTTGATAAAATAATTAAAGAAAATGGGCCTAATAGGACTTAAAACCGCGACGGTTTGGGCCCCAAAAAAAAGTTAAAAAAGGTTTTAAAAAGGAAAAATAGGAGTCGCCACTTGGTATTGAGTTAAGGTATACCAAGTCATCTAAAAGGAATTTTTAAATGAAAGGTAGGAAAAACCCTTCTTAACGACTTCGAGTTTGCGAAAACTAAGAGAAAAAGGATCGGAAGTCACATTTGAAGAAAGGGAAGACCAGGATAAAATCCTAGGCACCCTTTCAACTTAGCCAAAACTAGTTGCGTAATTTAGTCAAAAGTTTTCTTAATTTAATCTAAAAATTTATCACATTTTAGAGGTATTTACATGAATGCAAACCTAGACCTAATTATCGGGGTCAGAATATCTCTTTGAAGTTATTTGATGCAAATCGCATTAATTTCAACGCCCAAAAGTAAACTTTCGAAGAAGTCACGAATTGTGCAAAAATATGAGACTCAAAGAAAAGTAAAAAGAAAAGAAAAATAAAAATAATTGTATATGAATACATGATCTAAAGGAATGCATCATAACGGGTGCGAGGATCTAATGTTCGTGACTTCAATTTTCCCTTTAATAGAGGGAATACGATCGTGCTAAGGCTAGAGAGTCAAACTCGTCCATATCCCATATTCAAGGGGTATCTCTCCTATCTAATCATGCAAATGTACTAGCCTAATTCTAATTCTTAAATGGAATGCAGATCTAATGTTATGTCTCACACGTAGGGATAGGGAATAAAAATATAAGAGGGAATATGGGATAAGGGATATACGTATAAGGGGGAACATGGGATAAGGGATATACGTATGAGGGGGGGATGTCATGCAAAAATGATAAAAAAACCCTAGAAAGTGAAAAATATGCATGAAAATGCAGTGTAGTCACACAAACATGATCTAGCGTGTGAATGGTTCCTAAGGGTCTAGCGTTGGACTATCCCATGTCTACGAGTTCTTACCAGCGTTGGACTAGTGAGAAATCGGAAAAGAAGGCCACAACTAGCGTTGGACTAGTGTGGAGTCGAGAAAGGGGCCACAACTAGTGTTGGACTAGTGTGGTGATGTCACACATTAATTATAACTAACTAATCATGTAAAACATAATAAAAGCATATAAACACATAATATCACATAAACACATAACACATAATCATGATATCTAGATGCAAGGCTCTAAGAAAGTGGATAACACGTAACACATAAGCATGCATAACACACAAGCAATTAAAGCAAATCAAGCCCTAACTATTACACTTGGGGCGCTAACTACAATTTAAGGGGGGGAAAAGGAATAAAATAAATAAATAAATAAATAAATCCCTAACTATTACATATTCTATCTAAATACAGGTCTTGAACCCTCTAACTATTACAATTTGGCATTTAAATGCCTTTCAAATGATCAAAATTGAGCTAAAATACATATACAAAATTAAAACAAATAAAGCGAATAGGTAAATAAAATAAATAAATAAAAAAATTCAAAAGGCATGTAATTAAGCACATAAAGTCACATAGGGGCACATAAAGTCAAATAAAATCAAAATAAGGGGTAGAGTGTACCTCCCTTGAATCGGTGCCCTAATAAAGTAAAATTTTCTATTTACCCTCCAAAACAAAAAAAAATAGTCAAGGCATCACTTTAATTAACTAATAATCACATGAAATGGGAATAAACACGAAATCAAGGCATTCAAATAAAGGTAAACAACCCATGTTTAAGAAATTAAAGCAAGTAGGGACTTGATGGCAAAAATTAAAGAAGTTTGAGAAGTTAAAACCCGATCCTGCCGAGGTTGGTGTGATAAAGGTCAGAATTGAAATGAACGGTCAGTGGGATAAAACCCGATCCTACCAAGGTTGGTGGGATAAAATCAGGTCCCAACGAGATATGAATGGTCAACGGGATAAAAATTTGGTCCTGCCGAGGTTGGCGGGATAAAATCCAATCCTAGCGTGAAATGAACGGTCAGCGGGATAAAACCCGGCCCTGCCGAGGTTGGCGGGATAAAACCCGGTCCCAACGTGATATTGAAAATATTTTTTATAGATTGGTTTTTGTAGAATTTCCAAAATAGATACAGATGACTTTTTCTAAAAAATTTGCCCCAGTGTAATGTTATTGGACCATTGGACCTGCAAAAGAAAAATAATCATAATAATAGATAATGCCACCACCATCCGATCAATCTTGCTTTTCAAGAAATGTGTAAATATGAGTATTTGGGCGTTCTTCCCCGATGTAGTGAAAATTTAACTTTACTCTGCGAACTGTATCAAGTTTCCTCAACTTCCTATGCTAATAAGAGTATCAAGTCAATCACAGGGGTTGCCATTTGATAAATTCCCGACTCGACTTCGCTCCTCGAAGTACATCACATCTTCTTAACTTCTAATGCTTATCAAATATGATATTTTGTGAGGACCCAAAAATTTTCACATTTTCTCAGTATTATTTTATTTCTTTGACTATATTTTATACTTTCCTTGAAAATATTAAATTTTCTATGCATTTTTACAAGTAAGTACAATTTTAAAATCATCTTCCTAATATGAGTTAATGTACGTTAATTTGAAATGTATTATTGACGTGGGACCCGCTAGTGCGGTAAATGCGTTATATTTTGACAACTTGTTGGAGTTTGGTTAAGTGATATTATTTAGGTGCTAAGAGATAATTAGAAGTTACCTATATGGATTAGTATTAGAGAGACAAAGAGATAAGTTTAAGCAAGCAAGGTGCCAAGTGTCACAAACCCATTGGATGTTGGATTTGACCAAGACCTTCTTAACTTTCCTAAAAGCAATTTTGACTCAATTTTCTCTCATTTTTCTTGTGTCTTGGCTGAACCTATTGAGGAGGAAAACAAGAGAGAGCTCTTCAATTTCTAGCTTCCAAATTTGCTCAAATCTTGAGTTTCAACCAACCAAATCACAAACCACACCATACAAGTGATCATTAGGGAAGGTTAAAGGTGTTGGTGGAGTTGTTTTGGAGGAGGAAAGATTAAGCTCCTACCTTTCTTGTGGTTTTAAGGTATTTTGCCAAGAACATCCTCTTTACTTCAATTAATTGCTTAGTAGTGGTTTTTAGTTGTTTTGGATGTTGTTTTGTGGAAGATTAGCACTTGAATGCATGAATTCCAGATTAGGGTTTCATTTTTTTTCCAATTCTTCCCGGTTCTATTTCACCTTATTAGAGGCCGAACTAGCCTTAGCACAAAACATAAAAGTTGTATAAAATGATGTATTATAGTTTCCTGCAAAATTTCAGCTCAATCGGAGCAACGTAACCTGTGAAAAGACCGAAATACCCCTGCTGCCCTGTTTCTGTCCGAAAATAAAAATCAGCCTCTGTAAGTGGTTAGTTTGACCAGGAATATTACCGAATTGGTTGATGATGCCTTATTAATAATTATAGCCTTGTATCTTAGCTTTCAAATGGCTTTGGAATTACCTGAATTGGAGTTGTGTGTACTGAGATATGAGTGAATAAAGCAGGACTGCTAGTTGATTTCTGCAGTGAATTTCGAACTGGAAAATCTGGAGTTGTTTTGGTAAATTTGACCTAGTTAGGGTGAGAACTGGACTGAGTAGTCTTCATGAAAGTTGTAGGTCTTTGTCTTATCTTTTATACGCCTCCAAGAATGCCTTAAACGGACTTTGGTAGCCTGCGATATGGCCATTTAAAGGTAGTACGGTTAATTAGCCAATTAGTTGGAACTTGGTTCTGGGAATTGGGAATTTGACTAGGTTACACTAGAATTTGGACTAAGTGGTCTTCATCAAAATTGTAGCCCTCTGTCTTAGCTTCGAAACGGTATAAATTACATCCCAATCCGATAAGCGTAACTTCGGATGTGTCCGTTACGTAAAACCCGTCAAATCTGTCTTTTGTTAAACTTCATTTCCGCACATGTTGTTAGCTTGATTTTGGTACTTATATGACTTTGAGCCTATGGAATGGCTATTGAAATGAGATGATATTGTGTGTGATTTTGGGATTGATTGAGGAAAACAATGAAGCCATAAATGGCTGGAAAAATAGGTAAATACAAAGGGCGTGCTGCCCAAATTTTCGCTCGAGAGCTAAGTTTCTATTTGAATTTGTATATTTTCGTTTGGCAAATACTATGACCGTTTTCCATCTTAAAACATGATCCTTCTTCAATTGGAAACTCCAAATGTTTACTTATGCTTACCAAATAAAAAGGAGTGGTTTAGGGTTTTCTTGCGTATTTTGTCCTTCCTTTTTACATAAATTTCATTAAGACATTTAGTCTATAATATCTACTTGAATATGAGATGATTTTGAACCATATAAATGATCCCGAAAACAGTATTTCTTAGCCTATCTAGTTGGATTCCGACTTGTCTTTGGTTCAAGTGTTTTCATTGGAAAATTTTATAACCCTTTTGAGTTGGGTTTTACGTTTCGACTATGAAACCCTAGTTATTTTTGTCCACGGGTCCAAATGTCCTCGTTTCACTTTAAAGTCTTTTATACGTTCTACTCATCAATTGTCGAGTTCTTTGATTTTACCTAATTGTTTGTGTTAGATGAGCTGTAATATTCTTTCTTGTTTAATCTTAGATTTTCTTGGTGACTAAAGATAATATCCGGAATGATATTTTGCACGTTGTTTTACGTATATAGGTGAGTGTTCCTTGTTTGCTATATTTTTCTTGACTTTATGACTTGTGTTCTTGTTTGATAATGTGTTAAGTGCTTTCAAGGATTTCCAAAACGAGTTTTCTAGGCGAGCGTGTACTTTACCGCGCTCGACCTAAATGAAACATGAAATTTTCAATGATTTAATGATTGCTACATTAGTTGCGCATGACGTAAGCCTTTTGGCTGAATTGGGCCCTACCCTTCGTTACCGATCGACTCGAGCCAGAAGCGGACTCGGTCGGGCGATATGGTGACCCTGGGTGTGAACGTTGGTATACTCGAGTATTACTTTGTAGGTTGGTGGAGCCTGGCCAATTTCCAGGAGGGGGTGAACGAAACGAAAGAACGAACGAGGGGTTTATTTATCAAAAATGCATTTTATTTAATTGACCGGAGGAATAAGGGGACTGACAGGAGAACGAACGAACGAACGAATATATGGCTCCCTGTGAGCCCGTATCCTTTTAATGAATGTGTTTATCGCTTTATTTTGTATTTGTATCTTGAATTATTGGTTATATGTAATGAATGCATTGAATTTCTTGTTGCCTATGTGTTCGAAACCTCACTGAGCTTTTAACTCATTCCTTTAGTTTTGTTTTCCTTAACAGGGGACGGCGAGCAAGGACGAGAGCTCGGTAGAGTCTAGCCTAGACTGGTTTCTTTGGTTTTGTAATGGTTCTCGCCCTAATGCTCAGCGGGCTGGATGTATGGTGAATTGAGAACCTTTGTATATTCGATGTTTGTACTCCCTTTTGAGATAGCAATGTATATAAGTTTTGCGTTAAGTTTTGGATTGTCGTTATATTTATTCCTGTGTTTTATTTCGATTTTAATTGAGAACTGAAGTGAACGACTGAGTCCCGGCGAGAGATGGGCAGGCGGTCCGCCGAACCCTCTGGTTCGCCTTAGGGGGAGGTGGGGCTGTCACATATTTGGTATCCAGGGACTTTCAATAAATAAGAGGGATTGCCATTTGATAAATCCGAAGAGATAAATGAGACCATGAAACACAAGAAAAATATTTTATTTACATAAAAATGATGAAAATCCAAGTAACCTGAAAGCAACGATTTACCTGTATTGATAAAAAATTGATTTTAGAGAAATGAATCTGTACACTCAAAAGTTTATGTTTAATGAATCAAAACACTTTGATTCTCGAACAAAATGCCACGTTTGACCCTTTGGATATCATTCCTCCGGCGTTCAATGCTTGCAGAAAAATCACAATGTGAGGAGGGATCCCAAACGAACTGAATCACCAGCCTTTCAAATCCAAGCTCACTTTTTCTCATGAAACCTTACCTTAGCGCCCTTTTGGGTTTTCACTAAGGCTACCACTCCACCTTTTTATTTTTTTTCAATTTTTCATTTTCATTACTTCTTCTTTTTTTCTTCTAAGGTGCCCCTTCCGGTTTTCATCTAGTGAACAAATGTTGTCGATAGCCCTTATCAACTTAGAAATGTGTTTTAAGAAATGATGACATTAGTGCGACAAACCTTCCCTTGCAAAATTGGTGAAAGTGTATTGACATCAGTTGCCATGTGATTAGAAAATTTCCTAAAAGAGGTGATGCAAAGAACGGAAGTCAGGACTTTTAATTTTTTGTAATGTGGTTAGGTGAGGTGCTGAGAGAAGGTTAAGGCTTGAAGGCAGTTTTTATAAGTGTTCAAATCACCTGAAATCGCATTTTCATATTAACCCTATTTAGGATTAAACTAAAATTGCCCCAGTTTATTCTCAACTGAGGTTCTCTTCACATTTTCCCTTTTTCTTCTGTCATTCCATTCATCTTTTGAAATGTTCACAATTTGTCCCAATTTATTTTTAACTGAGATTTTCTTTTGTTCATTTTCCTTTCTTTCGGCTTTCCTTCAAAAATTGAATTTGCCCCAGTATGGGGTTTGCAATCCTCAGGGGTTGCCAAACGAAATGATTTATTCTGACGGTTCAAAAGGGATAACTCGGGATAAAATGTCTCAATGGAAAAGGAAGAGGGCCTGACTTTCGTTCCATTCTTCGCATTAACCCTAAAAAGAAACTTTCATTTATCAGATAAAGAATTTCTTACACATATCCGAATTGATCGGCTGAGGAAAAATTTGTCCATCCATTTCTGTGAGAACGAGTGCTCCACTAGGCAATACCTTCTTGACGATAAAAGGGCCCTGCCAATTTGGGACAAACTCTTCTTTTGGCCTCATCTTGCACCGACAAAAACTATCTCAACGCTTTGTCTCCTCGTCTGAATAGTCATGATTTGACCCTTATATGGTAAGCACGGGCCAATACTTTTGATAACATTGACCATGACAGACTGCATTTAGCTGCGTCTTATCAAGTGACCACTGATTTCTATTTCCTTAATCTTGATCCTAATTTAGCTTGAGTTTCTCTTTATACCATTCGAGTTTCTTTGAAACATTTTCGGATGCCCCTTAGTTACTCCTCTCATTTTGAAATCCACAATCACATTTGTAAGTTACCGAGATTGCTACCATTAAATTTCGAAACAGTGATATCCAAAGGGTCGGAAGATTTTATTCTTGGCCATCTGAAAAGAATGTGTAAGTAACACAGTATATAGAAAACTGTACATTTATTGAATTTCAAATGAAGCACAAAACGTCGTAATACGCTATTTAACAAAAGATACGCTATTTAACATAAGATTTGTATTGAAAAAACATGTAAGTCAAAACTATTTACAAATCGAAAATGCAAAAAAGGAATGATTTCTTTCACAGTTCACAACCAAAGGCAATCCCCTAGATTTACCAAAATTCCCTGCGGGAGGGAACGTGATTCGCAGTCCAGTTTTAGATGGCTCATTCGAGCACGAAAGGCTTTTGGACTATTTCGATTACTTCATTCTTCCACACAGTGTATTTGGCAGGCTGCTCAAATTCCTCATCGGTAGTAATGGCCCCTATGGTATCTTTGTGCACAGGAAAAGGATTTTTGCTAATACTTGGTCCTTGTTCTTCTCCCTTTATCAAAATTATGTCTCCGGCCTCAATCATGTCTTGAATTTTATGTTTAAGTACCCAACAATTGGCAGTAGAATGTCCAGGAGTTCCAAAATGATACGCACAAAAAGATTGGAGATCATAACCAAGGGGAACTCCTTTAGTATAGACTTTATGAGGTATCGTACCAATTTTTCCTGCAGCTCTGAGCTGTTCATATAATTGATCAAGAGGCCGACCTAGATTGGTAAAAATTCTATATCGGGTTAGGTCTCGGGTGTCATTGGTTTGTTGATAGCTGTAGTTCTGGTTGGCGGGTGAAGTGGGTCTTAGGTTATAAGGAGGACGAGGTCTAATCTGAAAATTAGGTGGGGAAATGTGAAATGGGGTTGCGGGTGTGTTTGGATAATTTGGTCGAGATAGAAGATGGTTAATGGTGGTATGGTAAACGGGTTGAGGGCGTGATTAGTTTGGGTTATGAGATGGATAAATGGGGTATTGTTGGTACCTATGTCGGAAAGAAGGGCCTTGGTTCCAGACAAATGAAGTTTCCTCCTTTTTTTCTTGAACTGGGATTTCTTACTATTGCCGCCTTGATTTTTCATCGCTTCCAATTGCGATTTTAAAGCCGACACATTAACAATCTTTCCCGCTCTCACAATCATACTCTTCCAATTTATTAACAATTTCTGTAAGGGAGCATCCAGTCATGCTAAAAATTTCCTCAAAATAGGACAGGTCATGAGTTTTGATAAATGTTCGAACAATTTCATCCTCGGTCATAAGAGGTTCCACCTTGGCAGTCAACTTCCTTCATCGCTTTGCATATGTCTTGTGATCCTCAGATGGCTTTCTTTTAGTCCCTTCCAGTGTGGTCCTTGTCGGAGTAAACTCACAATTGTATTCATATTGCCTTACAAAAGCGGTTGACAACTCTGTCCAGGTCCTCATCTCATCAGGCTTCAAATTGGAATACCAATCCAGTGCATCGCCTTCTAAACTCTCAGGGAACAACCTAACTGGCAGATTCTCATCGTCGATTGGCTTCCCTAATTTATTGGCAAACATTCGGAGATGCGTTTTAGGGTTGCCCGTTCCGTCATACTTGCTAAACTTGGGTGCTTTAAAACCCATAGGCAGTTGCATATCAGGAAACAGGCACAACTTGTTATAATCCAAACCACCTTGTTTGCCCAAGCCTTGGCTCTTCCTTATGAATTCGTCAAATCGGTCCAACCCCTTTAACAGATTCTTGACGATTGGTGCGGAGGATTCCCCAGCTTCAATTTTTCCTTGGGTAGCAGTGTCTAATGTGAATGGTTCAGCGGTGGAATAGTAATATGGTACTTGAGATTCAAGTGGCATGTTCAGATTGGCAGGTGGGTAATTTAGAGGAATTTGAGGGTGAGAAGAATTGATTTGAATGTTTGGTGCGTAGGTATGTGGTAGGCCATGAGTGGGATAAATGAAAGTTTCCTCAGGTGGATTTTCAACATGTGGAGCCAGGGAGGTCTGAGTGTATGGCAAAAGTATTGGTTCAGTTTGATTGGGAGGTAAGGGCCTATGTTGGACTCCACCGCTGCTACCAGTGACTAGCTGATCAATCACACGCCTTTGTGCCGTCATTTCCATGCTCAACTCATTGAACTTGTTCAAAACTTCGCTTAGTTGAGCTCCCAAGTTTGCCAGGTCAGCTGATGGTGTCATCGCAGGCCTATCGGATGACTCGGGGTGCGTACTCATGTTTACACTAGTTCTTGAAACTCGGCTACGCGATCGGGTAATGATTGAATTTTTTTCGTGTAGCTATGTTTGCAATTACTTAAAAATTGAGGAAAAACCCTATTTAGATGCCCTTCTTGATTAACTATTGTCAAAAAGAAAGAAAAAGATTCGAGTTAGTAAAAATTAAAGTAATTCGGATGCATGTCCTATTGGGGAGCCCTTTTGTGCCAAGGGTTGGCCTAGCATAAAAATGCAATCCTTCAGGGTAGGCACTTACAATATCTGACGAATCCAATCAACTTATTGATATTTGATTGGAAGTTAATTTGAAATTTTTGGGCCAATTGAACAGCGGGAGACCTCTAATAGAATGAGGACAAATCCGAATAAATGGATGGTTTTGGTTGGCACAGGAATTCGTACAAATCGAGTTAACTTTGAAGAACTTGCTATTGGAGAGATTGAAATTTCTCAACCAATTTCCTCAGCGAAACATGGATTGAAATCCTAATCTATCCAAATGGAATGAATGCAATAGGTGATTTTCTCAAAAACAACTAGCCTTCCCAGTTTCAAATTTGACATCGAAATCCTAAGTTGTCAAATGGATCGGATGATGTTGATGATTTATTTAAAAATTGACTGGATCGCCTTAAAAATAGGTAAACTGGTCAAATGAATTGAATGAAATTGATGATTTATTCAAAATCGATCGAATTGCCCTAAAAATGAATAAATTGATAAAATGGATTGGATGAGATTGATGATTTATTTCAAAATTGACTAAATTGTCCTAAAACTGAATGAATGGATTGAGTTAATGATTTATTCAAAAATGACTAAATTGTTCTAAGAATGAATGAATAGATCAAATAGATGAAATGGAGTTAATGATTTATTCAAAAATGACTGGACTATCCTAAAAATGAATGAATTGATAAAATAGATTGAATGAAATTGATGAATAAATTGGTCAAATGGGTTGAATGAAATTGATGGTTTATTCAAAAATCGATTGAATTGTCTTCCCACTGGTAATTCAACAAATTCATTGCGATGCAATAGTCTATAAGTCTTCTAAAATCAAGATTTGGTCTCGATATATTTATTGTCTCAACAATGAGAAATTATTTGTGAATTTCTTCAAATTAATGTCCTTTACGCAAGGGATTTTTACCAATTCTAATAAAATGGCTAAAAGATGATTGTTAGATGCTCATATTCTAATATGCAAAAAGTTGCTCTATTATCATGGGAGAGATCGGATGCTACCTTACCTTGTGCACTACCCCTTTGGATGATACAAGAAATATAAACATGCAAGTCTCATTGGATTACATATCCGAGACACAAGGTGGCTTATTCCTAACACGAGATTCCCTATGTGGCATTCCCTCTAAGGCTTATGCATGATGCCAATTTATTAAAACAATTAAATATGCAATTTGAAATGAAACATGACCTAAGGGACCGTTCATATGCTAGGGTGAGTCTAGAATGATGTGCAATTATTAACCTACGAATGCAATACACTGGAATTTAGACATGCAAAAACCAATCTAAGAAGATGGGTTCTAAAAGAGTATCAAGCCAGAACTCTTATTTTCTATTGTTTGTGAATGCAAAATATGGGAAAATAAGGAAATGCTAGTTCAACAAATAACACATTACACGTTAAGCAATTAGATGATACAAAAGCAAAAAGAAAAATAAGGAAAAAGGGGTGGAATCTCTCCCTTCGTGCCTAGTGTTCTTAATTAGGGTAAGGTCAACTCTATCTTAGGCGATTTCTAACATGGATGCATGAGGTTGGGCTCACTAATGCATCTAGACTCGATAAAGTTTCAGGTCCCCAAACCTTCAGACCAAAGGCGAAGGGTCATCAATCTCAAGGCCTAAGAGTCGGTAGTTCGAGTGATCTCTCGGACATTGCTACGCGCACGTCGTGCCACGATCACATGTCCAAGTGGATCAATCTAATCCTAATAAGGGAAGAGTGGCATGACAACCACTAAAAGTAAAACAAGAAATAAGGGGTTATAAAGTAAAACGTATGCACATATGAAGTCTTCCTTTTGAAGGGAGGGATTAAATACCATTAAATGTGAGTGAGGGTTCTAGGGTGGTTATTCCCCCCACCCAAAAATGCAAGCACGATACAAGTAAAAGCAAATAAATAAACAATCCATTCATCACATACACGGTGTGCGAGGTATGATTACACGCGTGGTAGATGCAAAACCCTGAAAGGGAAAAATGCAGCCCTAAACCTCCAAATGTGATATATAGAAAGGTTAAAAGAAAAAATAGATTGACTAAATCAAATGTTCGGATCCTCTTAATCCCCAGTGGAGTCGCCAAACTGTTGCGCCCCATTTTTAAATGAAAAATAAACGTGTTTAGAAAAAATGGAATTTTGATTTAATTTTGAGTAAAAAATGAACTTTTATTGGAAAACAGATAAATAAAGAAATTTTGATTAATTTTTTATTTAAAAAATGAGTTTTTGATATTTGATAAAATAATTAAAGAAAATGGGCCTAATGGGACTTAAAAGCACGACGGTTTGGGCCGCAAAAAATAGTTAAAAAGGGTTATAAAAAGGAAAAATAGGAGTCGCCACTTGGTATTGAGTTAAGGTGTACCAAGTCACCTAAAAGAAATTTTTAAATGAAAGGTAGGAAAAACCCTTTTTAACAACTCCGAGTCTGCGAAAACTAAGAGAAAAAGGATCGGGAGTCACATTTGAAGAAAGGGAAGATCAGGATAAAATCCTTGGCACCCTTTCAACCTAGCCAAAACTAGTTGCGTAATTTAGTCAAAAGTTTTCTTAATTTATCCTAAAAATTTATCACATTTTGGAGGTATTTACATGAATGCAAACCTAGACCTAGTTATCGGGGTCCGAATATCTCTTCGAAATTATTTGATGCAAATCGCATTAATTGCAACGCCCAAAAGTAAACTTTCGAAGAAGTCACGAATTGTGCAAAAATATGAGATTCAAAGAAAAGAAAAATAAAAATAATTATACACGAATACATGATCTAAAGGAATATATCATAACGGGTGCGTGGGATCTAATGTTCGTGACTTCAATTTTTCCTTTAATAGAGGGAATACAAGCATGCTGAGGCTAGAGAGCCAAACTCATCCATATTCCATATTCAAGGGGTATTTCTTCTATCTAATCATGCAAATGTACTAGCCTAATTCTAATTCTTAAATGGAATGCAAATCTAATGTTATGTCTCACACATAAGGATAAGGAATAAAAATATAAGAGGGAATATGGAATAAGGGATATACGTATAAGGGGGAACATGGGGTAAGGGATATACGTATAAGGAGGGGATGTCATGCAAAAATGATAAAAAACCCTAGAAAGTGAAAAATATGCATGAAAATGTAGTGTAGTCACACAAACATGATCTAGCGTGTGAATGGTTTCTAAGGGTCTAGCGTTGGACTAACCCATGTCTACGAGTTCTTACCAGCGTTGAACTAGTGAGAAAAATGAAAAAAAGGCCACAACTAGCGTTGGACTAGTGTAGTGACGTCACACATTAATTATAACTTACTAATCATGTAAAACATAATAAAAGCATATAAACACATAATATCACATAAACACATAACACATAATCATGATATCTCGATGCAAGGCCCTAAGAAAGCGGATAACACGTAACACATAAGCATGCCAAACACACAAGCAATTAAAGCAAATAAAACCCTAACTATTACACTTGGGGCGCTAACTACAATCTAAGGGAGGGAAAGGAATAAAATAAATAATTAAATAAATAAATCCCTAACTATTACATATTCTATCTAAATACAGGTCTTGAACCCCCTAACTATTACAACTTGACATTTAAATGCCTTTCAAATGATCAAAATTGAGCTAAAATAAATATACAAAATTAAAACAAATAAAGCGAATAGATAAATAAAAAAAATAAATAAAAAAAATTCAAAAGGCATGTAATTAAGCACATAAAGTTACATAGGGGCACATAAAGTCAAGTAAAATCAAAATAAGGGGTATAGTGTACCTCCCTTGAATCGGTACCCTAATGAAGTGAAATTTTCTATTTACCCTCCAAATCAAAAAAAAAAAATGGTCAAGGCATCACTTTAATTAACTAATAATCACATGAAATGGGAATAAACACGAAATCAAGGCATTCAAATGAAGGTAAACAACCCATGTTTAAGAAATTAAAGCAAGTAGGGACTTGATGGCAAAAATTAAAGAAGTTTGAGAGGTTAATTTATTACTATTACAAATATTAAGGGTCTCAAATAAAATGAAGCTAAGGGCTTAAGATGAAGTCTACCAAAACCAAATGCTAAACTTCACAAAAAATGTAGGAAAACCTTTTTATAACTAAACAACAAATTATCCAAAATTCCACTAAAATCTAAATCAAATTATAATCTATTAACAATTGTTAAAACTTCAAAAATCATCATAAAATTCACTAAAACATCAATCCAAAAGAAATTAGATTAAATCATATCAAAGAAATTAATATTTTTGAAAGGTCAGAATTGACTAAATTTCCAATTTTATGGGCCATAGCAACATTAAATGAAACTCAAGGGGTTAGAATGCAAATTATGAAACTTTTTACATGCATGCAACGAAGCTTTCTTTATTTCTGCTGGGGACAATGCTACAGTGCCTATAGTTATGGTAACGATATTAGGGAAACCTGCTATTATAGGTTTCTATTACCTTTAGTGACAGATCCAAATTTTTAGCGACTTTTTAAATATTATATTAAAATAATTAATATTAAATTTAATAAGTTTTTAATTAAAACTAGTAAGTTTATGCCTGAAAGATAAGTTTTAGTCAGAAATAGAAATTTACACTTTGAGTAATTTAATTTACTTATTATTTGACGAAAATTACTTATTTTTGAATTAAACTTACTAATACTACAAGTAAAAAATGTTCATATTTAAGTTAAAAAGTTACCAGTTTCTGAAAACAGTTTTGGGTTCCTGAAATACTTTCGGATATCATCTCTTTAAAGTCATCTGCCTTCTTATTACTTAGTTCTCAGTTCCAACATACGATTGAATTCCCAGGCAAAGGTTTCCACTTTGGTCCACACTTTCTCTTGGTTACAATTGAATAAATTTTCTCACTTCAATATTTTCATCTTCAGTTCTCACTTTCCCTCTATCCTTTCTCATCGATCGGTTGTTTTTGGGTGCTGCCATATGCAAACACAATAAAAGGGTTAGCGACGGTGGTAGCCAACCAAAGAGCGTATGAAAAATAGCAGTGACGAGGTTAGACCATCATGTCCTCTTGAAATCGTTTGATTATATTGCTGTAATTTATTTATAGTTCATTTGTTTTGTTTGTCAAGATTTTCTTGCGAAATCAAGGCTGAGAATTTGAAGATTTTATTGCAATTTTGGGGCTGAAAATGTCCACTGAAACATCTAGGAAATGGTTGTAGTTTTGATTGTCTACGGTAAAATATGCTTAATAGCCATATGAAACATCTAGGAAAGGACTTGAGACTAGGCGTTTAAGTTAAATGTGATTAATTTGTGAATGCATATAAGATGTTTGGTGAAATGTCAAAGAGAAATCTGTGTGTTATGATTGCTACTCTGTGCTCTTCAGCAGCCAGAGATGAGACCAGCTCTTAAAGAAATCACCCTCGTCAGTCGACAATAGCGCTCAAGATCACCCTTGGGATTGGCTGAAAATAGACCTATTTCTGTTGGAAACTAAATAATCATATTAGAGACAGTGATTTCATCTTCCTTGTACCTGCTTTCTTCCTCTTCTTCTTCTTCTGTTTCCCCCCCCTTTTGTCTTATGGGTTTTTCTAGCTTTTCTTTTTTTTTTTGTTGTTGGGGTTAATCAGATGTACATATTTAGATGAGAAGCACTAATACTCTCTTTCCAGTCTTGTTTGTGGTGATGGGATGAGTGCAGCTTCATCAGTTTCTTATAATATAACTTGAAATTTTGCAGAGAGGGATAAGATATTAATATACCTCCTTCAATTTTGCATAAAGGGATGTTTTCCTATCTCCCTTTTTTGCTTGATTCTGCCTTTTTTGCCTTTTTAATTTCTGATGTTCCAATATATATATATATATTTTTTAAGCTTTAAGTTCTTGAATCTAAGGTTGTGATTTTGCTGCGTCCTGATTCTTCCTCCAACCGACAAAACAGAGGTCCTTGATGTTTTCTTTGTTTTTATTTTTTTTGTCCTTTATTGTTGTGGCTGTTTTGCAAAACGTGGAAGTTAAGGCCCCCCCAAGGGTGGGTTTGGCCGGTGCAATTCAATACTAAGAAATGAAAATCAGTAGAAATGACTTGCAGACAATGACTACCCATTTCCTGGAAAACGGTTTTGTCCTTTTTCTCTGGATATTTTTTGATCTTTCATTTTTTATTCCCACTTGAAAAATGAAACACATTAATTGTTAGTTATCATATTGTCTCTGGTTGGCTGGTGCTTAAATTTTAAAAATTAGAAGTCATAAAGCAGACTTTGATTGTTTCTTATTTCTATTAATTTTCGATATGTATAAAAATTACCGCAATTATTTTCTATTAAAATATGCATAAGTATCCGTTAACATTTTTGATGAATGAATTCTGTACTTATTTTCTATTAAAATATGCATAAGTATCCGTTTGTATATCCTCTTTCCTTTCCTCTTGCTCTCAATCCAGTGATCGGTAATGGGGTAGGTTGGTACTGATTGAAATAATTTTCTCGCAAAAAGTCTTAAACCAGAATTTTAAAAGGAAACCTAAGGTTTTGATGTTGCCTGGGTCTTTCTTTAGTGTTTTATCCGCTCGAGTTGTTGAGGCCTCCCTCTTTCTATCTCAGTCAAGCCAGATTCTTTGCTCCTGCCTTGTATGTTCTTGTTTCAGAAACTTTGTTTATCAGGTTGGGTAGTTTAGTTCATGTTCTTGATGCTAGAGGGATGGAATTGTTTTTCTTATCAAAATGGCATGTTGTAGTTCCCTTTTCGTTCATTGTTGTGCGATAGATTTAGGTGATGAATAGCCGAGAGCTACGGAAAGCTTGTAAATGTGATTTTGCAGAGAAAGCTCCTGCTGCATTTTTTTTCTTTTGCTGATTAGTTCCCTTTGTCCTTGACGGTCAGCTCAGATTTTTGCTTAATCCTGCAACAAAATGTAGCTTTTGATTTAGTTGATAATTGAGAGTTAAGATCCTGGTAGTTGGTGAACATGTCTGCATGCTGAAATGGAAAGAAAGTTGCGGTATGGAAAGTTACAGAACCTTGCGGATAAGAAATTGCAGAAGCATAAGAAAGCTTCGTAACATGCATGCAACAAATTTCAGAAATTGCATGGTTAACCCTCGAATTTTGGATTAATGTTACTAAGGCCCATAACAATTAGGAAAATACAATCAATTTTGTCCCTTCAAAATCTGAATTGTTGTTGGCATGCTTTAATATGTTTTTTGGACAGAATTTTCGTGAATTTTAGGATGAAATAGGGAAGGTTTAATAATTTTGAAGAATTTATAGTTTTGATTTTCATTTGATTAATATTTTAGCTAATTTTGTCATTTAATCCTAATAAATCAGTTTCCATTCATCATTTTGTGAAGTTTAGCATTCGATCTTGACAATGCTACAGTGCCTATAGTTATGGTAACGATATTAGGGAAACTTGCTATTATAGGTTTCTATTACCTTTAGTGACAGATCAAAATTTTTAGCGACCTTTTTAAATATTATATTAAAGTAATTAATATTAACTTTAGTAAGTTTTTAATTAAAACTAGTAAGTATATGCCTGAAAGATAAGTTTTAGTCAGAAATAGAAATTTACACTTTGAGTAATTTAATTTACTTATTATTTGACAAAATTTACTTATGTTTAAATTAAACTTACTAATACTAAAAGTAAAAAATGTTCATATTTAAGTAAAAAAGTTACCAATTTCTGAAAACGGTTTTGGGTTCCTGAAACACTTTCGGGTATCATCTCTTTAAAGTCATCTGCCTTCTTCTTACTTAGTTCTCAGTTCCAATGATATGATTGAATTCCCAGGCAAAGGTTTCCACTTTGGTCCACACTTTCTCTGGGATACAATTGAATAAATTTTCTCACTTCAATATTTTCATCTTTAGTTCACACTTTCCCTCTATCCTTTCTCATCGATCAGTTGTTTTTGGGTGCTGCCATATGCAGACACAATAAAAGGGTTAGCGACGGTGGTAGCCAACCAAAGAGCATATGAAAAATAGCAGTGACGAGGTTAGACCATCATGTCCTCTTGAAATCGTTTGATTATATTGCTGTAATTTATTTATAGTTCATTTGTTTTGTTTGTCAAGATTTTCTTGCGAAACCAGGGCTGAGAATTTGAAGATTTTATTGCAATTTTGGGGCTGAAAATGTCCACCGAAACATCTAGGAAATGGTTGTAGTTTTGATTGTCTACCGGTGAAATATGCTTAATAGCCATATGAAACATCTAGCAAAGGACTTGAGACTAGGCGTTTAAGTTAAATGTGATTAATTTGTGAATGCATATAAGATGTTTGGTGAAATGTCAAAGAGAAATTGGTGTGTTATGATTGCTACTTTGTGCGGGTGAGAAAATTAAAAGTTCTAATTGCCAAATGGACTGTTACTATACTCACTCAATTATTTTTGAATCTAGATAGTATTTTTGTCCTTCCCCTCTTAAATTCTAGTTGTTCTAAAGCAATTATGCAATTTAACATTACTTTCAGCAATCTTTGAGTACGGGTTGCGTAGAATTCCAATCTTTGGGTATGATCAACTTGAGTATAGATTGCATAGGAGTCCAAAGTTGTAATATTTTCATATGTACTATAAAGAATTTAAGTAAAAATCTCATAAAACATACATCAACACAAACATTGACATGATAGTTTCTTTGACTGACACGATAGCTTCTTTGATATGATAGCTTCTAGGATCACGCTGAAAATGGAAGAAATGACAGTTCATATAAATGAGCTAGTACAGTTATCTAACAAATCGGCCAAGCTTGGTGGTGGTATAAGTTGGAGAACCATTGTTGATCGGCTTGACAAATTATCTTCTGATGAAATTCAACTATTAACATTTGATTCCATTGAAGATGCCAGAGAATTTTACCTATGTCATAGCAAAATGGTCGGTTTTGGTATTAGAGAACGTGATGAAAAGAAAGATCAGAAAGGTATTGTGACATACAAACGGTGGGTATGCAACAGAGAGGGCTTTAGAAATAGCAAATGGTTAAATTTAGTAGACCGTAAGAAAGAGGCAAAACGTCTTACGAGAGTTGGTTGTCTGGCAACTATAATTGTGCAATGGAACAAGGATATTCAGAAGTTTACAATTAAACGGTTTAATATGGATCACAATCACCAATTGGCAAATCAAGAATTTGTACAATTTCTTTGATCACATAGGAGTGTCAACCCAGCAGACTTGGAGCATGATATTTTGATGCATGGAGTTGGTATTCGAATTCCTCAAATAGTGGACCTTCAAGCTTACCAAGCTGGGGGCCACAACAAGATGGGATACACAGAAAAGGATCTACGAAACGCTGTTGACCAATTCCATAGGAATGCTGTTGAAGTTGGTGATGCCTCTCAGGTGTTGGCATATTTGGATGGTCGAGCAAATGGTGAGCCGAATTTCTTTTACAAGTATGCTGTTGACGTGGAGAAGCGATTGATACGACTGTTTTGGACAGATTCTCAATCTCGTTTGGATTACCAATATTTTGGTGATGTTCTAGTTTTTGACTCCACATACCGCACTAATGCTTATAGGAAGCCACTAGTAATTTTGGCCGGTGTAAATCATCACTATGTTACCACAATTTTTGGCTGTGCATTAATTGTTGATGAGACCGAGGACACATATAAGTGGGTATTAGAAACATTTTTGGAGGCCATGGAAAAAAAGGCACCTATCTCAGTTGTCACTGATAGGGATGGTGCAATGAGAAATGCAATAAAGGCAGTCATTCCTTATGCCCGTCACCGATTATGTGCTTGGCATTTAAAAAGAAATGTTGTTACCAATACAAATAAGGGGTTTGTTCTTGATTTTGGTGTGGCTATGGACATGATTTGCAGCCATGAGGAGTTTGAGAGAAGGTGGCATTTGCTAGTTGAGAAACACAATTTGAGAGAGAACCAATGGGTTGTGGATTTATACAACAAAAGGGAAAAATGGGCCGCTGCATTTTTGAGAGGACACTTTTTTGCTGGTATGAAATCGACCCAAAGATCAGAGCAATTGAATGCTACGGCGCACAGTACCTTCAATTCAAAATGCTACTTTATCCGTTTGCTCAACGATTTGAGTTATTTTTATCAAAAGTGAGACAGAATGAACACAAGGAAGAATGTATCACGAGTCAGTCATCTCCTGTTCTAATTACTCATTTGAGAGAATTGGAAGGAAATGCTGCAAACATTTTCATGAGAAAGATTTTTTTAAAGGTTCGTGATGAAATTTCTGCTGAAGCCTCACTCCGCCTCGTTTCAATTGTTGATCAAGATAAGGTAAAGTTATATACATTCACTGAGTACTTGCATCAAATTTGCTCTTGGCAAGTGGAATTGGATAAAGCTGAACGGTCTATTATTTGTTCATGTAAGAAACTTGAGTCAGATGGAATTCCTTGTTCCCATGCGTTTGCAGTTATGAAAAATGAGGATATGGGCGAGATTCCTAAATCATGCATTCTATTTAGATGGACTCAGCAAGCAAAGCCAAACGAAAAAAACATATATTCTATTCAACTTGAAGATTCAGCAATTCAAGCAGCTCGTTTTGGTGCTTTGTGTGCATTAAGTAATCAGATGTGTTTTTATGCAGTTAAGACAAAGCAAGGATATGATGAAGCTAGAGAGTGCATTATAAATTCAGCATCTCGTTTCAAAAATCTTTGGGTGAATGATGCGCCTCTAGTGCATAAAGTTTAAAAAAAGGATAATATGATGGATGGGTCCATAAAGAGGAGTGATTTTGATGTTCGTGATCCAATTGTTGTTGCTACAAAGGGACAAAAGGCAAAACATTCCACTCACAAGCGAAAGCGACGACAATGCAAAAATTGCAAGTAATCATCTACTCATAAATTTGACTTATTCTACGGTTACAATAGTTATATATGTACACTTCATATACTCATTGGCTTGATGTTAGAAGGCCAAAAATGTTAGCTATATATGTACACTTCATATACTCCTTTATAAATTCAATCTTTATGTTTATGGCTTGTGCTTGGCAATTTTTTTTTTTCGCAGGTCATTTGGACATGATAGACGAAAGTGTACTAAAGTGTACACAGATGCATACGAAACTCACAATTATGATCATGTTGGAGCCCCCAATTATGTTGACAATGTAAATTCAAACCGGATAGGATCATCCTATGGCCATTTGCAATCAGATTCACAGCGTGGATGCAATAAGGGGTTAATGGATAGTAATTGGTTTCAGATCATTCCTCCTGGTCAGGTAATGTATAGCTTGCTTTTATTTTTGTGTGAAGACATGAAATATAATTGTGCTGTATTTGCATTTGTATAGGCATTAATGTGGGCATGCAATCCTTCATTAATCCAAAGTCATGTACGAAACACTAGCTTGTTAGGTGACGAAAATGTTCAGGTACATTTTTCCTTATTCACGCCTAAGTTTTATGTTACTTATTTGCTATGATTATGTGTTGTTGTGGCCTTTTTTTAATACAAATCTTTTGATGGTTTTGTAGTGAATGAACCAGATTTCAGCCAAGACAATTAAGGAATTTTATTCTTGAGAGGGTACAAATTTTTGAGTTCGTCTTTGCTAAAAAATTCTAGGATGATTTAAGTTTCTTCGAAGGTAGTTTAATGCGTTTTGATTGTACATCTGAACATAATCTCCTTAGCTTGCAATTTCTGGTATTTACTAATTTTAATGTGAATAATTTCAGCTTTCTTGGAAAAAAGTTTGGTGAATGATGGCGTTCAATTTCAAGAATTGGCATTTCAGAACATTCAATTTTTCTAAGTTTCAATTGGAAGTTAAACATTGTTGATGGGAGTTATGCTCATAATTGTTGAAGTATGTTATTTTCTTTTCAAAACTGTTATGCTTACTTACTAAATAACACAATTATGAGCACTTGTTGTTTATGCTGAAAAGGCATTTTGATGTATTGCACGCAAACGATATCAAGATACAGAGAAAAACCTAAAATGAAATAAATCACTTGATCAAATTCTGATACTTTCATAGTTTCCATCATTTTAGTCACCTCAGATATTGTTAGAATCCAAGTGCTCTTGGGTTTGTAATTTAGAAATTTCAATTCAACAATTAATGCTTTTATTGTGATATCAGAGCTCTTGACACTGGTGATCATGTTCTCAAATTAAGTTACTAGCCTTTTGATTGGTTCAGTTTTTTGAACCCAAAGTCTTTGTGCTCTAAATTCAGTTCTACTCCATGTAATCTTGTCATGCTTAGATATCTATATCTAGTCTCCTGCCAGCTTAATTTTGGTGCGTAAGTATCAGTTATTAAAGGTCGGTAAATGATATTAAATCTCAGGTTGCTATTTTTGTTAGTGGTTAAACATTCAAACTGTATGCATGAACCTGGACAAGCAATAGCGACATAAGCCAATGTAAGCATCAAATGATTGATTTCCTTATGATGATATGCTCTGATTCTTTGCAGGCCGTTGCTTCTTCCAGATTAATCTAGTTGCTGCAAATGAGGTTCATTATAATTAGGCTGGAATTCCGATGTTTAAGGTCTTAGGTGGAAGAACACGTTGCATACGGAACTTTAAATCCAGCATTGCATTTCAATGTAAGGAGGTGAAATTCTAAGAAATAAGCATGACATGAAGTGCTGCGATTCATTTTTTGCTCTGTTAACCAAGTGCCTGTGCGTTTATGTGCTTTGCTTGTCTCCATAAAGCAGGAACTTTCGAAACTCTGCAGCTTTCGAAATGAGTTTTGGAGTTTGAAACCAAGCATATGGTTTGGATGCTTTTTGTGTTCCTATTCAAGTGGATGCCCTTACCACATTAATGGCGGTGTAACATCCATTCTGTTGTAGGAGCACGTACGCTTATTTACTTCTGCGAGCATTAGAAGTTTTTACTCCTAAACGAGTGTAACTTTTTGACCCAAAAAAAAAGTGTGTTGCTTTCCTATATATGCTAACGGCACTTTTATGAGAGAGCATCGGCCTTTGTGAAAAAATGCATAATAACATTAAGAACTTGTAGTAATACGATTGCACATGAGATAAGTTGAAAAATGCTCACCATAAGAAAATAAATACAGCCACGCAACCCAAGCTGATTCTTTTCACGCTTCTTCTTCACAGATGCGATCAACTCTTGAAGAATCATTTTACTCCAATTGATATTGCTAAGATTGGAAGCATCTTGCACAACTCGAAGAAAACCGTGCTTAACACTGAGTCCGGTAGTTGGACATAGGATAGCTCCCAACATGTACAAAATAAAACATCTTTTAAAATTATCATCACAACTACCATTACTTGACATCAACCTTGCCTTCAAGTTGCTAAGCGTTAAACCAGACTCTTGAAAACCAAGGTCAATTGACAATTTTTTAACATCGTCTGCTATGCATCGATTTGTACTCAAGTCAACCCCAGTACAACTTAAACCCAAGACTATCTCAACATCTTTTGTAGTTATTGGAATGACCTTTTCATGAACATTCAGTGTACAATTTTTATAATCAAATCTATTTATTAACCATTCACATAAAGCATTATGAATGTTCTTGCACTTGATTTCAAGTAAGCTTCCCATGCCAATTCCTATGATTAAGGTTCTTTGTTCCGGAACTAGATTTTGTATGATGTTATGTACACCTCGGAGTGATGTTCTGGTTGGAATAGTTAACTGAAAATACATAGCACAGCTATGATTAATCTCTAACATCAGATATTATGGAAACATAGTAATAAGTGATATCTCTAAATTCCATCACCAATGCCACATATTTCAAAGAAAGATTAATAACATATTTTAGCAGATTGTATTACAAATTTCTAGAATAATAAGTAATTTTATAATTCATATCTTTACATTACCTTGGCATTGTCATCTCTATTGTTTGCGATGTATTCAACTTTAGTTTTTCGATGACGCTCTTTGTACATTGATTTCTTTGTAGCGGATAGTGAGTTCCACTTAACTCGTAGAACTTTAGCCTACATAAAAAACAATAATAATTATCAACATAGTTCCATATTAAACAATAGACGCTACGAGAAATAAAAAGTTCGATGATACTATTGAGGCACTTATACATAATTTTATGTAAGAAAATATTATTGAAACACTTATACTATTTAGGCACTTTTTTGGTTGTACACGCGCATAAAAATGATGAGAAAAGTGAAAAAGTTAGGGCGATCTTGTATTCACATTCAACACAGGATTTTTCCACATATGTGAGTGATGGGTGTGTTCCGTAGTAAAAGAGGATTTCTCATGACTATTTCAAAACAAAAGAAACTGGCAGGGTACGTAAAGTATAAAGGAGCAGACATAGAAGTTGGTTAATCATTTTAACATTGACTAGATAATAGACCAGGGTCGGTGCACTGAGTCACCGAGGCAACACATGAGTAAACGCAAACAAAGATGCACAGCTGATATTATATATAGTACTTCATCTTGGAACATGGGATTTCCTTTTTTGTTTTTATGAATTGTATCATTTTCAAGTGTCCATATATCGTTTAAAATCCATGCTATTAACAAAACTTAACATAGATTGTATCCATATCATTATTAACAAAACTTAAGCAAGGTAACTTAAATTTATCGTGGAAACTGCAGTTATTAAAGTCCATGGCGATATTTTTACCAACTTCCCCCGAAACCCAGAAATAAAATCTACTTAATCATGTAATACCATAACTATGGGTACTTGGCCACGAGAAGTGCTGCTGATTATATATTTATTATAAGTAGTGCTAAGTCTTTCTGCCTTTCTGTTTACATTTCATCCATAAATTAATATTATCAGATTACCATTGTCAAAACATTCCATACTACAATTGAATAGTCACGCAAGGAAAAGTAATCACAATAATATTATCAGCAAATTAAGGAAACATGCGGATACGACAACAATTATTAAACTCTTTATGGGGGGCGTTACCATATTATATTCTAAGCCAATCAATATTAACCTCCTATTGCAATTATGGGGTGCATTACCATGAATGACATCATTTATGCTACAATTCTAACCTCAGTGTTCCATTACAAAAAAAAAAAAAAAAATTCTATCTTTAAAGGAGTTTGTTTGCTTCACCTTGCTTCCAAAAGAAATAGAACGGAAATAACTTTTAGCAAATCTAGCAATAAATATTCACAAAATATGGTGAATATAAAAAAATACCTATAATAGAACATGCCTATGAGAGGGAATAAAATATACAAAAGATCTTACAAGCATAAAATCTCACACCATAATTTACTTACATCATTTATTTGCCGCTCATCCATAATTCACAAATTCTTATCCCAAGCAGGTAGTAGTGATGGTGGTGGAGGAGGAGACTTTCGTCTGATGTACTTTCAACATCCTAGAGGCAAGGGTCAAACAGCACATCGGATGAGGCAGCAGCTAGGATGACGGACCAAACAGAGACTGAAAGTGGTTAATTGGCTAGCTAGCTCCTATTCAATTTATTGTCTTCGTTACAGGGTGAGGGGAAAAAAATATAGATTGAACCTAATTTTTGTGCTTGATTAATAAACAGGGAGAGAGCAGCGGGGGATTGGAATTTTGGATTAGTTGGTGGGAACTAGTTCCGACTTTTTTTGTCCATTATCGTAACTGAGGAAACAATAATGGTGGGGGTCTCATAAATACCTTCAATGAATCTGGAAAAAAGTTACCAGCTTTAGGTACTATGAATTCTTTGGCATAAAGAAATTCAAGCATTACTAGTGCATCGAGCTTTCCTATTCTAACTAGAACTAATGGCTAATAAAAGTCACCTTGTTTCTTATCTCTTGAATTCTTAACCGTTTCAAATTTTAATAAAGAATTCTATCACAACCACAACACTTTTGAATTCAAAACTACAAGAAAGCCTATCCTTTTTTTTCTAATTTTGGGTTAAAATTAGCAAAAGTTCTACTTATTTGCACCTTTCCTGTAAAAATTATTTTTTTGTTGCAATTTCCTATTTTAGTTATCCATTCGACACTAGTACGGCATAGATACGGATTAAGCAACTAGTTTGAGGAATAATATTTTTTATTATAAAATTAATTTGAATTGAATTAACAATTTGATATGTTCACAAAAAAGTGTAATTTTTTTTGTCATTTTTCAAAAAATTTTAAGAAACCTATATTTTAGCAATTGTTGTCATTGACACTTAATTGAAGTTCATTAAGAATAATTGAAGTTCCCTTATCAATAGAACATTCAAATGTAAATATTCAACCTAAGTAACAAAATAAATGATAGCTAAACAAACGAAATATGAGTTCAATTGATCGTGTTCAAACTACATATTCTGTTAATGGTTAGTATATATGAAATTGTATTTTCCATTTGTAGAAAAATAATATGCATTTTATATCTACTAATGAATAAATTACCTATGTTTTGAACAAATCAAACCTAGACTTATGGTGTGATATGTATATAGTTGCTCACATTTATACTTATGCAATCATCCTTTCTTCCACTTGCTTTTTAATAGTGCAAATTTCTTTTGATTATATTTAGGGGTGGTAATTTCCGATACGACTTAAAAACACGATATGAACCTAACACGAAATTAATGGATTCGGATTGAGGTTTCGCGGGTCCGGATCAGAATCGAGTCGAATCCGACGAACCCGAAAAGACAACGGGTCGAATTCGGGTCAAACCGTGGGTGATCCGATACGACCCGATACCCTGTTTATGAATTAAAAATTATTTTATCTAACTAAACTAAGTTATTCTTTTTTTCCAAATGTATTAATCACTTAATCCTAAATGAATTTATTTAACTTATTTGAAGTTGAAATTATTATATTTGGACAAATAATGTATTATAGTATTTTTTACTTTTATACTGCTTTAATTTATTTTATATTTGGTTTGGAATAAAACACTTTTACGGTGTTTTTAATTTATTTTAGATTTGGTTTGGGATTATTTATTAAAATTTTTATTACTTGATTATGTAATTAGTCTTGTGCAAATTAGAAATTATAGTGGTGAATTAATAAATTAAAATTAAGTTTTGGGTCATTCGGATCGTCCCGTCAACCCGACAACCTGAAATTTTCATATTCGGGTCAGATATCCTGACCCGTTTCGGGTTGGCAGGTTAGGTTCGGGTATGCGAGTTTTCTATTATACCTGGGTCTCAACCCGGCCCGCCAATCTGATTTGGACCCGATTGCCACCCCTAATTATATTGGTAAAAAAAATAACATATTTTACAAATTATTACAATTTATTTAGGAAATGTTACTAATTTCATTAGAAATTATGAAATGTAATCATGGTTCATTAATTTTTTAATAAATATAAATACTACATACAAAAGGAAAAGATATTTGACTTTGTTTTACTTTGATTAGAAATACTTGTGGTAGTAATAACGAAATAGTGACAGGGGTGCAAATTTCAAATCAACAACCAACGTACACTTAATTACGATAATTTTTTTAGTTGATCAAACTAATATATGCCATAAAGTAGTAAGATTTGATCATTAATAAATTGGCAATTTTAGCAATTTATATACCATTCACCTATAAAAAATTATGATTATTATAAAATGACATTTTATAATAATTTACATACTATTTGCCAATTAAAAGTAAGTTTGATAAAAAAATGTGCATATAAATCCATATTGTAAATGATACAAAATATGTTTGAAACTCACGAAACTTAATATATGGGTAAATTTACTATAGTTTTCAAAGATTATGCTACATTAGTACAAATTTAACTTTTATACTTGTGACCTAGAAAATAAATTTATTAGAACATATAACATTTATAAATGATACATACATTTATTAAAATGCTTAAAACACATAACATTTATGAATGATACATACAATCATATATTATACATTTACGTTACCAACAATTACTAACTATAATATTAAGTTTCAATCATTAATAAAAAAATCTTAGCATTATTTTAAATAAACTTCCTAATACTTGTTTCATATAAGTTTTTTTAAGTAAAATAGTAAATTTATGCCACAAACTAGTAACTTTTGATGATTAACCAAATTTACTATTCTATCAACAAGATTTACTATTAATCTATAAAAACTTACTATTACTTGAACTAAACTTACTCTCCAAAAAGTAAGTTTCGAATACAGAGTACTAATTTATTTTTTTTAAAAAGTAACTTTCATTTTTATTTCAATTTACTTTTTAAGACATAAATAGGATAACACTTATATGACCATTTTTGATTTATTTTTTATTTACTTTTAGGAGCCATTTGATTATTTGATAGGCCTATCCACCTAAATAGGATAACACTTAAAAATAAGAAAGTAAGTTTTCTATCTAAAATAATAAGTTAACAGTAATAAATTAGTAACTTTTATACTTCAAAAGGTAAGTTGGAATAAATATTAAACTTACTTTTTAAATAAATAAATTACTACTTTATATCCCAAACTTACTTTTTAGCAAGTACGTTTAATTCAGGTAATAGTAAGTTTTTATACATAAATAGTAATTCTTACTAATAACATGGTAAATTGATTAATAATTAAAACTTACTGATTTATGGAACACATGTACTATTTTATTTTAAAACATATTTCAAACTAGTATTAGGAAATTTATTTGAAATAACGATAAGATGTTTTATTAATGATTAATTCTTAGTACCTTAGTTAGTAAGTACGCATAATATACCTGTATAATACATGATTATAGGTATAATTTAAAAAATTTACTTATATATTTTAAATTACTATGAAAATTAGTTTGACTTTTCACATAATCTGGTAAAATATGTAATAAAATTTTGTCGTATTATAAGCTTTTAATCATTTTTAATTTTTGAAAAGTTTGAAAGTTTGAATAACAATAACAACAAATCTTCCTAGTTATATATAGAATATTACTTGTTTATATATCAAAATTTTTATAATTTAACACCTATGAATATAATAAGATGATAAAGTTTTAATAAATTTAAATCTGAGACACAAGAAATAATAAGCGTAAAAGCCTAAACAAAATGAAACATAATATAATAATAAAAATGACAAAATTAGTATAACAATTAATATAAGAAAATCAGTATGATCTGGATTTTTTCCCTTGGGAGATTGTTCATAAGAATAGGATCCAATAATTATAAATGAAAATCACAAGCATATATAATCTATTGTATAATTTATATTAAATTTAGTTCACCTATAAAATGGTCCTAAAATAATTAGTACACTATGATATATGTTATTTTAACAACAAAATTTTTTTTTACTAAAAGTCTAAAATATCCATGACATATGTATGAGGGATATTTTACCATATTTGTATCTCACATCTAATCATGAAAGTTAATTTGAGAAAAAATATTTTTGACACTAGAATTATTTTGAATTTAACCAACAAGTTGAGATTTTTTAAACAATAAAAGTGAAATATTTTGGGAACTTAGTTGTCTATTTTCCCATAATTAAAAATTTAAAAGATGACAAATTATTCTTACATATTTTATAAGGTCATATGCAAAAAAAAAAAAAAAAAGTTTTCATAGCATATTTAAAATGTTTCAAACATATAACATTTATAAATGATACGTACAATTGTGTATCATATATTTACATTGCGAGTAATTACTAACTGTAATACTAAGCTTCAATTATTAATAAAAAAATCTTAGCATTATTTCAAATAAACTTCCTAATACTTGTTTCATATAAGTTTCTTTAAGTAAAATAGTAAATTTATGCCACAAACTAGTAAGTTTTGATGATTAACCAAATTTACTATTCTATCAACAATATTTACTATTAATCTATAAAAACTTACTATTACTTGAACTAAACTTACTCTCCAAAAAGTAAGTTTCGGATATAGAGTAGTAAGTTACTTCAAAAAAAAAGTAAGTTCCATATTTATTCAAATTTACTTTTTGAGACATAAAAGTTACTAATTTATTGAGTTAACTTACTATTTTTAATGTAAAACTTACTAACCATATTTTTAGGTACTATTTTATTTAGATGACCAGTATAACAGGTAATCAAATGGTCGCTAAAAGTATTTTTACCTGCTATATCAGGTAAAAACAGTTTCGTTACCACAACTATCGTTACTTCAGACTTTCCTTCTGCTGGTTTCTTTCCTCTGCAACATGCTGGGTTTCTCAAATGCAATCCTAACGCAACTAACATCTCAGCCAAACAATCAAAGCCTCGATCTTAAACAAAAGACAATCACAAAACTCAACAAGCCAACAACTTAGAATGAGGTTATGCAAATTCTGGAAAACTTTCATGCAAAATGGTTCGAAAGCTTTCTTATTCTTTGCTGCAACTTTGCAACTTATTCTCCGTATAAATCATCCATAAACTCAAATCAAAACAAGATAAAAACAAATAACATAACTTATCAACTAATACGCCACAAGACACAAACCATTAACATGCCAAACTCTAATGCAAAGCTTGCTGAAGATTCAACAGCGGAAACCCAACAGGACATATGACAACAAAATGAAAGAATGGGGATAACTTCTAGTAGCTCAAAATGGAATCATTGAAAGCCGCTCTATCCTATAGCATTAGGAATCATGCGAAAAGAAAAACAAAATCCAAGGACAAGGCACTCCATAGGCAAGATTAAAGCAATAGAGACAAACAAAAACACATAAAACAGCAAGAAACTACAAGCATCAGCAGCTCCAACATGTGACTGGATACCCATCAAGACAACAAGCTCCAAGAAGAAAGCTTACGGTTAATGCGTGTATGGTATCCCTATCAAGCTACAAGCGAACCTCACACTTCCGTTCCCCAAACCGAGACCAAACCTACGGATTTCTCAGCCCAAAACAGAAGTAAAACGTAACCTTCTTCGAATAACAAACCCAGACATGAAAACAGAGTGTGTCGGATGAAATGCAAAAGAAAACAGACAGAGTTGGCTCTAGATTTTAGAAACAAAAAGGTAAGAAAAACAAGAGCCATCAGACCTGGCTATACCCAAAACACAGGAAAAAGAGCGAAAAAAGAAACAACTTTGGCCTGTGAAATGCAAGTGAACGCAAGAAAACAGCAGACTATCTCTCAAAATCATCCAAGCATCAAACTTTACTCTAGTAATTCAACATCCAAGCGTGAGTAAGAGCCCAGAATCTCTGGTTACACAGACCAGATTCCATATGAAATGGAAATAGAAAAGAAAAAGGGCTGAAGACTACCTGTTTACCGCCTTTGGACTTGAAACTTCAGCCTGGGTTCGATGAAGAGATCAACTGCAGACTCTGATGAAGAAACCTGAAACTGGGTTTTCAGCATTGGATCTCCTCTTTCCTTTGTTCTTCCTCGGATCCCTCGGTTCCTCCCTCTGACCGTGGCTTTCTCTTCCCTTGTTTTTCCTCTCGCTTTTCCATGTTGTTTCTTTTCTCAGTTTCCTCCTTATTTTTCTTGGTTCTTTCCCGTTGCTCTTTTTCTCAACCCTAGCCGCCACACCCCTTTTTCTCTCTCTGAAAAACTCTTTCACTCTTTTGTTGCACCTTTTATATCAGATGAAGGCTTCAAACCCTCATCTCAAGGGTTCACGAGGAACCTCAGCTCACCGCCTATCTTTTGAGCCATTCGATTGGCTTTGTTTCTATGGGATTCTTGAGGTTTTGATCATGGCCAGGTGGAATGAGATTGAAATGATCCAATGGTGAAAAAAAAAACGAAGGAAAGAAATGGTGGAAAATGAGATGAAGCGGAGCTGCATTTTCTGTACGATTCTCCATGGCTTCTTACAGAAGCCATGGGAAAGGTTTGGCGCGCGTGAGCGTGGCTCCTTTTTTTTATAATTAACAATAATAAAGTGATTTTCTTAACAAAATAGAAATAAAACAAGATCAACAAAATCAACTAAAATCAACTAAAATGAAATAAAATGCTAAAATTTTTGTGTTTGATTGATGATTTTTCCTTCTTCTTATTTTATTTTTTAAAAGCTGATTTTCATCAATTTAGGTAAACAAACAACGTTAATTTCTAATTGAAGTTACGTTGCAACAAATTTTCATTTATTTAAATAGATTGAATCTAAAAGGATTAAAGCATATTTTTGTGAAAAATTTTTCTTTTCCGGAAATTTAATGCAAGAAATCTTAGAAATAAAAATGAAACCAATGAACCTAATTTATACAAATAATTAAAAAAAACTAAATATTAATTTAATCCATAGAATAAAACAAGAATAACAAAGCTAACAAATAAATCTAAAATTGAATTAAATAAGGAATAAAACTAAAAAAAATCAAATAAGTGAAATTTTGGTGTCTACAAAAGGGATTGTTGATTTTTCGGAAGACATAAGATGAATGTTAAATGAGGGGATTGTTGATCTTTCGAAGGACATAAGGTGAGAGTTTGGAGGTTATAAGGTGGTAAAATGTAGGGGATTGTTTAGAAGGTGGTAAATTATTGTTCATCCTTGTATTTATTTGAACAAATGATTGAATGCACGCATGAATGTTATTATTTATCAAGAATTTTACATTAAAAGATTCCTATTATAATTAATTGCTCCACTACCAGTTTCTAAAGTTGAGTATCAATTTACTTGAAATTATATTATTTGGAAAAATGTGCTTACATGTTAAATTGTGCTATTCTTTTATTTTGCCTGTTTACCTGGAATGATCACTGGGCGTAAGCTCATCCCACGTTTTATTTTCCTCAACAGGATTCGGATCCGAGTGTGCTCAAGAATACTGTTAGAATGTTTTGAAAGACTTTAAGTTTTTATTTTAGTAGAAATGATTGTAGTGTATATATTTTTGGATTGTAATTAAGATAGACGCCAAACGATGAATCTTTTGTACGCGAACCTATGTAATAGCTTTTGGATGTATGTAAATGTTATTTTGAGGTGTAATGAATATTATTTTGGTTAGTTTAGAAATTTCAAGTAATTCTTGCTGTGAATTTTAGTGAATCCTGACGAGAGTTGAGCAGACGGTCCGCTGACCCCTCTGGTTCGCTTTTGGGGAAAGTAAGGTTGTCATAGTTAGTATCAGATCCTAGGTTTCAGGTCACTATAGAGTATCCTAGGTTGAAAGTTAAGGATACCGGACTGTGGAACTAGTGTGACTGTTAAGTGAAACATTGAACATCTATAATCTCAATGGTTCTTAAGACAAGTTTTTTGCACGTTTCTTATGTAGGAATTGGCGGGGAAAGAAGAGGATTGTGAGGGGTTGATTTCACGAATAAATGATGAGTTTCTTGGATAACGGTAAGATTTGATATCTAGGAGTCGAATCTTTGACTTGTAGACTTATGAAGCTCTCATTTCGTTTGAAATATCCCTTTTGGATTTTGAGATTCGAATGTACTTGGCCGCAACTAGAAGTGACTCTTGGAGTGATTGATTAAATACAGTTTTTCCCGCAACTGTCGTTGACAGATTTTTGTTTTAGAAAGATAGAGTTGACCAGTTCTGTTATGATATGATCTAGTGACCATTGATTTTGACTTGTATGAAAGGAATAATGGGGTTGGAAGTGAGAATTGTTTAATGTGTTTAATGCCTTCAACTTAAATGTGTATGACACTTAGTTTCAACTTGTGTTGATTAAATAGCTCTGATTGAGCCTAATTGGTAGCTAGAATTGATTGTGACTACGTTGCTTGTAGAAATCCTTTAGTCTAATTTGTCAGTTATTATTTTTGAATATATGTGCTTGTCGTTGGTATGTTCACATGCATATGTGTGTGTATGATCATAATGAATATTGGATTAATACACATCTACATAGACTGGTTGAAAAAAAATGGAAGCTAGAAGACAACAGCGGGGACCTCCGCGTGGACAAGCCCAAAATCAAAAGGAAGAGAGTGGGTCTGTGGCTAACCAAAACACTGAGCCAAGGGCTGGGGCAAATGATCAAGTGGCATTGGCTATAAATCATATGACGGACTTGTTAGAACGTTTAGTACCCCAACAGGGCCAAGGGGCTGGACAAGTGAATCAACAAAGAGACCAAGAGATCGGAGAGGATAAAGCATTGGAGAGATTTCAAAAGTTTTCTCCATCTAAGTTTTCTGGGAGTCCTGGCCCTGAAATAGCAGAAAATTGGTTAGAAAACATGATAAATATCTTTGTTGCTCTAAAATATATAGAGGAAAGGCAGGTGACATTTGTTGTATTTCAGTTTGAGGAAGCAGCCCGATCATGGTGGAATGTCGTAAGGACTAAGTGGGAGAGGGAACAAGTACCCTGGACCTGGCTAAATTTTACTCGAGAATTTAATGAGAAATATATTCCCCCTTTTGTTCAAGAAAGAAGAGAGGACGAGTTTATAAGGCTCCGTCAGGGATCAAGGAGTGTTGCTGAGTATGAGTATCAGTTTACAAAATTATCCAAATTTACTCCAGAGTTGGTTGCTACTGAGCAAAAGAGAAAAAGGCGGTTCATTCAGGGCTTAAATCTAGAAATTCAAGAATCTTTGGCAGCGCTCAAATTCCTACATTCAATGACGCCCTTGAAAAAGCTCAAAGGGTTGAAAGTACAAAATCCCAATTGCGAGCTTTTCAAACATGGAAAAGGGATGCATCTAGCAGTCGTAACCTGGAAATACCTAGAGAAGATGTACCACCTTCCAAAGTTGGGAGAAGAGCTGGAGAAGTACAACTTTCACTTCCATCCCCACCCACGGCGGGGAAACCAGTAGGAACTATAATAAGAGGAACTCAAATTGAAAGGGAACCATCAAGAAAATTTCCTCGGGAAAGCCAAGGACTGACACCTCACTTGACTTGTGGATATTGTGGGAAGTCTAATCATACTGAGAAAAACTGTTGAAAAAAGTGGTGAAAGTGTTTCATTTGTGGAAGTGCAGATCATCAACTTGCAAACTGCTCGAAAAATCAACGAAGAGAGAGTGCTCCTCGGCAAATTGATAAAGATGTCTCTAAACAAGCAAAGGAAGGAAGGAACAGACCTCGAGCACTAGCTAGAACCTATACTATTTATGGACAACCGTCTTCAGAGTCGATAAGGGTGATAGAAGGTGAGAATTTCGAGTACGAAATTCTTTTAAGGGGGAGAGAGTATGAAGACCTGAAAAATTTCCTCATTTTATTTTATTTTTTTTTATTTCTTCGAATACATTTTCGTTACTTTACCGTATTGCCTTCATTTTCTAGATATTTTTACAAGTGAGTCAAGTTTTTAAATCATTTTCCTTGTATAAGTTAGTACATGTTAAGTTTGAAGTGCATTATGGAAGTAGGACCCACTAATGTAGTATGTGTGATAAATTTTTGAAAATTAGGAGGAGTTTTGTACAAAGGGATATTATTTTATAAGGTGTTAAGAGATAATTAGAGGTTGGCTAAATATTTTAGCCTTTGGAAGACAAAGAGATGAGAATTCACCATAGCAAGACACTTGTCACAAAAGCAATGGTTCTTTGACTTTGACTAAGACTTTCTTAACCCTTTAATTAACAAAAAAAAATTGACAAAAATGCTATCACTTTTCTCTTCCCTTTGGCCGAAATCTTGAGCTAGGAAAAAGAGAGAAAACTTCAACATTCAACCACCAAATCTTACTTGAATCTTGAGTTTTAACCTTTGATCTTGCAAATTACTCCATAAAAGATGATATCTAAGGTGGATTAAGCGCTTTGGTGGAGTGATTTTGGGAGAGAAGCTCTTGGTTTCCTTTTCTTCTTCGGGTATTAAGGTAACTCTATCAAGAAACTCTCTTTTCTTTTAATACTTGCATAAGACTGGATTTAGGGCTTGATTTTTGTAGTTTTCATGAGAAATTTCATGGTTTGAGTGGTGATTCAACAATTTCAGTTTTGATGGTGAAATTTCAGCTTTTATATGATGCTTTGAGTTTGGCCATGATCAGTAGCTTTGCCATGTGAATCTTCTAGCTTTTACAAGTTATTTTGGCTTGCTTATGAAAATTTCAGCTTGTAGTTGAAATTTTCAGCCTAGGGTTATAAATTTCAGCTTTGTTGTGGTTGATTCTTGAGCTAAAAATTGGCTATATTGGATGGTTTTGTGGCCCTAAACAAGTGTATTTTATAGCTTGTAACTTGTGGTTGTGATTGAGGTTGGATTGATATAAATATTGGTGTTGAGTTTGGATGGAAAAATTAAGAAATAAGGGGAAGTGTTGCTGAAAATTTTCTCGCAGGAGACTCTGAGCAGTTTTGGAAAATCTATTATATTTTGGTGTAGAAATATCCAAATTCAGTGTCACTTATTGCGCTTGAAACTAGATTCAGAGTGCATTCTACCGTGAAAATTTCAGAATTTTTCTCAATTCCTATGAATATCTATGATTTTCCAAATTTGACTGAATTTTCACACCTACTCTATTTTTCTACTGGACGAAGCAGCAACATGAGACTGGAATTTAACTGATTTATGGACAGAATCTTATAAATATGTATTGTGAAAAATTGTAGTCTTTTGAATCTATTTTTCAACGGTATAAAGTTTATAAATTTTGGACTTAAGAAGCTTGCGATATGATTTTCAAAACAGTGTCGCGCAAAACTGGAGAAAATTATGTTTTCTAAACTTGTTCTTGCTTCCATTTACAACTTTAAGTTGGAATTGTTAAACCATTTTGAGCTTGGTTTTGAAAAAATCTTATAAATATGTATTGTGAAAAATTGTAGTCTTTTGAATCTATTTTTCAACGGTATAAAGTTTATAAATTTTGGACTTAAGAAGCTTGCGATATGATTTTCAAAACAGTGTCGCGCAAAACTGGAGAAAATTCTGTTTTCTAAACTTGTTTTTGCTTCCATTTACAACTTTAAGTTGGAATTGTTAAACCATTTTGAGCTTGGTTTTATGAGTGGAATTGAGGTTTAAATGAAAGGAAATGAGTTTCTTCAAATCATTTTAGGTCGAACAATTTTCAACTTTGTATTTTGGAAGTCTTGTTCTAATTTCTTCAAACGTTATAATCGAAGCTCTTGTGCTCCAAATGACTTTTGCAACGTTGATTTAGTAAACACATGAGATTTTCTCCTCTATTGCAACAATAAAATATTATATTTTGATAGGTTATACAGGAATAAAACTTGTAAATTGATGCATTTTCTAAATGAAGTTTTGAAACCTCAATTTTTTCATGTATTTTGGCTATGTATTGCTAGTATTTTAATATAGTATATGACCACAGGACTCGAGAGAGTTCAAGAGGACAAACCAGGGTTAAAGTGAAGAGTTTCAATTGATTGGTGAGTGTTCCAATGCATGTTATTTGATTATGCATGACTTGAGAAAATGCTATTATTTGCTTAAGTGCTGTCTTTGAATGACATGCGAATAAGTGAATGACTGTTGTGATTTTCTTGTCTTGTTAATTTGTTATGAGTGCATGTTCTTATTGCATGAATACATGATAAATGTGCAGGAATATAGGTCGATGTGTACTTTATCGCATCGGCTGAACTGAGCTTAACCTTATGCTGGCACCCTATCCGAGACCCGTCATTTGCGAGGTCAGATCAGATGGACAGCTTTGGGTTTAAAACTTACCAATGTTAAGTGCAAAGCTCAAAACTCTTTGTCAAAAGGCCTTGAGTACAATGTTAAATGTTTAATATTAAATGAGGGGATTGTTGATTTTTCGGAAGGCATAAGGTGAATGTTAAATGAGGGGATTGTTGATCTTTTGAAAGACATAAGGTGGGAGTTCGGAGGTTATAAGGTGGTAAAATGTAGGGGATTGTTTATTGATAGTTATAAGGTGAATGTTGCTCCCTATGAGGCTCGTATCCTTTTAATGTTTAAATTATTGTTCATCCTTGTATTTACTTGAACGAATGATTGAATGCACGCATGAATGTTATTGTTTATCAAGTATTTTACATTGAAAGATTCCTATTACAATTAATTGCTCCACTACCAGTTTCTAAAGTTGAGTATCGATTTACTTGAAATTATATTATTTGGAAAAACGTGCTTACATGTTAAATTGTGTTATTATTTTATTTTGCATGTTTACCTGGAATGCTCACTGGGCGTAAGCTCATCCCACGTTTTGTTTTCCTCAACAGGATTCGGATCCGAGAGTGCTCAAGAATACTGTTGGAATGTTTTGAAAGATTTTAAGTTTTTATTTTAGCAGAAATGACTGTTGTGTATATATTTTTGGGTTGTAATTAAGATAGGTGCCGAATGATGAATCTTTTGTACGCGAACCTATGTAATAACTTTTGGATGTATGTAAATGTTATTTTGAGGTGTAATGAATAATATTTTTGTTAGTTTAGAAATTTCAAGTAATTCTTGCTATGGTTTGTAGTGAGTCTTGGCGAGAGTTGGGTAGGCGGCTCATTGACCCCTCTGGTTCGCCTTTGAAAAAAGTGGGGCTGTCACAACTCTTGACAGTTTGATAACTCCACCACTGCTTTTGTTTATGTTCATCAGGTTCCCTTCTCCTTGCTTTCTTTGGTCTTCCGGGAAGTTTTAACTTTTTGGGTGGCCGCAAGGGCCCTTATGAGAGTCCTTCCAAGGATTAGGTCCAATGATTAAGGCAATAGCTAGATCATATGCCGCTGACGGGATTTTTATATAAGTACAAGTTTAAATCCAATTTATACCCATTTTAACTGCAAGTATACAGGTCAACTAGTAGTTTAGGACATATATCAGGTCGATCCCACGAGAAAGATTGGACAATTACCAGCACTACTAAAACTTCTCTATTATTTAGACGATCAATGAATTAAAAGAAATAAAACTGTGCTAAACTTATGCAAGATAATAATAAATGAAAACTCCTTAGGTTATGGTATTCCTAACTACTCATGCAAGTGCTATTTTTGGATCATTGAGTACTACTATCTTGGCTAGTTATGGCGTAATTTCTTTATGTATGTGAAACCTACTTTCGTAGTGAATCAACTATGTTTATAACTAATCCATACCTATTCAAATGGTTATGAAATTAGTTACAAATTCATTTTTTCTATGAAATTACATGAAATGAATCACTAAAATCACATAGGTGCACCTCTACTCTCGTGAGTGTACTCTCTAGGTTTAGCACTTCTTAAACTAGTGTTAAATCTCAATTTTCATTGAAGAAGTAACACCTTTAGATAATCACAATTAATGGTACCAAATGAATCATCATTTAAAGAGTTAAAGTGCTAAATAACTTGCTCAAAATAATAGCATCAAATAGCCAAATAATAAACACTAACAATCATAGAAAATTCAACCAAACCTAAGGCAAAAACTTTAGAAACACATAATAAACATAGAATCCTGTTGATCTTGATCCCTGTCTTTTGATGTTTACAAAACAAATGGATAGTACTAATATCTTTTCTAAGAAATTCTTTCAGCCTTGAAGCAAATTGATTCGAAGAACAAGAGCAATTGAAAGAAGATAAAGGATGTCAAAAGCTGTCGGATGCTCACAAAGATAATACCGGACGTTCGATAAACTGTACAGCTCTTATCGGACGCAGAACATCCTCACCGGACGTCCGAAAGAATTAAAACAATCTTTCAAACTCTCTGCCTGCCTTCAGACACACGAAGAACTCCATCACCGGATGTCCGATAGAATTGAGATACTCTCTGACTGCTATCGGACGCAAGCATTGGAAGTACCGAACGTCCGAAAGAATTAAGATGATTTCTCAAATTCCCTGTCTGCTGTCGGACGCAAGCATTGAAAGTACCGGACGTCCGAAATAATTAAAGATGATTTCTCAAACTCCCTGTCTACTGTCGGACGCAAGCATCAACTGTATCGAACGTCCGACACTCCCAATGGTTAGTTGACTCTTCAGCTACTTTCTATCCGTTGGAAGTCATAATGAGTACCTTTTTGGTCTCATATAAAAGGCATATGATTAGAATAAAAAGATAACTTTTGCACACTGAGAATACAAATGATTAAGAGTTATTTTAATGAGAAAACACTCTCGAAGGAACAATTTGTACTCTTTATGGTGTAAGATTCTTGTAAGCTTTTCTTGTGTGAGAAAGATACTTCAATAATGTAGTTTTGTGAGGGTTATTTTGAGTGATTGTAAAACTTCCTAATTTGACCAAGTAAAACTTGGGGTAAGGAGGAAGTGAGCCTTCTCTTGTACACAAAGATTGGTTGTATTTCATCAACTTGAAAAAACTTGTTCTATAAAGTGATCTTCAAGTTCAAAAGGAGCTTGGTAGTCAAATTGGTTTGCTATTCTTCCCTTTTTACTTACTATCTTGTGAAACTTAATTGCTTATCTCTTTTACTCTCAAGTGATATTGCTCTCTTACTAATTGTTTCATTGAGTGGTTACCTAAAAAAGAAGGTAAATTTCACATTGAACAAAAAAATGTCCTTTAACTTGATTAGTTTTTTTAATAACCTAATTCACCCCCCTCTTAGGTTGTCGTTGGTCCTAACAAGTCCAAACTTGTTTATTAACTAAACTTAAAAATCCAATACAAAAGATAAAGAGTTGAAAAGGTAAAGTAACCCTTGTCACATGAGTTCTTTCCTTGCCTTCTTCATCTCCATCTTCATCTTTGTCTAGCTAATAACAAAAAGGATGAACTACTAGTTAAACTATCCTATACTAAACTATCCTACCACTAAAAAAATGTAAGAACTACATTTTTGTGGTATTTCTTGCACTCTCCAAGCTCTCCTTGTCCTTGCAAGTCCATGGCTATTTATAGATGACTTTAGTCAAGAAGTGAGGCTTCAAACATCCTTTTTATAACTGCAAAGTGGTTGTCACACGTCCATCAATAGCTATGAATTATTGGAAGAGGAAATAAGTTGTGCAAGTGGAGAGCAGCCATTTCTGACCAGAATCTGGCCATAATCCGGCTGGATTGTCGGTCGGATTGCTCCCCTGCCTTTCTTTGCAATTTCTGTTCAGTCTTCAATGTTGCTCCAATTTTGTTTCAACTTCAACTGAACTTTTCTTGATGACAGAAGCTGAATTAACTCTTGACCAAATATAAAACTTGTAGCCCTTTAAGTTAGCTTTCCAATGCATCAAGAATCACCTCATTTGGATTTGTGTAGGCTGAAAAATGACTGAAATACCCTTGACTGCTCAATGCCTTGTTTCAGTTTCGACCAATAGAAATTGGCTACTATAATTTGGCTTTTTGACCTAGAAAACCTTAAAACTGGATTTCGATATCTTCACAAGAATTGTAGATCTATCTCTTATCTTCAAAATAGTTCAAGAATCATCTCAATCTGATCAATGTAACTCAAGTTATAGCTAAAATACAAAAATGTGTCAAAGCTGTCAACTTCCTTTTCATCCAAATGAAGTATATTTCCAACTCCTATACAAATTATGGACAAAATACAAGTAAAAAGTGACAAAAAACTCATTTAAACACTTAATAATATTTTACACTAATTATAGCCAAAATGATCCATTTTCTTCCTATAATATAGCCAAAGTGACTAAAAATAGCATAAAATATCATTCAAATATAACGTAAATTAGTCACTTATCAGCAACCAAATATGGCTCTCTGGAATAATACTTGTGCACATATTCCTCGAGTTTTTTGGGTGTAAGTGAAATGCAGCATAATGCATGACAACATAATAGACCAGTGAGCTCCCACTTTCTACAGGTGCATGTGCACTTGTCTAGATCCACTACATAGGTTTCACTATAGATGTGTTTCATTTCAAACCTCTTGTCTTCCGAGTGCCTTGCAATATTGGCAATAGCTTCATGTTTGACGTTTTTCAACTTCTGCTTAATTTTTGGACAAATTTCATCACTCTTCTTCATCCATTCTTTTTTTGTTCATAGCCTTTCCATTAGATACAGTCTAATATTTTCCAGCTTACCTAGAATTGGCTTTACTTTTGACTTTAGAATGACTACGTTGAAACTCTCACATAGAGTGTTGAGGAGTATATCACACTTCGCTGCTTCTCTAAAATATGATCTAGACCAATGTGCAGGATATGTGTATTGTCTATTAGCCACTTATGAGCATTGTAGTCATAATCTCTCAATGTTTCCATCTCGCTTTCAATCCTCCTCATATATGATGCTCGTGCACAAGCCTAGAACCTATCCTTTATGGATCGGCCCGGGTGTAACTTCTTCATGTTGTTGTGTAGATGCCTCACACAATGTCTATGCTCCACTCCCAAAATTACATCTTGAATGGCAGATCCTAATCCCTGACAGTTTAGACCAAACAAAAAAAAAGAGTTTGTTTATCATAAAATAGGTGGTAAACATATGAAAAAAAGAATCAGTTTATCATAAAAGGAAGAGTCAACATACAAAAAAATAATCAAGTCAGCAATAAACCAATCATCTTTTGTTGGTCACTGCTGAAGATCCAACTCTTTTGTTCATAAATTTCCAAGTCATATTTCAAAAACTCTACGAACCACTTCCACGAACTCTTATTTTCTAACTCCACTATTGCATATGCAATAGGATAGATGCAATCATTTGCATCACTTCTAACTGCTGTTAACAAAACTTTCGGGTAAGAGCCCCTCAAATGGCATCTACCTACACCAATCTCACGTCTACAACCTAATTTGAAGCCTCTTTTTAATGTTTCAAAGCATATATACAATCTTTGAAATCTTTCCTTGCTGATTACATCATCAATGGTTGTCTCCATATGCATTGTTAAGCCATGATTACAAATCAGCAACTGATCACAATAGTCCCACAGCTTTGCATATTTTTGTTTGTAGTTTCCATTGATTAGTAACTTAGCCTTCGTGATTAGCAACTTTGCCATTGATTAGTAAATTAGCCCTCGTGATTAGTAACTTAGTCTTGCTCATCTGGTACATTGTGATGTTGACATTAAGCTCCAGGTACACCTTTTTCTTGAACTCAACTCTTGTAATTTGCTTGTTTAGTCTTAGGAAATCCATGTAATGAACTGCTAAGAAACCAGAATTTGCACACTTGTGATAAAAGATTCTGCCACAATTACAAGGCGGTCCTATGGTCCAAATAATAAAGGCATCACTATCAAGTTCTTCTGAAGCATAAATGAACCACTTACAATTTTTTGTCTTGCTTTGTGCCTTCATTCTCCCAGTATCATTCTTGCCCCCATCGAAAATCTTTGCCCTATTCACTCTATAATAATGAACAACTCTTTTTATAATATTTTTATCATCAAACAACAACCCAACTTTGAATTTTGGGTTTGCCATGATATATTTTGGCCTAAACCTAACATAGCTTCCTTTTCCTTGAACTGTCATCATCCGAGTCTTCGCAGTTGCTATCAAGTCCTTCCAAATTCATTGTGTTTAATTCTTCATGCGCAGGGATGCTATCCCCATCATACAAATTGAAGTCACCAAAACCAGTAGATTGTGTGGATGCCTGGATGCTAGGATCCTTTAACATCAATGTTTTGTTGCCTTGAACATTGTGCACTTGCTAGTTTTGTGTTTTCAAAATCCCTACATTCTTTCTTGGCAGCAACAGATGTTTGGCCCTTTTCCTTAACTCTTTCCAGTTTCTTATCAGATTGTACAATAGAGTTAATAAAAATCACATCATCTTTGTCTTTGCTAAAGTCATAGTCACCATCATTTTAACTTTTAGTATCCATAGATTCTGAAATTACATCATCATCTACTTCGCAGATATCTTCTTCCTCAACCATTTCAATTAGTACTAGCATCTTCAAGTGTTGTGGAGTCATCAAAATTAATATCAATAAAAAAAACATCTTCATTTAAAACTCTAGCCTCTCCTACATCAATATTGCAGTTGTCGAGTATACTATGTTATCAACCTAATGTGAAATTCTTCTGCCACATATAGCTCAATTGCTTCCCAATTGAAGCCACGTCTAGAACATCAACCTCACCCTCTATTTTACGAAGTTTGAAGTCACGCTCTTCTCTCAGAACTATATAAAATAATTTGATATTTTCTATGCTTCCTATGACATATCATAAAGATGACACATCAACCACACTGGTAAAAACACCTTCAAAGTATTCCATGTTGCCTCCCCACATACTTTCCTATGGTGGTCCAAAATATATCCTACCATGATAAATTATAATCAAATCCCTATCCTAAGACAAAAAATTATATTTATTAATTATGTGTGCACAAGCTCAGTCATTGTTTTGTCACTCACTTAAACAGCATGAAGAAACAACATATTGCATAAAATGACAGCAAAAGGACCACCTACCCTAAACCAAATCCAAATAGCCCTACACGAAACACCTTAGCCTACCCCATATCAATCTTCCCAAACCCCTATTCTTTACACTCATGAAATAGACATAATGCAAAAGCATCCAAATCTCAGTACTTACGCTGAAGACCCAATAACTTACATAACTAAAAAATGCATATCCAAACAAAATTCAACTTTAAACAAGAGCATAAGTTCGTCACTTACGAGAATTGTTGGCTGATATTTCCTCTGATTTATCTTCGTTGTGCTTTGATCGCCCACTTTGCTAGTCTATGAAGATCCCAAGCCGTTCAATTCATTTTTTGCCATCTGAATCTGCCAAGATTTTTTAATTTTGATCTCTAGAGAATTACCCTAATCTGGCTTGCTTAATTTTTCTATTTAATAGTGTTTTTTCTTTTTGTATCTCAACTTTAAAATAGCTACTAAAGTCTTCTCCCTAAAATGCCCTTGCATAGTTCATCGTCCGGCTGAGAAAAATTATGTTTGGGGTGGCGCCAACTAATAGATCCTTTATTGGCATAAATATTTTAATTTAAGGACTAATTGCATGGACCAAATCAGCTCAAGTGAAAGACTTTAAGGACTAAATTTTCATTTTCCCTTATTTCTTGGGCTTACATATATGTAAGTGTAGGTGCTATATGTATTCATATACATTCAAATGATTGAAACCAATACAATATAATAATAAAAAAAACATGTAATGATTATACTATTTGGTGATGAAGCATGTGACTCAAGCAAACTAAGTGTTTGGTTCACATGTTGGAGCTAGAGTCAAATTTAGAATCATTCATTGTCAAGTAGAGTTGGATTCAGATTTAGAATTCTTCGTTGTGGATTTGGAAGGGGGTCCTTCATTCTAATAAATCTATTTGGTTTGAAATGTGTATCTTGATTTGCTGCTTTTTTTTTTTTTTGAATGGAATACAAAAACTTTCCAACTCTTCCACAAACCTATATATAGTTAAAACATAGACAATTAAAAACAAAAAAGGAAATCCAGACTATATAAGCTTATTGAATACATTGAAATTGGACCTATGCTGGATATCATTATTGAATATGCTTCTGCCAATTTTTATTTGGCTATGCCTTTGTTCTTCCTAAAAAGTTTTGCTACTGCTTAGTACTTATTAAGCTACTCTTTTTCCTAAGCATAGAGTGCAACAATATTTTCACAAAATTTTTACCTCCTTCAATATGGAAAGCCTGTCTTCACTAGTCAAGTTGTCTTGACCACAGGTGTCCAATTAGTCTTCTTCCTCTTGATTGTTATCGAGGCCATCAGAGTATTGATGACATTCAAACCATTTTTAGCTGACCAGAGCCAATACTAATCTATGAATTGAGAGGCATGCTTCCACAATACATAGAGTGGAAGAGCATCTTAAGCATGATTCTTTTGCAAAGTAGATTACATCGAATCTAATAGCACTAGAAGCAGAATGCTCATGCTAATTGGTATATCAAGAGAAGCTGTCGGTACGGTCATTCATCACTTGAAAAAAATAAGCATTGCAGAATTTCAAAGTCTCAGTTTATATATATATTTATTGTAATGCCCGAGAATTTCTTTCTTCTCAAATTATCTACTTAATTAAATAGATAATATAGTGATAATAATGAAAGTAATAATAAGGAAATGATTAGTTTAGAGTAGTTATTGTATTAGTGGACAAGAAAAGTGGGAAGCTAATTCTGGTGGTGGCTAGGTGGTTACCAGAGAGGAATTAACTTCCTAAAAGAAACTACCTATATTACTAGTTATCTGGTGAAATTGCGACATTTTCCATCTCTCTCATTATCTCTTAATATCATACAGTAGAAACTTTGGTGAGGAGAGGAGAGACTCAGAAGATCGCTTGGAATCCAATTAGAACACACAGAAAACCCAATCGAGTAAGTTTCTAATTTAGCATCATCTCTTCTATTTCTTACTTCAAAAATTTGTTATTTTTCTACATCAACTATTAGTTATTCAAGAAGTTACTTATATAAGATTATTATGCAATCTATTACATTGGTTCATCTATGGATAACTTTAGTCTTTGACTTTGTCGAGAATTTTAACGATAAAACAAACTTTAATGACTTTACAAAAGGAAAATTTTGTTGGTTATGAATTATGGCTTTAATTGCAAATCTGCAGTAAACCCTAAAGAGTCAGGGTCAAAGTAGAAGCAAATTTTATTGATGGGATGAGCCTTAGAGAAAGAAAAGTAAATTTGGGAAGTTTTGGGTTTCAAAAAAAAAAAAAGAAGCAAAAGCATTGGGAACGAGAGGAGGGTCATTCGACCCTCCCTTGCTATTATGTTGTCGGCACGCTGCCAGTGACCTTTTCTATTGGTCGAAGTTGGCTTTGGCCGGCCTTGAAAGAAGGGGCCATAGCCGTGGCAAAGAGAAATAAAGTAGCAACGCTGTTGCCATTACTGTTTTGCAGCCATGGCGGCTGCTACTTTCCATGAAAACAAGAGCCGTCGGCAATGAAGAGCATAGTGATGACGGGAACGAGAATGATGGTGATTGATAAAGATTAAGGACCAGATATGGTAGTGATGGTTAGGGTTTGTGTCTAGGGTTTGCAAGAAGGAAAGAAAATTAGGGTTTCTTTGTTTGGGGAAGAAATGACCTATTTTTAATTAGGTTGGGTTGTTGATTTTGAGTCAACCCATTTTAACGAGTTGGGTCAAATGCACTTACTTAGTTTTGACCAAACAATAGTCGGATATTTAAGTAGGCTGTTTAATTAAAATGTTGGGCCAATAGATATATTGCCTATCTAAATAACCTAAATGGGCTGGTATTAATTGATTTCTCTTGTCACTAATAAAGTTATTTAACTTGGGTCACAATTTAATTGGTATTGGCTCAATAAGTTTTCAAAAGGGCAAATGGTTTTATTTAACCAGTCTACTAATTAAATTGTAATATTTTAGTGGTAATTAAACTATAAAGGCCAATACAACTCATTTGCTATAAATAAAAATTGAAACATTTTTCTACCAAGGCCCACAAATCATTTGGCCAAAAATATATCTAAGATGTCCAACTTGACTAGATTCACCTATTAGTACCCAAGAAACCCAAGAACATTTATCGAAAGCCCAAATAAAATAATAATACTATTAACCCCAAGTTCAAATCAAAGAAAGCCCAATCCCAATTATGGGACAGGCCTAGCTTTTGGGTCTAGCCTAAACCCAAATTTGCCCCAAACTCTTTCAAACCTATTTATATATAAGAAGAGAAAAGAAATTTAATTAAAAAATTTATTTCATGGAAATTAATTAATATCTACCTTCTATAACAGGAAAATTTCCTAAGTCAAGAAACTTTCTAAAAAAGGGAAACTTTCTATTTTAGGAAACTTTCTACTCTAGAAAACTTTCTAAAAAGGAAACTTTCTATTTTAGGAAACCTTTAAATATTTTTTATAGATTATTCGGACACGAATGATAGGATACTTTGAACAAGGAAATATACCTTATGAATCAGGATTGTAAACTAACTAAAGCAAACATGTATCCACTATAGGCGCAAAGCAAGAGTAAGGAACGTTGGGGCTATCTCACTCGAGCAGTCCGACGTAGGTGGTAGTTACCCCTTTGTATTTTCAAAATGTTATATATGAGTTTTCTCAAATAAACGCTTTATATTGGTATATGAAACATGGATCATTTATGCCTATTTGAAATGTTTTGCTACGCTATGTTTTATGAAATGAGTGGCATGTTTTCATGAAATGAAAGAAATGTGCATGTGACATATGAAATAATTTTATATTACAAAAAGGTTTAAACGGTTATGAGATAGACAATTGGAGCTTTAACTCGATCATGTATGACGATCAAGTGAAGATTAGAAAAATGCTTGATCAATTATTAATAGTCATGATAACTGTTGTACTTGGCAAATTGACTCATAGATGGGTAGATCAAGTGAAGATCAAGAAAAATACTTGATCTACCACCCTCTTAGAAGGGGTTAAACTCTAGATTGAATATTCAGAAGCCGAATATTGCACGGATGTATTTATGAGCTATTTTGTGAAATGAGCTAATATGTTTAGAATGTTTCATTGATTATCAAGCTATGCTACGAATATGTTCATGTTACATTATGTGATTTGATGTCACTCAACTTAGTATGATATGTTTATGTATATTAATTGATATTGCAATTATTTTACAACTAACTATGCATATGATATGGTGTGACTAGTTTTACAAAAGTATAATAATATGTACATATTAGCTTCATGATCCAACAAAGGAGTAAACATGATATGAATTCGGATGCCAACCTTGGCATTCTCAAGAGTCCTGAGCTAAGTGTCCATAGAAGTTATTCAAAAGGACCTTTAAATGTATGTAAAGCTTCAATTCAATCCTTGGTTCGTACCGTTCATGATAAATTTGGACCATACAAACACATAAAAAGTGTTGGACCTGGTTGGAATGAGCATTACACAAAGATCAAGTCAAGAAAATTTATCCTTGATGGACCCGAGCCTAGATCTGCCCACGAATCTGGTTGCAAATCCATCTCCTTTGCGCAAATCAAGTTGATTTTTCTTGTGTTGCTTTGTGCCTCAAATCTACACGAGAATCCAGCCGAGAATTTGTGCACGAATTCTACTCAGATCAATTTTTAGGTTTTTTTATTTTTGCATATTTTGTTAGCTTTTTACTTAATTACTTAATTGTTAGTTATTAGAAATAAATGGCAAGCTAAATTAGATATTTGTGCCATTAGATTAGTAGTTTTAAAGGAATAAGTAATGTAATCCATGTGCGATTCGGATTTGGACTAGTTTTAGTACTTTGGCTATAAATAGCCCAACTTTTACATTGTAATGGGAGACAATTTTCCAGCAATAATATTGAGAGAGTGTTCTCTTTGGCTGCTTCTTGAGTTTTCCTTCAATACCTTAGTATTGTTCCTAAGGCATTCATTGACTTATCAATCAAGAGCCGCACTTGATTGTGGCATCATTCTACCTACTTCCATTGTCCAAACTGGAGTACCGTTAATCTAGATCATTTGGGGCTTGTCAAACTGTGGATTACATCTAAAATAGGGCATAGATAGTATCAAAATGTTATCTATTGAGCATAGTGTCACTCAAACCATTCTCTTACCATTTTTGAACACCTCAAAAACTACGAGGTGGTATATATTGAGGAGTCAAAATATGACTTCTATTAGTTATTTGCAATTTAAAAAATGGACTTTAACATTAGGATTTTAATATTATGTAGTATTGAGTACACACTAGAATGCTTTTAAAATTTCATTTCTATTAGCTGATTGGGTATGTAGGCCCTAAGTGCATGTTATGTTATTTTTCAAATAGTTATTGTGTACCGCACTTAAATTAGTTTTGTTGTTGTTGAAGTAGTACTTCTAGAATGTTATGGTTGTCTTGTGTTCTCAAGTTGTGAGAATACAGTAAATGTCTCATGTCTGGCACGTGTGGACTAGGGACATGACATTTTTAATTGCAATTTGTGATTTAGAAAATTATACTGTAGGAAATAATAATAATAATAATAAATGATGATTAAGCACTTAGGATTGAAATGTGCATGTGACTTAAGTTGAAAATGTTATTAATGACAGTATTGTAATTTTGTAGGAAAATAGTTGATTCTATCCATGCAGAGAATCAGGATTGTGTGTGACGCCCCCACCTCTCCCTAGGGCGAACCCTAGAGTATCAGCGTAACACCTGTCCAACTCTCGTCAGGACTCACGCACTCATTCAAGCTTAATAAAGGATCACAAATCAACCATCGACTTAATTAAGAAGTACTTCGAATATATAAGTCCAAAACTCCCAAGTATACCATTTACAATTACAATCCACAATTCCCAAGTATAACAAAATTTACACTTCAATGGTCTCCAATAACAGACAGAAGTATACTAGCTTCAACCAAAAGTCGCTAGTCTAGAATCTCTAACTTCCACCTCCAAAGCCTGTTAAGGAAAACAAATTTAAAGGGATGAGCTAACGTTCAGTGAGGCCAAGAAAATCAAGCAAGCAAGCAAGTAGCACTAATTAATCAAATAGCCTTCTTGAAATCAACTTTAACATAAACTTTCATTTAAGTGCACAAGTAAGAAATAAACACACATAGAATGATACAGGAGCTCTCAGGAGCTATTTCCACGTCTCGATCGATTCAAGTCATCCGGGGTTGACTCTCCGTCAACTCAAGTAATAACATGACCGTAGTGCTCCACTTACTTCCTTCATCCAACATAACACCCTCTCGGATTCGGAACCAAACACGCATGAGATGGCGATACTATTCGAGTATGCCAAGCGAGATCTCAAAAGATCAAGCAATAATATTTCCCAAGGTTCACCAAGCTTCTCGACCAAGCCTTTGCCGGCTCGAGTTACAAGGTTAGCCAATGGGTTGGAGTGTCCCCAGAAGTGTAAGTGGTCGATGAGACATCGCTCCAATCGACTTAGAATTATTTATGGCTCTGAGTCGGTATGAGAGGCACCTCCCACCTAAATAGGGTGTGGTGCATGCTTCCGCTCAGAGAATCGATCATAGCACTGAGTCGGTATGAGAGGCACCTCCCACTCGAATAGAGTGTGGTACATGCTTCCGCTCAGTGCTCACGAGTTAAACATGTTCAAGAAAAGAAGCAATTTTGGAGTGTTTTCTTGGAGCAAAAATGGAAAACAAGGAGCAGAAATTTTTGGTGAGGAATAGGGGAGGGGGAGTCGGCCAAGAGGAGAGGAGGAATAAAGGGTCTTGGGTGGTAATTGGTGATTTGATGGAGTGAAAGGAAGAATGACATAAAAGTGCTTTGGTACCCAAAAGTCAACAATTGAATAGTGAGCAGTTAGTGCTCCTAATTGAGCTTAATTAACTCACTCATCTCTAATCCCTCAATTAACTTTTCTTAGTCTACTATTGATCATCCTTAATTCTCCAAGATTAATGCACTCTCGGACTGAACTTTGCCTCGAAAAACGTGTAATCGCTATTTCTTACTATACGAGCTGCAGAAAAATTAATTTTACTAGCGAAACGTTTTAAAATATAAAATGAGACATTGTTCCATGCAAATGAAATTAAAATGAATGAAATAAATTAATCGAAGTAAACGAATAAATACATGATTAAATAAGCCAGTAAAATAAAATAAAAATAAGTAAAAATAAAAATTCGGGTCCTCACATTGTGACTGCCAATCCACTTGACGGAATGTGACGTGACCCATCTTATGAAAAAGTAGAGATTTTATAGGCACTTGTACCTCGAGGAGTTGGAGTGAGCCTCTGATAGGCCTAGGAAAACAGAAGCGCTCGCAGATCGAGCAACTAACTAGACGCATGTGATATCTATCCTGATTGTGTCTAGGGAGCATATGACGTAGAGTAAGCAGGTTTTGCATAAAGAGGTTAACCGTCTACATGAGGAGGATAACTGTCTTAGAGTAGAGAGGGATGAGCAAAAGGAGCTTGTCGATATGTGGCTTGAGGGATTCCAAGAGATGACTACCCTGCTTGAGGAATGTGATGCTACCTACCAAGCTATAGTGGTGAAGTATAAATAGAGGAGGCAGCGTGTTTTTAACTAGATAGATAACCACCTGCTGATTTCATCTCAGATGCCGGGATAGGCTCAGTTATGGCCCTATAGTGATGCTGAGTCTGGTAGCGAGCCAAAGTTTGATCCTAAGGAAGAGCCACTAAAAGATGTACCTATAGATGGTAATCCCGATGAGGAGGGAGTTGATAGACAAGATGGTGTCGGAGAAGACGATTTAGAAGATGGAGATGTTGATGACAGTGCAGGCCTCCGGGCGATGATCAGCAGAGACAGCCTTAATAAAGTTTTATTTGTTATTTGATAGATGTTATTTGGAACAATTAGTGCTTAGGATTTTATGATGCTTTGTTCCATTTATTTCCACTTAAGGATTATTAGCATATGATTAGGAATTAGACAAATGTTAGGTTTGGTAGTTAATCTTAGATAGATTAGGATTTTGAATTTCAGTATGTATGAGAACTCTATGGAATTTCTAGATATCTAAATTATCATTAGTATATTTGAGTGTGATGTTTTAAAACTATATATATATATAGACACACACACACAAAATAAATAAATAATACAGATACATACATTTATATAAGCAATAATAAAATAGTAATCATAAATTAATAAGCAAATACATATATTTTTTAATAACAAAGAGTACATGACATTGGTGAACTAATTAATTCACTCAAATAATAACGCACTTAAACATTTGTTGTTACATTTTCCTTCCCATTTTATCTTATTAAGGAGTGGTAATTGCTTAAAGTTAAGGGACAAATTCTTGATGTTAGTATTGAAATTCACCGGTTCGTTATAGGAAATGGCACCAAATAATAGGCAACGTGGAGGCTGAAATTACGACGCTAACAATAAGAATAACAACGGGGTCAGCGACAATAGGCCGAATCAGGGGAATCCTAACTTGAACATGAAACCCCCAAGAAAATGGGCAAAATGGAAATCAGGCACATATAGTGGTGCCCGCTGAAAAGATGGCTGCCCTAATTGGAGTTGCAGAGGCACTGCAAGGGCAAGTTCAAGTGCAGGCTCAAGTGTCTCAAAATCAAGCTTATGGACAAGATAGGGTCCACCTTTACTATGAGAAGATGAAGAGCGCTCACGTTCCCACCTTTGACGGTACCCCCGATTCGAATATGGCAGAAAAATGGTTGGATGAGCTTCAGACCAACTTTATGTTGTAATAAGTACCCAAGGACATGAAATATATCATCATTAAGCCCTTCTTGGTATAGGAGAGGCGAAAAGTATGTATGTATATATACATACAGTGGCGGAGCCACGTGCAAGCAAGTGCGGTCAATTGACCCTACTTAATTTTGGAAAATTAGTTTTTAGGCTTAAGTAATTTACAAAATTTTAAAGTTGCATCTTATTTGATCCCACTAAATTTTACTAAATTCTCTTTTTTTATATACATAGACCCTGAACAATTGAAATTTCATAATCCTTACCATCACAATAATTTTGAATTTATTTCAAGTTATTTGTGTAAGTTAGTTCAAGAATAAATTCATCCAAAGTTTCCAAAAACAAGAATTTTTCAAGTGGACGATAAATTTTTTATTTATATTACGAAATTAAGTTACTATGATTTTCATTTATAACATAGTAAAGATAAATTTCTTAAAAAAACTCGTAGAAGATCAAGTTGATGGTGATTCACATTTTATTTTTAAAAAAATTCAAGAGGTTCATTTAGTTACATTGAAAAAGTTGTATTTAACAAAATTGATAATGAATTGATTTTGCAATGCTTAAAAAAATGAGCACTCTTATAATTTAATTTTAACCTGTATGTAATGTTAGTAGTTTTTTTTTAAAATTAAATGTTATTATACTAAAATTTGACCGCACTTAATATGGTGTCTTAGCTTTGCCCCTGCATGCATACATACATATCGATTGACAGCTCATCATTTCAGGCCTATGAAACAAGTTTCTATCTCTTTTCTTCCCTCTTCTCAATACATGCATCGAGTAAAAAGCAGGTACCGTGTTGTTCCCGTCTAGGTTTTGGTTGTTGCCTATCAGATGGATAATGTATGAAGATGTTTATCTTTAGCTTTAGACTTTTAGCTTCAAAGTTTTAGATGATAGTTCTCTTCCAAGTGTTTTTTCTTTTATACAACTACTAATATTGTAATTGTTTTAGCATGCTGCTCAGTTGTAGAATGGGAATTCTTTTAGCTTGACTTCCAATTAATAACAAGTGGCAACCTAAAACAAATTTCAACTGTTGGTTCTATTTATATTTAAATAGATCTTTAATTTCACTAATATACTTCATTTATTATCTTATTGTACATTTGTCATTTTCTTTATTTTTCTAGGATTTAGAAGCCTTTATAATTTGTTTTAAAAAGCCCAACAATATCTCATAATTTTTTAACTAGAAAATTTGTAGTTATCTTAGATTTCTTCTCATTTTATTTATTTTTGGGGGGGGGGGGGGTTAAAACTAAACTTCTTTCCTACCTTTTGTAAAGAGTGTGTGAATAGACACAAGTTTCCACTTTCTTGGTAAAGCTTGCCCCGCTTGGCAAATCAAGGTGGTTCAAACCTGGCTTCTAGGTTTGGGGAAAGGGAGGCATTAGGGGAGGAGGGAAGCGTTAAAAAAAATCATACGCCAGGTTCTTTGATATTTTTAGAAAGTTTTACTTGGAAGTCGAATAACTTAACCAATTAATGACAAAAAGACTATCAGATTTTAGAAAATCAAGTAATTAATTTACAAGTCAAATTTTCTTACGACCTAATTTACATCTAACTCACTATGTGAATATATGCACTCATATTTCATTGTGCCCTTGTATTTAAATACTTTTTCTAATTAGTTTTACTCTTTCCGAAAAACTAACACTTGAATTTATATGAATAAGTGCCCTTGAAACAGGCGTTGGCCAACTCCCCCGCCCCCCTCCCCCTTTTTTTATGAGACTTTGGTGGGTATAATTATTAAGTATTTTGTTGTTTCCATTTACGAAGAAGAGTATTCAGTTGGTAAGAATGGTATGGCGGGGTAATTGCTTGCTTACTCATTTTAAGAAACTGGTACGAATGTATAATTGTTTCTCCGATCAATAATGAAACCCCTTAAGTACAAAGGAAAATATAAATTTAGGGATGGCAATTGGGGTGGGTAATGGATTGGGGTTGGGGTTGAGGGGTGGGGGGGGGGGGGGGGGAGGGGTTAAAAAACGGGGTGGGGGTTGGGGAATATATCCCACCCCCTCCCCCGCACAGCCACCCATTAGAAAGATTAAATTTTATATATAGATATGACTAATATTATAATTTAATTAGTTTATAAGTATTATATAATGTATATTAGTATATATAACATTAATAATTATACATGTAAACTAACAAAAATTATTAATTAGTTATACTAAATTTACTAATATATTTATATTAGATTCCTAATAGCAATTGAAGAAGGAAATTGAAGACTTGATGACTAATGGCATGTTTTAATAGAATGATTCTTAAAATTCAAAAGTGATAACTTGATTACTTTAGTTGTATTTATCGCATCATGTTGGATTTTATTTAAATAGCTTTGTTTGATTGTTTTTATGGGTCTCAATTGTGAAATTACAATGAATAATAATTTGGTTATTGATTGGTATTTTAAGTACTCGATTTTTGACAAAAAATTGGTTACAATACAATTATAGGACAAATTTTTATTAGTCCCTGCAGATACCTTCACAAGAGAAGCGAGGTGGGGGGTAGGGGAGGGCTCCCCTGCTGCATCCCTGCCCCGTTGCCATTCCTATATAAATCGAGAGTGATCCTCGTACGTGGTTTTAAGTCAACTTGAAGAAAATCAATCAACAATAATATTTGTAAGCAGTCTCCCATTAGAAAGATTAAATTATATATATAATTAATATTATAATTTAATTAGTTATAAGTATTATATAATGTATATTAGTATATATAACATTAATAATTATACATGTATACTAATAAAATTATTAATTAGTTATACTAAATTTACTAATACATTTCTATTAAATTCCTAACAGCAATTGAAGACTTGATGACTAGTGGCATGTTTTAATAGAATGATTCTTAAAATTCAAAAGTGATAATTTGACTACTTTAGATGTATTTATCGCATCATGTTGGATTGTATTTAAATAACTTTTGTTTGATTATTTTTATGGGGCCTCAATTGTGAAATTACAATGAATAATGATTTGGTTATGGATTGGTATTTTAAGTACTCGATTTTTGACAAAAAATTGGTTACAATACAATTATAGGATAAATTTTTATTAGCCCTCGCAAATACCCTCACAAGAGAAGTGGGGTGGGGGGTGAGGGAAGGCTCCCCTGCTCCATCCCTTCTCCGTTGTCATTCCTATATAAATCGAGAGTGGATCGTATGTGGTCTTAGGTCAAGCTGAAGAAAATCAATCAACAACAATATTCGTAAGGAGTGCATATAATTTGTATATTTTATAAAAGCAAATATACATCGTAGAGTGAATTTTACTAGGGGTGATTTGTTGGTAATTGAAAATTCAGTTAAAAAATTTAGTTTCTTCGCATTTTTTTAATCCTAGAAGCCTAACATTCGATTATGTCCAAAATTTTTACTTGGTAATTTGGACATTGGTAATTAAATTTTGGCTAGATATTCTAGAAGCTCAACATCCGGATCCGTTCAAAACATTTATTTGGTAATTTAATTTAGACATTGGCAATTGAATTTTGGCTAGATAATTTATATTTTGATAAAATCCACAATTTGAATTAAATTTTTTGGCGTAAATTAGTTAAGTATATTTTTTTTATAAGCAAACCCCATAAGGGATGCCAGCCCATTATTTTATTAAAAATAAAATAAATACAATAAGTAAATGATATATGACCACACACTACATGAAAAAGAACTACTCCTTTACACTACATAGCCGAAAATGAGGAAGAAAAAACTTATCGAGTTGCAAGCACACCTTAACCTTCGCCGGGAGGTGTCAAAACTCCGCAAACACCGCATCAAAACCCAATTGAGCCGACGCAAGGGCGTCAGTTGAAGAATTCTCTTCTCTACAGGTATAAAAATAAGTGAAGCATTTAAATCCCTGAGCATAATTCATATTTATAAATTAGTTAAGTATATTTAATGTGTAATTAACAAGATTGATGTTCAATGTGCTTTTAAGGTCAAATGATCTTGTACGGAAAAACAAGGTCACATGATCCTCCATAAGCTTAGTTAAAACATTTAAACTAATAAACTAGCCAAGTTTGTGTAGCTGGGAAACTTTTTTTTATTGGTTTTTCGGTTGGGGGGGGGGGGACACTTAAAAATTGGGAAATCAAATTCTGACAACTATTCTCAAATTGTCTTACGAAATTTTAAAAATTGGATATAAGTTATAAATTAATTTTGCCTAGAATTCTTTTTTTAATCGAAATCCAATTTCCGAACTAAGATTCCCGATCTAAATTGGATTGGCTGATATTAGCCCACTTTTGAGTTTTTTCTTTTCAAAGTTTAAACACCCTTAATTAGTTGGTTAACAGAGCTCGCGCTCGACAAGTGACAGTCCAAATTCACCTTATGAGTAACAATTAACAAACCAAATCGCAGAACATTCTTGACTTGAATGGGGATTTAGATTATTGAATACAAATTTTATATTGACTTTCTCTTTTTATTGGCAAATAAATTTGAACCCAGACCACGTCAATCAACCGCGACTCCGATATGGGCAGCCAACCAGCCTCTGAAGCGCGGAAACCACGGATCTGCAGATTCAGGGTACCCATCACACTACGCAGCATATAATAATCAAAGTACACATCACACTACCAGCATTTCATAAACCTCTATCCCCATTTGAGGCGTACTCAGAGGTTAATCAATCGTCAGCCCACGATGGAGGCGTCACGAAACGTGCTGGGAATAAGGGGCTCGACAATCCGGCAGCCCTCGTATTCTTGGTAAAAGACTCTCTTTTACAACTTTTTTTAATTACTCTTTTACTATGAATTAATCTGTCATATGAATATATGACAACAATCTCAATTTAAATTTTATATATTTATCATACATTCAATCTTAATAGTGCATACGATATCAAAATGACGCTGTCCGTAAGAATAGCTCAAGCCTCGTACTCGGTATCTTTGTCCTTGGAGGACTTATGTAGATTGGCAGACGCATTATATTTTTCAAACACCCCTTCGTCAGCTCATTTTGTATGTAGTGTGTACACGTGATTGGTACTGTTGCATAGGTTCTTGAATAAATAAATAAAGATGTGACATGTTTGGTATGTATCTTAGTGATGCTTGTGACTTACGCTAGGTACATAAATTGTATTCAGTCACATGAATCAGCCCATCATCAAATATCATTTGTCTTTTTATGTGTTTTGATGAGTAATCTCAAATGTTTCACGGCTCTAATATTCCTTTGTTTGGATATGTTATTTGCAAAAATTTTTTATTGCATAGTAACACTTTTTCAATCATCTTTTTATTTTTTTAACCACATTTTTTTAATCACACTTATATCGCATTTCAAAAAAAAAAAACTGCAATATTATTCTCAAATTTTATATTCAAAAATCTCCTCTCCAAAAAACATACATATTGTGTTTAGATAGGCTCTTATTTGCTAAAGAATTATTTAATTGTATCATAAACATGGTTTTTAATCACTTTTTTATCTCACGTACATCATATCACATAAAGTGTTACAGTAATTTTTTTAAAAAAACTATTCCAAATAATCTCCTATTATTTTCCACATAAGATATTCAAGCATGTATGGCTGAAAGTCAGGTATGGTGGGTTTCGTGCGATTTTGAACATTAGTGAACTAGTTGGAATTTGTTTTGTCAAAGCCTAAAGGTCGTTTTCTGAGAAGACGACGGTACCAATTTGGATTGTGCTTTTGGGATAGTTTTGCTGGAAGAGGACGTCTTTGTTGTGAGAATGAACGTTCCAGGAAAAGACGTGTTTTACGATTTCAAGTGTCTATTTAATAATGGGTGGTGGCTCGGTTTGGATTTAAAAGTTTTTTGAAAAATTATTTTTGTCTTTCAAGCCTATAACAATAAACTTTAAAAACAACTTTAAAAAATTTTAAAAAACACAACACATCTCAAATGCACTAAAAAAATAATAAAAATGTCCCCTATTTTCTTCTATATCCATCACCCAGCACCACCAACAGCCACCATCACATACCACCACCCGCCGCCACCTCCTCCTTTTCTCTCCTACCTCTTCCTCCCCCTCCTTCTTCGTCCTCTCTCTTCCCCTTCCCTTTTTCCTCCCTTTCTTCCTCCTCGCTCCTCCTCTCTTCCCCTCCCTTCGTCTCTTGCCGCCTATGTTTAAAAATGCCGTCTTAAAATTTTAAATTTTAAAAATATCTCAAGATATAATTTTAAAAATAGCTCCAAAAATACCATTAAAAACATTTATAGTAACAGTTTTTTGCATACATTGCTACCATAAAATATTTTAAAACACCCCTAAAAATAGATGTGAGTTCCTACTTCTAGTTTTCTATACTACCAAGAATGCGCACATATGAAGAGTTATCACTGCCATAAACATAGTTGACAAATCAAGTGATTTTCTTCATACAGAATATTGCATTTTATATTTGGAGATTATGTCATTACATTTGAATTCAACGTTGGATTCCATGCCATGCTCTTCATTGCATAATTTGCAGTATTGGATTTGTTGCATTGTAATATAGGTGGCAAACAAATCTATTTAGTTAAATTTACCCATACTCGTCCATGAATAGATGGATATAGATATGTTAAGTTTTTACATATGGATATAAATGGGTTACCCAATAATACCCATTTAAATAAATGGATATTATTGGGTAACCCATCAAATCTAATTAACCCATTTAAAATTGTCTCCCCCCAATCCTCCTCTCTTCATTCATCCATTTTTTTTTTCAGATTCTTCATTTTGTCATGATGTTAACTACTTTTGTTTCATTATTATTATTATTTGTTAGTTTTATTTTATCATTTTATTTTCTCTTAATTTTTTAACTTGCTCATTTTTCAGCATTACCAATTTATGACAAGTTTTAACCTTTTTTCCTACCTTTCCAAAATAAATTTTAAATTTACACAAGAAAAAATGCTAGGAGTGCAAAACTTTTGGAATAAGTTTTTATGTTAACTTTTATAATACTTAGTTCAAATTTTTATATTTTTATTATTCAATGATAAAATAATATGTAATTTTGCGACATAGAGTTACGGATGGAAAAAAATTAGTAATTAAGTGTATTGAACATTATAAGTAAATATTTAAAACTAATGATGGATGCAAAGGATAATATAAATTGATAACTTAGTTTGCAAAAATGAATTTAAAAGAGCTTACAAAAAGTTAAAATAAATGGATTATAAACAAGTAATTGGGTTACCCAATTCATTTTTTGACTTACCCACTTGTACCCATCTAATTAAATAGATATAAATGGGTTGAATTACTTATACCCATTACCCATTTTATCCAACCCAAATCCACCAAGTCACCCATTTTGACACCTCTATATTGCACCAACACTTGTGGGTGTGCAAGATAAAAGGGAAAAACTGATAAGAAAAAAAAGATGGAATTTAATGGAACAAACATTAAAGAAGGCAAAAATGAAAATCTAAAAAACAATGTAAAAACACAAAAAGCCCTTTTCTCTTCGTTATATGCTGTTTTACAGCTGTGTAATGACAACAATAATAAGGGGGTGAGTTGGATTTGATGATAAAATAGGAGAGATCGTAATTGATAGTAAAAATAATAATAGATTCAAAACCTTCCACTTATGAAAAAATAATACTAACTTTACAAGGAAACATAATAAATACTGTTGGTGGCCCTGTTATAGATATTACTACAAACAAATATTACTATAAACGGAGTTAGGGGTGTGCAAAATCAAAAAATTTCGATTTACCGACCGAATTCGAATTGAATTCGGAATTTCGAATTCGGTAATTCGGAATGGAAATCGGAATATCCGATTTTGAATTGGTCGAATTCGGTAATGAGATTTTTCAAATCGAAAATTCACAATTCGAAATCGAAATCGAAATCGGAAATCGGAATTCCTATTTTGATTTCAAATCTGTTTTTCGTATATATATAATATATATAATATAACATTTATATTATAATAATAATTTTTATATTCATGAAATCGGTGAAATCGGAATTCCTATTTCGATTTCAATTTCGTTTTCACACATATATATAATATTTTTTTATATATATGTAATATAATATTTATATAATAATAATAATAATTTTTATATTCACGAATTTGGTGAAATCAGAATTTACCGAATTCCGAATCGAATTCGGAACGAATTCGAATTCGGAATTGGTGAATTCAAAATCGAAATCGGTCGAAAATTTTGATACCAAAATTTCAAAAAATTTCGATTTCAAAATTTCGAATTATCGATTTCGATTTCGATTCACACCCTAAACGGAGCGCTATATATTACTATATATTACTATAAACAAATGTTGAGTATTGCTATGCTATCTTAGTCCCATCTACGTTAGCAATGATGTCCAGTTGTGCATATACACGCAAATGACGACAAACAAATTCCAGTACTCAGATTACTTGGAAAGCTGCACATGCATCTTAATCAGTCATATAAATGTTACCATTATATTTGTGCATTGCCTGAATTCGCCCAATTCTTCACAAGTTGAATCTGTACCAGACACTCTCTCTTTCAAGTACGTAACTTTCACTTTTTTCCATTGGTAGATAGCATGAGAATAACTGACTCGAAAATAAGAGTTGTGATAAAAAATTTTAGTCCACAAATCATTCGTGACTGGCCCTCCATTGGCTGACATTGTATAGTACTGCTTGAGCCTTTGCTCATATAAGTGTATATCCTTTTGTCTATTTAATACAAAAACTACCGTTGCTGAAAAAAAAAAAAAAATTGTTTCATTGATTTTGCAGTTGGTCTTGAGGCAATTCGACAGGTGGGGCGGTGGTGCTGCTGAGAATTTGGTGAGAAAATGGCAAATGATGAGCTTCAAGAAAAACTCCTGAAGAAACCATACTATGAGAACTGCCCTGGTTGTATGGTGGATGAGATGAAGGAGAGGCAGAGAGGTCTGCCCATCACGAAGCTTCTAGCCATATGGACCATTGTGCTATCTGCAGGTAATTGAAGTTTCTTTAAACTCTGCTCTACTCTTGCTGGATTGAATGTGAACTAAGCCAAATATGATTATTGGAGTTTGGTTTTGCTTTGTCGGTCTGGTAACTGGACAGCTAGTGTCTTATTGGATATTGGAAGCAAGTGTATGAAAATTGGTCAGGGTGAGACTAGTGAACTGATCTTCTCTCTTGCATTTAGGATTTTATTTTAATTCATGAGTCCGAGAAGTGGAGAAATAGAACTGGAGAAAGCAAACTTCAACTCACGAATCTTAGAGTTTTTAATCAGAGATAATTCCTTCATGTCTCGCATTGGCCTTGAGTGGTTTACAATTTTGGTTTCATCCCTCCTCTAGCTGCAATAATTTATTCTAGGAGATGTACTTTGTTTTTTTTCCCTGATTCTTGTTATCATGGAAAAGAAACAGAACAAAAAGCTCTATCCCTAATATCACTTACTTCAAATGAGCTTCTGTAGCACATCCTGAAATTGTAGAAGAGAGGAAGCTGCTTATTATTTTAAAAAATCTACTGTCTTTGTGGCATAGGGGATGACTCTTGCTTTTCTGTTAACTGGTCTGTTTGCTATTAACTCATGCTTTTCTATTAACTGGCTATAAAATGTTAAGAAAAAAGTACTGATGGTCTTCATTCTTTTTGTCAAAGGATCTTTAGAGATATTTAATAACTAGCTGACGAATCTAATAGAGAATGGCCGGAAAAAAATTAATATCTGATCTTTTCAATTTGGCTGTTGAATTGAAGGCAATTAATGGTAGAGACGGAGCAAAAATGTCACCAGGCAGAACGAATGTGATTATTATAGCCAATGAGTGACATTGACCATTTCAAGAGAAAGGAAGTTCTATTTGTTTTTCACACGGTTCCCTTTTTGCATTATGGGACCATTCATATCTGAATTTTTCTGGTAGATATATACCAAATTTGTATTAATCTTGTGACCTTTCCCAGCAGTAGGTGAAACAGAACAGTGCACTAGTATTTTAATTGACCAGACGGAGCTTCTGAATTCTGCTTTGTAAACATTTTTTCTTAGGTTGTGCTGTTGGGCTGCTAAGAATGCTAATAAGAATGTCCCTATCGAATATGAGTGTCTAGAAATTCATTCCCATTTGAGATTCACGTGGATTCTGAAGGAAATCTACACTTTTAGGAACAACATCCACCTGAGATTAAGAGATCTTCTTCTTAGAGTTTGGGATTGGATGATATTAGTCCTGCCATTTGGAATGTTAGGCAGAAGTAGGTTATTTTCTCTATTTTGTCCTGTAACGGTTTCTTGTTGCCTTAGGTATAAAGTGGAAAATACTTTTACTGAATTCAGTTATATTGCAATAACTTTTCTTTCTACCTTATGGGTTATTGTTGAAAAGATCCAACAAAAAGGATATAGAAGATGAACTGCTATCAGGATTTTGCCTGAACATATGAACAAGCAAAATGTGGTTTGGTACATGATTTTGGAAGAAGAAACTCAGATAGATGCTGGAGAAGAGAAATACCTGCATCATTACCAAAAGCACACACTTGAACTGAAATATCCTTATCCACAAATCAAGTGACTTAGTTTGACTGAGCACAAATATTAAAGAAGAGGTTGAACTCCGTCCAAGATCAAAGAGAAATGTAAACCATGTGAACTCACCACATTAGTTTCTTCAAATTGGAGTAACAAAGAAATATGTGTTGCTAGTGCCAATTTTCATGTATTAGTATTTAAACAAAATCTTTATTTAAAGTTCAGACTCTGGTTTATGACTATAGTTTTTGGTCAGACCAAATTTTGTAAGAGTCTGAATTTGGACAGAGGAAATGAGATATAATAGTTTACAGCAAATAGTCTGTGAGTACAGCATGTCTTTTCTTGGTTGCCACAATATTCTTTACTTGCTCCCATTTGTGGGCATTTTTTTATCCTAGATGAGTAATGGTTCATCCGGGATTTGTGGCCCAAAAAAAAAAAAAAAACTCTGGATATCTCTATATTATTGCCTTTTCGTGCTTAGTTTTTCCTTTTTCAATGAAAATGTTTTGGCAATTTTATATAACCTTCATGTGTATAGCTTCATGGTTATTTACAAATATCTTTAGCACTTATATGGGGATTGGCTATCGTTTTGTTGACATTTTCAGTTGTATTGCATTGTCATGCTCTGATATCTGTTTTCTTTCACTCTGTCTTGGTTGCTTCCTCAGCACTACCAATTTCATCTCTCTTTCCATTTCTTTATTTCATGGTAAGTACATTTTAGCCGACTCTGGTTGCCTTTGACCTTTTGTTCAAATTCTATATATGGCTTGCCTTTATTTTGTCTCGGGTGGCTTAGTTTAACAGTCTTTTGATTGACTTCTTATAGGGATTTTGCATGGGATTCTCTACTGTTTCGTGTCAGATATCTTGCTAGTCTTTCAGTTTTCAATGTTCAAATACTAATCCGTTTGGATTGGTCATTTTTTGAAAAAAAAAAGTTTTTCATATATTATGCTGTAGTAATACACAGACAAAAATAATTTCAAAAATACCAAAAACACAAAAAACAACCTCAAAGACACCAAAAACAACCTCATCTACAGTAAAAAAATTTCATCTATATTACTACAGTAAAATATTTCAAAAACACTCCCAAAACAATTAATCCAAACGGAGTCACTGTTTTTGCGTGTGAAGAAATAGTTACATTCTCCTCTTTAGAGAATCTAAATATTAGTAGACCTAGAAGTAGCTATTCCCTTCAGTTTGGTTGGGAAAAAAATGATATGGGGATAATTTAGGCTTGGAGCAGTATCCTCCTTCTGAAACCTAGGAACACCCACACCCCCCCCCCCCCCGGCGACCCAAAAAAAAATCAAATGGTTGATCTGAATTTTCAATGTTAAACTTGTATATAAGAAATTGACCTCTCATAGTAGTGTATAAAGATGGATATCTGTAAAATAATCTTATTCTTTTAATAATCTAAATATTAATAGACCTAGAAGCATCTAGTCCTTTCAGTCTAGTTGTGAAAAAAATGATATGGGGATAATTTAGGCTTAGAGCAGTATCCTCCTTCTGAAACCTAGGAAACCCCCCCTCCCCTTTCACAAAAAAGCCACTCTAAAAAAAAAATCAAATGGTTGATCTGAATTTTTAATGTTAAACTTGTATATAAGAAATTGGCCACTCATAGTAGTGTATAAAGACGGATATCTGTAAAATAACATTATTCTTTTAAGAATCTAAATATTAATAGATCTCGAAGCAGCTAGTCCCTTCAGTCTGGTTGGGAAAAAAATGATATGGGGATAATTTAGGCTTGGAGCAGTATCCTCCTTCTGTAACCTAGGAACCCCCCCCCCCCCCCCCCCCCCCCCCCCAAAACCAAAACCAAAAAGCCACTCTAAAAAAAAATCAAATGGTTGATTGGAATTTTCAATGTTAAGAAATTGGCCACTCATAATAGTATATAAAGACGGATATCTGTAAAATAACCTTATTCTTTTAAGAATCTAAATATTAATAGACCTAGAAGCAGCTAGTCCCTTCAGTCTGGTTGAGAAAAAAAATGATATGGGGATGATTTAGGCTTGGAGCAGCATCCTCCTTCTGAAACCTAAGAAACCTGCCCTCCCCAACCAAAAAAACCCCCACACAAAACAAAAAAGCCACCCTAAAAAAAATCAAATAGTTGATCTGAATTTTCAATGTTAAACTTGTATATAAGAAATTGGCCACCCATAGTAGTGTATAAAGACGGATATCTTGGTGGTGTGTTGCATCCTATACTTATCTCTAAACTGTGCAATCTATAGAAGGATTAGCAAATCTGTACCAAATTATAAAGTTTACATGGAAACAGATGTAATGTTGTTAGACATTGGTTGCTTGCACCATTCATGTTGCTAAACAAACCATGGAACTCTGAACCTAGAAACTTCTATTTTACTCCTTGCCTTGGTAATTTGGACTAAAAATGCGGCTTACTTGACTTTACTACTGCGTTATTGATTTTACAAATGAATCCCACAGATTATTGGATTTGCAACTTGTTTAGTAAAAATTCTATCCAGCTCATGCATTTACTTTCACAAAGAAATTTTTTATACTTCTTATTCTCTCTAATGTCATGGATACGTCTGTATCTTTCCTTTTGGAATAGATAACCAGATTCCTAATTTCAGTTACAGATGCTCTAGTCTTTAAAAAAATAATGTAACTATTGCAGATAAGAGATTTGCACATTGCAAAGAGGGAAGAAGATATCAATTTTTATGCTGGCTATGTAGGTGGGTCTATGTCCCTCTATTTTAATGATAATTTTCCACCAAGAATTGCAAATTATTGCATACTTGTCGTTGATAAATAGTCATGCATTGCCTATTATTTTGAAGGTGCCTCGTATATGCTTGGAAGAACTCTGACTTCCATGTTTTGGGGAGTAGTGGCTGATCGATACGGTCGAAAACCGGTCATATTCATCGGGATAATCACAGTGTATTTCTGCTTAATCTGTTTGAATTTAAGTTTTCTGTTCCAAGTATGAATAGTTCAATAAGACTTGGTAAACCTCGGTTTCAGAGTTGTTTTCAATACTATATTCGGTCTTAGTGTGAACTACTGGATGGCAATTTGTACAAGGTTTCTGCTTGGTGCATTGAATGGTTTACTCGGGCCAGTAAAGGTATTACCAATTCATCATGTCTTTTACCTATGGAAGTTCACAGCTGAATAATGAAGCTGTTATCCTTAATTTATATTGATGTAAATGCATTTCTTCTCTTTTTCCCTGCATTTGCATTTACATAAAATCTAAAGACTGCAATGACTGATTTGCTGAAATGTCTAGGCATATGCAAGTGAGATTTTCCGTCATGAGTATCAAGCTGTGGCACTCTCTTCTGTAAGCTCCTCAGATTGCCCTATACTTCTTCTTCTTCAGATTTATAAACTAGCTACTTATCTAGCAAAATTTGTACTATGAGATATGTCAGTTAACTAACACAATTACAGTGTGAGCTAACATTGAGAAGATAGTTACCTATCAAGTAATATAATTTTGTCAAAACAACATATGTAGAACTAAAAAAATGCACTAGTTGAAAGTCTTGGTAAGTTGCAAATACAATACACTGGAAACAAAATAGCAATTAAACAATGACTTTGGAGTGAAAGGCTCGATCTTCAGACAGAGTGAATCTTCACCTGCTCAACGGCATCTCTGAACCATACTGGAATGTTCAATTTAGCCACACTAATGGCCTAGCCTTCATGTTTGAACTAGAATACGTTAAAACACTGACAATAATTTTTTTTTTCCAGATTAGTACATCATGGGCCATAGGTTTGATCATTGGACCGGCTTTGGGAGGCTTTCTTGCACAGGTACCCTGCGTGTTGTTTATGAATTCCCATTTACTGTTCTGCCGCTAATTTAGCGTTTATCATGTGCATATTAACTATTGGAAGCAGCTTTAACTCAAATACTACTCAAGTTCCTAAGACGCATGTATTGACTGAATCCCCATTGCCAAAAAAAAAATCACATTTTGCTTATAATGTTTTTGCTGCTACTGATTTTGGTTTTTGGATTTCTTTCATCAAGAAAAGATTATCTTGCTTCTATTCTTGTTAACTTGACTTTTGGAACAGTACAGTATAAAAACCTGATGGGGTTTTACTTTGATATAAGAAACTGCCTACAAGATTCGACATAGTTTAGTGAACATTCATGTATAATGAGCTAAAAGCCTACAAGTAGAGTTTCCACATTCTATATGTACAAAAGACCCAAAATTCTTTGATCTTGTGAAGCATGTATAAGTAGAGACTGATTTATTTTACGCCGCATCTTTTGAGTTTCATTAATGTGTTGCTCTAATTTTTATTTCATGAACCAAGCCTGCAGAAAAATATCCTGCTATATTTTCTCCAAATTCTATCTTTGGGAGGTAAACAATGCTCTTGGTCTGTATTAATATTTTCAAAATGTTGTTGGCCTAATACTTTCTTCTTGAGTTTCTTATCTATAATGCTCCAAATTTTTTTTTTCAGATTTCCTTACTTCTTGCCATGCCTTTTCATATCGCTCTTTGCATTGATTGGGGCAATGTGTTGTTTTTGGCTACCAGTAAGTCTCCAGTTTATACATTGAATTCCGATTAGATTTCCTGTCATCTTCAATGTTGATCATTTTGAGACGTGTCTTGATGTGGAATGCTATTTTGCTATATCACGTCTCATAGCTGAGAAATTTTTTTTCAATATAACTTATCACGGCAATTGAATCTAGAAAAGCTTATTTAAATATATATTGTTGGACCTTTTTTCCTACACTTCACCCTTTAGTGAAAGTACTCAGAATCTTTCTTTGCATTATGTGGTTAAGGAACTTTGACTCACTTAGTCTACATTCCTGCTTGATTTTTTGAATGACTTAAACCGCATCCTTTAATCACTAGTTATAAGTATATTGCCACTTATGAACCTCCAACACTTCATAAACAAAAATCAGCTGCAGGGATCCACTGATTTGCATGAGATAATTTAATCACCATCTTAACAACTTCTCTTGATGAAAATGACAATTAAAAGTCAACATCTTACAGGTAGGAAGAACTTTGGCTCGGGTACTAGGATATTGCACTCAAATTTGAAACAACCTTTATGTACACTTATGATACAAACATAATACTGCGCAGCTGGCTTTTGATCTTGAGGAACAGCCCAATCTGTGCTTCATTCAATTTGTGTATAAGCATGGCTCTTATACAACGAAATTATACTTACAGCAGTTTTAAGATAGCTATGAGTACGTAGAACTACATCCCACTAACTACTTTGAGGAGCATCTGGGAATCCACTGATTACTAACCTGAAAGGAATGTCTAGTCTACTCACAGTAGGATAATCGAGCTATCCAACCTGTCTTACATACCATCCTGGTTTGTTAACAATGCCTAAACAAAGGGTTTAAAGTTGAATTGTTTTATAATTGTCACCTGTGGTTACACCATGATCTACAAAAACAACTATTCAACTTTTTATCAGAACTTCTTGGTAACATACAGAGTGGTTCATTCAGCTTCTCCTGAGCCCAAACTCACACAGAATTGCTGGTAAATTGACTAAAGCAAGCTCTAGGAGACTGCTTTAGCCCATGTAAAGACTTCTGTAGCCAACTCACCAGCTTGGAATCAACACAGGAGGTCACTTCATGTAAACCTCCTCATCAAGCTCTTTATGTGTGTGTGTGTGTCTATTATCTTGGCAACATGAGAAAATGTCCCATAAATTTGTGTAGAGATTTTTGTGACAAGACGGGCTTCTAAATTCTAACATATCTAAGGAACCACAAGGATATGCTTTTACTGGATATACCCATCACAATGACACAATTTTAATTAAGGAAGGAGTACAATAATGCAACATCTGCTTCCATAGCTTTTGCCCAAGCAGGACGGAATATAGTTCCACAACGGACTTGGAATTGAAAGAGAATCAAGTGAGACAACAGAAATATGATTGAAAAAAGATAAAGGAACATAAGTCACTAAGTTAGCGACAGGATACGAAGGGTAGATCTCTTGCATTTCTGTAAAACAACATAGATCTAAATCAGATGGAAGTGTAACTGTCGGATTCGATGTCAAGAAGGGCAACTGATGGATCAGTGTCAAAAGTACATTCACAAGCAAGACTGTCCATCCTATAGAACAAGTTGCTCAATCTTCCTCTTAGTAACTCCATTTTGGTGTCACTGCAAGGACGTGAATATTTGAGTTGGCCATGACAGAATTGAATGGGCTGGAAAAAGCTTCTTTTGCATTTATCATGAAGATGGATGAACACACGTAGGTAGAATTTTTTCCTAATTCAGAATAGAAATAAACAAAATACAAAATGCAATTTACAATAATATTTCATAGGTTAAAAATTAGAAACTCTAGAAAAGTCATCAACAAATATTACAAAGGATTTGAAACCTAATTTTGAAGTGACAGAGTTCCACTTCTAACTTTAAAATAAACTAACATTAGTGGTGCAGATGCTTTGTTTCTTCACTCTTGGGAGCAAATGAAAGACAACATTCCTTGTGCAATTTGAGATGTCTCACATTTAAAAGAAGACAAAGATCTGGGTCTAGTTCTTTAAATTTTGCAAGAATGGATGACCCAAGTGACGGGACATCAAGTGGAGATACACTAGTGGGATATGCAACTGAATGATTAAATAGAAGCAGGGACTTATTTCCTAAACACTAATTGAGTTGTGAGTTTACTAACAGAGACTAGATTAAGGAAAATTAGGAACATTGAGAACATATGAAAATGGAAAAAAGAAAGAAAGTTTGGCAGTGCCTGCGCACTCAAGTATGCTAGTAGGACCATTTGTCTAAGTAACATTTGGCATGGAACTCGAATGTTGAAAATTAGGGGAAATAGTAGTAGCTGCCATGTGATCAGTGGCTTCAAGATGAATAACTTAGGGTGTAGGGAATGTAGAAAGATGTCATTGAATTATCTATCTGAGGAAACGAAGCACTAGGAGGAAATGTGCCAAATAACTGAAAATAGGTCTACCAATTAAATCAGAACAATAGTGATGAGTATGAATCCTTAAACATAAAGAGAATATTTTTGAAAACTGCAGCCAACTCCACCCTTGACCATTTTTCTTTTAATACCATGTAAATCATGATTATAGCAATAACTTTGAGCCCAAATCAAGTATGATACACATAAAAGATGAGTAATTGAGACACCCGATGATAAGTGCCATGCATTAATAGTGTCGTGTGACCAACAATACAGGATGAGCAATGCCAATGAGTACTAATGTGGACAATGCTGCAATGAACAGTACCACATAAAAATTGCTGATGAACAGTTAATATTTATAATTTTGTCATGTAACAATCTTTCCTTCTCTGTACCGGAATTGTTTCGTGATACCATGTCAAAATATTTGGAAGAAAAAACTCGGTGAGGTCTATGTGGTTGATCTACTTGCATAAAAGCAATCCTAATCATTTTACATGTAACTACCTAGAAGAAAGTAGATCTATTTTCACCTTCTCATCAGGGAAGGACTTAATGGTATTTGATGTACTATGCAAAAAATTCTTTTGGGCATCCTGTGCCAACCATAACATGTAGATCCTCCAGCTCCTTTTTGCTTTCATATCCCATCACTCCTGATTATGAAAATTGTAATATTTTCTTCTTATTTGTTGACTTAGTCATGCATTGAGGGGATACATTGTAGGAATTAATGGTAAATCTTGTGAACCGCAGGAGACATTGCACATGCATCCTTCTAATTGTTCACCTACTGAATCCTATGATGCTTTGGAGACTGCACTACCAAAAGACAATGGGAAAACAGAAACAAAAGATGGAAGAGAAACTGTTCCTGGAATAAGTCTCTTGAAGAATTGGCCATTGATGTCATCCATAATAGTATATTGCATTTTCTCCCTTCATGATATGGCTTATTCAGAGGTATAGTTATATGTCTAATAATATCTGTCTTCCTATCATCTTAATCATTAAACATTGTTTCTTTCAGCATGTTACTATCAGTTTACACAGAGATGAAGGTAGGAATTTCTGTTGATGCTTTATGCCTCTTATTTGGTATTTTTGTAGCTGAAACTTTGATCATCTGGCAAGTTATTTTGAGTCATAGTTTTACTGGGTGACTTCATTTCATTTGTTGCTACTCTTGTCCAGTTAACCATGCATATTACATGTCAATTATTTGTTTCCACAGATATTTCCATTATGGACAGAAAGCCCCAGGAAGTTTGGAGGTTTAAGTTATTCAACTCAAAGTGTTGGTGAAATTCTAACAATTACAGGTTGGTTTATTTATCAATATATTCTGACCTCTACCACGAAGAGGCTTTTGTTTATTAAAGTCTATTGTTTCATGGTGTCTTCTCTTTCCTCCATTCTGGTCCAGCCAATTGTTGTAGAATCATGGATGTATTTTATCATTTTTTTTTCTATGATTGAAATGATCATTTATCATGAACCTTTTCTTTCAGTGTAGCACCATGTGTGGTTTGTTGTCAGAAATAGATATTAACTAAGTTGACGAAATAGTTTCATCCATGACGCTCATATTTATCAAGTCAACAAGAGAGATGGAACCTCAATGCATACTGAAGATGTGATAAGGATCTGAATGCATGATATCATACCAGTGTTCCATCGGCCATTATAGCTAGTTTTGTGAGACCCAATAAATTAGAAACAGACTCGATGTACTATCAAGGCATTAATCTTTGCTGACTGACAAAAAATCTTTTTGTGTTTTGTTGGTGTCATGTGTTGGGGCATATTAATTGTGGTTTTCAAAGTGGTACCATATGGCACTCCTTTCTTCTGTGTTGCAAAAGCAAAAGTAGTCTTTGGTTCCTTCTGCTAGTTGAACCAAAGATGCAGCATTCTTGTGAAGTCCATTGGTTTCTGTTGTTGAAACTCCTCTTGAATTTGTGCAGGGAGCTTCCTCTATTAGTCAGGAATCTATAAGAAGCAATTTTTTTTGCAGTATATCTATCATTTTGAGAGTAACTAATCTAAGATAAGAAGTTTCTTGGACAAAAAAAAAATTGTCATTATCAGACTCGTGATATCTGTTTTATTACCTCCTGTAAGTAGATAGCTGCTTAGATATGATCCCGCCGCTATATCCCTTCTGAAGCAGACATGATCATTGTAGACCTACCTCTTTAATTTTTTAAAACTACTTCCAGTTGTGCTTTTATTTCCAACTGGAAGCCATAGAATTGTTTCTACTTCCCCGTTTCAACTGTTATTGCTGACTAATTAACAAAGGCAAATATTTTATCTAGTGAACCTTAGTGGGGTAATCTATGTGATCTTCTACTTAGCTTTCTGTTTTCTTTCTTTTGCCTTTTGGTTCTTGGTTTTATGTAAATTCACGTGTAGCCATGCAGTTGTATTCATTATTTTCTTGTAAAAATGACATGGTCCATGTCTATGAACTTTTTACTCTAGCAGCATATTTGTTTCTTCTATTGAAGTTTTAACTAATGTATGTGTAACCATTTTTTATATCCTCTGAACTACTGGTTGGAACCTTAATCAAATGTCTTTACCATCGAGCATTTTGTTACTGTCTTTTAATCACAAGAAATATTTTAAAATGCTGGTTGTTTGCTTAGCTCCTGCTTTTCTTCTGGTTTTTCATTTTCTCTTCATCCGTTTCATGAAGTGAGTGGTTTTGGAGAATTATCTAGGTTCACTTAAAAGACCAAATGGTATATGTATATTTCTAATTATAGCTGAAACAAATGAGAACATAATCTCTGTTATTTGCTTTGTGTATGTTTTTTCTTCTTTACATTTCTTTTTTTCTGATGAGAAACTTCAGCATTATATTTAAAACAACTATTCCAAATTTTCAGGATGTGGTCTTTTAGTTTTCCAGCTATTTTTGTATCCATATGTGGAGAAGATGCTCGGCCCAATTAAGATTGCTCGAATCTCAGGAGTAAGCACTAAATCCATATTGAGAGTACAATCTGATTTAGAATAAGGTTTCAATTAAATTTAGTTAATGGCATCTAATACTATGTAAAACTGTTCTGTTTGTAGGTTTTGTCAATACCTCTGCTGACAAGTTACCCCTATATAGCTATGCTATCTGGAGTTGCCCTCTCAGTTGTCCTCAATTGTGCATCACTGTTGAAAAATGTCTTATCTGTAAGTTCTTATCTTATTTCACAATTCATAAGTAGTCTTTGGCTATCGAACTCTGTCAGCAATTATAGAAAAAATTCCAGAATATATGTTGGTGTATACATAAAACAAATATGTATGCAACACAAAGAAGAGTTCTTTCAGCTTACTTGATTTGTTCTTTGACTTCTTAGGTGGTTCGGTAACAATGAAAGAATTTTATAAAAATATCATTTGAAGTAATACCTTAGCAAATGGTTGTTACTATCTTAACAACTTCTACTTTACTGTCCTCTTTCATGACACTAAACTCATTTGTTTTCTATCAGATTGCATGTTGTCTATGAGTGAGATGGATATTGAATTTATTATGTTACAAAGATCTGATTTCCTGTACCTACTGCTCTTTGTTCCTTAACTGAAATTCAACTTAAGGATTTTACATGGAGGGATATCCTATTGGTTAATCTCCAGAGTAGATTGGAGTTCAAAGTATCTTTCTAGAATTGGTCTTAAACATGATTAGAATATGGTGATTTTCATCTGTAACTCATTTTTATTTTCCTTGTCCATGGCTTCAATTTGTCATATAAAAACCTCAGTCACCAGTTCTTATGTAACATAGATGTAGATTGATTCCAGACCTCAGTATGTTATTGATCATATAGGAGCAGATTGATGAGGACTTTAGTTAAGCTTGCACTGGCTTCAGCTTTCTCAGTGGGAATTTTTGGAGCTTGTTTAGGAAAAGCACTCTATACAGATCATAAATTCAATGAGCAGTTTCCCTTTCGAATAGGCTTACGCTTAATCATTGTTATTCATAGTATTCACTGAGTGGAGAACGTTTCCACATCCTTCGAGCTATGCATTTAGTTTGCTACCTTTTTGAGGTAAACCAATGTTTCATCTACTTGACTTAAATTTAGTTGATTGTGGATAAACTGTGAAAACTGAGAGCTGAGAATCAAGAAAAGACTCGATCATATTCTCATTCAATTTGGAGCAGTAACGAGCCCCACAAAGACAGTTTTCAACCTGGAGGAGACTGTTGAAATGGTAAATTTGTAGATATAGCCTCTAGACTTTACACCTACTTTTGATTGGGGAAAGATATGCGAACTCTGTTCCCAAAATTGGTCCTTGCATCACCCTGAAGTTCAGAAGTTTTGATAGGTAACATTAAAAGATAAAAACCGGAGAATTTCAGTTTTACAACATTTACAGTCAAAATGAGAACTCAGGTGTATAGAAAGGCCAAAGCAAACCCTTTTAAAAATGAATTATAATCAGAAAACTCTTTATGTTCCTGTCAAATTAGGAACAAAATATTCTTCATGTCAAAGTACTGGCACAGTGACTTTATGTTAATAAACTTTCTTAGCTGTTTAGTGGATGGTTCGACAGTCTTTTTAAGGTGGGTTATGACAAGATCAATAGTTTCACAAGAATCTTTCGCTTCCCTCCACTTCATAAACTGTAGCACTCATGATTAGCAAAAGGGTCATTTCTGCTAGTTTTTAACAGCTCAGTTAGGTTTTGGACTGAAAGAGCTGCAAAAATATGCACATCTCTGTGCTAATTTTAAAGATCTAGGACTTTCTCACTAAAGGTGCTATTTTTGGTTCATGATGAGGGTGTTTGGTATAGACCAACTGTTTCATCAACATACTTCAAAATAACTACAAGTCAGAGGGATATACAGTGCTACTTCTCATAGCTATGAATGGTAACAGCTACCGTAAGGGAATATATGCAATTTCCCTTGCATTCGATATGAGAGTCTTCAAAAATTACTCAGATCGAGAATTTGAGGAGACTTCTGTGATGCATCACATCTTATTCTGGGATAGGGATTATTATCAGAATCAGCCTCATATTTTCTTTTTGACGATGCATATGGAACCATCGTCATCTCTGCAATTAGAGAATTGGGCCAGACTTTTAGATAGTTAAACTTCATACCTGAGTTTGAAAGTGCATCTACGATCCAATTCTAGGAAAAGAAAGCTTGAATAAATTGTATCACTTAAAGAACTCAGGTTTGAAAGGTTCCCTTGTTAAGTGATCACTGTAGTTTCTGGTCCTCTATATACTGCTGGGTCCTTCCTGATTTTCTGTTTTCCATAAAAAAAAAAAAAATCATGTGGTTTGTTTGCTCATTTTGGGTCTGAAGGCCCTCTATCACATTCATCTTCAAGTCATTTTTTGGAGCTGTATCAAGAATGTCAACAATCTGGCTGTTTAGTAGAGCAATTCTTTGAATCTTGGCTTGCATTTCATTCTCGTCAAATTTTATGTAAACAGTAGGAGAGGTGACCTTCATAGGACACTTTATTTGAAAACTTCACCACTCTATGAACTTCTGTCATGACATCCAAATCAACTCTTGTAGATGTAGGCAATGGGGATAAACTTCTACCCCAACACTGACTCATGACACAATAGGGAGTAGGGAAAGATTAAGAATTAGGGAGCTGCATGCACTTTCAGTGGCCAATATACAGCATGTTGTGAAAATACATATTCACCTAGGCAGGTGGCTTTAGCAGACTCGACATTGTCATGGAAACCTGGTGACCATTTAATTCCTGAATGCTTTAAATTCCTTTCAGAAAACAACTGTGGAATCGTTCATCTTAGCGAGTAGCAAATTTGAAGGCAAAGAGAGTAGCTCATCTCAGATTTCAGGAAAAGAAAAAAGAAAAGAAAGGGTTGTAGCTTCCCCTCAGTGCATGGAGAGAGGCTGGACAGATGGTGACAAAATACATTAGCTAGGAGATTTTAGCTTTAGAATGCATATCAGACACTATAGTGGCAAAGAATTTAATACCCCAGGCTCCTTGGGATGAAGCAGCAAGAAGGTTGGTTAACATCGAGCGCGGTGTGTTGTTGTCCTTCATAGAAGACTGGAGGGATGCGGAAGCATTTACAAAACAAGAGTCTTTCTGCTAAGATGCATTCGGGAGTTTGTAGGATACATGGTCAAGAATCAATAAAATAATGAAAATTGTGTGCTCTGTTTGGGAGAGATGTTATTTTTTTAAAAAACGAGACCTAAATAGATAGGCCTTCTCAAATCGACTAAAAAGGAAGAGACACGAAATTTTATCTGTTAATCAAATGCCTTCTAGATGATGGATACCTATATATGAACATGCCTATATATAGGTAAACCATAAACCTAGATCCTCTGTAGAACAGATACTGGCAAAACTAATAGGATCTAACAACTCCTCAATTAAGTTTACGACGAATTTATGGCCTTCAATATTTTGATATGCTATTGCATCAAAAATGTCCTCTTTACAAGGAAGAAGGATTCCATGATTGGCAAATACATATTTTTCATGATATGAAGATCTAACAAGGAGTGTTAGGATGACGCGTACTGGTAACCAGGATTATCCAATCATTCATCACAGAAATAAGATGGCACAGACAATAATTTAGATTGACTTGATTGCTAGTATCTCACAAGTTAATTTTCTTTCAGGACAAATTTAGATACTTATGTAAACCTACTAATTATGTCAGAAGACTATAATACAGTAATTAAGAATGGCCATTATGTTCACATATGGTTGTGTGATTCATTTCATTCAAGTGACAAAAATCTTTGATCATATTGAAATATATTGAGATTTGCAAACTGATTCTGATATCAAGTCCTAACATTTTCTGGTAAATCATAACTGTTTCAGACCTCCATTATCACTGGTTTGTTCATACTCCAGAATAATGCAGTGGTAATTTCTTTTTCACTCGATCTCAGTTTTCTATTGATCTCATTACTTGCATTCTTCTCAAAAAAGAAGCATGCTTATCCATTTTAGACTTTTATTAACTTATGTCTGATATTATAATCACAGGAACAACACCAACGAGGTGCTGCTAATGGCATTGCCATGACAGCAATGTCATTGTTCAAAGCTGTAGGTCCAGCTGCTGGAGGTGCAGTGTGAGTGTCTCTTGTTTAAGATAACTTTTTGGTTACTTTTTTATCGGATATATGAAACATTTGCGTGGTGCATCTGCCCTACACTGATTTGTCTGATATTAACTATCAATCATGTCAAAAGAATCCACTCGGCCGAGCAGAAAGCATTTTCTGAAAATAATTAGCATTTCTTACAGAACCACGCAAAACAAAACAGAAAATATTTAGAGGTCAAAATATTATCTTTTTTTTTCTTTCATTCAATGAAGATAGATATATATGACCATGACTATCAGTTACTTTCTGAATAACATGAAGCTATGTACCCATGTGAAGATTCTGTTTCAGTGTCAGATGCCTCTCTTTCATAGCCTTCCAAAACCCCCTTACAACTTGTACTCCATCAACTCACTGATTCTTTTCTTTCACTGGGCACAAGAGAGTAATCCGGATGCATGTATGTATTCCCATCTAAGGGTTAGAACTTAGTGCGGTAGTAAAGTCACTCTGTTTTGTGCTGGACATCATAAATTTCATAATGAGAAACAACTGCATCAGAAAATAAAGCTGAGTACCGGTAGTAGTTTTTGGCATTATATTGCCAGAATCTTCTGCACTTGGTCTGGCCTTGATCATGAAAGTAATGAATTTCAGCATCCTTTGACAGCTGAATCACTCTTGGTCTTTCAATTTATGCAGCCTTTCTTGGGCACAAAAACGTCAGCATGCTGCCTTTTTTCCAGGTAGGACCTTTTCGAAGTTTGCTGGTTTTGTATCATTTGATCTAATACAAGAAAAGTTAGTTTTCTAGTTGTCTGAGGCAATGTCATCTTGCTTTTAGAGGAAAAATGGGCATCTCCATGTCCATGTGTAAGTTTTGGAGTCAGATGTTGCAATTAATCATTTTCCCCTGGAGACAAATAATTTTGGAATGTTTTGAATTGAATATGCTTGGAATGGCTAGTTCCAATTGAAAGTTAGGCTTAAACTCTGTTTGCACATTGGACAAAGCCATTTGAAATCATAGAAAGAGTCTTTTAGAGAAAAAGAAAAGAAAGCTGAGACCACGATATCTGGTTCTGTTGCAAAGCTTACTGAGAAGATATAATGCATGTTATGGAGAACTTCCTCATGAGGAGTTTGCTACTGTTGTCCCTTGAACTTTTCAAAATAGTAATATATGCATGAACATTTTGCTTCCTTTTGTATAAAAGCCTGTGTTCACTAATTTAGTTGTCTTCAATGCAGGTGTCCAGTTAGTCTTCTTTATCTTGAATGTAATTGAGGCAATCGGAGTATTGATGACCTTCAAACCATTTTTGGCTGACCGGAGCCAATATGAGTCGCTGAATTGAAAGACATGATTCAGTTGAACTTCCATGATGCAATGAATCGAAGAGCATATTACGCATGATGCTTTTGCAGAGTAGTTTGTGCTCAATCTTGTGGCACCAGAAGCAGAATGCTCATATTAACTGGTATAGAAAAGAGAGTGACTGCAGCTGTTGGGTGGGAAATCATTGTCATAAAGGTCATTCATCGCTTGGAAGAAATAAGCATGTTGAAAATGCAAAGTTTCAGCTTGCAGATCAGATAGAGATATAGGCCAACACTGTTGGCTGTAACTTTGTATGACAATGAATTGTAGAAATAAAAGCTGTGTGTTAGTATTTTCGCTCAATCTGTCAATATTAAGCTCACTATTTCAGGCTTACATAACAAGTTTGTGTCTGTTCTCTTTGCTTCCTTCTCAATCCATGCATCAGGAAAACAAGTTTGTGTCTAATATGTTTACTTCGGTAAGGGTGGTTTTTCTTTAAATTTTGGTTATTGCTTTATAAAATTGACACCGTATGAACATATCTTTGGTTTTAGGCTTTCAGCTTCAAAGTTTTGGAGGATATTTCTCCTCTAATTGGCATAGACTTCAAAATTGAATAAATCCAACAGCTTTTTGGTAGCTCAACATTTTCACTAATTTGTTCTGAGGGTAAATATTGTATAAGTTTAGCAAATTTACAATTTTTTTTTTCTGTTTTCTTTGACATTCCATAAGTTGAGGGTGGCAATTCTAATCTATTCAACCTCAGGAGTCCAAGTAGAAGGGCCACCTAAACTATTCCAGTAAACTCAAGTTATGAAACGATTTTGCAGCAAAACTGGATTGTGCAAAACCAAATACGCGGAAGAAACATATGAATCTAGTTGCAGAACCACTTGTCATTGAATCAGAAAAGTCAAGTTGTGATAAGTATAAACTGAAAGGAGGAGTAGCAACCATGCAACTTGGTTTTATATGTTCCACAAAAATGGACGAGGAGCACAAGGTACTCTTCAATTAGCTTTTAATATCGTCACCAAAAGCTACTTCAGCTCATGCAATTGGTAGCATAATCCACACACAGTGATAATAAAGCTAGATACTATAATGTGGCTGTAGACAATGAAAATTTTATTTAATTTATTTAATCAAGATAAAAACAAAATCGTCCTGATTAAATTAAATTAAATTAGATTATGTCAAGTCCATTTATCTTTGTGTCATATGGCTCTCAACATAAAGGTACAAGATCCATTTAAACTAAAGTAGATTAATTGATTGTCAATTCACAATGGTTTTATTAAAGTCCAAATTAAATGAATATTTTGGCAGTAATTGGGAATGCCATTATGCCTCCGTTCTTCTTTTCCAAATGGTTTTGTAACAAAATAAAGTATTATCTCACAAATTAGGTTGTTTTTTCCAATTCACTATTATTTGAGTAAATGAAAACTTCCACTACCCATTAGTCGCATCTTTTAATATGTTTTGTATGTCAGAGTATCACATTTTTTCAAGTGTATTTATATTCTATCATTATTACTCTGCAAATACAAATTGTACATTCATTTGTCTCTTCTTTCATTTTAATATTCGATATGATATGCGCTGTCTAGTTTTCAATTCGTAAATTGGACAAAATTATGTACATTCGATTCTTATATTTAGTAAATTATAAATTGGTAAATTTCTAATCTATTCCATATGTTTTCCAACTTACGAAAATTAAACCATATCTCCTAAATGGAAAGTTCAAAATCAACTAACAATCTTTAACCATCACACTCACCCCATTTATTAATTTTCCGTTAAAGGCTTTTCTCTTATTACACTTTTTTTTCTTTATACTTTGCTGAAATGGTATGAAAGATCACTATGTTTCGTATGATGTCCCAATTTAACCATGGGTTAGGGTTCATTGGAAACTAGTCATTATACTGTAAATAAGTTCTTTGCTCATATTCTAAGTAACTCTCAATAGTACGTTCTTCCCAAAATGATCGGGAGTTTAGCAAATAATCTTGCCCATATATCATGACTAATTACAATTTCATAGCTAGGACTGAAATTGCAGCCATTGAGTTTGTCAAATGTCCACAAAATTTAATTGAAATTAGACAGTCAATTTTCGGCAACTCGATTTTTATTAGCTTTCGTTAAATACAAAATTAGGCTGGTGCTTACTCGGATTGAAAGTGATTATGAGTTTTCGATTTCCATTTTATCCGACAAATCTTTATGTTTAATTCTTTTTTTCATTTTTCATTTTATGTATTTGTGTGTGTAATTAATTACTTATGCCTCACTAACTGTCGTGTTACCCATGTATGCCCCATGTCATTGCCAATATTTATTATTCTTACTTACTATTTTCTTTTCCATCTTTTCATTTTTCCTTCTTATTTCCAATTGTTTGCTTCAACTGCTTTTTGATATTTCATTTTTTTTTCCATTTACATCAACTTTGTCGTATTTGTGACAATTGACTAACAACCTAACAGGAATTTATGCCTTTCTAAATTATTAGTATTTCATTTGCTGTTATTGACCTGTATGATTTTTCATACTTTATTATATGTGCATTCATCACTTGCTCTTCAAATCGTTATTTTCCCTTTCCAAAAACAAAAGAAATATATATATTTTCATTTCTATTATTTTCATATCTGTTATTTTATTGCACTGTCATGCCCTCTATAAAATTGTTTGGTAACAAATTGCATGCCATTCTATTTTATATTACAAATTGATCCCTCATACAATATTTCATTATATTTGTTCGATTACTCCCTCACCCACCAGTTACTTTCTCCATCCCACTTGGTTAGACTTGTTTTCTTGTTTCATTCTATTTTCCTATTTCATTATATTGTCCACTTTCCAATTAAAAAAATGTAGTTAATTTTTAACTTCACTAAAATACCCTTATTTAAGGGTTATTATCACTTTACCCCATTAACGTTTGGTGTCACTATCAATTTCCCCCTTAACGTTATCTTTTCGTCACTTTACCCCCAAAACTAACGGTCAAACTTAACGAAATTTCTTAATTAAAGTGAAAAGACATGTTTAACCCTTAAAATTATTATCACTTTACCTGCATAAATTATAGTCTCATTATTAATTTCCCCCATAGAGTTATTTTTTAGATAATTTATTCTACCATTAGACCAACTTAGCAAGTTAAAAAACTTTAGGAGAAAATACCCTCCTCTTTGCATAATAAAAATAATATAAAAAATTTAGAGTGGCTATTCTTCTTTTTAGTATCAAGAAAAAAAGTCAAAGTATTAATTTCTTTTTTCTTGTCAATCTTATTACTATAAAAAAAATAGAAAGATGGAGAGGGGGAGGGGGAGAGGGAGAGAGGGAGAGAGGGAGCTCAATTCTTTTTTAAAAAATTACAAATAAGAAAGAATTAAATACTTTTATTATTTTAAATTATTTCACTTTTCTGTTTACTACCAAATTCCAATCCTAATCCCGATAACCTTAACGTAATACGATAATGTTAAACTTTTTTTTTTTTTTTTGTCTTTGTAAAATCTAATTTTCTGTCTCCTTCTTTCCTATCTCCTTTTCTTTTCCTAGTATTAATAAGTGTGAAAAAAGAAATTTGAGAAAACCCTTTTATTTTTATGTTTTTTGATCTCTTAAAGTGAAAAAAAGGAAGAATAATCATTCCAACTTTTTTTACTTTTAATTATATATAAAAAAGGATAAATATATTTAAAATTTTTTAACCATACTAGTTAGATTAACGATGAGGTAAAAGGCCTGAAAAATAATATTAGGAACTAAAGTGATTGTATCACTATAATCTAAACGAATAAAGTGATAATAACAACGTAGTAATGCTATAAAATAAAAGGGTATTTTTGTCCAAAATTTCTTAACATGTTGAGTTAAATTATTTATGGGGGTAAAGTGACTAAAAGATAATGTTAGTGGGTAAACTGATAGTAGTGATATAGTTTAAGGGGGTAAAGTGATAATAACCCCTTATTTAATGTACTTTATTATCAATGAGTATAGCTTACCGTATTTAATTATAGTAAGGCTAATACTTAATTCTTATTTAATTATAGTAGGCATAATACTTAATTTATTCAAATGTATTGGCATATCAAAGTGGGAGCAACTAAGGGGTCGTTATCATTTTTATGGGTATTTTACCATTGAATTAATAACAACCATTGGATTTAAAAAGGTGCCTTACTAACAGTATAATTACACAATGGGTAGAAGTGTAATAAGAGATTACGTTTATCCCTTAGCAAAGATGTAGAAATAGACAACCTATAGTACCAGTTCTATGTCTTTCATTCTCCTTATTGTGCTCACACTTTAATAAAACATCTTTCCTTCTCCTAGTTCTCCTTGTACATGATTAATTTGTTAAAAAAAATCCAAATATGAAAAGGTATTCCACATTTATGACTTCAAAAAACATTAAACTGCTAAACATATAAATGAAAAATCATTTCTTTATAATAGTGTCATCCATGTTTAGTGATTGTACAATTTTCATTATGCAATACAAAATGATTTTTTTGAATTACATTCTCTACTATCAAGTAAAAATGGGTTTTACAGTTGCAAGCAATATTTTCAAGTGTTGAAAGGTTCTCTAGTTGTATAGGTACAGATGATTAAAATACAAAGTCAAAATATTGGAATTTCTTTTTTGATGTAGTACCTGCTATGTTAATTAATCGTACAATTTTGTTATTCCATAATACAAAATTGCTTCTTCCTTGTACATCGTCATGATTCTATTAATTTCTTTCCATATGATTGGTTTATAAAAAAAAATTAATAATAGAAGATTTCGTAGTTTTACAACTATAAATTCTTTGGAATAGTACAATCCAAGTTAATTGATGGTATAGTTATCCTATTTTGCGGAATGATTTTATTGATTATACATTCACTACTATCGAGTAAATATAGCCATTCTATTGTTCTGTTTTCCTTTTATTTTTACCTTTTTCATTCTAGAAATTATTATCAAATATCAAAAGGTCCTCAAGTTGTACTTGTACCAATGGCTAATGTACTAAGTCGAAAAATAAAAATTGTTTTTTCATGTAGTACCATCTATGTAAAGTAATGGCACAATTTCTCTATATTATAATACAAAATAGCTTTTGTTAGTATAATAAATTTGAATATTAAAAAATCACTCTAGTTTCACAATTACAAAATATTCAATTGCCAAATTAATAAGTGAAAATTTATTTCTTTGGGATAGTACCATCTAATTTCAATGCTTGTACTACTTTAGTGTTAAGCAGCACAAAAAACGATTTTCTTCACTATATAATTGCTATTGTTTAGTAAAACCGCTTCTATCTTTTCCATTTTTTGACATTAATGGTTGTACACAATCTTTTTCAATATAAAAATGTGTACAAATAATTAATATAGTAAGTTAGTTTGCTCTCGTCGGAAAGTTTTCTAAGGGAAGGCCGGTTATGGAGGATGTTCGGAAATTTTTCATCTCTCTTGATCTGAAGGATTCGTTCTCCGTTGGGCTTCTAGATGGACAACATGTTTTGATCCACTTTAATAATGAAGCTGATTTTATGCACCTATGGATAAGGAATATTTGGTACGTTTATGGTTGTCCTATGCAGGTGTTTAAGTGGACAACATCCTTTCACGTGGACAAGGAGTCTTCCTTGGTGCCGGTGTGGTTCAGTCTGCCTAAGCTCCCCATCCATTTGTTTAACAAGTAGTGTCTATTCCAGATTGTCTCTTGCTTGGGACGGCCTTTATTTGTGGATTCGGCAACTACTACGTTATCACGGCCAAGTGTTGCTAGGGTATGTGTGGAAGTGGATCTTTTGAAGACTTTGCATTCACAGATTTGGATCCAAATTGGAGAGGGTCATGGGTTTTGGCAATCTTTAAATCCAGAAAATTTATCAAATTATTGTTGTCACTGTTACCGACAAGGTCATGGAGAAGAAGACTGTCACATTAAGAATCCTAAGCTTTGACCAAGACAACTATCACGTCCCGAGGCACAACCTATTTTAAAGCTTCGACCTAAGAAGGCTAATGAAAGTGGTAATCTGCAGGTTTCCGCTACGACTGCCACATACAATAGGCAAACTACAACGGTTTCTACTGCTTGGCAGGTTTCCTCTACGACTGCCGCAGACAATGGGCACATTGCATCTGCTTCTACTGCTGGGATTGGGGTATCATCAGGTGTAGTTGACATTCTCATAGTCCCAACTTCCGAGATTGGTTCTACCCAAATTTCGAATGGGTTGGAGTTGACGTTAAATCAGGCTGTTGTAATGACTGATGCTGAAGTTATTGTTGCTGAACGAATTCCTATTCAGGCTATTGGGCCAAGTGTATCACTTGGTTTGTTTGAGGTTGAGTTTCATAAGATACAAAAATTCGAGGGTTCGCTGGTTGGATCTTCTGCTCAAGTTAACTTATCAACTATGATCGATGATGGTATCAAATCTGCTGCTGGTCATATCATTCAAGATGTGGTTGTTCGAGTGATTCAAGAAAATGCTGAAGAGGCTGCTAATTATGCTGGTGTTGCTGCCTCTAGTGTTGATGGATCCAAAGGGGAGGAGGAGGATGTTTTGGAAGAGCTTCCCTCTCAGGCAGGAAATCTGTCGCCGTGTCATCCACCTCGCCACAGGAATTTGGTGGAGCTCTCGCATCCTCTCGTTGAAGCGTTGAATGTTGATCAAGTGGCGGTGTTTGAGCAAGGGTTCAGTCCAGCTAAACATAGGGGTATTCGTGCGAAATTCCCATCAGATCGATAGGGAGCTCAGGTCTGTTTCAAGAACTTCTCAAAATTCATTTAAAGTGTTATCCCATGATTAATGCACTTTTCTGGAATATTCGAGGGATTTCGAAATCTTCTAATATAGACATTTAAAGAGATTAGTTAAGATGCACAAATAATCAATTGTTGGAGTGTGTAAACCTAAATTGTTTATGGGAGAAACTGATGCAATTCGTATGCGTCTGAACTTTGATTACGTGGTGTATAATTCATAGGGTGATTTGTGGGTTTTCTTTAGTGGTCCATTTGGTTGTCAGATAATAGGGATTTCGGATCAACATTTGTGCTTATGTGTGCTTCATCCTCAATTTCCTTGTCCAGTGATAGTGTCATTTGTGCATGCTAGATGTACTTCTGCTGAGAGGCATTATTTGTGGAGGGATTTGCTTCAAGACAAACCATGTGGAGCAGTTTGGTGTATTGTGGGGGATTTCAATGTGATTGTGTATTCTAGTGAGAAGAAGGGTGGCAAGCCCTATCATCCCTCTGAGGGGTTAGAGCTTTTGGATTTTATGAACAATGTTGGCATTTTTTATGTTGAGTTTTTGGGTTCCAGATTTACATGGTGCAGTAATAGGTATGGCCGGGCAAGAATTTGGAAATGGTTGGATCGAATGCTGATTAACATTGAATGTTTAGACATGGCTTCTTCGATTTTGGTTTCCCATTTAGTGTGTGAACCATCAGATAATGCACCGCTCCTTATTTCCTTCTCTTCTAGGTTGGATAACAAGTCTCGCTTGTCCAGATTTCTAAATATTTGGACTTCAAATGATGGTTTAAGGGCTGTAATAAAGGCAGCCTGGCAAGTAGAGGTGACAGGTTCTCCATTCTACATTGTACGGGTGAAATTGTGTGGTGTTGCTAGAGCTTGCAGTAGTGGAACAAGGAGATATTTGGGGATGTCTTCTGCAACGTGAAGAAGGCTGAGAAAGCTGTACTTATAGCTGAAAACTGCATGCAGTTGGATAACTCAGAGGAGGCTCATATTGAATTACAACGGGTCAAGACCGAATTAAAAAGGGTATTGGCCATTGAAGAGCAGTTTTGGCGTCAAAAGTCTAGAATTAAGTAGCTACAGCATGGAGATCGAAATTCACGATATTTTCATTCGGTGGTCAAACAGCGAAGGTTTCAGGCAATGATTCATAGAATTAAAGACGTGAGTGGTAAATGGATTATGGATGACGATGAAATAGGAGCAGAAGCTATTGGATATTTTGGTACATTGTTTTCGGTAGACCCTATTCCTGAGTATCAATTGTTGCATGCTATCCCTAACTTGAGCTCTGATATCAACAATAATTTGTTAGAAGCAATCCCATCATTGGATGAAGTTAAGAAGGTGATCTTTGACATGGATGGGGATAGTGTAGCAAGACCGGATCGATTTACGGGAAAGTTTTTCACATTTGCTTGGGAGATGATAGCTCAGGACGTCTACGAGATGATAGTAAGTTTTTCTGCAGTGCGGAACTTCCTCATTTTGTAACTGTTATGTCTATTGTCCTTATTCCAAAGGTTATAAATCCTTAAGATTTTACCCAATTTTGCCCTATTAGTGTTTGTAATTTTTTGTATAAGGTTATTTCTCGGATATTGGCAAGCCGTTTGGCATCTATTTTTTCCTATATTATTTCCCCTCAACAAAGTGGTTTTGTGAAGGGGTGGACTATATATGATAATTATCTTTTAACTCAGGAGTTGATATCTAACATTGGTAAGAAATTCAGGGGCGGAAACGTGGCGTTGAAACTTGATATGGCTAAGGCGTATGATAGGATGTTTTAGTTGTTTATAGTAAATATGTTGCATCGTTTTGGATTTGGGGAAAGGTTTATTGACATGATTTGGAGGCTTTTGTCAAATGTTTGGTTTTCTGTGATAGTGAATGGAGAGTCTTTTGACTTTTTAAAGTTCTCTAGGGGGTTTTGGGAAGGGGATCCATTATCACTAGCATTGTTTATGATTGGGGAGGAGGTGCTATCTAGAGGCCTGAACTTGTTAGCTTCTCAATCGGATTTCTGGGATTTAAAGGCCCTAGAAATTATCCCCCTATTTCCCACCTGGCGTTTGCGGATGATGTTACAATTTTCACTAATGGTTCCTCTCCGTCTTTGAAGAAAGTTATGAGTGTTAGATTTGTATCAAAATGATTCTGGTCAGTTAATAAATGCACATAAAAGTGGCTATTTAGTTCATCCTCAGGGTTCGGTGGTTTGGCATAGGGTTATTGAGAAGATCACCAATTTTAAAAGGAAAGGTTTCCCAGTTCGGTATTTAGGATCTCCGCTATACTTTGGTAGATGCAAAAGTGCTTACTTTGCATATTGGTATCAGGCGATTGCTAACAAGGTGTTCTCGTGGAAGTCTCAGTTGTTATCTCATGGTGGTAAGATTAGTTTGATTAAACATGTGCTTTCAAGCATTCCTGTTCACTTGCTTACATCGGGGGTAATGTCTAAAGGTACATTTCATATTATTGAAAAGGTTTGTGAGAATTTCCTTTGGGGTACATACCAAGAGTCGAATAAATTTCATTGGGTTGGATGGTGGGATCTTTGTTATCCTCCGGAGGAGGTTGATGTTGGGTTTCGATCCATTTATGAGAGTTATAGGGTATTTTCATGTAAGTTGTGGTGAAATTTTAGGAGTAGATCTTCATTGTGGGCAAGTTTTCTGCATGCTAAGTATTGTTACGGAGTTCATCCGTGTCAAACCCAAATCAGCTCTGCAAGCTCGGGTATATGAAAAAGGATGTTGGACATAACGGGGCTGGCAGAGTTATTTATATTTTGGAAGCTGAATAGTGGAAGTTGCAATTTTTGATATGATAATTGGGTAGGGTCAGGGGCTTTGTACCTAAAGGTTGATGTGCAAGGGAATGTGGGTTTTTATAATGCACTTGATACTGGGGTTTGGAATAGAAGATTGTTGTATCAAGTTTCACCGGTTGACATTGTTAAAAAAAAATTTGGATATGGAGGTTCCAGATAGGAACTTACTGGATGTCACAATTTGGGCTTCATCTTCATCAGGCATGTTTTCTTTATCTTCTGCCTTCCAGGAGATTCGGGATGTAAGAAAGTCATCATTTGTGTGTAGCAAGATTTGGCATTCGCAAGTGTCATTGAGAGTCTCCTTTTTTATGCTGCGCTTGCTTCGGGGAAGATTACCTTTAGATGATGTGTTATCCTAGTTCCAGTTTCAGATGCCTTCCAAATGTTTTTGTTGTGTACACTCCCATTGTGCGACGGCTAAACATGTGCTTTTGGAAAGGGAGTTGGTTGTGGCAGTTTCACATTATTTTGGTTCGTCTTGTGGAATTCGTTCTGTTGGTGATCATTTAAGGGGATTGCTGGCTAGTTGGTGATATAAACTAGCAAGGACGGAACGATTAAAATTTATTTTTCGCCTTTTGCCAATATTTATTTGCTGGAACCTATGGAAGGCAAGGAATGTAGCTGTCTTTCAAGGAGTGAAATTGGATTCTCAATCGGTTTGTCGAGCCATCTTTTAGGACTTGAAGGATGCATATTGGATTAAGTTTAGAGAGTTGCAAGATGTTGTTTACTGACCTCAATTCTTGGGGTCTGTGGCGCAACGATGCGAGGAGATTACAATAACAATGGTTCATTAGGTGTCTCCTCAGTTGCGGTAGGTTAAGCTCAATATATATAGTTGCTCGAAGGATAATCCAAAAGTGAGTGGAGGAAGGCGGATAATGCGGGATTCCTTGGGGCGATAAATTTTTTCTTTTTTTTGCATTTTTTGGATCTGGTAGTAACATGCAAGCTGAGGCCAAAGCTTTGTTGGTAGGGATTAAACTATGTTTTCAATGGGGAAATATGCAGTTAGTGGTTGAATCTGACTCGATGGTACTTGTGCGGATCCTGAATACAAAGTATCAGTGTCCGTGGTCTATTAGTAGGGAACTAGAGTAGATTCGTGTCTTCTTTTCTGATATCTTAAAGTTTCAACATTGTTATCCAGAGGCTAATAAGGTTGCTGATATTTTGGCGAATGAAGGTTGTGTCAGTCCACAGTTCGAGGTGTGTGCATATGAGCGAGTAGCTGAGTTACCGAGGCTGGCTAGAGGGGAGGACAGGTTGGACATGTTATCTTACCCTTCCTTTCAAAGGCGACGAAGTTCTAAAAGTCAATCTCCTTGAAATTTCTTTCTAGTTTGTATTATTTGAGGTAAGGCTTATGCCCTCTTCATTATCAGTTTGGTATTGTAATAAACTTTGGGCTGGCATCCAGACCCCGTGAACGAGGATTGCCAAAAAAAATTAATATAGTAAGTTGAAATATGAAAATTTATTTGTTTCATGTAAGACTTGTTATGTGAGAACCCCAAAAATTATCTTTATTTTATCTTATTTCTTTGAGCACATTTTCTTTACTTTACTTCATTACCTCAATTTCCTAGATATTTTTATAAGTGAATCAAGTTTTGCCTGATTTTCTTGGTATAAGTTAGTACATGTTAAGTGTGAGAACCCTCACTTAAAAATATAAATCCTCCTAAATCACTTATGACATTTCCTTGCATTGCATTTCATTACCTTTTACTTGAATTGTAACATTTCCTTGAGTTGCCATTATTTTATTTCACCACATGCATTATGACCAAATATCCCTTTTATTATGTGTAAGACTTTATTTAATGGTTTAAGGGTGTTAATTAGGTATTGGAACATTTGGAGGGTAGAAACTTCATTAGTCAAAGATTAAAGGAATAAATGGCCAAGATTGAGCCATGTGGCAAAACCCTAATCATTCATCTTGTTTGACCAAAAGAATTAGCAAAATTTAAACCAACTTAGCTCCATTATCTCCTCCATATGGCCGACCACTTGAAGCTTCCAAGAAAAGAGACAAAACTCCATTTTTCTTGCTTTTAAACCCTAACTTGATCCTTGAGCAAAAATCAAAAGTGAAGGAACCTAGTTTAGTTGAGTTAACTACCTTCAAGCCTAGTGTGTGTTTCAAGCTTGGAGCTTTTATTTTGGTGGCTTTTGGGTGATTCAAGCTTCACTTAAGGAAGGTAAATGATCTTTGAATCTTAGCTTTATGGTGTTATATCAAGTGTTTAAAGTTTTAATGGCAAACTAGGAGTTGAATGGATGATATTTGTGGTGAAACTTCTTGAACTAAACAAGTGGAAGTAGGGTTGGTTGTTTTGCATACCATGTGTTTGATATTTTGTCCAAGCTTTGTTTATGGTTTTACTTGATGTATTAACATGTTTTGGACCCTTTTTGAGCTAAGGACAACTCTTGGAATGATGCTTAAGTTAACTATAATGAAGGGATGAAGGTTGGTGTTGCAAGGGAACTTGTAGATTGTTTTGGTTTCTCTTTGCTGTGCAGCCTTGGAGTGGAGAGTTTTCCTTGCTTTTTGTGACTCATGTGCACCTTAATTAAGCCTAGGAAACTTGGCTAAACATTGGTTAAGCTTATGTGTGAGTTGAGATGGAAATGAAGCAAGCAAGTGGTTGTTTTGGGCAACTAGTGGACTGTTTTGGTTCTCCTTTGTTGGCTAGATTGTTTTGGTTCACTTAAGCATTATGTATGTTACATTTTAAGCCCCAATGGTGCTAGATAACTTGATCCCCTGTATATGAACTCTAGGAGGTTGAATTGGATGAATTTGAGCCAAAACAAGTGAAGTTGACAAGAGGAAATAGAGTAATTTTGTTAGAGTTTTGAGCTGATCAGAACTGAAAAATCAGCCAACTTCCCCAGATCACTGGTATTGATAGGAGAGGAACTAGAGTGTGTATTTGGTACCGTTGGAAATCCCATTGAGTCTAGTTTCCAACACCACTAACGGCACCTGATTCCGACCTTCATACAGAGAGATATGGCCGTTTTTCCAAGACTGCAAGGGCACGACTGTTTTACCCTCGTAGACTACTTTGAACTTAAATGAGATTTTCCTTTTGCTCAACTTTCTTGCACTTGTCAAACTTGTTTTCTTATGACATTTTCCTATATTTTTGGTTGAACTTGCATGGTCAATTGAGTAGATTTAACCACTCACTTGGTCACCTAATGAACTTACATTTGGGTTGAAAATGAACCAAGAATGTTAACGACTTTCACTCGTTGCCCTAGGATTTGGGAAACGGAGGTGATGGTTATATGCTATATATATGCTTGATTTAGTGAGTTTTTGGCCCGGTATGTATATGCTTGAGTTGAGGCTATTTTGTGGTAAGAATGAAGTCTTGAATTGGCTGGAAAAAAATGGTAAATACAAAGGAAGTGCTGCTGAAAATTTGTCCGCAGGGAACCTTGGGCAGTCTTACAAAATCTGTTATATCTTGGTGTATAAAAATCAGAATTGAGTTCTGTTTGTTTTGTTTGAAACTAGATTCAGATTACTTTCTACTGTACAAATTTCATAACTTTTCTCAATTTCTATGAATATCTGTGATTTTTCAAACTTGACTAATTTTCCATACCTGTTCTGTCTTTTGACTGGATGATGCAGCAACTTGAGGCTGGAATTTGACTAACTTGTGGACTGAATCTTACAAATGTGTCTTCTGGGAAATTGTAACTCTTTGAGTCTATTTTCCGATGGTATAAAGTTTATAAATTTTGGACTTAAGAAGCTTGAGATATGATTTTTCAAATAATGTTGCGCAAAAACTAGAAAATTCTGTTCTCTTAGAACCGTTTTTACTTTCATTCCCACTTTAAGGTTGGAGTTGGTTAATCATTTTGGATATGGTTTATGAGTGGAATTGAGGTTTAAGTGAAAGGAAATGAAGTCTTAGAAACCTTAATTTCTTCATGTATTTTGGCTTTGTATTGCTAGCCTTTTTATATAATATGTGACCACAGGACTCGAAAGAGTTCAAGAGGACGAACCAAGGTTAAAGTGAAGGGTGGCAATTGATTGGTGAGTGTTCCAAGTACATGAAAATATTTACATGGAATGTCTCCTTGCTTGAATAACATGCTTACTTGGTTAAAGTAATTGCTCTTGAATTGATAACCTTTGGGACGAGGATGTACTTTATCATACTCGATAATTTGTAGTTCATTTCGTGATATTGATATGAAATGAAATGCTTTGTTTGCACTTGACTTGTTGGTCACTCGGGTGGCTATCCCACCGACTTACGTGTTACATGCTCATTGTTGTTAGACAATGCTAGGTACTTGATTTCTTGTCTCATAGGCAAGTGTGTACTTTATCGCACTTGACCTAACTCGACTAAATTTGTGAGATTTTGTTAAAACATGAGTTAGCCGTTTTGTTACAACTGAAAAGTGGCCGGATTTGCTGAGAAATTTTCTGATTTCTGCAGCTTTCTTCCAATTTTCTTGTTTGATCAGGGTTCTTAACTACCTGATTTTCAACTGTTTGGACATGAAATACTTGAAATGCTTGAAACATGATATGCTGAACTTATTTGTGATTTGAATCTGTTTAGGCGAGTGTGCTCTTATGTACACTCAATTGACCCGACTTGACTGAACACTTGATATTTCCTTCATGCATTAACAAGTAATTTGATTTGTATATGACCTATATATTGACTTGAAATACTTGGTATACTTGAGAATGTGAATTGCTGGACATTACCTGTGACTTGATTCTGGCTAGGCGAGTGTGTCCTTATCGCACTCGGCCTCCCCTTCTTGAATGATCTTGTATTCGCTTGCACTTGATTGACATGTACTTGTATTTGTGCATGTGCTTGACTTGTAAGTGCTGAGCGGTAGAATGTACTACACTCCATCCGAGTGGGAGGTGCCTCTCATCCCGTTTTAATACTTTTATCTTGATTAAGTCGATTGGAGAGTTATCTCATCGACATTAGTGTTGAGCGGTAGCATGTGTCGCGCCCCACTTTTTGAATGTGGTGGTGATGTGTGTGAGTGTGTAGTGAAATGTGAACGTGTGTAAATGAAAAGTAAAAGGCCATGGGACTTGAGAATGCGACGATTTGGCCAAACAAAGTTCAAAAGGGGGTTTTTAATGAAAAAATGGAGTCGCCACTTGGTATAGAGTTAGGGTGTACCAAGTCACCCAAAAAGAAATTTTCTAAAGGAAAGATAGAAAGAAACCCCTTTTGAACGACTCCTAGTCCACGTAAACCAACGAAAAAGGTTCGGGAGTCACATTTGACGAAGGGGAAGGCAAGGATAAAAATCCAAGGCACCCCTTCGACCTAGCCAAGGCTAGTTGCGTGATTTAGCCCAACCTTTCCTAATTTTTCTACCCAAGGTATGTATAGCGTATTGGATATGACTATATGAATGCAAGAACCTAGACCTAGGGGACATGGGGGAAATTTCTCTTCAAAGGGTGAGTGGTGCTAATCACATTAATTGTGAAGCCCAATAATGATCCTTTGGAGAGGTCACACATAAATCTAAATGACGTACAAATGAGTGGAATGCATGCCATGTGAAAATGTGAGTTTGTGTGAAGTGAGAAAAATGATAAAAATAATAGGATGTAAGTGGAGGTGTGCAAATGAAGATAAAAAGTGTTCGTGTGCAAGTGAAGGGATATAAAGGTGCACGTGTGCAAATGAAAGTGTAAAGTGTGAGTAGTTAAGTGAAAACGTCCAAAAGTAGTGTGAAGTGAGAATGTAGAAAAAGAGATAGAATATAAAGTAAGCGTATGTGATAGTGAATGAAAAATGCATGAATCCTATAGGAATGCATCAAGACGGGAACGGGGAGTCCTAACTTTGTGACTTAATCTTCCCTTTGATTAGAAGGCAAAACTAGCGTGCTAAGGCTATCGAGTAGCCACACTCGCTCGTTTCCCTTATCGAAAGGGGACTCTCAAGCAAATGAGCCCTATAACTAGTATGAGATGCAAAACCTAAAAATGAGGGGAAAGGGGAATCGAGGAGCATGCCAGATGATAAAACTAAGGAAAAATGCATGATATGTAGTGAACAGGCAAATAATGCATTAATGAAAAACAAAGGAAAAATCCTATTGGGTCTAGTGTTGGACCAGCCCTTTCTATGGATTCCTACTAGCGTTGGACTAGTGGAAACGTACATTCATCCATCACATTCATTCATAGCTATGGAAAGCGAGTAGACATGTCCAACACTTATAAACACGTAGCACATAACACTTAGCATGCTCGACTAGATGCAAGAGCCTAATAAAGCAAATTAACACATAGTGACTAAACATGCAAGACACATAAAGCAATTAAAGCCCTAACTATTACATTTGCTAGCTAGGCACATGTCTTCAACAGGTCTTCATCGAATGCTCCTCCAAGCCCTATCTATTACAAGCCAAGAGGTGTACACATACCCCATAATGAAATGCTTAAATAAAAGTAAAAGTAAATGAAACAAATGCAAGGAATTAAGTAAAGGCAAGGAAAGCGAAATAGGCATGCATATTCACATAACACGTAGGAGCACGTAAGAAAAATAAACTCAAGAATATAGAAGTTACCTCCCTTGCAATGGAAATCGAGTAAATGAGATATTAGCTTCAAAACAATAAAAAGGTCAAGGTACCAATTTATTTGGCAAATAATCACAAAGGATAAAAAATAAGCATGAATTTGAATGAATTAAATCATGTCGACAATTCACATTTAAGAAATCAAGAGAAGAAAGGACCTGATTGCAAAGATTGACAAAAGTTTGGGGCCAAAATTAAAGAAAAATAAAGTTCAAGGACTCATTTGCAAATAAAGTAAGGACCCAATTGAATGAAACTGAAAGTTGTTGGGGCCATAGTGAAAACACTCGAAAGTCAGGGGACTGGAATGAAATTTCGTTATCAGGCTTCTTGGCAAAACAGGCCATTGGGCCATTTGTATTTATTTCGTGGGCCAAGACCTTCCAAACCCAATCGGAAATCCCAAAACAAATGGGAATGGGCCATTGTCACCTTTCTTGGGCCAAGATCACTTGGCCCAATCGGGAGTCCAAGGAAAAACAAGGGGGCTAGTATATTATTTTTGCCCAAACAAATAGCCAAACAAAAAGATGGGCCTTGACCCTTTAGCCCAAACCAAAAAAAAACAAACCAAATAAACTAAAACAACTTTCTTAAACTCAAACAAAAATAAACTCTTGGCCCAAAACACTTGTTTCATTAAATCCAACATGATAAAATCAAATAAAATTAATAATCCCCAATTAGAACCTACAAACAAGAACTAATCTAGTTAAAGGACTATTCATGCTTATTAAAAGATGACTCAAATCTAAAAGGGAGAAACAAACGCACTTTTTCCAATTTTCGGGTCATATCAGAACAAGGGGGACTTGGGGGGTTCATATGCAATAAAAGCAGGGACCTAATTGAAGGACTTATGAAAGTGTGGGAGGCAAATGGGACTGAAATTGCAGTTCTGAACAAATGTTCATCTTCTCCAACGAGCTAATACCAGTTAGCATTTCAGCAACCAGAAATCTGGTTTCAATTTCTAACCATTTCAACGAACAATGAGACTCTCAATACTCCCTCTCATAACATCAATTCGAATTCAAGCATAAAGACATGAAAAAAACTAATCTAGTTAAAGGACTATTCATGCTTATTAAAAGATGACTCAAATCTAAAAGGGAGAAACAAACGCACTTTTTCCAATTTTCGGGTCATATCAGAACAAGGGGGACTTGGGGGGTTCATATGCAATAAAAGCAGGGACCTAATTGAAGGACTTATGAAAGTGTGGGAGGCAAATGGGACTGAAATTGCAGTTCTGAACAAATGTTCATCTTCTCCAACGAGCTAATACCAGTTAGCATTTCAGCAACCAGAAATCTGGTTTCAATTTCTAACCATTTCAACGAACAATGAGACTTTCAATACTCCCTCTCATAACATCAATTCGAATTCAAGCATAAAGACATGAGACTAAAACAGGAAAGCTACAACGACTCCACACAGCAAATGTTCCATTTTCTTCATACGTAAAGCAAGCGAAATCATCTTCAAGTAGAAGGTTCATTCGGGCATTTTAACAAACAGCAAATGGGCATGAAAAAACTCAACAGATTTCTGCTCAAATTACATTACAATCGGCCCCAAAATTATCAGAAAAACAAAGAATTCAGTCCAATCAACATATGCATCATGTGTATTCAGAAATTAAGATCAACTAACAGAAAAATTGCATCAAATGATGCCACGGCAGACCCATTTCAAAGCTTGAGAGAAACTGAAATTTGAAGAAAATAACTTACAGGGCTATAATTTCTGAAGTCGAATTGAATCTGGAGAGGGGGGGTGGCGCTGATGGTAGACGGCTCTGTGGAGATGGCAGTAGAAGCCCCTGCTGCTTTGATGGCTACGGTGGCAGCGACGGCAGTGGGAGTTGAAAGGCGGCGGCAGAGGTGGAGAGTAGCAGACAGCAACAGCGACGAGTGCGGCCTGGAGGTGGCTTGGGCAGGCGGTTGGCTGCTTGTTGGTCGCGCCGGAGAAGAAAGGTGGCGCACGAGGTGGAGGTGCCGTGGCGGGGCTCGGATTGCGGCGGACCTCCTGGTCTTTGTTTCCTCACTTTTCGTTTAGTTCTTTCGCCTCTGCCCAAAATTCCTCCTCTAAATTCCAGATTTCGGCCGCCAGTTTCTTCTTTTTTTTAGTTCCGTTTCTTGCTCTTCCTAAGAACATTGGTTTCAACTCTTGAATTAATTGAGGTTGATTGTGTGGAACAAAGTTTTTAAAAGGAAGGAAACGTGAGAAGGCAGATTAGCCTTGGAACATTTCTTGAACTTCAGTTATTTTAATGACTGCCTTCCCGTGGGATTTTTTGCATGAAACTTGGTAGAAATGTTGTTCACACATGGAAAATTTAGTGTACCAAGTTTGGTGTATTTCAAATGCCAAATCAATGGCCAAATGATACTTCAAAGATAGCCTTTCAAACCTAGGAAAATGACAGAACCGTTTATAAAATGCGACCAACTTTGAACTGATGTATCTCGACACCCAAAACTCCAAATTTATTTCTGCTTGTTGTGTTTGAAACCTTGTTTAGAACTCTTATCATAGTACGAATTTCAGAGGCTAGTTCACTTTCTGTGAATTTTACCAAATTTTCAAAGTTTGCCAAAAAAATAAGACTAAAACTGTCTTGTAGTGCGAATCAGCCACTTTAAGCTGAAATTTGAGTGTTTTCCATTTAGAATCTTGGAAAAGTGTCTAACTTTTAGTACTTTGGAACTAGTTTCTAACGGTATCAAGTTTTCCAATTTTGGACCTACGGAGTGTAAGATATGATGATTTTTCAAAAATTGCTCCCATAAACTGAAATTTTTGAACTTGAAGAGAATTGAGTTTTTAGAAACTCTTCATTACCCTTCGATATTAAATGACTATTTTAGACTTAATTTCTTGAGGGAAAACAGTTTTTCCTTGCATTATTAAACCCCACTTTTGAGTCTCGATTTACGAGTAATTAAGGCTCTTTTTCATGATATTTTCTTAAATTGTACAAGTGTACAATCTCCTTTGTTAACTAGGGGTTATAAGCGATAGTGTATGATAGTTAATTATTATTTGCTCAGGCACTCAAGGAGACCTTCAAGAGGATCTCACAGTGGACGCCTAAAACCCTTACTTGGACATTACTTCCTTGTTTTTAATTGATGTGTGTCAAGTGCATGTTTTGTTGCAATTATGTGAATTGCTCCTTATGGACTGAAAAATTTATAACTGCTGAGTTGAGTGTGTACTTTATCGCACTCATTCTTATTTAAATGAATTGAAATTTAATTGCATGAATTGAATTGAATTACCTGAACTAAATTGAACTGAATTATATGCTATGGCTGCATATGTCGTTGGAGTGAATCTCCTCGATCCATAACTGAATTGCAAACATATCGTTGGAGTGAATCTCCTCGATACACAACTGAACTGGGTGTAGACACCAAATTTTTAGTGTAGTTTTATTTACTATTACTTTTATTTTTTATGTTAGTTTTTATTTACTTTTAGTCTTCAATTTTTTAAGTCATTTTAGCCTAGAATTTATCAGAAAAAAAGAAAATCATTCACAAAAATATGCTTTAGTTATTTTAGATTCAAGTTCATTGTTATTTAATTAAAAAAAAGAAGAAAAAAGGAAAATCATCACTCAAAAAAAAAATCTTAAAAATCTTAGCATTTTTATCTTTTATTCCTAGTTTTGTTTCATTGCATCCGATTTTTACTTAAATTGTCATTAATTAAATGATTCTTTCAAAAAAAAAAGAAGAGTGAAAAAAAAGAAAAAAAGGCAAGCTCACGGACCCTGAGAAGCATATGATCCAAACCCTTCTTCTTCATTTTTATTTACAAAGCGCAGATACGGAAAAAAAAATTCCAGCTCGATTGTTTTATTCAGTTTTTCCTCCTCCGTCTGATGATCTTGACAGAGAACACTTGGCTTGATCCAAGGTTTATCAGAAACCATGAAAATCAAAGGTTGTAAAAATGCAAAAAAATGGAGTTTATTTCTGCGCCTTAGATGTTAGGTTTCAGTGGTAAGCTTCCCATATAAAAACTGATGAAAAGCTAGAAAGGGACGGGGGCTGAAGAGATAGAGGGCGGCTAGGGTTTTAGAGGGAAAAGGAAAAAATGAAAAGAAAAAGGGAGAGCTAGCAGGGCTGGGTAAAAGGAAGCAAGAAAGGTCGTGGGAAAAGAAAGAACTTCAAAAAGGAGAGAGCTTGGAGCTTCGGCAGAGGAGAAAGAAAAGAGCTTTGGGCGGGGAAGGAAAGAGAAGAGAACAAAAACAAGAGACCGAGAGAGGGTGGAGGTGGAAGGTGAGAACATCTAGAAACCAGGGTAAAGGAAAGGGAGCTTCGGTTAAGATCAGAAAACAGGAAAAGGAACGAAAAAAAAAGGGAACTTTGCAGAAGATTTTTCGACAGGAAAAGGCTGACCTTTTAGCCTCCCTCGGATGCATTTTTCTCTTTGGATATAGCTTTGTTTGAGGTGATTTAAATTTCTGAATAATCTACGTCATTTGGGGAGGAGATTTCGTGTTGAACATTTCTGGAAAAAACCACTGAAACACCCTTGAATCGAAGCTCCAAGTCGCGAGTTTGTCCCTGCCGCATGCCGCTGCGATGAAATTTTCTTGGCTTCGTTTCAGCCAACTTTCCCGCTTCATTCTGATCTCCCCAGGGCTCCTCAGGGAGAGATCTCGGTTTCTGGATAAACTACATCATCAAAGGAGCGATTCTTGTTGAGAAACATTCTGGAAAGGACGTCTCCATCCTCTCCAAACTTCATCCCCCTGGTAGCAAGGTCGTCAGCCTTAGGTGTCTTCACCAAAAATTTGCCGCTTCGAAGTTGGTATCTGGACGCGATCTTTTCAATCTTTCCTTGCTTACTGGACCTAGTAAAGTGCTAAAGGTAATCCTTTTTGCCTTCTATCTCTCACGTTAGCTCAGATTTTCCAAATATGTCAAAGACCTTGATGCATTTTGTTCGCTTTGTCATTTTTGCTTCCTAGAACAGCCGTTGGTTGGGTTTTATTGAATTATTCGTTACCTGATGTTTGTATTTGGGAGATCAAGCTTGATATGTGATATCTTGGGTTATGTTAACAATGGTGCTATGGGAATTTATGCGGGTTTAGTTGACAGAAAAATGAGTTTTGTTGCATTCTTTTCGTATGATATCAGCGTGGGTTTGAGCTGCCAATTTGTATCAAAAATTGCAGTAGGAAACCTTGACCGAATTTAATCCGGAATGAATCTTGAATGGGCTGTTAGTTTGCTAGTTTCATAGCTTCCTTTTCGTTTGCATGGTCGAGATTCTGTCTCAAATTTTTCCTGAGCGACGTGGGTTGCTAAAATGAGTTCAGTTGCAGAATGTTTTTCTTTGCGGCTTTGCTGCATTTTATGTTCGGTTTCTTTGAGTAGATCTTTTGGGGAATAGATGATTGTTTTTTAGGTTAACAATATGAGTTAGAAGTCATGGCATTGGAGAGTTCGCATGGACAGATTACTAAGCTTTCATTCCCATTACTTCGTATGATCATCTTTCGGTCCGTAGCTACAAATTGCAGAATGTTATTTCTATGTTTGCATGATCATTTTTCCGAGTTTCAGATGTTTAAACATAAGATTTTTGCGGTTAAAAGGAGAAAAATGTTTGGGTAATCTTGTCACTTCAGTCCAAGCCTTTGTGTGTAGTTGTTAATTGTGTTCGGATGAGAAAGGATCGCATCAGGAAACCTGAAAGTGGAAATGAAAAACGCAGCAAAGTCTTTCCGTAGCTTTGCATGGAAAACTTTCAACAATTGCCCTTTGACCCCCTGTCCTTTCATATACTTCCATTATGAGCCAACCAATTGAATAATTTCCTCAATTTGGTCCTTGGCAGCTTTAATTTTACAACTTTTCATTGCTTGTTTGCTTCAATTAACTACCATGCTTTGTTTAAATTGCACTTAATTCATAATTTTAAGGGTTTTGTATCCAGGTGAGGTTGTGTTTGCATATTTTCTTTAATTTTTCCAAATAAATTGGTACCTTGACCTTCTCTTTTATTTTGGAGGATAAATAAGTGATTTCACTCCACTAGGGTCCCGACTCAAGGGAGGTACACTCTATCCTTTATTCTTGACTTTATTTGACCTTATGTGCCTTATGTGACTTTACGTGCTCAATTGCATGCCATTTGAATGCTTTCATTTTATTTATTTATTTATTCGCTTTATTTGTTTTAATTTAGTATTTTTATTTTATTTTAGCTCAATTTTTGATCATTTGAAAGGCACTTGAATGCCACAATTGTAATAGTTAGGCTATTATATCATTTCATTTAATTCCTTCCCTCTTAGATTGTAGTAGGCTTCCCCCCCGAATGTAATAGTTAGGGCTTTATTTGTTTTACTCGCCTTATGTGTGTTGCATGCTTACGTGCTATGTGTTACCGCTTTCTTAGGTTTTGGCATCTAGATATGCATGCTTATGTGTTATGTGAATTACGTGCTCATATGTCTACTTGCTTTAATTGTGCACACTACTTATATATGTGTATGATGGATGCAAATGCACGTAACCGTGGCTAGTCCAATGCTAGTCATGGTTGTCCCCTCGAGCTCTTGCAAGTCCAATGCTTGTGAGAGAGCGTAGATGTGGGCTAGTCCAATGCTAGACCCAATAGGGCCGCCCCTCGCTAGTACATACTTGCATGCCCTCAATACATCTTCATTCATTTTTCTCTTTTTCGTTTTACATATTTGCATGACCCTTTACTCCCTTTCCCTTGCACATTTAAGGTTGCATTTCATTCTAGTTATTAAGGTCATTTGTTTGATTAGATTAGGGATACCCCTTGAGTATGGGATATGGACGTGTTTGGCTTTTCTAGCCTTAGCACGCTCGTATTCCCTCTATCAAAGGGAAAATTGAGTCACGAACATTAGTCCCCCGTACCCGACATGATGCATTCCTTTAAGACATGTATATTTCTATAATTATTTTATTCTTTTCCTTTTCTTGGAGTCTCATATTTTTGCATCATTCGTGACCTCTCCAAAGAGTCATTATTGGGCATCACAATTAATGTGATTGGCACCATTCAAGCTTTGAAGAGATATTTTGATCCCCCGATACCCTCCTAGGTCTAGGGTTGCATTCATATAGCACGTCCAAATGTGATAAATCTTTAGGTTAAAACAAGAAAATCTTTGACTAAATCACGCAACTAGCCTTGGCTAGGTCGAAGGGGTGCCTTGGATTTTTATCCTTGCCTTCCCCTTCGTCAAATGTGACTCCCGAACCTTTCCTTTGATTTTCGTAGACTAGGAGTCGTTTAAAAGGGGTTTTTCTACTTTTTCCTTTGAAAACTCAATTTTGGTGACTTGGTACACCTTAACTCAATACCAAGTGGCGACTCCGATTTTTATTTCAAAACCCTTTTTAAACTATTATTTTGGGTCGAATCGTCGCATTTTCAAGTCCCATTTAGACCCATATTTTTCTTCATTTTCTTTGTAAATCCAAATTCATTTTTCAAATCAAAAATTCACTTTTTAAACTATTTATTTATTTATTTTTCTTTTATAAAAATGGGGCGCGACATTGGGGGATGCCCAAACTCATCGGCCGACCTTGGACTTGAGCCGGCATGGGCTTGGTCGGGAACCTTGGTGAGCCATGAGATAACTGAAAGTTTGATCTATTGAGAGATCTTGCTTGGTCTACTCGTGTAGTAGTGCCTTTATAGTAGTTCAGGCCCGGTAGGGGTGCATGGTGGACGGAACTGTGAAGTAAGTGGAGTTCTACGGAATTAAAATATCGATCCGGTTGACGGAGTGTCATCACGGGAAGGTATGCAATCGAGGTTTGGCGAAGCAAGTGGAACTTAGCTCCTGAGAGCTCCTATATCCTTGAATTGTTTATGTTTACTTTTCTCACTCGAATTGTTATTTACTTGAATACTACTGTTATACTTGTTAAATGGGATTGTTACTTGGATTACGTGCTTGCATGTGTATTTTTTGGCCTCACGAGCAATCGCTCACCCGTAAATTTGTTTTCCTTAACAGGTTGGATTGGAAGATTTTGGAAAAAGCCAACTAGGTTATACTTTTTGTGAGAACCCGTAAATTTTCTTATTTTCTAGGGTTTATTTTATTTAATCGCATGCTTTTCTATAATTTCTTGCTTAGGAAAAATTTTCTAGATAATTTTTATGAGTAAATATAGTTTTCAGATGATTTTTCTAGTATCGGTTAGTTTTTGAGAAATTAAGAGCGTATACCGGACGTGGGACCCACTAGTGCTGAAAGTTCGGTAAAATTTGGCCAGTTAAATTAAGCTTTGCATACCGGGATTAATTTAGCAGGTGTTAAGAGATAACTAGAGGTCAATAGATGAATTAGTGTGAGAGGAACAAAAGGATAACCATGTATTAATTGAAGTGACAAATGTCACTTGGTGACTAATCCTTAGACTTTGACCACACTATTCACTACTTTACCAATTTAATCAAAAATTACCCAAAAATCATCCTTATTTGTAAGCTTCATGGCCGGCCCTCTCTAACGAAAAAAGAAAAGAAAACTCTCCACTTTCTTACCTCCAATCTTGTTCAATCTTCAATTCTAACCGATTAACCTTGGATTTCCTCCATAAAACCTCTTAGTCTAGTGGTATTAAGGTGAGTGGTGAAGTGGTTTGAGAAGCAAATGTGCTAAGTTGCTTGTATTCTTGAGGTCACAAGGTGAGTTGTTAAGAATTTTTTCCTTTAGCTTTGATAATGTGCAATTGGTGGCTTTAGTGGTTTAATATGATGACATATGGTGTGATTATGGTTTGTTTACGGTTGGAAGTGAAGGTTTGATGAATTTTGATTTCTTATTGTTATTTTTCTATTTTGTATGATAATCATGGTTTGGTCATGGATTGAGGGCTTATTATAGTGTAAAATGGAGCTGATATATGTGGGATATGATTGGTTGTGTAACATTTCTGGTTTGATACTAAAATTCCAGATTAGGGTTTCAAGTAACCCCATTCTGCCCGGTACTATTTCTCCTAGTTAGAGGCTAAATTAGCCTTGGATTAAAACATGAAAGTTGTAGAGAATGATGTTTTATAGTTTCCTACAAAACTTCAGCCCAGTCGGAGCAACGTAGCCTGTGAAAATACTGAAATACCCCTGCTGCCCTGTTTCTGTCCGAAACTGATAATCAGCTTCTGTAATTGGTTAGTTTGACTGGAAATACTACTGATTTGGTTGTCGATGTCTTCTTAAGAATTATAGCCTGGTATCTTAGCTTTCATATGGCTTTAGAATCACTTGAATTGGAGTTGTATGTGTTGAGATATGATTGAATGAATCAGGACTGCTAGTTGAACTGCGAACTGAAAAATCTGGGGTTGTTTTGGTAAATTTGACCTAGATACATTGCAAACTGGACTGAGTGGCCTTCTTCAACATTGTAGCCCTTTCTCTTATCTTCGAAACGGTGTAAAATACACCTCAATCCGACAAGGGTAGCTTCAGTTTTGTTAATTCCGCTAAGCAACAGCAAATCTGCCTTTTGTTTTCCAATCTAAACTTCGTCTCCGCACATGTCCTAGTTTGATTTTTACACTTATACGTTCCATTTGATTTCACTCTAGTAGTATGTGGGTTCGGTTTATGACTCGCATTCGAGTCTCATTGTGCTTGTTTGAATGTTTTAGGGCGTGACGGTGATTCAAGACGCTCTTTGGGCGGAAGTGTATGAAATTTCATTTGCTTGCTTGGTGAGTGTACTACTCACTTGTTTGTTACTATGTGGCTTTGTTACATTTGAAATTGATGCCTTGAATGCTTATTTGCCCATTGAAATTGGTTCAAGCAGGGGTGTACTTGATCACCCTCACCCTTTATGTCTTACATATGACTGTTTACTGTGTTACTTGAATGGTATATGAATATATTGGAATTGGTGTCGTTTGGACGAGTATCCAACGGCCATTACTGTTATTACTGAACTCAACCCCATTGGTGGTCAATTGAATCGAGCCGGCAAGGGGCTTGGTCGTGAAAATCGACGAGCCATGGGGACTGTTATATGGAATCGTGTAGTATGAGATTCTCGATTCCAGTATACTCGAGTATTACCAATTTTCCACTGTTTGGAGTTCGGGCCCGGTAGGGGTATGTTGGGTGGAAGGAATGGAAGTAAAGTGGAGTCTATGTTTGGTTACACTTTGTACATTGACGGAGGGTCAATGAGATACGATCTAGTATGGCGAGCGAGGAAAGGGGCTCTTGAGAGCCGTCCGTATCCTTTTACCATTGTTATTGATATATGACTTTATTTAGCTTTCTTCTTGAATGATTTGGGATTGATCGACTTCATGCATAATTGAACTTCCTTGCTTGAGTGAAAGTATCTCACTGGGCGTAAGCTCACTCCATTAAATTTTGTTTTCCTTACAGGGCACCACTTTTGGGGAATATGATGTTTTGAAGCACGAGTTGAGCTCGTTTTAATATATTTTTGCAAAGCTCCTCGATAGTTGGAAAACCCTAAATGTATTTGGATCTAATTAGCTTCCTTTTGTTCTGTAAATTACAAACGTATGTGTATAACACCGTTTGACCCTGTTCATGTATCATATTTGGTTTTGAAATGTTTTCCCGAGTTATGTAACATGAAACCCGCTATTCATTGGCGGTTTTGATTTTTGTGTTGTTATTTTGCCATTTTGTATAGTTTGAGCGCACGTTCATGTTCCCGGAACGTTTTAGATCGTGTTTGATTGCACCGTTAGTCCTGCTGAGAGTTGGGCAGGCAGTCCGCTAACCTCTTTGGTTCGCCTTAGGGGAAGGTGGGGCTGTCACACTTTTGATTGGAATCTTGGTTGTAAATGTTTAGTCAACTTTTAATGGTTGTATTTTGGGACTTGATGTATCTTTTGAGAACATGATGTAAGATTTGGATATTCAGTCAAGGAAGCGATTTCTCTTCATTTTAGACTTGTATTATTTGGTATGTATCGTTAAGTTTGAATTGAATTGTCTTGAGTCCCGGCGAGAGTTGGGCAGGCGTCCCGCGGATATGCTTGGATTCGCCCTTGGGAGAAGTGGGGGCGTACATCAAGTTACTGTGGAACTTGCTCCTGAGTATAACCTATATCCTTTGCCATGAATGTGTTCTTTACTGTACACTTTTACATGATGTATTTGGCTATTTGCTTAACTATATACTGGGTCATGATCTATTTGAATTTTGACTTGTTTCTTGATATCCGATGTATGGTCTTGCCTGTTATATTACCTGTTTGGTTACTTGGAATCTCACTGGATTTTTAACTCATTCCACGCCATTTGTTTTCCTTACAGGGATAAGAATATGAGAGGTTGAATTGAGGAAAGCCTCGATTTCTTCTAAGATTGTTAGTTACTCGGGCATGTACTTCATAGATATCTAGCCAGCTTGTTTGGTTCAATTTTGTAAGTCTGATTCTTTGATTGTATTTATAGGTCGTGTGGATGTTAGAGGACCATGAGTATATATGTTAAAGGTTGTAATAACTATCATTTTTTTTATTAAGGGTTTTTATTTGTAAGTTTTTATGAATTGTGACTGACCCCTGGCGAGAGTTAGGCAGGCGGTCCGCCAAACCCTTGGGTACACCCTAGGGGAAGGTGAGGCTGTCACATGTTATGTTAACTATTTACACATTTTATGGTATAAAAATGGTTTCTGCTAATTTTTTCACAAGTTAGGTTAATCAAAAAAATTTTGAATATAAAAAAAAGTCTATCTAGTTTCACAATTACAAAATAATCAATTGTCAAATACATAGGTCAAAAAATTTTTTTTTGTGCCATAGTTGTTCCATTTTCTGTGATGGTGTAATTTTACTATTTGGCAATACAAAACAGTTCCTTTGGCTATACATTCATTATTATTAATTGAAAATGGTTATAGATGTTCTATGCTTTTTTATTCATTGTTTATATTCATGAAAATATAAACAATTACTTTCCAATGCAACATTTACAATGTCAATTGATAGTACAACTTACTATTGTATGGTAAAAAAAAATTTTCTTCCCCATATATTGTATACAACTTTTACTAATTTCATATTTTCACATGATTGGTTTGTCAAAAGATTCGTTTTACTAACTATATTATCAATTAAAATTGCTTCTAGTCATTCTTTTTAGTTATTAAAAATGTTCTCCACCAATACTTAAAGTACTATATCCAAAAAAATCTTTTTCCACATAGTATCCACCATGTTAAATGATAGTACAAACTTTTTTATTTTACTGTATAAAATCACTTTTACTAATTTTTCTTTTTACAAAATTGGTTCGTCACCAAATTTCAAATACCCAAAAATATCTACGGTGTTGTTTATGGAATATTCAATTGCCAAATTCATGAACGAAAATTTATTTACCATACTACCTTTATGTTTAATGATGGTACAATTTCATTATTTAACAATACAAAATGATTTTCTTAAATGTACAATCACTATTGTTGAGTAAAAGGTTCAATCCTTTTTAGGTGGTACTTTCTTTGCTAATAGATAGTACAACTATAGTGTAAAAACAAAACTATAGTACATTTGTAGTACAATACTACTTCTTAATGGTGTATTTATTTGTTAAAGTATCTTTGATGTTCAATAAGTGCAAAACGGTTTTCTTAAATGTATATTCACTATTATTGAGTAAAAAGATTCAAATCATTTCTATTTAGTAGATTCTTTGCTAACACATAGTACAACAATGTATATTTGTAATATAATACAATTTCTTACTGGTATAATTTTTTGCCATGCTACCTTTCATGTGCCATGATGGTACGATTTTACTATTTAATAGTACAAAAGAGTTTTTAAATGCACATTCACTATTATCAAGTAAAAAGGTATCATTTCTATGTAGTATATTCTTTGCTAACAGACAATACAGCTATGGTATATTTGTAGTACAATATGACCTCTTAATGGTATATTCATTTGTCAAAGTATTTTTCATGTTCAATGGTGGTACGTTTTACTAGTTAATAGTATAAAACGGATGTTTTAAATGTACATTCACTATTATTGAGCAAAAAATGTTCAAATCATTTTCATGTAGTACATTTCTTTGCTAATAGGCAGTACAACTGTGTATATTTATAGTGCAATATGCCTTTTTAATGGTTTATTTATTTGTCATGGTACTTTTTGTGACGCCTCCACTTCTCCCAAGAGAGAACCCAAGAGTATCCCCGGAACGCCTGTCCAACTCTCGTCAGGACTCAAGACAATTCAATTCAAACTTAATGATACATACCAAATAATACAAGTCTAAAATGAAAAAAAGTCACTTCCTTAACTGAATATCCAAGTCTTACATCATGTTCTCAAAAGATACATCAAGTCCCAAAATACAACCATTAAAAGTCGACCAAACATTTACAACCAAGATTCCAATCAAAAGTATAATCTAGTCGGCTTTTCCAAAATCTTCCAATCCACCTGTTAAGGAAAACAAATCTACGGGGTGAGCGATTGCTCGTGAGGCCAAGAAACATACATGCAAGCACATAGTTCAAGTAACAATCACTTACACAGTAGGTAAAACTATAACATTCAATTAATTAACGGTTCCAGTAGAGAAAGTAAACAGAAACAATTCAAGTATATGGTAGCTCTCAGGAGTTAAGTTCCACTTACTTCGCCAAACCTCGATCGAATACCTTCCCACGATGACACTCCGTCAATCGGGTCGATATTTTAAGTCCGTAGAACTCCACTTACTTCACAGTTCCGTCCACCATACACTGTACCGGGCCGGAACTGTTATAAAGGCACTACTACACGAGTAGACCAAACAAGATCTCTCAAATAGATCAAGCTTTCAGTTATCTCATGGCTCACCAAGGTTCTCGACCAAACTCATGCCGGCTCGAGTCCAAGGTCGGCCGATGAGTTTGGCCGTCCCCCAGTTCAGTTGTATATCGAGGAGATTCACTCCAACGACATAAGCAGCCATAACATATAATTCAGTTCAATTCAGTTCAGGTAATTCAATTCAATTCAAGCAATTTAATTTCAATTCATTTAAATGAGAACGAGTGCGATAAAGTACACACTCGACTCAGCAGTTATCAATTATTCAGTCCGTAAGGAGCAATTCACATAATTACAACAAGACATGCACTTGACACTCACCAATCAAAAACAAGGAAGTAGTGCCCCAATAAGGGTTTAGGTGTCCACTCTGAGATCCTCTTGAAGGTATCCTTAAGTGTCTGAACAAATAATAATTTACGATCACACACTATCACTTTTAAACTCCTAGTTAACGGGGGAGATTGTACACTTGTACAATCTAAGAAAATTTCATGAAAAAGAGCCATAATTACTAGTACATCGAGGCTAAAAAGTGGGGTTTAATAATGCAAGGAAAAACTGTTTTCCCTCAAGAAATCAAGTCTAAAACGGTCATTCAATATTGAAGGGTAGTGAAGAGTTTCTAAAAACTCTCAAGTTCAAAAATTTCAATTTTAAGGAGCAATTTTTGAAAAATCGTATATTACACTCTGTAGGTCCAAAATTGAAAAACTTCGCACCGTTAGAAACTAGTTTGAAAGTACTAAAAGTTCTTAGAAGACACTTTTCTAAGATTCTAAATGGAAGACACTCAAATTTCAGCTTAAAGTGGCTGACTTGAACTCCCACGGTAGTTTCAGTCTTAGTTTTCGATTAAACTTTGGAAATTCGGAAAAATTCACAGAAAGTGAACTAGCCTCTAAAATTCACAGGACTATTAGAGTTCCAATCAAAGTATTAAACACAATAAACAAAACTAGAATTGGAGTTTTGAGCATTAAGATATAGCAGCCCAAAGTCAGCTAAAAATGAGGATTGATTGAACATTTTCCAGATTTGGAAGAACAACTTTGGCCTATCATTTGTATATCAAAACAATCTTAGAATGACACTAAAATTGGTACAATTCAACTTCCATAGGAGGACTACTCCTCTATCAAATTTCATTTGAAAATTCGCAAGGGAAGGTAGTTAACTAAACTACCAAAGTTCAAGAAATTTCCAAGGCAAATCTGTTTTCTTGCTTTCCTTTTCTTTTCAAACACTCGGTCCAATGAAATCAACTCAAATCTCACTCATTTCTGAAACAAAGGTCTAAGAAACATCCAATATACATTTGGTAGGTGATTGACCTCAGAATTTTCAAAACAACAAGTTCCAAGCCAAGCTAGGCCATTCAGCTAGCCAAAATTAGTGTTTTCCAGATTTGGTATAGTTTGGGAATTGGACTATATCTCACTCAATACAGCTTGGAATTGGACATGGTTGGTGGCGTTGGAAACTACATTCAAAGGCTACATTTTATCAGAAGGAGTCATTTTAAAATTCAGTTTGCAAATAAGAGAAAATGGAGCCATAAGTTGCAGCTGCTACAATTTTCTCGGTTGCATTGATAAAACAGGGCAGTCGATTTTGATCAGTCACTACAGATAACTTACTTCGAATTGAAAGGTGCATATACACTGTTAGAAAACTACGGATGTCTAGTTTCAAATGCCGCAAACAGCACTTGATTTCGACATCCGAACAGAGAGTTATGATCGTTCAAAGATGCTCTGTCCAGAACACCCGAACACAGTTTTCCAGATTTGTACCATTTCGAAATTCCAACTTTTACCCAACAAATTCACGTGATTTTTGGTGGAAACTTTCCACACATCCAACACAACATATCTACATCAGATTCAAGGTCATTTGATGTAAGGCCTGGTGCAACCTAATGAGTACAAACAATTTCACAATGATGTACAAAGATATATCAAATTTAAGCACAATAAAGAAAACTTAATTAAAGAGAAAAGATAAGAAATGCAAACCAAATATCAATCCAATAGCCTCTTCAATAGATGGCGATGCTAACCAAGATGTACAAGTGAAGGCTCACTCCTTCCTCACCCCAAACACACTTTGGTTGAGCCAAGGAGTTTTACAACAATTCTAGTTAACCCTCAACAGCCTACACTTGAAAGATCACTCACCCAATTAAGAACTATTTTATACAAATGAGGCAACCTTCACCAAGGTTTTACCACTTCAAGTGATAGGTTCACCTTCACCAAGGTTTTACTCCTCCTAGAGAATAACCTTCACTTGAGCAACCTCACAACCCAACTTCCCCAACCCCTTATACAACCAACAAAGAATCTTTCTACTCAAAAATCTCACTTGTAAGCTTGTATTTTGTGTTGGCAAAAGTCTCGTGTCTTCTTGTGCTTTGGGGTGTTTATAGAAGGTGAGAAATGGTTCCAAAAGGCTCTCCAACGGTCAAATATTAAATGCTGTCAAAACTAGCCGTTGGCCTGTCGGACGTCCGAACCACCTGTCGAACGTCCGAACCCTGCGTCCAAACCACCTGTCGGACGTCCGAACCATGCGTCCGAACGTCGTCAGAGAGTCATCAAATCTTTGCGAAATTTCTCGGACGTCCGATGCGATCGATGTGCGTCCGATGCGTGCGTCCGATCCTTCCGGACGTCCGATGCTTCCTCACGAGCGTCCGACAGAGTTTCCTTCTTGATGTTCTTCATCCTTTCGGACGTCCGATAGCTTCCTTTCGGACGTCCCACATGAGTGCCCTGTTTTTGTTTCTTCTTTTGTGCCACAAGAATCTGTTCTAACAAATTGCTCACAAAAAAACATTAGCCCAAATCTACATTTTAGTTTGTTAATCATCAAAACCAAGGATTGATCGACCAAGGTCAACAATCTCCCCCTTTTTGATGATGACAAACAAAATGAAGATTTCTTTGATCAAATAAGTTCAAATAAAACTCCCCCTTAAAAAATGCCAACATACAAAGAAATTTCAATAAATCCTACTCCCCCTTTTGACATCAATCAAAAAGCAAACTCCCCCTTTATTTTTCAAATCAAGACCATATAGAATGACAAAACTTTCATGATACCAATTGTAATTTTTTATAGGGTTCTTGGGAGTTAGTACAACATGATCTAGCAATCCACATGGATTTCATACCTTTTCTCATATTTTTCTTTACATAGCACTCATTTTGCATATGTCCAAATTGGCAACAAAAGTGACACATGATAGAAGTATTTTGCACATAGGTGGATTTAATGCAACTAATTTTCTTACTTCTTATCATAGCAAACTTATTTGTACCTTGAAAAGATTTGCTTTCTTTTGTTTGAGAAAATGTTTGTTTTTCATTTTGGAGAAACTCGTTCAAGTCATTAATTCTTTTCTTTAACACATTTTGTTCCTCCAACATGTTTTTATAAAACTTTGTTTTCTCTTCCAACTTCCTTTTCAAATTATTTTTGCAATCAAAAACACTTTTTTGATTTTTTAAATCATCATTTTCCATTCTCAAACATTTGTTTTCTTGAAAAAGTTTGGAGTTTTCTTCCAACAAATCATTTATTTTTGTTTTCAAATCTTTATTTTTAGCATAAGATTTTCTCAAACTTTTATGCATTTTAATCATAAGAATTTTCACATCATCATCTTCATTATCTTCATCACAAGAAGAGTGATAAGAACTTACATCATCTTCTCCAACGGCCATTAGTGCCATTTGGGCCAACTCTTCTTTTTCTCTTTTTGAATTGCATTCATCCCATGTAATTTTGCAATCTCCTCTTGAACATCTCTTGTTGAAGATCTTCTTGAAACTTTTGATGTGAGGAGTTATATCATTGTCCACTTCCATGATTTCATTACCCATGAAGGATGGGTTATCCCCCACTTGAGATGCTTTAAAAGCTATGCCTCTCTTATACATTCTTGCATTTTCTTCCTCTTGCACTTTGAATTTCAGCTTTAATTCATAAGAGGTTAGGGTATCCACAAGAGATTCAATGGACATAGAATTTAAATCCTTTGCCTCTTCTATATCATTTATTTTGTTTTCCCATTCTTTTGGCAAGGCATTCAAAATCTTTCTATTTTTCTCACCCAAAGAATATTCTTTTCCAAGCAATTTAAGATCTTCAATAATGTCACAAAATCTACTACACATCTCATCAACATTTTCAAGAGGATGCATTTTGAAAAATTCATATTGAGAAACAAGCAAAGATTTCTTTTGTTCTTTAATATCTTGGTTACCTTCATGAAATACACACAATTTATCCCAAATATCTTTAGCTGATTTACAACCTTTAATCCTACTAGATTCATTTACATCTAATGCATTGTACAATATACACATGGCCTTGGCATTCAAAGAAAGGTATCTCTTGTCTTTTTCATTCAATTCTTGTCTAGTCTTTAATCTACTCAAATTGGTGGTAGAGTCAACTATTCTAGCTTCATAAGGACCATCTTCTACCACATACCATAATTCAATATAAACGGATTGTAAGAAAATCATCATTCTTTGTTTCCACATGCTAAAAGGAGAACCATTAAACATAGGTGGTCTATCAATAGATTGCCCTTCTAAAAAAGAAACTTTTATGGTTGCCATGATCTTTACTCTAAGCGGTTAAGCTTGATCAAAAGAGACCAAGCTCTGATACCAATTGTAAGGCCTGGTGCAACCTAATGAGTACAAACAATTTCACAATGATGCACAAAGATATATCAAATTTAAGCACAATAAAGAAAACTTAATTAAAGAGAAAAGATAAGAAATGCAAACCAAATATCAATCCAATAGCCTCTTCAATAGATGGCGATGCTAACCAAGATGTACAAGTGAAGGCTCACTCCTTCCTCACCCCAAACACACTTTGGTTGAGCCAAGGAGTTTTACAACAATTCTAGTTAACCCTCAACAGCCTACACTTGAAAGATCACTCACCTAATTAAGAACTATTTTATACAAATGAGGCAACCTTCACCAAGGTTTTACCACTTCAAGTGATAGGTTCACCTTCACCAAGGTTTTACTCCTCCTAGAGAATAACCTTCACTTGAGCAACCTCACAACCCAACTTCCCCAACCCCTTATACAACCAACAAAGAATCTTTCTACTCAAAAATCTCACTTGTAAGCTTGTATTTTGTGTTGGCAAAAGTCTCGTGTCTTCTTGTGCTTTGGGGTGTTTATAGAAGGTGAGAAATGGTTCCAAAAGGCTCTCCAACGGTCAAATATTAAATGCTGTCAAAACTAGCCGTTGGCCTGTCGGACGTCCGAACCACCTGTCGAACGTCCGAACCCTGCGTCCAAACCACCTGTCGGACGTCCGAACCATGCGTCCGAACGTCGTCAGAGAGTCATCAAATCTTTGCGAAATTTCTCGGGCGTCCGATGCGATCGATGTGCGTCCGATGCGTGCGTCCGATCCTTCCGGACGTCCGATGCTTCCTCACGAGCGTCCGACAGAGTTTCCTTCTTGATGTTCTTCATCCTTTCGGACGTCCGATAGCTTTCTTTCGGACGTCCCACATGAGTGCCCTGTTTTTGCTTCTTCTTTTGTGCCACAAGAATCTGTTCTAACAAATTGATCACATAAAAACATTAGCCCAAATCTACATTTTAGTTTGTTAATCATCAAAACCAAGGATTGATCGACCAAGGTCAACATTTGAGCATCAAAATTCGGCCTCTTCCCATACAATCTTCCTTTGGTTTTCCTTTCACTTTTCTAACTTATATCCACTTGATTAACACATAATTAACACCAACAACACTCATAATTACCATATCAGTCCAATATATCCATTGTGGGATTTCATAGAACCCACTCTAACATTTAAACTCAATCTACAACAATAACCATAAAACTACAAGTTTCCTAGCAAAATTTAACCAATTAGAACTAAGATTAAGAGACCGGATGATTACCTTCTACTCCTTGGTGTAAAATCAGAAATTTTGTACCTCCAAGACCCAAGAAAAACCGTGAGAAAGATGCTTCCTTCCTAGTCCAAGTGAATCTCCAAGTGAAGTGGAAGTTGTGTGGTGAATTTGGAGTGAAACGGTTGGAAGATTGGAAGTGAAATGAAGTGGAAATTTTGTTCTTCTTCCTTAGCTAAGTTTCGGCCAAGCTTGAGAGGGAAGAGAGAGAGTATGGCTGGTGATAAAGCTTCTTGGAGAAGCTTGGTAGTTGGTGGTTAAAATTTAAGCAAAAGTCAACTTTGAATAGCGTTTCCTGCGCGTGCATTTCGTGTCCGTTTTCTCTCGGGTTTGTTTCACTTGTGCACTAAACATTTAATGTACTTCCTTTAACACTATTATTATTCACTCTTAGTAGTCTAAAATAAATTTCTAAAGTCCTTCAATTAGTCGCGCGCGTGAAAACGCGAACTTTCGACTCGCGCGCGATAAAGCGCAATTTCTAAGAAATTCTTGTAACGATGATATAACTAACTAATACTAAGGTAATTAAACATAAAAATACCTATTTTAAGACTAACGCATGAGTTCTCAAATCTCCAAAGTCACTGTACTCTCAAATCGACTATTGCCTCCAAACACGTATTCGCTAAGTCTCGCTAAACGAGCTTCCAAAAATTTAAATTTATTAACAGGATATTTTAAAAATATACGCAAGTCATAGTTCCATGTAAATGATTCTAAAAGGGTTGAAATAAATTATTCGGAGAAAACGGGTGGATAAATATTTAAATAAGCCAATAATATGAGTTTAAAATAAGTAAATTTTTTGGTCCTCACATTTTCTCCCCCTTAAGAAAATTTCGTCCTCGAAATTATACCTTGATTTGAGAACAGGTTTGGATATTTTCCTGGAATTTCTTCTTCGACTTCCCAGGTTGCTTCCTCCAGTCCGTGGTTCCTCCAAAGAACTTATACCAACGGAATCCGCTTGTTGCTCAATTCTTTCACCTTACGATCTAAAAGCTTGATCGATTTCTCCTCATAGGTCAGCGTCTCATCAATTTCAATATCTTCCGGTTGCAGGATATGAGAAGGGTCCGGGTGATATTTCTAGCATGGATACGTGAAAAACATTGTGAATCCGAGACAGATTCGGTGGCAGTTCCAACTTATACGCTATATTTATCACGCGTTGAATAATCTTGTACGGTCCTACAAACCTTGGTTGTAACTTCTTTCCTCTTCCTGCCATCAAACTCGCTTTCAAATGAGTAATCTTAAGGAATATTTGATCTCCAATCGCAAATTCTAAGTCCTTCCTTCGGTTATCTGCATAACTCTTCTGACGACTTTGTGCGGTTTGAATCCTCTGGCGTATCAACTTCACTTTTTCGTTCGCTTCCTCAATCCAAGGCGCTACAGTCGGGTCGAAGATTTTTCGTTCACCTACTTCATCCCAACAAATCGGAATTCTATACTTCCGACCATAAAGTGCTTCATACGGGGCCATTTGAATGGAAGAATGAAAACTATTGTTATAAGCAAATTCTACCAATGTCAAATACTTACTCCAACTCTCCTCAAACTCCAAACACAGGTTCTCAACATGTCCTCAAGAGTTTGAATCGTCCTCTCAGACTGTCCATCGGTCTGAGAATGGTAAGTAGTACTAAAATTTAATCTAGTATCCAACACTTCTTGCATATTTTGCCAAAATCTTGAAACAAACCTAGGGTCTCTAGCAGACACAATACTTACAGGTATTCCGTGTAACCTGATAATCTCATCCAAGTATGACTTAGCTAACTTCTCCAACGGGTATTTCATACTAATTGACAGCAAATGAGTCGATTTGGTCAATCTATCCACTATCACCCAAATGGCATCATGACCTCTTTGTGTCCTAGGTAACCCTGATACAAAATCCATGGTAATATTTTTTCGTTTCTGCTCTGGTATCTCTAAAGGTTGCAAAAGTCCTGATGGTTTCTGATGTTCAGCTTTAACCTGTTGATAAATCAAACAGGTCTGGACAAATTGGGCAATTTCCTTTTTCATGCTCTCCCACCAATACAAACCCTTCAAGTTTTGGTACATTTTATTCCCTCCAGGGTGTACCGTAAACTTCGATCGGTGTGCCTCTTCCAAAATTTTATTTTTAAGCCCTTCATCCTTTGGCACTACTATCCGATTATGAAACCTCAATATACCATTCGTTTCCAAGTTAAAATTCGACTTTTCTCCCTTTTTAACTTTTTCCAACCACTTCTGTACTTCAGTGTCCTTTTCCTGAGTCTCTTTGATACATTCCAATAAAGTGAAATTCACGACAATATTCCCAAAGATTACTTTCCTCGGTTCGAGTCTAGGGTTCCACACACTAACCTCCTCCAACAAGTGCATTTCTTTAATCATCAATCCCGCCACTTGTACTTGACAACTCAAAGTATCGGCCACTACATTGGCTTTCCCTGGATGGTACTTTATCATGCAATCATAGTTTTCCAAAAATTCCATCCACCTACGTTGTCTCAAATTGAGCTCATTTTAAGAAAACAAATAGTTAAAACTCTTGTGGTCAGTAAAACCCTCAAACGTTATTCCATAAAAGTAATGCCTCCATTTCTTTAAAGTAAACACTACAACCGCTAACTCCAAATCATGAGTCTGGTAATTTCCTTCGTGCGGCTTTAATTTCCTAGAGGCATACGCTATCACTTTCTCATTTTGCATTAATACACATCTCAAACCTTCCTTGGAAGCATCTGTGTAAACTACAAAGCTATCCTTCCCATTCAGTAGAGCTAATACGGGTGCTCTTGTCAAACGTCTCTTTAACTCTTGGAAACTCTCTTCACACCTAGAACACCATATAAACTTTCCACTTTTCTTGGTTAACTCAGTCATGGGTCCAGCATTCCTAGAAAAATTTTTGATGAATCTCCGGTAATACCCTGCTAATCCTATAAAACTTTGAATTTCAATAGGATTTTTCGGTCGCTTTCATTTAGAAACCTCTTCAACTTTGGCTGGATCCACTTTAATCTCATCCTTAGAACAATTATATGACCCAAAAATGTCACTTCTTTCAACCAAAATTCACACTTGATGAGCTTAGCATACAAGTGAAGTTCCCTCAAAGTTTGTAGAATAATTCTCAAATGTTTCGCGTGATCCTCTTCAGTCTTAGAGTACACTAGTATGTCATCAATGAATACTACCACAAATTGGTCCAGATAAAGCTTAAAGACCCTGTGCATTAAATCCATAAAAGCAGCAGGTGCATTAGTCAATCCAAATGGTATTACGACAAACTCAAAGTATCCATACCTCGAGTTAAAAGCAATTTTGGGTATATCTTTTTTCAAAATCCTTAACTGGTAGTAACCTTGTTTAAGATCCAACTTGAAAAATACTACCGCCCCTTGAAATTGGTCAAACAATTCATCAACGTGGGGCAATTGATACTTATTCTTAATAGTGACATCATTCAAGACTTGATAATCTATGCACAGTTTTAAACTCCCATCTTTCTTCTTGACAAATAAGACCAGGACTCCCCACGGTGAATCATTCGCCTTTATAAAACCCCGCTCCAGTAGATCCTGTAATTGTAATTTTAACTCTTTCAATTCAGCTGGAGCCATTCTATACGGTGTCTTAGAGATAGGTGCTACTCCCGGAATTACATCAATCTGAAAGGCTATATTTCTTTCCGGGGGCAAGACTCTAACTCTTTGGGAAAGACATCTGGATACTCCTTCACTACAGGCATGTCTTCTAATTTCACTTTATCACTAGGGGTATTGATAAGGAAAGCCAGATATCCCTGAACTCCCTTACTTAATATTTTCCTAGCTTGCATCCCTGAAATAAGTGCAGATGAGGCTAATCTACTCCTTACATCCAATTTCAGGGTTGCCTCTCTCGGAATGCACAATTCTACTGTTTTCGTCTTACAGTTCAACTCAGCATTATAACGGGGTAACCAGTCCATTGCTAGGATCACATCTTACCCCTTAATCGCCAAGCCCATCGGATCGGTCAGTAATTTTCGTTCTCCAACCTATTCTCACAATCCTTATACACCAAATTAGCTAGTAAACTTTGATCCCTAGTAGGTGTTCTAATCTCTAAATCATAAGGTAACTTAATTGGCTTCAAATCTATTCCACTCACGAAATTAGGATTTACAAAAGAATACGTTGCACTTGGGTTAATTAAAACCTTAGCTAAACGGTGAAAAATAGGGATCGTACCTTCAACCACCTCAGTCGCATCGGGGATCTGTTGGTAGTCCAATGCATAAACCCTAGCAGGTACCTTTGGTCGACTCCCTCCAGCATTAGTCTGCTTAGAGGTTAACTTCTCTGACCTTTGAGTGCTACCTCATACCTTCAACTTATTTGGACAATTCGCGAGTTGGTGCTCGGCACTACCACAGAACAAACACTTTTCCGACTTCTTCCAACACTCATTCTCCGAATGGTTTGGTTTACCACAGTAACCACAGTTAACTTGAGGTGTCACTGCCGAACCACTGGAAGGCACTCCTCTTGCTTGAACTGGCCCACTATGACCTCCTCTGGATAAAGCTCCCCTTGAATCTCCAGCAGTCCTTACTCCTCCCATTCCTCTTCCCATCTTGAAAGGTGGGGTACTTTTACTAGCCTGTCCAGAAGTATGGCTAGAAAAGTTCCTTTTCTTATTGTGAAAATCCCTAACTTGCATTCTCGCGCTCTCAACTCTTTGCGCTTTCTCTAAAGTCTCAGTAAACGTAGAGATTTGGGCCGCAGCCAAACCCTCCTGGATTTCTACATTAAACCCTTGTACAAAACGTGTTATCATCTTCCACGCGTTGGTCACAAATTCCGGAGCGTATTTAGAAAGTTCAGTAAATTTTCCTTCATACTCGGCTACAAAAGATTTTCTTGTTTCAACTTTATAAACTCCTCCTCTCGTTTCTCTTGGATCAGAGGCGGAAGGAATTTCTCGTTGAATTCCCTCGTGAAATTCTCCCAAGTCCAAGGGGTTTGGGCTCTCTCCCACTTTCCCTTTATTACGTCCCACCAAGTATGTGCTACTCCCTCAAATTGGAAAGCAGTAAAATTCACTCGCCTATCTTTGGTATAGTCTAAGGAGGCGAATATGTTGGTCATCCTCTCCAACCAGTTCTCCGCTACCTTAGGGTTAGGTTCTCCAGTGAACTTAGGCGGTTTAAACTTCAGGAACCTCTCCAAAACCCTATCTTCCCCTCTATCCTAGCTCCCGGGCTGGTTAAGTAGCCCTGGATCCTGTCTCTTGGCTAACCGCTTAAGGATACCAGTCATCCTATTAATGGCAGTAGTCACTTGATTACCCTTTAAATTTTCTTGTCTCTGAGTCGGCCCAATTGTCGATCCCTGATCATCCCTTTAGTTTGGGCTTGCCTAGACCCTCGCCCACGATCTTGTCCACTCTTTCGTCCGTCCATAATTCTAGTGGTGCATAGTGCAAGAAACAAAAGTGATCACGCGAGAAATTTCTTAAAACAAGAGCCAATCATGAAAACATCAGAGATAACAATAATTAACATGTATTTACACTTTAAAATTCATTCAATTAACAAGTCATGAAAAAATTACAAAAATATGACACACAGGTGCCATAAAGGTACTTTTAGTCTTGCACGACTAAAGTAAAGTCAAGTGTCTCAAAAGTAGGCCACACAGTTAACCAAAATACAATAACTTTGGCACTAGCATCACCCCAACTATTTCCAACTACAAAAGTCAAAAGGTCAGTCACTCTAAGTCTAGTCCTCAGGGGCTATCAGGTGGAACCTCCTCCTCAGGGTCCTCCTCGGATCCTCCTCAGCACTTTCCTGAATTGGACTCTGTACATGTGATGCCCCCATTTCTCCCTAAGGCGAACCAAAGGGTGTCTGCGGGACGCTTGCCCAACTCTTGCCAGGACTAAAGACAAATCCCGTTCAAGCTTAATGAAATACCCACCATCACGATGATATGAGTAAGAAGGTGCGAAAAACTTTCAAACTTAACTATATATAACAATTATCCAATCCTTACATCGAATTTCTAAAAATTACATCAAATCCTCAAAATATGCAATAATCCAGAGTCTAGCCAAGTACATTGAAAACTCTAATACAAAGGTACATTCAAAAGGGGTTTCTCCGAGATTTACTTCCGATCCTTTCCTGTTAAGAAAAACAAAACTACAGGTGAGCAAAACGCTCGTGAGGCCAAGATCACATATACAAGCACATAGTCCAAGTAGCAAGCCCAATTAACAGGTCAATTGATAAGTGCGAGTAATTAACAATTTTAATGAAATGTAAACAGAAACAATTCAATGATATGGTAGCTCTCAGGAGGTAAGTTCCACTTGCTTTGCCCGGGTCATTCGTATACCTCCCTGCGATGACTCTCCGTCAACTGGGTCGGTATTTCCAATCCGTAGATCTCCACTTACTTCTCATGTCCGTCCACCGTACATACCATACCGGCCCGCATGACATCTATAAGGCGATACCCCACGAGTATGCCAAGCGAGATCTCTCCAATAGATCAGGCTTATCATGTGATTCTCATGGCTCACCGAGATTCCCGACCAAACCCATGCCGACTCGAGTCCCAAGGTCGGCCTATGAGTTTGGGCGTCCCCCATGTAACATTTGTGAGTCGAGGATATTCACTCCAGCGACATATGCAGCCATAGCATATTTTTCAGGTCAAGACATGTCAGATCAAACAAGCCAAGGCAGGTCAAGCAAGTCAAGTCAAGTCAAGTCAAACATGAATCATTTACTTCAAATGAGAACGAGTGCGATAAAGTACACTCTCACCTCCATTTTTTCAAAATCTCAAGTCATTGGTAACAAGTAACCATGTATCAAGTTCACAGGAGTTCAAGTAATCATGCATTTGACACTCACCAAGTAAACAAGGAAAAAATGTCACTTGAAGTTCAGGCGTTCATCGTGGGATCCTCATGAAGGTTCTCGTGTGAGCCTGAACAATTAATAGTGAGCTATCATGTATAAACCTCAATTATCACGAATGATTGTACACTTGTACAATCTAAAAAAATTTCACGAAAACGAGTCTAAATTACTCGCGAATCAAGGCTCAAAAGTGAGATTTTTAAAGCACAAGAGAAATCGAGTTTTCATCTTTGAAATCAAGTGTAAAACGTTCAAGTGATATCGATGGGAAAAGGAGAATTCAAAAAACTCCATTTCCTTAAGTTTCAAAAATTTCAGCTTTAATACGAGATCTTTAAAAAATCGTGTCTCACTCATTACAAGTCCAAAATTGGAAAACATGGTACCATTGGAAACTTCTTCCAAAGTACTAAAAGTTCCTAGAATACACTTTCCCATGATTCCCAACGGAAAGCATTCAAAAATTGGCTCAAAATTACTGTTTTAGGCTTGCGAGACAGTTTTGAGGTTGGTTTTTTTGTCAACTTTGGAAATTCGGCAAAATTCACAGAATTTGAACTAGCCTCTCAGATTTGAAACTAAATTAGAGTTGCAATCAAAGTTTAAAAAAAAATAAGTAGAACAAGAATCGGAGTTTTGAGCACCAAGATATAGTGGCTCAAATTTGCTAAAAAATTGAGACGGTTAGGCAAATTTCCAGGTTCAATTTACAAACTTTGGGACTTTGTTTGAGTATCGAAATGAACTCGAAATGGCACCAAATCTGGCAGTATTATACTACCATATGAGGGCTATTTCTCTATCAATTTTCAAGGAAAAATACACACGAAAAGTTGGTTAACCAGACCACCAAAGTTTCCAAATTTTCGAGGCAAATCTGCCATGTACATGAGTTTTCCGTTTTCAAAACGTTTGGCCAACAAAAAATGTCTCAAACACGGTCCCTTGGTGTAGATAATGTCTAAAAAACATCCAACATGCATTTGGTAGGTGATTAACACCAACAATTTCGAAACAACAAGTCCCAATCAAGATTTAGACATTTACTAGCCAAAAGAGGGTTTCAAATCATTGAGTCAGTTTCGAATTTCGACCACAACTCACTCAATTCAACTTGGAATCAAGCGTGGTTAGTGGCGTTGAAAATTAGATTCATAAAGCTACAATTTCTTAGAAGAAATAGTTTTCAAAATCTGTCCACAGCTAGCTCATATTTGAGCATCAATTCGCTGCTCAAAATAGAGCTCCAAATGCACACGCGAAATAGGACAGTCATATTAAAACGATTGGTATGGACTATTCAGGTGGAATCAGAACCTGTATTTTATACCATTGGAAACCTGGGAATGTCTAATTTCCATTGCTAAAAACAGCACTCGATTTCGACATCGAAATAAAAAGTTATAGCCGTTTGAAAAACACTGCCAGAGCCATTTCGGGAAAATTCTAGTTTTACTAGACTTTCGAAAACTCAACATCTACCCATCCAAATCTCGAAATTTTTTGATGAAACTTTCTACACAACCCACACAACATGTGTACATCATATATAAGTCATTATAACCACAAAAATTTGCTCTAAGGGCCACAGCATGTACAGGGGCAGAAATGGAAAAATTCCCTCATCACTTCCTTTGAGTTTTCCTTCAACAATACAACTTATTTCCACTAGATTAAACACTAATCCAATATTAATAACATCAAAAGACAAAAAATCAGTCCATCAAGCCATAGTGGGAGTTCATAGACCCCACACACCAACTTTCTAACATAAATAAAGCTACCCACATGATTATATAAGTTTATAAGTGCAAGATAGTCTTCATAAACTAAGATTCTTGTAGTTGATCGTGGTTTACCTCTCTTGATGAACAAAGCAGAAATTTTCGGCCTCTTGAAGCTCAACAAAACCGTGGAAGCAAGCTCTCTTCCTAGCTTGAGGTGGTCTCCAAGTGGTTAGCTAAGTGTAGGTGAAATTTGAGATTACCCCAACTAATCGTAACTGTACCAGTCAAAAGGGTCAAAAGAGTCAAAAGAGGGTCAATCACTAGGGCCTAGTCCACAGTAGGACTACCAGGGGGATCTCCTCCTCAAGATCCTCCTCCTGATCGGGGCTCTGGACTACATCCATCACCTCATCTACCAGTCTAGTAGCATCAGCCAGAATCTCGGAAGCCCGATCACGGACCTCCTCTCCTAATCTAGTAAGTCGAGCCCTAGTACTCTGGAGCTCCTCATGAACAACTGCAGTTGTAGCCACCTCGCCCTCTACTACCACCTCAAGCTCAGCGATCCTCTCGCCCTGAGTACTAACCATCTGTCTCAACTCATCTACCTCTGCCTGTAAATCCTGATTAAGGTTCACCAACTGACGATGCTCATCGTTCAAGGCAAGTACTAGGTGGTTCGGGTTGGCAAAGGTCAACCTACACGGACACTGAGAATACCTATTAGCAGGCGAGTAGCATACACGATCTCCCCCACCCAGAGCTCGGTAGTAAATAGGCCTAGGAGGCTCTACATGATTATTAGCATGGCCATTCCCATTCACCGCGGGGGTCCCATCTCTATTTTCCATCCCTGCAAAACAATTACACTTTTTGGGTTAGAAACTTAATTGCTAACTCGCACGGATGTCTCTTATGGCATGCCTAACTTAGTCACTAACTTGCCCAAGTATCACTTGAAGTATGATTTAGTCATTCTATCTCAAGTCCTAAAGATAAGGTTTCTAGTATAACTCCCAAATAGACCTCTAATCTAGCGTTCTGATATCAACTGTGACGCCCCCACTTCTCCCTAAGGCGAACCAAAGGATGTCCGCGAGACGTCTACCCAGTTCTCGCCAGGACTCAAGACTAATCCCGTTAAACCTTAATGAAATACACGCCATCATGATGATATAAGTAAGAAGGTGTGAAAAACTTTCAAACTTAACTATATATAACAATTATCCAATCCTTACATCGGATTTCCAAAAGTTACATCAAATCCCCAAAATATGCAATAATCCAGAGTCTAACCAAATACATTGAAAACTCTAATACAAAGGTACATTCAAAAGGGGTTTCTCCGAGATTCACTTCCGATCATTTCCTGTTAAGGAAAACAAAACTACATGGTGAGCAAAACGCTCGTGAGGCTAAGAACACGCATACAGGCACATAGTCCAAGTAGCAAGCCCAATTAACAGGTCAATTGATAAGTGCGAGTAATTAACAATTTTAATGAAATGTAAACAGAAACAATTCAAGGATATGGTAGCTCTCAAGAATTAAGTTTCACTTGCTTTGTCCGGGTCATTCGTATACCTTCCCGCGATGACTCTCCGTCAATCGGGTCGGTATTTCCAATCCGTAGATCTCCACTTACTTCTCATGTCCGTCCATCGTACATACCACACCGAACCCGCACGATATTTATAAGGCGATACCCCACGAGTATGCCAAGCGAGATCTCTCCAATAGATCAGACTTATCATGTGATTCTCATGGCTCACCGAGGTTCCCAACCAAACCCATGCCGGCTGGAGTCCCAAGGTCGGCCTATGAGTTTGGGCGTCCCCCATGTAACATTTGTGAGTCGAGAAGATTCACTCCAGCGATATATGCAGTCATAGCATATATTTCAGGTCAAGCAAGTCAAGGCAGGTCAAGCAAGTCAAGTCAGGTCAAACATGAATCATTTATTTCAAATGAGAACGAGTGCGATAAAGTACACCCTCGCCTCCATTTTTTCAATATCTCAAGTCATTGGTAACAGGTAAGCATGTATCAAGTTCACAGGAGTTCAAGTAATCATGCACTTGACACTCACCAAGTAAACAAGGAAGAAATGTCACTTGAAATTCAGGCGTTCACCGTGGGATTCTCTTGAAGGTCCTCGTGCGAGCCTGAGCAATTAATAGTGAACTATCATGTATAAACCCCAATTATCACGAATGATTGTACACTTGTACAATTTAAGAAAATTTCACGAAAGCGAGCCTAAATTTCTCGCGAATCAAGGCTCAAAAGTGAGATTTTTAAAGCACAAGAGAAATCGAGTTTTCATCTTTGAAATCAAGTGTAAAACGTTCAAGTGATATCGAGGGAAAAAGGAGAATTCGAAAAACTCCATTTTCTTAAGTGTCGAAAATTTCAGATTCAATATGAGATTTTTGAAAAATCGTATTTCACTCATTACAAGTCCAAAATTAGAAAACTTGGTACCGTTGGAAACTTCTTCCAAAGTACTAAAAGTTGGTAGAATACACTATCCCATGATTCCCAATGGAAAGTATTCAAAAATTGGCTCAAAGTTACTGTTTTAGGCTTGCGAGACAGTTTTGAGATTGGTTTTTTGCCAACTTTGGAAATTCGGCAAAATTCACAGAATTTGAACTAATCTCTCAGATTTGAAACTCAATTAGAGTTACAATCATAGTTTTGAAACAAAACAAGAAGAGCAAGAATCGGAGTTTTGAGCACCAAGATATAGTGGCTCAAAGTTGCTAAAAAATTGAGACGGTTAGGCAAATTTCCAGGTTCAATTTACAAGTTTTTGGACTTTGTTTGAGCATCGAAATGAACTCGGAATTGCACCAAATTTGGCAGTATTATATACCATATGAGGGCTATTCCTCTATCAATTTTCATGGAAAAATTCGCACAGAAAGTTGGTTAACCAGATCACCAAAGTTTCCAAATTTCCGAGGCAAATCTGCCATGTACATGAGTTTTCCGTTTTCAAAACGTTTGGCCAACAAAAAATGTCTCAAACACGGTCCCTTGGTGTAGGTAATGTCTAAGAAACATCCAAGATGCATTTGGTAGGTGATTAACACCAAGAATTTCGAAACAACAAGTCCCAATCAAGATTTAGACATTTACTAGCCAAAAGAGGGTTTCAAATCATCGAGTCAGTTTCGGATTTCGGCCACAGCTCCCAATATAGACGCGAAACAGGACAGTCATGTTCAAATGATTGGTATGGACTACTCAGGTGGAATCAGAACATGCATTTCATACCGTTGGAAAGATGGGAATGTCTAGTTTCCAGTACCGAAAACGGCACTAATTTTGATATCGGAGCAAAAAGTTATAGCCGTTTGAAAAACACTGCCAGAGCAGTTTCGGGAAAATTCCAATTTTACTAGACTTTCGAAAACTCAACATCTATCCTTCCAAATCCCGAAATTTTTTGATGAAACTCTTTACACAACCCACACAACATGTATACATCATAAACAAGTCATTAGAACCACAAAAATTTGCTCTAAGGGCCACGGCATGTACAGGGGTAGAAATGGAAAAATTCCCTCATCACTTCCTTTGAGTTTTCCTTCAACAATACAACCTATTTCCACTAGATTAAAAACTAATCCAACATTAATAACATCAAAACACAAAAAATCAGTCCATCAAGCCAAAGTGGGAGTTCATAGAGCCCACACACCAACTTTCAAACATAAATAAAGCTACCCACATGATTATATAAGCTTATAAGTGCAAGATAGTCTTCATAAACTAAGATTCTTGTAGTTGATCGTGGTTTACCTCTCTTGATGAACAAAGCAGAAATTTTTGGCCTCTTGAAGCTCAACAAAACCGTGGAAAGCAAGCTCTCTTCCTAACTTGAGGTGGTCTCCAAGTGGTTAGCTAAGTGTAGGTGAAATTTGAGATGAAATGGTGAAAATTTGATGAAAGAAAAGTTGAAGAACTTGGTTGTTTTCTTCTTGTGGGTGGCCGGCAAGAAGAGAGCAAGAGAGAGGGAGGTTTTGGTCTGAAATGAAGCTTCCAAGAGAAGCTTTAATGTGTGGCTACGATTCGTTCAAAAGTCAACCCTCTCCCCGTGCGCGCGCGCGTGCATTTCGTGCTTGATTCCTCTCGAATTTGTTTCACTTGTGCACTATACCTATCGGGTGTTAAGAGATACGTAGTGTGTGTGAAGTGATTGATGTGAGAGAGAAAAGAAAGATAAGAAAGCATTAATGGAGGTGACAAGTGTCACTTTCCTATTGGTTGGACTTTAAGAATTACTATTTACTTTCTTGACTTTTTTGACCAAAGGATTAAATATCAAAAAAATGCCCAAAATTCACCATTTTTCTCTTCCTTGTGGCCGGCTCTCTCCTTGCAAAGAAGAAGGAAATTCCACCAACTTTCAAGCTTCCATAAGCTTCAATCTTCTATAAACAAAAGCTTAGACTAGATTTCACTCCATAAAATCCTATCTTCTAGTGCTAGTAAGGGTTGTAGTGAAATTTGTTTGAAGAGCTAAGTGTCCAACACCTCTCTACATCTCTTGTTCTTAGGTAAGTGATGCTTGAACCTCTACTACACCTAATGATGGTTATATTATGCTTAGAAGTGGCATAAGTGTTAGAATATATGATTTATTTCTTGATTTGAAGAGTTTTGGTGAGGTTTTCCATTTTATGATGAATTTGCTGGTTTAATATGAATGGGATGTTGTGGTCTTGTATGATGAATGGTAATGGTTTAAAATGACTCTTGTAGGTGTGAATTGTTGATAAATGCAATCAATTTTGAATTTGGAAGAATTTCTGGAAAATTAGGGTTCTTGGTTGAACATTCTGTCCGAAATTTTAGGTCATAGCTAGAGGCCGAATTGGACTTTGTTCAAAACATGAAAGTTGTAGGTATTGATGAGGTTGAAGTGCCTGCAAAATTTCAGGGCATTTGGAGTAGTATAGAGTGAGTTATGCCGTTTTTACTGTTGCTGTTTTTGGTGAACAGAATGTCCGAACTGCGATAGTAATTGTCTGTTTTGACTGGAATTGGTTTGGATTTTGAAGTTGGTGTCTTCTGATGAAATGTAACTGGATGTCTTAGCTAACATATGCCTTTGGAATTTCAGCATTTGGACTTGTATGGACTGAGTTATATCGATTAAAGTTTTCTGCGTTTTGCAAACCTGTTTTGGTGAATCTGGTTTAGTATTTGGCACATTTGACCTAGTTGTGCTAGGAACTGGATTGAGTGGCCTTCTCCAATATTGTAACCCTGTTTCTTAGCTTCGAAACGGTGGGTCTTACACCCCCATCCGATAACCGTAGTGAATTTGGTGCCATTACCGCATATTAAGGTCAAATACGGTTTGTGATCCTGTTTTGCAATTCTGGTATAGTGTCTTGCATTTTTGACCTTGTTACATTCAAAATTGGACAAAGTTTCCTTCTTCAACATTGTAGCCCCTTAAGTCTCGGATATCCCTGTAAATTTTCAGGTTAAACGGATTAGTATATCCTGAGCTATAAACGAAATACTCAGACCTGTTTTGACCGTCAAATTCTGTTACGTTTTTGGACAGTTTATGACTGGAACTTTGGCTTCACATTTGACTGGGTTACAAGCTGTTTGGGCTTGCGACCAAAACACCAAACTTATAGCCTTATATCAGAGCTTTCTAACGCCCTTGGAATTTCATGAATCGGATTTATAAAACCTGAGATAGAGCCGAGCAAATAAGGCCTGGCCGTGAAGATGACCATTTTCTGGTCAGATCTGTTTTGGTCTTGATGACCAATTTCCGTTCCGAATTTGGATTGCCGACCTTCATGAAAGTTGTTCCATTTGGAATGAACTATCTAACTGCCAATTTTCAGCTCTTTTGCCCATGTGTAGCATAGAAAACAGTTTGCACTCAAAACTGACCATTTGTGCATTGGCCAGATTTCGTAAGTGATTGTGTTTGGTCATTTGGGACTGAAGCCTCCAGTTTCAGTTCTGGATGTCTTCATAACAGTTGTTGTTCATCCTTTAAGCTTCGATTTGGCATCTCATACGCCTTAATCCGATATTCGTAGCTCAACTTATGGGTAAACTAGAAATGAGTATCAAATCTGCCGTTTCCGTTTCCGTCCGTCATATTTACGTGCGCGCGTGTCGTTTTGCCGTTTTGCTTGTTTTGGGCATGTTAGTGGCCGTTTGTGATAAAATCTTCTATTTCAGACAGCGGTGAGCTAGGCGGAGCCGGTGGGGCCCACTACTAGCGAACGCGCGAAGCGATTTTGCTTTCGTACTACTTTTGGTATTTTGAGTAAGTATTCAGGCCAGTTTGATGTGTTTTCTTGGCTATGTGTTTGAGATATGTGAAAAAGGGTACTTAGGCGAGGGTGTACTTTATCGCACTCGACCTAAACCCTAATTTGAATGTATAATTGTACTTGGCATATGTATATGAACCTTTTGGAACCAAAACCCTTGAGCTTGTGGCTCGGGGCGACTTTCGAGTAAAGTTTGTGAAGTTTGCAAAGTTTGTGAGTTCGTGGGCCCGATCTAAGACCTGTTTGGACTATTCGAGCCGGTTAGGGCTTGGTCGAAGTCAGTCCAACCTAGTCTGAGGTCACCAAGTTTGTAGGTTCATGTTATGAACCAATTTTGTGAATCCGGTTCACCGAGAAGGTGACCAAGTTTGTGACCCGAGCTTGTGACTCAAGCTCAAGTTTGTGATTTCGTTCGCCCGGGTAAGTTTGTGAGGTGACTGGCCAGTGAGGGTGATAAGGTGTCGGTGGGTGTATAAGTGAAGTTCTACGGACCATTGAGTGTGGTCGACGGAGTGTCGGCAGGAGCTCATACATGGCAAATGAATTGGCTTTGGAGCCACCCGTATCCTTATTATATGATGTTGTTCTTTTCTGCTTTTCCTTTACTCTTATTGTGTAATTGTTGCTACGTGAATTTATGCTTTCGCCCCTGTTTACTTACTAAGCATATAGCTTACCCCTTTCCTTTTGTTTTCCTTAGCAGGGGCCGACGCGGGGACTTTTGGCTCGTATACTAGTATAGGTAGTTTGGCTTGTAATAGTTGAACAGTTAGGATGTTTGTTTTTGTTTTGGTGGTTTGTATAAGGACCCTTCTTAGGGTCTACCTTTTGCTGGTTATTGTTATAGTATATTAGAGCGGTTTGGCTTGATGCTTTTGAAGATGTAAATAGACTTTTGGTGGATGTATATATTATGAATCGTGTTCTTGTGGCTTAGAAGAGTTTTATTAGCTTTAAGTTTTGAGTCCTGGCGCGAGCTAGGCAGGCGGCCCGCCGATACCCTTGGGTTCGCCCTTGGGAGAAGTGGGGTCGTCACAGTTGGTATCAGAGCTTAGACTTCAGATCTCTGTAGTGTATCCTAGGCTAAAGTTTAGGATGCCGGACTGTGGGATTTGATTTGATTTGAAAGTTAAGCATTTGAGGGATAAAACCTATAGCTGCTTCGCGTGGTCTCTGCGCAGAGTGAGCCTGGATGAAGTGGCGAATAAGTATGAAGGACTAAGTGTTCGTTCGAGCATAAGTTATGGATCATAAATGTTATAGGCCTTAAATCTTTCTCATGGTATCTGAGGACTATAGATAGGTACGTCAGGTAGGAATTTCGATTGTAGATAGTTTACTCTTAGGACTGCAGCTCGAGATGTGAATTATCTTATTTCGGATTCTTGTGCCTGAGTACTCCAGAGTTTAGTACTTGAGACTAGCATTTTGAGAACATGAACAGGCTTTGTCTGGCTAGAGTGAGTACAAGATATCAACGGGCACCTTGGGGAGTGGAGTAAGAAACCGAACGAGGGTGATTTTCCCTGAGCGTGGGACGATAAGTCGCGTTTCTTTCATTTTGTCCTTGCACTACATGTCATTTACTTGTGGTATGTGAATACCTATATATATAGTACCTGCAGCTCTTGACTTTGTCTAACTTGAAATGTCCCTTGGTGTATATGATGCATTATATTGTGTATATGTTGGCGTGGCTTGTATATATATGTATACATTTTGATCTTTTGATTGTTTTGAGTATTTCAACCCTTTAGTTCGTTGATTGAAATTTCGAGGACGAAATTGTCCTAAGTGGGGGAGATTGTGAGGCCCCAGTTCATTCTACGTCGAGATATTCATTAATTGGGCGGTAACGTTTGGTTTTGGGAGTATTTCGAAAACCCTAAGTAGGGATTAAGATTTAAACCCTAAGTTCCGGTTAAGATTGAAAACCCGTTTTTCTACATTTTCTTTATTAGAAAATTCCCCAGATAATTTTTATTGAGTAAATAGAGTTTTTAGATGATTTTTCTAGTATTAGTTAGTTTTTGAGAAATTAAGAACGTATATCGGATATGGGACCCACTAGTGCGAAAAGTTCGGAAAAATTCGGCCAATAAAGTTAAGTTTTGGATACTGTGTAAAATTTATCGGGTGTTAAGAGATACGTAGTGTGTGTGAAGTGATTGATGTGAGAGAGAAAAGAAAGATAAGAAGGCATTAATGGAGGTGACAAGTGTCACTTTCCTATTGGTTGGACTTTAAGAATTACTATTTACTTTCTTGACTTTTTTGACCAAAGGATTAAATATCAAAAAAATGCCCAAAATTCACCATTTTTCTCTTCCTTGTGGCCGGCTCTCTCCTTGCAAAGAAGAAGGAAATTCCACCAACTTTCAAGCTTCCATAAGCTTCAATCTTCTATAAACAAAAGCTTAGACTAGATTTCACTCCATAAAATCCTATCTTCTAGTGCTAGTAAGGGTTGTAGTGAAGCTTGTTTGAAGAGCTAAGTGTCCAACACCTCTCTACATCTCTTGTTCTTAGGTAAGTGATGCTTGAACCTCTACTACACCTAATGATGGTTATATTATGCTTAGAAGTGGCATAAGTGTTAGAATATATGATTTATTTCTTGATTTGAAGAGTTTTGGTGAGGTTTTCCATTTTATGATGAATTTGCTGGTTTAATATGAATGGGATGTTGTGGTCTTGTATGATGAATGGTAATGGTTTAAAATGACTCTTGTAGGTGTGAATTGTTGATAAATGCAATCAATTTTGAATTTGGAAGAATTTCTGGAAAATTAGGGTTCTTGGTTGAACATTCTGTCCGAAATTTTAGGTCATAGCTAGAGGCCGAATTGGACTTTGTTCAAAACATGAAAGTTGTAGGTATTGATGAGGTTGAAGTACCTGCAAAATTTCAGGGTATTTGGAGTAGTATAGAGTGAGTTATGCCGTTTTTACTGTTGCTGTTTTTGGTGAACAGAATGTCCGAACTGCGATAGTAATTGTCTGTTTTGACTGGAATTGGTTTGGATTTTGAAGTTGGTGTCTTCTGATGAAATGTAACTGGATGTCTTAGCTAACATATGCCTTTGGAATTTCGGCATTTGGACTTGTATGGACTGAGTTATATCGATTAAAGTTTTCTGCGTTTTGCAAACCTGTTTTGGTGAATCTGGTTTAGTATTTGGCACATTTGACCTAGTTGTGCTAGGAACTGGATTGAGTGGCCTTCTCCAATATTGTAACCCTGTTTCTTAGCTTCGAAACGGTGGGTCTTACACCCCCATCCGATAACCGTAGTGAATTTGGTGCCATTACCGCATATTAAGGTCAAATACGGTTTGTGATCCTGTTTTGCAATTCTGGTATAGTGTCTTGCATTTTTGACCTTGTTACATTCAAAATTGGACAAAGTTTCCTTCTTCAACATTGTAGCCCCTTAAGTCCCGGATATCCCTGTAAATTTTCAGGTTAAACGGATTAGTATATCCTGAGCTATAAACGAAATACTCAGACCTGTTTTGACCGTCAAATTCTGTTACGTTTTTGGACAGTTTATGACTGGAACTTTGGCTTCACATTTGACTGGGTTACAAGCTGTTTGGGCTTGCGACCAAAACACCAAACTTATAGCCTTATATCAGAGCTTTCTGACGCCCTTGGAATTTCATGAATCGGATTTATAAAACCTGAGATAGAGCCGAGCAAATAAGGCCTGGCCGTGAAGATGACCATTTTCTGGTCAGATCTGTTTTGGTCTTGATGACCAATTTCCGTTCTGAATTTGGATTGCCGACCTTCATGAAAGTTGTTCCATTTGGAATGAACTATCTAACTGCCAATTTTCAGCTCTTTTTCCCATGTGTAGCATAGAAAACAGTTTGCACTCAAAACTGACCATTTGTGCATTGGCCAGATTTCGTAAGTGATTGTGTTTGGTCATTTGGGACTGAAGCCTCCAGTTTCAGTTCTGGATGTCTTCATAACAGTTGTTGTTCATCCCTTAAGCTTCGATTTGGCATCTCATACGCCTTAATCCGATATTCGTAGCTCAACTTATGGGTAAACTAGAAATGAGTATCAAATCTGCCGTTTCTGTTTCCGTCCGTCATATTTACGTGCGCGCGTGTCGTTTTGCCGTTTTGCTTGGTTTGGGCATGTTAGTGGCCGTTTGTGATAAAATCTTCTATTTCAGACAGCGGTGAGCTAGGCGGAGCCGGTGGGGCCCACTACTAGCGAACGCGCGAAGCGATTTTGCTTTCGTACTACTTTTGGTATTTTGAGTAAGTATTCAGGCCAGTTTGATGTGTTTTCTTGGCTATGTGTTTGAGATATGTGAAAAAGGGTACTTAGGCGAGGGTGTACTTTATCGCACTCGACCTAAACCCTAATTTGAATGTATAATTGTACTTGGCATATGTATATGAACCTTTTGGAACCAAAACCCTTGAGCTTGTGGCTCGGGGCGACTTTCGAGTAAAGTTTGTGAAGTTTGCAAAGTTTGTGAGTTCGTGGGCCCGATCTAAGACCTGTTTGGACTATTCGAGCCGGTTAGGGCTTGGTCGAAGTCAGTCCAACCTAGTCTGAGGTCACCAAGTTTGTAGGTTCATGTTATGAACCAATTTTGTGAATCCGGTTCACCGAGATGGTGACCAAGTTTGTGACCCGAGCTTGTGACTCAAGCTCAAGTTTGTGATTTCGTTCGCCCGGGCAAGTTTGTGAGGTGACTGGCCAGTGAGGGTGATAAGGTGTCGGTGGGTGTATAAGTGAAGTTCTACGGACCATTGAGTGTGGTCGACGGAGTGTCGGCAGGAGCTCATACATGGCAAATGAATTGGCTTTGGAGCCACCCGTATCCTTATTATATGATGTTGTTCTTTTCTGCTTTTGCTTTACTCTTATTGTGTAATTGTTGCTACGTGAATTTATGCTTTCGCCCCTGTTTACTTACTAAGCATATAGCTTACCCCTTTCCTTTTGTTTTCCTTAGCAGGGGCCGACGCGGGGACTTTTGGCTCGTATACTAGTATAGGTAGTTTGGCTTGTAATAGTTGAACAGTTAGGATGTTTGTTTTTGTTTTGGTGGTTTGTATAAGGACCCTTCTTAGGGTCTACCTTTTGCTGGTTATTGTTATAGTATATTAGAGCGGTTTGGCTTGATGCTTTTGAAGATGTAAATAGACTTTTGGTGGATATATATATTATGAATCGTGTTCTTGTGGCTTAGAAGAGTTTTATTAGCTTTAAATTTTGAGTCCTGGCGCGAGCTAGGCAGGCGGCCCGCCGATACCCTTGGGTTCGCCCTTGGGAGAAGTGGGGTCGTCACAATACAGATAATGTCTCCATTTCTTTAAAGCAAATACTATCGCCGCTAATTCCAAATCATGAGTCGGGTAATTTCTTTCATGCGGTTTCACTTTCCTAGAGGCATATGCTATCATCTTGTCATTTTGCATTAAAACACATCCCAATCCTTCCTTAGAAGTATCTGTGTAGACCACAAATCTGCCTTTCCCATTTGGAAGAGTTAGTACAGGCACTCGTGTCAAGCGTCTTTTCAATTTTTGGAAACTCTCTTCACACTTGGAACTCCAAATAAACTTCCCATTTTTCTTGGTCAGTTCAGTCATGGGTCCAGCAATTCTAGAAAAATCCTGAATAAATCTCCGGTAATACCCTACTAACCCTATAAAATTTCGAACCTCAGTAGGATTTTCCGGTCGTTTCCACTTTGAAACAGTTTCAACTTTACTTGGATCTACTTTAATCCCATCTTTAGAAATTATGTGTCCCAAGAAAGTCACTTCTTTTAACCAAAACTCACACTTGCTAAACTTAGCATAAAATTGGTGTTCCCTTAAAGTTTGTAAAATAATTCTCAAATATTTCTCGTGATCCTCCACATTCTTAGAGTACACCAGAATATCATCAATAAACACCGCCACAAATTGGTCCAGATAAGGTTTAAAGACCCTATGCATCAAATTCATAAAAGCAGCAGGTGCATTGGTCAATCCTAATGGCATTACTGCAAACTCAAAGTGTCCATACCTCGAGTTAAAAGCAGTACTGGGTATATCTTTCTGCAAAATCCTCAATTGATAGTAACCCCGTCTCAAATCCAATTTCGAGAATACTACCGCCCCTTGCAATTGGTCAAACAATTCATCAATGTGGGGTAACGGGTATTTATTCTTAATAGTAATATCTTTCAAGTCTCGGTAATCTATACACAGTTTCAAAGTCCTATCCTTCTTCTTAACAAACAAAATCGGGGCTCCCCATGGAGACTCACTCTCTTTTATAAAGCCCCATTCCAATAAGTCCTGTAGTTGCAATTTCAATTCCTTCAATTCGGCTGGAGCCATCCGATATGGCGTCTTAGAGATAGGCGCTACTCCCGGAATCACATCAATCTTAAAATCTATTTCCCTTTCCGGGGGTAAGGATCCTAACTCTTCAGGAAAGACATCTGGGTAATCCTTCACTACAGGCATATCCTCCAATCTCACTTTATCACTAGGAGTGTTGATTAGAAAAACCAAATATCCCTAAACCCCTTTACTTAACATTTTTCTAATTCGGATTCCTGAGATAAGTGCAGATGAGACTAATCTACCCCTTACGTCCAGTTTCAAGGTTGCCTCACCCGCAATGCACAATTCTACTATTTTTGTCTTACAGTTCAATTGGGCATTATAACGGACTAACCAGTCCATTTCTAGGATAACATCATATCCCTTAATTGCTAAACCTATCAGATCGGCCAATAATTTTCGTTCCCTAATCCAGATTTCACAATCTCTATACATCAAGCTAGCAATTAGACTTTGGTTCCCAGTAGACGTTTTAACCTCCAAGTCATACGGTAATTTAATTGGTTTCAAGTCTATTCCACTCATGAAATTAGGGTTTACAAAAGAGTGTGTGTTGCACCCGGATCAATTAAAACCCTAGCTAAACGGTGAAAAATTAGAATTGTACCTTCAACCACCTCAGTCGCCTCAGGAACCTGTTGATAGCCTAGTGCATAAACCCTAGCCGATACTTTCGATCGATTTCCTCCGGTACTGGTCTGCTTAGAGGTTGACTTTTCTGGTCTCTGAGTGTTACCTCCCATCTTCATTTTGTTTGGACAGTTCGCGAGTTAGTGCTCCGTACTACCACAAGCCAAACACTTCCCAGACTTCCTCCAACAATCATTCACGGAATGGTTGAATTTTCCGCAGTACCCACAAGTGACTTGAGGGGTCACAGCCGAACCAGTAGAAGGCGCTCCCCTAACTTGGGTCAGCCCACTATGACCTCTTCTAGATAAAGCTCCCCTTGAAGCTCCAGCAGTTCGGATTCCTCCCATTCCTCTTCCCACTTTGGAAGACTGTGTATTCTTATTAGCCTGTCCAGAAGCATGGTTAGAAAAGTTCCTTTTTCTATTATGGAAGTCTCTCACTTGCATCCTTGCACTTTCAACCTTTTGTGCTTTCTCTAAAGCCTCAGTAAATGTAGAGATTTGGACTGCGGCCAAGCCCTCCTGGATTTCTACATTAAATCCCTGCACGAACCGTCTAATCCTCCTCCATTCATTGATCACCAATTCAGGAGCGTACTTAGAAAGTTTAGTAAACTTCCCCTCATACTCCGCTACACTAAGGTTTCCTTGGTTCAACTTGATAAATTCATTCTCGCTCTTTTCTTGGATTAAGGACGGAAGAAACTTTTCATTAAACTCCCTCGAAAAATTCTCCCAAGTCCAAAGGGTTTGGGTTCTCTCCCATTTTCCCTTTATCACATCCCACCAGGCACGCGTCACTCTCTCAAATTGGAATGCAGCGAAATTCACTCGCCTATTCTCAGAATAGTCTAGAGCGGCAAATATATTGGTCATTCTTTCCAACCAATTCTTCGCTACTTCAAGGTCGGGTTCACCAGTAAACTTAGGCGGGTTGAACTTTAAGAACCTCTCTAAAACTCTATCTTCTCCTCTATCTTGTCCCCCAAGTTGGTTAAGCGGTCCAGGACCTTGCCTCAGTTAATCGTTCTAGGATGTCAGTCATCCTATTGATGGCAGTAGCCACTTGATTTTCCTCTATATTTTCCTTTCCCTGGGTCGGTCCAGTTGCCGATTCCTGGTCATCCCCATGGGGTTGGGCCGGTCTAGTCCCTCGCCCACGGTCTCGGCCACTTCTTAGTCCTTCCTTTATTCTAGACGTGTATAGTGCAAGAAATAAATCAATTATGCAAGAAAAGTCGAAAACAAGAACCAATCAAGAAAATATTGAAAATACAATGATTTACATTCTTTAGCATGTCAAGATCCATACAATTAGCAAGTCATGGGAAAATCACAAAAATATAGCACACATGTGCCACAAGAGTACTTTTAGTCACAGAAGACTAAAGTAAAAGCAAGTGCCTCAAAAGAAGGTTACACAGTCATACAAAATACAATGGCCTCAGCACTCGCGTCACCCCAACTAATCGTAACTGTACCAATCAAAAGGGTCAAAAGAGTCAAAAGAGGGTCAATCACTAGGGACCTAGTCCACAGTAGGACTACCAGGGGGATCTCCTCCTCAGGATCCTCCTCCTGATCGTGGCTCTGGACTACATCCATCACCTCATCTACCAGTCTAGTAGCATCAGCCAGAATCCCGGAAACCCGATCACGGATCTCCTCTCTTAATCTAGTAAGTCGAGCCCTAGTACTCTGGAGCTCCTCACGAACAACTGCAGCTGTAGCCACCTTGCCCTCTACTACCTTCTCAAGCTCAGCGATTCTCTCGCCCTGAGCACTAACCATCTATATCAGCTCATCTACATCTGCCTGTAAATCCTGGTTAAGGTTCACCAACTGACGTGGCTCGTCGTCCAAGGCAAGTACTAGGTGGTTCGGGTAGGCAAAGGTGAACCTACACGGACACCGAGGATACCTATTAACAGACGAGTAGCATACACGAGCTCCCCCACCCAGAGATCGGTAGTAAATAGACCTAGGAGACTCTACATGACCATTAGCATGGCCATTCCCATTTGCCGCGGGGGTCCCATCTCCATTTTCCATCCCTGCAAAATAATTACACTTTTCGGATTAGAAACTTAATCGCTAACTCGCACGAATGTCTCTTATGGCATGCCTAACTTAGTTACTAACTTGCCCATGTATCACTTGAAATATGACTTAGTCATTCTATCTCAAGTCCTAAAGATAAGATTTCTAGTATAACTCCCAAATAGACCTCTAATCTAGCGCTCTAATACCAACTGTGACGCCCCCACTTCTCCCTAAGGCGAACCAAAGGGTGTCCGCTGGACACCTGCCCAGCTCTCGCCAGGACTCAAGATAAATCCCGTTCAACCTTAATGAAATACCCGCCATCATGATGATATAAGTAAGAAGGTGCGGAAAACTTTCAAACTTAACTATATATAACAATTATCCAATCTTTACATCGGATTTCCAAAAGTTACATCAAATCCCCAAAATATGCAATAATCCAGAGTCTAACCAAGTACATTGAAAACTCTAATACAAAGGTACATTCAAAAGGGGTTTCTCCGAGATTCACTTCTGATCCTTTCCTGTTAAGGAAAACAAAACTACAGGGTGAGCAAAACGCTCGTGAGGCCAAGAACACACATACAAGCACATAGTCCAAGTAGCAAACCCAATTAACAGGTCTATTGATAAGTGCGAGTAATTAACAATTTTAATGAAATTTAAACAGAAACAATTCAAGGATATGGTAGCTCTCAGGAGTTAAGTTCCACTTGCTTTGCCCGGGTCATTCGTATACCTTCCCGCGATGACTCTCTGTCAACCAGGTCGGTATTTCCAATCCGTAGATCTCCACTTACTTCTCATGTCCGTCCATCGTACATACCACACCGGGCCCGCACGATATTTATAAGGTGATACCTCATGAGTATGCCAAGCGAGATCTCTCCAATAGATCAAGCTTATCATGTGATTCTCATGGCTCACCGAGATTCCCGACCAAACCCATGCCGGCTGGAGTCCCAAGGTCGGCCTATGAGTTTGGGTGTCCCCCATGTAATATTTGTGAGTCGAGGAGATTCACTCCAGCGAAATATGCAGCCATAGCATATTTTTCAGGTCAAGACATGTCAGGTCAAACAAGCCAAGGCAGGTCAAGCAAGTCAAATCAGGTCAAGCATGAATCATTTATTTCAAATGAGAACGAGTGCGATAAAGTACACCCTTGCCTCCATTTTTTCAAAATCTCAAGTCATTGGTAACAGGTAAGCATGTATCAAGTTCACAGGAGTTCAAATAATCATGCACTTGACACTCACTAAGTAAACAAGGAAGAAATGTCACTTGAAATTCAAGCATTCACCGTGGGATCCTCTTGAAGGTCCTCGTACGAGCCTGAGCAATTAATAGTGAACTATCATGTATAAACCCCAATTATCACGAATGATTGTACACTTGTACAATCTATGAAAATTTCACGAAAGCGTGCCTAAATTACTCGCGAATCAAGACTCAAAAGTGGGATTTTTAAAGCACAAGAGAAATCGAGTTTTCATCTTTGAAATCAAGTGTAAAACGTTCAAGTGATATCGAGGGGAAAAGGAGAATTCGAAAAACTCCATTTCCTTAAGTTTCGAAAATTTCAGCTTTGATATGAGATATTTGAAAAATCGTATCTCACTCATTACAAGTCCAAAATTGAAAAACTTGATACCGTTGAAAACTTCTTCCAAAGTACTAAAAGTTCCTAGAAAACACTTTCCCATGATTCCCAACGGAAAGCATTCAAAAATTGGGTCAAAGTTACTGTTTTAGGCTTGCGAGACAGTTTTGAAGTTGATTTTTCGCCAACTTTGGAAATTCGAAAAAATTCACAGAATTTGAACTAGACTCTCATATTTGAACCTCAATTAGAGTTGCAATCAAAATTTAAAACAAAACAAGTATAACAAGAATAGGAATTTTGAGCACCAAGATATAGTGGCTCAAAATTGCTGAAAAATTGAGACGGTTAGGCAAATTTTCAGGTTCAATTTACAAATTTTGGGACTTTGTTTGAGCATCGAAATGAACTCGGAATGGCACCAAATTTGGCAGTATTATACTATCATATGAGGTCTATTCCACTATCAATTTTCATGAAAAAATACGTACGAAAAGTTGGTTAACCAGATCACCAAAGTTTCCAAATTTCCGAGGCAAATCTGCCATGTACATGAGTTTTCCGTTTTCAAAACGTTTGGCCAACAAAAAATGTCTCAAACACGGTCCCTTGGTGTAGGTAATGTCTAAGAAACATCCAAGATGCATTTGGTAGGTGATTAACACCAAGAATTTCGAAACAACAAGTCCCAATCAAGATTTAGACATTTACTAGCCAAAAGAGGGTTTCAAATCATCGAGTCAGTTTCGAATTTCGGCCACAACTCACTCAATTCAACTTGGAATCGAGGTGGTTAGTGGAGTTGAAAACTAGATTCATAAAGCTACAATTTCTTAGAAGAAATCGTTTTCAAAATCTGTTCACAGCTAGCTCATATTTGAGCATCAATTCGCTGCTCAAAACAGAGCTCCCAGTGTAGATGCGAAACAGGACAGTCAAGTTCAAACGATTGGTATGGACTACTCAAGTGGAATCAGAATGTACATTTCATACCGTTGGAAAATTGGGAATGTCTAGTTTCCAGTGCCACAAACGGCACTCCATTTTGACATCAGAGCAAAATGTTATAGCTGTTTGAACAACACTGCCAGAGCAGTTTCGGGAAAATTTCAGTTTTACTAGACTTTCGAAAACTCAACATCTACCTATCCAAATCCTGAAATTTTTTGATGAAACTTTCTACACAACCCACACAACATGTATACATCATAAACAAGCTATTATAACAACAAAAATTTGCTCTAAGGGCCACGGCATGTACAGGGGCAGAAATGGAAAAATTCCCTCATCACTTCCTTTGAGTTTTCCTTCAACAATACAACCTATTTCCACTAGATTAAACACTAATCCAACATTAATAACATCAAAACACAAAAAATCAGTCCATCAAGCCATAGTGGGAGTTCATAGAACCCACACACCAACTTTCCAACATAAATAAAGCTACCCACATGATTATATAAGCTTATAAGTTCAAGATAGTCTTCATAAACTAAGATTCTTGTAGTTGATCGTGGTTTACCTCTCTTGATGAACAAAGCAGAAATTTTCAGCCTCTTGAAGCTCAACAAAACCATGGAAAGCAAGCTCTCTTCCTAGCTTGAGGTGGTCTCCAAGTGGTTAGCTAAGTATAGGTGAAATTTGAGATAAAATTGTGAAGATTTGATGAAGGAAAAGTTGAAGAACTTGGTTGTTTTCTTCTTGAGGGTGGCTGGCCAGAAGAGAGCAAGAGAGAGAGAGGTTTTGGTTTGAAATGAAGCTTCCAAGAGAAGCTTTAATGTGTGGCTACGATTCGTTCAAAAGTCAACCCTCTCCCCGCGCGCGCGCGTATTTCGTGCTCGATTCCTCTCAAGTTTGTTTCACTTGTGCACTATACCTCTAATGCACTTATTCTCGTACTATTGTTATTCACTCTCAATGGTCTAAAAATAATGGTTTTAAATCCCTCAATTAATCGCGCGCGTAAAAACGCATACTTCCGATTTGTGCGCGATAATGTGAAATTTTCAAGAAATTCTTGTAACGATGGTATAACTAACTAACACTTGAACACTTAAACATAAAAATACATATTTTAAGGCTAATGTACAAGTCTCCAATTTTCCAAATTTATTGTATTCTCGAATCGATTATTGACTCCAATCGCGTATTCACTATTTTCATTTAACGAGCTTTCAAAAATTAAATTTTGAAACAAGTCACTTTAAAAATATTTTTTTTTATAATTATTTGTTTATTCAAAGAAAACAGTCAAAAGTACAGCAGAATGAGCCTGGCGTGCCGCCAGTGTGCCTAAGTCGAACACACATAAGGCATCTGAGCCCTATCTAGGCGGGCTAATCCCCGTATGTGACCCGGAAGTGTGGAGCGAGTGAAACTTTGGTGGACACGCGTGGAACTTGCCAGAGTTGCTAGGGCATCTGCAACTGAATTCGCTTATCTGTAGACGTGAGTGAAGCTGATCTGTCGACCCATCACTAGAGACCTGATACGAGAGACCGTTTCCCATAACTTCCAAGGCACCCTACCCCCGCTATTCATCATATTCAGCAACACCTGAGAGTCCATTTCAACTTGCAGGAATTGGAACGTGGATGAGATCTGTATACCCTCCAGTAGCGCCAATGATTCTGCCTCCATATTTGTCCTTACGCCCAAAAATGATGAGAAGGCCCGCAGTACGTTACCGTCCGAGTCACGAAGTACCCCACCAGCTCCAGAGTAGCCTGGATTTCCTAGAGATTAACCATTAATGTTTAACTACAAGTCACTTTAAAAATATAATTAAGCTATAGATCCATATAATTAGGTCTAAAAAGATTAGAAAATAATATTCGGGGCAATTGGCCAAATAAATAATTAAATGAGCTAGAATTAGGAGTTTAAAATAGATAAATTTTGTGAGTTTTCACATCCTCTCCCCCTTAAGAAAATTTAGTTCTCGAAATTTACCTTGATCTGCGAACTGGTCTGGATACTTTCCTCGAATTGCTTCTTCAACTTCCCAGGTCGCTTCCTCTAACCCATGGTTCCTCCAAAGAACTTTTACCAACGGTATCCGTTTATTCCTCAATTCTTTCATCTTCCTATCCAGAAGTTTTACCGGTTTCTCCTCATAGGTCAAAATCTCATCAATCTCTATACTTTCCGGTTGTAAAATATGTGAAGGGTCTGGATGATACTTCTTAAGCATGGACAAGTAGAAAACATCATGAATTCGAGACAGACTCGGTGGTAATTCCAACTATACGCTACCTTTCCCACGCGTTGGATAACCTTATAAGGTCCTACAAATCTCGGTTGTAACTTCTTTCCCTTCCCAGACATTAAATTTGCTTTCAGAGGTGTAATCTTAAGAAATACTAGATCTCCAGCCACAAATTCTAAGTCATTCCTCCGATTATCTGCATAACTCTTTTGACGACTCTGTGCGGTTTGAATCCTCTGGCGTACCAATTTTACTTTCTCATTAGCCTCCTCGATCCAAGGTACTGTAATTGGGTCTAAGATCTTTCGTTCACCTAATTCATCCCAACAAATCGGAGACCTACACTTCCGACCATAAAGTGCTTCATACGGAGCCATTTAAATCGAAGAGTGGAAACTATTGTTATAGGCAAATTCCGCCAATGTCAAAAACTTACTCCAACTTTCCTCAAAATCCAGAACACAAGTCCTTCACATGTCCTCAAGGGTTTGAATTGTCCTCTCAGATTACCCATCGATTTGAGGATGATAAGTGGTACTAAAGTTCAATTTAGGCCCTAACACCTATTGCATCTTTTGCCAGAACCTTGAAACAAATTTTGGATCTCTATCGGACACAATACTTACAGGTATTCCATGTAACCTGATAATCTCATCCAAGTACAATTTAGCTAACTTCTCCAATGGGTATTTCATATTAATCGACAAAAAATAAGCCGATTTGGTCAATCTATCCACTATCATCCAAATAGCATCATGGCCTCTTTGTATCCTTGGTAATCTCGATACAAAATCCATAGTGATATTTTTCCACTTCCACTCAGGTATCTCCAAAGGTTGCAAAAGTGCTGATGGTCTCTGATGTTCAGCTTTAACCTGTTGACAAACCAAACAGGTCTGGATAAATTGGGCAATTTCCTTCTTCATACTCTCCCACTAATATAGACTCTTCAAGTCTTGGTACATTTTATTCCCTCCAGGGTGTACCGTAAATTTCGAGCAGTGTGCCTCTTCCAAAATTTCCTTCTTAAGTCCCTCATTTTTTGGCACCACTATCTGATTCCAAAACTTCAAAATACCATTTATTTCCAAGTTAAAATCCGACGTTTCTCCCTTTTTAACTTTTTCCGACAATTTTTACACTCCGGCGTCCTTTTCCTGAGATTCCTTGATACATTCCAACAGAGCGGAATTCACTATAATATTTCCCAAAATTACTTTTCTCGGCTCAGGTCTAGGATTCCAATAACTAATTTCCTCTAACAAGTTTAATTCCTCAATCATCAATCCGGCCATTTGTACTTGATGATTCAAAGTATCGGCCACTACATTGGCTTTCCCTGGATGGTACTTTATCGTACAATCATAGTCTTCCAAAAATTGCATCCATCTACGTTGCCTCAAATTCAGCTCTTTTTGAGAAAACAAATATTTAAGACTTTTGTGGTCAGTGAAAACCTCGAATGTCACTCCATACAGATAATGTCTCCTTTTCTTTAAAGGAAATACTACCGTCGCTAATTTCAAATCATGAGTCGGGTAATTTCCTTCATGCGGTAGCACTTTTCTAGAGGCATATGCTATCACCTTGTCATTTTGCATTAAAACACATCCCAATCCTTCCTTAAAAGCATCTGTGTAGACCACAAAGCTGTCTTTCCCATTTGGTAGAGCTAGTACAGGCGCTCGTGTCTAGCGTCTCTTCAATTCTTGGAAACTCTCTTCACACTTGGAACTCCAAATAAACTTCCCATTTTTCTTGGTCAACTCAGTCATGGGTCCAGCAATTCTAGAAAAATTTTGGATAAATCTTTGGTAATACCCTGCTAACCCTATAAAACTTCGAAACTTAGTAGGGTTTTCCGGTCGTTTCCACTTTGAAACAACTTCAACTTTATTTGGATCTACTTTAATCCCATTCTTAGAAATTATGTGTCCCAAGAAAGTCACTTCTTTTAACCAAAACTCACGCTTGCTAAACTTAGCATACAATTGGTGTTCCCTTAAAGTTTGCAAAATAATTCTCAAATGTTTCTCGTGATCCTCCACATTCTTAGAGTACACCAGAATATCATCAATAAACAGCACCACAAATTGGTCCAAATAAGGTTTAAAGACCCTATGCATCAAATCCATAAAAGCAGCAGGTGCATTGGTCAATCTAAATGGCATTACTGCACATTCAAAATGTCCATACCTCGAGTTAAAAGCAATCTTGGGTATATCTTTCTCCAAAATCCTCAATTGATAGTAACCCTGTCTCAAATCCAATTTCGAGAATACTACCGCCCCTTGCAATTGGTCAAACAATTCATCAATGTGGGGCAACGGGTATTTATTCTTAATAGTAACATCATTCAAGCCTCGGTAATCTATACTCAGTTTCAAACTCCCATCCTTCTTCTTAACAAACAAAATCGGGGCTTCCCACGGAAGCTCACTCTCTTTTATAAAGCCTCGTTCCAATAAGTCCTGTAGTTGCAATTTCAATTCCTTCAATTCGGCTGGAACCATCCGATATGGCGTCTTAGAGATAGGTGCTACTCCCGGAGTCACATCAATCTTAAAAGCTATTTCCCTTTCCGGGGGTAAGGACCCTAACTTTTCAGGAAAGACATCTGAGTAATCCTTCACTACAGGCATATCCTTCAATCTCACTTTATCAGTAGGAGTGTTGATTAGAAAAGCCAATTAAGGGCCACGGCATGTACAGGGGCAGAAATGGAAAAATTCCCTCATCATTTCCTTTGAGTTTTTCTTCAACAATACAACCACCTATTTCCACTAGATTAAATACTAATCCAACATTAATAACATCAAAACACAACAAATCGGTCCATCAAGCCATAGTGGGAGTTCATAGAGCCCACACACCAACTTTCCAATATAAATAAAGTTACCCACATGATTGTATAAGCTTATAAGTGCAAGATAGTCTTCATAAACTAAGATTCTTGTAGTTGATCGTGGTTTACCTCTCTTGATGAACAAAGTAGAAATTTTCGGCCTCTTGAAGCTCAACAAAACCGTGGAAAGCAAGCTCTCTTCCTAGCTTGAGGTGGTCTCCAAGTGGTTAGCTAAGTGTAGGTGAAATTTGAGATGAAATGGTAAAGATTTGATGAAGGAAAAGTTGAAGAACTTGGTTGTTTTCTTCTTGAGGGTGGCCAGCCAGAAGAGAGCAAGAGAGAGAGAGGTTTTGGTCTGAAATGAAGCTTCCAAGAGAAGCTTTAATGTGTGGCTACGACTCGTTCAAAAGTCAACCCTCTCCCCGCGCGCGCACGCGCGCGTTTCGTGCTCGATTCCTCTCGAGTTTGTTTCACTTGTGCACTATATCTCTAATGCACTTATTCTCGTACTATTATTATTCACTCTCAATGGTCTAAAAATAATGGTCTTAAGTCCCTCAATTAATCACGCGCGTAAAAACGCGTACTTCCGATTTGTGCGCGATAAAGTGGAATTTTCAAGAAATTCTTATAACAATGGTATAACTAACTAACACTTGAACACTTAAACATAAAATACCTATTTTAAGGCTAATGTACAAGTCTCCAATTTTCCAAATTTATTGTATTCTCGAATCGATTATTGACTCCAATCGCGTATTCACTATTTTTACTTAACGAGCTTTCAAAAATTAAATTTTAAAACAAGTCACTTTAAAAATATAACTAAGCTATAGATCCATATAATTAGGTCTAAAAAGATTAGAATTAGGAGTTTAAAATAGATAAATTTTGTGAGTTTTCACAGTACAACCTCCATCACCTCATCAATCAGCATAGTAGCATCGACCATGATCCCAGAAGCCCGATCACGGACCTCCTCGTCTATCCTAGTAAGTTGAGCCCCAACTCTCTGGAACTCATCACGGGCGACCTCAGCCCTAGCCACCTCGCTCACTAATGTCCCCTCCAGCTCAGCAATCCTAGCACTCTGAGCATTTGCCATATTGTTCAGCTCCTCCACCTTCTGAAACAGATCTCGGTTGGCATCCACCAACTGACGTCGTTCATCGTCGAGGGCAAATACTAGGTTATTCGGGTAAGCAAATGTCGTCCTACAGACACGTCAAGGATACCTAGTAGAAGGTGAATAACGCACATGAGCTTCTCCACCCCGTGCGCTATAGTAAATAGATCTAAGAGGCCCTACAAGGCCATTAGCAGGGCCATTACCATTAGCAGCAGGTCCTCCATTCCCATTCTCTATCCCTGCAAAACAACCACAATTTCAAGATTAGAAACTTAAAGTCACGAACTCGCTCAAATATAACTTAGGGTATAACTAGGTTATCTCATTCCTATTCTTAGAAGTAAAGTTTCTAATATATCTCCCAAATAGATCTCTAACCTAGCGCTCTGATACCAACTGTGAAGCCTCCACTTCTCCAAAGGGCGAACCCAAGGCTATCCGTGGAACGCCTGCCCAACTCTCGCCAGAACTCAAGACAATTCAATTCAAACTTAACGATACATACCAAATAATACAAGTCTAAAATGAAGAAAAGTCACTTCCTTAACTGAATATCCAAATCTTACATCATGTTCCCAAAAGATACATCAAGTACCAAAATACAACCATTAAAAGTTGACTAAACATTTACAACTAAGATTCCAATCAAAAGTATAACCTAGTCAACTTTTTCAAAATCTTCCAATCCACCTGTTAAGGAAAACAAATCTATGGGGTGAGCGATTGCTCGTGAGGCCAAGAAACACACATGCAAGCACATCGTTCAAGTAACAATCACTTACACAGCAGGTAAAACTGTAACATTTAATTCATTAACGGTTCAAGTAGAGAAAGTAAACAGAAATAATTCAAGGATATGGTAGCTCTCAGGAACTAAGTTCCACTTGCTTCGCCAAACCTCGATCGAATACCTTCCTGCGATGACACTCCGTCAACCGGGTCGGTATTTTAAATCCGTAGAACTCCACTTACTTCACAGTTCCTCCACCATATACCGCACCGGACCCGAACTGCTATAAAGGCACTACTATACGAGTAGACCAAACAAGATCTCTTAAATAGATCAAGCTTTCAGTTATCTCATGGCTCACCAAGGTTCCGACCAAGCCCATGCCGGCTCGAGTCCAAGGTCGGCCGATGAGTTTGGACGTCCCCCAATTCAGTTGTATATCGAGGAGATTCACTCCAATGATATGTATACTGTTCAGTTATAGGTCGAGGATGTGACAGCCCCACCTCCCCCTAAGGCGTACCGAAGGGTTCGGCGGACCGCCTGCCCAACTCTCGCCAGGACTACGGAGTCGATTTTCACAAACCCAATATAGTACGCGCGATAGGACCCAAAGAAAATGAACAATCGAAAACTACTAAGGTGAGAACATACCCACCAAACCATAAAATCATAGTCTCAACGAAACACATTTAATAGACAAGATTAAACACTTATACATATATGTACATTGGAGTCTTGAACAATTTAACATACAGTGCAATCCGTGGTATTCGTACTACACAAAATACAATTAGGGTTTCGTTTTCAAAAGAGCAAGTACAATTAGGGTTTCCAACCATTGAGGAGCAATACAAAATATCTAAACTAGCTCAACTCATGCTTCAAAGTCACAGTTCCAAGAAGTGGTTCCCTGTAAGGAAAACAAAGGTAACAGGAAGGGGTGAGCTTTCGCTCAATGAGGTACCAAACATATAGGGGTAAAATCATGGCCTTTCACGTTTAACCAATCAGATACATATACCAGATATAAAGGAAAGCAGATTAGACACAATGATTCAAAGGGAAGGATACAGGTGGCTCTCAGGAGCCAGATTTCCATCTGCAGTACTTGATCCGAACCTGTTGACTCTCCGTTAACGTAAATAGAACCAACATATCCGTAGACCCCACTTTACACCAATTTTTCGTCCACCAAACATACCCCTACCGGGCCCGAACGCCGAATAGAACAGAAGTGGTAATACTCGAGTATACCGGAATTGAGGGTCTCAATACCCAAAGATTCCTGAAACAGACTACTGTGGGTCGTTATCTAATCGACCAGGCCCTTGCCGGCTCGACTCGAGTAACTTGCCATAGGTGTTGAGCTCAGAGGTCACAGAAAGGTCGTTGGATACCAGCCTCCAAACGACGTCCGAACCGACTCAGAAACAGATAACAGATTACACATAGTAAATAGGCATATGGACAGACAAGAAAACGAGTGTGATAAAGTACACCCTCGTCTCAAACAAAACAAACAGATAGTACAGTCATTTAAATCACAGATTACAGGTGCAGAAACCAAGTTAAGCAACAAATGAGGGGAGTGATACACTCACCTACTAAGGCAAAATAACGTCCAGAATATCTTTCCGGGTAACACTCTCAATCACCGATGAACCCTAAGGTTAATCAAGAGAAAATATTACAGTTCCTCCAACAAGAGTCAGGTGAATTGAAGACAATTCAAATACCACTAGTACAATGTATAAATATGATTTTGGAAGTGAAAAGAGTACATTTAAACCGAAGGACATGAGTAAAATATTTGGAAAACTTATGCTCGCTCAAAAAACTTTGAAATATCCATTTGAGTAGAAGAAAGGAAGAAAACATATTTCTATTAGTCGTAAATTTCATTTTTCCAAGTATACAAGTTTCCGCCAGATTTGAACTTATATACCTCTAGAAAAGAGGACACAAATATCCTAGATGGTTCATATGGTACTCACTCTCAAATCGTTACCTAATCCTCGAGTGTAAATTTGGGCAGCACGCCCTTTGTATTTATCTATTTTCCAGCCATTTATGGCTTCATTATTTTCCTCAATCAATCCCAAAGTCATACACAATATAATCTCATTTCAATAGCTGTTCAATAGGCTCAAAGTGGTACAAGTATAAATTCAAGCTAGGACAATGTCCGGAAATGAAGTTTATGTCCTAAAATCAAAAGATAGTTTTGACGTCATTTAGCGGAACGGACACAACTGGGGTTACACTTATCAGATTGAGGTGTAATTTATACCGTTTCGAAGCTAAGGAAAAGGGCTACAATGTTGAAGAAGGCCACTCAGTCCAGTTTGCAATGTATCTAGGTCAAAAATACCAAAACAATCCCAGATTTTCCAATTCGAAGTTTACTGTGGCAGTCCTGATTCATTCAGTCATATCTCAGCATATACAATTCCAATTCAAGTGATTCCAAAGCCATTTGGAAGCTAAGAAGACATCGACAACCAAATCAGTAGTATTCCTGGTCAAAACAACCAATTACAGAAGCTGATTATCAGGTTCGGACAGAAACAGGGCAGCAGGGGTATTTCAGTCTTTTCATGGGCTACGTTGCTCCGATTGAGCTGAAATTTTTCAGGCAACTATAAAATATCATTCTCTACAATGTTTATGTTTTAATCCAAGGCTAATTCGGCCTCTAACTAGGGGAAATAGTACCGGGCAGAATGGGGTTAAATTGAAACCCTAATCTGGAAATTTCGATACAAAGCAGAAATTTTTCGCAACTAGCTACAATTTACGCATAAAAGCTTCATTCTAGACCATTCCAAGCCATCATCCATGGCCATGCAATACTAAACACATAAAAACAGAAAAATCATGAATAATTATGAAAATTCACTAATCTCCACCATAAGTCACCAAATCTTGCACAAAACCAACTCTATGACTAACACAAGTCGTTAATTTCACATTATCAAAACCAAAGAAGGAATTTCTTAACTACTCACCTTGCAACCTTAAGGAAAAAGCCAACTTAGCACCACTTTCTTCCAAACCACTTCACCAACAACCTTAATCCTACCTAGAGAAGAGTTTTTATGAAGAAAATTCAAGTTTAATCGGTTGGATTGAGAGATTGAGCAAGATTAGAGGCAAGAGAGTTGAGAGTTTTCTTTCTTCCTAGAGAGAGAGAGAGTCGGCCAAGAGCTTGAAATGAAGATTATTTTTGGGCAATTTTAATTAATTGGTAAAGTTGGTAGAAAGGTAAAAGTTCAACTTCAATCATAAAGTGACACTTGTCACCTTCTTTAATTCAAAGCTATCCTTTTGTCTCTCCAAGTCTCATCCATCTAGTAACCTCTAATTAACTCTTAACACCTGAAAAATTAAACTCGATATTCGAAACTTAACCTAGTTGGCCGAATTTTACCGAACTTACCGCACTAGTGGGTCCCACGTCTAATATTCACTCCTAATTTCACATGAACTAGTTTGCATTAGGAAAATGATTTTAAAACTCTTTTCACTTATAAAAGCTCTGGAAAAATCGAAATAGCGGGGTATAGTGACAAGAAATGCAGGCGAGGAAATAAAATAAAGAATATAAAATTAGGGAAATTTACGGGTCCTCACAGAGGAGATTCACTCCAACGACATATGCAGCCATAGCAGATAATTCAGTTCAAGTAATTCAATTCAATTCAGGCAATTTAATTTCAATTCATTTAAATGAGAACAAGTGCGATAAAGTACACACTCGACTCAGCAGTTATCAATTATTCAGTCCATAAGGAGCAATTCACATAATTGCAACAGAACATGCACTTGACACTCACCAATCAAAAATAAGGAAGTAGTGCCCCAATGAGAGTTTAGGTGTCCACTGTGAGATTCTCTTGAAGGTCTCCTTGAGTGCCTGAGCAAATAATAATTTACTATCACACACTATCACTTTTAAACCCCTAATTAACAGGGGAGATTGTACACTTGTACAATCTAAGAAAATTTTATGAAAGAGAGCCTTAATTACTCGTAAATCGAGACTCAAAAGTGGGGTTTAATAATGCAAGAAAAAACTATTTTTCCTCAAAAAATCAAGTCTAAAACGGTCATTCAATATCGAAGAGTAGTGAAGAGTTTCTAAAAACTCACTTCCCTTCTAATTCAAAAATTTCTGTTTTAAGGAGCAATTTTTAAAAAATCGTATCTTACACTCTGTAGGTCCAAAATTGGAAAAATTTGCACCGTTAGAAACTAGTTTCAAAGTACTAAAAGTTCTTAGAAGACACTTTTCTAAGATTCTAAATGGAAAACACTCAAATTTCAGTTTAAAGTGGCTGACTTGAACTCCCACGGCAGTTTCAGTCTTAGTTTTCGGTAAACTTTGAAAATTCAGTAAAATTCACAGAAAGTGAACTAGCCTCTGAAATTCAAAGGACTATTAGAGTTCCAATCAAGTTTTAAACACAATAAACGAAACTAGAATCGGAGTTTTGAGCGTTAAGATATAGCAGCCCAAAATTAGCTAAAAATGAGGATTGATTGAACATTTTCCAGATTTGGAAGAACAACTTTGGCCTACCATTTGTATATCAAAACAGTCTTAGAATGATACCAAAATTGGTACAATTTAACTTCCATAGGAAGACTACTCCTCTATCAAATTTCATTTGAAAATTCGCAAGGGAAGGTAGTTAACTAAACTACCAAAGTTCAAGAAATTTCCAAGGCAAATCTGTTTTCTTGCTTTCCTTTTGTTTTCAAACACTTGGTCCAATGAAATCAACTAAAATCTGACTCATTTGTGAAAAAAATATCTAAAAAACATCCAATATACATTTGGTAGGTGATTGACCTCAGAATTTTCAAAAAAACAAGTTCCATGTCAAGCTAGGCCATTCAGCTAGCCAAAATTAGGGTTTTCCAGATTTGGTATAGTTTGGGAATTAGACTATATCTCACTCAATACAGCTTGGAATTGGATATGGTTGGTGGTTTTGGAAACTACATTCAAAAGGGTACATTTCATCAGAAGGAGTCATTTTGAAATTCAGTTTGCAAATAAGAGAAAATGGATGTGATACCCCAAATTTTAGGATACTATTTTTGTTTAGTCTCAAAGAAAGGATTACGGTTTCTTTATTTTATTTTGTCGTAAAACATTGTTTTATTTTAAAAAAGACTAGAAACCTTACTTGTACTTTAAAACCCTAGTTTACTTGTGACTAGCAGGTTATGTTTAAATCCCTCATATTTGACTCAAAACCCTAATTTTATTCTATGGAATTGTAAAATTCATCACACTTTTCTTAAAATGCCCTTTTTTTTGGAAATTATTCTTTTACTATGGCCCTACTACTCAATCATTCCTCAATAAGTGCAAATGAACCTAGAAAGTAGGGTTTCACTCTTCGTTTTCAAGATTGGAGCAAATTAGGGTTTTCGCGATTTTTCGCCGGATGATTTTTCGGTACGGAGCAAGGATCAAATTTGGTGATTAAAAGTGACTTTCAGGTGAGAAATAATATGTGATTAGATGCACTAATAAAAAGTTAGTGAATAGGAAGAAAAACCCTAGTACGGGTGATTTAAGGAAAATCGGCTCGAACCGACGGGTACCGTTTGTTACCGGGTAAACACACCATTTGACCTATACTTTATTACCTTAATCTTCTCATTTTATTTTAGCTCATTAACCCTCAAAATATCTCATACATCAGCCACAATATTTGACCAAGAGAAATGAGAGAAAATGCTAGAAAGAAAACAAGTGTCAAGGCATCTATGGAAGTTGGACTTTGACCAATTTGTCTTAACCTTCATAAAACAGAAATTTGACCAAAATTTCCTCATTTCTTCCCATTTTCTTAGTCTTGGCCGAAATTCTTGAGAGGAAAAATAAGAGAGGAAAAACTTCACCTTGCACCTCAATTTCAAGCCTCAATCTTGAGTTTCAGCCGATAATCTTGCAAATTCCTCCACAAAAGTTGATCTCCAAGGAAGCTTAAGGGTTTTGGTGGAGTGATTTGGGAAGAGGAAGGTCTTGGCAGCTTCTTGATATAGGGATTAAGGTGAATTTGGTAAGAAACTTCCCTCTACTTCTTATATGTGTGAACTAGAAGCCTAAAGTTATAGTTTTGATGGATTTATGGGGAAAATTTCATGGGTTAAATGGTATGTTGGATGTTTAACTAGGGTTTATATTTTCAGCCTTGATTATGGTTATCTACCTCTTAATTGATGTTATTGAGCTAGTAATTGGTGGGTTTGATGATAGAGCACTTGTTAGATATGAATTTATAGAGTAAAGGTGCAAATTTCAGAATTTGGAAACCAAGCTACCCTGTTTTGTCCGGTTTTAGTGCTCCATGTTAGAGGCCGAATTAGGCTTGGCACAAAAAATGAAAGTTGTAGAGAATGGTATTTTATAGTTTCCTACAAAATTTGAACTCAATCGGAGAAATGTACCCTGTGAAAAGACCAAAATACCCTCACTGCCCTAGAATATTTCCAGTGATCCGTTTTGGGCAGTTCATCCAATTGATTGTGTTTATTCACTATTATTCGTGCTGATTTAGCCATTTTCCAAAACATGAAAGTTTTAGTACTCTGTCTTATCTTTTCAACGCCACCAAGAACACCTTAAACGGATCAGTGTAACCCAAGTTATAACCAAAACACTTGCACCTGTTTTGTACCTTGGATTGTGTACGTTTTTGAATTTTGCTTCTGACCATGTTTTATCCGTTTTGATAACGTACGAACTGGGTGTTGACCTCTTCATAATAAATTTAGATCTTGGTCTTATCTTCGAAACGGTATAAAGTGTGTCAAAATCCGAGTTCCGTAGCTCCCGTTATGACCAAAACAAGATCGATCGTCAGAACTGCCTTTGAATCTGGACAGTTCTGACGGGTATTTTGGCACTCAATTTTCGTTCTGTTCTGAGTGGATTCAGGTCTTGGCCAAAACATCAAAGTTTTAGCCTTATGTCCCAGCTTTCTAATGCCTTTGGAATTTCTTGATTTGGATTTTCGAGCTGGGAGTTATGGTCCAGTAAACATACCCTGTCCGTCACTCTAAAGTGCGAATTTCTGGAACGATTTTCCATACTTTCGACCTATTTCTGTTCAGATCCGGACTTAGGTGTCTTCATGAAAATTTTAACCCTTCCTCGTAGCTTCGAAACAATGTCTCACCCACCTTGATCCGATATTCCTAGCCTAACTTTTGATCAAAACGGTTTGAGATGGCAGATTTGGCCGTTTCCGTTTGCCGTTTCCGCACTTGCGTGTGTCCATTTCGCCGTTTCCGCACTCGTATGTGCCGATTTTGCCGTTTTACTTGTTTTAAGTATGTTAGTAGCCGTTTGTGATATATTGTGACACAATCTTCAATTTCAGACGTTGGTGAGTTAGGTGGAGCCGGTGGGGCCTACTAGCTACTCCTCGCGTCACGAATTTCGTACTTTTGCTCTTTTGTTCGTTGTGTAAGTATTCAGGCCGCTCTTATGTGTTAGTTGCTTATGTGTTTCGATATGTATGAAAAGAGTACCTAGGCGAGGGTGTACTTTATCGCACTCGACCTAAACCCTAATTTACGCACACATTTGTACATGGCATATGTATATGAATCATTTTGGAACTAAAACCCTCGAGCTTGTAGCTCGGGGTGACTTTTGGATCATTTTGTGAAGTTTGTGAGTTTGAGGTCGATCTCAAGACCTAGGTGGACTATTCGAGCCGGTTAGGGCTTGGTCGAAGTCAGTCCAGCCTAGTCTGAGGTCACCAAGTTTGTGAATCCGGTTCACTGAGAATGTGAACCAAGTTTGTAGGTTCAAGTTATGAACCAAGTTTGTGACCCGAGCTTGTGACTCAAGCTCAAGTTTGTGATTTCGTTCGCTCGAGCAAGTTTGTGAGGTGACTGGCCAGTGAGGGTGATAAGGTGTTAGGTGGGAGTACAAGTGGAGTTCTACGGACCTTGTTTATGGTCGACGGAGTGTCGGCAGGAGGTCACGCATGGCAAACTACTTGGCTTTGGAGCCAACCTGTATCCTTCCTTTGTATTGTTACTTTTGCACTTGACTTGACACTGTTGTGAAATAGTTGCTTATCTAAATGTGAAATTTATGATTTTACCCCTGTTTACTTACTAAGCATATAGCTTACCCCGTTCCATTTATTTTCCTTAGCAGGGGGCCGACGCGGGGATCGCTCGGGAAGGTGGTTAGATTTTGAGCTATAGAATACTTGAATTTGTATTTGTTAAAAGTTGACGAGTAAGATGTATATAGTTGGCGTGGTGGTTGTAGTTATCAGTTTTTCTAGGTTTTACTTTCTGGTACTCGTGATATGTAATTCTTGGAGAATTGGATGTAATATTTGAGATTTATCTTATACTTCATTGGAGGACTGTAGTGAGTGAGTGAGTCCCGGCGAGAGCTGGGCAGGCGACCCGCCAAACCCTTTGATACGCCTTAGGGGGAGGTGGGGCCGTCACAATGGAGCCACAAGTTGCAGCTGGTACAATTTTCTCGGTTGCATTGACAGAACAGGGCAGTCGACTTTGATCAGTCACTACAGATAACTCACTTCGAATTAAAAGGTGCATGATTCACTGTTAGAAAACTACAGATGTTTAGTTTCAAATTCCGCAAACGGCACTTGATTTCGATGTCCGAGCAGAGAGTTATGATTGTTCAAATATGCTGTCCAGAACACCCGAACACAGTTTTCCAGATTTGTACCATTTCGAAATTCCAACTTTTACCCAAAAAATTCACATGATTTTTGGTGGAAACTTTCCACACATCCTATACAACATATGTACATCAGATTCAAGGTCATTTGAGCATCAAAATTTCGGATTAAAGCTTTGAGAAAAATAGGGTAGAATTCGGCCTCTTCCCATGCAATCTTCCTTTGGTTTTCCTTTCACTTTTCTAACTTATATCCACTTGATTAACACATAATTAACACCAACAACACTCATAATCACTATATCAGCCCAATATATCCATTGTGGGATTTCATAGAGCCCACTCCAACATTTAAACTCAATCTACAACAGTAACCATGAAGCTACAAGTTTCCTAGCAAAATTTAACCAACTAGAACTAAGATTAAGAGGCCGGATGATTACCTTCTACTCCTTGGTGTAAAATCAGAAATTTTGCACCTCCAAGACCCAAGAAAAACCTTGAGAAAGATGCTTCCTTCGTAGTCCAAGTGAATCTCAAAGTGAAGTGGAAGTTGTGTGGTGAATTTGGAGTGAAATGGTTGGAAGATTGGAAGTGAAATGAAGTGAAAATTTTGTTCTTCTTCCTTAGCTAAGTTTCGGCCAAGCTTGAGAGGTAAGAGAGAGAGTATGGCTGGTGATAAAGCTTCTTGGAGAAGCTTGGTAGTTGGTGGTTCAAATTTAAGCAAAAGTCAACTTTGAATAGTGTTTCCAACGCGCGTGTTTCGTGTCCGTTTTCTTTCGAGTTTCTTTCACTTGTGCACTAAACCTTTAATGTACTTCCTTTAACACTATTATTATTCACTCTTAGTAGTCTAAAATAAATTTCTAAAGTCCTTCAATTAGTCACACGCGTGAAAACGCGAACTTCCGACTCGCGCGCGATAAAGCGCAATTTCTAAGAAATTCTTGTAACGATGATATAACTAACTAATACTAAGGTAATCAAGCATAAAAATACTTATTTTAAGACTAACACATGAGTGCTCAAATCTCCAAGGTCACTGTACTCTCAAATCGACTATTGCCTCCAAACGCGTATTCGTTAAGTCTCGCTAAACGAACTTCCAAAAATTTAAATTTATTAATGGGACATTTTAAAAATATACGCAAGTCATAGTTCCATGTAAATGGTTCTAAAAGGGTTGAAATAAATTATTCGGAGAAAACAGGTGGATAAATATTTAAATAAGCAAATAATATGAGTTTAAAATAAGTAAATTTTTGGGTCCTCACACTTTTCATGTTCAATATACAATTTTACTATTTCACAGTACAAAATAATTTTCTTTTTTTAAATTACAGTATAAAACAATTTTCTTAAATGTACATTCATCATTATTGAGTAAAAAGGTTCAATTATTTTCAAGTAGTACATTATTTGCTAACAAATAATACAACTATGGTACATACATTTGTAGTATAATACAATTTCTTAATGGTATATTAATTTTTTAGCTTATCTTTCATGTTCAATAATGGTACAATTTTACTATTTAATAGTACAAAATGGTTTTCTTAAATGTATATTCTCTATTATTGAGTAAAAAGGTTCAAATCATTTCCGTGTAGTATTTTCTTTGCCAACAAACACTACAACTATGGTATATTTGTATTACAATACATCTTCTTAATAGTATATTTTTATGTTACAGGACCTCTTATGTTCAATAATGGTATAATTTTTCTATTTAATAGCGCAAAATAACTTTCTTAAATGTACATTCACTATTATTGATTAAAAAGATTCAATCATTTCCATGAAATAGAGTCCTTACTAACACACAGTACAACATACAACATGATTTCTTAATGGTATATTTATTTGCTACAATATCTTTCATGTTCAATGATAGTAAAATTTTACTATTTAATAGTATAAAGCAGTTTTCTTAAATATACATTCATTATTATTGAATAAAAAGTTCAATAATTTCCATGTAGTATATTCTTTGCTAACAAGTAGTACAACTATTGTATATATGTAGCACAATATGACTTTTTAATGGTATATTTATGTGCCATACTACCTTTATTATCCAATGGTGGTATAATTTTACTATTTTACAATATAAAATGATTTTCTTAAATGTGTATTCAGTATTATCGAGTAAAAAGATTCAATTATTTTCATGAAGTGCATTCTTTGCTTACAAATAGCATAACTATGGTACATTTGTAGTACAACACGATTTCTTAATGGTATATTTTATTTTTATCAAATAAAAAATTTTGAATCATTTTTTTAGTAATCATTCATTAGCAATAAAGATTTGAAATATTAAATGATACCAATTTTTTTTGTGTACTAGTAATTAAACTACTATGTCGACAAATGAAAATTATTATTCCATGAAGCACCTTCAATTTTAAGTTTCAATACTCTTGAACTATGAAAATATAAAATGGTCTCACCAAATATTACTAACCAAAATTTTAAAAATCTTAATTTTAAAAATTGTAATTTGCTATAGAAAAAGAATAACTTTAAAAAAAATCAAAATTTAGATCTACACTAGTGAACATAATTATGCATTTCACACACTAGATAATGAGTTTTCACAAATCTGATGAGGTGTAGATAGAGAAAAAAAAAAGCTACTCAAATTGTTAACAAAACAATCGCATCATGGTTGTAAATTTTGCCTTTGAAGGATAATTCACACAAATAACCTGGTTTACCTGGTGTGTGGGTGAGCACAAATTTTTCAGATAAGAATTCTAAACAAACAGCCCCGTCTTAACCAACCAAAGCTTTTTACATGGCAATATAGTATCGGTTTAAAAGCAATGTATGGTTTCCTTGACACCAACAATGGCATTGAAGAGTTTCCTATCAAAAGTTGCAATCATGGTACCATTCCAAACATATTCATCAACTACTAAAGTATTAATGGTCTAGATTTTTGTGGCAATTAATTAGTCATATAATATTGATGTAAAGGCAATTCAGAAAAAAGGTAGACTAAATTTACTTTTCCATGGTTTGGATTTTTGTGATAATTAATTAGTCATATAATATTGATGTAAGGGCAATTCAAAAAAAGGTAGACTAAATTTACTTTTCCTAGAATCCTAACTATTTTTTATTCATTCTTAACTAACAAAATGGGATAAAGAGAGTATAATTTTTTATTCATTCTTAACTTTTCACGAAGACATTTCATGCTTATCATCCAATCATGCGTGTCAGCCTTCCATGTGCAAATTCCCATGCATCTGCACTGCATTAATGATCCTCACACACGTTGAATTTTCCTTCCACTTCCTAAGGTAGGTATAGTCAAAGGATTCCTACCATAACCATCTTCAGCAGAAGACATTGGAAAATAAAATAAAAAGAAAAGGAACAAGACACTCCCCAAGTACCGCTCGGGGAGGGGCATGTGGGCTGTTACCATCGCTCATATGCTGGGGCCTGTGGAAGGCTAGGAACGAGGCAATGTACGAGGCTGTTAATGTGACGCCATCCCAGGTCTGTCGGAATGTCCAGAATTTGCTACTCAACATATCTCAGGCCTGGCCTTTCGTCCAGGTGACACACGATGACGGGGAGTTGTTGTAGTCAGGATTATTGCTTAGCGTGACACGGAGGAAGTGGAGGCCCCCGCGATGGATCACATGGGCCATGCCACCGAGCGGGAATGTCAAACTAAACATTGATGGGTCATCCTTGGGAAATCCCGGGCCCTCGGGAGCTAGAGGGGTACTTCGGGACTCAGATGGTAATGTCCTAAGTAGTTTCTCCTTATTCTTGGGGTCAAGGACAAATATGGAGGCGGAGGCCTTGGCGTTACTGGACGGTATGCAAATTACAGCAGGCTTTCACGAATTGCAGGTTGAAATGGATTCTCAAGCCTTGTTGAACATGGTAATTAGCAATGGAAGTGTTCCTTGGAAGCTATGGTCTACTATTGCGCGCGGCAAGGCTTTAGCTCTGGGTCGGCAGGTTACTTTTACTCACGCCTATAGGGAAGCAAATGCGGTTGCCGACGCCCTTGCAAAGCTAGCAAGCTCCACGCAGGTCTGCCAGAGATTCTCTCCTTCTCAGCTTCCAGATGCTATAAAGGGCCTAGCCCGCCTAGATAAGACACAGATGCCTTATGTACGCTTGACATAGGCTACCTACAGCCATTACGTTGTTGGAATTCTGAATAAAACTTGGAGTGGCGCCCACCCCTGTATAGGGGTTAAAAAAAAAAAGGAACAGGACACTTTATTCATGAATCTTAACGGTAATTTAAAAATAAATTAATTGTATTAAATAATGATCACAATTAAAGTATGACCACAATTCATGACTCTTAATAGTAATTTAATGTCCCAAACTAATTGTATTAAATTGTGATCACAATAAAAGCATGACACAGTAATTAATAATAATTAAATTTTCCTAAGCATAAAAATCTCTTCCTATTTTTTGGCTATACAATATTTTAAACTAGATTTTTTCCAATCATTTTTCTTAAAATCCCAACACAAAATGCTCTCTTATTTTTTTGCAATATCACAAGTAATATAAAGCAATGCACCATAAGTACAAAAAAAAAGGTTGTCCAAATACCTATGCATTCTATTTTTTCTTTCCATGAATACCTAGATAGACGGGAAGAATTTGTACTTTTGGTACCTACATTATTTGGGTAACAAAAGGTTACACTAATTTCTTTAAAAAATAAATAAATATTTGCAGTAGCGAAAGGATAACTAGTACTTTGTTTAGTTATGCAATCTTATGTTGTTTTATCGAAAAATGATTACTTTTAATTACATAAAAAGTTTCATTTGATGAAAAATTTTATCTTAACACAATAAACATTTATAGGATAAAAAAATGAAACATTTTTTTCAAATCTTTTCCTTTTTGTTATACTTTTTGCAAATAGAGTAATTTACAATCTTTCTTCGACAAGTTATTATACGTACCAAAAATTTGAATTTTGTTTGAATGATTGTTGATCTAAACAAACAAAACAAAACAATAACTCAAAGACGTTCCTCGTGTCTCTTTCCTAAACATTTCCCTCTTGTTGTACAATGTCATGAGGTAAGAATTTGAGTAACAATACAGTAGGAAGAGATGCATATGAAACTTGAAAGTTTTATTACCTCCTTATTTAAAACTATCACTTTTAGTGTTTCATATCAACCTGTCGCACATGGCAGATATATAAACTAGTGGTACATGGACATTCAATATGTGCACAATAAAGAAATACATAATATTTGTTGTGAATGAATTATATACAAATTTTAGTGGTAAAGCAAACTTTCCCTTTAGAATTTTTTTCATACAATGATTGTTATGTTGGTAGTTATAATATGTATAGGTGGTTATGTTGAAAATATGTACTTAAATAGTTGATAATGACATTTTATGCACTATATTTTGTGGCCATTTCACGTGATTTTAAATCATGCTTTGCTTAAAATAATAGCATTAAGGACGAAAATATTTCATCAGTTAATGCTTAAGCACATGAGAACTTATGTTGAAAGTTTTTGGTTTCCTTTCACTTGTTTGGATGATTTACTTTTGTAGGTGAATAATGGAGATTTCATTGAAGTTTGATCATCAAATCAAGTAAGGAAAACTTCAAGCATGCAAACAAAAAGTTAGAAAACATGGCAAGGAATTGGTTATTGGACAAAAGCCTCGGAAACTTTTGCTGAGACAAAACCAGTCCTCGAAACCGATTCTTGTCCAAGGTCCAGTTTAGAGGTCTAGTTTCCCTACCGACTCCAACTTCTGCAAGTTGCACAACTTGTATAACTTGATTGTTCTTGATGAATTAGTGCCAGCTGGACCAACCATGATTGATGAGGCATAAAGAAGACTAGATTAACTTGTCAAGAAGCTTCATTAACACTTTTTGAGCATTCCAAAGTTGGGAGATTCATGTAGCCTACTTTCTTGACTTTTGAAACAATACTTTTGCTTGCGTTCACGTGGTGAAGATGATTTCTCTTTTGTCTTGTATAGAGTAAGCTTTGCCTACAAATAGACGAAGTTGTGGCAAAGGAGAAGTAGGTAGAGTAAGAGTTAGGAATTGGAGTGAAGTTAGTTCTTCTAAGTAGTAGAAGTAATAGTAGTAGTAATTTTCTCTCTTTGAAGAGAAACACTTGTAGAAGTTCATCCAAGATAATTTCCTTGTAACAAACTCATTTTGGAAGTTTAATTGAAGATCTTGAAGAGCTTGTTCTTCATTGGCTAAGCTTTCTTAACTCTTTCTTTTAGTCTTATCACTATGAATTGTTGCATGGAACCTTTGTACCTTGTTGCTTATTTCTTCATGATGAACTAAATATTTTGTCCAAGGAATAGATGAAGCTAATGGAACCTTGAATATGAGTTGCATGTGAAATACTTTTGTTGGATCTTGTACTTGTTAGTCCATTTGTTTTCGCTTTAACATTTGTAATTGCTTGATCACCAATTGCAAATCATTTAGTTGTTGTTAATCAATAAAATTGAGCAACAATGATGGAAAAAGAATGAATGGAACTTAAGAAATAGACACACGAGAGTAGTGATATAATTGGGTGGATTTGCTTATTGCATTTCATGAACTATATGAACTAGCTTTTATATCTTCACCACGAGAGTAGGGAAGAAGGATGCTAGTTACAATCAATTCATCATGAGAGTGAGTCTTGATTACCCTTAAAAATGAATACTTAACAAGACAAGAATAAGTAGCAAGAGCATGATCATTTCATTTGTATTCTTGACCATTAGTGGAATCTATACCCTAAAACTTTATAATTGGTAATTTCTACTCAAATATTTCATCTACAAGCTTAGCTTAAAATTTTAGTTTATTAGACGTAGTTGCATTTTATTGCTTATTTGTTTATTGTCTAAATAATAGAGTGAAGGACCTAATAATTGAAATTCAAGCTCCTTGTGGGATCAACCCTTATACTTCCTCTATTATAGTTATGACATGTATACTTGCAGATAATGAGAGTATCTGGAAGTAAACTTGAGTGCATATTTGAATCCCATCAAGTTTTCCGTTGCCAGAGAGTGGCAATATTAGGACCTGACAAGTTCTATTAGTTTAGACTTGTTTTATTTAATTTTCTTTAATCCATTTCAAGTAGTCTGGTGTGAATTTTCAACGTTAATATATATAGTGTATGCACCAAGCTTTACGAGTTGTTGTTCCTTTTGATCCAGAAATTGAGAGGACAATAAGGAGACAAAGAAGAAGTACATTACAAGTGGAGGGAGAAACACATCACAGAGAGGAAATCTCTATTGAATTGCTAGCTATTGAACCAATGGTGGAACAAAAAGCAAATAAGCGAGCTCTTAGAGATTTTGCATTACCGGGGACTCAAGGTGCTTAAACGAGTATTGTGTGACCAACGGTAAATGCTAATAATTTTGAGATTAAACCTACACTTATTCAAATGATGCAACAATCTCAATTTGGAGGTAATACTATAGAGGATCCTAATGCTCATTTAGCTTCATTTTCAGAAATATGTGATACTATCAAACTTAATGGAGTTAGTGAGGATGCAATTGGACTTAGACTATTTCCTTTCTCTTTGAAAGATAAAGTCAAGGTATAGTTGCAATCTCATGCTCCTGATACTTTATTACTTGGGATGATTTATCTCGTACTTTCTTGAACAAATACTTTCCTCCTGGTAAAACTGCTAAATTTAGAATGGATATAATTGGTTTTAGTCAACATGAAGGAGAGTCATTGTATGAAACTTGGTAAAGATTTAGGGAGTTCCTAAGAAGATGTCCACATCATGGAATCCTTAATTGGTTTATTGTACAAACATTTTATAATGGCTTAACTTATTCAACTAAAACCAATGTTGATGTTGTAGCAGGTAGAGCTTTAATGGGAAAGTCACCTGAGAAAACTCAAAATTTGATTGAAGAAATGGCAGCCAACAATTACAATGGGCAAATAAAACAGTTAGTCATTGAAGGACAGCTGGTATGTATGAAATTGCTATTTGTAATATGTTCGAGGCAAAATTGGAAAATGCGCATGAGAAAATACTTGCTAAACGAGGTGAGACAAGCACGAGTCCTTTTGCTAATGTTGCATATTGTTCAATTTGTGGTGGAAATCATAATGATTCTAATTGTTGCAATGTTGAGTAGGTTCAATATGTCAACAACTTTAATCATCTACCTCAAAATAACCCTTATTCTAACACTTACAACCCCGTATGGAAAAACTATCCTAACCTAGGATGGAGGGATCAACCTAATCAAAATTGTTCAACTAATCCATCTAGTTTTCCATCAAGACAAGTACCAATTGAGTCACAGCCAGCTTGGGAGATTTTCCTTGAAAAACATGTTCAAGACACCAATAAAAGATTTGAGAACGTTAAGGGGACCATGAACCAAATGATGAGCATAATTAGAAATACGGAGGTCCAAATGGGTCAATTTGCTAACCCTAGAAAATCAAGAGAATTACCTCATAAGACCGAAGTTAACCTTAGAGAGCATGTCAATGCCATCACTCTTAGAAGTGATAAAACAATAGAGGGACCTAACTCTGGCAAATCTAGTGGAGACAAAGATAAGGAAGTAGTAAATGAAAGAGTAAAACAAAGCCAAAAAGATCATGATGTTATTGATGTTGATTTACCTCCTTCTAATGTGACTTCTAATGCTATTCCTTTTCTTGACAGGTTGAAAAAAAAATAACAAGGATTGGGAGTTTGAGAAATTTCTCAAAACTTTTAGGCAATTGCATATTAACATTCTTTTTATTGATGCTATTATATAGATTCTTTTCTATGCACGATTTTTGAAAGATATTATGTCGAAGAAGAGAAAGAAAGATTGTGGATAATGAGATGATAGCATTAACAGAGGAGTGTAGTGCATTAATTAAAAACAAACTCCCTCCTAAATTGAAAGATCCAGAAAGTTTTTCTATTCCTTGCACTATTGGTCATCTGCATTTTCCTAACGCTTTATGTGATTTAGGTACAAGTGTATCTCTTATTCCCCTATTGGTTGCTCAAAAGTTAGGACTCCAAGAGCTCAAGGCTACCAACATTACTTTGCAATTGGCGGATGGGTCAATGACACATCTAATAGGTATTTTGGAAAATATTCTCATAAGGGTAAGACGATCTATTATACCTGTGGATTTTGTCGTCTTAGATATAAAGGAAGATGGAAAAATGCCTATTATTCTAGGGAGGTCTTTTCTAGCCATGACACATACTTTAATTGATTTAGAAAATGGTAAGCTTATATTTCGGGTTAATAAAAAAGAAATGGCATTCAAGTTGATTGACCAAAATAGAAATAAAGAACCAATTAAACTTGCTTCTAAATTGTCATGTGATGATAGGGCTAATCAAGAATTGCATGAGAAGTTAAATCTATAAGTTTTCTTGGTACTAATTGTCATGGTGTAGGAACAAGAAAAGTAAGGACAAAGAAGGTAGTTGATTCAATTAATTCACAGTTCTATGAGGAATTAGGTGAAAAGTTGAGCCGACTTGAGAAATGCAAGCATTTTCCATCAAAAAGTGAAGCCGAGCCTGCATATAATATGTCTAATACTCTTTCTAAGCATATAAGGCAGGTAGATCGTGGAGAACAATGTAAAACTCCTCACATGGTGGATTGGTTTGGAAGTCTTGATCCTTGGGGAGAGAGTTGCTCACCAACCTTCTTTTAAAAGAAAGAAACTCTTTTGAGTCGAACCAACAACTATAAACAAAAGTGCTTTTTGGGAGGCAACCCAACATTTTTGTGTGATTCATGTCATGTTAACTTTCTTTTATATGTTTATGTAGGTTTCATACATCGAGTTGGAGAAGAATGGAAAGAGAGCTCAAAAGTGTCTTTCAACCTTCAAAAAGGGAAGTTGCATGATCTTTATAAACTTTGAAGATTTTTAAGATTTTCATGATTGAAATTAGCATAAGTTTATAACATGCAAGTTTGTTTTTGAGGGGGAGAGACAGTTTTGAAGTGAATTTACATGCTTGAAATAAAATTGAGAAAAAAGCTCTTGAACACGCGAACAGAAAAATTTTTCAGCAAAAAAAGGGGCAGAAACTGGTTCTTGAAACCGTTTCTTGTCCAAGAACTGGTTTCAGGAACCGGTTTCTCAATGGCATAAATTTTTTGAGAAATCGTTCTGGACAGAAACTAGTTCTGTCCAAAACTGGTTTTCACTTTGCAAGTTTTATATAAATACTAGGTTCTCAAGTTCAAATTCATTTTGGGCCTCATTTTTCTACTTCTTCCTTCTTCTACTCCTCATAAGCATGAACTAACCCTTTCTTTAAATTCCAAAATCTTCATTAAGTTGTTTCTCTTGCCCAATCTAGCTCATATATCATATTAGAAGCTTCACCTACTAGATCTCATCCAAGAAACAAGAAGTACAACCACTTTAATCCTTTCTTTGAAGCTCAAGAACCCTACTTCACTTCCTCTCTAAAGAACAAATTTTTGAGCTATTTTCTTGAGGGTTTTTCCTTGATTTGCATCACCACTCATCCTACAATAAGTTGGAGGTAAGATTTCTTCCTTGATCTTTCACTTTTGCAAGATATGTGAAGTGGGTTTCTTATGAATAGTATGAGATCCGAAATTTCTACTCCAATTTTTCTTAATTGAGCGTGAGATCTATGATATTTTGGTGATTATCTAAACTAGTTGAGATGATTATAACATGGGCTGTTGGTTGTTTTAGATTCTTGCAAATTTTTGAGCGCCTTATTGCTTTATTTTTCAAGAAAATTTTGGGAAGCTTCTAGGAGATGCAAATATTCATGATATGTTGAGTTTGGATGAATCAATTGATGTTTGCTAGCATGGGAAAGTTGAGAAATGTGACAAGTTATGATCTTTGTTAAGATAAGGGTTTCATTCAATTTTGAGCATACAAAGTGTTTAGCCTAGAAGTTGTGCAAGAACAAATCTTTTGCTCTTGACTAGTCTTTTGAAGACTCTTAGAGTGATGGATTGATTTGTTACCTTTTGTTTAAAAAAAAATGACATTTGGATGCATGCAAAGATTACATTTTGTTTAAGAAATTTTGATCCTTTCACAAGTTTGAGATATGAGGCACCTCTTTATCAATTCTCTCTTATATTTTTATAGATATAGTGTCGCAAAAACAAGTTGTTTATAAAAGGATAGGGGCTGCTTCTTCTTCAAGGCCACCTAAACGTTTGATTCTTCAAGAATCTTCAAGTGAAGAAGAGATGGAATATGGACATCAATGTGATGCATCAAGGTTCACTTCTTCCAATAATGAAGTTTGGTATTACTGATGACTCAAAGCCAAGGTTCTAGTGGAAAAAGATGTGGATGAAGATCTCGATCAACACTATGGATTGAGATGAATTTTTAAGCGTCTTGGTTGGCAGAAGTTCTTTAAGTTACCAAAATACTCTTACCCGGAGTTGGTGAGAGAATTTTATGCAAATGTGAAAGAAAAGGAAAAGGAGCCTATTTCCGAAACTTGTGGGAGCATCTCGAGCTTTGTTCAAGGAAAATACATTATCATTTGTCGCTCGGATTTATTTGAATGGCTCGGAGTCTTTGATGAAAGCCCAAATGTGCATATGTCAAAGCATTTCCTTCCTTTGGAAAGATCTAGATGGAAGTACGAAGAAGCTTTGGCTAAATTCAACATCAATCTGACTTCAACTAGAGGCCGAAAGAAAAGAGGCATTCTAACAAGTTCACTAAGCAATGAATGTCAACTCTTTGTGTATCTCTTCGGTGCAAACATCATTCCAAGGGCTAGTGGAGGTAATGAGATTCATCTTTGTGATATCTATTTCCTTGATAAAATGCTACATGATCTTGGAAATATTGCTGGGGTGCCTTTGGGAAGTATAATTGTGAATCATATGTGGACGATTGTGCACATTAATGAGCCAAGACAAGCATTCCCCTATGCACGTTTTTTGTCTTTAGCTTTTGAAAAGAAGGGCGTCAATCTCAAAGATGTTTATAAGCAAGAGCTTTCTCCCGTTGACATTTTTAGAGTTCCTAACTTCCTTCTTGCTATCAAATGGGAGTCCCTATACCATAGTTGTATGAGCATATTGAAACTGAACAAGAAGCTGGTAGAGACTCCACTCACGAGTCCTTTGAAATATTGCAAGATGATACGTGAGGTTTCACATCGATGTCGTTCCCCTTCTCACCCTTCTTCTTTTCATTGCTCTTGAGATACTTAGTCATTCCTTCAGTGGATATGGGAAAAATTGATATGTATGGAAGTTAAGATTGATCAAGTTCACAAGCGATTGGATCACATTGAGTATGTGGTAGGATTGGAGACTCCTATGCCACTTTCCAAGCACCACGAACCCTGTGAAGGGGAAGAGTGATTTCTCTCTACCTTTATCTCTCCATACTTGATGTTTATAGTAGTAGTTTATGTTAGTAATTTTAAGTATTAGTTTCCATTACTAGTTTTGCTCTAGTATTCCATGCGCATATGTGTTTCCTTGACTTTTGGTGTATTTTGTGAACGTGATGTTTGGTTAAAGTAGGTCTTTTCTCTCTTCTTACATTGAGGACAATGTCCTGATTAAGTGTGTGGGAGGGAAATCGGTTTTGGAAATTGAATGGCCATGAACGGATGTGATCATGAGTTTGCATGATGATTGGACTTGTGTTTAATTGGTTTTTGAAAGAAAATTTTGGGTTATTGACAAGGAGTTTGGCCCTTTTATAAGGGGAAATTTTATCAAAATTTTTTGAAAATTCTTCAAACTTTTTGCAAAATGATGTCCAATTATCTAAAGTATAGTGCTAATGGTTAAATTAGCTCCTCAATTTTGGAAGAAATTGTGCACTTTGTGAGGACCCGTAAATTTCCCTAATTTTATCTTATTTATTTTATTTCCTCACGTGTATTTTTCTTCATTATACCCTACTATGTTGATTTTTCAGAGATTTTATAAGTGAATAGAGTTTTTAAATCATTTTTCTAGTATAAGTTAGTTCATGAGATATTAGGAATGTATATTGGACGTGGGGCCCGCTAGTGCGATAAGTGCAAAAAATTCGGCCAATTAGGTTAAGTTTTATATGCCGGAATTAATTTATTAGGTGTTAAGAGGTAATTAGAGGTTACCTAAATGGATTAACATTGGAGAGACAAAAGGATAACCTTAAGCCCAAAAGGTGACAAGTGTCACTTTCTTATTCAACCTTGGACTTTGACCATCTTACCTCAACTTTACTAAATCACAAAATTGACCCAAAATCATCTTCATTTGCATATTTCTTTGCCGACTTTCCTAGAGAGAAAAAGAGAGAAAGCCTTCAACTTGTTTCTTCATTTCTTGCTTCAATCTTGTGATCCAACCGTTAAAACTCCAAATTACTCCATAAAAATCCTTTGCAAGGTAGGATTGTAGAAGGTGGTGGAGTTGTTTTGGAAGAAAGAAACCTAACTACTACCTTTCTTGAGGTGTCAAGGTATGGTGTGTAGGAATTCATTTTTTTTTCATAATAATTACTTATTAATGACTTGTGGTAGCTAAAAATGTTATTTTGTGGAAGATTTGGTGATTTTTAGTAGAGTTTGATAAATTTCTGATTTTATTCATGATTTTTCTGATTTTATATGATAAGTGTTGATTATCCATGGATGATGGCTTGATATAGTCTAAAATGAAGCTTTGGTGTGTTAATTGTAGGTATTTGCAGATAATTTCAGCTTTGTACGAAAATTTCAGATTTAGGGTTTCTTCTTACCCTGTTCTGCCCGGTTCTGTTCGGCCATGATGGAGGCCGAATCTGTGACGGCCCCACCTTCCCCTGAGGCGAACCAGAGGGTTCGGCGGGCTGCCTGCCCAGCTCTTGCCGGGACTCAGTCGTTCACTACAATCCTCAATTGAATTTCAAGATAAAACTTCAAATATTACATCAAATTCTCCAAAAATTACATGTCACAAATGCAGCGGAAACAATTCCTAACTATACATAAAATGATTCCAAATCAAAACTGTACAAAACATAGGCCATCCAATCACGTGCACAAGTACTATAAGTCCTTCCTTCGCCTTGAGCCCTGTGGAGGGGAATAAAATATTTTTGGGGTGAGCTAGAAGCTCAGCGAGTAACCAGCAAAATCATTAAGCAAATATATTTCACAATGTTGCATTTCGATGATTTCGATGATGTCATGATTCAGAGATCAAATGTCCATTTAGTGCTCTCGTGAGCCAGTGAAATCATTGCACTAGAACACCCAACGCTCAAATAGATCATTTAACATTAACATTAACATTAGGAGGGAGCCCCTTTTTGAGCTCCGGAGCCATTTGCTCCGTCATGTCACGAACTCACGAAAATGGTGGAGACGTTGGTGTCCAGCACAAGACTTTCCCAGAACTCATTGAAGCCAAATCATGTCATGAATTCACATGCAAGCACGCATGATATGCAATCGAGTACATAATGCAAGAAACATTTCACAAGTACTTTGGAAATAGTTTAGGGTCACTCACCTCCACGGCTCAGAAATCATCCAGCATATAACATTGCCTTGCTCAAATCCATCATTCAAGTCCAAGCCCTAAAGCACAAACGCAAAGCAATCAAGCCCATTCAAAATTCGGACAGCATTTCCCCATAAATTCATCCTTTCCATCCTACAATCAAACCCAATCACATAGCAATTAACCACAATTGCTCAAAACCAGAAAACAGTTTTGACGTCCTTTTACGGTAATGGCACCAAAGGTACTACGAGTATCGGATGGAGGTCCAAGACCCACCGTTTCGAAGCTAAGAACCAGGGCTACAACAATGTAGAAGGTCACTCAGTCCAAATCCCAGCACAACTAAGTCAAATGTGCCAAATACTAAACCAGAATTACCAAAACAGGTTTGCAAAACACACAAAACTGTAATACGTCTATCTCAGCCAACACAGGTCCAATTGCATTGATTCCAAAGGCACATGAAAGCTAAGACATCAAGCTACATTTCATCAGAAGACACCAACAACCAAATCCAAACCAATTCCAGTCAAAACAGACAATTACTATCGCAGTTCGTACATTCTGTTCACCCAGAACAGCAACAGTAAAAACGGCATAACTCACTCTACACTACTCCAAATGCCCTGAAATTTTGCAGGCACTTCAAAATCATCAATACCTACAACTTTCATGTTTTGAGAAAAGTCCAATTCGGCCTCTATCTATGACCTAAAATTTTGGACAGAATGTTCAACCAAGAACCCTAATTTTCCAGAAATTCTTCCAAATCCAAAATTGATTGCATTTATCAACAATTCACACCTACTAGAGTCAGTTGAAACCATTACCATTCATCATACAAGGCCACAACATCCCATTCATATTAAACCAGCAAATTCATCATAAAATGGAAAACTTCACCAAAACTCTTCAAATCAAGAAACAAGTCACATAATCCATCACTTTAGCCACTTCTAAGCCAAACATAAGCATCATTAGATGTAGTAGGGTGTTCAAGCATCACTTACCAAGAAATTAAGAGAGAGAGAGAGAGAGAGAGAGAGAGAGAGAGAGAGAGAGATGTTGGACACCTAGCTCTTCAAACAAACTCCACCAAACTACTTACTAGCACCAAATAGAAAGGTTTTATGGAATGGAATCAAGATCAAATGGTTGGATGATCACATTCAAGCAAAAATGGAAGCAAGAATCTTGAAGAATTTCCTTTCTTCTTAGCTCAAGAAAGTCGGCCACAAGAAGGTAAGAAATGGTAAGTTTTTTTCAATTTTTGTGAGATATTAACTAATTTTGGTCAAAAGTCAAAAATGTGAATAGTAAACCATAAAGTCCAACCAATCATATTGTGACACTTGTCACACTCATTAATGCAACTCTATCCTTTTGTCTCTCCAATAAAAATATCTTAACACTTTGTAAAATAATATCACTTAATACAAAATTACAACAAGTTGTCAAAAATATAATGCATTTACCGCACTTGCGGGTCCCACGTCCAAAATACGCTCTTAATTTCTCAAAAACTAACCGATACTAGAAAAATCATTTGAAAACTATATTTGCTCATAAACTTGATCTGGGGAATTTTTCTAATCAAGAAAATGTAGAAAAGGCAGGCATTTAAAAAAAATAAACCCTAGAAAATTAGAAAATTTCCGGGTTCTCAAACTCATTTTTTTCGGGGCGTCACAGAATCAGCCTTATGTTAAAACATAAAAGTTGTAGGAAATGATGTTTTATAGCTTTCTGTAAAATTTCAACTCAATCCGAGGACTGTATCATGTAAAAAGACAAAAATACCCCTGAATGCCATAGGTAGAGCTCTGTGGACAGTGTTGACATTTCACCAATCTGACCGCGTCTTTTCACCCTGATCCGTACTGAATTAGCATTTGGTCAAAACACAGAAGTTGTAGTGCTATGTCTTAGATTTCCAACGGCCCTAAAAAAACCTCAATCGGACTTCGGTAGCCTGAGTTATTGTCGTTTAAGTATAGTACGGTTAACTAGTCTGATTGTGGGATTCTGGTTCTGTAATTTGAACTTTTGATCTGGTTACACTATGAACTGGACTGAGTGGTCTTCATCAAAGTTGTAGCCCTTTATCTTAGCTTTGAAATGGTATAAATTGTACACCAATTTGATAAGCGTAGCTTCGGTTGTGTCCGATACGCTAAGCGACGTCAAATCTGTCTTTTGTTTTATGGCTTAAACTTCATTTCCGGACATTTTCCTAGCTTGATTTTGTATTTGTACGACTTTGAGCCTATTGAACGGTTATCGAAATGAGATTATTTTGTGTGTGACATTGGGGCTGATTTGAGGAAAAATGAAGCCATGATGGCTGGAAAAGTAAGAAAATTTAGGGGGAAATGCTGTCCAATTTACTAGGCCGTCTAATTCCTTTAAGTTGGAGTTGCACTGTGGTAGAATGAGGGGGTTTGGGGTTGTTTGTAACTCTCGTACCAACTGTTATCCGTTTGCTCAAAATTACATTTTTATTCTTTTGTACTTGTATATAACTTGGAGAGGCACCCGACTAGTAATCGAGTCTTACTTGTGCATTCCGTTTACTCGGTTTTGGATGTAGAAACTTCAACTAATTTACCTTTGTTATTCTTAGGGTTTCACGGTGATTAAGGCCACTTTGGGTGAAAATTTTGACGTACCTGTACTTGAACTGGTGAGTGTACCACTCCCCTCATTTGTTGCTTAACTTGGTTTCTGCACCTGCAATCTGTGATTTGAATGATTGTACTATCTGTTTATTCTGTTTGAGACAAGGGTGTACTTTATCACACTCGTTCTCTTATCTGTCTGTATGCCTATTTACTGTGTGTAATCTGTTATCTGTATCTTAGTTTGTTCGGACATCATTTGGAGGCTGGTATCCAACGACCTTTCTGTGACCTCTGAGCTCAACACCTGTGACTAGTTACTCGAGTCGGGTCGGCAAGGGCCTGGTCGATTAGATAACGAACCATGGTAGTCTGTTTCTAGGAATCTTTGGGTATTGAGACTCTTGATTCCGGTAAACTCGAGTAGTACCACTTCTGTTTCTATTGAGGTGTTCGGGCCTGGTAAAGGGTATGTTTGGTGGACGAAATTTGGTGTAAAGTGGGGTCTACGGATATGTTGGTTCTATATACGTTGATGGAGAGTCAATGGGTTTGGATCAAGTTCTGCCATGGAAATCTGGCTCCTGAGAGCCACCTGTATCCTTCCTATTTGAATCATTGTGTCTAAATGCTTTACTTTATATCTGGCATGTATACTTGATTGGTTAAACGTGAAATGCCAAGATTTGACTGCTATTATTTTGGTACCTCATTGAGCGTAAGCTCACCCCCTTCCTGTTATCTTTGTTTTCCTTTCAGGGGCAAACTTTGAATCCATGATCTTGGAAGAAAGGGTCGAGCTAGTGTAATTAATATTTTGTTAAGCTCTTTTGCAACCGAAACCCGAATCGTATTTTAAGTGTATGAATACTTTGGCTTGTATTTTAGTTTAGTTAATTTACCAAAGACTCCGATGTAAATATATGTATAAGTGTTTAATCTTGTCTATTAAGTGTATTCAGTTGAGATTATGATTTTTTGGTTTGGTAAGCATGTTCTCACCTTAGTAGTCTCCGATTGTTCATTTTCTTTGGGACCTATCGCGCGTACTATATTGGGTTTGTGTGATTCGACTCCGTAGTCCTGGCGAGAGTTGGGCAGGCGGTCCGCCGAACCCTTTGGTTCGCCTTAGAGTGAGGTGGGGCTGTCACACACTTACTTTTAAAAAATCATGATTTGGAACACATTGAATACAATGATGAATTGAAAAGATAGGAAAATATATCTTGTTAAGAAGAGAAAATTGTGCCTACAAATGCATGTTGGAAAACTTTCCTTATTTTCTTGATTATGTCAGTTGTGGGATAGGTATAGTTTATGTGAGTATAATTATCTTTTAGTTACTCTTCTTGTTCTTTGCCTAGTTTTGTAATAAGAGGGAGTTTGCTATTCTTTAAAAAAAAAAAAGAGAGAAAGAAAGAGAACAAAATTTTCTAACACCATAAACTCTAATACTGAGTAAACGAGGGTCTTCACCTAAAGTGTTGACCTTCGCGTCAAAAGGTACCTAAGTGGGTAGTTGTTGAGTAACCGGCAATTTTCATCTAAAAATGTCGATTGTCGCATCAAAAGACAAATTTCTGAAGGAGTTTTAGAACTTAAAAGACAAAAAAAAAAAAAAGACAAGACAAACCCCTCTATTTATATGCATAGATTTCTGTCATGGCGAGAATTTGGAGAGTGACTTGGAAAAATTGTAGTTCACATAGCTATTCCAGGTCATGCACTATTGTATTCAAGTTGAAGGTAAGGGAATGAGTCGAATATGTTAACTTGATGTATACTAATCTCTATTTAGCTTGATATATGAGTACTTGAAATGTTGGAGAACTAATAAAGGTGTTTCTTAGTGTTAAATGAGATGAATTTGAATAAGAAAGTGTGTACATTTCTGTCTCTTGAATTTTTGGTATCGCTTTTTGATTGCTTGAGGACAAGCAAAAGTTCAATTGTGGGGGAGTTGATATACATTTTATGCACTATATTTTGTGGCCATTTCATATGATTTTAAATCATGTTTTGCTTAAAACAATAGCATTAAGGACGAAAATATTTCATAAGTTAATGCTTAAGCACTTGTGAACTTATGTTGAAAGTTTTTGGTTCCCTTTCACTTGTTTAGATGATTTACTTTTGTAGGTGAAAAATGGAAATTTCATTGAAGTTTCATTATCAAATCAGGAAAGGAAAACTTCAAATATGCAAAGAAAAAGTTAGAAAACATGGCAAGGAATTGGTTATTGGACAAAAGCCTCGGAAACTTTTGCTGAGACAAAACCGGTTGTCGAAACCGATTCTTGTCCAAGGTCCGGTTTAGAGGTCTAGTTTCCCTACCGACTCCAACTTCTGCAAGTTGCACAACTTGTATAACTTGATTCTTCTTGATGAATTAGTGCTAGCTAGACCAACCATGATTGATGAGACATAAAGGAGACTAGATTAACTTGTCAAGAAGCTTCATTAACACTTTTTGAGCATTCCAAAGCTGGAAGATTCATGTAACCTACTTTCTCGACTTTTGAAACATTACTTTTGCTTGTGTTCATATGGTGAAGATGATTTCTCTTTTGTCTTGTATAGTGTGATGCCCCCACTTCTCCCTAAGGCGAACCAAAGGGTATCGGTGGGACGCCTGCTCAACTCTCTCCAGAATTCGATGCAAATTCAATTCAAATTTAAAGTAACTATCAATTTTAAAAGTTGAAGATAGAAAGAAAGTTCACTTCCTTAATAAACATTCAAGTCTTACATTACAACATACCAAAAGTACATCTCATTCCCAATATATACAACCTCCAAAAGTTGTCTAGACAAATACATTCAAAATTCTAATCAAACGTCCACCAAGTAGACTTCTCCATAATTCCTTCCATTCCAGCTCCTGTTAAAGAAAACAAATCTAACGGGGTGAACGAATGCTTGTGAGGCCAAGAAACACACAAGCAAGCACGTAATCGAAGTAATCACAACAATTATATAGTAAGTGAAGCTGTAAAGTTCGAGTAATTAACATTTCAAGTAGGAAAAGTAAACAGAAACAATTCAAGGATACTGTAGCTCTCAGGAGCTAAATTCCACGTAGTCGAGTCAAGGTCTTGATCAATTCCATGTTGACACTCCGTCAACCACATAGTATCAAATCCTGTAGATTCACCACTTTCTTCGAATCCCATCACCTTTACACCCCCTTACCGGGCCCGCTCATCAAAGTTTTGATATTACTCGAGTATATCATGGCAATACTAAGCGAGTATGCCAAGCAAGATCACTCCAATAGATCATGCTTTACGAATATCTCATGGTTTGCTAAGCTTATCGACCAAGTCCTTGTTGGCTCGATTCGCAAAGTTAGCCAACGAGTTTGGGCATCCCCTGAATATGAATACGAATATGAATACGAATATAAGTCAATGGGCAGCGTTCCAATCGACAATTCAAAATGCGAATCACAAATACGAATAACATCCACATCACTTCGTACAAGGCGAATATGGATTCACATAACAAAAATTTGAATATAATTTCATTTGAAAGAGAACGAGTGTGGTAAAATACACACTCGTCTCTAAAATTCCAAATTCACATAACGGATAAGAAGCAAGTCAAACACTTAGCAACAAATTCATGCACTTGACACTCACCAATCAAAATAAGGGAGTAAGTGCGCAAACAAGCTTTTAGGCATCCACTTCGAGATCCTCTTGAAGGTCCCCTTGAGCGCCTGAGCAAATAATAATTGACTATCACACACTATTACTTACAAACCCCTTGCTAACAAGGAGGATTGTACACTGTTACAATACTAAGAAAATGTCATGAAAGAGAGCCTTAATTATTTGAAAATCGAGGCTCAAAAGTGGTGTTTAATAACACAAGAAAAACTGATTTCCTTCATGAAATCAAGTTTAAAATGGTCAATCAATATCAAAGGATAGGGAAGAGTTTCCAAAAACTCATTTCCCAATAAGTCGGTAAAATTCAGTTTTAAGTGACAATCTTTGAAATTTCAGATCTTTCACTCAGTAGGTCCAAAATTGGAACACTTTGTACCGTTGAAAACTAAATTCAAAGTTCCTAGAAGACACTTTTCTAAGATTCTAAACGGAAGACATTCAAATTTCAGCTCAAAGTGGCTGATTTAAGCATACAAGACAGTTTCGGTCATGTTTTTCGGCAAATTTTGGAAATTCGGAAAAATTCACAGAAAGTGAACTAGCCTTTGAAATTCGTAACACAACAAGAGTTCCAAACATGGATTCGAACACGACAAACGGAACTAAATTTGGAGTCTTGAATATCAAGATATAGCAGTTCAAAGTTGGTAAATTTCCACTACTAAATAGTGAATTTTCCAGATTTGAAAGTAAACTTTGGCACATCATTTGGGTATAAAAATGGTCTTAGAATAACACCAAATTTGGTACAATTCAACCTCCATATGAGGACTACTCCTCTATCAAATTTTATGTAAAAACTCATACGGGAAGGTAGTTAACAAAACTACCAAAGTTTAGGAAATTCTTAAAGCAAATCTGTCTTCTTTTTTTCTTTTCCTTTTTCAAACACTTTGCACCATGAAATCAGTTTCATTTTGGTTCATTTGTGAAACCAAGGTCCAAGAAACATTTCATAAGCAATTGAAAGTTGGTTGACATCAGAATGTCAAAATAAAACATTTCACAAACAACTAAACCAGTCGGCCAGCAAAAGGAAGGGTTTTCCAGCTTTGCCGCAGTTTGGAAATTGAACCATATTTCACTCAATTCAACTTGGAATTGAGAATGGTTGGTAGAGTTGGAAACTAGAATCATAAGGCTACATTTCATTAGAATAAATCGTTTTCAAAATCAATTCATAAGTGAGAGAAAATAAAGCTACAAAATGCAGCCTCTACCTTTCTCTCGGATAGACCATCAAAACAGGACATCAAACTTTGCCGAATCACTATGGCTCACTCATTTTGAACTAGAAAGTAAATTTTATACCGTTGGAAAGCTAAAAATGTATAGTTTCAAATGCCACAAATGGTACTCGATTTTGACTTTTGTACAAAGAGTTATATTCAATCAAAGTGGTACTGTTCAGACTGCCAGAACACATTTTCCAGTTTTCTTCAAATTTTGAAATCTCAAATTTTGCTCAACCAATTCAAATGATTTTTGGTAGAAACTTTTTACACACCATATACAACATATATACATCAGTTTCACAGTCATTTGAGCATCAAAAATTTGAAATATAAGTAAGGCAATAACAGGACAGATTTGGCCAGTTTTCCTGCGCAATTTTCCTTTGGCCTTTCCTTCATTTCTCACCATAATCTTTTCTTCTACACCCATAACAATCATATTCAAGCAATTACACCTCAAGCCCACTACTTAGAGGTCACCACAAGACCACTAGCCTAACATTTAAAACAAGAAATTAAACTTCCTCAAGTCCACTAGCCTAATCCATGTGTAGGGTCCAAACCCTTGCAATTAAAGCTCCAACTTTGAAGGAAATGGAAAGGTTCAAGGTTGATGAAGGCTACCTCTTAGCTTTATGAAGAAACCAGAAATTTTGGACTGAAAATCTCCCAAGAAAACCGCATGAAGGTGTCCTCCTCCAAGCTAAAGTTGCTCTCCAAGTGATATGTGAGTTGTATGAGAAATTTGAGGTGAAATGGTAGCAAGAATTTGGAGTAAAAATTGTGAGCTTTCTTCCTTCTTCCCTTGAGGGTTCGGCCGGCTATGGAGGTGAGGAGAGAGAGAGTGTTTGATGAATGAAGCTTCTCTTGGAAGCTTAAGTGATTTGTGGTTAAAATTTGTGCAAAAGTCAACTAGGAATAGTGTGCGCGCGCGGGTATCGTATCACCGATTTCTCTCGGGTTTGTTTCACTTGTGCATTAATCCTCTAATGTAATTCATTTAACACTATAATTATTCACTCTTAGTAGTCTAGAATAAATTTCTTAAATCTCCATTTAACCGTTCCGGCTCGAAATACATGAACTTCCGATTCGCGCGCGATAAAACGAAACTTAAAAGAAATTCTTGTAACGATAATATAATTAACTAATATTAGAGTAAATAATTATAAAAATAACTATTTTAAGAATAAAACATGAGTTCTCAAATATCCAAGATCATTGCACTTTCGGATCGAATATTGCCTTGAAAAATGCGTATTTGCTATTTCTTACTAAACGAGACTCCAAAAATTAAATTTGCTAACGGGAACATTTCAAAAATATAAGTAAGGCATTGTTCCATGTAAATGGATTTAAATTGGTTGAAATAAATTATTCGAAAAAAACGGGTGAATAAATATATAAATAAGCCAGTAAAATAAGATAAAATTAAGAAAATTTTCGGGTCCTCACATATAGAATATGCTTTGCCTATAAATAGATGAAGTTGTGACAAAGAAGAAGTAAGTAGAGTAAGAGTTAACACTACTAGAAAAAGTTGTTTTTCTGACTTGTTAATGGTAGTCATAAAAAGGTCCAGAGAGTCACAAAAACTTTTTGTGACTATATTGTGACATGTATATGAGAGTCACGGATTTAATAGTCACAAATTTTTTATGACTTGAATATGAAAGTCATATTATCAATTGTGACTTGCAATAATACTTTTTATGACTTGCATTTTGAATGTAATAAAAAGTCAAAAAAAACTAGAATTTATTTGTAACATGCAAATAATAGTCATAAAAGATCTTTTGTGTCATGTTTTGTTGGTCACAAGTTCTATTGGGATCCGCTAATTAACCATTAAAAGTGAGACCCAAAAACCTTGTGACTAGCTGGATTACAAGTTTTGTTTTTTTCCGTTTTTTCAACCTGTTTTTATTTTTTTGAAAGCCCAAAACTAGAAAGAAATCCATCCATAAGCTTCACGTGATGGACAAATAAGAAAAAGACAAAATTTATTTGCAGCAAAACAAATGGCTGAGTATTAATGACTAAAACCATCAATTAATGCCAACCCAACATGGCACTGTATAAATGGTTGGACTACCATAACAAAACAAACCATACATATCATAACAAAGCAAACACTCAAAAGTCAAACAATCACTATTTCTCCAAAAGACATAGCCAACATGTTGTAGACACCAAAATTTTAGCCTTTCTTTTTATTTATTCTAGGTGATTTTTGTTTATCTATTTATTTTATTTTTATTATTATTTCTTTCTTAGTTTATCTCATTCTCATTTTTGTTAAGAAAATTGTTTTTGTTTTTATTAATTAATCCACTGGAAAAAGGAAAAAAAAGGAAAATCATCAATCAAACACAAAAATTTTAGCATGTTGTTTTTATCTTTTTATTCCTAGTTTTTGTTTATTTTATTCGATTTTACCTAAATTGTTATTTTTCGTTATTTTTGTTTATTATTGATTCATTGATTCATTGAAAAAGAAAAAAAGAAGAAGCATGCGGGAATAACCTAGAAGGGAAAGGATCCGATGGCTAAAACAAAAGGCAGGAATTGAGGATTCTTGGGGAGCCCTTTAGATGAGGGTTAGAGAGCCGAAGTTCCATATAAAAAAAAAAGGTCACAGCCGCAACCAAGGGGGAGAGTAGTTGACGGCTGAAGGAAAGAGTGAAGGAAGAGTTTGAGGGCTAGAGAGAGTTTTGGAGAAGGTGACGGCCGAAAGAAAGAAACCAAGCGAGAGGAAACCAAGGAAAGGTGAAGCGACTTCATCAACGTAAAGGGCATTTCTGGGTCTTCGTTTCCAGAAACAACGTGTTTTTCCTGAGACTGGGAGAGAAACGAATCAAGAGTCTAAGACACAAGGGAGGATCGGGGAACGAGCAAAGGAAATCTGCAAAATCTTGAAGAAGGCTTCGAAGCTGAGAGCGAGGGAAAGAGGACTGCTCGACGAGGCGGCAACTTCTGCAGCAAAAGTTCCCGATCGCGTTCCTGGGAACCCGTACGTGTTTCTGGGCAGATCTCAAGGCCGCTCAACCGTGCTAGCATTCTCAGGTAAAAATGCCTCTTATTTGGTGGATTTTAACATGTTTTTACGAAAGATAAAGCCATCGGATGTGAATCTTTTTGTTTGCTACTGGGTCAAGCTCTCGCTGGTTCTATGATTCTACCATTTTGCTCGTTTGCTAAGATCGGATTCAGTAGGAACCTATGAGATGAGTCTGATTAAGAACATGGGGTTTAGGGTTTTCTATAGTGGTCACCTGATGAATCCATGATTTCTTTGCTCGATGTTTATGGTCAGTCTTTGTGTGCTTGAATAAGCAAACCCAGAAAAGTGGCGTAAAGCTTCGGACAAGTCTATTTTGATGTTTCCTTCATTGCTGCTTCTCCATTTCTTGTTGTTTGTGTAATGTTTGATATCGGGTTTCAGTGTTAAATGGAGTAAATGGTGAGTTTTGGTTGTTGGCTTGGAGATTGATCCATCGGATCCGAACGTTTGATAATAAAAATGGTAGAAGGTTTTTTGAATGCACCTGGTTTGATGTTAGTTTTGTACTTGGGTTATGTTAACAAGGGTGATTCGGAGATTTATGAGAGTTCTAGCTCACAAACAAAATAAGTTTCGTTGATTTCTTTTCATATAATATCAGCGTGGGTTGAGCTGCAATTTTGCAGCAGAAAGTTGCAACAGAAGAAGAATGTTTTTTCATATCAGGTTGCATGATCCTTTTGTACGAGTGTCGGGTGCTTAAATATAACGGTTTTATGTTAGAAAACAGAGGGGGGAATGTTTAATAATCCTCTTGCCTGGCTTCAGTTTGCATTGCACTTATAGTTTGCGCATAAGAATGCTTGTTGCAGCGGTATGGACAAAGTTCTGTTTTTTTCCTTTTCCTGTTTCAAGTTCGAGTTTTGACTGTGGAATATGTGTGTTTTGTTGCTCAATTTAAGTTGAAGTCTAGGTGAAAAGTTTTGGATCAAGTCTGGAATCCTTATTTGAAATGAAAGGGCAGCAGCGTGCGTTTGTTCTTGATTGCAGAAGCTTTAAGCTTCGGAATTGTGCATGGACTTGCATGAATAGCTTTCAAAATTTGCACTTTGCTCCCCTTAGCTTCTATCTATGCTACAAAGGCCCAATTATATTCTAATTTCTTGCAATTAGATCCTAAAGTAATTGCCATTTGAACCATTGCTTGACCTTTCCATTACTTATGGGCCTTTGAAGTTCCCAAATATTTTAATTGGACTTGAATGATTGGTTAAGGCTTGCTCTTGGGTCATTAGTAGTTTTTTTTTCTATTTTAAGAACTTGATTGACAATTTACCTTCCTTGCAATTATGCATTATTTGATTACATTCAAGTTTGCAATTGGGAAGGATTAGGTGATTTGTTGGTTTAACTTATTTTGTGCTTTTGTTTATATGGTTATTCGTGATGCCTTGACCTTTTCTTTTATTTTGGAGGGTAAATAAGTAATTTCACTCTATTAGGGCCCCAATTCAAGGGAGGTACACCCTATTTCTTATTTCTTACTTTATTTGACTCAACGTGCCCTATGTGACTTTACGTGTTTGATTGCATGCCTCTTGAATGTTTTTTTTATTATTTTTTTTATTTATTTATTTGTTTGCTTTATTGGCTTTAGTTTTGTATATTTATTTTAGTTCAATTTTGATCATTTGAAAGGCACTTGAATACCAAATTTGTAATAGTTAGGTACTTATTATTTATTTTATTTCCCCTTTAGATTGTAGTAGGGCCTCCCTAATGTAATAGATAGGGCTTCCTTTACTTTATTTGCCTTGCGTGATTTGCATGCTTGCTTGCTATGTGTTACCGCTTTCCTAGAATTTAGCATCTAGATATGCATGCTTATGTGTTATGTAAATTACGTGCTCACATGCCTACTTGCTTTAACTATGCCCATTTACTTGTGTATATATGGTGAATGCAAATGTACGATATAACCGTGGCTAGTCCAATGCTAGTCATGGTTACTTATTCCCGATCGCTCCCAAGTCCAATGCTTGTGAGAGAGCGTTAGTAAAGGGCTAGTCCAATGCTAGACCCAATAGGGCCGTCCCTCGCTAGTACATACTCGCATGCCTTCACTACATTTTCATGCATTTTTCTTAGTATTTTTTACGTTTTTGCATGATCCTTTACCCTTTTCCCACATTCAAAGTTTGATCTTTAGGATTTTGCATTTCACTCTAGTCATTAGGGTCATTTGCCTGATTCGGTTAGGGAGTTACTCTCTTGGTAAGGGGGATGGATGAGTTTGGCTACACATAGCCTTAGCACGCTCATTCTTTTTCTAACTAAAAGGAAAAGCAAAAGTCACAATTTAGGGTCTCCACGTACCCGTTTTGCTTGCATTCCTCTAGGGTTCATGCATTTCATTTACTCACTATCACTTTGCACTCTCATTTCATATACTATTACTTTTTCCACATGTTCACTTCACATGACTCTTATCTTACACATTCTCACTCTACCACTAGCATTTTACATACTACCACTGAGCACACATGCACTTCACACTATCACTTTACATACCTCACCTTGCACCCCCATTTACACACTCCCACTTACACACTATTATTTTTATTATTACTTTTTTCACTTCACACAAGCTATGTTTTCACATTGCATACATTCATTTCATTCATTCTTTTGTCATTAGCATTACTCGTGACCTCTTGGAGGGCTTATCCTTGGCTATCACAACTCATGTGATTTAGTCCGATCGAGCCTCTAAGAGATATCTGTCCCTTTCGATTCCTCATTAGGTTTAGGATTGCATTCATATTAGTTACATCCAAATGCGATACATCTTTTGGTTAGAAATTAGGAAATCATGACTAAATCATGCAACTAGCTTAGGTTAGGTTAAGAAGGTGCCTAAGACATTGTCTTTGCCTTCCCTCTCTTCAACTGTGACCCCCGAACCATTTTTCTCTGATTTATCGTAGATTTTGGAGTCAATCTAGAAAGGTTTTACATTTAAATCCATATTTTTTTGGATGACTTGGTACACCCTAACTCAATACCAAGTGGCGACTCCTACATTTTACCAAAACCTTTTTAGATTACTATTTTTGGCCAAAACATCGCATTTCAAAGTCCCATGGCCTTTCCCTTTCACACACATCACCATTTTCAAACCATACTTCACTCACTTATTTTACTTTTATTATTAAAAAATGGGGCGCGACAGCTTGGCGACTCCATTGGGGACTTCCTAAGTGAGTCCGAGCACTTGATTTAGTTATTCTTTTCCTCTTCTACCCTTTTCATGTATCGCGTTTGGATGTTTAAGGTTGCATTTTTTCCTTTTTAGGATTTTTTGCATTTTCGCGCATATCAACTCACTTCTCTCACTCATTTGCGTACGTTTCGATTTGATAGATGGATGGTTTATTTATGTGATCCCGCGCTTTGCATTGCATTTGGGTGGGGCGTAGTTACCTTAGAACCTTCGTCTGCATTTAATGGTATAATCCCTCCCCTCAAAATAAAAAACACTTCATACGTGCATGCATAGTTTTATTTACCCTATTTTTTTCTTTTTCGTGGGCGCTATCCCCATCTCCCTGTAGGATTAGGATTGATTTCCTTAGGTAGGTGGATGGTGTGCACAGCGCCCATAGCGATACCTAAGGGATCCCTCGAGCCACCGACCGAAGGCCTTGGGATTGATGACCCTTCGCCTTTAGGTCTGAAGGCTTGGGAACCTTGAGACTTATAGAGTCTAGATGCATTAGTGAGCCAAACCTCATGCATCCATATTAGAATTGCCTAGGATAGAGTCAACCTTATCCTGAATTAGGAACACTAGGCACGAGGAGAGGGATCCAACCCCTCTTTTCATTTTATTCCTTTATCTTTTTGTATTGTTTTGCTACAATGTGTTATGTGTATTTATCTAATTCAACTAACTTTTCTTGGTTTTTGTCTCCATTACATTCATAAGCCCTAGAAAATAAGAGTCCTGGCATAGTACTCTCTAGGAGACTACCCTATTTGATGTGACACGTTTAAATTAAATCCTTCGCATGTACAGCATGAATACATTTCATTTTTAGGCTCACCCCGGCATACAAAAAGGGGTTCCTTTAGGTCATGTTTCATTTGTGTACTGCATGTTTTATCGCTTTGATAAATTGGCGTCATGCATAAGCCTTAGAGGGAATGCCACGTAGGGAATCCTGTGTTAGGAATAAGCCACCTTGTGTCTCGGATATATAATCCAATGGGACTTGCACGTTTATGTTTCTTGTACCTTCCAAAGGAGTAGTGCACAAGGTAAGGTAGGATCCGATCTTTTTCCATGATCATAGAACAAATTTTGCACATTAGAATATGAACATCTAACAATCATTTTTTGGCTATTTATCAAAAACTGGTAAAAATCCCTTGCGTAAAGGACATTAATTTGAAGAAATTTACAAACGATCCCTTATTGTTGAGATGATAAATATATCGAGGCCAAATCTTGATTTTAGAAGGCTCATAAACTAATGTATCGCAATGAATTTTTGAAACTACCAATAGGTTGACAATTCAATAAACCATCATTTCCATTCAATTCATTTGATCAAATTATCCATCGAATTCATCCAATCTATTTGGTCAATTCATTCATTATTAGGACAATTCGGTCAATTTTGAATAAATCATCATTTTCATTCATTTGACCAATTTACCCCTTTTTAGGATGATCCGGTCAATTTTGAATAAATCATCAATTTCATTCGACCAATTTACCCTTTTTAGGGTGATCTGATCAATTTTGAATAAATCATCAATTCCATTCAATTCATTGGACCAGTTTATCTATTTTTAAGGTAATCTAGTCAATTTTGAATAAATTATCAATTTCATCCTATCCCTTTGACCCCCTTATTCTCTTTTAGGGTTTAAGTCTAAGGTTCACTGAATATATTAGTCGAGACATTGCAATTCTTTCGAGAGTAGGCTCTTTTATACATTATTTTATGTGTTGATCAAAGCAAGCAATCCATTCGGACTTTGTCCTCATTTTAGGATAAGTGTCTCTTCCCACTCCATTGGGCCAAAAATTTTTCAAATTATTTTTCACTCAATCAGTTGGTCGGATTCATCAGGTATTGTATGGTGCCTACCCCAAAGGATTGCATTTTTCATGCTAGGCCTACCCTTGGCATAAAAGATCTCCCCCATAGGACATGCATCCGAATTTTTTGGATATTTACTAACTCTTATCTTTTTCTTTTTCTTTGTTTTATTTTTATTGGAAAAGCCAAGCGAGAGCTAAATCTAAAGGCAATTCCTATCAAAATTTTCAGGTAATATTTAAATATAGCTTCTCGTCGAAACTCCATCATAACACGATCCCGTAGTCAAGCCCAGAGGAATCGTGTAAACATGAGTTCACAACCGGAACCATCGGATAGGTCTGCTACTACAGCTCAACTTGAGACTACAAATTTGGGGGTCCAGTTAACCGAGATGCTTGCTAAGTTCAGCGAGATAACCACCGAGATGGCGGCTCAGAGGAAATTGATTGATCAACTTATCAGTAGCGGTGTTCAGTCCGAACCCGTCCCAGTCACACAGTCTGAGCCAGAACCATTTTCCATACCCCCGTCTCAAACTACCTTTACTCCATCTTTCGTCATTCCACCTGAAGAAACTTTCACCTATACCACCACGAATTTGACATACACTTACCCTCCTAATCCTTCATTCTTTCCTACTCACATGCAAGGTCCACAACCCCAAGTCACTTCGAATATACCCCCCGAGCCGCATACTTTTTATCACACCGCCGCAGAGCCCTTCCTGCCAGACCATACTGTCCAAACTAAACCAGAGAGAGGGGAATCTTCTGCTCCTGTTGATATGAAATTGCTTAAGCGCCTGGATCGTTTTGACGAATTTATGAGGAAAAGTCAGGGGTTAAACGAACAAGGAGTACTGGACTACGATGAGCTTTGTCTCTTCCCAAATGTGCAACTGGCTATGGGGTTCAAAACCCCGAAATTTAATAAGTATGATGGAACAGGTAATCCCAAGACACACCTCCGACTGTTTGCTAACAAGTTGGGGAGACCCGTGGATGATGAGAATTTGCCTCTAAGGTTGTTCCCGGAGAGTATGGAAGGGGATGCACTCAACTGGTATTCCAATCTGAAACCCGAGGAAGTAAAGACCTGGCTTGACTTGTCTAATGCTTTTGTGAGGCAATATGAGTATAATTGTGAGTTGGCTCCGATGCGAACCACACTGGAAGGAACGAAGAGGAGACCATCTGAGGACCACAAAACTTATGCTAAGAGGTGGAGGAAAATAGTTGCAAAAGTTGAGCTACCAATGACCGAAGATGAAATTATCTGTACCTTCATTAAGGCACATGATCCTCCGTACTTCGAAGAAATCTTCCGCATGACTGGATGCTCGTTTGCCGCTATTGTCAATAAGCTCGAAGAGTACGATGACTTCGTAAGAGTTGGGAAGATCGTTAATGTCTCTGCCCTCAAATCGCAAGTGGATGCTCTGCAAGGACAAGGGAGTAGTGGGAAAAAACCGCAATTCAAAAAGAAAGAGGGGGAAACCGCCTTTATTTGGGATCGAAACCCCACACCGAGACCTAGATTTCAACACAGCCCAACATATTCACCACCTTATCCCTACTATCCAAATCCTTACCCTGTCTACAACACCAAATCCTCACCCTGTTTACTGTGGGAGCCGTGATTACAAATGAAGAGCCCAAATTATGCCAACCCACCTACAGCTCCTTTCCAAATATCTCAACCAAATTTTCAACAAACTCGTCCTCGACCTCTTTACCACCAAAGACTTCCCCCACCAAACAGACCCACCTATAACTATCCCCAACCCACTGAAACCTACAATCAAAGCCGTACCCGAACATTCCCCAACATAGGCAGGGCGTTGGACTAATTGTATGAGCAACTAAGGCTGCCGATAAAATAGGTGTGATTCCCCCTCCAACTTACCCTTATGGCATGCCTTCTGAATACGATCCACAGGCTATTTGTGCCTATCACTCGGGAGCACCTGGCCACCCAACCGCCGATTGTAAAGTACTTAAGCACAAAGTCCAAGACATGATCGAGGCAGGGGAAATAGTGTTAAGAAAAGGGTGAACAAGGACCGAGCATAAGTACAAGCCCCTTTCCCAAACACAAGGACACCTTTGAGGCATCCACCTCCAATGACGAAATTTGAAAATCCTAAAGGAGTTTTGCACAATTTGGATGGCCGAGTATCTTCCCTCTCGAAGGGAATTTCGGTAAATCTAGGGGTTGTCATTTACTAAAGTTCATGAAAACTGTTTCTTGCATATGTAAATAGCTTAATGAAAGCATCTTTTGCAATTGAGCTTTTGTCTTGTTTCCGCTTTGATTTGGAGTTTCATGAAATGCACAATTTGTTTTACTTGTTTATTTGATTATTGTCTCGAATTTCTTAATTCTTTTAGATGGCCAAAGATGAAATTACTTGACCCTTTGGATATCACTGTTCTGGAATCCGATGATGGCAATCTCGATATCACTCACGGCTTTGAGATTGTAGAATCTGAAATTCAAAACAAAAGTGATAGTGAGGAAGTATCTGATTATTTTTCAAAAGGTCTCGAACAATATGAGGAGAAATCCAAACCGAACCTAGAAGAGACAGAGATTGTTAACATTGGCACTGAAAATCCCTTCATTGAGAAAGCCATTCATTGAAAAATCTTTTCATTGAGAAAGCCATACATTGAAAAATCTCTTCATTGAGAAAGCCCTTCATTGAAAAATCCCTTCATTGAGAAAGCCATACATTGAAAAATCCCTTTATTGAGAAAGCTCTTCATTGAAAAAATTCCTTCATTAAGAAAGCCCTTCATTGAGAAATCCCTTCATTGCGTATTCTAATGGAAACTAAGTTGGAAGAAGCTGATTGGATAAAGCAACGTCATGAACAACTGTCTTTGATTGATGAAAAACGGCTTAATGCTATTTGTCACGGCCAATGTTATCAAAAACGCGTGGCCCGGGCCTACAACAAAAAGGTCCATCGGCGTACATTTGAGGAAGGTGACCAAGTACTAAAACGAATTTTGCCAGTACAGGATGAGGCCAAAGGCAATTCGCTCCAAATTGGCAAGGGCCATTCATTGTTCAAAAGGTACTACCTGGCGGAGCACTTGTTTTAGCAGAGATGGACAGACATTTCCTCAACCTATCAACTCAGACATATGTAAGAAGTTCTTTATTTGATTGTGCAAATTTCTTTTAGAAGTTACGCAGGCGACGAGACAAAAGTCAGGCCATCTTCCTTTCCAATCAAAATATTTCATCCCTAGTCATCCCCTTTGAGCTATCAGAACAATAATGTTTCTTTGGCAGCCCCTGAGAATTGCAAACCCCACACTGGGGCAAATTTATTTTGAAAGAGAGATGATCGAAAAAAGAGAGAAATCAAAAAGAAAAGAAAACCCCACACTGGGGCAAATTTAGTTTTTAAAAGAAAAATGCAAAAGTGAAGAAATGCAATGAAAAATGCAAAGAGAGAAAAATCCAATCAAACTGGGACAAATTTTCCTCGGTTTCGTTCAAAAATTGGAGATAATTTCAAAATGATGCAATCTCAGGTTATTTCACACCTCTCATCAAAAAAATTGCTTTCAAACCTCAACTTTTCTTGAAAAACACCCCACCTGACCTCATTACAAAAGCCCAAAGTTCTGGCTTTCGTCACTTGCAGTATTTCTATTAGGAAGTTCACTAATCAACTGGCAGGTGATGTCCATAATGCCTTCGCCTAAGTTTATAAGGGAAACGCATTTTACTGATGCCAGCAATCTTCAACGCACATTCCTGAGTCGATCATGGTCGAGATTTTCCATTGTTCCTTAGGTGAAAAATCGAAAAAGCACCTCGAAAAAAAGAAAAGAAAAAAAAAAGAAAGAAAGGCAAAACAAAAACAAAAGGGTGGGGGCAACCTTGGTGAAAACCCGAAAGGGCGTCGAGGTAGGGTTCTGCAGCAAGCAAGCACGAGGAGGAACAGTTGATGACTTGGTTCATTTGGGATTTCTCTTCATTTTGTAATACTTCTGCCAATGTCGAATTCCGGAACAAAGATGTCCAGGGATTCGAATATGATATCCGTTGGCCAAAAACTGTGTGACTTTGTAAAAAATATTCTTTTACAAATACATTCTTATGAAACTCATTTTTTTCTCAATTACCTGTATTTATGGCATTTTGTAGGCTTAAGCACAGTTGGTTGTATTTTTGCATATTCATTTCTGCATGACATGTGAAATTACCTTACATTCATCATTTTTAATCATTGTATTTTGGTGAATAACAATCCCCGTGGTTTGTTCGAAGCATATTTGGATTCAGTCATCTCTTGAAAATGGTTGAGATTCAGCAAAGCCAGCTACGCAGGTTTCACAATATGGCAAAATGCATACCTGGTCAGTCTGGGAAAAGCAGAAGAGTTTTGAAGTGACAAATCCAACTAAGTCAGATGCCGCAGCAAAAGTTGATGAAGGCATCAAAAGACTCATGTTTACACGATTCTCAAAGGCAAACGGATCAAATGATGGTGTCACTTTCTTTGTTCTTTCTCTTTTGCAGAAAAATTTCGTGCATGGATGAAAACAATCACACCTCGCACTGGAGCCAGTATCGGAAAGAATTTTCCAGCAAAACAAAGATGGATCGAAAATGATGCAAGCAAATTTGTTCAAAAGGTGCAACAACATGGCAATGCAGAATCAACTGTAGGCTCAGATGCAAAGACTTAACCTCTACTGGGGCAAAACTTTGAGCTCTTTTTCAGGTAAGTATACCGGAATGTCCCATGTTTAAATTTCTCGTTCGGGTCAGTCCCATGTTTTAATTTTTGTTCGAGTCAGTCCCATGTTTAAATTCTCGTTCGGGTCAGTCCCATGATTAAATTCTCGTTCGGGTCAGTCCCATGTTTAAATTCTTGTTCGGGTCAGTCCCATGTTTAAATTCCTTGTTTAGGTCAGTCCCATGTTTTAAATTTCTCGTTCGGGTCAGTCCCATGATTAAATTCTCATTCGGGTCAATCCAATGTTTAAATTCTCGTTCGGGTCAGTCCCATATTTAAATTTCTCGTTCGGGTCAGTCCCATGATTAAATTCCAGTTCGAGTCAGTCCCATGTTTAAATCTCTCGTTCGGGTCAGTCCCATGTTTAAATCTCTCGTTCGGGGCAGTCCCATGTTTAAATTTTTGTTCGGGTCAGTCCAATGTTTAAATTTCTTGTTCAGGTCAGTCCCGTTTTACATTTCCTGTTCGGGTCAGTCCCGTTTTAAATTTCTTGTTAAAGGGGTCAGTCCTCATTTCAGAAGCGTCAGTCGTTCGAGTAGTTTGCGGCAAAATAACCACAGGTAAGTTTTTGGTGTCTATTTCTTTGTCTCAAATTTTTTCCAAAACTTAGACAAAGAGGGGCAAACTGTGGACACCAAAATTTTAGCCTTTCTTTTTATTTATTCTAGGTGATTTTTTTTTATTTATTTATTTTATTTATATTATTATTTCTTGCTTAGTTTATCTCATTCTCATTTTTGTTAAGAAAATTGTTTTTGTTTTTATTAATTAATCCACTGGAAAAAGGAAAAAAAAGGAAAATCATCAATCAAACACAAAAATTTTAGCATGTTGTTTTTATCTTTTTATTCCTAGTTTTTGTTCATTTTATTCGATTTTACCCAAATTGTTATTTTTCGTTATTTTTGTTTATTATTGATTAACTGATTCATTGATAAAGAAAAAAAGAAGAAGCATGCGGGAATAACCTAGAAGGGAAAGGATCTGATGGCTAAAACAAAAGGCAGGAATTGAGGATTCTTGGGGAGCCCTTTAGATGAGGGTTAGAGAGCCGAAGTTCCATATAAAAAAAAAGGTAGAAGGTTTTTTGAATGCACCTGGTTTGATGTTAGTTTTGTACTTGGGTTATGTTAACAAGGGTGATTTGGAGATTTATGAGAGTTCTAGCTCACAAACAAAATAAGTTTCGTTGATTTCTTTTCATATAATATCAGCGTGGGTTGAGCTGCAATTTTGCAGCAGAAAGTTGCAACAGAAGAAGAATGTTTTTTCATATCAGGTTGCATGATCCTTTTGTACGAGTGTCGGGTGCTTAAATATAACGGTTTTATGTTAGAAAACAGAGGGGGGAATGTTTAATAATCCTCTTGCCTGGCTTCAGTTTGCATTGCGCTTATAGTTTGCGCATAAGAATGCTTGTTGCAGCGGTATGGACAAAGTTCTGTTTTTTTCCTTTTCCTGTTTCAAGTTCGAGTTTTGACTGTGGAATATGTGTGTTTTGTTGCTCAATTTAAGTTGAAGTCTAGGTGAAAAGTTTTGGATCAAGTCTGGAATCCTTATTTGAAATGAAAGGGCAGCAGCGTGCGTTTGTTCTTGATTGCAGAAGCTTTAAGCTTCGGAATTGTGCATGGACTTGCATGAATAGCTTTCAAAATTTGCACTTTGCTCCCCTTAGCTTCTATCTATGCTACAAAGGCCCAATTATATTCTAATTTCTTGCAATTAGATCCTAAAGTAATTGCCATTTGAACCATTGCTTGACCTTTCCATTACTTATGGGCCTTTGAAGTTCCCAAATATTTTAATTGGACTTGAATGATTGGTTAAGGCTTGCTCTTGGGTCCTTAGTAGTTTTTTTTCTATTTTAGGAACTTGATTGAAAATTTACCTTCCTTGCAATTATGCATTATTTGATTACATTCAAGTTTGCAATTGGGAAGGATTAGGTGATTTGTTGGTTTAACTTATTTTGTGCTTTTGTTTATATGGTTATTCGTGATGCCTTGACCTTTTCTTTTATTTTGGAGGGTAAATAAGTAATCTCACTCTATTAGGGCCCCAATTCAAGGGAGGTACACCCTATTTCTTATTTCTTACTTTATTTGACTCTACGTGCCCTATGTGACTTTACGTGTTTGATTGCATGCCTCTTGAATGTTTTTTTTATTATTATTTTTTATTTATTTATTTGTTTGCTTTATTGGCTTTAGTTTTGTATATTTATTTTAGTTCAATTTTGATCATTTGAAAAGCACTTGAATGCCAAATTTGTAATAGTTAGGTACTTATTATTTATTTTATTTCCCCTTTAGATTGTAGTAGGGCCTCCCTAATGTAATAGATAGGGCTTCCTTTACTTTATTTGCCTTGCGTGATTTGCATGCTTGCTTGCTATGTGTTACCGCTTTCCTAGGATTTAGCATCTAGATATGCATGCTTATGTGTTATGTAAATTATGTGCTCACATGCCTACTTGCTTTAACTATGCCCATTTACTTGTGTATATATGGTGAATGCAAATATACGATATAACCGTGGCTAGTCCAATGCTAGTCATGGTTACTTATTCCCGATCGCTCCCAAGTCCAATGCTTGTGAGAGAGCGTTAGTAAAGGGCTAGTCCAATGCTAGATCCAATAGGGTCGTCCCTCGCTAGTACATACTCGCATGCCTTCACTACATTTTCATGTATTTTTCTTAGTAATTTTTACGTTTTTCCATGATCCTTTACCTTTTTCCTACATTCAAAGTTTGATCTTTAGGATTTTGCATTTCACTCTAATCATTAGGGTCATTTGCCGGATTAGGTTAGGGAGTTACTCTCTTGGTAAGGGGGATGGACGAGTTTGGCTACACATAGCCTTAGCACGCTCATTCTTTTTCTAACTAAAAGGAAAAGCAAAAGTCACGATTTAGGGTCTCCACGTACCCGTTTTGCTTGCATTCCTCTAGGGTTCATGCATTTCATTTACTCACTATCACTTTGCACTCTCACTTCATATACTATTACTTTTTCCACATGTTCACTTCACATGATTCTTATCTTACACATTCTCACTCTACCACTAGCACTTTACATACTACCACTGAGTACACATGCACTTCACACTATCACTTTACATACCTCACCTTGCACCCCCATTTACATACTCCCACTTACACACTATTATTTTTATTATTACTTTTTTCACTTCACACAAGCTCATGTTTTCACATTTCATACATTCATTTCATTCATTCTTTTGTCATTAGCATTACTCGTGACCTCTTGGAGGGCTTATCCTTGGCTATCACAACTCATGTGATTTAGTCCGATCGAGCCTCTAAGAGATATCTGTCCTTTTCGATTCCTCATTAGGTTTAGGATTGCATTCATATTAGTTACATCCAAATGCGATACATCTTTTGGTTAGAAATTAGGAAATCATGACTAAATCATGCAACTAGCTTAGGCTAGGTTGAGAGGGTGCCTTAGACATTGTCTTTGCCTTCCCTCTCTTCAACTATGACCCCCGAACCATTTTTCTCTAATTTATCGTAGATTTTGGAGTCAATCTAAAAAGATTTTACATTTAAATTCACATTTTTTTTGGGTGACTTGGTACACCCTAACTCAATACCAAGTGGCGACTCCTACATTTTACCAAAACCTTTTTAGATTACTATTTTTGGCCAAAACGTCGCATTTCAAAGTCCCATGGCCTTTCCCTTTCACACACATCACCATTTTCAAACCATACTTCACTCACTTATTTTACTTTTATTATTAAAAAATGGGGCGCGACACATGTGCTGCATTAGTTATCATTGAGGAAGCTAGTCTAACAATCACTCAAAAGTTAGAATCTTTCATTTGCTTCACATGTTCTTGAAGCTGATAAACTTGAGGTACCCTGAACTCACTGGAATCTGCAAACAATCAAAACAGCAAGTTGCAAAAGGGAGGTCTTTAACAACTTTCCTAATCTAAAGGAACTAGTAATTTGTGAAACTAAAGAAGGCTTCAAAAATCATGAGGGATTTCCCAGGAATCTTTCTGATTTTCATCAACTCAAAGCTGTGAAATGCTCTTTTTATGTGAAGAGCATATAAACAATGCGGTTGCCATATTGGAATGATCAACTACTCATTCTTTCACCCAATACTCTATGCAAGTTTCAGCAACAAAGTCATGAAGAAGGGAAGAGAAAAGAGCCAAAAGTACTTACCAAATCTATCACAAGTTTAATCCTCCTTGATTAGTAGACTCAGCTGGACCCTTCAAGATATTAGTTTATATTAGACACATCAATGAAATGAAATACAAACATGACAACTTTCTAAAATTTCGTTACCTGTCGACTAGGAAAAGCACCAAAAATTCAATCTGGAAGCATGGGTAAGGCATAGACATCCAAATGCGACATTAAGAAACTAACGGTCTTCTACATATACTCAAACTGTGCACTAAACTCTGCTCTTATCTCTTCTCTCGATTCATGTGGTGTCATTCCTCTAACTTGCTATAATACTTCCTCTCGTACCTCCTCAACAATCTGATTTTTGATTTCATGGATAATCACCTTCCTATCATTCATTGGTACATGCCTTTGGGTCACAGAGGTATACTTCCCCATGTGTCTAATGTGACCTCATGTGTCCAGTCCCCTATGCTCAACCCACTCATTGTTCTTGAATGTCTCAGTTTGCTCTTCCTCAGGCACTTGAGACAAGCTGTCTTTAAGTTGTATTTACAAGCAATTGATTAAAACATGAAATCCATAAAAATAAACAATGTCATTGCTAGCAAAAAAAAACAAGAAAATGATTACAAAAGAATAGGTAATCTTACAATTAGATTACGTGTATCTTCATCTTTGGAAGGCTCACGTGTAACACAAAAAAGGCTCACAAGAGATGTATCCATACCTTCGGCTTCCATCTAGGCCATTAGCATGAGTTAGAACATCATTTGTAAATGCATAGAGAACATGAAATTCAACCACTAACAAGGCACCTTTCTCTTTATATTCTTGAAGCTAGTCTTTCCCATCCTACGAGGAAAATACAATTTTGTCCTACTATCTTTGTTTCTCCTTGAAATTGCCTATATGATCATCCAATTTAATGTCAATAGGAAAATAATAGAAAAATATTAGAATGTGATAAAGATTGCAGTTTTCAGCATAGATTTTCAGTAGCAATAGCTCATAATACATTGTAAACTAGTAATTAACTTAAAAAATAACCACATTCTACTCCAAATTATTTCTTTTTTACATGTTTGCAATCATGTACACATAAATTACTTGTTAACAGTAGTTGCTTGCATAGACCGTAAAAAATTGGCACTTTGTTATCATTCTACTAATCATGTACACATAAGTTGTTTACTCTAAAATGTGAGTCAAAAGCTGAACATTAAAATAACTTGAATTTCCTCCTTTCTCCAATATGAAATCAAGATTCTCTATTGTTGAGTTTCAATCCGTTTATCAGGTACTTGTGCTATTCTTTCAATATTGTCTTTGTTTGCTAGATACATTTGCTTCACTCGGTATTTCCAATTCTTCCACTTAATGCCAATACTACTTAGAATCAATTCTCTAGCCTCATTTGGCAAATTAGTATTGACCTATATAAATATGTTATTAACATAGATATGTATATAAAGACTTGAAAATTCACACATTTTTAAAGCAACAACTAAACTGACCTGCACCTCTCTCCAAAGTTCATCTAGAATATTAATAGGCACCTCTGTCTAAGACGGGGTAAGTCAAAGGTACCCTATAGCCATTTTGGGCCAAGATTCCAAGGTTACTATATAATGACCCTTCATCTGGTCCTACAATCTCTCCATACTCAGTTAAATACACAATATGCTTCTCTTTTGTGTTCCACTTGTTAGACTGTTTAACTGGACACCTTACACCTTTATTCTCATTAACCTCATTCATTGAGGATGTACTTGCACTTGTGCTAGCTCCTGTTTAGTATTTTCAGATTGAACCATTCACATAGAAGTGAAAATTTTATATCAGCCACTTTATATCACACATCCTCTAGAAACACAAAAAAAAAGATGTTGAACCTAATTTGAAACTTGTTTTCATACCTAAATTATTAATGTCATATCCAGATGAGGTCTGGGAAAATGATTGTAATTGGCTATGCATAAGTCCAACTTGAGATGTAAGCATCTTCGACTGAGACTGAGATCTAATCCCATGATGCTGAATAGGTTGAGACATAGAAGTATTAGAAAAAGGTACACTTCTCTGATTATGTATCACATCAGCCATAGTGATGCCTTTTGCTCTTTTTTTACCACCCATGATAGCTTTATGAAAAGAACAAAGTCATATACTCATGTTGAATTAAAGAACATTGTGTTGCATCTCGATTGGCAAGAATATTGACAACTGCAGCAATATCACATCCAAATCCTGGACAAACAAAAAAGGCCTCATGATTTATCTTATTTTGTATGTTCAAAGAAATTAACCAGAACAAGAGTAGTGGATCAAATCTTAGTGCTCAAAAGCAATAACTGAATTCAAACCTTTGCACTCTTCTTTTACATCTCTCCTTAATCCTAGTAGTACTTGAAACAGAGGAAAACAGGGAACTGAATTTTGAATAGTTTACAAGCTGAAATTATTCAACTTAATTAGGTAATAAACACACTAGTACTTTAGTACAAATGACACCTGCATAAAAGGAAATCTTATGCTTTTATCACTGTACATCAGAAAAGAAACATCAGAAATTGTTCGTGAACTTCATATGGACAACAACTTTCAACTTAGATTGAAGATTAACATTAAGCAACACTAGTGCTGGAATTCTACAAGCATATAAATATCAAGTTGATGAGTAAAAAGGTAAACTTACCAGTACAGAACTCTCTTAGGTAGTTAGATATGAGTCGGGATGTGTAAGGATCGAAAACAACCAATCGAAAAGCCAATCAATAAGCAATTAAAAGATCGCAATATAACAATAAGTAAATAAAAGGGAAAGGATTGCAAACCAATTAACTACCCAGCTCCTCTTGAGCTTGTAGATAAATTCAAACAAACTACTTCAAGTTGATGAATTACAATCACTCTTGTGTACAAAGGAAGGTTCACCTCCTCCTTGCCCCGAACTCCACTCGGTCAAGCCAGGACGTTTTACTATCCCTCAGGACAACCCTCACAGAGCTACACTCATGAAAGATTCACTCACAAATGAAAAGCTTACAATGAACCTCACACCACTAAGACTACAAATCTTCTTTGAAGAGTATTTTCTCACTAAAATCTCTCTAGATCTTTTGTATCTTCAGTGTGCCAAAGTTATTTGAAGTATCTGACCAACCACTATTTATATAGGACCAAGAAAGAGCCTCATTAATGCCTCCAACGGATAGAAAGTAGCTGAACAGTCAACTATCCGTTGGCAGTGTCGGACGTCCGATAGCCCTGTTTTGTGCGTCCGACAGCAGGCAGAGAGTTTAAGAGATTTTCTTCAATTCCTTAGGACGTCCGATAGACTGGTTTTCTGCGTCCGAAGATACTCAATGGTTGTCGGACGTCCGATGCAGTCTTTTGAGCGTCCGACAGCTTTCAGTAACCTTTGTCTTCTTTCAATTGCACTTGATCTTTAGAACTGATTTGCTTCATAACAAAATAGATCTTTGAAGAGATATTAGTAACATCCATTTGTTTTGTAAACATCAAAAGCAAGGGACCAAGGCCAACAGGATGACCACCCAAGTATATGAAATTCCAACACTTTAATTTGCCCTGTTCAATCCAAAAAATGAAGGTAAATCATTGATACGGATATAAAATAAGATTTCCATATAGCAAGATTAACATAAGTATTAAATATAGAGTTGTTATTTTCAATATGCAAGCATAAAACAAAAAAAAAAGACTGCAAATATGATGTAACCCATAAACCAGCAAAAACAAATGTTGTTGATGAATTTTAGATTACAAACTCTACTCCTACCATAACATTGATACAAACTTCTATGTCTCACCAAGAACTATTATATTAAGCAATTACTAAAGTTGAATCAATTTTGTGGATCTTTTTCAAAGTTTTGAATCTGAACATTCTCCACAGGTGCAGTTTCATCCCCGACAATAGTCGCTTCTACTTCTTTCCTTATCCAGGCACTACCTCCATTATCACCCAAAGGACGATCATCTAATTCTTGAGAAAATATTGGCTCAATGCTAGGATCTCTTGAGTAAACATCATAATTGTCTTTTCTTGATTTGTTCATTACAACCTTCCAACTAGGTTCTAACGGATTAGCCACATACCAAACTTGTTCAGCTTCAGTTGACAAGATAAATGGCTCATCAGCTGGTGAGTTGTTTTGATACATCACATAATCGAAATTCACCAAAGTGAAATTGAATTCATCTTTCGTACAACTTCTTTCATTGTCAACCCAATCACACTTAAATAACACATACTCCATGTTCATTGTATAGTAAATTCCAAAAATATCAGTTAAAACTCCATAATACGTGACCTCTCCTAGACGAGGATTCTTATCCTTCACACTGGCATAACTCATAGTGCTTGCTTTACGCATGACCCCACTATTTTGTGTCATTTTGCTTGACTCGTAGGCCTTGGTCTTAAATTGAAAACCATTGACAACATAAGTTTTGTAGGATTTCGCCCACTGATTAGGACCAGTCGCCAAAATTTTGATTTCATCTAGTACAGATTCAGCAGATGTTTGACACAAATTTTCAATCTGAAAAATCCCCAAAAATTTCACATTCTAGCAAGTAAAAAGGTTTATATACTAATGAGAAAGTCAAAAAAAACTTTGAACTTACGTATTTCTTAAACTATTCATGAAATGTCTCATTATGAAGCCGCTGAAGTTGGTTTGGCCTGGCATAAGGATAATTCGTTGCTAGAATTGACATATGAATACTAATATACAATACCAAAAAAATAGCTAATCAGAATGCCAAGAGACAGCTTGATGAATGATTAGAAAAATAAACCAATTAACTTACGTTCGGTATGGTTCTACAGCATCTAAGTTCCCAAGACTGTATCAATGCGCTTGAATCCAAGTAACCCGACCAAGGGAGACTTTTTTCCAAGCAAAGGGTGACCTATGTGAGCATTGGTATCATCATTTTTGGGAACTCCATTCTCTTGAATTTCAACAGTTTTCAAGTATCTTGAACAAAAATTGAGGCACTCTTCTGTTAAGTATCCTCTAGCAATTGACCCCTCCGGCCGAGCTCGATTAAGGACATATCATTTAAGTGTTGAAAAATACCTATATTTAATGCAATGAATTAATATAAAAATTATAAATAATAAAATTTAAATAACATGAATACCATAAAATTTTTTAAGTTGAACTGACCTTTCAATGGGATAATCCATCGGAATTGAACTGCTCTAGCTAACAAGGCTTCATCAACTAAATGGATGGGCAAGTGTTCCATTATATCAAAAAATGATGGGGGAAATATCTTTTCCATATAGAATAATGTAACTGCAATTCTATCTTGAATTTTTTCCTACTCAGATTTGTTGTTCAACTTTGAGCATAATTGCCTAAAGAAGTTCGAAAACTCAATCAATACTTTTACCACATTCTTCGGCAATAGCCTACGTATTGCTATAGGAAGCAATTGCTGCATCAACATGTGATAATCATGTGTTTTAAGACCAGATATTTTTCGATCATGAACACGGCTTGAGATATTTGATCCACATCCACTCGCAACTTCATATCTTTCAAGACTTTACAGAAGATGTCTTTGTCTGTCTTGCTTAATGTAAAAGAAACAGGTGGCAAGATAGAAATAGAACCTTGCTCAATTGGATGCAATGGCTTTTTAGTTCCAAGTTCTCTAAGATCTTTTCAAGAGTTTAAATTATCCTTAGTATTTTCGAGAGCCATAATTGTATTGACCAGGTTGTCACAAAAATTACCTTCGATGTGCATGACATCAAGGTTGTGAGGTACCAAATTAATTGCCCAATATGGCAGCTCAAAGAAAATACTTTTTTTCTTCCAGAAGCGGTGTTTATTTTTATCAAAGTTCCCTATTTGTCTTCTCTTAACATCTTTCTTTTTGTACTTAGTAAGTATGCCATCTAACTGCTGAAAAATATTTGCTCCAGATAACAATTTTGGAGGTCCTTCCCATTCCATTTTTCCATCAAAAGATACTTTATCCTTTCGCATTCTATCACTCTTATGCAAGAATTGGCAATGGCCTATCAAATAATATTTTTTCCAATGCTTCAAACGTGTCCTCTGTACAATGAGGACATGCCTTCTCACCTCATGTACTCCACCTGACAACATTCAATAAGCTGGAAAATCACTTATTGTCCATAAAAGAACAGCTTTTAACAAAAAAAAATTTCCAATAAATGCATCATAGGTTTGTATACCAACATCAAACAATTCTTTTAATTCCTCGATCAACGGCTGCAAATAAACATCGATCTTGTTTTCAGGTCCTTTGGGACCCTCAATAAGCATAGATAATAGGAAAAATGGTTGCTTCATGCATAACCAAAGGGGTAAATTACAGATTATAAGCATCTCGGGTCATGTGCTATATCTCAAATTCATTTTACCATATGGATTGAAGTCATCAGCAGAAAGTCCAAGTCTAACATTCCTAGGATCAGCAGCAAAAGATGGATTTTGATCATCAATTTTTTTCAAACTTGAGAATCAGTCGGATGTCTAAAGACCCTATCATCCCTACGTCCCTCTATGTGCCATTTCATCAATGAAGCAGTCTTTGAAGACATGAAAAGTTTTTGAAGTCTTGGCTTTAATGGAAAGTATCTCATTCGTTTTGCAATTGTCTCTTTACTACCTTCCTTATATCTAGAGGTTTTGCATATGTCACATCTTTCTTTCATTTCATCTTCTCCCTTGAACAACATACAATTGTTAGGGCATGCATCATATGTCTTACAAGTGAAACCCAAGTCTTACCTTATTAGCCTCCTGATATGAATCTAGTAAGTTAGACGGCTTTGGAAGGGCTCTCTTGAGCAATCTAAGAAGTGATGTAAATGACTTGTTGGTCCAATTAGATTCAACCTTCAATTGCATCAAGTGTGTAATGAAAGTGAGTTTTGTAAATTCTTCACAGCTTGGATACAATTCTTTTTCAGCATCTTCTAATAATTCAAGAAACTTTGTCGTATCATTGTTAGGTCTGATATCGTCTCCTACAGTTTGACTCTCTATCAATATGCATGCCCATTCCCTCCTCAAGCATCCCAACCATATCGTCTTTCGAGTCAAAATGAGACATAGATTCATGGTTTTGAGTTTCATGTAGAGATGCATACGTTTCCCCATGATATACCCAAATCTTACAAGCCTTGTGAAATCCCCAAAGATGACACTGGAACTTCACATCACTTATGCCTTTGAAGTATCTATTTTTACACTTAATGCATGGACAACATATAGTTGAGTTATAATCTGTCAAGTTTTTTGTAGTAAATTCCAATAATTTCTCAAATCCAGTGACATACTCTTTTGAGCAAATATCTCCTATGTCGATCCAACTTTTATCCATAGAAACTGCCAAAACTATTGTAAACAAATTAATTGAAAGAGAATGAATTTAGCATTCTTGATGGAAAGACAGAAAACCAAGGAATTTATAAAGCAAGGTCACAAAATAAAGTAAAGCCCCTAGTATTAATAACAGCAATTTCACTTAATTAAAACATTCAATTCTAAGCAAAGTGACACAAAATAAATGCCCAGCAGTCATTTAGGAACACTTAAAAACGCACACATACATAGCAAACAAATTTTCCAAATGACGCATTCATATTTAACCCAAGCTCCATCAAACATATAGTCCCTTTATATTAGTCACAAATGTGAGGACTTGGAAATTCATTTATATTTTCTTATAATTTCCGTTATTCTTGAATAACTTAATTTATAATTTCCTTCGTACTAAATTACTTGCCTTAGTAGGTATAACAAATAATAGATTTGAGAGTTTTACTTTTACTTTTATAGTTGATGTATGCTAGGGTTTAAGGTGTATAATGGTAGTGTGATCAATTGGTGAGGTGTGTGTACTAAATTTGGTGGATAAGAGTGTGTGACAGCCCCACCTCCCCCTAAGGCGAACCAGAGGGTTCGGCGGACCGCTTGCCCAGCTCTCGCCGGGACTCAGTCGTTCACTTTAGTTCTCAATTAAAATCGAAATAAAACACAAGAATAAATATAACGACAATCCAAAACTTAACGCAAAACTTATATACATTGCTATCTCAAAAGGGAGTACAAACATCGAATATACAAAGGTTCTCAATTCACCATACATCCAGCCCGCCGAGCATTAGGGCGAGAACCATTACAAAACCAAAGAAACCAGTCTAGGCTAGACTCTACCGAGCTCTCGTCCTTGCTCGCCGTCCCCTGTTAAGGAAAACAAAACTAAAGGAATGAGCTAAAAGTTCAGTGAGGTTCCGAACACATAGGCAACAAGAAGTTCAATGCATTCACTACATATAACCAATAATTCAAGATACAAATACAAAATAAAGCGATAAACACGTTCATTAAAAGGATAAGGGCTCACAGGGAGCCATATATTCGTTCGTTCGTTCGTTCTTCTGTCATTCTCCTTATTCCTCCGGTCAATTAAATAAAATGCATTTTTGGTAAATAAAACCCTCGTTCGTTCGTTCATTTCATTCACCCCCTCCTGGACGTTGGCCAGGCTCCACCAACCTATAAGGTAATACTCGAGTATACCAACGTTCACACCCAGGGTCACCATATCGCCCGACCGAGTCCGCTTCTGGCTCGAGTCGATCGGTAACGAAGGGCAGGGCCCAGTTCAGCCAAACGGCTTACATTCATGCGCAACTAATGTAGCAATCATTAAATCATTGAAAATTTCATGTTTCATTTAGGTCGAACGCGGTAAAGTACACGCTCGCCTAGAAAACTCATTTTGGAAATCCTTGAAAGCACTTAACACATTATCAAACAAGAACACAAGTCATAAAGTCAAGAAAAATATAGTAAACAAGGAACACTCACCTATTTAAGCAAAATAATGTCCAAAGTATCCTCCCGGATAACACTCTCAATCGCCAAGAAACCCTAATAATAGCCAAGAGAAAATATTACAGTTAAACCCCTCTAAAGTTTAAGGGAACCCAAGAAAATCCGAATAACTACTAGTACAAAATATAAGTATAGTTTTGGAAGTGAAAAGAGTACATTTAAACCAAAGGCTATGAGTAAAATATTTGTAAAACTTATGCTTGCTCGTAAAACTTTGAAATCTCCATTTAAGTCGAAATGACAAAGAAAACGTACTCCGAGCAGTCATTATTTTATTTTTCAAGGGTATAAGTTCGGCCAAGTCCTTACTTATATACCTCGGTAAAAGAAGGTGCAAACATCCTAGATGGTTCAAGTGATATTCACTCTTAACCCTTACTCAAGTTGCAAGTATAGTTCTCTAGTTCTCGAGCATAAATTTGGGCAGCACGCCCTTTGTGTTTACCTAATTTTCCAGCCATTTATGGCTTCATTGTTTATCACACACAGTATCATCTCATTTCAATAGCCATTCCATAGGCTCAAAGTCATATAAGTACAAAAATCAAGCTAACAACATGTGCGGAAATGAAGTTTAACAAAAGACAGATTTGACGGATTTTGCGTAACGGACACATCCGAAGCTACGCTTATCGGATTGGGATGTAATTTATACCGTTTCGAAGCTAAGACAGAGGGCTACAATTTTGATGAAGACCACTTAGTCCAAATTCCAGTGTAACCTAGTCAAATTCCCAATTCCCAGAACCAAGTTCCAACTAATCGGCTAATTAACCATACTACCTTTAAATGGCCATATCGCAGGCTACCAAAGTCCGTTTAAAGTGTTCCTGGAGGAGTTGAAAACCTAAGACAAAGACCTACAACTTTTATGAAGACCACTCAATCCAGTTCTCACCCTAACTAGGCCAAATTTACCAAAATAACTCCAGATTTTCCAGTTCAAAATTCACTGCAGAAATCCACTAGCAGTCCTGTTTTATTCACTCATATCTCAGCACACACAACTCCAATTCAGGTAATTCCAAAGCCATTTGAAAGCTAAGATACAAGGCTATAATTCTTAAGAAGACATCATCAACCAATTCGGTAATATTCCTGGTCAAACTAACCACTTACAGAGGCTGATTTTCATTTTCGGACAGAAACAGGGCAGCAGGGGTATTTTGGTCGTTTCACAAGCTACTTTGCTCCGATTGAGTTGAAATTTTTCAGGAAACTATAAAACATCATTCTATACAACTTTTATGTTTTGTGCTAAGGCTATTTCGGCCTCTAACAAGGTGAAATAGAACCGGGCAGTATTGGGAAAAAAAATAAAACCCTAATCTGGAATTCATGCATTCAAGTGCTAATCTTCCACAAAACAACATCTAAAACAACTAAAAACCACCACTAAGCAATTAATTGAAGTAAAGAAGAGGTTCTTGGCAAAATACCTTATCTCCCTATGAAAGATGGTAGCTTAGGCTTTGTCCTCCAAAAATAACTCCACAAACACCTTGGAAACTACTTGGAAAGTAAGTTTTATGGAGTAGTTTGCAAATTAATCGGTTGAAACTCAAGATTTGGGCAAGAAATTGAAGTGGAAGATGAAGAACTCTCTTGGTTTCTCTCTCACTAATTTCAGCCAAAGGAGACAAGAAAATGAATGAATTTTGGTCAAAAATCTGATTTTAGTAAAGTTACCAACCTTGGTCAAAAGTCCAACTTCTAATAGCATAGTGACACTTGGCTCCTTTTAGGGTTTTAAACTTATCCTTTTGTCTACCAATGGTAATTTATCTAGCTAACTTTTAATTGTCTCCTAGCACCTTGTAAAATAATAATACTTCGCACAAAAATCACTTAATCACCAAAAGTTTATCGCACTAGCGGGTCCCACTTCCATAACGCACTTCAAATTTAACCCGAACTAACTTATACTAGAAAAATGGTTGGAAAAACTATATTCACTTATAAAGTGTCCAGAAAATTAATGTAGTGAAATAAAATAAGGAAAATGCATGAAAACGAATAGAATTAAATGGTATAAATTAAGAAAAATTTTACGGGCTCTCACAGAGTGGGTATTAAGTAAGAGGAAGGATGTGATTAAAAGTGCTAGGAGTAAGTTAGTGAATCATAAGTTAAAACAAAAGTACAACAGAGGCAAAGAAAGTAGGCTTGAACCGACGTGCGCTGTTTGTTACCGGTGAAGGACACCACTTGACCAATACTTTCTTTCCCTAATCTTCTTATTTTTCTTTCATTTATCCTCCCCTAATTTTGTCTTATGGCTGGCCAAAATTCTTGACCAAGAAGAGGGGGAAAAGAAAAAAAAAAAGAGGAAAAAACTTGGCTTGCCAAGTGTTGGCAATCAAGGGCTTGTTTGACCAAAAGCTTTCTTCCATCTTTATCATCCAAGTGAACCAAGTTTTCTTCACTTTCTTCCTACCTTGGCCGACCAAAAGAGAGGAAAAAAGAGAGAGGAAAGCTTCAAGTTTCATCTTCATTTTGCTTTGCTTGAGTGAGAAATCAACAAGAATCACAAATCTAAATCAAACAAAATTGCACTAAGGTAACAAGGAAGCTTGTAGTGAAGATTTTTTGGAGAGGAAAGCCTTGGTTCTTCACTTTCTTCAAGGGGTTTGAAGCTACTAAGTTCAAAAACTTCTTTTCTCTTTCTTATCTCCCAATTTATGGAGAAGATGCCTTAAAATTAGAAGTTTTATGGATGATAACTTAGATTGGAGAAGATTGGTGAAATTTCAGCCTAGGGTTTCATTTTTCCAACCTTGTTTCTTATTTTTCAGCTATGGTATGATGGTATCTAACTTTGTTATGGACTTGTGTGAATATTTGTAGCTCTATTGTGACTTTTAAGTTTCGAAATAGGAATTTCCAACTTTAGTTCTAAAATTCCAGCTTGTGATGAAAAATTTCAGCTTAGGGTTTGTGATTTTGCAGCTTTTGTAGGCTGACATATGAGTCGGTTATTTGTGTGTTTTGACTAGCTTTATAGCTTAGAATTACTGCCCTTTTTGATCTGAAAATTATAGCCTTGATTGTGAGTTGGATTTGAACCAAAAATCATGAGCTTAAGTGGGAAGGTTGAGTCAAGTGTTGCTGAATATTTTTCCCGTAGGAGACTCTAAGCAGTCTTGGGAAATCTGTTATATCTTAGTGTAGAAAAATCTGAATTGAGTCTTGTTTGTTGCATCTGAAACTAGACTCATAACTCTTTTAACCGTAAAATTCATGGTTTGGTTCACTGCCTATAAATACCAACAAAATTTCAAAGTGGGCTGAAAATCCAAAACTGCCCTGTTTTTGCACTTAGTTGAGCAGTGAATTGAGGTTGAGATTTGACTAATTTATGGGCTGAATTTTATGAAGGTGTCTTCTAGAGAGTTACAAAATTTTGAGTCTATTTTCTAACGGTATAAAATTTATGATTTTTTGACCTATGGAACTCAATTTATGCTTTTTCAAAGAATGTCACCAAAGCTAGAAATTTTATCAAACAAATTGAGTGGGACTTGGAAAACTTAGGAAAACATTTTCTAGGTTTTAAACCTTATTTTGGTGTGATTTTGGATGATTAAATTGCTTTCCGCACTTTTAGAATATATTTAGATTTTTCCTTGATTTGCCCTTTCAAATTTGCCTTTGAATCCTACGTGTTTGAGAGGCCATATTGTATAGGCTTGTGGCTCATAGTTGAACCTAATATGCGAACTTTGTTCACTTAAGCTTTGGATGGTTGGACCATAATATCTTTATCTTGGTTGTTCTTAGGGTTTGTTGGTGAGCACGAACTTAATCCGGGGACGAACTTTTGACATTTACTCTACTGATATCGGTGAGTATTCCTTGCATGTGTGTGCTTTAAATGACTATGTGGAATATTGTGAATGTTGTCGGAATGTTAAATGTTTTCCAATGATTGCTAAATGGATTTTCGATAGGCGAGTGTGTACTTTATCGCACTCGACCTAAGCAAAAGTGAATTTTCAATGATTGAATGCTACTTGTACATGAATGTAAGCCTTTTGGCTAAACTAGACTCTTGCCCTTCGTTGCCAGTCGACTGGAGCCAGAAACGGACTCGGTCGGGCGACTGGTAACCCTGGGACAATGTTTGGTATACTCGATTATCACCACGAAATCTGGTGGAGAACTGACCAGTGAATTCAATGTAATGAAATCAATGAATGAATGACAAGAACATTGAAGGAGTTTTCACTTGCAAATGTTTTCTAATGTCAGAGGGATAAGGAAAATGGTTGGCGAATGAATAAATGAATGACTTGAATGAATGGTTCCAAATGAGCACGTGTTCTTTCAATAAATGAGTGATTGATTCTTGAATGACTGCTTATTACTGTGCCAAGTGTGCAAAGTGCTAAATGTAAATGTTTCCGTGTTTTGCCTGCTTGATTGCTTGTTTGGGAATCTCACTGGGCTTTTAGCTCATTCCATTAGTTTGTTTTCCTTACAGGAATGGAGGCCGGAGCAAGTAAGCATGAACTAGTGTGTATAATCTTCATGTACTTGTATTTTTGGGGATGGAATGTATTTGAAATTAAACTTGAGTGCATATTTGATTCCCATCAATAGTCAAAGTAAAAAAGCTTATAGGTAATTATTTTGAAAACAGGAGTTTATATAATTAAAGTAAAACTAGTTTTTATAAAGGCAAAAATAGAAGTTTATAAAGGGACCATAGATATCTTTACGACTTCTTACTCTCTATTTACATGTAACTAGTGTTAAAGGCACACCTATGTGTGTATAATTTAAGAATAAAATTATTTTTACAAATTTTTTATTATATTGATAGTTTTCTTGGTAGTTTTGCCTATCAGTAACTGTGTTAACAACATGTTCTTATGTAATTATGGTGAAAATTATTATAGCTATATATGATCGGATAATTAGGATAAAATTTAGTTTTTCTGTGAATAAAAGTGGAAGTTTACAATGTGACAAAAGAAATTTACACCAATGCTCTTCTTCCTACTATATGTACTAGTGTTAAGACCCTTAAGGGCACACACCAATATGTGTGCAATTTAGAAATAATTAAAATGCATTAATTTTACATAACTTTTTTCACATAAATATAAATTTATTAAAGGACTTTGGTTTATAAAGTTATAGTAATTTGGTAATTACAATACTTAGGGTGATTTTTTTTTGTAAGTGAGAGCTCTTGAATCGAGGACTTCCTACTTACAAAATCTCTCCCATCTTATCATCCAACCCAACCCAACTCTCTCCCCCCTACTTAGGGTTGTCGCGTCCCATTTTTTTAAAATAAAAGAAAAGGGTGTTTGCAAATGAAATTTTTATTTTAGAAATATAAGAAAAGTGACCTAAAATGGGACTTTAAATATGCGACGGTTTGAACCCAAAATATTAGTCTAAAAAGGGTTTTTAAAAAGAGAGTCACCACTTGATATCGAGTTTAGGTGTACCAAGTCATTCAAAATATATTTTAGATGAAAACAAATAAAACCCTTTTAGACGACTCCAGGTTTTTAAAAAAGAGAGAAAAGAGTTTGGGAGTCACGATTGAAAAAAAGGAAAGCTAAAGATTTGATTGACTCAAATCTAAGGCACCATTTCAACCTAGCCAAAATTAGTTACGAGATTTAGTCAAAAAATTTTCTAATCTAATTTATAAAACTTATCATATTTGGATGCTTCTATATAGATGCAAACTTAGACCTATGGGGTATCGAGAGGAACGAAATATCTCTTCAAAATTTAATTGGTGCAAATCACATTAATTGTGAAGTCCAAGAATGATTTCTTGAAGAAGTCACGAATATGCAAAAGATGAGACTCGAAAAAGAAAGTTATGATATATATATGACCTAGAAGAGGAGAATGCAACATAATGGGTACGAGAAACTAAAAATTCGTGATACAATTTCCTTCTTATAGAAGGGTAATAGTGTGTTAAGATTAAAAAGCCATACTTGCCCACTTTTCATATTCGTAGGGTGTCTAATCTAGATAAGAAAATGGACTAACCTATTTTTTCTAATTATTTAAATGAAATGCAAGTCTAAATGATATGATTTGCATACAAAAGAATAAGGGAATTAAGGATATATCATGCAAATAAAAATAACTTAAAAATAGAAAAATACATGAGATTCAATAAATGTCACACAAAGTATGAATCTACTAGCGCAAAGATGGATTAAAAGGTCTAGCATTGGATAATTCATTTTTACAAATTCTCACTAGCGTTGGATTAGCGAGAAATCGGGAAGAAAAGCTGCAACTAGCATTGGACTAGTGTGGTGACGTCATGCACTCATTATAAATAAATAAGGCGCATAGAATATAATTAAAACAAATAAACATATAAAGCACATAAAACATGTAGAGCACATAACATATAGGTAAAATATCTAGATCCAAAAATCCTGGAGAAAACGAATAAAACATATAAGCACATAAACACACAAGACCTAACTATTACATTGAGGACCCTAACTACAATCTAAAAGGAAAATATAAAATAATGAACCTATCTGACCTATCTATTACATTTATCTAGCTAATTACATTTCTTGCAAAAAATAAAACCTAACTATTACATTGCTTATCTAATCACATTTCTTGCACAAAAGGATATTACCTATCTATTACAATTTGGGCATTTAAATACCCTCCAAATAATCACAAGATTTAAATTAAACAAGCATAAAAATGAATAAAAGTTTAAAATAAATAAATGAAAGGAAAAAATGCATAAACATATAAATACATGAGAGCACATAGAAGCACATAAAAGGGATTTAAAAGATAATAGGTATACCCTCCTTTTGAAGTAGTGGCTAAATGAGGGGAAGGGAAATTTGTCTACTTTTCCAAAATCAAACCCCCTCAAGAACTTTTTCCTCAGCTCCCCTCTCTCTCTCTCCCTCCCAATTTCTCACACACAACACAAAAACTAGGACATTTTTTCCCTCAATCTCCCAAGCTTTCTCTCGACTCTCTCTCCTTCTCTCAAAAAGAAAAAGAAAAGAAAAAGAAAGAGAAAAGGTAAAGGAGAAAAGAAAGGCTAACTGCATTTGTTGAAGCTTCTACTACCACCGGCATTGACATCATCACCACCATTGATCGATTTTGTCTATGCAAAAATTGGTGAGTCTCTTTTGTCTATGATTATTTTGTTCGACATGGGAGAATGGTTTGTGGCTGTTGACATATTTTTGGAGGTTCAAAATTGCTCAAATTTCATGAAACATATAAGATGAAATTATGCTCTATTTATGCTTGACAAAATGCCCAAGAGAATTTGGAATTATAAGGGTGAATTTCATGTGTTAGTTTTGTTAAAAATGAATGATTTACGGGAGTATAGGGCCTGGAAAATGTTTTTGGTTAAAGGGTGAATTTGCATCATATTGGTTTCTTGCTTGCGACGTGAACAAAGAATGGCATTAAAAGTGAATGATTTAAGGGAGTATAAGGCTTGGAAAATGTTTTTGGTTAAAGGGTGAATTTGCACTGCACTGGTTTCTTGTCTGCGACATGAAGAAAGATTGGTGCGTGTGCCATGCACGCGTGCGTGAGGAGCTGATCTCTTCTTTTTTTTCTTTTTTTTTTTGCATAAACCGACAAAACAAAAATTAAAATAATTACTTAAACAATTTATAAGTAAAAAATAAAACTAAAAATAAAAATAAAAATAGTAGACTTGAATAAGTACGTCTACAAGGGTGTCTAAAAATTTGGTGTCTACAAGGATGATTTTTTTTTTTATATCAAACTCTCGGAAATTTATTTAATCAAAAGGAAGGGTGTTACACGTTGGAATCAACACGTGAGGACCTAAATCTACGAAAGGAGGGAAAAGCAAGTCTGTCCAAACGATACGATCCCCTGGCTAAGAACGGCAAGCCCGCGAAGGTTTCATAGACAGAGACCCCTTGATTGGTATCAACACAGCCCACATTCGACAGCACATCCATCACCGTGTTAGCTTCCCTGTAGCAGTGTACGACCTGAACCCCTCCACGAACTAGGTGCAAAATCTTCTCCACCTCCCCACCGATGGACCATGGACAACGAGACTTTTGCCATAAAATTCGGACTAGCATCAACGAATCTGATTCAACAATCAGACTATCCATGAAACCTCGTTGCACACATAACTGCAGTCCAAGCAGCAAAGCCTTAGCCTCCGCCTACAGACTAGTACACTGCCCCAAGTACCTAGAGAACATAAAAACCAACCTTCCTTCAGAACTCCAAAGAATCCCGCCTTCACCACTCACCCCAGGGTTACCTTTCGAACACCCATCTATATTTAACTTGACAAACCGAGACGGAGGAGAATGCCCTCGGAAAACAATTGGACGGTGCTCCATCCTGTCGAAGAACGTAGGTCAATCCCACACCAGCTGCAACTCCATAAACTCCAGGCCATAGGCATCCTTAAGATCCCAAAAAATTGCCCGACATACAGTAGCCGGGTTCATTCCAGACCTTTGGAATATCGTATTATTCCTAGCCTTCTAGATGTGCCAGCAGATAAGACTAGGTAAGATCCGGAATACGAATTTGAGCCTCTCCGATTTGACCCGCTTAAGCCACCAACTTCCCAAGATCCCCCTAATGTGACCCGCATTGAGGTGAACCTCACAAACTGAGCCAAAAAATTGCCAAACCTCCGTCGCCAGACCCCCCCTCTAAGAACAAATGCCCCAGAGATTTAGTATGCGGTATTAAGCAATAGGAACACTTTGAGGGCAACTGAAAGTCGTATGATGCTAGGATGTCATCCAAGGAGAGGCGATTCCGTAGTAGCCGAAGAACAAAGAAGGACACCTTCAGTGGAACGCTTGGATGCCATGCTTGACGATACAGAAAAGAGGATGGCTTACACTCGCGGAGCTCACTGTATGCCGATGCCAGCGAAAATTGACCCGAAGTTGATGCAGTCCATACCATTCTATCTGGAGAATCCCCGTTTGGGCTAACCACTGCCAAGACTTGTTGCACCATGTCGGCTGGCAGAAACTCCGCAAGCCTCCCCGGGATCCACTCCCCATTTTCCATAACATGCTGAAATGAGACTCCCTCCTGGACCTACACGTGGAGATGGAAGGCCCCGTGTCCCGTCCAATTATCACACCAGAAGTTGCATTGACCCGCGGAGAGTCTCCAACCAATCAACAGGTCCGCCAAACTCCTAATGTCCAGCATCCGTCTCCAAGTTGCTGATCCCAATGAAGATATGGAGACTTGACAAGGATGAAGCCCCTGACAATATTTCACATGCATGAATCTTGCCCACAAGGAAAGTCCACACTTGAAATTCCATCAGAGCTTGCAGGAGAAGGCTCTATAAGTATCACTAATCGACCGAAACCCCGCCCCAAGGCTCTATAAGTATCACTAATGTCCAGCATCCGTCTCCAAGTTGCTGATCCCAATGAAGATATGGAGACTTGACAAGGATGAAGCCCCTGACAATATTTCACATGCATGAATCTTGCCCACAAGGAAAGTCCACACTTGAAATTCCATCAGAGCTTGCAGGAGAAGGCTCTATAAGTATCACTAATCGACCGAAACCCCGCCCCACCCTCCTCAGTGGGATAACATAAGTCCTTCCACTTAAGCCAGTGAAATTTATTGGAAGCCCGGCTTGATCCCCAAAGGAAGTTCGCACAATCTCTCTCAAACAACTTGAAAACTCCCTTTGGCATCACGCCCAACCCCAAGAGGTGAATCGGGATGCTATACAGAATATGTTTAATCAGCACAATCTTCCCCCTAAACGATAAAAGCCATGACTTCCAAGACAGTACCTTGTCAAGCACCTTCACAGGTCAGAGTAGTAACTCACCTTGCGCGACCAACAAATAACGGAGCTCCTAGATAACGAATCGGGAACTCTTTCTTCTGAAATCCGGTGATCCGTTCAATGACCACTTGCCTAGGGTTGGAGAATCGAGGGTGGACTAAGTATCCACTTTTCTGCACGTTAACCAGTTGTCCTGAATCATGCTGGTAGCACTCCAGTATCTGCATGACTCTCTTCAGTGAGGCCGCACCCCCATTAGCAAAAATGATGACATCATCTGCAAACGCCAAATGAGTGATAAGGGAGCAGTGCCTAGGTACCTTAAACGCCGTGAAACTGGGTTGATTGACAAGAGAATTCAATCCTCGGGAAAAAACCTCCGACCCAATAATGAATAATATCGGCGATAATGGATCCCCCTGACGTAAGCCCCTAGAGGATTTAAAGAAACCATAGGGCACGCCATTGATAATCACGAAAAATCAAACGTTGGAAATCAACCTCCACACCATGTCGATGAACCTTTCGCCAAAGTCAAACCGTCTCAACACGACGATAAGAAATCCCTAAGAGACCCTATCATACGTCTTAACCATATCTAGCTTAAGTGCTAGGTTGCCACCCCTACACTTCTTTCCCATTTCGGACATTAGCTCCTGAGCAAGCAAATAGTTATCTGAAATAAACCAACCTTGGACAAAACCACTTTGCTGCTCGAGAGATGATACGGGGCAAGACACCCGAGAGTCGCCCCACCAAAATACAAGAGATCACCTTATTAAGAAAGTTACAGACACTAATAGGCCGAAACTGCGTAAAGTCATTAGGGTTCATAGTCTTGGGCAGAAGAACAATAGACGTCGCTGTGACGAATCGAGATAACTTCGCACCACAGAAGAAGCACACAACTGCCCTATAAACATGCTGAGCCACTACCTCCCAGGCAACTACAAAGAATTGTCCAGTGAAACCATCTGGTCCAGCCGCACTATCATCATCCATCTCAAAGATCACCTTTCGCACCTCTTCGAAGGAAGGGACCTCCTCCAATCTAGTATTATCAATATCAGAACTCAAATTAGGAATAACATGGAGCAGTTGATAATCGGTTATAGGATCGGTCGTGAATAAGTTACTAAAGTACCCGACAGCTTCCTTCTCTATCTCTGCCTCATCCGTCACCCATTCCCCCCGAGAATCCCGAATGCTGTGAATAAAGGCTTGGAACCGCCGCTGTTTGACTATCGAAGGAAAAGATCTCGAATTATCTTCACCGTGCTAGAGCCACTTGATCCTAGCCTTTTGTCTCCAAAAAATCTCTTCAATTGCTAACTGCTTATTCAAGTGGCTTTGAGCTCGTTGTAGCTCAGTATGGGTCTCGACGGATAGATCAGATTGGACCCTGAGTTCAGCTGCCGCCACCGCAGCTTCCCCCTTTATAACATTCTCAAATACATTTCCAAACATCTCCTTATTCCACAGATGAAGTGCACGAGATACATTCCTTAATTTTGTCCACACCACATAGAAAAGTGACCTGGTCGCCTCTTTTTGCCATGCCAACCTGACCACATCAAGAAAACCCCTTCTGGAAGGCCAAATATTCAAGAAGCGGAATGAGTCACTCGTAATGTTGGTCGTAGGGGTGAAGGATATCAGGAGAGGGGCGTGATCTGACGGTGCGCGAACTACATGTGAGACTGAGACTGACAAGGAAAAATCCAAGCAGGCCAGATTAATCAACATTCTGTCCAGACGTTTTCAAATTCGTGCTCTCCCGAACCTATTATTACACTAGGTGAATGTAGGACTAGTGAAACCTGCATCAAACACCTCTCCATTGTATATAAAGCGGGATAACTTTAACTCCTCTGCCGGCTGAAAATGCCGTCCCCCTCTCTTTTCATTCGCCGATAAAATAAGATTAAAATCTCTCACCACATACCAAGGCCCTTGCCTTGGCTTGTCTGGCAACAAACCCTCCCAGAGCCTTTCTCGTTCAGCCAACTGGCATTTTACATGAGCAAAGGAAACAAGAACCTCAGTAGGAAACCGAGGATGTCCCAAGAGCAAGGACATATGCTGATCCGATTCTCCAATAACCCGACCAGCAAAGGGGGCCAAAAGAAAACCCAGACCTCCCCTAACGAATTGCACACTACAGACTTGAAACTTAACCAAATACGAATCGACTCAACTTCAGCAAAAGGTAACTTGGGCTCGCAAATCCCCACTACTACTAACTTATGCATGCAAACTAATTTCTTAAGTCTCCTAAGGTTTGGAGGCTTGGAGATCCCCCGAATATTCCAAAAACATGCATTAATCATGAAGTAAAATCTGGAAAGAAGTTAAAGTTTTGTTGGACACCGACCTGAGTTCTCTGTCCAAAGGGAATTTGGCTCGGACACCTCGCCCTCTAACTCGCTGGCCACCTTGCTCTAGGAGAGCAACCTGATCAAGATGAAGTGTCTCCATAACACCATGCACTCATTCCCCTCCGCTGAATCTCCCACTGTATCTTTGCGGCGATAACGAGCCAGCACAAGTAATATTATTCGAAGATGAACCAGTTGGTACCTCATCAACCTCCTCCTCCCCAATCGCTGCCGAACGACCTCCCCCTGGGAACGTATCACCCTCATCACCAGCCATGGAGACATCTTCATCCGCAACCCGCGCGGCCAACTCGTTGATGATTGGGTTTGCTGCAACATGAGTTGCGCTCTCGACCACCGCGGACGCTGCCACCCTCACTTCAGCTCCTTGCTGCACCCCTTCCCCCTTCTCCTGGCGCTGTGTGACAAGCCCAGCGCCCCTGGCGACGTCCAAGTTGTCCACCTCGCCCACAACAAGATGCTCTACTCCTGCCCCCAATTGTCCAGAATCCACACCAGCGTCACCAGATACGTGCCCTGCCTCTAACCTGCTAGCACCACCTGCACTAGGTTGCTCCACCCACCATGAACTGGTTCAGCCCCTGCAACACCCGTGAGAGCAGCGGCTTCGCCACCCTCCAAGCCTACTGCCTGGTCATTACCCTCCCGCGAAGGTCGCGCAGCTAGTTGGGTGTCCATCCTTGGCACCACCTTCATCTCACGTAATTGAGGATATTTAATGCGGCATCCCGACTGCTCATGACCCTGACGATAACAATGGGTACAATATTGCGGCAAATTTTCAGGATTAAGAGGCTGCCAAAAGCTATGGCCTTCCCCTAGCTGGATCCACACACGTGATGGCAAGTCCTTCAGAAGGTCTATCTCAACACAAACCCGAGCAACGCTGGGTCTGGACAGCGCAGTAGTTGCAGAGTCAATGAACAAAGGCCGGCCTAGACAAGATACTATTTGAAACAAGCACTGCTTATCGAACAAATGGACTGAAAGTTTAGGCAGGCTGAACCACACGGGTACCAGAGAAGACTCCCTATCAACATGGAAGGTGGATGTCCATTTAAATACTCGCATAGGAATTCCGAGCACATACCAGATGTTCCGCTTCCAAACACGCAAAAAGTCTGCCTCATTGTTCAATCGAATGAGGACATGCCGTGCATCCATCAAGCCAACATAGAAGGTGTCCTTCAAATCCAGAGAACAGAAAAACTTTCGGATATCCTCCATGCACGGTCGGGCTCAGGAGAACTTACCCACCAGTGCGAAACAGAACAGTTGCACGACAGCTTCAATGGCAGCATGCGGGAAGGCGACCGCTGGTTCCCCACGGTGAGTTGAGTGTGTCGCTGTAACTTGCGCACGTTGCTAAGACGATGAAGAGAACAGCTCCGAGAAGGATTTGGAGCGAAACGTCGGAGACGTGGAAGGATGCCCACCCTCACGCGAGGGATGGGCAACCACCGCAGCCATCAGCCGTGACTGATGGTCGAAGGCAATCGCAGTTCTGATGCACAGGAGACAACACAGCTAAGGTTTCAAAAACAACCCAATTTAAAGCAATTTTTCATTAAAGCATTTTTACAAACACTTAACAAGCATCTACAAAAACCACTTTGCTTTCGTTAATCTAGTATGAGGCCTATCTCAAAATTTTAACAGTACAAAAGCCACCAGAAAAAAAAAACTAGCAAAAGGACACTTGAAATTGCCCAGTGAAGAAAAGAAAGAGTTGACGGATGTTCAATAATTTAACTAATGTCTTTACTAATTAAACTGGATCTTGGAAACAAACTTTCTGTTTAACATAAATATACATATAGATATAGATATGAATAAGTGTGTCAATAAATGTGATTAAGTAATGAGGGTAAAAATTAGTTTTTTCTTTTAGGATAAATTTGGAAGATCAAAAAATGACATAAAAAATTGTACACCAAATACCACTACTCTGGCTTTATATATCACTAGTGGGTAAGGCACACATATTAAGAAGAAAATAATGAATAAATAAATTTTAAAATGACAAAGAATACCAAATTAATTAGAGGAACAAAGTGTAAGAAAATTTTGTGCAACTTAGAGTTATCATTTTTCTAAAATATTATATAAGTGTCATGAGTTAGTGATAGTTTGGAGAAAGTTATACTAATATCATTAAGAGAAAGAACGAATAGTGGATAAAAGAAGGGATAATATCAAAACCTCCCTTGAGGTTTCTCTTAATATCACTTGGCACCCCTGAGGTTTTAGAAATATCACTCACCTCCCCTAATAATTGTAAAAAGACTATATTAACCTTCACTTGATACATAATTCCAAACATATCAAACAAATGGAGCTCAAAAATTAAAAATAAAGAAACAAAAGTCACTTTCTTCTTTTTCCCTTTTCTCCATCATTCTCTCTTACTTATTTTTTGGATGACTAGGAATATTTTACTTACAAATTATGATAAATTGAATTTTGTTTATCTTTTACTTTTTATGATTGTGATAAACTGGGGTATAATTTATTTTCTTATTTTGAATTGATTTTTATAATGATTGATACACTTTAATGGTTTGAGTAAGGGTTGAGAAGATGTTGAAAAAAAATATAAATTCATAAGAAATCAGTTTTGAGCATATAAAATTAAATTGATGCAAGTGTATTTCATATCAAATATCTTTTTTATTTTTCAAATTTATATTTTTATGAGTATGGACAAATAAAATTTATTTAATTTATTTAGCCAATATTTATTTAAATTAAATTGATCTTGATTAAATTAAATTAAATCATAGAAGTCCATTATGTTTTGATCTGACAAATTGGACCAATATTATATAGGTTATTAAATCAAATTAAATTTGTGATATCCATTTAAACTGTAGTGGATTAATTAATTTATTAATTTACAATAGACTATTTGGGCCGACCTACTATTTAAGTTCAAGTTAAATAGGTTTCTTAAGTTACAAATCACTCAAGATGCAGGAAGGTTTTAGAGGATTTTCTTGAAGATATATCCTACATATTTTAGCTATAAATAGAGGTCTTCCTTCAAAGCAAAAGATACACTAAAATCTCTAAATTCTGGAGAAACTCTGTCAGATTGCCTAAAGAGCCTTTTTCCCTTAAATCCAAATCAAGTCAAACAAATCCTCCTTCTGTTCGTGTTGAAGGCTTAAAGATTCAAGTGTTCAATGCCATTATCAAATCTTCCGTTTTCTTCATCCAAATTGTAGGAAACACCCATTTTTTATTGGAGAACAAGTCTTCTCAACCCTTCGATTGAAGTTTTATGAAGAGAAGAATCAGGGTATTAATTTCTTTAATTCAAGAATTTTCAAAGATTGTAACCCTCTTATTATTTGATTTAATATATTTCACATTTGTGCAAGTTTTCTTATTTTTTATTTTAGGCAACAAAATTTATGTTTACAAATTTCTGGCACGCCCGGTGAGACAATCTCTACCTCTCATCTCCTCTTCCTACAAGTTTTTATTTCAAAACATCACTAATGGATTCAAAGAAGGTAAGTGTTGGCCTTGAAGATTTAACCTTTGCTACTCCTACAAATAAAAAGGCACAAGATGTTAGTCCCATGACAAGGAGCAAGACGAAGGCTTTTGCACAAAAAGCTAAGAAGGATGTCACTGCCATCCAAGAGGAGAATGTTGAAGTATTGCCTAGTGATGAGGATGACCACGACTCAAGATTCAATGATTCAAGTGACTCAACAAGTTTTGTGGTGATGCCTATGATGATGACCAACACTACAATTATTGAAGATTAAATTTCTAATTTGACCAAGATTGTTGAAAGGCTGGCAATTCATGTGCAAAACCAAGATGCCAAGATTGCCAAGTTGATGGACATGTTGGAGCGCATAAGTGAGAATAGTCCAAACATGCCTAAGCAGCAATTCAAGATGCATGATGAGGTCAAAACATCTTCAAAATCTGAGGAAAAAGACGTTTCAAAGTCCCACTTGATGAAGGAGAATAGTCTCTCCTGATGGCACAATTCATATTGACACTCTTAAGGAGTTCATTGAAAGCACAATAAAAAACAAAATTATTGGAGCCACTAAGACATTTAACACTTATGCCAAACCATACACTGCAAGAGTTTATGGTTTAAAGATGCCTGACGGTTACTAACTCCAAAGTTCCAACAATTTGATGGCAGGGGCAATCCTAAACAATACATTGCACACTTTGTAGAGACGTGTAATAATACTGGCACTGATGATGATTTGCTTGTCAAGCAATTCGTTCATTCATTAAAGGATAATGCCTTTGATTGGTACACTGATTTTGAACCTGGTTCTATTGATAGTTGAGAGCAGTTAGAGCAAGAATTTTTAAATCACTTTTATAGTATGAGACAGACTGTTTGCATGATCAAACTCTCGAATGCACGCCAATAGAAGGACAAACTAGTTGTCGATTTCATTGAGCATTGGAGGACTATAAGTCTAAATTGCAAAGATCAAATCTCTAAATCATCTGCGATCGAGATGTGTATCCAAGGCACGCACTGGGGACTCTGCTACATTTTACAAGGGATACAACCTGAGAATTTTGATGAGTTATCAATAAAAGCTCACAAGATGGAAATTAATCTTGAAAGGCAAAAGCCATTTGTTACTAATCCTCGAAAAATCGTGGACAAGTCACAATCAAAGAATAGGGGCATGACTTCTATAAATTTTGAAGAATCCATGATGGCAAGTATTGCACCGGTCAAAGCCTCTTCAAAGAAAAAAAAAAGTGACTCTAAAGTCCAGTCATTTACAAGAAGGTGGGGGGAAAAAGAGAAATCTTCAAAGATATGCAAGAAAAAGGGTGTCCATTTAGTGATTCTGATGTTCCAAGAATACTTGATGATCTCTTACAAGCGAAACTTATTGAGTTACCACGGTCAAGACGCCCTGAAAACTCTAAACAAGTCGATAATCTAAATTACTACAAATATCATTGCTTGGCTGGTCATCCTATAAAGAGATGATTTGCCTTCCAAGATAAAGTCATGCAGTTGTCTCAACAAGGACAAATTATACTCGAAAATGAAAGTGAAAGTGCCAATCATATTAACTTTGTGTGTCACACGAGTTGGCTCTCAAACTAAAAACATATCAAGCACTCCTTGATAAGAGTCTAAACTATCTACAAATCTCCTAGACATGAGCATAAACTATCTTCAAGTTTGAGATTTGCTTCCAACCTTCTTGACACAAGTCTAAATTGTCTCTAAATTGAAGTGCTCCCCTCGACACTAGTCTAAACTGTCTGTAAGTTGAAGCACTCCTTGATAAGAGTCTAAACTATTTGCAAATCTCCTAGACATGAGCATAAACTATCTTTAAGTTTGAGATTGCTTCCAACCTCCTTGACACTAGTCTAAACTGTCTCCAAATTGCAGTGCTCTCCTCAACACGAGTCTAAACTAGTTACAAGTTGAAATGCTTCCTGACACGAGTCTAAACTATCTGCAAATCTCCTTAGCACGAGTATAAATTGTCTTCAAATTGGAATAGCTTCAAATTAAAGTGCTCTCCTTGATATGAGTATAAATTGTCTCCAAATTGTAAATCTCTTCAAATCTCCTTGACACAAGTTTAAACTGTCTCCAAATCATATATCTCTCCAAATCTCCTTGACATGAGTCTAAACTATCTTCAAATTGCAGATATCCTCGACACGAGTATAAATGGTCTCTAAGTTGTATGTGCTCCCTGACATGGGTCTAAACTATCTCCAAGTTGTAGATCTCCTCGACATGAGTATAAACTATCTCTAAGTTGTACATGCTCCCTGGCACGAGTATAAATTGTCTTCAAATTTGAAGTTACTCGAAACCTCCTCAACACGAGTATAAACTGCTCCATGTTGCAAATCATATCAAATTTCCTTGACACAAGTAAAAAAAAACTATCTTCAAATCAAAAGTTGCTCCACTACTCCTTGACACAAAAGCTTAATGACATGTTGCTCCTAGCCCACATGAGTTTAAACTGTGAATGGTAGAAACTACGTGTGATTTGATTCTCTTTTGAGATACGTAGGCCACTTAGGGGGCAACTTCTAAGCCCAATCATATCCCCAAAAAAAATCCTCTCCTTGCTAATTGGCATTCACTTCAAAGTGGTGGACCATTCATTGGATTGCTTTTGTTTCTTGAAAAGAACGCTATTGCTTTTACAAGAATTTTGATAGGTTCATCATGCTTCCATCCTGTTTGAGCTTCTTTCCATCGTCATGGTCTTGGACGGAACTATCATGCCTCTACCTTGGTGAAGTATTTCTCCATTGACATGAATGTGAAGTATGCACCATTCCTCCAACTAGGTAGAACTTCTCTCCATTACCATAGTTTTGGACAGGTTTGTCACATCTTTATCTTGGTAGAACTGCTTGTCGACGTCTGATCTTGAAAGTGTCTATCATTTATCCATAAGAGTTGATGAGTTTGATGTACTTCCAACTTGGAGTCTTCTTCATTGCCATCATCATTAGATAGGTGAACGGCTTTCTCAAGTTTGGATAAGCTCTCATTGAAATGGGTGTTTCCGTTTTCTTCAATGGATTTCTCAAGTATTAGTAAGCTCTCATTGAAGTGGGTGGTTGTGCTTTCTTCATTGTAGTCCTCAAGCCATAATAAAGCTCTCATGGGAGTTTGCGGTTGCACCTTCTTCATTGTACTTCTCAAGCCATGATAAGGCTCTCGTGGGAGATTGCGGTTGCGCCTTCTTCAACTTCTTGGCTGCACCATCTTCATTGTACTCTTTAAGTTATGATATGACTCTCGTGGGAGTTTGCAGTTACACCTTCTTCAACTTCTTGGATGCACCTTTTTCATTGTACTTCTCAAGCCATGATAAGGTTTTTGTAGGAGTTTGCGGTTGTGTCTTCTTCATTGTGCTCCCCAAGCCATGATAAGGCTCTCATAGGAGTTTGTGGTTGCATGTTATTTCAACTTCTTAGCTGCACTTTCTTCATTATACTACTCAAGCCATGATAAGGCTCTCGTGAAAATTTGTAGTTTCAAGATAAGTGTCTACCATATATGTTGTGGCGAGGGATCTTCCTTTTATGCCATGCAAAAAAAAAAAGAAATTGGCATTGACAAGAAGTAAATGCTACGGATTACGTGAATTACCTTAATACTCTAAATGCCGAAAGATATGGTTCTAAAATCATGACACGATTGCAACATCAATTTTGCCTCAAATAAAGGGTGCCAACACAAGGTCAAACCTGGAAAAAAAAAATTTCATCAACGACAAATTAGTGATGGTCCTCATTTCATAAAAGAGAAAATTTTAAAAAGAGAAAAGAAGTGATGTGTAGTATGCATTGGAGAAACATGTTTTGTTACGGTCTTTGGCCAACCAACATCACCACGTAATTACATGCAAACAATTTCAATAGAAGTTGTGTAATTAACAAAAAGGAGGAAGCACTATGGACTTTGCATGAATCCAGGTGTTATGGTTTGAAGCCAAGAAAAGCAGATGAACATACTTAATATGCAAAATGACAATTGGAGTCGAAAGTGGACTTGGGACAGGGAACAATCATGAAACAATGTTAATCGGTCCTTATGTGCACTAAGTCTCGTCGAATCAATTTGACAAGCAACAAGTGCAAGAAAATTGAATTTTTAGCTGCAAATGCAAGGAAAAAAAGCTCAGCAGCAACAAATGTTGTAATTCTTCAAGAAAGTTGGAGAATTTCTGCGTGGTTGGGGCATATTCTAGCAAGTTTTGTCTCTTTATATGGAGCTAAAATATGGGCTAGAGCCAAGGAAACAATTTTTTTACTCCAAAATCGTAAGCACTGATTTTGGTAGTATGCTGTTTAGGAAGCTTTTGAAATTTCAAAAAGTCCATATTGCCGATTTTGGTACTTTCTAGTATTAATACTTTGCTAGATACTATAAAAAAAAAATTTTGGACAGAGGAGCAATACATGTTTAGTTGGGCAGTTGTCCAGAAACTTGAGTTCCCAATGTTGGTGACTAATCTCTGGTCAAGACATTTGGAATTAAAAAAATCAATGTTCATGACTAATCAATGGACCATGAAGTTGCAAATGATTTGAAACCAATTTGGAAGTTGTCAAAATTCATGCTTTCCTAGGTGTTAGTGTTTGCATGGTCTTTTGCAGCCACTGGCTATATCGAGTCAAAAGCTCACACCGTAATGATCTTGACGGCCGAATGAATTTGGAAGCAGCTCTTGGACTTCTCACGATGTTCAACCTTTAACCACAACTTCCGAATTGTGTTTCGGAAAGGAAAGTAGTTTAGTAATTTGTTATATATTCAAACTTGGCAATGACCATATGTGAAGCTTTTACAAAGTTGAATCATATCAATGTTCCCTTATATGCTTCGAGACCAAGATGATATTAGCGAATTCTAAATGTTAAACAATGCTGTCCAATAATACTTGAAGTTTTTTTGAGCCAAGTTGTCGAGCTTTGAAGAAGTTTCCTTGTTTTAATTTTTCATGTCTTGTTGGAATAGGGCTTAGAGTCAATGGGCTACTCACATGCTCCAACTTCCTACTTAATTCGCTTCGGCATTTTAATAAATCCGATTAATTGGTTTGGCCTATCAGCTGATGAACTTCACAAGGATGAAATTTGACCAACAAGGTAGGAAAATTTTACTACAAGCCTTGTCTTTGGCAATTGTCAAGCAATGTCTTGCCAAATCTTGAAGTGGGGGCATTTGTAGACAAAAAAATTTTATTTAATTTGTTTAGTCAAGATTTATTTAAATAAAATTGATCTTGATTAAATTAAATTAAATCATAAAAGTCCATTATGTTTTGGGCTGACAAATTGGATCAATATTATGTGGGTTATTAAATTAAATTAAATTTATGATGTCTATTTAAACTGAAGTGAATTAATTGATTTATTAATTCATAGTGAACTATTTGGGCCGACCTACTATTTAAACCTAAGTTAAATGGGTTTCTTAAGCTATAAGTCACCTAAAATGTAGGAAGGGTCCGGAGGGTTTTTTTGAAGATATAACCTACATATTTTGGCTATAAATAGATATTTTCGCTCAAAGCAAAAGACACACTGAAATCTCTAAATTCCAAAGAAACCCTGTCAAATTGCCTAGCGAGCTTTTTTCACTCAACTCCAAATCATGTCAAACAAATCCCTCTTCCGTTCGTGTTGAAAACTTAAAGATTCAAGTGTTCAACGCCATCATCAAATCTTCCGTTTTCTACGCCCAAACAGTAGGAAATGCCCTTTTTTTTATTGGAGAACAAGTCTTTTCGACCCTTCGATTGAAGTCTTTTGAAGAGAAGAATCAGGAGATTAATTTCTTTAATTCAAGAATTTTCAGAGATTGTAACCATTTTATTATTTGATTTAATATATTTGATATTTGTGTAAGTTTTCTTGTTTTTATTTTAGGTAACAAAATTTGTGCTTACAATGAGGTATAACATTGTGATGTGGTAGTACTACAAGAGATTGTTTTTGAGGTAATAGTTTTCTTGAAGTAAACAAAGTGGTTTAGGAATATTTTATTTAGTAAGTGAAAGGGTAGTTTAGGGTTTCTAAAAATTTTGTTACACAAATAATAAAAGTATGGGAGGTAAGTTATATTTTTAAAACTTTAGAGGTGCTAGGTGATATTAAGAGACACCTCAAGGACAGTTTCTGATATTATCCCATAAGAGAAAGAAGGGGAGGTGGATTGTAAAAGTCTAAAAGATGAAGGGTATATTAGGAAATCTATTAAATGACAGAACTTTTTAACATAAAGGGTACTCATGCTTTATGTATAGAGATATGTGCGTGTGCCTTTAGCACTAGTATTGTATGTATGTGTTTTTGTGTGTGTGCGTGGACTGGTTGGAAAAGCACACCCTTTGAAAGTGCAAATTAAGGAAAAAAAGTTATTTTTATTAAAAACCAATGCTTATTAGAAGTTTTGTTTGTTTGTTACAAAGAAAAAAAAGAAGTTATGATTTTTTCCCTTTTGCAAAAAAAAAAAAAAAGAAGTCATTGGAAGTTAAAATAGTGGAAGTTATTGAACTTTAGTAGTTATTTTTTATTAAAATTTTACTTTTCTTAGGGTAAAATTGAAAAAAAGATAAAAGATGATAAAAAAATTTTAACACCAAAACCGTGCATCATGCTTTATATATACTAGTGGGTGAGGCACACATTATGTCTATGCATATTATGAAAAAAACAATGAATAAATAAATTTTAAAAAGACAAATAATATTGAATTAATTAGATGAATAAAGGGTGAGAAAACTTTATGAAACCTACCGTTATCATTTTTTAAAGGGTTATTATCACTTTATCTCCTTAACGTTTGGTGCTACTATCAATTTCCCCCTTAACGTTATCTTTTAATCACTTTACCCCCAACACTAACGGTCAAACTTAACGGAGTTTGTTAATTAAAATCAAAAGACATGTTTAATCCTTAAAATTATTATCACTTTACCCCATAAAATATAGTCTCATTATTAATTTACCCCCTAGAGTTATTTTTTAGGCAATATATCCTACCATTAAACCAACTTAACAAGTTAAAAAATTTTAGAAGAAAATACCCTTCTCTTTGTATAATAAAAATAATAAAAAATTTAAAGTGACTCTTCTCCTTTTTAGTATCAAGAAAAAAAGTCAACGTATTAATTTCTTTTTTCTTGGCAATTTTATTAGTATTGAAAAAAATAGAAAGATGGAGAGGGGGAGGGGGAGGGAGAGAGGGAGAGAGGGAGAGAGAGCTCAATTCTTTTTTTTAAAAAAAAATTACAAAAAAAAAAGAATTAAATACTTTATTATTTTAAAATTATTTCACTTTTTTGTTTACCATCAAATTCCAATCCTAATATCGACAATCTTAAAGTAATACAATAATGTTAGACTTTTCTTTATTTTCTTTTTTTTTGCAAAATCTAATTTTTTGTCTCCTTCTTTGCTATCTCTTTTTCTTTTCCTAGTATTAATAAATGTAAAAAAAAAAAAGAAATTTGAGAAAATCCTTTATTTTTATGTTTTTCGATCTCTTAAAGTACAAAAAAAAAAAAATTACCATTCCAACTTTTTTATTTTTAATTATATATAAAAAAGGGTAAATATATTTAAAATTTTTTTACCATACTAGTTAGATTAACGATAAGGTAAAATGCCTAGAAAATAATGTTAGGAACTAAAGTGATTGTATCACTATAATCTAAATGAATAAAGAGATAATAACAATGTAGTAATGCTATAAAATGAAAGGGTATTTTTATCCAAAATTTCTTAACATGTTCAGTTGAATTATTTATGAGGGTAAAGTGACTAAAAGATAACTTTAGGGGTAAACTGATAGTAGTGATATAGTTTAAGGGGATAAACTGATAATAACCCTTTTTTAAAATATTATATGAGTGTCATGGGTTAGTGGTAGTTTAGAGGAAGTTATATGATAGGGTGCAATTTTATCATTTATTTTATTATTAATTTTCCCTATTACCTGACCTGATGTGGATTAATTGCGGGATTCTACTCACTTTTAGTATTTTGCATTTATTTCAGGGAGTAGAACGAAAATATAATAACAGGTTCTAATTTGACAGAAAAAGAGTCCAGATGATAGAGCTTGTCCTAGGGGCATTTTTGGAACAACAAAACGTGAGCCCTTGTTGGGCAAATTGGGCCGAAGTCTTCATTTTTGCGCACAGGAGCCGCCGCAAAGAGCACTACTTTATATAGGAAAATTGCGCAGGAAAAAGAGAGCTTCTTCTTCCCCTTGAGGGGAGGCTGCCGCACAGGAGAGGAGGCAATACTTTGGAGTTTTTAGCTTTTGACCTTTCTTCTTCATTTGGAGTGAAGACACTTGGTAGCATAGAGTTTGACTTTTCCTTCTTTTGCTTTTTGGTAGTAGTTCTTCTCCGTGAGCCATAGGAAGACTAGCAATTACTTTTCTATAGCTTGCTTTTTCTCATTGAGTTGGACGACGGCCGCGGCTCTCTTTACAAATTCTTGTGGGTTTAGTTCATCAAATATGAACTAATTCCCTCACTCTAGTCAAGGGACAACGGATGCTTTGGGTCATCTAAAATTGTGAGATCGATTTAATTTTATCTTTTCTTTTTATTTATTGGTATTCGCATATTCCCTGGTTACAGTGCTTATGATTGTTTAATTGATTGATTGTCTTGGATCCGGATAATTAATTAATTTGATAATCTATTGTCAATTGGGACGTTAAATCCGTAATTGTTTAATTGTCTCAAAATAGTGATAACTGGCATGATTGGGTTTGTGTCAGGGGAATACGCGGGCTAATCTAAAATAACCCTGGTAGTGCGTTATTTGGTTAGAATAGGGCTCCTCTAATACGTAAGGCAATTGGGGAATTAAATTCTATGGGCGTACCTAGGATTATTTCTCAATTAGAGCAGTGATTAACGGGCGTACCTTGATCACCGACACAGTAAGGAGGGGTTGACTGACATCGCTTGTTTGGTAGTTATAACCTATTTATTGATAAATAATTGGAATTGGCTTTGCATCGATGATCAATTAGGTGAACCATTGCTGAAGTTTTTTCTTGGCTAGATCCTTAATTATCACTCGTTTGATTTTAGTAATTTGTTATTTAATTTTTAGTAGTTTCTTAGATTTTATTTGGATTTCTTTGAGTGTCACCTTCTACACAAAAACACCCCCATTTGTCACTGTGAATTTGAAAAGAAACAATTACTCCCAGTCTCTGTGGATTCGACCCTGCTTACCGCTATCTACAGAAATTACTTTTAGTTTGAGCAGGTTTTATTATTGAACAGGCTTCGACAACCTGTCAATTTTTGGCGCCGTTGCCGGGGACTGGTGTCAGATTAATTTGTTTCTTTTTGAGTTCACCTTGTTCTCATTTTTAATTTATTTTTCTCTTATTTTTTTTTATATAGTTTATGGCTGCTAACATTCCATATTTTGATGATAGACTAGACTTTGTTCCTGAATGGGGTTATGAGACACATGTTTTCTCTAATGATCAATGGGCTGTTGCAAATTGTGGAACTTATTTTGATTCAGGTTATTCAACTGACACATGCCCCGCATTTCAAGATAATCTAAGTGCTCCAATTGATACTTTTGGAGATTTTTCACCCCAATATCAAACGCAGCATGACCCTTATTCAAACGGGTATGATCAAGGATGGTGGGATAATTCCAATTTTGATTATGCGACCGGGCCAATGGATTTTCAACAGCAAGTGTCTCAGCAATCATCCTCCGTGTCAGGCATGTCTCTTGAAGAAATGATGGAATTACTAATTGCTAATACAAATCGATTTCATCAGGAGACACAGAGCCTAAATCGATTTCAGCAGGAGACACAAGCGAGCCTTCGCGACCTGGCAGATCAACTATGTCTATTGACATCCAGAATAAATCGATTGGCTTCTCAAAGGGAAGAATGGCCCTCGAAAACCATTGTTGATCTAGAAGAAAATGAGAGTGCAATTTGCTTGACTAGTGATGAGGAGATGCAAGAGTGTCAAAATGAGAAATCTACAGATGCAGTTGAAAAAGAAGCCGAAAAGGAAGAAATGGAACCCCAACCGCAACCCATTCAAGTTAATGAATCCAGTGAACAATCTCCAAATGCGGTGACATCTTCTCCACTCCTTAATCAATATTTTCCTGACTCCTATTCTTCAATTCCTGTTACTGAAATTGATTTTATTATACCAGACAATTTGAAATTTCATGACAGGAATAAGTTAAGAGTGGCAATGGAAAAATATCTTGAACCGAAGAATGCGTGTGATGGAGGAGTGAGTGGAGAATGCAGATCATTGTTGACTTGTTTAGCGCCATTCACTAGTCCATGGAAGCCCGTAGCTCGTATGCTCAAGGATTATTCTATTTATGAGGGTTATCAGGACTATATAGAGGATGAAGCAGTAAGACGAGCCACAAGATTTTATCCTCCATGAGCAAAACATGATAATGTCTAGCCAAAGACATTAAAGAAAGGCGCTCCTTGGGAGGCAACCCAATTGTTCTTTTTAATTGTTTGTTCATTTTCGTGTGGTAGTTTAGATGTATTCTCCTTGAATTCGACTGATTTTGGGTTTCAATTTTCGTTTTTGCTGATTTATAGGTGTCCTTCAGTCATGACGCGCCCGCATGGTGACAGCAGGGAACTCACGATCAGAAACTTCTGAAACTTCTGGGAGCTCTCTTGCCCTCATGATGTGCCCGCGTGGTAATGTGCAGGAAGCTCACGATCAGAAACTTCTGAAACTTCTGGGAGCTCTCTTGCCCTCATGACGCGCCCGCGTCACGTTCGCGGGAAAGGTAAGGATTCAAAAAAAAAAATTTCTTTTAATCGTAGCTACCTCTTTTCTTTTTTGTTACAAAAGAAAAAAAATAAAAAATTTTTGAAGAAATAAAAAAAGAAAAAAGAAAAAAAGAGGAAGTAATACGGAATCAAAAGGAAAAAATTTTCTTTCTCCTTAACCGTAGCTAGTTCTTGACTTGTCAACGCAAAAAAAAAAATTTTAAAACAAAAAAAAAAAAAAGCACAAAACAAAAACAAAAACAAAAAAAAAAAGAAGAAGAAGAAAAATTTTTCAACCGTATCTAGGTTTCTCAATTTAAAAAAAAAAAAAAAACTTTTTTTTTCTTTCTTTTCTTTTTTTTTCTTTCTTTCTCTTCTTCTTTCTTTCTCCTTTCTTTCTTCCTTCTCCGCTGTTTCTCTCTCCCCCTTCGATCCACCGCCGCCAACCGCGACCAGCAACCGAGCGTCCAGCGCCGCCACCACAGCGGGTTGTCCCGCGCGTTCCTCCCTCTCGCCTCAAGAGTGCACGCCGCCCACGCCGTCAGCTCTGCTACGAGCCTTGCGGCTGTCCCACGGCCGCGCGACTCCCGCCACCACCATCGCGCGCAACCCTCCACCGTGCGCTGTTGCGCAGTTCCTCTCGAACAGCCCACGCCCACCAAGCAGAGCAACCCAGCTCGATCCGCTGGCCTCTCATCTACCAGCGACGACCAGCCCACGCCGCTGCTGCCTCCCGAAGCCACGGAAGCACTCTGCCCGCTACCCTCTGCTCTGTCCGCCGCCCGACGTGGTCCTGGTGGAGGTATCTGGACTTTGTCCCTCACTTTCTAGCAGCCCTGCCCCTGCTTGTTTGAGTCGCACAATTGTTGGGCTTGATCATGCTCTAGCTTAGTGTTGGTGGTCATTGGTTTTTTTTGGTTGAACTGCTGCTAATTTTGGGGTGTCCCCTGTGACTGCGGTGTTAAATTTTTAAATTTCTGAGCTACCCTTTCTGAGTTTGCAACAGCCTGTTGAATTGGGTAGCATTTGTGCCATTTGATTTGCTTGTTAAAACTGGGCAAATTTATTTCAATTGTTTGGGGTGTTCTGTCCATCGATCCCAGTTCTGATTTCGTGGGGGTTTATTTCCATTGCCTGTTTAGAAAGAACTTTATCTGTGCTTTTGGGTCTAATCATTTTTGCGAGTCTCTGTTTCCTGTCCGGATTGATTTGTTCCCTGGATTGATTGTTGACTTCAATGAGCTGCGTTTCCACCTAAGGCTCCTCTGCTTGCTTTGTCCATTATACTTTTAGCCCTCTGTTGACTTTCTTTGGAGATTTGGAATTATTCACTGGTTACTGGATAAATATTGGGGGTTATTGCTTGAATTGTTAGGACTGTAGTAGCGCAAATTTTTGGGTTGTTTGTTGAACCGGAAGGGCATTGTGACCCCTGCATCGCTTCTTGAAGTTGGTTAGCTAATTTTGGTTTACTGGGTGTGTTTAGTCTCTTGATTTCACTTGCCTTCTGTAGTCGTTTCAATTGAGTTCATTTGCTGCCTTTGTTGGAGCATCTGTTGCGAGTGTGGCATTGTATAGCTTCTACTGTTGGCTGATGCATTGGTGGCCATAGGAAGCGTTTACTCTGCTCTGTTATAGCTATTTCATTGATTTTGGACTACGTTTTGCACCAGTGGTACTGGTTGGGGTATTTTGACTAGCATTTGTTATTTCCAATTGGTTGGCTACCTGATTGTGTTTGTGTGGTTATTCTCCAATTTCTATACTGCTATTACTGGAATTGCTGCTTTTGAGTTGAGAAATTAACTGTCTATTTGGAAGCTTTGTTGAGATTTTGGGTGGACAGAGTTTTGCATTTGCTGGTTGAATTGAGTTATGATGACTCAGAAGTTGGGCGCGTACTTCCACCACATCGGTTTCCCTCCATCGTCCCCGCCTACCCCGTAGCCACTTGAGAGGGAAGTTTCGTTGTCCTTTTCACTTTAACTGCTTTATTTCCTCCATTGAGGGCAATGTAGGATCTAGGTGTGGGGGGGCAGCTGTGCTAGTTTTTCTACTTTTTAGTTTTTCTTAGATGTTTTTGCTTTCTTTTTTTTTAATTTGCTATTTGTCCACCTCTCGTTCAATTTCTTTCTTCCTTTTTAATGATTAGCTCATAAGTGATGCCAAAGTTTGATGTTGGATTATTGCATCTATTTCTACTTTTGCCAAGTTTTAATAATAAAAGGGTGTCAAGTTAATGTGGTTGAATCCAAGAACATCTCTTTGGTGAATATCGATAATTGTTTTACTCTTCTAATTTTTTTTTGGTTAACTCTCCTAGGTATAGGGAATGATTATTGGCATTTTCATGTGAATTGGTCCGGTTATTAACTTTAGTTCTCCATGTTTGAAAATGAGGTTAGCTGATGCAAGTTTTCTTTTGGTTCTTGTGTTATATTGAGTTTTTGTGATTTTTAGCTATGAATAAACTTGACTGTACTCCGCTATTAGTTACTACTGAGTAACCGGGGATCTGCACCTAAAAGTGTTGATTCTCGCGTCAAAAGGTAGTAGTTCCTATGAGTACGTGGTCACGTGGCGATAGAAGCTGAGTAACCGGGCTCCTTCATCTGGCCAATGTTGGATTTCGCGTCAAAAGGCTCAAATGGCTAGCGACTAAGTCTTTTGTTACTATTGAAAAAAGAATCAAAAAAAAAAAAAAAGGGAAAAGTAGAAAAAAACATGTGTGAAAAAAAAAGTGAAGGTTGTGTTAGTGTGTAATGAAAGTCAGCTTGCCGAATTATGGATTTAATGTTGAGATTTTGGTTAATAGTTGGACCATTTGCTGATAAATGTTATGCGTTATTCCTTCTTCTTAGATTAGTTAACATGAAATTAGAGGGTCTTGTGGTTTAGAAGCTAACCGGAGTGATGTTTCTTGGACTTGACCATTGATGTTTGATTATTATTTTTCTTGGTATCTTGGCAATTTGTTGGATAGAGCAATAGCCATTGTCAAATATTGGTGTTTGTTTACTGTTCTTATGCTTGAGGACAAGCATGGTTTAGGTGTGGGGGGAATTGATAGGGTGCAATTTTATCATTTATTTTATTATTAATTTTCCTTATTACCTGACCTGATGTGGATTAATTGCGGGATTCTACTCACTTTTAGTATTTTGCATTTATTTCAGGGAGTAGAACGAAAATATAATAACAGGTTCTAATTTGACAGAAAAAGAGTCCAGATGATAGAGCTTGTCCTAGGGGCATTTTTGGAACAACAAAACGTGAGCCCTTGTTGGGCAAATTGGGCCGAAGTCTTCATTTTTGCGCACAGGAGCCGCCGCAAGGAGCACTACTTTATATAGGAAAATTGCGCAGGAAAAAGAGAGCTTCTTCTTCCCCTTGAGGGGAGGCTGCCGCACAGGAGAGGAGGCAATACTTTGGAGTTTTTAGCTTTTGACCTTTCTTCTTCATTTGGAGTGAAGACACTTGGTAGCATAGAGTTTGACTTTTCCTTCTTTTGCTTTTTGGTAGTAGTTCTTCTCCGTGAGCCATAGGAAGACTAGCAATTACTTTTCTATAGCTTGCTTTTTCTCATTGAGTTGGACGACGGCCGCGGCTCTCTTTACAATTTCTTGTGGGTTTAGTTCATCAAATATGAACTAATTCTCTCACTCTAGTCAAGGGACAACGGATGCTTTGGGTCATCTAAAATTGTGAGATCGATTTAATTTTATCTTTTCTTTTTATTTATTGGTATTCGCATATTCCCTGGTTACAGTGCTTATGATTGTTTAATTGATTGATTGTCTTGGATCCGGATAATTAATTAATTTGATAATCTATTGTCAATTGGGACGTTAAATCCGTAATTGTTTAATTGTCTCAAAATAGTGATTACTGGCATGATTGGGTTTGTGTCAGGGGAATACGCGGGCTAATCTAAAATAACCCTGGTAGTGCGTTATTTGGTTAGAATAGGGCTCCTCTAATACGTAAGGCAATTGGGGAATTAAATTCTATGGGCGTACCTAGGATTATTTCTCAATTAGAGCAGTGATTAACGGGCGTACCTTGATCACCGACACAGTAAGGAGGGGTTGACTGCCATCGCTTGTTTGGTAGTTATAACCTATTTATTGATAAATAATTGGAATTGGCTTTGCATCGATGATCAATTAGGTGAACCATTGCTGAAGTTTTTCCTTGGCTAGATCCTTAATTATCACTCGTTTGATTTTAGTAATTTGTTATTTAATTTTTAGTAGTTTCTTAGATTTTATTTGGATTTCTTTGAGTGTCACCTTCTACACAAAAACACCCCCATTTGTCACTGTGAATTTGAAAAGAAACAATTACTCCCAGTCTCTGTGGATTCGACCCTGCTTACCGCTATCTACAGAAATTACTTTTAGTTTGAGCAGGTTTTATTATTGCACAGGCTTCGACAACCTGTCATTATACTAAATATTACTGAGAAGGAAAAAAGAGAATGGATAAGAGAAAAAGGGGAAGTGGGCTGTAAAAATTGTAAAAATAAAGGATATATTAGATAATCTATTAAATGATAGAAAATTTTAACACCAAAGGGTGCTCACTCATTATATATATAGAGATATAAAGAAAGATACTGTTAAAGGCACAAACCAATGTGTGCGCAACTCAAGGAATTAGTAAAAAAAATTTTGAGCATATTTGTTGAAATCATTTTAAGGAAAATTTTTGTTTTAGGTTGACAATAACTATGGAGAAAATTCACTAAAAATAAAATCTATAAACAGATAATTATTTTGGTAGTAATTCATAACAACAATTGATAGTTGTTAATAAAAATTAAAGTTTCCTAAATAAGCTCAAAAAATATAATAATAAGCAATACATGTTACTTGATAAAAGAACAGATTGATAATTAGGGGTGGCAATTTTCGACACGACCTGAAAACATGACATGGATGTAATACAAAATTAATGGGTTTGGGTTGAGGTTTCGCAGGTTAGGATAAAAATCGGTTTGAACTCAATGAACTCGAAAAAAAGTAGGTCGAATTCAGGTCACCTACGGGTTGACCCGATAACTTGTTTATAAATTAAAAATAATTTAATAAATATAAAAATATTTTATCCAACTAAACTAAGTTATTCTTTTTTCCCCAAAGGCATTAACCACTTAATCTCAAATGAATTTGTTTAACTTGTGTGAAGTTGGAATTATTAAGTTTGGATAAATGATATATTACATTATTTTCTATTTTTATAGTATCTTAATTTATTTTAGATCTAGTTTGGGATAAAACACTTTTATTGTGTTTTAATTTATTTCAGATCTGTTTTGGAATTATTTTATCAAAAATTTTATTACTTGATTATGTAATTAGCCTTTTGTGAAATTGGTTCTGCTAGAAACTAGAATGGTAAATTAATAAGTTGAAATTATGTTTAAGATTATTCGGGTTGACCCGCCAACTCGAAATTTTCGGATTTGGGTCAGGTATCCTGACCCGTCTTGGGTTGGCGGGTAGTGTTCGAGTCAACGAATTTTTTGTTGTATCTGCGCGTCAATCCGACCCGCCAATTCGTTTCTGACTCGATTGCCACTCCTGTTGATAATGGATAGTTATCAAGGATAGTTTGGCAAGAATATAAAGTATTAGAATTTCTGTGTGTGCATAGACTATAGACTATAGACTAATAGGAAGGGCACATACTCTGTGTGTGCACATTAAAGAAAAAGATAATTTCTTGGTGATTATTAAAAATTTTATTATATATATATATATATATACACACACATCCTCACGCACACACACATACCTATTTACTAGTTGAGAGATTCTAGAAGGTTTCCATAACATGTATCAAATCCTAATATTATTAAATTATTTTATTTTTTTAGTAAATTTGATTCATGTTATCCAATAGTTATATGTTGGTTTAATTTAAATGTTTTAATCCCTAGCTAGTACGGGACATAAGTTCAAATGTCCAAATCCATGCATTATTCTAAACTTTAAATTATTTTAAATCGTTTGTAGTTCCCGTACTAGTATGGATGTATATATACAAAGAAAGGACACTACGGATGGTTTTTGTTAATTAGTAGCTTATTAGTGTAGCCATAGCAATTATACGAAGAGTATCGTGGCAACAGTTACGTAGGAGTGGAAAGTTTGACAAATAAGCTGTCGATTGATGAATCTTGAAATAGAAAATTTGAAATAATAAATAATGACACAAATTTTAGCACCTAAACTCAAGATTCATGTATTGTATGTACTAAGCGTTGAGGGCACACTCGATCTCTTTGCAATTTTAAAACAAATTACTTCTTAAATGAAGGAATTTAGTAAAAGGTTTTCATCAACCAAAAAAAATAAAAGGTCAATAACACTATGCCCTCCTCAATGAAAACAATAAGCACTTTACCTACTTGAGAATATTCTGTTTGTTATTTGTGTCAAGTATTCCACTTGAAAAGGCAGAAAAATGGACTGCTTAAATATGTTGACAATTTTATCATTATGTTGTAATTTTATCTTCAATCAGCTTGATCCTATGTAATATATGTAATATTTATTAACATATGAAATTCGATAAATTGGTCGTTAATTAATTGGTAATCAAATTTTATATTCTCAAACTGTTTTACCAAGCCTTAAAGGTTTGATATCAATTGGTTTTTCCAAATTTCGTTTGTATCCGATCTACATAGGATTGGCCCTTTTTTCAATTTTTTTCGAAGTGAAACCTCTAAATATGTGTTTTTTTTTTTAAAGAAAGCCTCTGATGCTAAATATGACTTCTATTTCTCAATAAATGTCTTTTATATATTATTGCAATTGATTAAAAACACAAGGGCAAAATTGTCAACATATTTAAGCAGTTCATTTTCCTGCTTTTTTCAAAAGGAATATTTGTCACAATTTTGGATAGGAGTTTATTTGGATGATATATTTGAGATAATTACTGTAGCATTTTTTGTGATGTAATGTATATGAGATAAAAAGGTGATTGGAAAGATAAAAAGGTGATTGAAATTTGTGAAGTAAATTTTTTTATTTCAAATCTTCCTAATCCAAACACATTATTTTCATTGAAGAGGGTAAAGTGTCATTACCCCCTACATTCAAAAGGGTAAAATTTCATTAACCCAAAAAATAAAACTTTAAATAGTTTTTGGATAGGATTCATGTTTATTTGGGCATATCTGAGATAGGGGGTACAACAGAAGGGAATTGGGGATACAACAATAGGAGAGCCTAATCTAATTGGACTTCTTTAACCGTCAAAATGATTCCTCAGTCTCTTTGATTAAGGTTACGAATAGTTGTCAGTAATAGCCGTTGTAAACGATATAATAATTTTTAAATAAGACATAATTTTATTTAAACTATTTATAAAAGTTAATAATAGAGACGCAATTAATATATATGAGATTCATATGAATAGTAATAAAATATTACATATTATAAAAATGTATAAAAAATTTACATAAAATTATAAAACATTTAAAAAAATATTGCATTGTTCAAAAATTTACACCAACCATCCCTGGCCACTTCCTTTTTTTATTCCTCCCTCAATCTTGACATCTGTTCACAGATACTAACCGCTGTCAGCTTTTCTCACTGTGATGTGACTTTTTAGATTTGAATATCTCCCTCTCGGTTAGTGGGTTACTAGCCGGTGCCTTCTCTCTCTCCAATTAATTGTTCTCCAATTCAACGTGATGTGTTGTCATTTTTCCTGTCAATAGGAGAAGTTGTCTACCAGAGATGAACCTCATTTTGGCCCTAAGTTCGTTGCCCTCCGAGCCATGATTACACAGATGATTGAATTATTGTATGAAAAATATACAATTGAATAATTGTAGGAAAAATGATTGATTCAAAGCACACAATTGGCAGTCCAAGCTAAATTGTAATTTTTGTTCTATTTTGCCATGATACATTTGCGTGTGATTATATTACATCTATTTCACTTTGATAGTTTTATTTTTTTCATTCATCTGTATCAAATTTACTTTTCAATTGAAAATTTAGTTAACTTGTATCTTCTTTAAAATACTCTTATTTAATGTATTTTGTTATAACCTACCTTATTCATAAGTAGGTGACCTGAATGAAGTTATTCTTTTTATCTAACTAAACTAAGGCCCTGTTTAGCAAGTAAGTTTTTTGAATATTTATCTAAAATTTTACTGTAGCTTACTGTAGAAGTTTTTAAATTTTTTTTTGAAGTGTGTGTTTTTTTAATATTTTGAATTGTATAGTTTAAAAACTTTGAAAAGTTTTTTGAGATTACTGTACTTAAAGTTTTTAAAAAACTTGTACCAGACAAACTTGGCAAAAAATTGGCTGCCAAACAAGGCCTTAGTATTAAGTGTGGATAAATGATATATTACATTATTTTCTAAGTTATTCTTTTTTCGCCAAAGGTATTAATCACTTAATCCTAAATGAATTTGTTTAATTTGTGTGAAGTTCGAATTATTAAGTTTGGATAAATGATATATTACATTATTTTCTATTTTTATTATATTTTAATTTATTTTAGCTATAGTTTGGGATAAAACACTTTTATAGTGTTTTAATTTATTTCAGATCTGGTTTGAAATTATTTTATCAAAATTTTATTACTTGATTATGTAATTAGCCTTGTGTGAAGTTAGAAATGATGTTTCAGATCATTCAGATTGGCCTGCCAACTCATTAACTTGAATTTTTTGGATTCGGATCAGGTACCCTAACTCATTTCGAGTTGTTAGGTTGTGTTTGAGTCAGCGACCCGATTGCGACCTACCAACTATATACGTTGTTTTACAGCAATAACTTTACAAGGAAGATTAAAAATGGAGCTGTAAGTAAGATTTTTGTATATTGAATTATGGGTGGCCGGCAGTGTCCTGTACATTGGTTGTCCTGACCTTTATGTTGACTACTGCAATCCTATCATATTCCCAACCCAATCCTAATCCTGACTATTGGTATGTTATCATAATCCCCGCGACGTTAGAAATAATGTCCAAGTGTACATATAGACATAATTGAAAACAAAACAAATCCCAATTCAAATTACTGGAAAGTTGCACATGCATCTAATCAGTCGTACAAATGTCACCACTATCATGTCCATTGGCAGAATTTATCTAATTCTTCACAAGTTGAAGGGAAAATAGCCAATTTCATCCCTAAATTTTTCACTAGTATTGATTTAGTCCCTAATTTTTATTCCTAATCAATTTGATATATGAACTTATTTTGCAGTTTCAATTAAGAACTTCCGTGATGGCTTCGTCACCTAAAACTAATTTGACTCTTAATTGACAAACTAAACAAAGATATTTTAGAAACATCACTTATGGGGCTCTAATAAATCAAATAAATTGTATAAAAAATCACAAAATTAAGCTTTAAAAAAGTTTTACTTGGTATTTTTTACACAATTTAAAAGTTTTATTCAGTGATTTTTTATAAGATTTACTTGTTTTATTACAGTCTCGTGATAATACCTCTGTTTAATTAGTCAATTAGGAGTCAGATTAGTTTTAGGCCGTGGTGCCATCATGGAGGTTCTTAATTGGAACTACAAAATAAATTCAAATATCAAATTAGTCAGAAATAAAAGTTAGGAACTAAATCGGCACTCATAAAAAATTTAGGGACGAAATTGGCCATTTATCCAAGTTGAATCTATACCAGACACTTCCTTTTTCGAGTTCCACGTTTTTTCCATTGACAGACAACATGAGAATGACTGACTTGAAAATGAGAGTTCTGATAAATAATTTTGATCCACAGACCATCCATGGCTAAGCCCTTTATTGGTTCCTATATTTGCGTCTAGTTATTTCATTTGTTTGATTACAGACAGGCGGTGTGGTAGTGGCGGTGGTGCAGAGAATTTGGTAAGAAAATGGCAAACAATGGGCTCCAAGAAACACTGCTGAAGAAACAGTACCATGAGAACTGCCCTGGTTGTGTGGTGGATGAGATGAAGGAGAGGCAGGAAGGTGTGCCCATCAAGAAGCTTTTAACCATGGGGACCATTGTGCTATCTGCAGGTAACTGAAGTTTCTTTAAATTTTGCTCTTCTCTTGCTGGATTGAATGTGAACTAAGCAAATGTGATTACTGGAGTTTGGTTTTGGTTTGTTGGTCTGGTAGTTGGCCAGCTAGTCTTATTGGATATTGGGAGCGGGAGCAAATGTATGAAAATTGTTCAGGGTGAGACTAGTGATCTGATCTGCCCTGTTGCATTTAGGATTTAATTTTGGTTCATGAGTTCGAGAAGTGGAGAAATAGAACTAGAGAAAGCAATTTCAACTCATGAATCTGAGAGTTTTAATCAAAGATAATTCCTTCATCTCTCGTATTGACCCTCAAGTGGTTTAATATTTTGATTTCTCCCTTCTCTGGCTGCAATAATATAGTCTAGAAGATGTGTGTTTAGTTTCCCTGAATTCTTGTTATCGCAGAAAAGAAACGGAAACGAAAACTCTATCTTTACTATCACTTACTTTGAGCAAGCTTCCGTAGAACATGCTGAAATTGTAGAAGAGAGAAAGCTTGTTATTATTTAAAATTCTACTGTTCTTTTGAAACATCTCTGTGGCATATTGGATGACTCGTGCTTTTATATTAACTGGTATGTTTCCTATTAACTCATGCTTTTCTATTAACTGGCTATAAAATGTCAAGAAAAAGGTCCTAAGGGCCTTAATTTTTTCATCCAAGGATCTTTAGAGATTTTTAATAACTAGCAGATGAATCTTATAGACAATGGCTGGAAAGACATAATATTTGATCCTTTCAATTTGGCCCACTGAATTAAAGGCAGTCAATGGTATTGACTGAACAAAAATATCGCCGGGGCAGGATGAATGTGAGTGATTATTACAGCCAATGAATGACATTGACCCTTTCAAGAGAAAGGAAGCATTGTTTTCATATGGTTCTCTTTGTGCTTTGTGGGACCATGCATATCTGAATTTTTCAGGCAGGCATATACCAAATTTGTATTGATCTGGTGACATTTCTCTGTAGTGGGTAAAACAGAAGAGTGGACTGGTATTTTAATTGACCAGATGGAGATTCTGAATTCTGCATGGTAGTAAACATTTGTTCTTAGGTTGTGCTGTTGGACAGCTAAGAATGCTAATAAGAACGTCTCAATCCAATACAAGTGTCGAGAAATTGATTCCCATTGCAGATTCATGTGGATTCTGAAGGAAATCTACACTTTTAGGAATAACTTCTGCCTGAAATTAAGAGATCTTCTTCTTCATAGAGTTTGGTTTGGATGATATTAGTTCTGCCATTGGGAGTGTTAGACAGAAGCGGGTTATTTTCTCTATTTTATCCTGTAATGGTTTCTTATTACCTTAGGTATAAAGTGGGAACTACTTTCATTTAATTCAGTTATATTGCAATAACTTTTCTTTGTACGTTATGGGTTATTTTTGAAAAGATCCAACAAAAAAGGTATAAAAGATGAACAGCTGGCATGTTTTTGCCTGAACATATGAACAAGCAAAATGTGGTTCGCTACCTCACATGGAAGCAGAAACTGAGATTAGATGATAGTGAACAAAAAGAAGAACTGAATTGTTCTGTCATATCTTTTGTTCCAGACTCTGTACAACATTTATACAAATGGAATTTGACTTTTGTCAATTCCATGAAATCTGTAATTTCCTAAAAATTAGGAGCTAATTTATTCTATCCTAAAATACATTAGGAGTAAATTATTCTATCCTAAAATAGAGCAGAAATCATGGGATATAGCAGAAATCATGGGATATACATAGAAAAAGATATTCTAGATCTCAACACTCCCCCTCAAGATGGTGAATAGATATTTTCCATTCCCATCTTGCATGTAATGTCTTCAAAGTTGGAAGTTGGCATTCCCTTAGTTAAGACATCTGCCAATTGATTATTTGATGCTACATATGGAGTGCAAATCATGCCACTGTCCAGCTTTTCTTTAATAAAATGTCTATCAACTTCGATGTGCTTTGTGCGATCATGTTGCACTGGATTGTGTGCAATGTTGATGGCAGACTTGTTGTCGCAATAGAGTTTCATAGGTCCTTCCCACTTGATTTTAAGATCATCAAGTATTATTTTGAGCCATAGCAATTCACAAACTCCATGAGCCATAGCTCTAAACTCTGCTTCCGCACTTGATCTTGCAACAACCGATTGCTTCTTACTCCGCCATGTCACTAGGTTCCCACCAAGAAATGTACAATATCTTGAAGTTGATCTACGATCTACAACAGAACCTGCATAATCAGCATCAGTATATGCCTCTATGAGCAATCCTTCATTTTTCTTGAACAAAATTCCTCTACCTGGTGTCCCTTTGAGGTAGGATAGAATTCTATTGACAGCCTGCAAGTGTTTCTCTCTTGGATCATGCATAAATTGGCTTACTACACTTACAGCAAATGCTATGTCCGGCCTTGTATGGGACAAGTATATCAGTTTCCCAACCAACCGCTGATATCTTCCCTTATCTACTGTGCTATCATCCTTCTCTTCATTCAATCTCAAGTTAGGCTCAATGGGTGTACTTGCTGCCTTGCATCCAAGATTGCCTGTTTCTTTAAGCAAGTCTAAGACATACTTTTGTTGGGAAACAAAGATGCCTTTACTTGAGTATGCCACCTCAATGCCTAAAAAATACTTCAGCCTCCCTAGTTCTTTAATTTCAAACTCCTTTGCTAAGCACTTTTTGAGTGTTTCTCTTTCAATTGGATCATCCCCGGTAATGATGATGTCATCTACATATACAAGTAGAGCTGTAACACCTCCTTTTGAATATTTTATGAACAAAGTATGATCTCCTTGACTTTGTTTGTATTGCATTGCTAGCATCACTTTAGTAAATCTTCCGAACCAAGCCCTTGGCGATTGTTTTAATCCATATAATGCTTTCTTTAACCTGCACACTTTCTTTTTAAAAAACATTTCATTGAAACCCGGTGGGGGTTCCATGTACACCTCTTCTTCTAAATCCCCATGTAAGAATGCATTCTTAACATCAAATTGCTGTAAACACCAACCAAAGTTAGCGGCTAAAGACAAAAGAACACGCACAGTATTCATTTTTGCAACGGGTGCAAAGGTCTCTTGGTAATCTATCCCATATGTCTGTGTATATCCTTTTGCAACCAACCGAGCTTTATGCCTTTCTAATGAACCATCAGCTCTATATTTCAAAGTAAACACCCATTTACACCCCACTGTTTTCTTTCCTTTGGGCAGGTTTACAATTTCCCAAGTCTTATTTCTCTCTAGGGCATTCATTTCCTCTTTCATAGCATGTAACCAGTTCTTATTTCTAAGTGCCTCTTGTAGTGTTTGTGGGATTGAAATGGAGTTGATGGTGGTAAGGAAAGTTTTATGTTGTGGAGAGAGTCTATGGAAAGACACGAAATTTGAGATTGGGTGCTTAGTGCATTCTCGTGTTCCTTTTCGAACAGCAATAGGCAGGTCTAAATCAATAAATTCACAAGGAGCAGAGTCAGATTGAACACACAAAGGAACAGAATTTTCAGTACCTGATTGTGGTTCAGATTCTTGGATTTGCACAGGTTCAGAAATATGAACTTTCTTCCTTGAGTAGACCTTGAGTGGTGTAGTTGGATTTAAACCAGATTTTCCCTCAGCTGCAAGATCAGGTTCAATTTCTTTACTGGCATGTTCAACTTCAAATTCAGGTTCAGGTTCACTGCTAGTATGTTCTCCTTTAGAATTTGGTGTATGGTCAGGCTTGAAAGACTTTAAGTTTAGTGTAGGACTTTGAAGATCAAGGAGAAATTCCTTATCTTCCCAAGAACTCTCCCCCTGGGGATGAGGATTGTTACTTTGAGAATAAGGTTCATTTTCAACAAATGTGACATCCATGGAGGTAAAAAATTTTTTTGAAGGAGGATGATAACACTTATATCCTTTCTTTGTGTTTGAGTATCCCACAAAAATACATTTTAAAGCTCTTGGATCAAGTTTCCCTCTTTGGTGTGCATGAACATGTACAAAAGCAATACAACCAAACACTTTTGGTGACAATGTGCAAGAGACATTAAAATCAGGGTAAAAAACAGAAAGAGCAGCAATGGGACTTTGATTATTTAGTACTTTTGAAGGTACTCTATTTATCAAATGTGCAGCAGTTAAAACAGCCTCCCCCCAAAAAGTTTTTGGAACTTTATGTTGAAACAAAATTGCTCGAGTCACATTGAGTAAATGTCTATTTTTTCGTTCAGCAATCCCATTTTGTTGGGGTGTATCTACACAAGATGACTCATGTATTATACCCTCTTTTTGGAAAAAAGATGAGAGAATTTGATTAAAATAGTCTCTTGCATTATCAGATCTTACTCTTTTAATCAGACTTCCAAATTGTGTACAAATCATTTTATGAAACATTGGAAAAATACTGCTTACTTCTGATTTTTCTTTCATAAGAAATAACCAAGTAGTTCTAGTACAATCATCAATGAATGTGACAAACCATTTTGCTCCAGAAATACTAGAAATTCTACAAGGCCCCCAAATATCAGTATGTATCAAAGAGAAAGGTCTCGTAGATCTTGTATTACTCAATGAAAATGATAGTCTATGATGTTTAGCAATTTCACATGTATCACAATGAAAACTACTAACATCTTCATTCTTGAAAAGTGAAGGAAACATGCTTTTAAGTAGAATAAAAGATGGATGACCAAGACGGAAATGATGAAGCCAAATTTCAGATTTATTATTTGAGGAGCAGGTGAGGGATAACTGATTTTTGTTCTTCTTGTTGCCACTCATCTCCTCAAGGTAATAAAGCCCATCATTCACCTTAGCAAGTCCAATCGTCCTCCCCGTAACCAAATCCTGAAAAACACAGTGAGTAGTATAGAAAATTACTCTACAGTTCAGATCTTTGGTAATTTGATGGATGGATATGAGATTGGAGGACAATTTTGGGACATGCAACACATTATTTAGGGACAAAGAATTTGATAGATTTACTGTCCCTTGGCCTGCAACAGTTATAGGAGATCCATCCGCAACAGTAATTTTTCTATTTCCAGGACATGGGTTGTATGTTCTAAATCTGATTGGGCTGTGAGTCATATGATCAGTAGCTCCTGAGTCGATGACCCAAGAGCCTAGAGAAGACATGCTTGAGGCACTTAAAGCATAAGAGTTAAGGTACTTACCTGATTGAGCCAATGAACACGTACTAGAGGACTTTTCAAGGGAATTTAGGAGGTTTCTTAGCTTTTCGATTTCTTCTTTCTTGAATTCTCCCATACCAGCCTGGTTGGATTTTTCTTGTGTTTGGTCTTCTCCAGCAGTTAAGTGGGCTTTTCGCCCTTTGAATCCTCCTTTACGACTAAGGACTTGTTCCTTCCCATGGAGTTTGAAGCAATCATCTCGCGTATGGCTTGATTTTTTGCAGTACGTGCACCAAATTGTGTCTTTATTTGACTTTGTAGAAATCATTGCAGAGCCTTCTAATGTTTTAGGCTCTAACATGACTTCTCGCCTGTTCTCTTCAGCTCGAATCAATGATATTGTCTCATTCAGAGATGATAATCTTTCCTTCCCCAATATCTGGATTCTGACCTGATCAAATTCCACATTCAGACCTGCAAGGAAGTCATAAACTCTATCCTTTTCGATAAAGCTTTTCAAGGTGGCTGCATCTTCACTACACACCATCTGAACACACCGATATTGGTCCAGTTCCTGCCATAGATTTTGCAGAAGGTTGGCATATTGAGTAACAAAAAGGTTGCCCTGTTTAGTGGCTGAGATCTTTGTTTTGATCTCATAGATTAGGGCAGCATCTCCTGCCTTTGAATAGGTCTGTCGAATAGTAGTCCATATATCTTGAGCTGTTGGTAGGAACATGCAAGTATCGCTTATTTCAGGTAACATGGAATTCCACAGCCATGACATGACCATAGAATCCTCTTCATCCCAAGCAGCGAATTTAGGATCTCCCTTTTTCGGTCCAGTTCCAAGCAAGTGGCTGATTTTGCCCTTTCCTTTGAGAAATGTTTGAACAAATTGTGACCACTTCAAATAGTTTTTCCCGTTGAGCCTGTAGGCTGCCTGGATACTCTGCAAATCCCCTGTTTGTGGAATATTTGAGGTCTCCTCTGATTTGGTATTGGAGTGGATTTCTGATGTTTCAGTTTCAGACATGGTGGAGGTTTCAAAGAAAAATTGGCAATGAAGGCCTAATGGAAAAAATCAGCAATGAAGGCTGGAAATTGCACTTGGCAATAAGACTTGAAAAAAAGGAAAGTTCTCAGCAATGAAGGCTGACAAGAAGAGGTCCCAAGAGCAAAAGCTCTGATACCATGAACAAAAAGAAGAACTGAATTGTTCTGTCATATCTTTTGTTCCAGACTCTGTACAACATTTATACAAATGGAATTTGACTTTTGTCAATTCCATGAAATCTGTAATTTCCTAAAAATTAGGAGCTAATTTATTCTATCCTAAAATACATTAGGAGTAAATTATTCTATCCTAAAATAGAGCAGAAATCATGGGATATAGCAGAAATCATGGGATATACATAGAAAAAGATATTCTAGATCTCAACAGATAGAACTGAACTATCAAGTCAAGTGACTTGGTTTGACTAAGCACAAATATCAAGAGGTTGAACTCTATATGAGATTGAAGGGAAATTTAAACCATGTGAGTTCACCACATTAGTTTATTCAAATTGGAGGAACAGAGAAAGATGTGTTGCTACTGCCAATTTTCATGCATTCAGTATTTAAACGAAATATTTATTTAAAGTTCAGACTCTGGTTTATGACTACTGTTTTTGGTCACACCAAATTTTATAAGAGATTGAATTTGAACAGAGGAAATGAGACATAATAGTTTACAGCAAATAGTTTGTGTGTACATCATGTCTTTTCTTGGTTGCAACAATATTCTTTACTTACTCCCGTTTGGGGACATATTTTTTATCCTAGATGAGTAAATGGTTCATCTGGGATTTGTGACACAAACAAATACCTCTGGATATCTCTATATTATTGCCTCTTATTGCTTAGTTTTCCTTTTTCAAGTTAAATGTTTGGCATTTTTACAAAACCTTTATGTGTATAGCTTCGTAGTTATTTACAAATGTTTTTAGCACTTACATGAGGATTGGTTATTGTTTTATTGACAATTTCAGTTTTATTGCAAGGTCGTGCTCTGACATCTTTTTCTCTGTCTTTGGTTGCTTCCTCAGCACTACCAATTGCATCTCTTTATCCATTTCTTTATTTTATGGTAAGTATATTTGAGCCAAATTTGGTTGCACTGAACTTCTGTTCAATTTCTGTATATGCCCTTCTATTTAATTGTCCTGAGTAGCTTAGTTTAAGAGTCTTTTGATTTACTTCTTATAAGGATTTGGCATGGGATTCCTTACTGTTTCATGTCAGATATCTTGTTAGTCTTTCAAACTTTCAGTGTTGAAATACCGATATTTTACTATTTCTGCCTCTGGAGAAATAAATTCATTTTCTCCTTTAGATCTCCTGACCTATAAAATAAGCTTATTCTTTTAGAATTCTAATAGACCTACAAGAAGCTAGTGGTTTCAGGCTGGTGGCCTTTACTACAAAAACATGATCTGGAGATAACTAGACTTGAAAAACTATTTGCATCTACCTTCTTTTCCCTTACCAAATGGCAGATCTGCTTTACTGAAATTTCATTTTAAAACTTGACCTGTAAGAAATTGGCCAGTCATTGTAGTGTAAAAAGACACATATGTTGGCAATGCTTTGCATTTTTTACTTTTCCACAAATTTTGCAGTCTATGGAAGGAATTATCGAATCTGAACCAAATTATAATGTTTACTTGGAAACAGATACCATGTTGTTAGACACTGGGAGTCTGCACTCACTTTTGTGTCCCTTTAGCATTGATTTTGCTATAAAAACATGGAACTCTGAACATAGAAACTTTTATCTGCTTTTGCAATTCAGACTAAAATGGGATTACATGACATTACTTTGTAATTGATTTTATATATGAATCCCACAGATTATTGGATATGGAACTTGTTTAATATAGGCTTTTGACTGTTAGAAATTAATCCCTTACTGATTCTACAGCTCACGCATTTATCTTTCATGAAGAAATTTCTTCTACTTCTTATTTTCCCTAATGTCATGGATGCATCTGTATTTTTACTCTCGAAAAGAGATTTCAGTTACAGATGTTTCAGTCTTTAATTTTACAATGTAACTTGCAGATAAGAGATTTCCATATTGCAAAGAGGGAGGAAGATATCAATTTTTATGCAGGCTATGTTGGTGAGTTTATTTCCCTCTACTTCAGTGATATTTTTCCACCAAGTATTGCATACTTGTCCTTGATAAATAGTCATACGTTGCCTATAATCATGAAGGTGCCTCATATATGCTTGGAAGAACTCTGACTTCCATATTTTGGGGAGTAGTGGCTGATCGATATGGTCGAAAACCTGTCATATTCACAGGGGTTATCGCTATGTATGTCCACTTAATCTGTTTCAAATTAAGTTTTCTATTCTAACTGTGAATAGTTCAATAAGCCTTGGTAAATCTTGGTTTCAGATTTGTTTTCAATACTCTATTCGGTCTTAGTTTGAACTTCTGGATGGCAATTGGTACAAGGTTTCTGCTTGGTGCATTGAACGGTTTACTCGGACCAATGAAGGTATTACAAAATTCATGGGGTCCTTTACTCTTGGAAGTTCACAGCTGAACAATGAAGCCGTTATCCTAAGTTTATATGGATGCAACTGTCTTTCTTCTCCTGTTCCCTGCATTTGCATTTACATAAAATCTAAAGACAGCAATGACTGATATGCTGCAATTTCCAGGCATATGCAAGTGAGATTTGCCATCACAAGTATCAAGCTGTGGCACTCTCCTCTGTAAGCACCTCGGATCACTGTATACTTCAGATTTATTACTAGCTACCTAACTAGCAAAATTTGTATTATGCGATATGTCAGTTTACTAACATAATTATGGTGTGAGCTATCATTGACAAGATAGTTATCTATCGAGTAATATAACTTTGTCAAAACAACATATGTAGAACTAAAAAATGCACTATTTGAAAGTCAAATACAATATACTGGAAGCAAAATAGCAATTAAACGATGACTTTGGACTGAAAGGCTGGAACTTCAGACAGGGTGAGTCTTGACCTGCCCAACTGTATCTTTGAACCATACTGGGATGTTCGATTGAGCCACACCAATGGTCTAGCCTTCATGTTTAAACTAGAATATGCTAAAATACTGACAATATATATATATATATATATATATATATATATATATATTTTGCAGATCAGTGCATCGTGGGCCATAGGTTTGATCACTGGCCCAGCTTTGGGAGGTTTTCTTGCACAGGTACTCTAATTTGTTGTTTATGAACCCCCATTTACTTTTCTGCTGCTAATTTATCCCTTATCATATGCATATTAACTATTGGAAGCAGCCTTGACTCAAATACTACTGAAGATTTGGAGACACGTATTGACCAAATCCCCATTGCTAAAGTATCAAGTTTTGCTGCCACTGATTTTTTATTCTTTGAATTTCTTTCATCAAGAAAAGTTTCTTGCTTTTATTCTCGTTTCTTGATTTGTAGAGCAGTACTGTATGAAAACCGGGTTGGGATTTAGTTTGACATAAGTAACTACAGTACAAGATTGGACTTAGTTTAGTGAACATTCACGCATAATGAGCTAAATGCCTACAACTAGAGCTTCCACATTCTATATGTGCAAAAAACTTTCAAATTCTTGAACTTGTGAAGCATGTATAAGTAGAGACTGGTTTATTTTGCCCCACATCTTTTCAGTGTCATTAATGTGTTCTAATTTTTATTTCATGTGCCAAGCCCGCAGAAAAATATCCTGCCACATTTTCTCCAAATTCTATCTTTGGCAGGTAAAAAATGCTCTGGTTCTGTATTAATATTTTCATAATGTTTTTGGGCTAATACTTTCTTATCCATAATGCTCCAAATATTATTTTTCAGATTTCCATACTTCCTGCCGTGCCTTTGCATATCGCTCTTTGCATTAATTGGGGCAATTTGTTGTTTTTGGCTACCGGTAAGTCTCCAGTATATACGTTGAATTCCAATTAGATTTTCTGTCATCCATATTGTTGATCATTTTGAGACGTGTCTTTATTTGGAACACTATTTTGCCATCACATCGCAGAGCTGATAATTATTTTTCAATATAATTCTTAGCTCTCTCCTACTTGTTGCAGCAGTTTACTCTAGAAAATTTAGTTATTGATATTGCTGAGCCCTTTTTAATGCTTCGCCCTCTAGTGAAAGCACTAAGAATCGTCTTTGCATTAGTCTACATTCCTGCTTGATTTTTTGAATGACCTAAAATCTGCATCCTTTAATCACTATAACTTGTTGTGGTATATTGCCACATGTGAACCCTCAACACTTCATAAACAAAAATTAGCCGCATGGACATACTGATCTTGCATGAAATAATTTAGTCACCATTTCTAACAACTTCTTTTGGAAAAAAATGACAATTAAAGTCAATGTCTCACAGGTTCTAGGATATTGCACTCGAATTTGAAACAACCTTTGTGTACCATTTAATACAAACTTAATACTCTGCAGTTGACTTTTGATCTTGAGGAACAGCCCAATCTGCATACCATTTGATTTGTGTATAAGTATGGCTCCGATACAACATAACTATACCTAGCTATCAGTACATGGAACTACATCCCACTGGAAAGGAGATATCTAGTCTACTCATAGAGTGATAATTGAGCTTTCCAACTTTTCTTACATACCTAGTTTGTTAACAATGCCTAAAGAGAGAGTTTAATGTTGAATTATCTTATAATTATCACCTGTGGTTATCCTATGATCTACTAAAACAACTATTCAACTTTGTCTGGAACTTGTTGGAAACATACTGAGTGGTTCACTCAGCATCTCTTGAGCCCAAACTTATGCAGAATTGCTGATAAAATGAATAAAGCAAGCTCTGGGAGACTGCTTTAGTCAACTCACCAGCTTGGAATCCTCCCCCTGAGCATCAACATAGGAGGTCACTTCATGTAAACCTCCTCATCATTTTATGTAAACCTCCTCATCTTGTCACTTTTGTGACAAGATGGACTTCTAACGTATCAAAGGAATTATTAGGATGTGCTTTTCCTGTATATACCCATCACAACCAACAATAGCTTTAATTAAGGAATACCAATAATGCAACATCTTCTTCCATAGCTTTTGTCCAACCAGGATGGAATATATTTTCAGCAATGGAATTGAATGAGTTTCAAGTTAGACAACAAAAATACGATTGAAAAGAAATAAAGGAACATAAGCTACTAAGTTAGCAATGGGATACAAAGGGAAGACCTCCTATGTTTCTGTTAAGCAACAGGAAGATCTAAATCAGATGGAGGTGTAACTGTCTGATTTGATGTCAATAAGGCAACTGATAAATCAGTGTCAGAGCTCCATGCAATAGAACAAGTTGCTCATTTTTCCTCCTAGTAACTCCATTTTGGTGTCCAATGGATGGACAAGAATGTTCGACTTGGCCATGAAAGAATTGAATGGGCTGAAAAAGGATTCTTCTGCATTATCATGATGATGGATGAAGACGAGTAGGTTGAATTTGTTCCCATTGCAGAATAGAAATGAACAAAACACAAAATGCAAATTACAATATTATTTCATAAGATAAAAATAAGAAACTCTAGAAAAGTCATCAACAATTATTACAAAGTATTTGGAACCAAATTTGAAGTGACAGAGTTCCACTGCTAACTTTGAAATAAACTAACATTAGTGGTGCAGCCTGCAGGTGCTTATTTCTTCAGTCTTGGAGCAAATGAAAGACAACAAAGCTTTGTGTAATTTGAGATGACTCATTTAAAAGAAGACACAGATCAGGGAATAGTTTCTTTAAATTTTGCAAGAATGGATGACCCAAGTGACAGGGGACTTCAAGTGGAGAAACACCAGGGAGATATGCAACTGAATAATTGAACAGAGTAGTAGAGACGTAGCTTGTGCCTTCTACTAGTGATCCTATTTGTTCCCAGATGTTAACTTTCCACAGGAGTTATTTCCTAAACACTAATTGATTTGTGAGTTTACTAACAGAGACAAGATTAAGCGAAATCAGGAATATTGAGAACATATGAGAGCGAAAATGAGTTGGAGTACCTGCCATGTGATGTAGAAAGATGTCATCAAATTATCTAATTGAGGAAATGAAGCACTGGGAAGAGATGTGCCAAAGAACAGAAAAGAGGTCTGCCAATTATATCAAAAGAATAATGATGAACATGATTCCTTAAATATAATGAGAATTTGACAACTGCAGCCAACTCCACCGTTGACCAATTTTACTTTTAGTACCATGAAAATCATGATTATGGCATAACTCTGAGTGCGCATATCAAGCATGATATCTACATAGAAGGTGAGTAATTGAGACACCCAATGAGAAGTGCCATGCACTAGTAGTGTCATGCGACCACCAATACAGGATGAGCAATGCCAATGAGCACTAATGTGGACCATGCTGCAATGAACAGTGCCACGTAAATAATGCTGATGAACAGTTAATATTTATATATTTTTAACGTAACAATCTTTTCTAAATTTTTGATGTACTATGCAAAAACTTCCTCTTGTGCATCCTATGCCTACGATAACATGTAGATCCTCCAGTTCTCTTTTGCTTTCGCATCCTTTCCCTCCTGGTCATGAAAATTGTAGTATTCTGTTGTTATTTGTTAACTTAGTCGTGCACTTAGGGGATGCATTGTTGGGATTAATGGTAAATCGTATGACTGCAGGAGACGTTGCATATGCACCCTTGTAATAGTTCACCTTCTGAATCATATGATGCTTTGGAGGCTGCACTACCAAAATTCAACTGGAAAACAGAAACAAAAGATGGAAGAGAAACTGCTTCTGCAAAAAGTCTCTTGAAGAATTGGCCATTAATGTCATCCATAATAGTATATTGCATTTTCTCCCTTCATGATATGGCTTATTCAGAGGTATAGTTGATATCTGTCTTCTCATCATTTTAATCATTTAAACATTGTTTCTTCCAGCATTTTAGTATCAGTTTACACAGAGATGAAGGTAGGAATTTCTGTAGGTTCTTTCAGTCTCTTATTTGATATTTTTGTTGCTGAAACTTTGATCATCTGGCAAGTTATTTTTTAGTCATTGTTTTATTCCGGGACTTTGTTTCTTTTGTTGCTGCTCTTGTCCAGTTAAGCATGCACATTATATTACAATTGTTATTTCCACAGATATGTTCATTATGGGCAGAAAGCCCCAGGAAGTTTGGAGGTTTAAGTTATTCAACTCAAAGTGTTGGTGAAATTCTAACAATTACAGGTAGGTTTGATTATCAATATTTTCTGACCTCTACCACAAAGAGGTTTTGTTTTATTAATGTCTGTTATTACATGTTTTCTCTTTCCTCCTTTCTGGTACAGCTGATTGTTGTAGAACAAAGGATGTATTTTATCAGTTTTTCTTCTATGATTAAAATTATCATCTATCGTGGAACTTTTCTTTCTATGTAGCTCCATGTGTGGTTTGCTGTCAGAAATAGATATTAACTAAGTTAAACAAATGGTTTTATCAATGACGCTCATATTTATCAATTCAACAAGCGAGATGGAAACTCAATGTGTACTGTAGATATAATAAGCATCTCAATATATGATGTCATATCAGTGTTCCACCTTTTGTCATTATAGCCAGTTTTGTGAAATCCAGTAAATTAGAAACAGAGTTGATGTATTGTTAAATTTAGGGCATTACTCTTTGCTGACTGAGAAAAAAAAAAAAATCATTTTTTGGCAATATTTTGGTGTCATGTGTTGGGGCTTATTAAATGTGGTTTTCAAGGTGGTTTCTTCTGTTTTCCAAAAGCAATAATCTTTTTGGGAAATACTTAAATAAATCTATAAGAAGCAATTTTTTTGCAGTATATCTCTCAGTTTGAGAGTAATCTAAGATAAGATGCTTCTTGGAAATACTGAAATAAAAATTTGTCATTATTGGACTTGTAATATCTGTTATATTACCTCCTTTAGCACAGTAGATGGCTGTGCACATATGATCCTGCCATTATATTTTTTCTGAAGCAGATATGGCCTACATAGACCTACTTCTTGAATCTTTTCTAAACCTACTTCTAGTTGCGCTTTTATTTCTAACTGGAAGCTGTAGAAATTGTTTTTACTTCCCTGTTTCAACAGTTATTGCTGACTACTTAATGAAGGCAAATATTATAGCTAGTGAATCTCAGTGTTGCAAATTATCTATGTGATCTTCCACTTAGCTTTCTGTTTTTTTTCTTTTGTCTTTTGTTTCTTGGTTCTATGTAAAATCATGTCGAGTCATGAAGTTGTTTTCGTGCTGGCGTGATCTTCTTGTACAAATGATATGATCCATGTCCATGAACTATTTTCTCTAGCAGCATAATTGTCTCTTCTCTTGAAGTTTTAACTGATGTATGTGTTACCATTTTTTATATCCTCTGAACTACTGGTTGGAACCTTAATCAAATGCGTTTCACATTGAGCATTTTGTTAGTGTCTTTAATCACAAGAAATACTTTAAAATGTTGGTTGTTTGGTTAGATTTTCTTTTGGTTTTTCATTTTCTCTTCATGTCTTTCATGAGGCGAGTGGTTTTGGAGAATCATTTAGGTGTGCTTAAAAAGACCAAATGGTATAGGTAAATTTCTGATTAAGCTCAAACTAATGAGAATGTAATGGTCTTATTTTGCTTTGCATATGCTTTTTCTTCTTTTTATTTCTTTTTTGTGGTGGGATACTTCAGCGTCATACTTAAAACAACTATTCCAAATTTTCAGGATGTGGACTTTTAGTTTTCCAACTATTTTTGTATCCATTTGTGGAGAAGATGCTCGGCCCAATTAACATTGCTCGAATTTCAGGAGTAAGCACTAAAATGCATATTGATTATAATCACATTGATTTAAAATAAGGTTTCAATAAAATTTAGCTAATGGCATCTAATAATACATGGAACCTTCCGTTTGTAGATATTGTCAATACCTCTGCTGACAAGCTACCCCTATATAGCGATGCTATCTGGAATTGCCCTTGCAGTTGTCCTCAATTGTGCAATACTGTTGAAAAGCGTCTTATCTGTAAGTTCTTTTCTTATTTCAACAATTCATAAGTGGTCTTTGGCTATTGAATTCTGTCAGTAATTATACAATAAATTCCAGAATATGTTGGTGTTAACATAAAATAAATCCATATGCAACACAAAGAAGAGCTTTCTCAACTTGCTTGATTTGTTTCTTCCACTTCTTAGGTGACTCAGTAACAATGAAAAAATTTTAGACAATTATGATTTGAAGTAATACCTTAGGAAATGGTTGTTACTGTCTTAACAACTTCTACTTTAATGTCCTATTTCCTGACGCTAAATTCAATTGTTTCCATCAGATTGCATGTTGCTTATAGCTGAGATGGACATTGAATTTTATTATGTTAAAAAGACCTGATTTCCTGTACTCGATGCTCTTTTTTCCTTAACTAAAGTTAAAGGATTTTACATGAAGGGACATGCTATTGGTTAATCTCCACAGTAGATTGGAGTTGAAAGTATCTTTCTAGAATTGGTCTTAAATATGATTAAAAGTATGGTGATTTGATCTCTAACTCATTTTTATTTTCCTTCTTCGGCTTCAGTTTCCCATATAAATAACCTCTATCACCATTTCTTATGTAATATAGATGTTAGATTGATTCCAGACCTAAGTATTTTATTGATCATATAGGAGCAGATTGATAAGGCCTTTAGTTAAGCTTCCACTGGCTTGAGCTTTCTCAGTGGGAACTTTTAGAGCTTGTTTGGGAAAAACACTATACAGATTATACATTCAATGTCCAGTTTCCCTTTAGCAGAAGCTAACATTTAATCAATGTTATTCATAGTATTGACAGAGTGGAAAAGGTTTCCACATCCTTTGAGCTGTGTGTACGTGTTTGGTACCTTTATGAGGTAAACCATGTATTCATCTGCTTGACAATTGAAAACTAAAAAGGGGGAGAAAACATTCTTCTTCATTGTCCCTTTAGACTACACAATGTACAAATATATATACACAAGTGTAACCTAATTTAGATCCTAGAATCATGCAAATCTAAATCACTCTATAACCTAATCAAATCTTCTAATAGCTGATACTATAATAAAGCAAATCAAATAAAATCAAATCTAATCTTTCCTAATATTTACAATATCAAATCAAATCATATATTTATGATTTCTACAATATCGGATCACATATGTTCAACACTTCCCCTCAAGATGGAGCATAGATGTTAAACATGTCCATCTTGCCACAAATATAATCAATTCTCGGACCATTTAGAGGGTTAGTGAAAATATCAGCTAACTGCTCTCCAGTTCTCACATGACTGGTTGAGATCAGGTTTTGCTGAATTTTTTTCACGAATAAAGTGGCAATCAACTTCGATATGCTTTGTTCTGTCATGAAAAACTGGATTTGATGCTATATGAAGGGCAGCTTGATTGTCACACCATAACTTCATTGGAAGTGAATTATTGATTCCATACCTCACACAATAATTGATGTATCCATATAAGTTCACAAGTGGACTGTGCCATAGACCGGTATTCAAACTCTGCACTAGAGCAGGATACTACATTTTGTTTCTTACTTTTCATGATACCAAATTACCTCCAACGAAGACACAATATCTAGTTGTAGATCTTCGATCAATTTTAGAACCTGCCCAATCCGCATCTAAGATGCATTTAACATGAGAATTGCCATGATTACCATATAGTATACAACGTCCTGGAGCTCCTTTAAGGTAACATAAGATTTGCTCTAAAATTGCCCAATAGGTGGTTCTTGCTGAGAACATAAATTGACTCACAATACTAACCGGATATGCAATGTTCGGATGAGTCACAGTAAGATAATTTAACTTCCTCACTAATCTCCGGTACATTTCAGGATCTGAGAATAACTCCCCATCATCTGTTGTAAGTTGCATGTTGGGGATCATTGGTGCACTACATGGCTTAGCACCTAGCCTTCCTGTTGCTTTCAAAAGATCAAGGACATACTTCTTTTGGCATAAGAAGATACCTTGTTTACATCTTATAACCTCAATGCCTAAAAAATATTTCAGCATACCCAAATCCTTTGTCTGGAAGCGCGATTGAAGAAAATTTTTAAGAGCTGCAATACCTGCAGTGTTACTACTAATAATAACAATATCATCAACATAAACAACAAATAGGATAAGACCAACTTCAAATTGTGATAAAAGACAGAATGATCAGAATTACACTTCTTCATGCCAAACGCTTGAACCACCTCACTGAATCTCCCAAACCAAGCACGAGGACTCTATTTTAAGCCATATAATGACTTTCGGAGTCTACAAACCTTACCAGACTCCCCCTGATCAACAAACCCCCGTGGTTGCTTCATATAAATCTCCTCTTGCAAATCTCCATGAAGGAATGCATTCTTAACATCTAACTGGTACAAAGGCCAATTATAAGTAGCAGCAAGGGAAATAAATAATCGAACAAAGGTGAGTTTGGCTATGGGAGAAAATGTGTTTGAGTAATCCACATCATATGTCTGAGCATATCCTTTTGCAACAAGACGAGCATTGAGGCGAGCAACAGAACCATCAGAATTGACTTTAACAGCAAACACCCATTTACAACCAATAGGTTTCTTACCTGTTGGTAGATGAACCAAGTCCTAGGTACCATTATTGTCTAGAGTCATCATTTCTTCCTCCATAGCAGTCCGCCAACTAGGATGTTCCAAAGCCTCAGATAAGTGTTGAGGAAGAGATATTGAATCGAAAGAAGCAGTAAAACAACGCAAGGAAGGAGACAAATGATCATATGAAGCAAATGATGAAACTGGGTAAGTGCACTGTCTTTTACCTTTTCTTAAAGCAATGGGCAAATCAAGATTGGAATCTGAAGACTGAGGAAGCGGTGGATCAAGACTCAAATATGTAGATGGAGAAGGTGGTGGAGGATGTGAGTCTGTGTTGAGAACGACGAGAATACACTTGAATAATTGGTGGTCTTGTAGGAATAGTTGTTATAACAGTGTAGACTAGAATATCATCTTTCTCCCCCTTACTACTGTAGACATTAGACTCAAGAAAAAATGGATGTGTCTCAAAAAATGTAACATCAGCAGAGACTAAATAACAATCTAAAATTGGAGAATAACATCTATACCCTTTCTGAAGACGTGAATAATTCAAAAACACACTTGAGAGATTTGGTATCTAATTTAGACACGTGGGTACGGGTATCACGAACAAAACAAGTACACCCAAATATACGTGGCTCAATGGGAAATAAAGATTGGGTTGGAAACAAAATTGAATAAGGAATCTCACCAGCAAGTACAGAAGATGGCATGCGATTAATTAAGAAACAGGCTGTTGAAACAGCATCTGCCCAAAATTGCTTAGGAACCTTCATGTGAAATAGGAGGGCTCTAGCAACTTCTAATAAGTGTGTATTTTTTCTTTCAGTAACACCATTTTGTGGTGGTGTGTCAGGACATGAAGATTGGTGAAGGATTTCATTTTTTTGACATTAATGAATTAAAGGGTTTAGAAAAGTACTCTTTTGCATTATCAGTTCGCAAAATGCAGACAGACACGTTGAATTGTGTTTTGATTTCAGTACAAAAGGAACAAAAGATACTAAATTTCAGTGCAAAGGGAACAAAAGATATTAAATAAATCTGAATGACTTCTCATTAAATATAACCAAGTAACACGAGAGTAGTTATCAACAAAGGTGACAAAATATTTAAAACCAGACTTAGATGCTATTGGACAAGGGCCCCATATATCAGAGTGCACTAATTCAAAGTTGGATGCAACCCGTTTATTGACTCTAGGCAAGTAAGGCAAACGATGATGCTTGGCAAATTGACATAACTCATAATCTAAATGGGATAAATTTTGAAAATTTGGAAACAACTTCTTCAAGGTGGATAGAGATGGATGACTGAAACGACAGTGAACTTCAAGCGGATTCAAGGTGGATGAACATGCAACAGGTTTCGACACTTTTATTGAAGTGGTTTCAGGTGTATACAGGCTGCCAGACTCACGTCCTTTACCAATAATCTTCTCCATCATGAGATCCTGAAAAATACAATATTTAAGAAAGAATGAGATAGAGCACTTGAAAGTTTTTGTAATTTTACTGATTGAGAGTAGATTAAAAGAAAAATTAGGTAAGTATAAGATTGAAGATAAGGGGATAGATGACATAGGGATTGCTACACCAGAACCCACAACTGAAGCACACGACCCATCAACCAAAGTAACATTCGGATGATCTTTGTTAGGATTAAAAGAGAAGATATCTTTATTGCCGGTCATATGATCTGTTGCACCGGAATCGATGACCCATTTGTTAGAAGATGACACAATGCATGTAGTAGGTTTACCTGAGTGATCAATAGAAGAAGGATTAGCAAATTTTTGTGAGGCCTAGAACTCAGTTAAGCGGGCAAACTCATCAGCAGAGATGAGTATGAATTTGTCAGAAGGCACATAATTGTTCTCCTGGATTGCGAAATTTGCAAATGAAAGATGCTGTTGAGGTCTACGATGAAGGTCCAAACACGTACGTATGGTATGGTTTGATTTCTTACAGTGATAAAAGACTCGTTGATTTGAGTTGAATTGTCCATGACCAGCAATCCCACCAGTTTCATTTTTGCCACTGTTTCTACTATTATTTCCTCGACCAGCTCCACTTCGTCTTGCGAGAGCACTAGTAACATTGGAAGTAGACAAAGATTCCTCGGTTCTCAACACTCGTGTGAAAGTGTCATGAACGGAAACAATCTCTAGGTTAGAGAGAATTTGTGTTCAAGTAGCATCAAACTCAATTGGTAATCCTACAAGAAAATTCATTACAGCCATTTGTTCGCATTGAGACTGCTGAGTTTTTATATCAGTACTAAAAGGAAGGAGATAATTCAATTCCTCATATACTCGTTTAAAATCCATAAAATATTCTGTAAGAGATCTCTGCTGTTTTTCCTGACGCTAAAATTCCTTGCAAACATCATATATATGATTTAGATTACCCTTACCAGAATACAAGAAAGCCAAATAATCCATAAGATCTTTAACAAATTCATAGTGATTGATCAGATTGACTATCTCATTATCGATAAAGTTTCAGATCTGCAAAAATAGTTTTGCATCTTCTCTTAGCCAAACCTTATTTTCTTCTCCATCAACGGGTGGGTCATCAGTGAGATGATCATCTCTATTGATGCTGCGTAGATATATCCGAATAGTTTTACTCCAATTCAAAAAAAATTTTCCACTCAATTTGTGTTTAGTAATTTTTGATGTTGTAGGAATAATATCAGAAATTACGGTTATCATTTCTCTACTACTACCTTTCATATCTGCCATTATAATTCACACAAGAAGGAACTAAAAGTGACTCAATAGGGTCACGTTAAAAGACAAACTGATAAAAAGCCTAAAGCGCTAATACCATAAAAACTAAAAGGGAGAGAACATTCTTCTTCATTGTTCCTTTAGACTACACAATGTACAAATATATATACACAAGTGTAATCTAATTTAGATCCTAAAATCATGCTAATCTAAATCAATCTATAACCTAATCAAATCTTTTAATATTTGATACTATAATCAATGCTAATCAAATCTAATCTTTCTTAATATCTACAATATCAAATCAAATCATATATCTATGATTTCTATAATATCAGATCACATATCTTCAATAACAATATTTAGTTGATTATGGATAAACTCTGGAAACTGAGAGATCAGAATCAAGAAAGCCTTGATCATATTCTGGTTCAATTTGGAGCAATAGTCAGTCCCACAAAGACAGTTTTCAACCTGGATGAGACTATTGCAATGGTGAATTTGTAGATATAGCCCCTAGACTGTACCCTTAGTTTTGTTTGGGAAAGATACAGCAAACTCTGTCCCCAAAATTGGTCTTTGATATCATCTTGAAGCCTAGAAGTTTTGATAGGTCAATTAAAAGACGAAAACCAGAGAATTTCGGTTTCATAACATTTTCAGTCAAAATCAAAACTCAGGAATATAGAAAGGCCAAAAACAAACGGTTACAAACCTGTTTACTCATGAAATGCATTATAATTGGAGAACTCTATGTTCCTGGCAAATTGGGAATACTTCATGTCAAAGTACTCCCACATTGAATTTATGTTAATAAACTTTCTTAGCTGTTCAGTGGATGGCTTGACATTCTTTTAAGATTGAGAACAGGTATCTTGGAGGGAAAACATCTAGTCACTATATTATGAGTGACCAACTAGTATTTATAGGAGTAAAAATCTAACAAACTATTTACAAGAATACCCTTACTAATTTATTATCTACAAGAATACTTATATTCTCCTAACACTCTCCCTCAAGTTGAAACATATATATCACAAGCACCCAACTTGTTACAAATGTATTTCACCCTAGAACCCCCTAAAATCTTGGTAAACAGATCAGCCAATTGATCTACAGACGGTACATGAGATATCTTGATAATTCCGTCAAGCAATTTCTCTCGAATGAAATGACAATCAATTTCAATATGTTTTGTTCTTTCATGAAACACTGGATTAGACGCAATATGAATAGCCGCCTGATTATCACACACTAAATTCATAGGCTGTTTATGCTCAAACCCAATTTCAAGTGACATGCTCTTCAACTAAACTAACTCACATACAGTGTGAGCCATAGCACGGTATTCAGATTCTGCACTTGATCTGGAGACAACTGTTTGTTTTTTATTCTTTCACGACACTAAATTACCACCAACAAACACACAATATCCTGTGGTCGATTTTCGATCTGAAGCAGAACCAGCCTAATCTGCATCACTATATCCTTCAACATCAGTGTGTCCATGATTTTGATATAACAATCCTTTTCCAGGAGCACTCTTAAGATACCTGAGAATCCGTATAACATCCCAATGACTAGTACGAGGGATGTCAAGAAATTGACTCACAATACTCACTGCAAACGAAATATCAGGTCTCGTTATAGCGAGATAATTTAATTTACCCACAAGTCTTCAATATTGCTTAGGATCATCTAGTAATATATCTTGATCTCCTACTAATTTCACATTAGGATTCATAGGAGTATCCATAGGTCGGCAACCTAACATCCCAACTTCACTCAGCATATCGAGTACATATTTTCTTTGACATAAATAAATCCCATATTTAGACCGAGCTAGCTCAATACCCAGAAAATACTGTAGATGACCTAAATCTTTTGTTTGAAAGTTTGCCTGCAGATTGGATTTAAGTTTCTGAATCCCCACAACATTATTACTTGTAATCACAATATCATCCACATAAACTAATAAGATTTTACCAGCATTAGAATGCCGATGAAATACAGAGTGATCTACTCCACATCTTGTCAGATCGAATTCCATGACAACACTACTAAACCGGCCGAACCAAGCTCTCGGAGACTGTTTCAATCCATATAAAGATTTTTTCAAACGACAAACCAACCACGAATTCTCCCTCTGAACAACAAAGCCAGGAGGTTGTTCCATATATACCTCTTCTTCCAAATCTTCATGTAGAAATGCATTTTTCACATCCAACTGATACAATGACCAATTATAAGTTGCTGCCAAAGAGATAAGAAGACGAACCGAGATAATCTTTGCAACGGGATAGAATGTTTCTAAGTAGTCTATTCCATATATCTGAGTAAATCTCCTAACTACCAGACGAGCCTTCAATCTATCAATAGAACCATTAGGCTGCACTTTTATAGTGCACACCCATTTACAACCAACAACAGGCTTACCAGAAGGAAGAGGGACAAGATCCCAAGTAACATTTTGTTTCAAAGCAGACATCTCTTCTTGCATAACTAATCTCCAACCAGGATGATTAAGAGCATGGGTAATAGACTTAGAAATGGAGACAGAATCAAGGGAAGCAACAAAAAAAGAATAAGACATAGAGAGACGAGAATAAGAAACAAAATTAGAAATAGGATGAGAAGTACAATGCCTCTTACCTTTGCGTAAAACAATAGGAAGATCTAATTCAGAGGAGGGCGTCATACCTGGATTTGAAAATTGAGAGTTAATTGGTGAAGTGCGTAGCATATCAGGAACTTGCTCAACCATGGAACGACGAGAATAAATTTGAAGATTAGGATGAGATAATCGAGCTATAGAATCTGGTGGACTAGATAACTCAAGTAATAAAGAGGAAGGGACTGGTAAAACAGGAGAGGAAAAAGAGGGACACTGGTCTAACTCACAAGGCATACCGTGTTTCATAAAATATGGAGTGGATTCAAAGAAAGTAACATTAGCACAAGTAAAAAATCGATTTAAAACTGGACTGTAACATCTGTACCCTTTTTGCGCTCGTGCGTATCCTAAGAAAACACACTTAATAGCACGAGGATCTAATTTATTCACTCTGGGAGCAAGCTGATGAACAAAACACACACATTCAAAAATACGAGGAGGTAATTTAAACACAGATTCATGAGAAAAAAGAACGGAGTGAGGTAATTAGCCTCCAAGAATATTAGATGGCATGCGATTAATTAAATAACATGCAGTGAGAACTGAATCACTCCAAAATTGTTTGGGCACATTCATGTGCAACAAAAGTGTCCGAGCAACCTCGATTAAATGGCCAATTTTTCTTTCAGCAACTCCATTCTGTTGTGGAGTGTGAGGACAAGAGAACTGATGAATAATACCGAACTTAGTCATAAAGGTATTAAAAGGAGTGAAAAAATATTCTTTCGCATTATCACTGCGAAATATACGTACAGGCACACCAAATTGATTTTTTATTTCTGTAACAAATGCACAAAAAATGGAATATAGTTCTGAACAATCTTTCATTAAATAAAATCATGTAACTCTTGAAAAATCATCAACAAAGATTACAAAATATTTAAAACCTAACTTTGAAGCGACTCGACTAGGACCCCAAACATCAGAATGATCTAGCATAAAGGGTTCAGAAAGCCGTTTATTGACTCTAGGAGCAAAAGAAATACGATGATGCTTTCCTAACTGACAAGACTCGCATTCTAACGAAGACAACTGACTCAAAGTAGGAACCAACTTTTTCAAATTTTGTAAAGACGGATGACCCAAACGACAGTGAATTTCAAGAGGAGAAACAGTAGCAGGACATGCAATCGGATCATTGAAGTTGAGAAAATAAAGACCATTATGTTCATGCCCTCCACCAATCGTCCTTTGTTTTCAAATCCTGAATGACAACAAAATCAGGAGAAAAAGTAACTGAACACTGTAGAGATTTAGTGAGATTACTAACAAACATTAGATTAAAGGGGCAAATTGGGTACGTAAAGAATAGAAGACAGCGGAAGAGATGGGTTAACTTCTACAGTGCCTAGTCCTTTAACTTTAGTGGTAGATCCATCAGCTAAAGTAACATGAGTAAAGGAAGTAGACTCTTGAAAATTATCAAAATTTTTAGAGGTACCTGACATATGATCAGTAGTCCCGAATTCAATAATCCATGAGTCATTACCTTTTTGTGCTAAAGAAGCAGAGGGAAAAGATGCGTGATTTGTAATTTGGTATTGTAGGAATTTAACATAATCTTCCTCGGATATAGTAAAAATCTTCTGGGACCCATGTGCTGAAGAACTTGATTCAACTTGGTCAGTGGTAACCGCATGAGTAAAACTTTCAGCCATAGCGAATAACACTTCAAACCCAAAAAAAGAGTCAAAACTTGAGATGAACAGTGCCCGTGAACAGTCGTGATGAACAGTGTCTCGTGAACAGTGTGTGCGAACAGTACTTTTGAACAGTATGAGTGAACAGTACTTGATGAACATTATCTGTGAACAGTACCTTTTTTGAACAGTCGCTTGAACAATAACGCGATGAACAATATCGCGTGAACAAGACTCTTGCTAGATGTTTAACTCTAACCCTAGGACTTTAGCTCTGATACCATGAGAACAGGTATCTTGGAGGGAAAACATCTAGTCACTGTATTATGAGTGACCAACTAATATTTATAGGAGTAAAAATCTAACAAACTGTTTACAAGAATACCCTTACTAATTTATTATATACAAGAATACTTATATTCTCCTAACAAAGATGACTTATGAAAATAATAATTTCAGAACTTTTTTGATGGTCAAGAATCTCACACTCCCGTCCACTTTACAAATTGCAGCACTCATGATTTGCAAAGGTCATTTCTGCTAGTTTTTCAACAGCTTAGTTAGGTTTTGTACTGAAAGAGTTGCAATAATAAGCACACATCTCTGTGCTAATTTTAAAAGATCAAGAACTTTCTCATTAAATGTTCTATTTTTTGTTCATGATGGGGCCTTTGGCATACACCATCTGTTCCATCAACAAACTTCAAAATAACTATAAGTCAGAGGGATATATAGTGCTACCTCTCATAGCTATGAATGACAACCACCACCGGAGGGGACTATATGATTCACCTTGCAATCCATATGAAAGTCTTCAGAGAATTTTGAGGAGACTTCTATAATGTATTACATCTTATTGTGGCAGTATTATTAGAATCAGCCTCATTTTTTTCCTGTTAATGATTTAGAAGGCACCATCATCATCTCTACAATTAGAGAATTGGGCCAAACTTTTACATAGTCAAACTCCATACCTTGAGTTTGAAAGTGCATTTTTTTATTCAATTATAGGAAAAGAAAGCTTTATGCTATTGTATCACTTAAAGAACTAAGGTTTGAAAGCTTCCTTTGTTAAGTGATCCCTGTAGTTTCTGGTCTTCTATATTATTCTCACTGCTGGGTAATTTCCTGGCATGTTTCTGTCAAAGAAAATCGTGTGGTTTGTAGGGTCATTTTGGGTTTGAAGGGCCTCCATCATATCCATGATCAGGTCATGTGTTGGAGCTGTATCAGGAGTGTCAACAATCTGGCTGTTTAGTAGAGCAATTTTTTGAGTCTTGGCTTGCATTTCAATGTTGCCAAATTTTTTGTGGACTGTAGGATATGTCACTTTCATAGGACACATTTTACCTGAAATCTTCACTCTCTAAGAAATTTTTCGTGACATCCAAATGAACCATTGTAGATTCAGGCAAAGGGGATAAAATCTACCTCAATACAGACTCTTGTCACAAGGGCTAGGGTTAGGAATTAGGGAGCTGCATCCACTTTTGGTGGCCACTATAGAGCATGTCAGAGAAAATACATGATTTTCAAAGAAAGGATTGGTAAAGTCTACATATATTCACCCAGACAGTTGTCTTTAGCAGTCTTGACATTGTTGTGGAAGCCTGGTGACCATTTAAATTCCTGCATGTTATAAACTCCTTTCACCAAAACAATGTGGGATCCTTCTTCTTGGTGAGATTTAGTCTTCTATTGTTACTTCCCTACTAAAGCAAATTTGGAGGCAAAGGGAGTGACTCATCTCAGAATTTTAGGGAAAAAAAAAGAAGTAAAGAAAGGTTTGGAGTCTCCCCTCGGTGCATGGAGAGAGGCTTGACTGATGGTGACAAGATACATTAGCTAATGACCAGGAGACTTTAGCTTTAAAATGCGTATCAGACACTATAGTAGCAAAGAATTTAGTACTCCAGGCTCCATAGGATGGAGCAGCAAGAAGGTTGGTTAATTTGGAGCATGGTGTGCTGTTTTCCTCCAGTAGAAGGATGGGGGGCTGCAGCAGCATCCACGAAAGAAAAGTCTTTCTGCGAAGATGAATTTGGGAATTGTAGGATACATAGTCAAGAATCAGTAAAAGAATGAAAACTCTGTGTTTTTTCTAGAAGAGATGTTAGCTTTCTTAAGAAACAGACTTAAATAGATAATCCTCCAGCAATCAACTCAAAGGGAAGAGACACGAAATTCTATCCGTTAATCAAATGCTTTCTGTATGATTGATACATATATCTGAACATGCTTACCTGTAGGTAAATCATAAACCTAAGTCCTTTGTGGAACAGATGATGTCAAATACTAATACGAGCTAATAATACAATTAAGTTTAGGATGCATTTATAGGCTTCCATCCATTGATATGCTACTGCATGAAAATGGTCATTCAAGGAAGTAAGGTTCCATGATGGGCAAATGTAGATTTTTGATGATATGAAGATCTAGCAGGGAGTGTTACAATGACTCGTACAGAGAACCAGGATTATCCAATCATTCATCATAAATATGATATAGAAGTGATGATGGGTTAGATTGATGTGATTGCTAGTATCTCACATGTTAAGTATCTTTCAGGACCAATTTAGATGCTTATGTGAACCCACTAATTTACTGATTAATATATCAGAAGACCATAATACATTAATTTAGAAAATGGCCATCAAGTTCACACCTAGGATGACATGTACAGGGAAACAAGATTACCCAATCATTCATCATAGAGATGATATGGAAGGGACAACAGGATAGATTGATGTGATTGCTAGTATCTCACATGTTAAATTTCTTTCAGGACCAATTTAGATACTTATGCGAACCTACTAATTTACTGATTAATATGTCAGAAGATAATAGTACATTAATTTAGAAAATGGCCAACAAATTCACATGTATTTGTGTGATTCATTTCTTTTGACAAAAATATTTGATCAAATTCAAAATATTGAATTTCACTGTTCTTGCTATTCATGTCCTAACATTTTCTGGTAAAATATCACTGTTACAGACCTCCATTATCACTGGTTTGTTCATACTTCAGAATAATGCTGTGGTAATTTCTTTTTCACTTGGTCTCAGATTTCTATTATTCTGATACTTCATTGTGTATCAGGAAAGAAGCATGCTTATTCAGACTTTTATTAACTTATGCCTGATACTATCATCACAGGAACAACACCAAAGAGGTGCTGCTAATGGCATTGCCATGACAGCAATGTCATTGTTCAAAGCTGTAGGTCCAGCTGGTGGAGGTGCAATGTAAGTGTCTCTTATTTAAGATCAATTTTTCAGTTATTGTTTTATCTGATATAAAAAACATTTTCATGGTGCATCAGCTTCTGCCAGTTTGTCTGATCTGAACTGTCAATCATGTCAAAAGGCTCCAGTCAGCTGAGCATAAAATATTTTCTAGTAGAATAATCAGCATTTCTTACTGAACCATGCAAAACTAAATAAAAGATATTTAGCCATACAAATAATCTCCTTGTTTTCATATTGAATCCAAAGTCAGTGAATATCATGACTGTCAGTTACTTTCTGAATGACATGAAGTTGTTACTCAAGCCATATCAAGATTCAGTTTCCATCTCAGACCCCTCTCTACCATGTCCTCCCAAAACAGAATGGAATCAAATGGTGCACCCATTACCTCTGACAACTTATACTCCATTACCTACTTATTCTTTACTTTCATTGGGTGCCAGAGAATAATTCAAATACAAATATATACCATCTAAGGGTTAGACCTAAGTGCGGTGGTAAAGTCACTCTGTTTTCTGTTGGACTTAATTAATTTTATAAACAGAAACAACTGCTCAAGAAAATAAATCTGTGTACTGTTAGTAGTTATTAGCACTATTATATTCCTCTGCACTTGGTCTGCCCTTGATAATAGTTGTTTTCTGCACAAAGTAATGAATTTCAGCATCCTTTGACATTTGAGTCAATCTTGTTCTCTCAATTTATGCAGCCTTTCTTGGGCACAAAAGCGTCAGCATGCTGCCTTCTTTCCAGGTAGGACATTTGCAAATTTTGCTGGTTTTGTATTGTTTGATCTAATACAAGAAAATTCAGTTTTCTAGTTGTCTGAGACAATGTCCTCTTGTTTGTAGAGGACAAATGGGCATCTCCATCTCTATGCATAATCTTTGGACTCACATGTTGCAATTCATTGTTTTCCACTAAAACAGATAATCTTGGAATGCTTTGATTTGAGTATGCTTGGAATGTTTAGTTCCAATTGAAATTTAGGCTCAAACTCTGTTTGCTCCTTCTGGCAAAGCCATTTGGAATCATAATCTTGGATGCAAGCTGAAACTATTGTTACTATTGAAATTCTCATCTTAACAAGATTATTAAAAAAAAGTAAAGAAAAGAAAGTATGGCTGCTAGATCTGGTTCTGTTATAAAGCTTCCTTAGAAGATACGATGAATGTTAAGGAGAAGTTCTCCATGAGTGTTTTGCAGCAACAGGACCTTGAATGCACCAGATGAAGGAAATGTTCACCAGAGTTTTGAATGTCATTAGTTTGATTATTTACCTGGTGGCTAGTTAGATATTGGCCGAAATCATTAGTTCTCTCTATCTCTATGGGAAAACCCCTAGTTGAAAGGACTAATTCATATGGAACAATGGACATCTGATCATTCTGTTTGCAGATTTCAGGAATCTTCTCAATCAGAAGCAGCAGCCTTATGGGTGCTAGTATTCTCTCTTCATAATGATGGGATAAAAAAAGGAGTCACATTATTTGCCTGCGAGTATCAATTATACTTTGTCTACTGTGTAATGATGCTGCATTCTCAACCTCATTTTACTCGTTTCTTTTGTATTTTCCCACCCAAAAAAGAAAGCCAGACAACAAGCAAGGTTTGGAATTGTATTGTTCTAGATATTTATTATTGCAATGTAAATTCTAGAAGGCTTACCATTGACTTAGCAGCTGCTTATTGCAGTGTAAACTCTATTTGGCTATGCCTTTGTTCTTCCTAGAAAGTCTTAGCAGCTGCTTACTATTGGCTTTGCTACTGTTATCCCTTGAACTTTTCAACATAGTAATATATGCATGAACATTTTATTTGTATAAAAGCCTCTGTTCACCAATTTTTATTTGTGTATAAAAGCCTCTGTTCACCAATTTTGTTGTCTTCAATGCAGGTGTACACTTAGTCTTCTTCATCTTGAATGTAATTGAGGCAATCGGAGTATTGATGACCTTCAAACCATTTTTAGCTGACTGGAGTCAATATGAGTCGCAGAATTGAAAGTCATGATTCAGTTGAACTTCCATAATGCAATGAATCAAAGCGCATATTAAGCATGATTCTTTTGCACAGTAGTTGGTGCTGAATCTGGTGGCACCAGAATCAGAATGCTCATACTAACTGGTAGAGAGAAGGTAATTGCTGCCGTTGTTGGGAGGGGAATCATTGTCATAAGGTCATTCATCACTTGGAAGCCATTAGCATTTCGAAAATGCAAAGTTTCAGTTTACAGGTCAGATATAGATATAGGACATGCATATGAAGATATAACACTTTGTTGTAATTAACTTTGTATAACAATGAATTACCAAAATAAAACACATGTAAATATATGTAAATAAAATATATATGTATGTATGTGTGTCTGTATGTTAGTATGTTAAGTATTTTTGTCCAATCAGTTAGGCTTCAGCTACCAATCAAGTTTGTGTCTCCTCTTTGCTCCCTTTTCAATCCGTGTATTGGAGAAAAAGCAGGTCATCTGTTGTGGCCGATCGAATACATATGTTTAGTTTGGTAAGGGTTTTTTTTTTTGTGAGTTTTTGTTGTTGCCTACAATATGGACGCTGTATGAACATGAGCAAATTTTTGTCTATGTTTTCAGAACCGGACCGGATAGCGACTCGGCCGAGGTCAAGGGTCAGGGGTCAATGGGTTCGACCGGGGGTCGATAGGGGTCGAACCGGATGACGTCATAAATAAAAATTATTTAAAAATTAAAATATTATATATATAATATCTAATAATATATTGATATTAATAAAGGTATATCCATATATATTTGATGTTTCAAATATATTTAACAAGAAAATACAAAGAAATTAGAACAATCAAGTAGCAATTTATATTATTTAATAAATATTAACAAGTTTAGAATTAAAATTATGAATTTAATTGAACAATAACATCAAATTTTAGGACAATATTTATAAAGTATCAAATATTTGAGGTATATCAATAAGTTTGAACAATTTAGGGGGTCAAAACATAATATTAAAAAGTTTGAATTTTTTTTTAAAAAAATTACTGTTGAACCGGAAAAATCGGTTTTTCCCGGTCAAACCCGGTTTTTGACCGGCTTTGACCGGGTTTTGAAATTTCCGGTTTTTTAATGTGACTCGGACCGGCTACCTGGCCGGTTCCCGGTTTGACCGGCCGGTCCGGTCCGAGTTTGAAAACAGAGGTTTTTGTATGGTCATTGATGTTATCTTTAGTTTTACGTTTTTAGCTTCAAAAATTGGGAGGATTTCTCCTCTAAGTGGCATAGACTTCTAAATTGATTAAATCCAATACCTTTTTTAATTGTTTAATGTTTTCACTAATTGTATTGGGGGGCAAATATTGTACTATAAGTTGAGCAAATTTACGAATTTTTTGTTGTTTCTTTGACATTCCAAAAGTTGAGGGTGGCAATTCTAAATTTTTTAACCTCAAGAGTCCAAATAGAAGGGTCACTCAAACTATTCCAGTAAACTCAAGTTACGAAACAATTCGCAGCAAAACCCAATACAAGGAAGAAACATATGAATCTAGTTGCAAAAGTACTTGCAATTGCTCTTGGTTGTAATACGTAATGTAGCAAATGTATAGTCTGTACACCAAAGCAGGTGATATTAATGTGAATAATTAACGGTAGTAGCAAGGAGGTGTTTTATACGGAGAACCATCAAATTCCATGTATCGAGATATTGTAAATACTATTCTATATGATATACGACTTATATGACAAATACACTAAAGTAGGTGATATTCATGTGAATAATTAACAATAATAGCAAGGAGGTGTTTTGCTCGGAGAAGTATTGAATCCTATATATAGAGACAGTGGAAATACTATTCTAAGCGACATACGACTTTTATGATAGACGCAAACTAAATGATGACCCACCTTTTTTATTTCAGAAATTTTTATGTTTGTATTCATTGTTTAAATATGTTGTGAATTTCAATAGTTTTTTTTTTTTTTTTTGTAGGTGAACTCTTTTGGAAATTGGAGAAACTTCAACTATTGAGCCTTGTAGTTGTTGGCCTAATCAGCAACATCCCTCAGATTCCGACTCGAAGGGACTAATCGCCCAACCCATGGAACCCAGGGGTGCAGCCCCTCATACTGGTCGAGCGTGGTACGGTGCTTTGCGCTGCCATTGTGGTTAAGGAAATAAAGTTGCGCCTTCGTTAAAAGCTATAGCTTTTGGTGCAATGGTAAGCGCTTGATCCTGACAAGTGGTATCAGAGCGAGGTCGCGGGTTCGAGTCTCCCTGGCTGTTGTTGGGGGAGGAATTGTTGGCCTAATCAGCAACATCCCTTAGATCCCGACTCGAAAGGACTAACCGCCCAACCCTTGGCACCCAGGGTGTAGCCCCTCATGCTGGCTGAGCGTGGTACGGTGTTTTGCATTGCCATTGTGGTTAAGGAAATAAAGTTGTGCCTTCGCTAAAAGCTATAGCTTTTGGTGCAATGGTAAGTGCTTGATCCTGACAGTAGTGTATGAAATCCTTTATTTAAATCACGTTTTGACTCTTGAAAAAAAAAAATTTTTTTTTAAGAGAGTAAGAGTATTCTTATAGATAATAGGTTAGTAAGCGTATTCCTGTAAATAATATATTTATAGATTTGTGATACTCTTATAAATACCAGTAGGTCACTCCAATGATATGTTTTCTCTCAAACACATATTATCATGGCATCAGAGCTATACCAAGAAGAAAGTTTATCCTAGGTTTAGGGTTACATATCTAACAAGTCCTATTCATGTGATTACTATTCATTGCTATTCATGCGATTACTGTTCATGCAATTCCTATTCACAGAGTACTGTACATCACGCTATTGTTCACGCGATCACTATTCACCAACTGCTATTCAATAGTATTGTTCATCATTGACTTGGGTTTATTTTTGGCTTTAAGTCCTATTTGTAAGTACTTGGAAATTCACCTATATTTTTCTTATAATTCTCTTATTTTGAATAAATTAATTTATAAATTCCTTTTACTACTCATTTACTCCCTCCATAGTTGTAATAAATAATAGAATTAAAAGTTTTACCTTTAGTTTTATAGTTAGGGTAAAATAGGGTTTTTGCGTATTTTGGTAGTGTGATTAATTGGTGAGGTGTGTGTACTAAATTTGGTGGTTAAGAGTGAGTTCTAGATAAGAGGAAGTGTGTGATTAGAAGTGTTATTAATAAGTTAGTGAATCATAAGTTAAAACACAAGTACGTGAGAGTTAAGGAAAATCGGCTTGAACCGACGTGCATCGTTTGTTACCGATTGAGAGCACCACTTGAACACTACTTTATTACCCTGATTTCCTTAGTTTTATTTCAGAAAAATCAGCCTCAAAATATCCCCCTAGCAGCCGAAATTATTGACCCAAGAAAAGAGAGAAAAGAAAAAAAAAGAGATGGAACCATAGTGTGACACTTGGCGGAAATCAACTAGTTTTGACCAAGCAAATTTTCTTTCCTTCTTATCTTCAATTTGGCTCACTTTCTTCTCCATTTCTTCTTGGTTGGCCGAGAACAAGAGAGAAAAAAAAGAGTGAAGAAAACTTTCCATTTCCAACCTTGAATCAAGCCTTGTTTGAGTGAAATCAACAAAAATAAACCGATTAAAGTTTCATCTTGGTGCTGAGGAAGCTAGGAGTGGTGGAACTCTTGGGAGAAAGTGGTTGGTTCTTCACTTAGTAACAAGTATTGGAAGGTATAAGATGATCCACTCCCTTTCTCTTTCTTAATCTTACTAAATATGGTATAGAAGCTTGTAATCTTGGCATATGATGGATGATTTTCTAGTTTTTGGTGGTGTAGTGAAAATTTCAGCTAGGGTTTTATATTTTCTAGCCATGATTATGTTGTTTAACTAGCCAATGTTGGTATTGAGTTTGGATATGGAATTTGTGAGATGATTAGTGGCTTGATTGTGATTTTTAACCTTAAAAGTTGAATTTTCAGTATTTGGTGGTGAATTTCAGTTCTGCCCTGTTTTTGGAATCAACTTGGGCTGCGAATTTTTCCATGTTTTAGAATGAATCAGCTTTTGGACAAAACATTAAAGTTATAGGGATTTAAGTTAACTTTCTACCTGCAAAATTTCAGATAAATTGGATCATTTTAGCTTATGATTTGGCCAGAGTACTCCGGACTACGCAAACACTCTAATTTTCCTGAACTGTTTTTCATGTGCTTCTGACCGTCCATTTTTGACCCTGAAAATGCGAAAACTGGGTGTCGATGTCCACATAGGAAATGTAGGTCTATGTCTTAGCTTAGAAACGCCATAAAATTTACCTCGATCCGATATACCTAGCTACAGTTATGACCAAAACACCGAAGGATGACAAATCTGTCACTTATAATTTCTTCTTTAAACTGGTTTCCAGCTTTGATATCCATAGTGATAAGTTTATTATTTGGTTTGTTTGGTTGGTTGAGACCTTGAATAGATGTATGTTGTTGGTTATCACTTGTGGTTGGATTGGAGGTTTGTTGGCTTGTGAATCCAAGTTGTACTTGGATGGGAAAAGTAAGAAATAGGGGAAATGTTGCCCAAATTTCTATTACTTGTTCCTATGAATATTAGTGAGATACAAGGTTTGATTTTGCGTTAGTTGGATCTTAAGTTACATATGTATCAATGAATGCACTTCAATAGTAGTATATGAGTTATTTTTGACCAAGATTTGGTATCAATTAAAATGAAAAGTGTTAGTTTTATCTCGAAAACTTTGAATTATATTTGCTCACTTCAATTTGAGATTGGTTGTTCTTTCAACTACTGATTTTTGGAATTTTTTTTCGTTATGTTTGAATTTGAGAAATGACTCAAGATTTTCATGACTTGGAAGTTCAAATGTTATTATTCACTCTAAAACTGTATTTTCATATTTGCACTAGTAATTTCTAGATTTTTGATGATTCATCTAGATTTTGATTAGTTGAACCATAATACCTTATTTTGACTGATCTAGGTTTCTTTGGTGATCCGGAGTACAATTCGGAAGGAAACTTTTGACATATCTTTTGCTCATATTGATAAGTGTTCCAACTGCATGTTACTTGCTCATTGTTGCTAGAAATTTACTAAACACGTGATTTGACATTTCATAGGCGAGTGTGCCCTTATTCATACTCGTCCTCCCCTTCTTGAATGATCTTGTACTTGTTCGAATCTGATTGACTTGTACTTGTATTTGTACTTGTGCTTGACTTATAAGTGCTGAGCTGCAGCATGTACCACACTCAATCCGAGTGGGAGGTGCCTCTCATTCCGTCTCCGTACTTTTCTCTTGATTAAGTCGATTGGTCATCGATTATACTGACTACTTGGAAACCCAAACCCCACTGGCTAGTTAATCGAGTCGAGCCGGCAAGGGCTTGGGCGATTAGATAACGAACCATGGGTCTCTAGTTTGTCGAGTGGAGTGTTATCTTCTCGACTAATCGGTATGCTCGAGTATTACCACCAGCGTTTATCTTGGAGTTCCGGCCCGGTAAAGGGTTTGAATGGTGGACGGAGATTGGAGTTAAGTGATACTCTACTGGACTTGTTATAATTCCATGGTTGACGGAGTGTCAATAGATGTTGAACAAGTGGTCACGGAACCTGCTCCCGAGAGCAGACTGTATCCTTTTACTTGAAAATGTTGGATATCTATGTGAAGTGTTATTGCTCATTTATATGAACTCTTATGCTCGCTACTTGAATATTCCAAGTTTTTTTTTCATATGAACAACTTGCTACTTGGGTCTGCATGAAGTTTTGGAACCTCATTAAGCTTTGACTCACTCTATTAGTTTCTTTTGTTTTCCTTACAAGGGATACGAGCATAGGCGTGATGCTGGAAAGACTAGTTTTGTCTAGATTTTTAACGTTTGTAGTTCTACTAGCGCTAGTGCTCGATTAGGGTTAGAAGTGCAACTAGAATTTGAACCTCTTGTTATATTTGGATATGTATGAATGGTTAAGATAGAAATAAATATACATGTAATTTCTAAGCTTGGGAACTGTTGTTTCCTTTTCTTTTGAAGTTGCAACTTATTTTCTTGACATGAGTGAGTGAGTCCTGGCGAAAGTTGGGCAGGCGGGTCGTTAAACCCTGGGGTATGCCTTAGGGGGAGATGGGGTCGTCACACTATTTGTGTTATGATTGAAAGTTCATCAAAAAGCATCGTGTTGTCCACTAATATCATGACAATGATGAAGCTGCAAATTATAAATTGGAAGTTGAATGACTTTAATTATCAACAGTGATAAAAAGTTATTAAGATTGATTTGATAAGCAAAGACATCTCACAGCTGACTCTCCTACTAAGGATAACAAGAGAATGGTGTGGACTCAAAAGAATGCTCAAACTCTTGGAGCACAATGGAATTCTATGGACCCACGAATTGTTTACCTGTGTTCTCACTGTGAGACAACAAAAGAAGTTTGGGATTATATCAAGATCTATATTGTAGTAATCTTTCATGGATGTATAATATTTCTTTGAAGTATTTTTAGTTGCAACAAGATAGCAAGGCAGTAACTGAATACTTTGTTAATCTGAAGCAAATTTCAGAAGAGTTAAATGTTGTACTGCCTCTTTTAAATGATTTTTATAGTTATGCAGACACAAAGGGAACTGTAAAGACCCGTATTTTCTTATTTTTATTTTATTTTTCTGGTTTAATTAATTATTCACTCATCCGTTTTCTCTGAATAATTTATTTACATGGAATAATGTCTCAATTATATTTTTAACACGTCTCGTTAGTAAAATTAATTTTTCAAGGGCTCGTTTAGCGAGAAATAAGGAGTACACGTTTTTCGAGACTATGTTCGATCCGAGAGTACATTAGTCTTGGAGAATTAAGAATAATCAATAATAGATTAAGAAATTAGATGTAAGTAAGTTAAAATTAAGCATATACTGTGCGCGCGTCGAAAGTTTTCCAAAAGACGCGCTGGTACAAATTAATTGGAGATTTGAGAAATTAATACTAGACTCATATGAGGTGTGACAGCGTCACCTTCCCCTAAGGCGAACCAAAGGGTTCGGCGGACCGCCTGCCAACTTTCGCCAGGACTCAGTCATTCACCTCAGATAAAATTGAAACAAAACCACAAGGCAAAGTATAATAATGATTCCAAGCTTAGAACATATACTTAGACATTTCTATCTCAAAAGGAATTACAAAATCAAATGTACAAAAGTTCTCAATTCTTCATACATCCAACCCTTGCCAAATGCTAGGGCGAGAACCATTACAAAAGGATCAAAAGAACTAGACTAGGCTAGTCTATACAGAACTCTCGTCCTTGCTCGCATCCCCTGTTAAGGAAAACAAAACTAACGGAATGAGTTAGAAGCTCAGTGAGGTTCCAAACACACAAACAAACAAACAGTTCAATACAATAACCATAGATAGCAAGTAATTCAAGAAACATGACAATATAAAGCGATAATAACATTCATTAAAAGGATACGGGCTCACAGGGAGCCATTCGTTCATTCTCCTTTCATTCCCTTATTCCTCCAATCATTTGAAAATGCATTTCGATAAGTAAAATCCCTCATTTGCATTGACATTCGTTCATTCATTTCATTCACCCCTCTCCTGGACGTTGGCCAGGCTCCACCAGACTACAAGGTAATACTCGAGTATACCAAACATTCACCCAGGGTCACTAAATCGCCCGACCGAGTCCACTTCTAGCTCGAGTCGATCAGTAACGAAGGGCAAGAGCCCAGTTCAGCCAAACGGCTTACATTCATGCGCAACTAGCATTTAATTATTTAATCATTGAAAATTTCACATCATTTAGGTCGAGTGCGATTAAGTACACACTCGCCTAGAAAACTCATTTTAAGCAATCATTGAAAATATTTAACATGTTATCATTCGTTCATAACAAGTCATATAATCAAGAACAAGCCACATAGTCAATGAAAATATAACAAACAAGGAACACTCACCTATTTACGCAAAATAACGTCCAAAGTATCCTTTCGGATAACACCCTCAATCACCAAGGAACCCTAATATAATCAAAAGAACACATTATGTTTCAACCATCAAAGATGTAAGTGATTCAAAGAAAATTTGAATACGTACTAGTACAAGGTATAAATATGATTTTGGTAGTGAAAAGAGTACATTTAAACCAAAGGACATAAGTAAAATATTTGTAAAACTTATGCTCACTCATAAAACTTTAAAATCTCCATTTGAGTCGAAGTGACAAAGAAAACGCATTTCTATTAGTCGAAAATTTCATTTTTCCAAGGGTACAAGTTTCGGCCGAATTCTAACTTATGTACCTCGATAAAAGAAGACGCAAATACCCTAGATGGTTCACGTGGTATTCGCTCTCAAGCCTCACTCAAGTCACAAGTATATCTACCTAGTTCTTGAGCGTAAATTTGGGCAGCACGCCCTTTGTATTTACCCATTTTCCAGCCATTTATGGCTTCATTCTTTTCCTCAATTAATCCCAAAGTCATACACAACATCATCTCATTTCAATAGCCATTCCATAGGCTCCAAGTCATACAAGTACAAAATTAAGTTAGGAGCATGTGCGGAAGTGAAGGTTGAGTTAAGAAACAAAAAACAGATTTGACGTTGTTTTGCGTAACGGACACAACTGGGGTTACGCTTATCGGATTGGGGTGAAATTTATACCATTTAGAAGCTAAGATAAAGGCCTACAACTTTGATGAAGACCACTCAGTCCAGTTTGTAGTGTATCTAAGTCAAAATTGCCATTTACAGAACCGGAATCTCACATTCGGGCTAGTTAACCGCACTATGCGTGAACAACCATAACTCAGGCTACCGAAGTCCAAACGAGGTGATTCCAGGGGCGTTGGAAATCTAAGACATAGCACTGCAACTTTCTATTTTGGCTAAATGCTAATTCAGTACACATCAGGGTGAACAGACACGGTTAGTGTTGTGAAATATCAAAATTGTCCATTGGACTAAACCTATGAGAGTCAGGGGTATTTTTGTCTTTTCATAGGTTACGTTGCTCCGGTTGAGATGAAATTTTTCAGAAAACTATAAAACATCATTCTCTATAACTTTCATGTTTTATGGTAAGCCTAATTCATCCTCTAACATAATGAACTGGAATCGGACAGAATTGAAGCTACAATTTCCAGAAATCTGGAATTTTGTTATATTCAAGCTATAATTCATATTTTTACCTTAAAACTACCACTACTTTATCCTTTACAAGATGATATACCAAATATATACAACATATAATACCTAACCCACAAGAAATATAAGTGAATCAATCGAAACCCTAACTCAAAATTCATCACTCCAATCATCAAAACCATTTGAAACAAGCATCACAAGAACAATTCTAACATTAATACCCAACTTAATCATGATTCATGGAGAAAGAAAGGTTGATCAGCCATTATACCTCAAGACAAGTGTTAGACCCCGTAAATTTTCTTATTTTTTAGGTTTTATTCTATTTAATTGCATGCTTTTCTGCATTTTCTTTATTAGAAAAAATTTCTAGATAAGTTTTATGAGTAAATATAGATTTTAAATGATTTTTCTAGTATCGGTTAGTTTTTGAGAAATTCAGAGCGTATACCGGATGTGGGACTCGCTAGTGCGGTAAGTTCGATAAAATTCGGCCAATTAGGTTAAGTTGTGTATACCGAGTTTAATTTATCACGTGTTAAGAGATAATTAGAAGTTACCTAGATGGATTATCATTGGAGAGACAAAAGGATAGAGTTGCATTAAATAAGGGTGACAAGTGTCACCTTGTGATTAATTCTTGACTTTGACATCTTACTTACCTTTACTAATTAACCAAAAATTGACCAAAAACTCATCTTATTTCTCCCTCTCTTGGCCGACTTTCTTGGAGGAAAAAGAAGAGAAAACTTCCAATTTCTTTCTTCAATTTCTTGCCTTGATCTCACAAACCAACCGTTAAAACTTTGATTTGCTCCATAAAAACCTTTCCCTTGGTAGGATTAAGGTGAGTGGTGAAGTGGTTTGAGGAGCAAAGGTGCTAAGTTGCTTCCTTTCTTGAGTTTACAAGGTGAGTGGTTAAGGAATCTTTCCTTTGATCTTGATAATGTTCAATTAGTGATTGATAGTAGTTGAATAAGTGATTTTGTGGAAGAATTCTTGACTTTTGGTAGAGATTGGTGAATTTTATATTTATTCTTGATTTTTTTGTATTTTTATATGTTTAGTATGGTGTGGCTATGGATGATGGCTTGGGATAGTCTAGAATGAAGCCATAGTGCGTAAATTGTAGTTAATTGCGGAAAATTTCCATGTTGTGCGGAAAATTCCAGATTAGGGTTTCAATTTTTCCCTATTCTGCCCGGTACTATTACCCCTAGTTAGAGGCCGAATTGGCCTTAGCATAAAACATGAAAGTTTTAGAGAATGATGTTTTATAGTTGACTGAAAAATTTCAGCCCAATCGGAGTAACGTAGCCTATGAAAAGATCAAAATACCCCTGCTTCCCTGTTTCTGTCCGAAACTGATAATCAGCTTCTGTAATTGGTTAGTTTGGCCGGGAATACTACTGATTTGGTTGTCGATGTCTTCTTAAGAATTATAACCTTGTATCTTAGATTTCAAATGGCTTTGGAATTACCTGAATCAGAGTTGTGTGTGCTGAAATATGATTGAATGAATCAGGACTGCTAGTTGAATTTCACAGTGAGCTTCGAACTGGAAAATCTGGGGTTGTTTTGGTAACTTTGACCTAGTTAGGATGAGAAATGGACTAAGTAGTCTTCATCAAAGTTATAGCCCTATGTCTTAGTTTCGAAACGGTATAACTTTCACTTCAATCCAATAAGCATAGTTTCGGTTATGTCCGATACGCTAAGTAGCGGTGAATCTGCCTTTTTGGTTCCTTAGCTTAAAGCTTATTTCCGGTCATTTTCCTAGCTAAATCTTGTACTTGGATGACTTTGAGCCTATTGAATGGCTGTTGTGATGAATTTATATTGTGTATGACTTTGGAATTGATTGAGGAAAATAATGAAGGCATAAGTGGCTGGAAAATAGGTAAATACAAAGGGCGTGCTGCCCAACTTTACACTCGAGGATTAGGTAACGATTTGAGGGCAAATACCATATGAACCATCTAGGATATTTACGTCCTCTTTTATCGAGGTATATAAGGTTGAATCTGGCCGAAACTTGTACACTTGGAAAAAATGAAATTTACGACTAATAGAAATACGTTTTCTTCATTTCTTCGACTCAAATGGATATTTCAAAGTTTTACGAGCGAGCATGAGTTTTCCAAATATTTTACTCATATCCTTTGGTTTAAATATACTCTTTTCACTTTCAAAATCATATTTATACTTTGTACTAGTAGTATTTGAATTGTCTTCGATTCACCTAACTTTTGCTGGAGGAACTGTAATATGTTCTCTTGATTAACCTTAGGGTTTATCGGTGATTGAGAGGGTTACTCGAAAAGATATTCTGGACGTTATTTCACCTTAATAGGTGAGTGTACCACTCCCCTGGATTGTTGTTTAATTGGTTTCTCTATACTTGAAATTTGTGACATGGATAACTGTGAACTCTGTTATTTTGAATGAACGAGGGTGTACTTTATCACACTCATTCTCTTGCCTGTCCTGTATAAACTGAAATCAATTACTTGTACCTGTTATGAACTTGAACCTGGTACTTGCACTTGTTATGATGTCGTTTGGAAGTGAGTCCTGCGACTTTCTGGTTAAACCTGAGCTCAATCTCATGGGGAGTTAATTAAATCGAGCCATGCAAGGGCTTGGTCGAGGAAATTGACAATCCATGGGTGCCTGTTCTTATGGAATCCTTGAGTATTGAGACTCTTGATTCCGGTATACTCGAGTATTACCATTCCTGTTCCTGTTTAGCGTTCGGACCCGGTAAGGGGTATGTTTGGTGAACGGGATTTTAGCGTTAAAGTGGTGTTCTACGGGACTGGTTCCTTCATTTGAACGTTGACAGAGGGTCAACGAGGCTGGATCAAGTATTGCAACGGGGATTTGGCTCCTGAGAGCCCCCTGTATCCTTTACATTGTGGTGTTCTTTCATCTCTTGTATTTGATGTGAATATGTGCCTTAAAAGTGATTTTTCATGAGTTCTACTGTTCCTACCGTTTATACTTTTGGTACCTCATTGAGCTTTTAGCTCACCCCGTCCCGTTATCCTTGTTTTCCTTACAGGGAACCATCTTTTGGACCAATGATCATTTTGAAGAATGAATTGAGCCTGTATAAACACCCTTTTGTATAGCTCCATGGAAGTTGGAAACCCTAAATGTATCTTAATACAATGTTTCCTTTTGGTTTGTAAACCTACTACTATGTATATTTTGAAGTGTTTCCTCATGTTTATGTGACATATATTTGGGCATGTACATTCTCTCATGTTAAACAAAGTGTACTGGTACGGGGATGGACTGTGACGTAGCAGCGGCTCTTCCATTTCATTTTGATTTTCGTGGGAATGTTGTACCAAAGATTGATTGTATCTTTTACTTTGGCTCATTTGGTTCTGAATGTAACCTTTTGAAGTTCTTTTGAGCGTTTGGAAGGGTTTATGTTTGTTCCGGATCCGTAGTCCCGGCGAGAACTGGGCAGGCGGTCCGCCAAACCCTTTGGTTCGCCTTAGGGTGAGGTGGGGCTGTCACAACAAGAGCTTGCAAGAAGGATCCTCCACTTCTCCTTGAAATTTTTTGGTTCCTCAAGCTTCCCAAACTTCTAAACTAGTGATTAATCGGTTTAGTTTTTCTTGTTTGCACTCAAAAGGTTGGATTCAAGGTTGAAAATTGAAAACTCTCTTCACTCTTTTGCCTCTCCTTGCTCTCGGCCAAAACAGAAAAAAAATGGTGAAGAATGAACTCAAATGAAAGATAAGAAGGTAAGACATTGGCTTGGTCAAGGAACCATAGGTGGCCAACACTTGTCACCACCAAAACCAACTAAAATTTTGTTTTCTTTTCCTTGCATTTTGGGTCAAATATTTCGGCTATAAGGGCTGAGGATGAGGGAGATATTTTGCAACAATATCAAGGATATGTGGTGGTAGGGAAGTGGTAGTCAAGTGGTGTGTTCAAGTGGTAGTGAGCGATACCCGCCGGTTCGAGCCGATTTTTCTTAAATCGCGTATACTAAGGTTTGAACTTAGAATTCACTAACTTATTATTATCACCTCTAATCCCACACTTAATATCATCTAAAACTCACTTTTACTCACCATATTTATCGCACTAGCGGGTCCCACATCGATAATGCGTTTCAAATTTAACGTACACTAACTCATACTAGGAAAATGAATTTAAAACTGTACTTGCTTGTAAAAATGCATAAAAATATTAATATTTCCAAGGAAAGTATAAAATGTAGGCAAAGAAATAAAATAATGCTGAGAAAATGTGAAAATTTTTGGGTTCTCACACTCTCTCCCCCTTAAGAAATTTCATCCTCTAAATTTTTACCTTCCGTTGCCTCAGATGACCCCGGAACTTGTTGCTGGTCTACGGCATAAACTTGTGATGATACTTTTGTTCAGTTTCCTCTTTCATTAGTTTGTTTCGGTTTTGTTCCTTCCACATGTTGAGTACTACCCTCTCGTGACTGTTTCTTCGGGCAATTGCTATGTTGATGATTGTTACTCCCACAAATCAAACATTTTCCCCCTTTCCGCCAGCAATCATTCTCAGTGTGATTTGCCTTTTCACAGTATCCACAGGCCAATTGAGGAGCTACTGTTTGACCTTCTCGAGAAATGTCATTTGATCCGATCTGACTTCCTTTCGTAGACCTTTCATCTAATGCTCTTAATGTCGAAGGTGGGCGAAGTGAATGGTTCACTTTTTGCACTTTGGAGAGCATTATCTTTTCTCCGGATTCCTCAGGTATGCTGCTAGATGTATCTTTTTTCCGTGTTTGAAAGGCTTTTACTTGGGCTTTCGCATCCTCAATTCTTTGAGCCTTCTCAAGAGCCTCTGTAAAAGTATTAACTTGAACCGCCGCTAATGCCTCCTGGATTTCCAAATTTAGTCCTTGGATAAATCATCTTATTCTCCTTCGCTCCTTAACCACCAATTCAGAAGCGAATTTAGACAGTCTAGTAAATTTGGTCTCATATTCGGCCACACTCAGGGTTCCCTGACGCAACCCAATAAATTCGTCCTCTCTCCTTTCTTGGACCAAAGGTGGGAGATACTTTTCGTTAAATTCCCTTACAAAGTTCGCCCATGTCCATACCGTCTGTTCTCTTTCCCACTTGGCCTTAATTACATTCCACCACGCTCGGCCTGGTCCTTCGAATTGAAATACAGCAAAATTTACTTGTCTTTGCTCCGTGTAATTCAAAGCTCCGAAGATATTAATCATTGCCTCCAACCATTGTTCAGCTATATCCGGATCAGGCCCTCCTTGAAATTTCGGAGGTAAAAACTTTTGGAACCTCTCAAGAGCCCTATCCTTTCATATCTTAGGATTCCGGGGTTGATTCACTGGCATTTGACCTTATTGATCTACCAGTCGTCCTAGGATATTTGTTATTTGTTGCATCGCCGTCGCCATTTGATCTCCGGCCTCAACCCTCGGTTCATGTTGTGATGCCCCCACTTCTCCCAAGGGCGAACTCGAGGGTATCGGTGGAACGCCTGCCTAACTCGCGCCAGGACTCAAAACACAAAGCAAATAAAACTATATAAACCAAAAGAGTACTATTCACAATATATTCAATCCCAAAAGAGTTTATTTACATCCTCAAAAGGAGTTATCCAGACTACTACATTATCTTATGCTAATAACCAAAAATATAAAGTAGACCCAAAGAGGGGTCCTTATACAGATCACCAAAACAAGAAGAAACATCTTAGTTGTCCGGCTATTACAAACCAAGCCTAACTAATCTAGTGATAGTGCCAAAAGTTCCCTGCGTCGGCCCCTGTTAAGGAAAACAAAGAGAAAGAGGTAAACTATATACTTAGTAAGTAAACAGGGGTAAAAATATAAATTTCACATTAAGACGAACAATTACGTCACAAAGATGTCAAATCAAACATATAAATGTAACAACACAAGTTAAGGATACAGGTTGGCTCCAAAGCCACGTCATGTGCCATGTGTGACCTCTTGTCGACACTCCGTCGACCACCGATAAGGGTCCGTAGAACTCCACTTGTACTCCCACCTAACACCTTATTACCGTCACTGGCCAGTCACCTCACGAAATGGCTCGAGCAAACGAAACGAAATTGAACTTGATTCACAAGCTCGGTTCACAAACTTAGTTCACAGAACCACAAACTTGGTGACCTTAAGACTAGGTTGGACTGGTTTCAACCAAGCCCCGGCCGGCTCGAATAGTCCATCTAGGTCTTGAAATCGGGCCCACAACTTCATTATATTTCACAAATTTCACAAAAGTCACCCCGAGCTACAAGTTCAAGGGATTCAACACCAAAATAATTCATATATACACAGCTCATAAAGAAGCACAAGTGCAAATTAGGGTTTAGGTCAAGTGTGATCAAGTACACCCTCGCGTAAGTACCCTCTCATCCACACCAAAGCACATAAGCAAGTTATACACAAAACGGCCTGAATACTTACACAAAAGCAAGTATAACACAAGTGTGAAGATCGCGTCACGTATAGCAGCTAGTAGGCCCCACTGGCACCGTCTAGCCCGTCACCGTCTGAAATAGAAGATTGTACCACATTATTTCACAAACGGCTACTAGAATGCATAAATCAAGCAAAACGGCAAAATTGGCACATGCATGCGCGGAAACGGCTTACGGAAATGGAAACGGCCGGCAAACGGAAACGGGCAGATTTGGCATCTAGAACTGTTTTGAGGTAACGGTTATCGAATCGAAGTGCATGAGATCCCGTTGCGAAGCTAAGAAGAAGGGCTACAACTTTCATGAAGATACCTCAAGTCAGATCTCAATGGAACTAGGACAAAAATGCACAAGACAGTCCCAGCCGTTTTAATTCAGGTTACCGAGCAGGCCCTGTTTGAACGACTATAACTCATGACTCAGAGGTCAGAATCAAGAAATTCTAGAGGCGTTGGAAAGCTCATTTGTAAGGTTATAACTTTTGTGTTTTGACCAAAAGCTGAATCAGTACAAAGCATAAGGAAAAATGGGTCCAAAGTTCCTATCAGAACTGTCCAACTTCAAAGGCAGTTCTGACACCCGATTTTGTTTTGGGTATAACTAAAGATACGGAACTCGGATTTGGATGCACTTTATACCGTTTTGAAGCTAAAAAAAAAAAGTTCTACAAGTTTTATGAAGACCTCAACACCCAGTTCCTTCGTTATCAATGTGAACTGAGCACGGTTAGAAGCAAAAACCACAAACGTCACCAAATCCAGCATTTCACATAGTCATTAGTGTTTTGGTCCTAACTCAGGCAACACTGATCGGATTGGGTTGAAATTTTGCAGGCACAACAAGGACTTCAGAAACTATAACTTTCATGTTTGGGTAGAGCCTGAATCAATACGTAGCACAAAGAAAAATGTAGCCAAAGTTCAGATTCTGGATTGCCCTGTTTTCCAGATTTGAACGGTTTCGCGTACCGCAACGCGTGGTCCGTTTCTATGGTTCTCATGCAAGTTTTCTAACTTACTTCATACCAAATAATCATACATATATCAGCTTCTAAAAGGCCTATTAATGGTCCAAAATTTTCTCCCCAAATTACCATAAAATTTACCAAACACTAACCACAATCTAGATTCGAATTTCACTAGTTTTTCACTCACTTCAAAACCCTAACCAATCAAACCCTAACCTTCTAAATTCTAACTAAACCAAACCTAATTTTATTAAGAATTCACCATTCAAATGAATTAATCACTCCAAAAGTTCCATTATCAAGTCTAATCACTAACCAAATTAACTAAACAAAGCTTAAAATAAGAAGCCCTAAATTCCCTTGGCTTGACTGAAATTTAGACAGCCATAAATCCACAAAATAAACCATGAAATTCCTTCACAAGTATCTCATAAGCAACAATACATTAAAACAACTCCATGAAACATCATTTTAACCTATCCAAGATCATTCCTAACTTTACCAAGTTTTCAAGTGAGATTTTTACCTTCTAGTTGCAAGTTTCTTAAGTTGATCTTCCAAAACTCAAGCTCCAAGTTGTTCCTCCAAGATCCAAACTCAAGGTTGATGAAAAAAAATGCAAGAAACAAAAGCTTTTCTCTCTCTTTTTCTTCCTCTCCCTCTCGGCCCTCTCTCTCTCTCTTTTTCTTTTGCTAGTTTGTTATTTATTAGCTTGGTTTCTCTTGTATATTCTAGAGGTATGCTTAGTCATAAGCTTAGTCATCAACCCTAAGAGATATTTCCCACTCACCCAATCACATAAAAGTTCCACAATTGCCTCTTAGCCCCTACACTCCAACTTGCATTTTGTTCAACTCTTGCCCTTAAACATTTGAACTTCTTACATTTTACTCCATAGGATCTAAACTTAATCTAATCCAAACTAATTAATCTTACTTAGTTTCTCTACTAATCACCTCACTAACTTAATCATCCATATTTATGCATACCTTATTCTTCATGAAAACAATTAAATAACAACTTTCTTGTCATAGGCAAAATTAGGGTTTTAAACCCAACTTAAGACTTCTATTAACTTATAATACTACGAATTTTCTAGTTCAGGGTTTTCTAACTTTCTAATTCTTCCTAACCCATGTAAAATGCATCAAATCCGACATTTACTCATATGAAAACATATATCAACATGCATAAGATTAACTACCACACAAACTTATGATTAATACGAAAACTAGGGTTTTGGTCAAAACAAAAAATTTACACAGTTAGGGTTTTAATAACAACCTATTTTAGGGTTTTTCGAATATTTAGAACATAATCACATTTAAAAACCCTAAAACCGAATCACTCACATAATATCACAGTTAAGGACTAACCGGGGTCTCACACATGTTCTTGCTCGGCCATTGTTTCTCTTTCTTCTTTCGGTTCTTGAGCTTGCCTGGCCCTACGGCCACGACTAGCTCCACGTCCATGACTACGTCTCCCCTCCATTCCCTTTTCTCTCTTTTTGTTTTTCAAAAAGTGATTTAGTATGTAACAAAGTAAATTGACTAGAACGGCAAAATTTACCACACCAAGTTCACAAAGAATATCAAGTTGACAAGATCAAATGCAAAAAATACTATACATGTGGATATTACCACGCCACAAGCCAAATACACACGGTAGCAGTACAAAGACAAAATAAGAAGATAACACGACAAGCCGTTTCACACTTGGTTAAAATAGCCCCCGTCCGATCTCTCACTTCACTTTCTATTTGAACTAAACGTTCGTTGACCTCTTGTACTCATTCTCGTCAAACAAAGCCTGTTAATGTTCCCAAACTGCAAGTCTTAAGCACTTAGTACCGCTTCAACTCTGGAGTACTCGGGCATGAGAATTCGAAATAAGATAATTTACATCTCGAGCAGGCCAGTCCCAAGAGTAAACTATCAACATTCGAGATTCCTATCTGACGTACCTATCAATTGTCCTCAAATACCGGGAGAAAGATTTAAGGCCTATAACAAGTCATGACTCCATAGCTTAAGTTCAACGGGCACTTAATCCGTCATACTTATTCACCACTTAGCCCAAGTTCACTCCGCGCAGAGACCACGCGAAGTAGGCTCTAATACCAACTGTGACAACCCCACCTTCCCCTAAGGCGAACCAAAGGGTTCGGCAGACCGCCTGCCCAACTCTCGCCAGGACTCAGTCATTCACCTCAGATAAAATCGAAACAAAACCACAAGGCAAAGTATAATAACGATTCCAAGCTTAGAACATATACTTAGACATTTCTATCTCAAAAGGAATTACAAAATCAAATGCACAAAAGTTCTCAATTCTTCATACATCTAACCCTTGCCAAATGCTAGGGCGAGAACCATTACAAAAGGATCAAAAGAACTAGACTAGGCTAGTCTATACAGAGCTCTCGTCCTTGCTCGCATCCCCTGTTAAGGAAAACAAAACTAACGGAATGAGCTAGAAGCTCAGTGAGGTTCCAAACACACAAACAAACAAACAGTTCAATACAATAACCATAGATAGCAAGTAATTCAAGAAACATGACAATATAAAGCGATAATAACATTCATTAAAAGGATACGGGCTCACAGGGAGCCATTCATTCATTCTCATTTCATTCCCTTATTCCTCCAATCATTTGAAAATGCATTTCGATAAGTAAAACCCCTCATTTGCATTGACATTCGTTCATTCATTTCATTCACCCCCCTCCTGGACGTTGGCCAGGCTCCACCAGACTACAAGGTAATACTCGAGTATACCAAACGTTCACCCAGGGTCACTAAATCGCCCGACCGAGTCTGCTTCTGGCTCGAGTCGATCAGTAACGAAGGGCAAGGGCCCAGTTCAGCCAAATGGCTTACATTCATGCGCAACTAGCATTTAATTATTTAATCATTGAAAATTTCACATTCATTTAGGTCGAGTGCAATAAATTACACATTCGCCTAGAAAACTCATTTTAAGCAATCATTGAAAACATTTAACATGTTATTATTCGTTCATAACAAGTCATATAATCAAGAACAAGCCACATAGTCAATGAAAATATAACAAACAAGGAACACTCACCTATTTACGTAAAATAACGTCCAAAGTATCCTTTCGGATAACACCCTCAATCACCAAGGAACCTTAATATAATCAAAAGAACACATTATGCTTCAACCATCAAAGATGTAAGTGATTCAAAGAAAATTTGAATACGTACTAGTACAAGGTATAAATATGGTTTTGGTAGTGAAAAGAGTACATTTAAACCAAAGGACATAAGTGAAATATTTGTAAAACTTATGCTCACTCATAAAACTTTAAAATCTCCATTTGAGTCGAAGTGACAAAGAAAACGTATTTCTATTAGTCGAAAATTTCATTTTTCCAAGGGTACAAGTTTCGGCCGAATTCTAACTTATGTACCTCGATAAAAGAAGACGCAAATACCCTAGATGGTTCACGTGGTATTCGCTCTCAAGCCTCACTCAAGTCACAAGTATATCTACCTAGTTCTTGAGCGTAAATTTGGGCAGCACACGCTTTGTATTTACCCATTTTCCAGCCATTTATGGCTTCATTCTTTTCCTCAATCAATCCCAAAGTCATACACAACATCATCTCATTTCAATAGCCATTCCATAGGCTCCAAGTCATTCAAATACAAAATCAAGCTAGGAGCATGTGCGGAAATGAAGGTTGAGTCAAGAAACAAAAGACAGATTTGATGTTATTTTACGTAACGGACACAACCAAGGCTACGCTTATCGGATTGGGGTGAAATTTATACCATTTTGAAGCTAAGACAAAGGTCTACAACTTTGATGAAGACCACTCAGTCCAGTTTGTAGTGTATCTAAGTCAAAATTGCCATTTACAGAACCAGAATCTCACATTCGGGCTAGTTAACCGCACTATGCGTAAACAACCATAACTCAGGCTACCGAAGTCCAAACGAGGTGATTCTAGGGGCGTTGAAAATCTAAAACATAGCACTGCAACTTTCGTGTTTTGGCTAAATGCTAATTCAGTACACATCAGGGTGAACAGACACGGTTAGTGTTGTGAAATATCAAAATTGTCCATTGGACTAAACCTATGAGAGTCAGGGGTATTTTTGTCTTTTCACAGGTATATTCAAGCTATAATTCACATTTTTACCTTAAAAATACCACTACTTCCTCCTTTACAAGATGATATACCAAATATATACAGCATATAATACCTAACCCACAAGAAATATAAGTGAATCAATCAAAATCCTAACTCAAAATTCATCACTCTAATGATCAAAACCATTTGAAACAAGCATCACAAGCACAATTCTAACATTAATACCCAACTTAATCATGATTCATGGAGAAAGAAAGGTTGATCAGCCATTATACCTCAAGACAAGAGCTTGTAAGAAGGATCTTCCACTTCTCCTTGAAATTTTTTGGTTCCTCAAGCTTCCCAAGCTTCCAAACTAGTGATTAATCGGTTTAGTTTTTCTTGTTTGCACTCAAAAGGTTGGATTCAAGGTTAAAAATTGAAAACTCTCTTCACTCTTTTGCCTCTCCTTGCTCTCGGCCAAAACAGAAAAAAAATGGTGAAGAATGAACTCAAATGAAAGATAAGAAAGTAAGACATTGGCTTGGTCAAGGAACCATAGGTGGCCAACACTTGTCACAATATCAAGGTTATGTGGTGGTAGGGAAGTGGTATTCAAGTGGTGTGTTCAATTGATAGTGAGCGATACCTGCCGGTTCAAGCCGATTTTCCTTAAATCGTGTATACTAAGGTTTGAACTTAGAATTCACTAACTTATTATTATCACCTCTAATCCCACACTTAATATCATCCAAAACTCACTTTTAATCACCACATTTATCACACTAGCGGGTCTCACATCGATAATGCGTTTCAAATTTAATGTACACTAACTCATACGAGGAAAATGAATTTAAAACTGTACTTGCTTGTAAAAATGCATAAAAATATTAATATTTCCAAGGAAAGTATAAAATGTAGGCAAAGAAATAAAATAATGCTGAGAAAATGTGAAAATTTTTGGGTTCTCACATGAGGACTCATGTTTTTATTTCTAAAATAGTTGTTTTCATGATTATTTACCCTAGTATTAGTTAGTTATATCATCGTTACAAGAATTTCTTTGAAATACCGCTTTATCGCGCACGAGTCGAAAGTTCGCGTTTTCACGCGCGCGACTAATTGATGGACTTTATAAATTTATTTTAGACTACTAAGAGTGAATAATTATAGTATTAAAGAAATTACATTTGGAGGTTTAGTGCACAAGTGGAACAAACCCGAGAGGAAATGGGCACGAAACGCGCGCGTACGCACACTATTAAGAGTTGATTTTGGTAAAGATTTTGGGCCACAATTCTCGTAAGCTTCTAAGACAAGATTCAAAGTACAAAACACTCTTTCTTCCTCCTAGTATTAGCTGACCAGCAACCCCAAGGAAGAAGAGAAGCAAAGCTCTCTTCATTTGTTTCCAATCTTGCTTCCAAATCTTCCATAAATCTTCACACAACACCTAAACTACTTGGAGATTCACCTTGGCTTGGAGGAGGAGGTCTTCTAGCCGAGTTTCTTGGAGCTTTTGGTGACCAAAATTTCTGATTTTTCATCAAGAATTAGGAGGTAATCTGATGCAGATACGGGTGTGCAATAATTAACTTCAACCTTGGGTCAAGGACCCTTTGATCAACATTGGTGGTCCGATGACAAGATCAAGAACCAAGAAGGTGAAGGAAGCTTTACGAGCGTTGATCATTCACCATACAAGCAAGGAGCAAGTTAGGTTTGAAGATTTGATGGACCATGAAGTTACTTTGTTCACTTGTACGTTTGAAGCGAAGGAATGATCTCATACTTGTTAGCTTAGTTGGTAGTTGTTTTAAGACTGTCTAGTTTAGTAGTTGTTAGACGTTGAGTATTTTATTACTTATTGGGCCTTATCGGAAAGCCTTAAAGAGCTGGCTCTTTAAGCTCTTTGTGCGGACTGAATTTCTTCCAGGTTTATGTGGGCCGGATTTTGCCCTAGTTTTAGCCTATAAAAAGGCAGCTATTGTATGAGCGGAGGGAGAGATTATTACAACCAGAAATCGTGAGGAATTTTCCTTCAAGTTCTTAATCGAACTTACTCTTGAATTCTTGAGTTCATGGCTTAGGATTCAAATCAGACTTTATCGATTAGCTTGTTTCCTAATCGTGGTGTCGCTTCATCCATCCTTATTTGCTTAAGGTTGTTGATTACCTTTGTGTGTCAGAGGGGAAGGTTCTAGGAGGGTCTTCCCCTAGGGTTGCCTATATCAGTTGGTATCAGAGCATCAGGTTAATTCTCTTTTAATTGAAGTTGTTCATATCTTGTTAGTTTGTGTCTTTTGTCAAAAAACAAAAAAAAAAAACTATAGCGATTACTGTTCACGTTACTGTTCATCCGAGTAAAAAAAAAAAAACTGTTTGGGTGTTGTCTTTTTTTGTGTTTTCTGTCCAAGTTCTTGGGTCTATTATACTTGTGTTTGGGTTGTTAGGGTTTAAAGACAAAAAAAAAAAAAAAAAGAGTCACGTACCTTATATTGTTTAGTGTTCAAGTTGCTAGAGTATTGCTGGAATTTTCTTTTGAGTATTGCTGAAATTCTGTTTTGCCTATTTCTTGAGAATTGGTTGTTGTTTTTGCAAACCCTAGACACCGCAACATAATTTGGGGAAATTCTTGTGTTTCTTGAACAAATTCTTGAAGTTCTTGGACCACCAAGTCTTGTTTTGAAAATTCTTGAACAATAAACCAAGAACTAGGGTTTTCTTGGAATTGGCATAACCTTTCATCCGTTTTCTTGAACTTGTTGGTGTGATATGAATTTGTGTTCCTTGAAGAGCCGAAAAAAAAAGAAAAAAAAAGCGATAGAGAAAAAAAAAGGAAGAAGAGAAGGAATTGGCTCTCATACAAAGGAAATCAAGTTTCCAAAAAAAAAAAAATCGTGAGTTTCCAATTCTTGGTGGGTTCCCAAATCTTGATTAGTCTCCAAATCTTGGTTGATTTCCCAAAACTTGAGTTTCCTAATTTTGATTGGTTTCCAACTCTTGAGTTCCAATCTTGATTGAATTTCAAAGACCCCAAACGACCTAACCAGCCCCAAACACACCCAATTCCGTTTTCAAAACCAAACCAAACACCTTAGCCCAAACCGCCTTGGGAGTTCTTGAGTTTCTAAAATCGGTTGAGCTAGTTTTGCAATCCGATTTGACTGAAATTTGAGGACTGGTTCGTACATTCTTTGAGCACCCCAAAAGCACCATTTGTACTCCAAAATACTGACCAGAAACTCAGCAAAGCAACAGCTCAAAAAAAAAAAAAAGTTCCAGCTTCAGGTAGAGTTTTTGTTTTCTAGGATTCGCAAAAAAAATTCTGCTTTGTGTCTTATTACTTATAGGGTAATTAATTCTGGAATTTTTGAGAGTTGAGTTGTTTTAAGAACTTCGATAAGGAAAATTGAGAGTGAGTGTGTTTTCTTGAGTGATACACGAGTGCTTTGCAAGGTAGACTAGAATACATTTGTTTTGCAGGTTGGACAATATGTCTCAAGAGGGGAACATGCCTGAGCCGTCTGAGACCGACGTGTCACTCAAACTGGTGCTCCAAACTCTTCAAAAACAAGCGGAGAGACATGAATTTGCGATGGCACAAATATCCGACAGGGTGGCTGCCATTGAGATGCGAGGTACTGGAGATATTCCCAATAGGACTTCAAGTGCTCAGAGTGTTGAGCATGATGCGGATGATGAGGGGTATCATTCTAACACCTCATTCCGATCAAGAAAAAGCCACAGGGAAGCGAGGGAAGGCCGAGACCGACCTAGGAGAACCGATGACAATCTTGGTTCCATCAAGACTAAGATGGCTACCTTTCATGGGAAAAATGATCCTGAAGCTTACTTGGATTGGGTTAGGCGAGTTGAGCAAGTGTTTGAAGTCCACAATTACTCCGAAGAGAAAAAGGTGAAACTTGCAGCTATTGAATTTCAAGATTATGCATCTATTTGGTGGGAGCAAGTATGTGCCACAAGAAGGAGAAATAGGGAACAACCGATTGCCACTTGGACTGAAATGAAGCAAGTGATGAGGAAACGATTTGTACCCTTCCATTATACCACGGACTTGTACAATCGAGAGAACGAACATAAACTCAAGCAAGAGAATGAATCTCTCAAGAGGAGGGGTTCCATGCAATCTACCTCTTTAAAGCCGGTTTATGCAAGAGGTGATAAGAAGGTTCATTCAGCATTTTCTAAGACTAAACTTAGAGTTGAACCACCTCATGCGGAGTCATTTTGGGAGACATATCAACGTCTTCTACACCAAAAACAAATGGAGTCAAATGGTTGCTATCAAAGTGAGTTTTCTAAGAAGGAGATAGCTGACCCTATTCCCAAGAAAGGAGTATCTCATCCTATTGAACCATTTGTAGAGGAGGTTGATGATGAGAAAACAATCGAGGGCGTTAAACTAGATAAAGAGATGGAAAAATCTGATGAGATGAGTGGTAAAAAGGAAGAAAAGAGAGAAAGTGAGACGATTTTGAGCAAAAATGTGAGGGCTTATTGTTTTCCTAACGAATTTACCTTTGCTTTATTTAGTGTTTCTTCGTTTGTGCAGATTAAGCAAAGTCAAGTGAAGTTAGTCATGCTATGCTCCATTCCAAAGTCACTTGTACAATTCACTAGCTTTCATGGAGTTTGTCTTTTAGGAATTGAATCTATTTGGAATCATCTCATGGAACAATTTCAATTCAAATCTGTCCATACCAAAGGGGAATCAATTCAAATCTGTCCATACCAAAGGGGAATCAAGTCAAATCCACCATGAAGGGAGAATTCCGAAATTTGACTCTCATTTGCTACCTATGGGTCATGCATAATCTTTACCTTCTTTTGAGTATAATTTCCATCCTAAGACTTGTATTTCTTATCCAGATTTTGAAGAAAAGTGTAAAAGGCTAGCAATGCCTTCTCAAGTTGAATCAATTGGTGGAAGGAATAATGAAGTGGCAAAGGGAGTATTCACATTTAAAACTTGTTCTATACCTTCTTACCATTTAGTTGATGATGTACCATTACTTCTTTACCCAATTTCTAATTTGTTTCAAGTTGAAGGTTATTTTGTTTTTGTAGGTTGTAAAGCTGTCCAAAATTTTTCAGTTTTGATTAAAGACTTACAACCTGATTTCGTGCTTATTCCAACTAAAGGTGGTGATCTTTCATGCTTATTCACACAGCCGAAAGCTGGTGGCCAAGTGCTCAATTTGTCAGCTTCAACTTGTGCTAGTTCGAGTAACCCTCATGAAGTGGAATTCAATTGTTTGCTACCTTATATGTTGGAAGATGAGAAATTGTGTGTCACGCAAGATCCCAAAGCTGTCCTCCACGAGTTGTTTAGTGTCTCATCCATGCAACAAGTTGCTCCCAATTTATCCATGCAAGATGATTCAAATCAATGTCAACTAGTGCTGGATTTTACACCTTTGCACAATCAAGGTGTCAATGTGAAGCTTCATGACCAAAGGCTAATTAGAGAGTTTTGGATTGCCACTTGGGATTTTCACACGCCTTACACAAGCTCTTTCCTATCTTGGCGCATGTCCTTGTTTGAGCGCTTCCCGAAGCTGACCAAACGACATGCAACATGGCTCGTAGTCATTCATCTATTTCCAACATTGCTGTCCTTTAAGCGCACCATCGATTTGTGGACAAATCACTTTCAAGAGGAGACTTTGAAGATTCGAGGACGAATCTTTTCGAGGAAAGAGGGAATGATGCAGATACGGGTGTGCAATAATTAACTTCAACCTTGGGTCAAGGACCCTTTGATCAACATTGGTGGTCCGATGACAGGATCAAGAACCAAGAAGGTGAAGGAAGCTTTTCGAGCCTTGATCATTCACATACAAGCAAGGAGCAAGTTAGGTTTGAAGATTTGATGGACCATGAAGTTACTTTGTTCACTTGTACGTTTGAAGCGAAGGAATGATCTCATACTTGTTAGCTTAGTTGGTAGTTGTTTTAAGACTGTCTAGTTTAGTAGTTGTTAGACGTTGAGTATTTTATTACTTATTGGGCCTTATCGGAAAGCCTTAAAGAGCTGGCTCTTTAAGCTCTTTGTGCGGACCGAATTTCTTCCAGGTTTATGTGGGCCGGATTTTGCCCTAGTTTTAGCCTATAAAAAGGCAGCTATTGTATGAGCAGAGGGAGAGATTATTACAACCAGAAATCGTGAGGAATTTTCCTTCAAGTTCTTAATCGAACTTACTCTTGAATTCTTGAGTTCATGGCTTAGGATTCAAATCAGACTTTATCGATTAGCTTGTTTCCTAATCGTGGTGTCGCTTCATCCATCCTTATTTGCTTAAGGTTGCTGATTACCTTTGTGTGTCAGAGGTCTTGAGTTCATGAGAACAATCGAGTTCAATTTCTGTTGGGAGAGAAGATCCAACTCTGATAATTACAAGGTTGGAAGGTTCTAGGAGGGTCTTCCCCTAGGGTTGCCTATATCAGTTGGTATCAGAGCATCAGGTTAATTCTCTTTTAATTGAAGTTGTTCATATCTTGTTAGTTTGTGTCTTTTGTCAAAAAACAAAAAAAAAAACTGTAGCGATTACTGTTCACGTTACTGTTCATCCGAGTCAAAAAAAAAAAAACTGTTTGGGTGTTGTCTTTTTTTTGTGTTTTCTGTCCAAGTTCTTGGGTCTATTATACTTGTGTTTGGGTTGTTAGGGTTTAAAGACAAAAAAAAAAAAAAAGAGTCACGTACCTTATATTGTTTGGTGTTCAAGTTGCTAGAGTATTGCTGGAATTTTCTTTTGAGTATTGCTGAAATTCTGTTTTGCCTATTTCATGAGAATTGGTTGTTGTTTTTGCAAACCCTAGACACCGCAACATAATTTGGAGAAATTCTTGTGTTTCTTGAACAAATTCTTGAAGTTCTTGGACCACCAAGTCTTGTTTTGAAAATTCTTGAACAATAAACCAAGAACTAGGGTTTTCTTGGAATTGGCATAACCTTTCATCCGTTTTCTTGAACTTGTTGGTGTGATATGAATTTGTGTTCCTTGAAGAGCCGAAAAAAAAAGAAAAAAAAAGCGATAGAGAAAAAAAAAGGAAGAAGAGAAGGAATTGGCTCTCATACAAAGGAAATCAAGTTTCCAAAAAAAAAAAAATCGTGAGTTTCCAATTCTTGGTGGGTTCCCAAATCTTGATTAGTCTCCAAATCTTGGTTGATTTCCCAAAACTTGAGTTTCCTAATTTTGATTGGTTTCCAACTCTTGAGTTCCAATCTTGATTGAATTTCAAAGACCCCAAACGACCTAACCAGCCCCAAACACACCCAATTCCGTTTTCAAAACCAAACCAAACACCTTAGCCCAAACCGCCTTGGGAGTTCTTGAGTTTCTAAAATCGGTTGAGCTAGTTTTGCAATCCGATTTGACTGAAATTTGAGGACTGGTTCGTACATTCTTTGAGCACCCCAAAAGCACCATTTGTACTCCAAAATACTGACCAGAAACTCAGCAAAGCAACAGCTCAAAAAAAAAAAAAAGTTCCAGCTTCAGGTAGAGTTTTTGTTTTCTAGGATTCGCAAAAAAAATTCTGCTTTGTGTCTTATTACTTATAGGGTAATTAATTCTGGAATTTTTGAGAGTTGAGTTGTTTTAAGAACTTCGATAAGGAAAATTGAGAGTGAGTGTGTTTTCTTGAGTGATACACGAGTGCTTTGCAAGGTAGACTAGAATACATTTGTTTTGCAGGTTGGACAATATGTCTCAAGAGGGGAACATGCCTGAGCCGTCTGAGACCGACGTGTCACTCAAACTGGTGCTCCAAACTCTTCAAAAACAAGCGGAGAGACATGAATTTGCGATGGCACAAATATCCGACAGGGTGGCTGCCATTGAGATGCGAGGTACTGGAGATATTCCCAATAGGACTTCAAGTGCTCAGAGTGTTGAGCATGATGCGGATGATGAGGGGTATCATTCTAACACCTCATTCCGATCAAGAAAAAGCCACAGGGAAGCGAGGGAAGGCCGAGACCGACCTAGGAGAACCGATGACAATCTTGGTTCCATCAAGACTAAGATGGCTACCTTTCATGGGAAAAATGATCCTGAAGCTTACTTGGATTGGGTTAGGCGAGTTGAGCAAGTGTTTGAAGTCCACAATTACTCCGAAGAGAAAAAGGTGAAACTTGCAGCTATTGAATTTCAAGATTATGCATCTATTTGGTGGGAGCAAGTATGTGCCACAAGAAGGAGAAATAGGGAACAACCGATTGCCACTTGGACTGAAATGAAGCAAGTGATGAGGAAACGATTTGTACCCTTCCATTATACCACGGACTTGTACAATCGAGAGAACGAACATAAACTCAAGCAAGAGAATGAATCTCTCAAGAGGAGGGGTTCCATGCAATCTACCTCTTTAAAGCCGGTTTATGCAAGAGGTGATAAGAAGGTTCATTCAGCATTTTCTAAGACTAAACTTAGAGTTGAACCACCTCATGCGGAGTCATTTTGGGAGACATATCAACGTCTTCTACACCAAAAACAAATGGAGTCAAATGGTTGCTATCAAAGTGAGTTTTCTAAGAAGGAGATAGCTGACCCTATTCCCAACAAAGGAGTATCTCATCCTATTGAACCATTTGTAGAGGAGGTTGATGATGAGAAAACAATCGAGGGCGTTAAACTAGATAAAGAGATGGAAAAATCTGATGAGATGAGTGGTAAAAAGGAAGAAAAGAGAGAAAGTGAGACGATTTTGAGCAAAAATGTGAGGGCTTATTGTTTTCCTAACGAATTTACCTTTGCTTTATTTAGTGTTTCTTCGTTTGTGCAGATTAAGCAAAGTCAAGTGAAGTTAGTCATGCTATGCTCCATTCCAAAGTCACTTGTACAATTCACTAGCTTTCATGGAGTTTGTCTTTTAGGAATTGAATCTATTTGGAATCATCTCATGGAACAATTTCAATTCAAATCTGTCCATACCAAAGGGGAATCAATTCAAATCTGTCCATACCAAAGGGGAATCAAGTCAAATCCACCATGAAGGGAGAATTCCGAAATTTGACTCTCATTTGCTACCTATGGGTCATGCATAATCTTTACCTTCTTTTGAGTATAATTTCCATCCTAACACTTGTATTTCTTATCCAGATTTTGAAGAAAAGTGTAAAAGGCTAGCAATGCCTTCTCAAGTTGAATCAATTGGTGGAAGGAATAATGAAGTGGCAAAGGGAGTATTCACATTTAAAACTTGTTCTATACCTTCTTACCATTTAGTTGATGATGTACCATTACTTCTTTACCCAATTTCTAATTTGTTTCAAGTTGAAGGTTATTTTGTTTTTGTAGGTTGTAAAGCTGTCCAAAATTTTTCAGTTTTGATTAAAGACTTACAACCTGATTTCGTGCTTATTCCAACTAAAGGTGGTGATCTTTCATGCTTATTCACACAGCCGAAAGCTGGTGGCCAAGTGCTCAATTTGTCAGCTTCAACTTGTGCTAGTTCGAGTAACCCTCATGAAGTGGAATTCAATTGTTTGCTACCTTATATGTTGGAAGATGAGAAATTGTGTGTCACGCAAGATCCCAAAGCTGTCCTCCACGAGTTGTTTAGTGTCTCATCCATGCAACAAGTTGCTCCCAATTTATCCATGCAAGATGATTCAAATCAATGTCAACTAGTGCTGGATTTTACACCTTTGCACAATCAAGGTGTCAATGTGAAGCTTCATGACCAAAGGCTAATTAGAGAGTTTTGGATTGCCACTTGGGATTTTCACACGCCTTACACAAGCTCTTTCCTATCTTGGCGCATGTCCTTGTTTGAGCGCTTCCCGAAGCTGACCAAACGACATGCAACATGGCTCGTAGTCATTCATCTATTTCCAACATTGCTGTCCTTTAAGCGCACCATCGATTTGTGGACAAATCACTTTCAAGAGGAGACTTTGAAGATTCGAGGACGAATCTTTTCGAGGAAAGAGGGAATGATGCAGATACGGGTGTGCAATAATTAACTTCAACCTTGGGTCAAGGACCCTTTGATCAACATTGGTGGTCCGATGACAGGATCAAGAACCAAGAAGGTGAAGGAAGCTTTTCGAGCCTTGATCATTCACATACAAGCAAGGAGCAAGTTAGGTTTGAAGATTTGATGGACCATGAAGTTACTTTGTTCACTTGTACGTTTGAAGCGAAGGAATGATCTCATACTTGTTAGCTTAGTTGGTAGTTGTTTTAAGACTGTCTAGTTTAGTAGTTGTTAGACGTTGAGTATTTTATTACTTATTGGGCCTTATCGGAAAGCCTTAAAGAGCTGGCTCTTTAAGCTCTTTGTGCGGACCGAATTTCTTCCAGGTTTATGTGGGCCGGATTTTGCCCTAGTTTTAGCCTATAAAAAGGCAGCTATTGTATGAGCAGAGGGAGAGATTATTACAACCAGAAATCGTGAGGAATTTTCCTTCAAGTTCTTAATCGAACTTACTCTTGAATTCTTGAGTTCATGGCTTAGGATTCAAATCAGACTTTATCGATTAGCTTGTTTCCTAATCGTGGTGTCGCTTCATCCATCCTTATTTGCTTAAGGTTGCTGATTACCTTTGTGTGTCAGAGGTCTTGAGTTCATGAGAACAATCGAGTTCAATTTCTGTTGGGAGAGAAGATCCAACTCTGATAATTACAAGGTTGGAAGGTTCTAGGAGGGTCTTCCCCTAGGGTTGCCTATATCAGTTGGTATCAGAGCATCAGGTTAATTCTCTTTTAATTGAAGTTGTTCATATCTTGTTAGTTTGTGTCTTTTGTCAAAAAACAAAAAAAAAAAACTGTAGCGATTACTGTTCACGTTACTGTTCATCCGAGTCAAAAAAAAAAAAAACTGTTTGGGTGTTGTCTTTTTTTTGTGTTTTCTGTCCAAGTTCTTGGGTCTATTATACTTGTGTTTGGGTTGTTAGGGTTTAAAGACAAAAAAAAAAAAAAAAAGAGTCACGTACCTTATATTGTTTGGTGTTCAAGTTGCTAGAGTATTGCTGGAATTTTCTTTTGAGTATTGCTGAAATTCTGTTTTGCCTATTTCTTGAGAATTGGTTGTTGTTTTTGCAAACCCTAGACACCGCAACATAATTTGGAGAAATTCTTGTGTTTCTTGAACAAATTCTTGAAGTTCTTGGACCACCAAGTCTTGTTTTGAAAATTCTTGAACAATAAACCAAGAACTAGGGTTTTCTTGGAATTGGCATAACCTTTCATCCGTTTTCTTGAACTTGTTGGTGTGATATGAATTTGTGTTCCTTGAAGAGCCGAAAAAAAAAGAAAAAAAAAGCGATAGAGAAAAAAAAAGGAAGAAGAGAAGGAATTGGCTCTCATACAAAGGAAATCAAGTTTCCAAAAAAAAAAAAATCGTGAGTTTCCAATTCTTGGTGGGTTCCCAAATCTTGATTAGTCTCCAAATCTTGGTTGATTTCCCAAAACTTGAGTTTCCTAATTTTGATTGGTTTCCAACTCTTGAGTTCCAATCTTGATTGAATTTCAAAGACCCCAAACGACCTAACCAGCCCCAAACACACCCAATTCCGTTTTCAAAACCAAACCAAACACCTTAGCCCAAACCGCCTTGGGAGTTCTTGAGTTTCTAAAATCGGTTGAGCTAGTTTTGCAATCCGATTTGACTGAAATTTGAGGACTGGTTCGTACATTCTTTGAGCACCCCAAAAGCACCATTTGTACTCCAAAATACTGACCAGAAACTCAGCAAAGCAACAGCTCAAAAAAAAAAAAAAGTTCCAGCTTCAGGTAGAGTTTTTGTTTTCTAGGATTCGCAAAAAAAATTCTGCTTTGTGTCTTATTACTTATAGGGTAATTAATTCTGGAATTTTTGAGAGTTGAGTTGTTTTAAGAACTTCGATAAGGAAAATTGAGAGTGAGTGTGTTTTCTTGAGTGATACACGAGTGCTTTGCAAGGTAGACTAGAATACATTTGTTTTGCAGGTTGGACAATATGTCTCAAGAGGGGAACATGCCTGAGCCGTCTGAGACCGACGTGTCACTCAAACTGGTGCTCCAAACTCTTCAAAAACAAGCGGAGAGACATGAATTTGCGATGGCACAAATATCCGACAGGGTGGCTGCCATTGAGATGCGAGGTACTGGAGATATTCCCAATAGGACTTCAAGTGCTCAGAGTGTTGAGCATGATGCGGATGATGAGGGGTATCATTCTAACACCTCATTCCGATCAAGAAAAAGCCACAGGGAAGCGAGGGAAGGCCGAGACCGACCTAGGAGAACCGATGACAATCTTGGTTCCATCAAGACTAAGATGGCTACCTTTCATGGGAAAAATGATCCTGAAGCTTACTTGGATTGGGTTAGGCGAGTTGAGCAAGTGTTTGAAGTCCACAATTACTCCGAAGAGAAAAAGGTGAAACTTGCAGCTATTGAATTTCAAGATTATGCATCTATTTGGTGGGAGCAAGTATGTGCCACAAGAAGGAGAAATAGGGAACAACCGATTGCCACTTGGACTGAAATGAAGCAAGTGATGAGGAAACGATTTGTACCCTTCCATTATACCACGGACTTGTACAATCGAGAGAACGAACATAAACTCAAGCAAGAGAATGAATCTCTCAAGAGGAGGGGTTCCATGCAATCTACCTCTTTAAAGCCGGTTTATGCAAGAGGTGATAAGAAGGTTCATTCAGCATTTTCTAAGACTAAACTTAGAGTTGAACCACCTCATGCGGAGTCATTTTGGGAGACATATCAACGTCTTCTACACCAAAAACAAATGGAGTCAAATGGTTGCTATCAAAGTGAGTTTTCTAAGAAGGAGATAGCTGACCCTATTCCCAACAAAGGAGTATCTCATCCTATTGAACCATTTGTAGAGGAGGTTGATGATGAGAAAACAATCGAGGGCGTTAAACTAGATAAAGAGATGGAAAAATCTGATGAGATGAGTGGTAAAAAGGAAGAAAAGAGAGAAAGTGAGACGATTTTGAGCAAAAATGTGAGGGCTTATTGTTTTCCTAACGAATTTACCTTTGCTTTATTTAGTGTTTCTTCGTTTGTGCAGATTAAGCAAAGTCAAGTGAAGTTAGTCATGCTATGCTCCATTCCAAAGTCACTTGTACAATTCACTAGCTTTCATGGAGTTTGTCTTTTAGGAATTGAATCTATTTGGAATCATCTCATGGAACAATTTCAATTCAAATCTGTCCATACCAAAGGGGAATCAATTCAAATCTGTCCATACCAAAGGGGAATCAAGTCAAATCCACCATGAAGGGAGAATTCCGAAATTTGACTCTCATTTGCTACCTATGGGTCATGCATAATCTTTACCTTCTTTTGAGTATAATTTCCATCCTAAGACTTGTATTTCTTATCCAGATTTTGAAGAAAAGTGTAAAAGGCTAGCAATGCCTTCTCAAGTTGAATCAATTGGTGGAAGGAATAATGAAGTGGCAAAGGGAGTATTCACATTTAAAACTTGTTCTATACCTTCTTACCATTTAGTTGATGATGTACCATTACTTCTTTACCCAATTTCTAATTTGTTTCAAGTTGAAGGTTATTTTGTTTTTGTAGGTTGTAAAGCTGTCCAAAATTTTTCAGTTTTGATTAAAGACTTACAACCTGATTTCGTGCTTATTCCAACTAAAGGTGGTGATCTTTCATGCTTATTCACACAGCCGAAAGCTGGTGGCCAAGTGCTCAATTTGTCAGCTTCAACTTGTGCTAGTTCGAGTAACCCTCATGAAGTGGAATTCAATTGTTTGCTACCTTATATGTTGGAAGATGAGAAATTGTGTGTCACGCAAGATCCCAAAGCTGTCCTCCACGAGTTGTTTAGTGTCTCATCCATGCAACAAGTTGCTCCCAATTTATCCATGCAAGATGATTCAAATCAATGTCAACTAGTGCTGGATTTTACACCTTTGCACAATCAAGGTGTCAATGTGAAGCTTCATGACCAAAGGCTAATTAGAGAGTTTTGGATTGCCACTTGGGATTTTCACACGCCTTACACAAGCTCTTTCCTATCTTGGCGCATGTCCTTGTTTGAGCGCTTCCCGAAGCTGACCAAACGACATGCAACATGGCTCGTAGTCATTCATCTATTTCCAACATTGCTGTCCTTTAAGCGCACCATCGATTTGTGGACAAATCACTTTCAAGAGGAGACTTTGAAGATTCGAGGACGAATCTTTTCGAGGAAAGAGGGAATGATGCAGATACGGGTGTGCAATAATTAACTTCAACCTTGGGTCAAGGACCCTTTGATCAACATTGGTGGTCCGATGACAGGATCAAGAACCAAGAAGGTGAAGGAAGCTTTTCGAGCCTTGATCATTCACATACAAGCAAGGAGCAAGTTAGGTTTGAAGATTTGATGGACCATGAAGTTACTTTGTTCACTTGTACGTTTGAAGCGAAGGAATGATCTCATACTTGTTAGCTTAGTTGGTAGTTGTTTTAAGACTGTCTAGTTTAGTAGTTGTTAGACGTTGAGTATTTTATTACTTATTGGGCCTTATCGGAAAGCCTTAAAGAGCTGGCTCTTTAAGCTCTTTGTGCGGACCGAATTTCTTCCAGGTTTATGTGGGCCGGATTTTGCCCTAGTTTTAGCCTATAAAAAGGCAGCTATTGTATGAGCAGAGGGAGAGATTATTACAACCAGAAATCGTGAGGAATTTTCCTTCAAGTTCTTAATCGAACTTACTCTTGAATTCTTGAGTTCATGGCTTAGGATTCAAATCAGACTTTATCGATTAGCTTGTTTCCTAATCGTGGTGTCGCTTCATCCATCCTTATTTGCTTAAGGTTGCTGATTACCTTTGTGTGTCAGAGGTCTTGAGTTCATGAGAACAATCGAGTTCAATTTCTGTTGGGAGAGAAGATCCAACTCTGATAATTACAAGGTTGGAAGGTTCTAGGAGGGTCTTCCCCTAGGGTTGCCTATATCAGTTGGTATCAGAGCATCAGGTTAATTCTCTTTTAATTGAAGTTGTTCATATCTTGTTAGTTTGTGTCTTTTGTCAAAAAACAAAAAAAAAAAACTGTAGCGATTACTGTTCACGTTACTGTTCATCCGAGTCAAAAAAAAAAAAAACTGTTTGGGTGTTGTCTTTTTTTTGTGTTTTCTGTCCAAGTTCTTGGGTCTATTATACTTGTGTTTGGGTTGTTAGGGTTTAAAGACAAAAAAAAAAAAAAAAAGAGTCACGTACCTTATATTGTTTGGTGTTCAAGTTGCTAGAGTATTGCTGGAATTTTCTTTTGAGTATTGCTGAAATTCTGTTTTGCCTATTTCTTGAGAATTGGTTGTTGTTTTTGCAAACCCTAGACACCGCAACATAATTTGGAGAAATTCTTGTGTTTCTTGAACAAATTCTTGAAGTTCTTGGACCACCAAGTCTTGTTTTGAAAATTCTTGAACAATAAACCAAGAACTAGGGTTTTCTTGGAATTGGCATAACCTTTCATCCGTTTTCTTGAACTTGTTGGTGTGATATGAATTTGTGTTCCTTGAAGAGCCGAAAAAAAAAAGAAAAAAAAAGCGATAGAGAAAAAAAAAGGAAGAAGAGAAGGAATTGGCTCTCATACAAAGGAAATCAAGTTTCCAAAAAAAAAAAAATCGTGAGTTTCCAATTCTTGGTGGGTTCCCAAATCTTGATTAGTCTCCAAATCTTGGTTGATTTCCCAAAACTTGAGTTTCCTAATTTTGATTGGTTTCCAACTCTTGAGTTCCAATCTTGATTGAATTTCAAAGACCCCAAACGACCTAACCAGCCCCAAACACACCCAATTCCGTTTTCAAAACCAAACCAAACACCTTAGCCCAAACCGCCTTGGGAGTTCTTGAGTTTCTAAAATCGGTTGAGCTAGTTTTGCAATCCGATTTGACTGAAATTTGAGGACTGGTTCGTACATTCTTTGAGCACCCCAAAAGCACCATTTGTACTCCAAAATACTGACCAGAAACTCAGCAAAGCAACAGCTCAAAAAAAAAAAAAAGTTCCAGCTTCAGGTAGAGTTTTTGTTTTCTAGGATTCGCAAAAAAAATTCTGCTTTGTGTCTTATTACTTATAGGGTAATTAATTCTGGAATTTTTGAGAGTTGAGTTGTTTTAAGAACTTCGATAAGGAAAATTGAGAGTGAGTGTGTTTTCTTGAGTGATACACGAGTGCTTTGCAAGGTAGACTAGAATACATTTGTTTTGCAGGTTGGACAATATGTCTCAAGAGGGGAACATGCCTGAGCCGTCTGAGACCGACGTGTCACTCAAACTGGTGCTCCAAACTCTTCAAAAACAAGCGGAGAGACATGAATTTGCGATGGCACAAATATCCGACAGGGTGGCTGCCATTGAGATGCGAGGTACTGGAGATATTCCCAATAGGACTTCAAGTGCTCAGAGTGTTGAGCATGATGCGGATGATGAGGGGTATCATTCTAACACCTCATTCCGATCAAGAAAAAGCCACAGGGAAGCGAGGGAAGGCCGAGACCGACCTAGGAGAACCGATGACAATCTTGGTTCCATCAAGACTAAGATGGCTACCTTTCATGGGAAAAATGATCCTGAAGCTTACTTGGATTGGGTTAGGCGAGTTGAGCAAGTGTTTGAAGTCCACAATTACTCCGAAGAGAAAAAGGTGAAACTTGCAGCTATTGAATTTCAAGATTATGCATCTATTTGGTGGGAGCAAGTATGTGCCACAAGAAGGAGAAATAGGGAACAACCGATTGCCACTTGGACTGAAATGAAGCAAGTGATGAGGAAACGATTTGTACCCTTCCATTATACCACGGACTTGTACAATCGAGAGAACGAACATAAACTCAAGCAAGAGAATGAATCTCTCAAGAGGAGGGGTTCCATGCAATCTACCTCTTTAAAGCCGGTTTATGCAAGAGGTGATAAGAAGGTTCATTCAGCATTTTCTAAGACTAAACTTAGAGTTGAACCACCTCATGCGGAGTCATTTTGGGAGACATATCAACGTCTTCTACACCAAAAACAAATGGAGTCAAATGGTTGCTATCAAAGTGAGTTTTCTAAGAAGGAGATAGCTGACCCTATTCCCAACAAAGGAGTATCTCATCCTATTGAACCATTTGTAGAGGAGGTTGATGATGAGAAAACAATCGAGGGCGTTAAACTAGATAAAGAGATGGAAAAATCTGATGAGATGAGTGGTAAAAAGGAAGAAAAGAGAGAAAGTGAGACGATTTTGAGCAAAAATGTGAGGGCTTATTGTTTTCCTAACGAATTTACCTTTGCTTTATTTAGTGTTTCTTCGTTTGTGCAGATTAAGCAAAGTCAAGTGAAGTTAGTCATGCTATGCTCCATTCCAAAGTCACTTGTACAATTCACTAGCTTTCATGGAGTTTGTCTTTTAGGAATTGAATCTATTTGGAATCATCTCATGGAACAATTTCAATTCAAATCTGTCCATACCAAAGGGGAATCAATTCAAATCTGTCCATACCAAAGGGGAATCAAGTCAAATCCACCATGAAGGGAGAATTCCGAAATTTGACTCTCATTTGCTACCTATGGGTCATGCATAATCTTTACCTTCTTTTGAGTATAATTTCCATCCTAACACTTGTATTTCTTATCCAGATTTTGAAGAAAAGTGTAAAAGGCTAGCAATGCCTTCTCAAGTTGAATCAATTGGTGGAAGGAATAATGAAGTGGCAAAGGGAGTATTCACATTTAAAACTTGTTCTATACCTTCTTACCATTTAGTTGATGATGTACCATTACTTCTTTACCCAATTTCTAATTTGTTTCAAGTTGAAGGTTATTTTGTTTTTGTAGGTTGTAAAGCTGTCCAAAATTTTTCAGTTTTGATTAAAGACTTACAACCTGATTTCGTGCTTATTCCAACTAAAGGTGGTGATCTTTCATGCTTATTCACACAGCCGAAAGCTGGTGGCCAAGTGCTCAATTTGTCAGCTTCAACTTGTGCTAGTTCGAGTAACCCTCATGAAGTGGAATTCAATTGTTTGCTACCTTATATGTTGGAAGATGAGAAATTGTGTGTCACGCAAGATCCCAAAGCTGTCCTCCACGAGTTGTTTAGTGTCTCATCCATGCAACAAGTTGCTCCCAATTTATCCATGCAAGATGATTCAAATCAATGTCAACTAGTGCTGGATTTTACACCTTTGCACAATCAAGGTGTCAATGTGAAGCTTCATGACCAAAGGCTAATTAGAGAGTTTTGGATTGCCACTTGGGATTTTCACACGCCTTACACAAGCTCTTTCCTATCTTGGCGCATGTCCTTGTTTGAGCGCTTCCCGAAGCTGACCAAACGACATGCAACATGGCTCGTAGTCATTCATCTATTTCCAACATTGCTGTCCTTTAAGCGCACCATCGATTTGTGGACAAATCACTTTCAAGAGGAGACTTTGAAGATTCGAGGACGAATCTTTTCGAGGAAAGAGGGAATGATGCAGATACGGGTGTGCAATAATTAACTTCAACCTTGGGTCAAGGACCCTTTGATCAACATTGGTGGTCCGATGACAGGATCAAGAACCAAGAAGGTGAAGGAAGCTTTTCGAGCCTTGATCATTCACATACAAGCAAGGAGCAAGTTAGGTTTGAAGATTTGATGGACCATGAAGTTACTTTGTTCACTTGTACGTTTGAAGCGAAGGAATGATCTCATACTTGTTAGCTTAGTTGGTAGTTGTTTTAAGACTGTCTAGTTTAGTAGTTGTTAGACGTTGAGTATTTTATTACTTATTGGGCCTTATCGGAAAGCCTTAAAGAGCTGGCTCTTTAAGCTCTTTGTGCGGACCGAATTTCTTCCAGGTTTATGTGGGCCGGATTTTGCCCTAGTTTTAGCCTATAAAAAGGCAGCTATTGTATGAGCAGAGGGAGAGATTATTACAACCAGAAATCGTGAGGAATTTTCCTTCAAGTTCTTAATCGAACTTACTCTTGAATTCTTGAGTTCATGGCTTAGGATTCAAATCAGACTTTATCGATTAGCTTGTTTCCTAATCGTGGTGTCGCTTCATCCATCCTTATTTGCTTAAGGTTGCTGATTACCTTTGTGTGTCAGAGGTCTTGAGTTCATGAGAACAATCGAGTTCAATTTCTGTTGGGAGAGAAGATCCAACTCTGATAATTACAAGGTTGGAAGGTTCTAGGAGGGTCTTCCCCTAGGGTTGCCTATATCAGTTGGTATCAGAGCATCAGGTTAATTCTCTTTTAATTGAAGTTGTTCATATCTTGTTAGTTTGTGTCTTTTGTCAAAAAACAAAAAAAAAAACTGTAGCGATTACTGTTCACGTTACTGTTCATCCGAGTCAAAAAAAAAAAAACTGTTTGGGTGTTGTCTTTTTTTTGTGTTTTCTGTCCAAGTTCTTGGGTCTATTATACTTGTGTTTGGGTTGTTAGGGTTTAAAGACAAAAAAAAAAAAAAAGAGTCACGTACCTTATATTGTTTGGTGTTCAAGTTGCTAGAGTATTGCTGGAATTTTCTTTTGAGTATTGCTGAAATTCTGTTTTGCCTATTTCATGAGAATTGGTTGTTGTTTTTGCAAACCCTAGACACCGCAACATAATTTGGAGAAATTCTTGTGTTTCTTGAACAAATTCTTGAAGTTCTTGGACCACCAAGTCTTGTTTTGAAAATTCTTGAACAATAAACCAAGAACTAGGGTTTTCTTGGAATTGGCATAACCTTTCATCCGTTTTCTTGAACTTGTTGGTGTGATATGAATTTGTGTTCCTTGAAGAGCCGAAAAAAAAAAGAAAAAAAAAGCGATAGAGAAAAAAAAAGGAAGAAGAGAAGGAATTGGCTCTCATACAAAGGAAATCAAGTTTCCAAAAAAAAAAAAATCGTGAGTTTCCAATTCTTGGTGGGTTCCCAAATCTTGATTAGTCTCCAAATCTTGGTTGATTTCCCAAAACTTGAGTTTCCTAATTTTGATTGGTTTCCAACTCTTGAGTTCCAATCTTGATTGAATTTCAAAGACCCCAAACGACCTAACCAGCCCCAAACACACCCAATTCCGTTTTCAAAACCAAACCAAACACCTTAGCCCAAACCGCCTTGGGAGTTCTTGAGTTTCTAAAATCGGTTGAGCTAGTTTTGCAATCCGATTTGACTGAAATTTGAGGACTGGTTCGTACATTCTTTGAGCACCCCAAAAGCACCATTTGTACTCCAAAATACTGACCAGAAACTCAGCAAAGCAACAGCTCAAAAAAAAAAAAAAGTTCCAGCTTCAGGTAGAGTTTTTGTTTTCTAGGATTCGCAAAAAAAATTCTGCTTTGTGTCTTATTACTTATAGGGTAATTAATTCTGGAATTTTTGAGAGTTGAGTTGTTTTAAGAACTTCGATAAGGAAAATTGAGAGTGAGTGTGTTTTCTTGAGTGATACACGAGTGCTTTGCAAGGTAGACTAGAATACATTTGTTTTGCAGGTTGGACAATATGTCTCAAGAGGGGAACATGCCTGAGCCGTCTGAGACCGACGTGTCACTCAAACTGGTGCTCCAAACTCTTCAAAAACAAGCGGAGAGACATGAATTTGCGATGGCACAAATATCCGACAGGGTGGCTGCCATTGAGATGCGAGGTACTGGAGATATTCCCAATAGGACTTCAAGTGCTCAGAGTGTTGAGCATGATGCGGATGATGAGGGGTATCATTCTAACACCTCATTCCGATCAAGAAAAAGCCACAGGGAAGCGAGGGAAGGCCGAGACCGACCTAGGAGAACCGATGACAATCTTGGTTCCATCAAGACTAAGATGGCTACCTTTCATGGGAAAAATGATCCTGAAGCTTACTTGGATTGGGTTAGGCGAGTTGAGCAAGTGTTTGAAGTCCACAATTACTCCGAAGAGAAAAAGGTGAAACTTGCAGCTATTGAATTTCAAGATTATGCATCTATTTGGTGGGAGCAAGTATGTGCCACAAGAAGGAGAAATAGGGAACAACCGATTGCCACTTGGACTGAAATGAAGCAAGTGATGAGGAAACGATTTGTACCCTTCCATTATACCACGGACTTGTACAATCGAGAGAACGAACATAAACTCAAGCAAGAGAATGAATCTCTCAAGAGGAGGGGTTCCATGCAATCTACCTCTTTAAAGCCGGTTTATGCAAGAGGTGATAAGAAGGTTCATTCAGCATTTTCTAAGACTAAACTTAGAGTTGAACCACCTCATGCGGAGTCATTTTGGGAGACATATCAACGTCTTCTACACCAAAAACAAATGGAGTCAAATGGTTGCTATCAAAGTGAGTTTTCTAAGAAGGAGATAGCTGACCCTATTCCCAACAAAGGAGTATCTCATCCTATTGAACCATTTGTAGAGGAGGTTGATGATGAGAAAACAATCGAGGGCGTTAAACTAGATAAAGAGATGGAAAAATCTGATGAGATGAGTGGTAAAAAGGAAGAAAAGAGAGAAAGTGAGACGATTTTGAGCAAAAATGTGAGGGCTTATTGTTTTCCTAACGAATTTACCTTTGCTTTATTTAGTGTTTCTTCGTTTGTGCAGATTAAGCAAAGTCAAGTGAAGTTAGTCATGCTATGCTCCATTCCAAAGTCACTTGTACAATTCACTAGCTTTCATGGAGTTTGTCTTTTAGGAATTGAATCTATTTGGAATCATCTCATGGAACAATTTCAATTCAAATCTGTCCATACCAAAGGGGAATCAATTCAAATCTGTCCATACCAAAGGGGAATCAAGTCAAATCCACCATGAAGGGAGAATTCCGAAATTTGACTCTCATTTGCTACCTATGGGTCATTCATCATCTTTACCTTCTTTTGAGTATAATTTCCATCCTAACACTTGTATTTCTTATCCAGATTTTGAAGAAAAGTGTAAAAGGCTAGCAATGCCTTCTCAAGTTGAATCAATTGGTGGAAGGAATAATGAAGTGGCAAAGGGAGTATTCACATTTAAAACTTGTTCTATACCTTCTTACCATTTAGTTGATGATGTACCATTACTTCTTTACCCAATTTCTAATTTGTTTCAAGTTGAAGGTTATTTTGTTTTTGTAGGTTGTAAAGCTGTCCAAAATTTTTCAGTTTTGATTAAAGACTTACAACCTGATTTCGTGCTTATTCCAACTAAAGGTGGTGATCTTTCATGCTTATTCACACAGCCGAAAGCTGGTGGCCAAGTGCTCAATTTGTCAGCTTCAACTTGTGCTAGTTCGAGTAACCCTCATGAAGTGGAATTCAATTGTTTGCTACCTTATATGTTGGAAGATGAGAAATTGTGTGTCACGCAAGATCCCAAAGCTGTCCTCCACGAGTTGTTTAGTGTCTCATCCATGCAACAAGTTGCTCCCAATTTATCCATGCAAGATGATTCAAATCAATGTCAACTAGTGCTGGATTTTACACCTTTGCACAATCAAGGTGTCAATGTGAAGCTTCATGACCAAAGGCTAATTAGAGAGTTTTGGATTGCCACTTGGGATTTTCACACGCCTTACACAAGCTCTTTCCTATCTTGGCGCATGTCCTTGTTTGAGCGCTTCCCGAAGCTGACCAAACGACATGCAACATGGCTCGTAGTCATTCATCTATTTCCAACATTGCTGTCCTTTAAGCGCACCATCGATTTGTGGACAAATCACTTTCAAGAGGAGACTTTGAAGATTCGAGGACGAATCTTTTCGAGGAAAGAGGGAATGATGCAGATACGGGTGTGCAATAATTAACTTCAACCTTGGGTCAAGGACCCTTTGATCAACATTGGTGGTCCGATGACAGGATCAAGAACCAAGAAGGTGAAGGAAGCTTTTCGAGCCTTGATCATTCACATACAAGCAAGGAGCAAGTTAGGTTTGAAGATTTGATGGACCATGAAGTTACTTTGTTCACTTGTACGTTTGAAGCGAAGGAATGATCTCATACTTGTTAGCTTAGTTGGTAGTTGTTTTAAGACTGTCTAGTTTAGTAGTTGTTAGACGTTGAGTATTTTATTACTTATTGGGCCTTATCGGAAAGCCTTAAAGAGCTGGCTCTTTAAGCTCTTTGTGCGGACCGAATTTCTTCCAGGTTTATGTGGGCCGGATTTTGCCCTAGTTTTAGCCTATAAAAAGGCAGCTATTGTATGAGCAGAGGGAGAGATTATTACAACCAGAAATCGTGAGGAATTTTCCTTCAAGTTCTTAATCGAACTTACTCTTGAATTCTTGAGTTCATGGCTTAGGATTCAAATCAGACTTTATCGATTAGCTTGTTTCCTAATCGTGGTGTCGCTTCATCCATCCTTATTTGCTTAAGGTTGCTGATTACCTTTGTGTGTCAGAGGTCTTGAGTTCATGAGAACAATCGAGTTCAATTTCTGTTGGGAGAGAAGATCCAACTCTGATAATTACAAGGTTGGAAGGTTCTAGGAGGGTCTTCCCCTAGGGTTGCCTATATCAGTTGGTATCAGAGCATCAGGTTAATTCTCTTTTAATTGAAGTTGTTCATATCTTGTTAGTTTGTGTCTTTTGTCAAAAAACAAAAAAAAAAAACTGTAGCGATTACTGTTCACGTTACTGTTCATCCGAGTCAAAAAAAAAAAAACTGTTTGGGTGTTGTCTTTTTTTTGTGTTTTCTGTCCAAGTTCTTGGGTCTATTATACTTGTGTTTGGGTTGTTAGGGTTTAAAGACAAAAAAAAAAAAAAAAAGAGTCACGTACCTTATATTGTTTGGTGTTCAAGTTGCTAGAGTATTGCTGGAATTTTCTTTTGAGTATTGCTGAAATTCTGTTTTGCCTATTTCTTGAGAATTGGTTGTTGTTTTTGCAAACCCTAGACACCGCAACATAATTTGGAGAAATTCTTGTGTTTCTTGAACAAATTCTTGAAGTTCTTGGACCACCAAGTCTTGTTTTGAAAATTCTTGAACAATAAACCAAGAACTAGGGTTTTCTTGGAATTGGCATAACCTTTCATCCGTTTTCTTGAACTTGTTGGTGTGATATGAATTTGTGTTCCTTGAAGAGCCGAAAAAAAAAAGAAAAAAAAAGCGATAGAGAAAAAAAAAGGAAGAAGAGAAGGAATTGGCTCTCATACAAAGGAAATCAAGTTTCCAAAAAAAAAAAAATCGTGAGTTTCCAATTCTTGGTGGGTTCCCAAATCTTGATTAGTCTCCAAATCTTGGTTGATTTCCCAAAACTTGAGTTTCCTAATTTTGATTGGTTTCCAACTCTTGAGTTCCAATCTTGATTGAATTTCAAAGACCCCAAACGACCTAACCAGCCCCAAACACACCCAATTCCGTTTTCAAAACCAAACCAAACACCTTAGCCCAAACCGCCTTGGGAGTTCTTGAGTTTCTAAAATCGGTTGAGCTAGTTTTGCAATCCGATTTGACTGAAATTTGAGGACTGGTTCGTACATTCTTTGAGCACCCCAAAAGCACCATTTGTACTCCAAAATACTGACCAGAAACTCAGCAAAGCAACAGCTCAAAAAAAAAAAAAAGTTCCAGCTTCAGGTAGAGTTTTTGTTTTCTAGGATTCGCAAAAAAAATTCTGCTTTGTGTCTTATTACTTATAGGGTAATTAATTCTGGAATTTTTGAGAGTTGAGTTGTTTTAAGAACTTCGATAAGGAAAATTGAGAGTGAGTGTGTTTTCTTGAGTGATACACGAGTGCTTTGCAAGGTAGACTAGAATACATTTGTTTTGCAGGTTGGACAATATGTCTCAAGAGGGGAACATGCCTGAGCCGTCTGAGACCGACGTGTCACTCAAACTGGTGCTCCAAACTCTTCAAAAACAAGCGGAGAGACATGAATTTGCGATGGCACAAATATCCGACAGGGTGGCTGCCATTGAGATGCGAGGTACTGGAGATATTCCCAATAGGACTTCAAGTGCTCAGAGTGTTGAGCATGATGCGGATGATGAGGGGTATCATTCTAACACCTCATTCCGATCAAGAAAAAGCCACAGGGAAGCGAGGGAAGGCCGAGACCGACCTAGGAGAACCGATGACAATCTTGGTTCCATCAAGACTAAGATGGCTACCTTTCATGGGAAAAATGATCCTGAAGCTTACTTGGATTGGGTTAGGCGAGTTGAGCAAGTGTTTGAAGTCCACAATTACTCCGAAGAGAAAAAGGTGAAACTTGCAGCTATTGAATTTCAAGATTATGCATCTATTTGGTGGGAGCAAGTATGTGCCACAAGAAGGAGAAATAGGGAACAACCGATTGCCACTTGGACTGAAATGAAGCAAGTGATGAGGAAACGATTTGTACCCTTCCATTATACCACGGACTTGTACAATCGAGAGAACGAACATAAACTCAAGCAAGAGAATGAATCTCTCAAGAGGAGGGGTTCCATGCAATCTACCTCTTTAAAGCCGGTTTATGCAAGAGGTGATAAGAAGGTTCATTCAGCATTTTCTAAGACTAAACTTAGAGTTGAACCACCTCATGCGGAGTCATTTTGGGAGACATATCAACGTCTTCTACACCAAAAACAAATGGAGTCAAATGGTTGCTATCAAAGTGAGTTTTCTAAGAAGGAGATAGCTGACCCTATTCCCAACAAAGGAGTATCTCATCCTATTGAACCATTTGTAGAGGAGGTTGATGATGAGAAAACAATCGAGGGCGTTAAACTAGATAAAGAGATGGAAAAATCTGATGAGATGAGTGGTAAAAAGGAAGAAAAGAGAGAAAGTGAGACGATTTTGAGCAAAAATGTGAGGGCTTATTGTTTTCCTAACGAATTTACCTTTGCTTTATTTAGTGTTTCTTCGTTTGTGCAGATTAAGCAAAGTCAAGTGAAGTTAGTCATGCTATGCTCCATTCCAAAGTCACTTGTACAATTCACTAGCTTTCATGGAGTTTGTCTTTTAGGAATTGAATCTATTTGGAATCATCTCATGGAACAATTTCAATTCAAATCTGTCCATACCAAAGGGGAATCAATTCAAATCTGTCCATACCAAAGGGGAATCAAGTCAAATCCACCATGAAGGGAGAATTCCGAAATTTGACTCTCATTTGCTACCTATGGGTCATGCATAATCTTTACCTTCTTTTGAGTATAATTTCCATCCTAACACTTGTATTTCTTATCCAGATTTTGAAGAAAAGTGTAAAAGGCTAGCAATGCCTTCTCAAGTTGAATCAATTGGTGGAAGGAATAATGAAGTGGCAAAGGGAGTATTCACATTTAAAACTTGTTCTATACCTTCTTACCATTTAGTTGATGATGTACCATTACTTCTTTACCCAATTTCTAATTTGTTTCAAGTTGAAGGTTATTTTGTTTTTGTAGGTTGTAAAGCTGTCCAAAATTTTTCAGTTTTGATTAAAGACTTACAACCTGATTTCGTGCTTATTCCAACTAAAGGTGGTGATCTTTCATGCTTATTCACACAGCCGAAAGCTGGTGGCCAAGTGCTCAATTTGTCAGCTTCAACTTGTGCTAGTTCGAGTAACCCTCATGAAGTGGAATTCAATTGTTTGCTACCTTATATGTTGGAAGATGAGAAATTGTGTGTCACGCAAGATCCCAAAGCTGTCCTCCACGAGTTGTTTAGTGTCTCATCCATGCAACAAGTTGCTCCCAATTTATCCATGCAAGATGATTCAAATCAATGTCAACTAGTGCTGGATTTTACACCTTTGCACAATCAAGGTGTCAATGTGAAGCTTCATGACCAAAGGCTAATTAGAGAGTTTTGGATTGCCACTTGGGATTTTCACACGCCTTACACAAGCTCTTTCCTATCTTGGCGCATGTCCTTGTTTGAGCGCTTCCCGAAGCTGACCAAACGACATGCAACATGGCTCGTAGTCATTCATCTATTTCCAACATTGCTGTCCTTTAAGCGCACCATCGATTTGTGGACAAATCACTTTCAAGAGGAGACTTTGAAGATTCGAGGACGAATCTTTTCGAGGAAAGAGGGAATGATGCAGATACGGGTGTGCAATAATTAACTTCAACCTTGGGTCAAGGACCCTTTGATCAACATTGGTGGTCCGATGACAGGATCAAGAACCAAGAAGGTGAAGGAAGCTTTTCGAGCCTTGATCATTCACATACAAGCAAGGAGCAAGTTAGGTTTGAAGATTTGATGGACCATGAAGTTACTTTGTTCACTTGTACGTTTGAAGCGAAGGAATGATCTCATACTTGTTAGCTTAGTTGGTAGTTGTTTTAAGACTGTCTAGTTTAGTAGTTGTTAGACGTTGAGTATTTTATTACTTATTGGGCCTTATCGGAAAGCCTTAAAGAGCTGGCTCTTTAAGCTCTTTGTGCGGACCGAATTTCTTCCAGGTTTATGTGGGCCGGATTTTGCCCTAGTTTTAGCCTATAAAAAGGCAGCTATTGTATGAGCAGAGGGAGAGATTATTACAACCAGAAATCGTGAGGAATTTTCCTTCAAGTTCTTAATCGAACTTACTCTTGAATTCTTGAGTTCATGGCTTAGGATTCAAATCAGACTTTATCGATTAGCTTGTTTCCTAATCGTGGTGTCGCTTCATCCATCCTTATTTGCTTAAGGTTGCTGATTACCTTTGTGTGTCAGAGGTCTTGAGTTCATGAGAACAATCGAGTTCAATTTCTGTTGGGAGAGAAGATCCAACTCTGATAATTACAAGGTTGGAAGGTTCTAGGAGGGTCTTCCCCTAGGGTTGCCTATATCAGTTGGTATCAGAGCATCAGGTTAATTCTCTTTTAATTGAAGTTGTTCATATCTTGTTAGTTTGTGTCTTTTGTCAAAAAACAAAAAAAAAAAACTGTAGCGATTACTGTTCACGTTACTGTTCATCCGAGTCAAAAAAAAAAAAAACTGTTTGGGTGTTGTCTTTTTTTTGTGTTTTCTGTCCAAGTTCTTGGGTCTATTATACTTGTGTTTGGGTTGTTAGGGTTTAAAGACAAAAAAAAAAAAAAAAAGAGTCACGTACCTTATATTGTTTGGTGTTCAAGTTGCTAGAGTATTGCTGGAATTTTCTTTTGAGTATTGCTGAAATTCTGTTTTGCCTATTTCTTGAGAATTGGTTGTTGTTTTTGCAAACCCTAGACACCGCAACATAATTTGGAGAAATTCTTGTGTTTCTTGAACAAATTCTTGAAGTTCTTGGACCACCAAGTCTTGTTTTGAAAATTCTTGAACAATAAACCAAGAACTAGGGTTTTCTTGGAATTGGCATAACCTTTCATCCGTTTTCTTGAACTTGTTGGTGTGATATGAATTTGTGTTCCTTGAAGAGCCGAAAAAAAAAGAAAAAAAAAGCGATAGAGAAAAAAAAAGGAAGAAGAGAAGGAATTGGCTCTCATACAAAGGAAATCAAGTTTCCAAAAAAAAAAAAATCGTGAGTTTCCAATTCTTGGTGGGTTCCCAAATCTTGATTAGTCTCCAAATCTTGGTTGATTTCCCAAAACTTGAGTTTCCTAATTTTGATTGGTTTCCAACTCTTGAGTTCCAATCTTGATTGAATTTCAAAGACCCCAAACGACCTAACCAGCCCCAAACACACCCAATTCCGTTTTCAAAACCAAACCAAACACCTTAGCCCAAACCGCCTTGGGAGTTCTTGAGTTTCTAAAATCGGTTGAGCTAGTTTTGCAATCCGATTTGACTGAAATTTGAGGACTGGTTCGTACATTCTTTGAGCACCCCAAAAGCACCATTTGTACTCCAAAATACTGACCAGAAACTCAGCAAAGCAACAGCTCAAAAAAAAAAAAAAGTTCCAGCTTCAGGTAGAGTTTTTGTTTTCTAGGATTCGCAAAAAAAATTCTGCTTTGTGTCTTATTACTTATAGGGTAATTAATTCTGGAATTTTTGAGAGTTGAGTTGTTTTAAGAACTTCGATAAGGAAAATTGAGAGTGAGTGTGTTTTCTTGAGTGATACACGAGTGCTTTGCAAGGTAGACTAGAATACATTTGTTTTGCAGGTTGGACAATATGTCTCAAGAGGGGAACATGCCTGAGCCGTCTGAGACCGACGTGTCACTCAAACTGGTGCTCCAAACTCTTCAAAAACAAGCGGAGAGACATGAATTTGCGATGGCACAAATATCCGACAGGGTGGCTGCCATTGAGATGCGAGGTACTGGAGATATTCCCAATAGGACTTCAAGTGCTCAGAGTGTTGAGCATGATGCGGATGATGAGGGGTATCATTCTAACACCTCATTCCGATCAAGAAAAAGCCACAGGGAAGCGAGGGAAGGCCGAGACCGACCTAGGAGAACCGATGACAATCTTGGTTCCATCAAGACTAAGATGGCTACCTTTCATGGGAAAAATGATCCTGAAGCTTACTTGGATTGGGTTAGGCGAGTTGAGCAAGTGTTTGAAGTCCACAATTACTCCGAAGAGAAAAAGGTGAAACTTGCAGCTATTGAATTTCAAGATTATGCATCTATTTGGTGGGAGCAAGTATGTGCCACAAGAAGGAGAAATAGGGAACAACCGATTGCCACTTGGACTGAAATGAAGCAAGTGATGAGGAAACGATTTGTACCCTTCCATTATACCACGGACTTGTACAATCGAGAGAACGAACATAAACTCAAGCAAGAGAATGAATCTCTCAAGAGGAGGGGTTCCATGCAATCTACCTCTTTAAAGCCGGTTTATGCAAGAGGTGATAAGAAGGTTCATTCAGCATTTTCTAAGACTAAACTTAGAGTTGAACCACCTCATGCGGAGTCATTTTGGGAGACATATCAACGTCTTCTACACCAAAAACAAATGGAGTCAAATGGTTGCTATCAAAGTGAGTTTTCTAAGAAGGAGATAGCTGACCCTATTCCCAACAAAGGAGTATCTCATCCTATTGAACCATTTGTAGAGGAGGTTGATGATGAGAAAACAATCGAGGGCGTTAAACTAGATAAAGAGATGGAAAAATCTGATGAGATGAGTGGTAAAAAGGAAGAAAAGAGAGAAAGTGAGACGATTTTGAGCAAAAATGTGAGGGCTTATTGTTTTCCTAACGAATTTACCTTTGCTTTATTTAGTGTTTCTTCGTTTGTGCAGATTAAGCAAAGTCAAGTGAAGTTAGTCATGCTATGCTCCATTCCAAAGTCACTTGTACAATTCACTAGCTTTCATGGAGTTTGTCTTTTAGGAATTGAATCTATTTGGAATCATCTCATGGAACAATTTCAATTCAAATCTGTCCATACCAAAGGGGAATCAATTCAAATCTGTCCATACCAAAGGGGAATCAAGTCAAATCCACCATGAAGGGAGAATTCCGAAATTTGACTCTCATTTGCTACCTATGGGTCATTCATAATCTTTACCTTCTTTTGAGTATAATTTCCATCCTAACACTTGTATTTCTTATCCAGATTTTGAAGAAAAGTGTAAAAGGCTAGCAATGCCTTCTCAAGTTGAATCAATTGGTGGAAGGAATAATGAAGTGGCAAAGGGAGTATTCACATTTAAAACTTGTTCTATACCTTCTTACCATTTAGTTGATGATGTACCATTACTTCTTTACCCAATTTCTAATTTGTTTCAAGTTGAAGGTTATTTTGTTTTTGTAGGTTGTAAAGCTGTCCAAAATTTTTCAGTTTTGATTAAAGACTTACAACCTGATTTCGTGCTTATTCCAACTAAAGGTGGTGATCTTTCATGCTTATTCACACAGCCGAAAGCTGGTGGCCAAGTGCTCAATTTGTCAGCTTCAACTTGTGCTAGTTCGAGTAACCCTCATGAAGTGGAATTCAATTGTTTGCTACCTTATATGTTGGAAGATGAGAAATTGTGTGTCACGCAAGATCCCAAAGCTGTCCTCCACGAGTTGTTTAGTGTCTCATCCATGCAACAAGTTGCTCCCAATTTATCCATGCAAGATGATTCAAATCAATGTCAACTAGTGCTGGATTTTACACCTTTGCACAATCAAGGTGTCAATGTGAAGCTTCATGACCAAAGGCTAATTAGAGAGTTTTGGATTGCCACTTGGGATTTTCACACGCCTTACACAAGCTCTTTCCTATCTTGGCGCATGTCCTTGTTTGAGCGCTTCCCGAAGCTGACCAAACGACATGCAACATGGCTCGTAGTCATTCATCTATTTCCAACATTGCTGTCCTTTAAGCGCACCATCGATTTGTGGACAAATCACTTTCAAGAGGAGACTTTGAAGATTCGAGGACGAATCTTTTCGAGGAAAGAGGGAATGATGCAGATACGGGTGTGCAATAATTAACTTCAACCTTGGGTCAAGGACCCTTTGATCAACATTGGTGGTCCGATGACAGGATCAAGAACCAAGAAGGTGAAGGAAGCTTTTCGAGCCTTGATCATTCACATACAAGCAAGGAGCAAGTTAGGTTTGAAGATTTGATGGACCATGAAGTTACTTTGTTCACTTGTACGTTTGAAGCGAAGGAATGATCTCATACTTGTTAGCTTAGTTGGTAGTTGTTTTAAGACTGTCTAGTTTAGTAGTTGTTAGACGTTGAGTATTTTATTACTTATTGGGCCTTATCGGAAAGCCTTAAAGAGCTGGCTCTTTAAGCTCTTTGTGCGGACCGAATTTCTTCCAGGTTTATGTGGGCCGGATTTTGCCCTAGTTTTAGCCTATAAAAAGGCAGCTATTGTATGAGCAGAGGGAGAGATTATTACAACCAGAAATCGTGAGGAATTTTCCTTCAAGTTCTTAATCGAACTTACTCTTGAATTCTTGAGTTCATGGCTTAGGATTCAAATCAGACTTTATCGATTAGCTTGTTTCCTAATCGTGGTGTCGCTTCATCCATCCTTATTTGCTTAAGGTTGCTGATTACCTTTGTGTGTCAGAGGTCTTGAGTTCATGAGAACAATCGAGTTCAATTTCTGTTGGGAGAGAAGATCCAACTCTGATAATTACAAGGTTGGAAGGTTCTAGGAGGGTCTTCCCCTAGGGTTGCCTATATCAGTTGGTATCAGAGCATCAGGTTAATTCTCTTTTAATTGAAGTTGTTCATATCTTGTTAGTTTGTGTCTTTTGTCAAAAAACAAAAAAAAAAAACTGTAGCGATTACTGTTCACGTTACTGTTCATCCGAGTCAAAAAAAAAAAAACTGTTTGGGTGTTGTCTTTTTTTTGTGTTTTCTGTCCAAGTTCTTGGGTCTATTATACTTGTGTTTGGGTTGTTAGGGTTTAAAGACAAAAAAAAAAAAAAAAAGAGTCACGTACCTTATATTGTTTGGTGTTCAAGTTGCTAGAGTATTGCTGGAATTTTCTTTTGAGTATTGCTGAAATTCTGTTTTGCCTATTTCTTGAGAATTGGTTGTTGTTTTTGCAAACCCTAGACACCGCAACATAATTTGGAGAAATTCTTGTGTTTCTTGAACAAATTCTTGAAGTTCTTGGACCACCAAGTCTTGTTTTGAAAATTCTTGAACAATAAACCAAGAACTAGGGTTTTCTTGGAATTGGCATAACCTTTCATCCGTTTTCTTGAACTTGTTGGTGTGATATGAATTTGTGTTCCTTGAAGAGCCGAAAAAAAAAGAAAAAAAAAGCGATAGAGAAAAAAAAAGGAAGAAGAGAAGGAATTGGCTCTCATACAAAGGAAATCAAGTTTCCAAAAAAAAAAAAATCGTGAGTTTCCAATTCTTGGTGGGTTCCCAAATCTTGATTAGTCTCCAAATCTTGGTTGATTTCCCAAAACTTGAGTTTCCTAATTTTGATTGGTTTCCAACTCTTGAGTTCCAATCTTGATTGAATTTCAAAGACCCCAAACGACCTAACCAGCCCCAAACACACCCAATTCCGTTTTCAAAACCAAACCAAACACCTTAGCCCAAACCGCCTTGGGAGTTCTTGAGTTTCTAAAATCGGTTGAGCTAGTTTTGCAATCCGATTTGACTGAAATTTGAGGACTGGTTCGTACATTCTTTGAGCACCCCAAAAGCACCATTTGTACTCCAAAATACTGACCAGAAACTCAGCAAAGCAACAGCTCAAAAAAAAAAAAAAGTTCCAGCTTCAGGTAGAGTTTTTGTTTTCTAGGATTCGCAAAAAAAATTCTGCTTTGTGTCTTATTACTTATAGGGTAATTAATTCTGGAATTTTTGAGAGTTGAGTTGTTTTAAGAACTTCGATAAGGAAAATTGAGAGTGAGTGTGTTTTCTTGAGTGATACACGAGTGCTTTGCAAGGTAGACTAGAATACATTTGTTTTGCAGGTTGGACAATATGTCTCAAGAGGGGAACATGCCTGAGCCGTCTGAGACCGACGTGTCACTCAAACTGGTGCTCCAAACTCTTCAAAAACAAGCGGAGAGACATGAATTTGCGATGGCACAAATATCCGACAGGGTGGCTGCCATTGAGATGCGAGGTACTGGAGATATTCCCAATAGGACTTCAAGTGCTCAGAGTGTTGAGCATGATGCGGATGATGAGGGGTATCATTCTAACACCTCATTCCGATCAAGAAAAAGCCACAGGGAAGCGAGGGAAGGCCGAGACCGACCTAGGAGAACCGATGACAATCTTGGTTCCATCAAGACTAAGATGGCTACCTTTCATGGGAAAAATGATCCTGAAGCTTACTTGGATTGGGTTAGGCGAGTTGAGCAAGTGTTTGAAGTCCACAATTACTCCGAAGAGAAAAAGGTGAAACTTGCAGCTATTGAATTTCAAGATTATGCATCTATTTGGTGGGAGCAAGTATGTGCCACAAGAAGGAGAAATAGGGAACAACCGATTGCCACTTGGACTGAAATGAAGCAAGTGATGAGGAAACGATTTGTACCCTTCCATTATACCACGGACTTGTACAATCGAGAGAACGAACATAAACTCAAGCAAGAGAATGAATCTCTCAAGAGGAGGGGTTCCATGCAATCTACCTCTTTAAAGCCGGTTTATGCAAGAGGTGATAAGAAGGTTCATTCAGCATTTTCTAAGACTAAACTTAGAGTTGAACCACCTCATGCGGAGTCATTTTGGGAGACATATCAACGTCTTCTACACCAAAAACAAATGGAGTCAAATGGTTGCTATCAAAGTGAGTTTTCTAAGAAGGAGATAGCTGACCCTATTCCCAACAAAGGAGTATCTCATCCTATTGAACCATTTGTAGAGGAGGTTGATGATGAGAAAACAATCGAGGGCGTTAAACTAGATAAAGAGATGGAAAAATCTGATGAGATGAGTGGTAAAAAGGAAGAAAAGAGAGAAAGTGAGACGATTTTGAGCAAAAATGTGAGGGCTTATTGTTTTCCTAACGAATTTACCTTTGCTTTATTTAGTGTTTCTTCGTTTGTGCAGATTAAGCAAAGTCAAGTGAAGTTAGTCATGCTATGCTCCATTCCAAAGTCACTTGTACAATTCACTAGCTTTCATGGAGTTTGTCTTTTAGGAATTGAATCTATTTGGAATCATCTCATGGAACAATTTCAATTCAAATCTGTCCATACCAAAGGGGAATCAATTCAAATCTGTCCATACCAAAGGGGAATCAAGTCAAATCCACCATGAAGGGAGAATTCCGAAATTTGACTCTCATTTGCTACCTATGGGTCATTCATCATCTTTACCTTCTTTTGAGTATAATTTCCATCCTAAGACTTGTATTTCTTATCCAGATTTTGAAGAAAAGTGTAAAAGGCTAGCAATGCCTTCTCAAGTTGAATCAATTGGTGGAAGGAATAATGAAGTGGCAAAGGGAGTATTCACATTTAAAACTTGTTCTATACCTTCTTACCATTTAGTTGATGATGTACCATTACTTCTTTACCCAATTTCTAATTTGTTTCAAGTTGAAGGTTATTTTGTTTTTGTAGGTTGTAAAGCTGTCCAAAATTTTTCAGTTTTGATTAAAGACTTACAACCTGATTTCGTGCTTATTCCAACTAAAGGTGGTGATCTTTCATGCTTATTCACACAGCCAAAAGCTGGTGGCCAAGTGCTCAATTTGTCAGCTTCAACTTGTGCTAGTTCGAGTAACCCTCATGAAGTGGAATTCAATTGTTTGCTACCTTATATGTTGGAAGATGAGAAATTGTGTGTCACGCAAGATCCCAAAGCTGTCCTCCACGAGTTGTTTAGTGTCTCATCCATGCAACAAGTTGCTCCCAATTTATCCATGCAAGATGATTCAAATCAATGTCAACTAGTGCTGGATTTTACACCTTTGCACAATCAAGGTGTCAATGTGAAGCTTCATGACCAAAGGCTAATTAGAGAGTTTTGGATTGCCACTTGGGATTTTCACACGCCTTACACAAGCTCTTTCCTATCTTGGCGCATGTCCTTGTTTGAGCGCTTCCCGAAGCTGACCAAACGACATGCAACATGGCTCGTAGTCATTCATCTATTTCCAACATTGCTGTCCTTTAAGCGCACCATCGATTTGTGGACAAATCACTTTCAAGAGGAGACTTTGAAGATTCGAGGACGAATCTTTTCGAGGAAAGAGGGAATGATGCAGATACGGGTGTGCAATAATTAACTTCAACCTTGGGTCAAGGACCCTTTGATCAACATTGGTGGTCCGATGACAGGATCAAGAACCAAGAAGGTGAAGGAAGCTTTACGAGCCTTGATCATTCACCATACAAGCAAGGAGCAAGTTAGGTTTGAAGATTTGATGGACCATGAAGTTACTTTGTTCACTTGTACGTTTGAAGCGAAGGAATGATCTCATACTTGTTAGCTTAGTTGGTAGTTGTTTTAAGACTGTCTAGTTTAGTAGTTGTTAGACGTTGAGTATTTTATTACTTATTGGGCCTTATCGGAAAGCCTTAAAGAGCTGGCTCTTTAAGCTCTTTGTGCGGACCGAATTTCTTCCAGGTTTATGTGGGCCGGATTTTGCCCTAGTTTTAGCCTATAAAAAGGCAGCTATTGTATGAGCGGAGGGAGAGATTATTACAACCAGAAATCGTGAGGAATTTTCCTTCAAGTTCTTAATCGAACTTACTCTTGAATTCTTGAGTTCATGGCTTAGGATTCAAATCAGACTTTATCGATTAGCTTGTTTCCTAATCGTGGTGTCGCTTCATCCATCCTTATTTGCTTAAGGTTGCTGATTACCTTTGTGTGTCAGAGGTCTTGAGTTCATGAGAACAATCGAGTTCAATTTCTGTTGGGAGAGAAGATCCAACTCTGATAATTACAAGGTTGGAAGGTTCTAGGAGGGTCTTCCCCTAGGGTTGCCTATATCAGTTGGTATCAGAGCATCAGGTTAATTCTCTTTTAATTGAAGTTGTTCATATCTTGTTAGTTTGTGTCTTTTGTCAAAAAACAAAAAAAAAAAAACTGTAGCGATTACTGTTCACGTTACTGTTCATCCGAGTCAAAAAAAAAAAAAACTGTTTGGGTGTTGTCTTTTTTTTGTGTTTTCTGTCCAAGTTCTTGGGTCTATTATACTTGTGTTTGGGTTGTTAGGGTTTAAAGACAAAAAAAAAAAAAAAAAGAGTCACGTACCTTATATTGTTTGGTGTTCAAGTTGCTAGAGTATTGCTGGAATTTTCTTTTGAGTATTGCTGAAATTCTGTTTTGCCTATTTCTTGAGAATTGGTTGTTGTTTTTGCAAACCCTAGACACCGCAACATAATTTGGAGAAATTCTTGTGTTTCTTGAACAAATTCTTGAAGTTCTTGGACCACCAAGTCTTGTTTTGAAAATTCTTGAACAATAAACCAAGAACTTGGGTTTTCTTGGAATTGGCATAACCTTTCATCCGTTTTCTTGAACTTGTTGGTGTGATATAAATTTGTGTTCCTTGAAGAGCCGAAAAAAAAAGAAAAAAAAAGCGATAGAGAAAAAAAAAGGAAGAAGAGAAGGAATTGGCTCTCATACAAAGGAAATCAAGTTTCCAAAAAAAAAAAAATCGTGAGTTTCCAATTCTTGGTGGGTTCCCAAATCTTGATTAGTCTCCAAATCTTGGTTGATTTCCCAAAACTTGAGTTTCCTAATTTTGATTGGTTTCCAACTCTTGAGTTCCAATCTTGATTGAATTTCAAAGACCCCAAACGACCTAACCAGCCACAAACACACCCAATTCCGTTTTCAAAACCAAACCAAACACCTTAGCCCAAACCGCCTTGGGAGTTCTTGAGTTTCTAAAATCGGTTGAGCTAGTTTTGCAATCCGATTTGACTGAAATTTGAGGACTGGTTCGTACATTCTTTGAGCACCCCAAAAGCACCATTTGTACTCCAAAATACTGACCAGAAACTCAGCAAAGCAACAGCTCAAAAAAAAAAAAGTTCCAGCTTCAGGTAGAGTTTTTGTTTTCTAGGATTCGCAAAAAAAATTCTGCTTTGTGTCTTATTACTTATAGGGTAATTAATTCTGGAATTTTTGAGAGTTGAGTTGTTTTAAGAACTTCGATAAGGAAAATTGAGAGTGAGTGTGTTTTCTTGAGTGATACACGAGTGCTTTGCAAGGTAGACTAGGATACATTTGTTTTGCAGGTTGGACAATATGTCTCAAGAGGGGAACATGCCTGAGCCGTCTGAGACCGACGTGTCACTCAAACTGGTGCTCCAAACTCTTCAAAAACAAGCGGAGAGACATGAATTTGCGATGGCACAAATATCCGACAGGGTGGCTGCCATTGAGATGCGAGGTACTGGAGATATTCCCAATAGGACTTCAAGTGCTCAGAGTGTTGAGCATGATGCGGATGATGAGGGGTATCATTCTAACGAGCAAGTGTTTGAAGTCCACAATTACTCCGAAGAGAAAAAGGTGAAACTTGCAGCTATTGAATTTCAAGATTATGCATCTATTTGGTGGGAGCAAGTATGTGCCACAAGAAGGAGAAATAGGGAACAACCGATTGCCACTTGGACTGAAATGAAGCAAGTGATGAGGAAACGATTTGTACCCTTCCATTATACCACGGACTTGTACAATCGAGAGAACGAACATAAACTCAAGCAAGAGAATGAATCTCTCAAGAGGAGGGGTTCCATGCAATCTACCTCTTTAAAGCCGGTTTATGCAAGAGGTGATAAGAAGGTTCATTCAGCATTTTCTAAGACTAAACTTAGAGTTGAACCACCTCATGCGGAGTCATTTTGGGAGACATATCAACGTCTTCTACACCAAAAACAAATGGAGTCAAATGGTTGCTATCAAAGTGAGTTTTCTAAGAAGGAGATAGCTGACCCTATTCCCAACAAAGGAGTATCTCATCCTATTGAACCATTTGTAGAGGAGATTGATGATGAGAAAACAATCGAGGGCGTTAAACTAGATAAAGAGATGGAAAAATCTGATGAGATGAGTGGTAAAAAGGAAGAAAAGAGAGAAAGTGAGACGATTTTGAGCAAAAATGTGAGGGCTTATTGTTTTCCTAACGAATTTACCTTTGCTTTATTTAGTGTTTCTTCGTTTGTGCAGATTAAGCAAAGTCAAGTGAAGTTAGTCATGCTATGCTCCTTTCCAAAGTCACTTGTACAATTCACTAGCTTCCATGGAGTTTGTCTTTTAGGAAATGAATCTATTTGGAATCATCTCATGGAACAATTTCAATTCAAATCTGTCCATACCAAAGGGGAATCAATTCAAATCTGTCCATACCAAAGGGGAATCAAGTCAAATCCACCATGAAGGGAGAATTCCGAAATTTGACTCTCATTTGCTACCTATGGGTCATTCATCATCTTTACCTTCTTTTGAGTATAATTTCCATCCTAAGACTTGTATTTCTTATCCAGATTTTGAAGAAAAGTGTAAAAGGCTAGCAATGCCTTCTCAAGTTGAATCAATTGGTGGAAGGAATAATGAAGTGGCAAAGGGAGTATTCACATTTAAAACTTGTTCTATACCTTCTTACCATTTAGTTGATGATGTACCATTACTTCTTTACCCAATTTGTAATTTGTTTCAAGTTGAAGGTTATTTTGTTTTTGTAGGTTGTAAAACTGTCCAAAATTTTTCAGTTTTGATTAAAGACTTACAACCTGATTTCGTGCTTATTCCAACTAAAGGTGGTGATCTTTCATGCTTATTCACACAGCCAAAAGCTGGTGGCCAAGTGCTCAATTTGTCAGCTTCAACTTGTGCTAGTTCGAGTAACCCTCATGAAGTGGAATTCAATTGTTTGCTACCTTATATGTTGGAAGATGAGAAATTGTGTGTCACGCAAGATCCCACAGCTGTCCTCCACGAGTTGTTTAGTGTCTCATCCATGCAACAAGTTGCTCCCAATTTATCTATGCAAGATGATTCAAATCAATGTCAACTAGTGCTGGATTTTACACCTTTGCACAATCAAGGTGTCAATGTGAAGCTTCATGACCAAAGGCTAATTAGAGAGTTTTGGATTGCCACTTGGGATTTTCACACGCCTTACACAAGCTCTTTCCTACCTTGGCGCATGTCCTTGTTTGAGCGCTTCCCGAAGCTGACCAAACGACATGCAACATGGCTCGTAGTCATTCATCTATTTCCAACATTGCTGTCCTTTAAGCGCACCATCGATTTGTGGACAAATCACTTTCAAGAGGAGACTTTGAAGATTCGAGGACGAATCTTTTCGAGGAAAGAGGGAATGATGCAGATACGGGTGTGCAATAATTAACTTCAACCTTGGGTCAAGGACCCTTTGATCAACATTGGTGGTCCGATGACAAGATCAAGAACCAAGAAGGTGAAGGAAGCTTTACGAGCCTTGATCATTCACCATACAAGCAAGGAGCAAGTTAGGTTTGAAGATTTGATGGACCATGAAATTACTTTGTTCACTTGTACGTTTGAAGCGAAGGAATGATCTCATACTTGTTAGCTTAGTTGGTAGTTGTTTTAAGACTGTCTAGTTTAGTAGTTGTTAGGCGTTGAGTATTTTATTACTTATTAGGCCTTATCGGAAAGCCTTAAAGAGCTGGCTCTTTAAGCTCTTTGTGCGGACCGAATTTCTTCCAGGTTTATGTGGGCCGGGTTTTGCCCTAGTTTTCGCCTATAAAAGGCAGCTATTGTATGAGCGGAGGGAGAGATTATTACAACCAGAAATTGTGAGGAATTTTCCTTCAAGTTCTTAATCGAACTTACTCTTGAATTCTTGAGTTCATGGCTTAGGATTCAAATCAGACTTTATCGATTAGCTTGTTTCCTAATCGTGGTGTCGCTTTATCCATCCTTATTTGCTTAAGGCTGCTGATTACCTTTGTGTGTCAGAGGTCTTGAGTTCATGAGAACAATCGAGTTCAATTTCTGTTGGGAGAGAAGATCCAACTCTGATAATTACAAGGTTGGGAGGTTCTAGGAGGGTCTTTCCCTAGGGATGCCTATATCATAATCATTCGGTCCCTTAATCTTAGTTCTAGTTGATTAAATTTCGCCTTGGACCTTGTAGCTTCATGGGGGTGTTGTTATTTGGTTGTAAATGATTAGAGTGGGCTCTATCAAAACCCACAATGGATATATTGGACTGATATGGGGATTATAAGTGTGGTTTGTGTTAATTAAGTGGTAAACAAGGTGAGATTAGTTGGAAAATTGAAAGGAAAGTTGAGGAAAATTTCGGTTGGTTGATGACCAATTGTGAGGCCCCAATCAGTTCGTAAGTTGATATTAGAGTTATTCATTATTTCGGTGTGGTGAAGTTAGGGTTAGGGCTAAGGAGGAAACCCTAATCTTGGTTAAGATTGAAAACGCTAGTTTATGTATTAGTTTGAAATGGTTAGAAAACTCTAGATTAGCAAACCTCTAGTATTACAATTTATTAGAAAGCTTAAGTGGAGTTTTATTTATCGCCCGCCTTTTTCTACATTTTCTTTATTAGAAAATTCCCCAGATAATTTTTATTGAGTAAATATAGTTTTTAGATGATTTTTCTAGTATCGGTTAGTTTTTGAGAAATTAAGAACATATATAGGACGTGGGACCCACTAGCGCGGAAAGTTCGGTAAAATTCGGCCAATTAGGTTAAGTTTTGGATACTGGGTTTAATTCACCGGGTGTTATGAGATAATTAAAGGTTGTTATCTGGATGAGAGTGTAGAGAGACAAAAGGATATGTATGTATTAAATAGGGTGACAAGTGTCACCATATGATTAAACCTTACAATTTTGACTACTATTCACCTTTTTACTAATTGACCAAATAAACCCAAAAAAAATTACCAAAATCATCTTCATTTTTAGCTCCTTATAGCCGGCCACTCTCCAAGGAGAAGGAAGAAAAACCTCTTCACTTTCTTAGCTTCAATCTTGCTCAATCTTCGATTTCAACCGATTAAATTCGAAAACTCTCCATAAAAATCCTTCTCTTAGTAGTTGTGAGGTGACTAGTGAAGTTGTTTGGAAGCTTAAGGTGCTAAGTGGTCTCATTTCTTGTGTTGATAAGGTGAGTGACTATGGAAACCCTCTCTTCTATCTAATGATGTTTAATTAATGACTTGTGGTTGTTATAAGTGTGATTTGGTGGATTATTTCTTGATTTTAGTTAAGATTGGTGAAGTTTTCTATTTATTTAGGATTTTCCAGTTTGCATATGATTAATATCATGTGGTCATGTATGATGGTTGGAAATGATTGAGAATGAAGTTAGTTGGTGTGAATGGTAGTTAATTGCAGCAAATTTCTGGTTTGGAAGATAAATTAGCAAGTTAGGGTTTCAAAGTTCTACTTTCTTCCTGGCACTGTTCATCATAGTTAGAGGCCGAATTAGCCTTTGGTTAAAACATAAAAGTTGTAGGGAATGATGTTTTAGGGATGGATACAAAGTTGTAGGTCAATCGGAGTACCGTAGCTTGAGAAAAGACAGAATTACCCTTGCTGTCCTGTTTTTACCCGAACTTGAGAACTGCGACTGTAATTGGTGAATTTGGTTGGGAATGCTTAAGAATTTGTTGTTGAGGTCTTCTGATGAATTGTAACCCTGTTTCTTATCTTTCGGATGGATTTGGAATCACTTGGTTTGGACTTAGGTAGCCTGACTTATGATGTTTGAACCAGAATACGGTTTGTGAGCCTGTTTTTACGGTTCTGGGGTAGTATATGGCAATTTTGAGCTGGTTGCAATAGAAACTGGACTGAGAAGCCTTCTTCAACATTGTAGCCTCTTAAGTCCTGTATATATCTACAGAATTTCCGGTCAAACGGATCTGTGTAGCTCGAGTTATGACCAAAACACTCGCACCTGTTTTGTACCCTGAAATTGTGTACGTTTTGAATTTCAGCTTCTGACCGTGCATTTTTCCGTTTTGATCCCGTACGATCTGGGTGTTAACTCCTTCATAAGAAATGTAGATCTTGGTTTTAGCTTCGAAACGGTATAAAGTACGTCGAAATCCGAGTTCCGTAGCTTCCGTTATGATCAAAACAAGATTGATCGTCAGAACTGCCTTGAATCTGGACAGTTCTGACGGATACTTTGACACTCAAATTTTGTTCTATTCTGAGTGGATTCAGGTCTTGGCCAAAACATCGATGTTTTAGCCTTATGTCTCAGCTTTCTAATACCTTTCGAATTTCCTGATTTGGATTTGTGAGCTGGGAGTTATGGTCCAGCAAACATACCCTGTTCGTTACTCTAGAGTGCGAATTCCTGGAACGGTTTTCTGTACTTTCGACCTATTTCCGTTTAGATCCGGATTGAGGTGTCTTCATGAAAACTGTAACCCTTCCTCTTAGCTTCGTAACAGTACCTCATGTACCTTGATCCGACACTCGTAACTTCGCTTAGGCTCAAAACAGTTTTGACGGCAAAATGGCTAGGCCGCCATTCCCGTTTCCGTATGCCGTTTCCGCACTCGTATGTGCCGATTTTGCCGTTTTGCTTGTTTTAGGCATATTAGTAGCCGTTTATGATATTATGTGACGCAATCTTCTCTTTCAGACGTTGGTGAGCTAGGTGAAGCCGGTGGGGCCTACTAGCTACTCCTTGCGGCACAAATTTCGAACTTTTGCTCTTTTGTTCGTTGAGTAAGTACTCAGGCCGCTCTTATGTGTTAGTTGCTTATGTGTTTCGATATGTATGAAAAGGGTGCCTAGGCGAGGGTGTACTTTATCGCACTCGACCTAAACCCTAATTTACGCACATATTTGTACATGGCATATGTATATGAATCATTTTGGAACTAAACCCCTTGAGCTTGTGGCTCGGGGTGACTTTTGAGTAAATTTTGTGAAGTTTGTGAGTTTGGGGCCCGATCTCATGACCTAGATGGACTATTCGAGCCGGTTAGGGCTTGTTCGAAGTTAGTCCAACCTGGTTTGAGGTCACCAAGTTTGTGAATCCGGTTCACCGAGTATGTGGACCAAGTTTGTGACCCGAGCTTGTGAACCAACCTCAATTTCGTTCGCTCGATCAAGTTTGTGAGGTGTCTGGCCAGAGAGGGTGATAAGGTGTACGGTGGGAGAACAAGTGGAGTTCTACGGACCATTATTTGTGGTCGACGGAGTGTCGGCAGGAGATTATACATGGCACATGAATTGGCTTTGGAGCCACCCGTATCCTTATTATGTGATGTTATTTTTCTGCTTTTGCTTTACTCTTACAGTGTAACTGTTGTTACGTGAAATTTACGCTTTTGCCCCTGTTTACTTACTAAGCATATAGCTTACCCCTTTCCTTTTGTTTTCCTTAGCAGGGGCCGACGCGGGGACTTTTGACACATACACTGGTATAGTTGGGTTTGCTTGTAATAGTTGGACAATTAGGATGTTTGTTTTTGTTGTGGTGGTTTGTATAAGGACCCTCCTTAGGGTCCACTCTTTGGTTTTGGTTATAATTATAAGGATGTAATAGTATGAGCAGGTACTTTTGAAGAATATAATTAGAACACTTTTGGGGTTTGTATATATTGTATATAGTGCTCTTTCGATTTACCTAGTTCTATTACTTTAGGTTTTGAGTCCTGGCGCGAGCTAGGCAGGCGGCCCGCCGATACCCTTGGGTTCGCCCTTGGGAGAAGTGGGGTCGTCACAGGTGGTATCAGAGCGCCTAGGTTAGAGGACTTGGGCAAGTGGGACATACGCGATAGGCACTAGGCATATTTGATTCTTTTAAGCTGAATGATATACTTTAAGCTGAAATGCTGGTGAGCTGACGAATTAATATTTTGTAGGTATGTATCCGGGCAGTTCGAGTGGTGCGGGACCCAGTGGCGTGGGACCGAGACCTCCGAGTGCGAGGGGCCCAGAGGATCGAGCGCTGCGTAAGCGGGCGATCCGTTATCGGCAGAGACCTGGAGAGCCTTACACTTTGTACTCCCCTTTTGGTCAGGTGTCACACCGACCTTGTAGGTGTTGGTATACGTACAGTTATCCTGACGAGGTCGTCCTGGCAGTGGACGATGAGCGACGCAGCCTGATTAGTCAGCTAGAGGAGGCCAGAGAGGTTGGCCATGGGCAGGCGATGCGTATTAGGGACTTGGAGCGGGGTCACCGAGATGAGATGCAGAGGGCGGACGCTTTACGCCGTCAGCTTCAGGACACTCATCAGCACCTTTTCGCTGTGAAGAGGCAGCTGAAGGAGAGGGTTCGGAGTATTTCGATGGACTGCGAGGTCATCCTAGATATGGCCGCAGAGGCACCGTCTCGAGCCACCGGTCCAGAGGGGATGGACGAGGTGGACACGTTAGGTTCCGTTGGGAACCTGGGCCCTAGGAGAGGCGTTTAGGGTCGCTTTTGTACTTTTGTTTAGCTAGTGGATTACTTTTGTTAAAACTGGCATGACCACTTTCTTTCGTTATTTGGTTGACTGACTAGATTTTTGGAGCCGGTGCTCTTGTGTACATTGGGTTTTGTACCGATTGGAGGTCGGTAATCTGTAAATCTTTTGGCGTGACTTTGTAAATATATGTATATATTTGAGTGGCATTTTGAACTTATCTTTTGTGTGTCTTTTGTGCATACGCTTTACGTCCGTACTTTTGCTCATAGTTTGAATAATAAGTATATGTAACGTTCCGATCTATAGACTTGTGCCCCGAAATGGACTCCGGTGGTCAAAGTAGAGCTGGAGAGCAAGGACGAGGCTCTGAAGGAAATAATGGAAATGGACCGGATCAAGTCGCTACAGCCATCCAGCGGATGGCCGATCTACTAGAGCGAATGACAAATCAACAGGGCCAGGGGAGCAGTACTGGGAATCCTGGACATAATCCGGGACATAATCCGGGCAATCATGAGGGAGAGGACCGTGCTTTAGAACGGTTCCAGAAATTTGCACCTCCTAAGTTTATAGGTGGACCTACTCCTGACCTAGCCGAGGGCTGGATGGATCGTATGTTAGACATATTTGCCGCGCTTAGGTATTCGGAGGAGCGGCAGATATCCTTTGCCGTCTTTCCGTTCGAAGGGGCCGCGCGAGCCTGGTGGAACGTGATCAAAGCCAAGTGGGAGCGAGAACAGACCCCCTGGACATGGGTCAATTTTACTCGAGAATTTAATGAGAAATACTCGCCGCCCATTGTGCAAGAGAAACGAGAAGATGATTTTATCCGCCTGCGTCAAGGGGCATCTAGAGTGGCGGAGTATGAAACTCAGTTTACAAAACTCTCCCGTTTTGCTTCGGAGTTGGTGCTAACGGAGCGAAAACGAATTCGTCTCTTCGTCCAAGGCCTGAATGTGGAAATCCAGGAGGCTCTAGCAGCTGCTCAGTTGGACACGTTTAGCCAAGCGCTAGAAAAAGCACAGCGGATTGAGACTGCCAGGGGACAGGTTAAAGCCTTTCATGACCGGAAAAGGAGGCAACCCAGCTCGAACGATCCCCCGGTTGGACAGAGCTCGCGAAACGAGCCACCCGCGAAGGCGAGTAAAGACGCAGACGGTCCACGACCTGTAAAAACTCTGAATAATTTTGGGCGAGGTCAGATAGTGCAAGAGCCCCAGAGGAGTGCCCAGCGTGGAGGGTCGAGTACGGCCACTAAGCCAACCTGTGGTTTCTGTGGGGGCAATCATACTGATGAAAATTGCTAGAAAAATAGTTCGGTACGGAAATGCTTCAAATGTGGTAGTACCGAACATCTGATTGCCCGGTGCCCTAAGATGCAGAAGGAAGGACTCAAGCCATCGACTGAAGGGACCAGAACTAAGCCGATGAATGCAGGGGAAAATCGAGCCAAAGGGCCAGCAAGAGTGTATGCAATGGGTCAATATGAGGTGACTGACCCTTCGACGGGTTTCGAAGGTATGCTTTGACCAAAGAATTAATTTCGAGGACGAAATTTTCCTAAGTGGGGGAGATTGTGAGGCCCCAATCAGTTCGTAAGTTGATATTAGGGTTATTCATTATTTCGGTGTGGTGAAGTTAGGGTTAGGGCTAAGGAGGAAACCCTAATCTCGGTTAAGATTGAAAACCCTAGTTTATGTATTAGTTTGAAATGGTTAGCAAACTCTAGATTAGCAAACCTCTAGTATTACAATTTATTAGAAAGCTTAAGTGGAGTTTTATTTATCGCCCGCCTTTTTCTACATTTTCTTTATTAGAAAATTCCCCAGATAATTTTTATTGAGTAAATATAGTTTTTAGATGATTTTTCTAGTATCGGTTAGTTTTTGAGAAATTAAGAACATATATAGGACGTGGGACCCACTAGAGCGGAAAGTTCGGTAAAATTCGGCCAATTAGGTTAAGTTTTGGATACTGGGTTTAATTCACCGGGTGTTATGAGATAATTAAAGGTTGTTATCTGGATGAGAGTGGAGAGAGACAAAAGGATATGTATGTATTAAATAGGGTGACAAGTGTCACCATATGATTAAACCTTACAATTTTGACTACTATTCACCTTTTTACTAATTGACCAAATAAACCCAAAAAAAATTACCAAAATCATCTTCATTTTTAGCTCCTTATAGCCGGCCACTCTCCAAGGAGAAGGAAGAAAAACCTCTTCACTTTCTTAGCTTCAATCTTGCTCAATCTTCGATTTCAACCGATTAAATTCGAAAACTCTCCATAAAAATCCTTCTCTTAGTAGTTGTGAGGTGACTAGTGAAGTTGTTTGGAAGCTTAAGGTGCTAAGTGGTCTCATTTCTTGTGTTGATAAGGTGAGTGACTATGGAAACCCTCTCTTCTATCTAATGATGTTTAATTAATGACTTGTGGTTGTTATAAGTGTGATTTGGTGGATTATTTCTTGATTTTAGTTAAGATTGGTGAAGTTTTCTATTTATTTAGGATTTTCCAGTTTGCATATGATTAATATCATGTGGTCATGTATGATGGTTGGAAATGATTGAGAATGAAGTTAGTTGGTGTGAATGGTAGTTAATTGCAGCAAATTTCTGGTTTGGAAGATAAATTAGCAAGTTAGGGTTTCAAAGTTCTACTTTCTTCCTGGCACTGTTCATCATAGTTAGAGGCCGAATTAGCCTTTGGTTAAAACATAAAAGTTGTAGGGAATGATATTTTAGGGATGGCTACAAAATTGTAGGTCAATCGGAGTAGCGTAGCTTGAGAAAAGACAGAATTACCCTTGCTGTCCTGTTTTTACCCGAACTTGAGAACTGCGACTGTAATTGGTGAATTTGGTTGGGAATGCTTAAGAATTTGTTGTTGAGGTCTTCTGATGAATTGTAACCCTGTTTCTTATCTTTCGGATGGATTTTTAATCACTTGGTTTGGACTTAGGTAGCCTGACTTATGATGTTTGAACCAGAATACGGTTTGTGAGCCTGTTTTTACGGTTCTGGGGTAGTATATGGCAATTTTGAGCTGGTTGCAATAGAAACTGGACTGAGTAGCCTTCTTCAACATTGTAGCCTCTTAAGTCCTGTATATATCTACAGAATTTCCGGTCAAACGGATCTGTGTAGCTCGAGTTATGACCAAAACACTCGCACCTGTTTTGTACCCTGAAATTGTGTACGTTTTGAATTTCAGCTTCTGACCGTGCATTTTTCCGTTTTGATCCCGTACGATCTGGGTGTTAACTCCTTCATAAGAAATGTAGATATTGGTTTTAGCTTCGAAACGGTATAAAGTACGTCAAAATCCGAGTTCCGTAGCTTCCGTTATGATCAAAACAAGATTGATCGTCAGAACTGCCTTGAATCTGGACAGTTCTGACGGATACTTTGACACTCAAATTTTGTTCTATTCTGAGTGGATTCAGGTCTTGGCCAAAACATCGATGTTTTAGCCTTATGTCTCAGCTTTCTAATACCTTTCGAATTTCCTGATTTGGATTTGTGAGCTGGGAGTTATGGTCCAGCAAACATACCCTGTTCGTTACTCTAGAGTGCGAATTCCTGGAACGGTTTTCTGTACTTTCGACCTATTTCCGTTTAGATCCGGATTGAGGTGTCTTCATGAAAACTGTAACCCTTCCTCTTAGCTTCGTAACAGTACCTCATGTACCTTGATCCGACACTCGTAACTTCGCTTAGGCTCAAAACAGTTTTGACGGCAAAATGGCTAGGCCGCCATTCCCGTTTCCGTATGCCGTTTCCGCACTCGTATGTGCCGATTTTGCCGTTTTGCTTGTTTTAGGCATATTAGTAGCCGTTTATGATATTATGTGACGCAATCTTCTCTTTCAGACGTTGGTGTGCTAGGTGAAGCCGGTGGGGCCTACTAGCTACTCCTTGCGGCACAAATTTCGAACTTTTGCTCTTTTGTTCGTTGAGTAAGTACTCAGGCCGCTCTTATGTGTTAGTTGCTTATGTGTTTCGATATGTATGAAAAGGGTGCCTAGGCGAGGGTGTACTTTATCGCACTCGACCTAAACCCTAATTTACGCACATATTTGTACATGGCATATGTATATGAATCATTTTGGAACTAAACCCCTTGAGCTTGTGGCTCGGGGTGACTTTTGAGTAAATTTTGTGAAGTTTGTGAGTTTGGGGCCCGATCTCATGACCTAGATGGACTATTCGAGCCGGTTAGGGCTTGTTCGAAGTTAGTCCAACCTGGTTTGAGGTCACCAAGTTTGTGAATCCGGTTCACCGAGTATGTGGACCAAGTTTGTGACCCGAGCTTGTGAACCAACCTCAATTTCGTTCGCTCGATCAAGTTTGTGAGGTGTCTGGCCAGAGAGGGTGATAAGGTGTACGGTGGGAGAACAAGTGGAGTTCTACGGACCATTATTTGTGGTCGACGGAGTGTCGGCAGGAGATTATACATGGCACATGAATTGGCTTTGGAGCCACCCGTATCCTTATTATGTGATGTTATTTTTCTGCTTTTCCTTTACTCTTACAGTGTAACTGTTGTTACGTGAAATTTACGCTTTTGCCCCTGTTTACTTACTAAGCATATAGCTTACCCCTTTCCTTTTGTTTTCCTTAGCAGGGGCCGACGCGGGGACTTTTGACACATACACTGGTATAGTTGGGTTTGCTTGTAATAGTTGGACAATTAGGATGTTTGTTTTTGTTGTGGTGGTTTGTATAAGGACCCTCCTTAGGGTCCACTCTTTGGTTTTGGTTATAATTATAAGGATGTAATAGTATGAGCAGGTACTTTTGAAGAATATAATTAGAACACTTTTGGGGTTTGTATATATTGTATATAGTGCTCTTTCGATTTACCTAGTTCTATTACTTTAGGTTTTGAGTCCTGGCGCGAGCTAGGCAGGCGGCCCGCCGATACCCTTGGGTTCGCCCTTGGGAGAAGTGGGGTCGTCACAGGTGGTATCAGAGCGCCTAGGTTAGAGGACTTGGGCAAGTGGGACATACGCGATAGGCACTAGGCATATTTGATTCTTTTAAGCTGAATGATATACTTTAAGCTGAAATGCTGGTGAGCTGACGAATTAATATTTTGTAGGTATGTATCCGGGCAGTTCGAGTGGTGCGGGACCCAGTGGCGTGGGACCGAGACCTCCGAGTGCGAGGGGCCCAGAGGATCGAGCGCTGCGTAAGCGGGCGATCCGTTATCGGCAGAGACCTGGAGAGCCTTACACTTTGTACTCCCCTTTTGGTCAGGTGTCACACCGACCTTGTAGGTGTTGGTATACGTACAGTTATCCTGACGAGGTCGTCCTGGCAGTGGACGATGAGCGACGCAGCCTGATTAGTCAGCTAGAGGAGGCCAGAGAGGTTGGCCATGGGCAGGCGATGCGTATTAGGGACTTGGAGCGGGGTCACCGAGATGAGATGCAGAGGGCGGACGCTTTACGCCGTCAGCTTCAGGACACTCATCAGCACCTTTTCGCTGTGAAGAGGCAGCTGAAGGAGAGGGTTCGGAGTATTTCGATGGACTGCGAGGTCATCCTAGATATGGCCGCAGAGGCACCGTCTCGAGCCACCGGTCCAGAGGGGATGGACGAGGTGGACACGTTAGGTTCCGTTGGGAACCTGGGCCCTAGGAGAGGCGTTTAGGGTCGCTTTTGTACTTTTGTTTAGCTAGTGGATTACTTTTGTTAAAACTGGCATGACCACTTTCTTTCGTTATTTGGTTGACTGACTAGATTTTTGGAGCCGGTGCTCTTGTGTACATTGGGTTTTGTACCGATTGGAGGTCGGTAATCTGTAAATCTTTTGGCGTGACTTTGTAAATATATGTATATATTTGAGTGGCATTTTGAACTTATCTTTTGTGTGTCTTTTGTGCATACGCTTTACGTCCGTACTTTTGCTCATAGTTTGAATAATAAGTATATGTAACGTTCCGATCTATAGACTTGTGCCCCGAAATGGACTCCGGTGGTCAAAGTAGAGCTGGAGAGCAAGGACGAGGCTCTGAAGGAAATAATGGAAATGGACCGGATCAAGTCGCTACAGCCATCCAGCGGATGGCCGATCTACTAGAGCGAATGACAAATCAACAGGGCCAGGGGAGCAGTACTGGGAATCCTGGACATAATCCGGGACATAATCCGGGCAATCATGAGGGAGAGGACCGTGCTTTAGAACGGTTCCAGAAATTTGCACCTCCTAAGTTTATAGGTGGACCTACTCCTGACCTAGCCGAGGGCTGGATGGATCGTATGTTAGACATATTTGCCGCGCTTAGGTATTCGGAGGAGCGGCAGATATCCTTTGCCGTCTTTCCGTTCGAAGGGGCCGCGCGAGCCTGGTGGAACGTGATCAAAGCCAAGTGGGAGCGAGAACAGACCCCCTGGACATGGGTCAATTTTACTCGAGAATTTAATGAGAAATACTCGCCGCCCATTGTGCAAGAGAAACGAGAAGATGATTTTATCCGCCTGCGTCAAGGGGCATCTAGAGTGGCGGAGTATGAAACTCAGTTTACAAAACTCTCCCGTTTTGCTTCGGAGTTGGTGCTAACGGAGCGAAAACGAATTCGTCTCTTCGTCCAAGGCCTGAATGTGGAAATCCAGGAGGCTCTAGCAGCTGCTCAGTTGGACACGTTTAGCCAAGCGCTAGAAAAAGCACAGCGGATTGAGACTGCCAGGGGACAGGTTAAAGCCTTTCATGACCGGAAAAGGAGGCAACCCAGCTCGAACGATCCCCCGGTTGGACAGAGCTCGCGAAACGAGCCACCCGCGAAGGCGAGTAAAGACGCAGACGGTCCACGACCTGTAAAAACTCTGAATAATTTTGGGCGAGGTCAGATAGTGCAAGAGCCCCAGAGGAGTGCCCAGCGTGGAGGGTCGAGTACGGCCACTAAGCCAACCTGTGGTTTCTGTGGGGGCAATCATACTGATGAAAATTGCTAGAAAAATAGTTCGGTACGGAAATGCTTCAAATGTGGTAGTACCGAACATCTGATTGCCCGGTGCCCTAAGATGCAGAAGGAAGGACTCAAGCCATCGACTGAAGGGACCAGAACTAAGCCGATGAATGCAGGGGAAAATCGAGCCAAAGGGCCAGCAAGAGTGTATGCAATGGGTCAATATGAGGTGACTGACCCTTCGACGGGTTTCGAAGGTATGCTTTGACCAAAGAATTAATTTCGAGGACGAAATTTTCCTAAGTGGGGGAGATTGTGAGGCCCCAATCAGTTCGTAAGTTGATATTAGGGTTATTCATTATTTCGGTGTGGTGAAGTTAGGGTTAGGGCTAAGGAGGAAACCCTAATCTCGGTTAAGATTGAAAACCCTAGTTTATGTATTAGTTTGAAATGGTTAGCAAACTCTAGATTAGCAAACCTCTAGTATTACAATTTATTAGAAAGCTTAAGTGGAGTTTTATTTATCGCCCGCCTTTTTCTACATTTTCTTTATTAGAAAATTCCCCAGATAATTTTTATTGAGTAAATATAGTTTTTAGATGATTTTTCTAGTATCGGTTAGTTTTTGAGAAATTAAGAACATATATAGGACGTGGGACCCACTAGAGCGGAAAGTTCGGTAAAATTCGGCCAATTAGGTTAAGTTTTGGATACTGGGTTTAATTCACCGGGTGTTATGAGATAATTAAAGGTTGTTATCTGGATGAGAGTGGAGAGAGACAAAAGGATATGTATGTATTAAATAGGGTGACAAGTGTCACCATATGATTAAACCTTACAATTTTGACTACTATTCACCTTTTTACTAATTGACCAAATAAACCCAAAAAAAATTACCAAAATCATCTTCATTTTTAGCTCCTTATAGCCGGCCACTCTCCAAGGAGAAGGAAGAAAAACCTCTTCACTTTCTTAGCTTCAATCTTGCTCAATCTTCGATTTCAACCGATTAAATTCGAAAACTCTCCATAAAAATCCTTCTCTTAGTAGTTGTGAGGTGACTAGTGAAGTTGTTTGGAAGCTTAAGGTGCTAAGTGGTCTCATTTCTTGTGTTGATAAGGTGAGTGACTATGGAAACCCTCTCTTCTATCTAATGATGTTTAATTAATGACTTGTGGTTGTTATAAGTGTGATTTGGTGGATTATTTCTTGATTTTAGTTAAGATTGGTGAAGTTTTCTATTTATTTAGGATTTTCCAGTTTGCATATGATTAATATCATGTGGTCATGTATGATGGTTGGAAATGATTGAGAATGAAGTTAGTTGGTGTGAATGGTAGTTAATTGCAGCAAATTTCTGGTTTGGAAGATAAATTAGCAAGTTAGGGTTTCAAAGTTCTACTTTCTTCCTGGCACTGTTCATCATAGTTAGAGGCCGAATTAGCCTTTGGTTAAAACATAAAAGTTGTAGGGAATGATATTTTAGGGATGGCTACAAAATTGTAGGTCAATCGGAGTAGCGTAGCTTGAGAAAAGACAGAATTACCCTTGCTGTCCTGTTTTTACCCGAACTTGAGAACTGCGACTGTAATTGGTGAATTTGGTTGGGAATGCTTAAGAATTTGTTGTTGAGGTCTTCTGATGAATTGTAACCCTGTTTCTTATCTTTCGGATGGATTTTTAATCACTTGGTTTGGACTTAGGTAGCCTGACTTATGATGTTTGAACCAGAATACGGTTTGTGAGCCTGTTTTTACGGTTCTGGGGTAGTATATGGCAATTTTGAGCTGGTTGCAATAGAAACTGGACTGAGTAGCCTTCTTCAACATTGTAGCCTCTTAAGTCCTGTATATATCTACAGAATTTCCGGTCAAACGGATCTGTGTAGCTCGAGTTATGACCAAAACACTCGCACCTGTTTTGTACCCTGAAATTGTGTACGTTTTGAATTTCAGCTTCTGACCGTGCATTTTTCCGTTTTGATCCCGTACGATCTGGGTGTTAACTCCTTCATAAGAAATGTAGATATTGGTTTTAGCTTCGAAACGGTATAAAGTACGTCAAAATCCGAGTTCCGTAGCTTCCGTTATGATCAAAACAAGATTGATCGTCAGAACTGCCTTGAATCTGGACAGTTCTGACGGATACTTTGACACTCAAATTTTGTTCTATTCTGAGTGGATTCAGGTCTTGGCCAAAACATCGATGTTTTAGCCTTATGTCTCAGCTTTCTAATACCTTTCGAATTTCCTGATTTGGATTTGTGAGCTGGGAGTTATGGTCCAGCAAACATACCCTGTTCGTTACTCTAGAGTGCGAATTCCTGGAACGGTTTTCTGTACTTTCGACCTATTTCCGTTTAGATCCGGATTGAGGTGTCTTCATGAAAACTGTAACCCTTCCTCTTAGCTTCGTAACAGTACCTCATGTACCTTGATCCGACACTCGTAACTTCGCTTAGGCTCAAAACAGTTTTGACGGCAAAATGGCTAGGCCGCCATTCCCGTTTCCGTATGCCGTTTCCGCACTCGTATGTGCCGATTTTGCCGTTTTGCTTGTTTTAGGCATATTAGTAGCCGTTTATGATATTATGTGACGCAATCTTCTCTTTCAGACGTTGGTGTGCTAGGTGAAGCCGGTGGGGCCTACTAGCTACTCCTTGCGGCACAAATTTCGAACTTTTGCTCTTTTGTTCGTTGAGTAAGTACTCAGGCCGCTCTTATGTGTTAGTTGCTTATGTGTTTCGATATGTATGAAAAGGGTGCCTAGGCGAGGGTGTACTTTATCGCACTCGACCTAAACCCTAATTTACGCACATATTTGTACATGGCATATGTATATGAATCATTTTGGAACTAAACCCCTTGAGCTTGTGGCTCGGGGTGACTTTTGAGTAAATTTTGTGAAGTTTGTGAGTTTGGGGCCCGATCTCATGACCTAGATGGACTATTCGAGCCGGTTAGGGCTTGTTCGAAGTTAGTCCAACCTGGTTTGAGGTCACCAAGTTTGTGAATCCGGTTCACCGAGTATGTGGACCAAGTTTGTGACCCGAGCTTGTGAACCAACCTCAATTTCGTTCGCTCGATCAAGTTTGTGAGGTGTCTGGCCAGAGAGGGTGATAAGGTGTACGGTGGGAGAACAAGTGGAGTTCTACGGACCATTATTTGTGGTCGACGGAGTGTCGGCAGGAGATTATACATGGCACATGAATTGGCTTTGGAGCCACCCGTATCCTTATTATGTGATGTTATTTTTCTGCTTTTCCTTTACTCTTACAGTGTAACTGTTGTTACGTGAAATTTACGCTTTTGCCCCTGTTTACTTACTAAGCATATAGCTTACCCCTTTCCTTTTGTTTTCCTTAGCAGGGGCCGACGCGGGGACTTTTGACACATACACTGGTATAGTTGGGTTTGCTTGTAATAGTTGGACAATTAGGATGTTTGTTTTTGTTGTGGTGGTTTGTATAAGGACCCTCCTTAGGGTCCACTCTTTGGTTTTGGTTATAATTATAAGGATGTAATAGTATGAGCAGGTACTTTTGAAGAATATAATTAGAACACTTTTGGGGTTTGTATATATTGTATATAGTGCTCTTTCGATTTACCTAGTTCTATTACTTTAGGTTTTGAGTCCTGGCGCGAGCTAGGCAGGCGGCCCGCCGATACCCTTGGGTTCGCCCTTGGGAGAAGTGGGGTCGTCACAGGTGGTATCAGAGCGCCTAGGTTAGAGGACTTGGGCAAGTGGGACATACGCGATAGGCACTAGGCATATTTGATTCTTTTAAGCTGAATGATATACTTTAAGCTGAAATGCTGGTGAGCTGACGAATTAATATTTTGTAGGTATGTATCCGGGCAGTTCGAGTGGTGCGGGACCCAGTGGCGTGGGACCGAGACCTCCGAGTGCGAGGGGCCCAGAGGATCGAGCGCTGCGTAAGCGGGCGATCCGTTATCGGCAGAGACCTGGAGAGCCTTACACTTTGTACTCCCCTTTTGGTCAGGTGTCACACCGACCTTGTAGGTGTTGGTATACGTACAGTTATCCTGACGAGGTCGTCCTGGCAGTGGACGATGAGCGACGCAGCCTGATTAGTCAGCTAGAGGAGGCCAGAGAGGTTGGCCATGGGCAGGCGATGCGTATTAGGGACTTGGAGCGGGGTCACCGAGATGAGATGCAGAGGGCGGACGCTTTACGCCGTCAGCTTCAGGACACTCATCAGCACCTTTTCGCTGTGAAGAGGCAGCTGAAGGAGAGGGTTCGGAGTATTTCGATGGACTGCGAGGTCATCCTAGATATGGCCGCAGAGGCACCGTCTCGAGCCACCGGTCCAGAGGGGATGGACGAGGTGGACACGTTAGGTTCCGTTGGGAACCTGGGCCCTAGGAGAGGCGTTTAGGGTCGCTTTTGTACTTTTGTTTAGCTAGTGGATTACTTTTGTTAAAACTGGCATGACCACTTTCTTTCGTTATTTGGTTGACTGACTAGATTTTTGGAGCCGGTGCTCTTGTGTACATTGGGTTTTGTACCGATTGGAGGTCGGTAATCTGTAAATCTTTTGGCGTGACTTTGTAAATATATGTATATATTTGAGTGGCATTTTGAACTTATCTTTTGTGTGTCTTTTGTGCATACGCTTTACGTCCGTACTTTTGCTCATAGTTTGAATAATAAGTATATGTAACGTTCCGATCTATAGACTTGTGCCCCGAAATGGACTCCGGTGGTCAAAGTAGAGCTGGAGAGCAAGGACGAGGCTCTGAAGGAAATAATGGAAATGGACCGGATCAAGTCGCTACAGCCATCCAGCGGATGGCCGATCTACTAGAGCGAATGACAAATCAACAGGGCCAGGGGAGCAGTACTGGGAATCCTGGACATAATCCGGGACATAATCCGGGCAATCATGAGGGAGAGGACCGTGCTTTAGAACGGTTCCAGAAATTTGCACCTCCTAAGTTTATAGGTGGACCTACTCCTGACCTAGCCGAGGGCTGGATGGATCGTATGTTAGACATATTTGCCGCGCTTAGGTATTCGGAGGAGCGGCAGATATCCTTTGCCGTCTTTCCGTTCGAAGGGGCCGCGCGAGCCTGGTGGAACGTGATCAAAGCCAAGTGGGAGCGAGAACAGACCCCCTGGACATGGGTCAATTTTACTCGAGAATTTAATGAGAAATACTCGCCGCCCATTGTGCAAGAGAAACGAGAAGATGATTTTATCCGCCTGCGTCAAGGGGCATCTAGAGTGGCGGAGTATGAAACTCAGTTTACAAAACTCTCCCGTTTTGCTTCGGAGTTGGTGCTAACGGAGCGAAAACGAATTCGTCTCTTCGTCCAAGGCCTGAATGTGGAAATCCAGGAGGCTCTAGCAGCTGCTCAGTTGGACACGTTTAGCCAAGCGCTAGAAAAAGCACAGCGGATTGAGACTGCCAGGGGACAGGTTAAAGCCTTTCATGACCGGAAAAGGAGGCAACCCAGCTCGAACGATCCCCCGGTTGGACAGAGCTCGCGAAACGAGCCACCCGCGAAGGCGAGTAAAGACGCAGACGGTCCACGACCTGTAAAAACTCTGAATAATTTTGGGCGAGGTCAGATAGTGCAAGAGCCCCAGAGGAGTGCCCAGCGTGGAGGGTCGAGTACGGCCACTAAGCCAACCTGTGGTTTCTGTGGGGGCAATCATACTGATGAAAATTGCTAGAAAAATAGTTCGGTACGGAAATGCTTCAAATGTGGTAGTACCGAACATCTGATTGCCCGGTGCCCTAAGATGCAGAAGGAAGGACTCAAGCCATCGACTGAAGGGACCAGAACTAAGCCGATGAATGCAGGGGAAAATCGAGCCAAAGGGCCAGCAAGAGTGTATGCAATGGGTCAATATGAGGTGACTGACCCTTCGACGGGTTTCGAAGGTATGCTTTGACCAAAGAATTAATTTCGAGGACGAAATTTTCCTAAGTGGGGGAGATTGTGAGGCCCCAATCAGTTCGTAAGTTGATATTAGGGTTATTCATTATTTCGGTGTGGTGAAGTTAGGGTTAGGGCTAAGGAGGAAACCCTAATCTCGGTTAAGATTGAAAACCCTAGTTTATGTATTAGTTTGAAATGGTTAGCAAACTCTAGATTAGCAAACCTCTAGTATTACAATTTATTAGAAAGCTTAAGTGGAGTTTTATTTATCGCCCGCCTTTTTCTACATTTTCTTTATTAGAAAATTCCCCAGATAATTTTTATTGAGTAAATATAGTTTTTAGATGATTTTTCTAGTATCGGTTAGTTTTTGAGAAATTAAGAACATATATAGGACGTGGGACCCACTAGAGCGGAAAGTTCGGTAAAATTCGGCCAATTAGGTTAAGTTTTGGATACTGGGTTTAATTCACCGGGTGTTATGAGATAATTAAAGGTTGTTATCTGGATGAGAGTGGAGAGAGACAAAAGGATATGTATGTATTAAATAGGGTGACAAGTGTCACCATATGATTAAACCTTACAATTTTGACTACTATTCACCTTTTTACTAATTGACCAAATAAACCCAAAAAAAATTACCAAAATCATCTTCATTTTTAGCTCCTTATAGCCGGCCACTCTCCAAGGAGAAGGAAGAAAAACCTCTTCACTTTCTTAGCTTCAATCTTGCTCAATCTTCGATTTCAACCGATTAAATTCGAAAACTCTCCATAAAAATCCTTCTCTTAGTAGTTGTGAGGTGACTAGTGAAGTTGTTTGGAAGCTTAAGGTGCTAAGTGGTCTCATTTCTTGTGTTGATAAGGTGAGTGACTATGGAAACCCTCTCTTCTATCTAATGATGTTTAATTAATGACTTGTGGTTGTTATAAGTGTGATTTGGTGGATTATTTCTTGATTTTAGTTAAGATTGGTGAAGTTTTCTATTTATTTAGGATTTTCCAGTTTGCATATGATTAATATCATGTGGTCATGTATGATGGTTGGAAATGATTGAGAATGAAGTTAGTTGGTGTGAATGGTAGTTAATTGCAGCAAATTTCTGGTTTGGAAGATAAATTAGCAAGTTAGGGTTTCAAAGTTCTACTTTCTTCCTGGCACTGTTCATCATAGTTAGAGGCTGAATTAGCCTTTGGTTAAAACATAAAAGTTGTAGGGAATGATGTTTTAGGGATGGCTACAAAATTGTAGGTCAATCGGAGTAGCGTAGCTTGAGAAAAGACAGAATTACCCTTGCTGTCCTGTTTTTACCCGAACTTGAGAACTGCGACTGTAATTGGTGAATTTGGTTGGGAATGCTTAAGAATTTGTTGTTGAGGTCTTCTGATGAATTGTAGCCCTGTTTCTTATCTTTCGGATGGATTTGGAATCACTTGGTTTGGACTTAGGTAGCCTGACTTATGATGTTTGAACCAGAATACGGTTTGTGAGCCTGTTTTTACGGTTCTGGGGTAGTATATGGCAATTTTGAGCTGGTTGCAATAGAAACTGGACTGAGTAGCCTTCTTCAACATTGTAGCCTCTTAAGTCCTGTATATATCTACAGAATTTCCGGTCAAACGGATCTGTGTAGCTCGAGTTATGACCAAAACACTCGCACCTGTTTTGTACCCTGAAATTGTGTACGTTTTGAATTTCAGCTTCTGACCGTGCATTTTTCTGTTTTGATCCCGTACGATCTGGGTGTTAACTCCTTCATAAGAAATGTAGATCTTGGTTTTAGCTTCGAAACGGTATAAAGTACGTCGAAATCCGAGTTCCGTAGCTTCCGTTATGATCAAAACAAGATTGATCGTCAGAACTGCCTTGAATCTGGACAGTTCTGACGGATACTTTGACACTCAAATTTCGTTCTATTCTGAGTGGATTCAGGTCTTGGCCAAAACATCGATGTTTTAGCCTTATGTCTCAGCTTTCTAATACCTTTGGAATTTCCTGATTTGGATTTGTGAGCTGGGAGTTATGGTCCAGCAAACATACCCTGTTCGTTACTCTAGAGTGCGAATTCCTGGAACGGTTTTCTGTACTTTCGACCTATTTCCGTTTAGATCCGGATTGAGGTGTCTTCATGAAAACTGTAACCCTTCCTCTTAGCTTCGTAACAGTACCTCATGTACCTTGATCCGACACTCGTAACTTCGCTTAGGCTCAAAACAGTTTTGACGGCAAAATGGCTAGGCCGCCATTCCCGTTTCCGTATGCCGTTTCCGCACTCGTATGTGCCGATTTTGCCGTTTTGCTTGTTTTAGGCATATTAGTAGCCGTTTATGATATTATGTGACGCAATCTTCTCTTTCAGACGTTGGTGAGCTAGGTGAAGCCGGTGGGGCCTACTAGCTACTCCTTGCGGCACAAATTTCGAACTTTTGCTCTTTTGTTCGTTGAGTAAGTACTCAGGCCGCTCTTATGTGTTAGTTGCTTATGTGTTTCGATATGTATGAAAAGGGTGCCTAGGCGAGGGTGTACTTTATCGCACTCGACCTAAACCCTAATTTACGCACATATTTGTACATGGCATATGTATATGAATCATTTTGGAACTAAACCCCTTGAGCTTGTGGCTCGGGGTGACTTTTGAGTAAATTTTGTGAAGTTTGTGAGTTTGGGGCCCGATCTCATGACCTAGATGGACTATTCGAGCCGGTTAGGGCTTGTTCGAAGTTAGTCCAACCTGGTTTGAGGTCACCAAGTTTGTGAATCCGGTTCACCGAGTATGTGGACCAAGTTTGTGACCCGAGCTTGTGAACCAACCTCAATTTCGTTCGCTCGATCAAGTTTGTGAGGTGTCTGGCCAGAGAGGGTGATAAGGTGTACGGTGGGAGAACAAGTGGAGTTCTACGGACCATTATTTGTGGTCGACGGAGTGTCGGCAGGAGATTATACATGGCACATGAATTGGCTTTGGAGCCACCCGTATCCTTATTATGTGATGTTATTTTTCTGCTTTTGCTTTACTCTTACAGTGTAACTGTTGTTACGTGAAATTTACGCTTTTGCCCCTGTTTACTTACTAAGCATATAGCTTACCCCTTTCCTTTTGTTTTCCTTAGCAGGGGCCGACGCGGGGACTTTTGACACATACACTGGTATAGTTGGGTTTGCTTGTAATAGTTGGACAATTAGGATGTTTGTTTTTGTTGTGGTGGTTTGTATAAGGACCCTCCTTAGGGTCCACTCTTTGGTTTTGGTTATAATTATAAGGATGTAATAGTATGAGCAGGTACTTTTGAAGAATATAATTAGAACACTTTTGGGGTTTGTATATATTGTATATAGTGCTCTTTCGATTTACCTAGTTCTATTACTTTAGGTTTTGAGTCCTGGCGCGAGCTAGGCAGGCGGCCCGCCGATACCCTTGGGTTCGCCCTTGGGAGAAGTGGGGTCGTCACAGGTGGTATCAGAGCGCCTAGGTTAGAGGACTTGGGCAAGTGGGACATACGCGATAGGCACTAGGCATATTTGATTCTTTTAAGCTGAATGATATACTTTAAGCTGAAATGCTGGTGAGCTGACGAATTAATATTTTGTAGGTATGTATCCGGGCAGTTCGAGTGGTGCGGGACCCAGTGGCGTGGGACCGAGACCTCCGAGTGCGAGGGGCCCAGAGGATCGAGCGCTGCGTAAGCGGGCGATCCGTTATCGGCAGAGACCTGGAGAGCCTTACACTTTGTACTCCCCTTTTGGTCAGGTGTCACACCGACCTTGTAGGTGTTGGTATACGTACAGTTATCCTGACGAGGTCGTCCTGGCAGTGGACGATGAGCGACGCAGCCTGATTAGTCAGCTAGAGGAGGCCAGAGAGGTTGGCCATGGGCAGGCGATGCGTATTAGGGACTTGGAGCGGGGTCACCGAGATGAGATGCAGAGGGCGGACGCTTTACGCCGTCAGCTTCAGGACACTCATCAGCACCTTTTCGCTGTGAAGAGGCAGCTGAAGGAGAGGGTTCGGAGTATTTCGATGGACTGCGAGGTCATCCTAGATATGGCCGCAGAGGCACCGTCTCGAGCCACCGGTCCAGAGGGGATGGACGAGGTGGACACGTTAGGTTCCGTTGGGAACCTGGGCCCTAGGAGAGGCGTTTAGGGTCGCTTTTGTACTTTTGTTTAGCTAGTGGATTACTTTTGTTAAAACTGGCATGACCACTTTCTTTCGTTATTTGGTTGACTGACTAGATTTTTGGAGCCGGTGCTCTTGTGTACATTGGGTTTTGTACCGATTGGAGGTCGGTAATCTGTAAATCTTTTGGCGTGACTTTGTAAATATATGTATATATTTGAGTGGCATTTTGAACTTATCTTTTGTGTGTCTTTTGTGCATACGCTTTACGTCCGTACTTTTGCTCATAGTTTGAATAATAAGTATATGTAACGTTCCGATCTATAGACTTGTGCCCCGAAATGGACTCCGGTGGTCAAAGTAGAGCTGGAGAGCAAGGACGAGGCTCTGAAGGAAATAATGGAAATGGACCGGATCAAGTCGCTACAGCCATCCAGCGGATGGCCGATCTACTAGAGCGAATGACAAATCAACAGGGCCAGGGGAGCAGTACTGGGAATCCTGGACATAATCCGGGACATAATCCGGGCAATCATGAGGGAGAGGACCGTGCTTTAGAACGGTTCCAGAAATTTGCACCTCCTAAGTTTATAGGTGGACCTACTCCTGACCTAGCCGAGGGCTGGATGGATCGTATGTTAGACATATTTGCCGCGCTTAGGTATTCGGAGGAGCGGCAGATATCCTTTGCCGTCTTTCCGTTCGAAGGGGCCGCGCGAGCCTGGTGGAACGTGATCAAAGCCAAGTGGGAGCGAGAACAGACCCCCTGGACATGGGTCAATTTTACTCGAGAATTTAATGAGAAATACTCGCCGCCCATTGTGCAAGAGAAACGAGAAGATGATTTTATCCGCCTGCGTCAAGGGGCATCTAGAGTGGCGGAGTATGAAACTCAGTTTACAAAACTCTCCCGTTTTGCTTCGGAGTTGGTGCTAACGGAGCGAAAACGAATTCGTCGCTTCGTCCAAGGCTTGAATGTGGAAATCCAGGAGGCTCTAGCAGCTGCTCAGTTGGACACGTTTAGCCAAGCGCTAGAAAAAGCACAGCGGATTGAGACTGCCAGGGGACAGGTTAAAGCCTTTCATGACCGGAAAAGGAGGCAACCCAGCTCGAACGATCCCCCGGTTGGACAGAGCTCGCGAAACGAGCCACCCGCGAAGGCGAGTAAAGACGCAGACGGTCCACGACCTGTAAAAACTCTGAATAATTTTGGGCGAGGTCAGATAGTGCAAGAGCCCCAGAGGAGTGCCCAGCGTGGAGGGTCGAGTACGGCCACTAAGCCAACCTGTGGTTTCTGTGGGGGCAATCATACTGATGAAAATTGCTGGAAAAATAGTTCGGTACGGAAATGCTTCAAATGTGGTAGTACCGAACATCTGATTGCCCGGTGCCCTAAGATGCAGAAGGAAGGACTCAAGCCATCGACTGAAGGGACCAGAACTAAGCCGATGAATGCAGGGGAAAATCGAGCCAAAGGGCCAGCAAGAGTGTATGCAATGGGTCAATATGAGGTGACTGACCCTTCGACGGGTTTCGAAGGTATGCTTTGACCAAAGAATTAATTTCGAGGACGAAATTTTCCTAAGTGGGGGAGATTGTGAGGCCCCAATCAGTTCGTAAGTTGATATTAGGGTTATTCATTATTTCGGTGTGGTGAAGTTAGGGTTAGGGCTAAGGAGGAAACCCTAATCTCGGTTAAGATTGAAAACCCTAGTTTATGTATTAGTTTGAAATGGTTAGCAAACTCTAGATTAGCAAACCTCTAGTATTACAATTTATTAGAAAGCTTAAGTGGAGTTTTATTTATCGCCCGCCTTTTTCTACATTTTCTTTATTAGAAAATTCCCCAGATAATTTTTATTGAGTAAATATAGTTTTTAGATGATTTTTCTAGTATCGGTTAGTTTTTGAGAAATTAAGAACATATATAGGACGTGGGACCCACTAGAGCGGAAAGTTCGGTAAAATTCGGCCAATTAGGTTAAGTTTTGGATACTGGGTTTAATTCACCGGGTGTTATGAGATAATTAAAGGTTGTTATCTGGATGAGAGTGGAGAGAGACAAAAGGATATGTATGTATTAAATAGGGTGACAAGTGTCACCATATGATTAAACCTTACAATTTTGACTACTATTCACCTTTTTACTAATTGACCAAATAAACCCAAAAAAAATTACCAAAATCATCTTCATTTTTAGCTCCTTATAGCCGGCCACTCTCCAAGGAGAAGGAAGAAAAACCTCTTCACTTTCTTAGCTTCAATCTTGCTCAATCTTCGATTTCAACCGATTAAATTCGAAAACTTTCCATAAAAATCCTTCTCTTAGTAGTTGTGAGGTGACTAGTGAAGTTGTTTGGAAGCTTAAGGTGCTAAGTGGTCTCATTTCTTGTGTTGATAAGGTGAGTGACTATGGAAACCCTCTCTTCTATCTAATGATGTTTAATTAATGACTTGTGGTTGTTATAAGTGTGATTTGGTGGATTATTTCTTGATTTTAGTTAAGATTGGTGAAGTTTTCTATTTATTTAGGATTTTCCAGTTTGCATATGATTAATATTATGTGGTCATGTATGATGGTTGGAAATGATTGAGAATGAAGTTAGTTGGTGTGAATGGTAGTTAATTGCAGCAAATTTCTGGTTTGGAAGATAAATTAGCAAGTTAGGGTTTCAAAGTTCTACTTTCTTCCTGGCACTGTTCATCATAGTTAGAGGCTGAATTAGCCTTTGGTTAAAACATAAACGTTGTAGGGAATGATGTTTTAGGGATGGCTACAAAATTGTAGGTCAATCGGAGTAGCGTAGCTTGAGACAAGACAGAATTACCCTTGCTGTCCTGTTTTTACCCGAACTTGAGAACTGCGACTGTAATTGGTGAATTTGGTTGGGAATGCTTAAGAATTTGTTGTTGAGGTCTTCTGATGAATTGTAGCCCTATTTCTTAGCTTTCGTATGGATTTGGAATCACTTGGTTTGGACTTAGGTAGCCAGACTTATGATGTTTTAACCATAATGCGGTTTGTGAGCCTGTTTTTACGGTTCTGGGGTAGTATATGGCAATTTTGACCTGGTTTCAATAGAAACTGGACTGAGTAGCCTTCTTCAACATTTTAGCCTCTTAAGTCCTGTATATATCTGCAAAATTTCCGGTCAAACGGATCTGTGTAGCTCGAGTTATGACCAAAACACTCGCACCTGTTTTGTACCCTGAAATTGTGTACGTTTTGAATTTCAGCTTCTGACCGTGCATTTTTCTGTTTTGATCCCGTACGATCTGGGTGTGAACTCCTTCATAAGAAATGTATATCTTGGTTTTAGCTTCGAAACGGTATAAAGTGCGTCGAAATCCGAGTTCCGTAGCTTCCGTTATGATCAAAACAAGATTGATCGTCAGAACTGCCTTGAATCTGGACAGTTCTGACGGGTACTTTGACACTCAAATTTCATTCTATTCTGAGTGGATTCAGGCTTTGGCCAAAAAATCGATGTTTTAACCTTATGTCTCAGATTTCTAATGCCTTTGGAATTTCCTGATTTGGATTTGTGAGCTGGGAGTTATGGTCCAGCAAACATACCCTGTTCGTTACTCTAGAGTGCGAATTCCTGGAACGGTTTTCTGTACTTTCGACCTATTTCCGTTTAGATCCGGATTGAGGTGTCTTCATGAAAACTGTAACCCTTCCTCTTAGCTTCGTAAAAGTACCTCATGTACCTTGATCCGACACTCGTAACTTCGCTTAGGCTCAAAACAGTTTTGACGGCAAAATGGCTAGGCCGCCATTCCCGTTTCCGTATGCCGTTTCCGCACTCGTATGTGCCGATTTTGCCGTTTTGCTTGTTTTAGGCATATTAGTAGCTGTTTATGATATTATACGATGCAATCTTCTCTTTCAGACGTTAGTGAGTTAGGTGAAGCCGGTGGGGCCTACTAGCTACTCCTTGCGGCACAAATTTCGAACTTTTGCTCTTTTGTTTGTTGAGTAAGTACTCAGGCCGCTCTTATGTGTTAGTTGCTTATGTGTTTCGATATGTATGAAAAGGGTACCTAGGCGAGGGTGTACTTTATCGCACTCGACCTAAACCCTAATTTACGCACATATTTGTACATGGCATATGTATATGAATCATTTTGGAACTAAACCCCTTGAGCTTGTGGCTCGGGGTGACTTTTGAGTAAATTTTGTGAAGTTTGTGAGTTTGGGGCCCGATCTCATGACCTAGATGGACTATTCGAGCCGGTTAGGGCTTGGTCGAAGTCAGTCCAACCTGGTTTGAGGTCACCAAGTTTGTGAATCCGATTCACCGGGTATGTGGACCAAGTTTGTGACCCGAGCTTGTGAACCAAGCTCAATTTCGTTCGCTCGAGTAAGTTTGTGAGGTGTCTGGCCAGAGAGGGTGATATGGTGTACGGTGGGAGAACAAGTGGAGTTCTACGGACCATTATTTGTGGTCGACGGAGTGTCGGCAGGAGATTATACATGGCACATGAATTGGCTTTGGAGCCACCCGTATCCTTATTATGTGATGTTATTTTTCTGCTTTTGCTTTACTCTTACTGTGTAACTGTTGTTACGTGAAATTTACGCTTTTGCCCCTGTTTACTTACTAAGCATATAGCTTACCCCTTTCCTTTTGTTTTCCTTAGCAGGGGCCGATGCGGGGACTTTTGACACATACACTAGTATAGTTGGGTTTGCTTGTAATAGTTGGACAATTAGGATGTTTGTTTTTGTTGTGGTGGTTTGTATAAGGACCCTCCTTAGGGTCCACTCTTTGGTTTTGGTTATAATTATAAGGATGTAATAGTATGAGCAGGTACTTTTGAAGAATATAATTAGAACACTTTTGGGGTTTGTATATATTGTATATAGTGCTCTTTCGATTTACCTAGTTTTATTACTTTAGGTTTTGAGTCCTGGCGCGAGCTAGGCAGGCGGCCTGCCGATACCCTTGGGTTCGCCCTTGGGAGAAGTGGGGTCGTCACACCAATTCTGCCCTATTTTTGCCGAAGCTTTGACTCAAATTTTTGGTGATCAAATGACCTTGAATCTGATGCAAATATGTTATATAGGATGTGTGAAAAGTTTCCACCAAAAATCACTTGATTTGGTTGAGAAAAAACCGAGTTTGGTAAGAATAAAACTGGAAAATCGTGTAACAGGGGCACTCTAGCAATAAACTTTGAACGATCATAACTCTTTGCTTAGATGTCAAAATCAGGTGCTGTTAGCGGCATTTGAAACTAGACATCCGTAAACGTTGTATCATGCACCTTTTAATTCTAAGTGAGTCATCTGTAGCGACTAATCAAAGTCGACTGCTCTGTTCTGCCAGTGCAACCGAGAAAATTGTAGAAGCTGCAACTTTTGGCTCCATTTTCTCTTATTTGTAAACTGAATTTCAAAATGACTCCTTCTGATGAAATGTAACCTTTTGAATGTAGTTTCCAACGCCATCAACCATGTCCAATTCCAAGTTGAATTGTGTGAGATATAGTCCAATTCCCAAACTGTACCAAATCTGGAAAACTCTAATTTTGGCTAGCAGAATGGCATAGCTTGAATTGAGACTTGTTATTTTTAAAATTTTGGCATCAATCACCTGTGAAATATATATTAGATGTTTCTCAGACTTTTGTTTCATAAATGAGCCAGATTTGAGTCATTTTCATTAGGCAACATGTTTGAAAAGGAAGAAGAAAGGAAAAGACAGATTGGTCTTGGGATTTTATTCAACTTAGGTAGTTTGGTTCACTACCTTCCCGTGTGAAATTTCAAATGAAATTTGGTAGAGGAAAAGTCCTCATATGGAAGTTGAGTTGTACCAATTTTGATATCAATCCAAGACCATTTCGATACCTAAATGATGGGCCAAAGTCGTTTTCCAAATCTGGAAAATTGACCCAACAGTCTGTGTTTTTGGCCAATTTTGAGCTGCTATATCATGGCCTCAAAACTCCAATTCTAGTTCTGTTTATTGTGTTTAAAACTTTGATTGGAACTCTAATAGTGCTACGAATTTCATAGGCTAGTTCACTTTCTATGAATTTTGCCGAATTTCCAAAGTTTACCGAAAACCAAGACTGAAACTGTCTTGGGAGTGTAAGTCAACCACTTTGAGCTGAAATTCGAATGTCTTCCATTTAGAATCTTGGAAAAGTGAGTTCTAGAAACATTTAGTACATTGAAACGAGATTCCAACGGTATAAGATTTTCCAATTTTGGACCTATTGAATGCAAGATATGATTTTTCTAGGCTTGACGCACAAAACTGAAATTTGCCGATTCCTTAGAAAATGAAATTTTAGAAACTTGACTTCTTATCTTGATATTAATCTATCATTTTGAACCCGATTTCATGGAGGATATGAGTTTCATCAGTAACTTTAAAATCCACACTTTTGAATTTTAACTTTCGATAAAATGAAACCCTTATAAAGACATTGACTTGAATTCTAAAGCAAGTGTGCATTCTTTCTTGTTTGATAAGGAATTTGTGAAATTGTGAGGGTGATTATTGGTCACTTTTCTTCAGGCGATCAAGAAAGGCTCGAAGAGAATCCCGAAGTGGATCATTGACGACTTTCTTTACTCACTTATTTTGATTGGTGAGTGTTCCATATAAGAGTACGTAACTTGAATAGTTTTACGACATGTTTACTCCATGGTCATTACGTGTTTAACTGTTAAGTGCTACCGATAATTGTTCCTATGAACTTTTCCACCATTTTAAGGCGAGTATGTACTTTATCTCACTCGACCAACTAAAATTACAAATTAATACCGTTTACCGATTTACTTGATTACTTGCGCATGTTGTAAGCTCTAAGCTGAACTGGATCCTGTCCTTGGTTACTAACCTGCTCGAGCCAGGACTGGGTTCGGTCGAGTAGGTTGGAACCCTGGACCACCGTTTCGGTATACTTGAGTATTACTACTGGAGGGATAAGGTGATGGCCAGACAAACCGAGTGGATCTGAAGTTATAAGGTAAAGTTGACCGAAATGGTTCCACTGGAACACCGTATCCTTCAATATGTGTTTATTTCTGTATAATGATAACTGTTTCATGTTAATGTGCCAATGTGCAACCTTGAACCATACATGTGTTACGCTCAAATTACTTGATTTATTAGAACTGCTAGAGTGTTTTGGAACCTCACTAGGCTGTTGAGCTCATTCCACACATTTGTTTTCCTTAACAGGGTGCAAGACCGAGAGTGCTCGCGAATAGTACTAAGTTACTTTCTTTTGAAGATTTAAATTGTATTATAGTAGACGACTATAGTACATATTCTTTTGGGTTGTATTTAACATTGAAGGTTAACTAGTTGTGTTCTGGAGTATTTTAAATGTATATTGAAATTATTCGAAGAATTTCTAGTTTTGTATTATGGATCGTAGTGAATCCCGGCGAGAGCTGGGCAGGCGTTCCGCGGATATCCTTAGGTTCGCCCTTGGAAGAAGTGGGGGCGTCACAGTTGGTATCAGAGCATAGGTTTCAGATCTTCGTAGTGTATCTTAGGCTAATAAGTTTAGGAAGACGGACTGTGGGACTGGTTTGAAAGTTAAGTAACTATTTATAGGGATGAAAATCAGAGCCGTTTCGCGTAGTCTCTGCACGGGGTGAGCTTGGGTCAAGTAGTGTTATGGTTATATTATGTGGATGAGTAAAGACTTAAGTGCTCTTCTAGAGTGAAGTTATGAATCATGAATGTGATAGGTATAAACCCTTTATCTTGATACTTGGAGAAAATTAGATATATATGTTGGGTAGGAATCTCAAATGTGGTGATTTACTCTTGGGACCGACCGGCTCGAGTTGTGAATTACATTGTTTCGGATTCTTGTACTCGAGTACTTAAGAGTTGAGGGCATTCCTAAGGACTTGAGATCTCCATTTGTGGGGAATAAGAACGAATCGATATTTCACGTGAATAGTTACAGGAAACCAATAATCGTTTGGCTAAATGGCACAATAATTAAGAGCGGGAGGTGGAGAAGATCGTAGCCCAGAAGATCCTGGTGTTGGGATTGAATTTGAACGTGTTAGGGTACAGGAATCATCTAGTTCCAATTAATCTAGTGAAGCATTACTTGGGATCTTTTGTAGTGGCGCGATAGGAATAGGACTTAAGAGTTTGTACCTTGGAGATACATGTACTTTTGTTAATCATCTGTTTACTTTTGTTTACTGACCTTGACTTGGTATGTACTTTACATGACTGTAACTTGTGTTATGATCTAATGAACTCTAGTTTGTGTTTGACATGTATGGTGATAATGTTATTTGTGCAAGTGATTTCATTTCTTTAGAATTGTTTCTGGTATGTGTGTGTAGTTCAATTATGGCTTAGTGAGGTTTATGCATATGCGTATAGATTAGCTGTGAACATGGAAACTAGAGGACAATGAAATGGACGTCAACCTAGACAACCCCGAAATCAAAGACTAAATAATGGGTCTGATATTGACCAAAACGCTGAGCCAAGGGCTGGGGAAAGGGATGACCAAATGGCATTAGTTTTAACTCGCATGACGGATGTACTAGAGCTCTTAGTAGCTGAACAGGGTCAGGAGATTGGATGAGGAAACCAACTTGGAAACCAAGACATAGGGGAGGATCGAGCTTTGGAGCGGTTTCAGAAATTCTTCCCGCCCAAATTTTCTGGAGAACCTGACCCAGAAGTGGCTGAGAATTGGTTAGAGAAAATAAGGAATATATTCGATGCCTTGGACTACACAGAGGAAAGACAAGTCACTTTTGCTGTATTTCAACTTGAAGGAGCAGCTCGAGCTTGGTGGAATGTTATAAGAAACAAGTGGGAAAGAGATCAAACTCCAAGGATTTGGATAAACTTTGTATGAGAATTTAATAAGAAATTTCTTCCTCCACTTATCCAAGAAAAGAGAGAAGATGATTTTATAAAGTTTCGTTATGAAACTTTGAGTGTGGCTGAGTTTGAAACACGATTTACGAAATTATCTACATATGCTCCAGAATTGGTGGCTACGGAACGGAAGAGAATAAGACGGTTTATCCAGAGATTAAATTTAGAAATCCAAGATGCCCTTGCCGCAGCACAGATTGAAACATTTAGTGACGCTCTCGAGAAAGCGTAAAGGGTGGAAAGTACAAAATCCCAACTAAGAGCCTTTCAAGCGAGGAAAAGGGATGCATCCGATAGTAGACTAAGAGAAATTGGACCACCACCCAAAGTTAGAACAGAAGTGGATGGAGTAAGACTATCACTTTCTTCACCACTCATGATAATGGAACCAGAAGGGACTACGTCTTGAAGAGCTCCAGTAGGACAGATACAATCAAAGAAAACCTCGCAAGCAAGCTAAGTCACAACGCCTCGTCCGACCTGTGGATATTATGGAAGGACAAATTATACCAAAGAAAATTGCTGGTTAAAGGTACGAAAGTGTATGGGATGTGGGAGCACCAACCATTAAGTTCACGACTGTCCAAAGAGATATCCACGAGAAACTACTACTCAACAAGGGAATAGAACTATCCCTCGACAAGTTAATGGAGGAGGAAACCGACCAGTGGCATCTGCAAGAATATATGAAATGATCACACAACAAGGTTCAGGGTTATCTGAGGTTATGGAAGGTATGAATTTCAAGAACGAAATTCTTTTTAAGGAGGGAAGGTTGTGAGGACCCGAATTTTCTTATTTTTATTTAATTTTTCTGGTTTAATTAATTATTTTCCCACCCATTTTCTCTGAATAATTTATTTCAATCATTTTAAACTTATTAAATGGAATAATGTCTCAATTATATTTTTAACACGTCTCGTTAGTAAAATTAATTTTTCTGGGGCTCGTTTAGTATGAAATAAGGAGTACACGTTTCTCGAGACTATGTTCGATCTGAGAGTACATTAGTCTTGGAGAATTAAGAATGATCAATAGTAGATTAAGAAAATTTAATTAAGAGATTAGATGTGAGTAAGTTAAAATTAAGCTTATACCGTGCGCGCGTCGAAAGTTTTCCGAAAGACGCGCTGGTACAAATTAATTGGAGATTTGAGAAATTAATACTAGACTCATGTGAGGACTCATTTTTTTATTTCTAAAATAGTTATTTTCAAGATTATTTACCCTGGTATTAGTTAGTTATATCATCGTTACAAGAATTTCTTTGAAATTGCGCTTTATCGCGCACGAGTCGGAAGTTCGAGTTTTCAAGCGCGCGACTAATTGATGGACTTTATAAATTTATTTTAGACTACTAAGAGTGAATAATTATAGTGTTAAAGGAATTACATTTTGAGGTTTAGTGCACAAGTGGAACAAACTCGAGAGGAAACGGGCACAAAACAAGCGCGTACGCGCACTATTAAGAGTTGACTTTGGTAAAGCTTTTGGGCCACGATTCTCATAAGCTTCTAAGACAAGATTCAAAGTACAAAAGACTCTTTCTTCCACCTAGTATCAGCTGACCAGCAACCCCAAGGAAGAAGAGAAGCAAAGCTCTCTTCATTTGTTTCCAATCTTGCTTCCAAATCTTCCACAAATCTTCACACAACACCTAAACTACTTGGAGATTCACCTTGGCTTGGAGGAGGAGGTCTTCTAGCCGAGTTTCTCGGAGCTTTTGGTGACCAAAATTTCTGATTTTTCATCAAGAATTAGGAGGTAATCATTCAGTCCCTTAATCTTAGTTCTAGTTGGTTAAATTTGGCCTTGGAGCTTGTAGCTTCATGTGGGTGTTGTTATTTTGTTGTAAATGATTGGAGTGGGCTCTATGAAATCCCACAATGGATATATTGGACTGATATGGTGATTATAAGTGTGGTTTGTGTTAATTAAGTGGTAAACAAGGTGAGATTAGTTGGAAAATTGAAAGGAAAGTTGAGGAAAATTTTGGTTGGTTGATGACCAATTCTGCCCTATTTTTGCCGAAACTTTGATTCAAATTTTTGGTGATCAAATGATCTTGAATCTGATGCAAATATGTTATATAGGATGTGTGGAAAGTTTCTACCAAAAATCACTTGATTTGGTTGAGGAAAACCGAGTTTTGGTAAGAACAAAACTGGAAAATCGCGTAATAGGGCTCTCTGGCAGTAAACCTTGAACGATCATAACTCTTTGCTCAGATGTCAAAAGCAGGTGCCGTTAGTGGCATTTGAAACTAGACACCATAGTTTTCTAATGGTGTATCATGGACATTTTAATTCTAAGTGAGTCATCTATAGTGACTAATCAAAGTCGACTGCTCTGTTCTGCCAGTGCAACCGAGAAAATTGTAGAAGCTGCAAATTGTGGCTCAATTTTCTCTTATTTGCAAACTGAATTTCAAAATGACTCCTTCTGATGAAATGTAACCTTTTGAATGTAGTTTCCAAATCCATCAACCATGTCCAATTCCAAGTTGAATTGAGTGAGATATAGTCCAATTCCCAAACTGTACCAAATCTGGAAAAACCGTAATTTTGGCTAGCCGAATGACCTAGCTTGAATTGAGACTTGTTATTTTGAAAATTTTGGTGTCAATCACCTACCAAATATATATTGGATGTTTTTCAGACTTTTGTTTCATAAATGAGCCAGATTTGAGTCGTTTCATTGGGCAAAATGTTTGAAAAGGAAGAAGAAAGCAAAAGACAGATTGGTCTTGGGATTTTATTCAACTTGGGTAGTTTGGTTCACTACCTACCCGTGTGAAATTTCAAATGAATTTGGTAGAGGAGTAGTCCTCATATGGAAGTTGAGTTATACCAATTTTGGTGTCACTCCAAGACCATTTCGGTACCTAAATGATGGTCCAAAGTCGTTTTCGAAATCTGGAAAATTGACCCAACAGTCCTTGTTTTTGGCCAATTTTGAGCTGCTATATCTTGGCGCTCAAAACTCCGATTCTAGTTCCAGTTATTGTGTTTAAAACTTTGATTGGAACTCTAATAGTGCTGTAAATTTCAGAGGCTATTTCACTTTCTGTGAATTTTGCTGAATTTCCAAAGTTTACTGAAAACCAAGACTGAAACTGTCTTGGGAGTGTAAGTCAACCACTTTTAGTTGAAATTCGAATGTCTTCCATTTAGAATCTTGAAAAAGTGTTTTCTAGAAACTTTTTGCACATTGAAACAAGATTCTAACGGTATAAGATTTTCCAATTTTGGACCTATTGAGTGCAAGATATGATTTTTCTAGGCTTGACGCACAAGGCTGAAATTTGCCGATTCCTTAGAAAATGAAATTTCGTAAACTTGACTTCTTATCTTGATATTAATCTATCGTTATGAACCCAATTTCGTGGAGGATATGAGTTTCATCAGTAACTTTAAAATCCACACTTTTGAATCTTAACTTTCGATAAAATGAAACCCTTACAAAGACATTGACTTGAATTCTAAAGCAAGTGTGCATTCTTTCTTGTTTGATAAGGAATTTGTGAAATTGTGAGGGTGATTATTGGTCACTTTTTTTCAGGCGATCAAGAAGGTCTCGAAGAGAATCCCAAAATGGATCATTGACGACTTTCTTTACTCACTTATTTTGATTGGTGAGTGTTCCATATAGGAGTACGTAATTTGAATAGTTTTACGACATGTTTACTCCATGGTCATTACGTGTGTAACTGTTAAGTGCTACCGATAATTGCTCCTATGAATTTTTCCACCATTTTAAGGCGAGTGTGTACTTTATCTCACTCGACTTACTAAAATGACAAATTACTACCGTTTACCGATTTATTTGATTACTTGCGCATGTTGTATGCTCTAAGTTGAACTGGATCCTGCCCTTGGTTACTAACCTACTCGAGCCAGGACTGGGCTCGGTCGGGTAGGTTGGAACCCTGGACCACCGTTTCGGTATACTCGAGTATTACCACTAGAGGGATAAGGTGATGGCCAGACAAACCGAGGGGATCTGAAGTTATAAGGTGAAGTTAACCGAAATGGTTCCACTGGAACACCGTATCCTTCAATATGTGTTTATTTCTGTATAATGATAACTGTTTCATGTTAATGTGCCAATGTGCAACCTTGAACCATACATGTGTTATGCTCAAATTACTTGAGTTATTAGAACTGCTAGAGTGTTTTGGAACCTCACTGGGCTGTTTAGTTCATTCCACTCATTTGTTTTCCTTAACAATGTTCAAGATCGAGAGTGCTCGTGAATAGTACTAAGTTGCTTTCTTTTGAAGACTTAAATTGTATTATAGTAGACGACTGTAGTACATATTCTTTTGGGTTGTATTTAACCTTGAAGGTTAACTAGTTGTGTTCTGGAGTATTTTAAAAGTATATTGAAATTATTCGAAGAATTTTTAGTTTTGTATTATGGATCATAGTGAGTCCCGGCGAGAGTTGGGCAGGCGCTCCGCGGATACCCTTGGGTTCGCCCTTGGGAGAAGTGGGGGCGTCACAGTTGGTATCAAAGTTTAGGTTTCAGATCTTTGTAGTTTATCTTAGGCTTATAAGTTTAGGATGTCGGACTGTGGGACTGGTTTGAAAGTTAAGTAACTATTTGTAGGGATGAAAATCAGAACCGCTTCGCGTAGTCTTTGCGCGGGGTGAGCTTGGGCCAAGTAGTGTTATGGTTCTTATTATGTGGATAAGTAAAGACATAAGTGCTATTCTAGAGTGAAGCTATGAATCATGAATGTAATAGGTATAAGCCCTTTATCTTGATATTTTGAGAAAATTAGATATGTATGTTGGGTAGGAATCTCAAATGTGGTGATTTACTCTTGGGACCGGTCAGCTCGAGTTGTGAATTATCTTGTTTCGAATTCTTGTACCCGAGTACTTAGGAGTTGAGGGCAATGCTAAGGACTTGAGATCTCCATTTGTGGGAAATAAGAACGAATCGATATTTCAAGTGAATAGTTACAGGAAATCAATAATCGTTTGGCTAAGATGGCACAATAATTAAGAGCGAGAGGTGGAGAAGATCGTAGCCCAGAAGATCCTGGTGTTGGGATTGAAGTTGAACGTGTTAGGGAACGGGAATCATCTAAGTCCAATTAATCTAGTGAAGCACTACTTGTGATCTTTTGTAGTGGCACGATGGGAATAGGACTTAAGAGTTTGCACCTTGATGATGCAAGTACTTTTGTTAATCACCTGTTTACTTTTGTTTACTGATCTTGACTTGGTATGTACTTTACTTAATTGAAACTTGTGATATGATCTAATGAACTCTAGTTTGTGTTTGACTTGTATGGTGATAATGTTATTTGTGCAAGTGATTTCATTTCTTTAGAATTGTTACTGGTATGTGTGTGCAGTTCAATTATGGCTTAGTGAGGTTTATGCATATGCGTATAGATTAGCTATGAACATTGAAACTAGAAGACAACGAAAGGGATGTCAACTTAGACAACCCCGAAATGAAAGAGTAGATAATGGGTCTGATATTGACCAAAACGCCGAGCCAAGGGCTGGGGAAAGAGATGACCAAATGGCATTAGTTTTAACTTGCATGACGGGTGTACTAGAGCTCTTAGTAGCTCAACGGGGTCAGGGGGTTGGACAAGGAAACCAACATGGAAACCAAGAGATAGGGGAGGATCGAGCTTTGGAGCGGTTTCAGAAATTCTTCTCGCCCAAATTTTCTGGAGAACCTAACCCGGACGTGGCTGAGAATTGATTAGAGAAAATAAGGAATATATTCGATGTCTTGGACTACACAGAGGAAAGACAAGTCACTTTTGCTGTATTTCAACTTGAAGGAGCAACCCGAGCTTGGTGGAATGTTATAAGAAACAAGTGGGAAAGTGATCAAACTCCAAGGAGTTAGATAAACTTTGTACGAGAGTTTATTGCGATATTTCTTCCTCCACTTGTCCAAGAAAAGAGAGAAGACGATTTTATAAAGCTTCGTCAAGAAACTTTGAGTGTGGCTGAGTACGAAACACGATTTAAAAATTATCTACATATGCTCCAGAATTGGTAGCTACGGAATGGAAGAGAATATGACGGTATATCCAAGGATTAAATTTAGAAATCCAAGATACCCTTGCCGCAGCACAGATTGAAACATTTATTGACGCTCTCTAGAAAGCGCAAAAGGTGGAAAGTACAAAATCCCAACTGAGAGCCTTTCAAGCGAGGAAAAGGGATGCATCCGATAGTAGATTAGGAGAAATTGGACCACAACCTAAAGTTAGAAAATGAGTGGATGGAGTAAGACTATCACTTCTTTCACCACCCATGACAAAGGAACCAGAAGGGACTACGTCACGAAGAGCTCCAGTAGGACAGATACTGTGACGCCCCGCGGCAGAAGAAAAGGGAAAATTTCTGGTGAATAGTGTTTAGTGGAGAATCCGGCCAGAAGCCGTGCAAATTCCGTATATTTTTCTTAAAAATTACCTTTTCTTTGACAAATAGCACTTTATAATGGCCCTACTACTCAATCACCTCACAATAAGTGCCAATGAACCTAGAAAGTAGGGTTTCACTTTTGGTTTCAAGATTGGAGCAAAATTAGGGTTTTCGCGATTTTCGCCGGATGAATTTTCGGTACAAAGCAAGGATCAAATTTGGTGATTAAAAATGACTTTTAAGTGAGAAATAATATGTGATTAGAAGCAATGATACAAGATTAGTGAATAGGAAGTGAAAACCCTAGTACGTGTGTTTTTAAGAAAAACGGCGCGAACCGGCGGGTACCGCGCACTAGCGATTGAACGCACCACTTGACCACTACTTTCTTACCATACAAGCTCATTACTAATTGAGCAAAATATCTTCCCCCTCATAGCTATCTCTTGACCGAAATATGTGGCCAAAATGCAAGGAGAAGAAAGAGAAAATTTTGTGGTGGAGGGTGAGCCAAGTGTTGGCAAAGCTTGTGGTCAAGATTCATCCTAATCTCTTGCCTTAATTAACACCATGAGCAGCCTTTCTTCTTCATTTTTTTTCTGCTCCTTGGCCGAGAATAGAGAGAGAGAAAGGGGGAGCAAGAGTTGCACCATTTTCTTCTTGATTTACATCATCCAAGTGAAGAATCAAAATTCTAAACCGATTAAAGTGCGGGTTGTGAGTTGGGAAGCTTGGGGAACTAAGAAATTTCCAAAGGAGGTGAAGTATCACTCTTTCAAGCTTTGTTTTTGAGGTATAAAGTCTAATTTGTGGCTTTGATTCTTTTATTTTGGTTTAAGATGCTATCTAGTTCATGTTTTGGCTTGATTACAAGATATGCAAGTTGTTGTGATGAATTTTGGATGATTTAAGCAAGTTAGGGTTTGATTAATTTCTGCCTAAACTTGTTGTATGGTTGATAGATGTTATATATAAGATTATATAAGGGGCTTTGGTAGAGTTTGGAACAAGGAATTGAAGAGAGTTTCATTGGAAACCAAAAATTTCAGATTTCTGGAATTTCCTAATTCAGTTCTGCCCGGTTTTGGAACTCATATTTAGAGGCCAAATTAGGCTTGGACTAAAACATAAAAGTTGTAGATAATGGTATTTTATAGGTGCCTACAAAACTTCAGCTCAATCGGAGCTATGTAGCTTGTGAAAAGATGAAAATACCCTCACTGTTCTAGGGTACATTCCAGAGTTCCGCGTGGACAGTTTAGTCTATTTGGTTGTATTTATTCACTATAATCCGTTGGGATTTAGCCTTTTGAAAAAACATGAAAGTTTTAGTATTCTGTCTTAGCTTTTAAACTCCTCCAAGAACACCTTAATCGGACCTTGGTAACCTGAGATATGACTATTCCAGTACAGTCCGGTTAATTAGCCGACTAGTTGGATTTTGGTTCTGTAAATTGGGAATTTGACTAGGTTTCATTGGAAAATGGACTAAGTGATCTTCATAAAAATTGTATCTCTGTGTCTTATCTTCGAAACAGTATAAGTTACGCCTCAATTCGATAAGCGTAGCCTCGTATGTGTTCTTTCCGCAACCACACGTCAAATCTGTCTTTTGCTAGGTTACATTTCCACACTTGTTATCACTTTGATTTTTGTTCTTATGTTGTTATGAGCCTATGGAACGGCTATTTACTTGAATCTATGATATGTATGACTTTGGGATTGGCTGAGGAAAAATAATGAGGCCATAAATGGCTGGAAAATTAGGTAAACACAAGGGGCATGCTGCCAAATTTTCACGAGAAAGATAAACTTGCCTTTGGAATTCTAGTTCTATATTTGGCAAATTTGACTTGGATATACTAAAAACTAGGTTGAGGTGTCTTCATGAAAGTTGTAACTCTTTGTCTAAGCTTCGAGACACTACCTAGTACATTTTGATCTGATAATCACAGCTCCAGTTATGGGCAAAATCGTGTAAACTGTTTTGTACCATTTTCATTTCCGCGCACGCCCGATGCATTCCTTTACTGTTTTTCCGCTTTGATCGTTTTACTCCTTATTTCCATTTGTGATCTAGGGCTTGGACTTGAGTAAGACAATAATAAATGATGGATGAGGTTCGTGAGTCGTGGTTGGTGAGTGATCCCTCAACTATTTCCAAAGTTACTTTTGAACTAATTCTTGCATTTATTACTCCATTGCATATCATTTGGGTTTGGGTGTGTGCCATGACATAGTTTGGCTCCAATGAGTTCCTGGAAAGTCTTGTGCTTAGAACCAATGTCTCTATTATTGTTTACACATTCTTTGGAGCACGATGGCTCCTTACTTCTGTTTCACGGTTACCTGATCTAAACGAGCGTTGGATATTTAAGTACAAGAACTTCACTGGCTCACATGAGCAATAAATGAACATTTGATTACTGCATCATGACATCATATCAATGCTTTATTGTGAAATATACTTGGCTGTTGATTTTACTGGTCACTCACTGAGCTTCTAGGTCACCCCCTATTATCTTCTTCTCCCCACAGGGATCGAAATAAAGGAAGAACTTGTATTTGGATCTCTGTGTGGCTGGATGGCGTACATCTTGTATAGTTTAGATTTGGTTTTGGTTGATGTACTTTTGGGCCTGTATAAATATTTGGAATTGAATCGGATGTATATCTACATTCTACGCTTAGAACTAGTTTCCGATTCGCTTATGATATGTAATTTTTGGAGAATTGGATGTATTATTTGAGTTGTACCTTGTAATTTACTTGAGGAATGTAGTAAGTGAGTGAGTCCCGGCGAGAGTTGGGCAGGCAGTCCGCTAAACCCTTTGGTTCGCCTTAGGGGGAGGTGGGGCCGTCGCAGATACAATCAAAGAAAACCTCGCAATCAAGCCAAGTCACAACCCTCGTCCGACCTGTGGATATTGTGGAAGGACGAATAATACCGAAGAAACTGCTGGCTAAAGGGGCGAAAGTGTATGGGATGTAGGAGCACCAACCATAAAGTTCACGACTGTCCAAAGAGATATCCACGAGAAACTACTACTCAACAAGGGAATAGAACTATCCCTCGACAAGTTAATGGTGGAGGAAACCGACCAGTGGCATCTGTAAGAACATATGAAATGATCACACAACAGGGTTCAGGGTTATTTGAGGTTATGGAAGGTATGAATTTCGAGAACTAAATTCTTTTTAAGGAGGGAAGGTTGTGAGGACCCGAATTTTCTTATTTTTATTTTATTTTTCTAGTTTAATTAATTATTTACTCACCCATTTTCTCTGAATAATTTATTTCAATCATTTTAAACTTATTAAGTGGAATAATGTCTCAATTATATTTTTAACACGTGTCGTTAGTAAAATTAATTTTTCTAGGGTTCGTTTAGCGAGAAATAAGGAGTACACATTTTTCGAGGCTATGTTCGATCCGAGAATACATTAGTCTTGGAGAATTAAGAATAATCGATAGTAGATTAAGAAAATTTAATTGAGAGATTAGATGTGAGTAACTTAAAATTAAGCTTATACCGTGCGCGGGTCGAAAGTTTTTCGAAAGACGCGCTGATACAAATTAATTGGAGATTTGCGAAATTAATACTAGACTCATATGAGAAATCATGTTTTTATTTGTAAAATAGTTATTTTCATGATTATTTACCCTTGTATTAGTTAGTTATATCATCGTTACAAGAATTTCTTTGAAATTGCGCTTTATCGCGCACGAGTCGGAAGTTCGCATTTTCACGTGCGCGACCAATTGATGGACTTTATAATTTTATTTTAGACTACTAAGAGTAAATAGTTATAGTGTTAAAGGAATTAGATTGGAGGTTTAGTGCACAAGTAGAACAAATCCGAGAGGAAACAGGCACGAAACGCGCGCGTACGCGCACTATTAAGAGTTGACTTTGGTAAAACTTTTGGGCCATAATTGTCGTAAGCTTCTAAGTCAAGATTTAAAGTACAAAACACTATCACTTCCTCCCAGTATTAGCCGACCAGCAACCCCAAGGAAGAAGAGAAGCAAAGCTCTCTTCATTTGTTTCCAATCTTGCTTCCAAATCTTCCACAAATCTTCACACAAAACCTAAACTACTTGGAGATTCACCTTGGCTTGGAGAAGGAGGTCCTCTAGCCGAGTTTCTTGGAGCTTTTGGTGACCAAAATTTCTAATTTTTCATCAAAAAATAGGAGGTAATCATTCGGTCCCTTAATCTTAGTTCTAGTTGGTTAAATTTGGCTTTGGAGCTTGTAGCTTCATGTGGGTGTTGTAATTTTGTTGTAAATGATTGGAGTGGGCTCTATGAAATCCCACAATGTATATATTGGACTGATATGGTGATTATGAGTGTGGTTTGTGTTAATTAAGTGGTAAACAAGGTGAGATTAGTTGGAAAGTTGAGGAAAATTTCTGTTGGTTGATGACCAATTCTGCCCTATTTTTACCGAAACTTTGATTCTAATTTTTGGTGATCAAATGACCTTGAATCTGATGCAAATATGTTATGTAGGATGTGTGGAAAGTTTTCACCAAAAATCACTTGATTTGGTTGAGGAAAAACCTAGTTTTGGTATGAACAAAACTGAAAAATCGTGTAACAGGGGCTCTCTGGCAGTAAACTTTGAACGATCATAACTCTTTGCTCAGATGTCAAAATCAGGTGCCATTAGCGGCATTTGAAACTAGACACCATATTTTCTAACGGTGTATCATGCACCTTTTAATTCTAAGTGAGTCATCTGTAGTGACTAATCAAAGTCAACTGCTCTGTTCTGCCAGTGCAACCGAGAAAATTGTAGAAGCTGCAAATTGTGGCTCCATTTTCTCTTATTTGCAAAAGTGAATTTCAAAATGACTCCTTCTAATGAAATGTAACCTTTTGAATGTAGTTTCGAAATCCATCAACCATGTCCAATTCCAAGTTGAATTGAGTGAGATATAGTCCAATTCCCAAACTGTACCAAATTTGGAAAACCCTAATTTTGGCTAGCCGAATGGCCTAGCTTGAATTGAGACTTGTTATTTTGAAAATTTTGGTGTCAATCACCTACCAAATATATATTGGATGTTTCTCAAACTTTTGTTTTATAAATGAGCCAGATTTGAGTCGTTTCATTGGGCAAAATGTTTGAAAAGGAAGAAGAAAGCAAAAGACAGATTGGTCTTGGGATTTTATTCAACTTGGGTAGTTTGGTTCACTACCTACCCGTGTGAAATTTCAAATGAAATTTGGTAGAGGAGTAGTCCTCATATGGAAGTTGAGTTATACCAATTTTGGTGTCAATCCAAGACCATTTCGATACCTAAATGCTGGGCCAAATTCGTTTTCCAAATCTGGAAAATTGATCCAACAGTCCTTGTTTTTGGCCAATTTTGAGCTGCTTTATCTTGGCCCTCAAAACTCCGATTCTAATTCTGTTCATTGTGTTTAAAACTTTGATTGGAACTCTAATAGTGCTGCAAATTTCAGAGGTTGGTTCACTTTCGGTGAATTTTACCGAATTTTCAAAGTTTACCGAAAACCAAGACTGAAACTGTCTTGGGAGTGTAAGTCAACCATTTTGAGCTGAAATTCGAATGTCTTCCATTTAGAATCTTGGAAAAGTGTTTTCTAGAAACTTTTACTACATTGAAACGAAATTCCAACAGTATAAGATTTTCCAATTTTGGACCTACTGATTGCAAGATATGATTTTTCAAGGCTTGACGCACAAGGCTGAAATTTGCCGATTTCTTAAAAAATGAAATTTTGGAAACTTGACTTCTTATCTTGACATTAATCTATCGTTTTGAACCCGATTTCGTGGAGGATATGAGTTTCATCAGTAACTTTAAAATCTACACTTTTGATAAAATGAAACCCTAATAAAGACATTGACTTGAATTCTAAAGCAAGTGTGCATTCTTTCTTGTTTGATAAGGAATTTGTGAAATTGTGAGGGTGATTATTGGTCACTTTTCTTCAGGCAATCAAGAAAGTCTCGAAGAGAATCCCGAAATGGATCATTGACGACTTTCTTTACTCACTTATTTTGATTGGTGAGAGTTCCATGTAGGAGTACGTAATTTGAATAGTTTTACGACATGTTTACTCCATAGTCATTACGTGTTTAACTGTTAAGTGCTACCGATAATTGCTCCTATGAACTTTTTCTCCATTTTAAGGCGAGTGTGTACTTTATCTCACTCGACCTACTAATATGACAAATTACTACCATTTACCGATTTACTTGATTACTTGCGCATGTTGTAAGCTCTAAGCTGAACTGGATCCTGTCCTTGGTTACTAACCTGCTCGAGCCAGGACTAGGCTCGGTCGGGTAGGTTGGAACCCTGGACCACCGTTTCGGTATACTCGAGTATTACCACTTGAGGGATAAGGTGATGGCCAGACAAACCGAGGGGATCTGAAGTTATAAGGCGAAGTTGACCGAAATGGTTCCACTGGAACACCGGATCTTTCAATATGTGTTTATTTCTGTATAATGATAACTGTTTCATGTTAATGTACCAATGTGCAACCTTGAAGCATACATGTGTTATGCTCAAATTACTTGATTTATTAGAACTGCTAGAGTGTCTTGGAACCTCACTGGGTTGTTTAGCTCATTCCACACTTTTGTTTTCCTTAATAGAGTTCAAGACCGAGAGTGCTCACGAATAGTATTAAATTGCTTTTGAAGACTTAAATTGTATTATAGTATACGACTGTAGTACATATTCTTTTGGATTGTATTTAACCTTTGAAGGTTAACTAGTTGTGTTTTGGAGTATTTTAAATGTATATTGAAATTATTCGAAGAATTTCTAAATTTGTATTATGGATCGTAGTGAGTCCCGGTGAGGGTTGGGCAGGCGTACCGTGGATACCCTTGGGTTCGCGCTTAGGAGAAGTGGGGGCGTCACAGTTGGTTTTAGAACTTAGGTTTCAGATCTTTGTAGTGTATTATAGGCTTATAAGTTTAGGATGCCGGACTGTGGGACTGTTTTGAAAGTTAAGTGACTATTTGTAGGGATGAAAATCAAAGCCGCTTAGCGTAGTCTCTGCACGGGGTGAGTTTGGGGCAAATAGTGTTATGGTTCTTACTATGTCGATAAATACGGACTTAAGTGCTCTTCTAGAGTGAAACTATGAATCATGAATGTGATAAGTATAAACCTTTTATCTTGATACTCGGAGAAAATTAGATATGTATGTTGGGTAGGAATCTCAAATGTGGTGATTTACTCTTGGGACCGGCCGGCTCGAGTTGTGAATTATCTTGTTTCGGATTCTTGTACCTGAGTACTTAAGAGTTGAGGGCAATCCTAAGGACTTGAGATCTCTATTTGTGGGGATTAATAACGAATCGATATTTCGCGTGAATAGTTACAGGAAATCAATAATCGTTTGGGTAAGATGGCACAACAATTAAGAGCGGAAGGTGGAGAAGATCGTAACCCAGAAGATCCTGGTGTTGGGATTGAATTTGAACGTGTTAGGGAACGGGAATCATCTAGGTCCAATTAATCTAGTGAAACACTACTTGTGATCTTTTGTAGTGGCGCGATGGGAATAGGACTTAAGAGTTTGCACCTTGGAGATGCATGTACTTTTGTTAATCACCTGTTTACTTTTGTTTACCGACCTTGACTTGGTATGAACTTTACTTGACTGTAACTTGTGTTAGGATCTAATGAACTCTAGTTTGTGTTTGACGTGTACGGTGATAATGTTATTTGTGCAAGTGATTTCATTTCTTTAGAATTGTTACTGGTATGTGTGTGTAGTTCAATTATGGCTTAGTGTGAGGTTTATGCATATGCGTATAGATTAGCTGTGAACATGGAAACTAGAAGACAACGAAAGGGACGTCAACCTAGACAACCCCGAAATCAAAGAGTAGATAATGGGTGTGATATTGATCAAAACGCCGAGCCAAGGGCTGGGGAAAGAGATGACCAAATGGCCTTAGTTTTAACTCGCATGATGGATGTACTAGAGTTCTTAGTAGTTCAACAGGGTCAGGGGGTTGGACAAGGAAACCAACCTGGAAACCAAGAGATAGGGGAGGATCGAGTTTTGGAGCGGTTTCAGAAATTCTTCCCGCCCAAATTTTCTGGAGAACCTGACCTAGAAGTGGCTGAGAATTGGTTAGAGAAAATAAGGAATATATTCGATGCCTTGGACTACACAGAGGAAAGACAAGTCACTTTTGCTGTATTTCAACTTGAAGGAGCAGGCCGAGCTTGGTGGAATGTTATAAGAAACAAGTGGGAAAGAGATCAAACACCAAGGATTTGGATAAACTTTGTATGAGAATTTAATGAGAAATTTCTTCCTCCACTTGTCCAAGAAAAGAGAGAAGACGATTTTATAAAGTTTCGTCAAGAAACTTTGAGTGTAGCTGAGTACGAAACACGATTCACGAAATTATCTACATATGCTCCAGAAGTGGTGGCTACGGAACGAAAAAGAATAAGACGGTTTATCCAAGAATTAAATTTAGAAATTCAAGATGCCCTTGCCACAGCATAGATTGAAACATTTAGTGACGCTCTCGAGAAAGCGCAAAGGGTGGAAAGCACAAAATCCCAACTGAGAGCCTTTCAAGCGAGGAAAAGGGATACATCCGATAGTAGACTAAGAGAAATTGGACCACCACCCAAAGTTAGAAAAGGAGTGGATGGAGTAAGACTATTACTTCCTTTACCACTCATGATAAAGGAACCAGAAGGGACTATGTCATGAAGAGGTCTAGTAGGACAGATACAATCAAAGAAAACTTCGCAAGCTAGCCAAGTCACAACGCCTCTTCCGACTTGTAGATATTGTGGAAGGATGAATCATACCGAAGAAAACTGCTGGCTAAAGGGGCGAAAGTGTATGGGATGTGGGAGCACTAACCATAAAGTTCACGACTGTCCAAAGAGGTATCCACGAGAAACTACTCCTCAACAAGGGAATAGAACTATATCTCGACAAGTCAATGGAGGAGGAAACCGACCAGTGGCATCTGTAAGAATATATGAAATGATCACACAACAAGGTTCAGGGTTATCTGAGGTTATGGAATGTATGAATTTTGAGGATGAAATTCTTTTTAAATAGGGAAGGTTGTGAGGACCCGAATTTTCTTATTTTTATTTTATTTTTCTGGTTTAATTAATTATTTACTTACCCATTTTCTCTAAATAATTCATTTCAATCATCTTAAACTTATTTACATGGAATAATGTCTCAATTATATTTTTAACACGTCTCGCTAGTAAAATTAATTTTTCTAGGGCTCGTTTAGCGAGAAATAAGGAGTACACATTTTTCGAGCTATGTTCGATCCGAGAGTACATTAGTCTTGGAGAATTAAGAATGATCAATAGTAGATTAAGAAAATTTAATTGAGAGATTAGATGTGAGTAACTTAAAATTAAGCTTATACCGTGCGCGTTTCGAAAGTTTTCCGAAAGACGCGCTGGTACAAATTAATTGGAGATTTGAGAAATTAATACTAGACTCATGTGAGAACTCATGTTTTTATTTCTAAAATAGTTATTTTCATGATTATTTACCCTAGTATTAGTTAGTTATATCATCGTTACAAGAATTTCTTTGAAATTACGCTTTATCGTGCACGAGTCGGAAGTTTGCGTTTTCAAGCGCGCGACTAATTGATGGACTTTATAAATTTATTTTAGACTACTAAGAGTGAATAATTATAGTGTTAAAGGAATTACATTTGGAGGTTTAGTGCACAAGTGCAACAAACTCGAGAGGAAATGAGCACGAAACGCGCGCGTACGCGCACTATTAAGAGTTGACTTTGGTAAAGCTTTTGGGCCACGATTCTCGTAAGCTTCTAAGACAAGATTCAAAGTACAAAACACTCTTTCTTCCTCCTAGTATCAGCTGACCGGCAACCCCAAGAAAGAAGAGAAGCAAAGCTCTCTTCATTTGTTTCCAATCTTGCTTCGAAATCTTCCACAAACCTTCACACAACACCTAAACTACTTGGAGATTCACCTTGGCTTGGAGGAGGAGGTCTTCTAGCTGAGTTTCTTGGTGCTTTTGGTGACCAAAATTTCTGATTTTTCATCAAAAATTAGGAGGTAATCATTCGGTCCCTTAATCTTAGTTCTAGTTGGTTAAATTTGGCCTTGGAGCTTGTAGCTTCATGTGGGTGTTGTTATTTGGTTGTAAATGATGGGAGTGGGCTCTATAAAATCCCACAATGGATATATTGTACTGATATGGTGATTATAAGTGTGCTTTGTATTAATTAAGTGGTAAACAAAGTGAGATTAGTTGGAAAATTGAAAGGAAAGTTGAGGAAAATTTCGGTTGGTTGATGACCAATTCTGCCCTGATTTTACCGATGCTTTGATTCGAATTTTTGTTGATCAAATGACCTTGAATCTGATGCAAATATGTTATGTGACGACCCCACTTCTCCCAAGGGCGAACCCAAGGGTATCGGCGGGCCGCCTGCCTAGCTCGCGCCAGGACTCAAAACTTAAATCTAATAAAACTCTTCTAAGCCACAAGAACACGATTCATAATATATACAACCACCAAAAGTCTATTTACATCTTCAAAAGCCTCAAGCCAAACCGCTCTAATATACTATAACAACAACCAGCAAAAGGTAGACCCTAAGAAGGGTCCTTATACAAACCACCAAAACAAAAACAAACATCCTAACTGTTCAACTATTACAAGCCAATCTACCTATACTAGTATACGAGCCAAAAGTCCCCGCGTCGGCCCCTGCTAAGGAAAACAAAAGGAAAGGGGTAAGCTAAATGCTTAGTAAGTAAACAGGGGCGAAAGCATAAATTCACGTAGCAACAATTACACAATAAGAGTAAAGCAAAAGCAGAAAAGAACAACATCATATAATAAGGATACGGGTGGCTCCAAAGCCAATTCATGTGCCATGTATGATCTCCTGCCGACACTCCGTCGACCGCAAATAATAGTCCGTAGAACTTCACTTATACACCCACCGACACCTTATCACCCTCACTGGCCAGTCACCTCACAAACTTGCCCGGGCGAACGAAATCACAAACTTGAGCTTGAGTCACAAGCTCGGGTCACAAACTTGGTCACCTTCTCGGTGAACCGGATTCACAAAATTGGTTCATAACATGAACCTACAAACTTGGTGACCTCAGACTAAGTTGGACTGATTTCGACCAAGCCCTAACCGGCTCGAATAGTCCAAACAGGTCTTAGATCGGGCCCACGAACTCACAAACTTTGCAAACTTCACAAACTTTACTCGAAAGTCGCCCCGAGCCACAAGCTCAAGGGTTTTGGTTCCAAAAGGTTCATATACATATGCCAAGTACAATTATACATTCAAATTAGGGTTTAGGTCGAGTGCGATAAAGTACACTCTCGCCTAAGTACCCTTTTCACACATCTCAAACACATAGCAAAGAAAACACACCAAACTGGCCTGAATACTTACCCAGAATCTGAAATAGCAAAAACACGAAGTCGGATCGAAATGAACAGCTAGTAGTGGACCCCACCAGATCCGCCCAGCTCACCACCGTCTGAAATAGGAGATTGTGTCACATAATATCGTAAACGGCTACTATCGTGCATCAAACAAACAAAACGGCAAAAACGGCACGCGCGCACGTACATATGACGGACGGAAACGGAAACGGCCGTTAGCGGAAACGGCAGATTTGACACTCGTTTCTATTTTAATCATAAGTTGAGCTACGAATATCGGATTAAGGCGTATGAGATGCCATATCGAAGATTACAGGATGAACAACAACTGTTATGAAGACATCCAGAACTAAAACTGGAGGCTTCAGTCCCAACTGAACCAAACACAATCACTTACGAAATCTGGCCAATACACAAATGGTCAGTTTTGAGTGCAAACTGTTTTCTATGCTACACATGGGCAAAAGAGTTGAAAATTGGCAGTTAGATAGTTCATTCCAAATGGAACAACTTTCATGAAGGTCGGCAATCCACATTCGGAACGGAAGTTGGTCATCAGGACCAAAACAGATCTGACCAGACAATGGTCATTTTCACGGGCAGGCCTTATTTGCTCGGCTATATCTAAGGTTCTATAAATCCGTTTCATGAAATTCCAAGGGCGTTAGAAAGCTCTAATATAGAGCTATAAGTTTGGTGTTTTGGTCGCAAGCCCAAACAGCTTGTAACCTAGTCAAACGTGAAGCCAAAGTTCCAGTCGTAAACTGTCCGGATATAAGAACAGAACAGAATTTGACGGTCAAAACAGGTCTGAGTATTTCGTTTATAACTCAGGTTATACCACTCCGTTAATCCTGAAAATTTACAGGGATATCCATGACTTAAGGGGCTACAACAATGTAGAAGGCCTCTCAATCCAAATCCTAGCACAACTAAGTCAAAATGCAGAAAACCAACCCAGAACCGTAATTGCAGGTTCCCAAATCACACAAAACTGTTATCAGTCCAAGTCAGTCTATACAGGTCCAAAAGCACTGATTCCAAAGGATTCTGAAAGCTAAGACATCAAGCTACATTTCATCAGAAGACACCAACAACAAAATCCAAACCAATTCCAGTCAAAACAGACAATTACTATCGCAGTTCGGACATTCTGTTCACCAAAAACAGCAACAGTAAAAATGGCATAACTCACTCTATACTACTCCAAATGCCCTGAAATTTTTCAGGCACTTCAACCTCATCAATACCTACAACTTTCATGTTTTGAGAAAAGTCCAATTCGGCCTCTATATATGACCTAAAATTTCGGACAGAATGTTCAACCAAGAACCCTAATTTTCCAGAAATTCTTCCAAATCCAAAATTGATTGCATTTATCAACAATTCACACCTACTAGAGTCATTTTAAACCATTACCATTCATCATACAAGGCCACAACATCCCATTCATATTAAACCAGCAAATTCATCATAAAATGGAAAACTTCACCAAAACTCTTCAAATCAAGAAATAAATCATATATTCCATCACTCAAGCTACTTCTAAGCATAACATAAACATCATTAGGTGTAGAAGAGTGTTCTAGCATCACTTACCAAGTAACAAGAGAGATAGGGATTGTGGACACCTTAGCTCTTCAAAACAACTTCACTAGACCACTCACTATCACTAAAAGGAAAGATTTTATGGAGTAAAATGGATGTAAGCTAATGTTTTTGGGTGATTTGCACCAAGTAGAAGCTTGAAAGTTGATGGAGTTCTCTTCCTTTTGGAGCTTGAGAGGGCCGGCTATGGTGAAGAAAGAATGAGGAAATTTTAATGAATTTTGAAGATATTTAACCTTTGGTCAAAAAAAGTCAAAAATGTGAATAGTAAATCTTAACTTGGAACCACTAAGAAGGTGACACTTGTCACCTCTTAAATGCAATCTTATCTTTTCTTTTCTCTCTCACATCAATCAAATCACCTCCTCTACTTATCTCCTAACACCCGATAAATTTTTCACAGTATCCGAAATTTAAGCTTATTGGCCGAATTTTCCCGAACTTTTCGCACTAGTGGGTCCCACGTCCGAAATCCGTTCTTATTTTCGCAAAATCTAACCGATACTAGAAAAATCATCTAAAACTATATTTACTCATAAAAATTATCTGGGGAACTTTTCTAATAAGAAAATGTGGAAAAGCGGCGATAAATAATCTCCACTGAAACTTTCTAATATTGCAACACTAGAGGTTTGCTAATCATTCAAACTTACTAACCTATGTCAAGGCACACACTAGATTACCGAATATAAATTATAGCTTGAACCGTATAATCATAATACGTAAACTAGGATTTTCCAACTTAACCGAATTAGGGTTTCCTTCCTAGCCATAAAACCCTATTTTTCCAAACCAAATATCAAATAACCCTAATATCGACTTACGATCGGACTGGGGCCTCACATGTTATATAGGATGTGTGGAAAGTTTCCACAAAAAATCACTTGATTTGGTAGAGGACAAACCGAGTTTTGGTAGGAACAAAACTGGAAAATCGTGTAACAGGGGCTCTCTGGCAGTAAACTTTGAACGATCATAACCTTTTACTCAGATGTCAAAATCAGATTCCATTTGCGGCATTTGAAACTAGACATATTTAGTTTTCTAACGGTGTATATGCGCCTTTTAATTCTAAGTGAGTCATCTGTAGTGACTAATCAAAGTCGACTGCTCTATTCTGCCAGTGCAACCGAGAAAATTGTAGAAGCTGCAACTTGTGGCACCATTTTCTCTTATTTGCAAACAGAATTTCGAAATGACACCTTCTGATAAAATGTAGCCTTTTGAATGTAGTTTCGAACGCCACTATCCATGTCCAATTCCAAGTTGAATTGAGTGAGATACAGTCCAATTCCCAAACGGTACCAAATCTGAAAACCCTAATTTTGGCTAGCCGAATGGCCTAGCTTGAATTGAGACTTGTTATTTTGAAAATTTTGGTGTCAATTGTGACAGCCCCACCTCCCCCTGAGGCGAACCAGAGGGTTCGGCGGGCCGCCTGCCCAGCTCTCGCCGGGACTCAGTCGCTCACTACAGTCCTCAAACAAATACAAGATAAAACTCAAATATTACATCAAATTCTCCAATAATTACATGTCACAATTGCAGCGGAAACAATTTCCAACTATACATAAAATGATTCCACATCCAAACGGTACAAAATATAACAATTCCAACTAAGCCATCCAATCACGTGAATAAGCACAACAAGTCCTTCCTTCGCCTTGAGCCCTGTGGAGGGGAATAAAATATTTTTGGGGTGAGCTAGAAGCTCAGCGAGTAACCAGGAAAATCATTAAACAAATATATTTCACAATGTTGCATTTCGATCATTTCGATGATGTCATGATTCAGAGATCAAATGTACGTTTAGTGCTCTCGTGAGCCGGTGAAATCACAGCACTTGAACACCCAACGCTCAAATAGATCATTTAACATTAACATTAACATTAGGAGGGAGCCCCTTTTTGAGCTCCGGAGCCATTTGCTCCGTCATGTCACGAACTCACGAAAATGGTGGAGACGTTGGTGTCCAGCACAAGACTTTCCCAGAACTCATTGAAGCCAAATCATGTCATGAATTCACATGCAAGCACGCATGAGATGCACTCGAGTACATAATGCAAGAAACATTTCACAAGTACTTTGGAAATAGTTTAGGGTCACTCACCTCCATGGCTCAGGAACCATCCATCATATAACATTGCCTTGCTCAAATCCAAGTCTTAGATCACAAACTCAATGCAAACAAATCCCTTCAAAGTTCGGACAGCACTTCCCCTGAATTTGCTAACTTTTCCAGCCATCATGGCTTCATTATTTTTCTCATTCAAACCCAAAGGTACACCCACAACAACAAGTTCATCCAATAGCCATTCAGCAAGCTCCAAGTAAGACAGGTACAAGTCAAGCTAGGGAAAAGTCCGGAAACGAAAGTTAAGCTCAAAACCAGAAAAACAGGTTTTGACGTCATTTTGCGGTAATGGCACCAAAGGTACTACGATGGTCGGATGAAGGTGCAAGATACACCATTTCGAAGCTAAGAGATAGGGCTACAATATTGTAGAAGGTCACTCAAGCCAGTTTCGAGTGTAACCAGGTCAAAAATGAAAGATACCATACCAGAATCACAAAAACAGATTCACAGAACGCATTCTAGCGGAAACATCATAAAACAGGCTATCCAAGTCCAAATCCAGAAATTCCAAAACCAGCTGAAAGATAAGAAACAGGGATAAATTTCATCAGAAGACCTCAGCAACCAATTTGGAAGCAATGCTGACCAAAACAACCAATTACAGGCGCAGTTCTTACATTCGGGTAAAACCAGAACAGCAATAGTAATTTCACCTTTTCTCATTCCACACTACTCCGATTGATCTGAAATTTTGTAGACACCTCTAAAATATCATTTCATACAACTTTCATGTTTTAAGACAAGGCCAATTCGGCCTCTATCTATGAGCTAAAAATTCGGACAGAATGAAGAACATTGAAACCTAGTTTTCCACTTTTCCTTCCAAAACAGAAATTGATTGTAATTAATCACTTTTTCCACCTCCTAGAGTCATTATATACCATTTCCAATCATCATAGATAAGCACACAATCATATCATATGAAAACAGAAAAATCCCCAATAATTATAAAACTTCATCAATTCAACCAAAACCAAGATATAATCCATAATTTCCAACTCTATAGCCACCATTAGGCACAAATTAAACATCATTAGGTGTAAGAGAAAGTGTAAACATCACTTACCTACTAAACAAGAGAGAGGAAGTTGTAGACCACCTTAGCTTCTCCAAAAAACTCCACCAAACAACTCACTAGCACCTAATGGAAGAAGTTTATGGAGTAGAAACTAATTTATGCAAGTGGTTTGGAAGATTGAGCTAGTTGGGAGCTTGAAATTTTGAGAAATCTTCTTCCTTCTTGAGCTCTCAAGAGTCGGCCAACATGGAGTGAAAAATGGTGATTTTTAGTCAATTTTTGAGATATTTAACTAATGGGTCAAAAGTCAAAAACATGAATAGTGTTCCATAAAGTCCACCCAATGATCTTGTGACACATGGCACTTCTTTAAATGCATTTCTATCCTTTGGTCACCTCTCATATCAATCACTTCACCTCCTCTACTTATCTCTTAACACCCGATAAATTTCACCCAGTATCCGGAACTTAACCTAATTGGCCGAATTTTTCCGAACTTATCGCACTAGTGGGTCCCACGCCCTTACTCTATCCGTAATTTTTCAAAAACTACCCAATGCTAGAAAAATCATCTAAAAACTATAATTACGCATACAATCCACCAAGAAAATATTCCTAAGCCAGAAAATGGAGAAAACATGAAATTAAAGGGGAAAAACCCTAGGAAAATTATTAGGGCAATACGGGTTCTCACACTCATTTTTTTTCGGGGCGTCACATCAATCACCTACCAAATATATATTGGATATTTCTCAGACTTTTTGTTTCATAAATGAGCTAGATTTGAGTCGTTTTCATTGGGCAAAATGTTTGAAAAGGAAGAAGAAAGCAAAAGACAGATTGGTCTTGGGATTTTATTCAACTTGTGTAGTTTGGTTCACTACCTTCCTGTGTGAAATTTCAAATGAAATTTCATAGTGGGGTAGTCCTCATATGGATGTTGAGTTGTACCTAGTTTGGTGTCAATCCAAGACCAGTTCGATACCTAAATGATGGGCCAAAGTCATTTTCCAAATCTGGAAAATTGACCCAACAGTCATTGTTTTTGGCCAATTTTGAGTTTCTATATCTTGGCGCTCAAAACTCCGATTGTAGTTCCGTTTATTGTGTTTGAAACTTTGATTGGAACTCTAGTAGTGCTGCAAATTTCAGAGGCTAGTTCACTTTCTATGAATTTTGCTGAATTTCCAAAGTTTACCAAAAACTAAGACTAAAACTGTCTTGGGAGTGTAATTCAGCCACTTTGAGCTGAAATTCGAATGTATTCCATTTAGAATCTTGGAAAAGAATCTTCTAGAAACTTTTAGTACATTGAAACGATATTCAAATGGTATAAGATTTTCCAATGTTGGACCTACTGATAGCAAGATATGATTTTTCTAGGCTTGACGCACAAGGCTGAAATTTGCCGATTTCTTAGAAAATGAAATTTTGGATACTTGACTTCTTATCTTGATATTAATCTATCGTTTTGAATCCGATTTCATGGAGGATATGAGTTTCATCAATAACTTTAAAATCCACACTTTTGAATCTTAACTTTCGCTAAAATGAAACCCTTATAAAGACATTGACTTGAATTCTAAAGCAAGTGTGTATTCTTTCTTATTTGATAAGGAATTTGTGAAATTGTGAGGGTGATTATTGGTAACTTTTCTTCAGGCGATCAAGAAAGTCTCGGAGAGAATCCCGGAGTGGATCATTGACGGCTTTCTTTACTCACTTATTTTGATTGGTGAGTGTTCCATATAGGAGCACGTAACTTGAATAGTTTTACGACATGTTTACTCTATGGTCATTACGTGTTTAACTGTTAAGTGCTATCGATAATTGCTCCTATGAACTTTTCCACCATTTTAAGGCGAGTGTGTACTTTATCTCACTCGACCTACTAAAATGACAAATTACTACTGTTTACCGATTTACTTGATTACTTGCGCCTGTTGTAAGCTCTAAGCTGAACTGGATCCTGCCCTTGGTTACTAACCTGCTCGAGCCAGGACTGGGCTCGGTCGGGTAGGTTGGAACCCTAGACCACCGTTTCGGTATACTCGAATATTACCACTGGAGGGATAAGGTGATGGCCAGACAAATCGAGGGGATCTGAAGTTATAAGGTGAAGTTGACCGAAATGGTTCCACTGGAACACCAGATCTTTCAATATGTGTTTATTTCTGTATAATGATAACTGTTTCATGTTAATGTACCAATGTGCAACCTTGAAGCATACATGTGTTATGCTCAAATTACTTGATTTATTAGAACTGCTAGAGTGTCTTGGAACCTCACTGGGTTGTTTAGCTCATTCCACACTTTTGTTTTCCTTAATAGAGTTCAAGACCGAGAGTGCTCGCGAATAGTATTAAATTGCTTTCTTTTGAAGACTTAAATTGTATTATAGTATACGACTGTAGTACATATTCTTTTGGATTGTATTTAACCTTTGAAGGTTAACTAGTTGTGTTTTGGAATATTTTAAATGTATATTGAAATTATTCAAAGAATTTCTAAATTTGTATTATGGATCGTAGTGAGTCCCGGTGAGGGTTGGGCAGGCGTACCGTGGATACCCTTGGGTTCGCGCTTAGGAGAAGTGGGGCCGTCACAGTTGGTATTATAACTTAGGTTTCAGATCTTTGTAGTGTATTCTAGGCTTATAAGTTTAGGATGCCGGACTGTGGGACTATTTTGAAAGTTAAGTGACTATTTGTAGGGATGAAAATCAAAGCTGCTTAGCGTAGTCTCTGCACGGGGTGAGTGTGGGCCAAATAGTGTTATGGTTCTTACTATGTGGATAAATACGGACTTAAGTGCTATTCTAGAGTGAAACTATGAATCATGAATGTGATAAGTATAAACCTTTTATCTTGATACTCGGAGAAAATTAGATATGTATGTTGGGTAGGAATCTCAAATGTGGTGATTTACTCTTGGGACCGGCCGGCTCGAGTTGTGAATTATCTTGTTTCGGATTCTTGTACCTGAGTACTTAAGAGTTGAGGGCAATCCTAAGGACTTGAGATCTCTATTTGTGGGGAATAATAACGAATCAATATTTCGCGTGAATAGTTACAGGAAATCAATAATCGTTTGGGTAAGATGGCACAACAATTAAGAGCGGAAGGTGGAGAAGATCGTAACCCAGAAGATCCTGGTGTTGGGATTGAATTTGAACGTGTTAGGGAACGGGAATCATCTAGGTCCAATTAATCTAGTAAAGCACTACTTGTGATCTTTTGTAGTGGCGCGATGGGAATTGGACTTAAGAGTTTGCACCTTGGAGATGCATGTACTTTTGTTAATCACCTGTTTACTTTTGTTTACTGACCTTGACTTGGTATGTACATTACTTGACTGTAACTTGTGTTATGATCTAATGAACTCTAGTTTGTGTTTGACGTGTACGGTGATAATGTTATTTGTGCAAGTGATTTCATTTCTTTAGAATTGTTACTGGTATGTGTGTGTAGTTCAATTATGGCTTAGTGTGAGGTTTATGCATATGCGTATAGATTAGCTGTGAACATTGAAACTAGAGGACAACGAAAGGGAAGTCAACCTAGACAACCTCGAAATGAAAGAGTAGATAATGGGTCTGATATTGATCAAAACACCGAGCCAAGGGTTGGGGAAAGAGATGACCAAATGGCATTAGTTTTAATTCGCATGACAGATGTACTAGAGCTCTTAGTAGCTCAACAGGGTCAGGGGGTTGGACAAGAAAACCAACATGGAAACCAAGAGATAGGGGAGGATCGAGTTTTGGAGCGGTTTCAGAAATTCTTCCCACCCAAATTTTCTGGTGGACCTGACCCAGAAGTGGCTGAGAATTGGTTGGAGAAAATAAGGAATATATTTGATGCCTTGGACTACACAGAGGAAAGACAAGTCACTTTTGCTGTATTTCAACTTGAAGGAGCAGCTCGAGTTTGGTGGAATGTTATAAGAAACAAGTGGGAAAGATATCAAACTCCAAGGATTTGGATAAACTTTGTACGAGAGTTTAATGAGATATTTCTTCCTCCACTTGTCCAAGAAAAGAGAGAAGACGATTTTATAAAACTTCGTCAAGAAACTTTGTGTGTGGCTGAATACGAAACACGATTTCGCGAAATTACCTACATATGCTCCAGAATTAGTGGCTATGGAACGGAAGAGAATAAGACGGTTTATTCAAAGATTAAATTTAGAAATCTAAGATGCCCTTGCCGCAGCACAGATTGAAATATTTAGTGACGCTCTCGAGAAAGCGCAAAGGGTGGAAAGCACAACATCCCAACGAGAGCCTTTCAAGCCAGGAAAAGGGATGCATCAGATAGTAGACTAAGAGAAATTGGACCACCACCCAAAGTTAGTAAAGGAGTGCATGGAGTAAGACTATCACTTCCTTCACCACTCATGATAAAGGAACCAGAAAGGACTACGTCACGAAGAGCTCCAGTAGGACAGATACAATCAAAGAAAACCTCGCAAGCAAACCAAGTCACAACGTCTCGTCCGACCTGTGGATATTGTGGAAGGATGAATCATACCGAAGAAAACTACTGGTTAAAGGGGCGAAAGTTTATGGGATGTGGGAGTACCAACCATAAAGTTCACGACTGTCCAAAGAGGTATCCACGAGAAACTACTACTCAACAAGGGAATAGAACTATCCCTCGACAAGTCAATGGAGGAGGAAACGGACCAGTGGCATGTGCAAGAACATATGAAATGATCACACAAGACGGTTCGGGGTTATCTGAGGTTATGGAAGGTATGAATTTTGAGGACGAAATTCTTTTTAAGGAGTGAAGGTTGTAAGGACCCGAATTTTCTTATTTTTATTTTATTTTTCTGGTTTAATTAATTATTTACTCACCCATTTTCTCTGAATAATTTATTTCAATCATTTTAAATTTATTTATATGGAATAATGTCTCAATTATATTTTTAACACGTCTCGTTAGTAAAATTAATTTTTCTAGGGATCGTTTTGCGAAAAATAAGGAGTACACGTTTTTCGGAGCTATGTTCGATCCGAGAGTACATTAGTCTTGGAGAATTAAGAATGATCAATAGTAGATTAAGAAAATTTAATTGAGAGATTAGATGTGAGTAAGTTAAAATTAAGTTTATATTGTGCGCGCGTCGAAAGTTTTTCAAAAGAGGCGCTGGTACAAATTAATTGGAGATTTATGGAATTAATACTAGACTCATGTGAGAACTCATGTTTTTATTTCTAAAATAGTTATTTTCATGATTATTTACCCTAGTATTAGTTAGTTATATCATCGTTACAAGAATTTCTTTGAAATTGTGCTTTATCGCGCACGAATCGGAAGTTTACGTTTTTACGCGCGCGACTAATTGATGGACTTTAGAAATTTATTTTAGACTACTAAGAGTGAATAATTATAGTGTTAAAGTAATTACATTTGGAGTTTTAGTGCACAAGTGGAACAAACTCGAGAGGAAACGAGCACGAAACGCGCGCATACGCGCACTATTAAGAGTTGACTTTGGTAAAGCTTTTGGGCCACGATTCTTGTAAGCTTCTAAGACAAGATTCAAAGTACAAAACACTCTTTCTTCCTCCTAGTATCAGCCGACCAGCAACCCCAAAGAAGAAGAGAAGCAAAGCTCTCTTCATTTGTTTCCAATCTTGCTTCCAAATCTTCCACAAATCTTCACACAACACCTAAACTACTTGGAGATTCACCTTGGCCTGGAGGAGGAGGTCTTCTAGCCGAGTTTCTTGGAGCTTTTGGTGACCAAAATTTCTGATTTTTCATCAAGAATTAGGAGGTAATCATTCGGTCCCTTAATCTTAGTTCTAGTTGGTTAAATTTGGCCTTGGAGCTTGTAGCTTCATGTGGGTGTTGTTACTTGGTTGTAAATGATTGGAGTGGGCTCTATAAAATCCCACAATGGATATATTGGACTGATATGGTTATTATAAGTGTGGTTTGTATTAATTGAGTGGTAAATAAGGTGAGATTAGTTGGAAAATTGAAAGGAAATTTGAGGAAAATTTCGGTTGGTTGATGACCAATTCTGCCCAGTTTTTACCGAAGCTTTGATTCGAATTTTTGGTGATCAAATGACCTTGAATCTGATGTAAATATGTTATATAGGATGTGTGGAAAGTTTCCACCAAGATCACTTGATTTGGTTGAGGAAAAACCGAGTTTTGGTAGGAACAAAACTGGAAAATCATGTAACAGGGGCTCTCTGGCAGTAAACTTTGAATGATCATAACTCTTTGCTCAGATGTCAAAATCAAGTGCCATTAGTGCCATTTGAAACTAGACATCCGTTGTTTTCTAACGGTGTATCATGCACCTTTTAATTCTAAGTGAGTCATCTGTAGTGACTAATCAAAGTCGACTGCTCTGTTCTGCCAGTGCAACCGAGAAAATTGTAGAAGTTACAACTTGTGGCTCCATTTTATTTTATTACAAACTGAATTTGTGACGGCCCCACCTCCCCGTAGGGCGTACCCCAGGGTTCGGTGGGTCACCTGCCCAACTCTCGCTGGGACTCAGTCGTTCACTACAGTCCTCAATTAAAATCGGAATAAATCACAAGAATAAATAGGGCAGCGTTCCTGTGACGCCCCGAAAAGCAGGATTTTCATTTTATGGATCTTTTTGTTGGACGAGCGGAGGAGTGCAGTTTTTAAACTTGGAAAAGAAGAAAAAATTTTGGAAATGTGAAGGGGGCCAAATCCGGCCAGTTTCTGGCCGGATAGCTGGCCGGATTGCCCAGCCGTTTTGAAAAAAAATTGAGGAGCTCTCTGCCTTGAATCCGGCCAAGAATCCGGCCGGAAATCCGGCCAGATCCCGGCCGGATTCTGACGTGTCACAGCCGGTCAGAAGGTTTGACCGGCTGTTTCTTTCATAAATATCTTGTTTTGGTTGGCTTTTGTCTTCATTTTTGCTGCTGCTCAACCGAGGCCTTTGGAGAAAGAAAACCTCTTCATTTTTCCAACTTCAATTTCTACCCAAATCTTGTGATTTCACCGATGGTTTTGGACAATATTGCACACAAGGGTTCTCTATGGTGGTGTAAAGCTTTTGATGGATTGGTTTTTGAAGGGAAGCTCTAGGTGGATAGCTCTCTTGAATTTGAGGTAAGGTTGGATATGCAAGTTTCCTTTGGTTATAATATTGGTTAATTCATGGTTTGTGGTGGTCATGTGTATTATTTTGTGCAGTATTTTGTGGGTTTATGGAAATTATGATGAATTTCTGATTTATTGGGTATTTTTCTGAATTTATATGAAGGTCATGATTTGTGTTGGATTGATGGTTGGAAATGGTGTTAATAGAAGCTCTTGTACGTTATTTATGGTTGTTACGGAAAATTTCCGTATGTGAAGTGAATTTCCGGTTTCTAGGGTTTCAAATTGGGGATTTTTCCAAGGTTGGCTTTAAGCCTTTAATTGGCTTTGAATGAGGGAAATTATGGCTTAATTGAATGTATGGTATTGCTTGTGAAATATATATGCAATTGTAGTTGACAGTTACCGATTTGGTGAATATTGGTAGGTTGAAAATGTGTAAAATTTAGGGGTTATGCCGCCCAATTTTTGAGAGTATGTGTTTGTTTTGAATGTGAATTGATCTTGATTCATTTTATGGAAATTCTTGTGATTTGGGCATTGGGAGGATTAAGTTCCATATTAGTGACATTTCTAAACTTTGTTTAAGTTAATTCATCCTTGTTTTGGCCTGTACATGATTGGTATAGGCTAGTCTCATGTTAAGTGGGGATTTCTAGTCCTTAATTGTGATTAGTGATGGTTATATGCAAAGGTTGGTTCAAGTAGAGTAATTTCAGTTTTTCCCTGTTTCTGGACTGAACTTGGACTGTCATTTTCTCTGTACTGTAGACCGAATCAACTTTTGCTTAAAACATGAAACTTGTAGATATATGAGTTGACTACTTGCCTGCAAAATTTCAGATTGTTTGGACCTCTGTAGCTTGAGAAATGACTGAATTGCCCTGACTGTTTATAGACCCTGTTTTGCGGACAGTTTTCTGTCCTCTCCTAGATTTCGATATTTGACCCTGAAATTGTACGTTTGGACTTTGGAAGTCTTCATAAGAAATGTTGGTATATGTCTTAGCTTCGTAACGCCATAAGATTTGTATCAACCGGATAAGTGTAGCTTCCCTTATGATTAAAATGCCAAAAGGTGGCAGGACTTTGTTAAGTTTAGAATTCCTTTTCTTTGACATGCTATTTGTAATTTAGGGCTCCGACTTGGGCAAGTCAATGATGTATGCTGGAAAAGGTTTGTGTGCCGTGGTTGGTGAGTGAACCTCAACTATTTCTCCAAAAGTTATTTTTGAAATAAGTCTTGCATTGATTACATGATGGCATCTCATTGTGTATGTGTGTGTGCCATAACATTTTGGCTCCAATGAGTTAGTGGGAAAATCTTGTGCTTAAAACCAATGTCTCCGCTACTGTTTATGCATTTTTGGAGCACGAGGGCTCCTTGTTTCTGTTTATCTGATTACTTGATCTAAGGGAGCGTTGGATATTTAAGTACAAGGATTTTCACTGGCTCTAAAGAGCATTATACGCACATCTGATCGTTAATTCATGATAGCATCTAAATACATTATTGTTAAGTTATTTGATTACCTGTTTTACTGTTCACTCGCTGAGCTTCTAGCTCACCCCCAAATGTTTTCTTCTCCCCACAGGAATCGAGGCAAAGGAAGTGTTTGTATTGCGTTACCTGTATGACCGGATGGCATGTAACTCGTATAGTTTAGATTTGTATTTGTTTGTGTAATTGTTGGGTTAGGGTGACTGTTTGAAATTGGAATGGATGGATTATCTCATGTATGGATTGAATTTGGCTTTCCTTTTGTGTAATCATTCATATTGGGATTGTGTTGAACGTTTAGAATTGATTGATTGTGTAATAGTCAAGATTTGGACTTCCTCCTGTATAATAATTGTGATCAAGGATCAGAGTGGCGCAGTGGAAGCGTGGACGCTTCGCTTTTGGCATGTAAATGTTGGAATATTTGATTTATATTTGAGATTTTATCTTGTATTCGTTTGAGGACTGTAGTGATCGACTGAGTCCCGGCGAGAGCTGGGCAGGCGGCCCGTTGACCCCTCTGGTTCGCCTTAGGGGAAAATGGGGTCGTTACAGTTCCAAACTTAAAGCGGAACTTATATACATTGCCATCCCAAAAGGGAGTATAAAGATCGAATATACAAAGGTTCTCAATCCTTCATACGTCCAGCCCGTGCCAAGCACTAGGGCGAGAACCATTACAAAGAATAACAAAAGAACTAGGCTAGGCTAGTCTATGCTCTCATCCTGCTCGCCGTCCCCTGTTAAGGAAAACAAAACTAAAGGGGTGAGCTAAAAGCTCAGTGAGGTTCCGAACACATAGTCAGATAGTCAATTCAATACGTTAAACATGGAGTATCAATAATTCAAGAAATTTTTACAATGGAAAGCGATAGTAACACATTCATTAAAAGGATACGAGCTCACATGGAGCTATTCATTCGTTCATTCGTTCCCCTGACATTTTCTCTTATTCCTCCAATTATTTGAAAATTTTCTTTTTGAGAAGTAAAACCCTCGTGCCTTCGTTCGTTCATTCATCCCCTTCCGGACGTTGACCGGACCCCACCCATCCGGACGTTGGCCGGACTCCACCCATCCGGACGTGGCCGGACTACAAGGTAATACTCGAGTATACCAACGTTCACACCCAGGGTCACCATATCGCACGACCGAGTCCGCTTCTGGCTCGAGTCGATCGATAACGAAGGGCAGGGCCCAGTTCAGCCAAAAGGCTTACATCATGCACAACTAATGTATTAATTATTAAATTATTTAAAATTTCACGTTTCATTTAGGTCGAGCGCGATAAAGTACATGCTCGCCTAGAAAATTCGTTTTGGAAATCGTTGAAAACACTTAACACATTATCAAACAACAACAACAAGTCATGAAGTCAAGGAGAATATAACAAACAGGGAACACTCACCTATGTACGCAAAACAACGGGTAAAATATCCTTCCGGATATTATCCTCCGTCACCGAGAAAACCTAAATTAAACGAGAAAGAATATTACAGATCATCTAGCACAACAATTAGGTGCAATCAAAGAAACTCGACAATTATTGAGTAGAACGTACAAAAAGACTTTAAAGTGAAACGAGGACATTTGGACCCGTGGACAAAAATAACTAGGGTTTCATAGACCAAACGTAAGTATACCAGTTCAAATAGAAACTTAGTCCTCGAGCGAAAATTTGGGCAGCATGCCCTTTGTATTTTCCTATTTTCCAGCCATTTATGGCTTCATCCTTACTCAATCAAACCCAAGGTTATCCATAACACAATTTCATTTCAATAGCCATTCCGTAGGCTCAAAACAAGACAAGAACAAAAATTAAGCTAATATCGAGTGCGGAAATGAAGTTTACAAAAGACAGTTTTGATGGGTTTTTGCGAAAAGAACACATCTGAGGCTACGCTTATCGGATTGGTGTGAAACCTATACCATTTTGAAGCTAAGACGAAATCCTACAACTTTCATGAAGATCACTTGGTCAAATTTCCAGTGTAACCTGGTCAAATTCCCAATTTACAGAGCCAACTTCCAACTATACGGCTAATTAACCGCACTGCACTAGAATGGTCATATCTCCGTCTACCAAGGTCCGTTTAAGACGTTCTTGGTGGCATCAAAAAAATAAGACAGATTAATAAAACTTTCATGTTTTGGAAAATGGCTAAATCAGCACGGAACCTAGTGAATAAACATGATAAACTGGATGAACTGACTAAAACGGAACACTGGAAACATCCTAAAACAGTGAGGGTATTTTGGTCTTTTCACAGGATATGTTGTTCCGATTGAGCTGAAATTTTGTAGGAACCTATAAAATATAATTCTATACAACTTTCATGTTTTATGATAAGCCTAATTTGGCCTCTAACATGGTGCAATAAAACCGGACAGAATAGAGCTGAAATTTTCCAGAAACCTGGAATTTTGGGATTCAATGCAACCTTTCTTGATTTCTTGCTCCAATCATCACCACAACCACTTATATAAGCTTAAATACCACATATATCATCCATATAGCAAGGATAGGCAGCAAATATCTCAAACCCTAACTCACATAAATCACCTTTAAATCCTCATAACAACTTGTATCACCACTAATCCAACCAAAACATGAATTATATAACATCTTAATAAAAAATAAAAGATCCAAAGCTATGGATTAGACCTTATACCTCAACAAAAGAAGCTTTCAAGAGTAATACATCACCTCCTCTTGGAATTTTTGGTTCCCTTAGCTTCCCAAGCTTCCAAACTAATGATTAATCGGTTTAGTTTTTCTTGTTTTCACTCATTCAAGCTCAAACCAAGATTGATTGAAGTTTCTTTTTCTCTTGTTTTTCCTCCCTCAACTCACGGCTGATATGCAGAAATAATGGAGGAAATAGGTTGGTTTTTGGTGATAAATATGGTGTAAATTAGTTAGTCAACCATCCAATGAAATACTGCCACTTGTCGCCGCCAATCCCATTCATTTTTTCCCTTCTCTCTCTTGGTATTTAAAGTCAACAATTGTGGCTGATGTATGAGATATTTTGAGGGTTCATTAGCTGTAATAAAATGAGAAGATTAAGGTAACAAAGTAGGGATCAAGTGGTGTGTTCAAACGGTAGTGCACGGTTCACGTCGGTTCGCACCGTTTTTCCTTAATTCACGCGTACTAAGGTTTTTACTTCCTATTCACTAACTTTTTATCATTGCTTCTAATCACATATTATTTCTCACCTAAAAGTCACTCTTAATCACCAAATTTGAATCCTTGCTCCGTACCGAAAAATCATCCTTCGGAAAATCGCGAAAACCCTAACTTGCTCCAAATGAAAACGAAAAGTGAAACCCTACTTTCTAGGTTCATTTGCACTTATTGGGGAATGATTGGGTACTAGGGATATAATAAATGAATAATTTCTAAATAAAAAGGCATTTTTGAGAAAAATATAAGAAATTTGCGAGTCCTCACAGAATTTCAAAACGACTCCTTCTGGTGAAATGTAGCCTTTTGAATGTAGTTTCCAACGCTACCAACCATGTCCAATTCCAAGCTGAATTGAGTGAGATATAGTCCAATTCCCAAACTGTACCAAATCTGGAAAACTCTAATTTTGGCTAGCCAATTGGCCTAGCTTGAATTGAGACTTGTTATTTTGAAAATGTTGGTGTCAATTACCTACCAAATGTATATTGAATGTTTCTCAGACTTTTGTTTCATAAATGAGCCAGATTTGAGTCGTTTTCATTGGGCAAAATGTTTGAAAAGGAAGAAGAAAGCAAAAGACAGATTGGTCTTGGGATTTTCTTGAACTTGGGTAGTTTGGTTCACTACCTTCCCGTGTGAAATTTCAAATAAAATTTGGTAGAGGAGTAGTCCTCATATGGAAGTTGAGTTGTAACAATTTTGGTGTCAATCCAAGACCATTTCGATACCTAAATGATGGTCCAAATTCGTTTTCCAAATCTGGAAAATTGACCCAACAGTCCTTGTTTTTGGCCAATTTTGAGCTGCTATATCTTGGCTCTCAAAACTCTGATTCTAGTTCCGTTTGTTGTGTTTAAAACTTTGATTGGAACTCTAATAGTGGTGCAAATTTTAGTGGCTAGTTCACTTTCTGTGAATTTTACCGAATTTTCAAAATTTACCGAAAACCAAGAGTGAAACTGTCTTGGGAGTGTAAGTCAACCACTTTGAGCTGAAATTCGAATGTCTTCCATTTAGAATCTTGTAAAAGTGTTTTCTAGAAACTTTTATTACTTTGAAACGAGATTCCAACTGTATAAGATTTTCCAATGTTGGACCTACTGAGTGCAAGATATGATTTTTCTAGGCTTGACGCACAAGGCTGAAATTTGCCGATTTCTTAGAAAATGAAATTTTGGAAACTTGACTTCTTATCTTGATATTAATCTATCATTTTGAACCCGATTTCGTGGAGGATATGAGTTTCATCAGTAACTTTAAAATCTACACTTTTGAATCTTAACTTTCGATAAAATGTAACCCTTATAAAGACATTGACTTGAATTCTAAAGCAAGTGTGCATTCTTTCTTGTTTGATAAGGAATTTGTGAAATTGTGAGGGTGATTATTGGTCACTTTTCTTCTGGCGATCAAGAAGGTCTCGAAGAGAATCCCGAAGTGGATCATTCACGACTTTCTTTACTCACTTATTTTGATTGGTGAGTGTTCCATATAGGAGTATGTAACTTGAATAGTTTTATGACATGTTTATTCCATGGTCATTACGTGTTTAACTGTCAAGTGCTACTGATATTGCTCCTATGAACTTTTCCACAATTTTAAGGCGAGTGTGTACTTTATCTCACTCGACCTACTAAAATGACAAATTTCTACCGTCCAACCGATTTACCGATTTACCGTTCAACGATCTATCGTTTACCGATTTACTTGATTATTTGATTACCGTAAATTCCATGTTCATATGAAACTACGGCATATTTCTTACATGTTTAAGTGTTAAATGTTGCCTATAATTGCTCTTATGAAATTGCCACCGTTTTAAGGCGAGTGTGTAATTTATCTCACTCGACCTACTAAAATGACAAATTACTACCGTTTACCGATTTACTTGATTACTTGCGCATGTTGTAAGCTCTAAGCTGAACTGGATCCTGCCCTTGGTTACTAACCTGCTCGAGCCAGGACTGGGCTTGGTCGGGTAGGTTGGAACCCTGGGCCACCGTTTCGGTATACTCGAGTATTACCTCTGGAGAGATAAGGTGATGGCCAAACAAACCGAGGGGATCTGAAGTTATAAGGTGAAATTGACCTAAATGGTTCCACTGGAACACCGTATCCTTCAATATGTGTTTATTTCTGTATAATGATAACTGTTTCATGTTAATGTGCCAATGTGCAACCTTGAACCATGCATATGTTATGCTCAAATTTCTTGATTTATTAGAACTGCTAGAGTGTCTTGGAACCTCACTGGGCTGTTTAGCTCATTCCACGCTTTTGTTTTCCTTAACAGGGTTCAAGACCGAGAGTGCTCGCGAATGGTACTAAGTTGCTTTCTTTTGAAGACCTTAAATTGTATTATAGTAGACGACTGTAGTACATATTCTTTTGGGTTGTATTTAACCTTGAAGGTTAACTAGTTGTGTTTTGGAGTATTTTAAATGTATATTGAAATTATTCGAAGAATCTATAGATTTGTATTATGGATCGTAGCGAGTCCCGGTGAGAGTTGGACAGGCATTCCACGGATACCTTTGGGTTCGCCCTTGGGAGAAGTGGGGGCGTCACAGGAACAAATGCTTGTGGTTAATTTCTTGGCTAGCCTTAAGCCAGAATTTGAACCAATCAAATTTCAAATCTTAGCAAGTGAACAATTACCTTTCTTTGCAGAGGCATATGCTCATATGCCACATTCTAAATTTATGAATAAGGCATAGGGTAATGGTGCTATAGTTAGTGACAAGTTTGCTTTAGTTGCTAACAACAATCGGATTGAATGGCTTGGTCTTGGACATAATTCTGGGGCTAATGATCATATGTCAGGTACTTTCAGAAATTTTTCTAGTTTTCAAGAGTCTACTTGATTTCCTTATGTCACTTTAATTGATAGGTCTACAAATAAAGTTAAAGGGATAGATGGAGTAGAACTTAATCCATCTTTTCCACCGTCCTCTATTTTTTACATACCCAATTTATCTTTTAATCTAATATCTATTAGTAAATTGACTAAACTTCTATAGTGTTTAGTTACCTTTTCTCCTAATTGTGTTGCCATTCAGGATTTGAAAACAAAGAGGATGATTGGTGGAGGGCATGAGCATAATAGTCTTTATTTTCTTAATTCCAATGATTTGGTTGCCTGTCCTGCTACTGTTTCTCTTTTTGGAAACAAAGAGGATGATTGATGGAAAGTATGAGCATAGTAGTTTTTATTTTCTTAATTCCAATGGTTCGGTTCATGTTCTGCTACTATCTATCCTTTTGAAATTCACTACTGTTTGGATCATCCATCTCTATAAAATTTGAAGTTAGTTCCCACATTTTTAGAGTATGATTTTTGTCAATTAGGAAAGTATCATCATGTTTCTTTTCACCTAGAGTGTCATTAAACGGGTTTTTGAACCCTTTTTGATGTTTGGATTCCTACTCATGTCACTTCAAAGTTACCATTTAAATATTTTGTAATATTTGTTGATGGCTTTTCCAAAGTTACGTCGCTTCATTTAACAAAAGATCATTCTAAATTATAATCTACTTTTTGTGTATTTGTTATAGAAATCAAGATGCGTATACTTCACAGTGATAATGCAAAAGAATAATTTTAACTCTTGATATTTTTATGGCTAAATATGGCATTATTTATCAGTCTTTTTGTCCCTGTACTCCTCAACAAAATGGAGTAGTTGAGAGAAAGAACAGGCATCTAGTTGAGTTGCTTGAACACTGTTGTTGCACATGAACATGCTTAAATAGTTTTGGAGTGATGCAATTTCAACTGCCTGTTATTTAATTAATCATATTCCATCTAACATTCTTAGCATCCAATTGCCTCATTGTATTTTTTTTTCCTTATGAACACATTTTTAATTTACCTTCTCATATTTTTAGATATGTACGTTTTATTGATCAGTTTGCTCTTGGGATGGATAAATTAGATCCTCATACTATTAAGTGTATTAGGATATGCATGACTACAAAAAGGATATAGATGTTATAACCAAGAGTTAAATAATTCTTTCACCTGGGTTGATATTATTTTCTTCGAGTCTACTCATTACTTTTGAAGCAAGGTATATCGAATGAGTCAGAACAATGTTCCTCTTCTTCTTCTCTTGTTTTAATAGCTCCCTCGTCTTCATTAATTGAGCTATATAGTCCATCAAACTCCACAACTCAATTATTTTGTCCTGACCTTAAGTTTATCCTTGTCGTTCCATAATTGAGTAGGCTTCTGATTTACCACATGCTCTGCCAGTTAAATCTCTATCTTTAGATCTAGTTGTCGCATCTTCTTGTCAGTTAGATAGATCTTCCTATTGCTTTACACAAAGGTAAGAGGTCTTGTACTTCTCATCATACTTATAATTTTGTTTCTTAGTTTTATATTTCTCCATCATATTATTTTTTTGTTGATTCATTTGACTCTGCAACCCTTCCTATATCTGTTACCCATGCTCTAAATCATGTGGGCTGGAGATTAGCTATGCAAGAAGAGATGCTTGCTTCGGAGAAAAATGGTACTTGGGATCTTATCCCTTTTCCTTCTAGTAAGCTTGTGGTTGGTTATAATTAGGTGTACATTACAGAAGTATAACCTAATGGTTCTATTGATAAATTGAAGACTCGTCTAGTTGCTAAAGGATATATTTATGTGCATGGGATATACTACTTGGAGACCTTTTCTCCCATTGCAAAAATTACCTTTGTTCATCTACTTATCTCTTTGGCAGTGACTATAATTCACCATTGCAACAATTAGAAGTGAAAAATATGTTTTTACATGGAGATTTGGAAGAATAGGTGTATATGGCATAGCCTCTTGAGTTTGTTGCTTAGGAGAGAATTCAAAGTTGGTTTGTCATCTAAAGAAGTCTTTAAATGGATTGAAACAATCTCTTAGGGTTTGGTTTGTTCGATTGAGTAGTATTGTCATGGAGTTCTGTCTAACAATATGTGAAGTAGATCACTTTATGTTTTATCGCCATTCTAATGCTAGTAAGATAAAATTAATTGTTTATACATATATAATATTATAATTATAGGTGATGATAGCATGGACATTTTGGAGCTTAAGTCCAATTTCCATGCAAATTTTCAGACATTGGGCCACTCATAATATTTTTTAGGTATTGTGGCTTGGTTTATGAATGGAATTTATTTATGTCAAAATAAATGTGTACTCCATCCCTTCCATTTTATTACTCTTGATTTCTATTTTGGGTTGTTCCAAACTATTTGTCATGGTTTTAAAAAGAAAATGAAAAAAGAATAATCTTCCAAATTTACCCTTCATTCAATTTTCAAAAGAGCATTAAAATTATGTTTCAAAATTAAATGCTCAAACAAACTAATGTAAAATTCAAAAAATTCAAAAACAACTAACAAAATTTGAATTTAAGTTAAGGGACAATTGTGAAAAAAGTTATTTGATGATTGGTCAAAGAGTAAATTTCTTAAACTGTATGCAAAGTTGATTATGACAAGTAAAATGGGATGGAGGAAATACTTGATATGCTAAGTGAAATTGGGACATTAAGTTGCTGACCTGTGGATACTCATACAGATTCTAATGTGAAATTAGTAGGAGATGAAAGTGTATTACTAGATCATCCTAGACAATGTCAAAGACTTGTGGGCAAGCTAAATAATGTCATTGTAACGAGACCTGACATTTCATTTGCAGTGTGTGTCATAAGTCAATTTCTTAAGACTGCTCGCACCAATCATTGGGATGCTATTATATACATTATCAAGTATCTTAAAAGTGCTCCTAGAAGATGGTTGTTCTATCAAATCATAGATGTACTCATATTGAAGGATGCAATTATACAGATTGAGCTGGTTCTGCCTTGAATTGAAGGTCAACCATAGAATATTGTTGTTTATTAGTGGTAAATTAGTGTCATCGAAGAGTAAGAAGCAAACATTATTGTTTATTGGGGGCAATTAGTGTCATCGAAGAGTAAGAAGCAAACAGTTGTCTCAAGGTCAAGTGCAGGATCTAAATATCATGCCATGGCTCACACCACGTGTGAGCTATTATGGTTGAAGAGTATTTTAGTTGAGTTTGAATTTGAGCATAAATAGCTTATGAATTTAGTATGTGACAACTAGGCGACTGTTCACATTGCGTTTCCACAAGGACAAAATATGTTGAAGTTGATTGTCACTAAGTTCGAGAAAAATTACTTGAATGGTAATTAGGACATCTTATGTAAAATCTGTAGATCAATTGATTGATTTGTTCATCAAGGGTTTAAGGGGCTCTAAAATGACGCGCATTTGTAACAAGTTGAGTGCTTATGATATACATGTTCCAATATAAGGGGAGTGTTAAGAGAATAAGAGTATTCTTATATAGTAGTAAGGGTATTCTTGCAAATAATACATTTGTATTAAGTATATGCTACTCTTATAAATACCAGTAGGTCACTCATGATATTATGACAAGATGTTTTCTTCCAAAATAGATGTTAGCATAAATAAATACTCAAAGAAATTATGTTAGACTAACTCTATTTATCAAAATCACATACTCTGTAGTAATGATTGGGATTTGAGTATATTCTGCTCATCTTTTATTTTTAGTATACATTATTTTCTTTTTTCATATGTTCAGTTATAAGTTGTATGAAACAATTTACAGTGAATTTTGAGACTCAAAATTCAAGATGAGAAAGAAACACCAAAATCTAGTTACAAAACTACTTGCTAATTATCATTGCTCATAATACATGCTTTATGCTATCTCTATATTAGGATGGATCAAGTTGGCAAATGATCCTTTGTTACAATTTTTCCTATCATACTCTTGTTACACAATCTATCGGATTGACACATGTTCCATGCAATAGTAAAAATCCACATTTTAAATATCTCTCATGGTGAGGCACTTGTCTCTTTAAGAAGTTATGCAATATAGTGTAACGTGAAATTGTATAATAGAAGACTCTAAACACAACTAATGTGGATAAAGGATAAAGGTAACAGGGAAGTGCTTCACCTGGATAACCGTCAACTTCTAGAAAGATATTTTGAAATTGGAGAAACTTCACTAGTTGGAACCTTATATTGCATGAGAATCCTTTATCTTAATCATATTTTGACTCTTAGAAAAAAGAAATTACTGTACATTTATATATTAGTGTTCATTAAAATTATATACTTCTTATTGACAATTGAAATTTGACATAAATTTAGCATTCTAAGGGTTTTATTTCATCTTTTTCATCTTTTTTTGTTCATAAGTTATGCAAAACCATTTTTAGCAATAGTTGGGATTGCAAAACCCAAGATGAGAGGGAAATATATGAATTTAGTTCTAGAACTACTTGTCATTGCCAGTCGTTGTAATATGTAATATATACTATTTACCTAAAGGATCTGTGATACTAATGTAGTAATGTAGATAAGAGATAAAGATGCTCTAATCTTCTATGTGCAAAATTGCTTCTTCGATGCTCTACTTCATTTGCACAATAATTTGTAAAAAAATATTTCTGATACAGAAAGATATGGCAATTGAATAAGAACTAAAAATATAACAGCCAAAACGGCAAAAGAACTATTATTCTTCACTGTGACACATTCCCATGTAATGATAGTAAAAAGTTGCAATTTGGCCGTACAAATTTATTTCTTCATAGTAATTGTTACATATTCATCTAATAAACATGTTTGTGAACTATCCGAATATTTGTTTTTGTAACATATAATATATACTATTTGTCTAAAGGATGGGTGATACTAATATAGACAAGAGATCATAGTAAGGAGATATTTTATCCATAAAACCATCCTGCATAAAATTGTCAAAACTTCACCTCCTGAGTCTTGTATAGCCTAAGAACTCTTTAATTTGTCAAGTTTGATAGGCATTTGATTCTACTTCTCTCGTCCCATATTTTCAATATAAGTTTGTTTGTCCTCTTTTTTTTCCATATTTGGTTATAAGTTATATGAAAATATTTACTATTAAACTTATTCTGTAAAATCCAAGATGAAGAATAAACATATGAATATTGTTACATAACTATTTGAAATCTGAATTAGTCGTGATACATGCTCCCTCCATCCCATAATGTTTTTCGCGTTTGGGAGCCCATGTTTTTTATGTATAGTAACAAAAATAAAGGTAATTTGTTGTTTCTTTCTCGCTTGTGTGACGGCCCCACCTCCCCCTAAGGCGAACCAGAGGGTTCGGCGGGCCGCCTGCCCGGCTCTCGCCGGGACTCAGTCATTCACTACGGTCCTCAAATGAATTGCAATATAAATCTCAAATATACATCACATGGTCCACAAATATACATCCAAGTCTCCAATAATTACATGTCACAATTGCTGCGGAAACAATTCCCAACTATACATAAAATGATTCCAAATCCAAATTGTACAACATAAAGGCCATCCATTCACGTGAATAAGCACAACAAGTCCTGCCTTCGCCTTGAGCCCTGTGGAGGGGAATAAAATATTTTTGGGGTGAGCTAGAAGCTCAGCGAGTAACCAGAAAATCAGTAATCAAATCGGTTTAACAATATTTCTTTTCAGTGATGTCATAAATCACATGATAAGTCCAGAAATGATTCCAGCATTTACAAAACATTAAATATGGAGTATCAATAATTCAAGAAACATTTACAATGGAAAGCGATAGTAACATTCATTAAAAGGATACGGCCCACATGGAGCTATTTGTTTGTTCGTTCGATCCCTTTTTTTTTTCCGGACGTTGGCCGGACTCCACCCATCCGGACGTAGCCGGACTACAAGGTAATACTCGAGTATACCAAATTCACCTAGGGTCACCATATCGCCCGACCGAGTCCGCTTCTGGCTCGAGTCGATCGGTAACGAAGGGCAGTGGCCAGTTCAGCCAAACGGCTTACATTCATGCGCAACTAGCATTTAATCATTAATCATTGAAAATTTCATATTTATTTAGGTCGAGTGCGATAAAGTACACACTCGCCTAGAAAACTCGTTTTAACAATCATTGAAAGCACTTAACACATTATCAATCAATAATAACAAGCCAATAAATCAAGGAATACAGCAACAAGGAACACTCATATGCAAGCACGCATGATATGCAAGAAAACAGTTCAAAAGTAACTTTGGAAACAGTTTAAAGGTAAATAATGCAAGAAAACGGTTCAAAAGTAACTGTGGAAACAGTTCAAAAGTAAATAATGTAGGAAACGGTTCATAAATAACTTTAGAAATAGTTTGAGGTCACTCACCTCTATGGCTCAGAAACCATCCATCATATATCATTGCCTTGCTCATATCCAAGTCTTAGATCACAAACTCAATGCAATCAAGTCCTTTCAAAGTTCGGACAGCACTTCCCCTAAATTTGCTTACTTTCCCAGCCATCAAGGCTTCATTATTTCCTCAGCCAATCCCAAAGGTACACACACAACAACAAGTTCATCCAATAGCCATTCAGCAAGCTCCAAGTAGTACTAGTACAAGTCAAACTAGGGAAAAGTTCGGAAATGAAAGTTAAGCTCAAAACCAGAAAAACAGTTTTGACGTCATTTTACGGTAATGGTACCAAAGGCGCTACGATTGTCAGATGAAGGTACAAGACCCACCGTTTCGAAGCTAAGAGACAGGGATACAATATTGCAAAAGGTCACTCAACCCAGTTTCGAGTGTAACCAGGTCAAAAATGCAAGATACTATACCAGAATCACAAAAACAGATTCACAGAACGTATTCTAGCGGAAACATCATAAAGCAGGCTATCCAAGTCCAAATCCAGAAATTCTAAAACCAGCTGAAAGCTAAGAAACAGGGATAAATTTCATCATAAGGCCTCAACAACCAATCCGGAAGCAATTCCAGCCAAAACAACCAATTACAGGCGCAATTCTTACATTCGGGTAAAACCAGAACAACAATAGTAATTTCGACTTTTCTCATTATACACTACTCCGATTGACCTGAAATTTTGTAGGAACCTCTAAAATATCATTCCCTACAAATTTCATGTTTTAAGCCAAGGCCAATTCGGCCTCTAACTAGGAGCTAAAAATTCGGGCAGAATGCTCCCACAAGAACCCTAATTTTCTGAAATTTCTTCCAAAACAGAAATTGATTGTAATTAATCACTTTTTCCACCTCCTAGCTTCCTTAAATATCATTTCCAATCATCATACATGACCACATAATCATATCCTTTTGAAAACAGAAAAATCCCCAATAATTATAAAACTTCACCAATTCAACCAAAATCAAGATATAATCCATAAAAGTGCATCTTATACCACCACCAATCATGAATTGAACATCAATTAAGGGAGGAGAGTGGTTCTTCACAACTCACCTTAGCCATACAAGAGATAGAGCAACAAATCACCTTAGCTTTCCAAACAACTCCACAAAACACCTCAAGACCACTTAGCAAAGAGATTTTATGGAATGATTTGGAGTTTTATTGGTTGGATTTGAAGATTGAGCAAGAAATAGAAGGAAGAAATTGAGAGCTTTTCTTTCTTTCTTGAGCAAGAACATTCGGCCAAGAAGCTTGCAAAATGAAGCTTATTTTGATCAATTTTTTTTTGTATTTATTTGGTAAAGGTAAAGGTAAAGTCAAATGGTCAAAGTCCAAGATTAAATTAGATGGTGACACTTGTCACCTTTAGGTTTAAAACTTATCTTTTTGTCTCTCCAATACAAATATCTTAACACTTTGTAAAATAATATCACTTAATACAAAATTCCAACAAGTTGTCAAAAATATAATGCATTTACCGCACTTGCGGGTCCCACGTTCACAATACGCTCTTAATTTCTCAAAAACAAACCGATACTAGAAAAATCATTTTCAAACTATCTTTGCTCATAAACTTTATCTGGGGAACATTTTCTAATAAAGAAAATGTAGAAAAGGCGGGCGATTAAATAAAATAAACCCTTGAAAATTAGAAAATTTTCGGGTTCTCACACTCATACTTTTCGGGGCGTCACAGCTTGCCCATGCCAAGACAAAGTCTATGAAATGGAATCTTCAATGTTTTACTTTATCTAAGAAGAAAAGGATGACATGTAGGCCCACAATCATTCATTGTCCATATGAATTATTGAACTTAACATGGAGTTTGAAGGACGTACACTCAGTACAACTTTCATGGTACATAATTGGATGTGCAATGAACGTACATTATCTACTACTTAATGGTTGAGATTTTGAAAATTCAAATATACAAGAAAGAACTAATAATGACCAGGTCATAGGTTGAAATTAAAAGAATAATTTTTTTTGCCAAATTTGATAAGATGACATAATTTTTGAGACAAATTAAAAAAAATATAACGCTTTCAATGGGACAAAGGGAGTAATATATATTATATGGCTATTAGAGTGGGTGATATTAATGTAGATAAAGAATAAAGTCAGTCATCGAAACATCAAGTCCTCATAGAGATATTTTAAAGAGTAAAATGTAGTTTTGATACATAAAACTTTGACTTTTAAGTGATTCTAGTATCTAAACATTGGACGAAAAAATATCCTGTACCCAATGTCATAGTATTTAAGTATATTTAGTACACTTGATAGGTTTTTTGAAATTCCTACTCAAAAAATTTACGTGCTCAACAATGAAATTGTAAAAGATTTTTAAAAATAATTTTAGGTTACACCAATGTGGCAAAAGCCATACAAAAGTATTTTGGAGAGCAAGAGATAAAACAACAAGAGCATCTTCAAATGCGTCAAAGGAGAAAAGATTTGCTTGCATTATCATACCATTTTGATCTAAAAAAATGGTTGCTCCATGTGAATAGTTTGTACTTAGGGAAGCATCAATAATGATTTTAATAGAATCCAATAGTACCTTTTTCAAAATCTAGGACCTCCTAGTTTTTTTAAGTTTAGAACTAAAACCTAAAAATGTCACAATAACTATTATGAATTTGTTCTTCATTTTTGGCCCTATCATAATTTTGTCACTCTGCTAGCCATTGATTACATATGATCTAACAATTGTAGGAAATATAATTAATTACAAAGTATACAAGTGGTTGCCCAAGATAAATTGCAATCTTTGTCCTATTTTGGCCTGATACACTCGTAATTTCACTAATACACTTTTCTGAGTTTTGGATTTTTGTTGTGTCTTTTTCTTCATTTTTCTAGGATTTGAAAGATTTATAAGTCAGGGTTAATCTTTCCTACATTGATTATATATACACTAACCAGTCTACATATCATATAATTTAAATTTAAATTTTCAAATTTGTATAGCATGTATCAATATCTAGTATTGTACATTATTAAAATACAAAATAGTAATCCTTTAAATTATAATCTATATTTATATTGTACTCAATATATAAAGGGTGAGGTGACTTATCGTCTCAACTATTTTTTTTTGGGTCAAAGACAAAATACTTTTACCTTCTCCAAAAAAGAAAAAATATACATCTTCCCTAATAATATTTTTGACAAAGTGTGTCAATATAATCACATATTTCCACATGGTAATTAGGTATTTAAAAAAAATATATTTTAATAGTCAAGTTTAACAACCTTGCACCAAGTGGACCTTAGATATTTATGTAGGATATGAATTAACTTAACTAATTGTTGATAAAAAACTATCAGACTAAGAATATAAAGCAAATAATTTGGGACTAATTCTACTTTGCACCGCTGAATTTGTACCAATTTCTTACTTTGTACCATAAACTTCAATGTTGCCCACTTTGCACCTTAAATTCTCAATTTTGAACACTTTACATCCTAAACTCTCAATTTTGCCCTATTGTTATCAAAATCGCGAGCCATCGATCTAGATCAGTAGCAGAGTCGTAATTCTCATAAAATCGCATTTGTTCAAGTTGAGTCATACTGGAATCAAAGAATCACACTAGAATTATATGATCCTAACAAATGGGATTGTTCCCAAAAATTAACTTGCAGTGGAAGTGGTGTGGCCCATTTCCTAAATATTTACTGACATATTTCTATGTAGTTTTGCTGCCATCCAATTAAAGCTATACCACAAGGAATGATATAGTAGTTGGAAACAAATTAGAATCTTTTAATGTAATATTTAATTTTTCTTCCTAAAAGATATTTTTAGTTTAGTATTAGTTTCAAGTTTAATTATGTGAACAAAGTTTAAGTGTTTGAATTGGTTAGAAAAGGACAACATTTTGATATTTTTTATGCTGCTTAATATCTTGTTGTTGTTAGTATTATTATTATTATTATTTTCTTAATGTTTTATTAGTGTAATGGATTATTAGTTACCTCATATCTTTAGTTAAGCTCATGATATTATAGTTTGTAATAGATTTTTCTTCAACCATATAGTTAAATATGGCCCTATGAGAACATGATATGATACTTGAAATATATATTTATTATGTCAATAATCACTAAAGTAGTGTTAAAATTGTGCATTTATAAATTAAATATGCATATTCAATGAAACTAGGTAAACTAACAGTTTAAAAGTTAGTATTAATTGCAATGCATAATTTTGGGTAGAATCTTACACTTCTACAATTCGACCCTACGATCCCAATTCCACTTGCTCAAAATGATCCTGCATAAGATCATCAATTTTACAAACTATGGTTTGCCCTATTTAAGAGTGTAATTTTTTGAATGAACATGACAAAGTTCTTGGTAGCTAGTGATGGTAGGTCACCACTCTTCTTTCAAAATTTCTGGAACATCATTAGTCAATGTATTGTTAGTGTTGTATCATCTTTCAATTTGGTTACATGCTCAATTCTATTATTCAGACAATTATCTCTTTGATCCCCAAAGTTGTTGTACCCAATAACATGAAACACTATAGACCAATTAGCTTGTGTAATGTTTTGTACAAAGCAATCTCAAAAATCTTGATTAATTGGCTTAAACCCATTCAAAGTTCTTGCATTTGTAAAAACCAATCTACCATTGTTCCTAGTTGGCAAATCCTTGATAATGTTATCTTAGCTCATGAGTATCTACATTATCCAAAGAACAAGAGAACACGGAAAGGGGGATTTATGACTGTGAAATTGGACATGTCTAATACATATCATAGGTTTAAGTGATCTTTTTTGAGAGCTATGATGCCTGGCTTTTGTGATCTTTGGATTAGTTGGATTATCAAATGTTTAACCACAACATCTTATTCTTTTAACACTAATAGGGAGTCTAGAAAATACATAATACCAAAAAGGGAGATTAGGGAGGGTGACCCCATATCACATTATTTGTTTCTCATTTGCTCTAAGGGTCCTCTAATCTTATTAGAAAAATGTTATGCTTAACAAGAAGATGACTAATGAAAATTAGCAGAAGTGACCCACCCTTAACCCACCTATTATTCACTAATGATTCACTCATTTTTTGTAAGGTAGATAAGTAGGAAGCTAATGAATTGATGTAGATTATTCAAAAGTATGGAGGAGGGGCATTTGGTCAACTCATCAATTTGGAAAAATCATCAATGTTCTTTAGTAAAAATATGGATCGGAGAAAAAGGAACAAGTCTATTCAGCACTTGGATCCAAACTACCTATAATGGTAACCCAAACTAAAGATCAATGTGAGAACCCGTATTTTCCCTTAATGTTTTTCCTAGGTTTTTTTTTCCTTTAATGGCATGTTTTCTGTATTTTCTGGCTTAGGAAATTTTCTTGGTGGATTTTATGCGTTATTATAGTTTTTAGATGATTTTTCTAGCATTGGGTAGTTTTTGAAAAATTACGGATATATAATGGACGTGGGCCCCACTAGTGCGAAAAGTTCGAAAAATTTCGGCCAATAAGGTTAAGTTTCGGATACCGTGTAAAATTTATCGGGTGTTAAGAAATAAGTAGAGGAGGTGAAATGATTGATGTGAGAGGTGACCAAAGGATAGAATTGCATTTAAAGTGATGCCAAGTGTCATTATATGGTTGGTGGTGATTTATGATTTACTATTCTTGTTTTTGACCTTTTGACTAATTGGTTAAATATCTTAAAATTACCTCAAAATTCACCATTTCTTGCTCCTTGGTGGCCGGCCCTCTTAAGCTCAAGAAGGAAGAAACTTTCTTCAATTTTCAAGCTCCCAACTAGCTCAAATCAACCAAACCACTTGCCTAAACTAGTTTCTACTCCATAAAATCCTTCCATTAGGTGCTAGTGAGTTGTTTGGTGAAGTTTTTGGAGAAGCTAAGGTGTTCTACAACTTCCTCTCTCTTGTTTACTTGGTAAGTGGTGCTTATACTTCCTCCTAGACTTAATGATGTTTAATTTGTGCCTAGTGGTGGCTAAGGTGTTGACTTTTGTGATTTATTTCTTGCTTATGGATGATATGGTGAAGTTTTTATTTTTTTGAGGAATTTTCTGGTTTAATGTGATCATGATGTTGTGGTTGTTTATGATGGTTGGTAATAAGGGGTTATGACTCTAGGGGATGTAAATGATAGGAAATTGCAACCAATTTTGGGATTGGATTGAAATGTGAAAAGTTAGGGTTTCATAACCCCCTTTTCTGTCCGGTTTTCGATCATATGGTTAGAGGACGAATTGGCCTTTGCTTAAAACATAAAAGTTGTAGGTATTGATGTTTTTGAGATGCCTGTAAAATTTCAGGTCATTTGGAGTAGTGTAGAGTGAGATATGTCGTTTTTACTGTTGCTGTTCTGGGTGATCAGAATGTGTGAACTGCGATTGTAATCGTCTGTTTTGACTGGAATTGCTTTGGATTTGGATGTTGGTGTCTTCTGATGAAATGTAGCTTGATGTCTTAGCTATCATATGCCTTTTGAATCAATGCATTTGTACCTGTATGGACTGAGTTGGACGAATTACAGCATAGTGTGATTTGTAAACCTGCAATTACGGTTCTGGTTTGGTATTCTGCATTTTTGACCTAGTTGTGCTAGGATTTGGACTGAGTGGCCTTCTACATTGTTGTAGCCCTGTCTTTTAGCTTCGAGATGATGGGTCTTACACCCTCATCCGATAAGCGTAGCGCATTTTGTGCCATTACCGCATAAGGAGGCCAAAACAGTTTTTGTTGTTGGATCAAATGAGTTACATTTCCTGATTTTCTGGTTTGTTATTATGCTTATATATGCATATGAAACCCTATTGGGGTTGTGATTGGCATGGCTTTATGACTCGTTATCGAGTCTCATTGTACTTGTTTACGTGTTCTAGGGCGTGACGGTGGTTCACGACATTCTCTTGACGGAAGTGCATGAAACAACACTTAATTGATAAGTGAGTATACTACTCACTTGAATGTTACAATGTGGCTTTGCTATATGTGATTTTGATGCCTTGAAGGCTTATTTGGCTATTGGAATTGATTGAGGTGAGGGTGTACTTGACCGCTCTCACCCCTTGTGATACCGTTAATGACTGTTTACCGTTTCACTGATATACTGCACTTGCTATATGAGATATTGAATTCACTTCATGAAAAACTGATTTGGTGTTGTTTGGACGAGTATCCAACGGCCTTACTGTACTACTGAGCTCAACCCCGTTGGTAGTCAATTGAATCGAGCCGGCGAGGGCTTGGTCGTGAAAATTGACATGCCACGGGGACTGTACTGGGGAATCTTGTAGTAATGAGACTCTTGATTCCGGTAAACTCGAGTATTACCAAAAGCTACTGATTGGAGTGCGGGCCCGGTTGGGGTATGTTTGGTGGAAGGGATGGGAGTGAAGTGGGTTCTACGGTTGGTACTCATAAACGTTGACGGAGAGTCAATGAGATTGGATCAAGAATGTAAGCGTGGAAATGGGCTCTTGAGAGCCGTCCGTATCCTTTTACCGATTTGTTTTGCTTCCTATTTGGATACTTGAAATGAACGGTTATACTTAAGTGATCTTTGTTGCTTATGTGATAGTTGCTCACTGGGCTTTAGCTCACTTTGTTCCATTTGTTTTCCTTACAGGAAAATGATGATTTTTGGAAGATCATACTTGTTGGTTGCCAAATTGAGCCATGTATATGTCTATTTTGAATAGCTCTTTGCATGAAACCCTAATGTGTATTGGGTTCATCTTTTGATTGGCAAACCGAACATGTGTATCCATTGTAGACACCAAATTTTTGGTTTCGAATTTTATTTTTTTAAATTAGTTTAATTTTGGATTTATTTGTTCAATTTTAGATTTATTTTGGTTGATTCCTGTCTCGTGTTTCTTATTGTATTTTTTATTAGTTTACAAGCATTTATTTTATCTACTAATTTGATTGAAAAAGAAAAAGAGAAAAGAAAAAGAAAGGAAAGGAAAAAAGAGAATTATTACTAAAATTAGCATTTTTGTTTTATTTTTCTATTTTAGTCAATTTTTTACTTAATTTATTTTGTTAATCGTTTAGTTCATTTGAAAATAAAAAAAAAGAAAGAAAAAAAAACAATGGAAAGTGAAAAATGAAAAATATTGAAAAATGGCAACTTTGTTGTTTGTAGTTTGTATATTTTGATGTGATATTACTTAAATTATTGTTTTTTATTATTATAAATTTTGTTTAATTAATATTCCAAAACAAAAAAAAAAATGCCGCGGCATGCACGCTGCAATTTTTTGCAGCGTGCAAAGGACAGCCACGGATGCCCTTTGGAAGGCTGGATGTGAAGGCAAGGGTAAGCCCTTCATCCTCACCATTCGGGAGAGGGTTTAGGGATTAGTGAGGTGATATAAAAGGAAAAAGAAAGCAGCAGCCGCAAAGGGAGTTGGGGAGAGAGTGGACGGATAGAGAGCTAAGGTGAGGCTGCAATCTGAGAAGGAGGAAAAAAAACCGAGAGAGAGAACTGAGTTTCGGGGAGTTTGGAGAGGAAACTGAGAGAGCTTCTGTGAGAACGGCTAAGGAATTCTGGGGGAACGGCTGGAAAAGAAAAACAGCAGAGAGAGCAGAACTTCGGGTGGCGGCTGAGGAGAGATAGAGAGGTTTTGAGTGGACGGCTGGAAAAAAGAGGCTGCGGGGGTTTCTGAAAAAGGGGGAGCCGAGAGCAAGAGGAGAGAGGATCGGGGAGATAGAAAACATCAGAGGAAAAGGGAAAGAAAAACTGAACAAGAGGGAGACAGAGGGGAGTTTGGTGGAAAAAAGGAAAGGGCAGGGAGTAAAAGAACGGCGGAGAGGGGGCTGGGAATCTAGCTGAAAGAAAGGGAGCCGGAAGGATTTACAATGGATTCACAGCAAGGGTTTAGGAAAAGGATCAGAAACCTACGCGTAAGGAAGAGAAGCTAGGAAAGCCGTGAGCTTGGAAGGAGGTAACTGCATCGTCATCATCGTGCTTCCGTGGACGTCTCTCTAAGGTCGAAAGTTCTTATCTTTAGTCGTTTGCTTGCATTTTTTTTTTGCTGTTTACTGGTTCCGTTTCAGCTTCAATACGTTTGAGGGTTCTTATTTGGGTCATGAAAAATTTGAAGTTTGGGTAATGAGTCGGTATTCTGCATGTTGGCGTCTTGGCCGAAAAGAAATTGCAGAAAAGTTTCCAACTTGGGTTGATCTTCATCCAGAATTTTTTCGGCAGAAACAGATCTATAGTGGGGTTTGTTTTAGATCGATCCTTAAGGTAGAAATCTAGTTTTTTCTTTAAGCTAGTGTCATAAATGTTTATAGTTTCTGTTTCGTATGATGAACAAGCAGAATCCAGAAAAATGGCATAAAAACTTTCAACAGGTCTGTTTTGGATGTTTTCCTTACGTGTTGCTTATCTGTTTTGGTTGTTTCTGTAATGTTTGATGTTGGATTTAGGATTAAATGGAGTAAAATGATAAGTTTGTTTGTTGGCTGGTAGTCCAATATGTGGGTTGTGTTAACAATGGTGAGTTTAATGCAATAACCTACGCAAGTTGAAGCTATGAAATTCGTTAGCAAAGGAAAAGCTGCTACATTTTTTTGTGATGTTTTCTTCTCCGTGACTGGTTTGTTGAGCTTTCATACATAACTTGCAAACACATTTCGAATTGGGAGGGACTCGAATGTCACCCACGCATTTGGTTTTCATGTTCTGATTTGGAATTTAATGTCTTTAAGCATGATTTCCTGAACGTTTTGTATGGGCATTTCAAACAAGAGTTAAAGGTTGTGGATGCATTTTCTTTTTTTCGTTGTTACAAAATTGCTGCTGCACTTTGTTCTTCTAGCAGTCACCGAACCAGATTTTGATTGTTTGAGTATGTTAAATGGTTTGTGTCTTGGGGTATACTAGTTGGTAACATGCGATATTTGCCTCATTATGTTTTGATTTGAGCTCATGGATGGTCTGTACAAAGAGTAAGCCGCAAATTTGCAGCAGACTATAAGAAAGTTTTTTTCGAATTTTTCTTTGCATGAGAGACTGCCAGAATTTGTATTTGGAGTTGTTGGCATGTTGAGTTGTGCTTGTCTTTGGTTTAATGTTGAAGCTTGGATCGATTGGCTGAGTTTTTAATTGTGTTAGGAGTGCATTTGAGAAACTCAGTAGTGCAGCAGTTCACCAAAACTGGTTTAGTCATCTATTTTGCTAGTTTTCAGTTTTTGCAACATGAACTATGAAGAATAAGCCAAAGTTGCTGGATTTTGTTTTAGCATTTGAATGTTCTTGTTTTCTGGATTTTTGTGTTCCGAAGAGGGGGAAGAATGCTTGATCTCCTTATAAGTTTTCTTGTTTGTTTAGATTGTGTTAGTTTAAATGTTTCATTGCTTGGCTGGAAATTATGAAAGTGCATCAAGTTTGTTGCAGAAACTCAAGTTTCTACGTGGTTGCATGAAATCTGCATGGAAAGTGTTCCCAAAAATTGCCTTTTGACCCTCCAAGTTTCCTTTTGTTGCACTATGGCCCGAGCAATTGAAAAGATTAATCAAATTGATCCCTCAAACTTTCTTTTTCCTTTTGATTGGACCCTAATTTGTGAATCATGGGTTGTTTAGTTATTTAAAAGGCTTTCAATGGCTTAACTTCATGTTTATCTGGTTATTTGAGATGCCTTGACCTTTTTATTGTTTTGAAGCCATTTTTCTTTCATTTGGGACCCAATTGCAAGGGAGGTAACCTCTTTCTCCTTGATTTTCATTTCTCCTATGTGTTCCAACGTGCTAAGTGAGAATTGCATGCCTATTTTACTTGATTTCCTTGTCTTTCTTTAATTCCTTTCATTTATTTCATTTACTTTTGCTTTTATTTAAGTTATTCATCAATGGGGTATGTGTACACCTCTTGGCTTGTAATAGATAGGGCTTGGAGAGTATTCTTGTCCATTTTCCCCTTCCCCTTTTGTTTTAGTTAGCAAATGTAATAGGTTCATTGCTTGCCTTTGTTGCTATGTGTTACTTTGCTTTATTAGGTTCTTGTATCTAGTCGAGCATGCTAAGTGTTATGTGCTATGTGTTTATAGGTGATTGACATGTCTATTCGCTTTCCATAGCCATGCATGAACATGACGGATGAATGTACGTCACCACACTAGTCCAACGCTAGTTGTGGCCCCCTTTCCCGTCACCACACTAGTCCAACGCTAGTTGTGGTTCTTTGTTCCGTTTCCACTAGTCCAATGCTAGTAGGAATTCATAGAAAGGGCTAGTCCAACACTAGACCCAATAGGACGTCCCTTTTCATTAGTACATACTTGCATGTTCACTACATTTCATGCATTTTTCTTAGTTTTTATCATTTGGCATGCTCCTCGAACCCCTTTTCCCCTCATTTTAGGATTCTTGCACCTCATACTAGTTATAGGATACATTTGCCTGAAGAGTCCCCTTTCGATAAGGGAAACGAGCGAGTGTGGCTCCAAAATAGCCTTAGCACGCTAGTTCTCCTTTCTAATCAAAGGGAAAATTAAAGTCACAAAGTTAGGAGTCCCCGTACCCGTTTTGCTTGCCTTCCTCTAGGGTTCATGCATTTCATTTATTCGCTATCCTATACACTTCTACTTTATATTCTATCCCTTTTTCCACATGCTATGTTCACACACTTTTCCTATCACTTATTTATTGCACTTATATGTATCTACTATCCTATTTTCATTCATTTGCACACAAAAACACCTTTATTTTCTCACACTTGCACACTTGCACTTAAGTCCTCACTTGCATCAATCACGACTTCCTTGAGAGCTTTCCTTATTGGCCACCACAATTCATGTGGTTGGGACCTAAAAGCCTCATGAGAAACATTTTAGATTTAGGATTGCATTTTTCTTTCCTTTTCGCATCCATTAGTCATATCCAACATGCGATACATACCTTGGGTAGAAAAATTAGGAAAAGTGGGGCTAAGTCACGCAACTAGCTTTGGCTAGGGTGATGGAGTGCCTTAGGCTTTGCCTTTGCCTTCTCCCTTATCAAATGTGACCCCCGATCCCTTTCTTTGGTTACGTAGACCTAAAAGTTCTAAAAAGGGTTTGTTTATTTCACTTTTAAAAAAAGAATCACTTTTTGGGTGACTTGGTACATCCTAACTCTATACCAAGTGGCGACTCCATTTTCATTTAAAAAAAAAAAAACCCCTTTTTAAACTTTGTTTGGCCAAATCGTCGCATTCCCAAGTCCCATGGCCTTTTACTTTTCATTTCGCACACGTTCACATATATATCATACACACCACACCACACACACAACATCAAAAAGTGGGGCGCGACATCCATGATGAATAGCTTTTGGCATGCCAAATTGGTTGTAAATGTTGAATTGCAATGTATTAATGGTTGGTTGACATTTGGTTGGATTTCTGATTAACTTGTATTTCAAACGGCAAAAGAAAAATTTGGCTACTCCCGGCCTAGTATCCGGATTCGGACATGGCCGGTACTGTTCATCATCGGCTTCGATTTTTTTGTTTTTCTTTATTTTGTGATTTTGACTTGTTTACGCTCGTGGGTATGTTCCGGAACGTATTAGATCGACGTGAACTGATCCGTAGTCCTGGCGAGAGTTGGGCAGGCAGCCCGCTAACCCCTTTGGTTCGCCTTATGGGAAAGTGGGGCTGTTACAATCAAACTTTTAGCTTCATCAAAGTGAACATACAGAAGAGACTAATGAACTAGAGAAACAAGCTTCTTAGTCTAGCTGGGAAGGAGGTAATGCTCAAAGCAGTAATCATGACAATGCCTACATATACCACGGTGTATTTCAAGCTTCAAGTAAAACTTTGCAAAGCTATCAACTTAATGATGGCAAATTTCTAATGGGACAGTGATAAGAGTATATTTTATGTGATTTTAGTGTGTTTTATTAATTAGTTTTGGTGTGTTTTATTTAGTTTTATAGCTAATTAACTAGGATTGTAATGAAAATATGCATTTTATGGTTTAAGTGGTAAAAATTACATTTCTATGGATTTTTATGGTGAAAACTTCATATTTTTATAGGTTTAAGGATTCAATCATCAAATGAAGTGACTTGAGAAGATAATTGGATGATTGATGATGATTTGAAGTGATAAAAATAGAATATGAAGTGCAAAAGAGGAAATGCAATCAAGAACAAAAGGAAGCAAGTTTCACAGCTTTGACACCATGTGGTATTTTGGCTATATCTTGATCTACAAGCATCGGATTGAGGTGATTCTTATACCATTTTGAAGGTAAGAGATAGATATACATTTGGTATGAAAACATCAAAATCTATTTCAGTCGTTTTCCTTGTCAAAATGTCGAAATACAGAAGTACATGTTCATGGTCGAAAGCTGAAACAAGGTTCTGACCAGTTAAGGGGTTTTTGATTATTTCTTGGTCCACAGAGCTCCAAATTGGATGATTCTTGATGCAATGGAAAGCTAACTCAAATAGATACAACTTTTATGTTTTACACAAGAGCTAGTTCAGCCTCTAACATCAAGAAAATATCAGTTGAAATTGGATAAAAAATAGAGCAAGGATGAATTCTGCCCAGAAAAGTGCAAACATGCAAAGAGTAAAATGGGGGGTCAAAATGCGGGAACAGGCCGCGTTTTCTACCCCCATTTTAGTGGATTTCGGCTGCAACTTGTGCTGTTTTCACACAACCTTTTTACCACTTTTTCTGCAAAGATTCTGGCTGGAAATGATTAGATGAATATGGAAACTTTGAGAAGCAATCTTTGAGAGTTTCAAGAGTCAAAAATGCTAACTAGAAACAACTTATTTTGGCTCTTGAATTTTCTATAAATAGTAGCCTTGGAGGACATTTTAAAAAAACTTTGGAAGGCTAGAGTGTCACAGTTGGTATCAGAGCTTAGGCTTCAGATCTCTGTAGTGTATCCTAGGCTTGAAGTTTAGGATGCCGGACTGTGGGTTTGATTTGACTCTTAGTGTCTGCTTGGAATGCTTGAGAGATTCTTACGGGATGTCTCAACTTGATTGGTGCAAGAGGGAATGTCGAGGACGACATTCTTTTAAGGAGGGGAGATTGTGACGCCCCGAAAAGAATGAGTGTGAGAAGCCGGAAATTTTCTAATTTTCTAGTGTTTATTTTATTTAATCGCCCGCCTTTTCTACATTTTCTTTATTAGAAAATTCCCCAGATAAAGTTTATGAGCAAAGATAGTTTTAAAGTGATTTTTCTAGTATCGGATAGTTTATGAAAAATTTTGAACGTATAACGGACGTGGGACCCGCTAATGCGAAAAGTTCGGAAAAATTCGGCCAGTTAGGTTAAGTTTTGGATACTGGGTTTAATTTACCAGGTGTTATGAGATATTTAGAGGTACCAAGTGCATAGGTGTGAGAAAGACAAAAACAAGTTAGGCATGAATTAATGAGAGGGACATGTGTCACCATATGATTAAATCTTGTTTTGACTTACTATTCAACCTTTTACCAATTACTAAATAAAACCAAAAATTGACCAAATATCTTCCATTTTTCTTCAAGCTTGGCCGAATTTCTCTCTAGGAAAGAAAGAAAGAAAACCTCTTCAACTTCTTGATTCTCTCTTGCTCAAATCCAAGAATTCAACCATCTAAACTTGTTTTTGTTCCATAGAAACACTTAAGGGAGTGATAGTGAGTTGTTTTGTGGAGTTATTTGGAAAGCTAAGAGGACCAATAACTCTCTCTCTCTTGTTTCTAAGGTAAGTTGTGAAGAACCACTTTCCTTCCTTGATTGATGCTTAAATCATGCTTAGTGGTAGTATGAGATGCCATTTTATGGATTATATTTTGAGTTGTGGTTGAATTGATGAACTTTTATATTTTTTGGGGATTTTTCTGTTTTAATATAAGCATGATTGTGTGGCTATCTATGATGATTGGAAATGGTCTATAATGACTTAAAGAGGTGGGAAAAGTGATTAATTGCAACCAATTTCTGTTTTGGAAGAAAATTGAAAAACCTAGGGTTCTTAAGGAAGCATTCTGTCCGAATTTTTAGGTCCTATATAGAGGCCGAATTGGCCTTAGTTCAAAACATGAAAGTTGTAGGTAATGACATTTTAGAGGTTCCTACAAAATTTCAGGTTAATCGGAGTAGTGTAGAATGATATAAGTCGAAATTACTATTGCTGTTCTGGTTTTACCCGAAATTGAGAACTGCGCCTGTAATTGGTTGTTTTACCTGGAATTGCTTCCGAATTGGTTGTTGAGGCCTTCTGATGAAATTTATCCCTGTTTCTTAGATTTCATCTGGTTTTGGAATTTCTGGATTTGGACTTGTAGAGCCTGAGTTATGATGTTTCCGCTAGAATACGTTTTGGTGAATCTGTTTTACGTTGTTGATGTAGTATCTTGCAGTTTTGACCTGTTTGCACTCAAAACTGGGTTGAGTTACCTTCTGTGATGTTGTAGCCCTGTCTTTTAGCTTCGAGATGGTGGGTCTTGTACCCTCATCCAATAGGCGTAGTGAAATTTGTGCCATTACCGCAAAATGAGGACAAAAACTGTTTTTTCAGGGCCAAAGCTAGTTACATTTCCGAAATTTCTGGTTTCCTCTAATGCTTATATATGCTTATGGAACCCTATTGTGATCGTGTTGGCATCGGTTTATGACTTGTAATCGAGTCTTCTTGTGCTTATTGGAATATTCTAGGGCTTGACTTTTATTTCCGGTCATTTTCCTAGCTAACTTTTGTACTTGGATAACCTTGAGCCTATTGAACGGCTGTGGTGATGAATGTATATTGAGTATGACTTTGGGAGTTGATTGAGGAAAAAAATGAAGCCGTGATGGTTGGAAAAGTAAGAAATTTAGGGGAAGTGCTGTCCAATTTTTCTAGGCCAATTGGTTCCTTTAAGTTTGAATTGGCTTGTGATAGAAATGAAGGGCTTTTGGGTTGTTGAACCTAGGTCTTCATGTCACCTTTTTATTCCCAAAAATCATGTTTTGTACCCTTGCATTAGTAATTATTTGGCGAGGCATACGACTAGTAGTCGAGCCTCACATGTGTATTTTGTTTACTCGAATCTGGATGTGAAACCTTCAATTGGTTTACTTTGATTATTTTAGGGTTTCTTGGCGATTAAAGCCAATCCGAAGTGAAAACTTTTGAGGTATCTGTACTTGAACCGGTGAGTGTACCACTCCCCTCCATTGCTGTTTAACTTGATTTCTGCTCTGCAATCTGTTTAATTTGTTTGAGACGAGGGTGTACTTTATCACACTCGTTCTCTTGTCTGTTCATATGCCAATTTTTGGTGTCAATCTGAATCTGTATCTGTATCTGATATCTGTATCTGTATCTGTATCTGTATCTGTTCGGACGTCGTTTGGAAACTTGTAACCAACGACCTTTCTGTGACCTATGAGCTCAAATCCTGTGGCTAAGTTATTCGAGTCGGGCCAGCAAGGGCCTGGACGATTAGATAACGAACCACGGTAGTCTGTTTTGGGATCTTTGGGTATTGAGACCCTTGATTCCGGTATACTCGAGTATTACCATTTCTATTTCTGTTAAGGTGAGCGGGCCCGGTAAAGGGGTGTTTGGTGGACGGAATTTGGTGTAAAGTGGGGTCTACGGACGTGTTGGTTCTATATACGTTGACGGAGAGTCAACCGGCTTGGATCAAGTACTGCGCTGGAAAGCTGGCTCCTGAGAGCCACCTGTATCCTTCCTATTTGAGTTCTTGTGTTTACCTGTCTTACTTTATAACGAGCATGTGTATCTGGTTTGTATAACGTGAAATACCTGATCTTTCTGCTACATGTTTGGTACCTCATTGGGCGTAAGCTCACCCCCTCCTCGTTATCTTTGTTTTCCTTACAGGAACCTCTTTTGGAAATCATGATTTTGAGAAGCGAGTTGAGCTAGTTAGAAAATCTATATTTACTCAGAAAATTATCTGGAAAATTTTTCTAATAAAGAAAATGCAGAAAAACATGCAATTAAATAAAATAAAACCTAGAAACTGAGAAAATTTACGGGGTCTCACAACCATGTTAGAGCATAATGATTAAAAGTAAGAGTAGCCAATTTTACCTTCTCTTTCTCAGTACAAGTTTAATGTTCAAAGATGCACTCCACTTTCTTTATCTATGTTAAGCATGCATCGGGATCTTTAAAATCGTTGAAAGCTGGTAGGGATATTTTAGAGATAGAAGAACCAACTCTTTGATATCCTCTTAATTCCTCCTCATGATGTCGCTAATCATGAATGTGATAAGTCCCTCCACTTGAATATCTAGAGATAGATCTCTCCATTTGGCCGAAGTATGTATGTTAATTTGCAAGAAAGTTTAGTGACAAGAAAAGAAATTTCCTCACAATACTCCCTTACGTGTATTCACTCACTCTTGCGTTTACACTCAAGTAAGCACTCTATAGATCTCACCACTCTTTGAAGTCTTTGATCACAATCTTTGAGATAAATTGAATTTGCTCAAAATTGATCAAAAAGCCTTAACAATTCAATCAACACGGTGGCAATGGCTAGGAGTTTAAGATGATTGGATATGACTTGATGAGACTTGACTCAAATAGACTTGAAAATGCCTCAAAAAACTGGACGAAATTAGACAAGATTTGAAGAAATAAATGGCTAGAATTAATAAAACAATGACTCGGCAAAAATTTGGGAAACTTAGAACTTTACCCAATTGTACTTGGCTGGAATTTGGAAGCTTAGTTTGATTGATTCTTGGATTCTGTTTAAAGAAGCTTTTCTAAGTGTATGTTGAAGCGGCTTAAAATCAAGTTGGATAAGGATTTATGTGACTAGATTTTGACAACAATCCTAATCAAATTAGGTTTCCGATTTGCAAGCTACCTCTTGTTTCCAAACTCAAAGGATATGTCTTGATCCGTTTGAAGTTCCTCCTTTTTTTCTCAAGGATCGCAACTGATTTTGTGATTGTCATCTCTTTTCCTTTTTTTTAGATCAAGAATTCAAGAATTAAATAGCCCGAACGTTCAAGTTCAAGATTCGAAACTAGGGTTTCTAAGATTTTAAGATTTGGAAACCTTTGTATCAAGGTTTTCAAGAACCCAACTATGCAATCCAAGAACTTCAAGAAAATACTAAACCAACTACAAGACTCAAGAACAACAAGAGACAAATGCAAGTTATGCAATTTATTTATTTTTTCGATGAAAAGTACTGCTACTGTGACGCCCCCACTTCTCCCTAAGGCGAACCAAAGGGTATCAGCGGGATGCCCGCCCAACTCTCGCCAGGACTCAGTACGATTCCAGTTCAAACTTAAGGTATAATACCAACAATGAAAGTCAGAATAAGGACAAGAAATCATTTTCATAGATCAATATTCAATCTTACATCACAAGTTCAAAATACATTCACTTTCCCAAAATTTATAACTTCCAAAATGTGTCTAGTCGAATACATTCGAAACCCTAATACAAAAGTTCCTCAAGTCGGCTTCTCCATCACTCCTTCCATTTCGGTTCCTGTTAAGGAAAACAAATCTAATGGGATGAGCTAACGCTCAGTGAGGCCAAGAAAACATGCAAAACACATAGGTCAAGTAGCAATGGCATTTAAGCAAGAATTAAAGTTGTAACATTCAAATAATTCACAATTTTCAATTAAACACATTCAATAAGGATACAGGAGCTCTCAGGAGCTAAGTTCCACTTGCTTCACCAAACCTCGATCGAATACCTTCCCGTGATGACACTCCGTCAACCGGGTCGGCATTTAAGTCCGTAGAATTCTGCTTACTTCACAGTTCCGTCCACCATACACCGCACCGGGCCTGAACTTCTATAAAAGGCACTACTACGCGAGTAGGTCAAGCAAGATCTCTCAATAGATCAAACTTACAGTTATCTCATGGTGGTTCACCAAACTTCTCGACCAAACCCTTACTGGCTCGAGTAGCAAGGTCGACCAATTGAGAGTTGGGCGTCCCCCAATTCAGTTATAAGTCGAGGAGATTCACTCCATTGACATACAGACAGTTCAGTTATAAGTCGAGGAGATTCACTCCAACGACATGCAAACAGTTCAAATACAGTTCATGTGAGAACCCGAAAAATTTTCTAATTTTTGCCTTATTTACTGGCGTATTTAAATATTTATTCACTCATTTTCTTTGAATTATTTATTTCAACTATTTTAGAACCATTTACATGGAACAATGCCTTACTTATGTTTTTAAAATGTTTCGTTAGAAAAATTTGTTTTTCGAAGACTCATTTAGTGAGGAATAACGAGTACATGCTTTTCGAGGCAAAATTCGATTCGAGAGTGCAATAATTTTGGAGAATTAAGAATGATCAATAGTAGACTAAGAAAATTTAATTGAGAGATTAGATATGAGTGAGTAAAAATTAAACTTATAACGTGCGTGCGTCGAAAGATTCCCGAAAGTCACGCCAGTACAAACTAATTGGAGATTTGAGGAATTAATACTAGACTTGTATGAGGACTCATGTTTTTATTTCTAAGATAACTATTTTATGATTAATTACCCTAGTATTGGTTAGTTATATTATCGTTACGTGAATTTCTTTTCAATTTCGCTTTAACGTGCGTGAATTGGAAGTTAGCGTAAATCGAACCGGAACAGCTAAGTGGAGATTTAAGAGACTAATACTAGACTACTAAGGGTGAATAATTATAGTGTTAAAGGAAGTAAATTGGAGGTTTAGTGCACAAGTGTATCAAACCCGAGAGAAACGGACACGAAACACACGCGCGCGATTACTATTGATAGTTGACTTTCACCAAACTTTGGCCCCAAGTTTTATCAAGCTTCCAAGAGAAGCTTTAGCCATCAGATTTTTCTCTCTCTCTCTCTTCACTCAAGGCTGGCCGAAACACTTAGCAAGGAAGAAGAAGGAAGCTTCACTCCATTTCACTTCCAATCTTCTCACCATTTCACTCCAAATTTCTCACACAAACTCACAAACACTTGGAGATTCATCTTGGCTTGGAGGAGGAGGTCTTCTAGCCGAGTTTCTTGGAGCTTTTGGTGACCCAAAATTTCTGGTTTTTCATCATCTAAGAGGCAGTAATCATCCAACCCTTTAAACTTGGTTTTAGTAGGTTAAATTTGACCTTGAAGCTTGTAGCTTCATGTGGGTGTCTTTATTTGGTTGAAAATGAGTATAGTGGGCTCTATGAAATCCCACAAAGGACATGTTGGACTGATATGATGATTATGGTTGTTATTTATGTTGATTAAGTGTTAAACAAATGGATATAAGTTGGAAAAGTGGAAGGAAAACCAAAGGGAAGTAGCATGGAAAGAGGCCGAATTCTGCCCTGTTTTTGCCGAGCCCTTGGTTCAATTTTTTGTGATCAAATGACCTTGAATTTGATGTAGATATGTTGTATAGGATGTGTGAAAAGTTTTCACCAAAAATCACTTGATTTGGTTGGGTAAAAGTTAGAATTTCGAAAATCTTCAAATCCGGAAAACGGGTAACAGGGGCTCTCTAGCAGTAAACTTTGAATGATCATAACTCTTTGCTCAGACATCAAAATCAAGTGTCGTTTGTGGAATTTGAAAGTAGACCCTTCCAGCTTTCTAACAGTATAAAATGCATCTCCTGATTCAAACTCAGTGAGCCGTAGTAGTTCTTCAAAGTTACCTGTCATGTTTTACGGCTGTGCTCGAGAGTCAATGATGAGCTGAGGTTTGTTGCTTGAATTTGAGCTAGCTACGAACTAAATTTCAAAACACTTTCTTCTGATGAATTGTAGCCTCATGAATGTAGTTTCCAACTCCACCAACCATGCTCAATTCCAAGTTGAATTGAGTGAGTTGTGGCCAAATTATAGAACTGCACCAGTGATAGAAAACCCTAATTTTGGCTAGCCGAATGGCCTAGCTTGATTTGGGACTTGTTGTTTTGCAAATTTTGATGTCAATCACCTATCAAATGTATATTAGATGTTTCTTAGACTTTTTTTTCATAAATGAGCCAGATTTGAGTCGTTTTCATTGGACAAAATGTGTGAAAAGGAAGAAGAAAGCAAAAGACAGATTGTTCTTGGGATTTTCTTGAACTTTGGTAGTTTGGTTCACTACCTTCCCGTTTGACTTTTGAAATGAAATTTGGTAGAGGAGTAGTCCTCATATGGAAGTTTAATTGTACAAATTTTGGTGTCAATCTAAGACCATTTCGATATACAAATGATGTCCCAAAGTTGCTTTTCGAATCTGGAAAACTTTTCCTTTTCTCTTGGCCGAATGGTCAAATCTAATTTGGGAAGTTATATTTCAAAAACCTTGATGTCAATTACTTCTAAATTGCTTATTGGATGTTTATGGAACATTGGTTTCAATATTTGAATTAATTGAGGTTGATTGTGTGGAACAAAGCTTTTAAAAGGGAAGGAAACGTGAGAAGGCAGATTTGTTTTGAAAATTTCGTAAACTTCAGTCATTTTGTTAACTATCTTTCCATGTGAGTTTTTGCTTGAAATTTGGTAGAGATATAGTTCATATATGGAAGATTTAGTGTACCAAATTTGGTGTATTTTCAATGCCATTTCAATGGCCAAATAATACTTCAATGATAGCCTTTCAAATCTGGAAAATGACTGAACGGTTTATAAAATGCGACCAACTTTGAGCTGCTATATCTCAATGCTCAAAGTTTGATTTCATTTCTGTTTGTTGTGTTTTAAATCTTGGTTGGAGTTCTAATTGAGTTACAAATTTCAGAGGCTAGTTCACTTTCTGTGAATTTTGCCGAATTTTCAAAGTTTGCTAAAAAATAAGACTAAAACTGTCCTGTGTGCCTATAGTCAGCCATCTTTAGCTAAAATTTGAATGTCTTCCGTTTAGAATCTAGGAAGAGTGTCTTCTAGAAATTTTTAGTACTTTAAATCAAGATTCCAACGGTATAAAATTTTCCAATTTTAGACCTACTGAGTGCAAGATCTGGTTTTTCTAAATTTGACGCGCAAAGCTGAATTTTGCAGATTTCTTAGAAAATGAAATTTTGAGAACTCGTTATTCTTTCTTGATATTAATTGATCGCTTTAAACTCGATTTCATGAAGGAAATCAGTTTTTCTTGTGTTATTAAACCATCAGTTTTGAACTTCGATTTTCGAGAAAAAAGGTTCTCTTTTGAGACCTTGGTTTAATCTAAACAAGTGGATATTCTTTCTTGTGTGTTACGTGGTAGTGGGTTTATGTGACAGCCCCACCTCCCCCTAAGGCGAACCAAAGGGTTCGGCGGACCGCCTGCCCAACTCTCGCCGGGACTCAGTCGTTCACTCAAGCAAATCAGAAATAAAACCACAAGAAAGAGCAAAACAAGGATCCAAAACTTAAAACAAAATTATATACATTGTTATCTCAGAAGGAAGTACAACCGTCGAATATACAAAGGTTCTCAATTCACCATACAACCAGCCCGTGCCAAGCACTAGGGCGAGAACCATTACAAAACCAAAGAACTAGACCAAGCTAGTCTATACAGAGCTCTCGTCCTTGCTCGCCTTCCCCTGTTAAGGGAAACAAAACTAAAGGGATGAGCTAAAAGCTCAGTGAGGTTCCGAACACATAAGCAACAATCCATCCAAAACATTAAATATAAAATTTCAATAATTCAAGTAACATTTACAATGGAAAGCGATAATAACACATACATTAAAAGGATACAGGCTCACAAGGAGCCATTTGTTCGTTCGTTCGTTCGTTCGTTCATTCTCCTGACATTCCCCTTATTCCTCCATTCACTTGAAAATGCATTTTTGTAAGTAAAACCCTCGTTCGTTCGTTCATTTCATTCACCCCATTCCCAGACATTGGCTGGGCTCCACCAAACTTCAAGGTAATACTCGAGTATACCAAACGTTCACCCAGGTCACCATATCGCCCGACCGAGTCCGCTTCTGGCTCGAGTCGATCGGTAACAAGAGGCATGGCCAGTTCAGCCAAAAGGCTTACATTCATGCACAAGTAACATTTCAATCATTCAATCATTGAAAATTTCACAATCATTTAAGCTGAGTGCGATAAAGTACACACTCGCCTAGAAAACTCGTTTTGGCTAATCATTGAAAGCGTTTAACATGTTATCAGTCATATATACAAGCCATATAATCAAGAAACATAACAAACAAGGAACACTCACCTATTTACGTAAAACAACATGCAAATATCCTTCCGGATATTACCTCAGTCACCGAGAAAACCTAAGAGTAAATGAGAAAGAATATTACAGTCTATCTAGCACAAACAAGTAAGTGAAATCAAAGAAAAACCGGCAATTGATAAGTAAAACGTATAAAGACGCCTTTATAGTGAAAAGGGGATATTTGGATCGGAGGACGAAAATAACTAGGATTTCATAAACCAAACACAAAACTAACTCAAGTGGGTTATAAAATGTCCGGCGGAAAACACTTGGACCAAAGACAACTCGGACTCCAACGAGATAGGCTAAAAATATTGTTTTCGGAATCATTTAGATAGTTCAAAATCACCTCATACCCAAGCAGCTAGTATAGACTACACGTCATGATAAAATCATGTGAAAAGGAGGACAATACTACCTTACGTTCACACTTAAAACCTCACTTAAACGTGGTTCACTTGTGGCCGAGAAAACCCTAAATCATACCTCTATCTTTTGGGTACGGAGTAAGTAAACATCTGGCGTTTCAAATCGAAGAGGTATCATGTTTTGGAATGGTAAAACGGAATGGTAAAATGGTCATAGTATTTGCCAAACGAAAATATACAAATTCAAATAGAAACTTAGCCCTCGAGCGAAAATTTGGGCAGCACGCCCTTTGTATTTACCTATTTTTCCAGCCATTTATGGCTTCATTATTTTTCTCATTCAAGTCCAAGTTTATACACAACACAAATGCATTTCAATAGCCGTTCCATAGGCTCAAGACAATACAAGGACATAAATCAACTAATAACAAATGCGGAAATGAAGTTTACAAAAGACAGATTTGATGGGTTTTTCCGAAAAGAACACATCTGAGGCTACGCTTATCGGATTGGTGTGAAAATTATACCGTTTCGAATCTAAGACGAAGAACTACAACTTTCATGAAGGTCACTTAGTCAAATTTCCAGTGTAACCTGGTCAAATTCCCAATTTACAGAGCCAACTTCCAACTATATGGCTAATTAACCGCACTGCACTAGAATGGTCATATCTCAGGCTACCAAGGTCCGTTTAAGGTGTTCTTGTAGGTGTTGAAAATATAAGACAGAGTACTAAAACTTTCATGTTTTGGTAAATCACTAAATCAGCACGGATCATAGTGAATAAACATGATAAACTGGATGAACTGACTAAAACGGAACACTGGAAACATCCTAAAATAGTGAGGGTATTTTGGTCTTTTCACAGGCTACGTTACTCCGATTGAGCTGAAATTTTGTATGAACCTATTAAATACCATTCTATACAACTTTCATGTTTTATTCCAAGTCTAATTCGGCCTCTAACATGGTGCAATAAAACTGGACAGAATAGAGCTGAAATTTTCCAGAAACCTGGAATTTTGGGATTCAATGCAACCTTTCTTGATTTCTTGCTCCAATCATCACCACAACCACTTATATAAGCTTAAATACCACATATATCATCCATATAGCAAGGATAGGAAGAAAATATCTCAAACCCTAACTCACATAAATCACCTTTAAATCCTCATAACAACTTATATCACCACTAATCCAACCAAAACATAAATTATATAACATCTCAATCAAAAATAAAAGAACCAAAGCTATGGGTTAGACCTTATACCTCAACAAAAGAAGCTTGCAAGAGTAATACTTCACCTCCTCTTGGAATTTTTGGTTCCCTTAGCTTCCCAAGCTTCCAAACTAATGATTAATCGGTTTAGTTTTTCTTGTTTTCACTCATTCAAGCTCAAACCAAGATTGATTGAAGTTTCCTTGTGACACCCCAACTTTTAAGATGCTATTGTTTTACGGTTTCTTTAGTTCATTTTATTTTAAAACATTATTTTGTTTCAGGGAAGATACTAAAGTTATTTCTTTGGGTTTGATTTAAAATCTTATTTTGTTTTAAAAGACTAGAAACCCTAAAATTTTAATCAAAAACCCTAGTTTACTTGTGACTATGTTTAAATCCCTTATATTTGACTCAAAACCCTAATTTTATTTTATGGAATTGTAAAATTCATCACACTTTTCTTAAAATTCCTTTTATTTGGAAATTATTTATTTAATATGATCCTCCTACTCAAGTACTCCACAATAAGTGTAAATAAACCTAGAAAGTAGGGTTTCACTCTTCGTTTTCAAGATTGGAGCAAATTAGGGTTTTCACGATTTTTTCGCCGGATGAAATTTCAGTATGGAGCAAGGATCAAATTTGGTGATTAAAAATGACTTTTAAGTAAGAAATAATATGTGATTAGAAGCAATGATACAAGGTTAGTGAATAGGAAGTAAAAACCCTAGTACGTGTGTTTTTAATAAAAACGGCGCGAACCGGAGGGTCCCGCGCACTACCGATTGAACGCACCACCTGATCACCACTTTCTTACCAACAAGTCTATTGATATTTGAGTAAAATATCTCCTAATTTATAGCTAAGTTTGACTGAAATTTGTGGCTCAAATGCAAGGAAGGAAAGAGAAAATTTTTGTGGTTGAGGTTAAGCCAAGTGTTGGCCAAACTTGTGGTTAGAATTAATTCTTATCTTTCTACCTTCTTATAAGACAAACTTAGCTTAATCTCCTACATTATTTTCTGCATCTTGGCCGAGTAAGGAGAGAGAGAAAGGGAGAGCAAGAGTTGCACCATTTTCTTCTTGATTTACACCAACCAAGTGCTAAAATCGAATTCTAAACCGTTTGATCGTAAGTTTGGAAGCTTGGGAAGCTAAGGGAACCAAAAATTTCAAGAAATAGTGGAGGATCACTCTTGCAAGCCTTATTTTTGAGGTATAAAATCTGATCTATGGCTTTGACCCTTTTATTCTTGTTTAAGATGTTAAATAGTTCATGTTTTGGGTTTGATTACAAGTTATGCAAGTTGATGTGATGATTTTGGATGAGATAGGTAAGTTAGGGTTTGATTAATTTCTGCCTATACTTGATGTATGATTGATATATGTTGTATCCAAAGTTATATAGGGGATTTTGGTAGCAAGTGTAGCAAGAAATTAAGAAAACTATCATTGAAACCAAAAGATTCCAGATTTCTGGAAAATTTTTCCCCTTTCTGTCCGTTTTTGTTGCACCATGTTAGAAGCCGAATTGGCCTTAACTTAAAACATTAAAGTTGTAGGGAATGACATTTTAGAGGTGTCTGAAACATTTCAGGATAATCGGAGTAGCGTAGAATGAGAAAAGTCGAAATTACCCTTGCTGTCCTGTTTCTACCTGAACCTGAGAACTGCGATTATAATTGGTTATTTTGGTTTGGACTGTTTCAGAATTGGTTGTTGAGGCCTTCTGATAGAATTTAGCCCTGTTTCTTAGCTTTCAGTTGGTTTTGGAATTTCTGGATTTGGACTTATGTAGGCTGTTTTATGATGTTTGTACTAGATTACGGTTTGTGAACCTGTTTTGCGATTCTGGCGTAGTATGTTACATTTTTGACGTAGTTAAACTCGAAATTTGACTGAGTGGCCTTCTTCAACATTGTACCCTCTTAAGTCCTGAATATGCCTGTAAAATTTCGGGTCAAACGGATTAGTGTATCATGAGTTATAGATGAAATACTCAAGCCTGTTTTGAACATCAGGTTCTGTGCGTTTTTAGTTTAGCTTCTGTCCGTGACTTTTTCGGTTTTGATCCCGTACGATCTGGGTTTTGACTCCTTCATAAGAAATGTAGATCTTGGTTTGGGCTTCGAAACGGTATATAAATTGAATCGAAATCCGAGTTCCGTAGCTCCTGTTATGACCAAAACAAAATCGATCGTCAGAACTGCCTTGAATCTGGACAGTTCTGACGAGTACTTTGACACTCAAATTTCGTTCTGTTCTGAGTGGATTCAGGTCTTGGCCAAAACATCAAAGTTTTAACCTTATGTCTCATCTTTCTAATGCCTTTGGAATTTCCTGATTTGGATTTGTGAGTTGGGAGTTATAGTCCAGCAAACATACCCTGTCCGTTACTCTGGAGTGCAAATTCCTGGAACGGTTTTCTTCACTTTCGACCTATTTCTGTTCAGATCCGGATTTAGGTGTCTTCATGAAAATTGTATCCCTTCCTCTTAGCTTCGTAACGGTACCTCATGTACCTTGATCCTACACTCATAGCTTCGATTAGGTTCAAAACAGTTTTGACGGCAAAATGGCTAGGCCGCCATTCCCGTTTCCGTGTGTCGTTTCCGCTCTCGTATGTGCCGATTTTGCCGTTTTGCTTGTTTTAGGCATATTAGTAGCCGTTTATGATATTTTGTGATGCAATCTTCTATTTCAGACGGTGGTCAGCTACGTGGAGCCGGTGGGGCCTACTAGCTACTCTTCGCGGCACAAATTTTGAATTTTGCTCTTTTGTTCGTTGTGTAAGTATTCAGGCCGCTCTTGTGTGTTAGTTGCTTATGTGTTTCGATATGTATGAAGAGGGTACCTAGGCGAGGGTGTACTTTATCGCACTCGACCTAAACCCTAACTTGCGCACATATTTGTACATGGCTTGTGTATATGAGCAATTTTGAAACTAAAACCCTTGAGCTTGTGGCTCAGGGTGACTTTTGAATAATTTTGTGAAGTTTGTGAGTTTGGGGTTGATCTTCCGACCTAGATGGACTATTCGAGCCGGTCAGGGCTTGGTCGAAGCCAGTCCAACTTAGTCTGAGGTCACCAAGTTTGTGAATCCGGTTCACCGAGAATGTGGACCAAGTTTGTGACCCGAGCTTGTGAACCAAGCTCAAGTTTGTGATTTCGTTCGCTCGAGCAAGTTTGTGAGGTGCCTGGCCAGAGAGGGTGATAAGGTGTACGGTGGGTGTACAAGTGAAGTTCTACGGACCATTATTTGAGGTCGACGGAGTGTCGGCAGGAGGTCACACATGGCAAACGATCTGGCTTTGGAGCCACCCGTATCCTTACTATGTGATGTTATCTTTCTGCTTTTGCTTTACTCTTACCATATAATTGGTTGATACGAGAAAATTTACGCTTTTGCCCCTGTTTACTTACTAAGCATATAGCTTACCCCGTTCCATTTGTTTTCCTTAGCAGGGGGACGACACGGGGATCGCTCGGGAAGGTGGTTAGATTTTGAGCTATAGAATACTTGAATTTGTATTTGTTAAAAGTTGACGAGTAAGATGTACATAGTTGGCGTGGTGATTGTAGTTATGAGGTTTTCTAGGTTTTACTTTCTGGTACTTGTGATATGTAATTCTTGGAGAATTGAATGTAATATTTGAGATTTATCTTATACTTCATTGGAGGACTGTAGTGAGTGAGTGAGTCCCGGCGAGAGCTGGGCAGGCGACCCGCCGAACCCTGGGGTACGCCCTAGGGGAAAGTGGGGCCGTCACATTCCTTTTCTCTTGTTTTTCCTCTCTCAACTCACGGCTGATATGCAGAAATAATGGAGGAAATAGGTTGGTTTTTGGTGATAAATATGGTGTAAATTAGTTAGTCAACCATCCAATGAAATACCGCCACTTGTCGCCACCAATCCCATTCATTTTTCCCTTCTCTCTCTTGGTATTTAAAGTCAACAATTGTGGCTGATGTATGAGATATTTTGAGGGTTAATTAGCTGTAATAAAATGAGAAGAATAAGGTAATAAAGTAGGGATCAAGTGGTGTATTCAAACGGTAGTGCACGGTTCACGTCGGTTCGCACCGTTTTTCCTTAAATCACACGTACTAGGGTTTTTACTTCCTATTCACTACCATTTTATCATTTCTTCTAATCACATATTATTTCTCACCCAAAAGTCACTCTTAAGCACCAAATTTGATCCTCACTCCGTACCGGATAATTACACGACGGATACACGAAAAACCCTATTTCACTTCGAATTGAAATCGGAAAGGAAAACCCTAATTTCCTATGATCATTGGCACTTTTTCTAGGGTGATTAAAGAAGCAATATGGTATAGAATAATAATTTCCAAATAATTTTCAAATAAAAGGAAATTTTCAAGAAATATGTAAGGAATTTGCAAGTCCTCACAGTTTACGTGAGTGATGTATGGTCACTTTTTCTTCAGGTGCTAAAGCGAGTCTTGAAGAGAATCCCGGAGGGGACAACTAAAGACTTTACTCACTCAATTACTTTTGAATTGGTGAGTGTCAAGTGCATGACTTGTTGTGTTTACTTGATTTATCTGCTTATATACGTGAATATCACTTGGTGAGACGTGTGTGTACTTTATTGCACTCGCTCTCCTTTATTCAAACTTTACTTACATTAAACTTGATTTTCAAAGTCGATTGGAGTGAATCTCGTCGGCAAAATATACTTATTTACGTGTGCATATCGTGTTGTCGTGCGTGTCGTGTTGTCGAGTGGAGTAAACCTCCTCGACTTATGGGGACGCCCAAATCTCATTGGTCAATCTTGTGACTCAAGCCGGCATGGGCTTGGTCTAGAAGCTTGATGAACCATGGGATTATTACAAAACACAACTTGATCTTTTGAGATCTTGTTCGGCATACTCGTGAAATATTGCCCTTTTCGTGCGTGTTCTTAAAAACAAAACTTGATCTCTTGAGATCTTGTTCGGCATACTCGTGTAGTATCGCCCTTTTCGTGCGTGTTTTGTTACGGATCCGAGAGGGTGGAATGTTGGTTGGAGGTAGTAAGTGGAGCTTCTACAGACTTTAAAACCTACCCAGTTGACGAAGTGTCAACTCGTGGAGGTAGTGGATAGAGCATTGGCAAAGCATGTGGAAATTAGCTCATGAGAGCTCCCGTATCCTACTCAAGTGTGTTTAAATTGTTAATCGTGAATTACTTGACTTTATCGCTTTATTTATGGTATAAATGTTATTGATACTTGAACTACGTGCTTGCATGACTTTCTTGGCCTCATTGAGTATTGGCTCATCCCATTAGTTTGTTTTCCTTAACAGGAACCAAAATGGAAGAAGTTAAAGAAATGCCGACTTGAGGCACTTTTGTATTAGTGTTTTGATTGTAATCGACTAGACACTTTTGGATGTTGTATATTTAGGGGAAAGTGATTGTAAGTTTGAAATTGTGATGTAAGATTGATTATTTATGTATGGAAATAACTTTGTGCCTTTATTTCGACTTTCATTGTTAGTATTAGACTTTAAGTTTGAATTGGAATTGTCTCGAGTCCTGGCGAGAGTTGGGCAGGCGTCCCGCGGATACCCTTGGGTTCGCCCTTGGGAGAAGTGGGGGTGTCACAGTTCAGTTATAAGTAGTTCAGTTCAGTTGTTCAATCAATTAAAAGAGAACGAGTGCGATAAAGTACACACTCGACTCAATAGTTATAAACCATTCAGTCCATAAGAAGCAATTCACATAATTGCAACAAATCATGCACTTAACACTCACCAATCAAAATAGGGAGTAAGTGCTTAAACAACTTTTAGGCGTCCACTTCGAGATCCTCTTGAAGGTTCCCTTGAGCGCCTGAGCAAATAACAATTGACTATCACACACTATTACTTACAAACCCCTTTGCTAACAAGGAAGATTGTACACTTATACAATACTAAGAAAATGTCACGAAAGAGAGCCTTAATTACTCGTAAATCGAGGCTCAAAAGTGGGGTTTAGTAACACAAAGAAAACTGATTTCCTTCATGAAATCAAGTTTAAAACGGTCAATCAATATCAAAGGATAGGGAAGAGTTTCTAAAAACTCATTTCCCATCGAGTCGGAAAATTTCAGTTTTGCACGTCAATTTTAGAAAAATCAGAACTTGCACTCAGTAGGTCCAAAATTGGAAAAATTTATACCGTTGGAATTTTGGTTCAAAGTACTAAAAGTTCCTAGAAGACACCTTTCCAAGATTCTAAACGGAAGACATTCAAATTTCAGCACAAAGTGGCTGATTCAAGCATACCAGACAGTTCCAGTCTTGTTTTTCAGCAAACTTTGGAAATTCGGCAAAATTCACAGAAAGTGAACTAGCTTCTAAAATTTGTAACACAATGAGAATTTCAATCAACGTTTCAAACACAATAAACAGAACTAAATTCAAAGTTTTGAGCATCGAGATATAGTAGCTCAAAGTTGGTAAATTTTCACTACTAAACAGTGAATTTTCTAGATTTGAAAGTAAACTTTCGGACATCATTAGGGTGTCAAAATGGTCTTAGAATAATACCAAATTTGGTACAATTCAACATCCATATGAGGACTACTCCTATATCAAATTTAACGTAAAAACTCGTACGGGAAGATAGTTAACAAAACTACCAAAGTTTAGGAAATTCTTAAAGCAAATCTGTCTTCTTGCTTTCTTTTCCTTTTCAAACACTTTACACCATGAAATCAGTCCCATTTGGGTTTATTTGTGAAATCAAGGTCCAAGAAACATTTCATAAGCAATTGATAGTTGGTTGACATCACAATTTCAAAATAAAACATTTCACAAACAACTAAACCAGTCGGCCAGCAAAAGGAAAAGCTTTCAAGTTTTCCAGTTTTGTTGCAATTTGTAAATTGAACCATATCTCACTCAATACAAATTGAAATTGAGAATGGTTGGTGGCGTTAGAAACTAGAATCATAGATCTACATTTCATCAGAACAAATCATTTTCAAAATCAATTCATAAGTGAGAGAAAATGGAGCCACAAAATACAGCTTCTACCTTTCTCTCGGATGGATCATTAGAACAGGACAGCAAATTTGCCGAATCACTACGGCTCACTCATTTCGAATTAGAAAGTGAATTTTATACCGTTGGAAAGCTACCAATGTCTAATTTCAAATGCCACAAACGGCACTCGATTCTGACTTTTTGACAAAGAGTTATGTTCGATCCAAGTGGTACTGTTCAGACTACCAAAACGCATTTTCCAGTTTCTTCAAATTTTGAAATTTCAAGTTTTGTCCAACCAATTCAAATGATTTTCGGTAGAAACTTTCTACACACCATATACAACATTTATACATCAGTTTCATAGTCATTTGAGCATCAAAAATTTGAAATAAAGGCACGGCAATAACAGGACAGATTTCGGTCAGCATTCATGCGCAAGTTTCCTTCATCTTTCCTTCATTTTCTATCCATAATCAACTCATCTAAACACATAACAACCACAATCAAGCATTTACACCTCAAGCCCACTACCTAGAGGTCACCACAAGACCGCTAGCCTAACATTTAAAGCAAGAAAGTAAACTCCTCAAGTCCGCTAGCCTAATCCATGTGTAGGGTTCAAACCCTTGCATAAACAACCATAGATCTTGTATTAAATGAAGAGATGAGATTATTTGTTTGTTACCACCTTAGCTCTTGAAGAACCAGAATTTTTCACCACTAAAACTCCCAAGAATCACCACAAGATGAAGTCCTCCACTGAGATTAAGTAAATCTCCAAGTAGTTTTGAGGCTGTGTGAAAGATTTGAAGTGAAATGGAAGCAAAAATTGAAGTGAAATGGAAAGAGCTCTTCTTCTTCTTCCTTGGAGTGTTTCGGCCGAGCTTGATGAGTGAGGAGAGAGAGTGTTGTGTGTTATGAAGCTTCTTGGAGAAGCTTGAGTGATTTGTGGCCTAAAATGGTGCAAAAGTCAACTAGAAATAGTGTTTGCGCGCGCGTGTTTCGTATCCTTTTTCTCTCGGGTTTGTTTCACTTGTGCACTAAACCTCCAATGTAATTCCTTTAATACTATAATTATTCACTCTTAGTAGTCTAGTATAAATCTTAAATTTTCACTTAGCCGTTCTGACGCGAAATGCGCGAACTTTCGATTCGCGGACGATCAAGCGAAACTTAAAAGAAATTCTTGTAACGATAAAATAACTAACTAATACTAGGGCAAATAATCATAAAAATAATTATTTTACAAATAAAAACATGAGTCCTCACAGCTACAGTACTTCAGATGAACAGTACTGCTACAATGACATGAACAATAATGCTACAGGACCATGAACAGTAACGGTTTTTTTTTTGACTCAACAAATCACACAAACAAGAAATAGGTTACAGCTCAAACAAGAATTGACACAACAAGGAACCAAGGGACAATTAGAAACAAACTATACAAATAGAATTATGGAGATTCAAACCCTAAAAGTGGGAACCTTTTTTTTGAATTGTGTAGGGTTTGGTAGAAGAACAAAGAGGAAAACAAGAAAAAACAAGGATATTAACCTGGATCAAGAGTCAAAACTCTGATACCAACTGATGCGAACCTGAATCCCCAAACTCCCGCTCTCAAAGAAACGAATTGTACAAGCAGCGAAATGATCTATTTTTATCAGGTTATGGACACAATAGATGGATTCTAAACCAATCATGAACAGTTCGAGATTGTTTAAAAAGATAGTAGGGCACCACAATTCAACACGATCTTCAATTGATAAGCCAAACTTGAACAAAGGAGACTCAACTCACTTTGTATCAAGGGATGTTCCCAAGGAACAAAAAAGAGATGAAACTCTCAATTTTCATTCATATTCGTCTAACTAAAGAAAATGACATAAGTTTGGTTATTTATAGTGTAACAGCCCCACCTTCCCCTAAGGCGAACCAAAGGGGTTAGCGGACTGCCTGCCCAGCTCTCGCCAGGACTACGGATCAGTTCACGTCGATCTAATACGTTCCGGAACATACCCACGCGCGTAAACAAGTCAAAATCACAAAATAAAAAAAAACGAAAATCGAAGCCGATGATGAACAGTACCGGCCATGTCCGAATCCGAATACTAGGCCGGGAGTAGCCAAATTTTTCTTTTGCCGTTTGAAATACAAGTTAATCAGAAATCCAACCAAACATCAACCAGACATAAATACATTGAAATTCAACATTTACAACCACATTGGCATGTCAAAAGCTATTCATCATAGATACACATATTCGGTTTGCCAATCAAAAGAAATTGAACCCAATACACATTAGGGTTTCATTCAAAGAGCTATTCAAAAGACATTTACATGGGCTCAACTTGACAACCAACTAACACAACCTTTTCCAAAAGTGGTCATTTCCTGTAAGGAAAACAAATGGAACGGAATGAGCTTAAGCCCAGTGAGTTACTACCACATAAGCAACAAAGATCACTTAAGCATAACCTTTCATTTCAAGTACACAATTAAGGAATAAAACAAATCAGTAAAAGGATACGGACGGCTCTCAAGAGCCCATTTCCACGCTTATATTCTTGATCCAATCTCATTGACTCTCCGTCAACGTTTATGAGTACCAACCGTAGAACCCACTTCACTCCCATCCCTTCCACCAAACATACCCCAACCGGGCCCGCACTCCAATCAGTAGCTTTTGGTAATACTCGAGTATACCGGAACCAAGAGTCTCATTACTACAAGATTCCCCAGTACAGTCCCCGTGGCATGTCAATTTTCACGACCAAGCCCTCGCCGGCTCGATTCAATTGACTACCTACGGGGTTGAGCTCAGTAATACAGTAAGGCCGTTGGATATTCGTCCAAACGACACCAAATCAGTTTTTCCATGAATGGAATTCAATATCTCATATAGCAAGTGCAGTATTTCAGTGAAACGGTAAACAGTCATGAATGGATTCACAAGGGGGTATGGGCGGTCAAGTACACCCTCACCTCAATCACTTCCAATAGCCAAATAAGCCTTCAAGGCATCAAATTCACATATAACAAATCCACATTGTACCATTAAAGTGAGTAGTATACTCACTTATCAATTAAGTGTTGTTTCAAGCACTTCCGTCAAGAGAATGTCGTGAACCACCGTCACGCCCTAGAACACGTAAACAAGTACAATGAGACTCGATAACGAGTCATAAAGCAATGCCAATCATAACCCCAATAGGGTTTTATCAACATATACAAGCATTATTGCAAACCAGAAAATCAGGAAATGTAACTCATTTGGCCTAGCAACAAAAACAGTTTTGTCCTCAATATGCGCTAATGGCACAACATGCGCTACGCTTATCGGATGAGGGTGTAAGACCCACCATATCGAAGCTAAAAGACAGATATACAACAATGTAGAAGGCCACTCAGTCCAAATCCTAGCACAACTAGGTCAAATATGCAGAATACCAAACCAGAACCGTAATTGCAGGTTTACAAATCACACTATCCTGTAATTCGTCCAACTCAGTCTACACAGGTCCAAATGCATTGATTCCAAAGGAATATGATAGCTAAGACATCAAGCTACATTTCATCAGAAGACACCAACATCCAAATCCAAAGAAATTCCAGTCAAAACAGACGATTACAATCGCAGTTCTCACATTCTGATCACCCAGAACAGCAACAGTAAAAACGAAATATCTCACTCTACACTACTCTAAATAACCTGAAATTTTACAGGCACCTCAAACACATCAATACCTACAACTTTCATGTTTTAAGAAAAGGCCAATTCGGCTTCTAACCATATGATCCAAAACCGGACAGAAAAGGGGGTTATGAAACCCTAACTTTTCACATTTCAATCCAAACTCAAAATTGATTGCAATTTCCTATCATATACATCCACTAGAGGCATAACCCCTTATTACCAACCATCATAAATAACCACAACACCATGATCACATTAAACTAGAAAATTCCTCAAAAAAATGAAAACTTCACCAATTCATTCCAAACCAAGAAATAAACCACAATTTTCAACACCATAGCCACCATTAGGCACAAATTAAACATCATTAGGTGTAAGAGGAAGTGTAAGCACCACTTACCAAGTAAACAAGAGAAGAGGAGTTGTAGACCACCTTAGCTTCTCCAAAAACTTCACCAAAACACTCACTAGCACCTAATGGAAGACTTTTATGGAGTAGAAACTAGTTGATGCAATTGGTTTGGAAGATTGAGCTAAATGGAAGCTTGAAAATTGAAGAAATCTTCTTCCTTCTTGAGCTTAAGAGAGTCGGCCACCAAGGAGTGAAAAATGGTGAATTTTAGTCAATTTTTGAGATATTTAACTTAAGGGTAAAAAGTCAAAAAGTCCAACCAATGAGAAAGTGCCACTTGGCACTCTATTAAATGCATTTCTATCCTTTAAGTCTCTCTCACATCAATCAAATCACCTCCTCTTCTTATCTCTTAACCCCCGATAAATTTTACACAGTATCCGAAACTTAACCTTATTGGCCGAATTTTTCCGAACTTTTCACACTAGTGGGGCCCACGTCCATTATATATCCGTAATTTTTCAAAAACTACCCAATGCTAGAAAAATCATCTAAAAACTATAATAACGCATAAAATCCACCAAGAAAATTTTCCTAAGCCAGAAAATGCAGAAAACATGCCATTAAAGGGGAAAAACCCTAGGAAAAACATTAAGGGAAAATACGGGTTCTCACATATAGCCTTTCAAGAATCAAAACCCTAAACCTATTTGGGAAAACATAAGTTTCTTAGCAAGACACAATTTTCTAAACCTTAATAATACTAATATTTATGTCTAGATATGTTAAATATACTTTAATAGGGTTACAAGGACCAATTGGACGCAATGTAATAGAAAACAACTTAAAAATATAAAAATCACTAAAAATTGAAAAATTTGGTCCGACAGGCAACTGCAGAAGGTTTCTCTATGGACTCCTCCTCGGTTTGTTGGCAGAGAGATTGACAGGCAGACGAAACGAATCCGTCGGGTAACCGTGGGCGGATTCCTTTCGCGGTATAGCAGCAATGAGTTTTTCCTATATTTTTCTTCAACCAGGATCCATGCTGCACTTTCCCAACATAATTCCTGGTTTAGCAGTAATAAGTTTTTTCCTATATTTTTCTTTGACCACGATCCATACTACACCTTCTCAACATAATTCCTATTTTATTTCATCATCTTTAAGGTCTTTTGTCTCTATTTAACCTTGAAATAACCCTCGGAAAACCCCCATTGATGCTTTGTTCTTCCATAATCCATTTCTTTAATGAATTTAAGTACTTCAAATGATCACAAACTAGAACTCTACATCTTACACTCCTGAAGGTAGCGCACGGATTCATATCATTTTCACATATAAGCATATGTTAAACTCACCATAATAATTTCTTATCAAGCTACTAAGATTTTCATGGAGTATACATAATACTTCTTCTTTATCATATAAAGAGGCATATAGCATAATTTTTAACAAAGAAATCCACCAAAATTCTCATATAAAACTTGTAAACTATTGACCTAACCAAACACATAAAGTTGAAAATTTTCCAGTAGCAAACTATCAAAAAAACAACTTGAAAACAACTAAAATCCTCCATAAAATTCCTCCATTTTTGCTCCTATTACCCATACATCAAGTATACTTGTGACGACCCCACCTCCCCCTAAGGCGAACCAGAGGGTTCGGCGGGCCGCCTGCCCGACTCTCGCCGGGACTCAGTCGTTCACTACAGTCCTCAAACAAATACAAGATAAAATCTCAAATAGAAATCAAATATTCCAACATTGACATATCAAAAGCGAAGCGTCCACGCTTCCACTGCGCCACTCTGATATAATCCATACATGATATAATCCATGATTAAGCAATACAAGCCCTTCCTTCGCCTTGAGCCCTGTGGAGGGGAATAAAACATTTTGGGGTGAGCTAGAAGCTCAGCGAGTAACCAATAAAATCAGTTATCAAATCAGTTTCACAATCATTCATTTCAATAATGTCATGATTCAGTAATCAATGCACTTTCATTGCTCTCGTGAACCAGTGAAATCATGGTACTTAGACGTCCAACGCTCCAAACGATCATTTAACATTGAACATTAACATTGAACATTGAACATTGAGCCCATTGGTGCTCTACAGGAACATTAAACGGTGGAGGAAACGTCGGAGTCTAGCACACGAATTCCAAGTACTCATTTGAGCCAAAACATGTCAAGAACTTATATGCCGGCACACAGGATATGCAATCAAAGAAACGATGCAAGAAACATTTTAAAGTAACGTTGCAAGTAGTTTAAGGTCACTCACCTCCACGGCTCACAATCCTCGTCCAATATAGCCAATTCCATCATTCAAGTCCAAGCCTTTCACTTGAAACTTAAGGTAACCAACACTATTAAAAATCGGACAGCATTTCCCATTAATTCCTTTATTTTCCAAATAAAAACTCAACCAAATCACTTCAAACCAAGAAATAAACCACAATTTCTAACACCATAGCCACCATTAGGCATAAATTCAACATCATTAAATATAGGAGGGTGTTCATATACCACTTACCAAGTAACCAAGAGAGAGGAAGATGTTGGACACCTTAAGTCTTCAAACAAACTTCACTAAACTACTTCCTAGCACCCAAGGAAGGAATTTTATGGAGTAAAAACTAATTTAAGCAAGTAGTTTGGATGATTTGAGCTAGGAATTTGCCAAGATGTTGAAGAGTTTTGTCTTTCTTCTTGCTAGAGAGGTTCGGCCATCAAGGGGTGAAAAATGGTGAGTTTTTTTTTTGTGAATTTTGAAGATATTTAATCCATAAGTCAAAAGGTCAAAACCATGAATAGTATATCATAAAGTCCACCCAATAGAAAAATGACACATGGCATCTCATTAAATGCAATTCAATCCTTTCTTTTCTCTCTCACATCAATCACCTCACACTCCTTTACTTATCCATTAACACCCGATAAATTTCACAGTATCCGAAACTTAATCTTATTGGCCGAATTTTTCCGAACTTTTCACACTAGTGCGTCCCATATCCGATATACGTTCTTAATTTCTCAAAAACTAACTAATACTAGAAAAATCATCTAAAAACTCTATTTACTCAATAAAAATTATCTAACTACTTAGGGTTTTCGAAATACTCCCAAACCAAACGTTACCGCCCAAATAATGAATATCTCAACGTAGAACGAACTGGGGCCTCACAATCTCCCCCACTTAGGACAATTTCGTCCTCGAAATTCCAACTTGCACTAATCAGATCAAATAACCCTCAAAAGCAGTCAAGTACACAACAGGCAATGCCTCAAAAGTTCAACCACACGAGTAGTAGCTGGTCTACAACCACACAAGTATTCAAATAAGTTCAAAAGCCGGGTTCAAACAAATAAGCTCAAACGATTATACTCAAATATACATACTTTTACAAAATCACACTAAAAATATACAAGTTATCCGACATCCAGTTGGTGCAAAATCCATTATTTACGTGAGCACTACGGCTCCAAAAATGTAGTCAATCACCGGGTAACAAAAGAAACCAGGCATACTGGTTATAACAAAATAAACATGGCAGATATAACAAAATAAACATATCAGATAGTCAAAAGGAAATCCCATCAACGGCCCTACGCGCCTCCCCTACGGAACCTACCTAATCCACCAGCACCGCCCCGGCGGCCCTAGGGTGCAAGCCTAAAGAATAGGTCCAAATAGCTAACTTCAATATTAAGTAAGAACCAAATCGATTCACACTGGGACTGGCCATCTCCAAGTGTAATCAACTCAATCCCCACTTTGCCTTATGAAAAAAAAAAAAAAAATTACAAAAGTCAATATCAAAATCTTAGCATTCAATATTTACCTTAATAGCCAAGTATCCCACAGTCCGGCATCCTAAACTTCAAGCCTAGGATACACTACAGAAATCTGAAGCCTAAGCTCTGATACCAACTGTGACGACCCCACCTCCCCCTAAGGCGAACCAGAGGGTTCGGCGGGCCGCCTGCCCGACTCTCGCCGGGACTCAGTCGTTCACTACAGTCCTCAAACAAATACAAGATAAAATCTCAAATGGAAATCAAATATTCCAACATTGACATATCAAAAGCGAAGCGTCCACGCTTCCACTGCGCCACTCTGATATAATCCATACATGATATAATCCATGATTAAGCAATACAAGCCCTTCCTTCGCCTTGAGCCCTGTGGAGGGGAATAAAACATTTTACGGTGAGCTAGAAGCTCAGCGAGTAACCAATACAATCAGTTATCAAATCAGTTTCACAATCGTTCATTTCAATAATGTCATGATTCAGTAATCCATGCACTTTCATTGCTCTCGTGAACCAGTGAAATCATGGTACTTAGACGTCCAACGCTCCAAACGATCATTTAACATTGTTCGGCTTCTATCTAGGAGCAAAAAAAACGGGCAGAATGTTCCAACCAAAAACCCTAACTTGCTGAAATTCTTCCAAACCAGAAATTGATTGCAATTTCCTATCAAACACACCTACTAGAGTCATAACCCCTCATTATCAATCATCATAAACAACCACAACACCATGACCACATTAAACCAGAAAATTCATCAATAAAATGAAAACTTCACCAAATCACTTCAAACCAAGAAATAAACCACAATTTCTAACACCATAGCCACCATTAGGCATAAATTCAACATCATTAAATATAGGAGGGTGTTCATATACCACTTACCAAGTAACCAAGAGAGAGGAAGATGTTGGACACCTTAAGTCTTCAAACAAACTTCACTAAACTACTTCCTAGCACCCAAGGAAGGAATTTTATGGAGTAAAAACTAATTTAAGCAAGTAGTTTGGATGATTTGAGCTAGGAATTTGCCAAGATGTTGAAGAGTTTTGTCTTTCTTCTTGCTAGAGAGGTTCGGCCATCAAGGGGTGAAAAATGGTGAGTTTTTTTTTTGTGAATTTTGAAGATATTTAATCCATAAGTCAAAAGGTCAAAACCATGAATAGTAAATCATAAAGTCCACCCAATAGAAAAATGACACATGGCATCTCATTAAATGCAATTCAATCCTTTCTTTTCTCTCTCACATCAATCACCTCACACTCCTTTACTTATCCATTAACACCCGATAAATTTCACAGTATCCGAAACTTAATCTTATTGGCCGAATTTTTCCGAACTTTTCACACTAGTGGGTCCCATATCCGATATATGTTCTTAATTTCTCAAAAACTAACTAATACTAGAAAAATCATCTAAAAACTCTATTTACTCAATAAAAATTATCTAACTACTTAGGGTTTTCGAAATACTCCCAAACCAAACGTTACCGCCCAAATAATGAATATCTCAACGTAGAACGAACTGGGGCCTCACAATACTCAAGTATAACAAGAGAAAATTAGGTTTTCTAGTAATATTTTACATCCTTCCACACAAGACTAAGGTTGGAAATGAAACAAGAAGTCTTTCCTCCAAGAACTCCTCCAAGAACTCACTTGCAAACTTGATTGACAAGATTAAGGAGTGAAGTTGATTTGAACAAAGAAAGCAAGATTAGAAATTGTTTTTTTTCTCTCTTTTTCTCTTTCTCAAATTCAGCCAAGGCTAGAAGAAATGGTGATGAAATAAAAGCTTAGTTTGTGATAAGTATAAAACTTAGTCTTGGTCAAGGTTGGTTAGATGAGTGACAAACGGCAAGACTACAACTCAAGTCTACCTAATTGTCTCTAATGCACCCAAACCGCCTTACTCTTTTTCACTCCGTAACGATCAGTTCAAGGGCAAATTTGGACAATTTAATTAATTGAGTTTCATACTCGGGTTCACTTAGGGTTCCTTGACGCAGTCTTATAAAGCCATCTTCTCTCTTTCCTGGACTAGGGGTGGGAAAAATTTCTCATTAAATTCTCTTGCAAAATTTATCCAAATCCACGGGGTTTGCTCTCTTTCCCACGTAACTCTGATAACGTTCCACCATACTCGCGCTGGTCCCTCAAATTGGAATATGGTAAATGTCACATGTCTCTCCTCCATATATTTCAAAGCCGCAAAAATGTTAATAATCTTCTCTAGTCAATTCTCAGCTACTTCTAGGTCAAGTCCTCCGAAAAGGTAGAGAGAACTTTTGAAAGCACTTTAAGGTGTTATCTTCTCCTACCTCAGGGTCCCTAGATTGGTTTTCAGACGCTTGACCCTATTGATGTACTAAATGCACTAAGTGATCTATCATTCACTGTAAGGCCGTGGCTACTTGATCTCTTGCTTTGGCCCTCGGTTCACAATTTTGATTAGCCGCAGATTCTCTCTCCTTCTCTTGTTCCTGCTGTTACCTGGGTCTATGCCCTTGACATCGTCTACCATCCATACCTCTCACAATAGGGCTATATAAACATAAGTAATAATGAATTTACAAACCATAAAGGGAATAATAACCAACTACAATTATTAGATATATCACAACAAGTCATAAGCCAGTTCACAAAACAAGACCAGTCATGAAAGAAAATCAAGTATAGTACACATTGACGTAAACATGTCAATAACAAAAGCACAGTCAGTGACAACGTGTCATCCTAACCACCCTATACCATACCCTAACTATCTTGTACAAAAGTTTAAACTCACTAGATCACTAACTTAGTTCATAACTGATTCAGCTGATTCTAACTCTCCCTTAGGTTCAGCTTCATGTCCAACATTAGGGGTTTCATTCCCTTAACCTTCCTCAGTTAGGTTTACTTGTACTACGTCTTCAATGAGCACTCTATACTTAGTCAAGATGTCCTCCGTTCTATCCCTAACTTCTGTCACCATCCTAATGAGGTGATTATTGACCTCTTGAAACTGCTTTCCAAAGGCATTGGTCCGCTCCTACTCCTCTAGAATAGTAGTCTCAAGCTCTCAGATTCTGTCACCTTGCATTGTCAATATCGCCCTCATTTGTTGCATCTCAGTATGGGTCCTATTATTTACATTAGCCAACCTTCATCTCTCATCCACTACTACTGGGACCACCTGATTATGGTAGGAGTAGGTTCTCCAACAATCACAGTGTCTAATTTGGCGCCCTAGAACCCAATGGTGAACAGGTACCCCTGGAACCTCCTGATAACTAAGAACACGACGAAACCTCGAAGGGCTCTCGTTCCATCCCTTCTCTTCCATTTCTTACATTACAAGCAAGAAGTTGAGAAACTTAGGCAAACATAGAAAATTTATACACCTAACACTTTCTTTATCACATTTAAACTTTCACAACTACAAGACTCTCAATCGACCCAGGTCATTTCAAACCTAGACTCTAATACCACCTGTGATGACCCCACCTCCCCCTAGGGCGTACCCTAGGATTTGGCGGACCGCCTGCTTGGCTCTTGCCAGGACTCACTCACAAATCCCAAGAGCAATAATGATAACCACAATAGCAATAACAATTGTCAAATTGCAATATATGTGCATTAACATCAACTATCTTTACAAATTCAAAATACAATCAAAGATTCAAGCTTACAAACAAAAAAAAAACCCAAAAGCCCGATATAAAGTTAAGAAGTGTTCACTAGGACATTTAACAAATTTAGACAAAAACTTTGCCTTCATCGACTCCCACTCCTACATTCTTGCCCATATAAGGAAAACAAACTAATGGAGTGAGCTTTCATCCAGTGAAGTTCCAAGAAACATGCAATCAAAGTGGCAAGATAACAAACATATCCATCACAATCTCAAAGCGAGGAAAGTGAACACTAACAAGATAGATCCCTAACATTTCAAGCAAACATTTTAAATAAACACGTAGCACTATCATGCATAAGGATATAGTTTGCTCACGCGAACCAGTTCAGTGGCAATTAATTGAGAACCTATTGACACTCCGTCAACCTTGAAAATATATTAACAATATCCTGTAGATCACCACTTCACTCCAGTCTCTGTCCACCGATCATCCCCCATCAAATCCATACACCAAATATATAACAAGAGGGGTAATATTCGAGTATACCTAATCCAATATAAGTTCAATAAACAGTACCCATGGTTCATCGATCTACTCGACCAAATCCTTGTTGGCTCGATTCGACCAACTGGCCAATGAAGTTTGGGGCCCCAAGAACGTAATATAGTCGATGGGATAACATACCAACCAATTTTCAAGTCATACACATATAAGTCATATTATTTGGAACTCAAGCAATGGTAATCCAATGAAAGTAGGTCAAATGTGATAAAGTACATACTCATCCAAGAAATGATAATTCAAGAGCACTAGCATCTCAATCAACAAGTCGCAGTAAGATAACATGTCAACCAACTAGTCATATGAATGTAGCATTTCAATCAAACAACAAGTTATATAATGCATTTGGAACACTCACCAACTTATCGCAAACTTTTTGCTTCAGTCACAGGTTCACTTTCTCGCTCACTCATGAACCCTGAGACCAAATATAGTACATCAAGAGTCCACCACTCCAAATCACAATATGTGAGAACATTTAGCATCCAAGACTCGACTCAGAAGACACCAAAAGACATCTTCCGAAATCACAAAACTTTCTCGTTCAAATCGAGGAAAAATCATGTGCATGCTAGATCAATGCTTTAAGTAATATATGGGGCAAAAATATCTTGAATATAGTCAAAAATTTTGAAGAAAGTGGAACAAAACTCTATTAATTCCAAAGCTGAAATTTTCTATCAAGAAAACAACTTGGAAAGTAGATTTTTGGCTCCTCTTAACCCTTTTGTTTAGGTTCAATTCCAACATACAATGAGGTCTTCTAAAGTGGATTGAGCAAGAATATGTCAAAACTACCATTAAACTACTAATATTTTCACATAGAAGCATATGTCAAACTCACCATATTAATTCCCCATCAAACTACTAAGATTTCCATGAAGCATACATAATACTTCTTCTTTATCATATAAAGTGGCATACAACATGATTCTTAACAAAGAAATCCACCAAAATCCTCATATAAAGCTTGTAAACTAATGACCTAACCAAACACGTAAAGTTGAAAATTTTCTAGCTGCAAACTATCAAGAAAACAGCTTGAAAACAACTAAAATCCTCCATAAAATTCCTCCCTTTTTGCTCCTATTACCCATACGTCAAGTATACTCAAGTATAAGAAGAGAAAATTAGGTTTTCTAGTAATTTTTTACCTCCTTCCACACAAGACTAAGGTTGGAAATGAAACAAGAAGTCCTTCCTCCAAAAACTCACTTGCAAGCTTGATTCACAAGATTAAGAAGTGAAGTTGATTTGAGCAAAGAAAGCAAGACTAGAATTAGTTTTTTTTTTCTCTTTTCTCTCTCTCAAATTTGGCTAGGGCTAGAAGAAAAGAAGAAGAAATGGTGATGAAATAAAAGCTTGGTTTGTGATAAGTATAAAGTTTGGTCTTGGTCAAGGTTGGTAGCGACCATTCGGAATATGTTTTCCTCGTCTTTTAGCCACTTTACGAACTTAAACGTTGTAACCGCTTCCTTGCCGAAACTAAAAGAGCGAGCATGAGTTTTCTAGGGTGTGATAAGGAAAATGAATACTACTTAAATGAGTTTCATTTATTTGATTTTCTTGAAGCGAAACTCCTATGTTTCGAACTCTAGAGAGTTTTACATAATGATATTTTATCACAGATTTGGACTCCAACCAAGGAGTTGGACCTGAACGTGATTTTGAAAAGTACTAGACCTTTGGTGAGTGCTTCCAAATATATGATTGAACTTGATACTTGATTTAATCCTTTACCAACGTGATTGGATAAGATTTGCTTGGTTTGGTCAGGCAAGTGTGTACTTTATCACAATTGACCTAACTCAACTAAATACTTGATATCTCATTCATGCTTGTACAAGTAACTTGATTTGCATTGACCTGTACTCGTATTTGTACTTGTGCTTGACTTGCAAATGTTAAGCGGCAGTACGTATCACACTCAATCCAAGTGGGAGGTACCTCTCATTCCTGTCTCCGTACTTTTTCTCTTGACTAAGTCGATTGATCATCGACTATGTTGACTACTTGAGAACCCAAACCCCACTGGCTATTTAATCGAGTCGAGCCGGCAAGGGCTTGGTCGATTAGATAACGAACCATGGGTCTCTTGTTTTGTCGAGTGGAGTGATACCTCCTCGACTAATTGGTATGCTCGAGTATTACCACCAGTGTTTAGTTGGTGTTCAAGCCTAGTAACAGGGTTGAATGGTGGACGGGTTGGTGTTAAGCGAAGCACTACTGGATTGGTTACTTTACTCGAAAGTTGACGGAGTGTCAACTACTACTTGATCAAGCTCTGGTGAAGCAACGGGAATTTGGCTCCTGAGAGCCATCTGTATCCTTATACTTTGATTGTTATTCGTAGTGTTATTGTTTCTTTTAGAAAAAAGAATTTTACACTCGCTCATTTTGAGATTTGGTACTTGAAGTGTTATTGCTCACTTTTATGGACTTGTTATGCTCGCTACTTTGCTACTTTGATACGTGCACTTTTAACTAATGGTCAACTTGCTATTTAGAACCTCACTGAGTTTTAGCTCACCCTATTCCATTAAATTTGTTTTCCTTATAGGGGGTACGAGCGAGGGCGTGAGACTGGTACAGGCTAGCATAGTCTAGTTTTTTTTTGAAATTTTTGCGATTGTACTCGCGCTACTGCTCGGTTAGGTTTGAATGTATCTGGGATTCATATCTTTTGTTATAATTGGAATTGTATGAATGTTTGGAATAGAAATGAATATACATGTACGTTCCAAGTTTGGGAACTGTTATTTCCTTTACTCTTGAGGTTGTAACCTATTTTATTTGAAGTGAGTGAGTGAGTTCTAGCGAGAGCTGGGCAGGCGGTCCGCTAAACCCTGGGGTACGCCCTAGGGGGAGGTGGGTTCGTCACAGCATTCTTCAAGCTCCTTCAGCACCTGAGTTGCATCGGTGCAGCCGAACATAGGCAACTTCCACATGGTCCAGTAGCGTCCATCATAGTATCTTGTTGACCTGTGGTATGCAGGGTACACAAATCAGGTCATAATTTTTTGTGTGGATGTCTGTGTGTGTTTTGGGGGTTGGGGTCAAAGTAAGCTTATGATTTTTGAATTGCTTAAAAGGTTTTAAAGATTAAAAACAAACTTGAAATAAAAAAATTGAAGTTATGAATCAGCAATTAATTTTAGGTACTTATATATCGTATTTAAGGTGGAGGTGACAATTTAATATTCCTAGTGTATGTATCTAATTAATTAAACCAACATACTAACAACCGCAATTTTGCGATTTAATATACTGCAAGTCATTCTTAATACTAGTTTAACTAATTGAGATTTTTAAATCCACTTTCAAGCATTTACGTTACAATTATATAGGGTTATAAAGTACTGGGATATGGTTCCAGTTGTCCAAATGTGGAAAGCATAGTGCTGCAGGCTGTGAATACCAAGTTGGCTCAGACTCAGACATTTAGTCTAGTTCTAGCTACTCTTTGTTTGGTTTTTAGTGACTATTTTGTCGAGATAATTGCTAGTAGCTAATACATGTATACATGTTAGTAATACTTGCTAGTTACCACTACTAATATACTAATAAGTATTCAACTAGTAGTACTAGTGATTTAATATATGATGTAGCAGTATTTTTCCTTGGGGAGCAATTGCAGAATTGGTTTGGGGGAGGAAGGGTTTATTTTTTTATTGCTTGTCAAGTGAAGTGAGTGTATCTCACGTAGATTTGTTCTACTTTCTTGTGTACAGAATATGAGATTCATTATAGAAGATGAGAAATTCTTGGACACATGATCTAATAATATAAAAATAAATGTAAAGAGAGTTTAGTAGTGCTTTATCCCACAACTACAGTCATCTTCTTTTGGCATGCTTCTAAATCAAGTCAAAATCCATTCATTTCTTACTTTTTCATTTATCTTAGATATAACTCATTCATTCTAAGTACTCTAAGTACTTTATATCTTAGTACTCATATATAGGGTTCATGTAAAATTAATTTCGATCAACCACATTTATTTATTTTGTAGAAGTCTCACTATGGTGAATTAATTAGAAAATCAGTCCGAACAAGGAAATAATTCTCCAACTCCACAATCAATCAATGTGGAGCCAATTGATGTAGAAGATCAATCAGAACACACTCAAGAAGAAGAATATGAAGTTGTGGGAGGTACAAGAAAATTGAAATCAAAAGTGTGGGCTCATTTTGTTAGAGAAGTAGGTGATGATGGTGCTCATTTGAGTATATGTAAGTATTGTATAAAAAGCTACAAAATAGATAGTACTCATATGACAAGTAGCTTGCATGATCACCTTAAAAGGTGTGCGAAAATGCCTAGATAAGACATTAGGCAAATGTTACTCTAGGGTAGTATTAAAAAAGACGATGGCAAACAAGAATTACATAATCATGTTTTTGATCAATAACTGTCACGCAATAAGCTTGCAACTGCAATTATATTGCATGAATATCCATTGTCTATTGTTGATCATATTGGTTTTCAGAGATTTGTTAACAATTTGCAGCCATGTTTTAAGATGGTTTCAAAAAATACAATCAAAGGGAACATTATGAGGATCTACGAATCACAGAAATTGAAGAATCGTGATTTCTTGGAGAAGCTCAAAAGTAAGGTGGCAATTACAACTAATATGTGGACTTCCAATGATACCAAGAAAGGTTCCATGTCCATTACTACACATTACATTGATGACCCTTGGATCTTACAGTCTCAAATTTTGAGGTATGTTTTCCAAAATTTTAAGATTTAAATTATGTTAATTGATAATGTACATAAGCAAATTATGTTTTTACTTTTTCTTCTGTTATTTAGGTTTGTTTATGTTCCTGCCCCTCATACCAAAGATGTGTTGAGTGATATACTGCTATCTTCTTTGATAGATTAAAATGTTGATTGTAAAATATCTATAATTACTTTAGACAATTGTTCCACCAATGATGCTATGATCACTTGTTTGTTGGATAAGTTGAATGTGAGTGATTTGATGATGGATGGTTTAGTGCTTCAAATTCGTTGTGTTGCCCATATTCTAAATTTGATTGTGAAAGATGGATAAGATATGATATCAAATACTATTGAAAGAGTTTGTGATAGTGTTGTGTATTGAACTGCTTCTACTGCTAGAGTTGAAAAATTTGAAACTGCTCATCAATTATGTATTTCTTGTACTAAAAAATTGTGCTTAAACTATAAAACCCATTGGAATTCAACCTTTTTGATGTTACAAATAGCTTTAATTTATAAAGATGTATTTCCACGGGTTTAAGTGTGTGAGAAACACTACACTTGTTTGCCAAGTGATAAGGATTGGACTGTTTGTAATCATATTTGTGAGAAGTTGAAATTGTTCTATCTAGTAATTGAAATGTTTTCTAGCACTCGATATCGTACATCTAATAAATTTTTTGCAAAAGTTTATGATGTCAAGGTATCATTGGGTCAATGAATGAAGAGTCCTAATTGTTTAATAAGTGTAATGGCTGAAAAGATGATGTCAAAATATTAAAAGTATTGGGAAGATTGTAATGTGATACTTGGTATTGCTGCGGTTTTAGATCTGAGATATAAAATGAAATTGATTAGTATTATTTTTCTATCATTAATGGTATTGAATCTTCCATGAAAGTTGAGGAAATTCGCCAAAATTGCTATTCTTTGTTGCTTGAATATCAAGTTCGATCTAGTGAGCATATTGTAGGAAGTTCCAATATAAAGAGGTTGAAATAAATCCTCTTGTTGTATATTATTTGCTTATGTACATTATCAATATGAACGAGGTTGAAATAGATCCCTTTGCTGGTTTTGATCAATTTGTGACTTCCAATTCATTAGATGTTACTTCTAAGTCGAAATTAGATTTTTATTTGGAAGAAAGTGTATTACCAAGAGTTCCGACTTTTGACATTCTTGGATGGTGGAAAACACATGGGGTTAAGTATCCTAATTTGCAAAAGATGGCTAAGGATATTCCAACCATTCCTGTCTCAAGTGTGGCATTAGAAACTGCATTTAGTATGTGTAGAAGACTAATTAGTCCTCATCGATATAGACTTCACCATAATACCTTGGAAGTATTGATGTGTGCTCGCACTTGGTTATGGAATGAAGTCAATGGTAAATATAAGTTTTAATTTTAATCTTGAAATAGTATAACTTTTGTAGTATTTTTTATTTCTTAATTGTGTGACTACTTGTTTATCGTTTGGCAGCTACGTGCTCTACTTTAGAAGGGAGTTTGTGTGCTACGTTGTTTGACAAAGAAGATGATATTAATTGTGTTACATAATAAGTTCACAAATTTGATGATGTTGCTCTACTTCACATGTTCATGATGATGTTTGTCATTCTTAATTTTGCTTTCTTGTTTGTCATTATTAACTTTTCTTTCTTGTTTGATGATGTTTCAATTATTTACTCGCAGATTTACAAAGGAAACAGCAAAGGTACCGTAACATGTGAAGAAGGAAATTGAAAACTTGATGACTAATGGCATGTTTTGGTAGAATGATTCTTAAAATTTAAAAGAAACAATTTGATTGTTTTAGTTGTATTTATCTCATTATATTAGAGTGTATTCAAATAACTTTTATTTTATTTTTTGTGGGATTTAATTGTGAAATTATAATGGATAATGATTTGGTTATGTGTTAATATTTTAGTACTTAATTTTTTACTAAAATTTGATTACAATACAATTATAGAAGAAATTTTTATTTGCCCCTATGGGTGCCTTGCAGGGGAATGGGGGGGCGGGGGCGAGGGTTACTAATGGACAGCGGGGCAGGGTGAGATGGACCTTGTTGCCGTTCCTAATTTTTACCAAGTCTAAATCATGATGCTTTTCAATGTCCTGGGGTTCTAGTGTCACTATTTCTTCGATGCTCCTCCCTTTACCTATCTATCTTGCACTATTATACTCCATCCATTTTGTACTTAGCATTAGATTCTCTTGTATTCCTTACTTTCCATATATGCCAAAGTATATTGACTATGAATACAAAGTGATCATTCCACCATCTCTGTGCCTTGCTCTAGTACAACTGCCCATCACCTTTTGAAGCATCCACAAAAATCTTGGATTCCATCCCACCGGATAGGGACAATGCTTTATATTTCCTTAGATGTGTTGCATTGTAGTAATGTGTGAAGCCCCGAAAGACGAAGAAAGAAAATTTTCTGGTTAGAAATGCTTTTGGAGAATCCGGCCGGAAATCCGGCCAGTTCTTGGCCGGATACCTAGCCGGATTGGCAAGGGTTTTGGAAAAAATTTGATTTCGCCATTGCCACGAATCCGGCTAGCAATCCGGCCGGAAATCAGGCCAGATCTTGGCCGGATTGTGACGTGGCACCTCGGCAGCCAAGTTTGACCAACTGTTTTCCTTCATTCTTATCTTGTTTCTTAGCTGATATTTCTCTCATTTCTTCACCTTCTTGGCCGGCACTTTGAGGAGCAAAATAAGAGAGAAAGTTCTTCAATTCTTGCTCAAATCTTGAGTTTTAACCGCTAGTTTTGCAATCTATTCCATACAAGTGCTCACTAAGGAGGTTTAAAGCTATTGGTGGAGTTGTTTTGGAGGAGGAAGCATTAAACTACCAATTTTCTTGAGGTTTGAAGGTATCTTGCTAAGAACTTCCTATCTACTTCAATTGATTGTTAATTGGTGGTTTAGAGATGTTATATGCTATTTTGTGGAAGGTTTTATGGATTGCAGTAGAGTTTTGATAAATTTCATATTTACTGGTGATTTTCTATTTTATATGGTGATTGTGGTTGGCCATGGAATGATAGTCTTGTATTGGGTAAGATGGAGCTTTTACGTACTAATTGTGGTTTGTTGTGGAAATTTCAGCTTATAGAGAAAAATATCAGTATTAGGGTTTCTAATTTGGGGCTTAATTGTGTTTAATTGTGGAGATATCAAATGATTATATATGAAGGGTGTTGTGACCCTAAGAAAGTGTATTTACTAGCCTATGATTTGTGTGTGCTGTTTTGAATGGATATTGGTGGTTGTTGTAGGATGGAAATAAGGAAATTTAAGGGAAGTGCTGTCCAATCTTTAAGGACGTTTGATCGCTTTGACTTTGGGTTAATTCTTGGTAGAATGAAGAGCTTGGACTTGATCGAGGAAACTGTCTATGATGGATGAGGTTCATGAGCTGTGGTTGGTGAGTGATTCCACAACTATTTACAAAGTTACTTTTCGAACTATTTCTTGCATTGTTAACTCGATTGCATATCATGAGTGTTTGTATGTGTACCATGAAATGATTTGGCTCCAATGAGTTCTTTGGAAGTCTTGTGCTTAGAACCAACGTCTCCACTTTAATGACACTTGATTTGAATATGGGAGCACCGATGGCTCTCTTGTACTGCTTGACTGTTACTGGATTTTATTGGAGAGTTGGATGTTTAAGTACAATGATTTCACTGGCTCACAAGAGCAATAAACGTACATTTGATCACTGATCCATGACATCATCTAAAGGCATTATTGTGAAACTGGTTGGATTACTGATTTTACTGGTCACTCGCTGAACTTGTAGGTCACCCCAAAAATAATTTTCTCCCCACAGGGCTCGAGGCAAAGGAAACGCTTGTATTAAGTTCTTCGCGTAACTGGATGGATTATCTCATGTATAGTTTGAATTTGGGATTCATCTTGTGTAATAATTGGGAATGTATGAATGTTTGGAATTGAACGAATGTATGTGTACGTTCCACGCTTGTGATATGTAAATTCATGGAGGATTTGATGCATTATTTGAGATGTACCTTGTAAGTTTTCGATTCACTTGTGGTATATAATTCTTGGAGCTTTTAAAGATGTAATATTTGAGTTTTACATTGTAATTTATTTGAGGACTGTAGTGAGTCCCGACGAGAGTTGAACAGGCGATCCGTCGAACCCTGGGGTACGCCCTAGGGGGAGGTGGGGCCGTCACATAATGCATGTTCCATGTTTTTCACTTGTTCTCCACAGCTACTACATATAGGATCTCCTAACTGAGTTCTTATGAATAGTAACTCTATCATTGGAAGAACACTATAAATGAATCTCCAAATGAACAACTTGAGTTTATGTTTAATATTCAACTTCAACAGCACTTTCGGTACTTAAATGAAAGAATTTCCGTAGCTAGTCCATTCTTGCTCTCTTATTCTCTCTACATGCTCTTCTCCAACGTGCTTTAGCATTTTGTATCTAGGTTGCATTGTACATTGGCCATTCTTGTTATGCTTTCAAAAATTGTTGTCTTCTTTTCCGAGTTCCAACTGTATTGGAGTTGATAGTATACTTTCAACGTCCTCTCTGTAGAAAGTTCTATTAACTTCTATTCCACTTGTGATTAATGATTAGGTCTAACACTATCTCTGCTCTATGATTTGCAATTTTCTTGGTAAAAACTTTGCATGTAGTAACCATCCATTGTCGATCTTCCTTCTCTCATGCATTGTCTCCGCATATTTTCTACTCTCCTTGAATTCCTAAACATGCTTTCAAAGTAACTTAAAAATAAGTTTAGTCAAGAAAAATAGATGACTCGATACAAATGAAAACATACAATTAAAGGATCAACAAGACACTAAATACAACTAACAAGATACTAGACTGATGCAGATACGGGTGTGCAATAATTAACTTCAACCTTGGGTCAAGGATCCTTTGGTCCACATTGGCGGTCCGATGACAAGATCAAGATCCAAGAGAGTGAAGGAAGCTTTACGAGCCTTCATCATTCCCCATACAAGCAAGGAGCAAGCTAAGTTTGAAGATTTGATGGACCATGAAGTTACTTTGTTCACTTGTACGTTTGAAGTAAAGGAGTGATCTCATACTTGTTAGCTTAGTTGGTAGTTGTTTTAAGACTGTCCCGTTTAGTAGTTGTTAGGCGTTGAGTATTTTATTACTTATCGGGCCTTATCGGAAAGCCTTAAAGAGCTAGCTCTTTAAGCTCTTTTATGCGGACCGAATCTCTTCCAGGTTTATGTGGGCCGGATTTTGCCCTAGTTTTAGCCTATAAAAAGGCACCTCTTGTAAGAGTAAAAGACAGATTATTACAACCAGAAATCGTGAGGAATTTTCCTTCAAGTTCTTAATCGAACTTACTCTTGAATTCTTGAGTTCATGGCTTAGGATTCAAATCAGACTTTATCGATTAGCTTGTTCCCTAATCGTGGTGTCGCTTCATCCATCCTTATTTGCTTGAGGTTGCTGATTACCTTTGTGTGTCAGAGGTCTTGAGTTCATGAGAACAATCGAGTTCAATTTCTGTTGGGAGAAAAGATCCAACTCTGATAATTACAAGGTTGGGAGGTTCTAGGAGGGTCTTCCCCTAGGGTTGCCTATATCAGTTGGTATCAGAGCATCAGGTTAATTCTCTTTTAATTGAAGTTGTTCATATCTTGTTAGTTTGTGTCTTTTGTCAAAAAAAAAAAAAAAAACTGTAGCGATTACTGTTCATCGTTACTGTTCCGAATTACTGTTCATCGACTGTAGCGTACTGTTCGCGTTACTGTTCATCCGAGTCAAAAAAAATTGTTTGGGTGTTGTCTTTTTGTGTTTTCTGTCCAAGTTCTTGGGTTTGTTATACTTGTGTTTGGGTTGTTAGGGTTTAAAGAAAAAAAAAAAAAAAAAAAGAGTCACGTACCTTATATTGTTTTGGTGTCCAAGTTGCTAGAGTATTGCTGAAATTTTCTTTTGAGTATTGCTGAAATTCTGTTTTGCCTATTTCTTGAGTATTGGTTGTTGTTCTTGTAAAACCTAGACACCACAACATAATTTGGGGAAGTTCTTGAGCTCCTTGAACAAAATTCTTGAAGTTCTTGAACCACCAAGTCTTGTTTTAAAAATTCTTGAACAATAAACCAAGAACTAGGGTTTTCTTGGAATTGGCATAACCTTTCATCCGTTTTCTTGAACTTGTTGGTGTGATCTGAATTTGTGTTCCTTGAAGAGCCGAAAAAAAAAAGAAAAAAAATGAAAGAGAAAAAAGAAGGAAGAAGAGAAGGAATTGGCTCTCATACAAAGGAAATCAAGTTTCCAAAAAAATCGTGAGTTTCCAATTCTTGGTGGGTTCCCAAATCTTGATTAGTCTCCAAATCTTGGTTGATTTCCCAAAACTTGGGTTTCCTAATTTTGATTGGTTTCCAACTCTTGAGTTCCAATCTTAATTGAATTTCAACGACTCCAAACTACCTAACCAGACCCCAAGCACCCCAAAATCAGTTTCCAAAACCAAACCTAAACCGCCACAAACACCTTAGCCACACCGCCTTTAAATTCTTGGGTTTCTAAAATCGGTTGAGCTAGTCTTTGCGAGCCGATTTCCCTGAAATTTGAGGACTGGTTCTTGCATTATTTGAACATCCCAAAAGCACCACCTACCCTCCAAAATACTGACCAGAAACTCAGCAAAACAGCAGCTCAAAAAAAAAATTCCAGTTTCGGGTAGAGTTTTTCTAGGATTTACAAAATTCTGCTTTGTGTCTTATTACTTGCTTATAGGGTAATTAATTCTGGAATTTTTTAGAGTTGAGTTGTCTTAAGAACTTTGAGAAGGAAAATTGGGAGTGAGTGTGTTTTCTTGAGTGATACACGAGTGCTTTGCAAGGTAGACTAGGATACACTTGTTTTGCAGGTTGGACAATATGTCTCAAGAGGGGAACATGCCTGAGCCGTCTGAGACCGACGTGTCACTCAAACTGGTGCTCCAAACTCTTCAAAAACAAGCGGAGAGACATGAATTTACGATGGCACAAATATCCGACAGGTTGGCTGCCATTGAGATGCGAGGTACTGGAGATATTCCCAATAGGCTTCAAGTGCTCAGAGTGTTGCGCATGATGCGGATGATGAGGGGTATCATTCTCACACCTCATTTCGATCAAGGAGAAGCCAAGAGGGAGCGAGGGAAGGTCGGGGCCGACCTAGGAGAACCGATGACAATCTTGGTTCCATCAAGACTAAGATGCCTACCTTTCATGGGAAAAATGATCCTGAAGCTTACTTGGATTGGGTTAGGCGAGTCGAGCAAGTGTTTGAAGTCCACAGTTACTCCGAAGAGAAGAAGGTGAAACTTGCAGCTATTGAATTTCAAAATTATGCATCTATTTGGTGGGAGCAAGTATGTGCCACAAGAAGGAGAAATAGGGAACAACCGATTGCCACTTGGACTGAAATGAAGCAAGTGATGAGGAAACGATTTGTACCCTTCCATTATACCACGGACTTGTACAATCGAGAGAACGAACATAAACTCAAGCAAGAGAATGAATCTCTCAAGAGGAGGGGTTCCATGCAATCTACCTCTTTAAAGCCGGTTTATGCAAGAGGTGATAAGAAGGTTCATTCAGCATTTTCTAAGACTAAACTTAGAGTTGAACCACCTCATGCGGAGTCATTTTGGGAGACATATCAACGTTTTCTACACCAAAAACAAATGGAGTCAAATGGATGCTATCAAAGTGAGTTTTCTAAGAAGGAGATAGCTGACCCTATTCCCAACAAAGGAGTATCTCATCCTATTGCACCATTTGTTGAGGAGGTTGATGATGAGAAAACAATCGAGGGCGTTAAACTAGATAAAGAGATGGAAAAATCTGATGAGATGAGTGGTAAAAAGGAAGAAAAGAGAGAAAGTGAGACGATTTTGAGCAAAAATGTGAGGGCTTATTGTTTTTCTAACAAACTTACCTTTGCTTTATTTAGTGTTTCTTCATTTGTGCAGGTTAAGCAAAGTCAAGTGAAGTTAGTCATGCCATGCTCCATTCCAAAGTCACTTGTACAATTCACTAGTTTCCATAGAGTTTGTCTTTTAGGAATTGAATCTATCTGGAATCATCTCATGGAACAATTTCAATTCAAATCTGTCCATACCAAAGGGGAATCACGTCAAATCCACCATGAAGGGAGAATTCCGAAATTTGACTCTCATTTGCTACCTATGGGTCATTCATCATCTTTACCTTCTTTTGAGTATAATTTTCATCCTAACACTTGTATTTCTTATCCAGATTTTGAAGAAAAGTGTAAAAGGCTAGCAATGCCTTCTCAAATTGAATCAATTGGTGAAAGGAATGATGCAGTGTCAAAGGGAGTTTTCACACTTAAAACTTGTTCTATACCTTCTTACCATTTAGTTGATAATGTACCATTACTTCTTTACCCGATTTCAAATTTGTTTCAAGTTGAAGTTTATTTTGTTTTTGTAGGTTGTAAAGCTGTCCACAATTTTCCAGTTTTGATTCAAGACTTACAACCTGATTTTGTGCTTATTCCAACTAAATGTGGTGATCTTTCATGCTTATTCACACCGCCAAAAGCTGGTGGCCAAGTGCTCAATTTGTCAACTTCAACTTGTGCTAGTTCGAGTAACTCTCATGAAGTGGAATTCAATTGTTTGCTACCTTATATGTTGGAAGATGAGAAATTGTGTGTCACGCAAGATGCCAAAGCTGTCCTTCACAAGTTGTTTAGTGCCTCATCCATGCAACAAGTTACTCCCATTTTATCCAAGCAAGATGATTCAAATCAATGTCAACTAGTGCTGGATTTTACACCTTTGCACAATCAAGGTGTCAATGTGAAGATCCATGACCAAGGACTAATTAGAGAGTTTTGGATTGCCACTTGGGATTTTCACACGCCTTACACAAGCTCTTTCCTACCTTGGCGCATGTCCTTGTTTGAGCGCTTCCCGAAGCTGACCAAACGACATGCAACATGGCTCGTAGTCATTCGTCTACTTCCAACACTGCTGTCTTTTAAGCGCACCATCGATTTGTGGACAACTCACTTTCAAGAGGAGACTTTGAAGATTCGAGGACGAATCTTTTCGAGGAAAGAGGGAATGATGCAGATACGGGTGTGCAATAATTAACTTCAACCTTGGGTCAAGGATCCTTTGGTCCACATTGGCGGTCCGATGACAAGATCAAGATCCAAGAGAGTGAAGGAAGCTTTACGAGCCTTCATCATTCCCCATACAAGCAAGGAGCAAGCTAAGTTTGAAGATTTGATGGACCATGAAGTTACTTTGTTCACTTGTACGTTTGAAGTAAAGGAGTGATCTCATACTTGTTAGCTTAGTTGGTAGTTGTTTTAAGACTGTCCCGTTTAGTAGTTGTTAGGCGTTGAGTATTTTATTACTTATCGGGCCTTATCGGAAAGCCTTAAAGAGCTAGCTCTTTAAGCTCTTTTATGCGGACCGAATCTCTTCCAGGTTTATGTGGGCCGGATTTTGCCCTAGTTTTAGCCTATAAAAAGGCACCTCTTGTAAGAGTAAAAGACAGATTATTACAACCAGAAATCGTGAGGAATTTTCCTTCAAGTTCTTAATCGAACTTACTCTTGAATTCTTGAGTTCATGGCTTAGGATTCAAATCAGACTTTATCGATTAGCTTGTTCCCTAATCGTGGTGTCGCTTCATCCATCCTTATTTGCTTGAGGTTGCTGATTACCTTTGTGTGTCAGAGGTCTTGAGTTCATGAGAACAATCGAGTTCAATTTCTGTTGGGAGAAAAGATCCAACTCTGATAATTACAAGGTTGGGAGGTTCTAGGAGGGTCTTCCCCTAGGGTTGCCTATATCATAGACACAACAAAAATAAGAAAAACAAGTAAAAATGTCTAAACTAATAATGTTGTTCTTAGCACCGATATTAACAAATCTTCCCCGGCAACAATGCCAAAAACTTGACGTGCGCAAGGTATACATATACAATTAGTTCATCCACAATCAAGTTTTACATTTATAACATCCTAATTAGCCCACACGCGATTTTTCGCAAGTATACGAGTCGAGAACGAGAATAGAGTATTAAGAGTCGAAGACACAGGGAAGATTTTCAATTACCAGTGTTTTTTGAACTCCTTTATTATCTAGACTATAAACATGAAGTAAAAGTAATAAAATTAATACTAGAAAGTGTGAGGACTCGTAAAATTTCTTATATTTTTCTTAAAAATTCCCTTTTATTTGGAAATTATTACTTTATAATAGCCCTACCACTCAATCACCCCACAATAAGTACAAATGAACCTAGAAAGTAGGGTTTCACTTTTCGTTTTTTAAGTTAGCGTGAATTAGGGTTTTACGCCTATTCGTAGTGCGACTATCCGATACAAAGTGTGGATCAAATGTGGTGATTAAAAGTGAGTTTTAGATGATATTAAGTGTGGGATTAGAGGTGATAATAATAAGTTAGTGAATTGTAAGTTAAAACCCTAGTATATGCGATTTAAGGAAATCGGCTCGAACCGGCGGGTATCGCTCACTACCGATTGACCACACCACTTGACTACCACTTCCTCACCATAAAATATCATTGATATTGGTGCAAAATATCTCCCTCATCCTCAGCCCTCTTAGCCGAAATATTTGACCAAAAAATGCAAGGAAAAGAAAATATTTGAGATGGATTTTGGTTGCGACAAGTGGCAACCATCCCTTAAGTGTTGACCAACCAATTTTCCACCATATTTATCATCAAAAAACACACAAATTACCCTCATTTTCCTCCTTCTAGCCGTGAACAAGAGAGAGAGTGTGAGCAAGAGAAAAACAACTTCATTTCATCTTGATTTGCACCATTTGAGTGAAAAAAAAACAAGATTATTAACTTGTAAATTGGAAGCTTGGGAAGCTTAGGGAACTAAAAATTTCAAGGGGAAGTGAAGGAGAACACTAGCAAGCTCTAGTTTTGAGGTAAAATGGCTGACTACTCTTTTCTTTTTCCCTTAATCATGTTGGAGTTGTTTAGTAACTTGTATTTGTGATTGTGATGCTTAAATCAAGAGAATTTGGATGATTGGGGTGATGCACTTGAGTTAGGGTTTGAATGCTTTCCTTCTCATACATGTTGTATGGATGGTATATGATGTATACAAGCTTTTATATGAGGTGGTAGTGATGGTTTTAAACTCGAAATGGGAATTATATGTTGATTGTAGCAAATTTCCAGAATTGAAGTTAGTATGCACCCTGTTCTTCCCGGTTCTAGTTCACCATTTTAGAAGCCGAATTAGGCTTAGCATGAAACATGAAAGTTGTACAGAATGATAATTTTTAGGTTCCTGTAAATTTTCAACTCAATCCGACCACTGTATCATGTGAAAAGACAAAAATACCCCTGACTGCCATAGGAAGAACTTTAGGGACAGTTTTGACATTTCACCAATTTGACCGCACCTGTTCACCCTGATTCGTACTGAATTAGTATTTAGCTAAAACATAAAATTTGTAGTACTATGTCTTATCTTTCCAACGCCCCTAGAATCAGCTCGATTGGACTTCGGTAGCCTAAGTTATTGTCATTTAAACATAGCGCGGTTAACTGACCTGTTTGTGCGATTCTGGCTCAGTAATTTCAAATTTTGACCTAGATACACTACGAACTGAACTAGGTGGTCTTCATCAAAGTTGTAGCTCTCTGCCTTAGATTCGAAAGGTATAAATTGCACCTCAATCCGATAAGCGTAGCTGTGGTTGTGTCCGTTACGCAAAACAACGTCAAATCTGTCTTGTGCTAAACTTCATTTCCGCACATGTCCTTAGCTTGATTTTGTACTTGTATGACTTTGAGCCTATTCAACGGCTATTGAAATGAGATTATTTTGTGTGTAACTGTGGGGTTAATTGAGGAAAATAATGAAGCCATAAATGGCTGGAAAATAGGAAAATACAAAGGGCGTGCTGCCCAAATTTACGCTCAAGGACTAGGTAGACATACTTGCAACTTGAGTAAGGGTTAAGAGCGATTACCACTTGAACCATCTAGGATATTTGCGTCTTCTTTTATCGAGGTATATCAGTGAGAATTTGACCGAACTTGTACCCTTGAGAAATACAATCATGACTACTAGGAATACGTTTTCCTTGTACTTTCGACTCAAATGGCATTTCCAAGTATAAATGTTACAAAGTTATATATTTTGAAAAGCGAGCGAGTGTTTCACGAATATTCTCCAAGTGAATTTCCATTTCTTGATTCTTATTGAACGAAACGTCTAAGTTTCGAACCTTAGTCGATTTTCAAAGTTCTTAAACAAGGTTTTATCGCAGATTTGGACTCCAAACCCGGAGTACAACCCACACACGATCACTAGAGGCACTACTTTTGGTGAGTACTTCCAAATATCTGATTGAACTTGATATTTGTGATTTATCTTTGACCAATGTGATTACATGATATATATATAAGTGATTTGATAGGGCAAGGGTGTACTTTACCGCACTTGCCCTAACACGATTTGTTCTTGTTCATCGATTGCAGTTGACTTGCTATACATGCACATGAATTGTATTTGGCCTAGAATTCCATAAACCCTGTGGCTAGTTAGTCGAGTCGAGCCGGCAAGGGCCGGGTCGATTAGCTAACGAACCCTGGGTAGTTAGTAATGTCGAGCGGAATGCTATCTTCTCGACTAATCAGTATACTCGAGTATTACCACCAGTGTTTATCGTAGAGTTCGGGCCCGGTAAGGGGTTTGATCTGTGGACGGAGATTGGAGTTAAGTGGGGTTCTACTAGACTATTTTCTTACTTGAAAGTTGACGGAGTGTCAACTACCAATCGATCAAGCTATGGTGGAGCCGGTATATGAGCAACTGTATCCTTACATGTGACATGTGAAATGTTTGTTATTTCGCTATACGAAGTGTTATTGCTCAATTTTGACTTGTTTGCTCGCTATTTCACTCTATTGCTATTTTTACTTTATTTGATTGCCAATTTGATATTTGAAACTTCACTGAGCTTTAGCTCACTTCATTAGTTTTGTTTTCCTTACAAGGGTACGAGCGAGACGTGAGTCGCGTACAGACTAGTACAGGCTAGATATTTTGAATTTTGATATGTACTCGCGCTATTACTCGACTAGGATGCTTTGTACTTGGATTGTATTCACTTTGAAGACTTTTGGTAAATAGAAGCTTTGTATCTTAGTTTGTGCATCGATATGTATTATAGGTTTGAATTGCGTTGTTATTTATTGTCTATGGATGTACACGTGAGATGCTAGTGAGTGAGTCCTGGCGAGAGTTGGGCAGGCGGTCCACCGAACCCTCTGATACGCCTAAGGGGGAGGTGCGGTCGTCACAGGTGGTATCAGAGCCTAGGTTTGAATTGATCTGGGTAGTTTGAGTGATTTATCCTTGCTATGCCGCGGTTATAGTTTGGTTACGATAGGCTGGGGTGTCGCACTTAAGAATAGGCCCTTTGCCTTGATTTATATGTCTAACTTATTTCTTCTTGTGCTATTACTTGTAATGTAGAGGATGGAGGGTAAAGATGCTGATGGGGGTGCTGGGCCATCTCAGCCTGTGCCTACTGATGAGATACACCTCGAGGGACCCGTATGTCGCGTATTGACCTATCAGGAGACCCCAAGTGGGCCCGTGTGTCGGTGGTCCCCGGCACGCAAGATCCGGCGCTGCGACTGCTGGAAGACCTATTCCTACCCCGATCGGGTAATCCTCACAGTAGATAACGAGTGGAGACGATTGGGTAGTGCCAATCGTAGGTGCCAGGTAGAGATCGAGCATCTCCAGGCTGCTCTCCGAGCCCACGGTGCCAGGATCCGAGAGCTTGAGGCCTCAATTCGGGAGGAGCAGGAGCGGACGAATGCCTTTAGGGAGCAGGCACAGGCGACTACTGATCGCCTTGTATGGGTAGTTGGAGATGTCCGAGATCGGACCGACCGTATTTTGACCGAATACGGGGCTCTAGTGGATGATGTGGCCCAGAATTTGGTCGGAGAGGGTCAAAGGCAGACAGTCCCTGGTGCTCCTGAGGAGGAGTCGGAGGAGGACCCCGAGGAGGATCCTGAAGAGGATCCAGAGGATGAGTCGGTTGCACCTACCAAGTCGGTTGGGTCGGCATCTAGTTAGACCTCTCGTTGGGTTTGACTTTTTGCTAGGGTTGAGAGATTTTTGTGAGCTAGTTAGGGGCATAGTGGGATGACACGTCGCTTTTGTTTTGGAAATTTGACGTGTTAAGGTTCATGTGTATAGTGCTTCTTTTGTTCTATGTCCCTTGGGTAGTATAGCCTTTGACTTGACTTGACTAGGTTGACATGTACAGTATTTTTCACTTGCTATATGCCTTCTTTTGCTCTATAAATAAAGGCCATGTTTGTTTTGAATGTGTTTTATGGTCTCTGTTTTATGATTTGAAAATGTTTTATCCGAGCCATTCCTTATTTCGCTTATATTTATATAGTTGGTGTGACGCCCCGAAAAGTATAAGTATGAGAACCCGGAAATTTTCTAATTTTCTACGGTTTATTTTTTTTTAATCGCCCGTCTTTTCTACATTTTCTATATTAGAAAAATTCCCCAGATAAAGTTTATGAGCAAAGATAGTTTTAAAATGATTTTTCTGGTATCGGTTAGTTTTTGAGAAATTAAGAGCGTATTTTGGACGTGGGACCCGCTAGTGCGGTAAATGCATTATATTTTTGACAACTTGTAGGGAATTATTTCCGCTTTGCTTTTGACATGTAATTATTGGAGACTTGGATGTATATTTGTGGACCATGTGATGTATATTTGAGATTTATATTGTAATTCATTTGAGGATTGTAGTGAACGACTGAGTCCCGGCGAGAGCCGGGCAGGCGGCCCGCCGAACCTTTTGGTTCGCCTTAGGGGGAGGTGGGGCCGTCACAGTTGGTATCAGAGCTTAGGCTTCAGATCTCTGTAGTGTATCCTAGGCTTGAAGTTTAGGATGCCGGACTGTGGGTTTGATTTGACTCTTAGTGTTTACTTGGAATGCTTGAGTGATTTTTGCGGGATGTCTTGACTTGATTGGTACAAGAGAGAATGTCGAGGACGACATTCTTTTAAGGAGGGGAGTTTGTGACGCCCCGAAAAGTATAAGTGTGAGAAGCCGAAAATTTTCTAATTTTCTAGGGTTTATTTTTTTTTAATCGCCCGTCTTTTCTACATTTTCTTTATTAGAAAAATTCCCCAGATAAAGTTTATGAGCAAAGATAGTTTTAAAATGATTTTTCTGGTATCGGTTAGTTTTTGAGAAATTAAGAGCGTATTTTGGACGTGGGACCCGCTAGTGCGGTAAATGCATTATATTTTTGACAACTTGTTGGGAATTATTTCCGCTTTGCTTTTGACATGTAATTATTGGAGACTTGGATGTATATTTGTGGACCATGTGATGTATATTTGAGATTTATATTGTAATTCATTTGAGGATTGTAGTGAACGACTGAGTCCCGGCGAGAGCCGGGCAGGCGGCCCGCCGAACCTTTTGGTTCGCCTTAGGGAGAGGTGGGGCCGTCACAGTGGGCTAGTCAAGATCATGGAAGGAAGAAGGAGTCAGGGTCGGGGAGCTACTCAAGGACATGGCTCTAATCGTGGGAGAGGGGGTAGACAAGCCCAAGAATCAGTGCAAGAACCAAGAGGGGAGAGAAGTGGAACGGCGGAGACGCAACCTGGACCCCGAGTGGAAGAGGGAGATCAGGTGGCTACGGCGATCCAACAAATGACCAATATTCTTGCGCGTTTGGTAGAGCAACAGGGTCAAGCCCCTGTAAACCAACCTAGGGATCCCAATATGGGACAAGATAGAGCCCTTGAGAGATTTCAAAAGTTCTCTCCTCCTAAGTTCCTGGGAGGACCGGACCCTGAGGGAGCCGAGAGATGGTCGGAGACCATGATTAATATCTTTGCCGCTCTGAACTATGCGAAGGATAGGCAAGTGCACTTTGCTGCTTTTCAGTTCGAAGGTCCGGCCAGAGCTTGGTGGAATGTAATTAAAGCTAAGTGGGAGAGAGAGGGAACCGCATGGACCTGGTTGAACTTCGTGTGGGAGTTTAATGAAAAATACCTCCCACCTATTGTCCAAGAGAAGAGAGAGGACAATTTTATTAAGCTCTAGCAGGAAACTTTGAGTGTGGCTGAATACGAGACCCAGTTTATGAAATTATCTAAATTTGCTCCTGAATTGATAGCCACGGAGCAAAGAAGGATAAGAAGGTTTGTTCAAGGGCTCAATATGGAGATACAAGAGGCCTTGGCGGCAGCTCAGATCAATACTTTTACTGAAGTTTTGGAGAAGGCCCAAAGAATCGAGATTGCCAGGGCACAAGTAAGGAACTTTCACGCGAAACGAAAAGGGGCGCCCAGTGAAAGTCAAAAGCCGGCACAACGTGATCGAAGCATGCCACCCTCTAAAGCCGGTCGTGGAACTGGGGGTGGAAGGTTTACGGGTACTCCGAGGGGAGGTACGCCGAGAGGAGGTCAAGGTGGAAGAGGAGGACAGGAGAGAGGTGGTCCACAGGGGGGCCAGACCTCCACTCCCCGCGTGATGTGTGGATATTGTGGGAAATCAAATCACACCGAGGATAATTGCTAGAGAAAGGCTCGAAAGTGCCTAAGGTGTGGAAGCACGGAGCACCAGATCGCTAACTGCCCACTAATCAGCGATACTCAGTCGGCTGGTAAATCGAACCCGAAACCAACCACCGCAGGAGGGACTAGGTCAAGGGTACCGGCCAGGGTATATTCATTGGACCAACAATCGGTATCTGAACCAATGGAGGTAGTGGAAGGTACAATTCCTGTTTTTCATCGGTTAGCCAAAATTTTGATAAACCCTGGTGCCACTCATTCTTTTGTTAGCCCTGCATTTATGCTTGGAATTGACATGAAAGTTGAAGTTGAAAGGCTACCTTATGAGTTAGAAGTAAGAACACCTACGGGTAATCAAACTTTACTTGCGAATGAGGTGTATAGAAATTGCGATATTTGGATTGGTGAGCGGAAGTTAGTAGTCGACCTCATAAGTCTAGCCATTAAAGGGTACGATGTTATTTTAGACATGGATTGGCTAGCGCATTATCATGCTCGGGTAGATTGTAGGATGAAGGTAGTCGAGTTCTGTGTACCAGGTGAGGCAACTCTAAAGTTAGACGTGAGGGGTATGTTAGCCTCATCTGCGCTCATTTCGGGAATAAGGGCTAGGAAATTGCTTAGTCATGGGGCATGCGATTATTTAGCTTTTCTCGTTAATACCCCGGGAGAAAAGATTAAGCTAGAGGACATGCTGGTGATCAGTGAGTATCTGGACGTATTTCCGGAGGAGTTGGGGTATTTGCCACCCGAAAGAGAAATTGAATTTAAGATTGACCTAGCACCAGGAACTACTCCCATTTCGAAAACCCCTTTATCGAATGGCACCTGCTAAACTTAAGAAGTTAAAAGTTTAATTGCAAGACTTGCTAGAACGGGGGTTCATACATGAGAGTGAGTTACCGTGGGGAGCTCCAGTGTTATTTGTTAAAAAGAAGGACGGGAGTTTAAGGTTATGCATTGACTATCAAGGCTTAAATGCAGTAACCGTTAAGAATAAGTATCCTTTGCCCCACATCGATGAGTTGTTTGATCAATTACAAGGGGCAGTGGTGTTCTCTAAGTTGAATTTTCGACAAGGATATTATCAATTGCAAATTAGAAAGGAGGATGTGCCAAAAACGGCCTTTAACACCCGATATGGGCATTTCGAGTTTGCAGTAATGCCTTTTGGCTTAACTAATGCCCCTGCGGCATTCATGGATTTAATGCATCGGGTGTTTAAACCTTATTTGGATAAATTTGTGATGGTGTTTATTGATGATATCCTAGTGTACTCGAAGACAAGGGAGGAACATGAGCAACACTTGAGGATAGTATTGCAAACCCTAAGAGAGCACCAGCTGTTTGCCAAATTTAGCAAATATGAATTTTGGTTAGAGAAAGTGGCGTTCCTAGGCCATATCATTTCGAATGATGGGCTTACTGTAGACCCAGCTAAAGTGGAAGCTGTAGCAAAATGGAAACGGCCGGAGAATCCTACGGAAGTACGAAGTTTTCTAGGTCTCGCGGGGTACTACCGCCGATTTATAAAGAATTTCTCGAGAATTACGGGACCCCTAACGAACTTGACAAAGAAACAAGGGAAGTACCTTTGGGATGCTAAGTGCGAGAATGGGTTTCAAGAGCTTAAAAGGCAATTGACCATGGCTCCAGTGTTAGCTTTGCCTAATGTAACAGATAGTTATACAGTCTATACTGATGCATTGAGAGAGGGGTTAGGGTGTGTTTTGATGCAAAATAGGAATGTGATTGCCTATGCATCTCGAAAGTTAAAGCCTCATGAGCAAAACTATCCAACCCATGACTTGGAGCTTGCAGCTGTTGTGTTTGCTTTGAAGAAATGGCGGCATTACTTATACGGGGTGACATTTGAGGTATTCACGGATCATAAGAGCCTCAAGTACCTATTTTCTCAAAAGGAGCTAAACCTAAGACAACGTCGGTAGGTGAAATTTTTAGAGGACTATGATTGTACGATCAATTACCATCCAGGAAAGGCCAACGTTGTAGCAGATGCTCTAAGTCGAAAAGCTCAACTAGCAAGTTCAATGGTGGGAGAGTAGAGCCTATTAGAGGATGTGAGTGAATGGAATCCTCGTTTGAAGTCGCAGAAAGTTATTTTTGAAAATATTGAGGTGAAATCGACACTATTAGATCGGATTAAAGAGGGCCAAATGAAGGAACCGATGGTACAGAAGTGGGTGGAAAGAGTGAAGAATGGGGAGTTGCCCAACTTTAACTTAAGTCCTAACGGGATTTTAAGGTCTCGAAATCGCGTCGTTGTACCTAGGGATGAAGAGTTAAAGAGGGAGATTTTGGAGGAATCCCACCGTTCTAGGTATACGATGCATCCAGGCAGTGGTAAAATGTACCAGGATCTCAAAAGTCTATATTGGTGGGATAATATGAAGGCGGAGATTGCTCAGTTTGTGCAAAAATGTCTTACATGCCAACAAGTGAAAGCTGAGCATCAAAAACCGTCAGGTCTGTTACAGCCTTTAGAGATTCCTGAATGGAAGTGGGAGCATATAACGATGGATTTCGTATCGGGGTTACCAAGAACTCAAAAAGGTCATGATGCGATCTGGGTGATAGTAGATCGATTAACTAAGACCGCACACTTCTTGCCAGTTAATATGAAATATTCTTTGGAAAAACTTGCCAAACTCTATATGGACGAAGTGGTGAGACTACATGGGGTACCAGTGAGTATCGTATCCGATAGAGACCCCAGATTTGTGTCTTGATTCTGGCAAAAGTTGCAAGAGGTTCTAGGGACTAAGTTGAGTTATAGTACAGCGTATCATCCTCAAACTGATGGACAATCGTTAAGGACCATTCAAACTCTTGAGAATATGCTGAGAGCCTGTATTGTAGATTTTGGAGGAAGTTGGAGCCAATATTTAACCCTGGTTGAGTTCGCGTATAACAATAGTTATCACTCCTCTATCCAAATGGCCCCATATGAAGCATTGTATGGACAAAGGTGTTGATCTCCAATCCATTGGGACGAAGTAGGAGAGAGGAAGATTATTGATCCGGCTACAATACCTTGGGTTGAGTAAGCTTACGAAAGGGTAAAGGTGATTCGTCAGAGGCTTCAAACAGCCCAAAACCGACAAAAGAGTTATGCCGATCATCAACGGAAAGATTTGGAATTTGAAATAGGAGATAAAGTATTTCTTAAAACTACTCCCTTGAAAGGAAAGATTAAAGGAGGAAAAGGGAAAAAGTTGCAACCGAGATACATAGGACCTTTTAATATACTCCAGCGGATAGGAAAGGTGGTTTATCGACTAGAACTACCAGCTAGTTTGTCTCGAATTCACGATGTGTTTCATGTTTCTTTGCTTAAGAAGTATCATCCGGATCCGACTCACATTTTGCCACCAGAAGATATCAAACTGGACGAGTCTTTAACCTATGAGGAGCGACCTATTCGAATACTGGATAGGAAGGTGAAAGACTTGAGAAATAAGCAGATTCCACTGGTTAAGGTTCTATGGAAACATCATGAGATGGAGGAAGCGACCTGGGAACTGGAGAAGGACATGCAAGAGAAGTATCCCGAGTTGTTTACAACTAAAGGTATGAATTTCGAGGTCGAAATTCTCTTAAGGGGGAGAGAATGCGAGGACTCGTAAAATTCTTATATTTTTCTTAAAAATTCCCTTTTATTTGGAAATTATTACTTTATAATTTCCCTACTACTCAATCACCCCACAATAAGTGCAAATGAACCTAGAAAGTAGGGTTTCACTTTTCGTTTTTTAAGTTAGCGTGAATTAGGGTTTTACGCCTATCCGTAGTGCGACTATCCGATACAAAGTGTGGATCAAATGTGGTGATTAAAAGTGAGTTTTAGATGATATTATGTGTGGGATTAGAGGTGATAATAATAAGTTAGTGAATTGTAAGTTAAAACCCTAGTATACGCGATTTAAGGAAAATCGGCTCGAACCGGCGGGTATCGCTCACTACCGATTGACCACACCACTTGACTACCACTTCCTCACCATAAAATATCATTGATATTGGTGCAAAATATCTCCCTCATCCTCAGCCATCTTAGCCGAAATATTTGACCAAAAAATACAAGGAAAAGAAAAAATTTTGAGATGGATTTTGGTTGCGACAAGTGGCAACCATCCCTTAAGTATTGACCAACCAATTTTCCTTCATATTTATCATCAAAAAACACACAAATTGCCCTCATTTTCCTCCTCCTAGCCGTGAACAAGAGAGAGAGTGTGTGTGAGCAAGAGAAAACAACTTCATTTCATCTTGATTTGCACCATTTGAGTGAAAAAAACAAGATTCTAAACTGATTAACTTGTAAATTGGAAGCTTGGGAAGTTTAGGGAACTAAAAATTTCAAGGGGAAGTGAAGGAGAACACTAGCAAGCTCTAGTTTTGAGGTAAAATGGCTGACCACTCTTTTATTTTTGTAAGGATCGAAGACAACCAAGTGGAAGAGGTAAGCAATGTAAAGATCACAAATGTAACAATAAGTAAATAAAAAGGAAAGAATTGCAAACCAATTAACTACCCAACTCCTCTTGAGCTTGTAGATTAATTCAAACAAGCTTCTTCAAGTTGATGAATTACAATCACTCTTGTGTACAAAGGAAGGTTCACCTCCTCCTTGCCCCGAACTCCACTCGGTCAAGTTAGGAAGTTTTACTACCCCTCAGGACAACCCTCACAGAGCTACACTTATGAAGTATTCACTCACAAATGAAAAGCTTACAATGAACCTCACACCACTAAGACTACAAATCTTCTTTGGAGAGTGTTTTCTCACTAAAACTACTCTAGATCTTTTGTATCTTCAGTGTGCAAAAACTATTTGAAGATTCTGACCATACTCTATTTATAGAAGACCAAGAAAGTGCTTCATTAATGCTTCCAACGGATAGAAAGTAGCTGAACAATCAACTAGCCGTTGGAGTATCGGACGTCTGGTACTCCTGTTTTTTGCGTCCGATAGCAGGCAGTGAGTTTGAGAAATTTTCTTCAATTCTATCGAACGTCCGGTGCAAGCTCTTTGTGCATCCGACAGCAAACAAAGAGATTTGAGAAATCATCTTGTTTCTATCGGACGTCCGGTGGAGACATATTCAGCGTCTGATGGTTTCGTCGACTTTGAAGGATCCTATCGAACGTCCGATGCTTGCGTCCGATCGAGGTCAGTGATCCAGGGGGAATGTCTTATTTCCTTCGGACGTCCGGTGGTGGAGTTCTTCATGCGTCCGAAGTTACGCAATGATTATCGGACGTCCGATCCAAGCGTCCGACAGCTTTCCGCAGCCTTTGTCCCTTTCAATTGCACTTGATCTTTGAATCTGATTTGCTTCACAACTGAAAATATTTCTTGAAGAGATATTAGTATTATCCAATGTTATGTAAACACCAAAAGTTAAGGACGAAGGTAAACACTTTTTCCCTTAATCATGTTGGAGTTATTTAGTAACTTGTATTTGTGATTGTGATGCTTAAATCAAGAGAATTTGGATGATTGGGGTGATGCACTTGAGTTAGGGTTTGAACGATTTCCTTCTCATACTTGTTGTATGGATGGTATATGATGTATACAAGCTTGTATATGAGGTGGTAGTGATGGTTTTTGTGACAGCCCCACCTTCCCCTAAGGCGAACCAAAGGGGTTAGCGGACTGCCTGCCCAGCTCTCGCCAGGACTACGGTACAGTTACACGCGTTCAAATACGTTTCGGGAAAACAAAAGTGCGCTCGGACAAGCCATAAGTATCAAAATAGCAAAAATAAAAAAAAAATGGAAAACTGAATAGTGGCCTGGATAGTAGAATCCAAACATCAATTTAACATATACACATTGAAATCCAACATTTACAACCATAGTGGCATGCCACAGACATTCATTAAGGAAGTACATATTCAGTTTGACTATCAAAAGGAAATGAACCCGTTACACATTAAGGCTTCATTTCAAGAGCTATACAAAAGACATTTACAAGCTCAATTTGGCAAGTGACTATCCAATCCATTCTCAAAAGTAATTATATCCCTGTAAGGAAAACAAATAACACGGAATGAGCTAAAGCCCAGTGGTATACTATTACATAAGCAACCAAAGTCACATAAGGATGAACTTTCATTTAAAGTGCACAAATAAGCAGTAAAACAAAACGGAAAAGGATACGGTCGGCTCTCAAGAGCCCATTTCCACGCTTGCAATCTTGATCCAACCTCATTGACCCTCCGTCAATGAAAAGTAACCATCCGTAGACATCACTTACATCCAACCGTCCAACTATCATACCCCAACCGGGCCCGCACTCCATTCAGTCATTTTGGTAATACTCGAGTATACCGGAACCAAAGGTCTCATTACCACAAGATTCCACAGTACAGTCCCCGTGGCATGACAATTTTCACGACCAAGCCCTCGCCGGCTCGATCCAATTGACTACCAAACGGGGTTGAGCTCAGTGATACAGTAAAGCCATTGGACATTCGCCCAAATGATACCAAATCAGTTTCCATGAAGGGAATTCAGTATTTCATATATCAAGTGCAGTAATTCAGTAATGCAAGCACTAGCCATGCATGGAATCACAAGGGGTGAGGGCGGTCAAGTACACCCTCACCTCAATCATTTCCAATAACCAATTAAGCCTTCAAGGCATCAATACACATAGCACAAAGCCACATTATAACAAGTAAGTGAGTAGTATACTCACCAAGCAAGAAAGTGGTATTTCATGCACCACGATCACCAAGACGTCGTGAGCTATCGTCATGCCCTAGAGCATGTAAACAAATACCATAAGACTCGATAACGAGTCATAAAGTCAAACCAATTATCGCCCAATAGGGTTTCATGCATGGAAATTCAAGTGTTAAATACTTAACCTTTACTCAAGTCGAGAATATAGTTTTCTAAATCTCGAGTAAAAATTCGGGCAGCATGCCCTTTGTGTTTACCAAATTTTCCAGCCATAAGGCTTCATTATTTTTCTTCAATCACAACCCAACAACACACATATAAGCATTTCATGTCAAGAGCCGTTCCATAGGCTCACAATATCATAAAACAAGAAACCATACCGAGCCATAAACAACACCAATTCACAACCCCAATAGGGTTTTATAAACATATACAAGCATGAAAGCAAACCAGAAATTAAGAAAGGGCTTTAACCTAAGCCTTGATAAGAAAACCGGATTTGACCTCATAATGCGGTAATGGCACAACTCTCACTACAAATGTCGGATGGGGGTGTAAGACCCACCATTTCGAAGCCAAGAAACAGAGCTACAACAATGTAGAAGGCCTCTCAGTCCAAATCCTAGCACAACTAGGTCAAAAGTACCAAATACCAAACCAGAATTACCAAAACAGGTTTGCAAAACACACAAAACTGTAATACGTCAATCTCAGCCTACACAGGTCCAAATGCCGAAATTCCAAAGGCATAAGTTAGCTAAGACATCCAGCTACATTTCCGCAGAAGACACCAACTTCAAAATCCAAACCAATTCCAGTCAAAACAGGAAATTACTATCGCAGTTCGGACATTCTGTGCACCAAAAACAGCAACAGTAAAAACGGCATAACTCACTCTACACTAGTCCAATTGCCCTGAAATTTTGCAGGCACACTAAAATCATCCATACCTACAACTTTCATGTTTTGAGCAAAGTCCAATTCGGCCTCTAGCTATGACCTAAAATTTCGGGCAGATTAGGGGTTCATGAACCCTAACTTTGCACATTTCATTCAAATTCCAAAATTGGTTGCATTTAACAACAATTCACACCCACTAGAGTCAAAGCCCCTTATTACAAACCATAAAAAACAACCACACCATCAAGATCATATGAAACCAGAAAATTCATCATAAAATGGAAAACTTCACCAAATCAAGCCAAACCAAGAAATAAATCATATAATCCATCACTTTAGCCACTTCTAAGCATAATATAACCATCATTAGGTATAGGGAAGAGGTTGTAGCATCACTTACCAAGAAACAAGGGAAAGAGAGATTGTGGACACCTTTGCTCTTCAAAACAACTTCACTACAACCCTTACTAGCACTAGAAGGTAGGATTTTATGGAGTGGAATCTTGTTTATTTGGTTGATTTAGATGATTTGCTAGTAGAAAGCTTGAAGATTGAAGAGTTCTTCTTCTTGCAAGAGAGTGAGAGAGAGCCGGCCAAGGAGAAAGAAAAATGAGGAAATTTTGTGAATGTTTGATATTTAATCCTTTGGTCAAAAAAGTCAAGAAAGTGAATAGTAATTCTTAAAGTCCAACCAATGAGATTGTGACACTTGTCACACTCATTAAATGCATTCCAATCCTTTCTTTTCTCTCTCACATCAATAAAATCTCACTCTCTACTTATCTCTTAACACCCGATAAATTTTACACAGTATCCGAAACTTAACCTTATTGGCCGAATTTTTCCGAACTTATCGCACTAGTGGGTCCCACGTCCAATATATATGCTTAATTTTCTAAAAATTCTCCCATACTAGAAAAATCATCTTAAATCTATAATTAAGCATAAAATCTACCAGAAAATATTTCTAAGCCCGAAAATGCAAAAATATAAGCAATTAAAGGGTAATAAACCCTAGGAAAATATTAGGGTTTTACGGGTTCTCACAGTTTTAAACTAGAAATGGGAATTATATCTTGATTGTAGCAAATTTCCAGAATTGAAGTTAGTATGCACCCTATTCTGCCTGGTTCTAGTTCACCATGTTAGAGGCCCGAATTAGGCTTAGCATAAAACATAAAAGTTGTAGAGAATGATGTTTTATAGGTGCCTGTAAAGTTTCAGCTCAATCCGACACTTTAGCATGTGAAAAGATAAAAATACCCCTGACTGCCATAGGAAGAACTTTAGGGACAGTTTTGACATTTCACCAATTAGATCACTCCTGTTCATCCTGATTCATACTGAATTAGCATTTAGCTAAAACACAAAAGTTGTAGTGCTTTGTCTTAGCTTTCCAACGCCCCTAGAATCACCTCAATTGGACTTCGGTAGCCTGAGTTATTGTCACTTAAACATAGCATGGTTAACTGACCTGTTTGTGCGATTCTGGTTCAGTAATTTCAAATTTTGACCTAGATACACTACGAACTGGACTAGGTGGTCTTCATCAAAGTTGTAGCTCTTTGCCTTAGCTTCAAAACTGTATAAATTGTACCTCAATTCAATAAGCGTAGCTGTGGTTGTGTCCGTTACTCAAAACAACATCAAATCTGTCTTGTGCTAAACTTCATTTCCGCACATGTCCTTAGCTTGATTTTGTACTTGTATGACTTTGAGCCTATTGAACGGCTATTGAAATGAGATTATTTTGTGTGTAACTGTGGGATTGATTGAGAAAAAGATTGAAGTCATAAATGGCTGGAAAATAGGAAAATACAAAGGGCGTGCTGCCTAAATTTACGCTCAAGGACTAGGTAGACATACTTGCAACTTGAGTAAGGGTTAAGAGCGATTACCACTTGAACCATCTAGGATATTTGCGTCTTCTTTTATTGAGGTATATCAGTGAGGATTTGGCCGAACTTGTACCCTTGAGAAATACAATCATGACTACTAGGAATACGTTTTCCTTGTACTTTCAACTCAAATGGCATTTCCAAGTATAAATGTTACAAAGTTATATAGTTTGAAAAGCGAGTGAGTGTTTCACGAATATTCTCCAAGTGAATTTCCATTTCTTGATTCTTATTGAACGAAACGTCTAAGTTTCGAACCTTAGTTGATTTTCAAAGTTCTTAAACAAAGTTTTATCGCAGATTTGGACTCCAAACTCGAAGTACAACCCAGACACGATCACTAGAGGCACTACTTTTGGTGAGTGCTTCCAAATATCTGATTGAACTTGATATTTGTGATTTATCTTTGACCAATGTGATTACATGATATATATAAGTGATTTGATAGGACAAGGGTGTACTTTACCGCACTTGTCTGTCACGCCCCATTTTTTAAAAATAAAAATAAAGTAGTGAGTGAATGAAGTATGATTTGAAAATTGGTGATGTGTGTGAAAAAGAAAAAGGCCATGGGACTTTGAAATGCGATTGTTTGGCCAAAATAGTAATCTAAAAAGGTTTTGATAAAAGTGTAGGAGTCGCCACTTGGTATCGAGTTAGGGTGTACCAAGTCACCCAAAAAAATGTGGATTTAAAAATGTAAAAAAAAAAACCTTTTTAGATTGACTCCAAAGTCTACGATAAATCAGAGAAAATGGTTCGGGGGTCGCGGTTGAAGAGAGGGAAGGCAAAGACAATGTCTAAGGCACCCTCTCAACCTAGCCTAAGTTAGTTGCATGATTTAGTCATGATTTTCCTAATTTCTAACCAAAAGATGTATCGCATTTGGATGTAACTAACATGGATGCAATCCTAAATCTAATGATGAATCGAAAGGGACAAATATCTCTTAAAGGCTCGATTGGAATAAATCACATGAGTTGTGATAGCCAAGGATGAGCCCTCCAAGAGGTCACGAATAATGCTAATGACGTAAGAATGAGTGGAATGAATGTATGCAATGTGAAAACATGAGTTTGTGTGAAGTGAAAAAAAAGTAATAAAAGATAATAGTGTGTAAGTGGGAGTGTGCAAATGGGGGTGCAAGGTGAGGTATGTAAAGTGATAGTGTGAATGAAATGCATGAACCCTAGAGGAATGCAAACAAGATGGGTACGGGGAGACCCTAAATCGTGACTTTTACTTTTCCTTTTGGTTAGAAAAAGAATGAGCGTGCTAAGGCTATGTGTAGCCAAACTCCTCCATTCCCCTTACCAGAAGGGTAACTCCTATCTAATCAAGCAAATGATCTAACCTAATTCTAATGCTTAGATGAAATGCAAGTCTAATGTCATGTTTCATACAAAGGGGGGCAAGTAATATACATATAAGGGGAAATATGGAGGAAGGGATATACACATATAAGGGAAGTGTCATGCAACATGGTAAAAAGGCCCTAGAAAGTAAAGATATGCATGAGATAAAATGATGTTATCACACAACCATGGTCTAACGCTTGAGGGGCTCCTAAGGGTCTAGCGTTGGACTAGCCCATGTCTACAATTTCCCACTAGCATTGGACTAGTGAGAAAAGTCGGAACAAAGGGCCACAACTAGCGTTGGACTAGCGTGGATTCAAGAAATTGACCACAACTAGCATTGGACTAGTGTGGTGACGTCACGCATCGGTTACAACCAAATAAATCATGCAAGACCTAATAAAAGCATGTAAACACATAAATCACATATAGCACATAAGACATACGCATGATATCTAGATGCAAGACCCTAAGAAAGCGGTAACACATAGCACATAGACATGCAAAACACACATAAGGCAAATAAAGCAAATAAAGCCCTAACTATTACATTCGGGGGAAGCCTACTACAATCTAAGAGGGGAAACGGAATAAAATAAATAAAATAATAACCTAACTATTACAACTTTGGCATTCAAGTGCCTTTCAAATGATCGAAATTGAAAATAACTATACAAAACTAAAACAAATAAAGTGGATAGATAAATAAATAAATAAAATAAAAATATTCAAAAGGCATGCAATTAAGCACATAAATCACATTGGCACATAGGGTCAAATAAAGTGAAAATAAGGGATAGAGTGTACCTCCCTTGATTTGAAGCCCTAATGAAGTGAAATGACTTATTTACCCTTCAGAAGACAAAGAAAAGGTCAAGGCATCACGAATAACCACATACATATGAGATGGAACCATTAAAGGCATTTAAATAACTAAACAGCCCATATTCACAAAATTAGGATCCAATTGAAAGGAAAAGAAAGTTCAAGGGGGGTCAATTTGATTGGTTTTTCCAATTACTCGGGCCATAGAAGCATAGATAGAAGCTAAGGGGAGCAAAGTGCAATTTTAGAAGTCATTTTTGCATGCAAATTTCTGCAATCTATTCATGCAAGGCTACGGTGGAAGCTTCTGCAATAACTCTCGGCAGCTGCTAAGAAAATTCTGCAACAAAACTAGCTACCAGCTTTCATTTTTCAAGCACGGATCTTAGCCTCAAAACACAACTTCGAACAAAAACAAATTCAACCAAACATCAAAACTTTGATCTAAACAAAAGCCTACTGGAGCTTAGCATCTAAACATACAAAAGGAAGCTCAGCTTTGCGGGCTGCTTCGAGAAAGAAAACGGTGAAGAGAATGCAGCAGCTTTTGAGTTTCTCATACAATTTTAACATACCAAGGAAATGATTTAATGCAGTTCCCAATTTGTCCAAGGCCAGAAATGAGAGAATATGAGGCAAAGGAGAGGGGAGGCACCCAACAGACACTCTCGGACACAAAATGCAGAAAGGTAACGTGAACTGGCTGCTCAAATATGCAAAATTCGAAACCAGAAATTCCAACCCATTTCCAAACCAACAAAAACCATGTTATCTAAGCCTTTCATTGCTAAAACCCATCATCAACATCGCAAAAACACAAAAGAAACAGCAACCAGGGGAGCATTAGGAATCCAAACATGACGAAAATCATAAAGCCGAAAGCTTTCTGCAGTTTTCTGGTTTTGTTCATTCAAACACCACTAATGGCTTCAATCAACGAAAACATGAATCAAAGTTACAACATAACCGCACATTCTCTCCACTTTAAACCACAAAACTCTCATGTTTAAATACGAAATTTAGAGGAAAAGAGCCTGCAAAATCTGAAAAATTTCTACAATCTCCTTTCGGCAAATCTGAGGACTAATCATCGACTAAAGGAGGCTAGAAATGATTCCTATACCCTGGGTTTCATGAGCTATAACAACACACGATCCAAACACAGAGATATAGAGCCAAAACGAGTTACCAAACGGGTCTCTACACAGAACCAGAGATGAAACCACAAAGACAGGAAACAAAACATGCGTGCACAAGGAAGAAATTCATGCAATGAACCCCAGATCTTCCCAAAATGGTATGAAAATGACAGCAAGAAAGGCTAGAGTCACCTGCAAACGTCGGTGAAGTAAATCAAACGTGAAAACTCAGGAAAGTGACGCTGGTTTCTGGAAAAACAACGCCCAGGCAAATTTGTTGCAGCGGCAGCAGCATTGGAGAATCCGTGACAAAATAACCACTATCGAGACCAGAATTTAGGAAAAAAGTGGGCTGAATCGTCAGCCTGATGGAAAAAGATTCACCTACCCTCGTTTTTTCCCTTTTCCTTTGCTGTTTCCTTCCTTTCAGATCTCTCTCTACCGCCCCTTTACTTCCCCAGATCTGCTCCGAAACCCTTCTCCCTTTTCAACAGTAAAAGCTCCTCTTTTCTTCCCTTATTCCCTCTCTTTCTTAGTTGCTTTTTCTCTCCAAGCCTTTCTCACCCCATCTCCTCAACTTTCTCTAGCCGTCGTTAACCTCCCTCAGCTCTTTTTTCTCTCATTTTTCTTATCCAGCACAGCCGTCCACCCTCCAGACCTTCACGAAGCTTCCCCTCTGTTTTCCTTTTCCTTTTCTTTTTCCTACCTCAGCTCCTCTTTTCTTGTTTTTTCTCTCCAGCCGCCAACTTCATCAGACTTCGCTCCCAGCTCCTCTTGGCTGCGGCTATTTTTCCTTTTATAGGAACCCCCTAAGTCCCTAAAACCCTCACCTCAAAGGTGAGAATGAAGGGTGTGAGAACCCGTAAAACCCTAATTATTTTCCTAGGGTTTATTTCCCCTTAATTGCATGTTTTCTGCATTTTCTGGCTTAGAAATATTTTCTTAGTGGATTTTATGAGTAATTATAGTTTTTAGATGATTTTTCTAGTATTGGAGAGTTTTTAGAAAATTAAGAATATATATTGGACGTGGGACCCGCTAGTGCGAAAAGTTCGGAAAAATTCGGCCAATAAGGTTAAGTTTCGGATACTGTGTAAAATTTATCGGGTGTTAAGAGATTAGTAGAGAGTGTGAAGTGATTGATGTGAGAGAGAAAAGAAAGATAGGAATGCATTTAAGGAGGTAACAAGTGTCACCTTCTCATTTGATGCCTTTTAAGAATTACTATTCACAATTTTGACTTTTTTGACCAAAGGTTAAATATCTCAAAAAAATTGCACAAAATTCACCATTTTTGCACCCTTGATGGCCGGCTCTCTCTCTCTCAAAGAAGAAGACAATTTCCTAACTTTCAAGCTTCCATAAGCTTCAATCTTCCATGAACAAAGGCTTAGACTAGATTCTACTCCATAAAACCTTATCTTCTAGTGATAGTAAGTTGCTTGGTGAAGTTGTTTTGAAGCTCTAAGGTGGCCAACCTCTCTATCTCTCTTAATTCCTTGGTAAGTGATGCTTGAACACCCTACTACACCTAATGATGGTTATATTATGCTTAGAAGTGGCTTGAGTGTTGGATTATATGATTTATTTCTTGGTTTGGCTTGATTTGGTGAAGTTTTCCATTTTATGATGAATTTTCTGGTTTCATATGATTTTGATGTTTTGGACTAGTATGATGGTTGGTAATAAGGGGCTTTGGCTCTAGTAGGTGTGAATTGTTGTTAAATGCAATCAATTTTGGATTTGGAATGAAATGTGAAAAGTTAGGGTTCTTGAACCCCTATTCTGTCCGAAATTTTAGGTCATAGCTAGAGGCCGAATTGGACTTTCCTCAAAACATGAAAGTTGTAGGTATTGATGAGTTTAGTGTGCCTGCAAAACTTCAGGGAAATTGGCCAAGTGTAGAGTGAGTTATGCCGTTTTTGCTGTTGCTGTTTTTGGTGCACAGAAGGTCCGAACTGCGATAGTAATTGCCTGTTTTGACTGGAATTGGTTTGGATTTTGGAGTTGGTGTCTTCTGATGAAATGTATCTGGATGTCTTAAATAACTTATGCCTTTGGAATTTCGGCATTTGGACTTGTATGGACTGAGATATACCGATTACAGTTTTCTGTGTTTTGCAAACCTGTTTTGGTGATTCTGGTTTAGTGTTTGGCATTTTTGACCTAGTTGGGTCAGGAACTGGATTGAGTGACCTTCTACATTGTTGTAGCCCTGTCCCATAGCTTCGAAACGGTGGGTCTTACACCCCTAACCGATAATTGTAGTGAGAGTTGTGCCATTACCGCATTATGACGTCAAAACCGGTTTTCTTATCAAGGCCAACATTAAAGCCTTTCTTAATTTCTGGTTTGCTTTCATGCTTGTATATGTTTATAAAACCCTATTGGGGTTGTGAATTGGTGTTGTTTATGGCTCGGTATGGTTTCTTGTTTTATGATATTGTGAGCTATGGAACGGCTCTTGACATGAAATGCTTATATGCGTGTTGTTGGGTTGTGATTGAAGAAAAATAATGAAGCCTTATGGCTGGAAAATTTGGTAAACATAAAGGGCATGCTGCCCGAATTTTTACTCGCGATTTAGAAAACTATATTCTCGACTTGAGTAAAGGTTAAGTATTTAACCCTTGAATTTCCATGCATGAAACCCTATTGGGCGATAATTGGTTTGACTTTATGACTCGTTATCGAGTCTTATGGTATTTGTTTACATGTTCTAGGGCGTGACGATAGCTCACGACATTCTCCTGACGGAAGTGCATGAAATAGCACTTAATTGATTGGTGAGTGTACTACTCACTTGTGTGCTATTATATGGCTTTGATATTGGAACTTGAGATGTTGTATGTTAATGGATTGATGTGAGAGTGTACTTTATCACTCTCACTTATTGTTTCACATGTTATTGAAAAGTTATTGGAAAGTTATTGGAAAGTTATATGAACTGATATATGAAATGAAATACATGACTTGATATCGATTGGACAAGTATCCAACGACTACAAATGTTATCATTGAGCTCAACCCCATTGGTAGTTGATTGAATCGAGCCGACAAGGGTTTGGTCGTGACAATTAATGAGCCTTGGGTAAAGTTATAAGGAATCTTGTAGTATGAGAGACTCTTGATTCCGGTATACTCGAGTAATACCACAGTGCAAGTGTTTGGAGTGCGGGCCCGGTAGGGGGATGTTTGGTGGAAGGAATGGGAGAGAAGAGGAGTCTACGGTTGGTTACTCTTCAACATTGACGGAGGGTCAATGAGGTTGGATCAAGAATGGAAGCGTGGAAATGGGCTCTTGAGAGCCGTCCGTATCCTTTTATCGATGTGTTTCATTCCTTAATTGTGTACTTGAAATGAAAGGTTATGCTATATGCTCTTAGTTGCTTATGTGGTAGTAACTCACTGGGCTTTAGCTCATCCCGTTCCATTTGTTTTCCTTACAGGGATATAATTACTTTTGGGACTGATTTGGATAGTCAATTGCCAAGTTGAGCTAGTGTAAATGGCATTTGTTTAGCTGGTCGAATGAAACCCTATTGGGTTCATTTTCTTTGATTGGCAAACCGAGTATGTATATTCATGATAGATGGTTTTTGGCATGACACTATGGTTGTAAAAGTTGAATTTCAATGTATATATGCTTGGTTGATGTTTGGATGAACTTTGAATCGATTTGGATTTCAAACGGCAAAAGTTAAATTTTGAACGAAAAGTCACTGGACTGAATCCGGCCTTTTATAAACTTGATGTATAAAAGGAATATGACTCTTTTGGGATGAATTTTGATAAATGGTTGTCGAATGAACTAGATGAATGACTCTTTTGTATTGTATATAAAATGGGACCCTAAATGTATCATTAGGGCCGTTTTCACTTTTGTTTTGGCAAACCATATATGTAGCGACTTCTGTATCACTTTTAAATGTCATTTTTGGTTTGTAAAGGCTAAATGTTATGTGGTTTATGTAATTCGATGTTTGGTTGGGTTCGGACGAGTCGGTTACTATTCATGGCCGACTCCGGATTTTGTTTCTTTTATTTTGGGTTATTTTGCCCTTTTGCCTTATTTGCGCGCGTTATAAGTTCCGGAACGTGAAAGATCGCTCTATTCTGCACCGTTAGTCCTGGCGAGAGCTGGGCAGGCAGTCCGCTAACCTCTTTGGTTCGCCTTAGGGGAAGGTGGGGCTGTCACAGGTGGTATCAGAGCCACGTCGCGTGGTCTCTGCGCGAAGTGAGACTGGGCCAAGTGGTGTTGTGGTCCTAATTTCATGAATATGTTTAAGTGCTCGTTTGAGCATAAGCTATGAACCTTGAAGTGCTAGAGGTCTTTAATCTTTCTCATGGTATATAAGGACCCTAGATCAGTATGTCGGACAGGAATTTTGATTTGTAGATGGTTTACTCTTGGGACTGGCCAGCTCGAGATGTGAACTATCTTATTTCGGATTCTCGTGCCCGAGTACCCCAGAATTGAGGTGATGTAAGCTACTAGGTATTTGAACCCTGTGTTTTGGAAACAAGCCTTGTATTTTGGAAACGTGAACAGGCTTTGTCTGACTAAAATGAGCACAAGAGATCAATGGACATCTAGTTTGGATAGTAAGTGACGTGAGAGACCAGACGGGCTGGTACTGGGATGACTTTTCGACTGTATATGACTAAGTCTATATTTGCTTACCTGCTTATCCGTCTTTTAATATAACGTGTTATATGCGATATGTTATTGGTATGATAGATTTTGTTATGTTAGTCAATTTATTGCATTCATGCATGGAAGTACCCTTTTGGAAAAAAAAAAAAAAAAAAACCCGCGGACATGGTCATAGCAGTGACACAAAACGAGACCAAGAGTCAAAGAGAAGAAAGGGAGGAAACAACACCTGAACCGAACATGGACCAAGAGTGCTACTTGTAATCAAGACTTTCTTATGACCCATTGTTTTGCCGACAGGCTACCATCTGAGGTCCAGCAACTCTGTAAAATGGCACGTAGGGTTGAGATGTATAATGAAATCGGGGGTCTTCGAGACGAAATAGAAGTCCAAAAGAACATAGTCGCATACTGGGAAGGGCGCTGGAAGCACGAGTATACAGAGAAAATTGAGCTCCTGCACAAAAACTTAGAGCTAAAAAGGAAATATGAAGGGATTTCCGAGGAGGCCCTGGAAAAGGCTCAATGCATCAAGAATGCAAAGGTGCAAGTGAAAGTTTCCCAAATACGGAAAAGGGGTGCAGTGGGTAGCGTGAGTAAGGAACCTAGCGAAGCAATAACACCTTCTAAAGTACAGAAAGTGAACCAGTTATTCGGGCCGCCATGGATAATGGGGGCGGTAAGCAAAAAGATGACTATCCACTTGACTTGTGACTATTGCGGAAAGGCCAATCACACTGAGAATGATTGTTGGAGAAAGGGGAGGAGATGTCTGCGCTGTGGGAGCATCGAGCATCGAATTGCATATTGCCCGATTAAAGTGCGGAAAAAGAAAAGAACTCAACAACCAACCCAGACCGACCCTGCACCGTCAAGTGGAGAAGGGACTGGAACGAAGAACCTCGTTTCTTCTGACTCTGAAGACGGAGAAGGTACAGGCCATTGGTTACTTTAAATTTGAAGGAAAATTTCGAGGACGAAATTCTTTTAAGGGGGGGAGAGTGTGAGAACCCGTAAAACCCTAATTATTTTCCTAGGGTTTATTTCCCCTTAATTGCATGTTTTCTGCATTTTCTGGCTTAGAAATATTTTCTTAGTGGATTTTATGAGTAATTATAGTTTTTAGATGATTTTTCTAGTATTGGAGAGTTTTTAGAAAATTAAGAATATATATTGGACGTGGGACCCGCTAGTGCGAAAAGTTCGGAAAAATTCGGCCAATAAGGTTAAGTTTCGGATACTGTGTAAAATTTATCGGGTGTTAAGAGATTAGTAGAGAGTGTGAAGTGATTGATGTGAGAGAGAAAAGAAAGATAGGAATGCATTTAAGGAGGTAACAAGTGTCACCTTCTCATTTGATGCCTTTTAAGAATTACTATTCACAATTTTGACTTTTTTGACCAAAGGTTAAATATCTCAAAAAATTGCACAAAATTCACCATTTTTGCACCCTTGATGGCCGGCTCTCTCTCTCTCAAAGAAGAAGACAATTTCCTAACTTTCAAGCTTCCATAAGCTTCAATCTTCCATGAACAAAGGCTTAGACTAGATTCTACTCCATAAAACCTTATCTTCTAGTGATAGTAAGTTGCTTGGTGAAGTTGTTTTGAAGCTCTAAGGTGGCCAACCTCTCTATCTCTCTTAATTCCTTGGTAAGTGATGCTTGAACACCCTACTACACCTAATGATGGTTATATTATGCTTAGAAGTGGCTTGAGTGTTGGATTATATGATTTATTTCTTGGTTTGGCTTGATTTGGTGAAGTTTTCCATTTTATGATGAATTTTCTGGTTTCATATGATTTTGATGTTTTGGACTAGTATGATGGTTGGTAATAAGGGGCTTTGGCTCTAGTAGGTGTGAATTGTTGTTAAATGCAATCAATTTTGGATTTGGAATGAAATGTGAAAAGTTAGGGTTCTTGAACCCCTATTCTGTCCGAAATTTTAGGTCATAGCTAGAGGCCGAATTGGACTTTCCTCAAAACATGAAAGTTGTAGGTATTGATGAGTTTAGTGTGCCTGCAAAATTTCAGGGAAATTGGCCAAGTGTAGAGTGAGTTATGCCGTTTTTGCTGTTGCTGTTTTTGGTGCACAGAAGGTCCGAACTGCGATAGTAATTGCCTGTTTTGACTGGAATTGGTTTGGATTTTGGAGTTGGTGTCTTCTGATGAAATGTATCTGGATGTCTTAAATAACTTATGCCTTTGGAATTTCGGCATTTGGACTTGTATGGACTGAGATATACCGATTACAGTTTTCTGTGTTTTGCAAACCTGTTTTGGTGATTCTGGTTTAGTGTTTGGCATTTTTGACCTAGTTGGGTCAGGAACTGGATTGAGTGACCTTCTACATTGTTGTAGCCCTGTCCCATAGCTTCGAAACGGTGGGTCTTACACCCCTAACCGATAATTGTAGTGAGAGTTGTGCCATTACCGCATTATGACGTCAAAACCGGTTTTCTTATCAAGGCCAACATTAAAGCCTTTCTTAATTTCTGGTTTGCTTTCATGCTTGTATATGTTTATAAAACCCTATTGGGGTTGTGAATTGGTGTTGTTTATGGCTCGGTATGGTTTCTTGTTTTATGATATTGTGAGCTATGGAACGGCTCTTGACATGAAATGCTTATATGCGTGTTGTTGGGTTGTGATTGAAGAAAAATAATGAAGCCTTATGGCTGGAAAATTTGGTAAACATAAAGGGCATGCTGCCCGAATTTTTACTCGCGATTTAGAAAACTATATTCTCGACTTGAGTAAAGGTTAAGTATTTAACCCTTGAATTTCCATGCATGAAACCCTATTGGGCGATAATTGGTTTGACTTTATGACTCGTTATCGAGTCTTATGGTATTTGTTTACATGTTCTAGGGCGTGACGATAGCTCACGACATTCTCCTGACGGAAGTGCATGAAATAGCACTTAATTGATTGGTGAGTGTACTACTCACTTGTGTGCTATTATATGGCTTTGATATTGGAACTTGAGATGTTGTATGTTAATGGATTGATGTGAGAGTGTACTTTATCACTCTCACTTATTGTTTCACATGTTATTGAAAAGTTATTGGAAAGTTATTGGAAAGTTATATGAACTGATATATGAAATGAAATACATGACTTGATATCGATTGGACAAGTATCCAACGACTACAAATGTTATCATTGAGCTCAACCCCATTGGTAGTTGATTGAATCGAGCCGACAAGGGTTTGGTCGTGACAATTAATGAGCCTTGGGTAAAGTTATAAGGAATCTTGTAGTATGAGAGACTCTTGATTCCGGTATACTCGAGTAATACCACAGTGCAAGTGTTTGGAGTGCGGGCCCGGTAGGGGGATGTTTGGTGGAAGGAATGGGAGAGAAGAGGAGTCTACGGTTGGTTACTCTTCAACATTGACGGAGGGTCAATGAGGTTGGATCAAGAATGGAAGCGTGGAAATGGGCTCTTGAGAGCCGTCCGTATCCTTTTATCGATGTGTTTCATTCCTTAATTGTGTACTTGAAATGAAAGGTTATGCTATATGCTCTTAGTTGCTTATGTGGTAGTAACTCACTGGGCTTTAGCTCATCCCGTTCCATTTGTTTTCCTTACAGGGATATAATTACTTTTGGGACTGATTTGGATAGTCAATTGCCAAGTTGAGCTAGTGTAAATGGCATTTGTTTAGCTGGTCGAATGAAACCCTATTGGGTTCATTTTCTTTGATTGGCAAACCGAGTATGTATATTCATGATAGATGGTTTTTGGCATGACACTATGGTTGTAAAAGTTGAATTTCAATGTATATATGCTTGGTTGATGTTTGGATGAACTTTGAATCGATTTGGATTTCAAACGGCAAAAGTTAAATTTTGAACGAAAAGTCACTGGACTGAATCCGGCCTTTTATAAACTTGATGTATAAAAGGAATATGACTCTTTTGGGATGAATTTTGATAAATGGTTGTCGAATGAACTAGATGAATGACTCTTTTGTATTGTATATAAAATGGGACCCTAAATGTATCATTAGGGCCGTTTTCACTTTTGTTTTGGCAAACCATATATGTAGCGACTTCTGTATCACTTTTAAATGTCATTTTTGGTTTGTAAAGGCTAAATGTTATGTGGTTTATGTAATTCGATGTTTGGTTGGGTTCGGACGAGTCGGTTACTATTCATGGCCGACTCCGGATTTTGTTTCTTTTATTTTGGGTTATTTTGCCCTTTTGCCTTATTTGCGCGCGTTATAAGTTCCGGAACGTGAAAGATCGCTCTATTCTGCACCGTTAGTCCTGGCGAGAGCTGGGCAGGCAGTCCGCTAACCTCTTTGGTTCGCCTTAGGGGAAGGTGGGGCTGTCACAGGTGGTATCAGAGCCACGTCGCGTGGTCTCTGCGCGAAGTGAGACTGGGCCAAGTGGTGTTGTGGTCCTAATTTCATGAATATGTTTAAGTGCTCGTTTGAGCATAAGCTATGAACCTTGAAGTGCTAGAGGTCTTTAATCTTTCTCATGGTATATAAGGACCCTAGATCAGTATGTCGGACAGGAATTTTGATTTGTAGATGGTTTACTCTTGGGACTGGCCAGCTCGAGATGTGAACTATCTTATTTCGGATTCTCGTGCCCGAGTACCCCAGAATTGAGGTGATGTAAGCTACTAGGTATTTGAACCCTGTGTTTTGGAAACAAGCCTTGTATTTTGGAAACGTGAACAGGCTTTGTCTGACTAAAATGAGCACAAGAGATCAATGGACATCTAGTTTGGATAGTAAGTGACGTGAGAGACCAGACGGGCTAGTACTGGGATGACTTTTCGACTGTATATGACTAAGTCTATATTTGCTTACCTGCTTATCCGTCTTTTAATATAACGTGTTATATGCGATATGTTATTGGTATGATAGATTTTGTTATGTTAGTCAATTTATTGCATTCATGCATGGAAGTACCCTTTTGGAAAAAAAAAAAAAAAAAACCCGCGGACATGGTCATAGCAGTGACACAAAACGAGACCAAGAGTCAAAGAGAAGAAAGGGAGGAAACAACACCTGAACCGAACATGGACCAAGAGTGCTACTTGTAATCAAGACTTTCTTATGACCCATTGTTTTGCCGACAGGCTACCATCTGAGGTCCAGCAACTCTGTAAAATGGCACGTAGGGTTGAGATGTATAATGAAATCGGGGGTCTTCGAGACGAAATAGAAGTCCAAAAGAACATAGTCGCATACTGGGAAGGGCGCTGGAAGCACGAGTATACAGAGAAAATTGAGCTCCTGCACAAAAACTTAGAGCTAAAAAGGAAATATGAAGGGATTTCCGAGGAGGCCCTGGAAAAGGCTCAATGCATCAAGAATGCAAAGGTGCAAGTGAAAGTTTCCCAAATACGGAAAAGGGGTGCAGTGGGTAGCGTGAGTAAGGAACCTAGCGAAGCAATAACACCTTCTAAAGTACAGAAAGTGAACCAGTTATTCGGGCCGCCATGGATAATGGGGGCGGTAAGCAAAAAGATGACTATCCACTTGACTTGTGACTATTGCGGAAAGGCCAATCACACTGAGAATGATTGTTGGAGAAAGGGGAGGAGATGTCTGCGCTGTGGGAGCATCGAGCATCGAATTGCATATTGCCCGATTAAAGTGCGGAAAAAGAAAAGAACTCAACAACCAACCCAGACCGACCCTGCACCGTCAAGTGGAGAAGGGACTGGAACGAAGAACCTCGTTTCTTCTGACTCTGAAGACGGAGAAGGTACAGGCCATTGGTTACTTTAAATTTGAAGGAAAATTTCGAGGACGAAATTCTTTTAAGGGGGGGAGAGTGTGAGAACCCGTAAAACCCTAATTATTTTCCTAGGGTTTATTTCCCCTTAATTGCATGTTTTCTGCATTTTCTGGCTTAGAAATATTTTCTTAGTGGATTTTATGAGTAATTATAGTTTTTAGATGATTTTTCTAGTATTGGAGAGTTTTTAGAAAATTAAGAATATATATTGGACGTGGGACCCGCTAGTGCGAAAAGTTCGGAAAAATTCGGCCAATAAGGTTAAGTTTCGGATACTGTGTAAAATTTATCGGGTGTTAAGAGATTAGTAGAGAGTGTGAAGTGATTGATGTGAGAGAGAAAAGAAAGATAGGAATGCATTTAAGGAGGTAACAAGTGTCACCTTCTCATTTGATGCCTTTTAAGAATTACTATTCACAATTTTGACTTTTTTGACCAAAGGTTAAATATCTCAAAAAATTGCACAAAATTCACCATTTTTGCACCCTTGATGGCCGGCTCTCTCTCTCTCAAAGAAGAAGACAATTTCCTAACTTTCAAGCTTCCATAAGCTTCAATCTTCCATGAACAAAGGCTTAGACTAGATTCTACTCCATAAAACCTTATCTTCTAGTGATAGTAAGTTGCTTGGTGAAGTTGTTTTGAAGCTCTAAGGTGGCCAACCTCTCTATCTCTCTTAATTCCTTGGTAAGTGATGCTTGAACACCCTACTACACCTAATGATGGTTATATTATGCTTAGAAGTGGCTTGAGTGTTGGATTATATGATTTATTTCTTGGTTTGGCTTGATTTGGTGAAGTTTTCCATTTTATGATGAATTTTCTGGTTTCATATGATTTTGATGTTTTGGACTAGTATGATGGTTGGTAATAAGGGGCTTTGGCTCTAGTAGGTGTGAATTGTTGTTAAATGCAATCAATTTTGGATTTGGAATGAAATGTGAAAAGTTAGGGTTCTTGAACCCCTATTCTGTCCGAAATTTTAGGTCATAGCTAGAGGCCGAATTGGACTTTCCTCAAAACATGAAAGTTGTAGGTATTGATGAGTTTAGTGTGCCTGCAAAATTTCAGGGAAATTGGCCAAGTGTAGAGTGAGTTATGCCGTTTTTGCTGTTGCTGTTTTTGGTGCACAGAAGGTCCGAACTGCGATAGTAATTGCCTGTTTTGACAGGAATTGGTTTGGATTTTGGAGTTGGTGTCTTCTGATGAAATGTATCTGGATGTCTTAAATAACTTATGCCTTTGGAATTTCGGTATTTGGACTTGTATGGACTGAGATATACCGATTACAGTTTTCTGTGTTTTGCAAACCTGTTTTGGTGATTCTGGTTTAGTGTTTGGCATTTTTGACCTAGTTGGGTCAGGAACTGGATTGAGTGACCTTCTACATTGTTGTAGCCCTGTCCCATAGCTTCGAAACGGTGGGTCTTACACCCCTAACCGATAATTGTAGTGAGAGTTGTGCCATTACCGCATTATGACGTCAAAACCGGTTTTCTTATCAAGGCCAACATTAAAGCCTTTCTTAATTTCTGGTTTGCTTTCATGCTTGTATATGTTTATAAAACCCTATTGGGGTTGTGAATTGGTGTTGTTTATGGCTCGGTATGGTTTCTTGTTTTATGATATTGTGAGCTATGGAACGGCTCTTGACATGAAATGCTTATATGCGTGTTGTTGGGTTGTGATTGAAGAAAAATAATGAAGCCTTATGGCTGGAAAATTTGGTAAACATAAAGGGCATGCTGCCCGAATTTTTACTCGCGATTTAGAAAACTATATTCTCGACTTGAGTAAAGGTTAAGTATTTAACCCTTGAATTTCCATGCATGAAACCCTATTGGGCGATAATTGGTTTGACTTTATGACTCGTTATCGAGTCTTATGGTATTTGTTTACATGTTCTAGGGCGTGACGATAGCTCACGACATTCTCCTGACGGAAGTGCATGAAATAGCACTTAATTGATTGGTGAGTGTACTACTCACTTGTGTGCTATTATATGGCTTTGATATTGGAACTTGAGATGTTGTATGTTAATGGATTGATGTGAGAGTGTACTTTATCACTCTCACTTATTGTTTCACATGTTATTGAAAAGTTATTGGAAAGTTATTGGAAAGTTATATGAACTGATATATGAAATGAAATACATGACTTGATATCGATTGGACAAGTATCCAACGACTACAAATGTTATCATTGAGCTCAACCCCATTGGTAGTTGATTGAATCGAGCCGACAAGGGTTTGGTCGTGACAATTAATGAGCCTTGGGTAAAGTTATAAGGAATCTTGTAGTATGAGAGACTCTTGATTCCGGTATACTCGAGTAATACCACAGTGCAAGTGTTTGGAGTGCGGGCCCGGTAGGGGGATGTTTGGTGGAAGGAATGGGAGAGAAGAGGAGTCTACGGTTGGTTACTCTTCAACATTGACGGAGGGTCAATGAGGTTGGATCAAGAATGGAAGCGTGGAAATGGGCTCTTGAGAGCCGTCCGTATCCTTTTATCGATGTGTTTCATTCCTTAATTGTGTACTTGAAATGAAAGGTTATGCTATATGCTCTTAGTTGCTTATGTGGTAGTAACTCACTGGGCTTTAGCTCATCCCGTTCCATTTGTTTTCCTTACAGGGATATAATTACTTTTGGGACTGATTTGGATAGTCAATTGCCAAGTTGAGCTAGTGTAAATGGCATTTGTTTAGCTGGTCGAATGAAACCCTATTGGGTTCATTTTCTTTGATTGGCAAACCGAGTATGTATATTCATGATAGATGGTTTTTGGCATGACACTTTGGTTGTAAAAGTTGAATTTCAATGTATATATGCTTGGTTGATGTTTGGATGAACTTTGAATCGATTTGGATTTCAAACGGCAAAAGTTAAATTTTGAACGAAAAGTCACTGGACTGAATCCGGCCTTTTATAAACTTGATGTATAAAAGGAATATGACTCTTTTGGGATGAATTTTGATAAATGGTTGTCGAATGAACTAGATGAATGACTCTTTTGTATTGTATATAAAATGGGACCCTAAATGTATCATTAGGGCCGTTTTCACTTTTGTTTTGGCAAACCATATATGTAGCGACTTCTGTATCACTTTTAAATGTCATTTTTGGTTTGTAAAGGCTAAATGTTATGTGGTTTATGTAATTCGATGTTTGGTTGGGTTCGGACGAGTCGGTTACTATTCATGGCCGACTCCGGATTTTGTTTCTTTTATTTTGGGTTATTTTGCCCTTTTGCCTTATTTGCGCGCATTATAAGTTCCGGAACGTGAAAGATCGCTCTATTCTGCACCGTTAGTCCTGGCGAGAGTTGGGCAGGCAGTCCGCTAACCTCTTTGGTTCGCCTTAGGGGAAGGTGGGGCTGTCACAAAGGGTAGATTATTACCAAAGATCTGAGCCATTGGATGGCATCTTTGGATAAGGTTGGGATCAAAGAAACCGTTGCAAATTTCTGTTCTTTTTCGTTTCATGCTTCTGCCTTAAAATGAAATATTGAGAAGGAGCTTGGATCCAGCGCAGCATGGTGCATGAGCTCTCTCTTTTTCTTTTTTTTTTTTAACAAAATAAATAAACAACAAACCTTCATGAATTGAATCTAAAAATTTAAAGAATATTTTTTGTGAGTAATTCTCTTTTTTTGAAAAATCTTAATGCTTGAATGTCTTAAAATTAATAAGTAAAAATGAATAAAATTAACAAATAAAACTAAATTAAAAGATTTGATGTCCAAAATGCTAAAAAATGAAGTTTTGAGATAAATTAAACAAAAATTAATAAATAAAAGAGTACTAATTTGGTGTCTACAGTTTGCCCCTCTTTGTCTGAGTTTTGGAAAAACTTGAGACAAAGAAATAGATACCAAATACTTACCTGTGTTATTCGGCTGCAGCTACTCGAACGACTGCCGATTTTGAAATGATAACTGACCCCTTTAACAAAATAATTTTGAAATGGGACTGACCCAGACAAGAAATTTAAACATGGGACTGACCTGAACCAAAAATTTAAATCATGGGACTGACCCGAACAAACTTTTAAATCATGGGACTGACCTGAACAAACTTTAAAACAGGGGACTGGCCCGCGTTTAGTGGTAATGAAAATAAAATGCGCACTAGTGGGACTGACCAATGTTTAGTGGCAGAGAAAATGAAATGCACGCTAGTGGGACTAACCCATGTTTAGTGGCAATGAAAATAAAATGCACGCTAGTGGGACTGACCCAACGGCTAGTAGCAGTGTAAATGAAAATACTCACTAGTGGGACTGACCCACGGCTAGTGGCGGTGAAAATGAAAATGCTGGTATATATGAAGAAACTGTATAAGATTTGCTTGGAAAATTATCCAAAGATTTGCTCCAGTGTGATGAATTGGTCAGTGGGATTAATCCCGAGTCTGCCATGATAATCTTTCAGTGGGATTGAACCCATGGCTGCCTTGATGATCGGTCAATGGGATTGAACTCGAACCTGCCGTGAGAACTGGTCAGTGGGATTAAACCCGAGCCTGCCATGATGATCAGTCAGTAGGATTGAACTCGAGCCTGCCGTGAGAACTGGTCAGTGGGATTAAACCCGAGCCTGCCATGATGATCAGTCAGTGGGATTAAACCCGAGCCTGCCATTCACTTGATCATTCACTTGGTCAGTGGGACCAACACCCGAGCCTTGATGATCGGTCAGTGGGATAACACCCGAGTCTGCCTTGATGATCGGTCAGTGGGATAACACCCGAGCCTGCCTTCAATTGGTCAGTGGGATAGCACCCGAGCCTGCCTTGAGAATCGGTCAGTGGGATAACACCCGAGCCTGCCTTGACAATTGGTCAGTGGGATAACACCCGAGCCTGCCATGATAATCGGTCAGTGGGATGACACCCGAGCCTGCCGTGAGAATCGATCAACAAGAAATTAAATTTGATTTGTCAAGAAACAAGAAATTAAATTTGATTTTCCAAGAAACAAGAATTTGAACTTGATTTTTTTATTTTTGACTTTTTGAATTTTTCTGATTTTTGAATTTTTGAATTTTTTGATTTTTGATTTTTGATTTTTGAGTTTTGAAAGAATCTTTTCAAAGATAATTTGCCCTAGTGTAGGGTCCTTTTTCCTTCTTTCTTTTCTTTCTTCGGTATCGGCCTTCCACATCACTAGATGCTTCTTCATCGACTTCAGCCATGAATACCTGCACAGGGGGCTTACCAAAGTACAATATGCGCTTAAAATTATTTTTTTGAAGTGATGCACCTACTACTCATGTAAAGAACAGTATGATTGATTCAAAAATATCTTATTTGACTCTTGGACGAAATTCTCAAATGTGCTACAAGAATTTGCCCCGGTGTGGGCCCATTCGATTGCAAAAATTTTGTTCGAATGACTCTCCATTTATTTGAACAACGTAAGAAACTATGTTTCCTAACATATAATTGTGAAGACAATTAAACGTCTTGCTTAAACTCATACAGAAAATTTCATGATGAATTTCTCAAAATAATACCAAATTACAGAAAATTTCTTCCTCACTTTAGAATCGATGCTTAGGGTAATGGGTCACCACTTCTTGTTAGATTGTCTTTTAGGACCAATCGAGTGGGTGTTATTTCTGATTTTGAGGTGGCTAAGGAAAATGAGGGGTCAAGATTTGTCTTATTTTTGTGCCCATTCGATATCACATCTTAGTGAAAGCAAAAAGTTTGTCACCCTTATTTCTTAAGAAAACTTAGTTAACACATAAGCTTTGTAAGCTTGCAACAGAGGGGTAGAAACGATACCAAAACATGCGAAAACAGGTTATAATCTTATGGTCATGAATGATTGATGGATTCCTCAGACGTATAATCCTCACTTCGATTTGTCATGAAGGATAAGTCAACGATGGACTTTATAAGTTTGTAATGTGGCTTGAAAACGATAGTTAAAGAATAAGACTTTCAAGGACGTTGCACCGAAGATCGTATTTTTCCAAAATTGCCCCTATTTTGAACTCGAAAATCCTAGACTTTGTTTGACTTTTATCATTACTTAACGGGGACTTTCAGCATCGAAATTTTTTTTTCTTTTCTTTTGCATTCATTTTGCTTGCCTTTTCTTTTCTTTCAAAGGTGCCCTTGCGGATTTTCACATGATGAGCAGTGTCAATCTCATCTAACCAATTCAGAAATACATCCAAAAAATTCTCGACATCAGTATATGAGCATCACTTGCCAATTAGAAAATTCCTTAACAGAGATATTGCAAGGAACAGACGTCAGGACTTTCGACTTTTGTAATGGGGTCTGGTGGGGTGCTTAGAAACGTTAAGGCTTGAAAGCGGATTTTCAAGTAGTGGTTTTAAATGATCTGAGATCGCATTATTGTATCAACCCTCTTTTAGGGTTAAATCATAACTTGCCCCAGTTTATTCTCAATTGAGGCTCTTTTTCTCTCTTATTTTTATCTTTTCTCTTTTTTCTTTTGATTTTTCCTTCGGCTTTCTAATATTCCTTTGAAATTTTTCAAAAATTTGCCCCAGTCTATTTTTGAACTGAGGTTCTCTTTTCTCTTTTTGATTTGATTTTGTTGATTTATCACTTTTCACTTCTTGAGACTTTTCCCCTTTTCAACTCAAACTTGCCCCAGTATGGGGTTTGCGATTCTCAGGGGTTGCCAAACGAAATAATTTGTTCTGAAGGCTCAAAAGGGATAACTAGGGATAAAATGTTTGATTGGAAAAGAAGAGGGCCTGACTTTTATTCTGTTCCTTTCATTAACTCCGAACGGAAATTTTCATTAATGGAAAATTTCTTGCTTGTATCTGAATTAATTAACTGAGGATGACCCCCGTTCATCCATATCTGTGAAGCATAGGCGATCCGCCGGAAAAAAACCCTTTCTTTTTCTCTTTTTCCTTTTCTTCTTTTCAAAATTGAAGCCCAGATATCGATGGTAGAATCAAATTTTCCCCATTTGGCGGTTTCCCTCTCTTTTTTTTTTGCAAAATTCCCCAATCTCCTTCCCCGATGTGGGGTGCGATCATAAGTGCATTCGAAAAGAACCACCTATTTTGGCTCGAATGAGGATGCAAGGGGTAATCAGTGTTTAGGTTGTAGAAACGATGGCCAAAGCATCATTCTTACGCCTCATGACAACTAAAGTAAAGAATAGCTCATTGAGAACCCATTCCCTTTTGAAAATTTTTCCAATGTAGGGTAGTGATCATTAAGGCCCTTATTTGAAACGAAATTATTCTTTTAAGGCTTAAATGGGAGAGCAAATGATAAAATCTGTATAGATAGAGAAACGAATGCTTGAAGTATCATTCCAAGTTTTCAAAACAAACAAGAATAATGTACATTTTTGCTTTCACTTAGATGTGGATTCAATTGGATTAGACACAATGAACATTTTTCAATGAAAGATTGCTCCAATTTGCAATTTATCAAACAATGTGACTGATTTTTGGGAGGCTAATAGAAGTGGGCAAAATATGAATTGTACAGTGAAGGAGAAAAAGGTATCGCATTGGGTCTTTTGAGTGACCTCTTTTAATTCTGAGCACTCTTATTGTATAGCTCGGATCACCAATCTAGTGTATGTAAAGATTTTAGAAAGCATACACTTGTGAATTGTCAGGCTAGAGGTTGAAAAAATCTCAATTTAGTCTTATTTCTTAAAATTCATCATGAAATCCCTCAAATAGCCAATAAAGAATGAAATATACATGATTATATACAAACAATAATTGTCTAAATAAAAACTTTATTGCTAAAAAAGTTTAAGACAAAATTATAATACAAATGAGACGAGAAAAACTCCTAAAGTGCTCCACATATACACACTTTTTTGACTCCTATTCTTTTGGAACAAAAATGTATTAACAAATCAAATAAACAAAATTTTCTTTTTGACAAACAATTATGAAGTCTCTTAGATGCTTTAGCCTAGCGCTTCCAGATGGATTCTTCAAATTGTAGGATCTGCCCAAAAATCAAGTGATATTTGTAAATTTTCAAAATTTATTAGATGAAATCGTTATCAGATATTAAAATATTTTCACCTTATTGAAACATCTTTTACAAATGCAGGGGAGGGGAAAAATAAAAAGAAAAAAATACCCAGAGTTAGTAAGCAAAATTGTAAAATCGGTATGCATGTCCTATGGGGGAACCCTTTTTATGCCAAGAGTAGGCCTAGCATGAAAATGCAATCCTCTGGGGTAGGCACTATACAATACCTGACGAATCCGACCAACTTATTGAGTGAAAAATAATTTTAACAAATTTGGTCAATTGGAGTGAGAAGAGACATTTGTCCTAAAAATGAGGACAAAGTCCGAATGGATTGCTTGCTTTGATCAACACATAAAATGATGTGTAAAAGAGTCTACTCTTGAAAGGATTACAATGTCTCGACTAATTTATTCAGTGAACCTTAGACTTAAACCCTAAAGGGAATAAGCGAGTCAAATGAATAGGATGAAATTGATGATTTATTCAAAATTGACTAGATCACTCTAAAAATAGGTAAACTGGTCAAATGAATTGAATGGAATCGATAATTTATTCAAAACTGATCAGATCACCCTAAAAAGGGTAAATTGGTCGAATGAAATTGATGATTTATTCAAAATTGACCAGATCATCCTAAAAAGGGGTAAATTGGTCAAATGAATGAAAATGATGATTTGTTCAAAATTGTCCAAATTATCCTAAAAATGAATGAATTGACCAAATAGATTGGATGAATTTGATGGATAATTTGATCAAATAAATTGAATGGAAATGATGGTTTATTGAATTGTCTGCCTATTGGTAGTTTCACAAAATCATTGCAATGCATTAGTCTATGAGCCTCCTAAAATTAAATTTTGGCCTCAATTTATTTATCGTCTCAACAGTGAGGAAATATTGGTGAATTTCTTCAAATTAATGTCCTTTACGCAAGGGATTTTTATGAATTTTGATAAAATGTCCAAAAAGTGATTATTAGACGCTCATATTCCAAAGATCGCTCTATAAAAATGATCGGATCCTACCTTACCTTGTGCACTACCCCTTTGGATGGTACAAAATGTAAACGTGCAAGTCTCCTTGGATTAAGTATCCGAGACACAAGGTGGCTTATTCCTAACATGGGATCCCCTAAATGGCATTCCCTTCTAGGTTTTATGCATGATGCCATTTTATCAAAGCGCGTAAATATGCAGTACACAAATGAAACGTGACCTAAAGGAACCCCCTTTTTGTATGCCGGGGTGAGCCTAAAATGAAATGTATTCATGTTACAAGTCGAAGCATTGAATTTAAACGTGTCACATCAAATAGGGTAGGCTCCTAGAGAGTACCATGCCAGGACTCTTATTTCCTAGGGCTTATGAATGCAATGGAGACAAAACCAAAAAGAGTTAGTTCAATCAGACAAATACACATAACACATTTGTAGCAAGGCAATACAAAGAGATAAAGCAATAAAGGAATAGAGGGGTTGGATCCCTCCCCTCGTGGATAGTGTCTCTAATAAGGTGAGGCAGACTCTACACTAGGTAAACTATCATGGATGCATGAGGTATTGGCTCACTAATGCATCTAGACTCGATACGTTTGAGGTCCCCGAGCCTTCAGACTTAGAAACCAAAGGTCATCAATCCCAAGGTTCTTTGTCGGTGGCTCGAGCGATTCCCCAGACACTGCTACGCACACGTCGTGTCACGGCTACATGTCTGAGTGAATCTATCAAAAATCCTCAACCTTCGACTAAAAGCTAAAGGCTATTAACCCAAAGCTTAAAGCGGAAGATTGAGTGACCCCTCGGATCATGCTACGCATACGTCGTGTCGCGATCACACGTCCAAATGGGTCGCCTAATCCTAATAGGGTGGAGTGGCGTGACAAGCCACTAAAAGAAAAATAAATGCGGGATAAAAAGTAAAGCGTATGCACGTATGCTAGTGCTCGGTTTGGAGGAGAGGGATCGACAACCAACGCGAGGCTCTAGGGTAATATCCCCCTACCCAAATGCAATGCAAAGCGCGGGATAACATGAATAAACCATCCATCCATCAAATCAATCATACGCAAAAGGGTGAGGGAGTGAGTTGATACGCGCAAAATGCAAAAATCCTAAAAAAGGAAAAATGCTACCCTAAACATCCAAATGTAATACATGAAAAGGGTAGAAAAGGAAAAGAATAACTAAATCAAGTGCTCGGACCCACTTAGGAAGTCCCCAGTGGAGTCGCCAAGCTGTCGCGCCCCATTTTTTAAAAATAAAAATAAAGTAGTGAGTGAATGAAGTATGATTTGAAAATTGGTGATGTGTGTGAAAAAGAAAAAGGCCATGGGACTTTGAAATGCGACGGTTTGGCCAAAATAGTAATCTAAAAAGGTTTTGATAAAAGTGTAGGAGTCGCCACTTGGTATCGAGTTAGGGTGTACCAAGTCACCCAAAAAAATATGGATTTAAAAATGTAAAAAAAAAAACCTTTTTAGATTGACTCCAAAGTCTACGATAAATCAGAGAAAATGGTTCGGGGGTCGCGGTTGAAGAGAGGGAAAGCAAAGACAATGTCTAAGGCACCCTCTCAACCTAGCCTAAGCTAGTTGCATGATTTAGTCATGATTTTCCTAATTTCTAACCAAAAGATGTATCGCATTTGGATGTAACTAACATGGATGCAATCCTAAATCTAATGATGAATCGAAAGGGACAAATATCTCTTAAAGGCTCGATTGGACTAAATCACATGAGTTGTGATAGCCAAGGATGAGCCCTCCAAGAGGTCACGAATAATGCTAATGACGTAAGAATGAGTGGAATGAATGTATGCAATGTGAAAACATGAGTTTGTGTGAAGTGAAAAAAAAGTAATAAAAGATAATAGTGTGTAAGTGGGAGTGTGCAAATGGGGGTGCAAGGTGAGGTATGTAAAGTGATAGTGTGAATGAAATGCATGAACCCTAGAGGAATGCAAACAAGATGGGTACGGGGAGACCCTAAATCGTGACTTTTGCTTTTCCTTTTGGTTAGAAAAAGAATGAGCGTGCTAAGGCTATGTGTAGCCAAACTCGTCCATTCCCCTTACCAGAAGGGTAACTCCTATCTAATCAAGCAAATGATCTAACCTAATTCTAATGCTTAGATGAAATGCAAGTCTAATGTCATGTTTCATACAAAGGGGGGCAAGTAATATACATATAAGGGGAAATATGGAGGAAGGGATATACACATATAAGGGAAGTGTCATGCAACATGGTAAAAAGGCCCTAGAAAGTAAAGATATGCATGAGATGAAATGATGTTATCACACAACCATGGTCTAACGCTTGAGGGGCTCCTAAGGGTCTAGCGTTGGACTAGCCCATGTCTACAATTTCCCACTAGCATTGGACTAGTGAGAAAAGTCGGAACAAAGGGCCACAACTAGCGTTGGACTAGCGTGGATTCAAGAAATTGACCACAACTAGCATTGGACTAGTGTGGTGACGTCACGCATCGGTTACAACCAAATAAATCATGCAAGACCTAATAAAAGCATGTAAACACATAAATCACATATAGCACATAAGACATACGCATGATATCTAGATGCAAGACCCTAAGAAAGCGGTAACACATAGCACATAGACATGCAAAACACACATAAGGCAAATAAAGCAAATAAAGCCCTAACTATTACATTCGGGGGAAGCCTACTACAATCTAAGAGGGGAAACGGAATAAAATAAATAAAATAATAACCTAACTATTACAACTTTGGCATTCAAGTGCCTTTCAAATGATCGAAATTGAAAATAACTATACAAAACAAAAACAAATAAAGTGGATAGATAAATAAATAAATAAAATAAAAATATTCAAAAGGCATGCAATTAAGCACATAAATCACATTGGCACATAGGGTCAAATAAAGTGAAAATAAGGGATAGAGTGTACCTCCCTTGATTTGAAGCCCTAATGAAGTGAAATGATTTATTTACCCTTCAAAAGACAAAGAAAAGGTCAAGGCATCACGAATAACCACATACATATGAGATGGAACCATTAAAGGCATTTAAATAACTAAACAGCCCATATTCACAAAATTAGGATCCAATTGAAAGGAAAAGAAAGTTCAAGGGGGGTCAATTTGATTGGTTTTTCCAATTACTCGGGCCATAGAAGCATAGATAGAAGCTAAGGGGAGCAAAGTGCAATTTTAGAAGTCATTTTTGCATGCAAATTTCTGCAATCTATTCATGCAAGGCTACGGTGGAAGCTTCTGCAATAACTCTCGGCAGCTGCTAAGAAAATTCTGCAACAAAACTAGCTACCAGCTTTCATTTTTCAAGCACGGATCTTAGCCTCAAAACACAACTTCGAACAAAAACAAATTCAACCAAACATCAAAACTTTGATCTAAACAAAAGCCTACTGGAGCTTAGCATCTAAACATACAAAAGGAAGCTCAGCTTTGCGGGCTGCTTCGAGAAAGAAAACGGTGAAGAGAATGCAGCAGCTTTTGAGTTTCTCATACAATTTTAACATACCAAGGAAATGATTTAATGCAGTTCCCAATTTGTCCAAGGCCAGAAATGAGAGAATATGAGGCAAAGGAGAGGGGAGGCACCCAACAGACACTCTCGGACACAAAATGCAGAAAGGTAACGTGAACTGGCTGCTCAAATATGCAAAATTCGAAACCAGAAATTCCAACCCATTTCCAAACCAACAAAAACCATGTTATCTAAGCCTTTCATTGCTAAAACCCATCATCAACATCGCAAAAACACAAAAGAAACAGCAACCAGGGGAGCATTAGGAATCCAAACATGACGAAAATCATAAAGCCGAAAGCTTTCTGCAGTTTTCTGGTTTTGTTCATTCAAACACCACTAATGGCTTCAATCAACGAAAACATGAATCAAAGTTACAACATAACCGCACATTCTCTCCACTTTAAACCACAAAACTCTCATGTTTAAATACGAAATTTAGAGGAAAAGAGCCTGCAAAAACTGAAAAATTTCTACAATCTCCTTTCGGCAAATCTGAGGACTAATCATCGACTAAAGGAGGCTAGAAATGATTCCTATACCCTGGGTTTCATGAGCTATAACAACACACGATCCAAACACAGAGATATAGAGCCAAAACGAGTTACCAAACGGGTCTCTACACAGAACCAGAGATGAAACCACAAAGACAGGAAACAAAACATGCGTGCACAAGGAAGAAATTCATGCAATGAACCCCAGATCTTCCCAAAATGGTATGAAAATGACAGCAAGAAAGGCTAGAGTCACCTGCAAACGTCGGTGAAGTAAATCAAACGTGAAAACTCAGGAAAGTGACGCTGGTTTCTGGAAAAACAACGCCCAGGCAAATTTGTTGCAGCGGCAGCAGCATTGGAGAATCCGTGACAAAATAACCACTATCGAGACCAGAATTTAGGAAAAAAGTGGGCTGAATCGTCAGCCTGATGGAAAAAGATTCACCTACCATCGTTTTTTCCCTTTTCCTTTGTTGTTTCCTTCCTTTCAGATCTCTCTCTACCGCCCCTTTACTTCCCCAGATCTTCTCCGAAACCCTTCTCCCTTTTCAACAGTAAAAGCTCCTCTTTTCTTCCCTTATTCCCTCTCTTTCTTAGTTGCTTTTTCTCTCCAAGCCTTTCTCACCCCATCTCCTCAACTTTCTCTAGCCGTCGTTAACCTCCCTCAGCTCTTTTTTCTCTCCTTTTTCTTATCCAGCACAACCATCCACCCTCCAAACCTTCACGAAGCTTCCCCTCTATTTTCCTTTTCCTTTTCTTTTTCCTACCTCAGCTCCTCTTTTCTTGTTTTTCTCTCCAGCCGCCAACTTCATCAGACTTCGCTCCCAGCTCCTCTTGGCTGCGGCTGTTTTTCCTTTTATAGGAACCCCCTAAGTCCCTAAAACCCTCACCTCAAAGGTGAGGATGAAGGGTAGATTATTACCAAAGATCTGAACCATTGGATGGCATCTTTGGATAAGGTTGGGATCAAAGAAACCGCTGCAAATTTCTGTTCTTTTCCGTTTCATGCTTCTGCCTTAAAATGAAATATTGAGAAGGAGCTTGGATCCAGCGCAGCATGGTGCATGAGCTCTCTCTTTTTCTTTTTTTTTTTAACAAAATAAATAAACAACAAACCTTCATGAATTGAATCTAAAAATTTAAAGAATATTTTTTGTGAGTAATTCTCTTTTTTCAAAAAATCTTAATGCTTGAATGTCTTAAAATTAATAAGCAAAAATGAATAAAATTAACAAATAAAAGTAAATTAAAAGATTTGATGTCCAAAATGCTAAAAAATAAAATTTTGAGATAAATTAAACAAAAATAAATAAATAAAAGAGTAAAAATTTGGTGTCTACATTGTCCTAACATGATTTGTTCTTGTTCATCGATTGCAATTGACTTGCTATACATGCACATGAATTGTATTTGGCCTGGAATTCTAGAAACCCTGTGGCTAGTTAGTCGAGTCGAACCGGCAAGGGCCTGGTTGATTAGCTAACGAACCCTGGGTAGTTAGTGATGTCGAGCGGAGTGCTATCTCCTCGACTAATCGGTATACTCGAGTATTACCACCAGTGTTTATTGTGGAGTTCGGGCCGGTAAGGGGTTTGATCGGTGGACGGAGATTGGAGTTAAGTGGGGTTCTACTGGACTATTTTCTTACTTGAAAGATGACGGAGTGTCAACTACCAATCGATCAAGCTATGGTGGAGCTGGTATACGAGCAACTGTATCCTTACATGTGACATGTGAAATGTTTGTTATTTGGCTATATGAAGTGTTATTGCTCAATTTTGACTTGTTTGCTCGCTATTTCATTCTATTGCTACTTTTACTTTATTTGATTGCCAATTTGATATTTGGAACTTCACTGAGTTTTAGCTCACTCCATTAGTTTTGTTTTCCTTACAGGGGTACGAGCGAGACGTGAGTCGCGTACAGACTAGCATAGGCTAGATATTTTTAATTTTGATATGTACTCGCGCTATTACTCGACTAGGATGCTTTGTACTTGGATTGTATTCACTTTGAAGACTTTTGGTATATAGAAGCTTTGTATCTTAGTTTGTGCATCGATGTGTATTATATGTTTGAATTGCGTTGTTATTTATTGTCTATGGATGTACGCGTGAGATGCTAGTGAGTGAGTCCTGGCGAGAGTTGGGTAGGCGGTCCGCCGAACCCTCTGGTATGCCTAAGGGGGAGGTGGGGTCGTCACAGAAAAGTTCTAGAGGTATGGAATTCCTTACTACTCTCGCTAATCAGATTACCGGTTAAGTCAATGCTATTATCTTGGCTGGTTATGGCGTCATTTCCTAATATATGTGAAACCTATTCTCGTAGTGAATCAACTACACTTATAGCTAAACCATACCTACTCTCATGGTTATGAATTAACTACAAGCTTATTTCTTCTATGAAATTACATGAAACAAGTCACTAATGCCACCCTTTACTCTCGTGAGTGTGCTCCCTAGGTTTATCACTTCCTTGAACTAGTGTTAAATTCCAATTCTCATCGCAAACTCAACACCTTTAGATAATCACAATTAATGACTGGTTAATCATGATTAGAAAAGCAAAAATGATAAATAACTTGCTTAAAATAATATCATCAAATAACTAATTAAATATCACTAACAAGATATAAAAAGTTCATTCATAACTTTAGGCATAAACTTTAGCTAAACATGATAAAAATACAAATCCAAACTTGTATTATAGCTAAACATGAAATCAAATACAAGAGCGAAAGTAGTTGAAGAGATATCACCCTTGTCACATGAGCTTCTAACTCTCCATCTTTGCTCCTCAATCTTCATCCAAATCTAACTACAAATACAAGATGGATAAACTATACTAACTACTCTATACTACCTAACTAATGAACTAAGAAAATTCTAGTGAAGACACATTTTTTGTCAGTTTCTCTATGTGACAGCCCCACCTCACCCTAAGGCGAACCAAAGGGTTCAGCGGACCGCCTGCCCAGCTCTCGCCAGGACTACGGAGTCGAATCACACAAATCTGATATTACGCGAGAGAACCCAAAAGAAATGAGCGATTGAAGACCGCCAAGCTTAAACATGGAGAAAACGCTTTCATATATACATGTCACTAGGTTTACAATTCAAATGGAACCAGTGAAACGAAATACATTTATGGTTTGCTCATTCTCGAGGAGCTATACAAAAGAACAAATAGTTTTTAGATGATTTTTCTAGTATCGGTTAGTTTTTGAGAAATTAAGAACGTATGCCGGACGTGGGACCCGCTAGTGCGTAAAGTTCGGAAAAATTCGGCCAGTTAGATTAAGTTTTGGATACTGGGTTTATTTTACTAGGTGCTAAGAGATAATTAGAGGATATCATTTGGATGAGTGTTGAGGAAACAAAAGGATAGCTTAGCATTTAATGGAAGTGACAAGTGTCACTTGTAGATTAATTCTTACTTGTTGACCACTATTCATGACTTTACCAAATAAATCAAAATTGACTAAAATTACCCTTCATTTTCAAGCTTCTTGGCCGATTCTCTTCAAGGGAAAAGAAAGGTAAAGCTCTCAATTTTCTAGTCTCCAATCTTGCCCAATCTTTCCATTCAACCGTTTAATCTTCAAATTACTCCATCAAACCTCTTAGTTTGGTTATATTAAGGTTGGTTGTGAAGTTGTTTGGAAGGCTAAGGTGGTTAGTTGCTTCCTTTCTTGCATTTTAAGGTGAGTATCTAAGGAACTCCTCTTTTGTTCTTGATGATATATAATTAATGGCTTGTGGTAGCCTAAGAGGTGTCTTTGTGGGTTATTTCATGATTTTAGTGAGATTGATGACATTTTTTCTATTTATTCATGATTTTTCTGTTTTAATATGATTACCATTGTGTGGCCATGTATGATGGTTGGAAATGATCTAGAATGAAGCTTGAATGCGTAAATTGTGGTAGTTTGCGGAAAATTTCCGCATTTGACGGAAAATTTCAAAAGTTAGGGTTTCATGTAACCACATTCTTCCAGGTACTGTTTCACCTAGTTAGAGGCCGAATTAGCCTTGGGTTAAAACATGAAAGTTGTAGGGAATGATATTTTATAGATTCCTGCAAACTTTCAGGCCAATCAGAGCAGCATAGCCTGTGAAAAGACTGAAATACCCATACTGTCCTGTTTCTGTCCGAACTTGGTAATCAGCTTTGGTATTTGGTTAATTTGATTGAGAATACGATTGATTTGGTTGTTGATGTCTTCTTAAGAAATATAGTCTGGTATCTTACCTTTTGGATGGCTTTGGAATCACTTGAATTGGACTTAGGTAGCCTGACTTATGATGATTTAACCAGAATGCGGTTTATTAACCTGTGTATGCGGTTCTGGTTTGGTATATTGATCTTTTGACCTAGTTGCGCTACAAAATGGACTGAGTGGCCTTCTTCAACATTGTAACCCTATCTTTTAGCTTCGAAATGGTGTATAGTATACATCCATCCGATACTTGTCGTGCCAGTTGTGTTCAATACGCTTAATGGCATCAAAACTGTTTTTAGGTCTTAGAGCTTAACTTGCATTTCCGGATTTTCCCTAACTTACTTTGGTGCTTATACGTCCTAATGGAGCTTTATTTTGGTAGTATGTGGAATTGGTTTATGACTTGTAATCGAGTCTTATTGTGCTTGTTTGAATATTTTAGGGCGTGACGGTGATTCGAGACGCTCTTTGGGCGGACGTTTATGAAATTTCACTTGCGTGCTTGGTGAGTGTACTACTCACTTGTTTGTTACTAGGTGGCTTTGCTACGCTTGAAATCGTTGATTTGATGGCTTAATTGCATTGTTGACCTTGATTGAGGTGGGGTGTACTTGATCACTCTCACCCTTTTATCTTAAATGACTGTTTACTGTATGATTAAGTGATACATGCAAATACTGGCTTTGATGTCGTTTGGACGGGTATCCAACGGCCATTACTGTTACTACTGAACCCAACTCCATTGGTAGTCGATTGAATCGAGCCGGCGAGGGCTTGGTCCTGAAAATCGACGAGTCATGGGGACTGTTGTATGGAATCTTGTAGTATGAGACTCTCGATTCCGGTATACTCGAGTATTACCAAATTTATACTGTTTGGAGTTCGGGCCCTGTAGGGGTATTGTCGCGCCCCACTTTTTTTTGGAAAATAAAATAATTGTTTTTGGGATTTTATTGGTTTGGGAAAAATGAATTTTGTTGATAAAAACAAAAATGGGTCTAAATGGGACTTTTGAAAATGCGACGATTTGACCCAAGAAAAATAGTTCAAAAAGGGTTTTTATATGAAAAATGGAGTCACCACTTGGTATAGAGTTAGGGTGTACCAAGTCACCCAAAAAATGAAATTTTTAAAGAAAAAAGTAAGAAAACCCTTTTTAAACGACTCCTAGTCCACGTAAAACAAAGAAAAAGGTTCGGGAGTCACATTTGACGAAGGGGAAGGCAAGGACAAAAATCCAAGGCACCCCTTCGACCTAACCAAGGCTAGTTGCGTGATTTAACCCTTATTTTCCTATATTTTCTACCCAAAGTATGTATTGCAAATTGGATTTGACTAATGAATGAGAAATGCAATCCTAAATCTAAGAAATGTTTCTTATGAGGCTTTTGGTCCCATTCACACGAGTCGTGACGGCCAATAAGGAAAGTCCTCATAGAAAATCATGAATGATGCAAATGAGGACTCAAATGAGAGTGTAAGTGTGCAAAGTGTAGAAAAAAGTGCATGTGTGCAATTTGAAAGTGTTTGTGTGCAAATGGATGAAAATATAAGTGTTAGTGTGCAAATGGATGAAAATATAAATATATAGGTATAAATGGGTGCAAAGTGTGAGGTAGAAAGTAAAGAAGGAAAAGAAGTGTGTGAATATGGCATGTGAATTACAATATATAATTAGTGAGGAAAATAATGAGAAAATGATATGAAAGTGCATGATCCTAGAGGGATGCATCAGGTCGAGTACGGGAATGACCTCTAATTTCGTGATCTCAATTTTCCCTTTGATTAGAAGGGAGAACTAGCGTGCTAAGGCTATTTTGAAGCCACACTCGCTCGTTTCCCTTACCCAAGGGGTTTCTCAGGCAAATGGACCCTATAACTAGCATGAAATGCAAAGGCCTAAAATGAAGGGAAAGGGAATCGGGGGCATGCAAAAAATGACAAAACTAAAAAAAAATGCATGACATGTAATGAACATACAAACATGTACTAACGAGGGGAAATCCCTAAGGGCCTAGCGTTGGACTAGCCCATTCTATGAATTCCGACTAGCGTTGGACTAGTGGAAACGTACATTCATTCATCACATTCATTCAGGCTATGGAAAGCGAGTAGACATGCCAAACACTTATAAACACATAGCACATAACATTTAGCATGCTCGACTAGATGCAAGGCCCTAACAAAGCAAATTAACACGTAGTAACTAAGCATGCAAGACACATAAGACAATTAAAGCCTTAACTATTACATTTGCTAGCTAGGCACATGACTTCGATAGGTCTTCATTGAATGCTCCTCCAAGCCCTATCTATTACAAGCCAAGAGGTGTACACATACCCCATTAAAAGAATAACTTAATGAAAAGCAAGAGTAAATGACATAAATAAAAGAAATTAAGGAAAGGCTAAGAAAGCAAAGTAGACATGTATTTCTCACGTAGCATGTTGGTTCACATAGGAGAGACACAAAAAGGGATAAAGAAAATATACCGCCCCCTTCGAGTGATGACCAAATGAAAGAAAAATGGCTTCAAAACAATAAAAAGGTCAAGGTACCTCAAATAGTAAAGTAACACAAAGTCACTAAATCTCCCCTAATTGCAATTTAAATGAAATCAAACAATACATAGTTTTCCAATAAAGGGATCCACCGAGGACCCAAATGCAAGCATTAATCAACCATTCAAAGCCAATGGGAACATCTTAGAAACTTTGAAATTCCAAGAGCAAGAAAAGGCCAAAGCCAAATTATTTCAGAAAATTCAAAAAGAAAGGCGAACACAAGCTCATTTGAACACAAAGTTCTTAAACTCTTGCCTTAAGTATCACCTTAGCAAAACATGGTAACCAATGAAGTCAAGCAAGTAATTGAATTGAAACATTAATGTTACCAAAGATTCAATTATGAACACTAGCCAAGCATTCAAGCTTAAACAAACACTTTTAGGAACTTCCAGGGTTCAAGGGCAAAAGAAAAGGCAAATAATGATTCAAATGCAAATATCTTAGGACCTAATTGCAAGAACATGGAATGTAATTGGGCCATAGTGGAACAAGGGGAGACTTGGGGATCAAAGTGCAATTTTCAGAAATTAATTCATGCAGTTTTCATGCAAGCTACGTGAAAATCAACATGAGAAACAACATTCTGCAGCAGAAATTTCTGCTGAAAGCCTTCGGCAACCCAGAAGACAACCGTGACTTTCATTTTCTCAACCTTAACACCATTTTGATCGAAAAATCTTCTAACCAAAACATTAAAGCATGAATCTAACAACCAAACAAGCAAGTAAATCAAATTCAAAGTGAGTTTCTGCAATATTTCCTCTCATGCCTGCTCAAACGAAACCCAACTCAAACTCACATCTTATTTTCCAAAAAATCAGATTTCAAGTTCACATACATAGCTTTAACTAAGCTGCAAACTATGTCATTACCATCGCCTCAACAGGTAGAAAACTTAGAAGGAAAAAACATGCAAGTTCTATGCAATAGACATGAAACAAGTTTCTGCAATTACTTCACATACTCTAGCAACCGAAGACTGCTGCACTTTCTTCTCAAGCTCAAGCTTCTTAATCACAACCGTGATCAAATATTTTTCAGCATGGTGTTTAATCATAGCTCAAGTGTTTTAAGGACTCAAACGTAAACTTAACATCAAATCATTCCATTCCTTCTCCTTAAAACCAGATTTAACAAGCAATTTAAACGTAAGGGTCCCTTAAACAGCCATGGAAAAGAAAACAAAAAGACAAAAAGATGCAGCAGCTTTTTACTCCTTTTATCTTAGCTCAGCCATCTTTGCATGCAAACACTCAAATCAGTTCTACCAATTTGTCATTTACAGACCAAATACAAGGAATTTGCCCCCCAAACATGAATAAGAACCCAGAATTCGCAAAAACAAACTGGAAAATTCTTTTCTTCTTCACTCGGCTACACTGGAAAAATTCCAGCAGCTTTAGTCCATCTTTAAACCGAATTTCCTCGGCTGAAACACTAAATTATGTACCCAAAACTAACATGCAAGACTAATAAATGAAGTCATTATCAATTCCAGTTCAAAACAGGGTCGGTCACCAACAAAATGTATCCAAAATTCCAGAATTTGTTCAACTATTTACGGATGACATGCATGCAGCAGATTTTTTTTTTTTTTGTTTCATTCAAATTTCTGGTTTAGACACAGCTAATTAATCTCATGCAGGGCTTAATCATCCAGCATTTAGTTAGCTAAACACACAACCCAGTGAGAATCAAACACTTTCCAGCAAATCTCATTCTAAAATACCCATACAACTCCCAAAACAACTCCATCGGCTAAGCTGGAAAAGTGTTTAGCAGTCCAACAACTTCTAATAAAAAAAATTCCAGCCATGCAATCAGATTCCTGGCCATAAGGTTCACATGCAACACCAAATAAAAAGGTTATTTATCAAATTGGATCCTCAATTAAGCTCAGATTATCACATGGAGTCAGAATTAAAATTACATGTCCCAAATTAGTTCATCGGCAGAGACATTTAGCCAAAACAGAATTTCTGCATGCTTCATAACATCATCCGAATGCACAATTTAACATGCATGGTCTTAATCATCACAATTTCATTCGGCTAAGTACACTTAGGTGCTCAGATTGTCCTAGAAAAACAGAAATACAGCTGCGTTCTCTCATCAGTTTCTCGGCAGCAACACTTAGCCAAAACAGAAATTTCCTAATGGCTTGATTTCTATCCACCAACTGTACAAGCCTCACATGCAACTCGCATATAGTTTCCTCCACTAGTAATCAACCTAAAAAGTCCAGAAATTACCTCACAGCAAGCTAAGCTCTTGCACAGAAAGTCTGAAAATTTTTCTTCCTCTCGGCTCTCACGCACGGCTGAAATACAGGTTTACTTGGGCTGTGGCAGATGATGGAACTGGTGGTGGTTGCGGCTGGGAAACTTGATTGCAGCTGGTAGAAATGGAAGTGCAGAATGGTGAAACTTGCTCACGGTTTCTCCCTGGCTTCACTCTAGCTTTCGGACAGAACCAGGAAATTTTGCAGCCGCGGTTTCTCCTCTTGCTCTCACCCTCTCTCGGACAGCTCAAGGCCGCAACTCACTCCACCCTTTCTCTGGTTTCCTCTCGTCCTCATGGCTTGCTGATTGCAGCTCACTCTCTCTCTCTCCCTGTCGATGATCACGAGGCAGATGGAAAATCTTGTTGTGGTTTTGGGATGTATTGATGCCGAGGAAAAAAAAATGGAATTGGTGGTGCGAGGTCGTGGTGATATAAACCGGCACTAAGGATAGAAAATACTAGAATGTGAAGTGGAAATGGATTCGGCAGAAATAGAATTGTGATTTTTTTTTTGATTTTGATTTTGATTTTTTTATTTTTTTATTTTTTTAGATTAATTAAAACAAAATTAATAATAATAAAAAGAAATAACAAAACAATTAACATTGGATAAAGAATAAATAAACTAGAAACAACAAAATGCAAATTCCATTTTCCTTTTTTTTCATTTTCATTTTTAAATAATGAAACTAAATCTAAAACAACTAAAACATATTTTTTGAACGCTTTTCTTTTTTCCTTTGAGAAATTCTACGCTAAAATGGCTAAAATAACTAAAACTAAAAGTAAATAAAACTAATTGTGACAAATAAAAATAGAACAAATAAAAAACGAATAGTAAATAAATAAATAATAAAACACCAAAAATTTGGTGTCTACAGTTTGTTTGCCCCTCTTTGTCTGAGTTTTGAAAAAACTTGAGACAAAGAAGTAGACACCAAATAATTACCTGTGTTATTTGGCTGCATTAAACTTAAACGACTGACACTCTAGAAATGAGGATTTACCCCTTTTGACAAACTTAAAATGGAATTGACTTAGACAGGAAATTTAAAGCGGGATTGACCCGAACGAAATTTAAAGACGGGACTGACTAGAGAAGGAAATTCAAATCATGGGACTGGTCCGAACAAGCTTTAATCGCGGGACTGACCCGAATAAGCTTTGAATCGCGGGACTGACCCGAATAAGATTTTAATCGCGGGACTGACCCGAACAGGCTTTGAATCGCGGGACTGACCCGAATAAGTTTTGAATTGCGGGACTGTCCCGAATAAGCTTTGAATCGTGGGACTGACCCGAAAATGCTTTTGATCATGGGACTGACCCGAAAATGCTTTTGATCATGGGACTGACCCGAAAAAGCTTTTGATCATGGGACTGACCCGAATAAGCTCTTGATCATGGGACTGACCCGAAAATGCTTTTGATCGCGGGACTGACCCGAAAATGCTTTTGGTCATGGGACTGACCCGAAAATCCTTTTGATCATGGGACTGACCCGAATAAGCTCTTGATCATGGGACTGACCCGAAAATGCTTTTGATCGCGGGACTGACCCGAAAATGCTTTTGGTCATGGGACTGACCCGAAAATCCTTTTGATCGTGGGACTGACCCGAATAAGCTCTTGATCATGGGACTGACCCGAAAATGCTTTTGATCGCGGGACTGACTCGAAAATGCTTTTGGTCATGGGACTGACCCGAAAATCCTTTTGATCGTGGGACTGACCCGAAAATGCTTTTGACAATCGGTCAGTGGGATTAAACCCGAGCCTGCCGTGATAAAATCTGTGTTGATTTTTTGATTGATGATTTTTTCCTTTTTTTTTTTTTTTTTTTTTGACTTTTGAAAATCTTTCCAAAAAATTAATTTGCCTCAGTATGATGAATTTTTGCAATGTGAGTCCAGAGTTGATTCTGTATCGCCATGCTGTTGCATTTTTTGATGAAATTTGCTTGCGACATTTTCAATCTGCCTTTGTTCACCGGAGGACTCTTTTCGACACCTATTCCAGTGCGAGGTGTGCTTACTTTCATCTGTGTATGCAATTTTTCTGCAAAAGAGAAAAAAACAAAGAAATTGCCACCATCATTTGATCCGTTTTCCTTTGAGAATCGTGTAAACATGAGTCTTTCAACGCCTTTATCAACTTTTGCTGCGGCAGTCGATTGAGTTGGATTTTTCACCCTAAGGCTTTTTCGATTTACAAACTGATCAGGTATGTGCTTTGCCATATTGTGAAGTCTGCGTAACTGACTTTGTTGAACCTTAACCCTTTTCAGGAGATGACTGAACCCAAGTATGCTTCGAATAAACCACGGGGATTGTTATTCACCAAAATTCAAAGATAAAGAATGAAGTATGCAAGAAAATTCACATGTCATGAAAGAATAAATATGCACAAGAATGCACACATAACCATTTGTGCTTAAATTCTACAAAAATGCCATGAATGCAAGTAATTTGGAAAAATGAGCTTCCTAAGAATGTATTTGCAAAAGAATGTTTTACAAAATGACACAGTTTTGGTCAACAAATGTCATATTCAATTCTCTGGATATCTTTGTTCTGGAATTCAAAATTGACAGAAGTATGACAAAATGAGGAGAAATCCAAATGAACCAAATCACCAGCTGTTCTTCCTCGTGCTCGCTCGCTGCAAAATCCTACCTTGGTGCCCTTTCGGGTTTTTACCAAGGTTGCCCCCCCTTTTTTTGTTTCGTTTTGTCTTTTCTCTTTTTTTTTTTTTTTTTTTTTTTTTGAGGTGCCCTTTCGAGTTTTCACCTAAAGACGCAAATGAAAGAGCTCAACCATGATCGACTCAGGAGTATGAGTTGAAGATTTCTGGCATCAGTAAAATGCACTTCCCTTAGAAGTTTAAGTGAAGGCATTATAGACATCACTTGCCAATTGATTAGCGGAATTCCTAATAGAAATACAGCAAGTGACGAAAATCAGGACTTTTGGGCTTTTGTAATGAGGTCAGGTGGGGTGTTTTTCAAGAAAAGTTGAGGCTTGAAAGCAGGTTTGATGAAAGGTGTGAAATAACCTGAGATTGCATCATTTTGAAATTATCTCTAATTTTGAACGAAACCGAGGAAATTTGCCCCAGTTTGATTGGATTTTCTCTTTCTTTGCATTTTCTTCATTGCATTTTCCTCACTTTTTGCATTTTCCTTCAAAAACTAAATTTGCCCCAGTGTGGGGTTCTTTCTTTTCTCTTTTCCTCTTTTTCCTTTTTCCTTTTTTTTTTCAAAATGAATTTGCCCCAGTATGGGGATTTTTCCTTTTCCCTCTCTGATAATCTCGTTTCAAAATGAATTTGCCCCAGTGTGGGGTTTGCAATTCTCAGGGGCTGCCAAACGAAAATTATTGTTCTGATAACTCAAAAGAGATGACTAGGGATGAAATGTTTTGATTGGAAAGGAAGATGGCCTGACCTTTGCCTCGTCCCTTGCATGATTTCCAAAAGAAATTTGCATAATCAAAAATAAAACTTCTTACACATGTCTGAGTTGATAGGTTGAGAGACTGTTTGTCCGTCCATCTCTTCAAGGATAAGTGCTCCACTCGGTAGCACCTTTTTGAATGACAAATGGCCTTACCAGTTTAGGCCAAATTCGTCTTTGATTTCATCTTGCATTGGCAAATCTCGCTTTAACTCTTTGTCCTTCTTCTCTAAAGGACCGGTGGCGGACCTTTTTGTTATGAACACAGGCCATACGACATTCAACTGCTTTTCATCCATCAAAATCAATCGTCGGTGACGCTGCTTTAACCAATCAGCTTAGAACTTGGCAGAGGAGAGATTTCTTGATGAAAGGCTTTCTTAACGAAAAGATTTTCAATGAAGAGCTTTCTTAATGAAGGGATTTTTCAATGAAGGATTTTTAATGAAGGGATTTTTGGCCTTCTCAAAGAAGGAATTTTTCAACGAAGGGATTTCTGGCCTTCTCAAAGAAGGGATTTTTCAACGAAGGGATTTCTGACCTTCTCAAAGAAGGGATTTTTCAACGAATCAATGAAGGGATTTCTTAATGAAGGGATTTTTAGATGAATGGTATTATCGGAAATCCAGAACAGTGATATTCAAAGGGTCAAATAATTTCATCTTTGGCCATTTAAAAGAATTAAAATTCAGGACAATAATCAAATAAACAAATTGTGCATTTAATGGAAAAACTAATCAAAGCGAAAACAAGACAAAAACTTAATTGCGAAAGATGTTTTCATGAAGCTATTCACATATGCAAGAAATGGTTTTTGTGAACTTTAGTAAATAACAACCCCTAGATTTACCGAAATTCCCTTCGAGAGGGAAGATACTCGGCCATCCAAATTGTACAAAGCTCCTTCAGGATTTTCAAATTTCGTCGTTGGAGGTGGATGCCTCGAAGGTGTCCTGGTGTTCAGGAAAAGGATTTGTACTTATGATCGGCCCTTGTTCACCTCTTTTCCTTAGCACTATTTCTCCTGCCTCGATCATGTCTTGGACTTTGTGCTTAAGTGCCCTGCAATCGGCGGTTGAGTGGCCAGGTACTCCCGAATGATAGGCACAAATAGCATGTGGATTGTACCCAGCAGGCATGCCATGAAGGTAAGTTGGAGGGGGAATCACGCCTATTTTGTTGACAACCTTCAATTGCTCATACAATTGGTCCAAAGGCCTGCCTAGGTTGGTGAAGGTTCGGGTACGGCTTTGATTGTAGGTTTCAGTGGGTCGGGGATAGTTGTAGGTGGGTCTATTTGGTGGGGGAAATCTTTGGTGGTAAGGAGGCCGAGGACGAGCTTGTTGAAAGTTTGGTTGAAATATTTGGAAAGGGGTTGTAGGCGGGTTGGCATAATTTGAGCGAGGTCGAGGATGAGTGATATTGGTGTGGTAAACAGGATGAGGATTTGAGTAGTAGGAGTAAGGGTTTGAGTAGGTAGGGTATTGTCGAGGTCTGGGTCTTGGGACAGGGTTTTGATTCCAGGTGAAGGCAGTTTCCCCCTCTTTCTTTTTAAATTGCGGGTTCTTCTCACTAGTCCCCTGTCCTTGCAAAGCATCCAACTGGGATTTGAGGGCAGAGACATTAACAATCTTCCCAGCTTTCACGAAGTCATCGTACTCCTCAAGTTTATTGACAATGGCGGCGAACGAGCATCCAGTCATGCGGAAAATTTCTTCAAAATACGGGGGATCATGTGCTTTAATGAAAGTGCGTATGATTTCGTCCTCAGTCATCGGTGGCTCGACTTTTGCAGCTATTTTCCTCCACCTCTTGGCATAAGTCTTGTGATCCTCGGAGGGTTTTCTTTTTGTTCCTTCCAACGTGGTTCGTGTCGGAGCCAACTCGCAGTTATACTCATATTGCCTTACAAAAGCATTGGACAAGTCAATCCAGGTTTTTACTTCTTCGGACTTCAAATTTGAGTACCAGTCGAGGGCATCCCCCTCCAGACTTTCCGGGAACAACCTTAGAGGCAGGTTCTCGTCGTCTACAGGCTTTCCCAACTTGTTAGCAAATAGTCGGAGGTGTGTCTTGGGATTACCCGTCCCATCGTACTTGTTAAATTTAGGGGTTTTGAACCCCTCGGGCAATTGCACATTGGGAAAGAGACAAAGCTCATCGTAGTCCAGGACTCCTTGCTTGTTCATCCCCTGACTCTTCCTCATAAACTCATCAAAACGATCAAGGCGTTTGAGCAGCTTTATATCAACGGGAGCAGAAGATTCCCCCATTTCTGCCTTGGTTTGGACAATATGGTCTGGTAGGAATGGCTCAGCAACAGGGTGATAAAAGGTATGTGGCTCAGGTGGTATATTTGAAGTGATTTGGGGTGGTGGACCTCGCGTGTGAGTAAGAAAAAATGAAGGATGAGGAGGGTAAGTGTATGGCAAATTTGTGGTGGGATAGGTGAAAGTTTCTTCGGGTGCAATAGGAAATGATGGAGTAACAGTGGCATGGGCCGAAGGTAGGACAAACGGCTCTTGCTCAGGCTGTCTGGCGGGTACAGGTTCGGGTTGAACTCCGCTGCTAATTAGCTCATCATTCAACTTCCTTTGGGCGGCCATCTCAGACGCCACCTCTCCAAACTTGGTAAGCATCTCAGTCAACTGAATCCCCGAACTTGCAGTCTCGGGTTGAGCGGTAGTAGCAGACCTATCTGACTGTTCCGGTTGTGAACTCATGTTTACACGACTCCTCTGGGCTTGACTACGGGATCGCGTTATGATGGGGCTTCGACGAGAAGCTATATTTAAATATTACCTGAGAAATTTTGAAAGATTGCCTTTAGATTTAACCCTCGCTTAGTTTTTCCAATAAAAACAAAGAAAAAGAAAAGAAAAAAACAAGAGTTAGTAGATATTCAGAAAATTCGGATGCATGTCCTATGGGGGAAACCTTTTGTGCCAAGGGTAGGCCTAGCATGAAAATGCAGTCCTCCAGAGCAGGCACTATACAATACCTGATGGATCCGATCGACTGATCGTGTGAGGAATGATTTGAAAAATTTGGCCACTTGGAGTGAGAAGAGACATTTGCCCTAAAACATGAGGACGAAGTCGGAACGGATTGCTTGCTTTGATCTACACATAAAATGATTTGTGAAAGGGATTGCTATGTCTCGATTAATTTATTCAATGAACCCTAAAGGGGAAAAAGCGAGTCAAATGGATAAAATTGGTGATTTATTCAAAATCGACCGATTTACCTAAAAATAGGTAAGCTGGATAACATTGACGATTTATTCAAAATTGATCGAATAGATAGACTTGGTCAACTGAATTGAATGAAATTGATGATCTCTTCAAAATCAACTTGATTTCGCCCTAAAAATGGGTAAATTGGCCAAAGAGATGAAATGGAGTTAATGGTTTATTTTAAAAATCGGCCAAATCCCAAAAAGGGTAAATTGGTCAAATGAATTGATGATTTATTCAAAAATCGACCGGATGACCCTGAAAAGGGTAAATTGGTCAAATGAATTGATTTATTCAAAAATTGACCGGATGACCCTAAAAAGGGTAAATTGGTCAAATGCATTGGATGAAATGAATTTATTCAAAAATGATTAGATTGAACTAAAATTGAATGAATTGACAAAAATGGATTGGATAAAATGGATGATTTGTTCAAAAATCGATTGAGTTCTCTACCCATTGGGTAGTTTCAAGAAATCATTACAATGCCTTAGTCTATGAGCCTCCTAAAATCAAGATTTGGCCTCCATTGATTTATCGTCTCAATAGTGAAGAATTATTTGGGTTTCTTCAAATTAATGTCCTTTACGCAAGGGATTTTTACCAATTTTGATAAAGTGGCCAAAAGGTGATTATTAGACGCTCATATTCCAAAGATCGCTCTATGAAAATGATCGGATCCTACCTTACCTTGTGCACTACCCTTTTGGATGATACAAAAAATGTAAACGTGCAAGTCTCCTTGGATTAAGTATCCGAGACATATGGTGGCTTATTCCTAAACACGGGATCCCCTAAATGGCATTCCCTTCCTAGGGTGGATGCGTGATGCCAGTTTATTAAAAGCAGTAAGATATGCAATTTGAAATGAGACATGACCTAAGGAACCCTTTATCTGCCAGGGTAGGCCTAAAATGGTATGGCATTATTAATTTATGAACGAAATATACCACAATTTTTAAACATGCAATAGCCTATCTATAAGGGTATGTCCTAAAAGAAGGTCATGTCCGACCTCTTATTTCCTAACGTTTGTGAATGCAAAGGCAAGAGACAAGGAAAGTTAGTTCAACACATAATCACATAACACGTTGGACAATTAAATGATATAAAAAGTAGGAAAAGTAAATAAGGAAAAGGGTGGGATCCCTCCCCTCGTGAATGGTGTCCCTACTAGGGCAAGGCAGACTCTACCCTAGGTGAACTATATGGATGCATGCGGTTGGGGTTCACTAATGCATCTAGACTCGATAAGCTCAGGTCCCCAAGCCTTCAGACTCGTGGCCAAGGGTCATCAATCCCAAGGCCCTTTGTCGGTGGCTCGAGCGATTCCCCAAACACCGCTATGCACACGTCGTGTTACGGCTGCATGTTTGAGTGAATCTATAAAAAACCCTCAACCTTCGACTAAAAACTAAAGGCTATCAACCCAAAGTTTAAAGCGGAAGATTGAGTGACCCATTGGATCGTGCTACGCACACGTCGTGTCACGATCACACGTCCAAGTGGGTCTCCTAATCCTAATAGGATGGAGTGGCGTGACAAGCCACTAAAAAGAAAATAAAGAGGGATGAATAATAAAGCGTATGCGCGTATGATAGTATACGTTTTGGAGGGGAGGGATCGAGAACCAACGCATGGCTCTAAGGGTGACACACCCCCCCCCAAAATGCAAATGCAAAGCGCGAGATAAAGCAAGTACAATCATACATCCAATCATCCAATCATCCAATCATACATACATGAGTGAGGGAGTAGTTTGATATGCGCGTACGTGGCAAAAAGTCCTAGAAAGGGAAAATGCGATCCTAATATCCAAATGCTATACATAAAAAGGGTAGAAAAAAGGAAAAGAATGGCTAAATCAAATGCTTGGACCCACTTAGGAAGTCCCCAGTGGAGTCGCCAACTGTCGCGCCCCACTTTTCGAATGAATTGAGTGAATGTGTGGTGTGTGAGTGATGTGTGTGTGAAGTGTGGTGTGAACGTGTGCAAAATGAAAAGTAAAAGGCCATGGGACTTTGGAAAGCGACGATTTGGCCAAATGAAATTTTAAAAAGGGTTTTTTAAATATGAAAACGGAGTCGCCACTTGGTATAGATTTGGGGTGTACCAAGTCACCCAAAAAGTGTTTTTTAAAGACAAAGTAGTAAAACCCTTTTTAAAACGACTCCTAGTCCACGTAAGCCAAAGAAAAAGGTTCGGGAGTCACGTTTGACAAAGGGGAAGGCAAGGATAGAATCCAAGGCACCCCTTTGACCTAGCCAAGGCTAGTTGCGCGACTCAAACCAATTTTTCCTAATTTTTCTACCCAAGGTATGTATCGCGTATTGGATATGTCTATATGAATGCAAAAACCTAGACCTAGGGGGATTGGGGGAAATTTCTCTTCAAAGGTTGAGTGGTGCCAATCACATTAATTGTGAAGCCCAATAATGATCCTTTTGGAGAGGTCACACCTAAACCTAAATGACGTGAAAAATGAGTGGAATGCATGCCATGTGAAAGTGTGAGTTTGTGTGAAGTGAGAAAAATGATAAAAGTAATAAGATAAGAGTGAAGGTGTGCAAATGTAGATGAAAGTACTCGTGTGCGAGTGAAGATAAAAATGTTCGTGTGCAAGTGAAGATAAACGGGTTCGTGTGCAAGTGGAGACAAAAAAAAGTGTTCGTGTGCAAGTGAAGGTGATAAAAAGGTGCATGTGTGCAAATGAGACAAAAATGAAAGTGTAATGATAGAGTGGATTGAGAATGCATGAGCCTAGGGAATTCATACATATTGGGTACGGGGAGACCTAAATCGTGACTTGATTTTCCCTTTTATAGAGGGAATACAAGCGTGCTAAGGCTTAGAAAAAGCCACACTCGTCTATATCCCATATTTAAGGGGACCCTCAAGCAGATGAACCCTATAACTAGCATGAAATGCAAAAATCCTAAAATGGAGGGAAAAGGGGTTCGAGGGGCATGCAAAATGATAAAATTAAAAAAAATGCATGACATGTAATGAACATGCAAACATGTACTAACGAGGGGAAGTCCCTAAGGGTCTAACGTTGGACTAGCCCATTCTATGAATTCTGACTAGCGTTGGACTAGTGGAAACGTACATTCATCCATCACATTCATTTATAAATATAGAAAGCAAGTAGACATGCAAAATCACTTATAACACGTAGCACATAACACTTAGCATGCTCGACTAGATGCAATAGTTTAATAAAGCAAATTAAACACATAGCAAACCAAATAATACCCCAAAAGCAAATGAAACTATTACATGGGCTAACTAAGACAAATGGGGGAAGGGGGAAAAATGGACAAAGTGCTCTCCAATGCCCTATCTATTACAAGCCAAGAGGTGTACACATACCCCATAAATAAAAGAAAGACTTAAAAATGAAAGGAATTAAAGAAAACTTAAGAAAGCCAAGTAGACATGCAATTCACGTAACACGTAGGAGCACGTAAGAGAGAAGTAAAGAGGATAAAAGAAAGTTATACCTTCCCCTAATGGTAAGCAAATGAAGGAAAATGGCTTCAAAACAATAAAGGGGTCAAGGCATCAATTTAAAAGTAAAGTATAAGCAAAAACATCAAAAACCACCTAATTCCAACTTGAATGAGCTCAAAAGCAAGGAAGGGGGCCAAGTCATGACTCAAATTGCAATTATTTTAGAACCCAATTGTAAGCTACTAGAACATAGTTGGGCCTTAGTAATATGCGGAGGAACATGGGGGACTGATTTGCAATTTTTGAAACTTTTTACATGCCAAATTCATGCAACAAAGAAAACAACGTAAACAAGTTTCTGCAATAAACTTTCGGCAGCTTCCTCTTGTAAACTTCATGCCAGATTTTAAACAAACTAACTAACTAACACCAACTCTCAAACACCTTTGACAACTGAACATTTTTGTTAACTCAATCCCTTCATAAACAACCAACCCTTAAAATGAAATGAAAGATCAAATGATGAACCATATTGCGGCAGAAAATAGAACTTGCTGGAAATTTTATTTCCCAGAAACGCAAGTTCCCATCCAAATGCCCAATTTTGATCTAAACTTTGTTCCCCAGACACCAAAATAGAAAACTAAGCAACCAAAATAAGAACCTCCGCATCTAAAAAGGCTAAAAAACTTAACAGGATATCACGCCACATTCTGAAAGAAAAACATGCAAACATTTGATATTCAAAATCTGCTACAACTAAAGGAGAAGTCTGCTGCAGCTTCATTTACAAATGGGCTCTAGACAGCCTTAAGTATAACCATTTCATTTGTCCAAACTCTGGATTAAGCAATCAAAACAAATAAAACTCACATCCAACAAGCAAAACATAAAAGGAAATTATATAAAACACTTATGGAACTTTTAGGCAAGATGGAAAAAGATTGCTGTAATTTTATTGATTCACTTTGAGTTGAGCGCATATGATATAGCAAGGGTGAAATATCTTGAAGACTTTGCTGGACAGCCTCAATAATAGCCTTTGGTATATAAAAATCCTCCAAACACACACTAAACCCCTCGGAATACAGATTTTCCATCAACAAGAGTGTCAAAAAATTGAAGAATCTTAACACCTCCTTAGGACCTTTTGAGAAGAAAATAGATGTAATAACATCAATAAAAGTAGACTGCAATAGATCCTTATTAAAATCAAGTTTGACCAATTCGCTACTGTGAGTCAAGTATCTTTCTCCACTACACTCAAAGGAAGCAGGTAATGCAGTCTGGCCGAATTGATAAAAAATGCAGCAGAATTTCTGGCGTGAACTTTGCAGCTCAAATATTTTAGATGTTTAAACACTCAAACTCAACACCCAACCTTCCATTCCCTCTCTTCAAAACACAATTAAACATGCAGCTGAAGTACAAACTCAGAAAGCAGCCATGGAAAGAAACAGTAAGAAGAAAAATGCAACAATTTTCTTGTTCATTTTTATTTCTTGCTTAACCGAACTAATGAACTGCATGCAAAGCTTAATCATCTTGTCTTAAGTTAGTTAAACACATAACCCAGTGAGAATCAAACACTTTCCAGCAAATCTCATTCTAAAATACCCATACAACTCCCAAAACAACTTCATCGGCTAAGCTGGAAAAGTGTTTAGCAGTCCAACAACTTCTAAAAAAAAATTCCAGCCATGCAATCAGATTTCTGGCCATAAGGTTCACATGCAACACCAAATAAAAAACTATCTACCAGATTGGGTCCAAAACTAAGCTCAGATCATCACAAATTAACGAATTAAGGCTGCAAACTCCAGTTCAAGCTCACGGCAGTTCCAATTCCTTCAAAATCAGATTTTCTTGTAACTTAGTTCATCCTCCAACCGTACAACCCCACATGCATGCTTATAAACAGCTTCATCAACCCATAAACAACTAGTTTAAGTCCAGAAATTACCTCAGCTTAAGGCTCAAATCACGCAACTAGCAGCTGCAAAAATCCTCTACTCTCGGCTGTCCAGAATTTCAGTCCGCAACTCTCCTTCTCCCTTGCTCTAGCTTGCGACCAGTATGAAGACAATATGGCTCCCAATCTCTTTCTAGTTTACAGACGAAAGGAAATGGATGAAAAGCTCACACGGACAGCAGCTGCAATTTTTCCTCTCGGCAGCTCACGCACGCGAGGATGGTTAGTCTGAATTCAGTGGTTGCAGCTGTAATGGTTGTGACTGAATTGATCACGGCTAGTTGAGGGTGAAAAATGGAATGGCAGCTCCCTCTCCCTCGCTGGTTTCCTCACTTCGATGATTCCAAGGTAGAGGGTGTTGTTGTAGCTCACCGAAAACTCACTCAGACGACAGAAAGTTGATGTTTCTCTCCTCTCGGCTCGCTCGCGGTTGGATGTGTTGGTCCTGGTTGCGGATGGTTGAAGCTGTGGTGTTTCGATTGGAACTGGTGAAGATGGTGATGATCAGTAGCTCACTCGACTGCCTCTTGCTCTCTCTCTCGCTTGACTTCCTCGGACAGAACAGAAATACAGCTCGCGGCTCGCTCTCTCTTCACCTTTCTCCTGCTCAATCCGAGGAGTTCTCCCTCTCTTGCTCTCGTCGATGATCACGAGGTAGAGAATGGAGATGGAGTGTTTGTGGTTGAGGCTGAGGTAGTCGAGTCATTCGCGGTAGTGGAGGTTGAGTGTGTGTGTAGAGGGAAGGGAATGCACTCCGGCAGAGATGGAAATGTTATTATTTTATTTTTTTTTAATTAATTAATTAAACAACAAAAATGATAATAATAAAACAATAATAATTAATGATGAAAACAACTTAATTAACATTAGATAAAAACAAACTAAAAACAACAAAAAATGCAAATTTCCATTTTTCATTTTCATTTTTCACTTTTCTTTTGTTTTCGAAATAACCTAACCAAAAAATAAATAAAGTCAAAAGATTGAATTTAAAAAGAAATAAACCTATTTTGTGAACAATTTTCCTTTTTCTCTTTTTTCATGATTTTTCTACGCTAAAACTTAAAAATAAAAAATAGAAACTAGAAACTAAAAAAAACTAAAAGCAACCACGATAAATGAGAATAAAAAGTAAAAGAAATTACACCAAAAATTTGGTGTCTACAGGTATGTTGGGTGGAAGGATTGGAAGTCAAGTGGAGCCTACGATTGGTTATTTTGTGAATATTGACGGAGGGTCAATGAAATTCGATCAAGTATACAAGCGAGGAAAGGGGCTCTTGAGAGCCGTCCGTATCCTTTTAACCATGTTGTGAATGTGTGATCTTGGCCTACTTCATTATTGAACGTTTTATGCCTATATGAACTTGGTTGCTTGAGTGATAGTATCTCACTGGGAGTAAGCTCACTCTATTCCTTTTATTTTCCTTACAGGAATATAAACACTTTTGGAATGGCTTTTGATAGTTGGTTGCCGAGTTGAGCTTGTTGTAACTATTTTTTGAATAGCTCCTTTTGGGCAAAACCCTAAGTGCATTTTGATCCAACCAAGTCGTTGAGTTGTAATTTGCAAACCGTACACGTACAAACTTGTTGGATAACTTTTGGTATGCTACTTTGGATTGTAAATGCTAAATTTCAAGCTATATATGTTTTATTGATGTTTGGTCGGATTTCGGACAGGTTCGGTTTTCAAACGACAAAAGAAAAATTTTTGGCGGGAATGGACTGGGTCGAATCCGGCCAGGAATCCGGCCAGTATCTGGCCGAATTGTCGGCCGGATTGCCTTGGAAAAAAAAAGAATCCGGCCTTTGCTCTCTGGCTTGTATCCGGCCAGATTCCGGCCGGATTCTGCCGTGCCTGGCACTATTCATGTCGCTTCCGATTTTCATTTTTTTTTATTTTGTGATTTTGGCCTGTTTGAGCGTGCTTCTCATTCCCCGAAACGTCTTAGATCGTGTTTAACTGCTCGTTAGTCCTGCCGAGAGCTGGGCAGGCAGTCCGCTAACCTCTTTGGTTCGCCTTAGGGGAAAGTGGGGCTGTCACAATGGTGGGATCAATTTGTGAAGGAGCGTCGGTTGTGTGGTCTACTATCAATTGCCACCTGGGATGCCTTGAAGAGGATAATGCTTAAGAGATATGCTCCTACTTACTATAGGGAGTTGTTGGAAAAATTCCAACTAGTTAATCAAGGTTTTAAGACCGTGCTTGAATACTATGAAGAGATGGAGTCAACAATGAAGCAAGTTGAGATTGAGGAAGATCTAGACACTGCCATTCATCAATTTTTGGATGGTTTGAATAGCTAGATTGTTGATCACATTGAAGTACTACCTCATATGAAGTTGAAAGATGTGGTAAGTATGGTGATTAAAATTGAAAAGCGACTTCGAAAAAGGAGAGAAGGGATTCATATGACAAATTCCATGCCTCAGAATGAGCCACGTGATGAGTCGTGGTGGGATACCTATCAATGAGGCAAAAGTTGAATGTAATGTTGCTCTTGAAAATCAGCCTAAGCCAATCCAAAGTGGAGTTGAATTTGAAAAAATCAATATTGAAGCTGGAAAATGGGAGGAGGAAATTGAGAGCGAATTCAATAGTGTACCAAGTATGCATGAACATGAAGCAAAAATCTAGAGGAGTGATAATGAAAAATAGAGTGTATTGTGCTTGAGTGAGAAAATGAGTGAGAGTTCTCTTGAGACGAAGAGTATGGTTGCAAAAATTGAGGGAGTTAGTGAGAGTCCTCATTTGCCTTCTAATAATTTTAATTTTGCTTTGTTTAGTGTTCATTATCTTATGCAGGTTAAGCAAGGTGAAGTAAAGATGGTTCTGACATGCACCATTTCTAAACCTTTTGATGGATTGATGATCTTTCAAGGAGTTGCAAATTTCTACCATCAATTTAAGGCAAAGTACTCTGCCTTAGTAGACAAATCTCTTACATTGGAAGGGTGATATTTTTTAAATGATTTTGAAACTGATATTACTTCTTTTAAATCTAGTTTTTCTATTTTTTTGTAGTGTGTTAATGTAACGATCCCACATCGACTAGGGAGGAGAGTCCAGTCTGCTTTATAACCTGTTGTGAGTGTCCTCCCACCTGACTGAGGCCTTTTGGAGAGGTGCTGAGCTTCTTGACTTGCGGGTTTGGGCTCTTCATTTGTTGTTGGCTATAACCCCACCTCCAGGAACAAAACCCACGACCCTCTGAGTGGCTAACTGTGGGACAATATTGGTCAAGGGTGTTAGAGTTGGTATCAGAGCCGACTCCCGACCTTGGTGTGCCAGCGAGGACGCTGGGTCCCCTAAGAGGGGCGGATTATAACGATACCACATCGGTTAGGGAGAAGAGTCCTGACTGCTTTATAACCTATTGTGAGTGTCCCCCCACCTGATCGAGGCCTTTTGGAGGGTTGCTGGGTGTGACGGCTCCACTTCCCCCTAAGGCGAACCAAAGGGTTCGACGGACCGCCTGTCCAACTCTCGCAAGGACTACTAAACAGAAATGCACGAAAACCCTACAAAGCATTCAAAAGACTTCAAGAAAATGAACACTCGAAAACTAAGTAACCAAACTGAAAGATACAGTAGGACTTTGATATAATATTCCAACGAAAATTGAAAACGAAACGAAAGAGCAAGTGCCACATCACAATCCGGCCGGATTCGAGGCAGTAGCTGAACGAAATTTTGTTAAAAATTCCCTGTCAATCCGGCCAATAACTAGCCGGATATACTGCCGGATTCTCAGAAATGATTTCTCACCAAATTTTTTTCTTTTCTCGTTCCAAGCCCGCCCTTGTCCGATCCTTCCAACGGGTAAAAGTAAAGTTCATACAATCATAAAACATGCATTTATCATCAAATATAAATACCACTATACACTTTCCAACGTCTATACATTCGTGTCTTCAACAAATTACCTGAAATACAAGTCAAAATATCCGCACGGATACGAAGTACAATTAGGGTTTCAATTACAGAGGAGCATAAACAAAAGAAGTCCTACAACTAGCTCAACTCTTTTCTTCCAAAAATCTTGGTTTCAAAACTTGGAACCATGCAAGGAAAACAAGGATAACGGAACGGGGTGAGCTTACGCTCAATGAGGTACCAAACGTATAAGCAGAAAATCATGGCATTTCACACTTAACCAATCAGATACACATACCAGATATAGAGTAAAGCAATTAGATACTGTAATTTAATATAGGAAGGATACAGGTGGCTCTCAGGAGCCAAATTTCCATTTGCAGTACTTGATCCAAACTCGTTGACTCTCCGTCAATGTATAGAGAGCAACCATGTCCGTAGATCCCACGTTACGTCAAATTTCGTCCACCAAACATACTCCTTACCGGACCTGAACACCTCAACAGGAACAGAATGGTAATACTCGAGTATACCGGAATCAAGAGTCTCAATACCCAAAGATTCCTAGAAACACACTACCGTGGTTCATTATCTAATCGACCTGGCCCTTGCCAGCTCGACTCGAGTAACTAGCCACAGGTTTTGAGTTCAGAGGTCGCAGACTTATACAGAGAACAGATACAGATAACAGATACAGAGAATAAATACAGACTTATACAGTATGCAGGAAACAAAGTAAATAGACGAGAGAAACGAGATTTATAAAGTACACCCTCGTTTCATACAGAGTATACAGAAGTCACGGATAGCCAGATAAGCAACAAATTAGGGAAGTGGTACACTCACCAGTTCAAGTACAGGTACATCAAAATTTTCACCCAAAGTGGCCTTAATCACCGTGAAACCCTAAGAATAACAAAGGTAAAGCAGTTGAAATTTTCACATCCAAAATTGAGTAAACAGGATGCACAAGTGAGGCTCGATTACTAGTCAGGTGCCTCTCCAAGTTATATACTAGTACAAAAGAATAAAATGCGATTTTTGAGCAAACGGATAACAGTTGGTACGAGGGTTACAAACACCCCAAACCCCCTCATTCTACCACAATGCAACTCTAGCTTAAAGGAATCAAACGGCTTAGAAAATTGGACAGCATCTCCCCTTAAATTCCTTATTTTCGATCCTACATTTCATCACCAATCCCAACTCCAATCAACCACAATTTCACATACAAAGCATAGACTATAAAACACACCTTTCAGTATAATAACCACAACTGAAGCTACATTTATCGGATTGAGATGAATCTTATGGCGTTTCGAAGCTAAGACATATACCTACATTTATTATGAATACCTCCAAAGCCCAATCATGCATTTTCATGGTCAAAAATCGAAATCTTAGAGAAAACAGAAAACTGTCCGCGAAACAAAGCTTGTGGATAGTCAAGGGTATTTCGGTCATTTCATAGGTTACAGTGCTCTGATTGAGCTGAAATTTTAGAAGCAGATAGGTAACTCAATTACCTACAACTTTCATGTTTTGAGAAAGGGCTGATTCGGTTTCTCTCCTAGAAGAACATGCAGTGCAAAAATAGGGCAGATTGAAACCCTAAAACTGAAATTCTTGCACACTAGCTGAAATTTCTTTAGGCAACCAAATCTAGCATACCAAAGTTTCATGTTACACCATAAAAAGCTATCATTCTATGAACAACCATTACTCATCACATGAGGGTAGAAAAATCACCATAAAATTGAAAATTATTATAATACTACTTTAAACCGAGAAATCTCCCACAAAACTACGTATTTAACAACTATAAACCACTACTATACAATTATTAGAAGTAAATGAGGGGTTTCTTGACAAGTTACCTTAGAAACACTAGAAAGATGATAGCTTAGTACTTCCCCCTCAAAAATCACTCCACCAACACCTCTAATCCTTCCTAGCAAGAAGTTTTTATGGAGTAATTTGAGATACTAGTGGTTGGAACTCAAGATTTGGGCTAGAAATTGAAGTTGAAGATGAGGAACTCTCTTGGTTTTTCCTCTCCCTTTGTTCGGCCAAGCCAAGAAGAAATGAAGAGGGTTCTCGGTCAAAATTGGTTAAATAAAAGATAAGATGGTCTTAAGTCAAAGTCCAACTTCCAATGATTTTGTAACAAATGGCACCTTAGGGTTTCATTCTCATCATTTGTCTACCAATGGTAATTTATCTAGCTAACCTCTAATTGTATCTTAGCACCTTGTAAAATAATATCACTTGATACAAAACTCCAGCAAGTTGTCAAAAATATATCGCATTTACCGCACTAGTGGGTCCCACGTCAATAATACACTTCAAACTTATCATGAACTAATTTAAATTAGGAAAATGATTTAAAAACTCTATTCAGTTATAAAATCTCTGGAAAATCGAAATAGTAGGGTATAATGAAGAAAAATGCACGCGAGGAAATAAAATAAATAATATAAAATTAGGGAAATTTACAGGTCCTCACACTCTCCCCCTCTTAAAGAAATTTTGTCCTCAAAATTTTCTTATCAACGGAATCTATCAAAATCTAAGGTAACCAACGGCTCGTACCTTCTACGTCCTCAGACGAGTCAGGGACCTGATGGTACTCTAGAGAATATACCCGAGCTGGTATCTTCAATCCAGTCCCTTCCTCTTCCGACTGTCCAGGGTTAGTCTTAGTTGGTTGCTGGGTCCCTTTTCCTTTTCGTAATCAAACTGGACAATCAGCAATCCGATGATCGGCACTTCCACATCGCAGACACTTTCCTTCTTTCTTCCAACAATTCCCTTCCGTATGATTTGGCCCTCCGCAATATCCACAAGGACCACGAGTAGCAAAGACCGAACCTCCCGGTGAGACACCACTTGACACCCCCGGTTGTCGTACTCTCTCGTTTCTCTTTCAAATCTTAGGGGGTGTACTTTTACCCTCTTGCTCGGAGCTACTCCCAGGAAAGCCCATTTTCTTGGCTTGGAAATTTCTCACCTATAACCTCGCATTTTCAACCCCCTGGGATTTCTCCACAGCATCACTAAAGGCGCTAAGTTGGGCTACAGTCAGGTCCTTCTGAATCTCAACATTTAGTCCCTGGACAAAACGCCTTATCCGCCTTTGCTCGGTTATAATCAGTTCGAGCGCAAACTTAGATAACTGCGTAAATTGACTCTCATACTCGGCTACGGTCTGGGTTCCTTGACGAAACCGAATGAATTCATCTTCCTTCTTTTCTTGGATTAGAGGAGGGAAAAACTTGGCGTTGAATTCCCTCATGAAGTTTGCCCACGTCCTCGGTGTTTGTTCTCGTTCCCATTTAAGCCTTATGATATTCCACCAAGAACGGGCTGCTCCCTCCAGTTGGAAGATAGCAAATGTCACCTGTCTCTCCTCAGTGTAGTGTAACGCGGCAAAAATATCGATCATCTTTGCCAACCACCTTTTAGCCACGTCAAGATTAGGGCCTCCGAGAAATTTTGGTGGGGAGAACTTCTGAAATCTTTCAAGGGCTCTATCCTCGCCCTCTATATGGTTACTAGGGTTTCCAGGTTGAGGATTAGGGTTTTGGCCCTGGTGTTCCACTACATGGGCTAGCAGATCGGTCATGCGCTGGATAGCAGTGGCTACTTGAGCATTTGGGTCAACCCTAGGTTCAAGTATTGGTTCTCGGTTACCCCTTTCATTCGAGAGTTGCTTCCGTCCGCGCCCACGACCCCGTCTACTACGAGTACCCTCCATTGGTCTAACCAATCTAGGGTCGAAGCGAAAATACAACATTAAAGATAATTATAGGCATAAGCAAGTAACAAGAGGTACACACAGATCAAAATCATATATACATAACACAACTGTACCGAACAAGTCACACAGTAGCAGTTAGCTAGATACAAACAAAAGAGATCCATGAAGGTAGCGGGGTCATCCAAAAGTACTATAGACGAACTAGGTCAAAAGCACAAAAGCAACTAACGAAAAGCTATTTCCCCTTTAGGCCTCCATCCATAATCTATGAGAATACCACAATTTATATCTTAATCCAGGTTAATCATGCTTACTAACACCCGAACAAACCACATGAAGTTCCATAGAATCACATTTCTAGTTCGCCCAAGTCCTTTCTAACCTAGGCTCTCATCTATTTAGTAGCCGGGCACAAGAATCCCCAAATAAGATAATTCACAACTCGAACCGGCCGGTCTCAAGAGTAAATCATCCATATTAAATATTCCTACCCGATATACATATATATCTTCCTTAGGTACCATGATAAAGAGTTTTACACTTATAACGTGCACAGTCATAGCTTATGCTCAAAAAAGCACTTACACCTTTAGACACATTCACGAAATCAGGACCATAACACCACTTGGTCCAAACTCAATCCGTGCAGAGATCACGCGAAGCAGCTTTGATACCAACTGTGACGGCCCCACTTCCTCCTAAGGCGAACCAAAGGGTTCAGCGGACTGCCTGCCCAACTTTCGCCAGGACTACTAAACAGAAATGCATGAAAATCGTACGAAGCATTCAAAAGACTTCGAAAAAATGAACTTCCAAAACTAAGTAACCAAACGGAAAGATACAATAGGACTTTGATATAATATTCCAACGAAAATTGAAAACGAAACGAAAGAGCAAGTGCCACATCACAATCCGACCGGATTGCCGGCTTGATTCAAGGCAGTAGCTGAACAAAATTTTGTTCAAAATTCCCTGTCAATCCGGCCAACAATCCGGCCAATAACTGGCCGGATATACGGCCGGATTCTCATAAATGATTTCTCACCAAATTTTTTTCTTTTCTCGTTCCAAGCCCGCCCTTGTCCGATCCTTCCAACGGGTAAAAGTAAAGTTCATACAATCATAAAACATGCATTTATCATCAAATATAAATACCACTATACACTTGCCAACGTCTATACATTCGTGTCTTCAACAAATTACCTGAAATACAAGTCAAAATATCCGCACGGATACGAAGTACAATTAGGGTTTCAATTACAGAGGAGCATAAACAAAAGAAGTCCTACAACTAGCTCAACTCTTTTCTTCCAAAAATCTTGGTTTCAAAACATGGAACCCTGTACGCTCAATGAGATACCAAACGTATATGCAAAAAAATCATGGCATTTCATATTTAACCAATCAGATACACATACCAGATATAAAGTAAAGCAGTTAGACACTGTGATTTAATATAGGAAGGATACAGGTGGCTTTCAGGAGCCAGATTTTCATTTGCAGTACTTGATCCAAACTCATTTGACTCACCGTCAACGTATAGAGAGCAACCATGTCCGTAGACCCCATTTTACGCCAAATTTCGTCCACCAAACATACCCCTTACCGGGCCCGAACACCTCAATAGGAACAGAATGGTAATACTCGAGTATACTGAAATCAAGAGTCTTAATACCCAAATATTCCTAGAAACAGACTCCGTAGTTCGTTATCTAATCGACCTGGCTCTTGCCGGCTCGACTCGAGTAACTAGCCACAGGTTTTGAGTTCAGAAATTGCAGACTTATACAGAGAACAGATACAGATAACAGATACAGAGAGTAAATACAGACTTATATAGTATGCAGGAAACAAAGTAAACAGACGAGAGAAACGAGAGTTATAAAGTACACCCTCGTTTCATACAGAGTATACAGGAGTCACGGATAGCCAGATAACCAACAAATTAGGGAAGTGATACACTCACCAGTTCAAGTACAGGTACTTCAAAATTTTCACCCAATGTGGCCTTAATCACCGTGAAACCCTAAGAATAACAAAGGTAAAGCAGTTGAAGTTTCCACATCCAAAATCGAGTAAACAGGATGCACAAGTGAGGCTCGATTACTAGTCAAGTGCCTCTCCAAGTTATATACTAGTACAAAAGAATAAAATGCGATTTTTGAGCAAACGGATAACAGTTGGTACGAGGGTTACAAACACCCCAAACCCCGTCATTCTACCACAATGTAACTCCAGCTTAGAGGAATCAAATGGCCTAGAAAATTGGACAGCATCTCCCCTTAAATTCCTTATTTTCGATCCTACATTTCATCACCAATCCCAACTCCAATCAACCACAATTTCACATACAAATCATAGACTATAAAACACATCTTTCAGCATAATAACCACAACTAAAGCTACATTTATCGGATTGAGACGAATCTTATGGCGTTTCGAAGCTAATACATATACCTACATTTATTATGAAGACCTCTAAAGCCCAATCATGCATTTTCATGGTCAAAAATCGAAATCTTAGAGAAAACAGAAAACTGTCCGCAAAACAAAGCTTGTTGGTAGTCAAGGGTATTTCAGTCATTTTATAGGTTACAGTGCTCTGATTGAGCTGAAATTTAACAGGCAGATAGCTAACTCAATTACCTACAACTTTCATGTTTTGAACAGGGGCTGATTCGGTCTCTCTCCTAGATGAACATGCAGTGTAAAAACAGGGAAGATTGAAACCCTAAAACTGAAATTCTTGCACCCAAGCTGAGTTTCTTTAGGCAACCAAATCTAGCATACCAAAGTTTCATGTTACACCATGAAAAGCTATCATTCTACGAACAACCATTACTCATCACATGTGGGTAGAAAAATCACCATAAATTTGAAAATTATTATAATACTACTTTAAACCAAGAAATCTCCCACAAAACTACGTATTTAACAACTATAAACCACTACTATACAATTATTAGAAGTAAATGAGGGGTTTCTTGACAAGTTACCTTAGAAACACTAGAAAGATGATAGCTTAGTACTTCCCCCTCAAAAATCACTCCACCAACACCTCTAATCCTTCCTAGCAAGAAGTTTTTATGGAGTAATTTGAGATACTAGTGGTTGGAACTCAAGATTTGGGCTAGAAATTGAAGTTGAAGATGAGGAACTCTCTTGGTTTTTCGTCTCCCTTTGTTCGGCCAAGCCAAGAAGAAATGAAGAGGGTTCTCGGTCAAAATTGGTTAAATAAAAGATAAGATGGTCTTAAGTCAAAGTCCAACTTCCAATGATTTTGTAACAAATGGCACCTTAGGGTTTCATTCTCATCATTTGTCTACCAATGGTAATTTATCTAGCTAACCTCTAATTGTATCTTAGCACCTTGTAAAATAATATCACTTGATACAAAACTCCAGCAAGTTGTCAAAAATATATCGCATTTACCGCACTAGTGGGTCCCACGTCAATAATACACTTCAAACTTATCATGAACTAATTTAAATTAGGAAAATGATTTAAAAACTCTATTCAGTTATAAAATCTCTGGAAAATCGAAATAGTAGGGTATAATGAAGAAAAATGCACGCGAGGAAATAAAATAAATAATATAAAATTAGGGAAATTTACGGGTCCTCACACTCTCCCCCTCTTAAAGAAATTTTGTCCTCAAAATTTTCTTATCAACGGAATCTATCAAAATCTAAGGTAACCAACGGCTCGTACCTTCTACGTCCTCAGACGAGTCAGGGACCTGATGGTACTCTAGAGAATATACCCGAGCTGGTATCTTCAATCCAGTCCCTTCCTCTTCCGACTGTCCAGGGTTAGTCTTAGTTGGTTGCTGGGTCCCTTTTCCTTTTCGTAATCAAACTGGACAATCAGCAATCCGATGATCGGCACTTCCACATCGCAGACACTTTCCTTCTTTCTTCCAACAATTCCCTTCCGTATGATTTGGCCCTCCGCAATATCCACAAGGACCACGAGTAGCAAAGACCGAACCTCCCGGTGAGACACCACTTGACACCCCCGGTTGTCGTACTCTCTCGTTTCTCTTTCAAATCTTAGGGGGTGTACTTTTACCCTCTTGCTCGGAGCTACTCCCAGGAAAGCCCATTTTCTTGGCTTGGAAATTTCTCACCTATAACCTCGCATTTTCAACCCCCTGGGATTTCTCCACAGCATCACTAAAGGCGCTAAGTTGGGCTACAGTCAGGTCCTTCTGAATCTCAACATTTAGTCCCTGGACAAAACGCCTTATCCGCCTTTGCTCGGTTATAATCAGTTCGAGCGCAAACTTAGATAACTGCGTAAATTGACTCTCATACTCGGCTACGGTCTGGGTTCCTTGACGAAACCGAATGAATTCATCTTCCTTCTTTTCTTGGATTAGAGGAGGGAAAAACTTGGCGTTGAATTCCCTCATGAAGTTTGCCCACGTCCTCGGTGTTTGTTCTCGTTCCCATTTAAGCCTTATGATATTCCACCAAGAACGGGCTGCTCCCTCCAGTTGGAAGATAGCAAATGTCACCTGTCTCTCCTCAGTGTAGTGTAACGCGGCAAAAATATCGATCATCTTTGCCAACCACCTTTTAGCCACGTCAAGATTAGGGCCTCCGAGAAATTTTGGTGGGGAGAACTTCTGAAATCTTTCAAGGGCTCTATCCTCGCCCTCTATATGGTTACTAGGGTTTCCAGGTTGAGGATTAGGGTTTTGGCCCTGGTGTTCCACTACATGGGCTAGCAGATCGGTCATGCGCTGGATAGCAGTGGCTACTTGAGCATTTGGGTCAACCCTAGGTTCAAGTATTGGTTCTCGGTTACCCCTTTCATTCGAGAGTTGCTTCCGTCCGCGCCCACGACCCCGTCTACTACGAGTACCCTCCATTGGTCTAACCAATCTAGGGTCGAAGCGAAAATACAACATTAAAGATAATTATAGGCATAAGCAAGTAACAAGAGGTACACACAGATCAAAATCATATATACATAACACAACTGTACCGAACAAGTCACACAGTAGCAGTTAGCTAGATACAAACAAAAGAGATCCATGAAGGTAGCGGGGTCATCCAAAAGTACTATAGACGAACTAGGTCAAAAGCACAAAAGCAACTAACGAAAAGCTATTTCCCCTTTAGGCCTCCATCCATAATCTATGAGAATACCACAATTTATATCTTAATCCAGGTTAATCATGCTTACTAACACCCGAACAAACCACATGAAGTTCCATAGAATCACATTTCTAGTTCGCCCAAGTCCTTTCTAACCTAGGCTCTCATCTATTTAGTAGCCGGGCACAAGAATCCCCAAATAAGATAATTCACAACTCGAACCGGCCGGTCTCAAGAGTAAATCATCCATATTAAATATTCCTACCCGATATACATATATATCTTCCTTAGGTACCATGATAAAGAGTTTTACACTTATAACGTGCACAGTCATAGCTTATGCTCAAAAAAGCACTTACACCTTTAGACACATTCACGAAATCAGGACCATAACACCACTTGGTCCAAACTCAATCCGTGCAGAGATCACGCGAAGCAGCTCTGATACCAACTGTGACGGCCCCACTTCCTCCTAAGGCGAACCAAAGGGTTCAGCGGACTGCCTGCCCAACTTTCGCCAGGACTACTAAACAGAAATGCATGAAAATCGTACGAAGCATTCAAAAGACTTCGAAAAAATGAACTTCCAAAACTAAGTAACCAAACGGAAAGATACAATAGGACTTTGATATAATATTCCAACGAAAATTGAAAACGAAACGAAAGAGCAAGTGCCACATCACAATCCGACCGGATTGCCGGCCTGATTCAAGGCAGTAGCTGAACAAAATTTTGTTCAAAATTCCCTGTCAATCCGGCCAATAACTGGCCGGATATACGGCCGGATTCTCATAAATGATTTCTCACCAAATTTTTTTCTTTTCTCGTTCCAAGCCCGCCCTTGTCCGATCCTTCCAACGGGTAAAAGTAAAGTTCATACAATCATAAAACATGCATTTATCATCAAATATAAATACCACTATACACTTGCCAACGTCTATACATTCGTGTCTTCAACAAATTACCTGAAATACAAGTTAAAATATCCGCACGGATACGAAGCACAATTAGGGTTTCAATTACAGAGGAGCATAAACAAAAGAAGTCCTACAACTAGCTTAAGTCTTTTCTTCCAAAAATCTTGGTTTCAAAACATGGAACCCTGTACGCTCAATGAGATACCAAACGTATATGCAGAAAAATCATGGCATTTCATATTTAACCAATCAGATACACATACCAGATATAAAGTAAAGCAGTTAGACACTGTGATTTAATATAGGAAGGATACAAGTCGCTTTCAGGAGCCAGATTTTCATTTGCAGTACTTGATCCAAACTCATTTGACTCACCGTCAACGTATAGAGAGCAACCATGTCCGTAGACCCCATTTTACGCCAAATTCCGTCCACCAAACATACCCCTTACCGGGCCCGAACACCTCAATAGGAACGTAATGGTAATACTCGAGTATACTGAAATCAAGAGTCTCAATACCCAAAGATTCCTAGAAACAGACTCCGTAGTTCGTTATCTAATCGACCTGGCTCTTGCCGGCTCGACTCGAGTAACTAGCCACAGGTTTTGAGTTCAGAGATTGCAGACTTATACAGAGAACAGATACAGATAACAGATACAGAGAGTAAATACAGACTTATATAGTATGCAGGAAACAAAGTAAACAGACGAGAGAAACGAGAGTTATAAAGTACACCCTCGTTTCATACAGAGTATACAGGAGTCACGGATAGCCAGATAACCAACAAATTAGGGAAGTGGTACACTCACCAGTTCAAGTACAGGTACTTCAAAATTTTCACCCAATGTGGCCTTAATCACCGTGAAACCCTAAGAATAACAAAGGTAAAGCAGTTGAAGTTTCCACATCCAAAATCGAGTAAACAGGATGCACAAGTGAGGCTCGATTACTAGTCAAGTGCCTCTCCAAGTTATATACTAGTACAAAAGAATAAAATGCGATTTTTGAGCAAACGGATAACAGTTGGTACGAGGGTTACAAACACCCCAAACCCCGTCATTCTACCACAATGTAACTCCAACTTAAAGGAATCAAATGGCCTAGAAAATTGGACAGCATCTCCCCTTAAATTCCTTATTTTCGATCCTACATTTCATCACCAATCCCAACTCCAATCAACCACAATTTCACATACAAATCATAGACTATAAAACACATCTTTCAGCATAATAACCACAACTAAAGCTACATTTATCGGATTGAGACGAATCTTATGGCGTTTCGAAGCTAATACATATACCTACATTTATTATGAAGACCTCTAAAGCCCAATCATGCATTTTCATGGTCAAAAATCGAAATCTTAGAGAAAACAGAAAACTGTCCGCAAAACAAAGCTTGTTGGTAGTCAAGGGTATTTCAGTCATTTTATAGGTTATAGCGCTCTGATTGAGCTGAAATTTTACAGGCAGATAGCTAACTCAATTACCTACACCTTTCATGTTTTGAGCAGGGGCTGATTCGGTCTCTCTCCTAGATGAACATGCAGTGTAAAAACAGGGAAGATTGAAACCCTAAAACTGAAATTCTTGCACCCTAGCTGAGTTTCTTTAGGCAACCAAATCTAGCATACCAAAGTTTCATGTTACACCATAAAAAGCTATCATTCTACGAACAACCATTACTCATCACATGTGGGTAGAAAAATCACCATAAAATTGAAAATTATTATAATACTACTTTAAACCAAGAAATCTCCCACAAAACTTCGTATTTAACAACTATAAACCACTACTATACAATTATTAGAAGTAAATGAGGGGTTTCTTGACAAGTTACCTTAGAAACACTAGAAAGATGATAGCTTAGTACTTCCCCCTCAAAAATCACTCCACCAACACCTCTAATCCTTCCTAGCAAGAAGTTTTTATGGAGTAATTTGAGATACTAGTGGTTGGAACTCAAGATTTGGGCTAGAAATTGAAGTTGAAGATGAGGAACTCTCTTGGTTTTTCGTCTCCCTTTGTTCGGCCAAGCCAAGAAGAAATGAAGAGGGTTCTCGGTCAAAATTGGTTAAATAAAAGATAAGATGGTCTTAAGTCAAAGTCCAACTTCCAATGATTTTGTAACAAATGGCACCTTAGGGTTTCATTCTCATCATTTGTCTACCAATGGTAATTTATCTAGCTAACCTCTAATTGTATCTTAGCACCTTGTAAAATAATATCACTTGATACAAAACTCCAGCAAGTTGTCAAAAATATATCGCATTTACCGCACTAGTGGGTCCCACGTCAATAATACACTTCAAACTTATCATGAACTAATTTAAATTAGGAAAATGATTTAAAAACTCTATTCAGTTATAAAATCTCTGGAAAATCGAAATAGTAGGGTATAATGAAGAAAAATGCACGCGAGGAAATAAAATAAATAATATAAAATTAGGGAAATTTACGGGTCCTCACACTCTCCCCCTCTTAAAGAAATTTTGTCCTCAAAATTTTCTTATCAACGGAATCTATCAAAATCTAAGGTAACCAACGGCTCGTACCTTCTACGTCCTCAGACGAGTCAGGGACCTGATGGTACTCTAGAGAATATACCCGAGCTGGTATCTTCAATCCAGTCCCTTCCTCTTCCGACTGTCCAGGGTTAGTCTTAGTTGGTTGCTGGGTCCCTTTTCCTTTTCGTAATCAAACTGGACAATCAGCAATCCGATGATCGGCACTTCCACATCGCAGACACTTTCCTTCTTTCTTCCAACAATTCCCTTCCGTATGATTTGGCCCTCCGCAATATCCACAAGGACCACGAGTAGCAAAGACCGAACCTCCCGGTGAGACACCACTTGACACCCCCGGTTGTCGTACTCTCTCGTTTCTCTTTCAAATCTTAGGGGGTGTACTTTTACCCTCTTGCTCGGAGCTACTCCCAGGAAAGCCCATTTTCTTGGCTTGGAAATTTCTCACCTATAACCTCGCATTTTCAACCCCCTGGGATTTCTCCACAGCATCACTAAAGGCGCTAAGTTGGGCTACAGTCAGGTCCTTCTGAATCTCAACATTTAGTCCCTGGACAAAACGCCTTATCCGCCTTTGCTCGGTTATAATCAGTTCGAGCGCAAACTTAGATAACTGCGTAAATTGACTCTCATACTCGGCTACGGTCTGGGTTCCTTGACGAAACCGAATGAATTCATCTTCCTTCTTTTCTTGGATTAGAGGAGGGAAAAACTTGGCGTTGAATTCCCTCATGAAGTTTGCCCACGTCCTCGGTGTTTGTTCTCGTTCCCATTTAAGCCTTATGATATTCCACCAAGAACGGGCTGCTCCCTCCAGTTGGAAGATAGCAAATGTCACCTGTCTCTCCTCAGTGTAGTGTAACGCGGCAAAAATATCGATCATCTTTGCCAACCACCTTTTAGCCACGTCAAGATTAGGGCCTCCGAGAAATTTTGGTGGGGAGAACTTCTGAAATCTTTCAAGGGCTCTATCCTCGCCCTCTATATGGTTACTAGGGTTTCCAGGTTGAGGATTAGGGTTTTGGCCCTGGTGTTCCACTACATGGGCTAGCAGATCGGTCATGCGCTGGATAGCAGTGGCTACTTGAGCATTTGGGTCAACCCTAGGTTCAAGTATTGGTTCTCGGTTACCCCTTTCATTCGAGAGTTGCTTCCGTCCGCGCCCACGACCCCGTCTACTACGAGTACCCTCCATTGGTCTAACCAATCTAGGGTCGAAGCGAAAATACAACATTAAAGATAATTATAGGCATAAGCAAGTAACAAGAGGTACACACAGATCAAAATCATATATACATAACACAACTGTACCGAACAAGTCACACAGTAGCAGTTAGCTAGATACAAACAAAAGAGATCCATGAAGGTAGCGGGGTCATCCAAAAGTACTATAGACGAACTAGGTCAAAAGCACAAAAGCAACTAACGAAAAGCTATTTCCCCTTTAGGCCTCCATCCATAATCTATGAGAATACCACAATTTATATCTTAATCCAGGTTAATCATGCTTACTAACACCCGAACAAACCACATGAAGTTCCATAGAATCACATTTCTAGTTCGCCCAAGTCCTTTCTAACCTAGGCTCTCATCTATTTAGTAGCCGGGCACAAGAATCCCCAAATAAGATAATTCACAACTCGAACCGGCCGGTCTCAAGAGTAAATCATCCATATTAAATATTCCTACCCGATATACATATATATCTTCCTTAGGTACCATGATAAAGAGTTTTACACTTATAATGTGCACAGTCATAGCTTATGCTCAAAAAAGCACTTACACCTTTAGACACATTCACGAAATCAGGACCATAACACCACTTGGTCCAAACTCAATCCGTGCAGAGATCACGCGAAGCAGCTCTGATACCAACTGTGACGGCCCCACTTCCTCCTAAGGCAAACCAAAGGGTTCAGCGGACTGCCTGCCCAACTTTCGCCAGGACTACTAAACAGAAATGCATGAAAATCGTACGAAGCATTCAAAAGACTTCGAAAAAATGAACTTCCAAAACTAAGTAACCAAACGGAAAGATACAATAGGACTTTGATATAATATTCCAACGAAAATTGAAAACGAAACGAAAGAGCAAGTGCCACATCACAATCCGACCGGATTGCCGGCCTGATTCAAGGCAGTAGCTGAACAAAATTCTGTTCAAAATTCCCTGTCAATCCGGCAAACAATCCGGCCAATAACTGGCCGGATATACGGCCGGATTCTCATAAATGATTTCTCACCAAATTTTTTTCTTTTCTCGTTCCAAGCCCGCCCTTGTCCGATCCTTCCAACGGGTAAAAGTAAAGTTCATACAATCATAAAACATGCATTTATCATCAAATATAAATACCACTATACACTTGCCAACGTCTATACATTCGTGTCTTCAACAAATTACCTGAAATACAAGTCAAAATATCCGCACGGATACGAAGCACAATTAGGGTTTCAATTACAGAGGAGCATAAACAAAAGAAGTCCTACAACTAGCTCAACTCTTTTCTTCCAAAAATCTTGGTTTCAAAACATGGAACCCTGTACGCTCAATGAGATACCAAACGTATATGCAGAAAAATCATGGCATTTCATATTTAACCAATCAGATACACATACCAGATATAAAGTAAAGCAGTTAGACACTGTGATTTAATATAGGAAGGATACAGGTGGCTTTCAGGAGCCAGATTTTCATTTGCAGCACTTGATCCAAACTCATTTGACTCACCGTCAACGTATAGAGAGCAACCATGTCCGTAGACCCCATTTTACGCCAAATTCCGTCCACCAAACATACCCCTTACCGGGCCCGAACACCTCAATAGGAACAGAATGGTAATACTCGAGTATACTGAAATCAATAGTCTCAATACCCAAAGATTCCTAGAAACAGACTCCGTAGTTCGTTATCTAATCGACCTGGCTCTTGCCGGCTCGACTCGAGTAACTAGCCACAGGTTTTGAGTTCAGAGATTGCAGACTTATACAGAGAACAGATACAGATAACAGATACAGAGAGTAAATACAGACTTATATAGTATGCAGGAAACAAAGTAAACAGACGAGAGAAACGAGAGTTATAAAGTACACCCTCGTTTCATACAGAGTATACAGGAGTCACGGATAGCCAGATAACCAACAAATTAGGGAAGTGGTACACTCACCAGTTCAAGTACAGGTACTTCAAAATTTTCACCCAATGTGGCCTTAATCACCGTGAAACCCTAAGAATAACAAAGGTAAAGCAGTTGAAGTTTCCACATCCAAAATCGAGTAAACAGGATGCACAAGTGAGGCTCGATTACTAGTCAAGTGCCTCTCCAAGTTATATACTAGTACAAAAGAATAAAATGCGATTTTTGAGCAAACGGATAACAGTTGGTACGAGGGTTACAAACACCCCAAACCCCGTCATTCTACCACAATGTAACTCCAGCTTAAAGGAATCAAATGGCCTAGAAAATTGGACAGCATCTCCCCTTAAATTCCTTATTTTCGATCCTACATTTCATCACCAATCCCAACTCCAATCAACCACAATTTCACATACAAATCATAGACTATAAAACACATCTTTCAGCATAATAACCACAACTAAAGCTACATTTATCGGATTGAGACGAATCTTATGGCGTTTCGAAGCTAATACATATACCTACATTTATTATGAAGACCTCTAAAGCCCAATCATGCATTTTCATGGTCAAAAATCGAAATTTTAGAGAAAACAGAAAACTGTCCGCAAAACAAAGCTTGTTGGTAGTCAAGGGTATTTCAGTCATTTTATAGGTTATAGCGCTCTGATTGAGATGAAATTTTACAGGCAGATAGCTAACGCAATTACCTACAACTTTCATGTTTTGAGCAGGGGCTGATTCGGTCTCTCTCCTAGATGAACATGCAGTGTAAAAACAGGGAAGATTGAAACCCTAAAACTGAAATTCTTGCACCCTAGCTGAGTTTCTTTAGGCAACCAAATCTAGCATACCAAAGTTTCATGTTACACCATAAAAAGCTATCATTCTACGAACAACCATTACTCATCACATGTGGGTAGAAAAATCACCATAAAATTGAAAATTATTATAATACTATAAACCAAGAAATCTCCCACAAAACTACGTATTTAACAACTATAAACCACTACTATACAATTATTAGAAGTAAATGAGGGGTTTCTTGACAAGTTACCTTAGAAACACTAGAAAGTTGATAGCTTAGTACTTCCCCCTCAAAAATCACTCCACCAACACCTCTAATCCTTCCTAGCAAGAAGTTTTTATGGAGTAATTTGAGATACTAGTGGTTGGAACTCAAGATTTGGGCTAGAAATTGAAGTTGAAGATGAGGAACTCTCTTGATTTTTCCTCTCCCTTTGTTCGGCCAAGCCAAGAAGAAATGAAGAGGGTTCTTGGTCAAAATTGGTTAAATAAATGATAAGATGGTCTTCCGTCAAAGTCCAACTTCCAATGATTTTGTAACAAATGGCACCTTAGGGTTTCATTCTCCTCATTTGTCTACTAATGGTAATTGTAAGGCCCGAAAACAACCAATGAGACAAACATAAACAATGGAAAGATCACAAATGTAACAGTAAGTAAATAAAAGAAAAGGATTGCAAACCAATTAACTACCCAACTCCTCTTGAGCTTGTAGATTAATTGAAACAAGCTACTTCAAGTTGATGAATTACAATCACTCTTGTGTACAAAGGAAGGTTCACCTCCTCCTTGCCCCAAGCAGCACTCGGTCAAGCCAGGACGTTTTACTATCCCTCAGGACAACCCTCACAGAGCTACACTCATGAAAAATTCACTCACAAATGAAAAGCTTACAATGAACCTCACACCACTAAGACTACAAATATTCTTTTTGGAGTATTTTCTCACTAAAATCTCTCTAGATCTTTTGTATCTTCAGTGTGCCAAAGTTATTTGAAGTGTCTGACCAACCACTATTTATATAGGACCAAGAGAGTGCCTCATTAAAGCTTCCAACGGATAGAAAGTAGCTGAAGAGTCAACTAGCCGTTGGGGACGTCGGACGTCCGACAGATTGATCACCGTCCGATCCCATCGTCTGAAAATCAGCCAAGTTGTCGTTCGGACGTCCGATGGTATTTTATCGTCCGAGCTTCTGTGTCCGAACGTCGTCCAGAGAGTTATCAAATCTTCGTGGAATTTTTAGGACGTCCGATGAGATTGATGTGTGTCCGAAGCATGCGTCCGATCCTTCAGGACGTCCGATGCTTCCTTACGAGCGTCCGACAGAGTTTCTTTCTTGATATTCTTCATCCTTTCGGACGTCCGATCCTGACTATTTGAGCGTCCGACAGCTTCAGCATACTTTGTCCCCTTTCAATTGTACTTGTTCATGGAATCAAACAACTTCAAAACTGAAAGTATATCTTGAAGAAATATTAGTATCATCCATTTGTTTTGTAAACATCAAAAGATAGGGATCAAGATCAACATTCTCCCCCTTTTTGATGATGACAAAACAATGGATGGAAGGAAGGAAAAAGATTGAGCATATGAGCATAGACTCCCCCTCACTCATTGCAACCAAACTTATAATTTCAGAATAACTCCCCCTAACACATAGCATCTATTTCTCCCCCTTTTTGTCATCATAAGATGAGAGTAATACCCAACAATCATAATCCAACAATAATAACAGAGAATCCAATATTCAAAACAAAACAGAGAAATGATATCAGAATTCAGCAATACCAACATACCAACATATCACAGAGAGATTAGTAAATCATCGTTAGATCAGAATAGTTCTTTTCTCTCCCTTTTTGACACCATACAAATTCAGTAGTATTCAAAAACATCAGCGAAAACACAGATCAAAGTATCGAAAATATAAAAAAAAATATTGTGAACAAGAATCACTGCAATGATTAACAAAATCTCCTATTTGTTAAAGTTAGCATCATGTCTAACTATCCACATGTATTTCATGCCTCTTCTCATATTCTTTCTCACATAACAATCACTTTTCATGTGACCTTTTTGACAACAAAAATTACACATAACCAAAGAGTTATCTATATGAACAGGTTTAATAAATCTTACTTGTCTTCTCCTATGGACAGCAAATTCGTTGGAATTAGAATTCAACCTATTCTTTTGAAAACAGACTTGTTTCTTGTGTTTAAGCAACTCATTTAGACCATCCATTCTTCTTTTCAAATCACCTTGTTCCTTTTTGAACAAATCACAAAGTTTTGTTTTTCTATCAAGTTCAAAATGTAAAGCAGTCTCACTCTTTTTGAAGTAATCATTTTCAGCTTTCAACTTTTTATTTTGTTGAAAAAGGTTTGCATTATCTCGAAGCAAAAAACCAATTTTCTGTTTTAACCCCTTGTTTCTAGCATAGGACTGTTTCAAACTATCATGCAATTTTATAATGAAAGATTCAATATCATCATCAGTTTCTTCATCACTTTCAACTTGAGAGTTATAAGATGTTACCTCATCATCTCCAATGGCCATTAGTGCCATTTGGGCCAACTCTTCTTTTTATCTTTTTGAATTGCATTCATCCCATGTAATTTTGCAATCTCCTCTTGAACTTCTCTTGTTGAAGATCTTCTTCAAACATTTGATGTGAGGAGTTATATCATTGTCCACTTCCATGTTTTCATTACCCATGAAGGATGGGTTATCCCCCACTTGAGATGCTTTAAAAGCTATGCCACTCTTATACATTCTTGCATTTTCTTCCTCTTGCACTTTGAATTTCAGCTTTAATTCATAAGAGATTAGGGAATTCACAAGAGATTCAATGGACATAGAATTTAAATCCTTTGCCTCTTCTATAGCATTTATTTTGTTTTCCCATTCTTTTGGCAAGGCATTCAAAATCTTTCTATTTTTCTCACCCAAAGAATATTCTTTTCCAAGCAATTTAAGATCTTGAATAATGTCACAAAATCTAGTACACATCTTATCAACATTTTCAAGAGGATGCATTTTGAAAAATTCATATTGAGAAACAAGCAAAGATTTCTTTTGTTCTTTAATATCTTGGTTACCTTCATGAAATTCACACAATTTATCCCAAATATCTTTAGCTGATTTACAACCTTTAATCCTACTAGATTCATTTACATCTAATGCATTGTACAATATATACATGGCCTTGGCATTCAAAGAAAGGTATCTCTTGTCTTTTTCATTCAATTCTTGTCTAGTCTTTAATCTACTCAAATTAGTGGTAGAGTCAACTATTCTAACTTCATAAGGACCATCTTCTACCACATACCATAATTCAATATAAACGGATTGTAAGAAAATCATCATTCTTTGTTTCCACATGCTAAAATGAGAACCATTAAACATAGGTGGTCTATCAATAGATTGCCCTTCTAAAAAAGAAACATTTATGGTTGCCATGATCTTTACTCTAAGCGGTTAAGCTTAATCTCTAGGAGACCAAGCTCTGATACCAATTGTAAGGCCCGAAAACAACCAATGAGACAAACATAAACAATGGAAAGATCACAAATGTAACAGTAAGTAAATAAAAGAAAAGGATTGCAAACCAATTAACTACCCAACTCCTCTTGAGCTTGTAGATTAATTGAAACAAGCTACTTCAAGTTGATGAATTACAATCACTCTTGTGTACAAAGGAAGGTTCACCTCCTCCTTGCCCCAAGCAGCACTCGGTCAAGCCAGGACGTTTTACTATCCCTCAAGACAACCCTCACAGAGCTACACTCATGAAAAATTCACTCACAAATGAAAAGCTTACAATGAACCTCACACCACTAAGACTACAAATATTCTTTTTGGAGTATTTTCTCACTAAAATCTCTCTAGATCTTTTGTATCTTCAGTGTGCCAAAGTTATTTGAAGTGTCTGACCAACCACTATTTATATAGGACCAAGAGAGTGCCTCATTAAAGCTTCCAACGGATAGAAAGTAGCTGAAGAGTCAACTAGCCGTTGGGGACGTCGGACGTCCGACAGATTAATCACCGTCCGATCCCATCGTCCGAAAATCAGCCAAGTTGTCGTTCAGACGTCCGATGGTATTTTATCGTCCGAGCTTCTGTGTCCGAACGTCGTCCAGAGAGTTATCAAATCTTCGTGGAATTTTTAGGACGTCCGATGAGATTGATGTGCGTTCGAAGCATGCGTCCGATCCTTCAGGACGTCCGATGCTTCCTTACGAGCGTCCGACAGAGTTTCCTTCTTGATGTTCTTCATCCTTTCGGACGTCCAATCCTGACTATTTGAGCGTCCGACAGCTTCAGCATACTTTGTCCCCTTTCAATTGTACTTGTTCATGGAATCAAACAACTTCAAAACTGAAAGTATATCTTGAAGAAATATTAGTATCATCCATTTGTTTTGTAAACATCAAAAGATAGGGATCAAGATCAACAGTAATTTATCTAGCTAACCTCTAATTATATTCTAGTACCTTGTAAAATAATATCACTTGATACAAAACTCCAACAAGTTGTCAAAAATATATCGCATTTACCGCACTAGCAGGTCCCACATCAATAATACACTTCAAACTTATCATGAACTAAGTTAAACTAGGAAAATGATTTAAAAACTCTATTCAGTTATAAAATCTATGGAAAATCGAAATAGTAGGGTATAATGAAGAAAAATGCATGCGAGGAAATAAAATAAATAATATAAAATTAGAAAAATTTACGGGTCCTCACACTGGGCTTCTTGACCTGCGAGTTTGGGCTCTTCACTTGTTGTGGGCTATAACCTCACCTCTAGGAACAAAACCCACAACTTTCTGGGTGGCTAACTGTGGGATAATATTGGTCAGGGGTATTAGAGTTGGTATCAGAGCCGACTCCCGACCCTGGTGTGCCAGCAAGGACGCTGGGTCCCCTAAGAGGGGTGGATTGTAACGATCCCACATCAGTTGGGGAGGAGAGTTCTGGCTGCTTTATAATTTGTTGTGGGTGTCCCTCCCACCTGGGTGCTAGATTGCTTGATCTGCGGGTTTGAGCTCTTCATTTGTTGTGGGTTATAACCCCACCTCCAGGAACAAAACTTACGACCTTCTGGGTGGCTAACTGTGGGGCAATATTGGTCAGGGGTGATAGAGTTGGTATCAGAGCCGACTCCCGACCCTGCTATGCCAGTGAGGACGCTGGGTCATCTAAGGAGGATGGTTGTAATGATCCCACATCAGCCAGGGAGGAGAGTCCTGGCTGCTTTATAACCTGTTGTGGGTGTCCCCCCTACCTGATCGAGACCTTTTGGAGGGGTGCTGGGCTTCTTGACCTGCGGGTTTGGGCATTTCACTTGTTGTGGGCTATAACCCACCTTCAAGAACAAAATCCACGACCTTCTGGGTGGCTAACTGAGGGAAAATATTGGTTAGGGGTGTTAAAGTTATTGTAACGATCCCATATCGGCTAGGGAAGAGAGTCTTAGCTGTTTTATAACCTGTTGTGGGTGTCCCCCCACCTGACCGAGGCCTTTTGGAGGGATGCTGGATTTCTTGACCTGCGGGTTTGGGCTCTTCACTTGTTCTGGGCTATAACCCCACCTCCAGGAACAAAACCCACGACCTTCTGGATGGCTAACTGTGGGACAATATTGGTTAGGGGTGTTAGAGTTGTAATGGTCCCACATCGGCTAGGGAGGAGAGTCCTGGCTACTTTATAACCCGTTGTGGGTGTCCCCCCACCTGACCGAGGCCTTTTAGAGGGGGTGTTGGGCTTCTTGACCTGTGGGTTCAGGCTCTTCACTTGTTGTGGGGTATAACCCTATCTCCAAGAACAAAACCCACGACCTTCTAGGTTGCTAATTGTGGGACAATATTGGTCAGGGGTGTTAGAGTTGGTATCAGAGCTGACTCCCGACCTTGATGTGCTAGCGAGGACGCTGGATCCGCTTAGGGGGATGGATTGTAATGATCCCACATCGGTTAGGGAGGAGAGTCCTGGCTGTTTTATAACCTGTTGTGGGTGTCTCCCCACCTAACCGAGGTCTTTTGGAGGGGTGCTGGGCTTTTTGACTTGAGGGTTTGGGCTCTTCACTTGTTGTGAGCTATAACCCCACCTCCAGGAACAAAACCCACGACCTTCTGGGTGGCTAACTATGGGATAATATTGATCAGGGGTGTTAGAGTTGGTATCAGAACCGACTCCCGACCCTGGTGTGCCAGCGAGGACGCTGGGTCCCCTAAGGATGGTGGATTGTAACGATCCCACATCGACTAGGGAGAAGAGTCCTGACTGCTTTATAACCTGTTGTGGGTGTCCCCCCACCTGACTGAGGCCTTTTAGAGGGGTGCTGGGTTTCTCGACCTGCGGGTTTGGGTTCTTCACTTGTTGTGGGCTATAACCTCACCTCTAGGAACAAAACACACGACCTTCTGGGTGGCTAACTGTGGAACAATATTGGTCAGGGGTGTTAGAGTTAATGGTTTTAGTATAGAATTGAGTCATTTTCCACATTGCAATTGTTTGTGTTGTAAGAGTCTCATTTTGAGTCCTTATGGTTCATTTATTATTTTTGAATTGTGTGATGATTGTATTAGTGGTTGTCATGCATATTCATTTAGTAATTCTAGTGTGTCTTTAGGGCATGATAAAATTTTTCGAATGATACATGGTGCCCAAGTTTTTTCTACTTGTTATCAATTAGGTGAGTTTGGTCCTTTTAATTCTTTCATTCCTTCTTATACCTCATTTTTTGTGTTTGACCCAGGCATCGATTTGAGACCGAATTGTTTTCATGGGGGAAGGAGTGATAACGATATTCGAGCCCACGAGTTGCTTCTTTGTAGGCAAGCGCTCGATTTGAAGATAAATCATTTTCAAGAGGGAGGGAATGATATGAATCCATGTACTACCTTCAAGCGTGTAAGATGTGGAGTTCTAGTTCGTGATCATTTAAAGTACTTTAGTTTATTAAAGGAATGGATCATGGAAGAACAAAGCATCAATGGGGCTTTCTTGAGCGTTATTTCAAGTTCAAATGGAGACAAAAGACCAAAAAGATGATGAAATAAACTAGGAATTATGTTAGGAAGATGTACCGTGGATCGTGGTCAAAGAAAAATGTAGGAAAAAACTCTTTGCTGTTAAACCGTGGAATCAATCTACCCACGATTACCCGACAGATTCGTTTCGTCTACCTGTCCAACTCTCTACAACAAACAACGGAAGAATCTGTAGAGAAATCGTCCGCAGTTACCTGTCAGACCAACTTTTTTAATTTTTAGTGATTTTCATAGTTTAAATTATTTTCTATTTTGTCGCGTCCGATTGGTCCTTACAAGCCTATTAAGGTATATTTAGTGTATCTAGACATAAATATTAGTAGTATTATTAAGGTTTAGGAAATTGTGTCTTGTTAGGAAACTTATGTTTTCCCAAATAGGTTTAGGGTTTTGAGTCTTGTGAGGCTATAAATAGCCAAACTAATGTCGTTTTCTTTAGTTAGACAAATATGAATGAAAATTGAGAGTTTCATCTCTTTCTTGTTCCTTGGGAACGTCCCTTGATATAATGTGAGTCGAGTCTCCTTTGTTCAAATTTGGCTTATTAATTCAAGACCGTGCTGAATTGTGGTACCCTACTACCTTTATAAACAATTTCGAGTTGTCCTTGATTGGTTTAGAATCTATCTTTTGTATCCATAAGCTGATCAAGATAGATTCTTCCGCTACCTGTGCAGTTCATTTTTTCGAGAGTGGGAACTTGGGGATTTGAGTTCGCTTCAGAAAATATTAGTAGTTTTATGGTAGTTTTGACATACTCTTACACAATCCACTTTAGAAGACCTCAATTGTTACTTGTATGTTGGAGTTGAGCCTAAACAAAAGGGTTAAGAGGAGCCAAAAATCTACTTTCCAAGTTGTTTTCTTAATAGAAAATTTCAGTTTTTGAACCAAGAGAGTTTTGTTCCACTTGCTTCAAAATTTTTCACTATATTCAAGATATTTTTGCCCCATATATTACTTGAAACGTTGATCTAGCATGCATATGATTTTTTCCCCTTGATTTAAACGAGAAAGTTTTGTAATTTCGAAAGATGTCTTTTGGTGTCTTCTGAGTCGAGTCTTGGAAGCTAAATGTTCTTACATATTGTGATTTTGAGTGATGGACTCTTGATGTACTATATTTGGTCTCAGGGTTCGCCAGTGAGTGAGAAGGTGAACCCGTGACTGAAGAAGAAAGTTTGAGATAAGTTGGTGAGTGTTCCAAATGCATGATAGAACTTGTTGTTTGATCGAAATGCTACCTTGATATGACTAGTTGGTTGACATGTTATCTTACTGCGACTTGTGGATTGAGATGCTAGTGCTCTTGAATTATCATTTCTTGGACGAGTATGTACTTTATCACACTTGACCTATTTTCACTGGATTACCATTGCTTGAGTTCCAAATAATATGACATATATGCATGACTTGAAAGTCGGTTGGGTATGTTATCCCATCGACTATATTGCATTCTTGTGTCCTCAAACCCTATTGGCTAGTTGGTTGAATTGAGCCAACGAAGGATTGGTCGAGTAGATCGATGAACCATGGGTACTGTTTATTGAACTTGTACTAGATTTGGTATACTCAAATATTACTCCTCTTGTTATATATTTGGTGTTTGGGTCCGGTAGGGGAATGATCGGTAGACGGAGATTGAAGTGAAGTGGTGATCTATAGGATATTGTTAGTGTATTTTCAAGGTTGACGGAGTGTCAATAGGTTCTCAATGAACTACCACTAAATTGGTTCACGTGACCAAACTGTATCCTTATGTGTGATAGTGCTACATGTTTATTTGAAATGTTAGGGATTTAGGTGTTCACTTTCCTTACTTTGAGATTGTGATGGATATATTTGTTATCTTACCACTTTGATTACATGTTAATTTCTTGAAACTTTACTAGGCAAAAGCTCATCTCATTAGTGTGTTTTCCATACAGGGCGCGAGAACGTAGGAGTGAGAGTCAGTGAAGGCAAAGCTTTTGTGCAAGTTTGTTAAATGTCCTAGTGAACTCTTCTTAACTTTATATCAGGCTTTTGGTTTGTTTTTTTTTTGTTTGTAAGGTTGAATATGTGGTTGTATTTTGAATTTGTAAGGATAGTTGATGTTAATGTGCATACATTGAAATTTGACAATTATTATTGCTATTGAAGTTAACATTATTGTGAGGATCCGAAATTCTCTTTTACTGGCTTACCTATTTATTTATTATTCATTTGTCCCAATTAATTTATTTCATTCATTTTAATTGCATCTGTATTGTACATTGTCTCATTTTATTTTTTAACACGTTTGCTCTTAAACTTAATTTTTCTGTCGCCTGCTTAGTGAAAAATTTGAAAAAGCATGCTTTTCGAGGCAATATTTGGTCTGAGAGTGCAGTGGTCTTGGAGAGTTAAAGACGATCAATTGTAGACCAAGAAAAGTTAATTGAGGGATTAAAGGTGAGTGATTTGAGTTAAACTCAATTAGGAGCATTAATGAACCACTATTCAAATATTGACTTTTGCATCATAAAAGTTGGCTTTATGTCACATCTCTCTTTCACCATTTCACTTCACAAAAATCAGTCAACAACCACTCTCTCTTCCTCTCCCCTTGGCAGAACCTCTCCCCTTCCCTTGGCCAAGAAAAACTTCATCTTCTTCCTCTCAATCTTGCTCACTAATCTTACTCCCAACCTTGCTCACACCTTGGATCATCTTCAAGCTTGGTAGAAGACTTGGTGGAGGGAAGATTCTTGGAGGTTTAGTGCTTGGTTTCTTGAGGTCTTGCTTGTTATTCTTGGAAGAAGATAACCTCTCCAAGCTCCAATCTTTCTTCCATCCATTAGCCAAATTTTAGCTAGATACACTTGGGGTTGTTGAAGGGTTCTATGAACCTTGACATAAGGTAGCATGTCTTGAGGATTCTCTTACGTTCTTGACTTGCTCTTAGGAAGATGCCTTGAGGGATGATATGTTTGATTTGGTTGGATGATCATGTGATAGCATGGATTCTGGGCTTGCTTGATGGCTTGATTTTACCTCTTTACTAGCTTGCAAGATTATGGCTTTGTTGATTAATGTTGACTTGCTTTGTTGGTTGTTTTGGTGGCATGAAAAAGTGAGTTATAATGCTTGAATCTTGGTTAAAAAATTTTAGTTTTAGCACCTTCCTTGTTGACCGAAAAATGCAGGAGAAATTTCAGTTTTGCAAGGCCACTAGTTGGCCGAATATTGAGGCTAAAAATTTCAGTTTTGAGCCCCCATCTTTGGACGAAAATGGTGCTAAAAATTTCTGGTTTTAGTGACCTCCTTTGTAGCTTAAAATCTTAGCCAAAAACTGGTTTTGATGTAGCCTCCGTGGCCGAGAGTTAAAGCTGAAAACTTTCAGTTTTTGAGCCATTGTTTTGGTTGGAAATGATAGCTAAAATAACAGGTTTTAAAGCCTCTTGTTGGCCGAGACTTTGAGGACAAAATTTCAACTTTTAGAGCTTCATTTTAACTCCAACCACGCACAAAAATTTCTGGTTTTAAAAGACCCAAATTAGCTCCAACTTGGAGCTCAAAAATTCTGGTTTTGAGGCCATACTCGTGGCTGAAAGTTTGAGTAGAAAATTTTAGTTTTTGGAGCCTCTTCTTGAGCTAAAATCTTACTAAAACGATGGCCTTAGATGCTGTGATGCCCCCACATCTCCCAAGGGCGAACCCAAGGGTATCGGCGGGACGCCTGCCTAGCTCGCGCCAGGACTCGAAAATACAAAACAATAAAAATTAAAGAAACCAAAAGAGCACTATTCACAATATACAATCCCCAAAAGATTTCTATTTACATCCTCAAAAGTAGATATCCAGATCACTGCATCATCGCATGATAGTAATGAAAATTAGAAAGTAGACCCAAAGAAGGGTTTTAATACAGGTCACCAAAACAAACAAAAATATCTTAGTTGTTCAACTATTACAAACCAAACCTAACTATACTAGTGATGGTGCCAAAATTTCCCCGCGTCGGCCCCTGCTAAGGAAAACAAAAGAAAAGGGGGTAAGCTATAAGTTTAGTGACTAATCAGGGGTAAAAATGTAATTTTTACATGTCAACATTTGCACAGTGAGAGCAAAGCAAAAGCAGAAAATTAACACCACATGGTAAGGATACGGGTGGCTCCAAAGCCAACTGATCTGTCGAGCTTGATCACTGGTTGACCCTTGAGATCCTGAGCCACACAGCTCGCTTCTCTTAAAGGATCCCGCATAGAGAGACCATGAGCCTCAGCTCAAGTCACGAACAATAAATGCTCTAAAATATTTTTCAAGCAATAAATGCTCTAAAATCGTAGTTCAAGCAATAAATGCTCTGGTTCAAGCAATAAATGCTCTAGTTCAAACAATAAATGCTCTGGTTCAAGCAATAAATGCTCTAGTTCAAGCAATAAATGCTCTCAAATTGCGTCACAAGAAATAATTGCTCCGCAAATGTTTTACAAGCAATGAATGCTCCATAACAAATCACAAAATCATATTTCACAGGTATCAATAGCAACTAATGGGGTTTAGGTCGAGTGCCATAAAGTACACCCTCGCCTAGGTGCCCATTTTTCATAGTAAACTCATATTAGCATTGCGTTACACAGAAACCCAGATTACTCACCTAAAGAGTAAGTATAAGGAGAGAAAGTACGGAAATGAATTCAAGTCGTCAGCTAGTGGGCCCCACTGGCTCCGTCTAGCCCGTCACCGCCTGTAGCAGAAGGTTGAGCCATATTATCACACAAACAGCTACTAAAGTGCGTAAATTAAGCAAAACGACAAAATTGGCACATGCATGTGCGCAATTGGCAAACGGAAATGGAAACGGCCGGCAAACGGAAATGGGCATAGTTACTGTCCCAAACTGTTTTGATCATAAGTTGGGCTAGGAATGTCGGACTAAAGTGCATGAAATACCGTTACGAAGCTAAGAGGAAGGGCTAAAATTTTCATGAGGTACCTTAATCTCGATCTAAATGGAAGTAGGTCGAAATTATGGAAAACAGTACCAGAAGTTTGCACTTTAGGGTGACGGACAGGGTCTGTTTGCCGGACTATAACTCACAGCTCGCAAATACAAACCAAGAAATTCCAAAGGCGTTAGAAATCTATGTCAAAATGCTAAAACTTTTATATTTTGGCCAAAACCTGAATCAATACAGAGCAGGGTGAAAAATGGGTCCAAAGTTCCTGTCAGATCTGTCCAAATTCAAAGGCAGTTCTGACAACCGATCTTGTTTTGGTTATAACTGGAGCTACGGAACTTGGATTTGGACGCACTTTATACTGTTTTGAAGCTAAAACCAAGATCTACATTTATTATGAAGGGGTCAACACCCAGTTCGAACGATATCCCGGCGAACCGAGCATGGTCAGAGGCTAAATCTAAAAGCGTAACACAATCCAGTGTTCAAAATAGGTGCAAGTGTTTTGGCTATAACTCGGGCTACACTAATCCGTTTGACCTGAAATTTTGCAGGCACATTAAGGACTTAAGAAGCTACAACTTTAATGTTCTGAGAAACCTCTGAATCCACATGCAGCATAAAGAAAAACAGAACCCAAGTTCGGATTTGTGGACTGCCCTGTTTCCAGTTTTGCCGGTTTCGAACATCGCAAACGCATGGTCCGTTTCCAAGGTTTCCATGCAAGTCTTCCAACCACTTTCATACCAAATAAACACACATATACTAACTTATAAATGGCCTACAAATGGTCCGAAACGTTCCCTCTAAATCACTACAAAATTGCCAAAAACTAACCATAATCCCTAACCTAACTTTATTTGCATCAATAAACTTAATCTAACAACCAACTAACCAAACCCTAACTAACTAAACATTAGCCAAGCTAAACTAACCTAAGAAAGCCTAGGGTTTCAAGGTCAAATCTGATTTTGTTAAAAGCTAACTATACAAGAACAAGTAATACATCAAAAAATTCCATTTACAAGCCAACAACTAACCCAATCAATTTAATGAACCATGAAGCAAAAACTCCAACCTTTCATAGTCTTGACCGAAATTTAGGCAACTATATCTCAACAAAATAAACCATGAAACTTCAATATAAACATCACATCCACCATACAAGTCCATAATCACAACAAAATACATCACTTCCATGGTTTTCAAAAATTAATCACCCAACTTAAACCACCAAGAGAGATGATTTACCTTTCAAATAAGCTTTGTAGTTGATCAAACTTCAACAATCAAGTACCCAAGTTGTTCCCTTAAGCTCCAAAAGCAAGATGGAAGCTAGAAGTTGAAGAATTTTGAAGGAAATCTCTCCCCCCCTTGCTCTCTCTCTCGGCCTATCTCTCTCCCTTTCTCTTTAGTTTTTGTTTTGTTGATTTCTTATGATTATCTTGCAAGTCTAAGGTAATAAATAAGTCAAAGACCATAGAAGATATTTGTCACTTCCACCAATCAAATAAAAGCTTGGTTATTGCCTCCTAGCCCTTACAACCTTTACTTTCTCTTTCTTACTCCTTTTCCCTCAAACATTGATAATCTTTCAATTAACTCCATAAATGATAACTTAATCTAGTCTAAAGCACTTGATCACACTTAATGACTTCACTAATCACACTCCTATCTTAACCACCTATACTTAATTATACTTTCTCCATAATAAAAACAATGAAACAACAACCTTTATAACATTGACAAAATTAGGGTTTTAAACCCAACTTAAGCTTTCTAATGGATTGTAACAGTAGAAGTTTGACTAGTTTAGGGTTTTCTAGCTCTCAAACCTACCTAACCTTTGCTAAAAGAATCGAATCCTATACTTACTTGGACGATAACGTATATTAGCATGCCTATTAATATAATAGCACAAACTTGTAATTCATTACAAAAACTAGGGTTTTGTGTAAAAATATCAAAGGTGTAAATCCATTAGGGTTTTCATAAAATTCCAAATTAAGGTTTTTCGATTCTAAAAAGCAAAATCACATATAAAGAATTACCATCATCCTTAAAATCAAATTTTATAGCAAAATTTAGCACTAATATTCCTTATTCAAAATTAAGGACGAATCGGGATCTCACAACCTCTCCCTCTTAGAAGAATTTCGTCCTCGAAATTCATACCTTCGGTGTCCCTGATCGGCCTAGAAGTGGTTCCCTTCATCCCTGATTTATTTCCTCCCCTCGACTTCTGAGGGCACTGAGCAACTAGGTGTTCATTGCTACCACATCGGAAACATCGCCGATTTTTCTCTTTCTTCCAACAGGCATCTTCCGTATGGTTAGTGGCCTCACAGACATCACATACTCTTCTGGTTCCGAACATCGATTCCCCATGTGAGACACCACTTTGGGGCCCTTTTCCTGCCTGATCTTCCCTTGTTTTACCTTGATTCGGAGCCCCACTGGTCGTGTACCATCGGCTTCCTTACTCCTCTTACTAGGTGGCTCGCTTCCCGAGCTTTGCCCACCAGTATAGGTATAGCTGTCAGATGGTGTTCTCTTCTTGTCACAGAAAGCTTTCACCTGACTCCTTGCCGTCTCTATTCGCTGTGCCTTTTCCAGGGTCTGGCTGAATGTTTCCAACTGGGCAACCGCCAATGCCTCTTGTATTTCCACGTTTAACCCCTGGACAAACCGACGAATTCTCTTTCGGTCTGTTAGTACTAACTCTGGAGCAAAACGAGAGAGTTTGGTAAATTGTGTCTCGTACTCTGCCACACTTAACGGCCCTTGACGCAGGCGGATAAAGTCCTCTTTCCGCCTTTCTTGAACAATTGGTGGCAAATACTTCTCGTTAAACTCACGGGTGAAATTGACCCAAGTCCAGGGGGTCTGCTCTTGTTCCCACTTAGCCTTTATTACATTCCACCATGCTCGGGCTGGTCCCTCAAATTGGAAGACAGCAAAAGATACCTGCCGTTCCTCTGGATACCCGAGCGCAGCGAATATATCCATCATGCGGTCCATCCATCCCTCAGCTAAGTCAGGGCTAGGTCCACCTATGAATTTTGGGGGTGCAAATTTTTGAAACCGTTCTAAGGCACGATCCACTCCCTCGTGATTGCCCAGATTATTTCCAGGGTTTCCGGCATTATTCCCATGACCCTGACCCTATTGGTCCACCATTCGTGCCAGCAAATCTGTCATCCGTTGTATGGCTGTAGCTACTTGGTTATCAGTTTGGTGGTTCGCATTTTCATTTCTACCCTTTCGGGTTCTGGTCTCCGTCCCCTAACTTTTCCTCGGCCTCGGCCTCGTCCCCTACCTCCACCTCGGCCACCGGCTTCCATTTGTTTTGAAAACTTTACCATATAAAACACCATATAAAACACACTAAATGATAAAAATTTTAGGACATGCATATACAGGTTTACGCCAAAGACATGCACAAATTAGCCAAAATGCAGTTAGTACCAAAACACTGAACACATCGATTTCAAAACAAATCAACAGGATAACAAAGTAATTCAAGTCAACGGCCCTAACGCAACTCCCCTGCGGAGCCCACCTAATTCACCAGTAATGACAGTAATGAAAATTAGAAAATAGACCCAAAGAAGGGTTTTAATACAGGTCACCAAAACAAACAAAAATATCTTAGTTGTTCAACTATTACAAACTAAACCTAACTATACTAGTGATGGTGCCAAAATTTCCCCGCGTCGGCCCCTGCTAAGGAAAACAAAAGAAAAGGGGGTAAGCTATAAGCTTAGTGACTAATCAGGGGTAAAAATATAATTTTTACATGTCAACATTTACACAGTGAGAGCAAAGCAAAAGCAGAAAAGTAACACCACATGGTAAGGTTACGGGTGGCTCCAAAGCCAACTCATCTGTTGAGCTTGATCACTGGTTGACCCTTGAGATCCTGAGCCACACAGCTCGCTTCTCTTAAAGGATCCCACATAGAGAGACCATGAGCCTCAGCTCAAGTCACGAGCAATAAATGCTCTAAAATATTTTTCAAGCAATAAATGCTCTAAAATCGTAGTTCAAGCAATAAATGCTCTGGTTCAAACAATAAATGCTCTGGTTCAAGCAATTAATGCTCTAGTTCAAGCAATAAATGCTCTCAAATTGCGTCACAAGAAATAATTGCTCCGTAAATGTTTTACAAGCAATGAATGCTCCTTAACAAATCACAAAATCATATTTCACAGGTATCAATAGCAACTAATGGGGTTTAGGTCGAGTGCGATAAAGTACACCCTCGCCTAAGTGCCCATTTTTCATAGTAAACTCATATTAGCATTGAGTTACACAGAAACCCTGATTACTCACCTAAAGAGCAAGTATAACGAGAGAAAGTACGGAAATGAATTCAAGTCATCAGCTAGTGGGCCCCACCGGCTCCGTCTAGCCCGTCACCGCCTGTAGTAGAAGGTTGAGCCATATTATCACACAAATAGCTACTAAAGTGCGTAAATTAAGCAAAACGGCAAAATTGGCACATGCATGTGCGGAATCGGCAAACGGAAATGGAAACGGCCGGCAAACGGAAATGGGCATAGTTACTGTCCCAAACTGTTTTGATCATAAGTTGGGCTAGGAATGTCGGACTAAAGTGCATGAAATACCGTTACGAAGCTAAGAGGAAGGGATAAAATTTTCATGAGGTACCTTAATCTCGATCTAAATGGAAGTAGGTCGAAATTATGGAAAACAGTACCAGAAGTTTGCACTTTAGGGTGACGGACAGGGTCTGTTTGCCGGACCATAACTCACAGCTCCAAATCAAAACCAAGAAATTCCAAAGGTGTTAGAAATATATGTCAAAATGCTAAAACTTTTATGTTTTGACCAAAACCTGAATCAATACAGAGCAGGGTGAAAAATAGGTCTAAAGTTCCTGTCAGATCTGTCCAAATTCAAGGGCAGTTCTGACAACCGATCTTGTTTTGGTTATAACTGGAGCTACGGAACTTGGATTTGGACGCACTTTATACTGTTTTGAAGCTAAAACCAAGATCTACATTTCTTATGAAGGGGTCAACACCCAGTTCGCACGTTATCCCGGCGAACCGAGCATGGTCAGAGGCTAAATCCAAAAGCGTAACACAATCCAGTGTTCAAAACAGGTACAAGTGTTTTAGCTATAACTTGGGCTACACTAATCCGTTTGACCTGAAATTTTGAAGGCACATTAAGAACTTAAGAAGCTACAACTTTAATGTTTTGAGAAACCTCTGAATCCACATGCAGCATAAAGAAAAATAGAACCCAAGTTTGGATTTGTGGACTGCCCTGTTTCCAGTTTTGCTGGTTTCGAACGTCGCAAACGCATGGTCCGTTTCCAAGGTTTCCATGCAAGTCTTCCAACCACTTTCATACCAAATAAACACACATATACTAACTTCTAAATGGCCTACAAATGGTCCGAAAGTTTCCTTCTAAGTCACTACAAAATTGCCAAAAACTAACCATAATCCCTAACCTAACTTTATTTGCATCAATAAACTTAATCTAACAACCTACTAACCAAACCCTAACTAACTAAAGATTATGTCGCGCCCCATTTTTAATAAAAAAAATAGTTTAAAAAGTGAATTTTTATTTGAAAGATGAATTTTGATTTACAAAGAAAATGAAGAAAAATATGGGTCTAAATGGGACTCGAAAATGCGACGATTTGACCCAAAATACAGTTTAAAAAGGGTTTTTGAAATAAAAATCGGAGTCGCCACTTGGTATAGAGTTAAGGTGTACCAAGTCACCTAAAATGAATTTTTTTTAAAAGGAAAAGGTAGAAAGAAACCCCTTTTAAACGACTCCTAGTCTACGTAAACCAACGAAAAAGGTTCGGGAGTCACATTTGACGAAGGGGAAGGCAAGGATAAAAATCCAAGGCACCCCTTCGACCTAGCCAAGGCTAGTTGCATGATTTAGTCAAAGATTTTTTTATTCTTAACCTAAAAATTTATCACATTTGGATGTACTATATGAATGCAAACCCTAGACCTAGGAGGGTGTCGGAGAATCGAAATGTATCTTTAAAGCTTATTTGGTACCAATCACATTAATTGTGACGCCCAATGAAGACTCTTCGAAGAAGTCACGAATAATGCAAAAATATGAGACTCTAAGAAAAGAAAAGGAATAAAATAATTATACAAATATACATGTCTCAAAGGAGTGCATCATGTCGGGTACGGGGGACTAATGTGTGTGACTCAATTTTCCCTTTTAATAGAGGGAATACGAGCGTGCTAAGGTTAGAAAAGCCAAACTCATCTATATCCCATATCCAAGGGGTTATCTCCAGTCTAATCAGGCAAAATGCACTAATCTACCCCCTAATTTCCTAAATGAGATGCAAATCTAAATGTTATATATACATAGGGGTAAGGGATATTTAATTAGAGGAAATATTATGTGAAAATGACAAAAATCCTAAAAATGGAAAAATATGCATGAAGTGTAATGTAATCATACAAGCATGATCTAACGAGGGAGGTCCCTAAGGGTCTAGCATTGGACTAGCCCATATTTCTACTTTCTCACTAGTGTTGGACTAATGAGAAATCGAACAAAGAGCCACAACTAGCATTGGACTAGTGCGGATTCGGGAAATGGATCACAACTAGCATTGGACTAGTGTGATAACGTCACACATTAATCATAACTAACTAATCATGTGAAATATAATAAAAACATGTAAACACATAATATCACATAGACACATAACAAATAAGCATGATATCTAGATGCAAGGCTCCAAGAAAGCGGTAACACATAGCACATAAGCATGCAAATCACACAAGCGAAAAGAAAGCGAATAAAACCCTAACTATTACATTTGAGGGGGGCCTACTACAATCTAACGGGGGAAGGAATAGATAAATAAAATAAAAACCTAGCTATTACAACTTTGGCATTCAAGTGCCTTCCAAATAATTAAAACTGAATTAAAATAAATATACAAAACTAAAAAAAACAAATGAAGCGAATAAATAAATAAATGAAATGAAAACATTCAAGGGGCATGCAATCAAACACGTAAAGTCACATAAGGCACATAGGGTCAAATAGAGTCAAGAATAAGGGATAGAGTGTACCTCCCTTGAGTTGGGGCCCTAATGAAGTGAAATCACTTATTTACCCTCCAAAATACAAAGAAGAGGTCAAGGCACCACTTTAATTAACAAATAATCACAAAAGATAAAAATATACATGAAATTGAATCAATTAAATCATGTAGACAATCCACATTTAAGAAGTCAAAAGAAGAAAGGACTTGATTGCAGAAGTTAACAAAACTTTGGGGTCAAAATTAAAGAAAAATAAAGTTTAGGGACCTCTTTGCAATTAAATTAGGGACCCAATTGAAAGCATTGAAAGTTTGTAGGGTCATAGTGAAATTAAAGAGAAGTATAGGGACTGCTCTGCAAATTCATTCTTTGGTTTCTTAATGGATCAGCATTGGGCCATTTTATTTATTTGTTTGGGCTGAAAACCTCCCCCAACCCAACCGAGACCCATAGCAAAAAGAATGGACCAATCTGTCATTTATAACCCCAAGAATAACCAATAAAGTCAATGGGCTTCTACCCTCTAGCCCAAATCAAAACCCAAAAATAATAGACTCAACCCACTCCTTTAAACCCAGGCAAAATAATCTCTCAACCCAAATCACTTGTTTCACTAAAACCCAACATGATAAAATCAACTACAATTATTAAACCACAATTATGACCTAAAATCAAGAATTAATCCACCCAAAAGACTACTTAAAAAAAATGAAAGGATAATTAAAGTCTAAAAGGGCAAAATAAGTTCAACTTTTCCAACTTTCAAGTCCTATCAGAAATTAGGCAAAAGCCAAGGAACAAAGGTCAATATGTACAAAACATGAAGAGAACTAAGCCCAGGGGTCAATTTGAAATTAATTCAGGACCCAATTGAAAGAAAAATCAAATTATTCGGGCCGTTATGAAATTACTTATGGTTCAGGGGCCAATTCGCGAATTTCCAAACATTTGCAAACAAATGGTTCGCTGAAGCTTTCTTCTTCAGCGTGACTCAGAGGAAAGCTTCTGCAACCCCTGATGCTCCAACATTTCGGCAATTTTGCCCAGCAAGATGCATCACACCATTGTAGAATGCAAAAACAGATAAATGGATTGAAATCAATTTCAAAGGTTCATGGCTTCTCTTCCTCTCCTCGACTAGCAAACGCACGGTATTCTGGCCAGCTTTGGACTGGCCAGAGTCTCTCTCAAACTAAAAAAAAAACATAAAATTTCCTCTTTTGGTTCAAGATTTCCGTTCGGGCATTTTATCAAACACTAAATGGGCGTGAAAAACTTCAGCATATTGTGCTCAATTGAGGTTATGACTAGCCCAAAATTTGTTATAAACACGAGATAAATCAGTCCAATCGACACCTAGAGCCTGTATATTCGAAACCATAAACAATCAACAAGAAAATTGTACTAACAGAGACACAGAAAATATGCTTTGGGAGCTCAGACATTTGTGCTTGAATGAAAACTGAAGTTCAAATAGGGAAGATGACTTACAAGGCTTTCTTGGTGAAATTCGCAGGCGGCAATGGGTATCCGATGGGGTGGTGACGGCTCGGTGAGTTGAAAATCTCCGCTGCTGTTGCTGCTCAAGCCATCCACGGAAGAGGAGCATGTGGAGAAGAAGTCGATGAGAGTCTCGACGTCGTAGCTGTTCTTGTCCTTTTTACCGAGAACAGAAAGGTTGCTGAGGATGAGTTCTTTGGGCTTGGCGCGGACAGAGACAGCGGTAAAGGGGAAGGGCTGTGGTGGAGGCGTTGGCAGAAAAGGCTTGTATTGGAAGTGGGGAAGAGCAGAATGGGAAATGAGGGGTTTTTGTGGAGGAGCCGTTTGGGGAAATTGGGGGGAAATTGAGGACGGAGGGTGGAAAGAGAGTAGTGGCAGCCGGCAGCCGGTTGAGGTGGTGGAAAATTTGGCAGTGGTGATTGGAAAAATTTTTATCGGATCATTGAAGCTGAAGCCCCCATTTCCCTTTTGTGTGTTTTTCCGTTGCTTGTTTCCTCCGTTTTTTGCTCAGCCCGTCGCCTGGTTCCTCTTTTTCCTCTGCTTTTCCTTTTTATCCCTCGCACTCTTCTTCTTTTTTTTTCTTTCTTTCCCAGTTCGTCGAAGCTTTCATGCCCAAAACCTAGCCCCTTTCTGTTTTTCTCCCTCTATTTTTTTCTCTCCACCAAGCCTCTTTTTTTTTCCGTTCTTCCTGTACTCTGTTTTTCCCTTTTTTCTTCGTTCCAGCCTCCCCCTCCTTTCCGTAGCTTGTTTCTTCTTCTTCTTTATTTTTTACCAAAATTCCCTAAGCCCACCAAGTGTCCTTGACATCTACCCCCTATAAACTTGTCCTATAATTCCTTAGACACTTGTCTAATGATTATTTTGTACACTTGTTCAACATGCACACTTCCACCTATCCACACATTTTCCCTTTGTTTGTCATTTTCATTTTTCTTCAAAAATCAATTAAAAATAAATTAACAATTTTCAAACCAAATTTAAGAGAATTAAAGCCACTTTTAACATCTTACAAAATGAAAATGATGAATCTAACCCAAGTAATAAATAAATAATAAATAATAAAAATGAAATTAAAAATAATAAAACTTTGGTGTCTACAGATTAGCCAAGCTAAACTAACCTAAGAAAGCCTAGGGTTTCAAGGTCAAATCTGATTTTGCTAAAAGCTAACCATACAAGAACAAGTAATACATCAAAAAATTTCATTTACAAGCCATCAACTAACCCAATCAATTTAATGAACCATGAAGCAAAAACTCTAACCTTTCATAGTCTTGACCGAAATTTAGGCAACTATATCTCAACAAAATAAACCATGAAACTTCAATATAAACATCACATCCACCATACAAGTCCATAATCACAACAAAATACATCACTTCCATGGTTTTCAAAAATTAATCACCCAACTTAAACCTCCAAGAGAGATGATTTATCTTTCAAATAAGCTTTGTAGTTGATCAAACTTCAACAATCAAGTACCCAAGTTGTTCCCTTAAGCTCCAAAAGCAAGATGGAAGCTAGAAGTTGAAGAATTTTGAAGGAAATCTCTCCCCCCTTGCTCTCTCTCTCGGCCTATCTCTCTCCCTTTCTCTTTAGTTTTTGTTTTGTTGATTTCTTATGATTATCTTGCAAGTCTAAGGTAATAAATAAGTCAAAGACCATAGAAGATATTTGTCACTTCCACCAATCAAATAAAAGCTTGGTTATTGCCTCCTAGCCCTTACAACCTTTACTTTCTCTTTCTTACTCCTTTTCCCTCAAACATTGATAATCTTTCAATTAACTCCATAAATGATAACTTAATCTAGTCTAAAGCACTTGATCACACTTAATGACTTCACTAATCACATTCCTATCTTAACCACCTATACTTAATTATACTTTCTCCATAATAAAAACAATGAAACAACAACCTTTATAACATTGACAAAATTAGGGTTTTAAACCCAACTTAAGCTTTCTAATGGATTGTAACAGTAGAAGTTTGACTAGTTTAGGGTTTTCTAGCTCTCAAACCTACCTAACCTTTGCTAAAAGAATCGAATCCTATACTTACTTGGACGATAACGTATATTAGCATGCCTATTAATATAATAGCACAAACTTGTAATTCATTACAAAAACTAGGGTTTTGTGTAAAAATATCAAAGGTGTAAATCCATTAGGGTTTTCATAAAATTCGAAATTAAGGTTTTTCGTTTCTAAAAAGCAAAATCACATATAAAGAATTACCATCATCCTTAAAATTAAATTTTATAGCAAAATTTAGCACTAATATTCCTTATTCAAAATTAAGGACGAATCGAGATCTCACAGATGCACCTTGATCGGAGCAAATAAGCTGGCTTTAAACGAAAGGAAAAAAGAAAGGTTTCACAAGTAGGTTTGCTAGAATTTTCGTGTTTCAGGTTTCAAAAACCAGCTTTCGAAAAACTGTTGTATCTTGGTGTAGAAAAACCCAAATTGAGTTCCATTTGTTGCGTTTGTAACTAGACTTGAAGTTCTTTCAGTGGTATAAATTTCAAGGGCTAGTTCGATTCCTACGAATTTTGATAAATTTTCAAATTCACTGAAATTCAAGACTGTTTTGCCCTATTTTTACTGAAGAAGCAATTTGGAACTAAAATTTGACTAATTTCTGATTTGAATCTGGTAGAAGTGTCTTCTAGAAGTTTAATTCATTGAGTCTATTTTTCAACGGTATAAGATTTGCGATTTTTGAACTTATGGAACTCAAGTTATGATTTTTTAAAAAATGTTACAAAAACTGAAATTCTCTTTATAAAGTGAGAAAAGCTCAAAAGTAGCTTGGAAACAGTTTTTGGATTCAAGCCTAATCTTTTTGATTATTTACACCCCATTGCATACTTGGGAAATAGATTTTGCCCGGCACATGAGATTTCTCTTGACTTGAATCGAAAAGCTTGATTGTTTGGAAGTTGGCCAAGCTTCAAGCGAAACTAGTTTGTTTCCTTTGGCTCCGAAATAAGATTTTTCACCTCCTAGTCTTATGCTCATGGTTTCCGCGAAAATGAACCATAAATTGAGCGTTTTAGTTAGAGTAATTCTTGAGGAATTTCACTAGTTTCATATTTGAAAGTTGGAGCTTTTAACTCCAATATTTACTATGAAATAAGTGACGTTTTTTTATGAATTTTGACTTCGTATGTTTAGAAACGTGAACGCTCACTTATATTCTAAAACTTGGGTATAGGATTAGAAGTTTTAAGATATGAAAGCATTTTTTCCTTTCCTCGATTTTCATGCCAAAAAAATTAAGTGTGGTACTCCTCTTTTGAAATCGAAAGTTCTTGCCACAACTTGACTCAAAAATGGAACTTTTGAATCCTCCTTGAATATTATTGTAGTGATTAAGTGAGAAAGTTTCTCTTTTAAAATGACTTGAGTTTGAGGCTTTTGAGTGTAGGTAGCAAGGGAATTTTTTTTTTCTTATTAGCCTTGGTCGAATACCTAGATAACCGTGATTGTGCATGTTTCAAATGATCACGTGGACACCGAGGAGCTCGTTTGACCTCTTGTTTTTGCTCTTGACTTTGGCGAGCGTCAAGTGCATACTTCATGTTGCTTTGAGTGAAATGATACTTGTACAAGTACTATGTGATTCTTGTGATTTGTAAATTTTGCCGAGGTGAGGGTATATTTTATCACTCTCATCCTCTCCCTCTTGAATACTCGCTACTTGTTATATGAATTTGTGTGGCTTGCACTTGTACTCGAACATGCTTTTAACTCGTGAGCACTGAGCAGCAGCATATACCACACCCTATTCGGGTGAGAGGTACCTCTCATCCCGACTCAGTGCTATGATCGATTCTAAATCGATTGGAGCATTGTCTCATCGACCAATTATACTTGTGGGGACGGCCCAGCTTATTGGCTAACCTCGTAACTCGAGCCAGCAAGAGCTTGGTCGAGAAGCTTGGTGAACCATGGAAAATTTTATAATTTGATCTTTTGAGATCTTGCTTGGCATACTCAAATAGTATTGCTACCTTGTGTTTGTTTGGTTCCGGATCCGAGAGGGTGATATGGTGAATGGAGGAAGTAAGTGGAGCTCTACGGACATGTTGCTACTGTAGTTGACGGAGCGTTAACCAAAGATGGCTTAAACCGGCCGTGACGTGAGGATGGCTCCTGAGAGCTCCTATATCCTTTCTACTTGTGTTTTACTTCCTACTTGCTAACTTATATGAAATTTATGTTAAGTCGCTTTTGAGTGTACTATTTGATTTGGTTCGTGCTACATGCTTGCTTGCTTGATTTTCTTGGCCTCACTGAGCATTGGCTCACCCTAAGTTGTTATTCCTTAATAGGTTTTGGAAGTGGAAGTTGGGAAACTCTAGACTAGCGATTTTTGGTTGAAGTTAGTAAACCTTTTGTATGATATTTGAGACAATTGAAGTGTAAACCTTGTTATATTTGGAATTTTGAATTGTAATAGCAGATGGTAGCCTTAGAAGAATTTGGCTTGTATATTCGAAGTATTCCTTTAATTCTAAGTCTACTGTTGACTTGTGGATCTCTATTGAGCTAGAATGAGTACGTGAGTCCTGACGAGAGTTCGGCAGGCACCCCGCTGATACCCTAGGGCTCACCCTAGGGAGAGGTGGAGGCGTCACAATTATTACTCTTGGGATTTGTGAGTGAGTTCTGGCAGAGCCAGATAGGCAGTCCATCAAACCCTGGGGTACGTCCAGGGGGTTTTGGGGTCGTCACAAACACATTGTAAGACTCATCCACTTAGAGTTAAGAATTCTGACTTATACTTCTACAAGTAGTTAAACATGAGATAACTCCTTTTCTATAAGAGGTGATAAATCCTTGTAGGTTATTCACTATCCTTCGATTCTTCAAGTATGTACCCATATTCTAATTTTGTGAGCATTTCTTGTTACGAGAGCAATCATATAACAAACAAAGTATAATTATCCATATTCAAGATACTATGATAATCTTAAGTCTAAGGACTACCTACATAAACATCACGTTGAAATTAATCCTTTGGCATTTAAAGGATATCTCTATGCGGATCAATCCAATGAATTTGATCATCCTATCAAACACCCATATATTAGGTTAGGTGTCTCACATGCAATAGTAGATATAACTTACTCCTTCTCATATAGAAGTAGTATAGTATATGCTAGTCTAACCGTATTAACAATTCCTTTTCTTATTAATATGTTGATTAGAAATATTTAAAAATAAACCTTATCTATAATCGAATGAATCTCACCATTATAAATCTTATGATTTCATCGATTAGGTTACTCTAAGAGTTTTATCATACAAATATAAATATACAAGAAATTAATATGATAAATATGTCATTTATTACAATATAAATAGTTCAAGTGCACATTGAACCTGTGACGGCCGCACCTCACCCTAGGGCGGACCAAAGGGTTCGGCGGGTCGCCTGCCCAGCTCTCACCGGGACTCACTCACTCACTATAGTCTTCAAACAAATTACAAGATAAAACTCAGATATTACATCCAATTCTCCAAGAATTACATAAACTAGTACATCAAGTCGTACATACCACGAGGACCAGAAAGTAAACCCTAGAAAAACTGATAACTACAACCACCACGACAACTATATACATCATGCCAATCAATTTAAAACAAGTACAAGTTCACTTGTCTATAATCAAAACACTAAACACCTTCCCGAATGATCCCCGCGTCGGCCCCCTGCTAAGGAAAACAAATGGAATGGGGTAAGCTATATGCTTAGTGAGTAATCAGGGGGAAAAATGAAAACTCACATAATTAAACAAGTAAATCAGGATTTCACATCAATAACAGAAAAGTAACATCACAATGGTAGGATACGGGTGGCTCCAAAGCCAATTCAATTCTCCGAGCTTGAACGCCTGTTGACACTCCGTCAACCAAAATACTCATGGTCCGTAGACTCCACTTAAACTTCCCCCTTCACCTTATCAACCCCCGTTGGCAAGTCAACAGCACACAGCAGCTCGAGCGAAATAAAGTAACTTAGCTTTCGTCAAAGCTTTAACAAGAAACTAAATCCCAAGTTTAGCATGGAACTATCTTCGACCAAGCCCCAGCTGGCTCGAATAGTTCATCTAACCCTTGGAACCGGGCTGGAACCAAGCCCTGAGATATCCGATCTCTCAATAGATGGTATCTCTCAACAAGTACACAACAAAATACTTACCCGAAATAGCACACAGCAAATGGGGTTTAATTCAAGTCAGGTAATCACCCCTATCAGCACACAGCAAAAGGGTGATGCTCAAGACATGTAAGCCCCCTCCTTAGCACACAGCAAGAGGGTGATACCCAAGTCATGTAATCCCCCTCCTCAGCACACAGCAAGAGGGTGATACTCAACATAAGGCATGTATTCTCACATAGAAAATCAAAACAAAGGATGGGTTTAGGTCGAGTGAGATAAAGTACACCCTCGCCTAAGTACCCATTTAACATGTACAAAACACTTTAACAATTTCAAATCAACAACAACCCAATTACTCACTTGATACAGCTTGGCACGAAAAACGATACAATTCACTGAGCTTGACCGTCACCGTCGAAAACCTCAAAATCTGTATGGGTAGATTATATACATACATAAGTGAAACGACCATACAAAAGCAGATTATAACTTAAACGATTGAATACGGTTGAAAACGATCAAAAATAATCAAAACGGGTTACACGATTTTGCCCATAACTGGAGCTGTGGTTATCGGATCAAAATGTACTAGATGGTGTCTCGAACCTTAGACAAAAGGTTATAACTTCCATGAAGATATCTCGACCCATTTTTCTGTGCATCCAAGTTAAATTTGCAAAATACAGAACTAGAACTCCAAAGGCTAGTTTATCTTTCTCGTGAAAATTTGGCGGCATGCCCCTTGTGTTTACCCATTTTCCAGCCATTATGGCTTCAATATTTTCCTCAAACAAACCCAAAGTTACACACAAAATAATCTCATTTCGATAGCCGTTCAATAGGCTCAAGACAATACAAGGACATAAATCAACTAATAACAAATGCGGAAATGAAGTTTACAAAAGACAGATTTGACGGGTTTTTACGGAAAGAACAGATCTGAGGCTACGCTTATCGGATTGGTATGAAACTTATACCGTTTCGAAGCTAAGACGAAGGCCTACAACTTTCATGAAGGTCACTTAGTCAAATTTCCAGTGTAACCTGGTCAAATTCCCAATTTACAGAGCCAACGTCCAACTATAAGGCTAATTTACCGCACTGTACTAGAATGGTCATATCTCAGGCTACCAAGGTCCGTTTAAGGTGTTATTGTAGGTATTGAAAAGCTAAGACAGAGTACTAAAACTTTCATGTTTTGGAAAATGGCTAAATCAGTACGGATCCTAGTGAATAAACATGATAAACTGGATGAACTGACTAAAACGGAACACTGGAAACATCCTAAAACAGTGAGGGTATTTTGGTCTTTCCACAAGCTACGTTGCTCCGATTGAGTTGAAATTTTGTAGGCCCCTATAAAATACCATTATATACAACTTTCATGTTTTATTCCAAGTCTAATTCGGCCTCTAACATGGTACAATAAAACCGGACAGAATAGTGCTGAAAGTTTCCAGAAATCTGGAATTTTTGGTTTCAATGATAACTTTCTTCATTTCTTGCTCCACTTGCTACCAAAACCCCCTATATAATCTTGGATACAACATATATTAACCATACATCAAGTTTGACAGCAATTCATCAAACCCTAATTCATGTAACTAAAAGGAAAAACACCTAAAACATGATAACAACCATCATTCACCACAAATTTGAGATGCTAAGCTAATTGAACAAGATCAAGAGTAAGAAATGGGGAAATCATCATCCTTACCTTGCTTAAGTATCTACCAAGAGCAACCCTAGCTTTCCCCTTTAAAATTTCACCAACACTTCACTAAATAAACACTCAAGGGTGACTTTAATCGGTTTAGTTTTCTTTCTTTCTCACTTGATGGCTAGATTCAAGAAGAAATGGAGCAACTTTCCTTGGTGTTTTTCTCTCCCTCTCTCTCAGCCAAGCAGCAGAAAAAATGAAGAGGAAAGGGTGCCCAAGGTGATAAGAAGGTTGGACTCTTGGCTTAGTCAAGTGGCCCTTAGGTGGCGACAAGTGGCACCACCAAAGCCACTCAAAATTTCTCTTTCTTTCCTTGCATTTTTAGCCCTAAATTTTGGTCAATGCTAGCTGGAATTAAGGAGATATTTTTCTCAAGTGTTAATGAGCTCATGTGGTAAGAAAGTGGTGGTCAAGTGGTGCGTTCAATCGGTAGTGCACGGTACCCGTCGGTTCGCACCGTTTTTCCTTAAATCGCACGTATTAGGGTTTTTACTTCCTATTCAATAACCTTTTATCATTGCTCCTAGTCACATATTATTTCTCACCTAAAAGTCACTCTTAAGCACCAATTTGATCCTCGCTCCGTACCGAAAAATTACCCTACGAAAAATCGCGAAAACCCTAACTTGCTCCAACTTGAAAAACGAAAAGTGAAACCCTACTTTCTAGGTTCAATTGCACTTATTGTGGGGTGCTTTAGTAGTAGGGCTATTATAAATTAATAATTTCCAAATAAAAGGGCATTTTTAAGTAAAACGTGAGGGTTTTACAATTCCAGTGATTAAAATTAAGGTTTCAATTAAAATATGAGATATTTAAGAAAACTGGTTAGTCACAAGTAAACTAGGGTTTTTGATTAAAATATTAGGGTTTCTAATCTTTTAAAACAAAATAAGGTTTTAAATCAAATCCAAAGAAATACACTTTAGTATCTTCTTTACAAACAACTTCCTAATATTCGGGGTGTCACAGAACCCTAGAAGTTGATCGACTTTTGAGCATACACAATTTCAATTGAGAAGTACACCAATGACCAACTCCAGACTGATGCAGAAGCTGTTAGATAATGCTTGATAAAGGCTGTTGAACAAGGATGGAGAAAGATCAAAGCGAAAGGTAAAACAAATAGCTAGTGGAGTTAATCAAAGACGCAAGATTGGGGGAAGTTATATTAGCTACAATCATTGAAAACATTCAAGTGATGCAATATAACTTCCCCTTATCTTGTGTCTTTTTGTTTAGTAGTTAGGATTCCAAATGGTATTAGTATAAGGCTTAGTAAGTTTGCTTTAAGCAATTAATGTTTAACATTGGGAATGTATAAACTTTACTACTCTGTGCCAGAATGCAGAGGTGCATAGAAAATGGGCATTAATCCTCATACTATAAAGTTTTTAAGTTATGAATGTAATACAATCAATCATTTCAAGAAAAAAATGGCTTTTTGATCTTGTTTTGCTACTAAAATATTTGACAAGATAGACATGTCAGGACTCCTCGAGTAGTGATGAGGGAATTCCACTATTGCTAGAGTCAACGTGCATGTTACAATGTAGAAATAGTACAACTAATATAAACACTAACATAACAAGTGTAAATATTAACATAACAAATTTTTTTAAAACATTAAAATGGATATCCTACTTTTTATCTCTTCCATCCAATTTCAAAATAGAACCTCTCCTTCCTTCAACAGCATCCCAATTCCTTGAACAACATATGATGTGGCACTATTCAATGTAAGGTGAATCCCAGATAGAGTGTTAACTCTTGAAAATTTTAGTTAATCTCCCTTACAATTTATAGAATGTAATTATACAGCAAATATCTAAGGCTTTTCTTTGGTTTATAAAATTACAAAATATGCTATTTCTTTAGTTTTATCTTTTTTTTTTTGTCTTCTCGACTATTGTCTTCTCTAAGAACCACTGGGCATGGTAATTTTGGATACCTTTTTCTTGCCAAAGTAACATATCTAATTGTTTCATTTTTGTAGTTTTTACATTTGTAATAATGTTATGTCTTCAGTTTTGTGGCATATTTAAATTCTTCCCAACATTTTGAAAAAACAAACTAAATATATTTCTGTTACTTAAAAGTTCTCATGCAAAAACCATTATAAAATAAATTTCACTTACAAGTACCCACTCTAGCACCTTGAGCAGGCCTCTTCCTAGTTATACATGCATAAAGAGGAGTTTTCGCATTGTGAAAATTAATTAGATTATGATTACATCCTTTAGGGTTATTTAAACCATTTCGTAAAGGTGCGTGATAGGTGGTTACCATTTTGAGTACAAGCAATAACAGCACAGAGTATTGTTACAACTCCTATGTTAACCTTACATGTGTTTGAATGTGCTTGACTACATGTGAGATAGCTAGGTTTAATTATCGCTAGTTAAATGTACGCAATTACTTCTATGGCCTTCCAATCACCATCTAAGTCATTTAACTTTAAAAAATTTGTGGGTAATGTGTAGTCTCATATGGGTCATGAAATTTGTTTTAGTTTGAAGGTTGTTTGAATTCTGAAACAATAGTTATTTGGACAAAAACCCTGGATGGCCCCAAACTTTTTGTCGGGTCAACTTTTAGTCCCTAAACAATTAAGTAGATACTTTTAGCCCCTAAACTTACAAAAGTGTATACTTATGACCCTTTAGCCAGTTTAGCCAGTTACCCAACCGGTCAACCCATCACATGAGATGCAACCCCCCAAATTTGAAGGATGTTTTCATCCATATAGGAATAGAAAAGTGAATAAAAAATCCAAACATCTATGGAAGAAACCCTACCTCCATATCACCATTCTTAAGTTGCAAAAATAGAGGAAAGGAACAGAGAAAGAGGAAGGAAGTCTCAGTCGAGTGCAATGATACACAGAGTTTGTGTGACGGCCCCACCTCCCCCTAAGGCGAACCAGAGGGTTCGGCGGGCCGCCTGCCCAGCTCTCGCCGGGACTCAGTCGTTCACTACATTCCTCAAACAGATTACAAGATAAAACTCAAATATTACATCAAATTCTCCAATAATTACATGTCAAAAGCAAAGCGTCCACGCTTCCACTGCGCCACTCTGATCCATGATCCCCATTATTATTATACAAGAGGAGTTCCACAACAAAAAAATCACAACAAGCCTTCCTTCGCCACGAGCCCTGTGGAGGGGAATAAAATATTTTTGGGGTGAGCTAGAAGCTCAGCGAGTAACCAGAAAATCAGTAATCCAATCGGTTTAACAATATTTCTTTTCAATGATGTCATAAATCACATGATAAGTCCAGAAATGATTACAGCATTTACAAAACATTAAATATGGAGTATCAATAATTCAAGAAACATGTACAATGGAAAGCGATAGTAACATTCATGAAAAGGATACATTCATTTTTTATAAATAATCCCTCGTTCATCTTTTTATTCGTTCATCTTTTTTTTTCCGGACGTTGGCCGGTCTCCACCCATCCGGACGTAGCCGGACTACAAGGTAATACTCGAGTATACCAAATTCACCCAGGGTCACCATATCGCCCGACCGAGTCCGCTTCTGGCTCGAGTCGATCGGTAACGAAGGGCAGTGGCCAGTTCAGCCAAAAAGGCTTACATTCATGCACAAGTAACATTTAATCCTTAATCATTGAAATTTCACATTTATTTAGGTCGAGTGCGATAAAGTACACCCTCGCCTAGAAAACTCGTTTTAACAATCAGTGAAAGCACTTAACACATTATCAATCAATAATAACAAGCCAATAAGTCAAAGAAATATAACAAACAAGGAACACTCTCATACAAGCACGCATGATATGCAAGAAAACGGTTCAAAAGTAAATAACGCAAGAAAACAGTTCAAAAGTAACTTTGGAAATAGTTTAGAAGTAAATAATGCAAGAAAACAGTTCAAAAGTAAATAATGCAGGAACGGTTCATAAATAACTTTCGAAATAGTTTGAGGTCACTCACCTCCATGGCTCAGGAACCATCCATCATATATCATTGCCTTGCTCAAATCCAAGTCTTAGTTCACAAACTCAATGCAAACAAGTCCTTTCAAAATTCGGACAGCACTTCCTCTTATCTTTCTTTACTTTTCCAGCCATCAAGGCTTCATTATTTCCTCATTCCAACCCAAAGGTACACACACAACAACAAGTTCATCCAATAGCCATTCAGCAAGCTCCAAGTAGTACTAGTACAAGTCAAGCTAGGGAAAAGTCCGGAAATGAAAGTTAAGCTCAAAACCAGAAAAACAGTTTTGACGTCATTTTGCGGTCATGGTACCAAAGGCGCTACGATTGTCGGATGAAGGTGCAAGACCCACCGTTTCGAAGCTAAGAGACAGGGATACAACATCACAGAAGGTCACTCAACCCATTTTTGAGTAAAAACAGGTCAAAAATGCAAGATACTACATCAACAACGTAAAACAGATTCACCAAAACGCATTCTAGCGGAAACATCATAACTCAGGCTCTACAAGTCCAAATCCAGAAATTCCAAAACCAGATGAAAGCTAAGAAACAGGGATAAATTTCATCAGAAGGTCTCAACAACCAATTCGGAAGCAATTCCAGCCAAAACAACCAATTACAGTCGCAAATCCCAATTTCGGGTAAACCAGAACAGCAATAGTAATTTCGACTTTTCTCACTCTACACTACTCCGATTGACCTGAAATTTTGTAGGTACCTCTAAAATGTCATTCCCTACAACTTTCATGTTTTAAGAAAAGGCCAATTCGGCCTCTATATAGGACCTAAAATTTCGGACAGAATGAAGAACCAAGAACCCTAATTTTCCAGATTTCTTCCAAAACAGAATTTACTTGCAATCTTCCACTTTTTCCACCTTCTAGAATCATTAAACATCATTTCCAATCATCATACATAACCACATAATCATACTCATATTAAAACAGAAAATCCCCAAAAATAATAAAAGTTCATCCATCCAACCACAACTCAAAATATAATCCATCAAACCATCTCTTTAGCCATCACAAGTCTCTAATTTAGCATAATCAAGAACAAAGAAAGGATGGCTAGACATGATACCTTCAAATATCAAGAAAGGTGATGACTTAGGGATTTTTCTTCCAAAACAACTCCACCAAGAGCTTCAATCTTCCTTAGCTAGCAAGTTTTATGGAGTGATTTGCAATTTAATCGGTTGGAACTCAAGATTTGGACAAGAAATTGAAGTGCAAGATGATGGATTTTCTCTCTCTTTTTCTCTCAAAATTTCGTCCAAGACAAGCTAAAATGGAGAGAAATTGGGTCCAAATTGGTTTTAGTAAAGTTAGAAAAGTCTTGGTCAAAAGTCAAGGTCCAATGGTTTTGTGACAAATGGTCCTTTAGGGTTTTAATCTTATCTTTTTGTCTCTCCAATACAAATATCTTAACACATTGTAAAATAATATCACTTAATACAAAATTCCAACAAGTTGTCGAAAATATAATGCATTTACCGCACTTGCGGGTCCCACGTTCAAAATACGCTTTTACTTTCTCAAAAACTAACCGATACTAGAAAAATCATTTTCAAACTATCTCTGCTCATAAACTTTATCTGGGAAATTTTTCTAATAAAGAAAATGTAGAAAAGGCGGGCGATTAAAAAAATAAACACTAGAAAATTAGAAAATTTCCGGGTTCTCATACTCATTCTTTTCGGGGCGTCACAGTTTCTACCCCCCCTCCCCGTATGCCAATATGAGAAAGTAACGAAGATGATAACCTCATGGACTAATCCAAATCTAGGGAGGAGATATGTTGTTTGCTCAATTGAAGTCGGTGGGTGTGATTTTGACATTGGATTGATGAAAAGATATGCTGTCGGTCTATGGAGTTGATATCCGGACTTTTGAGGTGGATCATGTGAGGACTCATATTTTTATTCTTCATTTAGTCATTTTATAATTATTTAACCTAGTGTTATTTAATTATACTAGTATTGCATGAATTTCACTTTATCGCGAGTGTGTCGAAAGTTTCTCGAAAGTCGCGCTGGTACGACTAATTGGAGATTTGAGAATTTAATACTAGACTAGTAAGTATGAGTAATTATAGTGTTATAGGAATTACCTTGGAAGATTAGTGTATAAGTGTAACAAACAAGAGAGAAAGTGGTGGTACAAAACACTATTTAGCTACTATTAAGAGTTGATTTTTTGCAACTTTAAGTTAGCTTGTCCAACACCTTTCTTCCACAAAATTCAAAACCACAAACACTCCCTCATCTCTCTCTCTTTTCGTCCGAGCAAGGGAATCAAAAGGGGGGGAAAGAAAACTTCATCTTTTACACTCCAATCTTGCTTGTTCTTCATCATCCAACTCACAATTCCTTGGGTTTTTGCTCCAACTAGAAGAAAGGTGAAAGCTTGAGGTGTTGCTTGGTGAAATATTGGAGGAAACTCTCACTTACAACTAGGGTTTAGTTGCTTTGGAAGGCAACCCCTTCACCTCTCTCAATCTTTCAATTTATACAAAGTTTAGTGGATGGATTTCATGGGTTTGAAGCCCAAATCAAGATTCTAGGCAAGTGGATTTGAGGAAACTTTTATCTTGCTTTATATTCTGAGCTAGTGGCCTTGAGGTGACCTATGAGGTAGCTGACTTGAGGTTATTGCTTGATTATTGTTGTTTATGTGAATTATGGCTTGAGATTGGCTTGGTAGTGGAGTGAAAGTTGGAAGAAAGCCAAGAGAGGTGCTGGCCGAAATTTCTGTTCTTGTTGTCTTGCTTTGAATTCAAATTTTGTTGTTTATTTAGCTGCTAAACTGATTGATATATGTTGTATTATGTGTGTGGAAAGTGTCTTTCGAAAATCATTTCAATCGGTTATACAAAACTTGAGTTTTGGAGAAAGTTTGAAATCTGGAAACTGGTTACCAGGGTAGCCCGACAGGGGTACTTTGTCTGAACATAACTCTTTGTACAAAAGTCAAAATTGAGTGCTGTTTGTGGCATTCAAAACTAGACATTTAGAATTTTCAAATGGTATACGAATCCCCTGCTAGTTCGTTTGAGTAAACCATACCAAATCGGCAAAGTTGACTGACCTGTTTTACCTGTTTGTCCGAGAGAAACTAGGAAGCTGCATCTTGTGGCTCGAATTTGTCTCACTTGTGAAAAGATTTTGAGAATGATGTCTTCTGATGAATTGTAGAATTTTGAATCTAGTTTCTAATTCCATAAACCATTCTCAATTTTGACTTGTATAGAGTTAGTTATGGTCTGATTTCAAAACTATGTTGAGGCCTGGTGACTGGAAATCCTCTGAACAGGTTGTGAAAATCGGCCAGGTCAAACTATTATATCCTGATGCTCAAAATTCTGAATTTAGTTCTGCTTGTTGTGTTTGAAACTTGATTTGGAACTCTTGTTGTGTTATAAATTTCAGAGGCTGATTCACTTCCCGTGAATTTTTCCGAATTTTCAAACATTGCTGAAAAACCAAGACTGGTTCTGTCCTGTCTTCATGAAACAACAATTTTGAGCTGAAATTCAAATGCTTTTTGGTTAGAGTCTTGGAAAAGTGTCTTCAGGGAAGTTTTAGTACATTGAAACTATTTTCCAACGGTATAAATTTTTCTCTTTTTGGACTTACCAAACTCAAGATTTGATTTTCCAAGTTTTGTCGCATAAAGCTGAAAATTTCTGATTTCGTAGGAAATGATTCACTTCCTTTCGATATTGATCGTCAATTTTAAACTCGAATTCATGGAGGATACAAGTTTCCCTTGTGACTTTAAATCCTTGCTTTCAAATCTTGATTTTCGAGGGATTAAAGCTCTTTTAAGCCATTGTCTTAAGTTTTAAGCGAGTGCACTTTCTTCCTTGAATGTTTAGCGATCGTGAGTATATGTGAGTGATGGTTGGTCACTGTTTCTTCAGGTGCTCAAGAGGGTTTCGAAAGGAATCTCGGTGTGGACAATTGAAGAGCTTTGTTTACTCACTTACTTTTGAATTGATGAGTGTTAAGTGCATGAATTGATGCTAAATACTTGAATTGTTTCTTGTTAATTGAGAAATTTGGAATTGTTGAGACGAGTGTGTACTTTATCACACTCATTCTCTTTTATATGAATTTATAATTAAATTGTGTGAAGTGAATTGTTAAGTGAATTGAGTGAATTTGGAAATTGTAATTGTACATCTGGGGACGCCCAAAACTCATTGGCCAACCTTGCGACTCGAGCCAACATGGGCTTGGTCGAGAAGCTGGTGAACCATGAGAAAATCATAAGTTTGATCTTTTGAGATCTTGCTTGGCATACATGAGTAGTATTGCCCTCCCAGTGAGTGTTTGGTTACGAATTCGAGAGGGTGAAATGAAGGATGGGGGAAGTAAGTGGAGTTCTACGGACTTGATACCTACCCGGTTGACGGAGTGCCATCACGTGAAGGTATTGGATCGAGCCTCGGCAAAGCAAGAGGAATCTAGCTACTGAGAGCTCCCGTATTCTTATTGAGTGCACTTTATTGTTAATTGTGAATTACTTGAACTTTCTATCTATATTTCTCGTACCGGTGTTATTGTTACTTGAACTATGTGTTTACATGCTTTTCTTGGCCTAACTGAACATTAGCTCACCCCCGTAGTTTGTTTTCCTTAACAGGAGCTCGAAATGGAAAGATTTTGGGGAAGCCGACTTGATTACCTTTTGATTAGAATTTTGGATGTGATTAGTCGACTTTTGGTGGTTGTATTTTTGGGAAAAGTTGATATACCTTTTGGTAACTTGTGATGTAAGATTTGAATATTTATTTAAGGAAGCGACCTTTCTTTGTATTTACTTTTATTAATGGTTGTTTACCCTTAAGTTTGAATTTGACTCATATTGAGCCCTGGCGAGAGCTAGGCAGGCGACCGGACGATACCCTAAGGTTCGCCCTAAGGAGAAATGTGGTTGTCACAGTTGGTATCAGAGCCTAGGTTTAAAGATCTATTTAGGAGATGTTTTAGAAGCCTTACTCTTGAGAATAGGGATTAGATAATTTAGTTATACCTTAAATTAATGTTTGAGCGAATTGGTGACTTTAAGTTTCTAACCTTAAGTTTTGTGGTTGTTTTGTAGGAATGGAGAACGGTAATGGAGGTCATGCTGCTAATGGTAATGGAGCCGCTAACGGTCATGTGGAGCCTCTTAGGCCCATCCGATATCGAGTACTGGGTGGAGGACCTCGTATCCTATACTCACCTTCCTCTAGATTCCCTCATTGTCCTTGTAGGGAGATGCATGCCTGTCATAATGATCTTGTACTGTCCATTGATGATAAGCGTCGGTAGTTAGTGGTTACTAATGGGGCATTACTTCAGGAGATCGAGGAGCTAGAACGCTATGGTGGATGCACAGGGTGCTAGGATATTGGAGCTCGAGGGGACGGTGGTAGATGAGCTGGCTAGGGCTGAGGCCGCTCGTGACAAGTTTCAGAGGACTAGGGCTCGACTAGCTAGGGTAGTCAAGAAAGTTTAGGATCGAGCCGCTGGGATTTTAGCTAACACTGCCATGTTGATAGAGGAGGTGATAGACGCCGTCGAGGGTTCGGTTCATGAGGGCACTCCTGAGGAGGAGCCTTTTGAGGAGGACCCAGAGGAGGAGGTTCGGATTGGCGGTTTGGCTACAAACTAGGCTAGGATTGATGAATCTTTTGACTTTTGTAACTGGGATTAGTTGGGGTGATGTTTGTAAAGCTCTTGACTTTTACTGCATGACTGACTGTACTTTTGTGGCACCTGTGTGCTATGTTTTTGTAAATGCCCCATTGTGAGAACCTCGAAAAAAAAATATAATAATAATAATAAATATACAGTTACATATTACTTTTGCATGTTAGATTTTTTTTAGTAAATCCCACTTCTATCTTTACTTGTTCTTAAATAAGCACGTAAAAATAGTTTTTATGCTACAAACAATTCAATTGTGTAAAATATTGAAATTACTTGATTCTTGCCAAGATAAATTGATATTTCTTGATGTAAATCATTTTATCGCCTTAATATTAATTCCTTGAATTCCGATAGCTAGTTTTAACCGTTAATAATGTTAAGTGTTAATAGGAACCTTAGCAATAAGATGAAGTCGGTAAATTTTAGACAAAACCGTTACAAGTGCACTTAGTATACTTAGGACGTTAAAATCTCGATAATCGAATCTTTGCGAGAATAGTATATTATTAGGCATCCAAATTACAATTGGGTAAATTTTGGAATTAGATTAAGAATAAGGACTTAAGTGGAAAAATTGGAGGAGATGTGCAAGGACTTGAATACCCCTCCACTATCTCAAAAACTTCCATGCAAACCCAAACACTCTCTCGGCCAACCATAAAAGAATCAACATTTCCATTTCTGCCGCACTTCATTTTCTTCTCCACTCCAACACTCAACCTCCTCTAACTGTGCACCATTTTCTCTCCACCATCTCACTTCAAACCTCAGACCACTACAACATTCCTCTCCACCTCGTTAATATCGACCGGGAGAAAGAGAGCTGCATTCTACATCCGAGAGTAGAAAAAGAAAAGAGAGAAACCGCGAGCTGCAACATCCCTGGTTCTGTCCGTGAGCGTGAGGGAGGAAAGAAAGAGTCACTGCACGAGTTCCATCCCTTGCTGCACCTTTAACCAGCTGCAATCATCTTCCAACCGCAACACCACCACAGCTACCACCACCGCGACCAAAACCAGGACCAACACCTTCAGTTCTTGCGCGAGCCGAGAGAGGAAAGAATTGACAGCTTGTGTGTTGCGTGAGCTGAGTTTCCAGCTGAGGTAAATTCGAGACTTAGAATAGCTAATTACTGGTAGATGAAGCTATATCAGAGCTTGCATGTTGAGTTGTGCGTTCGGATAATGAAATCAAAAGAACGAGAAAAATCTGGTTTGATGGAAATGGAAATTGCCGTGAGTTGATTAGGAAATACAACTTTTAATTTGCTTTATTATGATGATCTGAGCTTGTAATTGTGATTAACCAACTAAAAACTAAGTGATTACGTCTTGCATGAGGATAGTTAGATCGGTTAGGCAAGAAAAATAAAAATGAAATGAAATCAGCTTGCATGCAAGATCATCCGAGGCTAGCTGGAAAAAAATTCTGAAAAATTTGATGATTATGGCTGTTGTTCGAATTTAATCTTGAACTGGAAATGTTAATTAGCTAGCTAAGTGTTTGCATGTCGAATTTGAGTACCTAATACCACGTTTTAAATGAGGAAAGTTTGGATTTAGGACCATTTGGCTGCTGGAAAATTTGTTAGTAGCCGAGAGGTTGAGCTGGAAATTTTGCAGTTGGTTTCTGGAAATTTTCTTGGAGTAGAATGGATGGAAATGCCTGGAAAATGTTGTTTTAAGTCTTGTATGACATTCAGTAGTAAACCATTTGAACTGTTGGCAAATTTGGCCAAAATTGTTGACACATAGCTGCTGGAAATGTTTCAATCTATCCGAGGAAGGGAGAAAGGGTTTTTTTTCCAGTTTTCTTTAGGAAACTTGGGATTCCAAATTGTTGCATTTAAAGTTTGACAAGCTGTAAAATATTCCACACTTGTTGATTTCACTCTAGAACTTTTTAAAGGGGTCATGCATGTGAAAGTTGGGGTGACAATTTAATTGTTATGGCCAAAATGTTGAGATGGAAATTCTTGGCATTGGAATGGATATTTTGGAATAAAAATTGCTGGAAAATGTTTAATCTGCATTTGGTTACAAACAATGAGATGTTGGTTGAAATCTTGGATAAGATAGTGTTGCAAATTTTGTCCCTGTGTTCATGTACCTGTTAGTGATTCTAAACAGTTGAATTATTGACTATATTGCTATAAGAAATGAATATTGGATACCAAGAGCTAATGATTGACGAAGCCTTGGTCTTTTGTTTAATTTTTGATCAGAAATGAATCTGTTAAAACCTAGGGCTAATGATTGACGAAGCCCTAGTGAGATTTCTATTTGAAATGTGAGTTTGCTATATTGACAAATCTGAAATATTACGTGCTTGTGAATCGGAATCGTAAGGAATCCGTTTTGGTCCTGTGAATTTGAGAAAGTTTTAAGCAAGCTATTTAAATATATCTTCGCTCTAATATTGAACGATAAAACTTAGTATTGTACGTTAACATTAGAAATTTTGTGTAGGGATTTTCTAAACTTTGCCGACTCGATATTTCTTCCTTTAGCTTAAACTAGCCTTATTATTTTTGGAAAATGATTTCACTAGTTTCTAAAAACCCTAAGTCTTGTTTTACCTCCTTTTCTTTCCTTAAAATTTGTCCCTGGCTAGATGTCTAGAGGAAAATTGACAAAATACGAGATTTCAATAATTTTAACTAAAAAGCGTAGAAAACTTGCTCGGCAAGAAAACTCATTCGAGTGGAGTAATACTAGTTGCACTTTTAGAAAGAAAAATATTTAAAGAAAACCATATGAAACATTTTATTTCTTGTACTAAGTTTTAATCTTGAGAAGATTGTCGACTTACTTCGAGAAAATAAACTAGTTGAATACTAGATAATCTTTTATATATAAAAACTAAGAATTTGTATAGAAAACTTATAGTTTTAAAACTTGGTTTTCTAGGGTATAGCGAGGACGTGGAATTTTGATTCCCAACTTGACATCTGAGCTTCACTCTTGGTGAGTGTCCCTACTTGTTCTATGCTTATTTGGTTAAAGTGCTTTCTTGACTCGATACGTGATAAGTTAGAAAATGGTTTCTGATCCATCAAAGTGAGCAGTGTGTACTTTATCACACTAGCCTTTCGAGTGGTGACTTGCTTGAAATATTTTTGTGAATATCTTGCTCGCCCTTGCTAAGTACTGAGTAGGGGAATGTACCACACCTGCGGGTGGGAGGGCCTCTTATCCTATCTCAAGTACTAAATTACCAGGCAGGGGAATGTACCACACCTTAGGGTGGGAGGGCCTCTTATCCTGACCTGGTAACCTCGTGTTGTGACGTCGTTGGGTGAATCCCTCGACTAGTTTATAAAAAGGTATACTCGAGTATTACCACTCTCGTGTTTGGCGTTCGGGCCTGGTAAAGGGGTATGATTGGTGGCCGGAGTTAAGAAAAATAAAAGGATCTACATGGACCTTAGGTAGTGAGAGTTGACGGAGGGTCAACTACAGTAAATTTTGATCAAGCGTGGAGAATGGCTCCTGAGAGCCCTGTATCCTACCTTGTGCTGTTATACGCTTTCCTAATTGTTTAATCTTGTTGAAATTATTACTCGCTGTTTGATTTACGTGATTGCATGTTTTGGGCCACCACTGAGCTTTAGCTCACCCCACGATATTTGTTTTCCTTAACAGGTTTTGGCATTTGGAAGAGTTGAAGTCTGCTTTTAGCTTTTGTAAATTTTGTTTCGAATCGTCTATGTATCTTTTGTTTTGGGTTACCACTTGAAGCTGGAAAAGTACAAACCCTAAACTTTGGCTTGTATGAATGAATTTGTATTTTTCGGATTTCACTTTGTGGTTTGTACTGTATAAGTGTAGTTATGTGTTAAGCTAGTTGGAGATGTATTAAGGGTGATCATGCAGATGTCCAATGGCAATGTTATCTCTGAAGTTAATGTGTTCCTAGTTTTCTGGACGTTCAAAGGTTTGGATTGTTCAGGTGACGAATTTTGTTTTGGTTTAGGTTATTCGTGGAAAGGGTTTAGTCGTTTTCCTTACATGAGTCCTGGCGAGATCTGGGCAGGCGACCCGCCAACCCTCTGGTTCGCCTTAGGGAGAAGTGGGGCCGCCACACCCATGACTTGCTGACTATGTATGAACCTTTAAATGTTAATATATGCCAGTTATTGTTATTTTCAATGTTTTTCATGTTGGCTTTTGTTTTTAAGTATTCCCTCGCATAATTATTTTTGTTCTTGCATTTAGACATAACTAAAACTATGGACGGCCGTAGAAGTGGTAGGGGCTGAAGGCGTGGGGTTAGGCAACCCCAAGCTCAAGGAGATGATCAAGGATCGGTTATTGGACTGAGGCAAGGACAAGTAAACGAAGGGGATAACCAAGTAGCTACTGCCATTAACCGTATGACAAATATGTTAGAACGGTTAGCAGAGCGACAGGGTCCAAGACCTATTAACCAACTTGGGGCTCAAGAGAGAGGGGAGGATAGAACTTTAGAGAGATTTTTGAAATTTACTCCGCCTAAGTTTATTGGAGGACCTGACTCCGAGTTAGCGGAGAACTGGTTAGAGAGAATGACCAACATATTTATCGCTTTAAATTATACTGAGAAAAGGCGAGTGACCTTCGCTGCCTTTCAATTTGAGGGTGCGGCACATGTTTGGTGGAATGTGATAAGGAAAAAATGGAAAAGAGCGCAAACCCCTTGAACCTGGAAAAACTTTATAAGGGATTTTAATGAGAAGTTTTTCCCACCTTTGATTCAAGAGAAACGGGAGGACGAATTAATAAAGTTGAGACATGGGGCTTCTAGCGTGGCTGACTATAAGGAGCGATTTACTAAACTTTCTAAGTACGCTCCGGAATTGGTGGCTAATGAACGGAGAAGGATAAGGTGCTTTGTACGAGGACTTAATGTGGAGATTCAAGAGGGGTTAGCAGGAGTCTAAATCTCTACGTTCACTGAATCCCTAGAGAAACCGCAGAGAGTCGAAAGCGCAAGGCTACAAGTTAGAGACTTTCATACCAAGAAAAGAGGCACTCATAGTCATCCTTCTGGACAAGCAAGTAAAAGTGCCCCACCTCCCAAGATGGGAAGAGGAACGGGAGGAGTAAGGACTGCTGGAGCTCCAAGAGGGGTTTTATCAAGAGGAGGCCGTAATGGACAAGGTCAAGCGAGAGGAACACCTTTGGTGGACAGGCCATGACTCCTCAAGTTAGTTGTGGCTACTGTGGCAAATCCAATCATACGGAGAATGATTGCTGGAAGAAATTAGGGAAGTGCTTGTATTGTAACAGTACCGAGTACCAGATCTTAAAATGCCCAAGCATACCAAAAGAGGGAGGTAGTACTTAAAGGTCAGAAAAATCAGTATCTAAGCAGTCCAGTGCTGGAGGGAGTCGACCTAAGGTGCCCGGCTAGGGTTTATGCATTGGACCATTAGCAAATTCCTGATTCCACTGAGGTGGTTGAAGGTACAATTCCTATTTTTCACCATTTAGCTAAGGTTTTGATTGATCCTGGTGCAACGCATTCCTTTGTAAACCCTGAATTTGTGAGTGGGATAGACGTGAAGCCAATTAAATTACCTTATGATTTGGAGGTTAGAACGCCTACTGGGGAACAAAGTTTAATTGCTAACTTGGTGTATAGATATTGTGAGATATGGGTTGGAGAGCGGAAATTATTAGCCGACCTGATGAGTTTAGCTATTAAGGGGTATGATGTCATCCTAAAAATGGACTGGTTAGTTCGTTACCATGCTCAATTGAATTGTAAGACGAAAATGGTAGAGCTGCGTGTTCTACGAGAGGCAACCTTAAAATTGGATGTAAGGGGTAGACTAGCCTCATCCGCCCTTATTTCAGGAATTCGAGCTAGAAAGATGTTGAGTAAGGGAGCTCAAGGGTATTTGGCTTTTCTTATAAATACTTCTAGTGACAAGGTGAAATTGGAAGATATGCCAGTAGTTAAGGAGTATCCAGATGTTTTTCCTGAGGAACTAGAGTCTTTGCCATCGGAAAGAGAGATAGCCTTTAAAATTGATGTGACTCCAGGAGTAGCACTTATCTCTAAGATGCCCTACAGGATGGCTCTAGCTAAATTGAAAGAACTAAATTTGCAATTACAGGATTTACTAAAGCGAGCCTTTATAAAAGAAAGTGATTCACCGTGGGGAGCTCCTGTGCTGTTTGTTAAAAAGAAAGATGGGAGTTTAAGGTTGTGTATAGACTACCGAGACTTGAATGACATTACCATTAAGAATAAGTACCCTTTACCCCCACATTGATGAATTGTTTGACCAATTGTAAGGGGCGGTAGTATTCACAAAGTTGGATCTCAGGCAGGGTTATTATCAGTTGAGAATTTTGGAAAAGGATATACCTAAAACTGTCTTTAACTCGTGGTACGGACACTTTGAGTTTGCAGTAATGCCGTTTGGGTTGACTAATGCTCCTGCAGCTTTTATGGATTTAATGCACTGAATCTTTAAGTCTTACTTGGATCAATTTATGGTGGTATTCATTGACGACATACTGGTGTACTCTAAGACTATGGAGGATCATGAGAAACATTTGAGAATTGTTTTACAAATCTTGAGGGAACATTAGTTGTATGCTAAATTTAGTAAATGTGAATTTTGGTTGAAGGAAGTAACCTTCTCAGGTCATATAATCTCCAAGGACGGAATTAAGGTGGATCTGACCAAAGTTGAAGCAGTTTCTAAGTGGAAGCAATCGGAAAATCCTATTGAAGTTCGAAATTTCTTAGGGTTAGCAGGGTGTTACCGGAGGTTTATTAAAGATTTTTCTAAGACTGCGGGACCCCTGACTGAATTGACTAAGAAAAGTGGGAAGTTTATATGGACCTCTAAGTGTGAAAAAAGTTTTCAGGAGTTAAAAGGGCAATTAACAAGGGCACCTGTTTTAGCCTTACCTAATGGAAAGGATTGTTTTGTGGTCTATACAGATGCTTCAAAGGAAGGCTTGGGGTGTGTGTTGATGCAGAATGAAAGGGTGATTGCGTATGCCTCTAGGAAGTTAAAACTGTGAGAACCCGTAAAACCCTAATTATTTTCCTAGGGTTTATTTCCCCTTAATTGCATGTTTTCCGCATTTTCTGGCTTAGAACTATTTTCTTAGTGGATTTTATGAGTAATTATAGTTTTAAGATGATTTTTCTAGCATTGGTGAATTTTTAGAAAATTAAGAGTAAATAGTGGACGTGGGACCCACTAGTGCGAAAAGTTCGGAAAAATTCGGCCAATAAGGTTAAGTTTCGGATACTGTGAAAATTTTATCGGGTGTTAAGAGATAAGTAGTGTGTGTGAAGTGATTGATGTGAGAGAGAAAAGAATGATAAGGATGTATTTAATAAGGTGACAAGTGTCACCTTCTCATTTGTTGGACTTTAAGAAACACTATTCACTTTCTTGACTTTTTTGACCAAAGGTTTAAATATCAAAAAAATGCACAAAAATCACCATTTTCTTACCTCTTATGGCCGGCCCTCTCCTTGCAAAGAAGAAAGGAATTTCTTCAACTCTCAAGCTTCCATTTCACTCAATCTTGCAAGAACAAAAGCCTACACTAGATTCTATTCCATAAAAACCTTTCTTCTAGTGCTTGTAAGTGTATTAGTGAAGTTGTTTTGAAGCTCTAAGGTGGCCAACCTCTCTATCTCTCTTAATTTCTTGGTAAGTGATGCTTGAACACCCTACTACACCTAATGATGGTTATATTATGCTTAGAAGTGGCTTGAGTGTTGGATTATATGATTTATTTCTTGGTTTGGCTTGATTTGGTGAAGTTTTCCATTTTATGAGGAATTTTCTGGTTTCATATGATTTTGATGTTGTGGACTAGTATGATGCTTGGTAATAAGGGGCTTTGGCTCTAGTAGGTGTGAATTGTTGTTAAATGCAATCAATTTTGGATTTGGAATGAAATGTGAAAAGTTAGGGTTCTTGAACCCCTATTCTGTCCGAAATTTTAGGTCATAGCTAGAGGCCTAATTGGACTTTTCTCAAAACATGAAAGTTGTAGGTATTGATGAGTTTAGTGTGCCTGAAAAATTTCAGGGAAATTGGACAAGTGTAGAGTGAGTTATGCCGTTTTTACTGTTGCTGTTTTTGGTGCACAGAATGTCCGAACTGCGATAGTAATTGCCTGTTTTGACTGGAATTGGTTTGGATTTTGAAGTTGGTGTCTTCTGAGGATATGTATCTGGATGTCTTAGCTAACTTATGCCTTTGGAATTTCGGCATTTAGACCTGTGTAGGCTGAGATTGACGTATTACAGTTTTGTGTGTTTTGCAAATCTGTTTTGGTAATTCTGGTTTGGTATTTGGCACTTTTGTCCTAGTTGTGCTAGGATTTGGACTGAGAGGCCTTCTACATTGTTGTAGCCCTGTTTCATAGCTTCGAAACGGTGGGTCTTACACCCCCAACCGATCATTGTAGTGAGAGTTGTACCATTACCGCATTATGACGTCAAAACCGGTTTTCTTATCAAGGCCAACATTAAAACCTTTCTTAATTTCTGGTTTGCTTTCATGCTTGTATATGTTTATAAAACCCTATTGGGGTTGTGACTTGGTGTTGTTTATGGCTCGGTATGGTTTCTTGTTTTATGATATTGTGAGCTATGGAACGGCTCTTGACATGAAATGCTTATATGTGTGTTGTTGGGTTGTGATTGAAGAAAAATAATGAAGCCTTATGGCTGGAAAATTTGGTAAACACAAAGGGCATGCTGCCCGCATTTTTACTCGAGATTTAGAAAACTATATTCTCGACTTGAGTAAAGGTTAAGTATTGAACCCTTGAATTTCCATGCATGAAACCCTATTGGGCGATAATTGGTTTGACTTTATGACTCGTTATCGAGTCTTATGGTATTTGTTTACATGTTCTAGGGCGTGACGATAGCTCACGACATTCTCCTGACGGAAGTGCATGAAATAGCACTTAATTGATTGGTGAGTGTACTACTCACTTGTGTGCTATTATATGGCTTTGATATTTGAACTTCAGATGTTGTATGTTAATGGATTGATGTGAGAGTGTACTTTATCACTCTCACTTATTGTTTCACATGTTATTGAAAAGTTATTGGAAAGTTATTGGAAAGTTATATGAACTGATATATGAAATGAAATACATGACTTGGTATCGATTGGACAAGTATCCAACGACTACAAATGTTATCATTGAGCTCAACCCCATTGGTAGTTGATTGAATCGAGCCGACAAGGGTTTGGTCGTGACAATTAATGAGCCTTGGATAAAGTTATAAGGAATCTTGTAGTATGAGAGACTCTTGATTCCGGTATACTCGAGTAATACCACAGTGCAAGTGTTTGGAGTGCGGGCCCGGTAGGGGGATGTTTGGTGGAAGGAATGGGAGAGAAGAGGAGTCTACGGTTGGTTACTCTTCAACATTGACGGAGGGTCAATGAGGTTGGATCAAGAATGGAAGCGTGGAAATGGGCTCTTGAGAGCCGTCCGTATCCTTTTATCGATGTGTTTCATTCCTTAATTGTGTACTTGAAATGAAAGGTTATGCTATATGCTCTTAGTTGCTTATGTGGTAGTAACTCACTGGGCTTTAGCTCATCCCGTTCCAATTGTTTTCCTTACAGGGATGTAATTACTTTTGGGACTGATTTGGATAGTCGATTGCCAAGTTGAGCTAGTGTAAATGGCTTTTGTTTAGCTTGTCGAATGAAACCCTATTGTGTATTGGGTTCATTTGCTTTGATTGGCAAACCGAGTATGTATATTCATGATAGATGGTTTTTGGCATGACACTATGGTTGTAAATGTTGGATTTCCATGTTTATATGTTAAATTGATGTTTGGATGAACTTCGGAACGATTCGGCTTTCAAACGGCAAAAGAAAAAAATTTGGCAGAAGCTCACTGGACTGAATCCGGCCAGGAATCCGGCCAGAAACTGGCCGGATTGTCGGCCGGATTGTTTGAGAAATTTTGAATCCGTGAAGTTTGCTCACTGGACAGTATCCGGCCAAGAATCCGGCCGCTAATCCGGCCAGATTCCGGCCGGATTCTGACGTGGCCTGCACTATTCATCTTCGGCAAATTTTTCGTTTTTTTTCTTTTGACTCTTTTGACTTGTTTACGTGCTATGGGATGTTCCGGAACGTTATAGATCGACGTAAACTGTACCGTAGTCCTGGCGAGAGCTGGGCAGGCTGTCCGCTAACCCCTTTGGTTCGCCTTAGGGGAAGGTGGGGCTGTCACAGGTGGTATCAGAGCCACTTTGTGTGGTCTCTGCGCGAAGTGAGACTGGGCCAAGTGGTGTTGTGGTCCTAATTTCATGAACATGAATATGTTTAAGTGCTCGTTTGAGCATAAGCTATGAACCTTGAAGTGTTATAGGTCTTTAATCTTTCTCATGGTATTTAAGGACCCTAGATAAGTATGTCGGACATGAATTTTGATTTGTAGATGGTTTACTCTTGGGACTGGCCAGCTCGAGATGTGAACTATCTTATTTTGGATTTCCGTGCCCGAGTACCCCAGAATTGAGGTGATGCAAGCTACTAGGTATTTGGACCCTGTGTTTTGGAAACAAGCCCTGTATTTTGGAAACGTGAACAGGCTTTGTCTGACTAAAATGAGCACAAGAGATCAATGGACATCTAGTTTGGATAGTAAGTGACGTGAGAGACCAGACGGGCTGGTACTGGGATGACTTTTCGACTGTATATTACTAAGTCTATATTTGCTTACTTGCTTATCCGTCTTTGAATATAACGTGTTATATGCGATATGTTATTGGTATGATAGATTTTGTTATGTTAGTCAATTTATTGCATTCATGCATGGAAGTACCCTTTTGGAGAGAAAAAAAAAAAAAAAAAAGAAAAAAGAAAAAAGAAAAAAAAACCCCGCGGACATGGTCATAGCAGTGACACAAAACGAGACCAAGAGTCAAAGAGAAGAAAGGGAGGAAACAACACCTGAACCGAACATGGACCAAGAGTGCTACTTGTATTCAAGACTTTCTTATGACCCATTGTTTTGCCGACAGGCTACCATCTGAGGTCCAGCAACTCTGTAAAATGGCACGTAGGGTTGAGATGTATAATGAAATCGGGGGTCTTCGAGACGAAATAGAAGTCCAAAAGAACCTAGTCGCATACTGGGAAGGGCGCTGGAAGCACGAGTATACAGAGAAAATTGAGCTCCTGCACAAAAACTTAGAGCTAAAAAGGAAATATGAAGGGATTTCCGAGGAGGCCCTGGAAAAGGCTCAATGCATCAAGAATGCAAAGGTGCAAGTGAAAGTTTCCCAAATACGGAAAAGGGGTGCAGTGGGTAGCGTGAGTAAGGAACCTAGCGAAGCAATGACACCTTCTAAAGTACAGAAAGTGAACCAGTTATTCGGGCCGCCATGGATAATGGGGGCGGTAGATAAAAGATTTGTCAATGAAAGCCAAACCAGACAGGGGGAGATTTCTCCGAAAAGCAAAAAGATGACTGTCCACTTGACTTGTGATTATTGCGGAAAGGCCAATCACACTGAGAATGATTGTTGGAGAAAGGGGAGGAGATGTCTGCGCTGTGGGAGCATCGAGCATCGAATTGCATATTGCCCGATTAAAGTGCGGAAAAAGAAAAGAACTCAACAACCAACCCAGACCGACCCTGCACCGTCAAGTGGAGAAGGGACTGGAATGAAGAATCTCGTTTCTTCTGACTCTGAAGACGGAGAAGGTACAGGCCATTGGTTACTTTAAATTTGAAGGAAAATTTCGAGGACGAAATTCTTTTAAGGGGGGGAGAGTGTGAGAACCCGTAAAACCCTAATTATTTTCCTAGGGTTTATTTCCCCTTAATTGCATGTTTTCCGCATTTTCTGGCTTAGAACTATTTTCTTAGTGGATTTTATGAGTAATTATAGTTTTAAGATGATTTTTCTAGCATTGGTGAATTTTTAGAAAATTAAGAGTAAATAGTGGACGTGGGACCCACTAGTGCGAAAAGTTCGGAAAAATTCGGCCAATAAGGTTAAGTTTCGGATACTGTGAAAATTTTATCAGGTGTTAAGAGATAAGTAGTGTGTGTGAAGTGATTGATGTGAGAGAGAAAAGAATGATAAGGATGTATTTAATAAGGTGACAAGTGTCACCTTCTCATTTGTTGGACTTTAAGAAACACTATTCACTTTCTTGACTTTTTTGACCAAAGGTTTAAATATCAAAAAAATGCACAAAAATCACCATTTTCTTACCTCTTATGGCCGGCCCTCTCCTTGCAAAGAAGAAAGGAATTTCTTCAACTCTCAAGCTTCCATTTCACTCAATCTTGCAAGAACAAAAGCCTACACTAGATTCTATTCCATAAAAACCTTTCTTCTAGTGCTTGTAAGTGTATTAGTGAAGTTGTTTTGAAGCTCTAAGGTGGCCAACCTCTCTATCTCTCTTAATTTCTTGGTAAGTGATGCTTGAACACCCTACTACACCTAATGATGGTTATATTATGCTTAGAAGTGGCTTGAGTGTTGGATTATATGATTTATTTCTTGGTTTGGCTTGATTTGGTGAAGTTTTCCATTTTATGAGGAATTTTCTGGTTTCATATGATTTTGATGTTGTGGACTAGTATGATGCTTGGTAATAAGGGGCTTTGGCTCTAGTAGGTGTGAATTGTTGTTAAATGCAATCAATTTTGGATTTGGAATGAAATGTGAAAAGTTAGGGTTCTTGAACCCCTATTCTGTCCAAAATTTTAGGTCATAGCTAGAGGATTAATTGGACTTTTCTCAAAACATGAAAGTTGTAGGTATTGATGATTTTAGTGTGCCTGCAAAATTTCAGGGAAATTGGACAAGTGTAGAGTGAGTTATGCCGTTTTTACTGTTGCTGTTTTTGGTGCACAGAATGTCCGAACTGCGATAGTAATTGCCTGTTTTGACTGGAATTGGTTTGGATTTTGAAGTTGGTGTCTTCTGAGGATATGTATCTGGATGTCTTAGCTAACTTATGCCTTTGGAATTTCGGCATTTGGACCTGTGTAGGCTGAGATTGACGTATTACAGTTTTGTGTGTTTTGCAAATCTGTTTTGGTAATTCTGGTTTGGTATTTGGCACTTTTGACCTAGTTGTGCTAGGATTTGGACTGAGAGGCCTTCTACATTGTTGTAGCCCTGTTTCATAGCTTCGAAACGGTGGGTCTTACACCCCCAACCGATCATTGTAGTGAGAGTTGTGCCATTACCGCATTATGACGTCAAAACCGGTTTTCTTATCAAGGCCAACATTAAAACCTTTCTTAATTTCTGGTTTGCTTTCATGCTTGTATATGTTTATAAAACCCTATTGGGGTTGTGACTTGGTGTTGTTTATGGCTCGGTATGGTTTCTTGTTTTATGATATTGTGAGCTATGGAACGGCTCTTGACATGAAATGCTTATATGTGTGTTGTTGGGTTGTGATTGAAGAAAAATAATGAAGCCTTATGGCTGGAAAATTTGGTAAACACAAAGGGCATGCTGCCCGCATTTTTACTCGAGATTTAGATAACTATATTCTCGACTTGAGTAAAGGTTAAGTATTGAACCCTTGAATTTCCATGCATGAAACCCTATTGGGCGATAATTGGTTTGACTTTATGACTCGTTATCGAGTCTTATGGTATTTGTTTACATGTTCTAGGGCGTGACGATAGCTCACGACATTCTCCTGACGGAAGTGCATGAAATAGCACTTAATTGATTGGTGAGTGTACTACTCACTTGTGTGCTATTATATGGCTTTGATATTTGAACTTCAGATGTTGTATGTTAATGGATTGATGTGAGAGTGTACTTTATCACTCTCACTTATTGTTTCACATGTTATTGAAAAGTTATTGGAAAGTTATTGGAAAGTTATATGAACTGATATATGAAATGAAATACATGACTTGGTATCGATTGGACAAGTATCCAACGACTACAAATGTTATCATTGAGCTCAACCCCATTGGTAGTTGATTGAATCGAGCCGACAAGGGTTTGGTCGTGACAATTAATGAGCCTTGGGTAAAGTTATAAGGAATCTTGTAGTATGAGAGACTCTTGATTCCGGTATACTCGAGTAATACCACAGTGCAAGTGTTTGGAGTGCGGGCCCGGTAGGGGGATGTTTGGTGGAAGGAATGGGAGAGAAGAGGAGTCTACGGTTGGTTACTCTTCAACATTGACGGAGGGTCAATGAGGTTGGATCAAGAATGGAAGCGTGGAAATGGGCTCTTGAGAGCCGTCCGTATCCTTTTATCGATGTGTTTCATTCCTTAATTGTGTACTTGAAATGAAAGGTTATGCTATATGCTCTTAGTTGCTTATGTGGTAGTAACTCACTGGGCTTTAGCTCATCCCGTTCCAATTGTTTTCCTTACAGGGATGTAATTACTTTTGGGACTGATTTGGATAGTCGATTGCCAAGTTGAGCTAGTGTAAATGGCTTTTGTTTAGCTTGTCGAATGAAACCCTATTGTGTATTGGGTTCATTTGCTTTGATTGGCAAACCGAGTATGTATATTCATGATAGATGGTTTTTGGCATGACACTATGGTTGTAAATGTTGGATTTCCATGTTTATATGTTAAATTGATGTTTGGATGAACTTCGGAACGATTCGACTTTCAAACGGCAAAAGAAAAAAATTTGGCAGAAGCTCACTGGACTGAATCCGGCCAGAAACTGGCCGGATTGTCGGCCGGATTGTTTGAGAATTTTTGAATCCGTGAAGTTTGCTCACTGGACAGTATCCGGCCGCTAATCCGGCCAGATTCCGGCCGGATTCTGACGTGGCCTGCACTATTCATCTTCGGCAAATTTTTCGTTTTTTTTCTTTTGACTCTTTTGACTTGTTTACGTGCTATGGGATGTTCCGGAACGTTATAGATCGACGTAAACTGTACCGTAGTCCTGGCGAGAGCTGGGCAGGCAGTCCGCTAACCCCTTTGGTTCGCCTTAGGGGAAGGTGGGGCTGTCACAAAAACTTCATGAGAGAAATTATCTAACTCACGATTTGGAGTTAGCAGCTGTAGTATTTGCATTGAAGAAGTGGAGACATTACTTATATGGGGTGACGTTTGAGGTTTTTACAGACCACAAGAGCCTTAAGTACTTGTTTTCCCAAAAAGAGTTGAATTTTAGACAACGTAGATTGATGGAGTTTTTGGAAGATTATGATTGCACGATTAATTATCACCCAGGAAAAGCTAATGTGGTAGCAGATGCTTTAAGTCGTCAAGTACAAGTAGCAGGATTGATGATCAAAGAGTTACACTTGTTGGAAGAGGTTAGTAGTTGGAACCCTCGTCTTGAACCAAGAAAGGTAATCCTTGGAAACATTGTCGTGAAATCTGTTATGCTGGATCGTATCAAGGGGGCACAAGAGAAGGATTTTGAAGTACAAAAGTGGTTGGAGAAAGTTAAAAAGGGAGAAAAGTCAGATTTTAACTTGGGAGTAAATGGTGTACTAAGGTTTCGAAATCGTATTGTGGTGCCAAAGGATGAAGGGCTAAAAAGAGAAATCTTAGAAGAAACTCATTGTTCTAGGTATACAATACATCCTGGAAGAAATAAAATGTACCAAGACTTGAAGAGTCTGTATTGGTGGGAGAATATGAAGAGGAAAATTGCTCGATTTGTCCAGACTTGTTTGATTTGCCAGCAGGTTAAAGCCGAGCATCAGAACCATCTGGTCTATTGCAACCTTTAGAGATACCCGAGTGGAAATGGAAAAATATCACCATGAAATTTTGTATCTGGATTACCGAGGACACAAAGAGGTTATGACGCCGTTTGGGTGATAGTAGATAGATTGACCAAATCTACTCATTTTCTGCCGATTAGTATGAAGTACCCGCTGGAGAAGTTAGCTAAGTTATATTTGGATGAGATTATAAGGCTACATGGGCTATCAGTAAGTATTGTATCTGACCGAGACCCTCGGTTTGTTTCTCGGTTCTGACAGAAGATGCAAGAAATGCTAGGAACTAAATTGAATTTTAGCACTACCTACCACCCACAGACAGATGGACAGTCGGAGAGGACAATTCAGACCCTTGAGGACATGTTGAGATCATGAATTTTGGATTTTGGAGAGAGTTGGAGTAAGTACTTGACATTAGTGGAATTTGCTTACAATAATAGTTTCCATTCATCCATTCAAATGGCTCCGTATGAAACTCTTTATGGACGAAAGTGTAGATGTCCGATTTGTTGGGATGAAATAGGTGAAAGAAAGATTTTAGACCTAACTGTAGTACCATGGATTGAAGAGGCGCGAGAAAAAGTGAAGTTAATACGCCAAAGGATTCAGACAGCCCAGAGCCGTCAAAAGAGTTATGCAGATAATCGAAGGAAGAATTTAGAATTTATGGTTGGAGATCAAGTTTTTCTTAAGATCACTCCTCTAAAAGCAAGTTTGATGGCAAGAAAAGGAAAGAAGTTGCAACCTAGATTTGTAGGACCTTATAAGATTTTCTAACGTGTGGGAAACATAGCTTATAAGTTTGAACTGCCACCGAATTTGTCTTGAATTCATAATGTTTTTCATGTTCTATGCTCAAGAAGTATCATCCAGATCCCTCCCATGTACTGCAACCAGAAAATATCGATATCGACGAGGCACTGACCTATGAGGAGAAACTAGTGAAGCTTCTGGATCGTAAGGTAAGGAACTAAGGAATAAGCGAATTCCTCTGGTAAAGGTGTTATGGAAGAATCACGAAATAGAGGAAGTAACTTGGGAAGTAGAGGAGGAGATTCGAAAGAAATATCCAGACCTATTTCCAAACCAAGGTATGAATTTTGTACGAAATTCTTTTAAGGGGGAGAGGATGTGAAGACTCATGTTTTTATTCTTAATTTAGTCATTTTTATAATTGTTTGCCCTAGTGTTATTTAATTATACTAGTATTGCATGAATTCCCCTTGAATTTCGTTTTATCGCGTGCACGTCGAAAGTTTCTCTAAAGTTGCACTGGTACGACTAATTGGAGATTTGAGGATTTAATACTAGACTAGTAAGCATGAGTAATTACAGTGTTAGAGGAATTACCTTGGAAGATTAGTGTATAAGTGTAACAAACAACAGAGAAAGTGGTGGTACACAATACTATTTAGCTACTATTAAGAGTTGACTTTTTGCAACTTTAAGTTCGCTTGTCCAACACCTTTCTTCCACAAAATTCAAAACCACAAACACTCCCTCACCCGAGCAAGGGAAGCAAAAGGGGGGAAAGAAAACTTCATCTCTTACACTCCAATCTTGCTTGTTCTTCATCATCCAACTCACAATTCCTTGGATTTTTGCTCCAACTAGAAGAAAGGTGAAAGCTTGAGGTGTTGCTTGGTGAAATATTGGAGGAAACTCTCACTTACAACTAGGGTTTAGTTGCTTTGGAAGGTAACCCCTTCACCTCTTTTAATCTTTCAATTTATACAAAGTTTAGTGGATGGATTTCATGGATTTGAAGCCCAAATCAAGATTCTAGGCTAGTGGACATGAGGAAACTTTAATCTTACTTTATATTCTAAGCTAGTGGCCTTGAGGTAACTTATGAGGTAGCTGACTTGAGGTTATTGCTTGATTATTGTTGTTTATGTGAATTATGGCTTGAGATTGGCTTGGTAGTGGAGTGAAAGTTGGAAGAAAACCAAGAGAGATGCTGGCCAAAATTTCTGTTCTTGTTGTCTTGCTTTGAATTCGAATTTTGTTGTTTATTTGGCTGCTAAACTGATTGATATATGTTGTACTATGTGTGTGAAAAGTGTATTTCGAAAATCATTTCAATCGGTTATACAAAACTTGAGTTTTGGAGAAAGTTCGAAATCTGGAAACTGGTTACTAGGGTAGCCGGATAGGGGTACTTTGTCTGAACATAACTCTTTGTACAAAAGTCGAAATTGAGTGCCGTTTATGGCATTCGAAACTAGACATTTAGAGTTTTCAAATGGTATAAGAATCCCCTACTAGTTCATTTGAGTAAACCGTACCAAATTGGGAAAGTTGACTGACCTGTTTTGCCTATCTGTCCGAGAGAAACTAGGAAGCTGCATCTTGTGGCTCGAATTTGTCTCACTTGTGAAAAGATTTTGAGAATGATGTCTTCTGATGAATTGTAGCATTTTGAATCTAGTTTCTAAATCCATAAACCATTCTCAATTTGGACTTGTATAGAGTTAGTTATGGTCTGATTTCAAAACTGTGTTGAGGCCTGGTGACTGGAAATCCTCTGAACAGGTTGCGAAAATCAGCCAGTTTCAAACTATTATATCTTGATGCTCAAAATTCTGAATTTAGTTCCGCTTGTTGTGTTTGAAAGAAATGTGAGTGTATGTAAGTGATGGTTGGTCACTATTTCTTCAGGTGCATAAGAGGGTTTCGAAAGGAATCCCGGTATGGACAATTGAAGAGCTTTGTTTACTCACTTACTTTTGAATTGGTGAGTGTTAAGTATTTGAATTGATGCTATATACTTGAATTGTTTCTTGTTAATTGAGAAATTTGGAATTGTTGAGACGAGTGTGTACTTTATCGCACTCATTCTCTTTTACGTGAATTTATAATTGAATTGTGTGAAGTGAATTGTTAAGTGAATTGAGTGAATTTGGAAATTGTAATTGTACATCTGGGGACGCCCAAAACTCATTGGCCAACCTTACGACTCGAGCCGGCATGGGCTTGGTCGAGAAGCCTGGTGAACCATGAGAAAATCATAAGTTTGATCTTTTGAGATCTTGCTTGACATACTTGAGTAGTATTGCCCTCCCAGTGAGTATTTGATTACGAATCCAAGAGGGTGAAATAAAGGATGGGGGAAGTAAGTAGAGTTCTACAGACTTGATATCTACCCGGTTGACGGAGTTTCATCACGTGGAGGTATTGGATCGATCCTCGGCAAAGCAAGAGGAATCTAGCTTCTGAGAGCTTCCGTATCCTTATTGAGTGTGCTTTATTGTTAATTGTGAATTACTTGAACTTTCTATCTATATTTCTCGTACCAGTGTTATTGTTACTTGAACTATATGTTTGCATGCTTTTCTTGGCCTCACTGAGTGTTAGCTCACCCCCGTAGTTTGTTTTCCTTAACAGAAGCTCGGAACGGAAAGATTTTGGGGAAGCCGACTTGATTACCTTTTGATTAGAATTTTGGATGTAATTGATTAGTCGACTTTTGGTGGTTGTATTTTTGGGAAAAGTTGATATATCTTTTGGTAACTTGTGATGTAAGATTTGAATGTTTATTTAAGAAAGTGACCTTTCTTTGTATCTACTTTTATTATTGGTTGTTTACCCTTAAGTTTAAATTTGACTCGTATCGAGCCCTGGTGAGAGCTAGGCAGGCGGCCCGCCGATATCCTAGGGTTCGCCCTAAGGAGAAATGGGGTCGTCACAGATCAATGCAATAAAAAGGCAAAGAGATGCATTTGAAGATATTGCTAGGAAATTTGAGGCAAAAGCTATGAAATTGAAGGCAAAATTGAGAGCGTCAGAGTAGCAACTTTCTTGTAAGGCTACTTGTAGTTAGTTTGTTGAGTTTACTATTAATGGTTATAGTTTAGCTAAACAGTAAAGGAGGTTCTTTAGGGATGCTGCAAATTGGTCCTGTATCTAGTAGAATAATGCAAATTGAAGGTGGCTTATAAATTTTGGGGTCTCGCTGGTAGTCAATGAAAAAAGATTGATTGTGAAAAATCTATAGTACTTGTAGTAGTAGTTATGGTAGGATAGAATGAGAAGTGTTTGCACTTTTGTTGCTGGACAATGTAATATTAGTTTGGTTGAATGATTATTTAGATCAAAGTTTCATGCCTAAACTGTGAGAACCCGTAAATTTCCTTATTTCTAGGCCTTATTTTAATTATTTGCACGCCTTTTATGCATTTTCTTTATTAGAAAATTTTCTAAATAATTTTTATGAGTAAATATAGTTTTTAGAAGATTTTTCTAGTATCGGTTAGATTTTGAGAAATTAAGTGTGTATACCGAACGTGGGACCCACTAGGGCGAAAAGTTTGGAAAAATTCGGCCAGTTAGGTTAAGTTTTGGATACTGGGTTTAATTTACCGGGTGTTAAGAGATAATTAGAGGTTACCAAGTGAATTGGTGTGTGAGGAATAAAGAGATAGAGATGCATTTAATGAAGTGACAAGTGTCACATGGAGAATAAGTCTTGAGTTATGACTACTATTCATCCTTTTACCATTTAAATCAAAAATTGACCAAAATTCACCCTTATTTCCTAGCTTCTTGGCCGGCTCTTTCTCAAGAAAAAAGAAGAAAAACTACTCAATTTTCTTACCTTCAATCTTGCTCAATCTTTCATTCCAACCGGTTAATCTTCAAATTACTCCATAAAACCTATTAGTTTAGGGGTATTTAGGTGATTGGTGAAGTTGTTTGGAAGCTTAAGGTGCTAAGTGGTCTCTTTTCTTTGGTTACTAAGGTGAGCAGTGAAGGAACCCCTCTCCTCTATCTAATGATGGTTAATTCATCACTTGTGGTAGCTTAAGGGATGTGATTAGGTGTTATTTCTTGATTTTGGTGGAGATTGATGACATTTTCTATTTAATCATGATTTTTCTGATTTAATATGATTCATATGGTGTGGCTTTGTATGATGATGGGAATTGATCTAGAATGAAGCTAGAAGGTGTAAATTGTGGTTAATTGCAGGAAATTTCTGTTTTGGAAGGAAATTGTGAAAGTTAGGGTTTCATTCCCCCTCATTCTGCCTGGCACTGTTCATCATAGTTAGAGGCTGAATTAGCCTTGGGTTAAAACATGAAAGTTGTAGGGAATGATATTTTAGAAATGCCTACAAAATTTCAGGCCAATCGAAGTAACGTAGCTTATGAAACGACTGAAATACCCCTGCTGCCCTGTGTCTACCCGAACTTGATAATTGCTTCTGTAATTGGTTAATTTGGTTGGGAATACTTCTGATTTGGTTATTGACGCCTTCTTAAGAAATGTAGCCTGGTGTCTTAGCTTTTGGATGGCTTTGGAATCACTTGATTTGGACTTAGGTAGCCTGACTTACGGTTCATTAACCAGAATGCGGTTTGTTAACCTGTTTTTGCGGTTCTGGTTTAGTATATTGAATTTTTGACCTAGTTTCACTATGAACTGGACTGAGTAGCCTTCTTCAACATTGTAACCCTACCTCTTAGCTTCGAAACGGTGTGTATTGAACCTCCATCCGATAATCGTAGTACCAATGGTGCCAAAACCGTAAAATAATGTCAAAAACTATTTTTATGGTTTAGAGCTTAATTCCATTTCCGGATTTCCCTGGTTTACTCTAGTGCTTATACATTCTTATGGAGCCCTATTTTGGTAGTATGTGGAATTGGTTTATGACTTGTAATCGAGTCTTATTGTGCTTATTTGAATATTTTAGGGCGTGACGGTGAGTAAAGACGCTCTTTGGGCGGAAGTTTACGAAATTCCACTTGCTTGCTTGGTGAGTATACTACTCACTTGTTTGTTTACAATGTGGCTTTATTATATTGAACTTGATGCCTTGAAGGCTTATTTGCACTGTTGAAACTGATTAAAGTGAGGGTGTACTTGATCGCCCTCACCCCTTTTTGTATTATATACGACTGTCTACTGTTTCACTGTGGTACTTGAAATGTACATGGAAAACTGGATTTGGTGTCGTTTGGACGAGGATCCAATGGCTTTTACTGTTACTACTGAGCTTAACCCCATTGGTAGTCGATTGAATCGAGCCAGCGAGGGCTTGGTCGTGAAAGTTGACGAGCCATGGGAACTGTTATATGGAATCTTGTAGTAGTGAGACTCTTGATTCCGGTATACTCGAGTATTACCAAATTTCTACTGTTTAGAGTTCGGGCCCGGTAGGGGTATGTTGGGTGGAAGGAATGGAAGTAAAGTGGAGCCTACGGTGGGTTACTCTTAAACATTGACGGAGGGTCAATGAGATCCGATCAAGAATGCAAGCGAGGAAAAAGGCTCTTGACAGCCGCCCGTATCCTTTTATTAACTCTATTGATGCGTGCTATTGGCTTACTTTTGATGAATTGGAATGAAAAGCTTTATGCTTATATGAACTTTGCTGCTTGAGTGGTAGTATCTCACTGGACGTAAGCTCACTCTATTCCTTTTGTTTTCCTTACAGGAAATTGAATACTTTTGGAAAGGCTATGAATGTTGGTTGCCGAGTTGAGCTTATGTGAATGTAATTTGAATAGCTCCTTTTGGGCAAAACCCTAAATGTATTTTGATCCAATTATCTCCCTTTTGTTTTGTAAATTTACAAACGTATATGTATAACACTGTTTTAACCCCATTTCTGTGTCCTATTCAGTTTGGGAATGTTTTCCGAGTTATATGACATGGCACCCACTATTCACCGACGGTTTAGTTTGCGTTTGGCTATTTTGCGATTTCGGCTTGTGTGAGCGCGTATTATTTTTCCGAAACGTCTTAGATTGTGTTTGCCTGCACCGTTAGTCCTGGCGAGAGTTGGGCAGGCAGTCCGCTAACCTCTTTGGTTCGCCTTAGGGGAAAGTGGGGCTGTCACATAAACATTTCATTTCATATATAAAAGACTAAGATGAAAGATATTAGCAACAACAAAATAATGGATTGACTTAATAACAAAAGCTAGTCGGGAAACATTGTCCATTATACACTTCCAAATAGGATAACATTCTATCCAAAAACCTAGACATGATGAGAATCTTTGACATCCCCAACATAATAAAAAACTGCACAAAAACATTGTTCAAGGCTACATCCATCCAAAGCATTTGGCAATTCACCTATAAATGCAGTCAACCAAGTTCTTGGTTTCAAAAAAATAATAATCAGATTTGTCACTTCTTCTAATTAGATTAACTAACTGTTCCTTGGCTATTTCCAGGCGTAAAACCTCCTCCTCTTGCTTCTCTTATTCGGCCTCTCTCTCCCCCTTTCCAATTTCCAACAATAAATGGAGGCTCTTTACCCAAGTAAACATAATTAAGATTTATAAATTGCTTGTCTAATCAAACAAAGGTCTTTTAGCTCTATTTTTCTTCTGTGGTTGATTTGGTTACTGTCTTTGTTGCTAGTAAGAAGGTTGCTAGGCACCCTCTTGAGTTTGCTGTTGGTTCTACTGCTGATTCTTACTTTTCTTTCATTCACCCTAATTTTGGCTTGTCTACAAATAAGAATAAACAACTTAAATAGTATCATGGCTACATAAATTACAGAAACATAATTGTAGATACATAAACCAAATAGTTAACTCACAAGTGGTCTCTTTACTAGAATTTGTTGCTGCTGAGAACTAGGTTCCCCCTCACCTAGTGGTTTGCAGAGTAGATGATTGCCCCTTCAACTATATTCTGCTGATTTTTGTAAGTGATAGCATTGTGCCCAATGGTCCCACACTTCCTACAATGGATAACAATCCGCTTCCTCAATCACCTTTTGTGATTTTTTTCATTTAGTTACATCCCTTCTCCTAACTTTTCTTGGCCTGCCAGGTTGAGTTACACTAATTGGTGGGTCCAAATCTAACATTGTTGATTGGAGCCATTGAATTTCACCACAGATGGATTGCAATACATTATCATACAATGTAATGAATAGGTCCTTGTTGTAACATATATCAAGCATCTTGTGTGGTTCCTTGTTGGTTCTATGTATAGTAGTAATGATATGACAATAGGAAATTCCACTCACTACCCACAAATTACAAGTGCATTCATTTTTTTGTGGTCCATAGCAAACTGGGCCTCTCTACGCCCTTTTACTTGATAACCTATGTGTGAATTCCATGTTGGCTGCTATTGAGCAGCATGCTTAACCCTCTTTTCCACAATTCATCTAATGAGTGGTCCAGCGAGGCACTTGTTTTTCTCCATTGTAACTCTCTTTTTTTGTATTCTTTTCATGAGATATTCTCTAATCCACTCCAATATAGAAATGATAGGTTGATCCCTGGCTTCTACTGTGATAACCCCACTGTACCCAGAGGCGTACCAACGGGTTTAGCAGATCGTCTGCCTAACTCGCGCCAGGACTCGATACTTAAAAAAAATGAAAAAATAGACTTCACGCTAAAATAGAGTTCTATTTACACTATTACATCATCAAAAGTTGTATAAAACTGTTACATCAAGCCATACACACTACTAGTACCAGAAAGTAAACCCTAAAGAAGCTACTAACTATAACCACCACAACATATATATACATTTTACTAGTCAACTTACAACAAGTACTAGGGCAAATTCAACGATTCTATAAACCAAAAGACACCTATACTATACACCTTCCCGAACAATCCCCGCGTCGGCCCCTGCTAAGAAAACAAATGGAATGGGGTAAGCTATATGCTTAGTGAATAATCGAGGTGAAAACGTAAAACACATCCGAATAAACACGTAAATCAAGATATTTCACATCAATAAACAGAAACGTAACATCATAATAGTAGGATACAAGTGGCTTCAAAGCCAGTTCAATTCCCCGCTTGACCACCTGTTGACACTCCATTAACCAAAATACTCATAATCCGTAGACTCCACTTACTTTCCCCGTTCACCTTATCAATCTCCACTGGCCAGTCATCAACACACAACAGCTCGAGCAACAGTAAATCCAGTCCGTCTGCCCTTGGAATTGGGCTGGAACCGAACCCTGAGATATCTAATCTCTCACAAAGAATATCTCTCAACAAAGTACTCATCAAAATACTCAAGTCATGTAATCACCCAACAGCACACAGCACAAGGAGCGATACTCAACATAAGGCATGTATTCTCAAATATTAAATCAAGAACAGAGAATGGGTTTAAGTCGAGTGAGATAAAGTACACCCTCGCCTAAGTACCCAATTAACATATACAAAGCACTTTGATCATTTATTACATAAACAAACCCAGTTACTCGCCCAAAATAACTAGCACGCAAATCAAGGTAATTTATACGGGTCGTCACTGCCTGCGATAGAAGATTATACCCAACTATCAGTCAAACAACCATCACAATGGAAATAAGGACTAAAACGGCCAAAACGGTAAAAAGGGCAAAGAAATACATGCGCGCGCGTGGAAATGAAAACGGTGCGCGCGACGGAAAACGGTATGACAATGGGTTGTACGGTTTCAACCATAACTAGAGTTGTGGTTATTGGATCAAGGTGTACTAGGTAGCGTTTCGAAACTAAGACAAAGGGTTACAACTTTCATAAAGACAAGTCAACCCAGTTTTTAGTTGATCTAGGTCAAATTTGCAGATTATAGAACCAGAATTTCATTGTCAGTCTGGTTGTCAGCACTGGATTCAAATGGCAATAACTCAGGCTACAAAAGTCTGATTGAGGTGTTTTTAGATGCGTTGGAAAGCTGAAGCATAGAAATAAAATTTTCATGTTTTGACTAAAAGCTGATTTGATATGGATCAAAGTGAAAAATGAAGCCAAAGTTGAAGGAATCAAGTTGCCCCAAAATTTGGACAGCATCTCCCCTTAAATTCCTTTACTTTCCACCCTACAATCCATCACCAATCTCAACTCAAATCAACCACAATTGCACACACAACACATAAGTTATAAAACACACCTAACTAGGGCCACAATACCCTTCAATTTGAGCCACTTGATAGCTCCAAGACCAACCACAATAAAGCTCAAATTGAAACCCTGAAGCTGAAATTTAACCACACAAGCTGGAATTTTCCGTAAGCAACCAAAAATTTTCGAGTTCTCACACTCTTTCCCCCTTAAAAGAATTTCGTCCTCGAAATTCCGACCTTTAAATCAAACATCCCCGATATCTCTTCTGCATTTTGCTCTTTCTTATTAAAAACCTATTCCATACTTGATATCACGTAAATCGTGCATTCTTAATCTTTTCACGAGCTAAGGGTTGGAATACTCTAATATCTCATTAACGAGTTCATCATTACTAGTAAAGATCACCTCAAGAAATTTGTCACTCTATGTATTCCAATCCAAGAACCAACCATGTAATCCTTATCTCAAAGTCTCAATGGTCTTTACATATTCTCAATGAATTTTAAATGTCTCGAAGATCGAATTCTATAAGATCTTTACAACATAATAATTCCGTTGTACTCGGCCTTAATGCCAGTAATCGTTCAAAACGATTAGAAAGAAACCTCAATACGATGGAAGATAGGGAGTGTACCTTCGATGACTGCCAATGGTCAGTCACCTCTTGATGTACCATTGCATAGACCCTTGCCAGCACTTTCGGTCGATTACCCGCTGTATTGGTCGGCTTAGAAGTGCTCCCTTCTGCTCTTGGAAAATTTCCTTCTTTTGACAAGTGAGGGCACTGAGCAATCAGGTGCTCAGCACTACCACATCAGTAGCATTTCCTCTCTTTCCCTTTCTTCCAACAATTATCTTCTATGTGGTTACCAGCCCCACAAAATCCACATGTCATTCTGGGTCCTAAGGTCGGACCTCCACGTGAGGTACCCCTCTGGGTCTCTCTCCCTGTCTGACCTTTCTCAAAATTTCCTTGATTCGAGATCCCTGCTGATCGTGGACCACCTACTCCTTAGCCCATTTTAGATGGTGGCTCGCTCCTCGAGCTCTGTCCGTCAATATAACTGCTTGTGTCAGGTTGTTTTCTTTTCCTATCATGAAAAACCTTTACTTGACTCTTAATATTTTCAATTCTTTGTGCTTTTTCAATAGCTTGACTATATGTCTCCAATTGAGCAGCCCCCAGTGCCTCTTGAATCTCCACATTCAAGCCCTGGACAAACAGACGAATCCTCTTTTGGTCTGTCAGTACTAAATCCGGAGCAAAATGAGAGAGTTTTGTAAACTGGGTCTCGTACTCCGCCACACTCATAGTTCCTTGACACAGTCGTATAAACTCATTCTCTCGCCTTTCTTGAACAAGTGGCGGTAAGTAATTCTCATTAAACTCATGGGTGAAATTAACCCATGTCCATGGGGTCTGCTCTCTATCCCATTTGGCTCGAATCACATTCCACCAGGCTCGAGTCGCCCCCTCAAATTGAAAAACGGCGAAATCTATTTGCCGTTCCTCCGAGTATCCTAATGTAGTGAAAATATCTAACATTCAATCCAACCAACTCTCAGTTATGTCAGGGTTAGGTCTACCCAAAAATTTTGGTGGTAGAAACTTCTGAAATAGTTCTAAGGCACGGTCCTATCCCTCATGATTTCCGGGATGCTGCACCTGGTCTTGACCCTGTTGGTTAATCATTTATTCTAACAAATCAACCATTCGCTGTATGGTTGTAGCTACTTGGGTCTCAGCTTGTCTATTTACATTTTTATTGGTTACCCATTCAGTTCCTTGTCCTCGTCCTCTACCCCCACCTCGATCACGGGTCTCCATTTGATTGCTTTATAACTTCTATAATTGAAACAAACTATGGTACGAGTTCAAAGCATTGAAAATTATAAAATACATGAAATAACTAAAATAATAAAATATCGAAATATGATGCACTAAACTATATACATATATATACAATTCACGCCAAAAGTATACACATAGCAGTCCACATAACAACCAACATTCAACCAATACAAAATATATTAGGTCATGAGTACACCGGCTCCAAAAGAGTCAACAAAACAAGTCAAAGTAACGGCCCTAGCGGAATCCCCTACAGAGCCCATAGAGTCTATTCCATCCATCTGTCCCGCGCCGCCAGCCCTAGGTGGCATCTCTACAGGTACATCCAAGAGAACCTCACGTAATACCACGGGTTCTCTCTCTCATCTGCCCCTTTAAAACGAAGAGGTGGCGGTGGGTCTCCTCAAGCTGACGACCGAGAGTATACGTCCGCTTCTCCTCAGCTCGTAACCCCGCCTCGAGGTCACACAAACACATGGCCTGTCCATGGCCCACTTCTCTGGCCTCCTCCAACTGAGCCCTTAGAGTGTCAACCGCCTTACCTAGGCGACGTCGCTCGTCATCTATAGCCATAACAAGCTCGTCAGGGTATCCATAAGTATGTCGACACTCACACGGTCGATTCTTCCGACCGAAGGGAGAATACAGCATATAGGGTTCCCCGACCTTCCTCTGATACCTAAGGACTAGTCGGCGCATCACCTGGTCCACCGGTCCACCTACTGTGATAGCCCCACATCCCCCTAAGGCGAACCAAAGGGTTCGGCGGACTGCCTGCCCAGCTCTCGCCGGGACTACGGATCCGGAACAAGCGTAAACCCTACCGACCGCTCAAAAGAACTTCGAGAAGATAACATTCACTATCCGAAACCCAAACAAGCACAACAGCTTGAGATACACATGGTTGCAAATTTACAATTCAAAAGGAAATTGTTTGGTTAAAATACATTTAAGGTTTTCCAACCATCGAGGAGCTATACAAAAGAATACTAAACTAGCTCAACTCATGCTTCAAAACATCATAGTCTTCAAAAGGTGATTTCCTGTAAGGAAAACAAGGATAACGGAACGGGGTGAGTTAGAAGCTCAATGAGGTACCAACAGTATAAACAATAGAATCAGTAGAATTCATGTGAAAGCACTTTGGAGGCACATATTCACATCAAATACGAGAAATGAATGAATGTCACAATGTAAAGGATACAGGTGGCTCTCAGGAGCCAAATCCCCATTGCTATACTTGATCCAGTCTTGTTGACCCTCCGTCAACGTTCAAATAAAGGAACCAGTCCAGTAGATCACCACTTTAACGCCAAAATCCCGTACATCAAACACACCCCTTACCGGGCCCGAACGCCAAACAGGAACAGGAATAGTAATACTCGAGTATACCGGAATCAAGAGTCTCAATACCCAATGATTCCCCCAGGAACAGGCACCCATGGATTGTCAATTATCTCGACCAAGCCCTCGCTGGCTCGATTTAATTAACTCCCCATGAGGTTGAGCTCAGGTTTAACAGGAAGGTCGTTGGATATTCTTCCAAACGACATCATAACAAGTGCAAGTAACAAGTTCAAGTACATAACAAGTACAAATAATAGATTCCAGTTTGTTCAGTACAGGCAAGAGAACGAGTGTGATAAAGTACACCCTCGTCTCATACAAGATAAACAGTCAGGAAAGACATTCAACTAGCTATTTGCAAGTACAGGAAACCAGTTTAGCAATAATTCAGGGGAGTGATACACTCACCAGTTCAAATAAGAATAACTTCAAAAGTTTCCTTCCCAAGTGTGGCTTTAATCGTCGGCACCTCCTAGAACAATCAAGGCAAACACTTAAGACTCTACTCCAAGACCTAGTATGGAATTCGCAAGTGAGACTCGGTTACGAGCCATATGCCTAATCAAAAGAACCATTAATGCAAAGCAAAGAGGTGACCTCGGAGTGAAAAGGTAACAATTAGTCTTAAAAGCATGAACAACCTCAAAGTCCTACCTACAATGACTGACCAATTCCAAATTTGAAATAGATAATGAAAGCAAGATCAATACTAGGAAAATAGGATTTTCCAGTTTCACGCAACCCTATATGAAAAATCATATCTCAAGTTTTGTAAGTCCAAAATTAGTAAAAGTTATACCGTTGGAAAATACATTCATAGGGCTATAACTTTCCAGAAAACACCATTGTAAGATTCAAAACACAAGGCAGTCAAATTCGAGCCTTAAATTGCTGCTTCAACCAGTAAAAGACAGAACAGGCACAATATTTCAGTCAAATTTGAAGAATCACCATAAATTGTACAGATAGAAACAGCATCTGAAATTACATGGTTGATAGCCCTATGAATCTAGTTTAAAATGCAATAAAAGGAACTCAATTCTGACATTTCTACATCAAGATATAGCAAATCTCCTGAGACTGCGCAGAAGCTCCCGCCAAAATTTTGACAGCACATCCCCTAATCTTCTTTACCTTTCCAACCAAACCTCAACACCCAATCACAAACTATTAAACACCTTTAATTAGAGCCACAATAACCTTCAAAACAACCAAATGGTAGCTCAACAAAGAAACCCTAGAAAAGCCCCAATTATAAACCTAGAACCAAAAGACAGTTTTGATGTCATTAAGCGGAACTAACACAACTGGAGCTACACTTATTGGATTGGGGTGTAATTTACACCGTTTCAAAGCTAAGACAGAGAGCTATAACTTCCATGAAGACCACTCAGTCCAGTTCTCACCCTAACTAGGTCAAATTTACCAAAACAACTCCAGATTTTTCCAATTCGAAGTTTACTGTGGCAGTCCTGATTCATTCAGTCATATCTCAGCATATACAACTCCAATTCAAGTGATTCCAAAGCCATTTTCAAGATAAGATACAAGGATTTAAGTTTTAAGAAGACATCGACAACCAAATCAGTAGTATTCCTGGTCACAACAACCAATTACAGAAGCTGATTAGCATGTTCGGATAGAAACAGGGCAGCAGGGGTATTTCAGTCTTTTCACAGGCTACGTTGCACCGATTGAGCTGAAATTTTGGAAGCTACTATAAAACATCATTCTATACAACTTTCATGTTTTGTGCTAAGGCCTATTCGGCCTCTAACTATGGGTAACAGGACCGGGCAGAAGGGGAAAAATGGAAACCCTAATCTGGAAATATTTTGCTTCAAATCAGAAATTTTCCACTAATCATTACAATTATCATACTAAAGCTTCATTCTAACCCATACTAGACCATCATCCATGGCCACACAATATTAATCATATGAAAATAGAAAATCATGAATAAATATGAAAATTCACCAATTTCCACCACAAGACATGAAACAACACCTAAAACCATCTATTTAACTCTCATAAGCCATCAATTGAACATTAACAAGATTAAAGGAAAGGTTCCTTGGTCACTTACCTTGCAAACCCAAGAAAAGAAGCAACTTGGTACCTTAGCCTTCCAAACCACTTCACAACCAACCTTAATACCACTAAACTAAGAGGTTTTATGGAGTAATTTGAAGATTAACCGGTTGGAATGAAAGATTGAGCAAGATTGAGTAGAAGAAATTTGATAGCTTTTCATTCTTTTGCTCTCCAAGAAATTCAGCCGAGAGAGGAAAAATAAGAGGATTTTTGACCAATTTTTGGTATTTATTTGGTAAAGGTGATAAGATGGTCTTATGGTCAAAATGTAAGAAGTAATCAACAAGTGACACTTGTCACTTCAATTAATACATGGTTATCCTTTTGTCTCTCCACTCTCATCCATATAACAACCTCTAATTATCTCTTAGCACCTGGTAAACTAAACCCGGTATCCAAAACTTAACCTAACTGGCCAAATTTTTCCAAACTTTCCGCACTAGCGGGTCCAACGTCCGGTATATGCTCTTAATTTCTCAAAAACCAACCGATACTAGAAAAATCATCTAAAAACTATATTTACTCATAAAAATTATTTAGAAAATTTTCCTAATAAAGAAAATGCATAAAAGGCATACAATTAAATAAAATAAAGCCTAGAAAATCAGAAAATTTACGGGTTCTCACACTCTCTCTCCCTTAAAAGAATTTCGTCCTCGAAATTCCTTATCATTGCTTTCTTCGGAAAACCACAAATTTTACTGCTTCCTTCTCACACTCAAATTGAGCATCGCACCTAGCTAACCAATCAGTGTCCCTTCACCAGCCAAACTCATTGAATTCTTTCATATACTTTTTTTTTCCTTCGCAAATTGAACGTCTCATACACCATTCTAGGGGTCAGACGGTGGAATACTAGAATCTTACCTTCCCTATCTTCAAACGAGTCAGGGGCTTGATGTTGCTCTAGTGCATACGCCCGAGCCGACACCTTTGGTCCATTCTTCTCCCTCTTCGACCGATCAGAGTTGGTCGTGGTTGTCTGTTGACTCCTACTCCCTTCTCGAGATCGGCCTGGACAGTTCGCGATTTGATGATCTGCGCTCCCACAATGCAGACATTTTCTTCCTTTCTTCCAGCAGACATCCTCCGTGTGATTCGGCTTCCCACAGTACCCGCAGGGACCACGGGAAGCGGAGACTGAGCCTCTCTGTGAGGTACCACTTGACATCATCGATAATTGTGCTTCCCCGTTTTCCCTTCCAATCTTAGAAAGCGTATCCTTATCCTCTTGCTCTGAGCTACTTCCAGGAAATCCCCTTTTCTTGGTTTGGAAGTTCTTGACTTGTAACCTCGCATTTTCAACTCGTTGAGCTTTTTCTACAGCATCACTAAAGGTACTGAGTTGGGCTACGGCCAGGTCCTTCTGAATCTCAACGTTTAATCCATGGACAAAATGCCTTATCCTCCTTTGCTCAGTCACGATTAACTCGGGAGCGAACTTGGATAGCCTGGTGAACTGCCTCTCATATTCAGCGACGGTTTGAGTTCCCTGGCGGAGCCTAATGAACTCATCTTCTTTCTTTTCCTGGATCAGAGGTGGGAAATACTTCGTGTTTGTGAGGACTCACAAATTCCTTGTATTTTTCCTCAAAAATACCCTTTTATTTGAAAATTAGTATTTATCAAAGGCCACTACCCAAATATTTCACATTAAGTGTAGATAAACCTAGAAAATAGGGTTTTACGCTTCGGTTTCAAGTTTGGAGCGAAATTAGGGTTTTCGCGATTTTTCGCCGGATGAATTTTCGGTACAGAGTAAGAATTAATTTGGGGATTAAAAGTAACTTTTAAGTGAGAAATAATATGTGACTAGTGGCAATGATATAAGGTTAGTGAATGGGAAGTAAAAACCCTAGTACGTGAGTTTTTAAGAAAAATGGCGCGATCCGGCGGGTTCCGCGCACTACCGATTGAACGCACCGTTTGACCACCATTTTTCTTACCAGACAAATTTATTGAACTTGAGCAAAATATCTTCTCTCTTGGCACCAAGCTTGACCGAATGTGAGGCTACAAAATAACAAGAGAGAAAGAGAAAAAAAGAAAGGTGGTGGTGGCGACACTTGTCACCACCTCATGGCTTCTTAACCCAAGACTAATACCATCCATTTAACTCCAACACTTAGCAAATTTCCTCTTCATATTGTTGCTGCTGGCCGAGAGGAGCAAGGAGAAAAACAACAAGGGAAAACATTTCATTTCATCTTCAATCCAACAACTAAGTGAGGAATCAAACAAAATAAACCGATTAAACTTGTTCTTGAGTGATTAGCTAGTGGTTTGTGGTGAGACTTTGGAAGGAGAAAACTTGGGCTACTCTTAGTGACCTCTAGTCAAGGTAAGAAAGCTTCTCTCTCTAAGTTTTACTTTCAATCTTGTGAAATTAAGCTTAGCAACTTGATTTAGTGGTGGAATCATGGATGATTATCATGTTTTAGTAGTTTTCCCCTTTTTATTTCATGAACTAGGGTTTGGGGAAATTCTGCCTAATTTGTTGTATGATGCTTATATGTTGCAATTGAGGTTTTATAAGGTGTTTTGGTAGTGATTGGAGTGAGAAATTAAGGAAAGTTCCACTAAAAACTAGAAATTCCAGAATTTGGAAATTTTCCCCAACATTCTGTCCGAATTTGTAACTGTATGTTAGAGGTCGATTTGGCCTTAGGTCAAAGAATAAAAGTTGTATATAATGGAATTTTATAGGTGCCTACAAAATTTCAACTCAATCGGAGCAACGTAGGACGTGAAAAGTCCAAAATACCCTTACTGTTCTAAGTATTTCCCAGCAGTCTGTTTCTTCAGTTAAGTCCAGCTTATCACGTTTTTTGACCAGGATCCATTCTGATTTAGCGAACGACTGAGTCCCGGCGAGAGCTGGGCAGGCGGCCCGCCGAACCCTCTGGTACGCCTTAGGGGGAGGTGGGGTCGTTACAAGTGGTATCAGAGCTTAGGCTTCAAATCTCTGTAGTGTATCCTAGATTAACGATTAGGATACCGGACTATGGGATTTGATTGGACTTGAAAGTTAAGCGATTGAGGGATAAAACTTATAGCTGCTTCGCGTGGTTTCTACGTGGAGTGACCCTGGACTAAGTGGTGAAAAAGTATGAGGGACTAAGTGAAGCTATGAATTGCGAATGTTATAGGCCTTAAATCTTTCTCATGGTATCTGAAGACCATAGATAGGTATGTCAGGTAGGAATTCCGATTGTAGATAGTTTACTCTTGAGACTGCAGCTCGAGATGTGAATTATCTTATTTCGGATTCTCGTGCCTGAGTACTCTATAGTTGAGGTGCTGCTAAATACTTGAGACTTGTATTTTGGGAACATGAACAGGCTTTGTCTGACTAGAATGAGCACAAGAGGTCAGGGACATCTAGTTTGGATAGTAAGTGACGTGAGAGACCAGACGGGCTGATACTGGGGCGACTTCACCTTTTCCTTTTGATTTACCTGTATATTGTTACTACATGACGTTAGTATACCTGTATGTACATGGTTATCTGTCCAACTTGATATGTATTTGTGTATTTGCTTATCCATCTTCTTGGTATGGCGTGTTATGTGGGTATATGTTTATTTGAATATTTGGTGCCCTCAATACTTACTTTAGTAACCTTATCGTGTTTATTTACTAAATTACCTTTTTGGGGGAAAAGAAAGGAGAGGGAAAACATATATATGGACGGGAGACGTAGCCGTGGACGTGGCCGTGGCCGTGGGAATGAACGAGCTCAAGAGCCAAGAGAGGAAAGAGAAACAACAGCTGCACAAGAGCAAGGAACGAGGGTTGAAGCCGAAGACCAAATGGCAACGGTAATGCAACAAATGACAGATATCTTGGCAAGACTGGTGGATCAACAAGGCCAAATGGCCGTGAATCAACCCCGGAACCCTGAAATCGGAGAAGATAAGGCTCTTGAGAGGTTCCAGAAATTTACTCCTCCGAAATTCCTTGGAGGATCTGATCCGGATATAGCCGAACAATGGTTAGAGGCCATGATTAATATTTTCACCGTCTTCAACTACACCGAGCAAAGACAAGTAAACTTTGCGGTGTTCCAATTTGAAGGATCGGCCCGAGCGTGGTGGAACGTTATTAAAGCAAAATGGGAAAGAGAACAGACCGTATGGACATGGACGAATTTCATAAGGGAATTTAACGAGAAATACCTCCCTCCTTTAGTTCAAGAGAGGAGAGAGGAAGAGTTTATTGGACTACGCCAGGGAACGTTAAGTGTGGCGAATATGAAACGAAATTTACGAAACTATCCAAGTTTGCTTCTGAATTGGTGGCCACAGAATGGCGAAGAGTAAGACGGTTTATACAAGGATTAAATTTGGAACTCCAAGAAGCATTAGCGGCAGTACAAGTGAATACGTTTACAGAGGCCCTTGAGAAAGCTCAAAGAATCGAGACTACAAAGGCACAGATAAAAGCTTCCCAGACCCAGAAAAGGAGTGCATCGAGTAGTGTAGTGGAGGAATTAAGTGAAGCGAGAGTCCCTTCCAAAGTGCAAAAAGTGAACTTTTTGTCCCACCCACTGTGACAGCCCCACCTCCCCCTAAGGCGAACCAGAGGGTTCGGCGGGCCACCTGCCCAGCTCTCGCCGGGACTCAGTCGTTCACTACAATCCTCAAATAAATTACAAGAATAAACCTCAAATATTACATCAAATTCTCCAATAATTACATGTCAAAAGCAAAGCGGAAATAAATCCCAACTATACATAAAATGATTTCCAAATCCAAATTATACAAAACGTAGGCCATCCAGTCACGCGCACAAGTACTACAAGCCTTCCTTCGCTTTGAGCCCTGTGGAGGGGAATATAATATTTTTGGGGTGAGCTAGAAGCTCAGCGAGTAACCAGAAAATCAGTAATCAAATCGGTTTAACAATATTTCTTTTCAATGATGTCATAAATCAAATGATAAGTCCAGAAACAATTACAACATTTACAAAACATTAAATATGGAGTATCAATAATTCAAGAAACATGTACAATGGAAAGCGATAGTAACATTCATGAAAAGATACGTTCGTTCTCCTGTCATTTCCTTTTTTTTTCATTTGAAATTGCATCATTTTCCACCAACCTCCACCAACCTACAAAGGTAATACTCGAGTATACCAAACGTTCACCCAGGTCCCTAATCGCCCGACCGAGTCCGTTTCTGGCTCGAGACGACCGGTAACAAGGGGCAATGGCCAGTTCAGCCCAAAAGGCTTACATTCACGCACAAGTAGCATTTAATCATTTATCATGAAAATTTCAAATTGATTTAGGTCGAGTGCGATAAAATACACACTCGCCTAGAAAGCTCATTTTGGAAATCATTCAAAGCACGTAACACGTTATCAATCAATAATACAAGTCATGAAGTCAAGGAAATATATCAAACAAGGAACACTTTCATATAAGCACGCATGATATGCAAGAAAACAGTTCAAAAGTAGCTTTGGAAATAGTTCAAAAGTAAATAATGTAAGAAACATTTCACAAGTACTTTGGAAATAGTTTAGGGTCACTCACCTCCATGGCTCATAAACCATCCATGATATATCATTGCCTTGCTCAAATCCGAGTCTTAGATCACAAACTCAATGCAAACAAATCCCTTCAAAGTTCGGACAGCACTTCCCCTAAATTTCTTTACTTTTCCAGCCATCAAGGCTTCATTATTTCCTCAACCAGTCCCAAAGGTACACACACAACAACAAGTTCATCTAATAGTCATTCAGCAAGTTCCAAGTAGTACTAGTACAAGTCAAACTAGGGAAAAGTCCGGAAATGAAAGTTAAGCTCAAAACCAGAAAAACAGTTTTGACGTCCTTTTGCGGTAATGGCACCAAAGGTACTACGAGTATTGGATGGAGGTCCAAGACCCACCGTTTCGAATCTAAGAACCAGGGCTACAACAATGTAGAAGGTCACTCAGTCCAAATCCCAGTACAACTAAGTCAAATATGCAAAATACCAAACCAGAACCGTAATTGCAGGTTTACAAATTACACTATGCTGTAATCAGTACAACTCAGTCTAAACAGGTCCAAATGCAGAAATTCCAAAGGCATATGGTAGCTAGGACATCAAGCTACATTTCATCAGAAGACCTCAACACCCAAATCCAAAACAATTCCAGTCAAAACAACCCATTTCAGACACAGTTCTAACATCCTGATGAACCAGAACAGCAATAGTAATTTCGCCTTATCTCATTCTACACTACTACAGTTGACCTGAAAGTTTACAGGCTCCTTTAAAACATCAATACCTACAACTTTCATGTTTTAAGCCAAGGCCAATTCGGCCTCTAACCATAAGATACAAAACCGGACAGAATTGGGGATATAAAACCCTAACTTTCTCAAATTCCTTCCAAACCCAAAATTGATTACAATTATCTATCATAGACACCTACTAGAGTCCTTAAACATCAATTCCCATCATCAAAGATAGCCACAACATCACATTCATATTAAACCAGAAAATTCATCAATAAATTGAAAACTTCACCAATTCATCTCAAACCAAGAAATAAACCACAAATTTCAGCACTTTAGCTACCACTAAGCACAACTTAAGCTTCATTAAGTGTAGGAGGAAGTTCAATCACCACTCACCTAGTAAACAAGAGAGGGAGAGTTGTTGGACACCTTAGCTTCCCAAAACACTTCACCAAACCACTTACTAGCACCAAATGGAAAGGTTTTATGGAGTAGAAACAAGATCAAATGGTTGGATGGTTACACTCAAGCAAAATGGAAGCAAGAATCTTGGAGAGTTTTTCTTTCTTCTTGGCTAGAGAGGGCCGGCCACAATGGTGAAGAAAAGAATGATTTTTGTGGTAATTTTGAGATATTTAATCAATTGGGAAGAAAGGTCAAAAAGTCAAATAAGTCAAATAAGTGACCACCACTCTTAAGGTGACACTTGTCACTTCATTAATGCATTCCTATCCTTCTTTTTTCCTCTCACATCAATCACTTCACCTCCTCTATTTATCTCTTAACACCCGATAAATTTCACCCAGTATCCGAAACTTAACCTTATTGGCCGAATTTTTCTGAACTTTTCGCACTAGTGGGTCCCACATCCGGAATACACTCTTAATTTCTCAAAACCTATTTGATACTAGAAAAATCATCCAAAAACTATATCTGCTCATTAAAAATATCTAGAAAATTTCCCTACGAAAGAAAACGCAGAAAACAAGCCATTAAATAAATAAAACCCTAGAAAATTAGAAAATTTCCGGGTTCTCAAACTCATTTTTTTTTCGGGGCGTCACAATCTCCCCTCCTTAAAAGAATGTCGTCCTCGACATTCCATCTTGTACCAATCAAGTCGAGACATCCCGCAAGAATCACTAAATACCAAACCCACAGTCCGGCATCCTAAACTTCAAGCCTAGGATACACTACAGAGATCTGAAGCCTAAGCTCTGATACCAACTGTGACAGCCCCACCTCCCCCTAAGGCGAACCAGAGGGTTCGGCGGGCCGCCTGCCCAGCTCTCGCCGGGACTCAGTCGTTCACTACAATCCTCAAATAAATTACAAGAATAAACCTCAAATATTACATCAAATTCTCCAATAATTACATGTCAAAAGCAAAGCGGAAATAAATCCCAACTATACATAAAATGATTTCCAAATCCAAATTATACAAAACGTAGGCCATCCAGTCACGCGCACAAGTACTACAAGCCTTCCTTCGCTTTGAGCCCTGTGGAGGGGAATAAAATATTTTTGGGGTGAGCTAGAAGCTCAGCGAGTAACCAGAAAATCAGTAATCAAATCGGTTTAACAATATTTCTTTTCAATGATGTCATAAATCAAATGATAAGTCCAGAAACAATTACAACATTTACAAAACATTAAATATGGAGTATCAATAATTCAAGAAACACGTACAATGGAAAGCGATAGTAACATTCATGAAAAGATACGTTCGTTCTCCTGTCATTTCCTTTTTTTTTCATTTGAAATTGCATCATTTTCCACCAACCTCCACCAACCTACAAAGGTAATACTCGAGTATACCAAACGTTCACCCAGGTCCCTAATCGCCCGACCGAGTCCGTTTCTGGCTCGAGACGACCGGTAACAAGGGGCAATGGCCAGTTCAGCCCAAAAGGCTTACATTCACGCACAAGTAGCATTTAATCATTTATCATGAAAATTTCAAATTGATTTAGGTCGAGTGCGATAAAATACACACTCGCCTAGAAAGCTCATTTTGGAAATCATTCAAAGCACGTAACACGTTATCAATCAATAATACAAGTCATGAAGTCAAGGAAATATATCAAACAAGGAACACTTTCATATAAGCACGCATGATATGCAAGAAAACAGTTCAAAAGTAGCTTTGGAAATAGTTCAAAAGTAAATAATGTAAGAAACATTTCACAAGTACTTTGGAAATAGTTTAGGGTCACTCACCTCCATGGCTCATAAACCATCCATCATATACCATTGCCTTGCTCAAATCCGAGTCTTAGATCACAAACTCAATGCAAACAAATCCTTTCAAAGTTCGGACAGCACTTCCCCTAAATTTCTTTACTTTTCCAGCCATCAAGGCTTCATTATTTCCTCAACCAGTCCCAAAGGTACACACACAACAACAAGTTCATCTAATAGTCATTCAGCAAGTTCCAAGTAGTACTAGTACAAGTCAAACTAGGGAAAAGTCCGGAAATGAAAGTTAAGCTCAAAACCAGAAAAATAGTTTTGACGTCCTTTTGCGGTAATGGCACCAAAGGTACTACGAGTATCGGATGGAGGTCCAAGACCCACCGTTTCGAAGCTAAGAACCAGGGATACAACAATGTAGAAGGTCACTCAGTCCAAATCCCAGTACAACTAAGTCAAATATGCAAAATACCAAACCAGAACCGTAATTGCAGGTTTACAAATTACACTATGCTGAAATCAGTACAGCTCAGTCTAAACAGGTCCAAATGTAGAAATTCCAAAGGCATATGGTAGCTAGGACATCAAGCTACATTTCATCAGAAGACCTCAACACCCAAATCCAAAACAATTCCAGTCAAAACAACCCATTTCAGACACAGTTCTAACATCCTGATGAACCCAGAACAGCAATAGTAATTTTGCCTTATCTCATTCTACACTACTACAGTTAACCTGAAAGTTTACAGGCACCTTTAAAACATCAATACCTACAACTTTCATGTTTTAAGCCAAGTCCAATTCGGCCTCTAACCATAAGATACAAAACCGGACATAATTGGGGATATAAAACCCTAACTTTCTCAAATTCCTTCCAAACCCAAAATTGATTACAATTATCTATCATAGACACCTACTAGAGTCCTTAAACATCAATTCCCATCATCAAAGATAGCCACAACATCACATTCATATTAAACCAGAAAATTCATCAATAAATTGAAAACTTCACCAATTCATCTCAAACCAAGAAATAAACCACAAATTTCAGCACTTTAGCTACCACTAAGCACAACTTAAGCTTCATTAAGTGTAGGAGGAAGTTCAATCACCACTCACCTAGTAAACAAGAGAGGGAGAGTTGTTGGACACCTTAGCTTCCCAAAACACTTCACCAAACCACTTACTAGCACCAAATGGAAAGGTTTTATGGAGTAGAAACAAGATCAAATGGTTGGATGGTTACACTCAAGCAAAATGGAAGCAAGAATCTTGGAGAGTTTTTCTTTCTTCTTGGCTAGAGAGGGCCGGCCACAATGGTGAAGAAAAGAATGATTTTTGTGGTAATTTTGAGATATTTAATCAATTGGGAAGAAAGGTCAAAAAGTCAAATAAGTCAAATAAGTGACCACCACTCTTAAGGTGACACTTGTCACTTCATTAATGCATTCCTATCCTTCTTTTTTCCTCTCACATCAATCACTTCACCTCCTCTATTTATCTCTTAACACCCGATAAATTTCACCCAGTATCCGAAACTTAACCTTATTGGCCGAATTTTTCTGAACTTTTCGCACTAGTGGGTCCCACATCCGGAATACACTCTTAATTTCTCAAAACCTATTTGATACTAGAAAAATCATCCAAAAACTATATCTGCTCATTAAAAATATCTAGAAAATTTCCCTACGAAAGAAAACGCAGAAAACAAGCCATTAAATAAATAAAACCCTAGAAAATTAGAAAATTTCCGGGTTCTCAAACTCATTTTTTTTTCGGGGCGTCACAATCTCCCCTCCTTAAAAGAATGTCGTCCTCGACATTCCATCTTGTACCAATCAAGTCGAGACATCCCGCAAGAATCACTAAATACCAAACCCACAGTCCGGCATCCTAAACTTCAAGCCTAGGATACACTACAGAGATCTGAAGCCTAAGCTCTGATACCAACTGTGACAGCCCCACCTCCCCCTAAGGCGAACCAGAGGGTTCGGCGGGCCGCCTGCCCAGCTCTCGCCGGGACTCAGTCGTTCACTACAATCCTCAAATAAATTACAAGAATAAACCTCAAATATTACATCAAATTCTCCAATAATTACATGTCAAAAGCAAAGCGGAAATAAATCCCAACTATACATAAAATGATTTCCAAATCCAAATTATACAAAACGTAGGCCATCCAGTCACGCGCACAAGTACTACAAGCCTTCCTTCGCTTTGAGCCCTGTGGAGGGGAATAAAATATTTTTGGGGTGAGCTAGAAGCTCAGCGAGTAACCAGAAAATCAGTAATCAAATCGGTTTAACAATATTTCTTTTCAATGATGTCATAAATCAAATGATAAGTCCAGAAACAATTACAACATTTACAAAACATTAAATATGGAGTATCAATAATTCAAGAAACACGTACAATGGAAAGCGATAGTAACATTCATGAAAAGATACGTTCGTTCTCCTGTCATTTCCTTTTTTTTTCATTTGAAATTGCATCATTTTCCACCAACCTCCACCAACCTACAAAGGTAATACTCGAGTATACCAAACGTTCACCCAGGTCCCTAATCGCCCGACCGAGTCCGTTTCTGGCTCGAGACGACCGGTAACAAGGGGCAATGGCCAGTTCAGCCCAAAAGGCTTACATTCACGCACAAGTAGCATTTAATCATTTATCATGAAAATTTCAAATTGATTTAGGTCGAGTGCGATAAAATACACACTCGCCTAGAAAGCTCATTTTGGAAATCATTCAAAGCACGTAACACGTTATCAATCAATAATACAAGTCATGAAGTCAAGGAAATATATCAAACAAGGAACACTTTCATATAAGCACGCATGATATGCAAGAAAACAGTTCAAAAGTAGCTTTGGAAATAGTTCAAAAGTAAATAATGTAAGAAACATTTCACAAGTACTTTGGAAATAGTTTAGGGTCACTCACCTCCATGGCTCATAAACCATCCATCATATACCATTGCCTTGCTCAAATCCGAGTCTTAGATCACAAACTCAATGCAAACAAATCCTTTCAAAGTTCGGACAGCACTTCCCCTAAATTTCTTTACTTTTCCAGCCATCAAGGCTTCATTATTTCCTCAACCAGTCCCAAAGGTACACACACAACAACAAGTTCATCTAATAGTCATTCAGCAAGTTCCAAGTAGTACTAGTACAAGTCAAACTAGGGAAAAGTCCGGAAATGAAAGTTAAGCTCAAAACCAGAAAAATAGTTTTGACGTCCTTTTGCGGTAATGGCACCAAAGGTACTACGAGTATCGGATGGAGGTCCAAGACCCACCGTTTCGAAGCTAAGAACCAGGGATACAACAATGTAGAAGGTCACTCAGTCCAAATCCCAGTACAACTAAGTCAAATATGCAAAATACCAAACCAGAACCGTAATTGCAGGTTTACAAATTACACTATGCTGAAATCAGTACAGCTCAGTCTAAACAGGTCCAAATGCAGAAATTCCAAAGGCATATGGTAGCTAGGACATCAAGCTACATTTCATCAGAAGACCTCAACACCCAAATCCAAAACAATTCCAGTCAAAACAACCCATTTCAGACACAGTTCTAACATCCTGATGAACCCAGAACAGCAATAGTAATTTCGCCTTATCTCATTCTACACTACTACAGTTGACCTGAAAGTTTACAGGCACCTTTAAAACATCAATACCTACAACTTTCATGTTTTAAGCCAAGGCCAATTCGGCCTCTAACCATAAGATACAAAACCGGACAGAATTGGGGATATAAAACCCTAACTTTCTCAAATTCCTTCCAAACCCAAAATTGATTACAATTATCTATCATAGACACCTACTAGAGTCCTTAAACATCAATTCCCATCATCAAAGATAGCCACAACATCACATTCATATTAAACCAGAAAATTCATCAATAAATTGAAAACTTCACCAATTCATCTCAAACCAAGAAATAAACCACAAATTTCAGCACTTTAGCTACCACTAAGCACAACTTAAGCTTCATTAAGTGTAGGAGGAAGTTCAATCACCACTCACCTAGTAAACAAGAGAGGGAGAGTTGTTGGACACCTTAGCTTCCCAAAACACTTCACCAAACCACTTACTAGCACCAAATGGAAAGGTTTTATGGAGTAGAAACAAGATCAAATGGTTGGATGGTTACACTCAAGCAAAATGGAAGCAAGAATCTTGGAGAGTTTTTCTTTCTTCTTGGCTAGAGAGGGCCGGCCACAATGGTGAAGAAAAGAATGATTTTTGTGGTAATTTTGAGATATTTAATCAATTGGGAAGAAAGGTCAAAAAGTCAAATAAGTCAAATAAGTGACCACCACTCTTAAGGTGACACTTGTCACTTCATTAATGCATTCCTATCCTTCTTTTTTCCTCTCACATCAATCACTTCACCTCCTCTATTTATCTCTTAACACCCGATAAATTTCACCCAGTATCCGAAACTTAACCTTATTGGCCGAATTTTTCCGAACTTTTCGCACTAGTGGGTCCCACATCCGGAATACACTCTTAATTTCTCAAAACCTATTTGATACTAGAAAAATCATCCAAAAACTATATCTGCTCATTAAAAATATCTAGAAAATTTCCCTACGAAAGAAAACGCAGAAAACAAGCCATTAAATAAATAAAACCCTAGAAAATTAGAAAATTTCCGGGTTCTCAAACTCATTTTTTTTTCGGGGCGTCACAATCTCCCCTCCTTAAAAGAATGTCGTCCTCGACATTCCATCTTGTACCAATCAAGTCGAGACATCCCGCAAGAATCACTAAATACCAAACCCACAGTCCGGCATCCTAAACTTCAAGCCTAGGATACACTACAGAGATCTGAAGCCTAAGCTCTGATACCAACTGTGACAGCCCCACCTCCCCCTAAGGCGAACCAGAGGGTTCGGCGGGCCGCCTGCCCAGCTCTCGCCGGGACTCAGTCGTTCACTACAATCCTCAAATAAATTACAAGAATAAACCTCAAATATTACATCAAATTCTCCAATAATTACATGTCAAAAGCAAAGCGGAAATAAATCCCAACTATACATAAAATGATTTCCAAATCCAAATTATACAAAACGTAGGCCATCCAGTCACGCGCACAAGTACTACAAGCCTTCCTTCGCTTTGAGCCCTGTGGAGGGGAATAAAATATTTTTGGGGTGAGCTAGAAGCTCAGCGAGTAACCAGAAAATCAGTAATCAAATCGGTTTAACAATATTTCTTTTCAATGATGTCATAAATCAAATGATAAGTCCAGAAACAATTACAACATTTACAAAACATTAAATATGGAGTATCAATAATTCAAGAAACACGTACAATGGAAAGCGATAGTAACATTCATGAAAAGATACGTTCGTTCTCCTGTCATTTCCTTTTTTTTTCATTTGAAATTGCATCATTTTCCACCAACCTCCACCAACCTACAAAGGTAATACTCGAGTATACCAAACGTTCACCCAGGTCCCTAATCGCCCGACCGAGTCCGTTTCTGGCTCGAGACGACCGGTAACAAGGGGCAATGGCCAGTTCAGCCCAAAAGGCTTACATTCACGCACAAGTAGCATTTAATCATTTATCATGAAAATTTCACATTGATTTAGGTCGAGTGCGATAAAATACACACTCGCCTAGAAAGCTCATTTTGGAAATCATTCAAAGCACGTAACACGTTATCAATCAATAATACAAGTCATGAAGTCAAGGAAATATATCAAACAAGGAACACTTTCATATAAGCACGCATGATATGCAAGAAAACAGTTCAAAAGTAGCTTTGGAAATAGTTCAAAAGTAAATAATGTAAGAAACATTTCACAAGTACTTTGGAAATAGTTTAGGGTCACTCACCTCCATGGCTCATAAACCATCCATCATATACCATTGCCTTGCTCAAATCCGAGTCTTAGATCACAAACTCAATGCAAACAAATCCCTTCAAAGTTCGGACAGCACTTCCCCTAAATTTCTTTACTTTTCCAGCCATCAAGGCTTCATTATTTCCTCAACCAGTCCCAAAGGTACACACACAACAACAAGTTCATCTAATAGTCATTCAGCAAGTTCCAAGTAGTACTAGTACAAGTCAAACTAGGGAAAAGTCCGGAAATGAAAGTTAAGCTCAAAACCAGAAAAATAGTTTTGACGTCCTTTTGCGGTAATGGCACCAAAGGTACTACGAGTATCGGATGGAGGTCCAAGACCCACCGTTTCGAAGCTAAGAACCAGGGATACAACAATGTAGAAGGTCACTCAGTCCAAATCCCAGTACAACTAAGTCAAATATGCAAAATACCAAACCAGAACCGTAATTGCAGGTTTACAAATTACACTATGCTGTAATCAGTACAACTCAGTCTAAACAGGTCCAAATGCAGAAATTCCAAAGGCATATGGTAGCTAGGACATCAAGCTACATTTCATCAGAAGACCTCAACACCCAAATCCAAAACAATTCCAGTCAAAACAACCCATTTCAGACACAGTTCTAACATCTGATGAACCCAGAACAGCAATAGTAATTTCGGCTTATCTCATTCTACACTACTAAAATTGACCTGAAATTTTACAGGCACCTTTAAAACATCAATACCTACAACTTTCATGTTTTAAGACAAGGCCAATTCGGCCTCTATCCATAAGATACAAAACCGGACAGAATTGGGGATATAAAACCCTAACTTTCTCAAATTCCTTCCAAACCCAAAATTGATTACAATTATCTATCATAGACACCTACTAGAGTCCTTAAACATCAATTCCCATCATCAAAGATAGCCACAACATCACATTCATAGTAAACCAGAAAATTCATCAATAAATTGAAAACTTCACCAATTCATCTCAAACCAAGAAATAAACCACAAATTTCAGCACTTTAGCTACCACTAAGCACAACTTAAGCTTCATTAAGTGTAGGAGGAAGTTCAATCACCACTCACCTAGTAAACAAGAGAGGGAGAGTTGTTGGACACCTTAGCTTCCCAAAACACTTCACCAAACCACTTACTAGCACCAAATGGAAAGGTTTTATGGAGTAGAAACAAGATCAAATGGTTGGATGGTTACACTCAAGCAAAATGGAAGCAAGAATCTTGGAGAGTTTTTCTTTCTTCTTGGCTAGAGAGGGCCGGCCACAATGGTGAAGAAAAGAATGATTTTTGTGGTAATTTTGAGATATTTAATCAATTGGGAAGAATGGTCAAAAAGTCAAATAAGTCAAATAAGTGACCACCACTCTTAAGGTGACACTTGTCACTTCATTAATGCATTCCTATCCTTCTTTTTTCCTCTCACATCAATCACTTCACCTCCTCTATTTATCTCTTAACACCCGATAAATTTCACCCAGTATCCGAAACTTAACCTTATTGGCCGAATTTTTCCGAACTTTTCGCACTAGTGGGTCCCACATCCGGAATACACTCTTAATTTCTCAAAACCTATTTGATACTAGAAAAATCATCCAAAAACTATATCTGCTCATTAAAAATATCTAGAAAATTTCCCTACGAAAGAAAACGCAGAAAACAAGCCATTAAATAAATAAAACCCTAGAAAATTAGAAAATTTCCGGGTTCTCAAAATCATTTTTTTTTCTGGGCGTCACAATCTCCCCTCCTTAAAAGAATGTCGTCCTCGACATTCCATCTTGTACCAATCAAGTCGAGACATCCCGCAAGAATCACTAAAAACCAAACCCACAGTCCGGCATCCTAAACTTCAAGCCTAGGATACACTACAGAGATCTGAAGCCTAAGCTCTGATACCAACTGTGACAGCCCCACCTCCCCCTAAGGCGAACCAGAGGGTTCGGCGGGCCGCCTGCCCAGCTCTCGCCGGGACTCAGTCATTCACTACAATCCTCAAATAAATTACAAGAATAAACCTCAAATATTACATCAAATTCTCCAATAATTACATGTCAAAAGCAAAGCGGAAATAAGTCCCAACTATACATAAAATGATTTCCAAATCCAAATTATACAAAACGTAGGCCATCCAGTCGCGCGCACAAGTACTACAAGCCTTCCTTCGCTTTGAGCCCTGTGGAGGGGAATAAAATATTTTTGGGGTGAGCTAGAAGCTCAGCGAGTAACCAGAAAATCAGTAATCAAATCGGTTTAACAATATTTCTTTTCAATGATGTCATAAATCAAATGATAAGTCCAGAAACAATTACAACATTTACAAAACATTAAATATGGAGTATCAATAATTCAAGAAACATGTACAATGGAAAGCAATAGTAACATTCATGAAAAGATACGTTCGTTCTCCTGTCATTTCCTTTTTTTTTTCATTTGAAATTGCATCATTTTCCACCAACCTCCACCAACCTACAAAGGTAATACTCGAGTATACCAAACGTTCACCCAGGTCCCTAATCGCCCGACCGAGTCCGTTTCTGGCTCGAGACGACCGGTAACAAGGGGCAATGGCCAGTTCAGCCCAAAAGGCTTACATTCATGCACAAGTGGCATTTAATCATTTATCATGAAAATTTCACATTGATTTAGGTCGAGTGCGATAAAATACACACTCGCCTAGAAAGCTCATTTTGGAAATCATTCAAAGCACGTAACACGTTATCAATCAATAACACAAGTCATGAAGTCAAGGAAATATATCAAACAAGGAACACTTTCATATAAGCACGCATGATATGCAAGAAAACAGTTCAAAAGTAGCTTTGGAAACAGTTCAAAAGTAAATAATGTAAGAAACATTTCACAAGTACTTTGGAAATAGTTTAGGGTTACTCACCTCCATGGCTCATAAACCATCCATCATATATCATTGCCTTGCTCAAATCCGAGTCTTAGATCACAAACTCAATGCAAACAAATCCCTTCAAAGTTCGGACAGCACTTCCCCTAAATTTCTTTACTTTTCCAACCATCAAGGCTTCATTATTTCCTCAACCAGTCCCAAAGGTACACACACAACAACAAGTTCATCTAATAGTCATTCAGCAAGTTCCAAGTAGTACTAGTACAAGTCAAACTAGGGAAAAGTCCGGAAATGAAAGTTAAGCTCAAAACCAGAAAAACAGTTTTGACGTCCTTTTGCGGTAATGGTACCAAAGGTACTACGAGTATCGGATGGAGGTCCAAGACCCACTATTTCGAAGCTAAGAACCAGGGCTACAACAATGTAGAAGGTCACTCAGTCCAAATCCCAGTACAACTAAGTCAAATATGCAAAATACCAAACCAGAACCGTAATTGCAGGTTTACAAATTACACTATGCTGAAATCAGTACAGCTCAGTCTAAACAGGTCCAAATGCAGAAATTCCAAAGGCATATGGTAGCTAGGACATCAAGCTACATTTCATCAGAAGACCTCAACACCCAAATCCAAAACAATTCCAGTCAAAACAACCCATTTCAGACACAGTTCTAACATCCTGATGAACCCAGAACAGCAATAGTAATTTCGCCTTATCTCATTCTACACTACTACAGTTGACCTGAAAGTTTACAGGCACCTTTAAAACATCAATACCTACAACTTTCATGTTTTAAGCCAAGGCCAATTCGGCCTCTAACCATAAGATACAAAACCGGACAGAATTGGGGATATAAAACCCTAACTTTCTCAAATTCCTTCCAAACCCAAAATTGATTACAATTATCTATCATAGACACCTACTAGAGTCCTTAAACATCAATTCCCATCATCAAAGATAGCCACAACATCACATTCATATTAAACCAGAAAATTCATCAATAAATTGAAAACTTCACCAATTCATCTCAAACCAAGAAATAAACCACAAATTTCAGCACTTTAGCTACCACTAAGCACAACTTAAGCTTCATTAAGTGTAGGAGGAAGTTCAATCACCACTCACCTAGTAAACAAGAGAGGGAGAGTTGTTGGACACCTTAGCTTCCCAAAACACTTCACCAAACCACTTACTAGCACCAAATGGAAAGGTTTTATGGAGTAGAAACAAGATCAAATGGTTGGATGGTTACACTCAAGCAAAATGGAAGCAAGAATCTTGGAGAGTTTTTCTTTCTTCTTGGCTAGAGAGGGCCGGCCACAATGGTGAAGAAAAGAATGATTTTTGTGGTAATTTTGAGATATTTAATCAATTGGGAAGAAAGGTCAAAAAGTCAAATAAGTCAAATAAGTGACCACCACTCTTAAGGTGACACTTGTCACTTCATTAATGCATTCCTATCCTTCTTTTTTCCTCTCACATCAATCACTTCACCTCCTCTATTTATCTCTTAACACCCGATAAATTTCACCCAGTATCCGAAACTTAACCTTATTGGCCGAATTTTTCCGAACTTTTCGCACTAGTGGGTCCCACATCCGGAATACACTCTTAATTTCTCAAAACCTATTTGATACTAGAAAAATCATCCAAAAACTATATCTGCTCATTAAAAATATCTAGAAAATTTCCCTACGAAAGAAAACGCAGAAAACAAGCCATTAAATAAATAAAACCCTAGAAAATTAGAAAATTTCCGGGTTCTCAAACTCATTTTTTTTTCGGGGCGTCACAATCTCCCCTCCTTAAAAGAATGTCGTCCTCGACATTCCATCTTGTACCAATCAAGTCGAGACATCCCGCAAGAATCACTAAATACCAAACCCACAGTCCGGCATCCTAAACTTCAAGCCTAGGATACACTACAGAGATCTGAAGCCTAAGCTCTGATACCAACTGTGACAGCCCCACCTCCCCCTAAGGCGAACCAGAGGGTTCGGCGGGCCGCCTGCCCAGCTCTCGCCGGGACTCAGTCGTTCACTACAATCCTCAAATAAATTACAAGAATAAACCTCAAATATTACATCAAATTCTCCAATAATTACATGTCAAAAGCAAAGCGGAAATAAATCCCAACTATACATAAAATGATTTCCAAATCCAAATTATACAAAACGTAGGCCATCCAGTCACGCGCACAAGTACTACAAGCCTTCCTTCGCTTTGAGCCCTGTGGAGGGGAATAAAATATTTTTGGGGTGAGCTAGAAGCTCAGCGAGTAACCAGAAAATCAGTAATCAAATCGGTTTAACAATATTTCTTTTCAATGATGTCATAAATCAAATGATAAGTCCAGAAACAATTACAACATTTACAAAACATTAAATATGGAGTATCAATAATTCAAGAAACACGTACAATGGAAAGCGATAGTAACATTCATGAAAAGATACGTTCGTTCTCCTGTCATTTCCTTTTTTTTTCATTTGAAATTGCATCATTTTCCACCAACCTCCACCAACCTACAAAGGTAATACTCGAGTATACCAAACGTTCACCCAGGTCCCTAATCGCCCGACCGAGTCCGTTTCTGGCTCGAGACGACCGGTAACAAGGGGCAATGGCCAGTTCAGCCCAAAAGGCTTACATTCACGCACAAGTAGCATTTAATCATTTATCATGAAAATTTCAAATTGATTTAGGTCGAGTGCGATAAAATACACACTCGCCTAGAAAGCTCATTTTGGAAATCATTCAAAGCACGTAACACGTTATCAATCAATAATACAAGTCATGAAGTCAAGGAAATATATCAAACAAGGAACACTTTCATATAAGCACGCATGATATGCAAGAAAACAGTTCAAAAGTAGCTTTGGAAATAGTTCAAAAGTAAATAATGTAAGAAACATTTCACAAGTACTTTGGAAATAGTTTAGGGTCACTCACCTCCATGGCTCATAAACCATCCATCATATACCATTGCCTTGCTCAAATCCGAGTCTTAGATCACAAACTCAATGCAAACAAATCCTTTCAAAGTTCGGACAGCACTTCCCCTAAATTTCTTTACTTTTCCAGCCATCAAGGCTTCATTATTTCCTCAACCAGTCCCAAAGGTACACACACAACAACAAGTTCATCTAATAGTCATTCAGCAAGTTCCAAGTAGTACTAGTACAAGTCAAACTAGGGAAAAGTCCGGAAATGAAAGTTAAGCTCAAAACCAGAAAAATAGTTTTGACGTCCTTTTGCGGTAATGGCACCAAAGGTACTACGAGTATCGGATGGAGGTCCAAGACCCACCGTTTCGAAGCTAAGAACCAGGGATACAACAATGTAGAAGGTCACTCAGTCCAAATCCCAGTACAACTAAGTCAAATATGCAAAATACCAAACCAGAACCGTAATTGCAGGTTTACAAATTACACTATGCTGTAATCAGTACAACTCAGTCTAAACAGGTCCAAATGCAGAAATTCCAAAGGCATATGGTAGCTAGGACATCAAGCTACATTTCATCAGAAGACCTCAACACCCAAATCCAAAACAATTCCAGTCAAAACAACCCATTTCAGACACAGTTCTAACATCTGATGAACCCAGAACAGCAATAGTAATTTCGGCTTATCTCATTCTACACTACTAAAATTGACCTGAAATTTTACAGGCACCTTTAAAACATCAATACCTACAACTTTCATGTTTTAAGACAAGGCCAATTCGGCCTCTATCCATAAGATACAAAACCGGACAGAATTGGGGATATAAAACCCTAACTTTCTCAAATTCCTTCCAAACCCAAAATTGATTACAATTATCTATCATAGACACCTACTAGAGTCCTTAAACATCAATTCCCATCATCAAAGATAGCCACAACATCACATTCATAGTAAACCAGAAAATTCATCAATAAATTGAAAACTTCACCAATTCATCTCAAACCAAGAAATAAACCACAAATTTCAGCACTTTAGCTACCACTAAGCACAACTTAAGCTTCATTAAGTGTAGGAGGAAGTTCAATCACCACTCACCTAGTAAACAAGAGAGGGAGAGTTGTTGGACACCTTAGCTTCCCAAAACACTTCACCAAACCACTTACTAGCACCAAATGGAAAGGTTTTATGGAGTAGAAACAAGATCAAATGGTTGGATGGTTACACTCAAGCAAAATGGAAGCAAGAATCTTGGAGAGTTTTTCTTTCTTCTTGGCTAGAGAGGGCCGGCCACAATGGTGAAGAAAAGAATGATTTTTGTGGTAATTTTGAGATATTTAATCAATTGGGAAGAAAGGTCAAAAAGTCAAATAAGTCAAATAAGTGACCACCACTCTTAAGGTGACACTTGTCACTTCATTAATGCATTCCTATCCTTCTTTTTTCCTCTCACATCAATCACTTCACCTCCTCTATTTATCTCTTAACACCCGATAAATTTCACCCAGTATCCGAAACTTAACCTTATTGGCCGAATTTTTCCGAACTTTTCGCACTAGTGGGTCCCACATCCGGAATACACTCTTAATTTCTCAAAACCTATTTGATACTAGAAAAATCATCCAAAAACTATATCTGCTCATTAAAAATATCTAGAAAATTTCCCTACGAAAGAAAACGCAGAAAACAAGCCATTAAATAAATAAAACCCTAGAAAATTAGAAAATTTCCGGGTTCTCAAACTCATTTTTTTTTCGGGGCGTCACAATCTCCCCTCCTTAAAAGAATGTCGTCCTCGACATTCCATCTTGTACCAATCAAGTCGAGACATCCCGCAAGAATCACTAAATACCAAACCCACAGTCCGGCATCCTAAACTTCAAGCCTAGGATACACTACAGAGATCTGAAGCCTAAGCTCTGATACCAACTGTGACAGCCCCACCTCCCCCTAAGGCGAACCAGAGGGTTCGGCGGGCCGCCTGCCCAGCTCTCGCCGGGACTCAGTCGTTCACTACAATCCTCAAATAAATTACAAGAATAAACCTCAAATATTACATCAAATTCTCCAATAATTACATGTCAAAAGCAAAGCGGAAATAAATCCCAACTATACATAAAATGATTTCCAAATCCAAATTATACAAAACGTAGGCCATCCAGTCACGCGCACAAGTACTACAAGCCTTCCTTCGCTTTGAGCCCTGTGGAGGGGAATAAAATATTTTTGGGGTGAGCTAGAAGCTCAGCGAGTAACCAGAAAATCAGTAATCAAATCGGTTTAACAATATTTCTTTTCAATGATGTCATAAATCAAATGATAAGTCCAGAAACAATTACAACATTTACAAAACATTAAATATGGAGTATCAATAATTCAAGAAACACGTACAATGGAAAGCGATAGTAACATTCATGAAAAGATACGTTCGTTCTCCTGTCATTTCCTTTTTTTTTCATTTGAAATTGCATCATTTTCCACCAACCTCCACCAACCTACAAAGGTAATACTCGAGTATACCAAACGTTCACCCAGGTCCCTAATCGCCCGACCGAGTCCGTTTCTGGCTCGAGACGACCGGTAACAAGGGGCAATGGCCAGTTCAGCCCAAAAGGCTTACATTCACGCACAAGTAGCATTTAATCATTTATCATGAAAATTTCACATTGATTTAGGTCGAGTGCGATAAAATACACACTCGCCTAGAAAGCTCATTTTGGAAATCATTCAAAGCACGTAACACGTTATCAATCAATAATACAAGTCATGAAGTCAAGGAAATATATCAAACAAGGAACACTTTCATATAAGCACGCATGATATGCAAGAAAACAGTTCAAAAGTAGCTTTGGAAATAGTTCAAAAGTAAATAATGTAAGAAACATTTCACAAGTACTTTGGAAATAGTTTAGGGTCACTCACCTCCATGGCTCATAAACCATCCATCATATACCATTGCCTTGCTCAAATCCGAGTCTTAGATCACAAACTCAATGCAAACAAATCCCTTCAAAGTTCGGACAGCACTTCCCCTAAATTTCTTTACTTTTCCAGCCATCAAGGCTTCATTATTTCCTCAACCAGTCCCAAAGGTACACACACAACAACAAGTTCATCTAATAGTCATTCAGCAAGTTCCAAGTAGTACTAGTACAAGTCAAACTAGGGAAAAGTCCGGAAATGAAAGTTAAGCTCAAAACCAGAAAAATAGTTTTGACGTCCTTTTGCGGTAATGGCACCAAAGGTACTACGAGTATCGGATGGAGGTCCAAGACCCACCGTTTCGAAGCTAAGAACCAGGGATACAACAATGTAGAAGGTCACTCAGTCCAAATCCCAGTACAACTAAGTCAAATATGCAAAATACCAAACCAGAACCGTAATTGCAGGTTTACAAATTACACTATGCTGTAATCAGTACAACTCAGTCTAAACAGGTCCAAATGCAGAAATTCCAAAGGCATATGGTAGCTAGGACATCAAGCTACATTTCATCAGAAGACCTCAACACCCAAATCCAAAACAATTCCAGTCAAAACAACCCATTTCAGACACAGTTCTAACATCTGATGAACCCAGAACAGCAATAGTAATTTCGGCTTATCTCATTCTACACTACTAAAATTGACCTGAAATTTTACAGGCACCTTTAAAACATCAATACCTACAACTTTCATGTTTTAAGACAAGGCCAATTCGGCCTCTATCCATAAGATACAAAACCGGACAGAATTGGGGATATAAAACCCTAACTTTCTCAAATTCCTTCCAAACCCAAAATTGATTACAATTATCTATCATAGACACCTACTAGAGTCCTTAAACATCAATTCCCATCATCAAAGATAGCCACAACATCACATTCATAGTAAACCAGAAAATTCATCAATAAATTGAAAACTTCACCAATTCATCTCAAACCAAGAAATAAACCACAAATTTCAGCACTTTAGCTACCACTAAGCACAACTTAAGCTTCATTAAGTGTAGGAGGAAGTTCAATCACCACTCACCTAGTAAACAAGAGAGGGAGAGTTGTTGGACACCTTAGCTTCCCAAAACACTTCACCAAACCACTTACTAGCACCAAATGGAAAGGTTTTATGGAGTAGAAACAAGATCAAATGGTTGGATGGTTACACTCAAGCAAAATGGAAGCAAGAATCTTGGAGAGTTTTTCTTTCTTCTTGGCTAGAGAGGGCCGGCCACAATGGTGAAGAAAAGAATGATTTTTGTGGTAATTTTGAGATATTTAATCAATTGGGAAGAATGGTCAAAAAGTCAAATAAGTCAAATAAGTGACCACCACTCTTAAGGTGACACTTGTCACTTCATTAATGCATTCCTATCCTTCTTTTTTCCTCTCACATCAATCACTTCACCTCCTCTATTTATCTCTTAACACCCGATAAATTTCACCCAGTATCCGAAACTTAACCTTATTGGCCGAATTTTTCCGAACTTTTCGCACTAGTGGGTCCCACATCCGGAATACACTCTTAATTTCTCAAAACCTATTTGATACTAGAAAAATCATCCAAAAACTATATCTGCTCATTAAAAATATCTAGAAAATTTCCCTACGAAAGAAAACGCAGAAAACAAGCCATTAAATAAATAAAACCCTAGAAAATTAGAAAATTTCCGGGTTCTCAAAATCATTTTTTTTTCTGGGCGTCACAATCTCCCCTCCTTAAAAGAATGTCGTCCTCGACATTCCATCTTGTACCAATCAAGTCGAGACATCCCGCAAGAATCACTAAAAACCAAACCCACAGTCCGGCATCCTAAACTTCAAGCCTAGGATACACTACAGAGATCTGAAGCCTAAGCTCTGATACCAACTGTGACAGCCCCACCTCCCCCTAAGGCGAACCAGAGGGTTCGGCGGGCCGCCTGCCCAGCTCTCGCCGGGACTCAGTCATTCACTACAATCCTCAAATAAATTACAAGAATAAACCTCAAATATTACATCAAATTCTCCAATAATTACATGTCAAAAGCAAAGCGGAAATAAGTCCCAACTATACATAAAATGATTTCCAAATCCAAATTATACAAAACGTAGGCCATCCAGTCGCGCGCACAAGTACTACAAGCCTTCCTTCGCTTTGAGCCCTGTGGAGGGGAATAAAATATTTTTGGGGTGAGCTAGAAGCTCAGCGAGTAACCAGAAAATCAGTAATCAAATCGGTTTAACAATATTTCTTTTCAATGATGTCATAAATCAAATGATAAGTCCAGAAACAATTACAACATTTACAAAACATTAAATATGGAGTATCAATAATTCAAGAAACATGTACAATGGAAAGCAATAGTAACATTCATGAAAAGATACGTTCGTTCTCCTGTCATTTCCTTTTTTTTTTCATTTGAAATTGCATCATTTTCCACCAACCTCCACCAACCTACAAAGGTAATACTCGAGTATACCAAACGTTCACCCAGGTCCCTAATCGCCCGACCGAGTCCGTTTCTGGCTCGAGACGACCGGTAACAAGGGGCAATGGCCAGTTCAGCCCAAAAGGCTTACATTCATGCACAAGTGGCATTTAATCATTTATCATGAAAATTTCACATTGATTTAGGTCGAGTGCGATAAAATACACACTCGCCTAGAAAGCTCATTTTGGAAATCATTCAAAGCACGTAACACGTTATCAATCAATAACACAAGTCATGAAGTCAAGGAAATATATCAAACAAGGAACACTTTCATATAAGCACGCATGATATGCAAGAAAACAGTTCAAAAGTAGCTTTGGAAACAGTTCAAAAGTAAATAATGTAAGAAACATTTCACAAGTACTTTGGAAATAGTTTAGGGTTACTCACCTCCATGGCTCATAAACCATCCATCATATATCATTGCCTTGCTCAAATCCGAGTCTTAGATCACAAACTCAATGCAAACAAATCCCTTCAAAGTTCGGACAGCACTTCCCCTAAATTTCTTTACTTTTCCAACCATCAAGGCTTCATTATTTCCTCAACCAGTCCCAAAGGTACACACACAACAACAAGTTCATCTAATAGTCATTCAGCAAGTTCCAAGTAGTACTAGTACAAGTCAAACTAGGGAAAAGTCCGGAAATGAAAGTTAAGCTCAAAACCAGAAAAACAGTTTTGACGTCCTTTTGCGGTAATGGTACCAAAGGTACTACGAGTATCGGATGGAGGTCCAAGACCCACTATTTCGAAGCTAAGAACCAGGGCTACAACAATGTAGAAGGTCACTCAGTCCAAATCCCAGTACAACTAAGTCAAATATGCAAAATACCAAACCAGAACCGTAATTGCAGGTTTACAAATTACACTATGCTGAAATCAGTACAGCTCAGTCTAAACAGGTCCAAATGCAGAAATTCCAAAGGCATATGGTAGCTAGGACATCAAGCTACATTTCATCAGAAGACCTCAACACCCAAATCCAAAACAATTCCAGTCAAAACAACCCATTTCAGACACAGTTCTAACATCCTGATGAACCCAGAACAGCAATAGTAATTTCGCCTTATCTCATTCTACACTACTACAGTTGACCTGAAAGTTTACAGGCACCTTTAAAACATCAATACCTACAACTTTCATGTTTTAAGCCAAGGCCAATTCGGCCTCTAACCATAAGATACAAAACCGGACAGAATTGGGGATATAAAACCCTAACTTTCTCAAATTCCTTCCAAACCCAAAATTGATTACAATTATCTATCATAGACACCTACTAGAGTCCTTAAACATCAATTCCCATCATCAAAGATAGCCACAACATCACATTCATATTAAACCAGAAAATTCATCAATAAATTGAAAACTTCACCAATTCATCTCAAACCAAGAAATAAACCACAAATTTCAGCACTTTAGCTACCACTAAGCACAACTTAAGCTTCATTAAGTGTAGGAGGAAGTTCAATCACCACTCACCTAGTAAACAAGAGAGGGAGAGTTGTTGGACACCTTAGCTTCCCAAAACACTTCACCAAACCACTTACTAGCACCAAATGGAAAGGTTTTATGGAGTAGAAACAAGATCAAATGGTTGGATGGTTACACTCAAGCAAAATGGAAGCAAGAATCTTGGAGAGTTTTTCTTTCTTCTTGGCTAGAGAGGGCCGGCCACAATGGTGAAGAAAAGAATGATTTTTGTGGTAATTTTGAGATATTTAATCAATTGGGAAGAAAGGTCAAAAAGTCAAATAAGTCAAATAAGTGACCACCACTCTTAAGGTGACACTTGTCACTTCATTAATGCATTCCTATCCTTCTTTTTTCCTCTCACATCAATCACTTCACCTCCTCTATTTATCTCTTAACACCCGATAAATTTCACCCAGTATCCGAAACTTAACCTTATTGGCCGAATTTTTCCGAACTTTTCGCACTAGTGGGTCCCACATCCGGAATACACTCTTAATTTCTCAAAACCTATTTGATACTAGAAAAATCATCCAAAAACTATATCTGCTCATTAAAAATATCTAGAAAATTTCCCTACGAAAGAAAACGCAGAAAACAAGCCATTAAATAAATAAAACCCTAGAAAATTAGAAAATTTCCGGGTTCTCAAACTCATTTTTTTTTCGGGGCGTCACAATCTCCCCTCCTTAAAAGAATGTCGTCCTCGACATTCCATCTTGTACCAATCAAGTCGAGACATCCCGCAAGAATCACTAAATACCAAACCCACAGTCCGGCATCCTAAACTTCAAGCCTAGGATACACTACAGAGATCTGAAGCCTAAGCTCTGATACCAACTGTGACAGCCCCACCTCCCCCTAAGGCGAACCAGAGGGTTCGGCGGGCCGCCTGCCCAGCTCTCGCCGGGACTCAGTCGTTCACTACAATCCTCAAATAAATTACAAGAATAAACCTCAAATATTACATCAAATTCTCCAATAATTACATGTCAAAAGCAAAGCGGAAATAAATCCCAACTATACATAAAATGATTTCCAAATCCAAATTATACAAAACGTAGGCCATCCAGTCACGCGCACAAGTACTACAAGCCTTCCTTCGCTTTGAGCCCTGTGGAGGGGAATAAAATATTTTTGGGGTGAGCTAGAAGCTCAGCGAGTAACCAGAAAATCAGTAATCAAATCGGTTTAACAATATTTCTTTTCAATGATGTCATAAATCAAATGATAAGTCCAGAAACAATTACAACATTTACAAAACATTAAATATGGAGTATCAATAATTCAAGAAACACGTACAATGGAAAGCGATAGTAACATTCATGAAAAGATACGTTCGTTCTCCTGTCATTTCCTTTTTTTTTCATTTGAAATTGCATCATTTTCCACCAACCTCCACCAACCTACAAAGGTAATACTCGAGTATACCAAACGTTCACCCAGGTCCCTAATCGCCCGACCGAGTCCGTTTCTGGCTCGAGACGACCGGTAACAAGGGGCAATGGCCAGTTCAGCCCAAAAGGCTTACATTCACGCACAAGTAGCATTTAATCATTTATCATGAAAATTTCACATTGATTTAGGTCGAGTGCGATAAAATACACACTCGCCTAGAAAGCTCATTTTGGAAATCATTCAAAGCACGTAACACGTTATCAATCAATAATACAAGTCATGAAGTCAAGGAAATATATCAAACAAGGAACACTTTCATATAAGCACGCATGATATGCAAGAAAACAGTTCAAAAGTAGCTTTGGAAATAGTTCAAAAGTAAATAATGTAAGAAACATTTCACAAGTACTTTGGAAATAGTTTAGGGTCACTCACCTCCATGGCTCATAAACCATCCATCATATACCATTGCCTTGCTCAAATCCGAGTCTTAGATCACAAACTCAATGCAAACAAATCCCTTCAAAGTTCGGACAGCACTTCCCCTAAATTTCTTTACTTTTCCAGCCATCAAGGCTTCATTATTTCCTCAACCAGTCCCAAAGGTACACACACAACAACAAGTTCATCTAATAGTCATTCAGCAAGTTCCAAGTAGTACTAGTACAAGTCAAACTAGGGAAAAGTCCGGAAATGAAAGTTAAGCTCAAAACCAGAAAAATAGTTTTGACGTCCTTTTGCGGTAATGGCACCAAAGGTACTACGAGTATCGGATGGAGGTCCAAGACCCACCGTTTCGAAGCTAAGAACCAGGGATACAACAATGTAGAAGGTCACTCAGTCCAAATCCCAGTACAACTAAGTCAAATATGCAAAATACCAAACCAGAACCGTAATTGCAGGTTTACAAATTACACTATGCTGTAATCAGTACAACTCAGTCTAAACAGGTCCAAATGCAGAAATTCCAAAGGCATATGGTAGCTAGGACATCAAGCTACATTTCATCAGAAGACCTCAACACCCAAATCCAAAACAATTCCAGTCAAAACAACCCATTTCAGACACAGTTCTAACATCTGATGAACCCAGAACAGCAATAGTAATTTCGGCTTATCTCATTCTACACTACTAAAATTGACCTGAAATTTTACAGGCACCTTTAAAACATCAATACCTACAACTTTCATGTTTTAAGACAAGGCCAATTCGGCCTCTATCCATAAGATACAAAACCGGACAGAATTGGGGATATAAAACCCTAACTTTCTCAAATTCCTTCCAAACCCAAAATTGATTACAATTATCTATCATAGACACCTACTAGAGTCCTTAAACATCAATTCCCATCATCAAAGATAGCCACAACATCACATTCATAGTAAACCAGAAAATTCATCAATAAATTGAAAACTTCACCAATTCATCTCAAACCAAGAAATAAACCACAAATTTCAGCACTTTAGCTACCACTAAGCACAACTTAAGCTTCATTAAGTGTAGGAGGAAGTTCAATCACCACTCACCTAGTAAACAAGAGAGGGAGAGTTGTTGGACACCTTAGCTTCCCAAAACACTTCACCAAACCACTTACTAGCACCAAATGGAAAGGTTTTATGGAGTAGAAACAAGATCAAATGGTTGGATGGTTACACTCAAGCAAAATGGAAGCAAGAATCTTGGAGAGTTTTTCTTTCTTCTTGGCTAGAGAGGGCCGGCCACAATGGTGAAGAAAAGAATGATTTTTGTGGTAATTTTGAGATATTTAATCAATTGGGAAGAATGGTCAAAAAGTCAAATAAGTCAAATAAGTGACCACCACTCTTAAGGTGACACTTGTCACTTCATTAATGCATTCCTATCCTTCTTTTTTCCTCTCACATCAATCACTTCACCTCCTCTATTTATCTCTTAACACCCGATAAATTTCACCCAGTATCCGAAACTTAACCTTATTGGCCGAATTTTTCCGAACTTTTCGCACTAGTGGGTCCCACATCCGGAATACACTCTTAATTTCTCAAAACCTATTTGATACTAGAAAAATCATCCAAAAACTATATCTGCTCATTAAAAATATCTAGAAAATTTCCCTACGAAAGAAAACGCAGAAAACAAGCCATTAAATAAATAAAACCCTAGAAAATTAGAAAATTTCCGGGTTCTCAAAATCATTTTTTTTTCTGGGCGTCACAATCTCCCCTCCTTAAAAGAATGTCGTCCTCGACATTCCATCTTGTACCAATCAAGTCGAGACATCCCGCAAGAATCACTAAAAACCAAACCCACAGTCCGGCATCCTAAACTTCAAGCCTAGGATACACTACAGAGATCTGAAGCCTAAGCTCTGATACCAACTGTGACAGCCCCACCTCCCCCTAAGGCGAACCAGAGGGTTCGGCGGGCCGCCTGCCCAGCTCTCGCCGGGACTCAGTCATTCACTACAATCCTCAAATAAATTACAAGAATAAACCTCAAATATTACATCAAATTCTCCAATAATTACATGTCAAAAGCAAAGCGGAAATAAGTCCCAACTATACATAAAATGATTTCCAAATCCAAATTATACAAAACGTAGGCCATCCAGTCGCGCGCACAAGTACTACAAGCCTTCCTTCGCTTTGAGCCCTGTGGAGGGGAATAAAATATTTTTGGGGTGAGCTAGAAGCTCAGCGAGTAACCAGAAAATCAGTAATCAAATCGGTTTAACAATATTTCTTTTCAATGATGTCATAAATCAAATGATAAGTCCAGAAACAATTACAACATTTACAAAACATTAAATATGGAGTATCAATAATTCAAGAAACATGTACAATGGAAAGCAATAGTAACATTCATGAAAAGATACGTTCGTTCTCCTGTCATTTCCTTTTTTTTTTCATTTGAAATTGCATCATTTTCCACCAACCTCCACCAACCTACAAAGGTAATACTCGAGTATACCAAACGTTCACCCAGGTCCCTAATCGCCCGACCGAGTCCGTTTCTGGCTCGAGACGACCGGTAACAAGGGGCAATGGCCAGTTCAGCCCAAAAGGCTTACATTCATGCACAAGTGGCATTTAATCATTTATCATGAAAATTTCACATTGATTTAGGTCGAGTGCGATAAAATACACACTCGCCTAGAAAGCTCATTTTGGAAATCATTCAAAGCACGTAACACGTTATCAATCAATAACACAAGTCATGAAGTCAAGGAAATATATCAAACAAGGAACACTTTCATATAAGCACGCATGATATGCAAGAAAACAGTTCAAAAGTAGCTTTGGAAACAGTTCAAAAGTAAATAATGTAAGAAACATTTCACAAGTACTTTGGAAATAGTTTAGGGTTACTCACCTCCATGGCTCATAAACCATCCATCATATATCATTGCCTTGCTCAAATCCGAGTCTTAGATCACAAACTCAATGCAAACAAATCCCTTCAAAGTTCGGACAGCACTTCCCCTAAATTTCTTTACTTTTCCAACCATCAAGGCTTCATTATTTCCTCAACCAGTCCCAAAGGTACACACACAACAACAAGTTCATCTAATAGTCATTCAGCAAGTTCCAAGTAGTACTAGTACAAGTCAAACTAGGGAAAAGTCCGGAAATGAAAGTTAAGCTCAAAACCAGAAAAACAGTTTTGACGTCCTTTTGCGGTAATGGTACCAAAGGTACTACGAGTATCGGATGGAGGTCCAAGACCCACTATTTCGAAGCTAAGAACCAGGGCTACAACAATGTAGAAGGTCACTCAGTCCAAATCCCAGTACAACTAAGTCAAATATGCAAAATACCAAACCAGAACCGTAATTGCAGGTTTACAAATTACACTATGCTGAAATCAGTACAGCTCAGTCTAAACAGGTCCAAATGCAGAAATTCCAAAGGCATATGGTAGCTAGGACATCAAGCTACATTTCATCAGAAGACCTCAACACCCAAATCCAAAACAATTCCAGTCAAAACAACCCATTTCAGACACAGTTCTAACATCCTGATGAACCCAGAACAGCAATAGTAATTTCGCCTTATCTCATTCTACACTACTACAGTTGACCTGAAAGTTTACAGGCACCTTTAAAACATCAATACCTACAACTTTCATGTTTTAAGCCAAGGCCAATTCGGCCTCTAACCATAAGATACAAAACCGGACAGAATTGGGGATATAAAACCCTAACTTTCTCAAATTCCTTCCAAACCCAAAATTGATTACAATTATCTATCATAGACACCTACTAGAGTCCTTAAACATCAATTCCCATCATCAAAGATAGCCACAACATCACATTCATATTAAACCAGAAAATTCATCAATAAATTGAAAACTTCACCAATTCATCTCAAACCAAGAAATAAACCACAAATTTCAGCACTTTAGCTACCACTAAGCACAACTTAAGCTTCATTAAGTGTAGGAGGAAGTTCAATCACCACTCACCTAGTAAACAAGAGAGGGAGAGTTGTTGGACACCTTAGCTTCCCAAAACACTTCACCAAACCACTTACTAGCACCAAATGGAAAGGTTTTATGGAGTAGAAACAAGATCAAATGGTTGGATGGTTACACTCAAGCAAAATGGAAGCAAGAATCTTGGAGAGTTTTTCTTTCTTCTTGGCTAGAGAGGGCCGGCCACAATGGTGAAGAAAAGAATGATTTTTGTGGTAATTTTGAGATATTTAATCAATTGGGAAGAAAGGTCAAAAAGTCAAATAAGTCAAATAAGTGACCACCACTCTTAAGGTGACACTTGTCACTTCATTAATGCATTCCTATCCTTCTTTTTTCCTCTCACATCAATCACTTCACCTCCTCTATTTATCTCTTAACACCCGATAAATTTCACCCAGTATCCGAAACTTAACCTTATTGGCCGAATTTTTCCGAACTTTTCGCACTAGTGGGTCCCACATCCGGAATACACTCTTAATTTCTCAAAACCTATTTGATACTAGAAAAATCATCCAAAAACTATATCTGCTCATTAAAAATATCTAGAAAATTTCCCTACGAAAGAAAACGCAGAAAACAAGCCATTAAATAAATAAAACCCTAGAAAATTAGAAAATTTCCGGGTTCTCAAACTCATTTTTTTTTCGGGGCGTCACAATCTCCCCTCCTTAAAAGAATGTCGTCCTCGACATTCCATCTTGTACCAATCAAGTCGAGACATCCCGCAAGAATCACTAAATACCAAACCCACAGTCCGGCATCCTAAACTTCAAGCCTAGGATACACTACAGAGATCTGAAGCCTAAGCTCTGATACCAACTGTGACAGCCCCACCTCCCCCTAAGGCGAACCAGAGGGTTCGGCGGGCCGCCTGCCCAGCTCTCGCCGGGACTCAGTCGTTCACTACAATCCTCAAATAAATTACAAGAATAAACCTCAAATATTACATCAAATTCTCCAATAATTACATGTCAAAAGCAAAGCGGAAATAAATCCCAACTATACATAAAATGATTTCCAAATCCAAATTATACAAAACGTAGGCCATCCAGTCACGCGCACAAGTACTACAAGCCTTCCTTCGCTTTGAGCCCTGTGGAGGGGAATAAAATATTTTTGGGGTGAGCTAGAAGCTCAGCGAGTAACCAGAAAATCAGTAATCAAATCGGTTTAACAATATTTCTTTTCAATGATGTCATAAATCAAATGATAAGTCCAGAAACAATTACAACATTTACAAAACATTAAATATGGAGTATCAATAATTCAAGAAACACGTACAATGGAAAGCGATAGTAACATTCATGAAAAGATACGTTCGTTCTCCTGTCATTTCCTTTTTTTTTCATTTGAAATTGCATCATTTTCCACCAACCTCCACCAACCTACAAAGGTAATACTCGAGTATACCAAACGTTCACCCAGGTCCCTAATCGCCCGACCGAGTCCGTTTCTGGCTCGAGACGACCGGTAACAAGGGGCAATGGCCAGTTCAGCCCAAAAGGCTTACATTCACGCACAAGTAGCATTTAATCATTTATCATGAAAATTTCACATTGATTTAGGTCGAGTGCGATAAAATACACACTCGCCTAGAAAGCTCATTTTGGAAATCATTCAAAGCACGTAACACGTTATCAATCAATAATACAAGTCATGAAGTCAAGGAAATATATCAAACAAGGAACACTTTCATATAAGCACGCATGATATGCAAGAAAACAGTTCAAAAGTAGCTTTGGAAATAGTTCAAAAGTAAATAATGTAAGAAACATTTCACAAGTACTTTGGAAATAGTTTAGGGTCACTCACCTCCATGGCTCATAAACCATCCATCATATACCATTGCCTTGCTCAAATCCGAGTCTTAGATCACAAACTCAATGCAAACAAATCCCTTCAAAGTTCGGACAGCACTTCCCCTAAATTTCTTTACTTTTCCAGCCATCAAGGCTTCATTATTTCCTCAACCAGTCCCAAAGGTACACACACAACAACAAGTTCATCTAATAGTCATTCAGCAAGTTCCAAGTAGTACTAGTACAAGTCAAACTAGGGAAAAGTCCGGAAATGAAAGTTAAGCTCAAAACCAGAAAAATAGTTTTGACGTCCTTTTGCGGTAATGGCACCAAAGGTACTACGAGTATCGGATGGAGGTCCAAGACCCACCGTTTCGAAGCTAAGAACCAGGGATACAACAATGTAGAAGGTCACTCAGTCCAAATCCCAGTACAACTAAGTCAAATATGCAAAATACCAAACCAGAACCGTAATTGCAGGTTTACAAATTACACTATGCTGTAATCAGTACAACTCAGTCTAAACAGGTCCAAATGCAGAAATTCCAAAGGCATATGGTAGCTAGGACATCAAGCTACATTTCATCAGAAGACCTCAACACCCAAATCCAAAACAATTCCAGTCAAAACAACCCATTTCAGACACAGTTCTAACATCTGATGAACCCAGAACAGCAATAGTAATTTCGGCTTATCTCATTCTACACTACTAAAATTGACCTGAAATTTTACAGGCACCTTTAAAACATCAATACCTACAACTTTCATGTTTTAAGACAAGGCCAATTCGGCCTCTATCCATAAGATACAAAACCGGACAGAATTGGGGATATAAAACCCTAACTTTCTCAAATTCCTTCCAAACCCAAAATTGATTACAATTATCTATCATAGACACCTACTAGAGTCCTTAAACATCAATTCCCATCATCAAAGATAGCCACAACATCACATTCATAGTAAACCAGAAAATTCATCAATAAATTGAAAACTTCACCAATTCATCTCAAACCAAGAAATAAACCACAAATTTCAGCACTTTAGCTACCACTAAGCACAACTTAAGCTTCATTAAGTGTAGGAGGAAGTTCAATCACCACTCACCTAGTAAACAAGAGAGGGAGAGTTGTTGGACACCTTAGCTTCCCAAAACACTTCACCAAACCACTTACTAGCACCAAATGGAAAGGTTTTATGGAGTAGAAACAAGATCAAATGGTTGGATGGTTACACTCAAGCAAAATGGAAGCAAGAATCTTGGAGAGTTTTTCTTTCTTCTTGGCTAGAGAGGGCCGGCCACAATGGTGAAGAAAAGAATGATTTTTGTGGTAATTTTGAGATATTTAATCAATTGGGAAGAATGGTCAAAAAGTCAAATAAGTCAAATAAGTGACCACCACTCTTAAGGTGACACTTGTCACTTCATTAATGCATTCCTATCCTTCTTTTTTCCTCTCACATCAATCACTTCACCTCCTCTATTTATCTCTTAACACCCGATAAATTTCACCCAGTATCCGAAACTTAACCTTATTGGCCGAATTTTTCCGAACTTTTCGCACTAGTGGGTCCCACATCCGGAATACACTCTTAATTTCTCAAAACCTATTTGATACTAGAAAAATCATCCAAAAACTATATCTGCTCATTAAAAATATCTAGAAAATTTCCCTACGAAAGAAAACGCAGAAAACAAGCCATTAAATAAATAAAACCCTAGAAAATTAGAAAATTTCCGGGTTCTCAAAATCATTTTTTTTTCTGGGCGTCACAATCTCCCCTCCTTAAAAGAATGTCGTCCTCGACATTCCATCTTGTACCAATCAAGTCGAGACATCCCGCAAGAATCACTAAAAACCAAACCCACAGTCCGGCATCCTAAACTTCAAGCCTAGGATACACTACAGAGATCTGAAGCCTAAGCTCTGATACCAACTGTGACAGCCCCACCTCCCCCTAAGGCGAACCAGAGGGTTCGGCGGGCCGCCTGCCCAGCTCTCGCCGGGACTCAGTCATTCACTACAATCCTCAAATAAATTACAAGAATAAACCTCAAATATTACATCAAATTCTCCAATAATTACATGTCAAAAGCAAAGCGGAAATAAGTCCCAACTATACATAAAATGATTTCCAAATCCAAATTATACAAAACGTAGGCCATCCAGTCGCGCGCACAAGTACTACAAGCCTTCCTTCGCTTTGAGCCCTGTGGAGGGGAATAAAATATTTTTGGGGTGAGCTAGAAGCTCAGCGAGTAACCAGAAAATCAGTAATCAAATCGGTTTAACAATATTTCTTTTCAATGATGTCATAAATCAAATGATAAGTCCAGAAACAATTACAACATTTACAAAACATTAAATATGGAGTATCAATAATTCAAGAAACATGTACAATGGAAAGCAATAGTAACATTCATGAAAAGATACGTTCGTTCTCCTGTCATTTCCTTTTTTTTTCATTTGAAATTGCATCATTTTCCACCAACCTCCACCAACCTACAAAGGTAATACTCGAGTATACCAAACGTTCACCCAGGTCCCTAATCGCCCGACCGAGTCCGTTTCTGGCTCGAGACGACCGGTAACAAGGGGCAATGGCCAGTTCAGCCCAAAAGGCTTACATTCATGCACAAGTAGCATTTAATCATTTATCATGAAAATTTCACATTGATTTAGGTCGAGTGCGATAAAATACACACTCGCCTAGAAAGCTCATTTTGGAAATCATTCAAAGCACGTAACACGTTATCAATCAATAACACAAGTCATGAAGTCAAGGAAATATATCAAACAAGGAACACTTTCATATAAGCACGCATGATATGCAAGAAAACAGTTCAAAAGTAGCTTTGGAAATAGTTCAAAAGTAAATAATGTAAGAAACATTTCACAAGTACTTTGGAAATAGTTTAGGGTCACTCACCTCCATGGCTCATAAACCATCCATCATATATCATTGCCTTGCTCAAATCCGAGTCTTAGATCACAAACTCAATGCAAACAAATCCCTTCAAAGTTCGGACAGCACTTCCCCTAAATTTCTTTACTTTTCCAGCCATCAAGGCTTCATTATTTCCTCAACCAGTCCCAAAGGTACACACACAACAACAAGTTCATCTAATAGTCATTCAGCAAGTTCCAAGTAGTACTAGTACAAGTCAAACTAGGGAAAAGTCCGGAAATGAAAGTTAAGCTCAAAACCAGAAAAACAGTTTTGACGTCCTTTTGCGGTAATGGTACCAAAGGTACTACGAGTATCGGATGGAGGTCCAAGACCCACTATTTCGAAGCTAAGAACCAGGGCTACAACAATGTAGAAGGTCACTCAGTCCAAATCCCAGTACAACTAAGTCAAATATGCAAAATACCAAACCAGAACCGTAATTGCAGGTTTACAAATTACACTATGCTGAAATCAGTACAGCTCAGTCTAAACAGGTCCAAATGCAGAAATTCCAAAGGCATATGGTAGCTAGGACATCAAGCTACATTTCATCAGAAGACCTCAACACCCAAATCCAAAACAATTCCAGTCAAAACAACCCATTTCAGACACAGTTCTAACATCCTGATGAACCCAGAACAGCAATAGTAATTTCGCCTTATCTCATTCTACACTACTACAGTTGACCTGAAAGTTTACAGGCACCTTTAAAACATCAATACCTACAACTTTCATGTTTTAAGCCAAGGCCAATTCGGCCTCTAACCATAAGATACAAAACCGGACAGAATTGGGGATATAAAACCCTAACTTTCTCAAATTCCTTCCAAACCCAAAATTGATTACAATTATCTATCATAGACACCTACTAGAGTCCTTAAACATCAATTCCCATCATCAAAGATAGCCACAACATCACATTCATATTAAACCAGAAAATTCATCAATAAATTGAAAACTTCACCAATTCATCTCAAACCAAGAAATAAACCACAAATTTCAGCACTTTAGCTACCACTAAGCACAACTTAAGCTTCATTAAGTGTAGGAGGAAGTTCAATCACCACTCACCTAGTAAACAAGAGAGGGAGAGTTGTTGGACACCTTAGCTTCCCAAAACACTTCACCAAACCACTTACTAGCACCAAATGGAAAGGTTTTATGGAGTAGAAACAAGATCAAATGGTTGGATGGTTACACTCAAGCAAAATGGAAGCAAGAATCTTGGAGAGTTTTTCTTTCTTCTTGGCTAGAGAGGGCCGGCCACAATGGTGAAGAAAAGAATGATTTTTGTGGTAATTTTGAGATATTTAATCAATTGGGAAGAAAGGTCAAAAAGTCAAATAAGTCAAATAAGTGACCACCACTCTTAAGGTGACACTTGTCACTTCATTAATGCATTCCTATCCTTCTTTTTTCCTCTCACATCAATCACTTCACCTCCTCTATTTATCTCTTAACACCCGATAAATTTCACCCAGTATCCGAAACTTAACCTTATTGGCCGAATTTTTCCGAACTTTTCGCACTAGTGGGTCCCACATCCGGAATACACTCTTAATTTCTCAAAACCTATTTGATACTAGAAAAATCATCCAAAAACTATATCTGCTCATTAAAAATATCTAGAAAATTTCCCTACGAAAGAAAACGCAGAAAACAAGCCATTAAATAAATAAAACCCTAGAAAATTAGAAAATTTCCGGGTTCTCAAACTCATTTTTTTTTCGGGGCGTCACAATCTCCCCTCCTTAAAAGAATGTCGTCCTCGACATTCCATCTTGTACCAATCAAGTCGAGACATCCCGCAAGAATCACTAAATACCAAACCCACAGTCCGGCATCCTAAACTTCAAGCCTAGGATACACTACAGAGATCTGAAGCCTAAGCTCTGATACCAACTGTGACAGCCCCACCTCCCCCTAAGGCGAACCAGAGGGTTCGGCGGGCCGCCTGCCCAGCTCTCGCCGGGACTCAGTCGTTCACTACAATCCTCAAATAAATTACAAGAATAAACCTCAAATATTACATCAAATTCTCCAATAATTACATGTCAAAAGCAAAGCGGAAATAAATCCCAACTATACATAAAATGATTTCCAAATCCAAATTATACAAAACGTAGGCCATCCAGTCACGCGCACAAGTACTACAAGCCTTCCTTCGCTTTGAGCCCTGTGGAGGGGAATAAAATATTTTTGGGGTGAGCTAGAAGCTCAGCGAGTAACCAGAAAATCAGTAATCAAATCGGTTTAACAATATTTCTTTTCAATGATGTCATAAATCAAATGATAAGTCCAGAAACAATTACAACATTTACAAAACATTAAATATGGAGTATCAATAATTCAAGAAACACGTACAATGGAAAGCGATAGTAACATTCATGAAAAGATACGTTCGTTCTCCTGTCATTTCCTTTTTTTTTCATTTGAAATTGCATCATTTTCCACCAACCTCCACCAACCTACAAAGGTAATACTCGAGTATACCAAACGTTCACCCAGGTCCCTAATCGCCCGACCGAGTCCGTTTCTGGCTCGAGACGACCGGTAACAAGGGGCAATGGCCAGTTCAGCCCAAAAGGCTTACATTCACGCACAAGTAGCATTTAATCATTTATCATGAAAATTTCACATTGATTTAGGTCGAGTGCGATAAAATACACACTCGCCTAGAAAGCTCATTTTGGAAATCATTCAAAGCACGTAACACGTTATCAATCAATAATACAAGTCATGAAGTCAAGGAAATATATCAAACAAGGAACACTTTCATATAAGCACGCATGATATGCAAGAAAACAGTTCAAAAGTAGCTTTGGAAATAGTTCAAAAGTAAATAATGTAAGAAACATTTCACAAGTACTTTGGAAATAGTTTAGGGTCACTCACCTCCATGGCTCATAAACCATCCATCATATACCATTGCCTTGCTCAAATCCGAGTCTTAGATCACAAACTCAATGCAAACAAATCCCTTCAAAGTTCGGACAGCACTTCCCCTAAATTTCTTTACTTTTCCAGCCATCAAGGCTTCATTATTTCCTCAACCAGTCCCAAAGGTACACACACAACAACAAGTTCATCTAATAGTCATTCAGCAAGTTCCAAGTAGTACTAGTACAAGTCAAACTAGGGAAAAGTCCGGAAATGAAAGTTAAGCTCAAAACCAGAAAAATAGTTTTGACGTCCTTTTGCGGTAATGGCACCAAAGGTACTACGAGTATCGGATGGAGGTCCAAGACCCACCGTTTCGAAGCTAAGAACCAGGGATACAACAATGTAGAAGGTCACTCAGTCCAAATCCCAGTACAACTAAGTCAAATATGCAAAATACCAAACCAGAACCGTAATTGCAGGTTTACAAATTACACTATGCTGTAATCAGTACAACTCAGTCTAAACAGGTCCAAATGCAGAAATTCCAAAGGCATATGGTAGCTAGGACATCAAGCTACATTTCATCAGAAGACCTCAACACCCAAATCCAAAACAATTCCAGTCAAAACAACCCATTTCAGACACAGTTCTAACATCTGATGAACCCAGAACAGCAATAGTAATTTCGGCTTATCTCATTCTACACTACTAAAATTGACCTGAAATTTTACAGGCACCTTTAAAACATCAATACCTACAACTTTCATGTTTTAAGACAAGGCCAATTCGGCCTCTATCCATAAGATACAAAACCGGACAGAATTGGGGATATAAAACCCTAACTTTCTCAAATTCCTTCCAAACCCAAAATTGATTACAATTATCTATCATAGACACCTACTAGAGTCCTTAAACATCAATTCCCATCATCAAAGATAGCCACAACATCACATTCATAGTAAACCAGAAAATTCATCAATAAATTGAAAACTTCACCAATTCATCTCAAACCAAGAAATAAACCACAAATTTCAGCACTTTAGCTACCACTAAGCACAACTTAAGCTTCATTAAGTGTAGGAGGAAGTTCAATCACCACTCACCTAGTAAACAAGAGAGGGAGAGTTGTTGGACACCTTAGCTTCCCAAAACACTTCACCAAACCACTTACTAGCACCAAATGGAAAGGTTTTATGGAGTAGAAACAAGATCAAATGGTTGGATGGTTACACTCAAGCAAAATGGAAGCAAGAATCTTGGAGAGTTTTTCTTTCTTCTTGGCTAGAGAGGGCCGGCCACAATGGTGAAGAAAAGAATGATTTTTGTGGTAATTTTGAGATATTTAATCAATTGGGAAGAATGGTCAAAAAGTCAAATAAGTCAAATAAGTGACCACCACTCTTAAGGTGACACTTGTCACTTCATTAATGCATTCCTATCCTTCTTTTTTCCTCTCACATCAATCACTTCACCTCCTCTATTTATCTCTTAACACCCGATAAATTTCACCCAGTATCCGAAACTTAACCTTATTGGCCGAATTTTTCCGAACTTTTCGCACTAGTGGGTCCCACATCCGGAATACACTCTTAATTTCTCAAAACCTATTTGATACTAGAAAAATCATCCAAAAACTATATCTGCTCATTAAAAATATCTAGAAAATTTCCCTACGAAAGAAAACGCAGAAAACAAGCCATTAAATAAATAAAACCCTAGAAAATTAGAAAATTTCCGGGTTCTCAAACTCATTTTTTTTTCTGGGCGTCACAATCTCCCCTCCTTAAAAGAATGTCGTCCTCGACATTCCATCTTGTACCAATCAAGTCGAGACATCCCGCAAGAATCACTAAAAACCAAACCCACAGTCCGGCATCCTAAACTTCAAGCCTAGGATACACTACAGAGATCTGAAGCCTAAGCTCTGATACCAACTGTGACAGCCCCACCTCCCCCTAAGGCGAACCAGAGGGTTCGGCGGGCCGCCTGCCCAGCTCTCGCCGGGACTCAGTCGTTCACTACAATCCTCAAATAAATTACAAGAATAAACCTCAAATATTACATCAAATTCTCCAATAATTACATGTCAAAAGCAAAGCGGAAATAAGTCCCAACTATACATAAAATGATTTCCAAATCCAAATTATACAAAACGTAGGCCATCCAGTCACGCGCACAAGTACTACAAGCCTTCCTTCGCTTTGAGCCCTGTGGAGGGGAATAAAATATTTTTGGGGTGAGCTAGAAGCTCAGCGAGTAACCAGAAAATCAGTAATCAAATCGGTTTAACAATATTTCTTTTCAATGATGTCATAAATCAAATGATAAGTCCAGAAACAATTACAACATTTACAAAACATTAAATATGGAGTATCAATAATTCAAGAAACATGTACAATGGAAAGCGATAGTAACATTCATGAAAAGATACGTTCGTTCTCCTGTCATTTCCTTTTTTTTTCATTTGAAATTGCATCATTTTCCACCAACCTCCACCAACCTACAAAGGTAATACTCGAGTATACCAAACGTTCACCCAGGTCCCTAATCGCCCGACCGAGTCCGTTTCTGGCTCGAGACGACCGGTAACAAGGGGCAATGGCCAGTTCAGCCCAAAAGGCTTACATTCATGCACAAGTAGCATTTAATCATTTATCATGAAAATTTCACATTGATTTAGGTCGAGTGCGATAAAATACACACTCGCCTAGAAAGCTCATTTTGGAAATCATTCAAAGCACGTAACACGTTATCAATCAATAACACAAGTCATGAAGTCAAGGAAATATATCAAACAAGGAACACTTTCATATAAGCACGCATGATATGCAAGAAAACAGTTCAAAAGTAGCTTTGGAAATAGTTCAAAAGTAAATAATGTAAGAAACATTTCACAAGTACTTTGGAAATAGTTTAGGGTCACTCACCTCCATGGCTCATAAACCATCCATCATATATCATTGCCTTGCTCAAATCCGAGTCTTAGATCACAAACTCAATGCAAACAAATCCCTTCAAAGTTCGGACAGCACTTCCCCTAAATTTCTTTACTTTTCCAGCCATCAAGGCTTCATTATTTCCTCAACCAGTCCCAAAGGTACACACACAACAACAAGTTCATCTAATAGTCATTCAGCAAGTTCCAAGTAGTACTAGTACAAGTCAAACTAGGGAAAAGTCCGGAAATGAAAGTTAAGCTCAAAACCAGAAAAACAGTTTTGACGTCCTTTTGCGGTAATGGCACCAAAGGTACTACGAGTATCGGATGGAGGTCCAAGACCCACCGTTTCGAAGCTAAGAACCAGGGATACAACAATGTAGAAGGTCACTCAGTCCAAATCCCAGTACAACTAAGTCAAATATGCAAAATACCAAACCAGAACCGTAATTGCAGGTTTACAAATTACACTATGCTGTAATCAGTACAACTCAGTCTAAACAGGTCCAAATGCAGAAATTCCAAAGGCATATGGTAGCTAGGACATCAAGCTACATTTCATCAGAAGACCTCAACACCCAAATCCAAAACAATTCCAGTCAAAACAACCCATTTCAGACACAGTTCTAACATCTGATGAACCCAGAACAGCAATAGTAATTTCGGCTTATCTCATTCTACACTACTAAAATTGACCTGAAATTTTACAGGCACCTTTAAAACATCAATACCTACAACTTTCATGTTTTAAGCCAAGGCCAATTCGGCCTCTAACCATAAGATACAAAACCGGACAGAATTGGGGATATAAAACCCTAACTTTCTCAAATTCCTTCCAAACCCAAAATTGATTACAATTATCTATCATAGACACCTACTAGAGTCCTTAAACATCAATTCCCATCATCAAAGATAGCCACAACATCACATTCATAGTAAACCAGAAAATTCATCAATAAATTGAAAACTTCACCAATTCATCTCAAACCAAGAAATAAACCACAAATTTCAGCACTTTAGCTACCACTAAGCACAACTTAAGCTTCATTAAGTGTAGGAGGAAGTTCAATCACCACTCACCTAGTAAACAAGAGAGGGAGAGTTGTTGGACACCTTAGCTTCCCAAAACACTTCACCAAACCACTTACTAGCACCAAATGGAAAGGTTTTATGGAGTAGAAACAAGATCAAATGGTTGGATGGTTACACTCAAGCAAAATGGAAGCAAGAATCTTGGAGAGTTTTTCTTTCTTCTTGGCTAGAGAGGGCCGGCCACAATGGTGAAGAAAAGAATGATTTTTGTGGTAATTTTGAGATATTTAATCAATTGGGAAGAAAGGTCAAAAAGTCAAATAAGTCAAATAAGTGACCACCACTCTTAAGGTGACACTTGTCACTTCATTAATGCATTCCTATCCTTCTTTTTTCCTCTCACATCAATCACTTCACCTCCTCTATTTATCTCTTAACACCCGATAAATTTCACCCAGTATCCGAAACTTAACCTTATTGGCCGAATTTTTCCGAACTTTTCGCACTAGTGGGTCCCACATCCGGAATACACTCTTAATTTCTCAAAACCTATTTGATACTAGAAAAATCATCCAAAAACTATATCTGCTCATTAAAAATATCTAGAAAATTTCCCTACGAAAGAAAACGCAGAAAACAAGCCATTAAATAAATAAAACCCTAGAAAATTAGAAAATTTCCGGGTTCTCAAACTCATTTTTTTTTCGGGGCGTCACAATCTCCCCTCCTTAAAAGAATGTCGTCCTCGACATTCCATCTTGTACCAATCAAGTCGAGACATCCCGCAAGAATCACTAAATACCAAACCCACAGTCCGGCATCCTAAACTTCAAGCCTAGGATACACTACAGAGATCTGAAGCCTAAGCTCTGATACCAACTGTGACAGCCCCACCTCCCCCTAAGGCGAACCAGAGGGTTCGGCGGGCCGCCTGCCCAGCTCTCGCCGGGACTCAGTCGTTCACTACAATCCTCAAATAAATTACAAGAATAAACCTCAAATATTACATCAAATTCTCCAATAATTACATGTCAAAAGCAAAGCGGAAATAAATCCCAACTATACATAAAATGATTTCCAAATCCAAATTATACAAAACGTAGGCCATCCAGTCACGCGCACAAGTACTACAAGCCTTCCTTCGCTTTGAGCCCTGTGGAGGGGAATAAAATATTTTTGGGGTGAGCTAGAAGCTCAGCGAGTAACCAGAAAATCAGTAATCAAATCGGTTTAACAATATTTCTTTTCAATGATGTCATAAATCAAATGATAAGTCCAGAAACAATTACAACATTTACAAAACATTAAATATGGAGTATCAATAATTCAAGAAACACGTACAATGGAAAGCGATAGTAACATTCATGAAAAGATACGTTCGTTCTCCTGTCATTTCCTTTTTTTTTCATTTGAAATTGCATCATTTTCCACCAACCTCCACCAACCTACAAAGGTAATACTCGAGTATACCAAACGTTCACCCAGGTCCCTAATCGCCCGACCGAGTCCGTTTCTGGCTCGAGACGACCGGTAACAAGGGGCAATGGCCAGTTCAGCCCAAAAGGCTTACATTCACGCACAAGTAGCATTTAATCATTTATCATGAAAATTTCACATTGATTTAGGTCGAGTGCGATAAAATACACACTCGCCTAGAAAGCTCATTTTGGAAATCATTCAAAGCACGTAACACGTTATCAATCAATAATACAAGTCATGAAGTCAAGGAAATATATCAAACAAGGAACACTTTCATATAAGCACGCATGATATGCAAGAAAACAGTTCAAAAGTAGCTTTGGAAATAGTTCAAAAGTAAATAATGTAAGAAACATTTCACAAGTACTTTGGAAATAGTTTAGGGTCACTCACCTCCATGGCTCATAAACCATCCATCATATATCATTGCCTTGCTCAAATCCGAGTCTTAGATCACAAACTCAATGCAAACAAATCCCTTCAAAGTTCGGACAGCACTTCCCCTAAATTTCTTTACTTTTCCAGCCATCAAGGCTTCATTATTTCCTCAACCAGTCCCAAAGGTACACACACAACAACAAGTTCATCTAATAGTCATTCAGCAAGTTCCAAGTAGTACTAGTACAAGTCAAACTAGGGAAAAGTCCGGAAATGAAAGTTAAGCTCAAAACCAGAAAAATAGTTTTGACGTCCTTTTGCGGTAATGGCACCAAAGGTACTACGAGTATCGGATGGAGGTCCAAGACCCACCGTTTCGAAGCTAAGAACCAGGGATACAACAATGTAGAAGGTCACTCAGTCCAAATCCCAGTACAACTAAGTCAAATATGCAAAATACCAAACCAGAACCGTAATTGCAGGTTTACAAATTACACTATGCTGTAATCAGTACAACTCAGTCTAAACAGGTCCAAATGCAGAAATTCCAAAGGCATATGGTAGCTAGGACATCAAGCTACATTTCATCAGAAGACCTCAACACCCAAATCCAAAACAATTCCAGTCAAAACAACCCATTTCAGACACAGTTCTAACATCTGATGAACCCAGAACAGCAATAGTAATTTCGGCTTATCTCATTCTACACTACTAAAATTGACCTGAAATTTTACAGGCACCTTTAAAACATCAATACCTACAACTTTCATGTTTTAAGACAAGGCCAATTCGGCCTCTATCCATAAGATACAAAACCGGACAGAATTGGGGATATAAAACCCTAACTTTCTCAAATTCCTTCCAAACCCAAAATTGATTACAATTATCTATCATAGACACCTACTAGAGTCCTTAAACATCAATTCCCATCATCAAAGATAGCCACAACATCACATTCATAGTAAACCAGAAAATTCATCAATAAATTGAAAACTTCACCAATTCATCTCAAACCAAGAAATAAACCACAAATTTCAGCACTTTAGCTACCACTAAGCACAACTTAAGCTTCATTAAGTGTAGGAGGAAGTTCAATCACCACTCACCTAGTAAACAAGAGAGGGAGAGTTGTTGGACACCTTAGCTTCCCAAAACACTTCACCAAACCACTTACTAGCACCAAATGGAAAGGTTTTATGGAGTAGAAACAAGATCAAATGGTTGGATGGTTACACTCAAGCAAAATGGAAGCAAGAATCTTGGAGAGTTTTTCTTTCTTCTTGGCTAGAGAGGGCCGGCCACAATGGTGAAGAAAAGAATGATTTTTGTGGTAATTTTGAGATATTTAATCAATTGGGAAGAAAGGTCAAAAAGTCAAATAAGTCAAATAAGTGACCACCACTCTTAAGGTGACACTTGTCACTTCATTAATGCATTCCTATCCTTCTTTTTTCCTCTCACATCAATCACTTCACCTCCTCTATTTATCTCTTAACACCCGATAAATTTCACCCAGTATCCGAAACTTAACCTTATTGGCCGAATTTTTCCGAACTTTTCGCACTAGTGGGTCCCACATCCGGAATACACTCTTAATTTCTCAAAACCTATTTGATACTAGAAAAATCATCCAAAAACTATATCTGCTCATTAAAAATATCTAGAAAATTTCCCTACGAAAGAAAACGCAGAAAACAAGCCATTAAATAAATAAAACCCTAGAAAATTAGAAAATTTCCGGGTTCTCAAACTCATTTTTTTTTCGGGGCGTCACAATCTCCCCTCCTTAAAAGAATGTCGTCCTCGACATTCCATCTTGTACCAATCAAGTCGAGACATCCCGCAAGAATCACTAAAAACCAAACCCACAGTCCGGCATCCTAAACTTCAAGCCTAGGATACACTACAGAGATCTGAAGCCTAAGCTCTGATACCAACTGTGACAGCCCCACCTCCCCCTAAGGCGAACCAGAGGGTTCGGCGGGCCGCCTGCCCAGCTCTCGCCGGGACTCAGTCGTTCACTACAATCCACAAATAAATTACAAGAATAAACCTCAAATATTACATCAAATTCTCCAATAATTACATGTCAAAAACAAAGCGGAAATAAATCCCAACTATACATAAAATGATTTCCAAATCCAAATTATACAAAACGTAGGCCATCCAGTCACGCGCACAAGTACTACAAGCCTTCCTTCGCTTTGAGCCCTGTGGAGGGGAATATAATATTTTTGGGGTGAGCTAGAAGCTCAGCGAGTAACCAGAAAATCAGTAATCAAATCGGTTTAACAATATTTCTTTTCAATGATGTCATAAATCAAATGATAAGTCCAGAAACAATTACAACATTTACAAAACATTAAATATGGAGTATCAATAATTCAAGAAACACGTACAATGGAAAGCGATAGTAACATTCATGAAAAGATACGTTCGTTCTCCTGTCATTTCCTTTTTTTTTCATTTGAAATTGCATCATTTTCCACCAACCTCCACCAACCTACAAAGGTAATACTCGAGTATACCAAACGTTCACCCAGGTCCCTAATCGCCCGACCGAGTCCGTTTCTGGCTCGAGACGACCGGTAACAAGGGGCAATGGCCAGTTCAGCCCAAAAGGCTTACATTCACGCACAAGTAGCATTTAATCATTTATCATGAAAATTTCACATTGATTTAGGTCGAGTGCGATAAAATACACACTCGCCTAGAAAGCTCATTTTGGAAATCATTCAAAGCACGTAACACGTTATCAATCAATAATACAAGTCATGAAGTCAAGGAAATATATCAAACAAGGAACACTTTCATATAAGCACGCATGATATGCAAGAAAACAGTTCAAAAGTAGCTTTGGAAATAGTTCAAAAGTAAATAATGTAAGAAACATTTCACAAGTACTTTGGAAATAGTTTAGGGTCACTCACCTCCATGGCTCATAAACCATCCATCATATATCATTGCCTTGCTCAAATCCGAGTCTTAGATCACAAACTCAATGCAAACAAATCCCTTCAAAGTTCGGACAGCACTTCCCCTAAATTTCTTTACTTTTCCAGCCATCAAGGCTTCATTATTTCCTCAACCAGTCCCAAAGGTACACACACAACAACAAGTTCATCTAATAGTCATTCAGCAAGTTCCAAGTAGTACTAGTACAAGTCAAACTAGGGAAAAGTCCGGAAATGAAAGTTAAGCTCAAAACCAGAAAAATAGTTTTGACGTCCTTTTGCGGTAATGGCACCAAAGGTACTACGAGTATCGGATGGAGGTCCAAGACCCACCGTTTCGAAGCTAAGAACCAGGGATACCACAATGTAGAAGGTCACTCAGTCCAAATCCCAGTACAACTAAGTCAAATATGCAAAATACCAAACCAGAACCGTAATTGCAGGTTTACAAATTACACTATGCTGTAATCAGTACAACTCAGTCTAAACAGGTCCAAATGCAGAAATTCCAAAGGCATATGGTAGCTAGGACATCAAGCTACATTTCATCAGAAGACCTCAACACCCAAATCCAAAACAATTCCAGTCAAAACAACCCATTTCAGACACAGTTCTAACATCTGATGAACCCAGAACAGCAATAGTAATTTCGGCTTATCTCATTCTACACTACTAAAATTGACCTGAAATTTTACAGGCACCTTTAAAACATCAATACCTACAACTTTCATGTTTTAAGACAAGGCCAATTCGGCCTCTATCCATAAGATACAAAACCGGACAGAATTGGGGATATAAAACCCTAACTTTCTCAAATTCCTTCCAAACCCAAAATTGATTACAATTATCTATCATAGACACCTACTAGAGTCCTTAAACATCAATTCCCATCATCAAAGACAGCCACAACATCACATTCATAGTAAACCAGAAAATTCATCAATAAATTGAAAACTTCACCAATTCATCTCAAACCAAGAAATAAACCACAAATTTCAGCACTTTAGCTACCACTAAGCACAACTTAAGCTTCATTAAGTGTAGGAGGAAGTTCAATCACCACTCACCTAGTAAACAAGAGAGGGAGAGTTGTTGGACACCTTAGCTTCCCAAAACACTTCACCAAACCACTTACTAGCACCAAATGGAAAGGTTTTATGGAGTAGAAACAAGATCAAATGGTTGGATGGTTACACTCAAGCAAAATGGAAGCAAGAATCTTGGAGAGTTTTTCTTTCTTCTTGGCTAGAGAGGGCCGGCCACAATGGTGAAGAAAAGAATGATTTTTGTGGTAATTTTGAGATATTTAATCAATTGGGAAGAAAGGTCAAAAAGTCAAATAAGTCAAATAAGTGACCACCACTCTTAAGGTGACACTTGTCACTTCATTAATGCATTCCTATCCTTCTTTTTTCCTCTCACATCAATCACTTCACCTCCTCTATTTATCTCTTAACACCCGATAAATTTCACCCAGTATCCGAAACTTAACCTTATTCGCCGAATTTTTCCGAACTTTTCGCACTAGTGGGTCCCACATCCGGAATACACTCTTAATTTCTCAAAACCTATTTGATACTAGAAAAATCATCCAAAAACTATATCTGCTCATTAAAAATATCTAGAAAATTTCCCTACGAAAGAAAACGCAGAAAACAAGCCATTAAATAAATAAAACCCTAGAAAATTAGAAAATTTCCGGGTTCTCAAACTCATTTTTTTTTCGGGGCGTCACAATCTCCCCTCCTTAAAAGAATGTCGTCCTCGACATTCCATCTTGTACCAATCAAGTCGAGACATCCCGCAAGAATCACTAAAAACCAAACCCACAGTCCGGCATCCTAAACTTCAAGCCTAGGATACACTACAGAGATCTGAAGCCTAAGCTCTGATACCAACTGTGACAGCCCCACCTCCCCCTAAGGCGAACAAGAGGGTTCGGCGGGCCGCCTGCCCAGCTCTCGCCGGGACTCAGTCGTTCACTACAATCCTCAAATAAATTACAAGAATAAACCTCAAATATTGTAGACACCAAATTTTGAATTGATTTATATGCTTCGTTTTAGTGATAAGTCTTGTCTATTGATTTTTGTTTATCTCATGATTTTTGTTTTAAATGGTTTGCATTTTTTGTTTTGCCCCTTTAGATGTTATTTTATTTTATTTTTAGTTTTATTTACTTTTTAGTTTTTTAGTTTTTGTTTTTGAAGGTTTTAGCGTAGAAAATCATGAAAAATGGAAAAAGGAAAAATCATGGAAAAAGAGGGAAAAGAGGAAATAAAAATAGCATTTTTGTTTTTATTTATCTATTTTAGTCATTTCTAATTAATTTAAATTTTGTTTTTGTTTGGTTCATTTAGGGAAAAAAAAGAAAAAAAGAAAATGGATGAAAAATGGAAGTTGTAATTTGCTGTTCAATATCAATTTTTGTTATTATAAATTTTTGTTATTATCATTTATTTCATTTTTATTGTTATTAATTTCTGTTTTAATTAGCTGAAAAAAAAGGAAAAAAAAAGGAAAATTGTTGCCGCAGCATGAAAGCTGCGGACTTGCGCCGTTTGCAAAGAAATCTGGGACGGCTCCTGAAGCTGCAAAATACAGAAAAAGGACAGAGGTTCTTAGGGTTGAACGGGGATATAAAAGCTAAAGAAAAAAGACAGCCGCAAAATGGGAGAAAAAAAGAGAAGCAAAGGAAACCCACGGAGAAAAAGCCTAGAGAGTTTTCTGGGAAAGAGCTACGGGAGAAGGGTTTTGAGAGGAGAGAGCTAAGCAGGAACCAACGGGGGGAGATTCTGGAAAAACAAAAGCAAAAGAAAAGAAAAGAGGGGGAGAGTAAGAGAGGGAGACAGCGGCTAGGGGGGAAGGCTAGTGACGGCTGGGAAGGGTTTCTTTTGGACGGCACAACAGCCAAGGAAACTAAACAGGAGAGATAGCTGCGGGAGGGCTGATGAAGCAAGAAAGTGGCGGCTGGAAGATCGAAGGGACGGCTGGGAGAGTTTTGAGAGGAAAGAAAGGCGCAGCTTGGGAGAAGAAAAGAAAAACTCACGGAAGAGGAACCAGTGACTGCCAGGGGGGTGTGTGGCCGGATCTCCATACTTTCACTTACGGATTCTTTCATCAAGGTTGCAGCAGGTCTCGAGGATCTCCTGCGGAGCTCGATCATCTATCAAGACAGCGAACCATTCACCGTTTCTGATGCACGGTCTGGCCATTGCTTCGTCTCTTTCGTTGGTATGTTCTTTTCGTTTCGTGTCTTTCCTTGGCTTATCTGTTGGATGCTGAAGCTCTCTGGACGAATCTGAGTCATGCCCAAAATGCACGAAAGAATGTTGCTGTTTCATTATGGGTCATGGTTGATTGTGCTTTTAGTCAATTTCTAGCTGCGTTACCCAAATACATTTCTTTTGTTTTTACTCTCTGGTTCTCCCATTCATGTGTTTGTCGAGCATTTAATGGCTTGCTGGTGGTTTGGGGTAGGAATATTATATGCAAATCTGTTATTAATTATCAAGGGAAGTGGCGGCAAAGCTGCAACTGGAAAATGCAGAAATTCAGAAATTATGGTCATTTGATGCTTGCTAGATTTCTGTTTCGTATGAATTTCTGGAGCTTAAACGTAAACTTTTATGTTGAAAAGTTAAAAGAAAGCTTGGTTATCTTGTTACTTTGATCTATAGAGACATGAGTTGCATTTGAATGAAAGGAGATTGCATCTAGAACTTAGTCGCAGAAAATTCTGGGATGAAAATTGCAGCAGCGAATCCTGATTTGAAAATAACCTGGAATGAACCAGAGATTTCGTTTTTTTCCTTCCTTGGTCTGAGTCTTCCCTTTCACGCATAGTATCATGGTGATTGAGTGAAGGTCGTTGCTGGCTTCTTGTTTACAAAACTTGCATTTGAAAGCTTTTACGTTGCAGAAAGAAAATTCTGGAATGAATGTTGCAACAGAAATTTTGTTTCAGTCACTTGGCAGAATCCATATTGGTTTTGACTGATTTTTTTTTTAGTTGCATCAAGAAAGCTGCGTTCCATCTTTACGTTTGCTGTCTCCCATGCTCCCCGCAGCAGTTCACCAAGACTGATTTAGGCATCTATCTTGCTAGTTTCAGTTTGACAGCGTGAGTTAGGAAGAATGAACCAAGGCTGCTGGATTATTTTCTTTAGCATTTGAATGCTCTTGTTTTTCTGGGTTTTTGTGTTTCGAAGAGGGGGAAAAATGTTCGATCTCCTTATAGTTTCCTTGCCCATTTGGATTGCGTTCGTTTAGAGGCTTCATTGTTTTGCTGAAATCGCAACACTTCATGTAAAAATTGCAGCAGACTGCATTTCCTTGTTGCAAGAGGTTCCTACGTAGTTTTGCATGTCTTGCATGAAATTAATTTCCGGATTTATCACTTTGTCCCTCAAGTTTCTCCTTGTTCCACTATGACCCAACCAATTGAATAATTTCATCAATTTGGTCCTTGGTAATTTTAATTTGTGCAACTTCATTGCTTGTTTGATTCCAATTAGCCACCTTGCTTTATTTAAATTGCACTTCATGCATGAATTTAAGAGCTTTATGACTAAGTGAGCCTTGTTTTGCCCATTTCTTTTGATTTTTCTTAAATAAAGTGGTGCCATGACCTGTTTATTATTTTGGAGGGTAATTGAATAATTCCACTTCATTTGGACTCAATTCCAAGGGAGGTACACTCTATCCCTCATTTGCACTTCATTTGACCCTATGTGATCCAATGTGCTATGTGAATATGCATGTCTACTTCGCTTTCCTTACCTCCTTGCATGCATTTACTTACTTTTACTTTTATTTAAGTTTTATGGGGTATGTGTACACCTCTTGGCTTGTAATAGATAGGGCTCGGAGAGCATCTTGTCCATTTCCCTTTCCCCTTTTATGCTTTTATGGGGTATGTGTACACCTCTTGGCTTGTAATAGATAGGGCTCGGAGAGCATCTGGTCCACTTCCCCTTTCCCCTTGGTTGCTTGTTCTTGTTGCTACATGTTTAATGGCTTTATTAGGCTCTTGCATCTAGTCGAGCATGCTAAATGCTATATGCTATGTGTTTACGAGTATTTTGGCATGTCTACTTGCTTTCATAGCCATGAATGAATGGAATGGATGAATGTACGTTTCCGCTAGTCCAACGCTAGTCGGAATTCATAGAATGGGCTAGTCCAACGCTAGACCCTTAGGGATTTCCCCTCATTAGCATATCATTTGCTTGTTCACCACATATCATGCATTTTTCTTAGTTTTATCACTTGGCATGCTCCTCGAACCCCTTCTCCCCTTCATTCTAGGTTTTTGCATCTCATGCTAGTTATAGGGTACATTTGCTTTAGAGTCCCCTTAAATATGGGATATAGACGAGTGTGGCTTTTTCTAAAGCCTTAGCACGCTTGTATCCCCTCTATCAAAGGGCAAATTGAGTCACGATTTAGGTCTCCCCGTACCCAATATGCATGAATTCCCTAGGCTCATGCATTCTCAATCCACTCTATCATTGCACTTTCACTTTTGTCACACATGCACCTTTTATCACTTTCACTTGCACACGAACACTTTTTTTCACTTGCACACAAACACTTTTTTATCTTCACTTGCACACGAACACTTTTATCTTCACTCGCACACGAGTACTTTCATCTTCATTTGCACACCGACACTTTCGCACTTTTCTTTAAATTGCATACATGCATTTTGCCCACTAGCACTTGGAGTATATTTTATACATTCAAGGACATTTTCTTTGCACACTTCCACTCACACTATTGTTTTTATTACTTTTTTCACACAAACGCACATTTTTCATGGCATGCATTCATCCACTCATTTTCACGTCATTTAGGTTTAGGTGTGACCTCTCCAAAAGGATCATTGTTGGGCTTCACAATTAATGTGATTGGCATCACTCAACCTTTGAAGAGAAATTTCCCCCATGTCCCCCTAGGTCTAGGTTTTTGCATTCATATAGACATATCCAATACGCGATACATACCTTGGGTAGAAAAATTAGGAAAAATTGGTTTAAGTCACGCAACTAGCCTTGGCTAGGTCGAAGGGGTGCCTTGGATTTTTATCCTTGCCTTCCCCTTCGTCAAATGTGACCCCCGATCCCTCTTTTGGTTACGTAGACCCAAAAAGTTCTTTAAAAGGGTTTATTTACTTTTTTCATTCAAAAACAAAAAATCATTTTTGGGTGACTTGGTACACCCTAACTCGATACCAAGTGGCGACTCCATTTTCATTAAAAAAACCCTTTTTGAACTTCACTTGGCCAAATCGTCGCATTCTTAAGTCCCATGGCCTTTTACTTTTCATTTCGCACACGTTCACATGTATATCACACACACACTCACACCACACACCACCCATCACACCATCAAAAAGTGGGGCGCGACAAATATTACATCAAATTCTCCAATAATTACATGTCAAAAGCAAAGCGGAAATAAATCCCAACTATACATAAAATGATTTCCAAATCCAAATTATACAAAACGTAGGCCATCCAGTCACGCGCACAAGTACTACAAGCCTTCCTTCGCTTTGAGCCCTGTGGAGGGGAATATAATATTTTTGGGGTGAGCTAGAATCTCAGCGAGTAACCAGAAAATCAGTAATCAAATCGGTTTAACAATATTTCTTTTCAATGATGTCATAAATCAAATGATAAGTCCAGAAACAATTACAACATTTACAAAACATTAAATATGGAGTATCAATAATTCAAGAAACATGTACAATGGAAAGCGATAGTAACATTCATGAAAAGATACGTTCGTTCTCCTGTCATTTCCTTTTTTTTTCATTTGAAATTGCATCATTTTCCACCAACCTCCACCAACCTACAAAGGTAATACTCGAGTATACCAAACGTTCACCCAGGTCCCTAATCGCCCGACCGAGTCCGTTTCTGGCTCGAGACGACCGGTAACAAGGGGCAATGGCCAGTTCAGCCCAAAAGGCTTACATTCATGCACAAGTAGCATTTAATCATTTATCATGAAAACTTCACATTGATTTAGGTCGAGTGCGATAAAATACACACTCGCCTAGAAAGCTCATTTTGGAAATCATTCAAAGCACGTAACACGTTATCAATCAATAACACAAGTCATGAAGTCAAGGAAATATATCAAACAAGGAACACTTTCATATAAGCACGCATGATATGCAAGAAAACAGTTCAAAAGTAGCTTTGGAAATAGTTCAAAAGTAAATAATGTAAGAAACATTTCACAAGTACTTTGGAAATAGTTTAGGGTCACTCACCTCCATGGCTCATAAACCATCCATGATATATCATTGCCTTGCTCAAATCCGAGTCTTAGATCACAAACTCAATGCAAACAAATCCCTTCAAAGTTCGGACAGCACTTCCCCTAAATTTCTTTACTTTTCCAGCCATCAAGGCTTCATTATTTCCTCAACCAGTCCCAAAGGTACACACACAACAACAAGTTCATCTAATAGTCATTCAGCAAGTTCCAAGTAGTACTAGTACAAGTCAAACTAGGGAAAAGTCCGGAAATGAAAGTTAAGCTCAAAACCAAAAAAACAGTTTTGACGTCCTTTTGCGGTAATGGCACCAAAGGTACTACGAGTATCGGATGGAGGTCCAAGACCCACCGTTTCGAATCTAAGAACCAGTGCTACAACAATGTAGAAGGTCACTCAGTCCAAATCCCAGTACAACTAAGTCAAATATGCAAAATACCAAACCAGAACCGTAATTGCAGGTTTACAAATTACACTATGCTGTAATCAGTACAACTCAGTCTAAACAGGTCCAAATGCAGAAATTCCAAAGGCATATGGTAGCTAGGACATCAAGCTACATTTCATCAGAAGACCTCAACACCCAAATCCAAAACAATTCCAGTCAAAACAACCCATTTCAGACACAGTTCTAACATCTGATGAACCCAGAACAGCAATAGTAATTTCGGCTTATCTCATTCTACACTACTAAAATTGACCTGAAATTTTACAGGCACCTTTAAAACATTAATACCTACAACTTTCATGTTTTAAGACAAGGCCAATTCGGCCTCTAACCATAAGATACAAAACCGGACAGAATTGGGGATATAAAACCCTAACTTTCTCAAATTCCTTCCAAACCCAAAATTGATTACAATTATCTATCATAGACACCTACTAGAGTCCTTAAACATCAATTCCCATCATCAAAGATAGCCACAACATCACATTCATAGTAAACCAGAAAATTCATCAATAAATTGAAAACTTCACCAATTCATCTCAAACCAAGAAATAAACCACAAATTTCAGCACTTTAGCTACCACTAAGCACAACTTAAGCTTCATTAAGTGTAGGAGGAAGTTCAATCTCCACTCACCTAGTAAACAAGAGAGGGAGAGTTGTTGGACACCTTAGCTTCCCAAAACACTTCACCAAACCACTTACTAGCACCAAATGGAAAGGTTTTATGGAGTAGAAACAAGATCAAATGGTTGGATGGTTACACTCAAGCAAAATGGAAGCAAGAATCTTGGAGAGTTTTTCTTTCTTCTTGGCTAGAGAGGGCCGGCCACAATGGTGAAGAAAAGAATGATTTTTGTGGTAATTTTGAGATATTTAATCAATTGGGAAGAAAGGTCAAAAAGTCAAATAAGTCAAATAAGTGACCACCACTCTTAAGGTGACACTTGTCACTTCATTAATGCATTCCTATCCTTCTTTTTTCCTCTCACATCAATCACTTCACCTCCTCTATTTATCTCTTAACACCCGATAAATTTCACCCAGTATCCGAAACTTAACCTTATTGGCCGAATTTTTCCGAACTTTTCGCACTAGTGGGTCCCACATCCGGAATACACTCTTAATTTCTCAAAACCTATTTGATACAAGAAAAATCATCCAAAAACTATATCTGCTCATTAAAAATATCTAGAAAATTTCCCTACGAAAGAAAACGCAGAAAACAAGCCATTAAATATATAAAACCCTAGAAAATTAGAAAATTTCCGGGTTCTCAAACTCATTTTTTTTTCGGGGCGTCACAATCTCCCCTCCTTAAAAGAATGTCGTCCTCGACATTCCATCTTGTACCAATCAAGTCGAGACATCCCGCAAGAATCACTAAATACCAAACCCACAGTCCGGCATCCTAAACTTCAAGCCTAGGATACACTACAGAGATCTGAAGCCTAAGCTCTGATACCAACTGTGACAGCCCCACCTCCCCCTAAGGCGAACCAGAGGGTTCGGCGGGCCGCCTGCCCAGCTCTCGCCGGGACTCAGTCGTTCACTACAATCCTCAAATAAATTACAAGAATAAACCTCAAATATTACATCAAATTCTCCAATAATTACATGTCAAAAGCAAAGCGGAAATAAATCCCAACTATACATAAAATGATTTCCAAATCCAAATTATACAAAACGTAGGCCATCCAGTCACGCGCACAAGTACTACAAGCCTTCCTTCGCTTTGAGCCCTGTGGAGGGGAATAAAATATTTTTGGGGTGAGCTAGAAGCTCAGCGAGTAACCAGAAAATCAGTAATCAAATCGGTTTAACAATATTTCTTTTCAATGATGTCATAAATCAAATGATAAGTCCAGAAACAATTACAACATTTACAAAACATTAAATATGGAGTATCAATAATTCAAGAAACATGTACAATGGAAAGCGATAGTAACGTTCATGAAAAGATACGTTCGTTCTCCTGTCATTTCCTTTTTTTTTCATTTGAAATTGCATCATTTTCCACCAACCTCCACCAACCTACAAAGGTAATACTCGAGTATACCAAACGTTCACCCAGGTCCCTAATCGCCCGACCGAGTCCGTTTCTGGCTCGAGACGACCGGTAACAAGGGGCAATGGCCAGTTCAGCCCAAAAGGCTTACATTCACGCACAAGTAGCATTTAATCATTTATCATGAAAATTTCACATTGATTTAGGTCGAGTGCGATAAAATACACACTCGCCTAGAAAGCTCATTTTGGAAATCATTCAAAGCACGTAACACGTTATCAATCAATAATACAAGTCATGAAGTCAAGGAAATATATCAAACAAGGAACACTTTCATATAAGCACGCATGATATGCAAGAAAACAGTTCAAAAGTAGCTTTGGAAATAGTTCAAAAGTAAATAATGTAAGAAACATTTCACAAGTACTTTGGAAATAGTTTAGGGTCACTCACCTCCATGGCTCATAAACCATCCATGATATATCATTGCCTTGCTCAAATCCGAGTCTTAGATCACAAACTCAATGCAAACAAATCCCTTCAAAGTTCGGACAGCACTTCCCCTAAATTTCTTTACTTTTCCAGCCATCAAGGCTTCATTATTTCCTCAACCAGTCCCAAAGGTACACACACAACAACAAGTTCATCTAATAGTCATTCAGCAAGTTCCAAGTAGTACTAGTACAAGTCAAACTAGGGAAAAGTCCGGAAATGAAAGTTAAGCTCAAAACCAGAAAAACAGTTTTGACGTCCTTTTGCGGTAATGGCACCAAAGGTACTACGAGTATCGGATGGAGGTCCAAGACCCACCGTTTCGAAGCTAAGAACCAGGGATACAACAATGTAGAAGGTCACTCAGTCCAAATCCCAGTACAACTAAGTCAAATATGCAAAATACCAAACCAGAACCGTAATTGCAGGTTTACAAATTACACTATGCTGTAATCAGTACAACTCAGTCTAAACAGGTCCAAATGCAGAAATTCCAAAGGCATATGGTAGCTAGGACATCAAGCTACATTTCATCAGAAGACCTCAACACCCAAATCCAAAACAATTCCAGTCAAAACAACCCATTTCAGACACAGTTCTAACATCTGATGAACCCAGAACAGCAATAGTAATTTCGGCTTATCTCATTCTACACTACTAAAATTGACCTGAAATTTTACAGGCACCTTTAAAACATCAATACCTACAACTTTCATGTTTTAAGACAAGGCCAATTCGGCCTCTAACCATAAGATACAAAACCGGACAGAATTGGGGATATAAAACCCTAACTTTCTCAAATTCCTTCCAAACCCAAAATTGATTACAATTATCTATCATAGACACCTACTAGAGTCCTTAAACATCAATTCCCATCATCAAAGATAGCCACAACATCACATTCATAGTAAACCAGAAAATTCATCAATAAATTGAAAACTTCACCAATTCATCTCAAACCAAGAAATAAACCACAAATTTCAGCACTTTAGCTACCACTAAGCACAACTTAAGCTTCATTAAGTGTAGGAGGAAGTTCAATCACCACTCACCTAGTAAACAAGAGAGGGAGAGTTGTTGGACACCTTAGCTTCCCAAAACACTTCACCAAACCACTTACTAGCACCAAATGGAAAGGTTTTATGGAGTAGAAACAAGATCAAATGGTTGGATGGTTACACTCAAGCAAAATGGAAGCAAGAATCTTGGAGAGTTTTTCTTTCTTCTTGGCTAGAGAGGGCCGGCCACAATGGTGAAGAAAAGAATGATTTTTGTGGTAATTTTGAGATATTTAATCAATTGGGAAGAAAGGTCAAAAAGTCAAATAAGTCAAATAAGTGACCACCACTCTTAAGGTGACACTTGTCACTTCATTAATGCATTCCTATCCTTCTTTTTTCCTCTCACATCAATCACTTCACCTCCTCTATTTATCTCTTAACACCCGATAAATTTCACCCAGTATCCGAAACTTAACCTTATTGGCCGAATTTTTCCGAACTTTTCGCACTAGTGGGTCCCACATCCGGAATACACTCTTAATTTCTCAAAACCTATTTGATACTAGAAAAATCATCCAAAAACTATATCTGCTCATTAAAAATATCTAGAAAATTTCCCTACGAAAGAAAACGCAGAAAACAAGCCATTAAATAAATAAAACCCTAGAAAATTAGAAAATTTCCGGGTTCTCAAACTCATTTTTTTTTCGGGGCGTCACAATCTCCCCTCCTTAAAAGAATGTCGTCCTCGACATTCCATCTTGTACCAATCAAGTCGAGACATCCCGCAAGAATCACTAAATACCAAACCCACAGTCCGGCATCCTAAACTTCAAGCCTAGGATACACTACAGAGATCTGAAGCCTAAGCTCTGATACCAACTGTGACAGCCCCACCTCCCCCTAAGGCGAACCAGAGGGTTCGGCGGGCCGCCTGCCCAGCTCTCGCCGGGACTCAGTCGTTCACTACAATCCTCAAATAAATTACAAGAATAAACCTCAAATATTACATCAAATTCTCCAATAATTACATGTCAAAAGCAAAGCGGAAATAAATCCCAACTATACATAAAATGATTTCCAAATCCAAATTATACAAAACGTAGGCCATCCAGTCACGCGCACAAGTACTACAAGCCTTCCTTCGCTTTGAGCCCTGTGGAGGGGAATAAAATATTTTTGGGGTGAGCTAGAAGCTCAGCGAGTAACCAGAAAATCAGTAATCAAATCGGTTTAACAATATTTCTTTTCAATGATGTCATAAATCAAATGATAAGTCCAGAAACAATTACAACATTTACAAAACATTAAATATGGAGTATCAATAATTCAAGAAACATGTACAATGGAAAGCGATAGTAACATTCATGAAAAGATACGTTCGTTCTCCTGTCATTTCCTTTTTTTTTCATTTGAAATTGCATCATTTTCCACCAACCTCCACCAACCTACAAAGGTAATACTCGAGTATACCAAACGTTCACCCAGGTCCCTAATCGCCCGACCGAGTCCGTTTCTGGCTCGAGACGACCGGTAACAAGGGGCAATGGCCAGTTCAGCCCAAAAGGCTTACATTCACGCACAAGTAGCATTTAATCATTTATCATGAAAATTTCACATTGATTTAGGTCGAGTGCGATAAAATACACACTCGCCTAGAAAGCTCATTTTGGAAATCATTCAAAGCACGTAACACGTTATCAATCAATAATACAAGTCATGAAGTCAAGGAAATATATCAAACAAGGAACACTTTCATATAAGCACGCATGATATGCAAGAAAACAGTTCAAAAGTAGCTTTGGAAATAGTTCAAAAGTAAATAATGTAAGAAACATTTCACAAGTACTTTGGAAATAGTTTAGGGTCACTCACCTCCATGGCTCATAAACCATCCATCATATATCATTGCCTTGCTCAAATCCGAGTCTTAGATCACAAACTCAATGCAAACAAATCCCTTCAAAGTTCGGACAGCACTTCCCCTAAATTTCTTTACTTTTCCAGCCATCAAGGCTTCATTATTTCCTCAACCAGTCCCAAAGGTACACACACAACAACAAGTTCATCTAATAGTCATTCAGCAAGTTCCAAGTAGTACTAGTACAAGTCAAACTAGGGAAAAGTCCGGAAATGAAAGTTAAGCTCAAAACCAGAAAAATAGTTTTGACGTCCTTTTGCGGTAATGGCACCAAAGGTACTACGAGTATCGGATGGAGGTCCAAGACCCACCGTTTCGAAGCTAAGAACCAGGGATACAACAATGTAGAAGGTCACTCAGTCCAAATCCCAGTACAACTAAGTCAAATATGCAAAATACCAAACCAGAACCGTAATTGCAGGTTTACAAATTACACTATGCTGTAATCAGTACAACTCAGTCTAAACAGGTCCAAATGCAGAAATTCCAAAGGCATATGGTAGCTAGGACATCAAGCTACATTTCATCAGAAGACCTCAACACCCAAATCCAAAACAATTCCAGTCAAAACAACCCATTTCAGACACAGTTCTAACATCTGATGAACCCAGAACAGCAATAGTAATTTCGGCTTATCTCATTCTACACTACTAAAATTGACCTGAAATTTTACAGGCACCTTTAAAACATCAATACCTACAACTTTCATGTTTTAAGACAAGGCCAATTCGGCCTCTAACCATAAGATACAAAACCGGACAGAATTGGGGATATAAAACCCTAACTTTCTCAAATTCCTTCCAAACCCAAAATTGATTACAATTATCTATCATAGACACCTACTAGAGTCCTTAAACATCAATTCCCATCATCAAAGATAGCCACAACATCACATTCATAGTAAACCAGAAAATTCATCAATAAATTGAAAACTTCACCAATTCATCTCAAACCAAGAAATAAACCACAAATTTCAGCACTTTAGCTACCACTAAGCACAACTTAAGCTTCATTAAGTGTAGGAGGAAGTTCAATCACCACTCACCTAGTAAACAAGAGAGGGAGAGTTGTTGGACACCTTAGCTTCCCAAAACACTTCACCAAACCACTTACTAGCACCAAATGGAAAGGTTTTATGGAGTAGAAACAAGATCAAATGGTTGGATGGTTACACTCAAGCAAAATGGAAGCAAGAATCTTGGAGAGTTTTTCTTTCTTCTTGGCTAGAGAGGGCCGGCCACAATGGTGAAGAAAAGAATGATTTTTGTGGTAATTTTGAGATATTTAATCAATTGGGAAGAAAGGTCAAAAAGTCAAATAAGTCAAATAAGTGACCACCACTCTTAAGGTGACACTTGTCACTTCATTAATGCATTCCTATCCTTCTTTTTTCCTCTCACATCAATCACTTCACCTCCTCTATTTATCTCTTAACACCCGATAAATTTCACCCAGTATCCGAAACTTAACCTTATTGGCCGAATTTTTCCGAACTTTTCGCACTAGTGGGTCCCACATCCGGAATACACTCTTAATTTCTCAAAACCTATTTGATACTAGAAAAATCATCCAAAAACTATATCTGCTCATTAAAAATATCTAGAAAATTTCCCTACGAAAGAAAACGCAGAAAACAAGCCATTAAATAAATAAAACCCTAGAAAATTAGAAAATTTCCGGGTTCTCAAACTCATTTTTTTTTCGGGGCGTCACAATCTCCCCTCCTTAAAAGAATGTCGTCCTCGACATTCCATCTTGTACCAATCAAGTCGAGACATCCCGCAAGAATCACTAAAAACCAAACCCACAGTCCGGCATCCTAAACTTCAAGCCTAGGATACACTACAGAGATCTGAAGCCTAAGCTCTGATACCAACTGTGACAGCCCCACCTCCCCCTAAGGCGAACCAGAGGGTTCGGCGGGCCGCCTGCCCAGCTCTCGCCGGGACTCAGTCGTTCACTACAATCCTCAAATAAATTACAAGAATAAACCTCAAATATTACATCAAATTCTCCAATAATTACATGTCAAAAGCAAAGCGGAAATAAATCCCAACTATACATAAAATGATTTCCAAATCCAAATTATACAAAACGTAGGCCATCCAGTCACGCGCACAAGTACTACAAGCCTTCCTTCGCTTTGAGCCCTGTGGAGGGGAATAAAATATTTTTGGGGTGAGCTAGAAGCTCAGCGAGTAACCAGAAAATCAGTAATCAAATCGGTTTAACAATATTTCTTTTCAATGATGTCATAAATCAAATGATAAGTCCAGAAACAATTACAACATTTACAAAACATTAAATATGGAGTATCAATAATTCAAGAAACATGTACAATGGAAAGCGATAGTAACATTCATGAAAAGATACGTTCGTTCTCCTGTCATTTCCTTTTTTTTTTCATTTGAAATTGCATCATTTTCCACCAACCTCCACCAACCTACAAAGGTAATACTCGAGTATACCAAACGTTCACCCAGGTCCCTAATCGCCCGACCGAGTCCGTTTCTGGCTCGAGACGACCGGTAACAAGGGGCAATGGCCAGTTCAGCCCAAAAGGCTTACATTCACGCACAAGTAGCATTTAATCATTTATCATGAAAATTTCACATTGATTTAGGTCGAGTGCGATAAAATACACACTCGCCTAGAAAGCTCATTTTGGAAATCATTCAAAGCACGTAACACGTTATCAATCAATAACACAAGTCATGAAGTCAAGGAAATATATCAAACAAGGAACACTTTCATATAAGCACGCATGATATGCAAGAAAACAGTTCAAAAGTAGCTTTGGAAATAGTTCAAAAGTAAATAATGTAAGAAACATTTCACAAGTACTTTGGAAATAGTTTAGGGTCACTCACCTCCATGGCTCATAAACCATCCATCATATATCATTGCCTTGCTCAAATCCGAGTCTTAGATCACAAACTCAATGCAAACAAATCCCTTCAAAGTTCGGACAGCACTTCCCCTAAATTTCTTTACTTTTCCAGCCATCAAGGCTTCATTATTTCCTCAACCAGTCCCAAAGGTACACACACAACAACAAGTTCATCTAATAGTCATTCAGCAAGTTCCAAGTAGTACTAGTACAAGTCAAACTAGGGAAAAGTCCGGAAATGAAAGTTAAGCTCAAAACCAGAAAAACAGTTTTGACGTCCTTTTGCGGTAATGGCACCAAAGGTACTACGAGTATCGGATGGAGGTCCAAGACCCACCGTTTCGAAGCTAAGAACCAGGGATACAACAATGTAGAAGGTCACTCAGTCCAAATCCCAGTACAACTAAGTCAAATATGCAAAATACCAAACCAGAACCGTAATTGCAGGTTTACAAATTACACTATGCTGTAATCAGTACAACTCAGTCTAAACAGGTCCAAATGCAGAAATTCCAAAGGCATATGGTAGCTAGGACATCAAGATACATTTCATCAGAAGACCTCAACACCCAAATCCAAAACAATTCCAGTCAAAACAACCCATTTCAGACACAGTTCTAACATCTGATGAACCCAGAACAGCAATAGTAATTTCGGCTTATCTCATTCTACACTACTAAAATTGACCTGAAATTTTACAGGCACCTTTAAAACATCAATACCTACAACTTTCATGTTTTAAGACAAGGCCAATTCGGCCTCTAACCATAAGATACAAAACCGGACAGAATTGGGGATATAAAACCCTAACTTTCTCAAATTCCTTCCAAACCCAAAATTGATTACAATTATCTATCATAGACACCTACTAGAGTCCTTAAACATCAATTCCCATCATCAAAGATAGCCACAACATCACATTCATAGTAAACCAGAAAATTCATCAATAAATTGAAAACTTCACCAATTCATCTCAAACCAAGAAATAAACCACAAATTTCAGCACTTTAGCTACCACTAAGCACAACTTAAGCTTCATTAAGTGTAGGAGGAAGTTCAATCACCACTCACCTAGTAAACAAGAGAGGGAGAGTTGTTGGACACCTTAGCTTCCCAAAACACTTCACCAAACCACTTACTAGCACCAAATGGAAAGGTTTTATGGAGTAGAAACAAGATCAAATGGTTGGATGGTTACACTCAAGCAAAATGGAAGCAAGAATCTTGGAGAGTTTTTCTTTCTTCTTGGCTAGAGAGGGCCGGCCACAATGGTGAAGAAAAGAATGATTTTTGTGGTAATTTTGAGATATTTAATCAATTGGGAAGAAAGGTCAAAAAGTCAAATAAGTCAAATAAGTGACCACCACTCTTAAGGTGACACTTGTCACTTCATTAATGCATTCCTATCCTTCTTTTTTCCTCTCACATCAATCACTTCACCTCCTCTATTTATCTCTTAACACCCGATAAATTTCACCCAGTATCCGAAACTTAACCTTATTGGCCGAATTTTTCCGAACTTTTCGCACTAGTGGGTCCCACATCCGGAATACACTCTTAATTTCTCAAAACCTATTTGATACTAGAAAAATCATCCAAAAACTATATCTGCTCATTAAAAATATCTAGAAAATTTCCCTACGAAAGAAAACGCAGAAAACAAGCCATTAAATAAATAAAACCCTAGAAAATTAGAAAATTTCCGGGTTCTCAAACTCATTTTTTTTTCGGGGCGTCACAATCTCCCCTCCTTAAAAGAATGTCGTCCTCGACATTCCATCTTGTACCAATCAAGTCGAGACATCCCGCAAGAATCACTAAAAACCAAACCCACAGTCCGGCATCCTAAACTTCAAGCCTAGGATACACTACAGAGATCTGAAGCCTAAGCTCTGATACCAACTGTGACAGCCCCACCTCCCCCTAAGGCGAACCAGAGGGTTCGGCGGGCCGCCTGCCCAGCTCTCGCCGGGACTCAGTCGTTCACTACAATCCTCAAATAAATTACAAGAATAAACCTCAAATATTACATCAAATTCTCCAATAATTACATGTCAAAAGCAAAGCGGAAATAAATCCCAACTATACATAAAATGATTTCCAAATCCAAATTATACAAAACGTAGGCCATCCAGTCACGCGCACAAGTACTACAAGCCTTCCTTCGCTTTGAGCCCTGTGGAGGGGAATAAAATATTTTTGGGGTGAGCTAGAAGCTCAGCGAGTAACCAGAAAATCAGTAATCAAATCGGTTTAACAATATTTCTTTTCAATGATGTCATAAATCAAATGATAAGTCCAGAAACAATTACAACATTTACAAAACATTAAATATGGAGTATCAATAATTCAAGAAACATGTACAATGGAAAGCGATAGTAACATTCATGAAAAGATACGTTCGTTCTCCTGTCATTTCCTTTTTTTTTTCATTTGAAATTGCATCATTTTCCACCAACCTCCACCAACCTACAAAGGTAATACTCGAGTATACCAAACGTTCACCCAGGTCCCTAATCGCCCGACCGAGTCCGTTTCTGGCTCGAGACGACCGGTAACAAGGGGCAATGGCCAGTTCAGCCCAAAAGGCTTACATTCACGCACAAGTAGCATTTAATCATTTATCATGAAAATTTCACATTGATTTAGGTCGAGTGCGATAAAATACACACTCGCCTAGAAAGCTCATTTTGGAAATCATTCAAAGCACGTAACACGTTATCAATCAATAACACAAGTCATGAAGTCAAGGAAATATATCAAACAAGGAACACTTTCATATAAGCACGCATGATATGCAAGAAAACAGTTCAAAAGTAGCTTTGGAAATAGTTCAAAAGTAAATAATGTAAGAAACATTTCACAAGTACTTTGGAAATAGTTTAGGGTCACTCACCTCCATGGCTCATAAACCATCCATCATATATCATTGCCTTGCTCAAATCCGAGTCTTAGATCACAAACTCAATGCAAACAAATCCCTTCAAAGTTCGGACAGCACTTCCCCTAAATTTCTTTACTTTTCCAGCCATCAAGGCTTCATTATTTCCTCAACCAGTCCCAAAGGTACACACACAACAACAAGTTCATCTAATAGTCATTCAGCAAGTTCCAAGTAGTACTAGTACAAGTCAAACTAGGGAAAAGTCCGGAAATGAAAGTTAAGCTCAAAACCAGAAAAACAGTTTTGACGTCCTTTTGCGGTAATGGCACCAAAGGTACTACGAGTATCGGATGGAGGTCCAAGACCCACCGTTTCGAAGCTAAGAACCAGGGATACAACAATGTAGAAGGTCACTCAGTCCAAATCCCAGTACAACTAAGTCAAATATGCAAAATACCAAACCAGAACCGTAATTGCAGGTTTACAAATTACACTATGCTGTAATCAGTACAACTCAGTCTAAACAGGTCCAAATGCAGAAATTCCAAAGGCATATGGTAGCTAGGACATCAAGATACATTTCATCAGAAGACCTCAACACCCAAATCCAAAACAATTCCAGTCAAAACAACCCATTTCAGACACAGTTCTAACATCTGATGAACCCAGAACAGCAATAGTAATTTCGGCTTATCTCATTCTACACTACTAAAATTGACCTGAAATTTTACAGGCACCTTTAAAACATCAATACCTACAACTTTCATGTTTTAAGCCAAGGCCAATTCGGCCTCTAACCATAAGATACAAAACCGGACAGAATTGGGGATATAAAACCCTAACTTTCTCAAATTCCTTCCAAACCCAAAATTGATTACAATTATCTATCATAGACACCTACTAGAGTCCTTAAACATCAATTCCCATCATCAAAGATAGCCACAACATCACATTCATAGTAAACCAGAAAATTCATCAATAAATTGAAAACTTCACCAATTCATCTCAAACCAAGAAATAAACCACAAATTTCAGCACTTTAGCTACCACTAAGCACAACTTAAGCTTCATTAAGTGTAGGAGGAAGTTCAATCACCACTCACCTAGTAAACAAGAGAGGGAGAGTTGTTGGACACCTTAGCTTCCCAAAACACTTCACCAAACCACTTACTAGCACCAAATGGAAAGGTTTTATGGAGTAGAAACAAGATCAAATGGTTGGATGGTTACACTCAAGCAAAATGGAAGCAAGAATCTTGGAGAGTTTTTCTTTCTTCTTGGCTAGAGAGGGCCGGCCACAATGGTGAAGAAAAGAATGATTTTTGTGGTAATTTTGAGATATTTAATCAATTGGGAAGAAAGGTCAAAAAGTCAAATAAGTCAAATAAGTGACCACCACTCTTAAGGTGACACTTGTCACTTCATTAATGCATTCCTATCCTTCTTTTTTCCTCTCACATCAATCACTTCACCTCCTCTATTTATCTCTTAACACCCGATAAATTTCACCCAGTATCCGAAACTTAACCTTATTGGCCGAATTTTTCCGAACTTTTCGCACTAGTGGGTCCCACATCCGGAATACACTCTTAATTTCTCAAAACCTATTTGATACTAGAAAAATCATCCAAAAACTATATCTGCTCATTAAAAATATCTAGAAAATTTCCCTACGAAAGAAAACGCAGAAAACAAGCCATTAAATAAATAAAACCCTAGAAAATTAGAAAATTTCCGGGTTCTCAAACTCATTTTTTTTTCGGGGCGTCACAATCTCCCCTCCTTAAAAGAATGTCGTCCTCGACATTCCATCTTGTACCAATCAAGTCGAGACATCCCGCAAGAATCACTAAAAACCAAACCCACAGTCCGGCATCCTAAACTTCAAGCCTAGGATACACTACAGAGATCTGAAGCCTAAGCTCTGATACCAACTGTGACAGCCCCACCTCCCCCTAAGGCGAACCAGAGGGTTCGGCGGGCCGCCTGCCCAGCTCTCGCCGGGACTCAGTCGTTCACTACAATCCTCAAATAAATTACAAGAATAAACCTCAAATATTACATCAAATTCTCCAATAATTACATGTCAAAAGCAAAGCGGAAATAAATCCCAACTATACATAAAATGATTTCCAAATCCAAATTATACAAAACGTAGGCCATCCAGTCACGCGCACAAGTACTACAAGCCTTCCTTCGCTTTGAGCCCTGTGGAGGGGAATAAAATATTTTTGGGGTGAGCTAGAAGCTCAGCGAGTAACCAGAAAATCAGTAATCAAATCGGTTTAACAATATTTCTTTTCAATGATGTCATAAATCAAATGATAAGTCCAGAAACAATTACAACATTTACAAAACATTAAATATGGAGTATCAATAATTCAAGAAACATGTACAATGGAAAGCGATAGTAACATTCATGAAAAGATACGTTCGTTCTCCTGTCATTTCCTTTTTTTTTTCATTTGAAATTGCATCATTTTCCACCAACCTCCACCAACCTACAAAGGTAATACTCGAGCATACCAAACGTTCACCCAGGTCCCTAATCGCCCGACCGAGTCCGTTTCTGGCTCGAGACGACCGGTAACAAGGGGCAATGGCCAGTTCAGCCCAAAAGGCTTACATTCACGCACAAGTAGCATTTAATCATTTATCATGAAAATTTCACATTGATTTAGGTCGAGTGCGATAAAATACACACTCGCCTAGAAAGCTCATTTTGGAAATCATTCAAAGCACGTAACACGTTATCAATCAATAACACAAGTCATGAAGTCAAGGAAATATATCAAACAAGGAACACTTTCATATAAGCACGCATGATATGCAAGAAAACAGTTCAAAAGTAGCTTTGGAAACAGTTCAAAAGTAAATAATGTAAGAAACATTTCACAAGTACTTTGGAAATAGTTTAGGGTCACTCACCTCCATGGCTCATAAACCATCCATGATATATCATTGCCTTGCTCAAATCCGAGTCTTAGATCACAAACTCAATGCAAACAAATCCCTTCAAAGTTCGGACAGCACTTCCCCTAAATTTCTTTACTTTTCCAGCCATCAAGGCTTCATTATTTCCTCAACCAGTCCCAAAGGTACACACACAACAACAAGTTCATCTAATAGTCATTCAGCAAGTTCCAAGTAGTACTAGTACAAGTCAAACTAGGGAAAAGTCCGGAAATGAAAGTTAAGCTCAAAACCAGAAAAACAGTTTTGACGTCCTTTTGCGGTAATGGCACCAAAGGTACTACGAGTATCGGATGGAGGTCCAAGACCCACCGTTTCGAAGCTAAGAACCAGGGATACAACAATGTAGAAGGTCACTCAGTCCAAATCCCAGTACAACTAAGTCAAATATGCAAAATACCAAACCAGAACCGTAATTGCAGGTTTACAAATTACACTATGCTGTAATCAGTACAACTCAGTCTAAACAGGTCCAAATGCAGAAATTCCAAAGGCATATGGTAGCTAGGACATCAAGATACATTTCATCAGAAGACCTCAACACCCAAATCCAAAACAATTCCAGTCAAAACAACCCATTTCAGACACAGTTCTAACATCTGATGAACCCAGAACAGCAATAGTAATTTCGGCTTATCTCATTCTACACTACTAAAATTGACCTGAAATTTTACAGGCACCTTTAAAACATCAATACCTACAACTTTCATGTTTTAAGCCAAGGCCAATTCGGCCTCTAACCATAAGATACAAAACCGGACAGAATTGGGGATATAAAACCCTAACTTTCTCAAATTCCTTCCAAACCCAAAATTGATTACAATTATCTATCATAGACACCTACTAGAGTCCTTAAACATCAATTCCCATCATCAAAGATAGCCACAACATCACATTCATAGTAAACCAGAAAATTCATCAATAAATTGAAAACTTCACCAATTCATCTCAAACCAAGAAATAAACCACAAATTTCAGCACTTTAGCTACCACTAAGCACAACTTAAGCTTCATTAAGTGTAGGAGGAAGTTCAATCACCACTCACCTAGTAAACAAGAGAGGGAGAGTTGTTGGACACCTTAGCTTCCCAAAACACTTCACCAAACCACTTACTAGCACCAAATGGAAAGGTTTTATGGAGTAGAAACAAGATCAAATGGTTGGATGGTTACACTCAAGCAAAATGGAAGCAAGAATCTTGGAGAGTTTTTCTTTCTTCTTGGCTAGAGAGGGCCGGCCACAATGGTGAAGAAAAGAATGATTTTTGTGGTAATTTTGAGATATTTAATCAATTGGGAAGAAAGGTCAAAAAGTCAAATAAGTCAAATAAGTGACCACCACTCTTAAGGTGACACTTGTCACTTCATTAATGCATTCCTATCCTTCTTTTTTCCTCTCACATCAATCACTTCACCTCCTCTATTTATCTCTTAACACCCGATAAATTTCACCCAGTATCCGAAACTTAACCTTATTGGCCGAATTTTTCCGAACTTTTCGCACTAGTGGGTCCCACATCCGGAATACACTCTTAATTTCTCAAAACCTATTTGATACTAGAAAAATCATCCAAAAACTATATCTGCTCATTAAAAATATCTAGAAAATTTCCCTACGAAAGAAAACGCAGAAAACAAGCCATTAAATAAATAAAACCCTAGAAAATTAGAAAATTTCCGGGTTCTCAAACTCATTTTTTTTTCGGGGCGTCACAATCTCCCCTCCTTAAAAGAATGTCGTCCTCGACATTCCATCTTGTACCAATCAAGTCGAGACATCCCGCAAGAATCACTAAAAACCAAACCCACAGTCCGGCATCCTAAACTTCAAGCCTAGGATACACTACAGAGATCTGAAGCCTAAGCTCTGATACCAACTGTGACAGCCCCACCTCCCCCTAAGGCGAACCAGAGGGTTCGGCGGGCCGCCTGCCCAGCTCTCGCCGGGACTCAGTCGTTCACTACAATCCTCAAATAAATTACAAGAATAAACCTCAAATATTACATCAAATTCTCCAATAATTACATGTCAAAAGCAAAGCGGAAATAAATCCCAACTATACATAAAATGATTTCCAAATCCAAATTATACAAAACGTAGGCCATCCAGTCACGCGCACAAGTACTACAAGCCTTCCTTCGCTTTGAGCCCTGTGGAGGGGAATAAAATATTTTTGGGGTGAGCTAGAAGCTCAGCGAGTAACCAGAAAATCAGTAATCAAATCGGTTTAACAATATTTCTTTTCAATGATGTCATAAATCAAATGATAAGTCCAGAAACAATTACAACATTTACAAAACATTAAATATGGAGTATCAATAATTCAAGAAACATGTACAATGGAAAGCGATAGTAACATTCATGAAAAGATACGTTCGTTCTCCTGTCATTTCCTTTTTTTTTTCATTTGAAATTGCATCATTTTCCACCAACCTCCACCAACCTACAAAGGTAATACTCGAGTATACCAAACGTTCACCCAGGTCCCTAATCGCCCGACCGAGTCCGTTTCTGGCTCGAGACGACCGGTAACAAGGGGCAATGGCCAGTTCAGCCCAAAAGGCTTACATTCACGCACAAGTAGCATTTAATCATTTATCATGAAAATTTCACATTGATTTAGGTCGAGTGCGATAAAATACACACTCGCCTAGAAAGCTCATTTTGGAAATCATTCAAAGCACGTAACACGTTATCAATCAATAACACAAGTCATGAAGTCAAGGAAATATATCAAACAAGGAACACTTTCATATAAGCACGCATGATATGCAAGAAAACAGTTCAAAAGTAGCTTTGGAAACAGTTCAAAAGTAAATAATGTAAGAAACATTTCACAAGTACTTTGGAAATAGTTTAGGGTCACTCACCTCCATGGCTCATAAACCATCCATGATATATCATTGCCTTGCTCAAATCCGAGTCTTAGATCACAAACTCAATGCAAACAAATCCCTTCAAAGTTCGGACAGCACTTCCCCTAAATTTCTTTACTTTTCCAGCCATCAAGGCTTCATTATTTCCTCAACCAGTCCCAAAGGTACACACACAACAACAAGTTCATCTAATAGTCATTCAGCAAGTTCCAAGTAGTACTAGTACAAGTCAAACTAGGGAAAAGTCCGGAAATGAAAGTTAAGCTCAAAACCAGAAAAACAGTTTTGACGTCCTTTTGCGGTAATGGCACCAAAGGTACTACGAGTATCGGATGGAGGTCCAAGACCCACCGTTTCGAAGCTAAGAACCAGGGATACAACAATGTAGAAGGTCACTCAGTCCAAATCCCAGTACAACTAAGTCAAATATGCAAAATACCAAACCAGAACCGTAATTGCAGGTTTACAAATTACACTATGCTGTAATCAGTACAACTCAGTCTAAACAGGTCCAAATGCAGAAATTCCAAAGGCATATGGTAGCTAGGACATCAAGATACATTTCATCAGAAGACCTCAACACCCAAATCCAAAACAATTCCAGTCAAAACAACCCATTTCAGACACAGTTCTAACATCTGATGAACCCAGAACAGCAATAGTAATTTCGGCTTATCTCATTCTACACTACTAAAATTGACCTGAAATTTTACAGGCACCTTTAAAACATCAATACCTACAACTTTCATGTTTTAAGCCAAGGCCAATTCGGCCTCTAACCATAAGATACAAAACCGGACAGAATTGGGGATATAAAACCCTAACTTTCTCAAATTCCTTCCAAACCCAAAATTGATTACAATTATCTATCATAGACACCTACTAGAGTCCTTAAACATCAATTCCCATCATCAAAGATAGCCACAACATCACATTCATAGTAAACCAGAAAATTCATCAATAAATTGAAAACTTCACCAATTCATCTCAAACCAAGAAATAAACCACAAATTTCAGCACTTTAGCTACCACTAAGCACAACTTAAGCTTCATTAAGTGTAGGAGGAAGTTCAATCACCACTCACCTAGTAAACAAGAGAGGGAGAGTTGTTGGACACCTTAGCTTCCCAAAACACTTCACCAAACCACTTACTAGCACCAAATGGAAAGGTTTTATGGAGTAGAAACAAGATCAAATGGTTGGATGGTTACACTCAAGCAAAATGGAAGCAAGAATCTTGGAGAGTTTTTCTTTCTTCTTGGCTAGAGAGGGCCGGCCACAATGGTGAAGAAAAGAATGATTTTTGTGGTAATTTTGAGATATTTAATCAATTGGGAAGAAAGGTCAAAAAGTCAAATAAGTCAAATAAGTGACCACCACTCTTAAGGTGACACTTGTCACTTCATTAATGCATTCCTATCCTTCTTTTTTCCTCTCACATCAATCACTTCACCTCCTCTATTTATCTCTTAACACCCGATAAATTTCACCCAGTATCCGAAACTTAACCTTATTGGCCGAATTTTTCCGAACTTTTCGCACTAGTGGGTCCCACATCCGGAATACACTCTTAATTTCTCAAAACCTATTTGATACTAGAAAAATCATCCAAAAACTATATCTGCTCATTAAAAATATCTAGAAAATTTCCCTACGAAAGAAAACGCAGAAAACAAGCCATTAAATAAATAAAACCCTAGAAAATTAGAAAATTTCCGGGTTCTCAAACTCATTTTTTTTTCGGGGCGTCACAATCTCCCCTCCTTAAAAGAATGTCGTCCTCGACATTCCATCTTGTACCAATCAAGTCGAGACATCCCGCAAGAATCACTAAAAACCAAACCCACAGTCCGGCATCCTAAACTTCAAGCCTAGGATACACTACAGAGATCTGAAGCCTAAGCTCTGATACCAACTGTGACAGCCCCACCTCCCCCTAAGGCGAACCAGAGGGTTCGGCGGGCCGCCTGCCCAGCTCTCGCCGGGACTCAGTCGTTCACTACAATCCTCAAATAAATTACAAGAATAAACCTCAAATATTACATCAAATTCTCCAATAATTACATGTCAAAAGCAAAGCGGAAATAAATCCCAACTATACATAAAATGATTTCCAAATCCAAATTATACAAAACGTAGGCCATCCAGTCACGCGCACAAGTACTACAAGCCTTCCTTCGCTTTGAGCCCTGTGGAGGGGAATAAAATATTTTTGGGGTGAGCTAGAAGCTCAGCGAGTAACCAGAAAATCAGTAATCAAATCGGTTTAACAATATTTCTTTTCAATGATGTCATAAATCAAATGATAAGTCCAGAAACAATTACAACATTTACAAAACATTAAATATGGAGTATCAATAATTCAAGAAACATGTACAATGGAAAGCGATAGTAACATTCATGAAAAGATACGTTCGTTCTCCTGTCATTTCCTTTTTTTTTTCATTTGAAATTGCATCATTTTCCACCAACCTCCACCAACCTACAAAGGTAATACTCGAGTATACCAAACGTTCACCCAGGTCCCTAATCGCCCGACCGAGTCCGTTTCTGGCTCGAGACGACCGGTAACAAGGGGCAATGGCCAGTTCAGCCCAAAAGGCTTACATTCACGCACAAGTAGCATTTAATCATTTATCATGAAAATTTCACATTGATTTAGGTCGAGTGCGATAAAATACACACTCGCCTAGAAAGCTCATTTTGGAAATCATTCAAAGCACGTAACACGTTATCAATCAATAACACAAGTCATGAAGTCAAGGAAATATATCAAACAAGGAACACTTTCATATAAGCACGCATGATATGCAAGAAAACAGTTCAAAAGTAGCTTTGGAAACAGTTCAAAAGTAAATAATGTAAGAAACATTTCACAAGTACTTTGGAAATAGTTTAGGGTCACTCACCTCCATGGCTCATAAACCATCCATCATATATCATTGCCTTGCTCAAATCCGAGTCTTAGATCACAAACTCAATGCAAACAAATCCCTTCAAAGTTCGGACAGCACTTCCCCTAAATTTCTTTACTTTTCCAGCCATCAAGGCTTCATTATTTCCTCAACCAGTCCCAAAGGTACACACACAACAACAAGTTCATCTAATAGTCATTCAGCAAGTTCCAAGTAGTACTAGTACAAGTCAAACTAGGGAAAAGTCCGGAAATGAAAGTTAAGCTCAAAACCAGAAAAACAGTTTTGACGTCCTTTTGCGGTAATGGCACCAAAGGTACTACGAGTATCGGATGGAGGTCCAAGACCCACCGTTTCGAAGCTAAGAACCAGGGATACAACAATGTAGAAGGTCACTCAGTCCAAATCCCAGTACAACTAAGTCAAATATGCAAAATACCAAACCAGAACCGTAATTGCAGGTTTACAAATTACACTATGCTGTAATCAGTACAACTCAGTCTAAACAGGTCCAAATGCAGAAATTCCAAAGGCATATGGTAGCTAGGACATCAAGATACATTTCATCAGAAGACCTCAACACCCAAATCCAAAACAATTCCAGTCAAAACAACCCATTTCAGACACAGTTCTAACATCTGATGAACCCAGAACAGCAATAGTAATTTCGGCTTATCTCATTCTACACTACTAAAATTGACCTGAAATTTTACAGGCACCTTTAAAACATCAATACCTACAACTTTCATGTTTTAAGCCAAGGCCAATTCGGCCTCTAACCATAAGATACAAAACCGGACAGAATTGGGGATATAAAACCCTAACTTTCTCAAATTCCTTCCAAACCCAAAATTGATTACAATTATCTATCATAGACACCTACTAGAGTCCTTAAACATCAATTCCCATCATCAAAGATAGCCACAACATCACATTCATAGTAAACCAGAAAATTCATCAATAAATTGAAAACTTCACCAATTCATCTCAAACCAAGAAATAAACCACAAATTTCAGCACTTTAGCTACCACTAAGCACAACTTAAGCTTCATTAAGTGTAGGAGGAAGTTCAATCACCACTCACCTAGTAAACAAGAGAGGGAGAGTTGTTGGACACCTTAGCTTCCCAAAACACTTCACCAAACCACTTACTAGCACCAAATGGAAAGGTTTTATGGAGTAGAAACAAGATCAAATGGTTGGATGGTTACACTCAAGCAAAATGGAAGCAAGAATCTTGGAGAGTTTTTCTTTCTTCTTGGCTAGAGAGGGCCGGCCACAATGGTGAAGAAAAGAATGATTTTTGTGGTAATTTTGAGATATTTAATCAATTGGGAAGAAAGGTCAAAAAGTCAAATAAGTCAAATAAGTGACCACCACTCTTAAGGTGACACTTGTCACTTCATTAATGCATTCCTATCCTTCTTTTTTCCTCTCACATCAATCACTTCACCTCCTCTATTTATCTCTTAACACCCGATAAATTTCACCCAGTATCCGAAACTTAACCTTATTGGCCGAATTTTTCCGAACTTTTCGCACTAGTGGGTCCCACATCCGGAATACACTCTTAATTTCTCAAAACCTATTTGATACTAGAAAAATCATCCAAAAACTATATCTGCTCATTAAAAATATCTAGAAAATTTCCCTACGAAAGAAAACGCAGAAAACAAGCCATTAAATAAATAAAACCCTAGAAAATTAGAAAATTTCCGGGTTCTCAAACTCATTTTTTTTTCGGGGCGTCACAATCTCCCCTCCTTAAAAGAATGTCGTCCTCGACATTCCATCTTGTACCAATCAAGTCGAGACATCCCGCAAGAATCACTAAAAACCAAACCCACAGTCCGGCATCCTAAACTTCAAGCCTAGGATACACTACAGAGATCTGAAGCCTAAGCTCTGATACCAACTGTGACAGCCCCACCTCCCCCTAAGGCGAACCAGAGGGTTCGGCGGGCCGCCTGCCCAGCTCTCGCCGGGACTCAGTCGTTCACTACAATCCTCAAATAAATTACAAGAATAAACCTCAAATATTACATCAAATTCTCCAATAATTACATGTCAAAAGCAAAGCGGAAATAAATCCCAACTATACATAAAATGATTTCCAAATCCAAATTATACAAAACGTAGGCCATCCAGTCACGCGCACAAGTACTACAAGCCTTCCTTCGCTTTGAGCCCTGTGGAGGGGAATAAAATATTTTTGGGGTGAGCTAGAAGCTCAGCGAGTAACCAGAAAATCAGTAATCAAATCGGTTTAACAATATTTCTTTTCAATGATGTCATAAATCAAATGATAAGTCCAGAAACAATTACAACATTTACAAAACATTAAATATGGAGTATCAATAATTCAAGAAACATGTACAATGGAAAGCGATAGTAACATTCATGAAAAGATACGTTCGTTCTCCTGTCATTTCCTTTTTTTTTTCATTTGAAATTGCATCATTTTCCACCAACCTCCACCAACCTACAAAGGTAATACTCGAGTATACCAAACGTTCACCCAGGTCCCTAATCGCCCGACCGAGTCCGTTTCTGGCTCGAGACGACCGGTAACAAGGGGCAATGGCCAGTTCAGCCCAAAAGGCTTACATTCATGCACAAGTAGCATTTAATCATTTATCATGAAAATTTCACATTGATTTAGGTCGAGTGCGATAAAATACACACTCGCCTAGAAAGCTCATTTTGGAAATCATTCAAAGCACGTAACACGTTATCAATCAATAACACAAGTCATGAAGTCAAGGAAATATATCAAACAAGGAACACTTTCATATAAGCACGCATGATATGCAAGAAAACAGTTCAAAAGTAGCTTTGGAAACAGTTCAAAAGTAAATAATGTAAGAAACATTTCACAAGTACTTTGGAAATAGTTTAGGGTCACTCACCTCCATGGCTCATAAACCATCCATCATATATCATTGCCTTGCTCAAATCCGAGTCTTAGATCACAAACTCAATGCAAACAAATCCCTTCAAAGTTCGGACAGCACTTCCCCTAAATTTCTTTACTTTTCCAGCCATCAAGGCTTCATTATTTCCTCAACCAGTCCCAAAGGTACACACACAACAACAAGTTCATCTAATAGTCATTCAGCAAGTTCCAAGTAGTACTAGTACAAGTCAAACTAGGGAAAAGTCCGGAAATGAAAGTTAAGCTCAAAACCAGAAAAACAGTTTTGACGTCCTTTTGCGGTAATGGCACCAAAGGTACTACGAGTATCGGATGGAGGTCCAAGACCCACCGTTTCGAAGCTAAGAACCAGGGATACAACAATGTAGAAGGTCACTCAGTCCAAATCCCAGTACAACTAAGTCAAATATGCAAAATACCAAACCAGAACCGTAATTGCAGGTTTACAAATTACACTATGCTGTAATCAGTACAACTCAGTCTAAACAGGTCCAAATGCAGAAATTCCAAAGGCATATGGTAGCTAGGACATCAAGATACATTTCATCAGAAGACCTCAACACCCAAATCCAAAACAATTCCAGTCAAAACAACCCATTTCAGACACAGTTCTAACATCTGATGAACCCAGAACAGCAATAGTAATTTCGGCTTATCTCATTCTACACTACTAAAATTGACCTGAAATTTTACAGGCACCTTTAAAACATCAATACCTACAACTTTCATGTTTTAAGCCAAGGCCAATTCGGCCTCTAACCATAAGATACAAAACCGGACAGAATTGGGGATATAAAACCCTAACTTTCTCAAATTCCTTCCAAACCCAAAATTGATTACAATTATCTATCATAGACACCTACTAGAGTCCTTAAACATCAATTCCCATCATCAAAGATAGCCACAACATCACATTCATAGTAAACCAGAAAATTCATCAATAAATTGAAAACTTCACCAATTCATCTCAAACCAAGAAATAAACCACAAATTTCAGCACTTTAGCTACCACTAAGCACAACTTAAGCTTCATTAAGTGTAGGAGGAAGTTCAATCACCACTCACCTAGTAAACAAGAGAGGGAGAGTTGTTGGACACCTTAGCTTCCCAAAACACTTCACCAAACCACTTACTAGCACCAAATGGAAAGGTTTTATGGAGTAGAAACAAGATCAAATGGTTGGATGGTTACACTCAAGCAAAATGGAAGCAAGAATCTTGGAGAGTTTTTCTTTCTTCTTGGCTAGAGAGGGCCGGCCACAATGGTGAAGAAAAGAATGATTTTTGTGGTAATTTTGAGATATTTAATCAATTGGGAAGAAAGGTCAAAAAGTCAAATAAGTCAAATAAGTGACCACCACTCTTAAGGTGACACTTGTCACTTCATTAATGCATTCCTATCCTTCTTTTTTCCTCTCACATCAATCACTTCACCTCCTCTATTTATCTCTTAACACCCGATAAATTTCACCCAGTATCCGAAACTTAACCTTATTGGCCGAATTTTTCCGAACTTTTCGCACTAGTGGGTCCCACATCCGGAATACACTCTTAATTTCTCAAAACCTATTTGATACTAGAAAAATCATCCAAAAACTATATCTGCTCATTAAAAATATCTAGAAAATTTCCCTACGAAAGAAAACGCAGAAAACAAGCCATTAAATAAATAAAACCCTAGAAAATTAGAAAATTTCCGGGTTCTCAAACTCATTTTTTTTTCGGGGCGTCACAATCTCCCCTCCTTAAAAGAATGTCGTCCTCGACATTCCATCTTGTACCAATCAAGTCGAGACATCCCGCAAGAATCACTAAAAACCAAACCCACAGTCCGGCATCCTAAACTTCAAGCCTAGGATACACTACAGAGATCTGAAGCCTAAGCTCTGATACCAACTGTGACAGCCCCACCTCCCCCTAAGGCGAACCAGAGGGTTCGGCGGGCCGCCTGCCCAGCTCTCGCCGGGACTCAGTCGTTCACTACAATCCTCAAATAAATTACAAGAATAAACCTCAAATATTACATCAAATTCTCCAATAATTACATGTCAAAAGCAAAGCGGAAATAAATCCCAACTATACATAAAATGATTTCCAAATCCAAATTATACAAAACGTAGGCCATCCAGTCACGCGCACAAGTACTACAAGCCTTCCTTCGCTTTGAGCCCTGTGGAGGGGAATAAAATATTTTTGGGGTGAGCTAGAAGCTCAGCGAGTAACCAGAAAATCAGTAATCAAATCGGTTTAACAATATTTCTTTTCAATGATGTCATAAATCAAATGATAAGTCCAGAAACAATTACAACATTTACAAAACATTAAATATGGAGTATCAATAATTCAAGAAACATGTACAATGGAAAGCGATAGTAACATTCATGAAAAGATACGTTCGTTCTCCTGTCATTTCCTTTTTTTTTTCATTTGAAATTGCATCATTTTCCACCAACCTCCACCAACCTACAAAGGTAATACTCGAGTATACCAAACGTTCACCCAGGTCCCTAATCGCCCGACCGAGTCCGTTTCTGGCTCGAGACGACCGGTAACAAGGGGCAATGGCCAGTTCAGCCCAAAAGGCTTACATTCACGCACAAGTAGCATTTAATCATTTATCATGAAAATTTCACATTGATTTAGGTCGAGTGCGATAAAATACACACTCGCCTAGAAAGCTCATTTTGGAAATCATTCAAAGCACGTAACACGTTATCAATCAATAACACAAGTCATGAAGTCAAGGAAATATATCAAACAAGGAACACTTTCATATAAGCACGCATGATATGCAAGAAAACAGTTCAAAAGTAGCTTTGGAAACAGTTCAAAAGTAAATAATGTAAGAAACATTTCACAAGTACTTTGGAAATAGTTTAGGGTCACTCACCTCCATGGCTCATAAACCATCCATGATATATCATTGCCTTGCTCAAATCCGAGTCTTAGATCACAAACTCAATGCAAACAAATCCCTTCAAAGTTCGGACAGCACTTCCCCTAAATTTCTTTACTTTTCCAGCCATCAAGGCTTCATTATTTCCTCAACCAGTCCCAAAGGTACACACACAACAACAAGTTCATCTAATAGTCATTCAGCAAGTTCCAAGTAGTACTAGTACAAGTCAAACTAGGGAAAAGTCCGGAAATGAAAGTTAAGCTCAAAACCAGAAAAACAGTTTTGACGTCCTTTTGCGGTAATGGCACCAAAGGTACTACGAGTATCGGATGGAGGTCCAAGACCCACCGTTTCGAAGCTAAGAACCAGGGATACAACAATGTAGAAGGTCACTCAGTCCAAATCCCAGTACAACTAAGTCAAATATGCAAAATACCAAACCAGAACCGTAATTGCAGGTTTACAAATTACACTATGCTGTAATCAGTACAACTCAGTCTAAACAGGTCCAAATGCAGAAATTCCAAAGGCATATGGTAGCTAGGACATCAAGATACATTTCATCAGAAGACCTCAACACCCAAATCCAAAACAATTCCAGTCAAAACAACCCATTTCAGACACAGTTCTAACATCTGATGAACCCAGAACAGCAATAGTAATTTCGGCTTATCTCATTCTACACTACTAAAATTGACCTGAAATTTTACAGGCACCTTTAAAACATCAATACCTACAACTTTCATGTTTTAAGCCAAGGCCAATTCGGCCTCTAACCATAAGATACAAAACCGGACAGAATTGGGGATATAAAACCCTAACTTTCTCAAATTCCTTCCAAACCCAAAATTGATTACAATTATCTATCATAGACACCTACTAGAGTCCTTAAACATCAATTCCCATCATCAAAGATAGCCACAACATCACATTCATAGTAAACCAGAAAATTCATCAATAAATTGAAAACTTCACCAATTCATCTCAAACCAAGAAATAAACCACAAATTTCAGCACTTTAGCTACCACTAAGCACAACTTAAGCTTCATTAAGTGTAGGAGGAAGTTCAATCACCACTCACCTAGTAAACAAGAGAGGGAGAGTTGTTGGACACCTTAGCTTCCCAAAACACTTCACCAAACCACTTACTAGCACCAAATGGAAAGGTTTTATGGAGTAGAAACAAGATCAAATGGTTGGATGGTTACACTCAAGCAAAATGGAAGCAAGAATCTTGGAGAGTTTTTCTTTCTTCTTGGCTAGAGAGGGCCGGCCACAATGGTGAAGAAAAGAATGATTTTTGTGGTAATTTTGAGATATTTAATCAATTGGGAAGAAAGGTCAAAAAGTCAAATAAGTCAAATAAGTGACCACCACTCTTAAGGTGACACTTGTCACTTCATTAATGCATTCCTATCCTTCTTTTTTCCTCTCACATCAATCACTTCACCTCCTCTATTTATCTCTTAACACCCGATAAATTTCACCCAGTATCCGAAACTTAACCTTATTGGCCGAATTTTTCCGAACTTTTCGCACTAGTGGGTCCCACATCCGGAATACACTCTTAATTTCTCAAAACCTATTTGATACTAGAAAAATCATCCAAAAACTATATCTGCTCATTAAAAATATCTAGAAAATTTCCCTACGAAAGAAAACGCAGAAAACAAGCCATTAAATAAATAAAACCCTAGAAAATTAGAAAATTTCCGGGTTCTCAAACTCATTTTTTTTTCGGGGCGTCACAATCTCCCCTCCTTAAAAGAATGTCGTCCTCGACATTCCATCTTGTACCAATCAAGTCGAGACATCCCGCAAGAATCACTAAAAACCAAACCCACAGTCCGGCATCCTAAACTTCAAGCCTAGGATACACTACAGAGATCTGAAGCCTAAGCTCTGATACCAACTGTGACAGCCCCACCTCCCCCTAAGGCGAACCAGAGGGTTCGGCGGGCCGCCTGCCCAGCTCTCGCCGGGACTCAGTCGTTCACTACAATCCTCAAATAAATTACAAGAATAAACCTCAAATATTACATCAAATTCTCCAATAATTACATGTCAAAAGCAAAGCGGAAATAAATCCCAACTATACATAAAATGATTTCCAAATCCAAATTATACAAAACGTAGGCCATCCAGTCACGCGCACAAGTACTACAAGCCTTCCTTCGCTTTGAGCCCTGTGGAGGGGAATAAAATATTTTTGGGGTGAGCTAGAAGCTCAGCGAGTAACCAGAAAATCAGTAATCAAATCGGTTTAACAATATTTCTTTTCAATGATGTCATAAATCAAATGATAAGTCCAGAAACAATTACAACATTTACAAAACATTAAATATGGAGTATCAATAATTCAAGAAACATGTACAATGGAAAGCGATAGTAACATTCATGAAAAGATACGTTCGTTCTCCTGTCATTTCCTTTTTTTTTTCATTTGAAATTGCATCATTTTCCACCAACCTCCACCAACCTACAAAGGTAATACTCGAGTATACCAAACGTTCACCCAGGTCCCTAATCGCCCGACCGAGTCCGTTTCTGGCTCGAGACGACCGGTAACAAGGGGCAATGGCCAGTTCAGCCCAAAAGGCTTACATTCATGCACAAGTAGCATTTAATCATTTATCATGAAAATTTCACATTGATTTAGGTCGAGTGCGATAAAATACACACTCGCCTAGAAAGCTCATTTTGGAAATCATTCAAAGCACGTAACACGTTATCAATCAATAACACAAGTCATGAAGTCAAGGAAATATATCAAACAAGGAACACTTTCATATAAGCACGCATGATATGCAAGAAAACAGTTCAAAAGTTGCTTTGGAAACAGTTCAAAAGTAAATAATGTAAGAAACATTTCACAAGTACTTTGGAAATAGTTTAGGGTCACTCACCTCCATGGCTCATAAACCATCCATCATATATCATTGCCTTGCTCAAATCCGAGTCTTAGATCACAAACTCAATGCAAACAAATCCCTTCAAAGTTCGGACAGCACTTCCCCTAAATTTCTTTACTTTTCCAGCCATCAAGGCTTCATTATTTCCTCAACCAGTCCCAAAGGTACACACACAACAACAAGTTCATCTAATAGTCATTCAGCAAGTTCCAAGTAGTACTAGTACAAGTCAAACTAGGGAAAAGTCCGGAAATGAAAGTTAAGCTCAAAACCAGAAAAACAGTTTTGACGTCCTTTTGCGGTAATGGCACCAAAGGTACTACGAGTATCGGATGGAGGTCCAAGACCCACCGTTTCGAAGCTAAGAACCAGGGATACAACAATGTAGAAGGTCACTCAGTCCAAATCCCAGTACAACTAAGTCAAATATGCAAAATACCAAACCAGAACCGTAATTGCAGGTTTACAAATTACACTATGCTGTAATCAGTACAACTCAGTCTAAACAGGTCCAAATGCAGAAATTCCAAAGGCATATGGTAGCTAGGACATCAAGATACATTTCATCAGAAGACCTCAACACCCAAATCCAAAACAATTCCAGTCAAAACAACCCATTTCAGACACAGTTCTAACATCTGATGAACCCAGAACAGCAATAGTAATTTCGGCTTATCTCATTCTACACTACTAAAATTGACCTGAAATTTTACAGGCACCTTTAAAACATCAATACCTACAACTTTCATGTTTTAAGCCAAGGCCAATTCGGCCTCTAACCATAAGATACAAAACCGGACAGAATTGGGGATATAAAACCCTAACTTTCTCAAATTCCTTCCAAACCCAAAATTGATTACAATTATCTATCATAGACACCTACTAGAGTCCTTAAACATCAATTCCCATCATCAAAGATAGCCACAACATCACATTCATAGTAAACCAGAAAATTCATCAATAAATTGAAAACTTCACCAATTCATCTCAAACCAAGAAATAAACCACAAATTTCAGCACTTTAGCTACCACTAAGCACAACTTAAGCTTCATTAAGTGTAGGAGGAAGTTCAATCACCACTCACCTAGTAAACAAGAGAGGGAGAGTTGTTGGACACCTTAGCTTCCCAAAACACTTCACCAAACCACTTACTAGCACCAAATGGAAAGGTTTTATGGAGTAGAAACAAGATCAAATGGTTGGATGGTTACACTCAAGCAAAATGGAAGCAAGAATCTTGGAGAGTTTTTCTTTCTTCTTGGCTAGAGAGGGCCGGCCACAATGGTGAAGAAAAGAATGATTTTTGTGGTAATTTTGAGATATTTAATCAATTGGGAAGAAAGGTCAAAAAGTCAAATAAGTCAAATAAGTGACCACCACTCTTAAGGTGACACTTGTCACTTCATTAATGCATTCCTATCCTTCTTTTTTCCTCTCACATCAATCACTTCACCTCCTCTATTTATCTCTTAACACCCGATAAATTTCACCCAGTATCCGAAACTTAACCTTATTGGCCGAATTTTTCCGAACTTTTCGCACTAGTGGGTCCCACATCCGGAATACACTCTTAATTTCTCAAAACCTATTTGATACTAGAAAAATCATCCAAAAACTATATCTGCTCATTAAAAATATCTAGAAAATTTCCCTACGAAAGAAAACGCAGAAAACAAGCCATTAAATAAATAAAACCCTAGAAAATTAGAAAATTTCCGGGTTCTCAAACTCATTTTTTTTTCGGGGCGTCACAATCTCCCCTCCTTAAAAGAATGTCGTCCTCGACATTCCATCTTGTACCAATCAAGTCGAGACATCCCGCAAGAATCACTAAAAACCAAACCCACAGTCCGGCATCCTAAACTTCAAGCCTAGGATACACTACAGAGATCTGAAGCCTAAGCTCTGATACCAACTGTGACAGCCCCACCTCCCCCTAAGGCGAACCAGAGGGTTCGGCGGGCCGCCTGCCCAGCTCTCGCCGGGACTCAGTCGTTCACTACAATCCTCAAATAAATTACAAGAATAAACCTCAAATATTACATCAAATTCTCCAATAATTACATGTCAAAAGCAAAGCGGAAATAAATCCCAACTATACATAAAATGATTTCCAAATCCAAATTATACAAAACGTAGGCCATCCAGTCACGCGCACAAGTACTACAAGCCTTCCTTCGCTTTGAGCCCTGTGGAGGGGAATAAAATATTTTTGGGGTGAGCTAGAAGCTCAGCGAGTAACCAGAAAATCAGTAATCAAATCGGTTTAACAATATTTCTTTTCAATGATGTCATAAATCAAATGATAAGTCCAGAAACAATTACAACATTTACAAAACATTAAATATGGAGTATCAATAATTCAAGAAACATGTACAATGGAAAGCGATAGTAACATTCATGAAAAGATACGTTCGTTCTCCTGTCATTTCCTTTTTTTTTTCATTTGAAATTGCATCATTTTCCACCAACCTCCACCAACCTACAAAGGTAATACTCGAGTATACCAAACGTTCACCCAGGTCCCTAATCGCCCGACCGAGTCCGTTTCTGGCTCGAGACGACCGGTAACAAGGGGCAATGGCCAGTTCAGCCCAAAAGGCTTACATTCATGCACAAGTAGCATTTAATCATTTATCATGAAAATTTCACATTGATTTAGGTCGAGTGCGATAAAATACACACTCGCCTAGAAAGCTCATTTTGGAAATCATTCAAAGCACGTAACACGTTATCAATCAATAACACAAGTCATGAAGTCAAGGAAATATATCAAACAAGGAACACTTTCATATAAGCACGCATGATATGCAAGAAAACAGTTCAAAAGTTGCTTTGGAAACAGTTCAAAAGTAAATAATGTAAGAAACATTTCACAAGTACTTTGGAAATAGTTTAGGGTCACTCACCTCCATGGCTCATAAACCATCCATCATATATCATTGCCTTGCTCAAATTCGAGTCTTAGATCACAAACTCAATGCAAACAAATCCCTTCAAAGTTCGGACAGCACTTCCCCTAAATTTCTTTACTTTTCCAGCCATCAAGGCTTCATTATTTCCTCAACCAGTCCCAAAGGTACACACACAACAACAAGTTCATCTAATAGTCATTCAGCAAGTTCCAAGTAGTACTAGTACAAGTCAAACTAGGGAAAAGTCCGGAAATGAAAGTTAAGCTCAAAACCAGAAAAACAGTTTTGACGTCCTTTTGCGGTAATGGCACCAAAGGTACTACGAGTATCGGATGGAGGTCCAAGACCCACCGTTTCGAAGCTAAGAACCAGGGATACAACAATGTAGAAGGTCACTCAGTCCAAATCCCAGTACAACTAAGTCAAATATGCAAAATACCAAACCAGAACCGTAATTGCAGGTTTACAAATTACACTATGCTGTAATCAGTACAACTCAGTCTAAACAGGTCCAAATGCAGAAATTCCAAAGGCATATGGTAGCTAGGACATCAAGATACATTTCATCAGAAGACCTCAACACCCAAATCCAAAACAATTCCAGTCAAAACAACCCATTTCAGACACAGTTCTAACATCTGATGAACCCAGAACAGCAATAGTAATTTCGGCTTATCTCATTCTACACTACTAAAATTGACCTGAAATTTTACAGGCACCTTTAAAACATCAATACCTACAACTTTCATGTTTTAAGCCAAGGCCAATTCGGCCTCTAACCATAAGATACAAAACCGGACAGAATTGGGGATATAAAACCCTAACTTTCTCAAATTCCTTCCAAACCCAAAATTGATTACAATTATCTATCATAGACACCTACTAGAGTCCTTAAACATCAATTCCCATCATCAAAGATAGCCACAACATCACATTCATAGTAAACCAGAAAATTCATCAATAAATTGAAAACTTCACCAATTCATCTCAAACCAAGAAATAAACCACAAATTTCAGCACTTTAGCTACCACTAAGCACAACTTAAGCTTCATTAAGTGTAGGAGGAAGTTCAATCACCACTCACCTAGTAAACAAGAGAGGGAGAGTTGTTGGACACCTTAGCTTCCCAAAACACTTCACCAAACCACTTACTAGCACCAAATGGAAAGGTTTTATGGAGTAGAAACAAGATCAAATGGTTGGATGGTTACACTCAAGCAAAATGGAAGCAAGAATCTTGGAGAGTTTTTCTTTCTTCTTGGCTAGAGAGGGCCGGCCACAATGGTGAAGAAAAGAATGATTTTTGTGGTAATTTTGAGATATTTAATCAATTGGGAAGAAAGGTCAAAAAGTCAAAAAAGTCAAATAAGTGACCACCACTCTTAAGGTGACACTTGTCACTTCATTAATGCATTCCTATCCTTCTTTTTTCCTCTCACATCAATCACTTCACCTCCTCTATTTATCTCTTAACACCCGATAAATTTCACCCAGTATCCGAAACTTAACCTTATTGGCCGAATTTTTCCGAACTTTTCGCACTAGTGGGTCCCACATCCGGAATACACTCTTAATTTCTCAAAACCTATTTGATACTAGAAAAATCATCCAAAAACTATATCTGCTCATTAAAAATATCTAGAAAATTTCCCTACGAAAGAAAACGCAGAAAACAAGCCATTAAATAAATAAAACCCTAGAAAATTAGAAAATTTCCGGGTTCTCAAACTCATTTTTTTTTCGGGGCGTCACAATCTCCCCTCCTTAAAAGAATGTCGTCCTCGACATTCCATCTTGTACCAATCAAGTCGAGACATCCCGCAAGAATCACTAAAAACCAAACCCACAGTCCGGCATCCTAAACTTCAAGCCTAGGATACACTACAGAGATCTGAAGCCTAAGCTCTGATACCAACTGTGACAGCCCCACCTCCCCCTAAGGCGAACCAGAGGGTTCGGCGGGCCGCCTGCCCAGCTCTCGCCGGGACTCAGTCGTTCACTACAATCCTCAAATAAATTACAAGAATAAACCTCAAATATTACATCAAATTCTCCAATAATTACATGTCAAAAGCAAAGCGGAAATAAATCCCAACTATACATAAAATGATTTCCAAATCCAAATTATACAAAACGTAGGCCATCCAGTCGCGCGCACAAGTACTACAAGCCTTCCTTCGCTTTGAGCCCTGTGGAGGGGAATAAAATATTTTTGGGGTGAGCTAGAAGCTCAGCGAGTAACCAGAAAATCAGTAATCAAATCGGTTTAACAATATTTCTTTTCAATGATGTCATAAATCAAATGATAAGTCCAGAAACAATTACAACATTTACAAAACATTAAATATGGAGTATCAATAATTCAAGAAACATGTACAATGGAAAGCGATAGTAACATTCATGAAAAGATACGTTCGTTCTCCTGTCATTTCCTTTTTTTTTTCATTTGAAATTGCATCATTTTCCACCAACCTCCACCAACCTACAAAGGTAATACTCGAGTATACCAAACGTTCACCCAGGTCCCTAATCGCCCGACCGAGTCCGTTTCTGGCTCGAGACGACCGGTAACAAGGGGCAATGGCCAGTTCAGCCCAAAAGGCTTACATTCATGCACAAGTGGCATTTAATCATTTATCATGAAAATTTCACATTGATTTAGGTCGAGTGCGATAAAATACACACTCGCCTAGAAAGCTCATTTTGGAAATCATTCAAAGCACGTAACACGTTATCAATCAATAATACAAGTCATGAAGTCAAGGAAATATATCAAACAAGGAACACTTTCATATAAGCACGCATGATATGCAAGAAAACAGTTCAAAAGTTGCTTTGGAAACAGTTCAAAAGTAAATAATGTAAGAAACATTTCACAAGTACTTTGGAAATAGTTTAGGGTCACTCACCTCCATGGCTCATAAACCATCCATCATATATCATTGCCTTGCTCAAATTCGAGTCTTAGATCACAAACTCAATGCAAACAAATCCCTTCAAAGTTCGGACAGCACTTCCCCTAAATTTCTTTACTTTTCCAGCCATCAAGGCTTCATTATTTCCTCAACCAGTCCCAAAGGTACACACACAACAACAAGTTCATCTAATAGTCATTCAGCAAGTTCCAAGTAGTACTAGTACAAGTCAAACTAGGGAAAAGTCCGGAAATGAAAGTTAAGCTCAAAACCAGAAAAACAGTTTTGACGTCCTTTTGCGGTAATGGCACCAAAGGTACTACGAGTATCGGATGGAGGTCCAAGACCCACCGTTTCGAAGCTAAGAACCAGGGATACAACAATGTAGAAGGTCACTCAGTCCAAATCCCAGTACAACTAAGTCAAATATGCAAAATACCAAACCAGAACCGTAATTGCAGGTTTACAAATTACACTATGCTGTAATCAGTACAACTCAGTCTAAACAGGTCCAAATGCAGAAATTCCAAAGGCATATGGTAGCTAGGACATCAAGATACATTTCATCAGAAGACCTCAACACCCAAATCCAAAACAATTCCAGTCAAAACAACCCATTTCAGACACAGTTCTAACATCTGATGAACCCAGAACAGCAATAGTAATTTCGGCTTATCTCATTCTACACTACTAAAATTGACCTGAAATTTTACAGGCACCTTTAAAACATCAATACCTACAACTTTCATGTTTTAAGCCAAGGCCAATTCGGCCTCTAACCATAAGATACAAAACCGGACAGAATTGGGGATATAAAACCCTAACTTTCTCAAATTCCTTCCAAACCCAAAATTGATTACAATTATCTATCATAGACACCTACTAGAGTCCTTAAACATCAATTCCCATCATCAAAGATAGCCACAACATCACATTCATAGTAAACCAGAAAATTCATCAATAAATTGAAAACTTCACCAATTCATCTCAAACCAAGAAATAAACCACAAATTTCAGCACTTTAGCTACCACTAAGCACAACTTAAGCTTCATTAAGTGTAGGAGGAAGTTCAATCACCACTCACCTAGTAAACAAGAGAGGGAGAGTTGTTGGACACCTTAGCTTCCCAAAACACTTCACCAAACCACTTACTAGCACCAAATGGAAAGGTTTTATGGAGTAGAAACAAGATCAAATGGTTGGATGGTTACACTCAAGCAAAATGGAAGCAAGAATCTTGGAGAGTTTTTCTTTCTTCTTGGCTAGAGAGGGCCGGCCACAATGGTGAAGAAAAGAATGATTTTTGTGGTAATTTTGAGATATTTAATCAATTGGGAAGAAAGGTCAAAAAGTCAAATAAGTCAAATAAGTGACCACCACTCTTAAGGTGACACTTGTCACTTCATTAATGCATTCCTATCCTTCTTTTTTCCTCTCACATCAATCACTTCACCTCCTCTATTTATCTCTTAACACCCGATAAATTTCACCCAGTATCCGAAACTTAACCTTATTGGCCGAATTTTTCCGAACTTTTCGCACTAGTGGGTCCCACATCCGGAATACACTCTTAATTTCTCAAAACCTATTTGATACTAGAAAAATCATCCAAAAACTATATCTGCTCATTAAAAATATCTAGAAAATTTCCCTACGAAAGAAAACGCAGAAAACAAGCCATTAAATAAATAAAACCCTAGAAAATTAGAAAATTTCCGGGTTCTCAAACTCATTTTTTTTTCGGGGCGTCACAATCTCCCCTCCTTAAAAGAATGTCGTCCTCGACATTCCATCTTGTACCAATCAAGTCGAGACATCCCGCAAGAATCACTAAAAACCAAACCCACAGTCCGGCATCCTAAACTTCAAGCCTAGGATACACTACAGAGATCTGAAGCCTAAGCTCTGATACCAACTGTGACAGCCCCACCTCCCCCTAAGGCGAACCAGAGGGTTCGGCGGGCCGCCTGCCCAGCTCTCGCCGGGACTCAGTCGTTCACTACAATCCTCAAATAAATTACAAGAATAAACCTCAAATATTACATCAAATTCTCCAATAATTACATGTCAAAAGCAAAGCGGAAATAAATCCCAACTATACATAAAATGATTTCCAAATCCAAATTATACAAAACGTAGGCCATCCAGTCGCGCGCACAAGTACTACAAGCCTTCCTTCGCTTTGAGCCCTGTGGAGGGGAATAAAATATTTTTGGGGTGAGCTAGAAGCTCAGCGAGTAACCAGAAAATCAGTAATCAAATCGGTTTAACAATATTTCTTTTCAATGATGTCATAAATCAAATGATAAGTCCAGAAACAATTACAACATTTACAAAACATTAAATATGGAGTATCAATAATTCAAGAAACATGTACAATGGAAAGCGATAGTAACATTCATGAAAAGATACGTTCGTTCTCCTGTCATTTCCTTTTTTTTTTCATTTGAAATTGCATCATTTTCCACCAACCTCCACCAACCTACAAAGGTAATACTCGAGTATACCAAACGTTCACCCAGGTCCCTAATCGCCCGACCGAGTCCGTTTCTGGCTCGAGACGACCGGTAACAAGGGGCAATGGCCAGTTCAGCCCAAAAGGCTTACATTCATGCACAAGTGGCATTTAATCATTTATCATGAAAATTTCACATTGATTTAGGTCGAGTGCGATAAAATACACACTCGCCTAGAAAGCTCATTTTGGAAATCATTCAAAGCACGTAACACGTTATCAATCAATAATACAAGTCATGAAGTCAAGGAAATATATCAAACAAGGAACACTTTCATATAAGCACGCATGATATGCAAGAAAACAGTTCAAAAGTTGCTTTGGAAACAGTTCAAAAGTAAATAATGTAAGAAACATTTCACAAGTACTTTGGAAATAGTTTAGGGTCACTCACCTCCATGGCTCATAAACCATCCATCATATATCATTGCCTTGCTCAAATTCGAGTCTTAGATCACAAACTCAATGCAAACAAATCCCTTCAAAGTTCGGACAGCACTTCCCCTAAATTTCTTTACTTTTCCAGCCATCAAGGCTTCATTATTTCCTCAACCAGTCCCAAAGGTACACACACAACAACAAGTTCATCTAATAGTCATTCAGCAAGTTCCAAGTAGTACTAGTACAAGTCAAACTAGGGAAAAGTCCGGAAATGAAAGTTAAGCTCAAAACCAGAAAAACAGTTTTGACGTCCTTTTGCGGTAATGGCACCAAAGGTACTACGAGTATCGGATGGAGGTCCAAGACCCACCGTTTCGAAGCTAAGAACCAGGGATACAACAATGTAGAAGGTCACTCAGTCCAAATCCCTGTACAACTAAGTCAAATATGCAAAATACCAAACCAGAACCGTAATTGCAGGTTTACAAATTACACTATGCTGTAATCAGTACAACTCAGTCTAAACAGGTCCAAATGCAGAAATTCCAAAGGCATATGGTAGCTAGGACATCAAGATACATTTCATCAGAAGACCTCAACACCCAAATCCAAAACAATTCCAGTCAAAACAACCCATTTCAGACACAGTTCTAACATCTGATGAACCCAGAACAGCAATAGTAATTTCGGCTTATCTCATTCTACACTACTAAAATTGACCTGAAATTTTACAGGCACCTTTAAAACATCAATACCTACAACTTTCATGTTTTAAGCCAAGGCCAATTCGGCCTCTAACCATAAGATACAAAACCGGACAGAATTGGGGATATAAAACCCTAACTTTCTCAAATTCCTTCCAAACCCAAAATTGATTACAATTATCTATCATAGACACCTACTAGAGTCCTTAAACATCAATTCCCATCATCAAAGATAGCCACAACATCACATTCATAGTAAACCAGAAAATTCATCAATAAATTGAAAACTTCACCAATTCATCTCAAACCAAGAAATAAACCACAAATTTCAGCACTTTAGCTACCACTAAGCACAACTTAAGCTTCATTAAGTGTAGGAGGAAGTTCAATCACCACTCACCTAGTAAACAAGAGAGGGAGAGTTGTTGGACACCTTAGCTTCCCAAAACACTTCACCAAACCACTTACTAGCACCAAATGGAAAGGTTTTATGGAGTAGAAACAAGATCAAATGGTTGGATGGTTACACTCAAGCAAAATGGAAGCAAGAATCTTGGAGAGTTTTTCTTTCTTCTTGGCTAGAGAGGGCCGGCCACAATGGTGAAGAAAAGAATGATTTTTGTGGTAATTTTGAGATATTTAATCAATTGGGAAGAAAGGTCAAAAAGTCAAATAAGTCAAATAAGTGACCACCACTCTTAAGGTGACACTTGTCACTTCATTAATGCATTCCTATCCTTCTTTTTTCCTCTCACATCAATCACTTCACCTCCTCTATTTATCTCTTAACACCCGATAAATTTCACCCAGTATCCGAAACTTAACCTTATTGGCCGAATTTTTCCGAACTTTTCGCACTAGTGGGTCCCACATCCGGAATACACTCTTAATTTCTCAAAACCTATTTGATACTAGAAAAATCATCCAAAAACTATATCTGCTCATTAAAAATATCTAGAAAATTTCCCTACGAAAGAAAACGCAGAAAACAAGCCATTAAATAAATAAAACCCTAGAAAATTAGAAAATTTCCGGGTTCTCAAACTCATTTTTTTTTCGGGGCGTCACAATCTCCCCTCCTTAAAAGAATGTCGTCCTCGACATTCCATCTTGTACCAATCAAGTCGAGACATCCCGCAAGAATCACTAAAAACCAAACCCACAGTCCGGCATCCTAAACTTCAAGCCTAGGATACACTACAGAGATCTGAAGCCTAAGCTCTGATACCAACTGTGACAGCCCCACCTCCCCCTAAGGCGAACCAGAGGGTTCGGCGGGCCGCCTGCCCAGCTCTCGCCGGGACTCAGTCGTTCACTACAATCCTCAAATAAATTACAAGAATAAACCTCAAATATTACATCAAATTCTCCAATAATTACATGTCAAAAGCAAAGCGGAAATAAATCCCAACTATACATAAAATGATTTCCAAATCCAAATTATACAAAACGTAGGCCATCCAGTCGCGCGCACAAGTACTACAAGCCTTCCTTCGCTTTGAGCCCTGTGGAGGGGAATAAAATATTTTTGGGGTGAGCTAGAAGCTCAGCGAGTAACCAGAAAATCAGTAATCAAATCGGTTTAACAATATTTCTTTTCAATGATGTCATAAATCAAATGATAAGTCCAGAAACAATTACAACATTTACAAAACATTAAATATGGAGTATCAATAATTCAAGAAACATGTACAATGGAAAGCGATAGTAACATTCATGAAAAGATACGTTCGTTCTCCTGTCATTTCCTTTTTTTTTTCATTTGAAATTGCATCATTTTCCACCAACCTCCACCAACCTACAAAGGTAATACTCGAGTATACCAAACGTTCACCCAGGTCCCTAATCGCCCGACCGAGTCCGTTTCTGGCTCGAGACGACCGGTAACAAGGGGCAATGGCCAGTTCAGCCCAAAAGGCTTACATTCATGCACAAGTGGCATTTAATCATTTATCATGAAAATTTCACATTGATTTAGGTCGAGTGCGATAAAATACACACTCGCCTAGAAAGCTCATTTTGGAAATCATTCAAAGCACGTAACACGTTATCAATCAATAATACAAGTCATGAAGTCAAGGAAATATATCAAACAAGGAACACTTTCATATAAGCACGCATGATATGCAAGAAAACAGTTCAAAAGTTGCTTTGGAAACAGTTCAAAAGTAAATAATGTAAGAAACATTTCACAAGTACTTTGGAAATAGTTTAGGGTCACTCACCTCCATGGCTCATAAACCATCCATCATATATCATTGCCTTGCTCAAATTCGAGTCTTAGATCACAAACTCAATGCAAACAAATCCCTTCAAAGTTCGGACAGCACTTCCCCTAAATTTCTTTACTTTTCCAGCCATCAAGGCTTCATTATTTCCTCAACCAGTCCCAAAGGTACACACACAACAACAAGTTCATCTAATAGTCATTCAGCAAGTTCCAAGTAGTACTAGTACAAGTCAAACTAGGGAAAAGTCCGGAAATGAAAGTTAAGCTCAAAACCAGAAAAACAGTTTTGACGTCCTTTTGCGGTAATGGCACCAAAGGTACTACGAGTATCGGATGGAGGTCCAAGACCCACCGTTTCGAAGCTAAGAACCAGGGATACAACAATGTAGAAGGTCACTCAGTCCAAATCCCAGTACAACTAAGTCAAATATGCAAAATACCAAACCAGAACCGTAATTGCAGGTTTACAAATTACACTATGCTGTAATCAGTACAACTCAGTCTAAACAGGTCCAAATGCAGAAATTCCAAAGGCATATGGTAGCTAGGACATCAAGATACATTTCATCAGAAGACCTCAACACCCAAATCCAAAACAATTCCAGTCAAAACAACCCATTTCAGACACAGTTCTAACATCTGATGAACCCAGAACAGCAATAGTAATTTCGGCTTATCTCATTCTACACTACTAAAATTGACCTGAAATTTTACAGGCACCTTTAAAACATCAATACCTACAACTTTCATGTTTTAAGCCAAGGCCAATTCGGCCTCTAACCATAAGATACAAAACCGGACAGAATTGGGGATATAAAACCCTAACTTTCTCAAATTCCTTCCAAACCCAAAATTGATTACAATTATCTATCATAGACACCTACTAGAGTCCTTAAACATCAATTCCCATCATCAAAGATAGCCACAACATCACATTCATAGTAAACCAGAAAATTCATCAATAAATTGAAAACTTCACCAATTCATCTCAAACCAAGAAATAAACCACAAATTTCAGCACTTTAGCTACCACTAAGCACAACTTAAGCTTCATTAAGTGTAGGAGGAAGTTCAATCACCACTCACCTAGTAAACAAGAGAGGGAGAGTTGTTGGACACCTTAGCTTCCCAAAACACTTCACCAAACCACTTACTAGCACCAAATGGAAAGGTTTTATGGAGTAGAAACAAGATCAAATGGTTGGATGGTTACACTCAAGCAAAATGGAAGCAAGAATCTTGGAGAGTTTTTCTTTCTTCTTGGCTAGAGAGGGCCGGCCACAATGGTGAAGAAAAGAATGATTTTTGTGGTAATTTTGAGATATTTAATCAATTGGGAAGAAAGGTCAAAAAGTCAAATAAGTCAAATAAGTGACCACCACTCTTAAGGTGACACTTGTCACTTCATTAATGCATTCCTATCCTTCTTTTTTCCTCTCACATCAATCACTTCACCTCCTCTATTTATCTCTTAACACCCGATAAATTTCACCCAGTATCCGAAACTTAACCTTATTGGCCGAATTTTTCCGAACTTTTCGCACTAGTGGGTCCCACATCCGGAATACACTCTTAATTTCTCAAAACCTATTTGATACTAGAAAAATCATCCAAAAACTATATCTGCTCATTAAAAATATCTAGAAAATTTCCCTACGAAAGAAAACGCAGAAAACAAGCCATTAAATAAATAAAACCCTAGAAAATTAGAAAATTTCCGGGTTCTCAAACTCATTTTTTTTTCGGGGCGTCACAATCTCCCCTCCTTAAAAGAATGTCGTCCTCGACATTCCATCTTGTACCAATCAAGTCGAGACATCCCGCAAGAATCACTAAAAACCAAACCCACAGTCCGGCATCCTAAACTTCAAGCCTAGGATACACTACAGAGATCTGAAGCCTAAGCTCTGATACCAACTGTGACAGCCCCACCTCCCCCTAAGGCGAACCAGAGGGTTCGGCGGGCCGCCTGCCCAGCTCTCGCCGGGACTCAGTCGTTCACTACAATCCTCAAATAAATTACAAGAATAAACCTCAAATATTACATCAAATTCTCCAATAATTACATGTCAAAAGCAAAGCGGAAATAAATCCCAACTATACATAAAATGATTTCCAAATCCAAATTATACAAAACGTAGGCCATCCAGTCGCGCGCACAAGTACTACAAGCCTTCCTTCGCTTTGAGCCCTGTGGAGGGGAATAAAATATTTTTGGGGTGAGCTAGAAGCTCAGCGAGTAACCAGAAAATCAGTAATCAAATCGGTTTAACAATATTTCTTTTCAATGATGTCATAAATCAAATGATAAGTCCAGAAACAATTACAACATTTACAAAACATTAAATATGGAGTATCAATAATTCAAGAAACATGTACAATGGAAAGCGATAGTAACATTCATGAAAAGATACGTTCGTTCTCCTGTCATTTCCTTTTTTTTTTCATTTGAAATTGCATCATTTTCCACCAACCTCCACCAACCTACAAAGGTAATACTCGAGTATACCAAACGTTCACCCAGGTCCCTAATCGCCCGACCGAGTCCGTTTCTGGCTCGAGACGACCGGTAACAAGGGGCAATGGCCAGTTCAGCCCAAAAGGCTTACATTCATGCACAAGTGGCATTTAATCATTTATCATGAAAATTTCACATTGATTTAGGTCGAGTGCGATAAAATACACACTCGCCTAGAAAGCTCATTTTGGAAATCATTCAAAGCACGTAACACGTTATCAATCAATAATACAAGTCATGAAGTCAAGGAAATATATCAAACAAGGAACACTTTCATATAAGCACGCATGATATGCAAGAAAACAGTTCAAAAGTTGCTTTGGAAACAGTTCAAAAGTAAATAATGTAAGAAACATTTCACAAGTACTTTGGAAATAGTTTAGGGTCACTCACCTCCATGGCTCATAAACCATCCATCATATATCATTGCCTTGCTCAAATTCGAGTCTTAGATCACAAACTCAATGCAAACAAATCCCTTCAAAGTTCGGACAGCACTTCCCCTAAATTTCTTTACTTTTCCAGCCATCAAGGCTTCATTATTTCCTCAACCAGTCCCAAAGGTACACACACAACAACAAGTTCATCTAATAGTCATTCAGCAAGTTCCAAGTAGTACTAGTACAAGTCAAACTAGGGAAAAGTCCGGAAATGAAAGTTAAGCTCAAAACCAGAAAAACAGTTTTGACGTCCTTTTGCGGTAATGGCACCAAAGGTACTACGAGTATCGGATGGAGGTCCAAGACCCACCGTTTCGAAGCTAAGAACCAGGGATACAACAATGTAGAAGGTCACTCAGTCCAAATCCCAGTACAACTAAGTCAAATATGCAAAATACCAAACCAGAACCGTAATTGCAGGTTTACAAATTACACTATGCTGTAATCAGTACAACTCAGTCTAAACAGGTCCAAATGCAGAAATTCCAAAGGCATATGGTAGCTAGGACATCAAGATACATTTCATCAGAAGACCTCAACACCCAAATCCAAAACAATTCCAGTCAAAACAACCCATTTCAGACACAGTTCTAACATCTGATGAACCCAGAACAGCAATAGTAATTTCGGCTTATCTCATTCTACACTACTAAAATTGACCTGAAATTTTACAGGCACCTTTAAAACATCAATACCTACAACTTTCATGTTTTAAGCCAAGGCCAATTCGGCCTCTAACCATAAGATACAAAACCGGACAGAATTGGGGATATAAAACCCTAACTTTCTCAAATTCCTTCCAAACCCAAAATTGATTACAATTATCTATCATAGACACCTACTAGAGTCCTTAAACATCAATTCCCATCATCAAAGATAGCCACAACATCACATTCATAGTAAACCAGAAAATTCATCAATAAATTGAAAACTTCACCAATTCATCTCAAACCAAGAAATAAACCACAAATTTCAGCACTTTAGCTACCACTAAGCACAACTTAAGCTTCATTAAGTGTAGGAGGAAGTTCAATCACCACTCACCTAGTAAACAAGAGAGGGAGAGTTGTTGGACACCTTAGCTTCCCAAAACACTTCACCAAACCACTTACTAGCACCAAATGGAAAGGTTTTATGGAGTAGAAACAAGATCAAATGGTTGGATGGTTACACTCAAGCAAAATGGAAGCAAGAATCTTGGAGAGTTTTTCTTTCTTCTTGGCTAGAGAGGGCCGGCCACAATGGTGAAGAAAAGAATGATTTTTGTGGTAATTTTGAGATATTTAATCAATTGGGAAGAAAGGTCAAAAAGTCAAATAAGTCAAATAAGTGACCACCACTCTTAAGGTGACACTTGTCACTTCATTAATGCATTCCTATCCTTCTTTTTTCCTCTCACATCAATCACTTCACCTCCTCTATTTATCTCTTAACACCCGATAAATTTCACCCAGTATCCGAAACTTAACCTTATTGGCCGAATTTTTCCGAACTTTTCGCACTAGTGGGTCCCACATCCGGAATACACTCTTAATTTCTCAAAACCTATTTGATACTAGAAAAATCATCCAAAAACTATATCTGCTCATTAAAAATATCTAGAAAATTTCCCTACGAAAGAAAACGCAGAAAACAAGCCATTAAATAAATAAAACCCTAGAAAATTAGAAAATTTCCGGGTTCTCAAACTCATTTTTTTTTCGGGGCGTCACAATCTCCCCTCCTTAAAAGAATGTCGTCCTCGACATTCCATCTTGTACCAATCAAGTCGAGACATCCCGCAAGAATCACTAAAAACCAAACCCACAGTCCGGCATCCTAAACTTCAAGCCTAGGATACACTACAGAGATCTGAAGCCTAAGCTCTGATACCAACTGTGACAGCCCCACCTCCCCCTAAGGCGAACCAGAGGGTTCGGCGGGCCGCCTGCCCAGCTCTCGCCGGGACTCAGTCGTTCACTACAATCCTCAAATAAATTACAAGAATAAACCTCAAATATTACATCAAATTCTCCAATAATTACATGTCAAAAGCAAAGCGGAAATAAATCCCAACTATACATAAAATGATTTCCAAATCCAAATTATACAAAACGTAGGCCATCCAGTCGCGCGCACAAGTACTACAAGCCTTCCTTCGCTTTGAGCCCTGTGGAGGGGAATAAAATATTTTTGGGGTGAGCTAGAAGCTCAGCGAGTAACCAGAAAATCAGTAATCAAATCGGTTTAACAATATTTCTTTTCAATGATGTCATAAATCAAATGATAAGTCCAGAAACAATTACAACATTTACAAAACATTAAATATGGAGTATCAATAATTCAAGAAACATGTACAATGGAAAGCGATAGTAACATTCATGAAAAGATACGTTCGTTCTCCTGTCATTTCCTTTTTTTTTTCATTTGAAATTGCATCATTTTCCACCAACCTCCACCAACCTACAAAGGTAATACTCGAGTATACCAAACGTTCACCCAGGTCCCTAATCGCCCGACCGAGTCCGTTTCTGGCTCGAGACGACCGGTAACAAGGGGCAATGGCCAGTTCAGCCCAAAAGGCTTACATTCATGCACAAGTGGCATTTAATCATTTATCATGAAAATTTCACATTGATTTAGGTCGAGTGCGATAAAATACACACTCGCCTAGAAAGCTCATTTTGGAAATCATTCAAAGCACGTAACACGTTATCAATCAATAATACAAGTCATGAAGTCAAGGAAATATATCAAACAAGGAACACTTTCATATAAGCACGCATGATATGCAAGAAAACAGTTCAAAAGTTGCTTTGGAAACAGTTCAAAAGTAAATAATGTAAGAAACATTTCACAAGTACTTTGGAAATAGTTTAGGGTCACTCACCTCCATGGCTCATAAACCATCCATCATATATCATTGCCTTGCTCAAATTCGAGTCTTAGATCACAAACTCAATGCAAACAAATCCCTTCAAAGTTCGGACAGCACTTCCCCTAAATTTCTTTACTTTTCCAGCCATCAAGGCTTCATTATTTCCTCAACCAGTCCCAAAGGTACACACACAACAACAAGTTCATCTAATAGTCATTCAGCAAGTTCCAAGTAGTACTAGTACAAGTCAAACTAGGGAAAAGTCCGGAAATGAAAGTTAAGCTCAAAACCAGAAAAACAGTTTTGACGTCCTTTTGCGGTAATGGCACCAAAGGTACTACGAGTATCGGATGGAGGTCCAAGACCCACCGTTTCGAAGCTAAGAACCAGGGATACAACAATGTAGAAGGTCACTCAGTCCAAATCCCAGTACAACTAAGTCAAATATGCAAAATACCAAACCAGAACCGTAATTGCAGGTTTACAAATTACACTATGCTGTAATCAGTACAACTCAGTCTAAACAGGTCCAAATGCAGAAATTCCAAAGGCATATGGTAGCTAGGACATCAAGATACATTTCATCAGAAGACCTCAACACCCAAATCCAAAACAATTCCAGTCAAAACAACCCATTTCAGACACAGTTCTAACATCTGATGAACCCAGAACAGCAATAGTAATTTCGGCTTATCTCATTCTACACTACTAAAATTGACCTGAAATTTTACAGGCACCTTTAAAACATCAATACCTACAACTTTCATGTTTTAAGCCAAGGCCAATTCGGCCTCTAACCATAAGATACAAAACCGGACAGAATTGGGGATATAAAACCCTAACTTTCTCAAATTCCTTCCAAACCCAAAATTGATTACAATTATCTATCATAGACACCTACTAGAGTCCTTAAACATCAATTCCCATCATCAAAGATAGCCACAACATCACATTCATAGTAAACCAGAAAATTCATCAATAAATTGAAAACTTCACCAATTCATCTCAAACCAAGAAATAAACCACAAATTTCAGCACTTTAGCTACCACTAAGCACAACTTAAGCTTCATTAAGTGTAGGAGGAAGTTCAATCACCACTCACCTAGTAAACAAGAGAGGGAGAGTTGTTGGACACCTTAGCTTCCCAAAACACTTCACCAAACCACTTACTAGCACCAAATGGAAAGGTTTTATGGAGTAGAAACAAGATCAAATGGTTGGATGGTTACACTCAAGCAAAATGGAAGCAAGAATCTTGGAGAGTTTTTCTTTCTTCTTGGCTAGAGAGGGCCGGCCACAATGGTGAAGAAAAGAATGATTTTTGTGGTAATTTTGAGATATTTAATCAATTGGGAAGAAAGGTCAAAAAGTCAAATAAGTCAAATAAGTGACCACCACTCTTAAGGTGACACTTGTCACTTCATTAATGCATTCCTATCCTTCTTTTTTCCTCTCACATCAATCACTTCACCTCCTCTATTTATCTCTTAACACCCGATAAATTTCACCCAGTATCCGAAACTTAACCTTATTGGCCGAATTTTTCCGAACTTTTCGCACTAGTGGGTCCCACATCCGGAATACACTCTTAATTTCTCAAAACCTATTTGATACTAGAAAAATCATCCAAAAACTATATCTGCTCATTAAAAATATCTAGAAAATTTCCCTACGAAAGAAAACGCAGAAAACAAGCCATTAAATAAATAAAACCCTAGAAAATTAGAAAATTTCCGGGTTCTCAAACTCATTTTTTTTTCGGGGCGTCACAATCTCCCCTCCTTAAAAGAATGTCGTCCTCGACATTCCATCTTGTACCAATCAAGTCGAGACATCCCGCAAGAATCACTAAAAACCAAACCCACAGTCCGGCATCCTAAACTTCAAGCCTAGGATACACTACAGAGATCTGAAGCCTAAGCTCTGATACCAACTGTGACAGCCCCACCTCCCCCTAAGGCGAACCAGAGGGTTCGGCGGGCCGCCTGCCCAGCTCTCGCCGGGACTCAGTCGTTCACTACAATCCTCAAATAAATTACAAGAATAAACCTCAAATATTACATCAAATTCTCCAATAATTACATGTCAAAAGCAAAGCGGAAATAAATCCCAACTATACATAAAATGATTTCCAAATCCAAATTATACAAAACGTAGGCCATCCAGTCGCGCGCACAAGTACTACAAGCCTTCCTTCGCTTTGAGCCCTGTGGAGGGGAATAAAATATTTTTGGGGTGAGCTAGAAGCTCAGCGAGTAACCAGAAAATCAGTAATCAAATCGGTTTAACAATATTTCTTTTCAATGATGTCATAAATCAAATGATAAGTCCAGAAACAATTACAACATTTACAAAACATTAAATATGGAGTATCAATAATTCAAGAAACATGTACAATGGAAAGCGATAGTAACATTCATGAAAAGATACGTTCGTTCTCCTGTCATTTCCTTTTTTTTTTCATTTGAAATTGCATCATTTTCCACCAACCTCCACCAACCTACAAAGGTAATACTCGAGTATACCAAACGTTCACCCAGGTCCCTAATCGCCCGACCGAGTCCGTTTCTGGCTCGAGACGACCGGTAACAAGGGGCAATGGCCAGTTCAGCCCAAAAGGCTTACATTCATGCACAAGTGGCATTTAATCATTTATCATGAAAATTTCACATTGATTTAGGTCGAGTGCGATAAAATACACACTCGCCTAGAAAGCTCATTTTGGAAATCATTCAAAGCACGTAACACGTTATCAATCAATAATACAAGTCATGAAGTCAAGGAAATATATCAAACAAGGAACACTTTCATATAAGCACGCATGATATGCAAGAAAACAGTTCAAAAGTTGCTTTGGAAACAGTTCAAAAGTAAATAATGTAAGAAACATTTCACAAGTACTTTGGAAATAGTTTAGGGTCACTCACCTCCATGGCTCATAAACCATCCATCATATATCATTGCCTTGCTCAAATTCGAGTCTTAGATCACAAACTCAATGCAAACAAATCCCTTCAAAGTTCGGACAGCACTTCCCCTAAATTTCTTTACTTTTCCAGCCATCAAGGCTTCATTATTTCCTCAACCAGTCCCAAAGGTACACACACAACAACAAGTTCATCTAATAGTCATTCAGCAAGTTCCAAGTAGTACTAGTACAAGTCAAACTAGGGAAAAGTCCGGAAATGAAAGTTAAGCTCAAAACCAGAAAAACAGTTTTGACGTCCTTTTGCGGTAATGGCACCAAAGGTACTACGAGTATCGGATGGAGGTCCAAGACCCACCGTTTCGAAGCTAAGAACCAGGGATACAACAATGTAGAAGGTCACTCAGTCCAAATCCCAGTACAACTAAGTCAAATATGCAAAATACCAAACCAGAACCGTAATTGCAGGTTTACAAATTACACTATGCTGTAATCAGTACAACTCAGTCTAAACAGGTCCAAATGCAGAAATTCCAAAGGCATATGGTAGCTAGGACATCAAGATACATTTCATCAGAAGACCTCAACACCCAAATCCAAAACAATTCCAGTCAAAACAACCCATTTCAGACACAGTTCTAACATCTGATGAACCCAGAACAGCAATAGTAATTTCGGCTTATCTCATTCTACACTACTAAAATTGACCTGAAATTTTACAGGCACCTTTAAAACATCAATACCTACAACTTTCATGTTTTAAGCCAAGGCCAATTCGGCCTCTAACCATAAGATACAAAACCGGACAGAATTGGGGATATAAAACCCTAACTTTCTCAAATTCCTTCCAAACCCAAAATTGATTACAATTATCTATCATAGACACCTACTAGAGTCCTTAAACATCAATTCCCATCATCAAAGATAGCCACAACATCACATTCATAGTAAACCAGAAAATTCATCAATAAATTGAAAACTTCACCAATTCATCTCAAACCAAGAAATAAACCACAAATTTCAGCACTTTAGCTACCACTAAGCACAACTTAAGCTTCATTAAGTGTAGGAGGAAGTTCAATCACCACTCACCTAGTAAACAAGAGAGGGAGAGTTGTTGGACACCTTAGCTTCCCAAAACACTTCACCAAACCACTTACTAGCACCAAATGGAAAGGTTTTATGGAGTAGAAACAAGATCAAATGGTTGGATGGTTACACTCAAGCAAAATGGAAGCAAGAATCTTGGAGAGTTTTTCTTTCTTCTTGGCTAGAGAGGGCCGGCCACAATGGTGAAGAAAAGAATGATTTTTGTGGTAATTTTGAGATATTTAATCAATTGGGAAGAAAGGTCAAAAAGTCAAATAAGTCAAATAAGTGACCACCACTCTTAAGGTGACACTTGTCACTTCATTAATGCATTCCTATCCTTCTTTTTTCCTCTCACATCAATCACTTCACCTCCTCTATTTATCTCTTAACACCCGATAAATTTCACCCAGTATCCGAAACTTAACCTTATTGGCCGAATTTTTCCGAACTTTTCGCACTAGTGGGTCCCACATCCGGAATACACTCTTAATTTCTCAAAACCTATTTGATACTAGAAAAATCATCCAAAAACTATATCTGCTCATTAAAAATATCTAGAAAATTTCCCTACGAAAGAAAACGCAGAAAACAAGCCATTAAATAAATAAAACCCTAGAAAATTAGAAAATTTCCGGGTTCTCAAACTCATTTTTTTTTCGGGGCGTCACAATCTCCCCTCCTTAAAAGAATGTCGTCCTCGACATTCCATCTTGTACCAATCAAGTCGAGACATCCCGCAAGAATCACTAAAAACCAAACCCACAGTCCGGCATCCTAAACTTCAAGCCTAGGATACACTACAGAGATCTGAAGCCTAAGCTCTGATACCAACTGTGACAGCCCCACCTCCCCCTAAGGCGAACCAGAGGGTTCGGCGGGCCGCCTGCCCAGCTCTCGCCGGGACTCAGTCGTTCACTACAATCCTCAAATAAATTACAAGAATAAACCTCAAATATTACATCAAATTCTCCAATAATTACATGTCAAAAGCAAAGCGGAAATAAATCCCAACTATACATAAAATGATTTCCAAATCCAAATTATACAAAACGTAGGCCATCCAGTCGCGCGCACAAGTACTACAAGCCTTCCTTCGCTTTGAGCCCTGTGGAGGGGAATAAAATATTTTTGGGGTGAGCTAGAAGCTCAGCGAGTAACCAGAAAATCAGTAATCAAATCGGTTTAACAATATTTCTTTTCAATGATGTCATAAATCAAATGATAAGTCCAGAAACAATTACAACATTTACAAAACATTAAATATGGAGTATCAATAATTCAAGAAACATGTACAATGGAAAGCGATAGTAACATTCATGAAAAGATACGTTCGTTCTCCTGTCATTTCCTTTTTTTTTTCATTTGAAATTGCATCATTTTCCACCAACCTCCACCAACCTACAAAGGTAATACTCGAGTATACCAAACGTTCACCCAGGTCCCTAATCGCCCGACCGAGTCCGTTTCTGGCTCGAGACGACCGGTAACAAGGGGCAATGGCCAGTTCAGCCCAAAAGGCTTACATTCATGCACAAGTGGCATTTAATCATTTATCATGAAAATTTCACATTGATTTAGGTCGAGTGCGATAAAATACACACTCGCCTAGAAAGCTCATTTTGGAAATCATTCAAAGCACGTAACACGTTATCAATCAATAATACAAGTCATGAAGTCAAGGAAATATATCAAACAAGGAACACTTTCATATAAGCACGCATGATATGCAAGAAAACAGTTCAAAAGTTGCTTTGGAAACAGTTCAAAAGTAAATAATGTAAGAAACATTTCACAAGTACTTTGGAAATAGTTTAGGGTCACTCACCTCCATGGCTCATAAACCATCCATCATATATCATTGCCTTGCTCAAATTCGAGTCTTAGATCACAAACTCAATGCAAACAAATCCCTTCAAAGTTCGGACAGCACTTCCCCTAAATTTCTTTACTTTTCCAGCCATCAAGGCTTCATTATTTCCTCAACCAGTCCCAAAGGTACACACACAACAACAAGTTCATCTAATAGTCATTCAGCAAGTTCCAAGTAGTACTAGTACAAGTCAAACTAGGGAAAAGTCCGGAAATGAAAGTTAAGCTCAAAACCAGAAAAACAGTTTTGACGTCCTTTTGCGGTAATGGCACCAAAGGTACTACGAGTATCGGATGGAGGTCCAAGACCCACCGTTTCGAAGCTAAGAACCAGGGATACAACAATGTAGAAGGTCACTCAGTCCAAATCCCTGTACAACTAAGTCAAATATGCAAAATACCAAACCAGAACCGTAATTGCAGGTTTACAAATTACACTATGCTGTAATCAGTACAACTCAGTCTAAACAGGTCCAAATGCAGAAATTCCAAAGGCATATGGTAGCTAGGACATCAAGATACATTTCATCAGAAGACCTCAACACCCAAATCCAAAACAATTCCAGTCAAAACAACCCATTTCAGACACAGTTCTAACATCTGATGAACCCAGAACAGCAATAGTAATTTCGGCTTATCTCATTCTACACTACTAAAATTGACCTGAAATTTTACAGGCACCTTTAAAACATCAATACCTACAACTTTCATGTTTTAAGCCAAGGCCAATTCGGCCTCTAACCATAAGATACAAAACCGGACAGAATTGGGGATATAAAACCCTAACTTTCTCAAATTCCTTCCAAACCCAAAATTGATTACAATTATCTATCATAGACACCTACTAGAGTCCTTAAACATCAATTCCCATCATCAAAGATAGCCACAACATCACATTCATAGTAAACCAGAAAATTCATCAATAAATTGAAAACTTCACCAATTCATCTCAAACCAAGAAATAAACCACAAATTTCAGCACTTTAGCTACCACTAAGCACAACTTAAGCTTCATTAAGTGTAGGAGGAAGTTCAATCACCACTCACCTAGTAAACAAGAGAGGGAGAGTTGTTGGACACCTTAGCTTCCCAAAACACTTCACCAAACCACTTACTAGCACCAAATGGAAAGGTTTTATGGAGTAGAAACAAGATCAAATGGTTGGATGGTTACACTCAAGCAAAATGGAAGCAAGAATCTTGGAGAGTTTTTCTTTCTTCTTGGCTAGAGAGGGCCGGCCACAATGGTGAAGAAAAGAATGATTTTTGTGGTAATTTTGAGATATTTAATCAATTGGGAAGAAAGGTCAAAAAGTCAAATAAGTCAAATAAGTGACCACCACTCTTAAGGTGACACTTGTCACTTCATTAATGCATTCCTATCCTTCTTTTTTCCTCTCACATCAATCACTTCACCTCCTCTATTTATCTCTTAACACCCGATAAATTTCACCCAGTATCCGAAACTTAACCTTATTGGCCGAATTTTTCCGAACTTTTCGCACTAGTGGGTCCCACATCCGGAATACACTCTTAATTTCTCAAAACCTATTTGATACTAGAAAAATCATCCAAAAACTATATCTGCTCATTAAAAATATCTAGAAAATTTCCCTACGAAAGAAAACGCAGAAAACAAGCCATTAAATAAATAAAACCCTAGAAAATTAGAAAATTTCCGGGTTCTCAAACTCATTTTTTTTTCGGGGCGTCACAATCTCCCCTCCTTAAAAGAATGTCGTCCTCGACATTCCATCTTGTACCAATCAAGTCGAGACATCCCGCAAGAATCACTAAAAACCAAACCCACAGTCCGGCATCCTAAACTTCAAGCCTAGGATACACTACAGAGATCTGAAGCCTAAGCTCTGATACCAACTGTGACAGCCCCACCTCCCCCTAAGGCGAACCAGAGGGTTCGGCGGGCCGCCTGCCCAGCTCTCGCCGGGACTCAGTCGTTCACTACAATCCTCAAATAAATTACAAGAATAAACCTCAAATATTACATCAAATTCTCCAATAATTACATGTCAAAAGCAAAGCGGAAATAAATCCCAACTATACATAAAATGATTTCCAAATCCAAATTATACAAAACGTAGGCCATCCAGTCGCGCGCACAAGTACTACAAGCCTTCCTTCGCTTTGAGCCCTGTGGAGGGGAATAAAATATTTTTGGGGTGAGCTAGAAGCTCAGCGAGTAACCAGAAAATCAGTAATCAAATCGGTTTAACAATATTTCTTTTCAATGATGTCATAAATCAAATGATAAGTCCAGAAACAATTACAACATTTACAAAACATTAAATATGGAGTATCAATAATTCAAGAAACATGTACAATGGAAAGCGATAGTAACATTCATGAAAAGATACGTTCGTTCTCCTGTCATTTCCTTTTTTTTTTCATTTGAAATTGCATCATTTTCCACCAACCTCCACCAACCTACAAAGGTAATACTCGAGTATACCAAACGTTCACCCAGGTCCCTAATCGCCCGACCGAGTCCGTTTCTGGCTCGAGACGACCGGTAACAAGGGGCAATGGCCAGTTCAGCCCAAAAGGCTTACATTCATGCACAAGTGGCATTTAATCATTTATCATGAAAATTTCACATTGATTTAGGTCGAGTGCGATAAAATACACACTCGCCTAGAAAGCTCATTTTGGAAATCATTCAAAGCACGTAACACGTTATCAATCAATAATACAAGTCATGAAGTCAAGGAAATATATCAAACAAGGAACACTTTCATATAAGCACGCATGATATGCAAGAAAACAGTTCAAAAGTTGCTTTGGAAACAGTTCAAAAGTAAATAATGTAAGAAACATTTCACAAGTACTTTGGAAATAGTTTAGGGTCACTCACCTCCATGGCTCATAAACCATCCATCATATATCATTGCCTTGCTCAAATTCGAGTCTTAGATCACAAACTCAATGCAAACAAATCCCTTCAAAGTTCGGACAGCACTTCCCCTAAATTTCTTTACTTTTCCAGCCATCAAGGCTTCATTATTTCCTCAACCAGTCCCAAAGGTACACACACAACAACAAGTTCATCTAATAGTCATTCAGCAAGTTCCAAGTAGTACTAGTACAAGTCAAACTAGGGAAAAGTCCGGAAATGAAAGTTAAGCTCAAAACCAGAAAAACAGTTTTGACGTCCTTTTGCGGTAATGGCACCAAAGGTACTACGAGTATCGGATGGAGGTCCAAGACCCACCGTTTCGAAGCTAAGAACCAGGGATACAACAATGTAGAAGGTCACTCAGTCCAAATCCCTGTACAACTAAGTCAAATATGCAAAATACCAAACCAGAACCGTAATTGCAGGTTTACAAATTACACTATGCTGTAATCAGTACAACTCAGTCTAAACAGGTCCAAATGCAGAAATTCCAAAGGCATATGGTAGCTAGGACATCAAGATACATTTCATCAGAAGACCTCAACACCCAAATCCAAAACAATTCCAGTCAAAACAACCCATTTCAGACACAGTTCTAACATCTGATGAACCCAGAACAGCAATAGTAATTTCGGCTTATCTCATTCTACACTACTAAAATTGACCTGAAATTTTACAGGCACCTTTAAAACATCAATACCTACAACTTTCATGTTTTAAGCCAAGGCCAATTCGGCCTCTAACCATAAGATACAAAACCGGACAGAATTGGGGATATAAAACCCTAACTTTCTCAAATTCCTTCCAAACCCAAAATTGATTACAATTATCTATCATAGACACCTACTAGAGTCCTTAAACATCAATTCCCATCATCAAAGATAGCCACAACATCACATTCATAGTAAACCAGAAAATTCATCAATAAATTGAAAACTTCACCAATTCATCTCAAACCAAGAAATAAACCACAAATTTCAGCACTTTAGCTACCACTAAGCACAACTTAAGCTTCATTAAGTGTAGGAGGAAGTTCAATCACCACTCACCTAGTAAACAAGAGAGGGAGAGTTGTTGGACACCTTAGCTTCCCAAAACACTTCACCAAACCACTTACTAGCACCAAATGGAAAGGTTTTATGGAGTAGAAACAAGATCAAATGGTTGGATGGTTACACTCAAGCAAAATGGAAGCAAGAATCTTGGAGAGTTTTTCTTTCTTCTTGGCTAGAGAGGGCCGGCCACAATGGTGAAGAAAAGAATGATTTTTGTGGTAATTTTGAGATATTTAATCAATTGGGAAGAAAGGTCAAAAAGTCAAATAAGTCAAATAAGTGACCACCACTCTTAAGGTGACACTTGTCACTTCATTAATGCATTCCTATCCTTCTTTTTTCCTCTCACATCAATCACTTCACCTCCTCTATTTATCTCTTAACACCCGATAAATTTCACCCAGTATCCGAAACTTAACCTTATTGGCCGAATTTTTCCGAACTTTTCGCACTAGTGGGTCCCACATCCGGAATACACTCTTAATTTCTCAAAACCTATTTGATACTAGAAAAATCATCCAAAAACTATATCTGCTCATTAAAAATATCTAGAAAATTTCCCTACGAAAGAAAACGCAGAAAACAAGCCATTAAATAAATAAAACCCTAGAAAATTAGAAAATTTCCGGGTTCTCAAACTCATTTTTTTTTCGGGGCGTCACAATCTCCCCTCCTTAAAAGAATGTCGTCCTCGACATTCCATCTTGTACCAATCAAGTCGAGACATCCCGCAAGAATCACTAAAAACCAAACCCACAGTCCGGCATCCTAAACTTCAAGCCTAGGATACACTACAGAGATCTGAAGCCTAAGCTCTGATACCAACTGTGACAGCCCCACCTCCCCCTAAGGCGAACCAGAGGGTTCGGCGGGCCGCCTGCCCAGCTCTCGCCGGGACTCAGTCGTTCACTACAATCCTCAAATAAATTACAAGAATAAACCTCAAATATTACATCAAATTCTCCAATAATTACATGTCAAAAGCAAAGCGGAAATAAATCCCAACTATACATAAAATGATTTCCAAATCCAAATTATACAAAACGTAGGCCATCCAGTCGCGCGCACAAGTACTACAAGCCTTCCTTCGCTTTGAGCCCTGTGGAGGGGAATAAAATATTTTTGGGGTGAGCTAGAAGCTCAGCGAGTAACCAGAAAATCAGTAATCAAATCGGTTTAACAATATTTCTTTTCAATGATGTCATAAATCAAATGATAAGTCCAGAAACAATTACAACATTTACAAAACATTAAATATGGAGTATCAATAATTCAAGAAACATGTACAATGGAAAGCGATAGTAACATTCATGAAAAGATACGTTCGTTCTCCTGTCATTTCCTTTTTTTTTTCATTTGAAATTGCATCATTTTCCACCAACCTCCACCAACCTACAAAGGTAATACTCGAGTATACCAAACGTTCACCCAGGTCCCTAATCGCCCGACCGAGTCCGTTTCTGGCTCGAGACGACCGGTAACAAGGGGCAATGGCCAGTTCAGCCCAAAAGGCTTACATTCATGCACAAGTGGCATTTAATCATTTATCATGAAAATTTCACATTGATTTAGGTCGAGTGCGATAAAATACACACTCGCCTAGAAAGCTCATTTTGGAAATCATTCAAAGCACGTAACACGTTATCAATCAATAATACAAGTCATGAAGTCAAGGAAATATATCAAACAAGGAACACTTTCATATAAGCACGCATGATATGCAAGAAAACAGTTCAAAAGTTGCTTTGGAAACAGTTCAAAAGTAAATAATGTAAGAAACATTTCACAAGTACTTTGGAAATAGTTTAGGGTCACTCACCTCCATGGCTCATAAACCATCCATCATATATCATTGCCTTGCTCAAATTCGAGTCTTAGATCACAAACTCAATGCAAACAAATCCCTTCAAAGTTCGGACAGCACTTCCCCTAAATTTCTTTACTTTTCCAGCCATCAAGGCTTCATTATTTCCTCAACCAGTCCCAAAGGTACACACACAACAACAAGTTCATCTAATAGTCATTCAGCAAGTTCCAAGTAGTACTAGTACAAGTCAAACTAGGGAAAAGTCCGGAAATGAAAGTTAAGCTCAAAACCAGAAAAACAGTTTTGACGTCCTTTTGCGGTAATGGCACCAAAGGTACTACGAGTATCGGATGGAGGTCCAAGACCCACCGTTTCGAAGCTAAGAACCAGGGATACAACAATGTAGAAGGTCACTCAGTCCAAATCCCAGTACAACTAAGTCAAATATGCAAAATACCAAACCAGAACCGTAATTGCAGGTTTACAAATTACACTATGCTGTAATCAGTACAACTCAGTCTAAACAGGTCCAAATGCAGAAATTCCAAAGGCATATGGTAGCTAGGACATCAAGATACATTTCATCAGAAGACCTCAACACCCAAATCCAAAACAATTCCAGTCAAAACAACCCATTTCAGACACAGTTCTAACATCTGATGAACCCAGAACAGCAATAGTAATTTCGGCTTATCTCATTCTACACTGCTAAAATTGACCTGAAATTTTACAGGCACCTTTAAAACATCAATACCTACAACTTTCATGTTTTAAGCCAAGGCCAATTCGGCCTCTAACCATAAGATACAAAACCGGACAGAATTGGGGATATAAAACCCTAACTTTCTCAAATTCCTTCCAAACCCAAAATTGATTACAATTATCTATCATAGACACCTACTAGAGTCCTTAAACATCAATTCCCATCATCAAAGATAGCCACAACATCACATTCATAGTAAACCAGAAAATTCATCAATAAATTGAAAACTTCACCAATTCATCTCAAACCAAGAAATAAACCACAAATTTCAGCACTTTAGCTACCACTAAGCACAACTTAAGCTTCATTAAGTGTAGGAGGAAGTTCAATCACCACTCACCTAGTAAACAAGAGAGGGAGAGTTGTTGGACACCTTAGCTTCCCAAAACACTTCACCAAACCACTTACTAGCACCAAATGGAAAGGTTTTATGGAGTAGAAACAAGATCAAATGGTTGGATGGTTACACTCAAGCAAAATGGAAGCAAGAATCTTGGAGAGTTTTTCTTTCTTCTTGGCTAGAGAGGGCCGGCCACAATGGTGAAGAAAAGAATGATTTTTGTGGTAATTTTGAGATATTTAATCAATTGGGAAGAAAGGTCAAAAAGTCAAATAAGTCAAATAAGTGACCACCACTCTTAAGGTGACACTTGTCACTTCATTAATGCATTCCTATCCTTCTTTTTTCCTCTCACATCAATCACTTCACCTCCTCTATTTATCTCTTAACACCCGATAAATTTCACCCAGTATCCGAAACTTAACCTTATTGGCCGAATTTTTCCGAACTTTTCGCACTAGTGGGTCCCACATCCGGAATACACTCTTAATTTCTCAAAACCTATTTGATACTAGAAAAATCATCCAAAAACTATATCTGCTCATTAAAAATATCTAGAAAATTTCCCTACGAAAGAAAACGCAGAAAACAAGCCATTAAATAAATAAAACCCTAGAAAATTAGAAAATTTCCGGGTTCTCAAACTCATTTTTTTTTCGGGGCGTCACAATCTCCCCTCCTTAAAAGAATGTCGTCCTCGACATTCCATCTTGTACCAATCAAGTCGAGACATCCCGCAAGAATCACTAAAAACCAAACCCACAGTCCGGCATCCTAAACTTCAAGCCTAGGATACACTACAGAGATCTGAAGCCTAAGCTCTGATACCAACTGTGACAGCCCCACCTCCCCCTAAGGCGAACCAGAGGGTTCGGCGGGCCGCCTGCCCAGCTCTCGCCGGGACTCAGTCGTTCACTACAATCCTCAAATAAATTACAAGAATAAACCTCAAATATTACATCAAATTCTCCAATAATTACATGTCAAAAGCAAAGCGGAAATAAATCCCAACTATACATAAAATGATTTCCAAATCCAAATTATACAAAACGTAGGCCATCCAGTCGCGCGCACAAGTACTACAAGCCTTCCTTCGCTTTGAGCCCTGTGGAGGGGAATAAAATATTTTTGGGGTGAGCTAGAAGCTCAGCGAGTAACCAGAAAATCAGTAATCAAATCGGTTTAACAATATTTCTTTTCAATGATGTCATAAATCAAATGATAAGTCCAGAAACAATTACAACATTTACAAAACATTAAATATGGAGTATCAATAATTCAAGAAACATGTACAATGGAAAGCGATAGTAACATTCATGAAAAGATACGTTCGTTCTCCTGTCATTTCCTTTTTTTTTTCATTTGAAATTGCATCATTTTCCACCAACCTCCACCAACCTACAAAGGTAATACTCGAGTATACCAAACGTTCACCCAGGTCCCTAATCGCCCGACCGAGTCCGTTTCTGGCTCGAGACGACCGGTAACAAGGGGCAATGGCCAGTTCAGCCCAAAAGGCTTACATTCATGCACAAGTGGCATTTAATCATTTATCATGAAAATTTCACATTGATTTAGGTCGAGTGCGATAAAATACACACTCGCCTAGAAAGCTCATTTTGGAAATCATTCAAAGCACGTAACACGTTATCAATCAATAATACAAGTCATGAAGTCAAGGAAATATATCAAACAAGGAACACTTTCATATAAGCACGCATGATATGCAAGAAAACAGTTCAAAAGTTGCTTTGGAAACAGTTCAAAAGTAAATAATGTAAGAAACATTTCACAAGTACTTTGGAAATAGTTTAGGGTCACTCACCTCCATGGCTCATAAACCATCCATCATATATCATTGCCTTGCTCAAATTCGAGTCTTAGATCACAAACTCAATGCAAACAAATCCCTTCAAAGTTCGGACAGCACTTCCCCTAAATTTCTTTACTTTTCCAGCCATCAAGGCTTCATTATTTCCTCAACCAGTCCCAAAGGTACACACACAACAACAAGTTCATCTAATAGTCATTCAGCAAGTTCCAAGTAGTACTAGTACAAGTCAAACTAGGGAAAAGTCCGGAAATGAAAGTTAAGCTCAAAACCAGAAAAACAGTTTTGACGTCCTTTTGCGGTAATGGCACCAAAGGTACTACGAGTATCGGATGGAGGTCCAAGACCCACCGTTTCGAAGCTAAGAACCAGGGATACAACAATGTAGAAGGTCACTCAGTCCAAATCCCAGTACAACTAAGTCAAATATGCAAAATACCAAACCAGAACCGTAATTGCAGGTTTACAAATTACACTATGCTGTAATCAGTACAACTCAGTCTAAACAGGTCCAAATGCAGAAATTCCAAAGGCATATGGTAGCTAGGACATCAAGATACATTTCATCAGAAGACCTCAACACCCAAATCCAAAACAATTCCAGTCAAAACAACCCATTTCAGACACAGTTCTAACATCTGATGAACCCAGAACAGCAATAGTAATTTCGGCTTATCTCATTCTACACTACTAAAATTGACCTGAAATTTTACAGGCACCTTTAAAACATCAATACCTACAACTTTCATGTTTTAAGCCAAGGCCAATTCGGCCTCTAACCATAAGATACAAAACCGGACAGAATTGGGGATATAAAACCCTAACTTTCTCAAATTCCTTCCAAACCCAAAATTGATTACAATTATCTATCATAGACACCTACTAGAGTCCTTAAACATCAATTCCCATCATCAAAGATAGCCACAACATCACATTCATAGTAAACCAGAAAATTCATCAATAAATTGAAAACTTCACCAATTCATCTCAAACCAAGAAATAAACCACAAATTTCAGCACTTTAGCTACCACTAAGCACAACTTAAGCTTCATTAAGTGTAGGAGGAAGTTCAATCACCACTCACCTAGTAAACAAGAGAGGGAGAGTTGTTGGACACCTTAGCTTCCCAAAACACTTCACCAAACCACTTACTAGCACCAAATGGAAAGGTTTTATGGAGTAGAAACAAGATCAAATGGTTGGATGGTTACACTCAAGCAAAATGGAAGCAAGAATCTTGGAGAGTTTTTCTTTCTTCTTGGCTAGAGAGGGCCGGCCACAATGGTGAAGAAAAGAATGATTTTTGTGGTAATTTTGAGATATTTAATCAATTGGGAAGAAAGGTCAAAAAGTCAAATAAGTCAAATAAGTGACCACCACTCTTAAGGTGACACTTGTCACTTCATTAATGCATTCCTATCCTTCTTTTTTCCTCTCACATCAATCACTTCACCTCCTCTATTTATCTCTTAACACCCGATAAATTTCACCCAGTATCCGAAACTTAACCTTATTGGCCGAATTTTTCCGAACTTTTCGCACTAGTGGGTCCCACATCCGGAATACACTCTTAATTTCTCAAAACCTATTTGATACTAGAAAAATCATCCAAAAACTATATCTGCTCATTAAAAATATCTAGAAAATTTCCCTACGAAAGAAAACGCAGAAAACAAGCCATTAAATAAATAAAACCCTAGAAAATTAGAAAATTTCCGGGTTCTCAAACTCATTTTTTTTTCGGGGCGTCACAATCTCCCCTCCTTAAAAGAATGTCGTCCTCGACATTCCATCTTGTACCAATCAAGTCGAGACATCCCGCAAGAATCACTAAAAACCAAACCCACAGTCCGGCATCCTAAACTTCAAGCCTAGGATACACTACAGAGATCTGAAGCCTAAGCTCTGATACCAACTGTGACAGCCCCACCTCCCCCTAAGGCGAACCAGAGGGTTCGGCGGGCCGCCTGCCCAGCTCTCGCCGGGACTCAGTCGTTCACTACAATCCTCAAATAAATTACAAGAATAAACCTCAAATATTACATCAAATTCTCCAATAATTACATGTCAAAAGCAAAGCGGAAATAAATCCCAACTATACATAAAATGATTTCCAAATCCAAATTATACAAAACGTAGGCCATCCAGTCGCGCGCACAAGTACTACAAGCCTTCCTTCGCTTTGAGCCCTGTGGAGGGGAATAAAATATTTTTGGGGTGAGCTAGAAGCTCAGCGAGTAACCAGAAAATCAGTAATCAAATCGGTTTAACAATATTTCTTTTCAATGATGTCATAAATCAAATGATAAGTCCAGAAACAATTACAACATTTACAAAACATTAAATATGGAGTATCAATAATTCAAGAAACATGTACAATGGAAAGCGATAGTAACATTCATGAAAAGATACGTTCGTTCTCCTGTCATTTCCTTTTTTTTTTCATTTGAAATTGCATCATTTTCCACCAACCTCCACCAACCTACAAAGGTAATACTCGAGTATACCAAACGTTCACCCAGGTCCCTAATCGCCCGACCGAGTCCGTTTCTGGCTCGAGACGACCGGTAACAAGGGGCAATGGCCAGTTCAGCCCAAAAGGCTTACATTCATGCACAAGTGGCATTTAATCATTTATCATGAAAATTTCACATTGATTTAGGTCGAGTGCGATAAAATACACACTCGCCTAGAAAGCTCATTTTGGAAATCATTCAAAGCACGTAACACGTTATCAATCAATAATACAAGTCATGAAGTCAAGGAAATATATCAAACAAGGAACACTTTCATATAAGCACGCATGATATGCAAGAAAACAGTTCAAAAGTTGCTTTGGAAACAGTTCAAAAGTAAATAATGTAAGAAACATTTCACAAGTACTTTGGAAATAGTTTAGGGTCACTCACCTCCATGGCTCATAAACCATCCATCATATATCATTGCCTTGCTCAAATTCGAGTCTTAGATCACAAACTCAATGCAAACAAATCCCTTCAAAGTTCGGACAGCACTTCCCCTAAATTTCTTTACTTTTCCAGCCATCAAGGCTTCATTATTTCCTCAACCAGTCCCAAAGGTACACACACAACAACAAGTTCATCTAATAGTCATTCAGCAAGTTCCAAGTAGTACTAGTACAAGTCAAACTAGGGAAAAGTCCGGAAATGAAAGTTAAGCTCAAAACCAGAAAAACAGTTTTGACGTCCTTTTGCGGTAATGGCACCAAAGGTACTACGAGTATCGGATGGAGGTCCAAGACCCACCGTTTCGAAGCTAAGAACCAGGGATACAACAATGTAGAAGGTCACTCAGTCCAAATCCCAGTACAACTAAGTCAAATATGCAAAATACCAAACCAGAACCGTAATTGCAGGTTTACAAATTACACTATGCTGTAATCAGTACAACTCAGTCTAAACAGGTCCAAATGCAGAAATTCCAAAGGCATATGGTAGCTAGGACATCAAGATACATTTCATCAGAAGACCTCAACACCCAAATCCAAAACAATTCCAGTCAAAACAACCCATTTCAGACACAGTTCTAACATCTGATGAACCCAGAACAGCAATAGTAATTTCGGCTTATCTCATTCTACACTACTAAAATTGACCTGAAATTTTACAGGCACCTTTAAAACATCAATACCTACAACTTTCATGTTTTAAGCCAAGGCCAATTCGGCCTCTAACCATAAGATACAAAACCGGACAGAATTGGGGATATAAAACCCTAACTTTCTCAAATTCCTTCCAAACCCAAAATTGATTACAATTATCTATCATAGACACCTACTAGAGTCCTTAAACATCAATTCCCATCATCAAAGATAGCCACAACATCACATTCATAGTAAACCAGAAAATTCATCAATAAATTGAAAACTTCACCAATTCATCTCAAACCAAGAAATAAACCACAAATTTCAGCACTTTAGCTACCACTAAGCACAACTTAAGCTTCATTAAGTGTAGGAGGAAGTTCAATCACCACTCACCTAGTAAACAAGAGAGGGAGAGTTGTTGGACACCTTAGCTTCCCAAAACACTTCACCAAACCACTTACTAGCACCAAATGGAAAGGTTTTATGGAGTAGAAACAAGATCAAATGGTTGGATGGTTACACTCAAGCAAAATGGAAGCAAGAATCTTGGAGAGTTTTTCTTTCTTCTTGGCTAGAGAGGGCCGGCCACAATGGTGAAGAAAAGAATGATTTTTGTGGTAATTTTGAGATATTTAATCAATTGGGAAGAAAGGTCAAAAAGTCAAATAAGTCAAATAAGTGACCACCACTCTTAAGGTGACACTTGTCACTTCATTAATGCATTCCTATCCTTCTTTTTTCCTCTCACATCAATCACTTCACCTCCTCTATTTATCTCTTAACACCCGATAAATTTCACCCAGTATCCGAAACTTAACCTTATTGGCCGAATTTTTCCGAACTTTTCGCACTAGTGGGTCCCACATCCGGAATACACTCTTAATTTCTCAAAACCTATTTGATACTAGAAAAATCATCCAAAAACTATATCTGCTCATTAAAAATATCTAGAAAATTTCCCTACGAAAGAAAACGCAGAAAACAAGCCATTAAATAAATAAAACCCTAGAAAATTAGAAAATTTCCGGGTTCTCAAACTCATTTTTTTTTCGGGGCGTCACAATCTCCCCTCCTTAAAAGAATGTCGTCCTCGACATTCCATCTTGTACCAATCAAGTCGAGACATCCCGCAAGAATCACTAAAAACCAAACCCACAGTCCGGCATCCTAAACTTCAAGCCTAGGATACACTACAGAGATCTGAAGCCTAAGCTCTGATACCAACTGTGACAGCCCAAATAAATCCCAACTATACATAAAATGATTTCCAAATCCAAATTATACAAAACGTAGGCCATCCAGTCGCGCGCACAAGTACTACAAGCCTTCCTTCGCTTTGAGCCCTGTGGAGGGGAATAAAATATTTTTGGGGTGAGCTAGAAGCTCAGCGAGTAACCAGAAAATCAGTAATCAAATCGGTTTAACAATATTTCTTTTCAATGATGTCATAAATCAAATGATAAGTCCAGAAACAATTACAACATTTACAAAACATTAAATATGGAGTATCAATAATTCAAGAAACATGTACAATGGAAAGCGATAGTAACATTCATGAAAAGATACGTTCGTTCTCCTGTCATTTCCTTTTTTTTTTCATTTGAAATTGCATCATTTTCCACCAACCTCCACCAACCTACAAAGGTAATACTCGAGTATACCAAACGTTCACCCAGGTCCCTAATCGCCCGACCGAGTCCGTTTCTGGCTCGAGACGACCGGTAACAAGGGGCAATGGCCAGTTCAGCCCAAAAGGCTTACATTCATGCACAAGTGGCATTTAATCATTTATCATGAAAATTTCACATTGATTTAGGTCGAGTGCGATAAAATACACACTCGCCTAGAAAGCTCATTTTGGAAATCATTCAAAGCACGTAACACGTTATCAATCAATAATACAAGTCATGAAGTCAAGGAAATATATCAAACAAGGAACACTTTCATATAAGCACGCATGATATGCAAGAAAACAGTTCAAAAGTTGCTTTGGAAACAGTTCAAAAGTAAATAATGTAAGAAACATTTCACAAGTACTTTGGAAATAGTTTAGGGTCACTCACCTCCATGGCTCATAAACCATCCATCATATATCATTGCCTTGCTCAAATTCGAGTCTTAGATCACAAACTCAATGCAAACAAATCCCTTCAAAGTTCGGACAGCACTTCCCCTAAATTTCTTTACTTTTCCAGCCATCAAGGCTTCATTATTTCCTCAACCAGTCCCAAAGGTACACACACAACAACAAGTTCATCTAATAGTCATTCAGCAAGTTCCAAGTAGTACTAGTACAAGTCAAACTAGGGAAAAGTCCGGAAATGAAAGTTAAGCTCAAAACCAGAAAAACAGTTTTGACGTCCTTTTGCGGTAATGGCACCAAAGGTACTACGAGTATCGGATGGAGGTCCAAGACCCACCGTTTCGAAGCTAAGAACCAGGGATACAACAATGTAGAAGGTCACTCAGTCCAAATCCCAGTACAACTAAGTCAAATATGCAAAATACCAAACCAGAACCGTAATTGCAGGTTTACAAATTACACTATGCTGTAATCAGTACAACTCAGTCTAAACAGGTCCAAATGCAGAAATTCCAAAGGCATATGGTAGCTAGGACATCAAGATACATTTCATCAGAAGACCTCAACACCCAAATCCAAAACAATTCCAGTCAAAACAACCCATTTCAGACACAGTTCTAACATCTGATGAACCCAGAACAGCAATAGTAATTTCGGCTTATCTCATTCTACACTACTAAAATTGACCTGAAATTTTACAGGCACCTTTAAAACATCAATACCTACAACTTTCATGTTTTAAGCCAAGGCCAATTCGGCCTCTAACCATAAGATACAAAACCGGACAGAATTGGGGATATAAAACCCTAACTTTCTCAAATTCCTTCCAAACCCAAAATTGATTACAATTATCTATCATAGACACCTACTAGAGTCCTTAAACATCAATTCCCATCATCAAAGATAGCCACAACATCACATTCATAGTAAACCAGAAAATTCATCAATAAATTGAAAACTTCACCAATTCATCTCAAACCAAGAAATAAACCACAAATTTCAGCACTTTAGCTACCACTAAGCACAACTTAAGCTTCATTAAGTGTAGGAGGAAGTTCAATCACCACTCACCTAGTAAACAAGAGAGGGAGAGTTGTTGGACACCTTAGCTTCCCAAAACACTTCACCAAACCACTTACTAGCACCAAATGGAAAGGTTTTATGGAGTAGAAACAAGATCAAATGGTTGGATGGTTACACTCAAGCAAAATGGAAGCAAGAATCTTGGAGAGTTTTTCTTTCTTCTTGGCTAGAGAGGGCCGGCCACAATGGTGAAGAAAAGAATGATTTTTGTGGTAATTTTGAGATATTTAATCAATTGGGAAGAAAGGTCAAAAAGTCAAATAAGTCAAATAAGTGACCACCACTCTTAAGGTGACACTTGTCACTTCATTAATGCATTCCTATCCTTCTTTTTTCCTCTCACATCAATCACTTCACCTCCTCTATTTATCTCTTAACACCCGATAAATTTCACCCAGTATCCGAAACTTAACCTTATTGGCCGAATTTTTCCGAACTTTTCGCACTAGTGGGTCCCACATCCGGAATACACTCTTAATTTCTCAAAACCTATTTGATACTAGAAAAATCATCCAAAAACTATATCTGCTCATTAAAAATATCTAGAAAATTTCCCTACGAAAGAAAACGCAGAAAACAAGCCATTAAATAAATAAAACCCTAGAAAATTAGAAAATTTCCGGGTTCTCAAACTCATTTTTTTTTCGGGGCGTCACAATCTCCCCTCCTTAAAAGAATGTCGTCCTCGACATTCCATCTTGTACCAATCAAGTCGAGACATCCCGCAAGAATCACTAAAAACCAAACCCACAGTCCGGCATCCTAAACTTCAAGCCTAGGATACACTACAGAGATCTGAAGCCTAAGCTCTGATACCAACTGTGACAGCCCCACCTCCCCCTAAGGCGAACCAGAGGGTTCGGCGGGCCGCCTGCCCAGCTCTCGCCGGGACTCAGTCGTTCACTACAATCCTCAAATAAATTACAAGAATAAACCTCAAATATTACATCAAATTCTCCAATAATTACATGTCAAAAGCAAAGCGGAAATAAATCCCAACTATACATAAAATGATTTCCAAATCCAAATTATACAAAACGTAGGCCATCCAGTCGCGCGCACAAGTACTACAAGCCTTCCTTCGCTTTGAGCCCTGTGGAGGGGAATAAAATATTTTTGGGGTGAGCTAGAAGCTCAGCGAGTAACCAGAAAATCAGTAATCAAATCGGTTTAACAATATTTCTTTTCAATGATGTCATAAATCAAATGATAAGTCCAGAAACAATTACAACATTTACAAAACATTAAATATGGAGTATCAATAATTCAAGAAACATGTACAATGGAAAGCGATAGTAACATTCATGAAAAGATACGTTCGTTCTCCTGTCATTTCCTTTTTTTTTTCATTTGAAATTGCATCATTTTCCACCAACCTCCACCAACCTACAAAGGTAATACTCGAGTATACCAAACGTTCACCCAGGTCCCTAATCGCCCGACCGAGTCCGTTTCTGGCTCGAGACGACCGGTAACAAGGGGCAATGGCCAGTTCAGCCCAAAAGGCTTACATTCATGCACAAGTGGCATTTAATCATTTATCATGAAAATTTCACATTGATTTAGGTCGAGTGCGATAAAATACACACTCGCCTAGAAAGCTCATTTTGGAAATCATTCAAAGCACGTAACACGTTATCAATCAATAATACAAGTCATGAAGTCAAGGAAATATATCAAACAAGGAACACTTTCATATAAGCACGCATGATATGCAAGAAAACAGTTCAAAAGTTGCTTTGGAAACAGTTCAAAAGTAAATAATGTAAGAAACATTTCACAAGTACTTTGGAAATAGTTTAGGGTCACTCACCTCCATGGCTCATAAACCATCCATCATATATCATTGCCTTGCTCAAATTCGAGTCTTAGATCACAAACTCAATGCAAACAAATCCCTTCAAAGTTCGGACAGCACTTCCCCTAAATTTCTTTACTTTTCCAGCCATCAAGGCTTCATTATTTCCTCAACCAGTCCCAAAGGTACACACACAACAACAAGTTCATCTAATAGTCATTCAGCAAGTTCCAAGTAGTACTAGTACAAGTCAAACTAGGGAAAAGTCCGGAAATGAAAGTTAAGCTCAAAACCAGAAAAACAGTTTTGACGTCCTTTTGCGGTAATGGCACCAAAGGTACTACGAGTATCGGATGGAGGTCCAAGACCCACCGTTTCGAAGCTAAGAACCAGGGATACAACAATGTAGAAGGTCACTCAGTCCAAATCCCAGTACAACTAAGTCAAATATGCAAAATACCAAACCAGAACCGTAATTGCAGGTTTACAAATTACACTATGCTGTAATCAGTACAACTCAGTCTAAACAGGTCCAAATGCAGAAATTCCAAAGGCATATGGTAGCTAGGACATCAAGATACATTTCATCAGAAGACCTCAACACCCAAATCCAAAACAATTCCAGTCAAAACAACCCATTTCAGACACAGTTCTAACATCTGATGAACCCAGAACAGCAATAGTAATTTCGGCTTATCTCATTCTACACTACTACAATTGACCTGAAATTTTACAGGCACCTTTAAAACATCAATACCTACAACTTTCATGTTTTAAGCCAAGGCCAATTCGGCCTCTAACCATAAGATACAAAACCGGACAGAATTGGGGATATAAAACCCTAACTTTCTCAAATTCCTTCCAAACCCAAAATTGATTACAATTATCTATCATAGACACCTACTAGAGTCCTTAAACATCAATTCCCATCATCAAAGATAGCCACAACATCACATTCATAGTAAACCAGAAAATTCATCAATAAATTGAAAACTTCACCAATTCATCTCAAACCAAGAAATAAACCACAAATTTCAGCACTTTAGCTACCACTAAGCACAACTTAAGCTTCATTAAGTGTAGGAGGAAGTTCAATCACCACTCACCTAGTAAACAAGAGAGGGAGAGTTGTTGGACACCTTAGCTTCCCAAAACACTTCACCAAACCACTTACTAGCACCAAATGGAAAGGTTTTATGGAGTAGAAACAAGATCAAATGGTTGGATGGTTACACTCAAGCAAAATGGAAGCAAGAATCTTGGAGAGTTTTTCTTTCTTCTTGGCTAGAGAGGGCCGGCCACAATGGTGAAGAAAAGAATGATTTTTGTGGTAATTTTGAGATATTTAATCAATTGGGAAGAAAGGTCAAAAAGTCAAATAAGTCAAATAAGTGACCACCACTCTTAAGGTGACACTTGTCACTTCATTAATGCATTCCTATCCTTCTTTTTTCCTCTCACATCAATCACTTCACCTCCTCTATTTATCTCTTAACACCCGATAAATTTCACCCAGTATCCGAAACTTAACCTTATTGGCCGAATTTTTCCGAACTTTTCGCACTAGTGGGTCCCACATCCGGAATACACTCTTAATTTCTCAAAACCTATTTGATACTAGAAAAATCATCCAAAAACTATATCTGCTCATTAAAAATATCTAGAAAATTTCCCTACGAAAGAAAACGCAGAAAACAAGCCATTAAATAAATAAAACCCTAGAAAATTAGAAAATTTCCGGGTTCTCAAACTCATTTTTTTTTTCGGGGCGTCACAATCTCCCCTCCTTAAAAGAATGTCGTCCTCGACATTCCATCTTGTACCAATCAAGTCGAGACATCCCGCAAGAATCACTAAAAACCAAACCCACAGTCCGGCATCCTAAACTTCAAGCCTAGGATACACTACAGAGATCTGAAGCCTAAGCTCTGATACCAACTGTGACAGCCCCACCTCCCCCTAAGGCGAACCAGAGGGTTCGGCGGGCCGCCTGCCCAGCTCTCGCCGGGACTCAGTCGTTCACTACAATCCTCAAATAAATTACAAGAATAAACCTCAAATATTACATCAAATTCTCCAATAATTACATGTCAAAAGCAAAGCGGAAATAAATCCCAACTATACATAAAATGATTTCCAAATCCAAATTATACAAAACGTAGGCCATCCAGTCGCGCGCACAAGTACTACAAGCCTTCCTTCGCTTTGAGCCCTGTGGAGGGGAATAAAATATTTTTGGGGTGAGCTAGAAGCTCAGCGAGTAACCAGAAAATCAGTAATCAAATCGGTTTAACAATATTTCTTTTCAATGATGTCATAAATCAAATGATAAGTCCAGAAACAATTACAACATTTACAAAACATTAAATATGGAGTATCAATAATTCAAGAAACATGTACAATGGAAAGCGATAGTAACATTCATGAAAAGATACGTTCGTTCTCCTGTCATTTCCTTTTTTTTTTCATTTGAAATTGCATCATTTTCCACCAACCTCCACCAACCTACAAAGGTAATACTCGAGTATACCAAACGTTCACCCAGGTCCCTAATCGCCCGACCGAGTCCGTTTCTGGCTCGAGACGACCGGTAACAAGGGGCAATGGCCAGTTCAGCCCAAAAGGCTTACATTCATGCACAAGTGGCATTTAATCATTTATCATGAAAATTTCACATTGATTTAGGTCGAGTGCGATAAAATACACACTCGCCTAGAAAGCTCATTTTGGAAATCATTCAAAGCACGTAACACGTTATCAATCAATAATACAAGTCATGAAGTCAAGGAAATATATCAAACAAGGAACACTTTCATATAAGCACGCATGATATGCAAGAAAACAGTTCAAAAGTTGCTTTGGAAACAGTTCAAAAGTAAATAATGTAAGAAACATTTCACAAGTACTTTGGAAATAGTTTAGGGTCACTCACCTCCATGGCTCATAAACCATCCATCATATATCATTGCCTTGCTCAAATTCGAGTCTTAGATCACAAACTCAATGCAAACAAATCCCTTCAAAGTTCGGACAGCACTTCCCCTAAATTTCTTTACTTTTCCAGCCATCAAGGCTTCATTATTTCCTCAACCAGTCCCAAAGGTACACACACAACAACAAGTTCATCTAATAGTCATTCAGCAAGTTCCAAGTAGTACTAGTACAAGTCAAACTAGGGAAAAGTCCGGAAATGAAAGTTAAGCTCAAAACCAGAAAAACAGTTTTGACGTCCTTTTGCGGTAATGGCACCAAAGGTACTACGAGTATCGGATGGAGGTCCAAGACCCACCGTTTCGAAGCTAAGAACCAGGGATACAACAATGTAGAAGGTCACTCAGTCCAAATCCCTGTACAACTAAGTCAAATATGCAAAATACCAAACCAGAACCGTAATTGCAGGTTTACAAATTACACTATGCTGTAATCAGTACAACTCAGTCTAAACAGGTCCAAATGCAGAAATTCCAAAGGCATATGGTAGCTAGGACATCAAGATACATTTCATCAGAAGACCTCAACACCCAAATCCAAAACAATTCCAGTCAAAACAACCCATTTCAGACACAGTTCTAACATCTGATGAACCCAGAACAGCAATAGTAATTTCGGCTTATCTCATTCTACACTACTACAATTGACCTGAAATTTTACAGGCACCTTTAAAACATCAATACCTACAACTTTCATGTTTTAAGCCAAGGCCAATTCGGCCTCTAACCATAAGATACAAAACCGGACAGAATTGGGGATATAAAACCCTAACTTTCTCAAATTCCTTCCAAACCCAAAATTGATTACAATTATCTATCATAGACACCTACTAGAGTCCTTAAACATCAATTCCCATCATCAAAGATAGCCACAACATCACATTCATAGTAAACCAGAAAATTCATCAATAAATTGAAAACTTCACCAATTCATCTCAAACCAAGAAATAAACCACAAATTTCAGCACTTTAGCTACCACTAAGCACAACTTAAGCTTCATTAAGTGTAGGAGGAAGTTCAATCACCACTCACCTAGTAAACAAGAGAGGGAGAGTTGTTGGACACCTTAGCTTCCCAAAACACTTCACCAAACCACTTACTAGCACCAAATGGAAAGGTTTTATGGAGTAGAAACAAGATCAAATGGTTGGATGGTTACACTCAAGCAAAATGGAAGCAAGAATCTTGGAGAGTTTTTCTTTCTTCTTGGCTAGAGAGGGCCGGCCACAATGGTGAAGAAAAGAATGATTTTTGTGGTAATTTTGAGATATTTAATCAATTGGGAAGAAAGGTCAAAAAGTCAAATAAGTCAAATAAGTGACCACCACTCTTAAGGTGACACTTGTCACTTCATTAATGCATTCCTATCCTTCTTTTTTCCTCTCACATCAATCACTTCACCTCCTCTATTTATCTCTTAACACCCGATAAATTTCACCCAGTATCCGAAACTTAACCTTATTGGCCGAATTTTTCCGAACTTTTCGCACTAGTGGGTCCCACATCCGGAATACACTCTTAATTTCTCAAAACCTATTTGATACTAGAAAAATCATCCAAAAACTATATCTGCTCATTAAAAATATCTAGAAAATTTCCCTACGAAAGAAAACGCAGAAAACAAGCCATTAAATAAATAAAACCCTAGAAAATTAGAAAATTTCCGGGTTCTCAAACTCATTTTTTTTTTCTGGGCGTCACAATCTCCCCTCCTTAAAAGAATGTCGTCCTCGACATTCCATCTTGTACCAATCAAGTCGAGACATCCCGCAAGAATCACTAAAAACCAAACCCACAGTCCGGCATCCTAAACTTCAAGCCTAGGATACACTACAGAGATCTGAAGCCTAAGCTCTGATACCAACTGTGACAGCCCCACCTCCCCCTAAGGCGAACCAGAGGGTTCGGCGGGCCGCCTGCCCAGCTCTCGCCGGGACTCAGTCGTTCACTACAATCCTCAAATAAATTACAAGAATAAACCTCAAATATTACATCAAATTCTCCAATAATTACATGTCAAAAGCAAAGCGGAAATAAATCCCAACTATACATAAAATGATTTCCAAATCCAAATTATACAAAACGTAGGCCATCCAGTCGCGCGCACAAGTACTACAAGCCTTCCTTCGCTTTGAGCCCTGTGGAGGGGAATAAAATATTTTTGGGGTGAGCTAGAAGCTCAGCGAGTAACCAGAAAATCAGTAATCAAATCGGTTTAACAATATTTCTTTTCAATGATGTCATAAATCAAATGATAAGTCCAGAAACAATTACAACATTTACAAAACATTAAATATGGAGTATCAATAATTCAAGAAACATGTACAATGGAAAGCGATAGTAACATTCATGAAAAGATACGTTCGTTCTCCTGTCATTTCCTTTTTTTTTTCATTTGAAATTGCATCATTTTCCACCAACCTCCACCAACCTACAAAGGTAATACTCGAGTATACCAAACGTTCACCCAGGTCCCTAATCGCCCGACCGAGTCCGTTTCTGGCTCGAGACGACCGGTAACAAGGGGCAATGGCCAGTTCAGCCCAAAAGGCTTACATTCATGCACAAGTGGCATTTAATCATTTATCATGAAAATTTCACATTGATTTAGGTCGAGTGCGATAAAATACACACTCGCCTAGAAAGCTCATTTTGGAAATCATTCAAAGCACGTAACACGTTATCAATCAATAATACAAGTCATGAAGTCAAGGAAATATATCAAACAAGGAACACTTTCATATAAGCACGCATGATATGCAAGAAAACAGTTCAAAAGTTGCTTTGGAAACAGTTCAAAAGTAAATAATGTAAGAAACATTTCACAAGTACTTTGGAAATAGTTTAGGGTCACTCACCTCCATGGCTCATAAACCATCCATCATATATCATTGCCTTGCTCAAATTCGAGTCTTAGATCACAAACTCAATGCAAACAAATCCCTTCAAAGTTCGGACAGCACTTCCCCTAAATTTCTTTACTTTTCCAGCCATCAAGGCTTCATTATTTCCTCAACCAGTCCCAAAGGTACACACACAACAACAAGTTCATCTAATAGTCATTCAGCAAGTTCCAAGTAGTACTAGTACAAGTCAAACTAGGGAAAAGTCCGGAAATGAAAGTTAAGCTCAAAACCAGAAAAACAGTTTTGACGTCCTTTTGCGGTAATGGCACCAAAGGTACTACGAGTATCGGATGGAGGTCCAAGACCCACCGTTTCGAAGCTAAGAACCAGGGATACAACAATGTAGAAGGTCACTCAGTCCAAATCCCTGTACAACTAAGTCAAATATGCAAAATACCAAACCAGAACCGTAATTGCAGGTTTACAAATTACACTATGCTGTAATCAGTACAACTCAGTCTAAACAGGTCCAAATGCAGAAATTCCAAAGGCATATGGTAGCTAGGACATCAAGATACATTTCATCAGAAGACCTCAACACCCAAATCCAAAACAATTCCAGTCAAAACAACCCATTTCAGACACAGTTCTAACATCTGATGAACCCAGAACAGCAATAGTAATTTCGGCTTATCTCATTCTACACTACTACAATTGACCTGAAATTTTACAGGCACCTTTAAAACATCAATACCTACAACTTTCATGTTTTAAGCCAAGGCCAATTCGGCCTCTAACCATAAGATACAAAACCGGACAGAATTGGGGATATAAAACCCTAACTTTCTCAAATTCCTTCCAAACCCAAAATTGATTACAATTATCTATCATAGACACCTACTAGAGTCCTTAAACATCAATTCCCATCATCAAAGATAGCCACAACATCACATTCATAGTAAACCAGAAAATTCATCAATAAATTGAAAACTTCACCAATTCATCTCAAACCAAGAAATAAACCACAAATTTCAGCACTTTAGCTACCACTAAGCACAACTTAAGCTTCATTAAGTGTAGGAGGAAGTTCAATCACCACTCACCTAGTAAACAAGAGAGGGAGAGTTGTTGGACACCTTAGCTTCCCAAAACACTTCACCAAACCACTTACTAGCACCAAATGGAAAGGTTTTATGGAGTAGAAACAAGATCAAATGGTTGGATGGTTACACTCAAGCAAAATGGAAGCAAGAATCTTGGAGAGTTTTTCTTTCTTCTTGGCTAGAGAGGGCCGGCCACAATGGTGAAGAAAAGAATGATTTTTGTGGTAATTTTGAGATATTTAATCAATTGGGAAGAAAGGTCAAAAAGTCAAATAAGTCAAATAAGTGACCACCACTCTTAAGGTGACACTTGTCACTTCATTAATGCATTCCTATCCTTCTTTTTTCCTCTCACATCAATCACTTCACCTCCTCTATTTATCTCTTAACACCCGATAAATTTCACCCAGTATCCGAAACTTAACCTTATTGGCCGAATTTTTCCGAACTTTTCGCACTAGTGGGTCCCACATCCGGAATACACTCTTAATTTCTCAAAACCTATTTGATACTAGAAAAATCATCCAAAAACTATATCTGCTCATTAAAAATATCTAGAAAATTTCCCTACGAAAGAAAACGCAGAAAACAAGCCATTAAATAAATAAAACCCTAGAAAATTAGAAAATTTCCGGGTTCTCAAACTCATTTTTTTTTTCGGGGCGTCACAATCTCCCCTCCTTAAAAGAATGTCGTCCTCGACATTCCATCTTGTACCAATCAAGTCGAGACATCCCGCAAGAATCACTAAAAACCAAACCCACAGTCCGGCATCCTAAACTTCAAGCCTAGGATACACTACAGAGATCTGAAGCCTAAGCTCTGATACCAACTGTGACAGCCCCACCTCCCCCTAAGGCGAACCAGAGGGTTCGGCGGGCCGCCTGCCCAGCTCTCGCCGGGACTCAGTCGTTCACTACAATCCTCAAATAAATTACAAGAATAAACCTCAAATATTACATCAAATTCTCCAATAATTACATGTCAAAAGCAAAGCGGAAATAAATCCCAACTATACATAAAATGATTTCCAAATCCAAATTATACAAAACGTAGGCCATCCAGTCGCGCGCACAAGTACTACAAGCCTTCCTTCGCTTTGAGCCCTGTGGAGGGGAATAAAATATTTTTGGGGTGAGCTAGAAGCTCAGCGAGTAACCAGAAAATCAGTAATCAAATCGGTTTAACAATATTTCTTTTCAATGATGTCATAAATCAAATGATAAGTCCAGAAACAATTACAACATTTACAAAACATTAAATATGGAGTATCAATAATTCAAGAAACATGTACAATGGAAAGCGATAGTAACATTCATGAAAAGATACGTTCGTTCTCCTGTCATTTCCTTTTTTTTTTCATTTGAAATTGCATCAATTTCCACCAACCTCCACCAACCTACAAAGGTAATACTCGAGTATACCAAACGTTCACCCAGGTCCCTAATCGCCTGACCGAGTCCGTTTCTGGCTCGAGACGACCGGTAACAAGGGGCAATGGCCAGTTCAGCCCAAAAGGGTTACATTCATGCACAAGTGGCATTTAATCATTTATCATGAAAATTTCACATTGATTTAGGTCGAGTGCGATAAAATACACACTCGCCTAGAAAGCTCATTTTGGAAATCATTCAAAGCACGTAACACGTTATCAATCAATAATACAAGTCATGAAGTCAAGGAAATATATCAAACAAGGAACACTTTCATATAAGCACGCATGATATGCAAGAAAACAGTTCAAAAGTTGCTTTGGAAACAGTTCAAAAGTAAATAATGTAAGAAACATTTCACAAGTACTTTGGAAATAGTTTAGGGTCACTCACCTCCATGGCTCATAAACCTTCCATCATATATCATTGCCTTGCTCAAATTCGAGTCTTAGATCACAAACTCAATGCAAACAAATCCCTTCAAAGTTCGGACAGCACTTCCCCTAAATTTCTTTACTTTTCCAGCCATCAAGGCTTCATTATTTCCTCAACCAGTCCCAAAGGTACACACACAACAACAAGTTCATCTAATAGTCATTCAGCAAGTTCCAAGTAGTACTAGTACAAGTCAAACTAGGGAAAAGTCCGGAAATGAAAGTTAAGCTCAAAACCAGAAAAACAGTTTTGACGTCCTTTTGCGGTAATGGAACCAAAGGTACTACGAGTATCGGATGGAGGTCCAAGACCCACCGTTTCGAAGCTAAGAACCAGGGCTACAACAATGTAGAAGGTCACTCAGTACAAATCCCAGTACAACTAAGTCAAATATGCAAAATACCAAACCAGAACCGTAATTGCAGGTTTACAAATTACACTATGCTGTAATCAGTACAACTCAGTCTAAACAGGTCCAAATGCAGAAATTCCAAAGGCATATGGTAGCTAGGACATCAAGCTACATTTCATCAGAAGACCTCAATACCCAAATCCAAAACAATTCCAGTCAAAACAACCCATTTCAGACACAGTTCTAACATCTGATGAACCCAGAACAGCAATAGTAATTTCGGCTTATCTCATTCTACACTACTACAATTGACCTGAAATTTTACAGGCACCTTTAAAACATCAATACCTACAACTTTCATGTTTTAAGCCAAGGCCAATTCGGCCTCTAACCATAAGATACAAAACCGGACAGAATTGGGGATATAAAACCCTAACTTTCTCAAATTCCTTCCAAACCCAAAATTGATTACAATTATCTATCATAGACACCTACTAGAGTCCTTAAACATCAATTCCCATCATCAAAGATAGCCACAACATCACATTCATAGTAAACCAGAAAATTCATCAATAAATTGAAAACTTCACCAATTCATCTCAAACCAAGAAATAAACCACAAATTTCAGCACTTTAGCTACCACTAAGCACAACTTAAGCTTCATTAAGTGTAGGAGGAAGTTCAATCACCACTCACCTAGTAAACAAGAGAGGGAGAGTTGTTGGACACCTTAGCTTCCCAAAACACTTCACCAAACCACTTACTAGCACCAAATGGAAAGGTTTTATGGAGTAGAAACAAGATCAAATGGTTGGATGGTTACACTCAAGCAAAATGGAAGCAAGAATCTTGGAGAGTTTTTCTTTCTTCTTGGCTAGAGAGGGCCGGCCACAATGGTGAAGAAAAGAATGATTTTTGTGGTAATTTTGAGATATTTAATCAATTGGGAAGAAAGGTCAAAAAGTCAAATAAGTCAAATAAGTGACCACCACTCTTAAGGTGACACTTGTCACTTCATTAATGCATTCCTATCCTTCTTTTTTCCTCTCACATCAATCACTTCACCTCCTCTATTTATCTCTTAACACCCGATAAATTTCACCCAGTATCCGAAACTTAACCTTATTGGCCGAATTTTTCCGAACTTTTCGCACTAGTGGGTCCCACATCCGGAATACACTCTTAATTTCTCAAAACCTATTTGATACTAGAAAAATCATCCAAAAACTATATCTGCTCATTAAAAATATCTAGAAAATTTCCCTACGAAAGAAAACGCAGAAAACAAGCCATTAAATAAATAAAACCCTAGAAAATTAGAAAATTTCCGGGTTCTCAAACTCATTTTTTTTTTCTGGGCGTCACAATCTCCCCTCCTTAAAAGAATGTCGTCCTCGACATTCCATCTTGTACCAATCAAGTCGAGACATCCCGCAAGAATCACTAAAAACCAAACCCACAGTCCGGCATCCTAAACTTCAAGCCTAGGATACACTACAGAGATCTGAAGCCTAAGCTCTGATACCAACTGTGACAGCCCCACCTCCCCCTAAGGCGAACCAGAGGGTTCGGCGGGCCGCCTGCCCAGCTCTCGCCGGGACTCAGTCGTTCACTACAATCCTCAAATAAATTACAAGAATAAACCTCAAATATTACATCAAATTCTCCAATAATTACATGTCAAAAGCAAAGCGGAAATAAATCCCAACTATACATAAAATGATTTCCAAATCCAAATTATACAAAACGTAGGCCATCCAGTCGCGCGCACAAGTACTACAAGCCTTCCTTCGCTTTGAGCCCTGTGGAGGGGAATAAAATATTTTTGGGGTGAGCTAGAAGCTCAGCGAGTAACCAGAAAATCAGTAATCAAATCGGTTTAACAATATTTCTTTTCAATGATGTCATAAATCAAATGATAAGTCCAGAAACAATTACAACATTTACAAAACATTAAATATGGAGTATCAATAATTCAAGAAACATGTACAATGGAAAGCGATAGTAACATTCATGAAAAGATACGTTCGTTCTCCTGTCATTTCCTTTTTTTTTTCATTTGAAATTGCATCATTTTCCACCAACCTCCACCAACCTACAAAGGTAATACTCGAGTATACCAAACGTTCACCCAGGTCCCTAATCGCCCGACCGAGTCCGTTTCTGGCTCGAGACGACCGGTAACAAGGGGCAATGGCCAGTTCAGCCCAAAAGGCTTACATTCATGCACAAGTGGCATTTAATCATTTATCATGAAAATTTCACATTGATTTAGGTCGAGTGCGATAAAATACACACTCGCCTAGAAAGCTCATTTTGGAAATCATTCAAAGCACGTAACACGTTATCAATCAATAATACAAGTCATGAAGTCAAGGAAATATATCAAACAAGGAACACTTTCATATAAGCACGCATGATATGCAAGAAAACAGTTCAAAAGTTGCTTTGGAAACAGTTCAAAAGTAAATAATGTAAGAAACATTTCACAAGTACTTTGGAAATAGTTTAGGGTCACTCACCTCCATGGCTCATAAACCATCCATCATATATCATTGCCTTGCTCAAATTCGAGTCTTAGATCACAAACTCAATGCAAACAAATCCCTTCAAAGTTCGGACAGCACTTCCCCTAAATTTCTTTACTTTTCCAGCCATCAAGGCTTCATTATTTCCTCAACCAGTCCCAAAGGTACACACACAACAACAAGTTCATCTAATAGTCATTCAGCAAGTTCCAAGTAGTACTAGTACAAGTCAAACTAGGGAAAAGTCCGGAAATGAAAGTTAAGCTCAAAACCAGAAAAACAGTTTTGACGTCCTTTTGCGGTAATGGCACCAAAGGTACTACGAGTATCGGATGGAGGTCCAAGACCCACCGTTTCGAAGCTAAGAACCAGGGATACAACAATGTAGAAGGTCACTCAGTCCAAATCCCTGTACAACTAAGTCAAATATGCAAAATACCAAACCAGAACCGTAATTGCAGGTTTACAAATTACACTATGCTGTAATCAGTACAACTCAGTCTAAACAGGTCCAAATGCAGAAATTCCAAAGGCATATGGTAGCTAGGACATCAAGATACATTTCATCAGAAGACCTCAACACCCAAATCCAAAACAATTCCAGTCAAAACAACCCATTTCAGACACAGTTCTAACATCTGATGAACCCAGAACAGCAATAGTAATTTCGGCTTATCTCATTCTACACTACTACAATTGACCTGAAATTTTACAGGCACCTTTAAAACATCAATACCTACAACTTTCATGTTTTAAGCCAAGGCCAATTCGGCCTCTAACCATAAGATACAAAACCGGACAGAATTGGGGATATAAAACCCTAACTTTCTCAAATTCCTTCCAAACCCAAAATTGATTACAATTATCTATCATAGACACCTACTAGAGTCCTTAAACATCAATTCCCATCATCAAAGATAGCCACAACATCACATTCATAGTAAACCAGAAAATTCATCAATAAATTGAAAACTTCACCAATTCATCTCAAACCAAGAAATAAACCACAAATTTCAGCACTTTAGCTACCACTAAGCACAACTTAAGCTTCATTAAGTGTAGGAGGAAGTTCAATCACCACTCACCTAGTAAACAAGAGAGGGAGAGTTGTTGGACACCTTAGCTTCCCAAAACACTTCACCAAACCACTTACTAGCACCAAATGGAAAGGTTTTATGGAGTAGAAACAAGATCAAATGGTTGGATGGTTACACTCAAGCAAAATGGAAGCAAGAATCTTGGAGAGTTTTTCTTTCTTCTTGGCTAGAGAGGGCCGGCCACAATGGTGAAGAAAAGAATGATTTTTGTGGTAATTTTGAGATATTTAATCAATTGGGAAGAAAGGTCAAAAAGTCAAATAAGTCAAATAAGTGACCACCACTCTTAAGGTGACACTTGTCACTTCATTAATGCATTCCTATCCTTCTTTTTTCCTCTCACATCAATCACTTCACCTCCTCTATTTATCTCTTAACACCCGATAAATTTCACCCAGTATCCGAAACTTAACCTTATTGGCCGAATTTTTCCGAACTTTTCGCACTAGTGGGTCCCACATCCGGAATACACTCTTAATTTCTCAAAACCTATTTGATACTAGAAAAATCATCCAAAAACTATATCTGCTCATTAAAAATATCTAGAAAATTTCCCTACGAAAGAAAACGCAGAAAACAAGCCATTAAATAAATAAAACCCTAGAAAATTAGAAAATTTCCGGGTTCTCAAACTCATTTTTTTTTTCGGGGCGTCACAATCTCCCCTCCTTAAAAGAATGTCGTCCTCGACATTCCATCTTGTACCAATCAAGTCGAGACATCCCGCAAGAATCACTAAAAACCAAACCCACAGTCCGGCATCCTAAACTTCAAGCCTAGGATACACTACAGAGATCTGAAGCCTAAGCTCTGATACCAACTGTGACAGCCCCACCTCCCCCTAAGGCGAACCAGAGGGTTCGGCGGGCCGCCTGCCCAGCTCTCGCCGGGACTCAGTCGTTCACTACAATCCTCAAATAAATTACAAGAATAAACCTCAAATATTACATCAAATTCTCCAATAATTACATGTCAAAAGCAAAGCGGAAATAAATCCCAACTATACATAAAATGATTTCCAAATCCAAATTATACAAAACGTAGGCCATCCAGTCGCGCGCACAAGTACTACAAGCCTTCCTTCGCTTTGAGCCCTGTGGAGGGGAATAAAATATTTTTGGGGTGAGCTAGAAGCTCAGCGAGTAACCAGAAAATCAGTAATCAAATCGGTTTAACAATATTTCTTTTCAATGATGTCATAAATCAAATGATAAGTCCAGAAACAATTACAACATTTACAAAACATTAAATATGGAGTATCAATAATTCAAGAAACATGTACAATGGAAAGCGATAGTAACATTCATGAAAAGATACGTTCGTTCTCCTGTCATTTCCTTTTTTTTTTCATTTGAAATTGCATCAATTTCCACCAACCTCCACCAACCTACAAAGGTAATACTCGAGTATACCAAACGTTCACCCAGGTCCCTAATCGCCTGACCGAGTCCGTTTCTGGCTCGAGACGACCGGTAACAAGGGGCAATGGCCAGTTCAGCCCAAAAGGGTTACATTCATGCACAAGTGGCATTTAATCATTTATCATGAAAATTTCACATTGATTTAGGTCGAGTGCGATAAAATACACACTCGCCTAGAAAGCTCATTTTGGAAATCATTCAAAGCACGTAACACGTTATCAATCAATAATACAAGTCATGAAGTCAAGGAAATATATCAAACAAGGAACACTTTCATATAAGCACGCATGATATGCAAGAAAACAGTTCAAAAGTTGCTTTGGAAACAGTTCAAAAGTAAATAATGTAAGAAACATTTCACAAGTACTTTGGAAATAGTTTAGGGTCACTCACCTCCATGGCTCATAAACCTTCCATCATATATCATTGCCTTGCTCAAATTCGAGTCTTAGATCACAAACTCAATGCAAACAAATCCCTTCAAAGTTCGGACAGCACTTCCCCTAAATTTCTTTACTTTTCCAGCCATCAAGGCTTCATTATTTCCTCAACCAGTCCCAAAGGTACACACACAACAACAAGTTCATCTAATAGTCATTCAGCAAGTTCCAAGTAGTACTAGTACAAGTCAAACTAGGGAAAAGTCCGGAAATGAAAGTTAAGCTCAAAACCAGAAAAACAGTTTTGACGTCCTTTTGCGGTAATGGAACCAAAGGTACTACGAGTATCGGATGGAGGTCCAAGACCCACCGTTTCGAAGCTAAGAACCAGGGCTACAACAATGTAGAAGGTCACTCAGTACAAATCCCAGTACAACTAAGTCAAATATGCAAAATACCAAACCAGAACCGTAATTGCAGGTTTACAAATTACACTATGCTGTAATCAGTACAACTCAGTCTAAACAGGTCCAAATGCAGAAATTCCAAAGGCATATGGTAGCTAGGACATCAAGCTACATTTCATCAGAAGACCTCAATACCCAAATCCAAAACAATTCCAGTCAAAACAACCCATTTCAGACACAGTTCTAACATCTGATGAACCCAGAACAGCAATAGTAATTTCGGCTTATCTCATTCTACACTACTACAATTGACCTGAAATTTTACAGGCACCTTTAAAACATCAATACCTACAACTTTCATGTTTTAAGCCAAGGCCAATTCGGCCTCTAACCATAAGATACAAAACCGGACAGAATTGGGGATATAAAACCCTAACTTTCTCAAATTCCTTCCAAACCCAAAATTGATTACAATTATCTATCATAGACACCTACTAGAGTCCTTAAACATCAATTCCCATCATCAAAGATAGCCACAACATCACATTCATAGTAAACCAGAAAATTCATCAATAAATTGAAAACTTCACCAATTCATCTCAAACCAAGAAATAAACCACAAATTTCAGCACTTTAGCTACCACTAAGCACAACTTAAGCTTCATTAAGTGTAGGAGGAAGTTCAATCACCACTCACCTAGTAAACAAGAGAGGGAGAGTTGTTGGACACCTTAGCTTCCCAAAACACTTCACCAAACCACTTACTAGCACCAAATGGAAAGGTTTTATGGAGTAGAAACAAGATCAAATGGTTGGATGGTTACACTCAAGCAAAATGGAAGCAAGAATCTTGGAGAGTTTTTCTTTCTTCTTGGCTAGAGAGGGCCGGCCACAATGGTGAAGAAAAGAATGATTTTTGTGGTAATTTTGAGATATTTAATCAATTGGGAAGAAAGGTCAAAAAGTCAAATAAGTCAAATAAGTGACCACCACTCTTAAGGTGACACTTGTCACTTCATTAATGCATTCCTATCCTTCTTTTTTCCTCTCACATCAATCACTTCACCTCCTCTATTTATCTCTTAACACCCGATAAATTTCACCCAGTATCCGAAACTTAACCTTATTGGCCGAATTTTTCCGAACTTTTCGCACTAGTGGGTCCCACATCCGGAATACACTCTTAATTTCTCAAAACCTATTTGATACTAGAAAAATCATCCAAAAACTATATCTGCTCATTAAAAATATCTAGAAAATTTCCCTACGAAAGAAAACGCAGAAAACAAGCCATTAAATAAATAAAACCCTAGAAAATTAGAAAATTTCCGGGTTCTCAAACTCATTTTTTTTTCTGGGCGTCACAATCTCCCCTCCTTAAAAGAATGTCGTCCTCGACATTCCATCTTGTACCAATCAAGTCGAGACATCCCGCAAGAATCACTAAAAACCAAACCCACAGTCCGGCATCCTAAACTTCAAGCCTAGGATACACTACAGAGATCTGAAGCCTAAGCTCTGATACCAACTGTGACAGCCCCACCTCCCCCTAAGGCGAACCAGAGGGTTCGGCGGGCCGCCTGCCCAGCTCTCGCCGGGACTCAGTCGTTCACTACAATCCTCAAATAAATTACAAGAATAAACCTCAAATATTACATCAAATTCTCCAATAATTACATGTCAAAAGCAAAGCGGAAATAAATCCCAACTATACATAAAATGATTTCCAAATCCAAATTATACAAAACGTAGGCCATCCAGTCGCGCGCACAAGTACTACAAGCCTTCCTTCGCTTTGAGCCCTGTGGAGGGGAATAAAATATTTTTGGGGTGAGCTAGAAGCTCAGCGAGTAACCAGAAAATCAGTAATCAAATCGGTTTAACAATATTTCTTTTCAATGATGTCATAAATCAAATGATAAGTCCAGAAACAATTACAACATTTACAAAACATTAAATATGGAGTATCAATAATTCAAGAAACATGTACAATGGAAAGCGATAGTAACATTCATGAAAAGATACGTTCGTTCTCCTGTCATTTCCTTTTTTTTTTCATTTGAAATTGCATCATTTTCCACCAACCTCCACCAACCTACAAAGGTAATACTCGAGTATACCAAACGTTCACCCAGGTCCCTAATCGCCCGACCGAGTCCGTTTCTGGCTCGAGACGACCGGTAACAAGGGGCAATGGCCAGTTCAGCCCAAAAGGCTTACATTCATGCACAAGTGGCATTTAATCATTTATCATGAAAATTTCACATTGATTTAGGTCGAGTGCGATAAAATACACACTCGCCTAGAAAGCTCATTTTGGAAATCATTCAAAGCACGTAACACGTTATCAATCAATAATACAAGTCATGAAGTCAAGGAAATATATCAAACAAGGAACACTTTCATATAAGCACGCATGATATGCAAGAAAACAGTTCAAAAGTTGCTTTGGAAACAGTTCAAAAGTAAATAATGTAAGAAACATTTCACAAGTACTTTGGAAATAGTTTAGGGTCACTCACCTCCATGGCTCATAAACCATCCATCATATATCATTGCCTTGCTCAAATTCGAGTCTTAGATCACAAACTCAATGCAAACAAATCCCTTCAAAGTTCGGACAGCACTTCCCCTAAATTTCTTTACTTTTCCAGCCATCAAGGCTTCATTATTTCCTCAACCAGTCCCAAAGGTACACACACAACAACAAGTTCATCTAATAGTCATTCAGCAAGTTCCAAGTAGTACTAGTACAAGTCAAACTAGGGAAAAGTCCGGAAATGAAAGTTAAGCTCAAAACCAGAAAAACAGTTTTGACGTCCTTTTGCGGTAATGGCACCAAAGGTACTACGAGTATCGGATGGAGGTCCAAGACCCACCGTTTCGAAGCTAAGAACCAGGGATACAACAATGTAGAAGGTCACTCAGTCCAAATCCCTGTACAACTAAGTCAAATATGCAAAATACCAAACCAGAACCGTAATTGCAGGTTTACAAATTACACTATGCTGTAATCAGTACAACTCAGTCTAAACAGGTCCAAATGCAGAAATTCCAAAGGCATATGGTAGCTAGGACATCAAGATACATTTCATCAGAAGACCTCAACACCCAAATCCAAAACAATTCCAGTCAAAACAACCCATTTCAGACACAGTTCTAACATCTGATGAACCCAGAACAGCAATAGTAATTTCGGCTTATCTCATTCTACACTACTAAAATTGACCTGAAATTTTACAGGCACCTTTAAAACATCAATACCTACAACTTTCATGTTTTAAGCCAAGGCCAATTCGGCCTCTAACCATAAGATACAAAACCGGACAGAATTGGGGATATAAAACCCTAACTTTCTCAAATTCCTTCCAAACCCAAAATTGATTACAATTATCTATCATAGACACCTACTAGAGTCCTTAAACATCAATTCCCATCATCAAAGATAGCCACAACATCACATTCATAGTAAACCAGAAAATTCATCAATAAATTGAAAACTTCACCAATTCATCTCAAACCAAGAAATAAACCACAAATTTCAGCACTTTAGCTACCACTAAGCACAACTTAAGCTTCATTAAGTGTAGGAGGAAGTTCAATCACCACTCACCTAGTAAACAAGAGAGGGAGAGTTGTTGGACACCTTAGCTTCCCAAAACACTTCACCAAACCACTTACTAGCACCAAATGGAAAGGTTTTATGGAGTAGAAACAAGATCAAATGGTTGGATGGTTACACTCAAGCAAAATGGAAGCAAGAATCTTGGAGAGTTTTTCTTTCTTCTTGGCTAGAGAGGGCCGGCCACAATGGTGAAGAAAAGAATGATTTTTGTGGTAATTTTGAGATATTTAATCAATTGGGAAGAAAGGTCAAAAAGTCAAATAAGTCAAATAAGTGACCACCACTCTTAAGGTGACACTTGTCACTTCATTAATGCATTCCTATCCTTCTTTTTTCCTCTCACATCAATCACTTCACCTCCTCTATTTATCTCTTAACACCCGATAAATTTCACCCAGTATCCGAAACTTAACCTTATTGGCCGAATTTTTCCGAACTTTTCGCACTAGTGGGTCCCACATCCGGAATACACTCTTAATTTCTCAAAACCTATTTGATACTAGAAAAATCATCCAAAAACTATATCTGCTCATTAAAAATATCTAGAAAATTTCCCTACGAAAGAAAACGCAGAAAACAAGCCATTAAATAAATAAAACCCTAGAAAATTAGAAAATTTCCGGGTTCTCAAACTCATTTTTTTTTCTGGGCGTCACAATCTCCCCTCCTTAAAAGAATGTCGTCCTCGACATTCCATCTTGTACCAATCAAGTCGAGACATCCCGCAAGAATCACTAAAAACCAAACCCACAGTCCGGCATCCTAAACTTCAAGCCTAGGATACACTACAGAGATCTGAAGCCTAAGCTCTGATACCAACTGTGACAGCCCCACCTCCCCCTAAGGCGAACCAGAGGGTTCGGCGGGCCGCCTGCCCAGCTCTCGCCGGGACTCAGTCGTTCACTACAATCCTCAAATAAATTACAAGAATAAACCTCAAATATTACATCAAATTCTCCAATAATTACATGTCAAAAGCAAAGCGGAAATAAATCCCAACTATACATAAAATGATTTCCAAATCCAAATTATACAAAACGTAGACCATCCAGTCGCGCGCACAAGTACTACAAGCCTTCCTTCGCTTTGAGCCCTGTGGAGGGGAATAAAATATTTTTGGGGTGAGCTAGAAGCTCAGCGAGTAACCAGAAAATCAGTAATCAAATCGGTTTAACAATATTTCTTTTCAATGATGTCATAAATCAAATGATAAGTCTAGAAACAATTACAACATTTACAAAACATTAAATATGGAGTATCAATAATTCAAGAAACATGTACAATGGAAAGCGATAGTAACATTCATGAAAAGATACGTTCGTTCTCCTGTCATTTCCTTTTTTTTTTCATTTGAAATTGCATCATTTTCCACCAACCTCCACCAACCTACAAAGGTAATACTCGAGTATACCAAACGTTCACCCAGGTCCCTAATCGCCCGACCGAGTCCGTTTCTGGCTCGAGACGACCGGTAACAAGGGGCAATGGCCAGTTCAGCCCAAAAGGCTTACATTCATGCACAAGTGGCATTTAATCATTTATCATGAAAATTTCACATTGATTTAGGTCGAGTGCGATAAAATACACACTCGCCTAGAAAGCTCATTTTGGAAATCATTCAAAGCACGTAACACGTTATCAATCAATAATACAAGTCATGAAGTCAAGGAAATATATCAAACAAGGAACACTTTCATATAAGCACGCATGATATGCAAGAAAACAGTTCAAAAGTTGCTTTGGAAACAGTTCAAAAGTAAATAATGTAAGAAACATTTCACAAGTACTTTGGAAATAGTTTAGGGTCACTCACCTCCATGGCTCATAAACCATCCATCATATATCATTGCCTTGCTCAAATTCGAGTCTTAGATCACAAACTCAATGCAAACAAATCCCTTCAAAGTTCGGACAGCACTTCCCCTAAATTTCTTTACTTTTCCAGCCATCAAGGCTTCATTATTTCCTCAACCAGTCCCAAAGGTACACACACAACAACAAGTTCATCTAATAGTCATTCAGCAAGTTCCAAGTAGTACTAGTACAAGTCAAACTAGGGAAAAGTCCGGAAATGAAAGTTAAGCTCAAAACCAGAAAAACAGTTTTGACGTCCTTTTGCGGTAATGGAACCAAAGGTACTACGAGTATCGGATGGAGGTCCAAGACCCACCGTTTCGAAGCTAAGAACCAGGGCTACAACAATGTAGAAGGTCACTCAGTACAAATCCCAGTACAACTAAGTCAAATATGCAAAATACCAAACCAGAACCGTAATTGCAGGTTTACAAATTACACTATGCTGTAATCAGTACAACTCAGTCTAAACAGGTCCAAATGCAGAAATTCCAAAGGCATATGGTAGCTAGGACATCAAGCTACATTTCATCAGAAGACCTCAACACCCAAATCCAAAACAATTCCAGTCAAAACAACCCATTTCAGACACAGTTCTAACATCCTGATGAACCCAGAACAGCAATAGTAATTTCGGCTTATCTCATTCTACACTACTAAAATTGATCTGAAATTTTACAGGCTCCTTTAAAACATCAATACCTACAACTTTCATGTTTTAAGCCAAGGCCAATTCGGCCTCTAACCATAAGATACAAAACCGGACAGAATTGGGGATATAAAACCCTAACTTTCTCAAATTCCTTCCAAACCCAAAATTGATTACAATTATCTATCATAGACACCTACTAGAGTCCTTAAACATCAATTCCCATCATCAAAGATAGCCACAACATCACATTCATAGTAAACCAGAAAATTCATCAATAAATTGAAAACTTCACCAATTCATCTCAAACCAAGAAATAAACCACAAATTTCAGCACTTTAGCTACCACTAAGCACAACTTAAGCTTCATTAAGTGTAGGAGGAAGTTCAATCACCACTCACCTAGTAAACAAGAGAGGGAGAGTTGTTGGACACCTTAGCTTCCCAAAACACTTCACCAAACCACTTACTAGCACCAAATGGAAAGGTTTTATGGAGTAGAAACAAGATCAAATGGTTGGATGGTTACACTCAAGCAAAATGGAAGCAAGAATCTTGGAGAGTTTTTCTTTCTTCTTGGCTAGAGAGGGCCGGCCACAATGGTGAAGAAAAGAATGATTTTTGTGGTAATTTTGAGATATTTAATCAATTGGGAAGAAAGGTCAAAAAGTCAAATAAGTCAAATAAGTGACCACCACTCTTAAGGTGACACTTGTCACTTCATTAATGCATTCCTATCCTTCTTTTTTCCTCTCACATCAATCACTTCACCTCCTCTATTTATCTCTTAACACCCGATAAATTTCACCCAGTATCCGAAACTTAACCTTATTGGCCGAATTTTTCCGAACTTTTCGCACTAGTGGGTCCCACATCCGGAATACACTCTTAATTTCTCAAAACCTATTTGATACTAGAAAAATCATCCAAAAACTATATCTGCTCATTAAAAATATCTAGAAAATTTCCCTACGAAAGAAAACGCAGAAAACAAGCCATTAAATAAATAAAACCCTAGAAAATTAGAAAATTTCCGGGTTCTCAAACTCATTTTTTTTTCTGGGCGTCACAATCTCCCCTCCTTAAAAGAATGTCGTCCTCGACATTCCATCTTGTACCAATCAAGTCGAGACATCCCGCAAGAATCACTAAAAACCAAACCCACAGTCCGGCATCCTAAACTTCAAGCCTAGGATACACTACAGAGATCTGAAGCCTAAGCTCTGATACCAACTGTGACAGCCCCACCTCCCCCTAAGGCGAACCAGAGGGTTCGGCGGGCCGCCTGCCCAGCTCTCGCCGGGACTCAGTCGTTCACTACAATCCTCAAATAAATTACAAGAATAAACCTCAAATATTACATCAAATTCTCCAATAATTACATGTCAAAAGCAAAGCGGAAATAAATCCCAACTATACATAAAATGATTTCCAAATCCAAATTATACAAAACGTAGGCCATCCAGTCGCGCGCACAAGTACTACAAGCCTTCCTTCGCTTTGAGCCCTGTGGAGGGGAATAAAATATTTTTGGGGTGAGCTAGAAGCTCAGCGAGTAACCAGAAAATCAGTAATCAAATCGGTTTAACAATATTTCTTTTCAATGATGTCATAAATCAAATGATAAGTCTAGAAACAATTACAACATTTACAAAACATTAAATATGGAGTATCAATAATTCAAGAAACATGTACAATGGAAAGCAATAGTAACATTCATGAAAAGATACGTTCGTTCTCCTGTCATTTCCTTTTTTTTTTCATTTGAAATTGCATCATTTTCCACCAACCTCCACCAACCTACAAAGGTAATACTCGAGTATACCAAACGTTCACCCAGGTCCCTAATCGCCCGACCGAGTCCGTTTCTGGCTCGAGACGACCGGTAACAAGGGGCAATGGCCAGTTCAGCCCAAAAGGCTTACATTCATGCACAAGTGGCATTTAATCATTTATCATGAAAATTTCACATTGATTTAGGTCGAGTGCGATAAAATACACACTCGCCTAGAAAGCTCATTTTGGAAATCATTCAAAGCACGTAACACGTTATCAATCAATAATACAAGTCATGAAGTCAAGGAAATATATCAAACAAGGAACACTTTCATATAAGCACGCATGATATGCAAGAAAACAGTTCAAAAGTTGCTTTGGAAACAGTTCAAAAGTAAATAATGTAAGAAACATTTCACAAGTACTTTGGAAATAGTTTAGGGTCACTCACCTCCATGGCTCATAAACCATCCATCATATATCATTGCCTTGCTCAAATTCGAGTCTTAGATCACAAACTCAATGCAAACAAATCCCTTCAAAGTTCGGACAGCACTTCCCCTAAATTTCTTTACTTTTGCAGCCATCAAGGCTTCATTATTTCCTCAACCAGTCCCAAAGGTACACACACAACAACAAGTTCATCTAATAGTCATTCAGCAAGTTCCAAGTAGTACTAGTACAAGTCAAACTAGGGAAAAGTCCGGAAATGAAAGTTAAGCTCAAAACCAGAAAAACAGTTTTGACGTCCTTTTGCGGTAATGGAACCAAAGGTACTACGAGTATCGGATGGAGGTCCAAGACCCACCGTTTCGAAGCTAAGAACCAGGGCTACAACAATGTAGAAGGTCACTCAGTACAAATCCCAGTACAACTAAGTCAAATATGCAAAATACCAAACCAGAACCGTAATTGCAGGTTTACAAATTACACTATGTTGTAATCAGTACAACTCAGTCTAAACAGGTCCAAATGCAGAAATTCCAAAGGCATATGGTAGCTAGGACATCAAGCTACATTTCATCAGAAGACCTCAACACCCAAATCCAAAACAATTCCAGTCAAAACAACCCATTTCAGACACAGTTCTAACATCCTGATGAACCCAGAACAGCAATAGTAATTTCGGCTTATCTCATTCTACACTACTAAAATTGATCTGAAATTTTACAGGCTCCTTTAAAACATCAATACCTACAACTTTCATGTTTTAAGCCAAGGCCAATTCGGCCTCTAACCATAAGATACAAAACCGGACAGAATTGGGGATATAAAACCCTAACTTTCTCAAATTCCTTCCAAACCCAAAATTGATTACAATTATCTATCATAGACACCTACTAGAGTCCTTAAACATCAATTCCCATCATCAAAGATAGCCACAACATCACATTCATAGTAAACCAGAAAATTCATCAATAAATTGAAAACTTCACCAATTCATCTCAAACCAAGAAATAAACCACAAATTTCAGCACTTTAGCTACCACTAAGCACAACTTAAGCTTCATTAAGTGTAGGAGGAAGTTCAATCACCACTCACCTAGTAAACAAGAGAGGGAGAGTTGTTGGACACCTTAGCTTCCCAAAACACTTCACCAAACCACTTACTAGCACCAAATGGAAAGGTTTTATGGAGTAGAAACAAGATCAAATGGTTGGATGGTTACAATCTTGGAGAGTTTTTCTTTCTTCTTGGCTAGAGAGGGCCGGCCACAATGGTGAAGAAAAGAATGATTTTTGTGGTAATTTTGAGATATTTAATCAATTGGGAAGAAAGGTCAAAAAGTCAAATAAGTCAAATAAGTGACCACCACTCTTAAGGTGACACTTGTCACTTCATTAATGCATTCCTATCCTTCTTTTTTCCTCTCACATCAATCACTTCACCTCCTCTATTTATCTCTTAACACCCGATAAATTTCACCCAGTATCCGAAACTTAACCTTATTGGCCGAATTTTTCCGAACTTTTCGCACTAGTGGGTCCCACATCCGGAATACACTCTTAATTTCTCAAAACCTATTTGATACTAGAAAAATCATCCAAAAACTATATCTGCTCATTAAAAATATCTAGAAAATTTCCCTACGAAAGAAAACGCAGAAAACAAGCCATTAAATAAATAAAACCCTAGAAAATTAGAAAATTTCCGGGTTCTCAAACTCATTTTTTTTTCTGGGCGTCACAATCTCCCCTCCTTAAAAGAATGTCGTCCTCGACATTCCATCTTGTACCAATCAAGTCGAGACATCCCGCAAGAATCACTAAAAACCAAACCCACAGTCCGGCATCCTAAACTTCAAGCCTAGGATACACTACAGAGATCTGAAGCCTAAGCTCTGATACCAACTGTGACAGCCCCACCTCCCCCTAAGGCGAACCAGAGGGTTCGGCGGGCCGCCTGCCCAGCTCTCGCCGGGACTCAGTCGTTCACTACAATCCTCAAATAAATTACAAGAATAAACCTCAAATATTACATCAAATTCTCCAATAATTACATGTCAAAAGCAAAGCGGAAATAAATCCCAACTATACATAAAATGATTTCCAAATCCAAATTATACAAAACGTAGACCATCCAGTCGCGCGCACAAGTACTACAAGCCTTCCTTCGCTTTGAGCCCTGTGGAGGGGAATAAAATATTTTTGGGGTGAGCTAGAAGCTCAGCGAGTAACCAGAAAATCAGTAATCAAATCGGTTTAACAATATTTCTTTTCAATGATGTCATAAATCAAATGATAAGTCTAGAAACAATTACAACATTTACAAAACATTAAATATGGAGTATCAATAATTCAAGAAACATGTACAATGGAAAGCAATAGTAACATTCATGAAAAGATACGTTCGTTCTCCTGTCATTTCCTTTTTTTTTTCATTTGAAATTGCATCATTTTCCACCAACCTCCACCAACCTACAAAGGTAATACTCGAGTATACCAAACGTTCACCCAGGTCCCTAATCGCCCGACCGAGTCCGTTTCTGGCTCGAGACGACCGGTAACAAGGGGCAATGGCCAGTTCAGCCCAAAAGGCTTACATTCATGCACAAGTGGCATTTAATCATTTATCATGAAAATTTCACATTGATTTAGGTCGAGTGCGATAAAATACACACTCGCCTAGAAAGCTCATTTTGGAAATCATTCAAAGCACGTAACACGTTATCAATCAATAATACAAGTCATGAAGTCAAGGAAATATATCAAACAAGGAACACTTTCATATAAGCACGCATGATATGCAAGAAAACAGTTCAAAAGTTGCTTTGGAAACAGTTCAAAAGTAAATAATGTAAGAAACATTTCACAAGTACTTTGGAAATAGTTTAGGGTCACTCACCTCCATGGCTCATAAACCATCCATCATATATCATTGCCTTGCTCAAATTCGAGTCTTAGATCACAAACTCAATGCAAACAAATCCCTTCAAAGTTCGGACAGCACTTCCCCTAAATTTCTTTACTTTTGCAGCCATCAAGGCTTCATTATTTCCTCAACCAGTCCCAAAGGTACACACACAACAACAAGTTCATCTAATAGTCATTCAGCAAGTTCCAAGTAGTACTAGTACAAGTCAAACTAGGGAAAAGTCCGGAAATGAAAGTTAAGCTCAAAACCAGAAAAACAGTTTTGACGTCCTTTTGCGGTAATGGAACCAAAGGTACTACGAGTATCGGATGGAGGTCCAAGACCCACCGTTTCGAAGCTAAGAACCAGGGCTACAACAATGTAGAAGGTCACTCAGTACAAATCCCAGTACAACTAAGTCAAATATGCAAAATACCAAACCAGAACCGTAATTGCAGGTTTACAAATTACACTATGTTGTAATCAGTACAACTCAGTCTAAACAGGTCCAAATGCAGAAATTCCAAAGGCATATGGTAGCTAGGACATCAAGCTACATTTCATCAGAAGACCTCAACACCCAAATCCAAAACAATTCCAGTCAAAACAACCCATTTCAGACACAGTTCTAACATCCTGATGAACCCAGAACAGCAATAGTAATTTCGGCTTATCTCATTCTACACTACTAAAATTGATCTGAAATTTTACAGGCTCCTTTAAAACATCAATACCTACAACTTTCATGTTTTAAGCCAAGGCCAATTCGGCCTCTAACCATAAGATACAAAACCGGACAGAATTGGGGATATAAAACCCTAACTTTCTCAAATTCCTTCCAAACCCAAAATTGATTACAATTATCTATCATAGACACCTACTAGAGTCCTTAAACATCAATTCCCATCATCAAAGATAGCCACAACATCACATTCATAGTAAACCAGAAAATTCATCAATAAATTGAAAACTTCACCAATTCATCTCAAACCAAGAAATAAACCACAAATTTCAGCACTTTAGCTACCACTAAGCACAACTTAAGCTTCATTAAGTGTAGGAGGAAGTTCAATCACCACTCACCTAGTAAACAAGAGAGGGAGAGTTGTTGGACACCTTAGCTTCCCAAAACACTTCACCAAACCACTTACTAGCACCAAATGGAAAGGTTTTATGGAGTAGAAACAAGATCAAATGGTTGGATGGTTACAATCTTGGAGAGTTTTTCTTTCTTCTTGGCTAGAGAGGGCCGGCCACAATGGTGAAGAAAAGAATGATTTTTGTGGTAATTTTGAGATATTTAATCAATTGGGAAGAAAGGTCAAAAAGTCAAATAAGTCAAATAAGTGACCACCACTCTTAAGGTGACACTTGTCACTTCATTAATGCATTCCTATCCTTCTTTTTTCCTCTCACATCAATCACTTCACCTCCTCTATTTATCTCTTAACACCCGATAAATTTCACCCAGTATCCGAAACTTAACCTTATTGGCCGAATTTTTCCGAACTTTTCGCACTAGTGGGTCCCACATCCGGAATACACTCTTAATTTCTCAAAACCTATTTGATACTAGAAAAATCATCCAAAAACTATATCTGCTCATTAAAAATATCTAGAAAATTTCCCTACGAAAGAAAACGCAGAAAACAAGCCATTAAATAAATAAAACCCTAGAAAATTAGAAAATTTCCGGGTTCTCAAACTCATTTTTTTTTCTGGGCGTCACAATCTCCCCTCCTTAAAAGAATGTCGTCCTCGACATTCCATCTTGTACCAATCAAGTCGAGACATCCCGCAAGAATCACTAAAAACCAAACCCACAGTCCGGCATCCTAAACTTCAAGCCTAGGATACACTACAGAGATCTGAAGCCTAAGCTCTGATACCAACTGTGACAGCCCCACCTCCCCCTAAGGCGAACCAGAGGGTTCGGCGGGCCGCCTGCCCAGCTCTCGCCGGGACTCAGTCGTTCACTACAATCCTCAAATAAATTACAAGAATAAACCTCAAATATTACATCAAATTCTCCAATAATTACATGTCAAAAGCAAAGCGGAAATAAATCCCAACTATACATAAAATGATTTCCAAATCCAAATTATACAAAACGTAGACCATCCAGTCGCGCGCACAAGTACTACAAGCCTTCCTTCGCTTTGAGCCCTGTGGAGGGGAATAAAATATTTTTGGGGTGAGCTAGAAGCTCAGCGAGTAACCAGAAAATCAGTAATCAAATCGGTTTAACAATATTTCTTTTCAATGATGTCATAAATCAAATGATAAGTCTAGAAACAATTACAACATTTACAAAACATTAAATATGGAGTATCAATAATTCAAGAAACATGTACAATGGAAAGCAATAGTAACATTCATGAAAAGATACGTTCGTTCTCCTGTCATTTCCTTTTTTTTTTCATTTGAAATTGCATCATTTTCCACCAACCTCCACCAACCTACAAAGGTAATACTCGAGTATACCAAACGTTCACCCAGGTCCCTAATCGCCCGACCGAGTCCGTTTCTGGCTCGAGACGACCGGTAACAAGGGGCAATGGCCAGTTCAGCCCAAAAGGCTTACATTCATGCACAAGTGGCATTTAATCATTTATCATGAAAATTTCACATTGATTTAGGTCGAGTGCGATAAAATACACACTCGCCTAGAAAGCTCATTTTGGAAATCATTCAAAGCACGTAACACGTTATCAATCAATAATACAAGTCATGAAGTCAAGGAAATATATCAAACAAGGAACACTTTCATATAAGCACGCATGATATGCAAGAAAACAGTTCAAAAGTTGCTTTGGAAACAGTTCAAAAGTAAATAATGTAAGAAACATTTCACAAGTACTTTGGAAATAGTTTAGGGTCACTCACCTCCATGGCTCATAAACCATCCATCATATATCATTGCCTTGCTCAAATTCGAGTCTTAGATCACAAACTCAATGCAAACAAATCCCTTCAAAGTTCGGACAGCACTTCCCCTAAATTTCTTTACTTTTGCAGCCATCAAGGCTTCATTATTTCCTCAACCAGTCCCAAAGGTACACACACAACAACAAGTTCATCTAATAGTCATTCAGCAAGTTCCAAGTAGTACTAGTACAAGTCAAACTAGGGAAAAGTCCGGAAATGAAAGTTAAGCTCAAAACCAGAAAAACAGTTTTGACGTCCTTTTGCGGTAATGGAACCAAAGGTACTACGAGTATCGGATGGAGGTCCAAGACCCACCGTTTCGAAGCTAAGAACCAGGGCTACAACAATGTAGAAGGTCACTCAGTACAAATCCCAGTACAACTAAGTCAAATATGCAAAATACCAAACCAGAACCGTAATTGCAGGTTTACAAATTACACTATGCTGTAATCAGTACAACTCAGTCTAAACAGGTCCAAATGCAGAAATTCCAAAGGCATATGGTAGCTAGGACATCAAGCTACATTTCATCAGAAGACCTCAACACCCAAATCCAAAACAATTCCAGTCAAAACAACCCATTTCAGACACAGTTCTAACATCCTGATGAACCCAGAACAGCAATAGTAATTTCGGCTTATCTCATTCTACACTACTAAAATTGATCTGAAATTTTACAGGCTCCTTTAAAACATCAATACCTACAACTTTCATGTTTTAAGCCAAGGCCAATTCGGCCTCTAACCATAAGATACAAAACCGGACAGAATTGGGGATATAAAACCCTAACTTTCTCAAATTCCTTCCAAACCCAAAATTGATTACAATTATCTATCATAGACACCTACTAGAGTCCTTAAACATCAATTCCCATCATCAAAGATAGCCACAACATCACATTCATAGTAAACCAGAAAATTCATCAATAAATTGAAAACTTCACCAATTCATCTCAAACCAAGAAATAAACCACAAATTTCAGCACTTTAGCTACCACTAAGCACAACTTAAGCTTCATTAAGTGTAGGAGGAAGTTCAATCACCACTCACCTAGTAAACAAGAGAGGGAGAGTTGTTGGACACCTTAGCTTCCCAAAACACTTCACCAAACCACTTACTAGCACCAAATGGAAAGGTTTTATGGAGTAGAAACAAGATCAAATGGTTGGATGGTTACACTCAAGCAAAATGGAAGCAAGAATCTTGGAGAGTTTTTCTTTCTTCTTGGCTAGAGAGGGCCGGCCACAATGGTGAAGAAAAGAATGATTTTTGTGGTAATTTTGAGATATTTAATCAATTGGGAAGAAAGGTCAAAAAGTCAAATAAGTCAAATAAGTGACCACCACTCTTAAGGTGACACTTGTCACTTCATTAATGCATTCCTATCCTTCTTTTTTCCTCTCACATCAATCACTTCACCTCCTCTATTTATCTCTTAACACCCGATAAATTTCACCCAGTATCCGAAACTTAACCTTATTGGCCGAATTTTTCCGAACTTTTCGCACTAGTGGGTCCCACATCCGGAATACACTCTTAATTTCTCAAAACCTATTTGATACTAGAAAAATCATCCAAAAACTATATCTGCTCATTAAAAATATCTAGAAAATTTCCCTACGAAAGAAAACGCAGAAAACAAGCCATTAAATAAATAAAACCCTAGAAAATTAGAAAATTTCCGGGTTCTCAAACTCATTTTTTTTTCTGGGCGTCACAATCTCCCCTCCTTAAAAGAATGTCGTCCTCGACATTCCATCTTGTACCAATCAAGTCGAGACATCCCGCAAGAATCACTAAAAACCAAACCCACAGTCCGGCATCCTAAACTTCAAGCCTAGGATACACTACAGAGATCTGAAGCCTAAGCTCTGATACCAACTGTGACAGCCCCACCTCCCCCTAAGGCGAACCAGAGGGTTCGGCGGGCCGCCTGCCCAGCTCTCGCCGGGACTCAGTCGTTCACTACAATCCTCAAATAAATTACAAGAATAAACCTCAAATATTACATCAAATTCTCCAATAATTACATGTCAAAAGCAAAGCGGAAATAAATCCCAACTATACATAAAATGATTTCCAAATCCAAATTATACAAAACGTAGACCATCCAGTCGCGCGCACAAGTACTACAAGCCTTCCTTCGCTTTGAGCCCTGTGGAGGGGAATAAAATATTTTTGGGGTGAGCTAGAAGCTCAGCGAGTAACCAGAAAATCAGTAATCAAATCGGTTTAACAATATTTCTTTTCAATGATGTCATAAATCAAATGATAAGTCTAGAAACAATTACAACATTTACAAAACATTAAATATGGAGTATCAATAATTCAAGAAACATGTACAATGGAAAGCAATAGTAACATTCATGAAAAGATACGTTCGTTCTCCTGTCATTTCCTTTTTTTTTTCATTTGAAATTGCATCATTTTCCACCAACCTCCACCAACCTACAAAGGTAATACTCGAGTATACCAAACGTTCACCCAGGTCCCTAATCGCCCGACCGAGTCCGTTTCTGGCTCGAGACGACCGGTAACAAGGGGCAATGGCCAGTTCAGCCCAAAAGGCTTACATTCATGCACAAGTGGCATTTAATCATTTATCATGAAAATTTCACATTGATTTAGGTCGAGTGCGATAAAATACACACTCGCCTAGAAAGCTCATTTTGGAAATCATTCAAAGCACGTAACACGTTATCAATCAATAATACAAGTCATGAAGTCAAGGAAATATATCAAACAAGGAACACTTTCATATAAGCACGCATGATATGCAAGAAAACAGTTCAAAAGTTGCTTTGGAAACAGTTCAAAAGTAAATAATGTAAGAAACATTTCACAAGTACTTTGGAAATAGTTTAGGGTCACTCACCTCCATGGCTCATAAACCATCCATCATATATCATTGCCTTGCTCAAATTCGAGTCTTAGATCACAAACTCAATGCAAACAAATCCCTTCAAAGTTCGGACAGCACTTCCCCTAAATTTCTTTACTTTTGCAGCCATCAAGGCTTCATTATTTCCTCAACCAGTCCCAAAGGTACACACACAACAACAAGTTCATCTAATAGTCATTCAGCAAGTTCCAAGTAGTACTAGTACAAGTCAAACTAGGGAAAAGTCCGGAAATGAAAGTTAAGCTCAAAACCAGAAAAACAGTTTTGACGTCCTTTTGCGGTAATGGAACCAAAGGTACTACGAGTATCGGATGGAGGTCCAAGACCCACCGTTTCGAAGCTAAGAACCAGGGCTACAACAATGTAGAAGGTCACTCAGTACAAATCCCAGTACAACTAAGTCAAATATGCAAAATACCAAACCAGAACCGTAATTGCAGGTTTACAAATTACACTATGTTGTAATCAGTACAACTCAGTCTAAACAGGTCCAAATGCAGAAATTCCAAAGGCATATGGTAGCTAGGACATCAAGCTACATTTCATCAGAAGACCTCAACACCCAAATCCAAAACAATTCCAGTCAAAACAACCCATTTCAGACACAGTTCTAACATCCTGATGAACCCAGAACAGCAATAGTAATTTCGGCTTATCTCATTCTACACTACTAAAATTGATCTGAAATTTTACAGGCTCCTTTAAAACATCAATACCTACAACTTTCATGTTTTAAGCCAAGGCCAATTCGGCCTCTAACCATAAGATACAAAACCGGACAGAATTGGGGATATAAAACCCTAACTTTCTCAAATTCCTTCCAAACCCAAAATTGATTACAATTATCTATCATAGACACCTACTAGAGTCCTTAAACATCAATTCCCATCATCAAAGATAGCCACAACATCACATTCATAGTAAACCAGAAAATTCATCAATAAATTGAAAACTTCACCAATTCATCTCAAACCAAGAAATAAACCACAAATTTCAGCACTTTAGCTACCACTAAGCACAACTTAAGCTTCATTAAGTGTAGGAGGAAGTTCAATCACCACTCACCTAGTAAACAAGAGAGGGAGAGTTGTTGGACACCTTAGCTTCCCAAAACACTTCACCAAACCACTTACTAGCACCAAATGGAAAGGTTTTATGGAGTAGAAACAAGATCAAATGGTTGGATGGTTACAATCTTGGAGAGTTTTTCTTTCTTCTTGGCTAGAGAGGGCCGGCCACAATGGTGAAGAAAAGAATGATTTTTGTGGTAATTTTGAGATATTTAATCAATTGGGAAGAAAGGTCAAAAAGTCAAATAAGTCAAATAAGTGACCACCACTCTTAAGGTGACACTTGTCACTTCATTAATGCATTCCTATCCTTCTTTTTTCCTCTCACATCAATCACTTCACCTCCTCTATTTATCTCTTAACACCCGATAAATTTCACCCAGTATCCGAAACTTAACCTTATTGGCCGAATTTTTCCGAACTTTTCGCACTAGTGGGTCCCACATCCGGAATACACTCTTAATTTCTCAAAACCTATTTGATACTAGAAAAATCATCCAAAAACTATATCTGCTCATTAAAAATATCTAGAAAATTTCCCTACGAAAGAAAACGCAGAAAACAAGCCATTAAATAAATAAAACCCTAGAAAATTAGAAAATTTCCGGGTTCTCAAACTCATTTTTTTTTCTGGGCGTCACAATCTCCCCTCCTTAAAAGAATGTCGTCCTCGACATTCCATCTTGTACCAATCAAGTCGAGACATCCCGCAAGAATCACTAAAAACCAAACCCACAGTCCGGCATCCTAAACTTCAAGCCTAGGATACACTACAGAGATCTGAAGCCTAAGCTCTGATACCAACTGTGACAGCCCCACCTCCCCCTAAGGCGAACCAGAGGGTTCGGCGGGCCGCCTGCCCAGCTCTCGCCGGGACTCAGTCGTTCACTACAATCCTCAAATAAATTACAAGAATAAACCTCAAATATTACATCAAATTCTCCAATAATTACATGTCAAAAGCAAAGCGGAAATAAATCCCAACTATACATAAAATGATTTCCAAATCCAAATTATACAAAACGTAGACCATCCAGTCGCGCGCACAAGTACTACAAGCCTTCCTTCGCTTTGAGCCCTGTGGAGGGGAATAAAATATTTTTGGGGTGAGCTAGAAGCTCAGCGAGTAACCAGAAAATCAGTAATCAAATCGGTTTAACAATATTTCTTTTCAATGATGTCATAAATCAAATGATAAGTCTAGAAACAATTACAACATTTACAAAACATTAAATATGGAGTATCAATAATTCAAGAAACATGTACAATGGAAAGCAATAGTAACATTCATGAAAAGATACGTTCGTTCTCCTGTCATTTCCTTTTTTTTTTCATTTGAAATTGCATCATTTTCCACCAACCTCCACCAACCTACAAAGGTAATACTCGAGTATACCAAACGTTCACCCAGGTCCCTAATCGCCCGACCGAGTCCGTTTCTGGCTCGAGACGACCGGTAACAAGGGGCAATGGCCAGTTCAGCCCAAAAGGCTTACATTCATGCACAAGTGGCATTTAATCATTTATCATGAAAATTTCACATTGATTTAGGTCGAGTGCGATAAAATACACACTCGCCTAGAAAGCTCATTTTGGAAATCATTCAAAGCACGTAACACGTTATCAATCAATAATACAAGTCATGAAGTCAAGGAAATATATCAAACAAGGAACACTTTCATATAAGCACGCATGATATGCAAGAAAACAGTTCAAAAGTTGCTTTGGAAACAGTTCAAAAGTAAATAATGTAAGAAACATTTCACAAGTACTTTGGAAATAGTTTAGGGTCACTCACCTCCATGGCTCATAAACCATCCATCATATATCATTGCCTTGCTCAAATTCGAGTCTTAGATCACAAACTCAATGCAAACAAATCCCTTCAAAGTTCGGACAGCACTTCCCCTAAATTTCTTTACTTTTGCAGCCATCAAGGCTTCATTATTTCCTCAACCAGTCCCAAAGGTACACACACAACAACAAGTTCATCTAATAGTCATTCAGCAAGTTCCAAGTAGTACTAGTACAAGTCAAACTAGGGAAAAGTCCGGAAATGAAAGTTAAGCTCAAAACCAGAAAAACAGTTTTGACGTCCTTTTGCGGTAATGGAACCAAAGGTACTACGAGTATCGGATGGAGGTCCAAGACCCACCGTTTCGAAGCTAAGAACCAGGGCTACAACAATGTAGAAGGTCACTCAGTACAAATCCCAGTACAACTAAGTCAAATATGCAAAATACCAAACCAGAACCGTAATTGCAGGTTTACAAATTACACTATGCTGTAATCAGTACAACTCAGTCTAAACAGGTCCAAATGCAGAAATTCCAAAGGCATATGGTAGCTAGGACATCAAGCTACATTTCATCAGAAGACCTCAACACCCAAATCCAAAACAATTCCAGTCAAAACAACCCATTTCAGACACAGTTCTAACATCCTGATGAACCCAGAACAGCAATAGTAATTTCGGCTTATCTCATTCTACACTACTAAAATTGATCTGAAATTTTACAGGCTCCTTTAAAACATCAATACCTACAACTTTCATGTTTTAAGCCAAGGCCAATTCGGCCTCTAACCATAAGATACAAAACCGGACAGAATTGGGGATATAAAACCCTAACTTTCTCAAATTCCTTCCAAACCCAAAATTGATTACAATTATCTATCATAGACACCTACTAGAGTCCTTAAACATCAATTCCCATCATCAAAGATAGCCACAACATCACATTCATAGTAAACCAGAAAATTCATCAATAAATTGAAAACTTCACCAATTCATCTCAAACCAAGAAATAAACCACAAATTTCAGCACTTTAGCTACCACTAAGCACAACTTAAGCTTCATTAAGTGTAGGAGGAAGTTCAATCACCACTCACCTAGTAAACAAGAGAGGGAGAGTTGTTGGACACCTTAGCTTCCCAAAACACTTCACCAAACCACTTACTAGCACCAAATGGAAAGGTTTTATGGAGTAGAAACAAGATCAAATGGTTGGATGGTTACACTCAAGCAAAATGGAAGCAAGAATCTTGGAGAGTTTTTCTTTCTTCTTGGCTAGAGAGGGCCGGCCACAATGGTGAAGAAAAGAATGATTTTTGTGGTAATTTTGAGATATTTAATCAATTGGGAAGAAAGGTCAAAAAGTCAAATAAGTCAAATAAGTGACCACCACTCTTAAGGTGACACTTGTCACTTCATTAATGCATTCCTATCCTTCTTTTTTCCTCTCACATCAATCACTTCACCTCCTCTATTTATCTCTTAACACCCGATAAATTTCACCCAGTATCCGAAACTTAACCTTATTGGCCGAATTTTTCCGAACTTTTCGCACTAGTGGGTCCCACATCCGGAATACACTCTTAATTTCTCAAAACCTATTTGATACTAGAAAAATCATCCAAAAACTATATCTGCTCATTAAAAATATCTAGAAAATTTCCCTACGAAAGAAAACGCAGAAAACAAGCCATTAAATAAATAAAACCCTAGAAAATTAGAAAATTTCCGGGTTCTCAAACTCATTTTTTTTTCTGGGCGTCACAATCTCCCCTCCTTAAAAGAATGTCGTCCTCGACATTCCATCTTGTACCAATCAAGTCGAGACATCCCGCAAGAATCACTAAAAACCAAACCCACAGTCCGGCATCCTAAACTTCAAGCCTAGGATACACTACAGAGATCTGAAGCCTAAGCTCTGATACCAACTGTGACAGCCCCACCTCCCCCTAAGGCGAACCAGAGGGTTCGGCGGGCCGCCTGCCCAGCTCTCGCCGGGACTCAGTCGTTCACTACAATCCTCAAATAAATTACAAGAATAAACCTCAAATATTACATCAAATTCTCCAATAATTACATGTCAAAAGCAAAGCGGAAATAAATCCCAACTATACATAAAATGATTTCCAAATCCAAATTATACAAAACGTAGACCATCCAGTCGCGCGCACAAGTACTACAAGCCTTCCTTCGCTTTGAGCCCTGTGGAGGGGAATAAAATATTTTTGGGGTGAGCTAGAAGCTCAGCGAGTAACCAGAAAATCAGTAATCAAATCGGTTTAACAATATTTCTTTTCAATGATGTCATAAATCAAATGATAAGTCTAGAAACAATTACAACATTTACAAAACATTAAATATGGAGTATCAATAATTCAAGAAACATGTACAATGGAAAGCAATAGTAACATTCATGAAAAGATACGTTCGTTCTCCTGTCATTTCCTTTTTTTTTTCATTTGAAATTGCATCATTTTCCACCAACCTCCACCAACCTACAAAGGTAATACTCGAGTATACCAAACGTTCACCCAGGTCCCTAATCGCCCGACCGAGTCCGTTTCTGGCTCGAGACGACCGGTAACAAGGGGCAATGGCCAGTTCAGCCCAAAAGGCTTACATTCATGCACAAGTGGCATTTAATCATTTATCATGAAAATTTCACATTGATTTAGGTCGAGTGCGATAAAATACACACTCGCCTAGAAAGCTCATTTTGGAAATCATTCAAAGCACGTAACACGTTATCAATCAATAATACAAGTCATGAAGTCAAGGAAATATATCAAACAAGGAACACTTTCATATAAGCACGCATGATATGCAAGAAAACAGTTCAAAAGTTGCTTTGGAAACAGTTCAAAAGTAAATAATGTAAGAAACATTTCACAAGTACTTTGGAAATAGTTTAGGGTCACTCACCTCCATGGCTCATAAACCATCCATCATATATCATTGCCTTGCTCAAATTCGAGTCTTAGATCACAAACTCAATGCAAACAAATCCCTTCAAAGTTCGGACAGCACTTCCCCTAAATTTCTTTACTTTTGCAGCCATCAAGGCTTCATTATTTCCTCAACCAGTCCCAAAGGTACACACACAACAACAAGTTCATCTAATAGTCATTCAGCAAGTTCCAAGTAGTACTAGTACAAGTCAAACTAGGGAAAAGTCCGGAAATGAAAGTTAAGCTCAAAACCAGAAAAACAGTTTTGACGTCCTTTTGCGGTAATGGAACCAAAGGTACTACGAGTATCGGATGGAGGTCCAAGACCCACCGTTTCGAAGCTAAGAACCAGGGCTACAACAATGTAGAAGGTCACTCAGTACAAATCCCAGTACAACTAAGTCAAATATGCAAAATACCAAACCAGAACCGTAATTGCAGGTTTACAAATTACACTATGTTGTAATCAGTACAACTCAGTCTAAACAGGTCCAAATGCAGAAATTCCAAAGGCATATGGTAGCTAGGACATCAAGCTACATTTCATCAGAAGACCTCAACACCCAAATCCAAAACAATTCCAGTCAAAACAACCCATTTCAGACACAGTTCTAACATCCTGATGAACCCAGAACAGCAATAGTAATTTCGGCTTATCTCATTCTACACTACTAAAATTGATCTGAAATTTTACAGGCTCCTTTAAAACATCAATACCTACAACTTTCATGTTTTAAGCCAAGGCCAATTCGGCCTCTAACCATAAGATACAAAACCGGACAGAATTGGGGATATAAAACCCTAACTTTCTCAAATTCCTTCCAAACCCAAAATTGATTACAATTATCTATCATAGACACCTACTAGAGTCCTTAAACATCAATTCCCATCATCAAAGATAGCCACAACATCACATTCATAGTAAACCAGAAAATTCATCAATAAATTGAAAACTTCACCAATTCATCTCAAACCAAGAAATAAACCACAAATTTCAGCACTTTAGCTACCACTAAGCACAACTTAAGCTTCATTAAGTGTAGGAGGAAGTTCAATCACCACTCACCTAGTAAACAAGAGAGGGAGAGTTGTTGGACACCTTAGCTTCCCAAAACACTTCACCAAACCACTTACTAGCACCAAATGGAAAGGTTTTATGGAGTAGAAACAAGATCAAATGGTTGGATGGTTACAATCTTGGAGAGTTTTTCTTTCTTCTTGGCTAGAGAGGGCCGGCCACAATGGTGAAGAAAAGAATGATTTTTGTGGTAATTTTGAGATATTTAATCAATTGGGAAGAAAGGTCAAAAAGTCAAATAAGTCAAATAAGTGACCACCACTCTTAAGGTGACACTTGTCACTTCATTAATGCATTCCTATCCTTCTTTTTTCCTCTCACATCAATCACTTCACCTCCTCTATTTATCTCTTAACACCCGATAAATTTCACCCAGTATCCGAAACTTAACCTTATTGGCCGAATTTTTCCGAACTTTTCGCACTAGTGGGTCCCACATCCGGAATACACTCTTAATTTCTCAAAACCTATTTGATACTAGAAAAATCATCCAAAAACTATATCTGCTCATTAAAAATATCTAGAAAATTTCCCTACGAAAGAAAACGCAGAAAACAAGCCATTAAATAAATAAAACCCTAGAAAATTAGAAAATTTCCGGGTTCTCAAACTCATTTTTTTTTCTGGGCGTCACAATCTCCCCTCCTTAAAAGAATGTCGTCCTCGACATTCCATCTTGTACCAATCAAGTCGAGACATCCCGCAAGAATCACTAAAAACCAAACCCACAGTCCGGCATCCTAAACTTCAAGCCTAGGATACACTACAGAGATCTGAAGCCTAAGCTCTGATACCAACTGTGACAGCCCCACCTCCCCCTAAGGCGAACCAGAGGGTTCGGCGGGCCGCCTGCCCAGCTCTCGCCGGGACTCAGTCGTTCACTACAATCCTCAAATAAATTACAAGAATAAACCTCAAATATTACATCAAATTCTCCAATAATTACATGTCAAAAGCAAAGCGGAAATAAATCCCAACTATACATAAAATGATTTCCAAATCCAAATTATACAAAACGTAGACCATCCAGTCGCGCGCACAAGTACTACAAGCCTTCCTTCGCTTTGAGCCCTGTGGAGGGGAATAAAATATTTTTGGGGTGAGCTAGAAGCTCAGCGAGTAACCAGAAAATCAGTAATCAAATCGGTTTAACAATATTTCTTTTCAATGATGTCATAAATCAAATGATAAGTCTAGAAACAATTACAACATTTACAAAACATTAAATATGGAGTATCAATAATTCAAGAAACATGTACAATGGAAAGCAATAGTAACATTCATGAAAAGATACGTTCGTTCTCCTGTCATTTCCTTTTTTTTTTCATTTGAAATTGCATCATTTTCCACCAACCTCCACCAACCTACAAAGGTAATACTCGAGTATACCAAACGTTCACCCAGGTCCCTAATCGCCCGACCGAGTCCGTTTCTGGCTCGAGACGACCGGTAACAAGGGGCAATGGCCAGTTCAGCCCAAAAGGCTTACATTCATGCACAAGTGGCATTTAATCATTTATCATGAAAATTTCACATTGATTTAGGTCGAGTGCGATAAAATACACACTCGCCTAGAAAGCTCATTTTGGAAATCATTCAAAGCACGTAACACGTTATCAATCAATAATACAAGTCATGAAGTCAAGGAAATATATCAAACAAGGAACACTTTCATATAAGCACGCATGATATGCAAGAAAACAGTTCAAAAGTTGCTTTGGAAACAGTTCAAAAGTAAATAATGTAAGAAACATTTCACAAGTACTTTGGAAATAGTTTAGGGTCACTCACCTCCATGGCTCATAAACCATCCATCATATATCATTGCCTTGCTCAAATTCGAGTCTTAGATCACAAACTCAATGCAAACAAATCCCTTCAAAGTTCGGACAGCACTTCCCCTAAATTTCTTTACTTTTCCAGCCATCAAGGCTTCATTATTTCCTCAACCAGTCCCAAAGGTACACACACAACAACAAGTTCATCTAATAGTCATTCAGCAAGTTCCAAGTAGTACTAGTACAAGTCAAACTAGGGAAAAGTCCGGAAATGAAAGTTAAGCTCAAAACCAGAAAAACAGTTTTGACGTCCTTTTGCGGTAATGGAACCAAAGGTACTACGAGTATCGGATGGAGGTCCAAGACCCACCGTTTCGAAGCTAAGAACCAGGGCTACAACAATGTAGAAGGTCACTCAGTACAAATCCCAGTACAACTAAGTCAAATATGCAAAATACCAAACCAGAACCGTAATTGCAGGTTTACAAATTACACTATGCTGTAATCAGTACAACTCAGTCTAAACAGGTCCAAATGCAGAAATTCCAAAGGCATATGGTAGCTAGGACATCAAGCTACATTTCATCAGAAGACCTCAACACCCAAATCCAAAACAATTCCAGTCAAAACAACCCATTTCAGACACAGTTCTAACATCCTGATGAACCCAGAACAGCAATAGTAATTTCGGCTTATCTCATTCTACACTACTAAAATTGATCTGAAATTTTACAGGCTCCTTTAAAACATCAATACCTACAACTTTCATGTTTTAAGCCAAGGCCAATTCGGCCTCTAACCATAAGATACAAAACCGGACAGAATTGGGGATATAAAACCCTAACTTTCTCAAATTCCTTCCAAACCCAAAATTGATTACAATTATCTATCATAGACACCTACTAGAGTCCTTAAACATCAATTCCCATCATCAAAGATAGCCACAACATCACATTCATAGTAAACCAGAAAATTCATCAATAAATTGAAAACTTCACCAATTCATCTCAAACCAAGAAATAAACCACAAATTTCAGCACTTTAGCTACCACTAAGCACAACTTAAGCTTCATTAAGTGTAGGAGGAAGTTCAATCACCACTCACCTAGTAAACAAGAGAGGGAGAGTTGTTGGACACCTTAGCTTCCCAAAACACTTCACCAAACCACTTACTAGCACCAAATGGAAAGGTTTTATGGAGTAGAAACAAGATCAAATGGTTGGATGGTTACACTCAAGCAAAATGGAAGCAAGAATCTTGGAGAGTTTTTCTTTCTTCTTGGCTAGAGAGGGCCGGCCACAATGGTGAAGAAAAGAATGATTTTTGTGGTAATTTTGAGATATTTAATCAATTGGGAAGAAAGGTCAAAAAGTCAAATAAGTCAAATAAGTGACCACCACTCTTAAGGTGACACTTGTCACTTCATTAATGCATTCCTATCCTTCTTTTTTCCTCTCACATCAATCACTTCACCTCCTCTATTTATCTCTTAACACCCGATAAATTTCACCCAGTATCCGAAACTTAACCTTATTGGCCGAATTTTTCCGAACTTTTCGCACTAGTGGGTCCCACATCCGGAATACACTCTTAATTTCTCAAAACCTATTTGATACTAGAAAAATCATCCAAAAACTATATCTGCTCATTAAAAATATCTAGAAAATTTCCCTACGAAAGAAAACGCAGAAAACAAGCCATTAAATAAATAAAACCCTAGAAAATTAGAAAATTTCCGGGTTCTCAAACTCATTTTTTTTTCTGGGCGTCACAATCTCCCCTCCTTAAAAGAATGTCGTCCTCGACATTCCATCTTGTACCAATCAAGTCGAGACATCCCGCAAGAATCACTAAAAACCAAACCCACAGTCCGGCATCCTAAACTTCAAGCCTAGGATACACTACAGAGATCTGAAGCCTAAGCTCTGATACCAACTGTGACAGCCCCACCTCCCCCTAAGGCGAACCAGAGGGTTCGGCGGGCCGCCTGCCCAGCTCTCGCCGGGACTCAGTCGTTCACTACAATCCTCAAATAAATTACAAGAATAAACCTCAAATATTACATCAAATTCTCCAATAATTACATGTCAAAAGCAAAGCGGAAATAAATCCCAACTATACATAAAATGATTTCCAAATCCAAATTATACAAAACGTAGACCATCCAGTCGCGCGCACAAGTACTACAAGCCTTCCTTCGCTTTGAGCCCTGTGGAGGGGAATAAAATATTTTTGGGGTGAGCTAGAAGCTCAGCGAGTAACCAGAAAATCAGTAATCAAATCGGTTTAACAATATTTCTTTTCAATGATGTCATAAATCAAATGATAAGTCTAGAAACAATTACAACATTTACAAAACATTAAATATGGAGTATCAATAATTCAAGAAACATGTACAATGGAAAGCAATAGTAACATTCATGAAAAGATACGTTCGTTCTCCTGTCATTTCCTTTTTTTTTTCATTTGAAATTGCATCATTTTCCACCAACCTCCACCAACCTACAAAGGTAATACTCGAGTATACCAAACGTTCACCCAGGTCCCTAATCGCCCGACCGAGTCCGTTTCTGGCTCGAGACGACCGGTAACAAGGGGCAATGGCCAGTTCAGCCCAAAAGGCTTACATTCATGCACAAGTGGCATTTAATCATTTATCATGAAAATTTCACATTGATTTAGGTCGAGTGCGATAAAATACACACTCGCCTAGAAAGCTCATTTTGGAAATCATTCAAAGCACGTAACACGTTATCAATCAATAATACAAGTCATGAAGTCAAGGAAATATATCAAACAAGGAACACTTTCATATAAGCACGCATGATATGCAAGAAAACAGTTCAAAAGTTGCTTTGGAAACAGTTCAAAAGTAAATAATGTAAGAAACATTTCACAAGTACTTTGGAAATAGTTTAGGGTCACTCACCTCCATGGCTCATAAACCATCCATCATATATCATTGCCTTGCTCAAATTCGAGTCTTAGATCACAAACTCAATGCAAACAAATCCCTTCAAAGTTCGGACAGCACTTCCCCTAAATTTCTTTACTTTTCCAGCCATCAAGGCTTCATTATTTCCTCAACCAGTCCCAAAGGTACACACACAACAACAAGTTCATCTAATAGTCATTCAGCAAGTTCCAAGTAGTACTAGTACAAGTCAAACTAGGGAAAAGTCCGGAAATGAAAGTTAAGCTCAAAACCAGAAAAACAGTTTTGACGTCCTTTTGCGGTAATGGAACCAAAGGTACTACGAGTATCGGATGGAGGTCCAAGACCCACCGTTTCGAAGCTAAGAACCAGGGCTACAACAATGTAGAAGGTCACTCAGTACAAATCCCAGTACAACTAAGTCAAATATGCAAAATACCAAACCAGAACCGTAATTGCAGGTTTACAAATTACACTATGCTGTAATCAGTACAACTCAGTCTAAACAGGTCCAAATGCAGAAATTCCAAAGGCATATGGTAGCTAGGACATCAAGCTACATTTCATCAGAAGACCTCAACACCCAAATCCAAAACAATTCCAGTCAAAACAACCCATTTCAGACACAGTTCTAACATCCTGATGAACCCAGAACAGCAATAGTAATTTCGGCTTATCTCATTCTACACTACTAAAATTGATCTGAAATTTTACAGGCTCCTTTAAAACATCAATACCTACAACTTTCATGTTTTAAGCCAAGGCCAATTCGGCCTCTAACCATAAGATACAAAACCGGACAGAATTGGGGATATAAAACCCTAACTTTCTCAAATTCCTTCCAAACCCAAAATTGATTACAATTATCTATCATAGACACCTACTAGAGTCCTTAAACATCAATTCCCATCATCAAAGATAGCCACAACATCACATTCATAGTAAACCAGAAAATTCATCAATAAATTGAAAACTTCACCAATTCATCTCAAACCAAGAAATAAACCACAAATTTCAGCACTTTAGCTACCACTAAGCACAACTTAAGCTTCATTAAGTGTAGGAGGAAGTTCAATCACCACTCACCTAGTAAACAAGAGAGGGAGAGTTGTTGGACACCTTAGCTTCCCAAAACACTTCACCAAACCACTTACTAGCACCAAATGGAAAGGTTTTATGGAGTAGAAACAAGATCAAATGGTTGGATGGTTACACTCAAGCAAAATGGAAGCAAGAATCTTGGAGAGTTTTTCTTTCTTCTTGGCTAGAGAGGGCCGGCCACAATGGTGAAGAAAAGAATGATTTTTGTGGTAATTTTGAGATATTTAATCAATTGGGAAGAAAGGTCAAAAAGTCAAATAAGTCAAATAAGTGACCACCACTCTTAAGGTGACACTTGTCACTTCATTAATGCATTCCTATCCTTCTTTTTTCCTCTCACATCAATCACTTCACCTCCTCTATTTATCTCTTAACACCCGATAAATTTCACCCAGTATCCGAAACTTAACCTTATTGGCCGAATTTTTCCGAACTTTTCGCACTAGTGGGTCCCACATCCGGAATACACTCTTAATTTCTCAAAACCTATTTGATACTAGAAAAATCATCCAAAAACTATATCTGCTCATTAAAAATATCTAGAAAATTTCCCTACGAAAGAAAACGCAGAAAACAAGCCATTAAATAAATAAAACCCTAGAAAATTAGAAAATTTCCGGGTTCTCAAACTCATTTTTTTTTCTGGGCGTCACAATCTCCCCTCCTTAAAAGAATGTCGTCCTCGACATTCCATCTTGTACCAATCAAGTCGAGACATCCCGCAAGAATCACTAAAAACCAAACCCACAGTCCGGCATCCTAAACTTCAAGCCTAGGATACACTACAGAGATCTGAAGCCTAAGCTCTGATACCAACTGTGACAGCCCCACCTCCCCCTAAGGCGAACCAGAGGGTTCGGCGGGCCGCCTGCCCAGCTCTCGCCGGGACTCAGTCGTTCACTACAATCCTCAAATAAATTACAAGAATAAACCTCAAATATTACATCAAATTCTCCAATAATTACATGTCAAAAGCAAAGCGGAAATAAATCCCAACTATACATAAAATGATTTCCAAATCCAAATTATACAAAACGTAGACCATCCAGTCGCGCGCACAAGTACTACAAGCCTTCCTTCGCTTTGAGCCCTGTGGAGGGGAATAAAATATTTTTGGGGTGAGCTAGAAGCTCAGCGAGTAACCAGAAAATCAGTAATCAAATCGGTTTAACAATATTTCTTTTCAATGATGTCATAAATCAAATGATAAGTCTAGAAACAATTACAACATTTACAAAACATTAAATATGGAGTATCAATAATTCAAGAAACATGTACAATGGAAAGCAATAGTAACATTCATGAAAAGATACGTTCGTTCTCCTGTCATTTCCTTTTTTTTTTCATTTGAAATTGCATCATTTTCCACCAACCTCCACCAACCTACAAAGGTAATACTCGAGTATACCAAACGTTCACCCAGGTCCCTAATCGCCCGACCGAGTCCGTTTCTGGCTCGAGACGACCGGTAACAAGGGGCAATGGCCAGTTCAGCCCAAAAGTCTTACATTCATGCACAAGTGGCATTTAATCATTTATCATGAAAATTTCACATTGATTTAGGTCGAGTGCGATAAAATACACACTCGCCTAGAAAGCTCATTTTGGAAATCATTCAAAGCACGTAACACGTTATCAATCAATAATACAAGTCATGAAGTCAAGGAAATATATCAAACAAGGAACACTTTCATATAAGCACGCATGATATGCAAGAAAACAGTTCAAAAGTTGCTTTGGAAACAGTTCAAAAGTAAATAATGTAGGAAACATTTCACAAGTACTTTGGAAATAGTTTAGGGTCACTCACCTCCATGGCTCATAAACCATCCATCATATATCATTGCCTTGCTCAAATTCGAGTCTTAGATCACAAACTCAATGCAAACAAATCCCTTCAAAGTTCGGACAGCACTTCCCCTAAATTTCTTTACTTTTCCAGCCATCAAGGCTTCATTATTTCCTCAACCAGTCCCAAAGGTACACACACAACAACAAGTTCATCTAATAGTCATTCAGCAAGTTCCAAGTAGTACTAGTACAAGTCAAACTAGGGAAAAGTCCGGAAATGAAAGTTAAGCTCAAAACCAGAAAAACAGTTTTGACGTCCTTTTGCGGTAATGGAACCAAAGGTACTACGAGTATCGGATGGAGGTCCAAGACCCACCGTTTCGAAGCTAAGAACCAGGGCTACAACAATGTAGAAGGTCACTCAGTACAAATCCCAGTACAACTAAGTCAAATATGCAAAATACCAAACCAGAACCGTAATTGCAGGTTTACAAATTACACTATGCTGTAATCAGTACAACTCAGTCTAAACAGGTCCAAATGCAGAAATTCCAAAGGCATATGGTAGCTAGGACATCAAGCTACATTTCATCAGAAGACCTCAACACCCAAATCCAAAACAATTCCAGTCAAAACAACCCATTTCAGACACAGTTCTAACATCCTGATGAACCCAGAACAGCAATAGTAATTTCGGCTTATCTCATTCTACACTACTAAAATTGATCTGAAATTTTACAGGCTCCTTTAAAACATCAATACCTACAACTTTCATGTTTTAAGCCAAGGCCAATTCGGCCTCTAACCATAAGATACAAAACCGGACAGAATTGGGGATATAAAACCCTAACTTTCTCAAATTCCTTCCAAACCCAAAATTGATTACAATTATCTATCATAGACACCTACTAGAGTCCTTAAACATCAATTCCCATCATCAAAGATAGCCACAACATCACATTCATAGTAAACCAGAAAATTCATCAATAAATTGAAAACTTCACCAATTCATCTCAAACCAAGAAATAAACCACAAATTTCAGCACTTTAGCTACCACTAAGCACAACTTAAGCTTCATTAAGTGTAGGAGGAAGTTCAATCACCACTCACCTAGTAAACAAGAGAGGGAGAGTTGTTGGACACCTTAGCTTCCCAAAACACTTCACCAAACCATTTACTAGCACCAAATGGAAAGGTTTTATGGAGTAGAAACAAGATCAAATGGTTGGATGGTTACACTCAAGCAAAATGGAAGCAAGAATCTTGGAGAGTTTTTCTTTCTTCTTGGCTAGAGAGGGCCGGCCACAATGGTGAAGAAAAGAATGATTTTTGTGGTAATTTTGAGATATTTAATCAATTGGGAAGAAAGGTCAAAAAGTCAAATAAGTCAAATAAGTGACCACCACTCTTAAGGTGACACTTGTCACTTCATTAATGCATTCCTATCCTTCTTTTTTCCTCTCACATCAATCACTTCACCTCCTCTATTTATCTCTTAACACCCGATAAATTTCACCCAGTATCCGAAACTTAACCTTATTGGCCGAATTTTTCCGAACTTTTCGCACTAGTGGGTCCCACATCCGGAATACACTCTTAATTTCTCAAAACCTATTTGATACTAGAAAAATCATCCAAAAACTATATCTGCTCATTAAAAATATCTAGAAAATTTCCCTACGAAAGAAAACGCAGAAAACAAGCCATTAAATAAATAAAACCCTAGAAAATTAGAAAATTTCCGGGTTCTCAAACTCATTTTTTTTTCTGGGCGTCACAATCTCCCCTCCTTAAAAGAATGTCGTCCTCGACATTCCATCTTGTACCAATCAAGTCGAGACATCCCGCAAGAATCACTAAAAACCAAACCCACAGTCCGGCATCCTAAACTTCAAGCCTAGGATACACTACAGAGATCTGAAGCCTAAGCTCTGATACCAACTGTGACAGCCCCACCTCCCCCTAAGGCGAACCAGAGGGTTCGGCGGGCCGCCTGCCCAGCTCTCGCCGGGACTCAGTCGTTCACTACAATCCTCAAATAAATTACAAGAATAAACCTCAAATATTACATCAAATTCTCCAATAATTACATGTCAAAAGCAAAGCGGAAATAAATCCCAACTATACATAAAATGATTTCCAAATCCAAATTATACAAAACGTAGGCCATCCAGTCGCGCGCACAAGTACTACAAGCCTTCCTTCGCTTTGAGCCCTGTGGAGGGGAATAAAATATTTTTGGGGTGAGCTAGAAGCTCAGCGAGTAACCAGAAAATCAGTAATTGTTGGCCTAATTAGTAACATCCCTCAGATCCCGGTTCGACGGGACTAACCGCCCAGCCCGTGGCACCCAGGGGTGCAGACCCTCATGCTGGCCGAGCGTGGTACGGTGCTTTGCGCTGCCATTGTGGTTAAGGAAATAAAGTTGCGCCTTCACTAACAGCTATAGCTTTTGGTGCAATGGTAAGCGCTTGATCCTGACAATTGGTATCAGAGCTTGGTCTCCTTGAGATTAAGCTCTAACGGCTTGGAGTAAAGATGACAACCAGTCATGCTATGTTTGTTGAGGGGCAATCTGTTACTAGGCCTCCCATGTTCAGTGGCTCTAACTATGTTAGCTGGAAAGAACGAATGATTATCTTTTTACAATCTATTGATATTGAACTATGGTTTATTGTCAGTGAAGGACCGCATGATGCTAACTTTCTTGATGCAGATACAGGGTTGCTTCGGCCAAAAATGAGAGCTGAAATGAATGCTCAAGATAGAACTAACCTTACATTGAATGCCAAGGCCATGAATGTTCTTTATAGTGCCTTAGATTCAAATGAATCAATTAGAGTGAAAGGCTGTAAATCAGCCAAAGAAATGTGGGATAAGTTAAGAGAAATCCATGAGGGTGGTGACAATGTGAGAGAACAGAGAAAGGCCATCTTGGTCACAAAGTATGAATCTTTTAAGATTGAACCTCTTGAGGATATTGACAAAATGTTTTGCAGGTTCACTGACTTGATCAAAGATCTCGAGGTGTTGGGCAAAGAGTACACCTTGGGAGAGAAGAACAGGAAAATTCTCAATGCTTTGGGCAAAGAATGGGAAAATAAAGTGACTGCAATAGAAGAGGCTAAGGATTTAAGTTCTGTGCCTATTGAATCCATCATTAACTCACTAACCTCTTATGAGTTGAAACTGAAATCTAAAGTGCAGGAGGAAGAGGATGCTAGAGCAAAGAGAAACATTGCTCTAAAGACTACTCAAGGTGAAGATGATCCAGCTCACCTGGATGATGAAGACTCGGATGGTGATGATAATGATCTTGCTCTTATCACCAGAGGCTTCAAAAGGATTTTGAATAAAAGAAAGTTTAGAAGGGGAGGTCCTAGCAATCAATTCCAGAATCAACCATCTATCGCAAAGTACAAAGGAAAACAAGATTTCAACAAGAAACAGTTGGACAAATGCTTCGAATGTGGACAGATTGGACACTATGCAAATGAATGCCCCATGAAGAAGATGAAAGATGGAAAAGCTGATCGAAAGCCAAGATTCAACAACTTTCAGATTACTTGGAATGAATGCAACTCCGAAGGGGAAGTTGAAGAAGAAGAGGAATCAGCTCAAATGGCCTTCATGGCTATTGGAAATAATGAGGTATCTTCCACTCACTCACAATCTGAAAGTGATGATGATGAAGATGATGATCTTGAATCTTTTGTTGAAAAGCTACATAATGCCTTGAAGGAATCTTATGATAAAAACAAGCTGTTAAAACAGAAAATTGCTTTTCTCATTCAAGAAAATACAAGTCTGGTTCAACAAAATAAACATCTAAAGACTGACAATGAATGCCTTGTAAGAGCCGGATGTGATGTTCAAAACGAGCTTGACAGAAAGACTAATATTTGTGAAATGCTGAAGGAAAAGCATGGTGATTTGAAGAAAAGAATGGACATCTTGGATGAAACTTTGAAATCAAGAAAACAGGATTTTCTCAAAAGAAACATGTCATCTACCCATCTTACTGCTTGTCAAAGAACATTTGCTCACAACAAAATTGCACATGGCTTCACAACATATAGAAGAGGTGGATTGAGATATATCAAACCAGTACATGTTAAGAACTCTTTCATTATGTGTGATTTCTGTTGTCAAAGAGGGCATTTGAAAGGAGATTGCTATGTGAAAAGAAATCTGAACAAAGGGATGAAATGCATGTGGTTAGTTAGATACAATGCTAACTATTATGGACCCAAAAATTAAAATGGGTACCAAACACCTTATCTTTTCAGGAAAAAGGATCAAACAAGTCCAAATGGTTTATTGATAGCGGCTGCTCAAGGCACATGACCGGTGATCCCTCCTTGTTCATAAAGCTGAAATCAAAATCAAGTGGAAAGGTAACATTTGGTGATGATGTGAAAGCTAAGACAATTGGAATAGGTGATGTTGGTAAGGATGGTGAAACTTTTGTTCATAATGTGCTCTTGGTTGATAACTTAGGTTATAACTTGCTTAGTGTTAGTCAATTGTGTGATAAAGACTTGTATGTGTTGTTTAAAAAGCTTGAATGCATTGTACTTGATTCCAAATACAATGTTGTGTTCAAAGGTAAGAGGTTTAATGACATATATATTGTGATTCTTGATAAAGTTAATTCTTCTAGCTTAAAATGTCTTAAAGCTTCAAATGAAGATCCTTGGTTGTGGCATAGAAGACTTTGTCATTTTAACATGGACTTACTAAAGGAAATTTCGAAAAAGGAACTAGTTAGAGGCTTGCCAAAAATCAGTTTTGAAAAGGATAAAATATGTGATGCATGTCAATTTGGTAAGCAAACAAAAGTTTCTTTTAAAACAAAGAAGTGTGTATCTACTTCAAAACCCTTAGAACTCTTGCATCTTGACTTATTTGGCCCTACTCAAATCTCTAGCTTGGGTGGTAAGAAATACTGTTTTGTGATTGTGGATGATTATTCTAGATACACTTGGGTGATATTTCTTGCTCATAAAGATGATGCCTTCAAGAATTTTACTTCATTGTTTGCTAAAGTGCAAAATCTGCTTGGTTTAAAAATTGTTAGAATTAGAAGTGATAATGGAACTGAATTCAAATTTTGTGGATTTCCAGAATTTTGTGATTATAATGGTATAACTCATGAGTTTTCTATTGCAAGGACTCCACAGCAAAATGGTGTTGTAGAAAGGAAAAACAGGACTCTCCAAGAGGCTGCTAGAACTATGTTGAATGAATGTAGATTGCCTAAATACCTTTGGGCTGAAGCGGTAAACACTGCATGTTATGTAATGAATAGAATTCTCTTGAGACCTATTTTGAAGAAAACTCCTTATGAACTGATTTTTGATAAGAAACCTACGGTTGGTTATTTCAAAGTATTTGGTTGTAAATGCTTTATTTTGAATCTAAAGGAACATCTTGGCAAGTTTGATAAAAAATCTGATGAAGGAATATTTTTGGGATATTGTGAAAATAAAAGAGGATATAGAGTTTTTAATAGAAGGACTCTTGTGATTGAAGAAGCTATACATATAACATTTGATGAAGCCAATGATGATAATTCCAAAAGTTTGTGTGAGGATGATGATGTAGGTGTTCGAGAAGGAATGGAAAAGCTATCAATTGGGAATGAAGGAAGTTCTAAACCAGCAGCAACTGAAATGGAAAATGAAGTTCATAATGATCAAGAAGTGGAAGATGAAGACAAAAATGATGATCCACTCAAAGATCTTCCCAAGGCTTGGAAATTCAGCCAAAATCATCCAAAAGAACTTATAATTGGTGATCCATCCGAGAAGGTAAACACTCGTTCCTCATCTAGAAAATTGATTGATAATTTTGCTTTAGTTTCTCTTTTTGAACCTAAAAATATCAATGATGCTTTAAAGGATGAAAACTGGATTTTGGCTATGCAAGAGGAACTTAATCAATTTGAGAGAAATGAAGTTTGGACACTTGTTGATAGACCTCAAAATCAGCCTATCATTGGCACAAAGTGGATTTTTAGAAATAAGTTGGATGATAAAGGTGTTGTTGTAAGAAATAAAGCCAGATTAGTTGCTAAAGGATATGCACAAGAAGAAGGAATTGATTTTGATGAAACATTTGCTCCCGTAGCAAGATTAGAATCTATTAGAATGCTTCTTGCTTTTGCTTGCTTCAAAGGTTTCAAATTGTTTCAAATGGATGTTAAAAGTGCCTTTTTAAATGGTTTTATTGATCAAGAAGTGTATGTGGATCAACCCCCCGGTTTTGAAAATACAAAATTTCCAAGTCATGTGTTTAAACTTTCTAAAGCTTTATATGGTTTAAAACAGGCTCCAAGAGCTTGGTATGAAAGATTAAGTGGGTTCTTGATTGAAAAGGGTTTCAAAAGGGGTGTTGTGGACACCACACTTTTTACTAAGCATGTGTTGAAAGACCTTCTTATTGTGCAAATATATGTTGATGATATTATTTTCGGTGCTACTAATGAGTATCTATGTAAGGAGTTTTCCACCACTATGCAAAATGAATTTGAAATGAGTATGATGGGAGAATTAAATTTCTTCCTTGGACTTCAAATACATCAAGCTCTTGAGGGAATTTTTATAAATCAAGCAAAATATACCAAGGAATTGCTGAAAAGGTTTGGCATGGAGGACTCAAAACAAGTTGGAACTCCAATGTGCACTTCTACAAAGCTTGACAAAGATGAAGAAGGTAATCATGTGGATGAAAAGCATTATAGAGGTATGATCGGAAGCCTACTTTATTTAACCGCAAGTAGACCTGATATTATGTTTGCTGTTTGCTTGTGTGCTAGATTTCAATCTTGTCCAAAAGAATCACATTTGAATGCTGTAAAAAGAATTTTTAGGTATTTGAAAGGTACATTAGACTATGGTCTTTGGTATGCTACATCTAATGAGTTTGCTTTATATGGTTATTCGGATGCTGATTTTGGAGGTTGTCATGTGGATAGAAAGAGTACGAGTGGAACTTGTCATTTTCTTGGAAATTGTTTAGTCTCTTGGTTTAGCAAGAAACAATGTGCAATCTCTTTGTCTACCACCGAGGCGGAATATATTGCCGCTAGTGCATGTTGTGCTCAACTTCTATGGATGAAGCACACTTTGAATGATTTTGGATTGTTGTATGACTGCATGCCTGTATTCTGTGATAATACTAGTGCTATCAATTTGACCAAAAATCCTATTCATCATTCTAGGACAAAACACATAGATATAAAGCATCACTTTATTCGTGATCTTGTTCAAAAAGGTGAAATATGTGTAAATTATGTTTGTTCTAAAGATCAATTTGCTGATATTTTTACCAAAGCTCTGCCATTAGATCAGTTCATTCATCTAAGATCAAAATTAGGAATAATCGAAAAATCATCCTAATATTTCTCAAAGTCTTCGGACGTCCGAAAGAAGATGAACGGACGTCCGATGATGTTCTTCAGCCATTTTCCAGAATTGCGCCTGTTCGGACGCAACTGTCGGACGCACAACTTCGTTCGGCCGTCCGACAGTGCAACGGCTCATTTGTTTTAAATCAACTTTCTTCCTTATTTGCTTCAGTCTCTTCATATCCTATTTCCTCTCGGACGAAAACTCTCTCTTCCCTCACTCTCAAATTCGTACCATTCTGTAACTACCATTCCCAAATTGACTCAACCAAAACATTTCCCCATCGTTTGCGTTTCATTTCTCCTGATCATTTCACCAAACTGAGTAACATTTCGCAAATCCCCAAATTTTCCTCACAACCCTACTCTTGCATAACCGCTCTGTCAAATCTCGTTCAAGGTGTTTTTGTCCCAAAATTTCTGTGCGATTCACTTCCCTACTGCTGTGTGCATCATTTGCATCCTCCATTCCACACATTTAGAACAATGGTGAATCTAAGGGGAGGAAAAGTTACTGCCGGACGCAAGCATCCACTCAGGGATGAGGATGAGGATCTTCCTACTGTCAAACGGACATCCAAACGCTTCAAAAGGGGAGCTATCAAGGGTCAAATGTCACGGCCTACTCCACAACCCACATCTCAGCCTGAATCTGGACAGGGGACCTCCTCTCAACCGCCTCCTAAATCAGTTCCTCCTCCTACATTCTTTGATGATGCTGCGAAAGACAAATACTCCTGGATATCCCAGAAGGGTGTCATCCCTCAAAGAACTGTAAACCCCTCTGAATTTCGCTCCATAGGTTTAGAATCCATTCTGAGTCTATTTGCTTTCCAGAAATGGTCACATCTTATTTCTATGCCAAATGTCTACTATCCTGATATGTTGCATCAATTTTTTGCCAATCTAAGGAAAGGTTCTGACCCAACTGAAATATTTTCCAGGGTTAATGGGGTAGACTTAATCATTGACTCTGAAATCGTGAACTCCATTTTAAATACTACCATTGAACGTTTATGCAAAGATAAAATTGCTAATTTCTTTTCTTATGAAGAGCTTCCTACTGCTGCAAATCATTTTGATGGGACAAAAATGTTAACCTATTTCAAAAGAAGTTTTTCCTCACCTGCTGATGCTAAATTGAATGATCTGGCCCCTGTGAATTTAATTGCTTTTTCTATCATTTCAAACCTGCTTGTGCCTACTGATGGCCACAGAACTGATGCAAACAAAATGGAGTTGTACCTCTTTTATTGTTTTCAAGAAAAAATTCGTATTGATTTTGGTTTTGTCATGTGCAAGTTCTTACTTCGCTATGCCACTGATTCTCGCAGAAAATTATCTTATGGAAAGTTTCTTCAAAAGATTTTTGAGTTTAACAAAGTCCCTATTCTAGGTGTTTGTCCTAAAGAAGCATCTTCTTATGCCTTTACAAAAGGGTATTTTGAAAGGAAAAATCTTGTTTTCAAAGATAATCTGTGGGCTTATAAGGGTGCATCTTCTAGTGAACTTAGGTCTAAGACTGCACATGATCCTTCACCCATTTCACTCACTCCCATTCACCCTAGGAAGTCTGCCACTAAAGCATCTTCCTCTTCCAGTAATGAAGTAATTGAGCTTCTTCAAGAACTCAAACAGCATGTTCTTCTTCTAGAACATGGTCTCATGCTCACCATGTCTTCTGAGCAACAAACTGCCTTTCTTGACAAAAAGAATCTTCTTTTTCCTCCACCTGTGGTTGAGGAAGTCTCACATGACAAAGAACCTCGAACCACTGATCCAGGTTCATCAGTTCCAGATCCGAATCCAGCAACTCCTGTGACTCCTCATGGCCCTTCCACATCAGACAAAGGCAAGGCACCAATTGTAGAAGCTGCTGAAGATAATGAAGACACTGAAGAGGAGGATCTCGACCAATATCAGCTTTCTCGGAGGACACCTGGATCCACGTAGATCATCATTTAGGACATTTGCATTTTGTTTGTCTCTTTTAGAATATGTTATGTTATGGATATTCTCAGTTTCTTTTGGTGTGTGTTGATGGATGATCTAAGTACTGAGGTGTAATATAATGGATATTCTTGTTTATGTTTAAGTTCTGTGATGTTTCTAAGTATCTTGATGGAAGTTATTGGTGATGTTTAAGTACTGGTGATGTTTGTTTATTCTGTTTATGTGAATGGAATGAATTGTTTTTGGTTTACATTTTGGATAAGATGTATTTGTGTATAAGATGGATGTTTTTGGTTTGCTCTTTTGTGATGACAAAAAGGGGGAGAGATCTGATTGATGATTGATAATGTTGGATATGATGAATTGATTGATGGTTTAATTTGAATTTTGCTGATGGATTGAATTGGTGATATGTTGGTTGTGTGTTACTTAATTGTCATGATTTTGGATGATTGTCTAAACTCGGTTGGGCAGTCTAGTGAGGGGGAGGTTTTCAAAAGTTCTTTGATTCACTATGGCAGGGGGAGTTCTTGTCTATTTTGAAAGGGGGAGCTTTCATTGCAATCATCAAATTTCATTTCAAACTTTTGTTTTGTCATCATCAAAAAGGGGGAGAATGTTATTCTTGGTTTTGGTGATCACAAAAGTTCTTTGAAATACAGTCCAAGAAAGTGAACACTTTGATCAGGCCTGATGGAACAAAGAAAGCATATGTTTGATTGACTCCAGACTACGATGCTTTGGATGTGGCAAACAAGATTGAAATAATATAAATGAATTTAGTCATTGTTTTGTTCCGATCAAAGATATTGTCTTTTAAGTGTGTCATTCTTGGCACTTTGAAATGTTTATCTAACCTTCTTCAAAAACAAGTGTTTTTGTCTATCCAAGAATCAGGTTCGAATATGTCATCAAAAGCAAAACAACCAAAATGTGAAGCAAAAACAGGACAATCAGGTCGGACGGCCGAAAGGAAACTGTCGGACGTCCGAAAGGATGAAGAACATCAGGAAGGAAGCACCGTCGGACGCTCACATAGAAGCATCGGACGTCCGGAAGGATCGGACGCTTGCCATCGGACGCTAATCAATCGCATCGGACGTCCGAAAAATTCCAAGATAACTTGCTAGCTCTCGGCCCAAGGTCGGACGCTGTGCTGTCGGACGACAAAGAACTTATCGGACGTCCGAACCTCAACTTGGCTATCATCGGACGATTGGTTCGGACGATGATTCGATCGTCGGACGTCCGACAGCCCCAACGGCTAGTTGACTCTTCAGCTGCCTTCTATCCGTTGGAAGCATTGATGAAGCCCATTTCTGGTTCTCTTTAAAATCAAACTGGTCTGAACGAAGTAGGAACTTTTGCACACTTTGTTTACAAGATCTAGTGAGATATTTTAGCTAGAAAATAGTCTCCAAAGCAGATTTGTTTTAAAGTGGTGTGAATTTCTGTTGAGCATTTCTTTTGTGGTTGAAAGGATCTTTAGTGTAGCTTTGTTGAGGGTTTTCTGAGTGATTGTAAAACTTCCTAGCTTGACTAAGTGAGGCTTAGGGCAAGGAGGAAGTGCTCCCTCCATTGTACATCTAGTTGATCTTCGTTCATCAAAGAGAAGTTGCTCTTCCTAGTGTTTGGTCTTCAAGTTTGGGTTAAGCTTGGTAGACACTTGGTTTGTCTCTCTATTTTACATTTCTGTTTAATAAAATATTCATTGCTTATCTATACTTGCTTCTCTGATCAATATTGCTATTGTCTTCTTATCTACTTGGTTGATCATTACTAAAAAGGAAGGTAAATTTTCATTAACGAAAAAGTGCATAAACTTGGTTAAGATTTTAATCAAACCAATTCACCCCCCCCTCTTGGTTGTCTGTGGGACTAACACCAAAGGCATATGGTAGCTAGGACATCAAGCTACATTTCATCAGAAGACCTCAACACCCAAATCCAAAACAATTCCAGTCAAAACAACCCATTTCAGACACAGTTCTAACATCCTGATGAACCCAGAACAGCAATAGTAATTTCGCCTTATCTCATTCTACACTACTACAATTAACCTGAAATTTTACATGCACCTTTAAAACATCAATACCTACAACTTTCATGTTTTAAGCCAAGGCCAATTCGGCCTCTAACCATAATGTACAAAACCGGACAGAATTGGGGATATAAAACCCTAACTTTCTGAAATTCCTTCCAAACCCAAAATTGATTACAATTATCTATCATAGACACCTACTAGAGTCCTTAAACATCAATTCCCATCATCAAAGATAGCCACAACATCACATTCTTAGTAAACCAGAAAATTCATCAATAAATTGAAAACTTCACCAATTCATCTCAAACCAAGAAATAAACCACAAATTTCAGCACTTTAGCTACCACTAAGCACAACTTAAGCTTCATTAAGTGTAGGAGGAAGTTCAATCACCACTCACCTAGTAAACAAGAGAGGGAGAGTTGTTGGACACCTTAGCTTCCCAAAACACTTCACCAAACCACTTACTAGCACCAAATGGAAAGGTTTTATGGAGTAGAAACAAGATCAAATGGTTGGATGGTTACACTCAAGCAAAATGGAAGCAAGAATCTTGGAGAGTTTTTCTTTCTTCTTGGCTAGAGAGGGCCGGCCACAATGGTGAAGAAAAGAATGATTTTTGTGGTAATTTTGAGATATTTAATCAATTGGGAAGAAAGGTCAAAAAGTCAAATAAGTCAAATAAGTGACCACCACTCTTAAGGTGACACTTGTCACTTCATTAATACATTCCTATCCTTCTTTTTTCCTCTCACATCAATCACTTCACCTCCTCTATTTATCTCTTAACACCCGATAAATTTCACCCAGTATCCGAAACTTAACCTTATTGGTCGAATTTTTCCGAACTTTTCGCACTAGTGGGTCCCACATCCGGAATACACTCTTAATTTCTCAAAACCTATTTGATACTAGAAAAATCATCCAAAAACTATATCTGCTCATTAAAAATATCTAGAAAATTTCCCTACGAAAGAAAACGCAGAAAACAAGCCATTAAATAAATAAAACCCTAGAAAATTAGAAAATTTCCGGGTTCTCAAACTCATTTTTTTTTCGGGGCGTCACAATCTCCCCTCCTTAAAAGAATGTCGTCCTCGACATTCCATCTTGTACCAATCAAGTCGAGACATCCCGCAAGAATCACTAAAAACCAAACCCACAGTCCGGCATCCTAAACTTCAAGCCTAGGATACACTACAGAGATCTGAAGCCTAAGCTCTGATACCAACTGTGACAGCCCCACCTCCCCCTAAGGCGAACCAGAGGGTTCGGCGGGCCGCCTGCCCAGCTCTCGCCGGGACTCAGTCGTTCACTACAATCCTCAAATAAATTACAAGAATAAACCTCAAATATTACATCAAATTCTCCAATAATTACATGTCAAAAGCAAAGCGGAAATAAATCCCAACTATACATAAAATGATTTCCAAATCCAAATTATACAAAACGTAGGCCATCCAGTCGCGCGCACAAGTACTACAAGCCTTCCTTCGCTTTGAGCCCTGTGGAGGGGAATAAAATATTTTTGGGGTGAGCTAGAAGCTCAGCGAGTAACCAGAAAATCAGTAATCAAATCGGTTTAACAATATTTCTTTTCAATGAGGTCATAAATCAAATGATAAGTCCAGAAACAATTACAACATTTACAAAACATTAAATATGGAGTATCAATAATTCAAGAAACATGTACAATGGAAAGCGATAGTAACATTCATGAAAAGATACGTTCGTTCTCCTGTCATTTCCTCTTTTTTTTCATTTGAAATTGCATCATTTTCCACCAACCTCCACCAACCTACAAAGGTAATACTCGAGTATACCAAACGTTCACCCAGGTCCCTAATCGCCCGACCGAGTCCGTTTCTGGCTCGAGACGACCGGTAACAAGGGGCAATGGCCAGTTCAGTCCAAAAGGCTTACATTCATGCACAAGTGGCATTTAATCATTTATCATGAAAATTTTACATTGATTTAGGTCGAGTGCGATAAAATACACACTCGCCTAGAAAGCTCATTTTGGAAATCATTCAAAGCACGTAACACGTTATCAATCAATAACACAAGTCATGAAGTCAAGGAAATATATCAAACAAGGAACACTTTCATATAAGCACGCATGATATGCAAGAAAATAGTTCAAAAGTAGCTTTGGAAATAGTTCAAAAGTAAATAATGTAAGAAACATTTCACAAGTACTTTGGAAATAGTTTAGGGTCACTCACCTCCATGGCTCATAAACCATCCATCATATATCATTGCCTTGCTCAAATCCGAGTCTTAGATCACAAACTCAATGCAAACAAATCCCTTCAAAGTTCGGACAGCATTTCCCCTAAATTTCTTTACTTTTCCAGCCATCAAGGCTTCATTATTTCCTCAACCAGTCCCAAAGGTACACACACAACAACAAGTTCATCTAATAGCCATTCAGCAAGTTCCAAGTAGTACTAGTACAAGTCAAACTGGGGAAAAGTCCGGAAATGAAAGTTAAGCTCATAACCAGAAAAACAGTTTTGACGTCCTTTTGCGGTAATGGAACCAAAGGTACTAAGAGTATCGGATGGAGGTCCAAGACCCACCGTTTCGAAGCTAAGATCCAGGGCTACAACAATGTAGAAGGTCACTCAGTACAAATCCCAGTACAACTAAGTCAAATATGCAAAATACCAAACCAGAACCGTAATTGCAGGTTTACAAATTACACTATTCTGTAATCAGTACAACTCAGTCTAAACAGGTCCAAATGCAGAAATTCCAAAGGCATATGGTAGCTAGGACATCAAGCTACATTTCATCAGAAGACCGCAACACCCAAATCCAAAACAATTCCAGTCAAAACAACCCATTTCAGACACAGTTCTAACATCCTGATGAACCCAGAACAGCAATAGTAATTTCGGCTTATCTCATTCTACACTACTACAATTGACCTGAAATTTTACAGGCACCTTTAAAACATCAATACCTACAACTTTCATGTTTTAAGCCAAGGCCAATTCGGCCTCTAACCATAAGATACAAAACCGGACAGAATTGGGGATATAAAACCCTAACTTTCTCAAATTCCTTCCAAACCCAAAATTGATTACAATTATCTATCATAGACACCTACTAGAGTCCTTAAACATCAATTCCCATCATCAAAGATAGCCACAACATCACATTCATATTAAACCAGAAAATTCATCAATAAATTGAAAACTTCACCAATTCATCTCAAACCAAGAAATAAACCACAAATTTCAGCACTTTAGCTACCACTAAGCACAACTTAAGCTTCATTAAGTGTAGGAGGAAGTTCAATCACCACTCACCTAGTAAACAAGAGAGGGAGAGTTGTTGGACACCTTAGCTTCCCAAAACACTTCACCAAACCACTTACTTGCACCAAATGGAAAGGTTTTATGGAGTAGAAACAAGATCAAATGGTTGGATGGTTACACTCAAGCAAAATGGAAGCAAGAATCTTGGAGAGTTTTTCTTTCTTCTTGGCTAGAGAGGGCCGGCCACAATGGTGAAGAAAAGAATGATTTTTGTGGTAATTTTGAGATATTTAATCAATTGGGAAGAAAGGTCAAAAAGTCAAATAAGTCAAATAAGTGACCACCACTCTTAAGGTGACACTTGTCACTTCATTAATACATTCCTATCCTTCTTTTTTCCTCTCACATCAATCACTTCACCTCCTCTATTTATCTCTTAACACCCGATAAATTTCACCCAGTATCCGAAACTTAACCTTATTGGCCGAATTTTTCCGAACTTTTCGCACAAGTGGGTCCCACATCCGGAATACACTCTTAATTTCTCAAAACCTATTTGATACTAGAAAAATCATCCAAAAACTATATCTGCTCATTAAAAATATCTAGAAAATTTCCCTACGAAAGAAAACGCAGAAAACAAGCCATTAAATAAATAAAACCCTAGAAAATTAGAAAATTTCCGGGTTCTCAAACTCATTTTTTTTTCTGGGCGTCACAATCTCCCCTCCTTAAAAGAATGTCGTCCTCGACATTCCATCTTGTACCAATCAAGTCGAGACATCCCGCAAGTATCACTAAAAACCAAACCCACAGTCCGGCATCCTAAACTTCAAGCCTAGGATACACTACAGAGATCTGAAGCCTAAGCTCTGATACCAACTGTGACAGCCCCACCTCCCCCTAAGGCGAACCAGAGGGTTCGGCGGGCCGCCTGCCCGGCTCTCGCCGGGACTCAGTCGTTCACTACAATCCTCAAATAAATTACAAGAATAAACCTCAAATATTACATCAAATTCTCCAATAATTACATGTCAAAAGCAAAGCGGAAATAAATCCCAACTATACATAAAATGATTTCCAAATCCAAATTATACAAAACGTAGGCCATCCAGTCGCGCGCACAAGTACTACAAGCATTCCTTCGCTTTGAGCCCTGTGGAGGGGAATAAAATATTTTTGGGGTGAGCTAGAAGCTCAGCGAGTAACCAGAAAATCAGTAATCAAATCGGTTTAACAATATTTCTTTTCAATGATGTCATAAATCAAATGATAAGTCTAGAAACAATTACAACATTTACAAAACATTAAATATGGAGTATCAATAATTCAAGAAACATGTACAATAGAAAGCGATAGTAACATTCATGAAAAGATACGTTCGTTCTCCTGTCATTTCCTTTTTTTTTTCATTTGAAATTGCATCAATTTCCACCAACCTCCACCAACCTACAAAGGTAATACTCGAGTATACCAAACGTTCACCCAGGTCCCTAATCGCCTGACCGAGTCCGTTTCTGGCTCGAGACGACCGGTAACAAGGGGCAATGGCCAGTTCAGCCCAAAAGGGTTACATTCATGCACAAGTGGCATTTAATCATTTATCATGAAAATTTCACATTGATTTAGGTCGAGTGCGATAAAATACACACTCGCCTAGAAAGCTCATTTTGGAAATCATTCAAAGCACGTAACACGTTATCAATCAATAATACAAGTCATGAAGTCAAGGAAATATATCAAACAAGGAACACTTTCATATAAGCACGCATGATATGCAAGAAAACAGTTCAAAAGTTGCTTTGGAAACAGTTCAAAAGTAAATAATGTAAGAAACATTTCACAAGTACTTTGGAAATAGTTTAGGGTCACTCACCTCCATGGCTCATAAACCTTCCATCATATATCATTGCCTTGCTCAAATTCGAGTCTTAGATCACAAACTCAATGCAAACAAATCCCTTCAAAGTTCGGACAGCACTTCCCCTAAATTTCTTTACTTTTCCAGCCATCAAGGCTTCATTATTTCCTCAACCAGTCCCAAAGGTACACACACAACAACAAGTTCATCTAATAGTCATTCAGCAAGTTCCAAGTAGTACTAGTACAAGTCAAACTAGGGAAAAGTCCGGAAATGAAAGTTAAGCTCAAAACCAGAAAAACAGTTTTGACGTCCTTTTGCGGTAATGGAACCAAAGGTACTACGAGTATCGGATGGAGGTCCAAGACCCACCGTTTCGAAGCTAAGAACCAGGGCTACAACAATGTAGAAGGTCACTCAGTACAAATCCCAGTACAACTAAGTCAAATATGCAAAATACCAAACCAGAACCGTAATTGCAGGTTTACAAATTACACTATGCTGTAATCAGTACAACTCAGTCTAAACAGGTCCAAATGCAGAAATTCCAAAGGCATATGGTAGCTAGGACATCAAGCTACATTTCATCAGAAGACCTCAACACCCAAATCCAAAACAATTCCAGTCAAAACAACCCATTTCAGACACAGTTCTAACATCCTGATGAACCCAGAACAGCAATAGTAATTTCGGCTTATCTCATTCTACACTACTAAAATTGATCTGAAATTTTAAAGGCTCCTTTAAAACATCAATACCTACAACTTTCATGTTTTAAGCCAAGGCCAATTCGGCCTCTAACCATAAGATACAAAACCGGACAGAATTGGGGATATAAAACCCTAACTTTCTCAAATTCCTTCCAAACCCAAAATTGATTACAATTATCTATCATAGACACCTACTAGAGTCCTTAAACATCAATTCCCATCATCAAAGATAGCCACAACATCACATTCATAGTAAACCAGAAAATTCATCAATAAATTGAAAACTTCACCAATTCATCTCAAACCAAGAAATAAACCACAAATTTCAGCACTTTAGCTACCACTAAGCACAACTTAATCTTCATTAAGTGTAGGAGGAAGTTCAATCACCACTCACCTAGTAAACAAGAGAGGGAGAGTTGTTGGACACCTTAGCTTCCCAAAACACTTCACCAAACCACTTACTAGCACCAAATGGAAAGGTTTTATGGAGTAGAAACAAGATCAAATGGTTGGATGGTTACAATCTTGGAGAGTTTTTCTTTCTTCTTGGCTAGAGAGGGCCGGCCACAATGGTGAAGAAAAGAATGATTTTTGTGGTAATTTTGAGATATTTAATCAATTGGGAAGAAAGGTCAAAAAGTCAAATAAGTCAAATAAGTGACCACCACTCTTAAGGTGACACTTGTCACTTCATTAATGCATTCCTATCCTTCTTTTTTCCTCTCACATCAATCACTTCACCTCCTCTATTTATCTCTTAACACCCGATAAATTTCACCCAGTATCCGAAACTTAACCTTATTGGCCGAATTTTTCCGAACTTTTCGCACTAGTGGGTCCCTCATCCATAATACGCTCTTAATTTCTCAAAACCTATTTGATACTAGAAAAATCATCCAAAAACTATATCTGCTCATTAAAAATATCTAGAAAATTTCCCTACGAAAGAAAACGCAGAAAACAAGCCATTAAATAAATAAAACCCTAGAAAATTAGAAAATTTCCGGGTTCTCAAACTCATTTTTTTTTCTGGGCGTCACAATCTCCCCTCCTTAAAAGAATGTCGTCCTCGACATTCCATCTTGTACCAATCAAGTCGAGACATCCCGCAAGAATCACTAAAAACCAAACCCACAGTCCGGCATCCTAAACTTCAAGCCTAGGATACACTACAGAGATCTGAAGCCTAAGCTCTGATACCAACTGTGACAGCCCCACCTCCCCCTAAGGCGAACCAGAGGGTTCGGCGGGCCGCCTGCCCAGCTCTCGCCGGGACTCAGTCGTTCACTACAATCCTCAAATAAATTACAAGAATAAACCTCAAATATTACATCAAATTCTCCAATAATTACATGTCAAAAGCAAAGCGGAAATAAATCCCAACTATACATAAAATGATTTCCAAATCCAAATTATACAAAACGTAGGCCATCCAGTCGCGCGCACAAGTACTACAAGCCTTCCTTCGCTTTGAGCCCTGTGGAGGGGAATAAAATATTTTTGGGGTGAACTAGAAGCTCAGCGAGTAACCAGAAAATCAGTAATCAAATCGGTTTAACAATATTTCTTTTCAATGATGTCATAAATCAAATGATAAGTCCAGAAACAATTACAACATTTACAAAACATTAAATATGGAGTATCAATAATTCAAGAAACATGTACAATGGAAAGCAATAGTAACATTCATGAAAAGATACGTTCGTTCTCCTGTCATTTCCTCTTTTTTTTCATTTGAAATTGCATCATTTTCCACCAACCTCCACCAACCTACAAAGGTAATACTCGAGTATACCAAACGTTCACCCAGGTCCCTAATCGCCCGACTGAGTCCGTTTCTGGCTCGAGACGACCGGTAACAAGGGGCAATGGCCAGTTCAGTCCAAAAGGCTTACATTCATGCACAAGTGGCATTTAATCATTTATCATGAAAATTTTACATTGATTTAGGTCGAGTGCGATAAAATACACACTCGCCTAGAAAGCTCATTTTGGAAATCATTCAAAGCACGTAACACGTTATCAATCAATAACACAAGTCATGAAGTCAAGGAAATATATCAAACAAGGAACACTTTCATATAAGCACGCATGATATGCAAGAAAACAGTTCAAAAGTAGCTTTGGAAACAGTTCAAAAGTAAATAATGTAAGAAACATTTCACAAGTACTTTGGAAATAGTTTAGGGTCACTCACCTCCATGGCTCATAAACCATCCATCATATATCATTGCCTTGCTCAAATCCGAGTCTTAGATCACAAACTCAATGCAAACTAATCCCTTCAAAGTTCGGACATCACTTCCCCTAAATTCCTTTACTTTTCCAGCCATCAAGGCTTCATTATTTCCTCAACCAGTCCCAAAGGTACACACACAACAACAAGTTCATCTAATAGTCATTCAGCAAGTTCCAAGTAGTACTAGTACAAGTCAAACTAGGGAAAAGTCCGGAAATGAAAGTTAAGCTCAAAACCAGAAAAATAGTTTTGACGTCCTTTTGCGGTAATGGCACCAAAGGTACTACGAGTATCGGATGGAGGTCCAAGACCCACCGTTTCGAAGCTAAGAACCAGGGCTACAACAATGTAGAAGGTCACTCAGTCCAAATCCCAGTACAACTAAGTCAAATATGCAAAATACCAAACCAGAACCGTAATTGCAGGTTTACAAATTACACTATGCTGAAATTAGTACAACTCAGTCTAAACAGGTCCAAATGCAGAAATTCCAAAGGCATATGGTAGCTAATACATCAAGCTACATTTCATTAGAAGACCTCAACACCCAAATCCAAAACAATTCCAGTCAAAACAACCCATTTCAGACACAGTTCTAACATCCTGATGAACCCAGAACAGCAATAGTAATTTCGACTTATCTCATTCTACACTACTACAGTTGACCTGAAATTGTACAGGCACCTTTAAAACATCAATACCTACAACTTTCATGTTTTAAGCCAAGGCCAATTCGGACTCTAACCATAAGATACAAAACCGGACAGAATTGGGGATATAAAACCCTAACTTTCTCAAATTCCTTCCAAACCCAAAATTGATTACAATTATCTATCATAGACACCTACTAGAGTCCTTAAACATCAATTCCCATCATCAAAGATAGCCACAACATCACATTCATATTAAACCAGAAAATTCATCAATAAATTGAAAACTTCACCAATTCATCTCAAACCAAGAAATAAACCACAAATTTCAGCACTTTAGCTACCACTAAGCACAACTTAAGCTTCATTAAGTGTAGGAGGAAGTTCAATCACCACTCACCTAGTAAACAAGAGAGGGAGAGTTGTTGGACACCTTAGCTTCCCAAAACACTTCACCAAACCACTTACTAGCACCAAATGGAAAGGTTTTATGGAGTAGAAACAAGATCAAATGGTTGGATGGTTACACTCAAGCAAAATGGAAGCAAGAATCTTGGAGAGTTTTTCTTTCTTCTTGGCTAGAGAGGGCCGGCCACAATGGTGAAGAAAAGAATGATTTTTGTGGTAATTTTGAGATATTTAATCAATTGGGAAGAAAGGTCAAAAAGTCAAATAAGTCAAATAAGTGACCACCACTCTTAAGGTGACACTTGTCACTTCATTAATGCATTCCTATCCTTCTTTTTTCCTCTCACATCAATCACTTCACCTCCTCTATTTATCTCTTAACACCCGATAAATTTCACCCAGTATCCGAAACTTAACCTTATTGGCCGAATTTTTCCGAACTTTTCGCACTAGTGGGTCCCACATCCGGAATACACTCTTAATTTCTCAAAACCTATTTGATACTAGAAAAATCATCCAAAAACTATATCTGCTCATTAAAAATATCTAGAAAATTTCCCTACGAAATAAAACGCAGAAAACAAGCCATTAAATAAATAAAACCCTAGAAAATTAGAAAATTTCCGGGTTCTCAAACTCATTTTTTTTTCGGGGCGTCACAATTTCCCCTCCTTAAAAGAATGTCGTTCTCGACATTCCATCTTGTACCAATCAAGTCGAGACATCCCGCAAGAATCACTAAAAACCAAACCCACAGTCCGGCATCCTAAACTTCAAGCCTAGGATACACTACAGAGATCTGAAGCCTAAGCTCTGATACCAACTGTGACAGCCCCACCTCCCCCTAAGGCGAACTAGAGGGTTCGGCGGGCCGCCTGCCCAGCTCTCGCCGGGACTCAGTCGTTCACTACAATCCTCAAATAAATTACAAGAATAAACCTCAAATATTACATCAAATTCTCCAATAATTACATGTCAAAAGCAAAGCGGAAATAAATCCCAACTATACATAAAATGATTTCCAAATCCAAATTATACAAAACGTAGGCCATCCAGTCACGCGCACAAGTACTACAAGCCTTCCTTCGCTTTGAGCCCTGTGGAGGGGAATAAAATATTTTTGGGGTGAGCTAGAAGCTCAGCGAGTAACCAGAAAATCAGTAATCAAATCGGTTTAACAATATTTCTTTTCAATGATGTCATAAATCAAATGATAAGTCCAGAAACAATTACAACATTTACAAAACATTAAATATGGAGTATCAATAATTCAAGAAACATGTACAATGGAAAGCGATAGTAACGTTCATGAAAAGATACGTTCGTTCTCCTGTCATTTCCTTTTTTTTTCATTTGAAATTGCATCATTTTCCACCAACCTCCACCAACCTACAAAGGTAATACTCGAGTATACCAAACGTTCACCCAGGTCCCTAATCGCCCGACCGAGTCCGTTTCTGGCTCGAGACGACCGGTAACAAGGGGCAATGGCCAGTTCAGCCCAAAAGGCTTACATTCATGCACAAGTGGCATTTAATCATTTATCATGAAAATTTCACATTGATTTAGGTCGAGTGCGATAAAATACACACTCGCCTAGAAAGCTCATTTTGGAAATCATTCAAAGCACGTAACACGTTATCAATCAATAATACAAGTCATGAAGTCAAGGAAATATATCAAACAAGGAACACTTTCATATAAGCACGCATGATATGCAAGAAAACAGTTCAAAAGTAGCTTTGGAAACAGTTCAAAAGTAAATAATGTAAGAAACATTTCACAAGTACTTTGGAAATAGTTTAGGGTCACTCACCTCCATGGCTCATAAACCATCCATCATATATCATTGCCTTGCTCAAATTCGAGTCTTAGATCACAAACTCAATGCAAACAAATCCCTTCAAAGTTCGGACAGCACTTCCCCTAAATTTCTTTACTTTTCCAGCCATCAAGGCTTCATTATTTCCTCAACCAGTCGCAAAGGTACACACACAACAACTAGTTCATCTAATAGTCATTCAGCAAGTTCCAAGTAGTACTAGTACAAGTCAAACTAGGGAAAAGTCCGGAAATGAAAGTTAAGCTTAAAACCAGAAAAACAGTTTTGACGTCCTTTTACGGTAATGGCACCAAAGGTACTACGAGTATCGGATGGAGGTCCAAGATCCACCGTTTCGAAACTAAGAACCAGGGCTACAACAATGTAGAAGGTCACTCAGTCCAAATCCCAGCACAACTAAGTCAAATATGCAAAATACCAAACCAGAACCGTAATTGCAGGTTTACAAATTACACTATGCTGTAATCAGTACAACTCAGTCTAAACAGGTCCAAATGCAGAAATTCCAAAGGAATATGGTAGCTAGGGCATCAAGTTACATTTCATCAGAAGACCTCAACACCCAAATCCAAAACAATTCCAGTCAAAACAACCCATTTCAGACACAGTTCTAACATCCTGATGAACCCAGAACAGCAATAGTAATTTCGGCTTATCTCATTCTACACTACTACAATTGACCTGAAATTTTACAGGAACCTTTAAAAGATAAATACCTACAACTTTCATGTTTTAAGCCAAGGCCAATTCGGCCTCTAACCATAAGATACAAAACCGGACAGAATTGGGGATATAAAACCCTAACTTTCTCAAATTCCTTCCAAACCCAAAATTGATTACAATTATCTATCATAGACACCTACTAGAGTCCTTAAACATCAATTCCCATCATCAAAGATAGCCACAACATCACATTCATATTAAACCAGAAAATTCATCAATAAATTGAAAACTTCACCAATTCATCTCAAACCAAGAAATAAACCACAAATTTCAGCACTTTAGCTACCACTAAGCACAACTTAAGCTTCATTAAATGTAGGAGGAAGTTCAATCACCACTCACCTAGTAAACAAGAGAGGGAGAGTTGTTGGACACCTTAGCTTCCCAAAACACTTCACCAAACCACTTACTAGCACCAAATGGAAAGGTTTTATGGAGTAGAAACAAGATCAAATGGTTGGATGGTTACACTCAAGCAAAATGGAAGCAAGAATCTTGGAGAGTTTTTCTTTCTTCTTGGCTAGAGAGGGCCGGCCACAATGGTGAAGAAAAGAATGATTTTTGTGGTAATTTTGAGATATTTAATCAATTGGGAAGAAAGGTCAAAAAGTCAAATAAGTCAAATAAGTGACCACCACTCTTAAGGTGACACTTGTCACTTCATTAATGCATTCCTATCCTTCTTTTTTCCTCTCACATCAATCACTTCACCTCCTCTATTTATCTCTTAACACCCGATAAATTTCACCCAGTATCCGAAACTTAACCTTATTGGCCGAATTTTTCCGAACTTTTCGCACTAGTGGGTCCCACATCCGGAATACGCTCTTAATTTCTCAAAACCTATTTGATACTAGAAAAATCATCCAAAAACTATATCTGCTCATTAAAAATATGTAGAAAATTTCCCTACGAAAGAAAACGCAGAAAACAAGCCATTAAATAAATAAAACCCTAGAAAATTAGAAAATTTCCGGGTTCTCAAACTCATTTTTTTTCGGGGCGTCACAATCTCCCCTCCTTAAAAGAATGTCGTCCTCGACATTCCATCTTGTACCAATCAAGTCGAGACATCCCGCAAGAATCACTAAAAACCAAACCCACAGTCCGGCATCCTAAACTTCAAGCCTAGGATACACTACAGAGATCTGAAGCCTATGCTCTGATACCAACTGTGACAGCCCCACCTCCTCCTAAGGCGAACCAGAGGGTTCGGCGGGCCGCCTGCCCAGCTCTCGCCGGGACTCAGTCGTTCACTACAATCCTCAAATAAATTACAAGAATAAACCTCAAATATTACATCAAATTCTCCAATAATTACATGTCAAAAGCAAAGCGGAAATAAATCCCAACTATACATAAAATGATTTCCAAATCCAAATTATACAAAACGTAGGCCATCCAGTCACGCGCACAAGTACTACAAGCCTTCCTTCGCTTTGAGCCCTGTGGAGGGGAATAAAATATTTTTGGGGTGAGCTAGAAGCTCAGCGAGTAACCAGAAAATCAGTAATCAAATCGGTTTAACAATATTTCTTTTCAATGATGTCATAAATCAAATGATAAGTCCAGAAACAATTACAACATTTACAAAACATTAAATATGGAGTATCAATAATTCAAGAAACATGTACAATGGAAAGCGATAGTAACGTTCATGAAAAGATACGTTCGTTCTCCTGTCATTTCCTTTTTTTTTTCATTTGAAATTGCATCATTTTCCACCAACCTCCACCAACCTACAAAGGTAATACTCGAGTATACCAAACGTTCACCCAGGTCCCTAATCGCCCGACCGAGTCCGTTTCTGGCTCGAGACGACCGGTAACAAGGGGCAATGGCCAGTTCAGCCCAAAAGGCTTACATTCATGCACAAGTGGCATTTAATCATTTATCATGAAAATTTCACATTGATTTAGGTCGAGTGCGATAAAATACACACTCGCCTAGAAAGCTCATTTTGGAAATCATTCAAAGCATGTAACACGTTATCAATCAATAATACAAGTCATGAAGTCAAGGAAATATATCAAACAAGGAACACTTTCATATAAGCACGCATGATATGCAAGAAAACAGTTCAAAAGTAGCTTTGGAAACAGTTCAAAAGTAAATAATGTAAGAAACATTTCACAAGTACTTTGGAAATAGTTTAGGGTCACTCACCTCCATGGCTCATAAACCATCCATCATATATCATTGCCTTGCTCAAATTCGAGTCTTAGATCACAAACTCAATGCAAACAAATCCCTTCAAAGTTCGGACAGCACTTCCCCTAAATTTCTTTACTTTTCCAGCCATCAAGGCTTCATTATTTCCTCAACCAGTCCCAAAGGTACACACACAACAACTAGTTCATCTAATAGTCATTCAGCAAGTTCCAAGTAGTACTAGTACAAGTCAAACTAGGGAAAAGTCCGGAAATGAAAGTTAAGCTCAAAACCAGAAAAATAGTTTTGACGTCCTTTTGCGGTAATGGCACCAAAGGTACTACGAGTATCGGATGGAGGTCCAAGACCCACCGTTTCGAAAATAAGAACCAGGGCTACAACAATGTAGAAGGTCACTCAGTCCAAATCCCAGCACAACTAAGTCAAATATGCAAAATACCAAACCAGAACCGTAATTGCAGGTTTACAAATTACACTATGCTGTAATCAGTACAACTCAGTCTAAACAGGTCCAAATGCAGAAATTCCAAAGGCATATGGTAGCTAGGGCATCAAGTTACATTTCATCAGAAGACCTCAACACCCAAATCCAAAACAATTCCAGTCAAAACAACCCATTTCAGACACAGTTCTAACATCCTGATGAACCCAGAACAGCAATAGTAATTTCGGCTTATCTCATTCTACACTACTACAATTGACCTGAAATTTTACAGGCACCTTTAAAACATCAATACCTACAACTTTCATGTTTTAAGCCAAGGCCAATTCGGCCTCTAACCATAAGATACAAAACCGGACAGAATTGGGGATATAAAACCCTAACTTTCTCAAATTCCTTCCAAACCCAAAATTGATTACAATTATCTATCATAGACACCTACTAGAGTCCTTAAACATCAATTCCCATCATCAAAGATAGCCACAACATCACATTCATATTAAACCAGAAAATTCATCAATAAATTGAAAACTTCACCAATTCATCTCAAACCAAGAAATAAACCACAAATTTCAGCACTTTAGCTACCACTAAGCACAACTTAAGCTTCATTAAGTGTAGGAGGAAGTTCAATCACCACTCACCTAGTAAACAAGAGAGGGAGAGTTGTTGGACACCTTAGCTTCCCAAAACACTTCACCAAACCACTTACTAGCACCAAATGGAAAGGTTTTATGGAGTAGAAACAAGATCAAATGGTTGGATGGTTACACTCAAGCAAAATGGAAGCAAGAATCTTGGAGAGTTTTTCTTTCTTCTTGGCTAGAGAGGGCCGGCCACAATGGTGAAGAAAAGAATGATTTTTGTGGTAATTTTGAGATATTTAATCAATTGGGAAGAAAGGTCAAAAAGTCAAATAAGTCAAATAAGTGACCACCACTCTTAAGGTGACACTTGTCACTTCATTAATGCATTCCTATCCTTCTTTTTTCCTCTCACATCAATCACTTCACCTCCTCTATTTATCTCTTAACACCCGATAAATTTCACCCAGTATCCGAAACTTAACCTTATTGGCCGAATTTTTCCGAACTTTTCGCACTAGTGGGTCCCACATCCGGAATACGCTCTTAATTTCTCAAAACCTATTTGATACTAGAAAAATCATCCAAAAACTATATCTGCTCATTAAAAATATGTAGAAAATTTCCCTACGAAAGAAAACGCAGAAAACAAGCCATTAAATAAATAAAACCCTAGAAAATTAGAAAATTTCCGGGTTCTCAAACTCATTTTTTTTCGGGGCGTCACAATCTCCCCTCCTTAAAAGAATGTCGTCCTCGACATTCCATCTTGTACCAATCAAGTCGAGACATCCCGCAAGAATCACTAAAAACCAAACCCACAGTCCGGCATCCTAAACTTCAAGCCTAGGATACACTACAGAGATCTGAAGCCTATGCTCTGATACCAACTGTGACAGCCCCACCTCCTCCTAAGGCGAACCAGAGGGTTCGGCGGGCCGCCTGCCCAGCTCTCGCCGGGACTCAGTCGTTCACTACAATCCTCAAATAAATTACAAGAATAAACCTCAAATATTACATCAAATTCTCCAATAATTACATGTCAAAAGCAAAGCGGAAATAAATCCCAACTATACATAAAATGATTTCCAAATCCAAATTATACAAAACGTAGGCCATCCAGTCACGCGCACAAGTACTACAAGCCTTCCTTCGCTTTGAGCCCTGTGGAGGGGAATAAAATATTTTTGGGGTGAGCTAGAAGCTCAGCGAGTAACCAGAAAATCAGTAATCAAATCGGTTTAACAATATTTCTTTTCAATGATGTCATAAATCAAATGATAAGTCCAGAAACAATTACAACATTTACAAAACATTAAATATGGAGTATCAATAATTCAAGAAACATGTACAATGGAAAGCGATAGTAACGTTCATGAAAAGATACGTTCGTTCTCCTGTCATTTCCTTTTTTTTTTCATTTGAAATTGCATCATTTTCCACCAACCTCCACCAACCTACAAAGGTAATACTCGAGTATACCAAACGTTCACCCAGGTCCCTAATCGCCCGACCGAGTCCGTTTCTGGCTCGAGACGACCGGTAACAAGGGGCAATGGCCAGTTCAGCCCAAAAGGCTTACATTCATGCACAAGTGGCATTTAATCATTTATCATGAAAATTTCACATTGATTTAGGTCGAGTGCGATAAAATACACACTCGCCTAGAAAGCTCATTTTGGAAATCATTCAAAGCATGTAACACGTTATCAATCAATAATACAAGTCATGAAGTCAAGGAAATATATCAAACAAGGAACACTTTCATATAAGCACGCATGATATGCAAGAAAACAGTTCAAAAGTAGCTTTGGAAACAGTTCAAAAGTAAATAATGTAAGAAACATTTCACAAGTACTTTGGAAATAGTTTAGGGTCACTCACCTCCATGGCTCATAAACCATCCATCATATATCATTGCCTTGCTCAAATTCGAGTCTTAGATCACAAACTCAATGCAAACAAATCCCTTCAAAGTTCGGACAGCACTTCCCCTAAATTTCTTTACTTTTCCAGCCATCAAGGCTTCATTATTTCCTCAACCAGTCCCAAAGGTACACACACAACAACTAGTTCATCTAATAGTCATTCAGCAAGTTCCAAGTAGTACTAGTACAAGTCAAACTAGGGAAAAGTCCGGAAATGAAAGTTAAGCTCAAAACCAGAAAAATAGTTTTGACGTCCTTTTGCGGTAATGGCACCAAAGGTACTACGAGTATCGGATGGAGGTCCAAGACCCACCGTTTCGAAAATAAGAACCAGGGCTACAACAATGTAGAAGGTCACTCAGTCCAAATCCCAGCACAACTAAGTCAAATATGCAAAATACCAAACCAGAACCGTAATTGCAGGTTTACAAATTACACTATGCTGTAATCAGTACAACTCAGTCTAAACAGGTCCAAATGCAGAAATTCCAAAGGCATATGGTAGCTAGGGCATCAAGTTACATTTCATCAGAAGACCTCAACACCCAAATCCAAAACAATTCCAGTCAAAACAACCCATTTCAGACACAGTTCTAACATCCTGATGAACCCAGAACAGCAATAGTAATTTCGGCTTATCTCATTCTACACTACTACAATTGACCTGAAATTTTACAGGCACCTTTAAAACATCAATACCTACAACTTTCATGTTTTAAGCCAAGGCCAATTCGGCCTCTAACCATAAGATACAAAACCGGACAGAATTGGGGATATAAAACCCTAACTTTCTCAAATTCCTTCCAAACCCAAAATTGATTACAATTATCTATCATAGACACCTACTAGAGTCCTTAAACATCAATTCCCATCATCAAAGATAGCCACAACATCACATTCATATTAAACCAGAAAATTCATCAATAAATTGAAAACTTCACCAATTCATCTCAAACCAAGAAATAAACCACAAATTTCAGCACTTTAGCTACCACTAAGCACAACTTAAGCTTCATTAAGTGTAGGAGGAAGTTCAATCACCACTCACCTAGTAAACAAGAGAGGGAGAGTTGTTGGACACCTTAGCTTCCCAAAACACTTCACCAAACCACTTACTAGCACCAAATGGAAAGGTTTTATGGAGTAGAAACAAGATCAAATGGTTGGATGGTTACACTCAAGCAAAATGGAAGCAAGAATCTTGGAGAGTTTTTCTTTCTTCTTGGCTAGAGAGGGCCGGCCACAATGGTGAAGAAAAGAATGATTTTTGTGGTAATTTTGAGATATTTAATCAATTGGGAAGAAAGGTCAAAAAGTCAAATAAGTCAAATAAGTGACCACCACTCTTAAGGTGACACTTGTCACTTCATTAATGCATTCCTATCCTTCTTTTTTCCTCTCACATCAATCACTTCACCTCCTCTATTTATCTCTTAACACCCGATAAATTTCACCCAGTATCCGAAACTTAACCTTATTGGCCGAATTTTTCCGAACTTTTCGCACTAGTGGGTCCCACATCCGGAATACGCTCTTAATTTCTCAAAACCTATTTGATACTAGAAAAATCATCCAAAAACTATATCTGCTCATTAAAAATATGTAGAAAATTTCCCTACGAAAGAAAACGCAGAAAACAAGCCATTAAATAAATAAAACCCTAGAAAATTAGAAAATTTCCGGGTTCTCAAACTCATTTTTTTTCGGGGCGTCACAATCTCCCCTCCTTAAAAGAATGTCGTCCTCGACATTCCATCTTGTACCAATCAAGTCGAGACATCCCGCAAGAATCACTAAAAACCAAACCCACAGTCCGGCATCCTAAACTTCAAGCCTAGGATACACTACAGAGATCTGAAGCCTATGCTCTGATACCAACTGTGACAGCCCCACCTCCTCCTAAGGCGAACCAGAGGGTTCGGCGGGCCGCCTGCCCAGCTCTCGCCGGGACTCAGTCGTTCACTACAATCCTCAAATAAATTACAAGAATAAACCTCAAATATTACATCAAATTCTCCAATAATTACATGTCAAAAGCAAAGCGGAAATAAATCCCAACTATACATAAAATGATTTCCAAATCCAAATTATACAAAACGTAGGCCATCCAGTCACGCGCACAAGTACTACAAGCCTTCCTTCGCTTTGAGCCCTGTGGAGGGGAATAAAATATTTTTGGGGTGAGCTAGAAGCTCAGCGAGTAACCAGAAAATCAGTAATCAAATCGGTTTAACAATATTTCTTTTCAATGATGTCATAAATCAAATGATAAGTCCAGAAACAATTACAACATTTACAAAACATTAAATATGGAGTATCAATAATTCAAGAAACATGTACAATGGAAAGCGATAGTAACGTTCATGAAAAGATACGTTCGTTCTCCTGTCATTTCCTTTTTTTTTTCATTTGAAATTGCATCATTTTCCACCAACCTCCACCAACCTACAAAGGTAATACTCGAGTATACCAAACGTTCACCCAGGTCCCTAATCGCCCGACCGAGTCCGTTTCTGGCTCGAGACGACCGGTAACAAGGGGCAATGGCCAGTTCAGCCCAAAAGGCTTACATTCATGCACAAGTGGCATTTAATCATTTATCATGAAAATTTCACATTGATTTAGGTCGAGTGCGATAAAATACACACTCGCCTAGAAAGCTCATTTTGGAAATCATTCAAAGCATGTAACACGTTATCAATCAATAATACAAGTCATGAAGTCAAGGAAATATATCAAACAAGGAACACTTTCATATAAGCACGCATGATATGCAAGAAAACAGTTCAAAAGTAGCTTTGGAAACAGTTCAAAAGTAAATAATGTAAGAAACATTTCACAAGTACTTTGGAAATAGTTTAGGGTCACTCACCTCCATGGCTCATAAACCATCCATCATATATCATTGCCTTGCTCAAATTCGAGTCTTAGATCACAAACTCAATGCAAACAAATCCCTTCAAAGTTCGGACAGCACTTCCCCTAAATTTCTTTACTTTTCCAGCCATCAAGGCTTCATTATTTCCTCAACCAGTCCCAAAGGTACACACACAACAACTAGTTCATCTAATAGTCATTCAGCAAGTTCCAAGTAGTACTAGTACAAGTCAAACTAGGGAAAAGTCCGGAAATGAAAGTTAAGCTCAAAACCAGAAAAATAGTTTTGACGTCCTTTTGCGGTAATGGCACCAAAGGTACTACGAGTATCGGATGGAGGTCCAAGACCCACCGTTTCGAAAATAAGAACCAGGGCTACAACAATGTAGAAGGTCACTCAGTCCAAATCCCAGCACAACTAAGTCAAATATGCAAAATACCAAACCAGAACCGTAATTGCAGGTTTACAAATTACACTATGCTGTAATCAGTACAACTCAGTCTAAACAGGTCCAAATGCAGAAATTCCAAAGGCATATGGTAGCTAGGGCATCAAGTTACATTTCATCAGAAGACCTCAACACCCAAATCCAAAACAATTCCAGTCAAAACAACCCATTTCAGACACAGTTCTAACATCCTGATGAACCCAGAACAGCAATAGTAATTTCGGCTTATCTCATTCTACACTACTACAATTGACCTGAAATTTTACAGGCACCTTTAAAACATCAATACCTACAACTTTCATGTTTTAAGCCAAGGCCAATTCGGCCTCTAACCATAAGATACAAAACCGGACAGAATTGGGGATATAAAACCCTAACTTTCTCAAAATCCTTCCAAACCCAAAATTGATTACAATTATCTTTCATAGACACCTACTAGAGTCCTTAAACATCAATTCCCATCATCAAAGATAGCCACAACATCACATTCATATTAAACCAGAAAATTCATCAATAAATTGAAAACTTCACCAATTCATCTCAAACCAAGAAATAAACCACAAATTTCAGCACTTTAGCTACCACTAAGCACAACTTAAGCTTCATTAAGTGTAGGAGGAAGTTCAATCACCACTCACCTAGTAAACAAGAGAGGGAGAGTTGTTGGACACCTTAGCTTCCCAAAACACTTCACCAAACCACTTACTAGCACCAAATGGAAAGGTTTTATGGAGTAGAAACAAGATCAAATGGTTGGATGGTTACACTCAAGCAAAATGGAAGCAAGAATCTTGGAGAGTTTTTCTTTCTTCTTGGCTAGAGAGGGCCGGCCACAATGGTGAAGAAAAGAATGATTTTTGTGGTAATTTTGAGATATTTAATCAATTGGGAAGAAAGGTCAAAAAGTCAAATAAGTCAAATAAGTGACCACCACTCTTAAGGTGACACTTGTCACTTCATTAATGCATTCCTATCCTTCTTTTTTCCTCTCACATCAATCACTTCACCTCCTCTATTTATCTCTTAACACCCGATAAATTTCACCCAGTATCCGAAACTTAACCTTATTGGCCGAATTTTTCCGAACTTTTCGCACTAGTGGGTCCCACATCCGGAATACGCTCTTAATTTCTCAAAACCTATTTGATACTAGAAAAATCATCCAAAAACTATATCTGCTCATTAAAAATATGTAGAAAATTTCCCTACGAAAGAAAACGCAGAAAACAAGCCATTAAATAAATAAAACCCTAGAAAATTAGAAAATTTCCGGGTTCTCAAACTCATTTTTTTTCGGGGCGTCACAATCTCCCCTCCTTAAAAGAATGTCGTCCTCGACATTCCATCTTGTACCAATCAAGTCGAGACATCCCGCAAGAATCACTAAAAACCAAACCCACAGTCCGGCATCCTAAACTTCAAGCCTAGGATACACTACAGAGATCTGAAGCCTATGCTCTGATACCAACTGTGACAGCCCCACCTCCTCCTAAGGCGAACCAGAGGGTTCGGCGGGCCGCCTGCCCAGCTCTCGCCGGGACTCAGTCGTTCACTACAATCCTCAAATAAATTACAAGAATAAACCTCAAATATTACATCAAATTCTCCAATAATTACATGTCAAAAGCAAAGCGGAAATAAATCCCAACTATACATAAAATGATTTCCAAATCCAAATTATACAAAACGTAGGCCATCCAGTCACGCGCACAAGTACTACAAGCCTTCCTTCGCTTTGAGCCCTGTGGAGGGGAATAAAATATTTTTGGGGTGAGCTAGAAGCTCAGCGAGTAACCAGAAAATCAGTAATCAAATCGGTTTAACAATATTTCTTTTCAATGATGTCATAAATCAAATGATAAGTCCAGAAACAATTACAACATTTACAAAACATTAAATATGGAGTATCAATAATTCAAGAAACATGTACAATGGAAAGCGATAGTAACGTTCATGAAAAGATACGTTCGTTCTCCTGTCATTTCCTTTTTTTTTCATTTGAAATTGCATCATTTTCCACCAACCTCCACCAACCTACAAAGGTAATACTCGAGTATACCAAACGTTCACCCAGGTCCCTAATCGCCCGACCGAGTCCGTTTCTGGCTCGAGACGACCGGTAACAAGGGGCAATGGCCAGTTCAGCCCAAAAGGCTTACATTCATGCACAAGTGGCATTTAATCATTTATCATGAAAATTTCACATTGATTTAGGTCGAGTGCGATAAAATACACACTCGCCTAGAAAGCTCATTTTGGAAATCATTCAAAGCACGTAACACGTTATCAATCAATAATACAAGTCATGAAGTCAAGGAAATATATCAAACAAGGAACACTTTCATATAAGCACGCATGATATGCAAGAAAACAGTTCAAAAGTAGCTTTGGAAACAGTTCAAAAGTAAATAATGTAAGAAACATTTCACAAGTACTTTGGAAATAGTTTAGGGTCACTCACCTCCATGGCTCATAAACCATCCATCATATATCATTGCCTTGCTCAAATTCGAGTCTTAGATCACAAACTCAATGCAAACAAATCCCTTCAAAGTTCGGACAGCACTTCCCCTAAATTTCTTTACTTTTCCAGCCATCAAGGCTTCATTATTTCCTCAACCAGTCCCAAAGGTACACACACAACAACTAGTTCATCTAATAGTCATTCAGCAAGTTCCAAGTAGTACTAGTACAAGTCAAACTAGGGAAAAGTCCGGAAATGAAAGTTAAGCTCAAAACCAGAAAAATAGTTTTGACGTCCTTTTGCGGTAATGGCACCAAAGGTACTACGAGTATCGGATGGAGGTCCAAGACCCACCGTTTCGAAAATAAGAACCAGGGCTACAACAATGTAGAAGGTCACTCAGTCCAAATCCCAGCACAACTAAGTCAAATATGCAAAATACCAAACCAGAACCGTAATTGCAGGTTTACAAATTACACTATGCTGTAATCAGTACAACTCAGTCTAAACAGGTCCAAATGCAGAAATTCCAAAGGCATATGGTAGCTAGGGCATCAAGTTACATTTCATCAGAAGACCTCAACACCCAAATCCAAAACAATTCCAGTCAAAACAACCCATTTCAGACACAGTTCTAACATCCTGATGAACCCAGAACAGCAATAGTAATTTCGGCTTATCTCATTCTACACTACTACAATTGACCTGAAATTTTACAGGCACCTTTAAAACATCAATACCTACAACTTTCATGTTTTAAGCCAAGGCCAATTCGGCCTCTAACCATAAGATACAAAACCGGACAGAATTGGGGATATAAAACCCTAACTTTCTCAAATTCCTTCCAAACCCAAAATTGATTACAATTATCTATCATAGACACCTACTAGAGTCCTTAAACATCAATTCCCATCATCAAAGATAGCCACAACATCACATTCATATTAAACCAGAAAATTCATCAATAAATTGAAAACTTCACCAATTCATCTCAAACCAAGAAATAAACCACAAATTTCAGCACTTTAGCTACCACTAAGCACAACTTAAGCTTCATTAAGTGTAGGAGGAAGTTCAATCACCACTCACCTAGTAAACAAGAGAGGGAGAGTTGTTGGACACCTTAGCTTCCCAAAACACTTCACCAAACCACTTACTAGCACCAAATGGAAAGGTTTTATGGAGTAGAAACAAGATCAAATGGTTGGATGGTTACACTCAAGCAAAATGGAAGCAAGAATCTTGGAGAGTTTTTCTTTCTTCTTGGCTAGAGAGGGCCGGCCACAATGGTGAAGAAAAGAATGATTTTTGTGGTAATTTTGAGATATTTAATCAATTGGGAAGAAAGGTCAAAAAGTCAAATAAGTCAAATAAGTGACCACCACTCTTAAGGTGACACTTGTCACTTCATTAATGCATTCCTATCCTTCTTTTTTCCTCTCACATCAATCACTTCACCTCCTCTATTTATCTCTTAACACCCGATAAATTTCACCCAGTATCCGAAACTTAACCTTATTGGCCGAATTTTTCCGAACTTTTCGCACTAGTGGGTCCCACATCCGGAATACGCTCTTAATTTCTCAAAACCTATTTGATACTAGAAAAATCATCCAAAAACTATATCTGCTCATTAAAAATATGTAGAAAATTTCCCTACGAAAGAAAACGCAGAAAACAAGCCATTAAATAAATAAAACCCTAGAAAATTAGAAAATTTCCGGGTTCTCAAACTCATTTTTTTTCGGGGCGTCACAATCTCCCCTCCTTAAAAGAATGTCGTCCTCGACATTCCATCTTGTACCAATCAAGTCGAGACATCCCGCAAGAATCACTAAAAACCAAACCCACAGTCCGGCATCCTAAACTTCAAGCCTAGGATACACTACAGAGATCTGAAGCCTATGCTCTGATACCAACTGTGACAGCCCCACCTCCTCCTAAGGCGAACCAGAGGGTTCGGCGGGCCGCCTGCCCAGCTCTCGCCGGGACTCAGTCGTTCACTACAATCCTCAAATAAATTACAAGAATAAACCTCAAATATTACATCAAATTCTCCAATAATTACATGTCAAAAGCAAAGCGGAAATAAATCCCAACTATACATAAAATGATTTCCAAATCCAAATTATACAAAACGTAGGCCATCCAGTCACGCGCACAAGTACTACAAGCCTTCCTTCGCTTTGAGCCCTGTGGAGGGGAATAAAATATTTTTGGGGTGAGCTAGAAGCTCAGCGAGTAACCAGAAAATCAGTAATCAAATCGGTTTAACAATATTTCTTTTCAATGATGTCATAAATCAAATGATAAGTCCAGAAACAATTACAACATTTACAAAACATTAAATATGGAGTATCAATAATTCAAGAAACATGTACAATGGAAAGCGATAGTAACGTTCATGAAAAGATACGTTCGTTCTCCTGTCATTTCCTTTTTTTTTCATTTGAAATTGCATCATTTTCCACCAACCTCCACCAACCTACAAAGGTAATACTCGAGTATACCAAACGTTCACCCAGGTCCCTAATCGCCCGACCGAGTCCGTTTCTGGCTCGAGACGACCGGTAACAAGGGGCAATGGCCAGTTCAGCCCAAAAGGCTTACATTCATGCACAAGTGGCATTTAATCATTTATCATGAAAATTTCACATTGATTTAGGTCGAGTGCGATAAAATACACACTCGCCTAGAAAGCTCATTTTGGAAATCATTCAAAGCACGTAACACGTTATCAATCAATAATACAAGTCATGAAGTCAAGGAAATATATCAAACAAGGAACACTTTCATATAAGCACGCATGATATGCAAGAAAACAGTTCAAAAGTAGCTTTGGAAACAGTTCAAAAGTAAATAATGTAAGAAACATTTCACAAGTACTTTGGAAATAGTTTAGGGTCACTCACCTCCATGGCTCATAAACCATCCATCATATATCATTGCCTTGCTCAAATTCGAGTCTTAGATCACAAACTCAATGCAAACAAATCCCTTCAAAGTTCGGACAGCACTTCCCCTAAATTTCTTTACTTTTCCAGCCATCAAGGCTTCATTATTTCCTCAACCAGTCCCAAAGGTACACACACAACAACTAGTTCATCTAATAGTCATTCAGCAAGTTCCAAGTAGTACTAGTACAAGTCAAACTAGGGAAAAGTCCGGAAATGAAAGTTAAGCTCAAAACCAGAAAAATAGTTTTGACGTCCTTTTGCGGTAATGGCACCAAAGGTACTACGAGTATCGGATGGAGGTCCAAGACCCACCGTTTCGAAAATAAGAACCAGGGCTACAACAATGTAGAAGGTCACTCAGTCCAAATCCCAGCACAACTAAGTCAAATATGCAAAATACCAAACCAGAACCGTAATTGCAGGTTTACAAATTACACTATGCTGTAATCAGTACAACTCAGTCTAAACAGGTCCAAATGCAGAAATTCCAAAGGCATATGGTAGCTAGGGCATCAAGTTACATTTCATCAGAAGACCTCAACACCCAAATCCAAAACAATTCCAGTCAAAACAACCCATTTCAGACACAGTTCTAACATCCTGATGAACCCAGAACAGCAATAGTAATTTCGGCTTATCTCATTCTACACTACTACAATTGACCTGAAATTTTACAGGCACCTTTAAAACATCAATACCTACAACTTTCATGTTTTAAGCCAAGGCCAATTCGGCCTCTAACCATAAGATACAAAACCGGACAGAATTGGGGATATAAAACCCTAACTTTCTCAAATTCCTTCCAAACCCAAAATTGATTACAATTATCTATCATAGACACCTACTAGAGTCCTTAAACATCAATTCCCATCATCAAAGATAGCCACAACATCACATTCATATTAAACCAGAAAATTCATCAATAAATTGAAAACTTCACCAATTCATCTCAAACCAAGAAATAAACCACAAATTTCAGCACTTTAGCTACCACTAAGCACAACTTAAGCTTCATTAAGTGTAGGAGGAAGTTCAATCACCACTCACCTAGTAAACAAGAGAGGGAGAGTTGTTGGACACCTTAGCTTCCCAAAACACTTCACCAAACCACTTACTAGCACCAAATGGAAAGGTTTTATGGAGTAGAAACAAGATCAAATGGTTGGATGGTTACACTCAAGCAAAATGGAAGCAAGAATCTTGGAGAGTTTTTCTTTCTTCTTGGCTAGAGAGGGCCGGCCACAATGGTGAAGAAAAGAATGATTTTTGTGGTAATTTTGAGATATTTAATCAATTGGGAAGAAAGGTCAAAAAGTCAAATAAGTCAAATAAGTGACCACCACTCTTAAGGTGACACTTGTCACTTCATTAATGCATTCCTATCCTTCTTTTTTCCTCTCACATCAATCACTTCACCTCCTCTATTTATCTCTTAACACCCGATAAATTTCACCCAGTATCCGAAACTTAACCTTATTGGCCGAATTTTTCCGAACTTTTCGCACTAGTGGGTCCCACATCCGGAATACGCTCTTAATTTCTCAAAACCTATTTGATACTAGAAAAATCATCCAAAAACTATATCTGCTCATTAAAAATATGTAGAAAATTTCCCTACGAAAGAAAACGCAGAAAACAAGCCATTAAATAAATAAAACCCTAGAAAATTAGAAAATTTCCGGGTTCTCAAACTCATTTTTTTTCGGGGCGTCACAATCTCCCCTCCTTAAAAGAATGTCGTCCTCGACATTCCATCTTGTACCAATCAAGTCGAGACATCCCGCAAGAATCACTAAAAACCAAACCCACAGTCCGGCATCCTAAACTTCAAGCCTAGGATACACTACAGAGATCTGAAGCCTATGCTCTGATACCAACTGTGACAGCCCCACCTCCTCCTAAGGCGAACCAGAGGGTTCGGCGGGCCGCCTGCCCAGCTCTCGCCGGGACTCAGTCGTTCACTACAATCCTCAAATAAATTACAAGAATAAACCTCAAATATTACATCAAATTCTCCAATAATTACATGTCAAAAGCAAAGCGGAAATAAATCCCAACTATACATAAAATGATTTCCAAATCCAAATTATACAAAACGTAGGCCATCCAGTCACGCGCACAAGTACTACAAGCCTTCCTTCGCTTTGAGCCCTGTGGAGGGGAATAAAATATTTTTGGGGTGAGCTAGAAGCTCAGCGAGTAACCAGAAAATCAGTAATCAAATCGGTTTAACAATATTTCTTTTCAATGATGTCATAAATCAAATGATAAGTCCAGAAACAATTACAACATTTACAAAACATTAAATATGGAGTATCAATAATTCAAGAAACATGTACAATGGAAAGCGATAGTAACGTTCATGAAAAGATACGTTCGTTCTCCTGTCATTTCCTTTTTTTTTCATTTGAAATTGCATCATTTTCCACCAACCTCCACCAACCTACAAAGGTAATACTCGAGTATACCAAACGTTCACCCAGGTCCCTAATCGCCCGACCGAGTCCGTTTCTGGCTCGAGACGACCGGTAACAAGGGGCAATGGCCAGTTCAGCCCAAAAGGCTTACATTCATGCACAAGTGGCATTTAATCATTTATCATGAAAATTTCACATTGATTTAGGTCGAGTGCGATAAAATACACACTCGCCTAGAAAGCTCATTTTGGAAATCATTCAAAGCACGTAACACGTTATCAATCAATAATACAAGTCATGAAGTCAAGGAAATATATCAAACAAGGAACACTTTCATATAAGCACGCATGATATGCAAGAAAACAGTTCAAAAGTAGCTTTGGAAACAGTTCAAAAGTAAATAATGTAAGAAACATTTCACAAGTACTTTGGAAATAGTTTAGGGTCACTCACCTCCATGGCTCATAAACCATCCATCATATATCATTGCCTTGCTCAAATTCGAGTCTTAGATCACAAACTCAATGCAAACAAATCCCTTCAAAGTTCGGACAGCACTTCCCCTAAATTTCTTTACTTTTCCAGCCATCAAGGCTTCATTATTTCCTCAACCAGTCCCAAAGGTACACACACAACAACTAGTTCATCTAATAGTCATTCAGCAAGTTCCAAGTAGTACTAGTACAAGTCAAACTAGGGAAAAGTCCGGAAATGAAAGTTAAGCTCAAAACCAGAAAAATAGTTTTGACGTCCTTTTGCGGTAATGGCACCAAAGGTACTACGAGTATCGGATGGAGGTCCAAGACCCACCGTTTCGAAAATAAGAACCAGGGCTACAACAATGTAGAAGGTCACTCAGTCCAAATCCCAGCACAACTAAGTCAAATATGCAAAATACCAAACCAGAACCGTAATTGCAGGTTTACAAATTACACTATGCTGTAATCAGTACAACTCAGTCTAAACAGGTCCAAATGCAGAAATTCCAAAGGCATATGGTAGCTAGGGCATCAAGTTACATTTCATCAGAAGACCTCAACACCCAAATCCAAAACAATTCCAGTCAAAACAACCCATTTCAGACACAGTTCTAACATCCTGATGAACCCAGAACAGCAATAGTAATTTCGGCTTATCTCATTCTACACTACTACAATTGACCTGAAATTTTACAGGCACCTTTAAAACATCAATACCTACAACTTTCATGTTTTAAGCCAAGGCCAATTCGGCCTCTAACCATAAGATACAAAACCGGACAGAATTGGGGATATAAAACCCTAACTTTCTCAAATTCCTTCCAAACCCAAAATTGATTACAATTATCTATCATAGACACCTACTAGAGTCCTTAAACATCAATTCCCATCATCAAAGATAGCCACAACATCACATTCATATTAAACCAGAAAATTCATCAATAAATTGAAAACTTCACCAATTCATCTCAAACCAAGAAATAAACCACAAATTTCAGCACTTTAGCTACCACTAAGCACAACTTAAGCTTCATTAAGTGTAGGAGGAAGTTCAATCACCACTCACCTAGTAAACAAGAGAGGGAGAGTTGTTGGACACCTTAGCTTCCCAAAACACTTCACCAAACCACTTACTAGCACCAAATGGAAAGGTTTTATGGAGTAGAAACAAGATCAAATGGTTGGATGGTTACACTCAAGCAAAATGGAAGCAAGAATCTTGGAGAGTTTTTCTTTCTTCTTGGCTAGAGAGGGCCGGCCACAATGGTGAAGAAAAGAATGATTTTTGTGGTAATTTTGAGATATTTAATCAATTGGGAAGAAAGGTCAAAAAGTCAAATAAGTCAAATAAGTGACCACCACTCTTAGTGACACTTGTCACTTCATTAATGCATTCCTATCCTTCTTTTTTCCTCTCACATCAATCACTTCACCTCCTCTATTTATCTCTTAACACCCGATAAATTTCACCCAGTATCCGAAACTTAACCTTATTGGCCGAATTTTTCCGAACTTTTCGCACTAGTGGGTCCCACATCCGGAATACGCTCTTAATTTCTCAAAACCTATTTGATACTAGAAAAATCATCCAAAAACTATATCTGCTCATTAAAAATATGTAGAAAATTTCCCTACGAAAGAAAACGCAGAAAACAAGCCATTAAATAAATAAAACCCTAGAAAATTAGAAAATTTCCGGGTTCTCAAACTCATTTTTTTTCGGGGCGTCACAATCTCCCCTCCTTAAAAGAATGTCGTCCTCGACATTCCATCTTGTACCAATCAAGTCGAGACATCCCGCAAGAATCACTAAAAACCAAACCCACAGTCCGGCATCCTAAACTTCAAGCCTAGGATACACTACAGAGATCTGAAGCCTATGCTCTGATACCAACTGTGACAGCCCCACCTCCTCCTAAGGCGAACCAGAGGGTTCGGCGGGCCGCCTGCCCAGCTCTCGCCGGGACTCAGTCGTTCACTACAATCCTCAAATAAATTACAAGAATAAACCTCAAATATTACATCAAATTCTCCAATAATTACATGTCAAAAGCAAAGCGGAAATAAATCCCAACTATACATAAAATGATTTCCAAATCCAAATTATACAAAACGTAGGCCATCCAGTCACGCGCACAAGTACTACAAGCCTTCCTTCGCTTTGAGCCCTGTGGAGGGGAATAAAATATTTTTGGGGTGAGCTAGAAGCTCAGCGAGTAACCAGAAAATCAGTAATCAAATCGGTTTAACAATATTTCTTTTCAATGATGTCATAAATCAAATGATAAGTCCAGAAACAATTACAACATTTACAAAACATTAAATATGGAGTATCAATAATTCAAGAAACATGTACAATGGAAAGCGATAGTAACGTTCATGAAAAGATACGTTCGTTCTCCTGTCATTTCCTTTTTTTTTCATTTGAAATTGCATCATTTTCCACCAACCTCCACCAACCTACAAAGGTAATACTCGAGTATACCAAACGTTCACCCAGGTCCCTAATCGCCCGACCGAGTCCGTTTCTGGCTCGAGACGACCGGTAACAAGGGGCAATGGCCAGTTCAGCCCAAAAGGCTTACATTCATGCACAAGTGGCATTTAATCATTTATCATGAAAATTTCACATTGATTTAGGTCGAGTGCGATAAAATACACACTCGCCTAGAAAGCTCATTTTGGAAATCATTCAAAGCACGTAACACGTTATCAATCAATAATACAAGTCATGAAGTCAAGGAAATATATCAAACAAGGAACACTTTCATATAAGCACGCATGATATGCAAGAAAACAGTTCAAAAGTAGCTTTGGAAACAGTTCAAAAGTAAATAATGTAAGAAACATTTCACAAGTACTTTGGAAATAGTTTAGGGTCACTCACCTCCATGGCTCATAAACCATCCATCATATATCATTGCCTTGCTCAAATTCGAGTCTTAGATCACAAACTCAATGCAAACAAATCCCTTCAAAGTTCGGACAGCACTTCCCCTAAATTTCTTTACTTTTCCAGCCATCAAGGCTTCATTATTTCCTCAACCAGTCCCAAAGGTACACACACAACAACTAGTTCATCTAATAGTCATTCAGCAAGTTCCAAGTAGTACTAGTACAAGTCAAACTAGGGAAAAGTCCGGAAATGAAAGTTAAGCTCAAAACCAGAAAAATAGTTTTGACGTCCTTTTGCGGTAATGGCACCAAAGGTACTACGAGTATCGGATGGAGGTCCAAGACCCACCGTTTCGAAAATAAGAACCAGGGCTACAACAATGTAGAAGGTCACTCAGTCCAAATCCCAGCACAACTAAGTCAAATATGCAAAATACCAAACCAGAACCGTAATTGCAGGTTTACAAATTACACTATGCTGTAATCAGTACAACTCAGTCTAAACAGGTCCAAATGCAGAAATTCCAAAGGCATATGGTAGCTAGGGCATCAAGTTACATTTCATCAGAAGACCTCAACACCCAAATCCAAAACAATTCCAGTCAAAACAACCCATTTCAGACACAGTTCTAACATCCTGATGAACCCAGAACAGCAATAGTAATTTCGGCTTATCTCATTCTACACTACTACAATTGACCTGAAATTTTACAGGCACCTTTAAAACATCAATACCTACAACTTTCATGTTTTAAGCCAAGGCCAATTCGGCCTCTAACCATAAGATACAAAACCGGACAGAATTGGGGATATAAAACCCTAACTTTCTCAAATTCCTTCCAAACCCAAAATTGATTACAATTATCTATCATAGACACCTACTAGAGTCCTTAAACATCAATTCCCATCATCAAAGATAGCCACAACATCACATTCATATTAAACCAGAAAATTCATCAATAAATTGAAAACTTCACCAATTCATCTCAAACCAAGAAATAAACCACAAATTTCAGCACTTTAGCTACCACTAAGCACAACTTAAGCTTCATTAAGTGTAGGAGGAAGTTCAATCACCACTCACCTAGTAAACAAGAGAGGGAGAGTTGTTGGACACCTTAGCTTCCCAAAACACTTCACCAAACCACTTACTAGCACCAAATGGAAAGGTTTTATGGAGTAGAAACAAGATCAAATGGTTGGATGGTTACACTCAAGCAAAATGGAAGCAAGAATCTTGGAGAGTTTTTCTTTCTTCTTGGCTAGAGAGGGCCGGCCACAATGGTGAAGAAAAGAATGATTTTTGTGGTAATTTTGAGATATTTAATCAATTGGGAAGAAAGGTCAAAAAGTCAAATAAGTCAAATAAGTGACCACCACTCTTAAGGTGACACTTGTCACTTCATTAATGCATTCCTATCCTTCTTTTTTCCTCTCACATCAATCACTTCACCTCCTCTATTTATCTCTTAACACCCGATAAATTTCACCCAGTATCCGAAACTTAACCTTATTGGCCGAATTTTTCCGAACTTTTCGCACTAGTGGGTCCCACATCCGGAATACGCTCTTAATTTCTCAAAACCTATTTGATACTAGAAAAATCATCCAAAAACTATATCTGCTCATTAAAAATATGTAGAAAATTTCCCTACGAAAGAAAACGCAGAAAACAAGCCATTAAATAAATAAAACCCTAGAAAATTAGAAAATTTCCGGGTTCTCAAACTCATTTTTTTTCGGGGCGTCACAATCTCCCCTCCTTAAAAGAATGTCGTCCTCGACATTCCATCTTGTACCAATCAAGTCGAGACATCCCGCAAGAATCACTAAAAACCAAACCCACAGTCCGGCATCCTAAACTTCAAGCCTAGGATACACTACAGAGATCTGAAGCCTATGCTCTGATACCAACTGTGACAGCCCCACCTCCTCCTAAGGCGAACCAGAGGGTTCGGCGGGCCGCCTGCCCAGCTCTCGCCGGGACTCAGTCGTTCACTACAATCCTCAAATAAATTACAAGAATAAACCTCAAATATTACATCAAATTCTCCAATAATTACATGTCAAAAGCAAAGCGGAAATAAATCCCAACTATACATAAAATGATTTCCAAATCCAAATTATACAAAACGTAGGCCATCCAGTCACGCGCACAAGTACTACAAGCCTTCCTTCGCTTTGAGCCCTGTGGAGGGGAATAAAATATTTTTGGGGTGAGCTAGAAGCTCAGCGAGTAACCAGAAAATCAGTAATCAAATCGGTTTAACAATATTTCTTTTCAATGATGTCATAAATCAAATGATAAGTCCAGAAACAATTACAACATTTACAAAACATTAAATATGGAGTATCAATAATTCAAGAAACATGTACAATGGAAAGCGATAGTAACGTTCATGAAAAGATACGTTCGTTCTCCTGTCATTTCCTTTTTTTTTCATTTGAAATTGCATCATTTTCCACCAACCTCCACCAACCTACAAAGGTAATACTCGAGTATACCAAACGTTCACCCAGGTCCCTAATCGCCCGACCGAGTCCGTTTCTGGCTCGAGACGACCGGTAACAAGGGGCAATGGCCAGTTCAGCCCAAAAGGCTTACATTCATGCACAAGTGGCATTTAATCATTTATCATGAAAATTTCACATTGATTTAGGTCGAGTGCGATAAAATACACACTCGCCTAGAAAGCTCATTTTGGAAATCATTCAAAGCACGTAACACGTTATCAATCAATAATACAAGTCATGAAGTCAAGGAAATATATCAAACAAGGAACACTTTCATATAAGCACGCATGATATGCAAGAAAACAGTTCAAAAGTAGCTTTGGAAACAGTTCAAAAGTAAATAATGTAAGAAACATTTCACAAGTACTTTGGAAATAGTTTAGGGTCACTCACCTCCATGGCTCATAAACCATCCATCATATATCATTGCCTTGCTCAAATTCGAGTCTTAGATCACAAACTCAATGCAAACAAATCCCTTCAAAGTTCGGACAGCACTTCCCCTAAATTTCTTTACTTTTCCAGCCATCAAGGCTTCATTATTTCCTCAACCAGTCCCAAAGGTACACACACAACAACTAGTTCATCTAATAGTCATTCAGCAAGTTCCAAGTAGTACTAGTACAAGTCAAACTAGGGAAAAGTCCGGAAATGAAAGTTAAGCTCAAAACCAGAAAAATAGTTTTGACGTCCTTTTGCGGTAATGGCACCAAAGGTACTACGAGTATCGGATGGAGGTCCAAGACCCACCGTTTCGAAAATAAGAACCAGGGCTACAACAATGTAGAAGGTCACTCAGTCCAAATCCCAGCACAACTAAGTCAAATATGCAAAATACCAAACCAGAACCGTAATTGCAGGTTTACAAATTACACTATGCTGTAATCAGTACAACTCAGTCTAAACAGGTCCAAATGCAGAAATTCCAAAGGCATATGGTAGCTAGGGCATCAAGTTACATTTCATCAGAAGACCTCAACACCCAAATCCAAAACAATTCCAGTCAAAACAACCCATTTCAGACACAGTTCTAACATCCTGATGAACCCAGAACAGCAATAGTAATTTCGGCTTATCTCATTCTACACTACTACAATTGACCTGAAATTTTACAGGCACCTTTAAAACATCAATACCTACAACTTTCATGTTTTAAGCCAAGGCCAATTCGGCCTCTAACCATAAGATACAAAACCGGACAGAATTGGGGATATAAAACCCTAACTTTCTCAAATTCCTTCCAAACCCAAAATTGATTACAATTATCTATCATAGACACCTACTAGAGTCCTTAAACATCAATTCCCATCATCAAAGATAGCCACAACATCACATTCATATTAAACCAGAAAATTCATCAATAAATTGAAAACTTCACCAATTCATCTCAAACCAAGAAATAAACCACAAATTTCAGCACTTTAGCTACCACTAAGCACAACTTAAGCTTCATTAAGTGTAGGAGGAAGTTCAATCACCACTCACCTAGTAAACAAGAGAGGGAGAGTTGTTGGACACCTTAGCTTCCCAAAACACTTCACCAAACCACTTACTAGCACCAAATGGAAAGGTTTTATGGAGTAGAAACAAGATCAAATGGTTGGATGGTTACACTCAAGCAAAATGGAAGCAAGAATCTTGGAGAGTTTTTCTTTCTTCTTGGCTAGAGAGGGCCGGCCACAATGGTGAAGAAAAGAATGATTTTTGTGGTAATTTTGAGATATTTAATCAATTGGGAAGAAAGGTCAAAAAGTCAAATAAGTCAAATAAGTGACCACCACTCTTAAGGTGACACTTGTCACTTCATTAATGCATTCCTATCCTTCTTTTTTCCTCTCACATCAATCACTTCACCTCCTCTATTTATCTCTTAACACCCGATAAATTTCACCCAGTATCCGAAACTTAACCTTATTGGCCGAATTTTTCCGAACTTTTCGCACTAGTGGGTCCCACATCCGGAATACGCTCTTAATTTCTCAAAACCTATTTGATACTAGAAAAATCATCCAAAAACTATATCTGCTCATTAAAAATATGTAGAAAATTTCCCTACGAAAGAAAACGCAGAAAACAAGCCATTAAATAAATAAAACCCTAGAAAATTAGAAAATTTCCGGGTTCTCAAACTCATTTTTTTTCGGGGCGTCACAATCTCCCCTCCTTAAAAGAATGTCGTCCTCGACATTCCATCTTGTACCAATCAAGTCGAGACATCCCGCAAGAATCACTAAAAACCAAACCCACAGTCCGGCATCCTAAACTTCAAGCCTAGGATACACTACAGAGATCTGAAGCCTATGCTCTGATACCAACTGTGACAGCCCCACCTCCTCCTAAGGCGAACCAGAGGGTTCGGCGGGCCGCCTGCCCAGCTCTCGCCGGGACTCAGTCGTTCACTACAATCCTCAAATAAATTACAAGAATAAACCTCAAATATTACATCAAATTCTCCAATAATTACATGTCAAAAGCAAAGCGGAAATAAATCCCAACTATACATAAAATGATTTCCAAATCCAAATTATACAAAACGTAGGCCATCCAGTCACGCGCACAAGTACTACAAGCCTTCCTTCGCTTTGAGCCCTGTGGAGGGGAATAAAATATTTTTGGGGTGAGCTAGAAGCTCAGCGAGTAACCAGAAAATCAGTAATCAAATCGGTTTAACAATATTTCTTTTCAATGATGTCATAAATCAAATGATAAGTCCAGAAACAATTACAACATTTACAAAACATTAAATATGGAGTATCAATAATTCAAGAAACATGTACAATGGAAAGCGATAGTAACGTTCATGAAAAGATACGTTCGTTCTCCTGTCATTTCCTTTTTTTTTCATTTGAAATTGCATCATTTTCCACCAACCTCCACCAACCTACAAAGGTAATACTCGAGTATACCAAACGTTCACCCAGGTCCCTAATCGCCCGACCGAGTCCGTTTCTGGCTCGAGACGACCGGTAACAAGGGGCAATGGCCAGTTCAGCCCAAAAGGCTTACATTCATGCACAAGTGGCATTTAATCATTTATCATGAAAATTTCACATTGATTTAGGTCGAGTGCGATAAAATACACACTCGCCTAGAAAGCTCATTTTGGAAATCATTCAAAGCACGTAACACGTTATCAATCAATAATACAAGTCATGAAGTCAAGGAAATATATCAAACAAGGAACACTTTCATATAAGCACGCATGATATGCAAGAAAACAGTTCAAAAGTAGCTTTGGAAACAGTTCAAAAGTAAATAATGTAAGAAACATTTCACAAGTACTTTGGAAATAGTTTAGGGTCACTCACCTCCATGGCTCATAAACCATCCATCATATATCATTGCCTTGCTCAAATTCGAGTCTTAGATCACAAACTCAATGCAAACAAATCCCTTCAAAGTTCGGACAGCACTTCCCCTAAATTTCTTTACTTTTCCAGCCATCAAGGCTTCATTATTTCCTCAACCAGTCCCAAAGGTACACACACAACAACTAGTTCATCTAATAGTCATTCAGCAAGTTCCAAGTAGTACTAGTACAAGTCAAACTAGGGAAAAGTCCGGAAATGAAAGTTAAGCTCAAAACCAGAAAAATAGTTTTGACGTCCTTTTGCGGTAATGGCACCAAAGGTACTACGAGTATCGGATGGAGGTCCAAGACCCACCGTTTCGAAAATAAGAACCAGGGCTACAACAATGTAGAAGGTCACTCAGTCCAAATCCCAGCACAACTAAGTCAAATATGCAAAATACCAAACCAGAACCGTAATTGCAGGTTTACAAATTACACTATGCTGTAATCAGTACAACTCAGTCTAAACAGGTCCAAATGCAGAAATTCCAAAGGCATATGGTAGCTAGGGCATCAAGTTACATTTCATCAGAAGACCTCAACACCCAAATCCAAAACAATTCCAGTCAAAACAACCCATTTCAGACACAGTTCTAACATCCTGATGAACCCAGAACAGCAATAGTAATTTCGGCTTATCTCATTCTACACTACTACAATTGACCTGAAATTTTACAGGCACCTTTAAAACATCAATACCTACAACTTTCATGTTTTAAGCCAAGGCCAATTCGGCCTCTAACCATAAGATACAAAACCGGACAGAATTGGGGATATAAAACCCTAACTTTCTCAAATTCCTTCCAAACCCAAAATTGATTACAATTATCTATCATAGACACCTACTAGAGTCCTTAAACATCAATTCCCATCATCAAAGATAGCCACAACATCACATTCATATTAAACCAGAAAATTCATCAATAAATTGAAAACTTCACCAATTCATCTCAAACCAAGAAATAAACCACAAATTTCAGCACTTTAGCTACCACTAAGCACAACTTAAGCTTCATTAAGTGTAGGAGGAAGTTCAATCACCACTCACCTAGTAAACAAGAGAGGGAGAGTTGTTGGACACCTTAGCTTCCCAAAACACTTCACCAAACCACTTACTAGCACCAAATGGAAAGGTTTTATGGAGTAGAAACAAGATCAAATGGTTGGATGGTTACACTCAAGCAAAATGGAAGCAAGAATCTTGGAGAGTTTTTCTTTCTTCTTGGCTAGAGAGGGCCGGCCACAATGGTGAAGAAAAGAATGATTTTTGTGGTAATTTTGAGATATTTAATCAATTGGGAAGAAAGGTCAAAAAGTCAAATAAGTCAAATAAGTGACCACCACTCTTAAGGTGACACTTGTCACTTCATTAATGCATTCCTATCCTTCTTTTTTCCTCTCACATCAATCACTTCACCTCCTCTATTTATCTCTTAACACCCGATAAATTTCACCCAGTATCCGAAACTTAACCTTATTGGCCGAATTTTTCCGAACTTTTCGCACTAGTGGGTCCCACATCCGGAATACGCTCTTAATTTCTCAAAACCTATTTGATACTAGAAAAATCATCCAAAAACTATATCTGCTCATTAAAAATATGTAGAAAATTTCCCTACGAAAGAAAACGCAGAAAACAAGCCATTAAATAAATAAAACCCTAGAAAATTAGAAAATTTCCGGGTTCTCAAACTCATTTTTTTTCGGGGCGTCACAATCTCCCCTCCTTAAAAGAATGTCGTCCTCGACATTCCATCTTGTACCAATCAAGTCGAGACATCCCGCAAGAATCACTAAAAACCAAACCCACAGTCCGGCATCCTAAACTTCAAGCCTAGGATACACTACAGAGATCTGAAGCCTATGCTCTGATACCAACTGTGACAGCCCCACCTCCTCCTAAGGCGAACCAGAGGGTTCGGCGGGCCGCCTGCCCAGCTCTCGCCGGGACTCAGTCGTTCACTACAATCCTCAAATAAATTACAAGAATAAACCTCAAATATTACATCAAATTCTCCAATAATTACATGTCAAAAGCAAAGCGGAAATAAATCCCAACTATACATAAAATGATTTCCAAATCCAAATTATACAAAACGTAGGCCATCCAGTCACGCGCACAAGTACTACAAGCCTTCCTTCGCTTTGAGCCCTGTGGAGGGGAATAAAATATTTTTGGGGTGAGCTAGAAGCTCAGCGAGTAACCAGAAAATCAGTAATCAAATCGGTTTAACAATATTTCTTTTCAATGATGTCATAAATCAAATGATAAGTCCAGAAACAATTACAACATTTACAAAACATTAAATATGGAGTATCAATAATTCAAGAAACATGTACAATGGAAAGCGATAGTAACGTTCATGAAAAGATACGTTCGTTCTCCTGTCATTTCCTTTTTTTTTCATTTGAAATTGCATCATTTTCCACCAACCTCCACCAACCTACAAAGGTAATACTCGAGTATACCAAACGTTCACCCAGGTCCCTAATCGCCCGACCGAGTCCGTTTCTGGCTCGAGACGACCGGTAACAAGGGGCAATGGCCAGTTCAGCCCAAAAGGCTTACATTCATGCACAAGTGGCATTTAATCATTTATCATGAAAATTTCACATTGATTTAGGTCGAGTGCGATAAAATACACACTCGCCTAGAAAGCTCATTTTGGAAATCATTCAAAGCACGTAACACGTTATCAATCAATAATACAAGTCATGAAGTCAAGGAAATATATCAAACAAGGAACACTTTCATATAAGCACGCATGATATGCAAGAAAACAGTTCAAAAGTAGCTTTGGAAACAGTTCAAAAGTAAATAATGTAAGAAACATTTCACAAGTACTTTGGAAATAGTTTAGGGTCACTCACCTCCATGGCTCATAAACCATCCATCATATATCATTGCCTTGCTCAAATTCGAGTCTTAGATCACAAACTCAATGCAAACAAATCCCTTCAAAGTTCGGACAGCACTTCCCCTAAATTTCTTTACTTTTCCAGCCATCAAGGCTTCATTATTTCCTCAACCAGTCCCAAAGGTACACACACAACAACTAGTTCATCTAATAGTCATTCAGCAAGTTCCAAGTAGTACTAGTACAAGTCAAACTAGGGAAAAGTCCGGAAATGAAAGTTAAGCTCAAAACCAGAAAAATAGTTTTGACGTCCTTTTGCGGTAATGGCACCAAAGGTACTACGAGTATCGGATGGAGGTCCAAGACCCACCGTTTCGAAAATAAGAACCAGGGCTACAACAATGTAGAAGGTCACTCAGTCCAAATCCCAGCACAACTAAGTCAAATATGCAAAATACCAAACCAGAACCGTAATTGCAGGTTTACAAATTACACTATGCTGTAATCAGTACAACTCAGTCTAAACAGGTCCAAATGCAGAAATTCCAAAGGCATATGGTAGCTAGGGCATCAAGTTACATTTCATCAGAAGACCTCAACACCCAAATCCAAAACAATTCCAGTCAAAACAACCCATTTCAGACACAGTTCTAACATCCTGATGAACCCAGAACAGCAATAGTAATTTCGGCTTATCTCATTCTACACTACTACAATTGACCTGAAATTTTACAGGCACCTTTAAAACATCAATACCTACAACTTTCATGTTTTAAGCCAAGGCCAATTCGGCCTCTAACCATAAGATACAAAACCGGACAGAATTGGGGATATAAAACCCTAACTTTCTCAAATTCCTTCCAAACCCAAAATTGATTACAATTATCTATCATAGACACCTACTAGAGTCCTTAAACATCAATTCCCATCATCAAAGATAGCCACAACATCACATTCATATTAAACCAGAAAATTCATCAATAAATTGAAAACTTCACCAATTCATCTCAAACCAAGAAATAAACCACAAATTTCAGCACTTTAGCTACCACTAAGCACAACTTAAGCTTCATTAAGTGTAGGAGGAAGTTCAATCACCACTCACCTAGTAAACAAGAGAGGGAGAGTTGTTGGACACCTTAGCTTCCCAAAACACTTCACCAAACCACTTACTAGCACCAAATGGAAAGGTTTTATGGAGTAGAAACAAGATCAAATGGTTGGATGGTTACACTCAAGCAAAATGGAAGCAAGAATCTTGGAGAGTTTTTCTTTCTTCTTGGCTAGAGAGGGCCGGCCACAATGGTGAAGAAAAGAATGATTTTTGTGGTAATTTTGAGATATTTAATCAATTGGGAAGAAAGGTCAAAAAGTCAAATAAGTCAAATAAGTGACCACCACTCTTAAGGTGACACTTGTCACTTCATTAATGCATTCCTATCCTTCTTTTTTCCTCTCACATCAATCACTTCACCTCCTCTATTTATCTCTTAACACCCGATAAATTTCACCCAGTATCCGAAACTTAACCTTATTGGCCGAATTTTTCCGAACTTTTCGCACTAGTGGGTCCCACATCCGGAATACGCTCTTAATTTCTCAAAACCTATTTGATACTAGAAAAATCATCCAAAAACTATATCTGCTCATTAAAAATATGTAGAAAATTTCCCTACGAAAGAAAACGCAGAAAACAAGCCATTAAATAAATAAAACCCTAGAAAATTAGAAAATTTCCGGGTTCTCAAACTCATTTTTTTTCGGGGCGTCACAATCTCCCCTCCTTAAAAGAATGTCGTCCTCGACATTCCATCTTGTACCAATCAAGTCGAGACATCCCGCAAGAATCACTAAAAACCAAACCCACAGTCCGGCATCCTAAACTTCAAGCCTAGGATACACTACAGAGATCTGAAGCCTATGCTCTGATACCAACTGTGACAGCCCCACCTCCTCCTAAGGCGAACCAGAGGGTTCGGCGGGCCGCCTGCCCAGCTCTCGCCGGGACTCAGTCGTTCACTACAATCCTCAAATAAATTACAAGAATAAACCTCAAATATTACATCAAATTCTCCAATAATTACATGTCAAAAGCAAAGCGGAAATAAATCCCAACTATACATAAAATGATTTCCAAATCCAAATTATACAAAACGTAGGCCATCCAGTCACGCGCACAAGTACTACAAGCCTTCCTTCGCTTTGAGCCCTGTGGAGGGGAATAAAATATTTTTGGGGTGAGCTAGAAGCTCAGCGAGTAACCAGAAAATCAGTAATCAAATCGGTTTAACAATATTTCTTTTCAATGATGTCATAAATCAAATGATAAGTCCAGAAACAATTACAACATTTACAAAACATTAAATATGGAGTATCAATAATTCAAGAAACATGTACAATGGAAAGCGATAGTAACGTTCATGAAAAGATACGTTCGTTCTCCTGTCATTTCCTTTTTTTTTCATTTGAAATTGCATCATTTTCCACCAACCTCCACCAACCTACAAAGGTAATACTCGAGTATACCAAACGTTCACCCAGGTCCCTAATCGCCCGACCGAGTCCGTTTCTGGCTCGAGACGACCGGTAACAAGGGGCAATGGCCAGTTCAGCCCAAAAGGCTTACATTCATGCACAAGTGGCATTTAATCATTTATCATGAAAATTTCACATTGATTTAGGTCGAGTGCGATAAAATACACACTCGCCTAGAAAGCTCATTTTGGAAATCATTCAAAGCACGTAACACGTTATCAATCAATAATACAAGTCATGAAGTCAAGGAAATATATCAAACAAGGAACACTTTCATATAAGCACGCATGATATGCAAGAAAACAGTTCAAAAGTAGCTTTGGAAACAGTTCAAAAGTAAATAATGTAAGAAACATTTCACAAGTACTTTGGAAATAGTTTAGGGTCACTCACCTCCATGGCTCATAAACCATCCATCATATATCATTGCCTTGCTCAAATTCGAGTCTTAGATCACAAACTCAATGCAAACAAATCCCTTCAAAGTTCGGACAGCACTTCCCCTAAATTTCTTTACTTTTCCAGCCATCAAGGCTTCATTATTTCCTCAACCAGTCCCAAAGGTACACACACAACAACTAGTTCATCTAATAGTCATTCAGCAAGTTCCAAGTAGTACTAGTACAAGTCAAACTAGGGAAAAGTCCGGAAATGAAAGTTAAGCTCAAAACCAGAAAAATAGTTTTGACGTCCTTTTGCGGTAATGGCACCAAAGGTACTACGAGTATCGGATGGAGGTCCAAGACCCACCGTTTCGAAAATAAGAACCAGGGCTACAACAATGTAGAAGGTCACTCAGTCCAAATCCCAGCACAACTAAGTCAAATATGCAAAATACCAAACCAGAACCGTAATTGCAGGTTTACAAATTACACTATGCTGTAATCAGTACAACTCAGTCTAAACAGGTCCAAATGCAGAAATTCCAAAGGAATATGGTAGCTAGGGCATCAAGTTACATTTCATCAGAAGACCTCAACACCCAAATCCAAAACAATTCCAGTCAAAACAACCCATTTCAGACACAGTTCTAACATCCTGATGAACCCAGAACAGCAATAGTAATTTCGGCTTATCTCATTCTACACTACTACAATTGACCTGAAATTTTACAGGCACCTTTAAAACATCAATACCTACAACTTTCATGTTTTAAGCCAAGGCCAATTCGGCCTCTAACCATAAGATACAAAACCGGACAGAATTGGGGATATAAAACCCTAACTTTCTCAAATTCCTTCCAAACCCAAAATTGATTACAATTATCTATCATAGACACCTACTAGAGTCCTTAAACATCAATTCCCATCATCAAAGATAGCCACAACATCACATTCATATTAAACCAGAAAATTCATCAATAAATTGAAAACTTCACCAATTCATCTCAAACCAAGAAATAAACCACAAATTTCAGCACTTTAGCTACCACTAAGCACAACTTAAGCTTCATTAAGTGTAGGAGGAAGTTCAATCACCACTCACCTAGTAAACAAGAGAGGGAGAGTTGTTGGACACCTTAGCTTCCCAAAACACTTCACCAAACCACTTACTAGCACCAAATGGAAAGGTTTTATGGAGTAGAAACAAGATCAAATGGTTGGATGGTTACACTCAAGCAAAATGGAAGCAAGAATCTTGGAGAGTTTTTCTTTCTTCTTGGCTAGAGAGGGCCGGCCACAATGGTGAAGAAAAGAATGATTTTTGTGGTAATTTTGAGATATTTAATCAATTGGGAAGAAAGGTCAAAAAGTCAAATAAGTCAAATAAGTGACCACCACTCTTAAGGTGACACTTGTCACTTCATTAATGCATTCCTATCCTTCTTTTTTCCTCTCACATCAATCACTTCACCTCCTCTATTTATCTCTTAACACCCGATAAATTTCACCCAGTATCCGAAACTTAACCTTATTGGCCGAATTTTTCCGAACTTTTCGCACTAGTGGGTCCCACATCCGGAATACGCTCTTAATTTCTCAAAACCTATTTGATACTAGAAAAATCATCCAAAAACTATATCTGCTCATTAAAAATATGTAGAAAATTTCCCTACGAAAGAAAACGCAGAAAACAAGCCATTAAATAAATAAAACCCTAGAAAATTAGAAAATTTCCGGGTTCTCAAACTCATTTTTTTTCGGGGCGTCACAATCTCCCCTCCTTAAAAGAATGTCGTCCTCGACATTCCATCTTGTACCAATCAAGTCGAGACATCCCGCAAGAATCACTAAAAACCAAACCCACAGTCCGGCATCCTAAACTTCAAGCCTAGGATACACTACAGAGATCTGAAGCCTATGCTCTGATACCAACTGTGACAGCCCCACCTCCTCCTAAGGCGAACCAGAGGGTTCGGCGGGCCGCCTGCCCAGCTCTCGCCGGGACTCAGTCGTTCACTACAATCCTCAAATAAATTACAAGAATAAACCTCAAATATTACATCAAATTCTCCAATAATTACATGTCAAAAGCAAAGCGGAAATAAATCCCAACTATACATAAAATGATTTCCAAATCCAAATTATACAAAACGTAGGCCATCCAGTCACGCGCACAAGTACTACAAGCCTTCCTTCGCTTTGAGCCCTGTGGAGGGGAATAAAATATTTTTGGGGTGAGCTAGAAGCTCAGCGAGTAACCAGAAAATCAGTAATCAAATCGGTTTAACAATATTTCTTTTCAATGATGTCATAAATCAAATGATAAGTCCAGAAACAATTACAACATTTACAAAACATTAAATATGGAGTATCAATAATTCAAGAAACATGTACAATGGAAAGCGATAGTAACGTTCATGAAAAGATACGTTCGTTCTCCTGTCATTTCCTTTTTTTTTTCATTTGAAATTGCATCATTTTCCACCAACCTCCACCAACCTACAAAGGTAATACTCGAGTATACCAAACGTTCACCCAGGTCCCTAATCGCCCGACCGAGTCCGTTTCTGGCTCGAGACGACCGGTAACAAGGGGCAATGGCCAGTTCAGCCCAAAAGGCTTACATTCATGCACAAGTGGCATTTAATCATTTATCATGAAAATTTCACATTGATTTAGGTCGAGTGCGATAAAATACACACTCGCCTAGAAAGCTCATTTTGGAAATCATTCAAAGCACGTAACACGTTATCAATCAATAATACAAGTCATGAAGTCAAGGAAATATATCAAACAAGGAACACTTTCATATAAGCACGCATGATATGCAAGAAAACAGTTCAAAAGTAGCTTTGGAAACAGTTCAAAAGTAAATAATGTAAGAAACATTTCACAAGTACTTTGGAAATAGTTTAGGGTCACTCACCTCCATGGCTCATAAACCATCCATCATATATCATTGCCTTGCTCAAATTCGAGTCTTAGATCACAAACTCAATGCAAACAAATCCCTTCAAAGTTCGGACAGCACTTCCCCTAAATTTCTTTACTTTTCCAGCCATCAAGGCTTCATTATTTCCTCAACCAGTCCCAAAGGTACACACACAACAACTAGTTCATCTAATAGTCATTCAGCAAGTTCCAAGTAGTACTAGTACAAGTCAAACTAGGGAAAAGTCCGGAAATGAAAGTTAAGCTCAAAACCAGAAAAATAGTTTTGACGTCCTTTTGCGGTAATGGCACCAAAGGTACTACGAGTATCGGATGGAGGTCCAAGACCCACCGTTTCGAAAATAAGAACCAGGGCTACAACAATGTAGAAGGTCACTCAGTCCAAATCCCAGCACAACTAAGTCAAATATGCAAAATACCAAACCAGAACCGTAATTGCAGGTTTACAAATTACACTATGCTGTAATCAGTACAACTCAGTCTAAACAGGTCCAAATGCAGAAATTCCAAAGGCATATGGTAGCTAGGGCATCAAGTTACATTTCATCAGAAGACCTCAACACCCAAATCCAAAAAAATTCCAGTCAAAACAACCCATTTCAGACACAGTTCTAACATCCTGATGAACCCAGAACAGCAATAGTAATTTCGGCTTATCTCATTCTACACTACTACAATTGACCTGAAATTTTACAGGCACCTTTAAAACATCAATACCTACAACTTTCATGTTTTAAGCCAAGGCCAATTCGGCCTCTAACCATAAGATACAAAACCGGACAGAATTGGGGATATAAAACCCTAACTTTCTCAAATTCCTTCCAAACCCAAAATTGATTACAATTATCTATCATAGACACCTACTAGAGTCCTTAAACATCAATTCCCATCATCAAAGATAGCCACAACATCACATTCATATTAAACCAGAAAATTCATCAATAAATTGAAAACTTCACCAATTCATCTCAAACCAAGAAATAAACCACAAATTTCAGCACTTTAGCTACCACTAAGCACAACTTAAGCTTCATTAAGTGTAGGAGGAAGTTCAATCACCACTCACCTAGTAAACAAGAGAGGGAGAGTTGTTGGACACCTTAGCTTCCCAAAACACTTCACCAAACCACTTACTAGCACCAAATGGAAAGGTTTTATGGAGTAGAAACAAGATCAAATGGTTGGATGGTTACACTCAAGCAAAATGGAAGCAAGAATCTTGGAGAGTTTTTCTTTCTTCTTGGCTAGAGAGGGCCGGCCACAATGGTGAAGAAAAGAATGATTTTTGTGGTAATTTTGAGATATTTAATCAATTGGGAAGAAAGGTCAAAAAGACAAATAAGTCAAATAAGTGACCACCACTCTTAAGGTGACACTTGTCACTTCATTAATGCATTCCTATCCTTCTTTTTTCCTCTCACATCAATCACTTCACCTCCTCTATTTATCTCTTAACACCCGATAAATTTCACCCAGTATCCGAAACTTAACCTTATTGGCCGAATTTTTCCGAACTTTTCGCACTAGTGGGTCCCACATCCGGAATACGCTCTGAATTTCTCAAAACCTATTTGATACTAGAAAAATCATCCAAAAACTATATCTGCTCATTAAAAATATGTAGAAAATTTCCCTACGAAAGAAAACGCAGAAAACAAGCCATTAAATAAATAAAACCCTAGAAAATTAGAAAATTTCCGGGTTCTCAAACTCATTTTTTTTCGGGGCGTCACAATCTCCCCTCCTTAAAAGAATGTCGTCCTCGACATTCCATCTTGTACCAATCAAGTCGAGACATCCCGCAAGAATCACTAAAAACCAAACCCACAGTCCGGCATCCTAAACTTCAAGCCTAGGATACACTACAGAGATCTGAAGCCTATGCTCTGATACCAACTGTGACAGCCCCACCTCCTCCTAAGGCGAACCAGAGGGTTCGGCGGGCCGCCTGCCCAGCTCTCGCCGGGACTCAGTCGTTCACTACAATCCTCAAATAAATTACAAGAATAAACCTCAAATATTACATCAAATTCTCCAATAATTACATGTCAAAAGCAAAGCGGAAATAAATCCCAACTATACATAAAATGATTTCCAAATCCAAATTATACAAAACGTAGGCCATCCAGTCACGCGCACAAGTACTACAAGCCTTCCTTCGCTTTGAGCCCTGTGGAGGGGAATAAAATATTTTTGGGGTGAGCTAGAAGCTCAGCGAGTAACCAGAAAATCAGTAATCAAATCGGTTTAACAATATTTCTTTTCAATGATGTCATAAATCAAATGATAAGTCCAGAAACAATTACAACATTTACAAAACATTAAATATGGAGTATCAATAATTCAAGAAACATGTACAATGGAAAGCGATAGTAACGTTCATGAAAAGATACGTTCGTTCTCCTGTCATTTCCTTTTTTTTTCATTTGAAATTGCATCATTTTCCACCAACCTCCACCAACCTACAAAGGTAATACTCGAGTATACCAAACGTTCACCCAGGTCCCTAATCGCCCGACCGAGTCCGTTTCTGGCTCGAGACGACCGGTAACAAGGGGCAATGGCCAGTTCAGCCCAAAAGGCTTACATTCATGCACAAGTGGCATTTAATCATTTATCATGAAAATTTCACATTGATTTAGGTCGAGTGCGATAAAATACACACTCGCCTAGAAAGCTCATTTTGGAAATCATTCAAAGCACGTAACACGTTATCAATCAATAATACAAGTCATGAAGTCAAGGAAATATATCAAACAAGGAACACTTTCATATAAGCACGCATGATATGCAAGAAAACAGTTCAAAAGTAGCTTTGGAAACAGTTCAAAAGTAAATAATGTAAGAAACATTTCACAAGTACTTTGGAAATAGTTTAGGGTCACTCACCTCCATGGCTCATAAACCATCCATCATATATCATTGCCTTGCTCAAATTCGAGTCTTAGATCACAAACTCAATGCAAACAAATCCCTTCAAAGTTCGGACAGCACTTCCCCTAAATTTCTTTACTTTTCCAGCCATCAAGGCTTCATTATTTCCTCAACCAGTCCCAAAGGTACACACACAACAACTAGTTCATCTAATAGTCATTCAGCAAGTTCCAAGTAGTACTAGTACAAGTCAAACTAGGGAAAAGTCCGGAAATGAAAGTTAAGCTCAAAACCAGAAAAATAGTTTTGACGTCCTTTTGCGGTAATGGCACCAAAGGTACTACGAGTATCGGATGGAGGTCCAAGACCCACCGTTTCGAAAATAAGAACCAGGGCTACAACAATGTAGAAGGTCACTCAGTCCAAATCCCAGCACAACTAAGTCAAATATGCAAAATACCAAACCAGAACCGTAATTGCAGGTTTACAAATTACACTATGCTGTAATCAGTACAACTCAGTCTAAACAGGTCCAAATGCAGAAATTCCAAAGGCATATGGTAGCTAGGGCATCAAGTTACATTTCATCAGAAGACCTCAACACCCAAATCCAAAAAAATTCCAGTCAAAACAACCCATTTCAGACACAGTTCTAACATCCTGATGAACCCAGAACAGCAATAGTAATTTCGGCTTATCTCATTCTACACTACTACAATTGACCTGAAATTTTACAGGCACCTTTAAAACATCAATACCTACAACTTTCATGTTTTAAGCCAAGGCCAATTCGGCCTCTAACCATAAGATACAAAACCGGACAGAATTGGGGATATAAAACCCTAACTTTCTCAAATTCCTTCCAAACCCAAAATTGATTACAATTATCTATCATAGACACCTACTAGAGTCCTTAAACATCAATTCCCATCATCAAAGATAGCCACAACATCACATTCATATTAAACCAGAAAATTCATCAATAAATTGAAAACTTCACCAATTCATCTCAAACCAAGAAATAAACCACAAATTTCAGCACTTTAGCTACCACTAAGCACAACTTAAGCTTCATTAAGTGTAGGAGGAAGTTCAATCACCACTCACCTAGTAAACAAGAGAGGGAGAGTTGTTGGACACCTTAGCTTCCCAAAACACTTCACCAAACCACTTACTAGCACCAAATGGAAAGGTTTTATGGAGTAGAAACAAGATCAAATGGTTGGATGGTTACACTCAAGCAAAATGGAAGCAAGAATCTTGGAGAGTTTTTCTTTCTTCTTGGCTAGAGAGGGCCGGCCACAATGGTGAAGAAAAGAATGATTTTTGTGGTAATTTTGAGATATTTAATCAATTGGGAAGAAAGGTCAAAAAGTCAAATAAGTCAAATAAGTGACCACCACTCTTAAGGTGACACTTGTCACTTCATTAATGCATTCCTATCCTTCTTTTTTCCTCTCACATCAATCACTTCACCTCCTCTATTTATCTCTTAACACCCGATAAATTTCACCCAGTATCCGAAACTTAACCTTATTGGCCGAATTTTTCCGAACTTTTCGCACTAGTGGGTCCCACATCCGGAATACGCTCTTAATTTCTCAAAACCTATTTGATACTAGAAAAATCATCCAAAAACTATATCTGCTCATTAAAAATATGTAGAAAATTTCCCTACGAAAGAAAACGCAGAAAACAAGCCATTAAATAAATAAAACCCTAGAAAATTAGAAAATTTCCGGGTTCTCAAACTCATTTTTTTTCGGGGCGTCACAATCTCCCCTCCTTAAAAGAATGTCGTCCTCGACATTCCATCTTGTACCAATCAAGTCGAGACATCCCGCAAGAATCACTAAAAACCAAACCCACAGTCCGGCATCCTAAACTTCAAGCCTAGGATACACTACAGAGATCTGAAGCCTATGCTCTGATACCAACTGTGACAGCCCCACCTCCTCCTAAGGCGAACCAGAGGGTTCGGCGGGCCGCCTGCCCAGCTCTCGCCGGGACTCAGTCGTTCACTACAATCCTCAAATAAATTACAAGAATAAACCTCAAATATTACATCAAATTCTCCAATAATTACATGTCAAAAGCAAAGCGGAAATAAATCCCAACTATACATAAAATGATTTCCAAATCCAAATTATACAAAACGTAGGCCATCCAGTCACGCGCACAAGTACTACAAGCCTTCCTTCGCTTTGAGCCCTGTGGAGGGGAATAAAATATTTTTGGGGTGAGCTAGAAGCTCAGCGAGTAACCAGAAAATCAGTAATCAAATCGGTTTAACAATATTTCTTTTCAATGATGTCATAAATCAAATGATAAGTCCAGAAACAATTACAACATTTACAAAACATTAAATATGGAGTATCAATAATTCAAGAAACATGTACAATGGAAAGCGATAGTAACGTTCATGAAAAGATACGTTCGTTCTCCTGTCATTTCCTTTTTTTTTCATTTGAAATTGCATCATTTTCCACCAACCTCCACCAACCTACAAAGGTAATACTCGAGTATACCAAACGTTCACCCAGGTCCCTAATCGCCCGACCGAGTCCGTTTCTGGCTCGAGACGACCGGTAACAAGGGGCAATGGCCAGTTCAGCCCAAAAGGCTTACATTCATGCACAAGTGGCATTTAATCATTTATCATGAAAATTTCACATTGATTTAGGTCGAGTGCGATAAAATACACACTCGCCTAGAAAGCTCATTTTGGAAATCATTCAAAGCACGTAACACGTTATCAATCAATAATACAAGTCATGAAGTCAAGGAAATATATCAAACAAGGAACACTTTCATATAAGCACGCATGATATGCAAGAAAACAGTTCAAAAGTAGCTTTGGAAACAGTTCAAAAGTAAATAATGTAAGAAACATTTCACAAGTACTTTGGAAATAGTTTAGGGTCACTCACCTCCATGGCTCATAAACCATCCATCATATATCATTGCCTTGCTCAAATTCGAGTCTTAGATCACAAACTCAATGCAAACAAATCCCTTCAAAGTTCGGACAGCACTTCCCCTAAATTTCTTTACTTTTCCAGCCATCAAGGCTTCATTATTTCCTCAACCAGTCCCAAAGGTACACACACAACAACTAGTTCATCTAATAGTCATTCAGCAAGTTCCAAGTAGTACTAGTACAAGTCAAACTAGGGAAAAGTCCGGAAATGAAAGTTAAGCTCAAAACCAGAAAAATAGTTTTGACGTCCTTTTGCGGTAATGGCACCAAAGGTACTACGAGTATCGGATGGAGGTCCAAGACCCACCGTTTCGAAACTAAGAACCAGGGCTACAACAATGTAGAAGGTCACTCAGTCCAAATCCCAGCACAACTAAGTCAAATATGCAAAATACCAAACCAGAACCGTAATTGCAGGTTTACAAATTACACTATGCTGTAATCAGTACAACTCAGTCTAAACAGGTCCAAATGCAGAAATTCCAAAGGAATATGGTAGCTAGGGCATCAAGTTACATTTCATCAGAAGACCTCAACACCCAAATCCAAAACAATTCCAGTCAAAACAACCCATTTCAGACACAGTTCTAACATCCTGATGAACCCAGAACAGCAATAGTAATTTCGGCTTATCTCATTCTACACTACTACAATTGACCTGAAATTTTACAGGCACCTTTAAAACATCAATACCTACAACTTTCATGTTTTAAGCCAAGGCCAATTCGGCCTCTAACCATAAGATACAAAACCGGACAGAATTGGGGATATAAAACCCTAACTTTCTCAAATTCCTTCCAAACCCAAAATTGATTACAATTATCTATCATAGACACCTACTAGAGTCCTTAAACATCAATTCCCATCATCAAAGATAGCCACAACATCACATTCATATTAAACCAGAAAATTCATCAATAAATTGAAAACTTCACCAATTCATCTCAAACCAAGAAATAAACCACAAATTTCAGCACTTTAGCTACCACTAAGCACAACTTAAGCTTCATTAAATGTAGGAGGAAGTTCAATCACCACTCACCTAGTAAACAAGAGAGGGAGAGTTGTTGGACACCTTAGCTTCCCAAAACACTTCACCAAACCACTTACTAGCACCAAATGGAAAGGTTTTATGGAGTAGAAACAAGATCAAATGGTTGGATGGTTACACTCAAGCAAAATGGAAGCAAGAATCTTGGAGAGTTTTTCTTTCTTCTTGGCTAGAGAGGGCCGGCCACAATGGTGAAGAAAAGAATGATTTTTGTGGTAATTTTGAGATATTTAATCAATTGGGAAGAAAGGTCAAAAAGTCAAATAAGTCAAATAAGTGACCACCACTCTTAAGGTGACACTTGTCACTTCATTAATGCATTCCTATCCTTCTTTTTTCCTCTCACATCAATCACTTCACCTCCTCTATTTATCTCTTAACACCCGATAAATTTCACCCAGTATCCGAAACTTAACCTTATTGGCCGAATTTTTCCGAACTTTTCGCACTAGTGGGTCCCACATCCGGAATACGCTCTTAATTTCTCAAAACCTATTTGATACTAGAAAAATCATCCAAAAACTATATCTGCTCATTAAAAATATGTAGAAAATTTCCCTACGAAAGAAAACGCAGAAAACAAGCCATTAAATAAATAAAACCCTAGAAAATTAGAAAATTTCCGGGTTCTCAAACTCATTTTTTTTCGGGGCGTCACAATCTCCCCTCCTTAAAAGAATGTCGTCCTCGACATTCCATCTTGTACCAATCAAGTCGAGACATCCCGCAAGAATCACTAAAAACCAAACCCACAGTCCGGCATCCTAAACTTCAAGCCTAGGATACACTACAGAGATCTGAAGCCTATGCTCTGATACCAACTGTGACAGCCCCACCTCCTCCTAAGGCGAACCAGAGGGTTCGGCGGGCCGCCTGCCCAGCTCTCGCCGGGACTCAGTCGTTCACTACAATCCTCAAATAAATTACAAGAATAAACCTCAAATATTACATCAAATTCTCCAATAATTACATGTCAAAAGCAAAGCGGAAATAAATCCCAACTATACATAAAATGATTTCCAAATCCAAATTATACAAAACGTAGGCCATCCAGTCACGCGCACAAGTACTACAAGCCTTCCTTCGCTTTGAGCCCTGTGGAGGGGAATAAAATATTTTTGGGGTGAGCTAGAAGCTCAGCGAGTAACCAGAAAATCAGTAATCAAATCGGTTTAACAATATTTCTTTTCAATGATGTCATAAATCAAATGATAAGTCCAGAAACAATTACAACATTTACAAAACATTAAATATGGAGTATCAATAATTCAAGAAACATGTACAATGGAAAGCGATAGTAACGTTCATGAAAAGATACGTTCGTTCTCCTGTCATTTCCTTTTTTTTTTCATTTGAAATTGCATCATTTTCCACCAACCTCCACCAACCTACAAAGGTAATACTCGAGTATACCAAACGTTCACCCAGGTCCCTAATCGCCCGACCGAGTCCGTTTCTGGCTCGAGACGACCGGTAACAAGGGGCAATGGCCAGTTCAGCCCAAAAGGCTTACATTCATGCACAAGTGGCATTTAATCATTTATCATGAAAATTTCACATTGATTTAGGTCGAGTGCGATAAAATACACACTCGCCTAGAAAGCTCATTTTGGAAATCATTCAAAGCACGTAACACGTTATCAATCAATAATACAAGTCATGAAGTCAAGGAAATATATCAAACAAGGAACACTTTCATATAAGCACGCATGATATGCAAGAAAACAGTTCAAAAGTAGCTTTGGAAACAGTTCAAAAGTAAATAATGTAAGAAACATTTCACAAGTACTTTGGAAATAGTTTAGGGTCACTCACCTCCATGGCTCATAAACCATCCATCATATATCATTGCCTTGCTCAAATTCGAGTCTTAGATCACAAACTCAATGCAAACAAATCCCTTCAAAGTTCGGACAGCACTTCCCCTAAATTTCTTTACTTTTCCAGCCATCAAGGCTTCATTATTTCCTCAACCAGTCCCAAAGGTACACACACAACAACTAGTTCATCTAATAGTCATTCAGCAAGTTCCAAGTAGTACTAGTACAAGTCAAACTAGGGAAAAGTCCGGAAATGAAAGTTAAGCTCAAAACCAGAAAAATAGTTTTGACGTCCTTTTGCGGTAATGGCACCAAAGGTACTACGAGTATCGGATGGAGGTCCAAGACCCACCGTTTCGAAAATAAGAACCAGGGCTACAACAATGTAGAAGGTCACTCAGTCCAAATCCCAGCACAACTAAGTCAAATATGCAAAATACCAAACCAGAACCGTAATTGCAGGTTTACAAATTACACTATGCTGTAATCAGTACAACTCAGTCTAAACAGGTCCAAATGCAGAAATTCCAAAGGCATATGGTAGCTAGGGCATCAAGTTACATTTCATCAGAAGACCTCAACACCCAAATCCAAAAAAATTCCAGTCAAAACAACCCATTTCAGACACAGTTCTAACATCCTGATGAACCCAGAACAGCAATAGTAATTTCGGCTTATCTCATTCTACACTACTACAATTGACCTGAAATTTTACAGGCACCTTTAAAACATCAATACCTACAACTTTCATGTTTTAAGCCAAGGCCAATTCGGCCTCTAACCATAAGATACAAAACCGGACAGAATTGGGGATATAAAACCCTAACTTTCTCAAATTCCTTCCAAACCCAAAATTGATTACAATTATCTATCATAGACACCTACTAGAGTCCTTAAACATCAATTCCCATCATCAAAGATAGCCACAACATCACATTCATATTAAACCAGAAAATTCATCAATAAATTGAAAACTTCACCAATTCATCTCAAACCAAGAAATAAACCACAAATTTCAGCACTTTAGCTACCACTAAGCACAACTTAAGCTTCATTAAGTGTAGGAGGAAGTTCAATCACCACTCACCTAGTAAACAAGAGAGGGAGAGTTGTTGGACACCTTAGCTTCCCAAAACACTTCACCAAACCACTTACTAGCACCAAATGGAAAGGTTTTATGGAGTAGAAACAAGATCAAATGGTTGGATGGTTACACTCAAGCAAAATGGAAGCAAGAATCTTGGAGAGTTTTTCTTTCTTCTTGGCTAGAGAGGGCCGGCCACAATGGTGAAGAAAAGAATGATTTTTGTGGTAATTTTGAGATATTTAATCAATTGGGAAGAAAGGTCAAAAAGACAAATAAGTCAAATAAGTGACCACCACTCTTAAGGTGACACTTGTCACTTCATTAATGCATTCCTATCCTTCTTTTTTCCTCTCACATCAATCACTTCACCTCCTCTATTTATCTCTTAACACCCGATAAATTTCACCCAGTATCCGAAACTTAACCTTATTGGCCGAATTTTTCCGAACTTTTCGCACTAGTGGGTCCCACATCCGGAATACGCTCTGAATTTCTCAAAACCTATTTGATACTAGAAAAATCATCCAAAAACTATATCTGCTCATTAAAAATATGTAGAAAATTTCCCTACGAAAGAAAACGCAGAAAACAAGCCATTAAATAAATAAAACCCTAGAAAATTAGAAAATTTCCGGGTTCTCAAACTCATTTTTTTTCGGGGCGTCACAATCTCCCCTCCTTAAAAGAATGTCGTCCTCGACATTCCATCTTGTACCAATCAAGTCGAGACATCCCGCAAGAATCACTAAAAACCAAACCCACAGTCCGGCATCCTAAACTTCAAGCCTAGGATACACTACAGAGATCTGAAGCCTATGCTCTGATACCAACTGTGACAGCCCCACCTCCTCCTAAGGCGAACCAGAGGGTTCGGCGGGCCGCCTGCCCAGCTCTCGCCGGGACTCAGTCGTTCACTACAATCCTCAAATAAATTACAAGAATAAACCTCAAATATTACATCAAATTCTCCAATAATTACATGTCAAAAGCAAAGCGGAAATAAATCCCAACTATACATAAAATGATTTCCAAATCCAAATTATACAAAACGTAGGCCATCCAGTCACGCGCACAAGTACTACAAGCCTTCCTTCGCTTTGAGCCCTGTGGAGGGGAATAAAATATTTTTGGGGTGAGCTAGAAGCTCAGCGAGTAACCAGAAAATCAGTAATCAAATCGGTTTAACAATATTTCTTTTCAATGATGTCATAAATCAAATGATAAGTCCAGAAACAATTACAACATTTACAAAACATTAAATATGGAGTATCAATAATTCAAGAAACATGTACAATGGAAAGCGATAGTAACGTTCATGAAAAGATACGTTCGTTCTCCTGTCATTTCCTTTTTTTTTCATTTGAAATTGCATCATTTTCCACCAACCTCCACCAACCTACAAAGGTAATACTCGAGTATACCAAACGTTCACCCAGGTCCCTAATCGCCCGACCGAGTCCGTTTCTGGCTCGAGACGACCGGTAACAAGGGGCAATGGCCAGTTCAGCCCAAAAGGCTTACATTCATGCACAAGTGGCATTTAATCATTTATCATGAAAATTTCACATTGATTTAGGTCGAGTGCGATAAAATACACACTCGCCTAGAAAGCTCATTTTGGAAATCATTCAAAGCACGTAACACGTTATCAATCAATAATACAAGTCATGAAGTCAAGGAAATATATCAAACAAGGAACACTTTCATATAAGCACGCATGATATGCAAGAAAACAGTTCAAAAGTAGCTTTGGAAACAGTTCAAAAGTAAATAATGTAAGAAACATTTCACAAGTACTTTGGAAATAGTTTAGGGTCACTCACCTCCATGGCTCATAAACCATCCATCATATATCATTGCCTTGCTCAAATTCGAGTCTTAGATCACAAACTCAATGCAAACAAATCCCTTCAAAGTTCGGACAGCACTTCCCCTAAATTTCTTTACTTTTCCAGCCATCAAGGCTTCATTATTTCCTCAACCAGTCCCAAAGGTACACACACAACAACTAGTTCATCTAATAGTCATTCAGCAAGTTCCAAGTAGTACTAGTACAAGTCAAACTAGGGAAAAGTCCGGAAATGAAAGTTAAGCTCAAAACCAGAAAAATAGTTTTGACGTCCTTTTGCGGTAATGGCACCAAAGGTACTACGAGTATCGGATGGAGGTCCAAGACCCACCGTTTCGAAAATAAGAACCAGGGCTACAACAATGTAGAAGGTCACTCAGTCCAAATCCCAGCACAACTAAGTCAAATATGCAAAATACCAAACCAGAACCGTAATTGCAGGTTTACAAATTACACTATGCTGTAATCAGTACAACTCAGTCTAAACAGGTCCAAATGCAGAAATTCCAAAGGCATATGGTAGCTAGGGCATCAAGTTACATTTCATCAGAAGACCTCAACACCCAAATCCAAAAAAATTCCAGTCAAAACAACCCATTTCAGACACAGTTCTAACATCCTGATGAACCCAGAACAGCAATAGTAATTTCGGCTTATCTCATTCTACACTACTACAATTGACCTGAAATTTTACAGGCACCTTTAAAACATCAATACCTACAACTTTCATGTTTTAAGCCAAGGCCAATTCGGCCTCTAACCATAAGATACAAAACCGGACAGAATTGGGGATATAAAACCCTAACTTTCTCAAATTCCTTCCAAACCCAAAATTGATTACAATTATCTATCATAGACACCTACTAGAGTCCTTAAACATCAATTCCCATCATCAAAGATAGCCACAACATCACATTCATATTAAACCAGAAAATTCATCAATAAATTGAAAACTTCACCAATTCATCTCAAACCAAGAAATAAACCACAAATTTCAGCACTTTAGCTACCACTAAGCACAACTTAAGCTTCATTAAGTGTAGGAGGAAGTTCAATCACCACTCACCTAGTAAACAAGAGAGGGAGAGTTGTTGGACACCTTAGCTTCCCAAAACACTTCACCAAACCACTTACTAGCACCAAATGGAAAGGTTTTATGGAGTAGAAACAAGATCAAATGGTTGGATGGTTACACTCAAGCAAAATGGAAGCAAGAATCTTGGAGAGTTTTTCTTTCTTCTTGGCTAGAGAGGGCCGGCCACAATGGTGAAGAAAAGAATGATTTTTGTGGTAATTTTGAGATATTTAATCAATTGGGAAGAAAGGTCAAAAAGACAAATAAGTCAAATAAGTGACCACCACTCTTAAGGTGACACTTGTCACTTCATTAATGCATTCCTATCCTTCTTTTTTCCTCTCACATCAATCACTTCACCTCCTCTATTTATCTCTTAACACCCGATAAATTTCACCCAGTATCCGAAACTTAACCTTATTGGCCGAATTTTTCCGAACTTTTCGCACTAGTGGGTCCCACATCCGGAATACGCTCTGAATTTCTCAAAACCTATTTGATACTAGAAAAATCATCCAAAAACTATATCTGCTCATTAAAAATATGTAGAAAATTTCCCTACGAAAGAAAACGCAGAAAACAAGCCATTAAATAAATAAAACCCTAGAAAATTAGAAAATTTCCGGGTTCTCAAACTCATTTTTTTTCGGGGCGTCACAATCTCCCCTCCTTAAAAGAATGTCGTCCTCGACATTCCATCTTGTACCAATCAAGTCGAGACATCCCGCAAGAATCACTAAAAACCAAACCCACAGTCCGGCATCCTAAACTTCAAGCCTAGGATACACTACAGAGATCTGAAGCCTATGCTCTGATACCAACTGTGACAGCCCCACCTCCTCCTAAGGCGAACCAGAGGGTTCGGCGGGCCGCCTGCCCAGCTCTCGCCGGGACTCAGTCGTTCACTACAATCCTCAAATAAATTACAAGAATAAACCTCAAATATTACATCAAATTCTCCAATAATTACATGTCAAAAGCAAAGCGGAAATAAATCCCAACTATACATAAAATGATTTCCAAATCCAAATTATACAAAACGTAGGCCATCCAGTCACGCGCACAAGTACTACAAGCCTTCCTTCGCTTTGAGCCCTGTGGAGGGGAATAAAATATTTTTGGGGTGAGCTAGAAGCTCAGCGAGTAACCAGAAAATCAGTAATCAAATCGGTTTAACAATATTTCTTTTCAATGATGTCATAAATCAAATGATAAGTCCAGAAACAATTACAACATTTACAAAACATTAAATATGGAGTATCAATAATTCAAGAAACATGTACAATGGAAAGCGATAGTAACGTTCATGAAAAGATACGTTCGTTCTCCTGTCATTTCCTTTTTTTTTTCATTTGAAATTGCATCATTTTCCACCAACCTCCACCAACCTACAAAGGTAATACTCGAGTATACCAAACGTTCACCCAGGTCCCTAATCGCCCGACCGAGTCCGTTTCTGGCTCGAGACGACCGGTAACAAGGGGCAATGGCCAGTTCAGCCCAAAAGGCTTACATTCATGCACAAGTGGCATTTAATCATTTATCATGAAAATTTCACATTGATTTAGGTCGAGTGCGATAAAATACACACTCGCCTAGAAAGCTCATTTTGGAAATCATTCAAAGCACGTAACACGTTATCAATCAATAATACAAGTCATGAAGTCAAGGAAATATATCAAACAAGGAACACTTTCATATAAGCACGCATGATATGCAAGAAAACAGTTCAAAAGTAGCTTTGGAAACAGTTCAAAAGTAAATAATGTAAGAAACATTTCACAAGTACTTTGGAAATAGTTTAGGGTCACTCACCTCCATGGCTCATAAACCATCCATCATATATCATTGCCTTGCTCAAATTCGAGTCTTAGATCACAAACTCAATGCAAACAAATCCCTTCAAAGTTCGGACAGCACTTCCCCTAAATTTCTTTACTTTTCCAGCCATCAAGGCTTCATTATTTCCTCAACCAGTCCCAAAGGTACACACACAACAACTAGTTCATCTAATAGTCATTCAGCAAGTTCCAAGTAGTACTAGTACAAGTCAAACTAGGGAAAAGTCCGGAAATGAAAGTTAAGCTCAAAACCAGAAAAATAGTTTTGACGTCCTTTTGCGGTAATGGCACCAAAGGTACTACGAGTATCGGATGGAGGTCCAAGACCCACCGTTTCGAAAATAAGAACCAGGGCTACAACAATGTAGAAGGTCACTCAGTCCAAATCCCAGCACAACTAAGTCAAATATGCAAAATACCAAACCAGAACCGTAATTGCAGGTTTACAAATTACACTATGCTGTAATCAGTACAACTCAGTCTAAACAGGTCCAAATGCAGAAATTCCAAAGGCATATGGTAGCTAGGGCATCAAGTTACATTTCATCAGAAGACCTCAACACCCAAATCCAAAAAAATTCCAGTCAAAACAACCCATTTCAGACACAGTTCTAACATCCTGATGAACCCAGAACAGCAATAGTAATTTCGGCTTATCTCATTCTACACTACTACAATTGACCTGAAATTTTACAGGCACCTTTAAAACATCAATACCTACAACTTTCATGTTTTAAGCCAAGGCCAATTCGGCCTCTAACCATAAGATACAAAACCGGACAGAATTGGGGATATAAAACCCTAACTTTCTCAAATTCCTTCCAAACCCAAAATTGATTACAATTATCTATCATAGACACCTACTAGAGTCCTTAAACATCAATTCCCATCATCAAAGATAGCCACAACATCACATTCATATTAAACCAGAAAATTCATCAATAAATTGAAAACTTCACCAATTCATCTCAAACCAAGAAATAAACCACAAATTTCAGCACTTTAGCTACCACTAAGCACAACTTAAGCTTCATTAAGTGTAGGAGGAAGTTCAATCACCACTCACCTAGTAAACAAGAGAGGGAGAGTTGTTGGACACCTTAGCTTCCCAAAACACTTCACCAAACCACTTACTAGCACCAAATGGAAAGGTTTTATGGAGTAGAAACAAGATCAAATGGTTGGATGGTTACACTCAAGCAAAATGGAAGCAAGAATCTTGGAGAGTTTTTCTTTCTTCTTGGCTAGAGAGGGCCGGCCACAATGGTGAAGAAAAGAATGATTTTTGTGGTAATTTTGAGATATTTAATCAATTGGGAAGAAAGGTCAAAAAGTCAAATAAGTCAAATAAGTGACCACCACTCTTAAGGTGACACTTGTCACTTCATTAATGCATTCCTATCCTTCTTTTTTCCTCTCACATCAATCACTTCACCTCCTCTATTTATCTCTTAACACCCGATAAATTTCACCCAGTATCCGAAACTTAACCTTATTGGCCGAATTTTTCCGAACTTTTCGCACTAGTGGGTCCCACATCCGGAATACGCTCTTAATTTCTCAAAACCTATTTGATACTAGAAAAATCATCCAAAAACTATATCTGCTCATTAAAAATATGTAGAAAATTTCCCTACGAAAGAAAACGCAGAAAACAAGCCATTAAATAAATAAAACCCTAGAAAATTAGAAAATTTCCGGGTTCTCAAACTCATTTTTTTTCGGGGCGTCACAATCTCCCCTCCTTAAAAGAATGTCGTCCTCGACATTCCATCTTGTACCAATCAAGTCGAGACATCCCGCAAGAATCACTAAAAACCAAACCCACAGTCCGGCATCCTAAACTTCAAGCCTAGGATACACTACAGAGATCTGAAGCCTATGCTCTGATACCAACTGTGACAGCCCCACCTCCTCCTAAGGCGAACCAGAGGGTTCGGCGGGCCGCCTGCCCAGCTCTCGCCGGGACTCAGTCGTTCACTACAATCCTCAAATAAATTACAAGAATAAACCTCAAATATTACATCAAATTCTCCAATAATTACATGTCAAAAGCAAAGCGGAAATAAATCCCAACTATACATAAAATGATTTCCAAATCCAAATTATACAAAACGTAGGCCATCCAGTCACGCGCACAAGTACTACAAGCCTTCCTTCGCTTTGAGCCCTGTGGAGGGGAATAAAATATTTTTGGGGTGAGCTAGAAGCTCAGCGAGTAACCAGAAAATCAGTAATCAAATCGGTTTAACAATATTTCTTTTCAATGATGTCATAAATCAAATGATAAGTCCAGAAACAATTACAACATTTACAAAACATTAAATATGGAGTATCAATAATTCAAGAAACATGTACAATGGAAAGCGATAGTAACGTTCATGAAAAGATACGTTCGTTCTCCTGTCATTTCCTTTTTTTTTTCATTTGAAATTGCATCATTTTCCACCAACCTCCACCAACCTACAAAGGTAATACTCGAGTATACCAAACGTTCACCCAGGTCCCTAATCGCCCGACCGAGTCCGTTTCTGGCTCGAGACGACCGGTAACAAGGGGCAATGGCCAGTTCAGCCCAAAAGGCTTACATTCATGCACAAGTGGCATTTAATCATTTATCATGAAAATTTCACATTGATTTAGGTCGAGTGCGATAAAATACACACTCGCCTAGAAAGCTCATTTTGGAAATCATTCAAAGCACGTAACACGTTATCAATCAATAATACAAGTCATGAAGTCAAGGAAATATATCAAACAAGGAACACTTTCATATAAGCACGCATGATATGCAAGAAAACAGTTCAAAAGTAGCTTTGGAAACAGTTCAAAAGTAAATAATGTAAGAAACATTTCACAAGTACTTTGGAAATAGTTTAGGGTCACTCACCTCCATGGCTCATAAACCATCCATCATATATCATTGCCTTGCTCAAATTCGAGTCTTAGATCACAAACTCAATGCAAACAAATCCCTTCAAAGTTCGGACAGCACTTCCCCTAAATTTCTTTACTTTTCCAGCCATCAAGGCTTCATTATTTCCTCAACCAGTCCCAAAGGTACACACACAACAACTAGTTCATCTAATAGTCATTCAGCAAGTTCCAAGTAGTACTAGTACAAGTCAAACTAGGGAAAAGTCCGGAAATGAAACTTAAGCTCAAAACCAGAAAAATAGTTTTGACGTCCTTTTGCGGTAATGGCACCAAAGGTACTACGAGTATCGGATGGAGGTCCAAGACCCACCGTTTCGAAACTAAGAACCAGGGCTACAACAATGTAGAAGGTCACTCAGTCCAAATCCCAGCACAACTAAGTCAAATATGCAAAATACCAAACCAGAACCGTAATTGCAGGTTTACAAATTACACTATGCTGTAATCAGTACAACTCAGTCTAAACAGGTCCAAATGCAGAAATTCCAAAGGAATATGGTAGCTAGGGCATCAAGTTACATTTCATCAGAAGACCTCAACACCCAAATCCAAAACAATTCCAGTCAAAACAACCCATTTCAGACACAGTTCTAACATCCTGATGAACCCAGAACAGCAATAGTAATTTCGGCTTATCTCATTCTACACTACTACAATTGACCTGAAATTTTACAGGCACCTTTAAAACATCAATACCTACAACTTTCATGTTTTAAGCCAAGGCCAATTCGGCCTCTAACCATAAGATACAAAACCGGACAGAATTGGGGATATAAAACCCTAACTTTCTCAAATTCCTTCCAAACCCAAAATTGATTACAATTATCTATCATAGACACCTACTAGAGTCCTTAAACATCAATTCCCATCATCAAAGATAGCCACAACATCACATTCATATTAAACCAGAAAATTCATCAATAAATTGAAAACTTCACCAATTCATCTCAAACCAAGAAATAAACCACAAATTTCAGCACTTTAGCTACCACTAAGCACAACTTAAGCTTCATTAAATGTAGGAGGAAGTTCAATCACCACTCACCTAGTAAACAAGAGAGGGAGAGTTGTTGGACACCTTAGCTTCCCAAAACACTTCACCAAACCACTTACTAGCACCAAATGGAAAGGTTTTATGGAGTAGAAACAAGATCAAATGGTTGGATGGTTACACTCAAGCAAAATGGAAGCAAGAATCTTGGAGAGTTTTTCTTTCTTCTTGGCTAGAGAGGGCCGGCCACAATGGTGAAGAAAAGAATGATTTTTGTGGTAATTTTGAGATATTTAATCAATTGGGAAGAAAGGTCAAAAAGTCAAATAAGTCAAATAAGTGACCACCACTCTTAAGGTGACACTTGTCACTTCATTAATGCATTCCTATCCTTCTTTTTTCCTCTCACATCAATCACTTCACCTCCTCTATTTATCTCTTAACACCCGATAAATTTCACCCAGTATCCGAAACTTAACCTTATTGGCCGAATTTTTCCGAACTTTTCGCACTAGTGGGTCCCACATCCGGAATACGCTCTTAATTTCTCAAAACCTATTTGATACTAGAAAAATCATCCAAAAACTATATCTGCTCATTAAAAATATGTAGAAAATTTCCCTACGAAAGAAAACGCAGAAAACAAGCCATTAAATAAATAAAACCCTAGAAAATTAGAAAATTTCCGGGTTCTCAAACTCATTTTTTTTCGGGGCGTCACAATCTCCCCTCCTTAAAAGAATGTCGTCCTCGACATTCCATCTTGTACCAATCAAGTCGAGACATCCCGCAAGAATCACTAAAAACCAAACCCACAGTCCGGCATCCTAAACTTCAAGCCTAGGATACACTACAGAGATCTGAAGCCTATGCTCTGATACCAACTGTGACAGCCCCACCTCCTCCTAAGGCGAACCAGAGGGTTCGGCGGGCCGCCTGCCCAGCTCTCGCCGGGACTCAGTCGTTCACTACAATCCTCAAATAAATTACAAGAATAAACCTCAAATATTACATCAAATTCTCCAATAATTACATGTCAAAAGCAAAGCGGAAATAAATCCCAACTATACATAAAATGATTTCCAAATCCAAATTATACAAAACGTAGGCCATCCAGTCACGCGCACAAGTACTACAAGCCTTCCTTCGCTTTGAGCCCTGTGGAGGGGAATAAAATATTTTTGGGGTGAGCTAGAAGCTCAGCGAGTAACCAGAAAATCAGTAATCAAATCGGTTTAACAATATTTCTTTTCAATGATGTCATAAATCAAATGATAAGTCCAGAAACAATTACAACATTTACAAAACATTAAATATGGAGTATCAATAATTCAAGAAACATGTACAATGGAAAGCGATAGTAACGTTCATGAAAAGATACGTTCGTTCTCCTGTCATTTCCTTTTTTTTTTCATTTGAAATTGCATCATTTTCCACCAACCTCCACCAACCTACAAAGGTAATACTCGAGTATACCAAACGTTCACCCAGGTCCCTAATCGCCCGACCGAGTCCGTTTCTGGCTCGAGACGACCGGTAACAAGGGGCAATGGCCAGTTCAGCCCAAAAGGCTTACATTCATGCACAAGTGGCATTTAATCATTTATCATGAAAATTTCACATTGATTTAGGTCGAGTGCGATAAAATACACACTCGCCTAGAAAGCTCATTTTGGAAATCATTCAAAGCACGTAACACGTTATCAATCAATAATACAAGTCATGAAGTCAAGGAAATATATCAAACAAGGAACACTTTCATATAAGCACGCATGATATGCAAGAAAACAGTTCAAAAGTAGCTTTGGAAACAGTTCAAAAGTAAATAATGTAAGAAACATTTCACAAGTACTTTGGAAATAGTTTAGGGTCACTCACCTCCATGGCTCATAAACCATCCATCATATATCATTGCCTTGCTCAAATTCGAGTCTTAGATCACAAACTCAATGCAAACAAATCCCTTCAAAGTTCGGACAGCACTTCCCCTAAATTTCTTTACTTTTCCAGCCATCAAGGCTTCATTATTTCCTCAACCAGTCCCAAAGGTACACACACAACAACTAGTTCATCTAATAGTCATTCAGCAAGTTCCAAGTAGTACTAGTACAAGTCAAACTAGGGAAAAGTCCGGAAATGAAACTTAAGCTCAAAACCAGAAAAATAGTTTTGACGTCCTTTTGCGGTAATGGCACCAAAGGTACTACGAGTATCGGATGGAGGTCCAAGACCCACCGTTTCGAAACTAAGAACCAGGGCTACAACAATGTAGAAGGTCACTCAGTCCAAATCCCAGCACAACTAAGTCAAATATGCAAAATACCAAACCAGAACCGTAATTGCAGGTTTACAAATTACACTATGCTGTAATCAGTACAACTCAGTCTAAACAGGTCCAAATGCAGAAATTCCAAAGGAATATGGTAGCTAGGGCATCAAGTTACATTTCATCAGAAGACCTCAACACCCAAATCCAAAACAATTCCAGTCAAAACAACCCATTTCAGACACAGTTCTAACATCCTGATGAACCCAGAACAGCAATAGTAATTTCGGCTTATCTCATTCTACACTACTACAATTGACCTGAAATTTTACAGGCACCTTTAAAACATCAATACCTACAACTTTCATGTTTTAAGCCAAGGCCAATTCGGCCTCTAACCATAAGATACAAAACCGGACAGAATTGGGGATATAAAACCCTAACTTTCTCAAATTCCTTCCAAACCCAAAATTGATTACAATTATCTATCATAGACACCTACTAGAGTCCTTAAACATCAATTCCCATCATCAAAGATAGCCACAACATCACATTCATATTAAACCAGAAAATTCATCAATAAATTGAAAACTTCACCAATTCATCTCAAACCAAGAAATAAACCACAAATTTCAGCACTTTAGCTACCACTAAGCACAACTTAAGCTTCATTAAATGTAGGAGGAAGTTCAATCACCACTCACCTAGTAAACAAGAGAGGGAGAGTTGTTGGACACCTTAGCTTCCCAAAACACTTCACCAAACCACTTACTAGCACCAAATGGAAAGGTTTTATGGAGTAGAAACAAGATCAAATGGTTGGATGGTTACACTCAAGCAAAATGGAAGCAAGAATCTTGGAGAGTTTTTCTTTCTTCTTGGCTAGAGAGGGCCGGCCACAATGGTGAAGAAAAGAATGATTTTTGTGGTAATTTTGAGATATTTAATCAATTGGGAAGAAAGGTCAAAAAGTCAAATAAGTCAAATAAGTGACCACCACTCTTAAGGTGACACTTGTCACTTCATTAATGCATTCCTATCCTTCTTTTTTCCTCTCACATCAATCACTTCACCTCCTCTATTTATCTCTTAACACCCGATAAATTTCACCCAGTATCCGAAACTTAACCTTATTGGCCGAATTTTTCCGAACTTTTCGCACTAGTGGGTCCCACATCCGGAATACGCTCTTAATTTCTCAAAACCTATTTGATACTAGAAAAATCATCCAAAAACTATATCTGCTCATTAAAAATATGTAGAAAATTTCCCTACGAAAGAAAACGCAGAAAACAAGCCATTAAATAAATAAAACCCTAGAAAATTAGAAAATTTCCGGGTTCTCAAACTCATTTTTTTTCGGGGCGTCACAATCTCCCCTCCTTAAAAGAATGTCGTCCTCGACATTCCATCTTGTACCAATCAAGTCGAGACATCCCGCAAGAATCACTAAAAACCAAACCCACAGTCCGGCATCCTAAACTTCAAGCCTAGGATACACTACAGAGATCTGAAGCCTATGCTCTGATACCAACTGTGACAGCCCCACCTCCTCCTAAGGCGAACCAGAGGGTTCGGCGGGCCGCCTGCCCAGCTCTCGCCGGGACTCAGTCGTTCACTACAATCCTCAAATAAATTACAAGAATAAACCTCAAATATTACATCAAATTCTCCAATAATTACATGTCAAAAGCAAAGCGGAAATAAATCCCAACTATACATAAAATGATTTCCAAATCCAAATTATACAAAACGTAGGCCATCCAGTCACGCGCACAAGTACTACAAGCCTTCCTTCGCTTTGAGCCCTGTGGAGGGGAATAAAATATTTTTGGGGTGAGCTAGAAGCTCAGCGAGTAACCAGAAAATCAGTAATCAAATCGGTTTAACAATATTTCTTTTCAATGATGTCATAAATCAAATGATAAGTCCAGAAACAATTACAACATTTACAAAACATTAAATATGGAGTATCAATAATTCAAGAAACATGTACAATGGAAAGCGATAGTAACGTTCATGAAAAGATACGTTCGTTCTCCTGTCATTTCCTTTTTTTTTTCATTTGAAATTGCATCATTTTCCACCAACCTCCACCAACCTACAAAGGTAATACTCGAGTATACCAAACGTTCACCCAGGTCCCTAATCGCCCGACCGAGTCCGTTTCTGGCTCGAGACGACCGGTAACAAGGGGCAATGGCCAGTTCAGCCCAAAAGGCTTACATTCATGCACAAGTGGCATTTAATCATTTATCATGAAAATTTCACATTGATTTAGGTCGAGTGCGATAAAATACACACTCGCCTAGAAAGCTCATTTTGGAAATCATTCAAAGCACGTAACACGTTATCAATCAATAATACAAGTCATGAAGTCAAGGAAATATATCAAACAAGGAACACTTTCATATAAGCACGCATGATATGCAAGAAAACAGTTCAAAAGTAGCTTTGGAAACAGTTCAAAAGTAAATAATGTAAGAAACATTTCACAAGTACTTTGGAAATAGTTTAGGGTCACTCACCTCCATGGCTCATAAACCATCCATCATATATCATTGCCTTGCTCAAATTCGAGTCTTAGATCACAAACTCAATGCAAACAAATCCCTTCAAAGTTCGGACAGCACTTCCCCTAAATTTCTTTACTTTTCCAGCCATCAAGGCTTCATTATTTCCTCAACCAGTCCCAAAGGTACACACACAACAACTAGTTCATCTAATAGTCATTCAGCAAGTTCCAAGTAGTACTAGTACAAGTCAAACTAGGGAAAAGTCCGGAAATGAAAGTTAAGCTCAAAACCAGAAAAATAGTTTTGACGTCCTTTTGCGGTAATGGCACCAAAGGTACTACGAGTATCGGATGGAGGTCCAAGACCCACCGTTTCGAAAATAAGAACCAGGGCTACAACAATGTAGAAGGTCACTCAGTCCAAATCCCAGCACAACTAAGTCAAATATGCAAAATACCAAACCAGAACCGTAATTGCAGGTTTACAAATTACACTATGCTGTAATCAGTACAACTCAGTCTAAACAGGTCCAAATGCAGAAATTCCAAAGGCATATGGTAGCTAGGGCATCAAGTTACATTTCATCAGAAGACCTCAACACCCAAATCCAAAAAAATTCCAGTCAAAACAACCCATTTCAGACACAGTTCTAACATCCTGATGAACCCAGAACAGCAATAGTAATTTCGGCTTATCTCATTCTACACTACTACAATTGACCTGAAATTTTACAGGCACCTTTAAAACATCAATACCTACAACTTTCATGTTTTAAGCCAAGGCCAATTCGGCCTCTAACCATAAGATACAAAACCGGACAGAATTGGGGATATAAAACCCTAACTTTCTCAAATTCCTTCCAAACCCAAAATTGATTACAATTATCTATCATAGACACCTACTAGAGTCCTTAAACATCAATTCCCATCATCAAAGATAGCCACAACATCACATTCATATTAAACCAGAAAATTCATCAATAAATTGAAAACTTCACCAATTCATCTCAAACCAAGAAATAAACCACAAATTTCAGCACTTTAGCTACCACTAAGCACAACTTAAGCTTCATTAAGTGTAGGAGGAAGTTCAATCACCACTCACCTAGTAAACAAGAGAGGGAGAGTTGTTGGACACCTTAGCTTCCCAAAACACTTCACCAAACCACTTACTAGCACCAAATGGAAAGGTTTTATGGAGTAGAAACAAGATCAAATGGTTGGATGGTTACACTCAAGCAAAATGGAAGCAAGAATCTTGGAGAGTTTTTCTTTCTTCTTGGCTAGAGAGGGCCGGCCACAATGGTGAAGAAAAGAATGATTTTTGTGGTAATTTTGAGATATTTAATCAATTGGGAAGAAAGGTCAAAAAGTCAAATAAGTCAAATAAGTGACCACCACTCTTAAGGTGACACTTGTCACTTCATTAATGCATTCCTATCCTTCTTTTTTCCTCTCACATCAATCACTTCACCTCCTCTATTTATCTCTTAACACCCGATAAATTTCACCCAGTATCCGAAACTTAACCTTATTGGCCGAATTTTTCCGAACTTTTCGCACTAGTGGGTCCCACATCCGGAATACGCTCTTAATTTCTCAAAACCTATTTGATACTAGAAAAATCATCCAAAAACTATATCTGCTCATTAAAAATATGTAGAAAATTTCCCTACGAAAGAAAACGCAGAAAACAAGCCATTAAATAAATAAAACCCTAGAAAATTAGAAAATTTCCGGGTTCTCAAACTCATTTTTTTTCGGGGCGTCACAATCTCCCCTCCTTAAAAGAATGTCGTCCTCGACATTCCATCTTGTACCAATCAAGTCGAGACATCCCGCAAGAATCACTAAAAACCAAACCCACAGTCCGGCATCCTAAACTTCAAGCCTAGGATACACTACAGAGATCTGAAGCCTATGCTCTGATACCAACTGTGACAGCCCCACCTCCTCCTAAGGCGAACCAGAGGGTTCGGCGGGCCGCCTGCCCAGCTCTCGCCGGGACTCAGTCGTTCACTACAATCCTCAAATAAATTACAAGAATAAACCTCAAATATTACATCAAATTCTCCAATAATTACATGTCAAAAGCAAAGCGGAAATAAATCCCAACTATACATAAAATGATTTCCAAATCCAAATTATACAAAACGTAGGCCATCCAGTCACGCGCACAAGTACTACAAGCCTTCCTTCGCTTTGAGCCCTGTGGAGGGGAATAAAATATTTTTGGGGTGAGCTAGAAGCTCAGCGAGTAACCAGAAAATCAGTAATCAAATCGGTTTAACAATATTTCTTTTCAATGATGTCATAAATCAAATGATAAGTCCAGAAACAATTACAACATTTACAAAACATTAAATATGGAGTATCAATAATTCAAGAAACATGTACAATGGAAAGCGATAGTAACGTTCATGAAAAGATACGTTCGTTCTCCTGTCATTTCCTTTTTTTTTTCATTTGAAATTGCATCATTTTCCACCAACCTCCACCAACCTACAAAGGTAATACTCGAGTATACCAAACGTTCACCCAGGTCCCTAATCGCCCGACCGAGTCCGTTTCTGGCTCGAGACGACCGGTAACAAGGGGCAATGGCCAGTTCAGCCCAAAAGGCTTACATTCATGCACAAGTGGCATTTAATCATTTATCATGAAAATTTCACATTGATTTAGGTCGAGTGCGATAAAATACACACTCGCCTAGAAAGCTCATTTTGGAAATCATTCAAAGCACGTAACACGTTATCAATCAATAATACAAGTCATGAAGTCAAGGAAATATATCAAACAAGGAACACTTTCATATAAGCACGCATGATATGCAAGAAAACAGTTCAAAAGTAGCTTTGGAAACAGTTCAAAAGTAAATAATGTAAGAAACATTTCACAAGTACTTTGGAAATAGTTTAGGGTCACTCACCTCCATGGCTCATAAACCATCCATCATATATCATTGCCTTGCTCAAATTCGAGTCTTAGATCACAAACTCAATGCAAACAAATCCCTTCAAAGTTCGGACAGCACTTCCCCTAAATTTCTTTACTTTTCCAGCCATCAAGGCTTCATTATTTCCTCAACCAGTCCCAAAGGTACACACACAACAACTAGTTCATCTAATAGTCATTCAGCAAGTTCCAAGTAGTACTAGTACAAGTCAAACTAGGGAAAAGTCCGGAAATGAAACTTAAGCTCAAAACCAGAAAAATAGTTTTGACGTCCTTTTGCGGTAATGGCACCAAAGGTACTACGAGTATCGGATGGAGGTCCAAGACCCACCGTTTCGAAACTAAGAACCAGGGCTACAACAATGTAGAAGGTCACTCAGTCCAAATCCCAGCACAACTAAGTCAAATATGCAAAATACCAAACCAGAACCGTAATTGCAGGTTTACAAATTACACTATGCTGTAATCAGTACAACTCAGTCTAAACAGGTCCAAATGCAGAAATTCCAAAGGAATATGGTAGCTAGGGCATCAAGTTACATTTCATCAGAAGACCTCAACACCCAAATCCAAAACAATTCCAGTCAAAACAACCCATTTCAGACACAGTTCTAACATCCTGATGAACCCAGAACAGCAATAGTAATTTCGGCTTATCTCATTCTACACTACTACAATTGACCTGAAATTTTACAGGCACCTTTAAAACATCAATACCTACAACTTTCATGTTTTAAGCCAAGGCCAATTCGGCCTCTAACCATAAGATACAAAACCGGACAGAATTGGGGATATAAAACCCTAACTTTCTCAAATTCCTTCCAAACCCAAAATTGATTACAATTATCTATCATAGACACCTACTAGAGTCCTTAAACATCAATTCCCATCATCAAAGATAGCCACAACATCACATTCATATTAAACCAGAAAATTCATCAATAAATTGAAAACTTCACCAATTCATCTCAAACCAAGAAATAAACCACAAATTTCAGCACTTTAGCTACCACTAAGCACAACTTAAGCTTCATTAAGTGTAGGAGGAAGTTCAATCACCACTCACCTAGTAAACAAGAGAGGGAGAGTTGTTGGACACCTTAGCTTCCCAAAACACTTCACCAAACCACTTACTAGCACCAAATGGAAAGGTTTTATGGAGTAGAAACAAGATCAAATGGTTGGATGGTTACACTCAAGCAAAATGGAAGCAAGAATCTTGGAGAGTTTTTCTTTCTTCTTGGCTAGAGAGGGCCGGCCACAATGGTGAAGAAAAGAATGATTTTTGTGGTAATTTTGAGATATTTAATCAATTGGGAAGAAAGGTCAAAAAGTCAAATAAGTCAAATAAGTGACCACCACTCTTAAGGTGACACTTGTCACTTCATTAATGCATTCCTATCCTTCTTTTTTCCTCTCACATCAATCACTTCACCTCCTCTATTTATCTCTTAACACCCGATAAATTTCACCCAGTATCCGAAACTTAACCTTATTGGCCGAATTTTTCCGAACTTTTCGCACTAGTGGGTCCCACATCCGGAATACGCTCTTAATTTCTCAAAACCTATTTGATACTAGAAAAATCATCCAAAAACTATATCTGCTCATTAAAAATATGTAGAAAATTTCCCTACGAAAGAAAACGCAGAAAACAAGCCATTAAATAAATAAAACCCTAGAAAATTAGAAAATTTCCGGGTTCTCAAACTCATTTTTTTTCGGGGCGTCACAATCTCCCCTCCTTAAAAGAATGTCGTCCTCGACATTCCATCTTGTACCAATCAAGTCGAGACATCCCGCAAGAATCACTAAAAACCAAACCCACAGTCCGGCATCCTAAACTTCAAGCCTAGGATACACTACAGAGATCTGAAGCCTATGCTCTGATACCAACTGTGACAGCCCCACCTCCTCCTAAGGCGAACCAGAGGGTTCGGCGGGCCGCCTGCCCAGCTCTCGCCGGGACTCAGTCGTTCACTACAATCCTCAAATAAATTACAAGAATAAACCTCAAATATTACATCAAATTCTCCAATAATTACATGTCAAAAGCAAAGCGGAAATAAATCCCAACTATACATAAAATGATTTCCAAATCCAAATTATACAAAACGTAGGCCATCCAGTCACGCGCACAAGTACTACAAGCCTTCCTTCGCTTTGAGCCCTGTGGAGGGGAATAAAATATTTTTGGGGTGAGCTAGAAGCTCAGCGAGTAACCAGAAAATCAGTAATCAAATCGGTTTAACAATATTTCTTTTCAATGATGTCATAAATCAAATGATAAGTCCAGAAACAATTACAACATTTACAAAACATTAAATATGGAGTATCAATAATTCAAGAAACATGTACAATGGAAAGCGATAGTAACGTTCATGAAAAGATACGTTCGTTCTCCTGTCATTTCCTTTTTTTTTTCATTTGAAATTGCATCATTTTCCACCAACCTCCACCAACCTACAAAGGTAATACTCGAGTATACCAAACGTTCACCCAGGTCCCTAATCGCCCGACCGAGTCCGTTTCTGGCTCGAGACGACCGGTAACAAGGGGCAATGGCCAGTTCAGCCCAAAAGGCTTACATTCATGCACAAGTAGCATTTAATCATTTATCATGAAAATTTCACATTGATTTAGGTCGAGTGCGATAAAATACACACTCGCCTAGAAAGCTCATTTTGGAAATCATTCAAAGCACGTAACACGTTATCAATCAATAATACAAGTCATGAAGTCAAGGAAATATATCAAACAAGGAACACTTTCATATAAGCACGCATGATATGCAAGAAAACAGTTCAAAAGTAGCTTTGGAAACAGTTCAAAAGTAAATAATGTAAGAAACATTTCACAAGTACTTTGGAAATAGTTTAGGGTCACTCACCTCCATGGCTCATAAACCATCCATCATATATCATTGCCTTGCTCAAATTCGAGTCTTAGATCACAAACTCAATGCAAACAAATCCCTTCAAAGTTCGGACAGCACTTCCCCTAAATTTCTTTACTTTTCCAGCCATCAAGGCTTCATTATTTCCTCAACCAGTCCCAAAGGTACACACACAACAACTAGTTCATCTAATAGTCATTCAGCAAGTTCCAAGTAGTACTAGTACAAGTCAAACTAGGGAAAAGTCCGGAAATGAAACTTAAGCTCAAAACCAGAAAAATAGTTTTGACGTCCTTTTGCGGTAATGGCACCAAAGGTACTACGAGTATCGGATGGAGGTCCAAGACCCACCGTTTCGAAACTAAGAACCAGGGCTACAACAATGTAGAAGGTCACTCAGTCCAAATCCCAGCACAACTAAGTCAAATATGCAAAATACCAAACCAGAACCGTAATTGCAGGTTTACAAATTACACTATGCTGTAATCAGTACAACTCAGTCTAAACAGGTCCAAATGCAGAAATTCCAAAGGAATATGGTAGCTAGGGCATCAAGTTACATTTCATCAGAAGACCTCAACACCCAAATCCAAAACAATTCCAGTCAAAACAACCCATTTCAGACACAGTTCTAACATCCTGATGAACCCAGAACAGCAATAGTAATTTCGGCTTATCTCATTCTACACTACTACAATTGACCTGAAATTTTACAGGCACCTTTAAAAGATAAATACCTACAACTTTCATGTTTTAAGCCAAGGCCAATTCGGCCTCTAACCATAAGATACAAAACCGGACAGAATTGGGGATATAAAACCCTAACTTTCTCAAATTCCTTCCAAACCCAAAATTGATTACAATTATCTATCATAGACACCTACTAGAGTCCTTAAACATCAATTCCCATCATCAAAGATAGCCACAACATCACATTCATATTAAACCAGAAAATTCATCAATAAATTGAAAACTTCACCAATTCATCTCAAACCAAGAAATAAACCACAAATTTCAGCACTTTAGCTACCACTAAGCACAACTTAAGCTTCATTAAATGTAGGAGGAAGTTCAATCACCACTCACCTAGTAAACAAGAGAGGGAGAGTTGTTGGACACCTTAGCTTCCCAAAACACTTCACCAAACCACTTACTAGCACCAAATGGAAAGGTTTTATGGAGTAGAAACAAGATCAAATGGTTGGATGGTTACACTCAAGCAAAATGGAAGCAAGAATCTTGGAGAGTTTTTCTTTCTTCTTGGCTAGAGAGGGCCGGCCACAATGGTGAAGAAAAGAATGATTTTTGTGGTAATTTTGAGATATTTAATCAATTGGGAAGAAAGGTCAAAAAGTCAAATAAGTCAAATAAGTGACCACCACTCTTAAGGTGACACTTGTCACTTCATTAATGCATTCCTATCCTTCTTTTTTCCTCTCACATCAATCACTTCACCTCCTCTATTTATCTCTTAACACCCGATAAATTTCACCCAGTATCCGAAACTTAACCTTATTGGCCGAATTTTTCCGAACTTTTCGCACTAGTGGGTCCCACATCCGGAATACGCTCTTAATTTCTCAAAACCTATTTGATACTAGAAAAATCATCCAAAAACTATATCTGCTCATTAAAAATATGTAGAAAATTTCCCTACGAAAGAAAACGCAGAAAACAAGCCATTAAATAAATAAAACCCTAGAAAATTAGAAAATTTCCGGGTTCTCAAACTCATTTTTTTTCGGGGCGTCACAATCTCCCCTCCTTAAAAGAATGTCGTCCTCGACATTCCATCTTGTACCAATCAAGTCGAGACATCCCGCAAGAATCACTAAAAACCAAACCCACAGTCCGGCATCCTAAACTTCAAGCCTAGGATACACTACAGAGATCTGAAGCCTATGCTCTGATACCAACTGTGACAGCCCCACCTCCTCCTAAGGCGAACCAGAGGGTTCGGCGGGCCGCCTGCCCAGCTCTCGCCGGGACTCAGTCGTTCACTACAATCCTCAAATAAATTACAAGAATAAACCTCAAATATTACATCAAATTCTCCAATAATTACATGTCAAAAGCAAAGCGGAAATAAATCCCAACTATACATAAAATGATTTCCAAATCCAAATTATACAAAACGTAGGCCATCCAGTCACGCGCACAAGTACTACAAGCCTTCCTTCGCTTTGAGCCCTGTGGAGGGGAATAAAATATTTTTGGGGTGAGCTAGAAGCTCAGCGAGTAACCAGAAAATCAGTAATCAAATCGGTTTAACAATATTTCTTTTCAATGATGTCATAAATCAAATGATAAGTCCAGAAACAATTACAACATTTACAAAACATTAAATATGGAGTATCAATAATTCAAGAAACATGTACAATGGAAAGCGATAGTAACGTTCATGAAAAGATACGTTCGTTCTCCTGTCATTTCCTTTTTTTTTTCATTTGAAATTGCATCATTTTCCACCAACCTCCACCAACCTACAAAGGTAATACTCGAGTATACCAAACGTTCACCCAGGTCCCTAATCGCCCGACCGAGTCCGTTTCTGGCTCGAGACGACCGGTAACAAGGGGCAATGGCCAGTTCAGCCCAAAAGGCTTACATTCATGCACAAGTAGCATTTAATCATTTATCATGAAAATTTCACATTGATTTAGGTCGAGTGCGATAAAATACACACTCGCCTAGAAAGCTCATTTTGGAAATCATTCAAAGCACGTAACACGTTATCAATCAATAATACAAGTCATGAAGTCAAGGAAATATATCAAACAAGGAACACTTTCATATAAGCACGCATGATATGCAAGAAAACAGTTCAAAAGTAGCTTTGGAAACAGTTCAAAAGTAAATAATGTAAGAAACATTTCACAAGTACTTTGGAAATAGTTTAGGGTCACTCACCTCCATGGCTCATAAACCATCCATCATATATCATTGCCTTGCTCAAATTCGAGTCTTAGATCACAAACTCAATGCAAACAAATCCCTTCAAAGTTCGGACAGCACTTCCCCTAAATTTCTTTACTTTTCCAGCCATCAAGGCTTCATTATTTCCTCAACCAGTCCCAAAGGTACACACACAACAACTAGTTCATCTAATAGTCATTCAGCAAGTTCCAAGTAGTACTAGTACAAGTCAAACTAGGGAAAAGTCCGGAAATGAAACTTAAGCTCAAAACCAGAAAAATAGTTTTGACGTCCTTTTGCGGTAATGGCACCAAAGGTACTACGAGTATCGGATGGAGGTCCAAGACCCACCGTTTCGAAACTAAGAACCAGGGCTACAACAATGTAGAAGGTCACTCAGTCCAAATCCCAGCACAACTAAGTCAAATATGCAAAATACCAAACCAGAACCGTAATTGCAGGTTTACAAATTACACTATGCTGTAATCAGTACAACTCAGTCTAAACAGGTCCAAATGCAGAAATTCCAAAGGAATATGGTAGCTAGGGCATCAAGTTACATTTCATCAGAAGACCTCAACACCCAAATCCAAAACAATTCCAGTCAAAACAACCCATTTCAGACACAGTTCTAACATCCTGATGAACCCAGAACAGCAATAGTAATTTCGGCTTATCTCATTCTACACTACTACAATTGACCTGAAATTTTACAGGCACCTTTAAAACATCAATACCTACAACTTTCATGTTTTAAGCCAAGGCCAATTCGGCCTCTAACCATAAGATACAAAACCGGACAGAATTGGGGATATAAAACCCTAACTTTCTCAAATTCCTTCCAAACCCAAAATTGATTACAATTATCTATCATAGACACCTACTAGAGTCCTTAAACATCAATTCCCATCATCAAAGATAGCCACAACATCACATTCATATTAAACCAGAAAATTCATCAATAAATTGAAAACTTCACCAATTCATCTCAAACCAAGAAATAAACCACAAATTTCAGCACTTTAGCTACCACTAAGCACAACTTAAGCTTCATTAAATGTAGGAGGAAGTTCAATCACCACTCACCTAGTAAACAAGAGAGGGAGAGTTGTTGGACACCTTAGCTTCCCAAAACACTTCACCAAACCACTTACTAGCACCAAATGGAAAGGTTTTATGGAGTAGAAACAAGATCAAATGGTTGGATGGTTACACTCAAGCAAAATGGAAGCAAGAATCTTGGAGAGTTTTTCTTTCTTCTTGGCTAGAGAGGGCCGGCCACAATGGTGAAGAAAAGAATGATTTTTGTGGTAATTTTGAGATATTTAATCAATTGGGAAGAAAGGTCAAAAAGTCAAATAAGTCAAATAAGTGACCACCACTCTTAAGGTGACACTTGTCACTTCATTAATGCATTCCTATCCTTCTTTTTTCCTCTCACATCAATCACTTCACCTCCTCTATTTATCTCTTAACACCCGATAAATTTCACCCAGTATCCGAAACTTAACCTTATTGGCCGAATTTTTCCGAACTTTTCGCACTAGTGGGTCCCACATCCGGAATACGCTCTTAATTTCTCAAAACCTATTTGATACTAGAAAAATCATCCAAAAACTATATCTGCTCATTAAAAATATGTAGAAAATTTCCCTACGAAAGAAAACGCAGAAAACAAGCCATTAAATAAATAAAACCCTAGAAAATTAGAAAATTTCCGGGTTCTCAAACTCATTTTTTTTCGGGGCGTCACACCCACCATGGACATTAGGGGCGATAGGTGAAGGATCTACAAAAGAAAGCCAAATCAGATTTGGGAAAAGTTTTCAAGAAAGCCAAAAGATGGCTTCTCACGTTGTCTGTGGGTACTGTGGAAAGGCAAATCATGTCGAAAGCGATTGTTGGAGAAAGGGGCGGAAATGTTTAATCTGCGGAAGTGGCGATCGTCAAGTTATCAACTGTCCGAGGAGACAGTCACGTGAAAGCAATACTCTGCAACTAGATGGAGCTAAATCACAAGTGAATGAAGGAGGGAAACGAACTAGCGGACCGGCAAAGGTTTATGCTTTAGACAACCGACAAGTTCCGGACTCGTCTGAGGCAACTGAAGGTAAAATTTCGAGGACGAAATTCTTTTAAGGGGGAGAGAATGTGAGGACTAGCAAATTCCTTGTATTTTTCCTCAAAAATACCCTTTTATTTGAAAATTAGTATTTATCAAAGGCCACTACCCAAATATTTCACATTAAGTGTAGATAAGCCTAGAAAATAGGGTTTTACGCTTCGGTTTCAAGTTTGGAGCGAAATTAGGGTTTTCGCGATTTTTCGCCGGATGAATTTTCGGTACAGAGTAAGAATTAATTTGGGGATTAAAAGTGACTTTTAAGTGAGAAATAATATGTGACTAGTGGCAATGATATAAGGTTAGTGAATGGGAAGTAAAAACCCTAGTACGTGAGTTTTTAAGAAAAACGGCGCGATCCGGCGGGTTCCGCGCACTACCGATTGAACGCACCGTTTGACCACCATTTTTCTTACCAAACAAATTTATTGAACTTGAGCAAAATATCTTCTCTCTTGGCACCAAGCTTGACCGAATGTGAGGCTACAAAATAACAAGAGAGAAAGAGAAAAAAAGAAAGGTGGTGGTGGCGACACTTGTCACCACCTCATGGCTTCTTAACCCAAGACTAATACCATCCATTTAACTCCAACACTTAGCAAATTTCCTCTTCATATTGTTGCTGCTGGCCGAGAGGAGCAAGGAGAAAAACAACAAGGGAAAACATTTCATTTCATCTTCAATCCAACAACTAAGTGAGGAATCAAACAAAATAAACCGATTAAACTTGTTCTTGAGTGATTAGCTAGTGGTTTGTGGTGAGACTTTGGAAGGAGAAAACTTGGGCTACTCTTAGTGACCTCTAGTCAAGGTAAGAAAGCTTCTCTCTCTAAGTTTTACTTTCAATCTTGTGAAATTAAGCTTAGCAACTTGATTTAGTGGTGGAATCATGGATGATTATCATGTTTTAGTAGTTTTCCCCTTTTTATTTCATGAACTAGGGTTTGGGGAAATTCTGCCTAATTTGTTGTATGATGCTTATATGTTGTAATTGAGGTTTTATAAGGTGTTTTGGTAGTGATTGGAGTGAGAAATTAAGGAAAGTTCCACTAAAAACTAGAAATTCCAGAATCTGGAAATTTTCCCCAACATTCTGTCTGAATTTGTAACTGTATGTTATAGGTCGATTTGGCCTTAGGTCTAAGAATAAAAGTTGTATATAATGGTATTTTATAGGTGCCTACAAAATTTCAGCTCAATCGGAGCAACGTAGGACGTGAAAAGTCCAAAATACCCTTACTGTTCTAAGTATTTCCCAGCAGTCCGTTTCTTCAGTTAAGTCCAGCTTATCACGTTTTTTAACCAGGATCCATTCTGATTTAGCTCTGGGCCAAAACATGAAAGTTATAGTGTTCTGAAGTAGTTTTAAAATGCCTCTAAGAACACCTGAATTGGATTTTTGTACACTGCGTTATGACCATTACAGTGTTCTACGTTTAAGCAGCCGACGAATTGGTTTCTGGTTTAGTAATTTGAGAATTTGACCAAGTTACATTAGAAACTGGACTAAGTGACCTTCATGAACATTATAGCCCTGTGTCTTAGCCTCGAAACGGCATAGGTTGTGTCTTAATCCAATAAGCGTAGCCTCGGATATGTTATTTCCGCATTCGCACGTCAAATCTGTCTTTTGCTAAATTGAATTTCTGCACTTGTTATTATTGTATTTCTTATTCTTATGATATTGTGAGCCTATGAAATGGCTCTTGACTTGAATTGCTTATGTGTGATGTTGGGTTGTGGTTGAGGAAAAATAATGAAGCCAAAATGGCTGGAAAATTAGGTAAACACAAAGGGCGTGCTGCCTAAATTTTCGCCCGAGGGCTAGGTTTCTATTTGAACTTGTATACTTTTGTTTGGCCAATACCATGACCGGTTTTCCATTTTAAAACATGATTTCTCATCCTTGGGTTCAAACAACCCTCTGTTTACTTGAAAGTCATCTTTACACGTTTTATTCTTAATTAGTCGGGTTTCTTTGTTTCCCTTAAATGTTTTGCTCGATAAACTGTAATATGTTCTCCTGTTCAACCTTAGGTTTCATTGGTGATTAAGGGTAATATCCGGAAGGATATTTTGCACGATATTTTGCATTTCTAGGTGAGTGTTCCTTATTTGATTCTATGGCTTGTTGTTATCATTTACTAATGTGTTAAGTGCTTTTAATGATTTCCAAACGAGCTTTCTAGGCGAGTGTGTACTTTATCGCACTCGACCTAAATAACTGTGCAATTTTCAAGGATTTAATGATTGAAATGTTACTTGCGCATGAATGTAAGCCTTTTGGGCTGAACTGGCCATTGCCCCTTGTTACCGGTCGTCTCGAGCCAGAAGCGGACTCGGTCGGGCGATTAGGGACTTGAGTGAACGTTTGGTATACTCGAGTATTACCCTGTAGGTTGGTGGAGACTGGCCAACGGCCAGGACGGGGGTGAACGAATGAATGAACGAACGATCGAACGAGGGTTATTGATAAACGAAAAATGCAGTTTCAAATGATTGGAGGAATAAGGGGAAATGTCAGGAGAACGAATGAATGAAATAACGAATTGCTCCTTGTGAGCCGTATCCTTTTAATGAATGTGTTACTATCGCTTTCCATTGTAAATGTTTCTTGACTTATTGATACTCCATGTTTAATGTATTGGATTGATTATCTGATTATGTGTTCGGAACCTCACTGGGCTTTTAGCTCATCCCTTTAGTTTTGTTTTCCTTACAGGGGAAGGCGAGCGAGGACGTGAGCTTGAGATAGACTAGCCAATCTAGTTTTGTTTCTTTTGTAGTGGTTCTCGCCTAGTGCTTGGCACGGGCTGGACGTATGAAGGATTGAGAACCCTTGTATATTTGATGTTTATATTCTCTTTTGGGTTGGCAATGTATATAAGTTCCGCTTTAAGTTTGGATCAATGTCCTATTTATTCTTGTGATTTATTTCAATTTTTAATTGAGGACTGTAGCGAACGACTGAGTCCCGGCGAGAGCTGGGCAGGCGGCCCGCCGAACCCTCTGGTACGCCTTAGGGGGAGGTGGGGTCGTTACAGTGTTGAACTCTCTCATGAAATTCACCCATGTCCTTGGGGTTTGTTCTCTTTCCCATTTCATCCTTATGATGTTCCACCAAGATCGGGCCGCTCCCTCCAGTTGGAAGACGGCAAATGTCACATGTCGCTCCTCAGTGTAGTGTAGCGCGGCAAAGATATCAATCATCTTCTCTAACCACCTCTCGGCCACGTCAGGGTCTGGTCCTCCAAGGAATTTCGGTGGCTAGAACTTCTGAAATCGTTCAAGAGCTTTATCCTCACCCAGGGTATGATTACCAGGATTTCCCCGCTGATGAATAGGATTTTGACCTTGATATTCTACTACGTGGGCCAAAAGGTCAGTCATTCGTTGAATGGCTGCGACCACTTGTACGTTCGGATCAATCCTGGATTCAGGGTTTGGGTCAGACGTAGTTCCCCTTGTATCCCCTTCAGTCGTGGGTTGCCTAATTCCGCGACCACGACCACGTCCACTACGGGTGCCTTCCATATGGCTTAACCAGTCTAGGGTTGGACCACGAATATGGTATTAAAACCCAAGTATGCAGGTGCAAGTGATAAAAGTAGGCAATATACATATAACACATCTAACACAAACAGATCACACAGTAGCAGTCAATTAGATACAAGCAAAAGGAAACATCATGAATATTACTCACTAGACCAATGGTACAAGACCAACCAACTAAAAGCTATCCCTCTCTAGAACACATCACATGACGTTCCATAGAATCAAATTTCTAGTCCGCCCAAGTCATTTCTAACCTAGGCTCTCGTCTATTTAGTAGTCGGGCACAACAATCCCAAAATAAGATGTAAGCCCCGATGCAACCAAATACAACCAAAATACTCAACCAGACTTGGGCATATGGTAGCTAGGACAACCAATTACAGAAGCTGATTAGCATGTTCGGATAGAAACAGGGCAGCAGGGGTATTTCAGTCTTTTCACCGGCTACGTTGCACCGATTGAGTTGAAATTTTGCAAGCTACTATAAAACATCATTCTCTACAACTTTCATGTTTTGTGCTAAGGCCAATTCGGCCTCTAACTATGGGTAACAGGACCGGGCAGAAGGGGAAAAATGGAAACCCTAATCTGGAAATTTTTTGCTTCAAACCAGAAATTTTCCACTAATCATTACAATTATCATACCAAAGCTTCATTCTAACCCATACTAGACCATCATCCATGGCCACACAATATTAATCATATGAAAACAGAAAATCATGAATAAATATGAAAATTCACCAATTTCCACCACAAGACATGAAACAACACCTAAAACCATCTATTTAACTCTCATAAGCCATCAATTGAACGTTAACAAGATTAAAGGAAAGGTTCCTTGGTCACTTACCTTGCAAACCCAAGAAAAGAAGCAACTTGGTACCTTAGCCTTCCAAACCACTTCACAACCAACCTTAATACCACTAAACTAAGAGGTTTTATGGAGTAATTTGAAGATTAACCGGTTGGAATGAAAGATTGAGCAAGATTGAGTAGAAAAAATTTGATAGCTTTTCTTTCTTTTGCTCTCCAAGAAATTCGGCCAAGAGAGGAAAAATAAGAGGATTTTTGGCCAATTTTTGGTATTTATTTGGCAAATGTGATAAGATGGTCTTATGGTCAAAATGTAAGAAGTAATCAACAATTGACACTTGTCACTTCAATTAATACATGGTTATCCTTTTGTCTCTCCACTCTCATCCATATAACAATCTCTAATTATCTTTTAGCACCTGGTAAACTAAACCCGGTATCCAAAACTTAACCTAACTGGCCAAATTTTTCCGAATTTTCAACACTAGCGGGTCCCACGTCCGGTATATGCTCTTAATTTCTCAAAAACCAACCGATACTAGAAAAATCATCTAAAAACTATATTTACTCATAAAAATTATTTAGAAAATTTTCCTAATAAAGAAAATGCATAAAAGGCATACAATTAAATAAAATAAAACCTGGAAAATCAGAAAAATTACGGGTTCTCACACCTACACTCTTAGATCTTACTCTGGCACCGCTAAGTCCACCAGTATCGTTAGGTCTACAGGTATCGCTTGGTCCACCAACCTCCATACCTACACAACAGAACATAACTTAATCAGTTCTTCGGCATTTCATCTTAATAGATACGATTCAACTTAAAGACAATCAAATACTTATATTGTGAGAACCTCGAAATATATATAAATATCAATGCATACTTCATTTGCAATTTTTAATTCTTTAATAAATTCTAGCATTACTTTCACTTGTTTTAAATAAGGGCGTAAAAACAATCTTTATGTGAAAGATAATATAATGGTGCTAAAATATTAAATTACTTGCTTTTGTTATGCTAAATTAATATTTCTTTAGTTAGATTAATTTTAATTGCCTTAAAATAAATTCTTTGAATTCCGATAGTTAGTTTTAATTGCTAATAAGGTTAAGTGCTAATAGGAACCTTAGTACTAGGACGAAGTCGATAAATTTTATATACAAGCGATACAAGTATACTAAGTATATTTAGGACGTAAAAATTTCGATAAGTAAACTTTTGCAAGATTAGTATATCATTAGGCATCCAAATTGCATTTGGGATAAATTGTGGAATTAGGTTAGAATTGAGGACTTAAGTGGGAATTTGGAAGAAACGTGAAAGGACTAAAATACCCTCCACTATCTCAAAATTTCCATGCAACCCCAAACACTTCTCCTCGGCCGAAATGCAATCTTTCACCTCTTAAACACTCCACCTCTCTCAACTGCGAACCATTCCCTCTCCACTATTATACTTCCAACCACAACAACATCCCTCACCTCGTGATCATCGACAGAGAGAGAGAGAGAGAGTGAGCTGCAATCGGCAAGCCAAGAGGACCCGAGAGGAAGATCGCGAGCTGGAATTCTGAACTGACCGAGAGAGTAAGCTACCTGTCTCTGTTTCTGTCCGTGAGCTAGAGGGAAGAAAGAGAGAAACCGTGCGTGAGTTTCATTCTGCACTTTCAACCTCAACCAGCTGCCATCATCTTCCAACCGCAACTTCACAGCTACAACCATCGCGTGCGTGAGTTGGCCGAGAGGAGAGAGACTTCAGCTTTTCTTGTCGCGTGAACTGACCTTCTAGCTGAGGTAAATTCGAGACTTAGATTAGCTGATTACTGGTAGAAGAAGCTATTTAAGAGCTTGCATGTTGAGTTTGTGCGTTCGGATGATGAAATTGAAGCATGAGAAAAATCTGGTTTGATGGACATGGTTCTGCCGAGAGCTTGATTAGGAAATGCAACCTTTAATTCGCTTACTTGTGATAATCTGAGCTTATAACTATGATTAGCTAGTTAATAAAAAGGCGTTTAAGCTTTGCATGCAGCTCATTAGCTCGGTTAAGCAAGAAAAAGAAAATGAAACAAGAATTCTGTCGCATGCAAACTTAGCCGAGAATTGGTGGTCAAATTTCTGGAATTTATGGATGATTGTAGTTGTTGACCGAACCTGATTCTGAACTAGATATGTTAATTGGCTAATTAAGTATTTGCATGTCAAAATCGAGTGCCTAATACCATATTTTAGCCGAAGAAAAATTGGATTTAAGACTAATGAGCTGCTGGAAAATTTGTTAGTAGCCGAGAGGTTGAGCTGGAAATTTTGCAGTTTGTTTCTGGAAATTTTCTTGGAGTATAATGGATGGAAATGCCTGAAAAATGTTGTTTTAAGTCTTGTATGACATTCAGTAGTAAACCATTTGAACTGTTGGCAAATTTGGCCAAAATTGTTGACACATAGCTGCTAGAAATGTTTCAATTTATCCGAGGAAGGGAGAAAGAATTTTTCCAGTTTTCTTTAGGAATTTTGGGATTCCAAATTGTTGCATTTAAAGTTTGACAAGCTGTAAAATATTCCACACTTGTTGATTTCACTCTAGAACATTTTAAGAGGGTCATGCATGTGAAAGTTGGGGTGACAATTTAATTTTTATGGCTAAAATGTTGAGATGGAAATTCTTGGCTATTTGAGTGAATTGCACAAGCGTTAAATTTTGATGGAATTAACTGCTGGAATTACATGTTATTAGTTTTACTTGCTGGATAAAACCCTTGCGGTTTAGTCGATGGAATCGCCTGGAGGCCTTGAATTTATTTGCTTAATTGTGATCTGATATGAGCCTGTTGGATACCAAGTGCTAATGATTGACGAAGCCTTGGTCATTTGTTTAATTTTAATCAGATATGAATCTGTTGAAACCCAGGGCTAATGATTGACGAAGCCTAGTAAAATTGCTAGTTGAAATGTGATTTTACTATATTAGCAAATCTGAGATATAATGTGCTTGTGAAGTTCATTTTGGCCCTGTGAACCTGAGCAATTTTTAATCAAGCTATTTAAATATATTTTACACCAGTATGGAACGATAAAATTTAGTATTATACGATAACGTTAGAAATTCGGGATTTTGAAATACATTGTCAACTAGTTATTTTTTTCCTGGCTTAAATTAGCTTTACCATTCTTAGAAAATGATTTCACTTGTTTTAAAACCTAGGTTTTATTCTATTTCCTTTTCTTTCTTTAAAAATTGTCCTGGCTAGCTATTCTAGAGGAAAACTTGTTCGGCAAGCAAGCTTATTCAAGTAAAGTAGCTCTAGTTACATCTTTAGAAAGAAAAATAATTTAAGGAAACTATACGAAATATTTTGCTACTTTTACTAGTTTTAATCTTAAGTGGATTGTCGAATTATTTCGAGAAAATAAACTATTTATATACTAGAGAATCTTTTATATTTATAAACCTAGAACTTGAATAGAAAACTTATAGTTCTTAAAATTTGGTTGTCTAGGATTTAGCGAGGACGCGGATTTTGATTCCCAGCTTGACTTGTGACTTCACTCTTGGTGAGTGTCCCTGCTTGTTCTATGCTTACTTGATTAAAGCGCTTTCTTGACTTGATATGTGATATCTGGAAAAAAAATGGTTTCTGATCCATCGAAGTGAGCAGTGTGTACTTTATCACACTAGTCGTTCGAGTGGTGACTTGCTTGAAATGTTTTCAGGAATACTTGCTTGCACTTATTAATCACTAGGCAGGGGAGTGTACTACACCTTAAGGGTGGAAAGGACTCTTACCCTGACCTGGTAATCTCTTGTTGGACGTAACGTCGTTGGATGAATTCCTCGACTAGTCCCTAATCTCTTGTTGGACGTAACGTCATTGGATGAATTCCTCGACCAGTCCCTAAGGTATACTCGAGTATTACCACTTTCGTGCTTGTCGTGCGGGCCCGGTACAGGGGTATGATTGGTGGTCGGAGTTAAGAAAAATAAAAGATCTACACGGACCTTAGGTAGTGAAAGTTGACGGAGGGTCGACTACGGAAAATTTTGATCAAGCTCGTGGAGAAATGGCTCCCGAGAGCCCCTGTATCCTATCTTGTGCTGTTAAACGCTTCCCTAATTGTTTACTTTAATTGAAGTTAATACTCGCTATTTGTTTTATGTGTTTGCATGTTTTGGGGCACCACTGAGCTTTAGCTCACCCCACGTTATTTGTTTTCCTTGACAGGTTCTGGCATGTGAGAAAGATCTGAAATCTACTTTACTTGTTATGAATGTAATTCGAATTAAACAGTGTAGTTTTGTTTTGGGTTGCCACTTGAAGCTGGAAAAGTGCAAACCCTGGTTTTGTTATTTGGCTCGTATGAATTTGTTAAATGGAATTGTTTGTCTTTATTTCGGTGGTTTGTAACGCGTAAGGTATTTAAGAATCGACGAGTCGCTATCTTAAAATTGAGGTTATCTCTGAAGTTAATGTGGTCTTGGTTATTGGTCTATTTTGGAGGATCAATACTGTAATAGTTTAGACTACACTTCGGAGGGATTTGGGCTAGATTTCTTGCGTGAGTCCTGGCGAGAGCTAGGCAGACGGCCCGCCAACCCTCTGGTTCGCCTTAGGGGGAAGTGGGGTCGCCACATATATGTCCTATAACTTATTCCCCAACTGCCCAAGTCCTCTAACCTAGGTGCTCTGATACCACCTGTGATGACCCCACTGTACCCAGATACGTACCAAAGGGCTTAACGGATCGTCTGCCTAACTCACGCCAGGACTTGATACTTAAAAAAAATGAAAAAGAGAGTTCTATTTACACTATTACATCGTCAAAAGTTGTATAAAACTACTACATCAAGCCATACACACTACTAGTACCAGAAAGTAAACCCTAAAGAAGCTACTAACTATAACCACCACAACATATATATACATCTTACTAGTCAACTTACAACAAGTATTAGGGCAAAATCAACGATTCTATAAACCAAAAGACACCTATACTAAACATATTCCCGAGCGATCCCCGCGTCGGCCCCTGCTAAGAAAAACAAATGGAATGGGGTAAGATATATGCTTAGTGAATAATCGGGGTGAAAACGTAAAACACATCCAAATATACATGTAAATCAAGATATTTCACATCAATAAACAGAAATATAACATCACAATAGTAGGATACAAGTGGTTTCAAAGCCAGTTCAATTTCCCGCTTGACCACCTGTTGGCACTCCGTCAACCAAAATACTCATAATCCGTAGACTCCACTTACTTTCCCCGTTCACCTTATCAATCCCCGCTGGCCAGTTATCAACACACAACAGCTCGAGCAAAAGCAAATCCACTTTGCTTTAACAAAGAACAAAATCCCAAACTTAGCATAGAACTGACTTTGACCAAACTCCGGCCGGCTCGAATAGTCCGTCTATGTGAGGACCCGAATTTTTTTCACTTATAATTCAATTTTTATGGCTTAATTAATTATTTGCTTACCCATTTTCTCCGAATATTATTTTCTAACCTCCTTAGACCTAATTACATGGATCTATAGCTTTGTTATATTTTAAAAGTGACTTGTTTCAAAAATTAATTTTTGGAAGCTCGTTTAGTGAAAAAGTGAAAACGCATTTGGAAATTTTAACCGTTTGAGAGCACAATAAGTTTGGAAAATTGGAGACTTGTATAATGGTCCTAAAATAGGTAATTTTATGTTTAAATACTCAAATTATAATTATTAGTAATATCGTTATAAGAATTTCTTAGAAATTTCGTCTCATTGCGTATAAATTGGAAGTACGCGTTTTTACGCGCGCTATTTAATTGAGGAACTTTAGACCCTTATTTTGGGACAACTAAGAGTAAATAATAATAATATTGATATAAGTGTATTGAAGGTTTAGTGCACTAGTGAAATAAACTCGAGAGGAATCGAGCCCAAAACGTGCGCATACACGCGCAAGAGAGAGTTGACTTTTGGGTGAATTGTGACCACACATTTAAGCTTACTTTAGGAGCTTTATTTCAGCACCACACTCTCTCTCTTTCCCTCTCACTTTGGCCGAACCATCATCTGCAAAAACAACTCAAAGTTTCTCAAATTTTCATCTCCAAATCTTGCATAAACCTTCACCAAATCCTACCAAATTTTAACTACACCTAGCTTAACACTTGGAGATTACATCTAGCTAAGAAAAGGAGCTTTAATCCACGGTTTTCTTGGGCAAAGAAGGGACCAAAATTCTGCCTTGCTACATATAAACAAGTAGGTAACGATCAACCTTGAAAATCTTGGTTTATGGAAGTAGTATTACACGTATAAACTCTTGCATGCCTGTGGGTAGTCTTGTTTATGGTGGATTTGTGTTGTGTGTGTCGCACCCCATTTTTTGAATAAATAAATAAATGGTTTAAAAATGCATTTTTTGATTCAATTTGTGATTGAAAAATGAATTGTGGTTTAAAAGAAAAAATGGGTCTAAATAGGGGTTTGAGAATGCGACGATTTGACCCAAAATTATAGTTTAAAAAGGGTTTTTTGAAACAAAATACGGAGTCGCCACTTGGTAATGAGTTAAGGTGTACCAAGTCACCTAAAATGAATTTTTAAAGAAAATAGGAAAAAAATAGTAAGAAACCCCTTTTAAACGACTCCTAATCCACGTAAACCAAAGAAAAAGGTTCGGGAGTCACATTTGACAAAGGGGAAGGCAAGGATGAAATCCAAGGCACCCCTTTGACCTAGCCAAGGCTAGTTGCATGATTTAATCAAAGATTTTCTTGTTTTAATCAAAGAATTTATTACATTTGGATGCACTACATGAATGCAAACCCTAGACCTAGGGGGATTGGGGGAAATTTCCCTTCAAAGGTTGAGTGGTGCCAATCACATTAATTGTGAAGCCCAATAACGATCCTTTGAAGAAGTCACGAATAATGCGAGTGGGATGCAAATGAATGGAATGCATGTATGCAATGTGAGGACATGAGTTTGAAAAAGTAATAAAAGACAAGAATGTATAAGTAAAAATGTGCACGTGAGTGAGCAAGGTACGGTATGTGAAATGATAATATGAAGTGTATGTGTGCAAGTGATGATAAAAGTGTTTGTGTGCAAGTGAAAATATAAAAGTGCGCGTGTGCCAAATGGGAGGAAAAGAAGAAAGTGTGATGAGGGTATAAATGGTAGAGTGGATGCATGAACCTAGGGAATTCATGCATATTGGGTACGGGGAGACCTAAATCGTGACTCAATTTGCCCTTTTATAGAGGGAATACAAGCGTGCTAAGGCTTAGAAAAAGCCACACTCGTCTATATCCCATATTTAAGGGGACTCTCAAGCAAATGAACCCTATAACTAGCATGAAATGCAAAAATCCTAAAATGGAGGGAAAAGGGGTTCGAAGGGCATGCAAAATGATAAAACTAAAAAGAATGCATGACATGTAATGAACATGCAAACATGTACTAACGAGGGGAAATCCCTAAGGGTCTAGCGTTGGACTAGCCCATTCTATGAATTCCGACTAGCATTGGACTAGTGGAAACGTACATTCATCCATCACATTCATTCAGGCTATGAAAAGCGAGTAGACATGCCAAACACTTATAAACACATAGCACATAACACTTAGCATGCTTGACTAGATGCAAGGCCCTAATAAAGCAAATTAACACGTAACAACTAAGCATGCAAGACACATAAGACCATTAAAGCCCTAACTATTACATTTGCTAGCTAGGCACATGACTTCGATAGGTCTTCATTGAATGCTCCTCCAAGTCCTATCTATTACAAGCCAAGAGGTGTACACATACCCCATAAAAAATAACTTAAATAAAAAGTAAAAGTAAATGAAATGAATGCAAGGAATTAAGGAAAGGCAAGGAAAGCGAAGTAGACATGCCTATTCACATAACACGTAGGAGCACATAGGAGAAATGAAAAATCAAGGGGATAGAGGTTACCTCCCTTGCAATTGGGCCCCAATGAAGTGAAATCACTTATTTATCCTCCAAAATAAAAGAAATGGTCAAGGTACCAATTTATTTGGAAAAATTAAAGAAAGTAGGCAAACACAAGCTCACTTGGTCATAAAGCCCCTAAAGTCATGACTTAAGCGCAATTGAAACAAAACATGGTAGTTAATTGAAGCAAACAAGCAATGAAGTTGCACAAATCAAAATTATCAAGGACCAATTTGATGAAATTCTTTAATTGATTGGGTCCTAGTGGAGCAAGGAGAGACTTGGGGGGCCAAAGTGTAAAATCTGGAAATTATTTCATGCAAATTCATGCAAGCTACGTGGAAAGCCTTTTGCAAATTTCCAGCTATCATTCTCTGTTGCTACTTTCATTCGAGAGCCTTTGCAACTTCAGGGAATTTTCGGCAAAACAAGATTCATGCAGCACTTTTATCCATTTCCAATTAGACATAGCCAAAACAATGAGATTTTTGGAAGATTTTCCATGCAAAGCGTGCAACTTAGGAAGAAAAATGGGCTTTCTGCAATCTGAAAAATGAATGAAATCTGCTGCAACTCTATGTTTACAAATGCCTAGCTCTTAATCCCAACTTGGATTGTATATTTCTTAAAACCAAACCTGTAACTTTAGGCTAAGCAAAACATATAATCACCACCACTAAAAACAAACAGAAGGCTTAGGAAAAGATCATGCAAAAATTCTGGAAAACATACAAAGGTGGTTCAGCAATTTAGTTGTTCATTTTGCAGCAAAGCCTTGGACATGATTCAAAGGTTTTAAGGGCTCAGCCATGTAAACTCAAACCAAAATAAACACTGCCCCTTTCCACACCAGATTAACCATCAAATTGAGATGGTCAACTTGGTGAAAGATCACGGAGAAAAGAACAACAAAACAGATACAGCAACCTTTCCCTGCTTCAAAAAACTCTTGGCAGTTGCTAAGGGATTTCTGCAACAAACTAGATACTAGTTTTCGATTTTCAAACACAGATTTTAGCCTCAAAACACAACTTCGAACAATACAAAATCAGCCAAGCATCATGACTTTGATCCAAACACAAGCCCATTGGAGCTTAGTGTCTGAACATACAAGAGAAGGCTCGGCCTTGCAGATTGCTTCGAGGAAGAAAACGATGAAGAAAATGCAGCAGCTCTTAATTTCTTACATCTTAGCTTAAACATATTTGCATGCAATCAAGTTCTACCAGTTGATCATCCAAAGACCAAATGCAAGAAATTCACCCCCATTATCATCAAATGCCACCCAAGCATAAACTGTCTTGAAGATTTGAACAAAGCCAACGGACAAAATGCAGCAAAGAAAAGAGCGAACTTGCAGTTAAAAATTCTAAGCACAAAACAGGCAAAGCTGCAAACTTTCTGCAATTTTTGGTTCGACCAAAACACAATCGTACAGTCCTACTGATTCAACACATACGCTCCAAACATCACAACTTTATCAGCAAAGAACCATCAACTAATCACAGCAGCAAAGACAGAAGCAAATAATCGATAAAGAAGACAGCTTTCTACCATAAGAGATGAGTATCTTACCTTAATGAAGCGTGGGATGATTGCTGAAGTGGTTTCTGGCTGATCTTCAAAGGGACGTCAATGGAGTAACGATGAGAAGGATCGGTCACCTTCTTGCAAACCCAAACTCTTCCCGGCCGCAGAGCTTCTTCTTTCGGCCAAAGATTTTGCCACTGCCTACCTCTCACTCTCTCCCCTTTTATCAGTTTCTCTTAGCCGTCCACCCCAAGGCCTTCCTTGCTCTCTCGGCTGTTTTTCCCTCAAAACCTAATCACTCTATTGATTCCTACTCTCAGCCGTCACCTCATTTTTCAAAAACCCCCTCCCGTAGTTCCTCTCTTGCTCCCTTTGCTCTCTGTTTTCTCTCTTCTCTCTCGGCCAGATTTTTTAGTCTATCTCCCTCTCTCTCAAAGCTGCGTTTTTTATGTTCAAAGCCATCAGATTTTCCCGTCACTTTTTGGTTCCTCTCTATCCCTCAGCCGTTACTCCTAGCCTCTCTCTATCTCCCCCAAACTCTCTCTTTTAGTTTTTCTCTCGCTGTCCCACTCTCAATCCCTCAGCTCTCTTGGCTCTTGTGTTTTTCCTTTGCCGTTCTTTCCAAAGAACTCTCCCCCCGTATCCTCCCTTTTTGCGGCTGCTTTGCTGCTTTTCTTTTTATATCAAATGATCCCCTTCAACCCTAAAACCTCAGTCCTTTCTCTTCAAATATTGCAGCCCAAGGGACTGCCCAGGTCCTCTCTTGCAAGCTGCGAAAATACGCAGCTTGCTGTCGCGTGGTCCCTTTTTCTTTTTTTTTTTCTTTTTTTTCTTTTTTTTTTTTTGTAAAAGTATAATATAAATAGCTAATTTCCTAATGATAAATAATAACAAATAAATGCAGAAAAGCTAATTAAGATAAAACGACATGCTAATTTTCTTTCTTTCTTTTCTTCTTTTTCCTTTTTCATTTTTCAATTTTTCATCATTTCTCTTTTCTTTTCTTTTCCCCAAGCAATTCTATGCTAAAAACTTAAAAATAAAAATAAAAATAAAACTAGAAACTAAAAACTAAAAATTGAATAAAACTAACACAACAAATAAATAAACTAAAAATAAACAGTAAACGAAATTACACCAGAAATTTGGTGTCTACAGTGTGGGCTCTATGAACTCCCACATTTGATGGATGGACTGATTTGATGTTGGATGATGAAATTAATGGTGGTTTAGTGCTTATATTAGTGGATTAATGTTGTATTGTTGGTAGAAAATCAAAGGAGGTGCTTGGAGCAAAAGTGACCATTTTACCCCTGCCTTGTTCAAGCACTTTTGTGCTAAATTTTGAGGTTCTAATGAATTGATTATGTTTTTTACATGTTATTGTGAGTGTGTAAAAAATTTTATTGAAAAATAACATGATTTGGTTGGTCAAATGAGTTGATTTCCAAAGTTAGCAAAACTGGAAAATGAATCCCGTATTGCCCAGGCAGTCATTTTGTATCGGCCATAACGCTTTGCTCCGATATCAAAATCAAGTGCCGTTTCTGGCACTGGAAACTAGACATTCCCAGATTTCCATTGGTATAAAATGCATGACCTAGTTCCACTCGAGTGAGCCAAACCATTCGTTTGAAAATTGCTGTCCTGTTTCGTTGCTCTTCAGGAGGCAGGACATGAAGTGTAACTTGATGCTCAAAAACGAGTTGCTTGTGAATAGATTTTGAAAATGGTTTCTTCTGAGAAATTCTAGATTTATGAAATATATTTTCAATGCCACCAACCACGCTGAATTATGAGTTGAATTGAGTGAGTTGTGTCCATATTTCAAAACTGATGTAGTGAGTAAAAATCCTCTTTTGGCTAGTAAAGGCCTAACCCTTGGTTGGGACTTGTTGTTTTGAAATTCTTGGTGTTAATCACCTACCGAATGTATCTTGGATTCTTATTAGACCTATTTATCACAAATGAGACATGTTTTAGGCATTTTATTGGCCAAAGGTTTTAGAAAAGAAAATTTGAAGTACAAGGCAGATTTGCCTTGGAAATTCTTGAAACTTTGATGGTTTTGTTAACCAACTTGCCGAATGAATTTTCCTATAAAATTTGACAGAAGAATAGATCTTATATGGGAGTGTAATCATAACAAATTTGGTGCCGTTCTGAGTCCATTTCACAACCAAATTAAAGTCCCAAAATTTGGAACTCAAATCTGGAAACTAGCTTAACAGTTTCGTTTTTTTTTCTCCAACTTTGAGCGACCATATCTCGGTGCTCAAAACTCCGATTCTTGATCCGTTTGTTCTGTCCTAAACCTTACCGAAATTTAGGAGGCTGGTTTGCAACGTATGAATTTTACCGAATTTCCAAAGTTAGCGAAAAACCAACCCCGGCATAACTCTAAGTAACCTGAAATAGTAAATTTAAGCCCATTTTTTAATACCTTCCACTTAGATTCATGGAAAAATGTATTCTAAGAACTTTTGGTACTTTGGAAGTAGTTTCCAACGGTACCAAGTTTTCCAATTTTGGACTTGTAGAGAGTGAGATACGATTTTTCAAAAATCTCATATCCAAACAGAAATTTCCGAAACTTAAGGAAATAGAGTTTTTCAAATTCTCATTTTTCCTTCGATATCACTTAAATGTTTTGCACATGATTTCAAATATAAAAACCCGATTTCTCTTATGCTTTGAAACCCCACCTTTGAGCCTCGATTTGCATGTGATTAGGACTCGTACTCGTGAAATCTTCTTAGATTGTACATGGGTACAATCTTTCTCAATAAGTAGGGTGTTTTAAGCGATAGTGTGTAATAGTTGATTGTTATTTGTTCAGGCGCTCAAAGGGACCTTCAAGAGGAACTCGAAGCGGACGCCTAGACACTTGTTTGAGTAGTTACTCTCTTGTTGCAATAGGTGAGTGTTCCATATAGGAATACGTAATTTGCATAAGTCTATGACATGGTCATTCTATGGTCATCACGTGTTAAGTGTTAAGTGCTACATGTTAAGTATTTATCACACTTATGCATATGTAAGTAAGATATACTTGAATTACTTGCTATGAAATGCTTGAAGAGCATATTTATGTGACTACTTGAATTACTCGACATGAAATACTTGAAATACGTATACTTGAATTACTCGACATGGAATATGTGAATTGCATATTTACGTGAAGTGTTTAAATGATCAATTATGCTATGGTTGCATAAGTCGGTTGGAGTGAATCTCCTCGACTCTTAAGTGATAAATATGGAAAATGGTCAATAGCGGCCTATTAAAATGACAAATGTCTACCGATTACCAATTATCGATTACCGTTTACCATTAATCATAAATACCTACCGTATACCGATTTATTTGATTACTACTGTTTACAGATTTACTTGACTACTTGATTATTTGATTACCATGAATTCCGTGTTCATATGAAATTATGGCATATTCCTTACGGGTTTGGGTGTTAAGTGTTACCTATAATTACTCATATGGAATTGTCCATCATTTTAGGGCGAGTGTGTACTTTATCTCACTCGGCCTACCCAAAATGATAGATTTTTACCGTTCATCGATTTACGTGATTACGTGTGCATGTTGTAAGCTCTAAGCTGAACTTGGGCTCTGCCTTTGGTTACTGACCTACTCGAGCCAGGACTGGGCTCGATCGGGTAGGTTGGAGCCCTGAGCCACCGTTTCGGTATACTCGAGTATTACCACTGGAAGGATAAGGTGATGGCCAGACAAACCGAGAGGATCCGGAAGTCATAAGTTGCAGATGACCGAAATGGTTCCACTGGAACACCGTATCCTTCAATGTGTGTTTAACTTTGCATAGTGATAACCATTTTATGCAAATGTGCCAACATGCAAATCTTGAGTCATACCTGTGATATGTTAAAAGTACTCGTATACTGATATTTGTTTCATGTTCATGTACCAACGTGCAACCCCGAACCAAACATGTGGTATGCTCTCTTTACTTGATTTATTAGAACTGCTAAAGTGTCTTGGAACCTCATTGGGTTGTGTAGCTCATACCACGTCGTGGATTTCTTTTACAGGGTCCGAGACCAAGAGTGCCCGAGAATAGTACTAGATTGCTTTCTTTTGAAGATCTTAAGTTGTATTATAATGGATGGTTGTAGTACATATTCTGTTGGATTGTATTAAGCTTGAGGGCTATCTGATTGTAAGTGTAAAATGTTTTGGAGTACTTTAATTATGTAATTGAAGTATTTCTAGTTTTGAATTATGGATCGTATCGAGTCTTGGCGAGAGCTGGGCAGGCGTCCCGCCGATACCCTTGGGTTCGCCCTTGGGAGAAGTGGGGACGTCACAGTTGGTATCAGAGTTTAGTCTTCAGATCTTTATAGTGTATCCTAGACTTCAAAGTTTAGGATGCCGGACTGTGGGACTAGTTTGAAAGTTAAGTGACTGCTTGTAGGGATAAATCAAAGCCGCTTCACGTGGTCTCTGCGTGGGTGAGCTTGGACCAAGTGGTGTTATGGTCCTTATGATGTGAACGATTAAAGGGTTAAGTGCTTTTCTAGAGTGAAATTGTGGATCATGAATGTGATAGGTGTAAAACCTTTACCTTGATACTTGGAGGAAATTGGATATGTATGTTGGGTAGGAATCTCGAGTGTGGTGATAAACTCTTGGGACCGGCCAGCTCGAGTTGTGAATTACCTTGTTTTGGATTCTTGTACCCGAGTTCTCGAATGCTGAGGGCAATCCTAAGGACTTGAGATCTCCATTTGTGAAGAATAAGAATAAATCGATATTTCACGTGAATGGTTATAGGGAATCGATAATCATTTGGCTAAGATGGCTCAATAATTAAGAGCGGGAGGTGGAGAATATCGTAGCCCAGAAGATTCTAGTATTGGAATGAAGTTAAACGTGTTAAGGAATGGGAGTCATCTAGTTCTAATTAAGCTAGCGAAACCCTACTTGTGATATTTTGTAGTGGGTCGATGGAGTGGAACCTAAGAGTTTGTCCATTGGAAATAAATGCACTTTTGATAATCGCTTGTTTACTTTTGTTTATTGATCTTGACATGGTATGAACTTTACTTGACTAAAACTTGTGTTATGATTTAATGAGTTTTAGTTTGTGTTTACTTGCATAGTGATAATGTTATTTGTGTAAGTGATCTCATTCTTCTTTAAAAGTTGTTACTGGTATGTGTGTGTAGTTCAATTATGGCTTAGTGTGAGATTTATGTATGTGCATCTAGATTAGTTGTGAACATGGAAACTAGAGGACAACGAAAGGAACGTCAACCTAGACAACTCCGAAATCAAGGAGAAGGTAATGGGTCTGATATTGATCAAAATGTCGAGCCAAGTGCTGGGAGAGGAGATGACCAAATGGTGTTAGTTTTAACTCGTGTGACGGATGTACTAGAGCTCTTAGTAGCTCAATAGGGTCAAGGAGTTGGACAAGGAACCCGAAATGGAAACCAAGAGATAGGGGAGGATCGAGCTTTGGAGCGGTTTCAGAAATTCTTTCCACCCAAATTTTCGATGACCGAGCATCGAGTTAAGCTCTAAGCTGAACTTGGGCCCTGCCATTGGTTACTGACCTACTCGAGTCAGGACTGGGATCGGTCGGGTAGGTTGGAGCCCTGAGCCACCGTTTCGGTATACTCGAGTATTACCACTGGAGGGATAAGGTGATGGCTGTGACGACCCCACTTTCCCCTAAGGCGAACCAAAGGGGTTAGCGGGCCGCCTGCCCAGCTCTCGCCGGGACTCAGTCGTTCACTACATTCCTCAAACAGATTACAAGATAAAACTCAAATATTACATCAAATTCTCCAATAATTACATGTCACAATTGCAGCGGAAACAATTCCCAACTATACATAAAATGATTCCAAATCAAAACTGTACAAAACATAGGCCATCCAATCACGTGCACAAGTACTATAAGTCCTTCCTTCGCCTTGAGCCCTGTGGAGGGGAATAAAATATTTTTGGGGTGAGCTAGAAGCTCAGCGAGTAACCAGCAAAATCATTAAGCAAATATATTTCACAATGTTGCATTTCGATGATTTCGATGATGTCATGATTCAGAGATCAAATGTCCGTTTAGTGCTCTCGTGAGCCAGTGAAATCATTGCACTAGAACACCCAACGCTCAAATAGATCATAACACGCGAACAGAGAGAGGAAGCCCCTTTTTGAGCTCCAGATAACCATGAACATGAACCACAAACAGAATGGAGACGTTGGTGTCCAGCACAAGACTTTCCCAGAACTCATTGAAGCCAAAATCATATCATGAATTCACATGCAAGCACGCATGAGATGCAATCGAATAAATAATGCAAGAAACATTTCACAAATAACTTTGGAAATAGTTTAGGGTCACTCACCTCCACGGCTCACAATCCTCGTCCAATATAGCCAATTCCATCATTCAAGTCCAAGCCTTTCACATGAAACTTAAGGTAACCAACGCTATTAAAAATCGGACAGCATTTCCCCATAAATTCATCCTTTCCATCCTACAATCAAACCCAATCACATAGCAATTAACCACAATTGCTCAAAACCAGAAAATAGTTTTGACGTCCTTTTGCGGTAATGGCACCAAAGGTACTACGAGTATCGGATGGAGGTCCAAGACCCACCGTTTCGAAGCTAAGAACCAGGGCTACAACAATGTAGAAGGTCACTCAGTCCAAATCCTAGCACAACTAGGTCAAATATGCAGAATACCAAACCAGAATCGTAATTGCAGGTTCCCAAATCACACAATGCTGTAATTCGTCCAACTCAGTCTACACAGGTCCAAATGCATTGATTCCAAAGGCATATGATAGATAAGGCATCAAGCTACATTTCATCAGAAGATACCAACAACAAAATCCAAACCAATTCCAGTCAAAATGGCCAATTACAAGTGCAGTTCGCACATACTGATCACCCAGAACAGAAACAGTAAAAACGACATAACTCACTCTACACTACTCCAAATGCCCTGAAATTTTGCAGGCACCTCTAAAATGTCATTATCTACACCTTTCATGTTTTGAGATAAGGCCAATTCGGCCTCTATCTAGGACCTAAAAATTCGGACAGAATGTTCATCACAAAACCCTCACTTTTCAATTTTTGGTCCAAAACAGAAATTGGTTGCAATTAATCACTTTTCCCACCTCATAGAGTCCTTAAACATCATTTCCAATCATCAAACATAGCCACATAATCATGCTTATAGTAAAACAGAAAAATCCCCAAAAATAATAAAACTTCACCAATTCAACCAAAACTCAAGATTTAATCCATAAATTTGCATCTTATACTACCACTAAGCATGAATTAAGCATCAATTAAAGGAGGAGGGTGGTTCTTCACAACTTACCTTTAAAACAAGAGAGAGAGAGCTATGGGTCACCTTAACTTTCCAAAAAAAACTTCACACAACAACTCACAATCACTACTTGAAGAGGTTTTATGGAAGGAATTCAAGATTAAATGGTTAGTTTGTGAGATTGGACATGATTGGAGCAAGAAACTTGGAAGCTTTTCTTTCTTTTCTTGTAAGAGGAGGTTCGGCCAAGCTTGAAGGAAAAATGGAAGATATTTGATCAATTTTTTGTTTTATTTAGTAATTGGTAAAAGGTTGAATAGTAAGTCAAAACAAGATTTAATCATATGGTGACACATGTCCCTCTCATTAATTGCTTGCCTAACTTTTTGTCTCTCTTACACAAATATCTTAACACATTGTAAAATAATATCACTTAATACAAAATTTCAACAAGTTGTCAAAAATATAATGCATTTACCGCACTTGCGGGTCCCACGTCCAAAATACGCTTTTAATTTCTCAAAAACTAACCGATACTAGAAAAATCATTTTAAAACTATCTTTGCTCATAAACTTTATCTGGGGAAATTTTCTAACAAAGAAAATGTAGAAAAGGCGGGCGATTAAATAAAATAAACCCTAGAAAATTAGAAAATTTCCGGGTTCTCAAACTCATTTTTTTTCGGGGCGTCACAATCTCTCCTCCTTAAAAGAATGTCGTCCTCGACATTCCCTCTTGTACCAATCAAGTCGAGACATCCCGCAAAAATCTCTCAAGAGTCAAATCAAACCCACAGTCCGGCATCCTAAACTTCAAGCCTAGGATACACTACAGAGATCTGAAGCCTAAGCTCTGATACCAACTGTGACGACCCCACTTTCCCCTAAGGCGAACCAAAGGGGTTAGCGGGCCGCCTGCCCAGCTCTCGCCGGGACTCAGTCGTTCACTACATTCCTCAAACAGATTACAAGATAAAACTCAAATATTACATCAAATTCTCCAATAATTACATGTCACAATTGCAGCGGAAACAATTCCCAACTATACATAAAATGATTCCAATTCAAAACTGTACAAAACATAGGCCATCCAATCACGTGCACAAGTACTATAAGTCCTTCCTTCGCCTTGAGCCCTGTGGAGGGGAATAAAATATTTTTGGGGTGAGCTAGAAGCTCAGCGAGTAACCAGCAAAATCATTAAGCAAATATATTTCACAATGTTGCATTTCGATGATTTCGATGATGTCATGATTCAGAGATCAAATGTCCGTTTAGTGCTCTCGTGAGCCAGTGAAATCATTGCACTAGAACACCCAACGCTCAAATAGATCATAACACGCGAACAGAGAGAGGAAGCCCCTTTTTGAGCTCCAGATAACCATGAACATGAACCACAAACAGAATGGAGACGTTGGTGTCCAGCACAAGACTTTCCCAGAACTCATTGAAGCCAAAATCATATCATGAATTCACATGCAAGCACGCATGAGATGCAATCGAATAAATAATGCAAGAAACATTTCACAAATAACTTTGGAAATAGTTTAGGGTCACTCACCTCCACGGCTCACAATCCTCGTCCAATATAGCCAATTCCATCATTCAAGTCCAAGCCTTTCACATGAAACTTAAGGTAACCAACGCTATTAAAAATCGGACAGCATTTCCCCATAAATTCATCCTTTCCATCCTACAATCAAACCCAATCACATAGCAATTAACCACAATTGCTCAAAACCAGAAAACAGTTTTGACGTCCTTTTGCGGTAATGGCACCAAAGGTACTACGAGTATCGGATGGAGGTCCAAGACCCACCGTTTCGAAGCTAAGAACCAGGGCTACAACAATGTAGAAGGTCACTCAGTCCAAATCCTAGCACAACTAGGTCAAATATGCAGAATACCAAACCAGAATCGTAATTGCAGGTTCCCAAATCACACAATGCTGTAATTCGTCCAACTCAGTCTACACAGGTCCAAATGCATTGATTCCAAAGCATATGATAGATAAGGCATCAAGATACATTTCATCAGAAGATACCAACAACAAAATCCAAACCAATTCCAGTCAAAATGGCCAATTACAAGTGCAGTTCGCACATACTGATCACCCAGAACAGCAACAGTAAAAACGACATAACTCACTCTACACTACTCCAAATGCCCTGAAATTTTGCAGGCACCTCTAAAATGTCATTATCTACACCTTTCATGTTTTGAGATAAGGCCAATTCGGCCTCTATCTAGGACCTAAAAATTCGGACAGAATGTTCATCACAAAACCCTCACTTTTCAATTTTTGGTCCAAAACAGAAATTGGTTGCAATTAATCACTTTTCCCACCTCATAGAGTCCTTAAACATCATTTCCAATCATCAAACATAGCCACATAATCATTCTTATAGTAAAACAGAAAAATCCCCAAAAATAATAAAACTTCACCAATTCAACCAAAACTCAAGATTTAATCCATAAATTTGCATCTTATACTACCACTAAGCATGAATTAAGCATCAATTAAAGGAGGAGGGTGGTTCTTCACAACTTACCTTTAAAACAAGAGAGAGAGAGCTATGGGTCACCTTAACTTTCCAAAAAAAACTTCACACAACAACTCACAATCACTACTTGAAGAGGTTTTATGGAAGGAATTCAAGATTAAATGGTTAGTTTGTGAGATTGGACATGATTGGAGCAAGAAACTTGGAAGCTTTTCTTTCTTTTCTTGTAAGAGGAGGTTCGGCCAAGCTTGAAGGAAAAATGGAAGATATTTGATCAATTTTTTGTTTTATTTAGTAATTGGTAAAAGGTTGAATAGTAAGTCAAAACAAGATTTAATCATATGGTGACACATGTCCCTCTCATTAATTGCTTGCCTAACTTTTTGTCTCTCTTACACAAATATCTTAACACATTGTAAAATAATATCACTTAATACAAAATTTCAACAAGTTGTCAAAAATATAATGCATTTACCGCACTTGCGGGTCCCACGTCCAAAATACGCTTTTAATTTCTCAAAAACTAACCGATACTAGAAAAATCATTTTAAAACTATCTTTGCTCATAAACTTTATCTGGGGAAATTTTCTAACAAAGAAAATGTAGAAAAGGCGGGCGATTAAATAAAATAAACCCTAGAAAATTAGAAAATTTCCGGGTTCTCAAACTCATTTTTTTTCGGGGCGTCACAATCTCTCCTCCTTAAAAGAATGTCGTCCTCGACATTCCCTCTTGTACCAATCAAGTCGAGACATCCCGCAAAAATCTCTCAAGCATTCCAAGCAAACACTAAGAGTCAAATAAGGCCTACTTGTCCGCCTTTCAGTCCTACAAGAATCACTGATATTTCAAATCAAACCCACAGTCCGGCATCCTAAACTTCAAGCCTAGGATACACTACAGAGATCTGAAGCCTAAGCTCTGATACCAACTGTGACAGCCCCGCTTCTCCCAAGGGCGAACCCTAGGGTATCGGCGGCACGCCTGCCCATCTCTCGCCGGGACTCAGTCGTTCACTACAGTCCTCAATTCAATTACAAGATATATCTCAAATTTACATCAAATTCTCCAAGAATTACATATCACAAACGCAGCGGAAGCTAATTCTAGGCGTGGAATGTACACGTACATCCATTCAAGTCCAAACATTCATACAAACCCAACTATTACACAAGAGAAATCTAAAATTCAAACAATACAGGAGATAATCCATCCAGCCACATGAATAAGTACTACAAGCCTTCCTTCGCCACGAGCCCTGTGGAGGGGAATAAAATATTTTTGGGGTGAGCTAGAAGCTCAGTGAGTAACCAATAAAATCAGTAATCAAATATATTTCACAATAATGCATTTCGATGATGTCATGATTTCAAGATCAAATATATGTATTGTTGCTCTCGTGAGCCAGTGAAATCATTGCACTTAAACACCCAACGCTCAAATAGATCACTTAGCGTTAAATAATAAGGGGGAGCAACGTTGGTGCTCCAGATCATGTCATGAACAATAAACAGGGTGGAGACGTTGGTGTTCAGCACAAGACTCCCCAAGAACTCATTAAAGCCAAATCATGTCATGAACTCACATGCAAGCACGCATGATATGCAGTCGAGTAAATAATACAAGAAACATTTCAAAAGTACTTGGGAAATAGTTGAGGGTCACTCACCTCCACGGCTCAGAAACCATCCATCATATATCATTACCTTGCCCGAGTCCAAGCCCTAAATCACAAACTCAAAGCAATAATACATTCTCAAAGTTCGGACAGCATTTCCCCATGAATGCTTTATTTCCAACCTACAATATATCACCAATCACACATACGGTTAATAAGCAATAAAATGCATCCAATTAGGCCACAATATCCCTCAATCAAAGCTAATTAGAAGCTTAAGAGCCACCATTAGAAAAACCCCCAATTAAACCCTAGAAACCGGAATTCATTCCCTCAAGCGTAAATTTCGCAACGATCGCAATTAACGTATAAAAGTTCCGTTTAACACCTTTCGGTACAATATCCATAACTGAAGCTACCCTTATCGGATTGAAACGAATCTTATGGAGTTTCGAAGCCAAGACATAAACCTACATTTATTATGAAGACCTCCAAATCCAAATCATGCAATTTCATGGTCAACAATGGGAAACTCCACGAAAATAGAAATCTAGGCGCGAAACAGGGTTCATGGACAGTCAAGGGTATATCGGTCATTTCACATGATACAGTACTCGGATTAAGCTAAAATTTTGTAGGCTACTAGTTAACACCATTTAATAGAACTTTCATGTTTTAACCTAAGCCTGATTCGGCCTCTAACATGCCCAAATAAATCCGGCCAGAACAGGGCAAATGTAAACCCTAAACCTGGAATTTCCGCACAAAACTGAAATTTTCCGCAAATAACCGCAATTAACGCACAAGAGAGCTATTTAACACCATTTAGAACCATCAATTCAAGGCTAACCATATCCATCGTAGGAAAACAAAAAAATCCCAAAAAAAATAGAAATTTAACTAACTTCACTTTCATCCAAGAAATCTTCCATAAAATCACCTCTTAAACCAACACAAGTCACTAATAAACCATTGTTAAGAACAAAGAATTGATTGCTAGACATGATACCTTGAAATCTCAAGAAAGGTGATGGCTTAGAGTTCTTCTTCCCAAATTAGCTCCACAAACACCTTGGAATCTCCTTAGTAAACAATTTTTATGGAGTAATTTGCAATTCTATCGGTTAGAACTCAAGATTGGAGTAAGAAATTGGAGTGAAAGATGAAGATTTTTCTCTCTCTATTGCTCTCAAAGTTTCTGCCATAAGAAGGAGAAAATGGCTTGATTTTTGGTCAAATTTTGGTTTTAGTAAAGTTGAGGTAAGGTGGTCAAAAGTCCAACTTGAATCACAAAGTGACACTTGTCACCTTTTAGCTTAAAGCTTATCTCTTTGTCTCTCTAATACTAATCCATGCCGGTAACTTCTAATTATCTCTTAGCACCTTGTAAAATAATATCACTTAATACAAAACTCCAACAAGTTGTCAAAAATATATTGTATTTACCGCACTAGCGGGTCCCACGTCCATAATACACTTCAAACTCAACGTGGACTAACTTGAATCAAGGAAATGATTTGAAAACTATATTCCCTTATAAAAATGTGTAGGAAATTAATATCTTGAAGAAAGGTACAAAATTATAAACAAGGAAATAAAATAATGTCTAGAAAATATATAAAAATTTTCGGGTTCTCACACTCATTCTTTCGGGGCGTCACAAACTCCCCTCCTTAAAAGAATGTCGTCCTCGACATTCCATCTTGTACCAATCAAGTCAAGACATCCCGCAAGAATCACTCAAGCATTCCAAGCAAACACTAAGAGTCAAATAACACCTACTTGTCCGCCTTTCAGTCCTACAAGAATCACTGATATTTCAAATCAAACCCACAGTCTGGCATCCTAAACTTCAAGCCTAGGATACACTACAGAGATCTGAAGCCTAAGCTCTGATACCAACTGTGACAGCCCCGCTTCTCCCAAGGGCGAACCCTAGGGTATCGGCGGCACGCCTGCCCAGCTCTCGCCGGGACTCAGTCGTTCACTACAGTCCTCAATTCAATTACAAGATATATCTCAAATTTACATCAAATTCTCCAAGAATTACATATCACAAACGCAGCGGAAGCTAATTCTAGGCGTGGAATGTACACGTACATCCATTCAAGTCCAAACATTCATACAAACCCAACTATTACACAAGAGAAATCTAAAACTCAAACAATACAGGAGATAATCCATCCAGCCACATGAATAAGTACTACAAGCCTTCCTTCGCCACGAGCCCTGTGGAGGGGAATAAAATATTTTTGGGGTGAGCTAGAAGCTCAGTGAGTAACCAATAAAATCAGTAATCAAATATATTTCACAATAATGCATTTCGATGATGTCATGATTTCAAGATCAAATATATGTATTGTTGCTCTCGTGAGCCAGTGAAATCATTGCACTTAAACACCCAACGCTCAAATAGATCACTTAGCGTTAAATAATAAGGGGGAGCAACGTTGGTGCTCCAGATCATGTCATGAACAATAAACAGGGTGGAGACGTTGGTGTTCAGCACAAGACTCCCCAAGAACTCATTAAAGCCAAATCATGTCATGAACTCACATGCAAGCACGCATGATATGCAGTCGAGTAAATAATACAAGAAACATTTCAAAAGTACTTGGGAAATAGTTGAGGGTCACTCACCTCCACGGCTCAGAAACCATCCATCATATATCATTACCTTGCCCGAGTCCAAGCCCTAAATCACAAACTCAAAGCAATAATACATTCTCAAAGTTCGGACAGCATTTCCCCATGAATGCTTTATTTCCAACCTACAATATATCACCAATCACACATACGGTTAATAAGCAATAAAATGCATCCAATTAGGCCACAATATCCCTCAATCAAAGCTAATTAGAAGCTTAAGAGCCACCATTAGAAAAACCCCCAATTAAACCCTAGAAACCGGAATTCATTCCCTCAAGCGTAAATTTCGCAACGATCGCAATTAACGTATAAAAGTTCCGTTTAACACCTTTCGGTACAATATCCATAACTGAAGCTACCCTTATCGGATTGAAACGAATCTTATGGAGTTTCGAAGCCAAGACATAAACCTACATTTATTATGAAGACCTCCAAATCCAAATCATGCAATTTCATGGTCAACAATGGGAAACTCCACGAAAATAGAAATCTAGGCGCGAAACAGGGTTCATGGACAGTCAAGGGTATATCGGTCATTTCACATGATACAGTACTCGGATTAAGCTAAAATTTTGTAGGCTACTAGTTAACACCATTTAATAGAACTTTCATGTTTTAACCTAAGCCTGATTCGGCCTCTAACATGCCCAAATAAATCCGGCCAGAACAGGGCAAATGTAAACCCTAAACCTGGAATTTCCGCACAAAACTGAAATTTTCCGCAAATAACCGCAATTAACGCACAAGAGAGCTATTTAACACCATTTAGAACCATCAATTCAAGGCTAACCATATCCATCGTAGGAAAACAAAAAAATCCCAAAAAAAATAGAAATTTAACTAACTTCACTTTCATCCAAGAAATCTTCCATAAAATCACCTCTTAAACCAACACAAGTCACTAATAAACCATTGTTAAGAACAAAGAATTGATTGCTAGACATGATACCTTGAAATCTCAAGAAAGGTGATGGCTTAGAGTTCTTCTTCCCAAATTAGCTCCACAAACACCTTGGAATCTCCTTAGTAAACAATTTTTATGGAGTAATTTGCAATTCTATCGGTTAGAACTCAAGATTGGAGTAAGAAATTGGAGTGAAAGATGAAGATTTTTCTCTCTCTATTGCTCTCAAAGTTTCTGCCATAAGAAGGAGAAAATGGCTTGATTTTTGGTCAAATTTTGGTTTTAGTAAAGTTGAGGTAAGGTGGTCAAAAGTCCAACTTGAATCACAAAGTGACACTTGTCACCTTTTAGCTTAAAGCTTATCTCTTTGTCTCTCTAATACTAATCCATGCCGGTAACTTCTAATTATCTCTTAGCACCTTGTAAAATAATATCACTTAATACAAAACTCCAACAAGTTGTCAAAAATATATTGCATTTACCGCACTAGCGGGTCCCACGTCCATAATACACTTCAAACTCAACGTGGACTAACTTGAATCAAGGAAATGATTTGAAAACTATATTCCCTTATAAAAATGTATAGGAAATTAATATCTTGAAGAAAGGTACAAAATTATAAACAAGGAAACAAAATAATGTCTAGAAAATATATAAAAATTTTCGGGTTCTCACACTCATTCTTTCGGGGCGTCACAAACTCCCCTCCTTAAAAGAATGTCGTCCTCGACATTCCATCTTGTACCAATCAAGTCAAGACATCCCGCAAGAATCACTCAAGCATTCCAAGCAAACACTAAGAGTCAAATAACACCTACTTGTCCGCCTTTCAGTCCTACAAGAATCACTGATATTTCAAATCAAACCCACAGTCCGGCATCCTAAACTTCAAGCCTAGGATACACTACAGAGATCTGAAGCCTAAGCTCTGATACCAACTGTGACAGCCCCGCTTCTCCCAAGGGCGAACCCTAGGGTATCGGCGGCACGCCTGCCCAGCTCTCGCCGGGACTCAGTCGTTCACTACAGTCCTCAATTCAATTACAAGATATATCTCAAATTTACATCAAATTCTCCAAGAATTACATATCACAAACGCAGCGGAAGCTAATTCTAGGCGTGGAATGTACACGTACATCCATTCAAGTCCAAACATTCATACAAACCCAACTATTACACAAGAGAAATCTAAAACTCAAACAATACAGGAGATAATCCATCCAGCCACATGAATAAGTACTACAAGCCTTCTTTCGCCACGAGCCCTGTGGAGGGGAATAAAATATTTTTGGGGTGAGCTAGAAGCTCAGTGAGTAACCAATAAAATCAGTAATCAAATATATTTCACAATAATGCATTTCGATGATGTCATGATTTCAAGATCAAATATATGTATTGTTGCTCTCGTGAGCCAGTGAAATCATTGCACTTAAACACCCAACGCTCAAATAGATCACTTAGAGTTAAATAATAAGGGGGTGCAACGTTGGTGCTCCAGATCATGTCATGAACAATAAACAGGGTGGAGACGTTGGTGTTCAGCACAAGACTCCCCAAGAATTCATTAAAGCCAAATCATGTCATGAACTCACATGCAAGCACGCATGATATGCAGTCGAGTAAATAATACAAGAAACATTTCAAAAGTACTTGGGAAATAGTTGAGGGTCACTCACCTCCACGGCTCAGAAACCATCCATCATATATCATTACCTTGCCCGAGTCCAAGCCCTAAATCACAAACTCAAAGCAATAATACATTCTCAAAGTTCGGACAGCATTTCCCCATGAATGCTTTATTTCCAACCTACAATATATCACCAATCACACATACGGTTAATAAGCAATAAAATGCATCCAATTAGGCCACAATATCCCTCAATCAAAGCTAATTAGAAGCTTAAGAGCCACCATTAGAAAAACCCCCAATTAAACCCTAGAAACCGGAATTCATTCCCTCAAGCGTAAATTTCGCAACGATCGCAATTAACGTATAAAAGTTCCGTTTAACACCTTTCGGTACAATATCCATAACTGAAGCTACCCTTATCGGATTGAAACGAATCTTATGGAGTTTCGAAGCCAAGACATAAACCTACATTTATTATGAAGACCTCCAAATCCAAATCATGCAATTTCATGGTCAACAATGGGAAACTCCACGAAAATAGAAATCTAGGCGCGAAACAGGGTTCATGGACAGTCAAGGGTATATCGGTCATTTCACATGATACAGTACTCGGATTAAGCTAAAATTTTGTAGGCTACTAGTTAACACCATTTAATAGAACTTTCATGTTTTAACCTAAGCCTGATTCGGCCTCTAACATGCCCAAATAAATCCGGCCAGAACAGGGCAAATGTAAACCCTAAACCTGGAATTTCCGCACAAAACTGAAATTTTCCGCAAATAACCGCAATTAACGCACAAGAGAGCTATTTAACACCATTTAGAACCATCAATTCAAGGCTAACCATATCCATCGTAGGAAAACAAAAAAATCCCAAAAAAAATAGAAATTTAACTAACTTCACTTTCATCCAAGAAATCTTCCATAAAATCACCTCTTAAACCAACACAAGTCACTAATAAACCATTGTTAAGAACAAAGAATTGATTGCTAGACATGATACCTTGAAATCTCAAGAAAGGTGATGGCTTAGAGTTCTTCTTCCCAAATTAGCTCCACAAACACCTTGGAATCTCCTTAGTAAACAATTTTTATGGAGTAATTTGCAATTCTATCGGTTAGAACTCAAGATTGGAGTAAGAAATTGGAGTGAAAGATGAAGATTTTTCTCTCTCTATTGCTCTCAAAGTTTCTGCCATAAGAAGGAGAAAATGGCTTGATTTTTGGTCAAATTTTGGTTTTAGTAAAGTTGAGGTAAGGTGGTCAAAAGTCCAACTTGAATCACAAAGTGACACTTGTCACCTTTTAGCTTAAAGCTTATCTCTTTGTCTCTCTAATACTAATCCATGCCGGTAACTTCTAATTATCTCTTAGCACCTTGTAAAATAATATCACTTAATACAAAACTCCAACAAGTTGTCAAAAATATATTGCATTTACCGCACTAGCGGGTCCCACGTCCATAATACACTTCAAACTCAACGTGGACTAACTTGAATCAAGGAAATGATTTGAAAACTATATTCCCTTATAAAAATGTGTAGGAAATTAATATCTTGAAGAAAGGTACAAAATTATAAACAAGGAAATAAAATAATGTCTAGAAAATATATAAAAATTTTCGGGTTCTCACACTCATTCTTTCGGGGCGTCACAAACTCCCCTCCTTAAAAGAATGTCGTCCTCGACATTCCATCTTGTACCAATCAAGTCAAGACATCCCGCAAGAATCACTCAAGCATTCCAAGCAAACACTAAGAGTCAAATAACACCTACTTGTCCGCCTTTCAGTCCTACAAGAATCACTGATATTTCAAATCAAACCCACAGTCCGGCATCCTAAACTTCAAGCCTAGGATACACTACAGAGATCTGAAGCCTAAGCTCTGATACCAACTGTGACAGCCCCGCTTCTCCCAAGGGCGAACCCTAGGGTATCGGCGGCACGCCTGCCCAGCTCTCGCCGGGACTCAGTCGTTCACTACAGTCCTCAATTCAATTACAAGATATATCTCAAATTTACATCAAATTCTCCAAGAATTACATATCACAAACGCAGCGGAAGCTAATTCTAGGCGTGGAATGTACACGTACATCCATTCAAGTCCAAACATTCATACAAACCCAACTATTACACAAGAGAAATCTAAAACTCAAACAATACAGGAGATAATCCATCCAGCCACATGAATAAGTACTACAAGCCTTCCTTCGCCACGAGCCCTGTGGAGGGGAATAAAATATTTTTGGGGTGAGCTAGAAGCTCAGTGAGTAACCAATAAAATCAGTAATCAAATATATTTCACAATAATGCATTTCGATGATGTCATGATTTCAAGATCAAATATATGTATTGTTGCTCTCGTGAGCCAGTGAAATCATTGCACTTAAACACCCAACGCTCAAATAGATCACTTAGCGTTAAATAATAAGGGGGAGCAACGTTGGTGCTCCAGATCATGTCATGAACAATAAACAGGGTGGAGACGTTGGTGTTCAGCACAAGACTCCCCAAGAACTCATTAAAGCCAAATCATGTCATGAACTCACATGCAAGCACGCATGATATGCAGTCGAGTAAATAATACAAGAAACATTTCAAAAGTACTTGGGAAATAGTTGAGGGTCACTCACCACCACGGCTCAGAAACCATCCATCATATATCATTACCTTGCCCGAGTCCAAGCCCTAAATCACAAACTCAAAGCAATAATACATTCTCAAAGTTCGGACAGCATTTCCCCATAAATGCTTTATTTCCAACCTACAATATATCACCAATCACACATACGGTTAATAAGCAATAAAATGCATCCAATTAGGCCACAATATCCCTCAATCAAAGCTAATTAGAAGCTTAAGAGCCACCATTAGAAAAACCCCCAATTAAACCCTAGAAACCGGAATTCATTCCCTCAAGCGTAAATTTCGCAACGATCGCAATTAACGTATAAAAGTTCCGTTTAACACCTTTCGGTACAATATCCATAACTGAAACTACCCTTATCGGATTGAAACGAATCTTATGGAGTTTCGAAGCCAAGACATAAACCTACATTTATTATGAAGACCTCCAAATCCAAATCATGCAATTTCATGGTCAACAATGGGAAACTCCACGAAAATAGAAATCTAGGCGCGAAACAGGGTTCATGGACAGTCAAGGGTATATCGGTCATTTCACATGATACAGTACTCGGATTAAGCTAAAATTTTGTAGGCTACTAGTTAACACCATTTAATAGAACTTTCATGTTTTAACCTAAGCCTGATTCGGCCTCTAACATGCCCAAATAAATCCGGCCAGAACAGGGCAAATGTAAACCCTAAACCTGGAATTTCCGCACAAAACTGAAATTTTCCGCAAATAACCGCAATTAACGCACAAGAGAGCTATTTAACACCATTTAGAACCATCAATTCAAGGCTAACCATATCCATCGTAGGAAAACAAAAAAATCCCAAAAAAAATAGAAATTTAACTAACTTCACTTCATCCAAGAAATCTTCCATAAAATCACCTCTTAAACCAACACAAGTCACTAATAAACCATTGTTAAGAACAAAGAATTGATTGCTAGACATGATACCTTGAAATCTCAAGAAAGGTGATGGCTTAGAGTTCTTCTTCCCAAATTAGCTCCACAAACACCTTGGAATCTCCTTAGTAAACAATTTTTATGGAGTAATTTGCAATTCTATCGGTTAGAACTCAAGATTGGAGTAAGAAATTGGAGTGAAAGATGAAGATTTTTCTCTCTCTATTGCTCTCAAAGTTTCTGCCATAAGAAGGAGAAAATGGCTTGATTTTTGGTCAAATTTTGGTTTTAGTAAAGTTGAGGTAAGGTGGTCAAAAGTCCAACTTGAATCACAAAGTGACACTTGTCACCTTTTAGCTTAAAGCTTATCTCTTTGTCTCTCTAATACTAATCCATGCCGGTAACTTCTAATTATCTCTTAGCACCTTGTAAAATAATATCACTTAATACAAAACTCCAACAAGTTGTCAAAAATATATTGCATTTACCGCACTAGCGGGTCCCACGTCCATAATACACTTCAAACTCAACGTGGACTAACTTGAATCAAGGAAATGATTTGAAAACTATATTCCCTTATAAAAATGTATAGGAAATTAATATCTTGAAGAAAGGTACAAAATTATAAACAAGGAAACAAAATAATGTCTAGAAAATATATAAAAATTTTCGGGTTCTCACACTCATTCTTTCGGGGCGTCACAAACTCCCCTCCTTAAAAGAATGTCGTCCTCGACATTCCATCTTGTACCAATCAAGTCAAGACATCCCGCAAGAATCACTCAAGCATTCCAAGCAAACACTAAGAGTCAAATAACACCTACTTGTCCGCCTTTCAGTCCTACAAGAATCACTGATATTTCAAATCAAACCCACAGTCCGGCATCCTAAACTTCAAGCCTAGGATACACTACAGAGATCTGAAGCCTAAGCTCTGATACCAACTGTGACAGCCCCGCTTCTCCCAAGGGCGAACCCTAGGGTATCGGCGGCACGCCTGCCCAGCTCTCGCCGGGACTCAGTCGTTCACTACAGTCCTCAATTCAATTACAAGATATATCTCAAATTTACATCAAATTCTCCAAGAATTACATATCACAAACGCAGCGGAAGCTAATTCTAGGCGTGGAATGTACACGTACATCCATTCAAGTCCAAACATTCATACAAACCCAACTATTACACAAGAGAAATCTAAAACTCAAACAATACAGGAGATAATCCATCCAGCCACATGAATAAGTACTACAAGCCTTCTTTCGCCACGAGCCCTGTGGAGGGGAATAAAATATTTTTGGGGTGAGCTAGAAGCTCAGTGAGTAACCAATAAAATCAGTAATCAAATATATTTCACAATAATGCATTTCGATGATGTCATGATTTCAAGATCAAATATATGTATTGTTGCTCTCGTGAGCCAGTGAAATCATTGCACTTAAACACCCAACGCTCAAATAGATCACTTAGAGTTAAATAATAAGGGGGTGCAACGTTGGTGCTCCAGATCATGTCATGAACAATAAACAGGGTGGAGACGTTGGTGTTCAGCACAAGACTCCCCAAGAATTCATTAAAGCCAAATCATGTCATGAACTCACATGCAAGCACGCATGATATGCAGTCGAGTAAATAATACAAGAAACATTTCAAAAGTACTTGGGAAATAGTTGAGGGTCACTCACCTCCACGGCTCAGAAACCATCCATCATATATCATTACCTTGCCCGAGTCCAAGCCCTAAATCACAAACTCAAAGCAATAATACATTCTCAAAGTTCGGACAGCATTTCCCCATGAATGCTTTATTTCCAACCTACAATATATCACCAATCACACATACGGTTAATAAGCAATAAAATGCATCCAATTAGGCCACAATATCCCTCAATCAAAGCTAATTAGAAGCTTAAGAGCCACCATTAGAAAAACCCCCAATTAAACCCTAGAAACCGGAATTCATTCCCTCAAGCGTAAATTTCGCAACGATCGCAATTAACGTATAAAAGTTCCGTTTAACACCTTTCGGTACAATATCCATAACTGAAGCTACCCTTATCGGATTGAAACGAATCTTATGGAGTTTCGAAGCCAAGACATAAACCTACATTTATTATGAAGACCTCCAAATCCAAATCATGCAATTTCATGGTCAACAATGGGAAACTCCACGAAAATAGAAATCTAGGCGCGAAACAGGGTTCATGGACAGTCAAGGGTATATCGGTCATTTCACATGATACAGTACTCGGATTAAGCTAAAATTTTGTAGGCTACTAGTTAACACCATTTAATAGAACTTTCATGTTTTAACCTAAGCCTGATTCGGCCTCTAACATGCCCAAATAAATCCGGCCAGAACAGGGCAAATGTAAACCCTAAACCTGGAATTTCCGCACAAAACTGAAATTTTCCGCAAATAACCGCAATTAACGCACAAGAGAGCTATTTAACACCATTTAGAACCATCAATTCAAGGCTAACCATATCCATCGTAGGAAAACAAAAAAATCCCAAAAAAAATAGAAATTTAACTAACTTCACTTTCATCCAAGAAATCTTCCATAAAATCACCTCTTAAACCAACACAAGTCACTAATAAACCATTGTTAAGAACAAAGAATTGATTGCTAGACATGATACCTTGAAATCTCAAGAAAGGTGATGGCTTAGAGTTCTTCTTCCCAAATTAGCTCCACAAACACCTTGGAATCTCCTTAGTAAACAATTTTTATGGAGTAATTTGCAATTCTATCGGTTAGAACTCAAGATTGGAGTAAGAAATTGGAGTGAAAGATGAAGATTTTTCTCTCTCTATTGCTCTCAAAGTTTCTGCCATAAGAAGGAGAAAATGGCTTGATTTTTGGTCAAATTTTGGTTTTAGTAAAGTTGAGGTAAGGTGGTCAAAAGTCCAACTTGAATCACAAAGTGACACTTGTCACCTTTTAGCTTAAAGCTTATCTCTTTGTCTCTCTAATACTAATCCATGCCGGTAACTTCTAATTATCTCTTAGCACCTTGTAAAATAATATCACTTAATACAAAACTCCAACAAGTTGTCAAAAATATATTGCATTTACCGCACTAGCGGGTCCCACGTCCATAATACACTTCAAACTCAACGTGGACTAACTTGAATCAAGGAAATGATTTGAAAACTATATTCCCTTATAAAAATGTGTAGGAAATTAATATCTTGAAGAAAGGTACAAAATTATAAACAAGGAAATAAAATAATGTCTAGAAAATATATAAAAATTTTCGGGTTCTCACACTCATTCTTTCGGGGCGTCACAAACTCCCCTCCTTAAAAGAATGTCGTCCTCGACATTCCATCTTGTACCAATCAAGTCAAGACATCCCGCAAGAATCACTCAAGCATTCCAAGCAAACACTAAGAGTCAAATAACACCTACTTGTCCGCCTTTCAGTCCTACAAGAATCACTGATATTTCAAATCAAACCCACAGTCCGGCATCCTAAACTTCAAGCCTAGGATACACTACAGAGATCTGAAGCCTAAGCTCTGATACCAACTGTGACAGCCCCGCTTCTCCCAAGGGCGAACCCTAGGGTATCGGCGGCACGCCTGCCCAGCTCTCGCCGGGACTCAGTCGTTCACTACAGTCCTCAATTCAATTACAAGATATATCTCAAATTTACATCAAATTCTCCAAGAATTACATATCACAAACGCAGCGGAAGCTAATTCTAGGCGTGGAATGTACACGTACATCCATTCAAGTCCAAACATTCATACAAACCCAACTATTACACAAGAGAAATCTAAAACTCAAACAATACAGGAGATAATCCATCCAGCCACATGAATAAGTACTACAAGCCTTCCTTCGCCACGAGCCCTGTGGAGGGGAATAAAATATTTTTGGGGTGAGCTAGAAGCTCAGTGAGTAACCAATAAAATCAGTAATCAAATATATTTCACAATAATGCATTTCGATGATGTCATGATTTCAAGATCAAATATATGTATTGTTGCTCTCGTGAGCCAGTGAAATCATTGCACTTAAACACCCAACGCTCAAATAGATCACTTAGCGTTAAATAATAAGGGGGAGCAACGTTGGTGCTCCAGATCATGTCATGAACAATAAACAGGGTGGAGACGTTGGTGTTCAGCACAAGACTCCCCAAGAACTCATTAAAGCCAAATCATGTCATGAACTCACATGCAAGCACGCATGATATGCAGTCGAGTAAATAATACAAGAAACATTTCAAAAGTACTTGGGAAATAGTTGAGGGTCACTCACCACCACGGCTCAGAAACCATCCATCATATATCATTACCTTGCCCGAGTCCAAGCCCTAAATCACAAACTCAAAGCAATAATACATTCTCAAAGTTCGGACAGCATTTCCCCATAAATGCTTTATTTCCAACCTACAATATATCACCAATCACACATACGGTTAATAAGCAATAAAATGCATCCAATTAGGCCACAATATCCCTCAATCAAAGCTAATTAGAAGCTTAAGAGCCACCATTAGAAAAACCCCCAATTAAACCCTAGAAACCGGAATTCATTCCCTCAAGCGTAAATTTCGCAACGATCGCAATTAACGTATAAAAGTTCCGTTTAACACCTTTCGGTACAATATCCATAACTGAAACTACCCTTATCGGATTGAAACGAATCTTATGGAGTTTCGAAGCCAAGACATAAACCTACATTTATTATGAAGACCTCCAAATCCAAATCATGCAATTTCATGGTCAACAATGGGAAACTCCACGAAAATAGAAATCTAGGCGCGAAACAGGGTTCATGGACAGTCAAGGGTATATCGGTCATTTCACATGATACAGTACTCGGATTAAGCTAAAATTTTGTAGGCTACTAGTTAACACCATTTAATAGAACTTTCATGTTTTAACCTAAGCCTGATTCGGCCTCTAACATGCCCAAATAAATCCGGCCAGAACAGGGCAAATGTAAACCCTAAACCTGGAATTTCCGCACAAAACTGAAATTTTCCGCAAATAACCGCAATTAACGCACAAGAGAGCTATTTAACACCATTTAGAACCATCAATTCAAGGCTAACCATATCCATCGTAGGAAAACAAAAAAATCCCAAAAAAAATAGAAATTTAACTAACTTCACTTCATCCAAGAAATCTTCCATAAAATCACCTCTTAAACCAACACAAGTCACTAATAAACCATTGTTAAGAACAAAGAATTGATTGCTAGACATGATACCTTGAAATCTCAAGAAAGGTGATGGCTTAGAGTTCTTCTTCCCAAATTAGCTCCACAAACACCTTGGAATCTCCTTAGTAAACAATTTTTATGGAGTAATTTGCAATTCTATCGGTTAGAACTCAAGATTGGAGTAAGAAATTGGAGTGAAAGATGAAGATTTTTCTCTCTCTATTGCTCTCAAAGTTTCTGCCATAAGAAGGAGAAAATGGCTTGATTTTTGGTCAAATTTTGGTTTTAGTAAAGTTGAGGTAAGGTGGTCAAAAGTCCAACTTGAATCACAAAGTGACACTTGTCACCTTTTAGCTTAAAGCTTATCTCTTTGTCTCTCTAATACTAATCCATGCCGGTAACTTCTAATTATCTCTTAGCACCTTGTAAAATAATATCACTTAATACAAAACTCCAACAAGTTGTCAAAAATATATTGCATTTACCGCACTAGCGGGTCCCACGTCCATAATACACTTCAAACTCAACGTGGACTAACTTGAATCAAGGAAATGATTTGAAAACTATATTCCCTTATAAAAATGTATAGGAAATTAATATCTTGAAGAAAGGTACAAAATTATAAACAAGGAAACAAAATAATGTCTAGAAAATATATAAAAATTTTCGGGTTCTCACACTCATTCTTTCGGGGCGTCACAAACTCCCCTCCTTAAAAGAATGTCGTCCTCGACATTCCATCTTGTACCAATCAAGTCAAGACATCCCGCAAGAATCACTCAAGCATTCCAAGCAAACACTAAGAGTCAAATAACACCTACTTGTCCGCCTTTCAGTCCTACAAGAATCACTGATATTTCAAATCAAACCCACAGTCCGGCATCCTAAACTTCAAGCCTAGGATACACTACAGAGATCTGAAGCCTAAGCTCTGATACCAACTGTGACAGCCCCGCTTCTCCCAAGGGCGAACCCTAGGGTATCGGCGGCACGCCTGCCCAGCTCTCGCCGGGACTCAGTCGTTCACTACAGTCCTCAATTCAATTACAAGATATATCTCAAATTTACATCAAATTCTCCAAGAATTACATATCACAAACGCAGCGGAAGCTAATTCTAGGCGTGGAATGTACACGTACATCCATTCAAGTCCAAACATTCATACAAACCCAACTATTACACAAGAGAAATCTAAAACTCAAACAATACAGGAGATAATCCATCCAGCCACATGAATAAGTACTACAAGCCTTCTTTCGCCACGAGCCCTGTGGAGGGGAATAAAATATTTTTGGGGTGAGCTAGAAGCTCAGTGAGTAACCAATAAAATCAGTAATCAAATATATTTCACAATAATGCATTTCGATGATGTCATGATTTCAAGATCAAATATATGTATTGTTGCTCTCGTGAGCCAGTGAAATCATTGCACTTAAACACCCAACGCTCAAATAGATCACTTAGAGTTAAATAATAAGGGGGTGCAACGTTGGTGCTCCAGATCATGTCATGAACAATAAACAGGGTGGAGACGTTGGTGTTCAGCACAAGACTCCCCAAGAATTCATTAAAGCCAAATCATGTCATGAACTCACATGCAAGCACGCATGATATGCAGTCGAGTAAATAATACAAGAAACATTTCAAAAGTACTTGGGAAATAGTTGAGGGTCACTCACCTCCACGGCTCAGAAACCATCCATCATATATCATTACCTTGCCCGAGTCCAAGCCCTAAATCACAAACTCAAAGCAATAATACATTCTCAAAGTTCGGACAGCATTTCCCCATGAATGCTTTATTTCCAACCTACAATATATCACCAATCACACATACGGTTAATAAGCAATAAAATGCATCCAATTAGGCCACAATATCCCTCAATCAAAGCTAATTAGAAGCTTAAGAGCCACCATTAGAAAAACCCCCAATTAAACCCTAGAAACCGGAATTCATTCCCTCAAGCGTAAATTTCGCAACGATCGCAATTAACGTATAAAAGTTCCGTTTAACACCTTTCGGTACAATATCCATAACTGAAGCTACCCTTATCGGATTGAAACGAATCTTATGGAGTTTCGAAGCCAAGACATAAACCTACATTTATTATGAAGACCTCCAAATCCAAATCATGCAATTTCATGGTCAACAATGGGAAACTCCACGAAAATAGAAATCTAGGCGCGAAACAGGGTTCATGGACAGTCAAGGGTATATCGGTCATTTCACATGATACAGTACTCGGATTAAGCTAAAATTTTGTAGGCTACTAGTTAACACCATTTAATAGAACTTTCATGTTTTAACCTAAGCCTGATTCGGCCTCTAACATGCCCAAATAAATCCGGCCAGAACAGGGCAAATGTAAACCCTAAACCTGGAATTTCCGCACAAAACTGAAATTTTCCGCAAATAACCGCAATTAACGCACAAGAGAGCTATTTAACACCATTTAGAACCATCAATTCAAGGCTAACCATATCCATCGTAGGAAAACAAAAAAATCCCAAAAAAAATAGAAATTTAACTAACTTCACTTTCATCCAAGAAATCTTCCATAAAATCACCTCTTAAACCAACACAAGTCACTAATAAACCATTGTTAAGAACAAAGAATTGATTGCTAGACATGATACCTTGAAATCTCAAGAAAGGTGATGGCTTAGAGTTCTTCTTCCCAAATTAGCTCCACAAACACCTTGGAATCTCCTTAGTAAACAATTTTTATGGAGTAATTTGCAATTCTATCGGTTAGAACTCAAGATTGGAGTAAGAAATTGGAGTGAAAGATGAAGATTTTTCTCTCTCTATTGCTCTCAAAGTTTCTGCCATAAGAAGGAGAAAATGGCTTGATTTTTGGTCAAATTTTGGTTTTAGTAAAGTTGAGGTAAGGTGGTCAAAAGTCCAACTTGAATCACAAAGTGACACTTGTCACCTTTTAGCTTAAAGCTTATCTCTTTGTCTCTCTAATACTAATCCATGCCGGTAACTTCTAATTATCTCTTAGCACCTTGTAAAATAATATCACTTAATACAAAACTCCAACAAGTTGTCAAAAATATATTGCATTTACCGCACTAGCGGGTCCCACGTCCATAATACACTTCAAACTCAACGTGGACTAACTTGAATCAAGGAAATGATTTGAAAACTATATTCCCTTATAAAAATGTGTAGGAAATTAATATCTTGAAGAAAGGTACAAAATTATAAACAAGGAAATAAAATAATGTCTAGAAAATATATAAAAATTTTCGGGTTCTCACACTCATTCTTTCGGGGCGTCACAAACTCCCCTCCTTAAAAGAATGTCGTCCTCGACATTCCATCTTGTACCAATCAAGTCAAGACATCCCGCAAGAATCACTCAAGCATTCCAAGCAAACACTAAGAGTCAAATAACACCTACTTGTCCGCCTTTCAGTCCTACAAGAATCACTGATATTTCAAATCAAACCCACAGTCCGGCATCCTAAACTTCAAGCCTAGGATACACTACAGAGATCTGAAGCCTAAGCTCTGATACCAACTGTGACAGCCCCGCTTCTCCCAAGGGCGAACCCTAGGGTATCGGCGGCACGCCTGCCCAGCTCTCGCCGGGACTCAGTCGTTCACTACAGTCCTCAATTCAATTACAAGATATATCTCAAATTTACATCAAATTCTCCAAGAATTACATATCACAAACGCAGCGGAAGCTAATTCTAGGCGTGGAATGTACACGTACATCCATTCAAGTCCAAACATTCATACAAACCCAACTATTACACAAGAGAAATCTAAAACTCAAACAATACAGGAGATAATCCATCCAGCCACATGAATAAGTACTACAAGCCTTCCTTCGCCACGAGCCCTGTGGAGGGGAATAAAATATTTTTGGGGTGAGCTAGAAGCTCAGTGAGTAACCAATAAAATCAGTAATCAAATATATTTCACAATAATGCATTTCGATGATGTCATGATTTCAAGATCAAATATATGTATTGTTGCTCTCGTGAGCCAGTGAAATCATTGCACTTAAACACCCAACGCTCAAATAGATCACTTAGCGTTAAATAATAAGGGGGAGCAACGTTGGTGCTCCAGATCATGTCATGAACAATAAACAGGGTGGAGACGTTGGTGTTCAGCACAAGACTCCCCAAGAACTCATTAAAGCCAAATCATGTCATGAACTCACATGCAAGCACGCATGATATGCAGTCGAGTAAATAATACAAGAAACATTTCAAAAGTACTTGGGAAATAGTTGAGGGTCACTCACCTCCACGGCTCAGAAACCATCCATCATATATCATTACCTTGCCCGAGTCCAAGCCCTAAATCACAAACTCAAAGCAATAATACATTCTCAAAGTTCGGACAGCATTTCCCCATGAATGCTTTATTTCCAACCTACAATATATCACCAATCACACATACGGTTAATAAGCAATAAAATGCATCCAATTAGGCCACAATATCCCTCAATCAAAGCTAATTAGAAGCTTAAGAGCCACCATTAGAAAAACCCCCAATTAAACCCTAGAAACCGGAATTCATTCCCTCAAGCGTAAATTTCGCAACGATCGCAATTAACGTATAAAAGTTCCGTTTAACACCTTTCGGTACAATATCCATAACTGAAGCTACCCTTATCGGATTGAAACGAATCTTATGGAGTTTCGAAGCCAAGACATAAACCTACATTTATTATGAAGACCTCCAAATCCAAATCATGCAATTTCATGGTCAACAATGGGAAACTCCACGAAAATAGAAATCTAGGCGCGAAACAGGGTTCATGGACAGTCAAGGGTATATCGGTCATTTCACATGATACAGTACTCGGATTAAGCTAAAATTTTGTAGGCTACTAGTTAACACCATTTAATAGAACTTTCATGTTTTAACCTAAGCCTGATTCGGCCTCTAACATGCCCAAATAAATCCGGCCAGAACAGGGCAAATGTAAACCCTAAACCTGGAATTTCCGCACAAAACTGAAATTTTCCGCAAATAACCGCAATTAACGCACAAGAGAGCTATTTAACACCATTTAGAACCATCAATTCAAGGCTAACCATATCCATCGTAGGAAAACAAAAAAATCCCAAAAAAAATAGAAATTTAACTAACTTCACTTTCATCCAAGAAATCTTCCATAAAATCACCTCTTAAACCAACACAAGTCACTAATAAACCATTGTTAAGAACAAAGAATTGATTGCTAGACATGATACCTTGAAATCTCAAGAAAGGTGATGGCTTAGAGTTCTTCTTCCCAAATTAGCTCCACAAACACCTTGGAATCTCCTTAGTAAACAATTTTTATGGAGTAATTTGCAATTCTATCGGTTAGAACTCAAGATTGGAGTAAGAAATTGGAGTGAAAGATGAAGATTTTTCTCTCTCTATTGCTCTCAAAGTTTCTGCCATAAGAAGGAGAAAATGGCTTGATTTTTGGTCAAATTTTGGTTTTAGTAAAGTTGAGGTAAGGTGGTCAAAAGTCCAACTTGAATCACAAAGTGACACTTGTCACCTTTTAGCTTAAAGCTTATCTCTTTGTCTCTCTAATACTAATCCATGCCGGTAACTTCTAATTATCTCTTAGCACCTTGTAAAATAATATCACTTAATACAAAACTCCAACAAGTTGTCAAAAATATATTGCATTTACCGCACTAGCGGGTCCCACGTCCATAATACACTTCAAACTCAACGTGGACTAACTTGAATCAAGGAAATGATTTGAAAACTATATTCCCTTATAAAAATGTGTAGGAAATTAATATCTTGAAGAAAGGTACAAAATTATAAACAAGGAAATAAAATAATGTCTAGAAAATATATAAAAATTTTCGGGTTCTCACACTCATTCTTTCGGGGCGTCACAAACTCCCCTCCTTAAAAGAATGTCGTCCTCGACATTCCATCTTGTACCAATCAAGTCAAGACATCCCGCAAGAATCACTCAAGCATTCCAAGCAAACACTAAGAGTCAAATAACACCTACTTGTCCGCCTTTCAGTCCTACAAGAATCACTGATATTTCAAATCAAACCCACAGTCCGGCATCCTAAACTTCAAGCCTAGGATACACTACAGAGATCTGAAGCCTAAGCTCTGATACCAACTGTGACAGCCCCGCTTCTCCCAAGGGCGAACCCTAGGGTATCGGCGGCACGCCTGCCCAGCTCTCGCCGGGACTCAGTCGTTCACTACAGTCCTCAATTCAATTACAAGATATATCTCAAATTTACATCAAATTCTCCAAGAATTACATATCACAAACGCAGCGGAAGCTAATTCTAGGCGTGGAATGTACACGTACATCCATTCAAGTCCAAACATTCATACAAACCCAACTATTACACAAGAGAAATCTAAAACTCAAACAATACAGGAGATAATCCATCCAGCCACATGAATAAGTACTACAAGCCTTCCTTCGCCACGAGCCCTGTGGAGGGGAATAAAATATTTTTGGGGTGAGCTAGAAGCTCAGTGAGTAACCAATAAAATCAGTAATCAAATATATTTCACAATAATGCATTTCGATGATGTCATGATTTCAAGATCAAATATATGTATTGTTGCTCTCGTGAGCCAGTGAAATCATTGCACTTAAACACCCAACGCTCAAATAGATCACTTAGCGTTAAATAATAAGGGGGAGCAACGTTGGTGCTCCAGATCATGTCATGAACAATAAACAGGGTGGAGACGTTGGTGTTCAGCACAAGACTCCCCAAGAACTCATTAAAGCCAAATCATGTCATGAACTCACATGCAAGCACGCATGATATGCAGTCGAGTAAATAATACAAGAAACATTTCAAAAGTACTTGGGAAATAGTTGAGGGTCACTCACCACCACGGCTCAGAAACCATCCATCATATATCATTACCTTGCCCGAGTCCAAGCCCTAAATCACAAACTCAAAGCAATAATACATTCTCAAAGTTCGGACAGCATTTCCCCATAAATGCTTTATTTCCAACCTACAATATATCACCAATCACACATACGGTTAATAAGCAATAAAATGCATCCAATTAGGCCACAATATCCCTCAATCAAAGCTAATTAGAAGCTTAAGAGCCACCATTAGAAAAACCCCCAATTAAACCCTAGAAACCGGAATTCATTCCCTCAAGCGTAAATTTCGCAACGATCGCAATTAACGTATAAAAGTTCCGTTTAACACCTTTCGGTACAATATCCATAACTGAAACTACCCTTATCGGATTGAAACGAATCTTATGGAGTTTCGAAGCCAAGACATAAACCTACATTTATTATGAAGACCTCCAAATCCAAATCATGCAATTTCATGGTCAACAATGGGAAACTCCACGAAAATAGAAATCTAGGCGCGAAACAGGGTTCATGGACAGTCAAGGGTATATCGGTCATTTCACATGATACAGTACTCGGATTAAGCTAAAATTTTGTAGGCTACTAGTTAACACCATTTAATAGAACTTTCATGTTTTAACCTAAGCCTGATTCGGCCTCTAACATGCCCAAATAAATCCGGCCAGAACAGGGCAAATGTAAACCCTAAACCTGGAATTTCCGCACAAAACTGAAATTTTCCGCAAATAACCGCAATTAACGCACAAGAGAGCTATTTAACACCATTTAGAACCATCAATTCAAGGCTAACCATATCCATCGTAGGAAAACAAAAAAATCCCAAAAAAAATAGAAATTTAACTAACTTCACTTCATCCAAGAAATCTTCCATAAAATCACCTCTTAAACCAACACAAGTCACTAATAAACCATTGTTAAGAACAAAGAATTGATTGCTAGACATGATACCTTGAAATCTCAAGAAAGGTGATGGCTTAGAGTTCTTCTTCCCAAATTAGCTCCACAAACACCTTGGAATCTCCTTAGTAAACAATTTTTATGGAGTAATTTGCAATTCTATCGGTTAGAACTCAAGATTGGAGTAAGAAATTGGAGTGAAAGATGAAGATTTTTCTCTCTCTATTGCTCTCAAAGTTTCTGCCATAAGAAGGAGAAAATGGCTTGATTTTTGGTCAAATTTTGGTTTTAGTAAAGTTGAGGTAAGGTGGTCAAAAGTCCAACTTGAATCACAAAGTGACACTTGTCACCTTTTGGCTTAAAGCTTATCTCTTTGTCTCTCTAATACTAATCCATGCCGGTAACTTCTAATTATCTCTTAGCACCTTGTAAAATAATATCACTTAATACAAAACTCCAACAAGTTGTCAAAAATATATTGCATTTACCGCACTAGCGGGTCCCACGTCCATAATACACTTCAAACTCAACGTGGACTAACTTGAATCAAGGAAATGATTTGAAAACTATATTCCCTTATAAAAATGTATAGGAAATTAATATCTTGAAGAAAGGTACAAAATTATAAACAAGGAAACAAAATAATGTCTAGAAAATATATAAAAATTTTCGGGTTCTCACACTCATTCTTTCGGGGCGTCACAAACTCCCCTCCTTAAAAGAATGTCGTCCTCGACATTCCATCTTGTACCAATCAAGTCAAGACATCCCGCAAGAATCACTCAAGCATTCCAAGCAAACACTAAGAGTCAAATAACACCTACTTGTCCGCCTTTCAGTCCTACAAGAATCACTGATATTTCAAATCAAACCCACAGTCCGGCATCCTAAACTTCAAGCCTAGGATACACTACAGAGATCTGAAGCCTAAGCTCTGATACCAACTGTGACAGCCCCGCTTCTCCCAAGGGCGAACCCTAGGGTATCGGCGGCACGCCTGCCCAGCTCTCGCCGGGACTCAGTCGTTCACTACAGTCCTCAATTCAATTACAAGATATATCTCAAATTTACATCAAATTCTCCAAGAATTACATATCACAAACGCAGCGGAAGCTAATTCTAGGCGTGGAATGTACACGTACATCCATTCAAGTCCAAACATTCATACAAACCCAACTATTACACAAGAGAAATCTAAAACTCAAACAATACAGGAGATAATCCATCCAGCCACATGAATAAGTACTACAAGCCTTCTTTCGCCACGAGCCCTGTGGAGGGGAATAAAATATTTTTGGGGTGAGCTAGAAGCTCAGTGAGTAACCAATAAAATCAGTAATCAAATATATTTCACAATAATGCATTTCGATGATGTCATGATTTCAAGATCAAATATATGTATTGTTGCTCTCGTGAGCCAGTGAAATCATTGCACTTAAACACCCAACGCTCAAATAGATCACTTAGAGTTAAATAATAAGGGGGAGCAACGTTGGTGCTCCAGATCATGTCATGAACAATAAACAGGGTGGAGACGTTGGTGTTCAGCACAAGACTCCCCAAGAATTCATTAAAGCCAAATCATGTCATGAACTCACATGCAAGCACGCATGATATGCAGTCGAGTAAATAATACAAGAAACATTTCAAAAGTACTTGGGAAATAGTTGAGGGTCACTCACCTCCACGGCTCAGAAACCATCCATCATATATCATTACCTTGCCCGAGTCCAAGCCCTAAATCACAAACTCAAAGCAATAATACATTCTCAAAGTTCGGACAGCATTTCCCCATAAATGCTTTATTTCCAACCTACAATATATCACCAATCACACATACGGTTAATAAGCAATAAAATGCATCCAATTAGGCCACAATATCCCTCAATCAAAGCTAATTAGAAGCTTAAGAGCCACCATTAGAAAAACCCCCAATTAAACCCTAGAAACCGGAATTCATTCCCTCAAGCGTAAATTTCGCAACGATCGCAATTAACGTATAAAAGTTCCGTTTAACACCTTTCGGTACAATATCCATAACTGAAGCTACCCTTATCGGATTGAAATGAATCTTATGGAGTTTCGAAGCCAAGACATAAACCTACATTTATTATGAAGACCTCCAAATCCAAATCATGCAATTTCATGGTCAACAATGGGAAACTCCACGAAAATAGAAATCTAGGCGCGAAACAGGGTTCATGGACAGTCAAGGGTATATCGGTCATTTCACATGATACAGTACTCGGATTAAGCTAAACTTTTGTAGGCTACTAGTTAACACCATTTAGTAGAACTTTCATGTTTTAACCTAAGCCTGATTCGGCCTCTAACATGCCCAAATAAATCCGGCCAGAACAGGGCAAATGTAAACCGTAAACCTGGAATTTCCGCACAAAACTGAAATTTTCCGCAAATAACCGCAATTAACGCACAAGAGAGCTATTTAACACCATTTAGAACCATAAATTCAAGGCTAACCATATCCATCATAGGAAAACAAAAAAATCCCAAAAAAAATAGAAATTTAACTAACTTCACTTTCATCCAAGAAATCTTCCATAAAATCACCTCTTAAACCAACACAAGTCACTAATAAACCATTGTTAAGAACAAAGAATTGATTGCTAGACATGATACCTTGAAATCTCAAGAAAGGTGATGGCTTAGAGTTCTTCTTCCCAAATTAGCTCCACAAACACCTTGGAATCTCCTTAGTAAACAATTTTTATGGAGTAATTTGCAATTCTATCGGTTAGAACTCAAGATTGGAGTAAGAAATTGGAGTGAAAGATGAAGATTTTTCTCTCTCTATTGCTCTCAAAGTTTCTGCCATAAGAAGGAGAAAATGGCTTGATTTTTGGTCAAATTTTGGTTTTAGTAAAGTTGAGGTAAGATGGTCAAAAGTCCAACTTGAATCACAAAGTGACACTTGTCACCTTTTAGCTTAAAGCTTATCTCCTTGTCTCTCTAATACTAATCCATGTCGGTAACTTCTAATTATCTCTTAGCACCTTATAAAATAATATCACTTAATACAAAACTCCAACAAGTTGTCAAAAATATATTGCATTTACCGCACTAGCAGGTCCCACGTGCATAATACACTTCAAACTCAACGTGGACTAACTTGGATCATGGAAATGATTTGAAAACTATATTCCCTTATTAAAATGTATAGGAAATTAATATCTTGAAGAAAGGTACAAAATTATAAACAAGGAAACAAAATAATGTCTAGAAATATATAAAAATTTTCGGGTTCTCACACTCATTCTTTCGGGGCGTCACAATCTAGTTGGGCATTATACTTAGCTAACCAGTCCATGCCTAGAATCACATCATACCCCTTGATGGACAGGCTAATCAAGTCTCCTAACAACTTCCTCTCTCCTACCCAAGCCTCGCAATCCCTATAAACCAGACTAGTAACCAAACGATGATCCCCCGTAGGCGTACTAACTTCTAGGTCGTAAGGTAAACTAGTAGGTTTCATGTCAATGCCACACATAAAATCAGGATTAACAAAGGAATGGGTGGCACCAGGATCTACTAAAACTTTGGCAAAGCGGTGGAATACAGGGATCGTACCTTCTACGACCTCAGAGGAATCTGGGACCTGCTGGGGCTCTAACGAGTACACGCGAGCCGCGACCTTAGGTTTCGTCCCATCTCCCTTAGCTGGTCCCGCATTGGTCTTTGGCGTTGGTTGGGCTCCCTTTCCGTCTTGCTTTAGGACTGGGCAGGTGACAAGCCGGTGGTCCGCACTTCCACAGCGCAGACATTTCCCTTCTTTCTTCCAACAATTATTCTCGGAGTGGTTCGGCTTTCCGCAGTACCCACAAGGCCCACGGGACTCCGAACTTGAACCCTTCTGGAAGTTTCCACTTTGGCCTCTCCCAGTTGGGCCACCCCTGGACTGAGCCCCTCTGCCGAGCCCCGTCTGTCGTCCACCTCCAGCTCCTCGTCCGAACTTGGAGGGTGTACCTTTATCCCCTTGCCCCGAACTGCTTCCAGGAAAGCCTTGCTTCTTTGCCTGGAAGTTCCGGACTTGTACCCTAGCACTCTCTACCCGTTGAGCCTTCTCCATGGCCTCGCTAAAAGCGTTAATCTGGGCCACCGCGAGATCCTTCTGAATTTCCACGTTCAGGCCCTGGATAAAACGCCTTATCCGTCGTTGCTCGGTCATGATCAGCTCAGGAGCAAATTTGGAGAGGGGGGTGAACTGACTCTCGTACTCCGCTACCGACTGGGCCCCTTGACGAAGTCGGATAAACTCATAAAATTCGCGTTGAACTCTCTCATAAAATTCACCCAAGTTCTGGGCGTTTGTTCCCGCTCCCATTTTTGCCGAATGACGTTCCACCAGGAACGGGCCATCCCTTCTAGTTGAAAGACGGCGAAAGACACCTGCCGTTCCTCGGTATAGTGCAAGGCGGCAAAAATATCTACCATTTTCTCGAGCCACCTTTCGACGACATCCGGGTCGGGCCCCCCAATAAACTTCGGTGGGGTGAACTTCTGGAATCTCTCAAGAGCCCTATCATCGCCCTCGACGTGATTGCCAGGGTTCCCAGGATTAGGGTTCGGATTTTGGCCCTGTTGCTGCACCACTTGTGCTAGCAGGTTGGTCATTTGCTGCATGGCGGCAGCTATTTAAATGTTGGGGTCAACCCTCGGTTCAGGATTTGGTCCAGATGAGGTTTCACCAGCACCCCTGTCCGGCGTGGGTTGCCTATTCCCGCGCGCATGTCCCCATCCACTACGCGTACCTTCCATGAAAAGAGTTACGCGGATAATCGAAGAAAAGACTTGGAGTTTGAAGTTGGAGACCACGTATTTCTCAAAATCACACCCTTACGAAGTCTTACAACGGGTAAAGGAAAGAAACTTCAACCGCGGTACGTCGGAGCCTACAAGATCCTTCAGAGGGTTGGAGCGGTCGCGTATCGATTGGAACTGCCATCCAGTCTATCTCGAATCCATGATGTATTTCACGTCTCGATGCTAAAGAAGTATCATTCAGACCCATCCCATATATTGCAACCGGAGGAGATTGAAGTGGACGAATCACTGGCCTATGAAGAGAAACCGGTTCAAGTACTCGATCGAAAAGTCAAAGAGCTCCGAAACAAGAAGATTCCGCTAGTGAAAGTGCTATGGAGAAACCACGGAGTTGAGGAAGCTACCTGGGAAGTGGAAGATGAAATGCGAAAGAAATACCCAAACCTTTTCGGGAGTTAAGGTGAGAAATTTCGAGGACGAAATTCTTTTAAGGGGGAGAGAGTGTGAGAACCCGTAAAACCCTAATTATTTTCCTAGGGTTTATTTTCCCTTAAATGCATGTTTTCTGCATTTTCTGGCTTAGACATATTTTCTTAGTGGATTTTATGAGCAATTATAGTTTTTAGATGATTTTTCTAGTATTGGCGAGTTTTTAGAAAATTAAGAGTAAATAGTAGACGTGGGACCCACTAGTGTGAAAAGTTCGGAAAAATTCGGCCAATAAGGTTAAGTTTCGGATACTGTGAAAAATTTATCGGGTGTTAAGAGATAAGTAGTGTGTGTGAAGTGATTGATGTGAGAGAGAAAAGAAAGATAAGAATGCCTTTAATGAGGTGACAAGTGTCATCTTCTCATTTGTTGGACTTTAAGAAACACTATTCACTTTCTTGACTTTTTTGACCAAAGGATTAAATATCAAAAAAATTGCACAAAATTCACCATTTTTCTCTCCTTGTGGCCGGTTCTCCTTGAGCTAAGAAGAAAGGAATTTCCACCAACTTTCAAGCTTCCATATGCTTCAATCTTCTACAAACAAAAGCCTAGATTAGATTCTACTCCATAAAAACCTTTCTTCTAGTGATAGTAAGTGGATTAGTGAAGTTTGTTTGAAGGTCTAAGGTGGTCAACCTCTCTACATCTCTTGATATCTGGGTAAGTGATGCTTGAACACCCTACTACACCTAATGATGGTTATATTATGCTTAGAAGTGGCTTGAGTGTTGGAATATGTGTTTTATCTCTTGATTTGACTTGATTTGGTGAAGTTTTCAATTTTATGAGGAATTTTCTGGTTTCATATGATCTTGATGGTGTGGTTGTTTTTGATGGTTGGTAATAAGGGGCTTTGACTCTAGTAGGTGTGAATTGATGATAAATGCAATCAATTTTGGATTTGGAATGAAATGTGAAAAGTTAGGGTTCATGAACCCCTAATCTGTCCGAAATTTTAGGTCATAGATAGAGGCCGAATTGGACTTTTCTCAAAACATGAAAGTTGTAGGTATTGATGAGTATGAAGTGCCTGTAAAATTTCAGGGCATTTGGAGTAGTATAGAGTGAGTTATGCCGTTTTTACTGTTGCTGTTTTTGGTGAACAGAATGTCCGAACTGCGATAGGAATTGTCTGTTTTGACTGGAATTGGTTTGGATTCTGTTGTTGGTGTCTTCTGATGAAATGTATCTGGATAGCTTAGCTATCATATACCTTTGGAATTTCGACATTTGGACCTGTATAGACTGAGTTGTGTTCATTACAGTTTTGTGTGTTTTGCAAACCTGTTTTGGTAATGCTGGCTTAGTTTTTGTCACATTTGACCTAGTTGTACTAGGAACTGGACTGAGTGGCCTTCTACATTGTTGTAGCCCTGTTTCATAGCTTCGAAATGGTGGGTCTTACACCCCCATCCTATAACCGTAGTGAATTTGACGCCATTACCGCATAATAAGGGCAAAACAGTTTTTCTATTTGGGGCCAAGACTAATGCTACTTCTAATTTCTGGTTTGCTATCATGCTTAGTTATGTATATGAAACTCTATTGGGTTGTGATTGGCGTTGTTTTATGACTCGTTATCGAGTCTCATTGTATGTGTTACATGTTTTAGGACGTGACGGTAGCTCACGACGTCTTGGTGACCACGGTGTATGAAACACCACTTTCTTGCTTGGTGAGTATACTACTCACTTACTTGTTATAATGTGGCTTTGTGCTATGTGTATTTGATGCCTTGAAGGCTTAATTGGTTGTTGGAAGTGGTTGAGGTGAGGGTGTACTTGACCGCCCTCACCCCTTGTGATTTCCTTCATAGCTATTTACCGTTTTACTGAAATACTGCACTTGTTATATGAGATACTGAATTCCATTCATGGAAACTGATTTGGTGTCATTGGGGTGCATGTCCAATGGCTTTACTGTATCACTGAGCTCAACCCCGTTTGGCAGTCAATTGGATCGAGCCGGCGAGGGCTTGGTCGTGAAAATTGTCATGCCACGGGGACTGTACTGTGGAATCTTATGGTAATGAGACCTTTGGTTCCGGTATACTCGAGTATTACCAAAATGACTGAATGGAGTGCGGGCCCGGTTGGGGTATGATAGTTGGACGGTTGGATGTAAGTGATGTCTACGGATGGTTACTCTTAGCATTGACGGAGGGTCAATGAGGTTGGATCAAGAAATAAGCGTGGAAATGGGCTCTTGAGAGCCGTCCGTATCTTTTCACTGATTTGATTTACTTCTTATTGGCATACTTGCATTGAACGGTTGTTCTTATGTGATTTTAGATGCTTTGGTGGTGGTAACTCACTGAGCTTTAGCTCACTCTGTTCCATTTGTTTTCCTTACAGGAAAATGAACCCTTTTGGAAGTTGGTTGCCAAATTGAGCCATGTATATGCCATTTTGAATCGCTCTTGCATGAAACCCTAATGTATAGTGGGTTTATCTGTTGAATGGCAAACCAAACATGTATATCCATGATACATAGCTTTTGACATGCCAAGGTGGTTGTAAATATTGAATTTCAATGTATATATGCTTGGTTGATGTTTGGTTGACTTTCGGAATGATTTGGCTATCAAACGGCAAAAGGAAATTTTGAACGAAAAGGCTCTGGACTGAATCCGGATTCTGACGTGTCCTGCACTATTCATTTTGGCTTCAATTTTCGTTTTTTTTATTTTGTGTTTTTGACTTGTTTGCGCGCAATGGGATGTTCCGGAACGTTATAGAACGACGTAAACTGTACCGTAGTCCTGGCGAGAGCTGGGCAGGCAGTCCGCTAACCCCTTTGGTTCGCCTTAGGGGTAGGTGGGGCTGTCACATAGACCACCTTAGCTCTTCCAACAAGCTTCACTAAACCACTCACTAGCATCAAAGGGATAGAGTTTATGGAGTAGAAACTTGATCAAGCACTTGGTTGGATGATTTGAGCTAGGTAGTTACCAAGATTTTGAAGAGTTTTCTCTTCCTTTTTAGCTCAAGAGGGCCGGCCATGGAGAAGTAAAAATGAGTGAATTTTGAGCAATTTTTTAAGATATTTAACCTTTTGGTCAAAAAAGTCAAAAATTGGAATAGTAACTCTTAAATCCTATCCAATGATACCATGACACTTGGCACCTCATTAATGCATTCCTATCCTTTCTTTTCTCTCTCACATCAATCATTTCACACACTCTACTTATCTCTTAACACCCGATAAATTTTACGCAGTATCCGGAATTTAACCTAATTGACCGAATTTTGCCGAACTTTTCGCACTAGTGGGTCCCACGTCCAATATATATTCGTAATTTTTCAAAAAACTACCCAATGCTAGAAAAATCATCTAAAAACTATAATTACTCATAAAAATTCATCAGGAAAATTTCCTAAGCCAGAAAACGCAGAAAACATGCCATTAAAAGAAATAAAACCCTCGGAAAAGATTAGGGTTTTTTTTATGGGTTCTCACACTTACTTTTCGGGGCGTCACAACTTCGATTTTATCATGTGTCGTTTTATAAACAAAATTGGTACCAACACTAGAAGAAAGCTTTCTTATGCAAAGTTTCTTATCCCCATATTCAAGTATTTCAACATTCCTTTTCTTGGTGAACCTTCAAAGAAGAATTTCACTCGTTTTTTCACCAAGAGTTATTTTAAATGTAAAAATGTCAAATTCTTGGATGGAGTTTGGGTCCAAAAGAGGTTGTCTCGTAGAAATTCATTCCAAACATGACCCTGATTTCTAGTAAACATCGTAGAATTGAGTCTCAACCTTCCTTCTCACAAACCATTTCTCATCTTTCCTTATTCGACCAAGTGGTGAATCTTTAGTGGAGCATGGTCTTGAACATGGTCTATAGATGGTGATGAGCCCAGAGCAACAAACAAATTACTTGAATATGAAGAAACTTGCTTCTTAGTACTCCTTAACAAGAAGGTTCTTGTATGCCCATCCTAACTCAAGAAGAGCAGTAGAAACTAAAAATGGTCAATCTACTTCTATTCAAATTAGGCCCCAAGAAACTGTGACTACTCGGACTCCTACTCAAGAAGTAATCAAAACATCTCAACAAGCGACTCAATCAAAATTTCAAAAGGCTACCGATACTTCTCGTCAAGTTGAAGAGGTTCAGGAGGATTCCGAGGCAACTGAAGATGAAGGAACATTCTAGCTAGTTTGTAAGAGGCTTGGCTTATCTCACATGGAATTTTAGGAACATTTAGATTCTCTTAGGTTCAATGTAGGATGCATTGCCTCATAGTATTGACAGTCATTTCTTTTGTTGTTTCTGTTTTAATGTGCGTATTCGGACTCAATGATAGGTTGTTGTGGCTCTTGTTGTGCATTTGGACTTATCTTTCTGTTTTTATGTTATGGTTCTTGCCCTTAATGTGAGGCCCCCACTTCTCCCAAGGGCGAATGTGACAGCCCCACCTCCCCCTAAGGTGAACCAAAAGGTTCGGCGGACCGCCTGCCCAACTCTCGCCAGGACTCACTCACTCACTACAGTCCTCAAATATAATACAATGTAAATCTCAAATATACATCAATTCCTCCATGAATATACATATCAAAATGAAGCAAATACTAGTTCCCAAGCGTGGAATGTACACATACATTCGTTCAATTCCAAACATTCAAACAATCCCAACTATTACACAAGATGAATCTAAAACAAACCGTACATGAGATAATCCATCCAGTCACACGAAGAACTTAATACAAGTGCTTCCTTTGCCTCAAGCCCTGTGGGGAGAAAATATGTTTTGGGGTGAGTTAGAATCTCAGCGAGTGTCTAGTAAAAATCAGAAATCAAATAAGCTTCACAATAGTGCATTTCGATGATGTCATGAATCAGTGATGAAATGTACGTTTATTGCTCTTGTGAGCCAGGGAAATCATTGTACTTAAGCATCCAACTCTCAAACAGATCCAGTAACAGTCAAACGGTAATAGGGAGCCATCGGTGCTCCAAATAAATAGTGATGGAGACGTTGAATTTAAGCACACGAATTCCAAATATTCATTTGATCCAAAACATTTCATGGCACACACACAAGCACACATGATATGCAATCGAGTAAGCAATGCAAGAAATAGTTCGAAAAGTAACTTTGCAAATAGTTGAGGAATCACTCACCAACCACAACTCAGGAACCATCCATCACAGACATTGCCTTGTTCAAGTCCAAGCTCTTCATTATACTAAGAATTAACCCAAACTCAAAGCAATCAAACGTCCTCAAAGAATAGACAACACTTCCCCTTAAATTTCCTTATTTCCATCCTACAACAACCACCAATATCCATTCAAAATAGCACACACAAATCTTAGACTATAAAAGACACCTTTCGGCACAATAACAACAACTGAAGCTACACGTATCAGATTGAGACAATTCTTATGGCGTTTCGAAACCAAGGCATATACCTACAGTTTTTATGAAGACCTCCAAAGCCAAATCATGCATTTTCATAGTCAAAAATCGAAATCTCAGAGAGGACAGAAAATTGTCCGTGAAACAAGGCTTGTAGGCAGTCAAGGGTATTTCGGTCATTTCACATGCTACAGTACTCCAGTCGATCTAAAATTTTGCAGGTAGATAACTAACTCATATATCTACAACTTTTATGTTTTGTTCAAAAACTGGTTGGGTCTAAACCATGGATAAATTTGCAGTCCAAGTTGAGTCCAGAAACAAGGTAAAACTGAAATTACACTTCTAAACTAACCTTTGTATATAACCACAAGTACGCATACGAATCATAAGATATACCACATATCTAATTAGGCCACAATGCCCTTTCAATATGAGCCAATTGATAGCTCCAATTCGAAACCCTAAAACTGAGATTTCCGCACAAATTCTGAAATTTTTCGCAAATAACCACAACTAACACACAAAGGCCCCATTTCACACCATATCAAGCTATTATTCCATGGCCAACCAACAATTATCATATAAAATCAGAAAATTCACTAATAAATCAGAACTTTATCAAACTCTACGTAAAATCATGAAATCTTCCACAAAATAGCATATTTTGCCAATAAAACCACTAATCTACCCTTATTAAGAACAAAGAGGAAATTTCTTAGCAACTCACCTTATAACTCAAGAAAGATAACAACTTAAAGCTTCCTCTTTCAAAACCACTCCACCACCTTCTTCAATCCTACCTAGCAAGCAAAGGATTTTTTATGGAGTAATTTAAGGTTCTAGTGGTTGGATCACAAGATGTGAGCAAGAATGGAAGAAACAAGTTGAAGGTTTTCTTTCTTTTTCTCTCCATGAAGCTCGGCCAAGAAGGAGCAAGAATGAAGATGATTTTCAGCCAAGAAACAAGATAAGAACGTAGGAAAATCAGCCCGTCAAACTTGGTTGCTGAAGTACCACGTCACAATCCGGCCAAGATCTGGCCGAATTTTCGGCCGGATTCGTGGCAGTGGCGAAATCAAAATTTTTCAAAATCCCAAGCCAATCCGGCCAGGTATCCGGCCAAGAACTGGCTTGATTTCCGACCGGATTCTCCAAAAACAAAGCTAACCACAAAATTTTCCTTTTCTTCTTCTTTCGGGCGTCACAGCAAACCCAAGGGTATCGGCGAGACGCCTGCCCAACTCTCGCCAGGACTCGATGCCATTCCAATCCAAACTTATGGTAAATAGCCAAAATAATACAAGTTGAAGATATGAAGAAAGTCGCTTCCATACACAAGTATTCAATCTTACATCACAGTTTTCAAAATACATCACTTTCCCAAAATATACATGTGACGCCCCGAAAAGAATGAGAGTGAGAACCCGGAAATTTTCTAATTTTCTAGTGTTTATTTTATTTAATCGCCCGTCTTTTCTACATTTTCTTTATTAGAAAAATTCCCCAGATAAAGTTTATGAGCAAAGATAGTTTTAAAATGATTTTTCTAGTATCGGTTAGTTTTTTTATAAATTAAGAGCGTATTATGAACGTGGGACCCGCAAGTGCGATAAATGCATTATATTTTTGACAACTTGTTGGAATTTTGTATTAAGTGATATTATTTTACAAAGTGTTAAGATATTTGTATTGGAGAGACAAAAAGATAAGTTTTAAACCTAAAGGTGACAAGTGTCACCATAAGATTTAGTCTTGAGTTTGACTACTATTCATAACTTTACCATTTAATTAAAATTGGCCAAAAATCTCTTCATTTTGCAAGCTTCTTGGCCGAATTCTCTTGCTCAAAAAAAGGAAGAAAAGCTCTCAATTTTCTAGTCTCCAATCTTGCCCAATCTTTCAATTAAACCAATTAATCTTCCAATTACTCCATAAAACCTCTTAGTTTGGTGGAGTTGAGCTTGGTTGTGAAGTTGTTTGGAAAGCTAAGGTGACTAGTTGCTCTCTTTCTTGTGTTGCTAAGGTGAGTTGTGAAGAACCACCCTCCTTCCTTAATTGATGTTCAATTCATGATTGGTGGTGGTATAAGATGCACTTTTATGGATTATATCTTGATTTTGGTTGAATTGGTGAAGTTTTATAATTTTTGGGGATTTTTCTGTTTTCATATGGATATGATTATGGGGTCATGTATGATGATTGGAAATGATGTTTAATGACTCTAGGAGGTGGAAAAAGTGATTAATTACAATCAATTTCTGTTTTGGAAGAAAATTGAAAAACCTAGGGTTCATGAAGCTACATTCTGTCCGAATTTTTAGGTCCTAGATATAGGACGAATTGGCCTTAGCTTAAAACATGAAAGTTGTATGGAATGACATTTTAGAGGTGCCTACAAAATTTCAGGTCAATCAGAGTAGTGTAGAATGAGAAAAGTCGAAATTACTATTGCTATTCTGGTTTTACCCGAATGTAAGAATTGCGCCTGTAATTGGTTGTTTTGGCTGGAATTGCTTTCGAATTGGTTGTTGAGGTCTTCTGATGAAATTTATACCTGTTTCTTATCTTTCAGCTGGTTTTGGAATTTCTGGATTTGGACTTGGATAGCCTGATTTATGATGTTTCCGCTAGAATGCGTTCTGTGAATCTATTTTTGTGATTCTGGTATGGTATCTTGCATTTTTGACCTGGTTACACTCGAAAATGGGTTGAGTGACCTGCTGCAATATTGTAGCCCTATCTCTTAGCTTCGAAACAGTGTATCTTACACCTTTATCCGACCATCGTAGTACCTTTGGTGCCATTACCGTAAAATGATGTCAAAACCTGTTTTTCTGGTTTTGAGCTTAACTTTCATTTCCGGATTTTTCCCTAGCTTGACTTGTACTTGTACTACTTGGAGCTTGCTGAATGGCTATTGAATGAAATTGTTGTTGTGTGTGTACCTTTGGGTTGGAATGAGGAAATAATGAAGCCATGATGGCTGGAAAAGTTAACAAATTCAGGGGAAGTGCTGTCCGAACTTTGAAGGGATTTGTTTGCATTGAGTTTGTGATTTAAGACTTGGATTTGAGCAAGGCAATGATATTTGATGGATGATTTCTGAGCCGTGGAGGTGAGTGACCCTAAACTATTTCCAAAGTACTTGTGAAATGTTTCTTGCATTATGTACTCGATTGCATATCATGCGTGCTTGCATGTGAGTTCATGACATGATTTGGCTTCAATGAGTTCTGGGAAAGTCTTGTGCTGGACACCAACGTCTCCACCATTTTCGTGAGTTCGTGACATGACGGAACAAATGGCTCCGGAGCTCAAAAAGGGGCTCCCTCCTAATGTTAATGTTAATGTTAAATGATCTATTTGAGCGTTGGGTGTTCAAGTGCTATGATTTCCCTGGCTCACGAGAGCACTAAACGAACATTTGATCTCTGAATCATGACATCATCGAAATGATCGAAATGCAACATTGTGAAATATATTTGTTTAAGGATTTTACTGGTTACTCGCTGAGCTTCTAGCTCACCCCAAAAATATTTTATTCCCCTCCACAGGGCTCAAGGCGAAGGAAGGACTTGTAGTACTTGTGCACGTGACTGGATGGCCTATGTTTTGTATAATTTGGATTTGGAAATCATTTTATGTATAGTTGGGAATTATTTCCGCTTTGCTTTTGACATGTAATTATTGGAGACTTGGATGTATATTTGTGGACCATGTGATGTATATTTGAGATTTATATTGTAATTCATTTGAGGATTGTAGTGAACGACTGAGTCCCGGCGAGAGTTGGGCAGACGGCCCGCCGAACCCTCTGGTTCGCCTTAGGGGGAGGTGGGGCTATCACAGTTGGTATCAGAGCCATATGCCGACGGTTGGGACTCTACGTCCTTTTACTGGAAAAGCCCCGAGCCTCTCGTTCGTGAAGAGTCACGAAGCGAAACTCTCCGTAGGGGATGCCCGCGTGCGGGTGGCAAGCTGATAGGTACCTTGTGATGTGACCCTGAGAACTGTCACAGTTGGTATCAGAGCTTAGGCTTCAGATCTCTGTAGTGTATCCTAGGCTTGAAGTTTAGGATGCCGGACTGTGGGTTTGATTTGACTCTTAGTGTTTACTTGGAATGCTTGAGTGATTCTTGCGGGATGTCTTGACTTGATTGATACAAGATGGAATGTCGAGGATGACATTCTTTTGAGGAGGGGAGATTGTGACGCCCCGAAAAGAATGAGAGTGAGAACCCGGAAATTTTCTAATTTTCTAGTGTTTATTTTATTTAATCGCCCGCCTTTTCTACATTTTCTTTATTAGAAAAATTCTCCAGATAAAGTTTATGAGCAAAGATAGTTTTAAAATGATTTTTCTAGTATCGGTTAGTTTTTTTATAAATTAAGAGCGTATTATGAACGTGGGACCCGCAAGTGCGATAAATGCATTATATCTTTGACAACTTGTTGGAATTTTGTATTAAGTGATATTATTTTACAAAGTGTTAAGATATTTGTATTGGAGAGACAAAAAGATAAGTTTTAAACCTAAAGGTGACTAGTGTCACCATAAGATTTAGTCTTGAGTTTGACTACTATTCATAACTTTACCATTTAATTAAAATTGGCCAAAAATCTCTTCATTTTGCAAGCTTCTTGGCCGAATTCTCTTGCTCAAAAAAAGGAAGAAAAGCACTCAATTTTCTAGTCTCCAATCTTGCCCAATCTTTCAATTAAACCGATTAATCTTCCAATTACTCCATAAAACCTCTTAGTTTGGTGGAGTTGAGCTTGGTTGTGAAGTTGTTTGGAAAGCTAAGGTGACTAGTTGCTCTCTTTCTTGTGTTGCTAAGGTGAGTTGTGAAGAACCACCCTCCTTCCTTAATTGATGTTCAATTCATGATTGGTGGTGGTATAAGATGCACTTTTATGGATTATATCTTGATTTTGGTTGAATTGGTGAAGTTTTATAATTTTTGGGGATTTTTCTGTTTTCATATGGATATGATTATGGGGTCATGTATGATGATTGGAAATGATGTTTAATGACTCTAGGAGGTGGAAAAAGTGATTAATTACAATCAATTTCTGTTTTGGAAGAAAATTGAAAAACCTAGGGTTCATGAAGCTACATTCTGTCCGAATTTTTAGGTCCTAGATATAGGACGAATTGGCCTTAGCTTAAAACATGAAAGTTGTATGGAATGACATTTTAGAGGTGCCTACAAAATTTCAGGTCAATCAGAGTAGTGTAGAATGAGAAAAGTCGAAATTACTATTGCTGTTCTGGTTTTACCCGAATGTAAGAATTGCGCCTGTAATTGGTTGTTTTGGCTGGAATTGCTTTCGAATTGGTTGTTGAGGTCTTCTGATGAAATTTATACCTGTTTCTTATCTTTCAGCTGGTTTTGGAATTTCTGGATTTGGACTTGGATAGCCTGATTTATGATGTTTCCGCTAGAATGCGTTCTGTGAATCTATTTTTGTGATTCTGGTATGGTATCTTGCATTTTTGACCTGGTTACACTCGAAAATGGGTTGAGTGACCTGCTGCAATATTGTAGCCCTATCTCTTAGCTTCGAAACAGTGTATCTTACACCTTTATCCGACCATCGTAGTACCTTTGGTGCCATTACCGCAAAATGATGTCAAAACCTGTTTTTCTGGTTTTGAGCTTAACTTTCATTTCCGGATTTTTCCCTAGCTTGACTTGTACTTGTACTACTTGGAGCTTGCTGAATGGCTATTGAATGAACTTGTTGTTGCGTGTGTACCTTTGGGTTGGAATGAGGAAATAATGAAGCCATGATGGCTGGAAAAGTTAACAAATTCAGGGGAAGTGCTGTCCGAACTTTGAAGGGATTTGTTTGCATTGAGTTTGTGATTTAAGACTTGGATTTGAGCAAGGCAATGATATTTGATGGATGATTTCTGAGCCGTGGAGGTGAGTGACCCTAAACTATTTCCAAAGTACTTGTGAAATGTTTCTTGCATTATGTACTCGATTGCATATCATGCGTGCTTGCATGTGAGTTCATGACATGATTTGGCTTCAATGAGTTCTGGGAAAGTCTTGTGCTGGACACCAACGTCTCCACCATTTTCGTGAGTTCGTGACATGACGGAGCAAATGGCTCCGGAGCTCAAAAAGGGGCTCCCTCCTAATGTTAATGTTAATGTTAAATGATCTATTTGAGCGTTGGGTGTTCAAGTGCTATGATTTCCCTGGCTCACGAGAGCACTAAACGAACATTTGATCTCTGAATCATGACATCATCGAAATGATCGAAATGCAACATTGTGAAATATATTTGTTTAAGGATTTTACTGGTTACTCGCTGAGCTTCTAGCTCACCCCAAAAATATTTTATTCCCCTCCACAGGGCTCAAGGCGAAGGAAGGACTTGTAGTACTTGTGCACGTGACTGGATGGCCTATGTTTTGTATAATTTGGATTTGGAAATCATTTTATGTATAGTTGGGAATTATTTCCGCTTTGCTTTTGACATGTAATTATTGGAGACTTGGATGTATATTTGTGGACCATGTGATGTATATTTGAGATTTATATTGTAATTCATTTGAGGATTGTAGTGAACGACTGAGTCCCGGCGAGAGTTGGGCAGACGGCCCGCCGAACCCTCTGGTTCGCCTTAGGGGGAGGTGGGGCTATCACAGTTGGTATCAGAGCCATATGCCGACGGTTGGGACTCTACGTCCTTTTACTGGAAAAGCCCCGAGCCTCTCGTTCGTGAAGAGTCACGAAGCGAAACTCTCCGTAGGGGATGCCCGCGTGCGGGTGGCAAGCTGATAGGTACCTTGTGATGTGACCCTGAGAACTGTCACAGTTGGTATCAGAGCTTAGGCTTCAGATCTCTGTAGTGTATCCTAGGCTTGAAGTTTAGGATGCCGGACTGTGGGTTTGATTTGACTCTTAGTGTTTACTTGGAATGCTTGAGTGATTCTTGCGGGATGTCTTGACTTGATTGGTACAAGATGGAATGTCGAGGATGACATTCTTTTGAGGAGGGGAGATTGTGACGCCCCGAAAAGAATGAGAGTGAGAACCCGGAAATTTTCTAATTTTCTAGTGTTTATTTTATTTAATCGCCCGCCTTTTCTACATTTTCTTTATTAGAAAAATTCTCCAGATAAAGTTTATGAGCAAAGATAGTTTTAAAATGATTTTTCTAGTATCGGTTAGATTTTTTATAAATTAAGAGCGTATTATGAACGTGGGACCCGCAAGTGCGATAAATGCATTATATTTTTGACAACTTGTTGGAATTTTGTATTAAGTGATATTATTTTACAAAGTGTTAAGATATTTGTATTGGAGAGACAAAAAGATAAGTTTTAAACCTAAAGGTGACAAGTGTCACCATAAGATTTAGTCTTGAGTTTGACTACTATTCATAACTTTACCATTTAATTAAAATTGGCCAAAAATCTCTTCATTTTGCAAGCTTCTTGGCCGAATTCTCTTGCTCAAAAAAAGGAAGAAAAGCTCTCAATTTTCTAGTCTCCAATCATGCCCAATCTTTCAATTAAACCGATTAATCTTCCAATTACTCCATAAAACCTCTAAGTTTGGTGGAGTTGAGCTTGGTTGTGAAGTTGTTTGGAAAGCTAAGGTGACTAGTTGCTCTCTTTCTTGTGTTGCTAAGGTGAGTTGTGAAGAACCACCCTCCTTCCTTAATTGATGTTCAATTCATGATTGGTGGTGGTATAAGATGCACTTTTATGGATTATATCTTGATTTTGGTTGAATTGGTGAAGTTTTATAATTTTTGGGGATTTTTCTGTTTTCATATGGATATGATTATGGGGTCATGTATGATGATTGGAAATGATGTTTAATGACTCTAGGAGGTGGAAAAAGTGATTAATTACAATCAATTTCTGTTTTGGAAGAAAATTGAAAAACCTAGGGTTCATGAAGCTACATTCTGTCCGAATTTTTAGGTCCTAGATATAGGACGAATTGGCCTTAGCTTAAAACATGAAAGTTGTATGGAATGACATTTTAGAGGTGCCTACAAAATTTCAGGTCAATCAGAGTAGTGTAGAATGAGAAAAGTCGAAATTACTATTGCTGTTCTGGTTTTACCCGAATGTAAGAATTGCGCCTGTAATTGGTTGTTTTGGCTGGAATTGCTTTCGAATTGGTTGTTGAGGTCTTCTGATGAAATTTATACCTGTTTCTTATCTTTCAGCTGGTTTTGGAATTTCTGGATTTGGACTTGGATAGCCTGATTTATGATGTTTCCGCTAGAATGCGTTCTGTGAATCTATTTTTGTGATTCTGGTATGGTATCTTGCATTTTTGACCTGGTTACACTCGAAAATGGGTTGAGTGACCTGCTGCAATATTGTAGCCCTATCTCTTAGCTTCGAAACAGTGTATCTTACACCTTTATCCGACCATCGTAGTACCTTTGGTGCCATTACCGCAAAATGATGTCAAAACCTGTTTTTCTGGTTTTGAGCTTAACTTTCATTTCCGGATTTTTCCCTAGCTTGACTTGTACTTGTACTACTTGGAGCTTGCTGAATGGCTATTGAATGAACTTGTTGTTGCGTGTGTACCTTTGGGTTGGAATGAGGAAATAATGAAGCCATGATGGCTGGAAAAGTTAACAAATTCAGGGGAAGTGCTGTCCGAACTTTGAAGGGATTTGTTTGCATTGAGTTTGTGATTTAAGACTTGGATTTGAGCAAGGCAATGATATTTGATGGATGATTTCTGAGCCATGGAGGTGAGTGACCCTAAACTATTTCCAAAGTACTTGTGAAATGTTTCTTGCATTATGTACTCGATTGCATATCATGCGTGCTTGCATGTGAGTTCATGACATGATTTGGCTTCAATGAGTTCTGGGAAAGTCTTGTGCTGGACACCAACGTCTCCACCATTTTCGTGAGTTCGTGACATGACGGAGCAAATGGCTCCGGAGCTCAAAAAGGGGCTCCCTCCTAATGTTAATGTTAATGTTAAATGATCTATTTGAGCGTTGGGTGTTCAAGTGCTATGATTTCCCTGGCTCACGAGAGCACTAAACGAACATTTGATCTCTGAATCATGACATCATCGAAATGATCGAAATGCAACATTGTGAAATATATTTGTTTAAGGATTTTACTGGTTACTCGCTGAGCTTCTAGCTCACCCCAAAAATATTTTATTCCCCTCCACAGGGCTCAAGGCGAAGGAAGGACTTGTAGTACTTGTGCACGTGACTGGATGGCCTATGTTTTGTATAATTTGGATTTGGAAATCATTTTATGTATAGTTGGGAATTATTTCCGCTTTGCTTTTGACATGTAATTATTGGAGACTTGGATGTATATTTGTGGACCATGTGATGTATATTTGAGATTTATATTGTAATTCATTTGAGGATTGTAGTGAACGACTGAGTCCCGGCGAGAGTTGGGCAGACGGCCCGCCGAACCCTCTGGTTCGCCTTAGGGGGAGGTGGGGCTATCACAGTTGGTATCAGAGCCATATGCCGACGGTTGGGACTCTACGTCCTTTTACTGGAAAAGCCCCGAGCCTCTCGTTCGTGAAGAGTCACGAAGCGAAACTCTCCGTAGGGGATGCCCGCGTGCGGGTGGCAAGCTGATAGGTACCTTGTGATGTGACCCTGAGAACTGTCACAGTTGGTATCAGAGCTTAGGCTTCAGATCTCTGTAGTGTATCCTAGGCTTGAAGTTTAGGATGCCGGACTGTGGGTTTGATTTGACTCTTAGTGTTTACTTGGAATGCTTGAGTGATTCTTGCGGGATGTCTTGACTTGATTGGTACAAGATGGAATGTCGAGGATGACATTCTTTTGAGGAGGGGAGATTGTGACGCCCCGAAAAGAATGAGAGTGAGAACCCGGAAATTTTCTAATTTTCTAGTGTTTATTTTATTTAATCGCCCGCCTTTTCTACATTTTCTTTATTAGAAAAATTCTCCAGATAAAGTTTATGAGCAAAGATAGTTTTAAAATGATTTTTCTAGTATCGGTTAGATTTTTTATAAATTAAGAGCGTATTATGAACGTGGGACCCGCAAGTGCGATAAATGCATTATATTTTTGACAACTTGTTGGAATTTTGTATTAAGTGATATTATTTTACAAAGTGTTAAGATATTTGTATTGGAGAGACAAAAAGATAAGTTTTAAACCTAAAGGTGACAAGTGTCACCATAAGATTTAGTCTTGAGTTTGACTACTATTCATAACTTTACCATTTAATTAAAATTGGCCAAAAATCTCTTCATTTTGCAAGCTTCTTGGCCGAATTCTCTTGCTCAAAAAAAGGAAGAAAAGCTCTCAATTTTCTAGTCTCCAATCATGCCCAATCTTTCAATTAAACCGATTAATCTTCCAATTACTCCATAAAACCTCTAAGTTTGGTGGAGTTGAGCTTGGTTGTGAAGTTGTTTGGAAAGCTAAGGTGACTAGTTGCTCTCTTTCTTGTGTTGCTAAGGTGAGTTGTGAAGAACCACCCTCCTTCCTTAATTGATGTTCAATTCATGATTGGTGGTGGTATAAGATGCACTTTTATGGATTATATCTTGATTTTGGTTGAATTGGTGAAGTTTTATAATTTTTGGGGATTTTTCTGTTTTCATATGGATATGATTATGGGGTCATGTATGATGATTGAAAATGATGTTTAATGACTCTAGGAGGTGGAAAAAGTAATTAATTACAATCAATTTCTGTTTTGGAAGAAAATTGAAAAACCTAGGGTTCATGAAGCTACATTCTGTCCGAATTTTTAGGTCCTATATATGCCGAATTGGCCTTAGCTTTAAACATGAAAGTTGTAGGGAATGACATTTTAGAGGAGCCTACAAAATTTCAGGTCAATCAGAGTTGTGTAGAATGAGAAAAGTCGAAATTACTATTGCTGTTCTGGTTTTACCCGAATGTAAGAATTGCGCCTGTAATTGGTTGTTTTGGCTGGAATTGCTTCCGAATTGGTTGTTGAGGTCTTCTGATGAAATTTATCCCTGTTTCTTATCTTTCAGCTGGTTTTGGAATCTCTGGATTTGGACTTGGATAGCCTGATTTATGATGTTTCCGCTAGAATGCGTTCTGTGAATCTGTTTTTGTGATTCTGGTATAGTATCTTGCATTTTTAACCTGGTTAAACTCGAAAATGGGTTGAGTGACCTGCTGCAATATTGTAGCTCTATATCTTAGCTTCGAAATGGTGTATCTTACACCTTTATCCGACCATCGTAGTACCTTTGGTGCCATTACCGCAAAATGATGTCAAAACCTGTTTTTCTGGTTTTGAGCTTAACTTTAATTTCCGGACTTTTCCCTAGCTTGACTTGTACTTGTACTACTTGGAGCTTGCTGAATGGCTATTGAATGAACTTGTTGTTGCGTGTGTACCTTTGGGTTGGAATGAGGAAATAATGAAGCCATGATGGCTGGAAAAGTTAACAAATTCAGAGGAAGTGCTGTCCGAACTTTGAAGGGATTTGTTTGCATTGAGTTTGTGATTTAAGACTTGGATTTGAGCAAGGCAATGATATTTGATGGATGATTTCTGAGCCGTGGAGGTGAGTGACCCTAAACTATTTCCAAAGTACTTGTGAAATGTTTCTTGCATTATGTACTCGATTGCATATCATGCGTGCTTGCATGTGAGTTCATGACATGATTTGGCTTCAATGAGTTCTGGGAAAGTCTTGTGCTGGACACCAACGTCTCCACCATTTTCTTGAGTTCGTGACATGACGGAGCAAATGGCTCCGGAGCTCAAAAAGGGGCTCCCTCCTAATGTTAATGTTAATGTTAAATGATCTATTTGAGCGTTGGGTGTTCAAGTGCTATGATTTCCCTGGCTCACGAGAGCACTAAACGAACATTTGATCTCTGAATCATGACATCATCGAAATGATCGAAATGCAACATTGTGAAATATATTTGTTTAAGGATTTTACTGGTTACTCGCTGAGCTTCTAGCTCACCCCAAAAATATTTTATTCCCCTCCACAGGGCTCAAGGCGAAGGAAGGACTTGTAGTACTTGTGCACGTGACTGGATGGCCTATGTTTTGTATAATTTGGATTTGGAAATCATTTTATGTATAGTTGGGAATTATTTCCGCTTTGCTTTTGACATGTAATTATTGGAGACTTGGATGTATATTTGTGGACCATGTGATGTATATTTGAGATTTATATTGTAATTCATTTGAGGATTGTAGTGAACGACTGAGTCCCGGCGAGAGTTGGGCAGACGGCCCGTCGAACCCTCTGGTTCGCCTTAGGGGGAGGTGGGGCTATCACAGTTGGTATCAGAGCCATATGCCGACGGTTGGGACTCTACGTCCTTTTTCTGGAAAAGCCCCGAGCCTCTCGTTCGTGAAGAGTCACGAAGCGAAACTCTCCGTAGGGGATGCCCGCGTGCGGGTGGCAAGCTGATAGGTACCTTGTGATGTGACCCTGAGAACTATCACAGTTGGTATCAGAGCTTAGGCTTCAGATCTCTGTAGTGTATCCTAGGCTTGAAGTTTAGGATGCGGGACTGTGGGTTTGATTTGACTCTTAGTGTTTACTTGGAATGATTGAGTGATTCTTGCGGGATGTCTTGACTTGATTGGTACAAGATGGAATGTCGAGGACGACATTCTTTTGAGGAGGGGAGATTGTGACGCCCCGAAAAGAATGAGAGTGAGAACCCGGAAATTTTCTAATTTTCTAGTGTTTATTTTATTTAATCGCCCGCCTTTTCTACATTTTCTTTATTAGAAAAATTCCCCAGATAAAGTTTAGGAGCAAAGATAGTTTTAAAATGATTTTTCTAGTATCGGTTAGTTTTTTTATAAATTAAGAGCGTATTATGAACGTGGGACCCGCAAGTGCGATAAATGCATTATATTTTTGACAACTTGTTGGAATTTTGTATTAAGTGATATTATTTTACAAAGTGTTAAGATATTTGTATTGGAGAGACAAAAAGATAAGTTTTAAACCTAAAGGTGACAAGTGTCACCATAAGATTTAGTCTTGAGTTTGACTACTATTCATAACTTTACCATTTAATTAAAATTGGCCAAAAATCTCTTCATTTTGCAAGCTTCTTGGCCGAATTCTCTTGCTCAAAAAAAAGGAAGAAAAGCTCTCAATTTTCTAGTCTCCAATCTTGCCCAATCTTTCAATTAAACCGATTAATCTTCCAATTACTCCATAAAACCTCTTAGTTTGGTGGAGTTGAGCTTGGTTGTGAAGTTGTTTGGAAAGCTAAGGTGACTAGTTGCTCTCTTTCTTGTGTTGCTAAGGTGAGTTGTGAAGAACCACCCTCCTTCCTTAATTGATGTTCAATTCATGATTGGTGGTGGTATAAGATGCACTTTTATGGATTATATCTTGATTTTGGTTGAATTGGTGAAGTTTTATAATTTTTGGGGATTTTTCTGTTTTCATATGGATATGATTATGGGGTCATGTATGATGATTGGAAATGATGTTTAATGACTCTAAGAGGTGGAAAAAGTGATTAATTACAATCAATTTTTGTTTTGGAAGAAATTTAAAAACCTAGGGTTCATGAAGCTACATTCTGTCCGAATTTTTAGGTCCTAGATATAGGCCGAATTGGCCTTATCTTAAAACATGAAAGTTGTAGGGAATGACATTTTAGAGGAGCCTACAAAATTTCAGGTCAATCAGAGTAGTGTAGAATGAGAAAAGTCGAAATTACTATTGCTGTTCTGGTTTTACCCGAATGTAAGAATTGCGCCTGTAATTGGTTGTTTTGGCTGGAATTGCTTCCGAATTGGTTGTTGAGGTCTTCTTATGAAATTTATACCTGTTTCTTATCTTTCAGCTGGTTTTGGAATCTCTGGATTTGGACTTGGATAGCCTGATTTATGATGTTTCCGCTAGAATGCGTTCTGTGAATCTGTTTTTGTGATTCTGGTATGGTATCTTGCATTTTTGACCAGGTTACACTCGAAAATGGGTTGAGTGACCTGCTGTAATATTGTAGCCCTATCTCTTAGCTTCGAAACAGTGTATCTTACACCTTTATCCGACCATCGTAGTACCTTTGGTGCCATTACCGCAAAATGATGTCAAAACCTGTTTTTCTGGTTTTGAGCTTAACTTTCATTTCCGGACTTTTCCCTAGCTTGACTTGTACTTGTACTACTTGGAGCTTGCTGAATGGCTATTGAATGAACTTGTTGTTGTGTGTGTACCTTTGGGTTGGAATGAGGAAATAATGAAGCCATGATGGCTGGAAAAGTTAACAAATTCAGGGGAAGTGCTGTCCGAACTTTGAAGGGATTTGTTTGCATTGAGTTTGTGATTTAAGACTTGGATTTGAGCAAGGCAATGATATTTGATGGATGATTTCTGAGCCGTGGAGGTGAGTGACCCTAAACTATTTCCAAAGTACTTGTGAAATGTTTCTTGCATTATGTACTCGATTGCATATCATGCGTGCTTGCATGTGAGTTCATGACATGATTTGGCTTCAATGAGTTCTGGGAAAGTCTTGTGCTGGACACCAACGTCTCCACCATTTTCTTGAGTTCGTGACATGACGGAGCAAATGGCTCCGGAGCTCAAAAAGGGGCTCCCTCCTAATGTTAATGTTAATGTTAAATGATCTATTTGAGCGTTGGGTGTTCAAGTGCTATGATTTCCCTGGCTCACGAGAGCACTAAACGAACATTTGATCTCTGAATCATGACATCATCGAAATGATCGAAATGCAACATTGTGAAATATATTTGTTTAAGGATTTTACTGGTTACTCGCTGAGCTTCTAGCTCACCCCAAAAATATTTTATTCCCCTCCACAGGGCTCAAGGCGAAGGAAGGACTTGTAGTACTTGTGCACGTGACTGGATGGCCTATGTTTTGTATAATTTGGATTTGGAAATCATTTTATGTATAGTTGGGAATTATTTCCGCTTTGCTTTTGACATGTAATTATTGGAGACTTGGATGTATATTTGTGGACCATGTGATGTATATTTGAGATTTATATTGTAATTCATTTGAGGATTCTAGTGAACGACTGAGTCTCGGCGAGAGTTGGGCAGGCGGCCCGCCGAACCCTCTGGTTCGCCTTAGGGGGAGGTGGGGCTGTCACAATACAACCTCCAAAAGGTGTCTTAACAATTACATTCAAAACCCTAATCAAAAGTCCAACAAGTTGACTTCTCCTAATTCCTTCTAATTCAGCTCCTGTTAAGGAAAACAAATCTAACGGGGTGAGTTGATGCTCGTGAGGTCAAGAAAACATGCAAAACACGTAGTTCAAATAACAATAGCACTTAAGCAAGAATAAAAGCTATAACATTCAAGTAGTTCAATATTAACAATAAAACACACTTCATAAGGATACGGGAGCTCTCAGGAGCTATGTTCCATTTACTCGATCCAGTACCTCCACGAGTTGACACTCCGTCAATCGGGTAGGTTATAAATCCGTAGAACTTCACTTACACTTCCCCGTTCACAGTTACACCCCCTGCTCCGGGCCCGCACTTCTTTTATATAAGGTGATACTATTCGAGTATGCCAAGCTCTCTCAAATAGATCAAGCTTATACTTTTTTTTTTCTCATGGCTCACCAAGCTTCTCAACCATGCCTATGCCGGCTCGAGTCGCAAGGTCGGCCGATGAGTTTGGGCGTCCCCCACTATTATCAATTTAAGTCGAGGAGATTCACTCCAATCGACATATGCAACCATAGCATAATTCACTTTTGCAACACTTCACTTAATTCACTTCAAGCAATTCAAATACACTTCACTTAAACGAGAATGAGTGCGATAAAGTACACACTCGACTCGACACTTTCAAAATACTCAATCAATGAGAACAATTAAGCACGTAACAACATTTCATACACTTGACACTCACCAAGTCAAAACAAAAGTGAGTAAGCGAGCAATTAAGCCTTTAGGCGTCCACTTTGAGATTCTCTTGAAGATCTCTTTAGCGCCTTGACAAATAACAAGTACTTTCACTCACAATCACGGATTAACCAGGAAAGAAGGTACACTTATTTAGACTAGTCAATACCTCAAAAGAGAACTTTAATCACTCAAAAATCGAAGTTCAAAATTGAGGATTTAATAACACAAGAGAAACTGATTTTCTTCATGAAATCGAATTTAAAACGATCAATCAATATCAAAGAATAGGGAAAAGTTTCCAAAAACTCATTTCCCATCAAGTTGGAAAATTTCAGTTTTGCGCGTCAAATTTAGAAAAATCAGAACTTGCACTCAGTAGGTCTAAAATTAGAAAAATTTATACCGTTGGAATCGTGGTTTGGAGTACTAAAAGTTCTCAGAAGACACTTTTCCAAGATTCTAAATAGAAAGTACTCATTTTTCAACTCAAAGTTTCAGTTCCAATAGGATAGGTTTAAACCAGTGTTGGTTTTGCAGTCATCTTTGGAAATTCGGCATAATTCACACAAAATGAATAAACCCTTGAAATTCTTAGCACAATAAGAGTTCCAAACAAGGTTTCAAACTCGACAAACGGAACTAAATTCGGAGTCTTGAGTATCAAGATATAGCAGTTCAAAGTCAGTAAATTTTCACTACTAAAACAGTGAATTTCCAGATTTTAAAAGCCATCTTTGTAGCATCATTTGGATATCGAAAGGTTATTGAAATAACACCAAATTTAGTACACTTAAACCCCTATATGTGAATCCGGCCAGATATCTGGCCGGATTGTGACGGGGACCACTTTTCGTTTCGTTTTCGGTTCCGTCTTCCTTTTCATTGAAGTGTTTAAGTGATGTCCCATTTCACCACATGATTTGGTAAGTTATATTTTGGCCTAGTGATCTCCGATTGTATGTTTTCTTTTGGTTTTATCGTGCGTTATGCGGTGTTTGTGTGATTTGTTTCCGTAGTCCCGACAAGAGTTGGGTAGGTGGTCCGGCGAACCCTTTGATTCACCTTAGGGGAAGGTGGGGCTATCACAGGTGGTATCAGAGACGCTTCGCGTGATCTCTGCGCGGAGGAGTGAGCTTGGGCCAAGTGGTGTTATGGTCTTGATTTCATGAATATGTCTAAGTGCTCGTTTGAGCATAAGCTATGAACCGTGCATGTTATAAGTGTAAAAATCTTTATCATGGAACTTGAGGAAGATAGATATGTATATCGGGTAGGAATCTACAATATAGATGATTTACTCTTGGGACCGGCCGGCTCGAGTTGTGAATTATCTTATTGTGGATTCTTGTACTTGAGTACCAAATAGTGGAGAGCGCGAGAATAAGGGTCTATATCTTGATTGAACTTGAGGTAAGTCTGGATGGCAAAGGCCAAGGCACGGAAGATTTTACATTGGACCTAGTAATTAGACTGATCGAGGGGGTTTGATATGGAAGTGTTATCATGGACTACTCTTGTACTAGTCTGGCTCGGGTTTTCTAGAGGGTGGCTAGATTGTAAGGGAATTCGCACCTAAGACCTGTTCCCTTTTGCTATGACCGTGAGGACTTGATAAGTGTTTACTTCACTTTGAGTTAGTCTAGCTATAACCATAGAGGTATTTTCTACCCCTCTTGTGAGATTCGATACCCGTAGTTTGGCTCTCGATAAACTATCCTTGCCTATACTTTCTTGATATTTATCCCTTGATGTCAAAGTATGGACCTGACTTGATTATTATTGTGTCGAGATCGAGAGTTTGGAATTAGGTATGGAAATTTGAGAGAAAGGATTTGGCTTCTATACCTGTATGCTTCTAAGTTTAATTTTTCGTAGTTGGATTGGGAGTGAGGGAACTTAACAGTTATATGGTTAAAGTCCCAAGTGTACTTAGTTACTTATTTTGATTCTCTAATTTGCCTGGCAGGCTATCACTTGAGTTCGAGCAAATCGGTAAGATGGCACATTTGGCTGATATGTATAAGGAGATAGAGATTCTTCGAAAGGAAGTAGAGTTCCAAAAGAGATTAGCTAAGCATTGGGAAGGGCGATGGAAACAGGAGTATTCGGAGAAAATTGAGCTACTGCACAAGAACATAGAGCTGAAAAAGAAATACGAAGGGATTCCAGAAGAGGTACGAAGTAAGTTTGAGTTAGTGCCTTCGTCTAGTCAAATGGCCTCTCAGAACATTCCTAGTAATAAAGATGAAAGAGGTGAAGGAACTGCTCGCGACAACAAAGAGAAACATAAAGAGATGGATGGAAATGGAGTTGCTATGAGGGATAAGGGGAGGAAGAAGAAAAAGACTGGACACTTCAAGAAAAAATGTGTGGCTGCTAAGTGTGAAACATGTAACAAAACTCATACGGGAATATGTTATGTGAAAATTGGTGCATGCTTTAGATGCGGCCAACTGGGACACCAAGTGAGAAACTGCCCAGAACAAATGAATTTTGGGATGGTGAAGCTGCTATAATAGTTAAAGTCGGCAAGTAGTGATGTGTTAGCTGAAATAATTGTATTTATGGAACTATGTGTATGCAACCCCTATATAATGAGTGTATTCTCCCTATGTCTTCACTGATTTTCTTAGCATGGCATTTTAGTCATAGCATTATTATGATTTCTCTCTAGATAAATTGTGGTATGAGGGGAATTTCGAGGACGAAATTCTTTTAAGGGGGAGAGAGTGTGAGAACCCGAAAATTTTTATATTTTCTAGACATTATTTTATTTCCTTGTCTACAATTTTATACTTTCCTTCAATATATTAACTTTATATACATTTTTATAAGTGAAAATAGTTTTTCAAATCATTTTCCTGGTATGAGTTGGTTCATATTAAGTTTGAAGTGTATTATAGACGTGGGACCCGTTAGTGCGGTAAGTACGATAAAATTTTTTGTGATTAGGTGATTTTTGTGTAAAGGAATATTATTTTACAAGGTGTTAGGAGATAATTAGAGGTTAGCTAGATAGATTAACCATTGGGAGAAGGAAGATAAGCTTAAAACATTCAAGGTGCCAAGTGTCGCGACCCGATTGGAAGTTGGACTTTTGACCAAGGTTTTTAACTTTCCTAAGACTCAAATTTTAACCAAAATCATCTTCATTTCTTCCTCAAGTTGGCCGAACCATAGAGAGGAGAGAAGAGAGAAAAACCTTCATCTTCTTCTTCAATTTCTTGTCCAAATCTTGAGTTCCAACCGATTAAATTGCAAACCACTCTATAAAAGTGCTAGTTAAGGTAGTTTCCAAGGTGTTTGTGGAGTTAATTTGGGAGGAAGAAGCCTAAGCTACTATCTTTCTTGTGATATAAGGTAAATTTGCTAAGAAATCCCTCTTTACATCTAAAACTAGGATATTTGTGGTTTAGGGTTACAATATTTGTGATTTTATGAGAAATATTGTGGTTTGAGGTGATGATATAGAATTTTCAGTTTTTATGATGTAATTTCTGCTCACATGTAATGATTGAGGATTGGCCATGTTTTGCTAGTTTGCTATATGAAAGATTGAAGGATTGTGGAGTAGATTAACTTGCCTAAAAAAATTTCCAGCTTATGTACTTAAATTTCAGATTTAGGGTTTCGAATTTGGCCTTGAAGATGGTCGATGTTGGAGCTATTAATTGGCTTTATATTAAGGGTGTTATGGCCCTATAAGAGTGTGTTTAATGACTTGTAATTTGTTTGTGCAATTGAGATGAAATTGGTGGTTGTTTGTAGGAGGGAAAAATAGAGATTTTAGAGGGAGGTGCTGTTGTAATTTTTCCGCAGGAACCCTTGAGCAGTCTTGGGAAATTTGCTATATCTTCTTGTAGAAAAATCAGAATTTAGTTCCATTGTTGCATTTTAAACTAGATTTCTAGAGCTATATACCGTGAAAACTTCAGACCCTGTTTCTGTCCGAACGATTTATGGTGATTTTTCAAAGTTGACTGAAATTGCATACCTGTCCTGTCGTTTGCTGGATGAAGCGACAACTTGAGGCTCGGATATGACTGACTTGTATTCTGAATCTTACCATAGTGTCTTCTGGAAAGTTGTAAATCTTTGAATCTATTTTCCAATGGTATAAATTTTATCAATTTTGGACATAAGAAGCTTGAGATATGATTTTTCAAATAGTATTGCGCAAAATTGGAAAATTCTGTTTTCCTAGAACTGGTCTTACTTTCATTTTCCACTTCAAAATTGGAAATGGTGAACCATTGTAGGTAGGGTTTTGGGGAGAAGTGAAGGGCTTTGAGGTCGTTCATGTCCCTAGAACCAACTATTACCTTTTCACTCAAAAGTCACATTTTAGCTCTTTGCATTTGTAGTTCATTTGAATAGGCATATGACTCGTAGTCGAGCCTCACTTGTACATTCCGTTTACTAGGTTTTGGATGTGGAAACCTCAATTGTTTTACCTTGGTTATTTTTAGGGTTTCACGGTGATCAAAATCCTACTTTGGGTGAAAACTTGTGAAATTATCTTTGCTTGAACTGGTGAGTGTACTATTCCCCTGAATTGTTGCTTAATTGGGTCATCTGTACTTAAAATCGGTGACATGAATGACTATGAACTCTGTTTAGTCTAAATGAGACGACAGTGTACTTTATCACACTCGTTCTCTGGCCTGTCTGACTGTTTACCGTATAAACTGGAATCTATTACTTGTACCTGTTATGAGCTTGAATCTGTTACCTGTGCCTGTTATAATGTCGTTTGGAAGTGTATCCAACGACCTTCCTGTTAAACCTGAGCTCAACCTCATGGGGAGTTAATTGAATCGAGCCAGCAAGGGCTTGGTCGAGGAAATTGACAATCCATGGGTGCCTGTTCCTGGGGAATCTATGGGTATTGGAGACTCTGGATTTCCGGTATACTCGAGTATTACCATTCCTGTTCCTGTTGAGGTGTTCGGGCCCGGTAAGGGGTATGTTTGGTGGACGGAATTTGGTGTTAAGTGGTGCGCTACTGAGCTAGTTACTTTACTTGAAAGTTGACGGAGTGTCAACTATTACTTGATCAAGATTGTAAGGATCGAAGACAACCTAAGAGGAGGGGTGAATTAGACTTTCAAAAAACCTGCTAAGATATAGTCCACTTTTTCACAGACTACCTTTCTTTTCTCTAATACCTCCCAATGAACGAGATAACACAAGAGCACAAGTATTCGTGAGATGAAGAGAAGAACAGTTTATGTAGAAAAGCAGTAAATGAAAGTAAAGAAACAAACCAGGCTTCAAACACAACTGAGGTTTGAACACCACTTTTATATACCAAATTACTTCAAGTTGAACAAACTTGCAACCAATCTTTTGTGTACAAGGAAGGGATCACTTCCTTCTTGCCCCAAACCACACTTGGTCAAGCAAGGAAGTTTTACAAACACTCGCAAACCCTCACTATGCTACACTATTGAAGAAGCTGTGTCACACTTGAAAAACTACACGAAGATTGCACAAACAAGAGTACAAATGTTCCTTTTGAGTATTCTAGTACTTGAATCACTCACAATCTGATGTAGGCTTGATGTGCAAAGTTCCCTTTAGGTGGTTGACTTTGTTCTATTTATAGGAGACCAGAAAATTATTCAATTAATGCTGTCAACGGGTAGAAGGCAACTGAAGAGTCAACTAGCCGTTGGTACTGTCGGACGTCCGATACACAGGTGTTGAGCGTCCGATCCTGATCAGTAATCAAGTAACTCCTGGCTTGTCTTCTTCGAACGTCCGAGTCTGAGTTCTTTACTCGTCCGAAGATACTCAAAGATTGTCGGACGTCTGATACTCTCCTTTTGTGCGTCCGACATCATCCTCAGCAGACTTCATTCTTTTTTATCTTCTTTTTCTGCTTTAAATCCACAGACTTGTTTGGTTCATTTCTGAAAAGGATCTCTACAAAAGGTATTAGAAACATCCAATTGTTTTGTAATCATCAAAAGATATGAGTTGAGATAAACAAAGATATGGTACTGCAACAGGAATCTGGCTCCTGAGAGCCACCTGTATCCTTCCTATTTGAATCTGTGTTTAACTGCTTTACTTTATATCTGGTATGTGTATCTGACTGATTAAAAGTGAAATGCCATGATTCTTGACTACTAGTATTTTGGTACCTCATTGAGTGTAAGCTGTGAGGCCCCAGTTCGTACTACGTTGATATATTCATTAATTTGGCGGTAACGTTTGGTTTTGGGAGTATTTCGAAAACCCTAAGTAGGAATTGCGATTTAAACCCTAAGTTCCGGTTAAGATTGAAAACCCGTTTTTCTACATTTTCTTTATTAGAAAATTCCCTAGATAATTTTTATTGAGTAAATAGAGTTTTTAGATGATTTTTCTAGTATTAGTTAGTTTTGAGAAATTAAGAACGTATATCGGACGTGGGACCCACTAGTGCGAAAAGTTCGGAAAAATTCGGCCAATTAGGTTAAATTCCGGATACTGTGTAAAATTTATCGGGTGTTAAGAGATAAGTAGAGAGTGAGATATGATTGATGTGAGAGAGAAAAGAAAGGATAGGAATGCATTAATGGTGGTGACAAGTGTCACCATTTCATTGGAGAAGACTTAAGAATTACTATTCACTTTCTTGACTTTTTTGACCAAAAGATTAAATATCCAAAAATTGCTCAAAAATCACCATTTTCTTCCTTGTGTTGGCCGGCCCTTTCTTTCTCAAAGAAGAAGGAAATTCTTCAACTTTCAAGCTTCCAATTGGACCAAAATCCACCAAATCAAGAGTTTAAGTTAGTTTTACTCCATACAATCTTTCCTTTTGGTGATATTGGTTGGTTTATTGAAGCTTTTTGGAAGAGCTAAGGTGTCCATCATCTTCCTCTCTCTTGTTATTAGGTGAGTGATGCTTCAACCTTTCCCCTACACCTAATGATGGTTATATTATGCTTAGAAGTGGCTTGAGTGTTGGAAAATGTGATTTATTTCTTGATTTGAAGAGTTTTGGTGAAGTTTTCCATTTTATGATGAATTTTCTGGTTTCATATGATTTTGATGTTTTGGACTAGTATGATGGTTGGTAATAAGGGGCTTTGGCTCTAGTAGGTGTGGATTGTTGTTAAATGCAACCAATTTTGGAATTGGATTGAAATGTGAAAAGTTAGGGTTCTTGAACCCCTATTCTGTCCGAAATTTTAGGTCATAGCTAGAGGCCGAATTGGACTTTGCTCAAAACATGAAAGTTGTAGGTATTGATGAGTTTAGTGTGCCTACAAAATTTCAGGGCAATTGGACTAGTGTAGAGTGAGTTATGCCGTTTTTACTGTTGCTGTTTTTGGTGCACAGAATGTCCGAACTGCGATAGTAATTGCCTGTTTTGACTGAAATTGGTTTGGATTTTGAAGTTGGTGTCTTCTGAGGAAATGTATCTGGATGTCTTAGCTAACTTATGCCTTTGGAATTTCGGCATTTGGACCTGTGTAGGCTGAGATTGACGTATTACAGTTTTGTGTGTCTTGCAAACCTGTTTTGGTAATTCTGGTTTCGTATTTTGCATATTTGACCTAGTTGTGCTAGGATTTGGACTGAGTGGCCTTCTACATTGTTGTAGCCCTGTTTCATAGCTTCGAAACGGTGGGTCTTACACCCCCATCCGATAACCGTAGTGAATTTGGTGCCATTACCGCATATTGAGGTCAAATACGGTTTGTGATTCTGGTACGTTTTTGGAAAGTTTATGGCTGGAACTTTGGCTTCACATTTGACTGAGTTACAAGCTGTTTGGGCTTCCGACCAAAACACCAAACTTATAGCCCTATATCAGAGCTTTCTAACGCCCTTGGAATTTCATGAATCAGATTTATAAAACCTGAGATATAGCCGAGCAAACAAGGCCTGCCCGTGAAAATGACCAGAAATCTGTTTTGGTCCTGATGACCAATTTCCGTTCCGAATTTGGATTGCCGACCTTCATGAAAGTTGTTCCATTTGGAATGAACTATCTAACTGCCAATTTTCAGCTCTTTTGACCATGTGTAGCATAGAAAACAGTTTGCACTCAAAACTGACCATTTGTGCATTGGCCAGATTTCGTAAGTGATTGTGTTTGGTTCATTTGGGACTAAAGCCTCCAGTTTCAGTTCTGGATGTCTTCATAACAGTTGTTGTTCATCCTTTAAGCTTCGATATGGCGTCTCATACGCCTTAATCCGATATTCGAAGCTCAACTTATGGGTAAACTAGAAATGAGTATCAAATCTGCCGTTTCCGTTTCCGTCCGTCATATTTACGTGCGCGCGTGTCATTTTGCCGTTTTGCTTGTTTTGGATCTGTTAGTAGTCGTTTGTGATATTATGTGATAAAATCTTCTATTTCAGACCGTGGTGAGCTAGGCGGAGTCGGTGGGGCCCACTACTAGCGAAAACGCGTGAAGCGATTTTGTTCTTGTACTGCTTTTGGTATTTTGAGTAAGTATTCAGGCCAGTTTGATGTTTTTTCTTTGCTATGTGTTTGAGATATGTGAAAAGGGTACTTAGGCGAGGGTGTACTTTATCGCACTCGACCTAAACCCTAATTTGAATGTATAATTGTACTTGGCATATGTATATGAACCTTTTGGAACCAAAACCCTTGAGCTTGTGGCTCGGGGCGACTTTCGAATAAAGTTTGTAAAGTTTGCAAAGTTTGTGATTTTGAATAATTTTGTGAAGTTTGTGAGTTTGGGGCGAACTCTTGACCTGGTTGGACTATTCGAGCCGGTAAGGGCTTGGTCGAAGGCAGTCCAACTTTGTCTGAGGTCACCAAGTTTGTAGGTTCATGTTATGAACCAATTTTGTGAATCCGGTTCACCGAGAAGGTGACCAAGTTTGTGACCCGAGCTTGTGACTCAAGCTCAAGTTTGTGATTTCGTTCGCCCGGGCAAGTTTGTGAGGTGACTGGCCAGTGAGGGTGATAAGGTGTCGGTGGGTGTACAAGTGAAGTTCTACGGACTATTATTTGCAGTCGACGGAGTGTCGGCAGGAGATCACGCATGGCATATGAGTTGGCTTTGGAGCCACCTGTATCCTTATTATGTGATGTTACTTTTCTGCTTTTGCTTTACTCTTATTGTGTAACTGTTATGTGAAATTTATGCTTTCGCCCCTGTTTACTTACTAAGCATATAGCTTACCCCATTCCTTTTGTTTTCCTTAGCAGGGGCCGACGCGGGGACTTTTGGCTCGTATACTAGTATAGTTAGATTGGCTTGTAATAGTTGAACAGTTAGGATGTTTGTTTTTGTTATGGTGGTTTGACTCGATACTTTTGGAGAATGTAATTATAACTCTTTTGGGATTGTATATATTGTATTTAGTGCTCTTTCGAACTTTAGGTTTTGAGTCCTGGCGCGAGCTAGGCAGGCGGCCCGCCGATACCCTTGGGTTCGCCCTTGGGAGAAGTGGGGTCGTCACATAAGCTCACCCCCTTCGCGTCATCTTTGTTTTCCTTACAGGGGTAAAATGTGAAATCATGATTTTTGGAAGAAAGGGTCAAGCTAGAGTAAACAATCGTTTGTTAAGCTCCTTTGTAATAGAAAAACCCTAATTGCATTTTGATCTAGTATCACACTTTGACTTGTAAAGTTCCAACGTGGGTTTAACAGTGTTCATTCATGTCTCTCTCGTGTATTTGTTGGTGAATATACGTTTGATGGGTTTATATGAACTTTACTTGTATTCGTTGGAGATTCGAACGAGTGTGGGATTTGATTGAGAAAAGAAAAAATTTTGACGGAAAACTGTTCACCGAATCCGGCCAGTTCTTGGCCGGATTGGCAGGGGAGGTTGAAAAAAAAATAAGGTTTTGCCACTGCCTTGAATCCGGCCGGATTGTGACGTGGACCACTTTCCGTTTCGTTTTCGGTTCCGTCTTCCTTTTCATTGAAGTGTTTAATTGATGTCCCATTTCACCATATGGTTTGGTAAGTTATATTTTGGCCTGGTGGTCTCCGATTGTTTGTTTTCTTTTGGTTTTATCGTGCATTATGCAAGGTTTGTGTGATTTGTTTCCGTAGTCCCGGCGAGAGCTGGGCAGGCTGTCCGGCGAACCTTTTGGTTCGCCTCAGGGGAAGGTGGGGCTGTCACAAATATAAACAAGTAAACACCGTATTATACTATAACAATTTAATCACAGTTCAATTCAAGGATACGGGTGGCTTCCAAAAGCCAAATCCACTTAAGCTTAATCATACGAGAACCCATTGACTCTCCGTCAACGTTTGCGTTTAAAGAATATACTGACCGTAGAACACCACTTTCTCCAAATCCCGTCCACCAGTCAATCCCTTAACCGGGCCCGAAAACCTCAAACAGTAATTAGGTAATACTCGAGTATACTAGTTTCCAAATTCAGTAAACAGTCCTCAGGGTTTATCGGCTTTCTCGACCAAACCCTTGCTGGTTCGATACAACCAACTCACCTATGAGGTTGGGTATCCAAACAGTCACAGTAGTTGATGGGACATCACCCAAACAACTCACATACAGTCAAATATAGAGAAATCATATCTTATAATAGCAGTATACAGAGTCTCAGTGAAATCGAAGGAAGTCAAGTGTGATAAAGTACACGCCAGCCTCAAATTTGTCAAAACAATTGTTTAGCTCAACCAGTCACAGATCAAGTATTCAGATATTTCACATAGACAGTTAACAGGCAATGGAACACTCACATGTCAAGAAATACATAGTTCAAATGTCAAGTTCCGTGGTTACATTCACCTCCGTTTCCCAATCCTAGGACAACGAGTGAATCGTTAATAATTTAGGTTCATTTCCAACCCAAATATAAGTTCATTAGGTGACCAAGTGAGTGGTTAAATCGACTCAATTCACCATGCAAGTTAAGCCTAAACTGCAATAAAAGGTCATAAGAAAACAAGTTTGACAAGTGAAAGAATGTTGAGCAAAAGAAAAATCTCATTCAAGTTCAAAGTAGTCTTCGCGGGTAAAACAGTCGGACCCGTGCAGTCTTAGGAAAATGGTCATATCTCACTGTAGAAAAGTCAGAACCACGTGCCGTTGGCAGCTTTAGAAACTAGACTCGAAGGGCTTTCCAACAGTATAAAATTCAGACTCTATTTCCTCTCCTCTCAATACCAGTAGTTCGGGGAAGTTGGCTGATTTTTCTATTCTGATCAGCTCAAAATCCTAACAAAGTTGTCCTATCTCTTCTTGCCAACTTCATTTCTTTTGGCTCAAATTCATCCAATTTACTCTCCTAGAGTTCATATACAGGGGATCAAGTTACCTAGCACCATTGGAGCTTAAAATGCAACACACAAAATGATTAAATGCACCAAAACAGTCTAGCCAACAAAAAGAACCAAAACAGTCCACTACTTACCCAAAAACAACCACTTTACTTGCTTCATTTCCATTTCAACTCACATCAAACCTTAAACCAATGTTTAGCCAAGTTTCTTAGGTTTAACTAAGGTGTAAATGAGTCACAAAATCAAGGAAAAACCTCCACTCCATGGCTGGACAGCAAAAGAGAAACCAAAACAGTTCACAAGTTCACATGCAACACCAACCTCCACCCTTTCATTATAGTTAACTTAGCAACATCCCAAGAGTTATCCCTAACTTTAAAAGTATCCAAAACATGTTAATACATCAAGAAAACCATAAACAAAGCTCAAATAATTAATCAAACACATAGCATGCTAAACAACCAACCCTACTTTCACTTGTTTAACTCAAGAAATTTCACCACAAACAACCTCAACTCAACCATTAGTTGCCATCAAAACCTCAAACACTTGATATAACTCAATAAAGCTGGGAGTTAAGGATCATATACCTCTCTTATGTGAAGCTTGAATCACCCAAGAAGCCACCAAAACCAAAACTCCAAGCTTGAATCACATACTAGACTTGAAGGTAGTTCACTCAACTAACCTAGGTTCCTTCACTTTTGATTTTTGCTCAAGATCAAGCTAGGGTTTAAAAAGTAAGAAAATGGAGTTTTCTTCTCTTCTCTTGGAAGCTAAGAGGGCCGGCCATATGAGAAGAAAAATGGAGCCAAAATTGGTTTAAATCTTCTAATTTCCTTGGTCAAAAAAAGTTGAATAGTTAGGGTTTTGCCACTTGTCTCAATCTTGGTCATTCTCCCTTTAAACTTTGCCAAAACATGTTTCTATCCTCCAAATGTTTCCAATGTCTAAAATAACACACCTAACTATCACATAAGGTCCCAACCACAATAAAAAGGATATTTGGTCATAGTGTATGTAGTGAAACAAAATAATACCAAGTCAAGGAAATGTTTCAATACATGTAAAAGCAATGAAATGCAATGCAAAGAAATGTCATAATTGGTTTAGTCTTAGGAAAATACAAGTGATTTAGGAAAATTTATATTTTTAAATAAGGGTTCTCACACTTTACACTTGGTCCTCACCTTAGTGTGCTCATTTTTTGCATATCCACATTGGTTTTCTCCTGATAATACCATACTCAACCACAGCTGATTTAGATTGCACACGTGACTCAAACTTCATGGCTACCTCAAACTGGGGATTGATTAGAAATTTCTCTAGCACAAAATCTTTATATCTCCGTCTGAAATTTGTATCTTCTTCCTTATCTAGTTCACCATTGTCACTTGATAAATGATTCGTTATGAAGTCTTCCTCAGGTGGGTCTATTTCATCTTCAATATGTGTGGATTGGCTTGGTACCTTAGATTTTCTTCCCCTTACTTTTTTTTCCGTGGCTCTGACTGTTGTGATTCAAGTGGCTTGTCAATCACCTCAGCCTGTTGTGATTGTTGCCTTAAGTCTGCTTGTTGTGTCCCCTTTCCTTGGCCATTAAAGTCTGAATCCTGCTGCTCTAGAGTCTAATTTGCATTTGCAATGGCATTTCCCAAGTTGGTAGTGAGCTCACCATCATCTAACATGCTGTCTAGTAGTTGCTTATCACCACAGTAGTCATCAGCACCACTAAATCTGTCCTCTTCATAGTCTAACTTTGAATCAAGTTCATTTTCAATGGTCTCCTCTTCATTCTCATCAAGACCAGTTGATTCTTTGTTACCAATACTAGGATCAGGCGCTTATGATCCATTTGCTTATTTTGTGGCCATGAAGTCATCATTGTAACGCCTTGTACTAGGGATCAATGGCACCAAAAGCTCTCTAAATATGCAACCCTTCTCATCTAAATCTTCTATGATAACTGCAGATTTCTTTTTCTCTATTGCTGGCTCTATATCTGATTGTCTTTTCAGTTCATCAATTTCATTTGCTGCAAAATGATGGCAATACATTTCCATCACCTTATACTTATATGTCCAAGCACAAAATTTGTTAACATGAGCATAGTATAGTATGGATGCCCTTCTATGTCTTAGCTTTTGAACCATACTCTTAATCTCATGAATGGACATTCGTTCAGCATCACAAATATCAACGTAGTTTACATTTCCACCATCATAACTTACATAAGTCCCCCAACTTATTCTTCCCCCATAGTGTATTCTTATAGTAAATAATTTTAAATTTGCATTTGTACATGAATATTCACTAATCAATTCGATACCCAACTCACAAAATGACAAATACATAATGAATATTTAATTAACTATTTCATTATTAACAATCAAATACTTCAATATAAAAAATTGGGATAATTTCAGAAACCTCCCTTGAGATTTCTGACTATTTAACTGGCCTCCATCCAGGTTTTTACAATTATACTAATCTCTCTTGAGATTAATTATCTTGTAACATTTAGACCTAATTGATAATTAAAAAGTGATATTAGGAGAGAGAAGATAATATGATTCCATTATTACCGTTCATCTACTATATTATTTAATTAATTTAATAGAAAATCATTCAAAGCATCCTTCATATTTTGTAAAATAATTTGTCGTCCCCCACTTTTAAAAGTATAATTTTACGTCCCTTATAAATTCACATTGGTCAAATTTGGTTCCTACTTAGGTTTTCGACTAGCTTTTGATCAAAATTCATCACGTGCCTTGCAGGTGATCATTTTTGTTGGCAAAATTGTCAAATCAAATTTTACATAATCCGATCTAGAGTCCCTTATATTTCACAAATGAATTGTTTCGTCCCTAACATTTCACAAAATAAATTTTTTCATCCCTCATATTTCACAAAATAAATTTTTTCATTTTTCATTGATCATGTGTACGAATAATTTTCTTTTAAAAAAATTCATGTATATATCTATTTAATTTCACATAAACAGTACGAATAACATATAATATATCTCTATTTGATTTCACTTGAACAAATTAATTGTAGTTATACACATGCTATTCAATAAATATATATATGGGTTTAAATCTAACAATTTTGTTTTAAACCCATATATAACTATTTGATTTCACCATGTGAATCTATTCAATATTTGTGGTATTTTCTCTTTTGGTAATAATTCATTTATTGAGTTGTGTAATACGGCCATTTAATTAATTGATCCTAATTCGAATTCTATAGTCATGCTAACAAATTATAGTTTAAATCTAAAATTTCTACTCAGCACCTTTAAGACCAACAATTGAATTTCTTGTCTTGTAATTGTCTTAAAATTTAAAAGTGTTAATCACTTATTTCTTTTTGTCATACTTTTCCTTTGTTTATATTTTTGTTCAAATTTAATTTAATATTAACACTTGATAATGCTTAGGATTAAATGCTTTCTTTGTTTTCAATTTTCAAATAAGAAGAAATGAACATTAGTAAAAAATTAATAATTTTTTAAACTCCTGTATATATCTATTTAATTTCACCTGAACAGCACCTTCAGAAGAAATCAAATAGAGATATATTACATGTTATTAGCATGTAATACATTTCTATTTGATTTCATCTGAACAATACGTTCAGAGAAATCAAATAGTACGTTCAGACAAAATCAAATAGAGATATATTACATGCTATTCATATTATTCAGGTGAAATAAAATAGATATATACATGAGTTAAAAAAAAATTATTCATACACATGATCAATGAGGGATGAAAAAATTATTTTATAAAATGTGAGGGATGAAACAATTCATTTTGTGAAATGTGAGGGTCAAAAAATTCATTTTTTGAAATATAAGGGACTATGGATCGGATTATGTAAATTTTGATTCGATAATGTTGCCCTTAAAAAATGATCACGTGTGAGGCATGTGGTGGATTCTGACAAAAAACTAGTCGGAAACTTAAGTAGGGATCAAATTTGACTAATGTGGATTTGTAAGGAATGAAAAAAGTCATTTGTAAAATGTGAGGGATATTTTGAACGTTTTTTCCTTAATTTAATAACAACTCATATATTAAAGAAAAGCACTAAAATTTGTTATTTATAATTAGGGATCAAATCATATATAATATCAAAAATAGTATGTTATTTTATATTTTCACTTAATACAAGTTCCAAATTACTCTTTTTGATTGCATACTCATTGTCAAACATGATCAACAACAAATAATCAAAAATTTGCAGCCAAAATATTATAGAGAACAAACTTTAACATCATAAGTATTCTTGTCAATATATTAAGATTTGTTGTTGAGATTTTTATGGTATTAAAGTTCGCTATTTGTAATAGTTCGGTTACGAATTTTTTTGATTGTTTGTTATTGATCATATTTGATAATGGGTTTGTAACTGAAAAGAGAAATTTAAATCTTACATTAAGTAAAATATATAGAATGATATACTATTTTTGATGTCATATGTAATTTAATTCCTAATGATAAATAGCAAATTCTAGTATTTTATTTATTATTTGTGTGGGTGTTAGATAATTAAACAATTTAGCAGATAAGGGGCAATAGTGGAGTCATATTATCTTCTCTCTCCTAATATCAATTTTTAATTATTAGTTGGATTTAGATGTTACAAGATAATAAAACTCAAAGGAGGTTAGTGTAATTTTTAAAACCTAGAGGGAGACCAGTGAAATAGTCAGAAATCTCAAGAGAGGTTTATCAAATTATCCCTAAAAAATCCTAATCCAACTCTACATTTTAAGTAACCTACTCAAAATGTCAACTATGAATTAAATAATAAATAAAACAATGCAACTTTTATCACTGTTAAGTGTTGTTTAAGTTTAGCACAAAAACCCACTTTACGTACCCCATCACCTCATCTGTAGGATCACTACCCCTAAACATATTTAACCCCACACCATCTAACCAACAAGGGATCAAAATATTCACTCTCTAGCCGAATTATCCACTCCATTTTGCTTGCTTACTGTCATTGGTTCATCAATTTAGGTGGTTGATTGTTTTCGATTGCATATTGTCTCCTTCTTCCTTCAGCCGTTGATCGATGAGATGATGGAATGAGAAAGGTAAAATGAGGGCCTAGATTTAGGTCTTGTAAGTTTTTGTTCACTTTTCTATTCCTGTGCAGATGGAAACACCCTTCAGATTTGGGGGGTTGCATCTCACGTGATGGGTTGACCGGTTGGATAATTGGCTAAACTGGCTAAAATGGTCAGAAGTATACACTTTACATGGGCTAAAAGTATCCACTTATTTGTTGAGGGACTAAAAGTCGGCCTGATAAAATGTTCGGGGGCCAATTTTTTGCCCTAGTTATTTTCATTGGTTTCATTACCAGATGCTTTTTCTTCCTCTTTTAGGTTTTGTTGCTTTCCTACATATCGTTGTGTGTGTGTGTGTAGCAAAATTAATTCTAATCTCCAAGGAAAAACAGCAATATTATAAATAAGGAAAGATAAGTAGTGAAGTATATAAATGATTCCCATAGAATTTTTCATATGTTCTGTGTGTTATTATTGGTACTTCCCACTTCCCCTCTCCCCTCTCTCCTCTCCCCTCTCCCTTATGATCCAACTAAGCCTCCCTTTAGTTATTACTAGTACTTGATTAGAATGATTGATGCATAATGTTTACTATAATTTCACACAAAGACTTTCAATGGCAAAAAACTCCTCCCACTTACCAAAACAAAAAAAAAAGAAAAGAAAAATGACTAAAGCTCAAGGCAAGTTTTCATTCCAAAACAAGGAAAGGAATGCTAGATTAGGGAAAATCATTCAAATCATTTTGCCAAATGCATTTTTTCATCATTCACTTTTAAAATAATAACTTTACATCTCTTACAAAATCAAGTCGGTAATATTTAGTAACCTAGGTTTTTTACTACTTTTTACCTTCAATGTATCATGTAACCCACACATCACTTTTTTGGGGGGCAAAAAGGTCAAATCTCATTTGTAGTTAAACAAATGACCCGATCCATAATCATTTTTATTCCCAAAAAGGTAGGATTTGACTTGAATTATACTTATTTTTCTTTAAAAAGTGGGATTTGATCTAATTCGTATTAATTTTTACTACCAAAAAAGTGTGATTTGACCTTTTTGTACATAAAAATGACTACATGTGGGTCACATGATGATTTTGACCTAAAAAGTGGTCAAAAACTTAGATTGGGACAAAATATTTTACTAAATTGAATTTGTAAGGGACATAAAATTAAAATTTTAAAAGTGAAGAACGAAAAAATTTTATTTAACAAAATATGAGAGATATTTCGAACAATTTTTTTCGTTAAATTATGGCCTCAAAGAATATTTTGTAAAGTACACACAATTTATCTAGTGCTATTAAATGCTTCCCCAAAAAGAAAATATTGAATGCTAATCCAGCTTATAGGCATGGATGTGTATTTATAAGGATTAATAACTGTGAAGGTCCGAAAATTATTTTATATTTTATCTTATTTGTTTGAATATTTTTTCCTTTACTTTACTTTATTTGCCTTAATTTCTTAGATACTATTATAAAAAAGTCAAGATTTTTATCATTTCTTTTCTATAATTAGTGCATGTTAAATTTGTAGTGCATTATGGAAGTGGATCCCACTAGTGAGGTGCGTAATAAATTTAGTGAACAAAAACGGGTATTTTTACAAGAGGGATTATGTGATTAGAAATGTTAAGGGTAAATTAGAGGAAAACAAGATAGATTAGTAATTAGAGACAAAGGAAAGTGATACGAAATATGGGCCGCTTATGGGCCATGTTTCGGGCTGCAAGAGAATGAATCTTTTAGTAATAGTTTAGTAGTTTATTTTCCAGATTTCTATTTTATTTGGTAGGAATAAGTTCGGTCCAAGACCTCATGTTGAGTTGGATCCGATTTATAGAGTCTAGACTCACTATTACTTAAGTTGGTTAATTAGCTTTTATTGGGTTATGTTGGGCCAGCTTAAAGCCTTCATTGGGTCGATTACAAGCTGTCCATTAGTTAGCCTTAACTGTGATAAGTGAGTCATTAGTTTAGTTGTCAAGTCGAATAAGAAAACTTGCATTGTTTCCAACTTAGATTAGGTTTGCTTCTTTGTAAGGCTATAAATAGCCAGGCTTATGATAATTTCAGTAGTTAGACAATTATGAATGAAAATTGAGAATTTCATCTCTTTCTTGTTCCTTGGGAACGTCCCTTGATACAAAGTGAGTCGAATCTCCTTTGTTCAAGTCGTGGCTTATCAAACAAGAATCACACTTGTTTGTGGTGCCGTTCTACCAAATTCCATGGTTCGCTAATTCATTAAGCCACGAGTTGAGATCGTATCAAGAGTGTTCACAACTTAGAGGGTTAGATTGGGTCGAAAGGAATTTTTGCCAACCAAACCTGGAAATTATCCATCAAGATCTTAGGAATCATGAGGATGAATTTCACCAACGTGGAGGAATTCGCATCAGCTGGTATCAGAGCTGGTTGATGGTTTTCCAGGTTATATCTTTTTAGTTCCAGCCTTTGTGTCGTATTTTCCATTCATAGTTGTGTCTTCGCCTTGTTTCTTATTCGGTTTAATCCAGTAAACAAAAAAAGAAAAAAAAACGCTAGTGATCTTAGTTGTCACGTCCTTATTGCTGTTTCTATTGAATCTTGTGCAATCTGTCCGTGTCTTGTTATTGCCGAATTTCTATTGAGTCTTGTGTGTAAAATCTGCTTGTGTCTTGCTGTCATTGTTTCCACCGCTTGGGTCCAGCAATTTAAAGAGTCAATCGGTGTTGATTGTTGTGTCCCAAGTGCACACAAAACATTGAGTCACTCAGGTTTCCTGTGTTGCCGCACTTGACATCGTTTCTTGCAATTGATACAATCTGTCCGAGTTGTTTCTTTAATTGTTTGTGCTTGTTTCTTGTTCAGCATCTTGTTATCTTATTGTCATCGCCTTTGAGTCCCGAACCTGAGTCAAAAAAAAGAAAAGAAACAAAACAGAATCTGTTTGTGTCGCTAGGAGAAGGTTAGCCGCCACTTGATTCTTGTTGTTGCATTCGAAAAAAAAAAATGGAGGGAAGACAGCGCCTGATTTCATTAAAATCCTTGGATACCAATATCAAGACTTGAATTTCTTGGAATTCTTGGTTGTACAACAACAATCTTGCAATTCTTGAAACTTTGGTTGCGATTCTTGAAACCCTTGAAACCCCAAACTGTCTTTACAAAACCCGTGGTACTTGGGTTGTTGAGGGAGCGAAATCATCATCAAGTTGTGTTTCTTGAATTCTTGAACGAAGCTTGAGGATTGTTGGGGGTTGGGAACCAAATCTCCAACCAACCAGGCTGCCCAAAACAATAAAAACAATTTTCCAGCCGCACCCTAGTTGCTTCAAGTTCTTGGCTGTCTAAAAAAAAAAAAAAAAAAAAGAAAGGGAAACATTCAGCCACGAAATTGACCTTGAAGACCTCCCGAAATTGATTGTTGGGGGTGTCAAAAGCATCCCAAACGGCTGAACATCATCAGCCCCCAAAACAACCACTAAACCCTACTCCAAGTCCAAGTTGGATTAGGTTAGTTTAATCCTAATTGAACCAGCTGTCCAAGTTGTTTTGAATTTCATTTTTGATAGCCAATCAAATCCTTATTGGGATAGGAAAATGGGGAATATATCCAGGATTAATCCAAGAGCTTTCGCTTGTCAATACTTCCTAAATCTGGTGCAAACAATAACAAGCGGCAACAACATCCATCGGCTAGTGTCTTGAGTCCCATCATTGTAGTATTCTTGAGTCGTTTGTCCAGATTATTTTTCCAGCCATAAAAATTCATTTTAAAAGTCTCGGCTTAGTGCTTCAAATTCCAGTTTTAAGCATCGGTCACTTGGTCATTGTTGTGTCATACAACTAGTACTCTTCCCGCAAAAAAATATTTCCAGCTTTGTTTATTCCATTTTCCAGTCTCCATTACTTCACTTCAAACCTGACCACGCCCACACTTTTAGTTCCAGCCTCGTTTACTTCACTCCAAATCTGATCGAGCCACATTTGAGTGGGTCTTGTGCGATGCTAGTTGACTTTTTGGGAAAATTCTTCTAATTTCTTCAAGGGAAGCAAGCGGGGCCTTGAGGACAAATTTGTGAGGACTACTTGAGGGAAAAATTAGAGTGAAAACACCAGTGACGAGCACATACACGTGAGCTTGTGTGTTGTGAGGAATTTCTTTTCTTTGCTAACCAATTTTGCAGGCCACTTAACCATGCCTCGTGGAGTTGCATCTCATTCATATCATCAAGAATTCTTAGAGAACGAGCCTCTTAAGAGGAGGGGTTCCAAGCGAACTACTTCCAAGTACTCTAGTTCCACGCATTCAATCTCCGAGCATTCACAACATGATTTTCATTCACTTCGGGAGGAAATGGATCATTTTCGCGCTTTGTGTGTATATGAAAGACATAAGCGTACTTGTAATGAGTATGAGGAGGAGCAAAGGAGTTTGCGTCGAGCATCTAAGCCGAGGTCTTCATCAAGCAACTTAATCATGTGTCAACCAATGGTAGTAAAAGAGATGTTCCTTCTAGTCCACCATTGATTGATGAAGTATCTATGAATGCTAGTAACCTTGAAGTCCCACCTACACAAGTTAGTTGTCATGAGCAAGTTGAGAAGGAAGAAAAGGGAAAAAGTGTGCTGACCTTGGGCAAAAATGCGAGGACTTACCTTTCTAACGAACTTACCTTTGCTTTGTTTAGCTTTTCTTCTTTTATGCAGGTAAAGCATGGAGAGATTGAGTTGATCATGGCATGTTCTATCCCTAAATCCATTGGTGAATATCAGAATTTTCATGGAGTTTGCATCTTATGTGTAGTATCCCTTTACTATCCATTGATATTCAACTTCACCCATGAGCCTGCTTTGCTTGTTGGGAGGAGTAATAAATTTCCAAAGGGAGTTCTTGCACTTGAATCTTATCCTATGCCTTCTTACCATTTTGCAACAAATGTTCCAAGTGATGATCAATCTAATGAAGTTGATCACGTTCAAAGTGTTCTTCATTTTGTCAGTTGCATTATGGAGGATCCAAGAAGATGTGACCTTGCTGCCAATGAACTATACATTTTACCTTGCATCATGGAACCAAAGCTATATGCGTTATCTTTGAGGAGTCGTTGGAGTAAAACCATGAGTTTTCCATGGCTAATTGTGAGCATTTTCAAGCTGACCAAGAGACATGTGCACCGAATTATAATAATCATGACCTATGCAAGTATCATTCATTCTAAGAGAGCCAATATGTGGAGATTTAAGGTTTCATACTGCCAACTCTTGTTAATACCATTCATTTCCAACCACGATTTGAGGACAAATCTTTTTCAAGAGGAGGGGAATGATACGAAATATGGGCCGCTTATGGGCCATGTTTCGGGCTGCAAGAGAATGAATCTTTTAGTAATAGTTTAGTAGTTTATTTTTCAGATTTCTATTTTATTTGGTAGGAATGAGTTCGGTCCAAGACCTCATGTTGAGTTGGATCCGATTTATAGAGTCTATGCTCATTATTACTTAAGTTGGTTAATTAGCTTTTATTGGGTTATGTTGGGCCAGCTTAAAGCCTTCATTGGGTCGATTATAAGCTGTCCATTAGTTAGCCTTATCTGTGACAAGTGAGTCATTAGTTTAGTTGTCAAGTCGCATAAGGAAACTTGCATTGTTTCCAACTTAGATTCGGTTTGCTTCTTTGTAAGGCTATAAATAGCCAGGCTTATGATAATTTCAGTAGTTAGACAATTATGAATGAAAATTGAGAGTTTCATCTCTTTCTTGTTCCTTGGGAACGTCCCTTGATACAAAGTGAGTCGAATCTCCTTTGTTCAAGTCTTGGCTTATCAAACAAGAATCACACTTGTTTGTGGCACCATTCTACCAAATTCCTTGGTTCGCTAATTCGTTAAGCCGTGGGTTGAGATCGTATCAAGAGTGTTCGCAACTTAGAGGGTTAGATTGGGTCGAAAGGAATTTCCGCCAACCAAACCTGGAAATTATCCATCAAGGTCTTGGGAATCATGAGGATGAATTTCACCAATGTGGAGCCCATGTTTCGTATCAGAAAGACAAAGAGATAAGCTTAAACCCTAAGCCGCCACTTGTCAACAATCCAACAACTATTTGACCAAGACTAGTCTTTGGCTTTATTTTGAAAACTTGAAGCAAAACTCTTCACTTTCTTTCTCCTCTTGGCCGAACCTCTAAGCAAGAAAAAAGAGGGGAAAAACTCCAAATTCCAACTTGATTCCTTGCTTGAATCCTTGAGAAATTCATCCTAAAATCCTAATCCAATCCATAGAAAGTTGTATCAAGGAAGGAAGGAAAGCTTGTGTGGAGAAATTTGGGAAAAAAGAAAGCTCTTGGTTGCATTTCCTCATAGGGTTTGAAGGTATTTATGTCTAGAAACTATCTTTTCTCTTTTATCTTGCACTTGAGTAGATTTATGACTTGATTATGGTAGATTCCATGGAAAATTTCATAGTTTGTGTAGTGGTTCAAAATTTTCAGCTTTGATTGAGAAATTCCAGCCTTGAAATGCTAATTCTAGCTTTACTATGTCCTTTTAGTCTTGCCATGAAGATTTTGCAGCTTTTGTATGCACTATTGGCTTCGCTATAGGAATTTTCAGCTTTTGGTTATAAATTTCAGCTTTGGGTTCAATTTTCCAGCTTTGGTATGGTTGTATATGAGTTAGGTAATGTACAATTTGATTAGCTTTGTGGCCTAGAACAAATACCCCTTATATCTTATAGCTCGTGGTCTTGATTAAGGTTGATATGCCATGAAAATGAACTTTGAATTTGGAGGAAAAACTTAAGGAAAACAAAGGAGATGCTGGTTGTGATGACTCGTAAAATTCCTTATATTTTTCTTAAAAATTCCCTTTTATTTGAACTTTATTACTTTAGACTAGCCTTACTACTCAATCACCCCACAATAAGTGCAAATGCACATAGAATTAAGGGTTTTCCCTTTCGTTTTCAAGTTATCGCAAGTTAGGGTTTTTTACGCCTTTTTGTAGTGTGACTATTTGGTACGGAGTGTGGATCAAATTTGGTGATTAAGAGTGAGTTTTAGATGATATTAAGTATATAATTAGAAGGGATAATAATAAGTTAGTGAATTATAAGCTAAAACCCTAGTATACGCGATTTAAGGAAAATCGGCTCGAACCGACGGGTATCGTTCACTACCGATTGAATACACCACTTGACCACCACTTCATTAACTTAATCTCATTGTTATTAGAGCCAAAAGATCAGCCATAATCAGCATGTGATGGCCGAAATTCTTGACTAAGAAAGCCAAGGAAAAGAAAAAAAAATTTGAGGAAGATCTTGGAGTGACACTTGGAGAACATCTAGCCATCTTTGACCAAATTCAAGTCCAAGTTTCTTATCTCTCTTGGACTTCACTTTCTCTTCATTTTGCAGCTATGGTGGCCAAAAATTGAGAGAGAGAAAAGGGAGAAAAGAACTTCAATTCCATCTTAGGTTTACTTGATTGAGTGAGAAAACAAGAAAACTAAACCGATTAACTTGCAAATTGAGAGTTTGGGAAGCTTAGGGAGCTAAATTTCACAACCAAAGGTGAAGGATAACTCTTGCAAGCCCTTTTATTAAGGTATATTGGCTGTCCATCATCTTTAGTTCCTTTATTCTTGCTTAAGCTGCTATACAACTCATATTTTTGGTTGATTGATAGCTATGCAAGTAGTTGTGATGATTTTTGGAGAATTGAAAAGTTAGGGTTTTGTATTGTTCAACTGTTGGCCTAATCAGCAACATCCATCAGATCCCGGCTCGAAGGGACTAACCGCCCAGCCCGTGGCACCCAGAGGTGCAGCCCCTCATGCTGGCCGAGCGTGGTACGGTGCTTTGCGCTGCCATTGTGGTTAAGGAAATAAAGTTACGCCTTCGCTAAAAGCTATAGCTTTTGGTGTAATGGTAAGCGCTTGATCCTGGCAAGTGGTATCAGAGCGAGGTCGCGGGTTCGAGTCTCCCTGGCTGTTGCTGGGGGAGGGATTGTTGGCCTAATCAGCAACATCCCTCAGATCCCGGCTCGAAGGGACTAACCGCCCAGCCCGTGGCACCCAGGGGTGCAGCCCCTCATGCTGGCCGAGCGTGGTACGGTGCTTTGCGCTGCCATTGTGGTTAAGGAAATAAAGTTGCGCCTTCGCTAAAAGCTATAGCTTTTGGTGTAATGGTAAGCGCTTGATCCTGACATCAACCATATTTCTTCTTGTTTAGATGGCACATGCTATGAATAAGTGTAGACAAGGAGGTGAAGTAGAGTTTCAAGCTAGAATTGTGAAGATTAGTACTTGTATTCATGAATTCCAGTTTTCGGTTTTGTAATTCCCCTGTTCTGTCCGGTTCTGTTTGACCCTAATGGAGGCCGAATTAGGCTTAGCACTAAACATAAAAGTTGTAGGGAATGATGTTTCATAGCTGCCTGTAAAATTTCAGTTCAATCCGAGGACTTAGCATGTGAAAAGACAAAAATACCCCTGACTGCCATAAGTAGAGCTCTGTGGACAGTGTTGACAGTTCACCAATCTGATCGCATCTGTTCACCCTGATTTGTACTGAATTAGCATTTGGTCGGAACACAGAAGTTGTAGTGCTATGTCTTAGCTATCCAACGGCCCTAAAAACGCCTCAATCGGACTTCGGTACCCTGAGTTATTGTCATTTATGCATAGTGCGGTTAACTAGTCTGATTGTGAGATTCTGATTCTATAATTTGAAATTTTGACCTGGATACATTACGAACTGGATTGAGTGGTCTTCATCAAAGTTGTAGCCCTTTATCTTAGCTTCGAAATGGTATAAATTACACCCCAATCCGATAAGCGTAACTTCGATTGTGTCCAATACGCTAAGTGACGTCAAATCTGTCTTTTGTTTTTTGACTTCAACTTTATTTCCGGACATTTTCCTAGCTTGATTTTGTACTTCTACGACATTGAGCCTATTGAACGGCCATTGAAATGAGATTATTTTGTGTGTGATTTTGGGACTGATTGAGGAAAAGAATGAAGCCATAAATGGCTGAAAAGTAGGTAAATACAAAGGGCGTGCTACCCAAATTTACGCTCGAGAGTTAGGTAGATATACTTGCGACTTGAGCAAGACTTGAGAGCGAATACCACTTGAACCATCTAGACTATTGCGTCTTCTTTTATCGAAATATATAAGTCAGAACTTGGCCGAACTTGTACCCTTGGGAAATGAAATAACAACTATTAGAAATACGTTTTCCTCGTTCTTTCGACTCCAATGGGAGTTCTAAAGTTTGAACCGCTTCCTTACCAAAACTAAACGAGCGAGCATAAATTTTTCGGGATTTGATAAGTATCTTGAATACTACTTAAACGAGTTGCATTTACTTGATTTTCTTGAAGCGAAACTCCGATGTTTCGAACTCTAGAGAGTTTTATATTCGTCAATGATATTTTATCGCAGATTTGAACTCCGACCAAGGAGTTGGACCTGAACGTGATTTTTGAAAAGCACTACATTTTGGTGAGTGCTTCCAAATACCTGATTGAACTTGACACTTGTTTTCAATACTTGACTAATGTGATCGAATGATATTTGATTGGTATGGTTAGGTAAGGGTGTACTTTATTGCACTTTCCCTAATTTGATATGTACGTGTTTATTGGTACAATTGACTTGATATACTTATGCTTGATTTGTAAGTGCTGGAGCGGCAGCATGTACCACACTCAATTCGAGTGGGAGGTGCCTCTCATTCCTGTCTCCGTACTTTTATCTTGATTCAGTCGATTTGAGATGTTATCTCATCAAAATCTTGGGAACCCAAACCCCACTGGCTAGTTAATCGAGTCGAGCCGACAAGGGCTTGGTCGATTAGATAACGAACCATGGGTAGTTAGTGATGTCGAGTGGAGTGTTATCTCCTCGACTAATCGGTATACTCGAGTATTACCACCAGTATTTAGTTGGTGTTCGGGCCCGGTAAAGGGGTTGAATGGTGGACAGATTGGAGTTAAGCGAAGTACTGCTGGACTGGTTACCTTTCTTGAAAGTTGACGGAGTGTCAACTAATACTTGATCAAACTCTGGTGAAGCAATGGGAAATTTGGCTCCTGAGAGCCATCGGTATCCTTACATCTGGATTGTTATTCGTAGTGTTATTGTTTCTTTTAGAAAAGAATTTTTCACTCGTTCACTTGGAAATGTGCTACTTGAAGTGTATTGTTCAATTTTATGAACTTGTTATGCTCGTTCTTTTGCTACGTTGATACTTGTACTTTTAAATAATAGTCAACTTACTATTTGGAACCTCACTGGACTTTTTGCTCATTCCACTCCATTTGTTTTCCTTACAGGGGATACGAGCGAGGTGTGAGACTTGTACAGACTAACGTAGTCTAGTTTTTTTGGATTTTGCTATTGTACTCGCGCTAACACCCGACTAGAGTTGATTTTACTTGGGTTGTAAATACTTTAACGTTTTGGGCGTGTATAAACTGTATATCTCAGTTCATAACTTTTGATGATTACAAAACAATTGGATGCTACTAATATTCTAATATTCTTTGAAGAGTTCATTTCAGGATTTGGAACAAAAACCAGATCAAAGACCTGAAGCCAAAACTGGATCAAGGTTTGACAAATTACTGTCGGACGCACAAAAGAACCATAACGGACGGCCGACAACCATTGAGTGACTTCGGACACATGAAGAACTCACACTCGGACGTCCGAAGGTAATATGTCAAAACATCTATGATCACTGACCTCGTTCGAACACACAATACCTCTATACCGTACGTCCGACAAACGTTGCTGTACTTCGGACGCAAAACACTGGAGCATCGGATGTCCGATAGAAATGAAGAAGGATTTGCAAGTTCACTTTCGGACGTATACTGTGGAGGGACCGGACGTCCTAAGAATTGCAAGAAATCATCTTGAACTCACTGTCTTCGTTCGGACGCATAAAATCAGAGTACCGAACGTTCAACACTACCAACGGCTACCTGACCTTCCATCTGCCTTCTATCCGTTGACAGCATTTATTGAAGAATTTTTTGGTCCCTTATAAATAGGGATTAGTCAACTCTTCAAAATGACTTTTACACATTAAGTCTACATCAGATCTTGAGTGATTCAAGTGTGTTAATACTCCAAAAGGAAGATTTGTACTCTTAGTTGTGTCATCTCTTTTTAGCTTTTCAAGTGTGATTCAATTTCTTCAATAGTGTAGTTTTGTGAGGGTTATCCGTGTGATTGTAAAACTTCCTTGCTTGATCGAGTGAGACTTGAGGCAAGAAGGAAGTGATCCTTCATTTGTACATAAGAGATTGGTTGATAGTTGATCATATTGAAGAAGCTTGATATATAAAGTGATATTCAAACTTAGTCAAGTTTGAAATTTGGTTTGCAATTCTATCCCTTCATTTACTGTCTTGCTATATATACATATATATATATTGCTTACCTGTTTTACTCACAAATTGCTTGTGCTAGTCGATCAACTGCTTTTCTGTGAGGTCCTCTTGAAAAAGAAAAATAGGTCAAAAAAAAGGGGTGACTCATATCTTAGCTTACTTTTTTAGATAACCTAATTCACCCCACCTCTTAGGTTGTTCTCGATCCTTACAATTGGTATCAGAGTTTGGTCTCCTTGAGATTAAGCTAAATCGGCTTAGGAGTAAAAATGACAACCAACAATGCCATGTTCTTTGAGGGACAATCTGTTACTAGACCTCCTATGTTCAATGGTTCAAACTATGTGAGTTGGAAGGAAAGGATGATTATCTTCTTACAATCTATTGATATTGAGCTATGGTTTATTATCAATGAAGGTCTGTTTGATGCCTCTACTATTGATATAGAGACAAACATGCCGAGATCAAAAACAAGAAGGGAACTAACTGCTGAAGATAGAACCCATCTCACTCTGAATGCCAAGGCGATGAACGTACTGTACAGTGCTTTAGACTCAAACGAATCTGTTAGAGTCAAGGGCTGTAAATCTGTAAAAGAAATCTGGGACAAACTTCGAGAAATACACGAAGAAAGTGAAAATGTGAGAGAACAGAAGAAGTCTATTCTGGTCACGAAGTATGAATCCTTTAAGATGGAACCTCACGAAAATATCGACAAGATGTATTGCAGATTCAATGATCTTATTAAGGATCTAGAAGTTCTTGACAAAGATTACTCTCTAAGTGAGAAAAATAGAAAAATTATGAACGCTCTATCAAAGGATTGGGAGAGCAAAGTGACTGTCATTGAAGAAGCCAAAGATCTGAACACTTTATCTATTGAATCCCTTATAAATTCACTCACCTCTTACGAGCTAAAACTCAAGTCTAAGGTGCAGGAAGAAGAGGACACAAGAGTTAGAAAGAGCATTGCTCTGAAGACTTCACAAGAAGAAGATGATACGATCTCTCTGGATGCAGATGACATGGAAGGTGATGATAGTGACATTGCACTCATCACACGAGGCTTCAAAAGAATACTCAACAAGAGAAGATTCAGAAAAGAAGGACATAGCAATCCCTTTCCAAATTAGTCCAACAACTTCAGAAATAAAGGAAAGCTGGAATTCAACAAAAAGCAAACTGATAAGTGCTTTGAATGCGGCCAACCTGGTCACTATGCAAATGAATGTCCAATGAAGAAAAAGAAGGAGAACAAAAGTGAACGAAAACCAAAATTCAACAATTTTCAGATCACCTGGAATGACTGCAATTCAGAAGGAGAAGTAGAGAAAGAAGAGGAATCTGTCCAAGTGGCTTTCATGGCCATTGGAGATGAAGAGATAACTCATTGTAACTCTCAAACTGATAGTGATAGTGAGTCTGATGTTGATATTAATTCTTTCCAAGAAAAAATGCATAACAGCTTAAAAGAATCCTATGTTAGAAACAAGGAACTAAAGCAGAAAATTAGCTTTCTAATACAAGATAATGCAAATCTCTTTAGACAAAATAAGTGTCTTAAGCATGAAAATGAGAACCTGAAAAGGATTGAAATTGATATGCTTGTTGAACTTAACAAAAAGACAAATTTCTTTGACATACTCAGAAGTGAACAATGCAGCCTAAAAAAAATGATGGATGATTTATGTCAATTGTTACATCATATGAAACAGAACCGCCTTCAAAAGAATGACACTGAACCTCACCTTAACACTCATCAGATAAGACTGAATCAAAATGCAAATGAGTTTGCTATCCATAGGAGAAGGCAAGTCAGATTCATTAAACCTGTTCATTTGATTGATCCAATGATAGTATGCAACTTTTGTTGTCAATTTGGTCACATGAATAGCAACTGTTATGTTAAGAAAAACTTGAGAAATGGAATGAGATGCATGTGGGTTATTAGACATAATGCTAACCATGATGGACCCAAAAAGTAATGGGTACCAAACATTATATTGTGAACTACTGTGTAGGTGAACCTGGTGAACAGTGTTAAAGAATCAAAATGGTTCATAGATAGTGGATGCTCAAGACATATGACTGGTGATGCATCACAGTTCATCAAGCTCAAGCCAAAAACAAGTGGAAAGGTTACTTTTGGAGACGATAATAAAGCCAAAACTGTTGGTATTGGTGATGTTGGTAAGAATGGTCAGACTTTTGTTCATAATATTCTTTTAGTCGACAACCTGAGTTACAATTTGCTGAGTGTTAGTCAACTATGTGATAGGAACCTGCTCGTGTTATTTAAGAAACATGAATGCCTTGTTCTTGACTCAAAGTTCAACATTGTTTTCAAAGGAAAAAAAGTTAATGACATTTATGTGGTGATTCTTGAAAAGGTTGATGCTTCCAGCCTTAGTTGTCTCAAAGTAGCAAATGAGGATCCCTGGTTGTGGCACAGAAGGCTTTGTCACTTCAATATGGATTTGCTAAAAGAAATTTCCAAAAAGGACCTGGTTAGAGGACTTCCAAAACTCAATTTTTATAAAGATCGCATCTGTGATGCTTGCCAATTTGGAAAACAAGTCAAGGTACCTTTTAAACCAAAAAAATGTGTTTCTACCTCAAAACCCTTAGAACTCCTACATCTTGATCTTTTTGGTCCAACTCAAACCATAAGCCTTGGTGGCAAGAGATTCTGTTTTGTTATTGTTGATGACTATTCTAGATACACTTGGGTGATATTTCTTACACATAAAGATGATGCTTTCAAAAACTTTATTTTCCTGTTTGCCAAGGTTCAAAATCTGATTGGTTTGAAAATCATAAAAATAAGAAGTGACAATGGCACAGAATTTCATTTTTATGGATTTCCAGAATTTTGTGACAACAATGGCATTACACATGAGTTTTCTATTGCTAGAGTACCTCAGCAAAATGGAGTAGTTGAAAGGAAAAAAAGAACTCTTCAAGAAGCTGCTAGAACCATGCTTAGTGAATGCAATTTACCAAAGTACTTTTGGGCTGAAGCTATAAACACTGCATGCTATACCATGAACAGAGTTCTCTTAAGACCAATCTTGAACAAGACTTCATATGAGCTGTTGTTTGATAAAAAACCTGTAGTTGGTTACTTTAAAGTTTTTGGTTGCAAATGCTTCATTCTGAACGTCAAGGAGCATCTTGGTAAGTTTGATAAAAAATCTGATTAGGGGATCTTTTTGGGATATTGTGAAAACAAGAGAGGTTTTAGAGTTTATAATCGTAGAACTCTGGTCATAGAAGAAGCTATACATATCACTTTTGATGAATCTAATGGTGACACTTCCAATAGTTGCGGTGAAGATGATGATGCAGGTGTTCGAGAAGAATTAAAGAGGCTAACAATCAGCAATCAAGGCACAGCTCCATCAGAAAATAATTCAAAGGAAGATGAAAATCAAGACAGTCCTGCTAGAGAAGACAATGACAGTGACACTGGAATTCCAAATGATCTTCCAAGAGCCTGGAAATTTGTCCAAAATCATCCCAAGGAACTTATCATTGGGGATCCTTCTGAAAAGTGACACAAACCCAAGATAGAACATTTATCAATCAAACCAAATACACCAAGGAACTGCTGAAAAGATTTGGAATGGAGGACTCAAAGCAAGTTGGAACACCCATGTGCACATCTGCCAAGCTTGACAAAGATGAAGAAGGTACAAAAGTTGATGAAAAGAAGTATAGAAGTATAATTGGTAACTTGCTTTATTTAACAGCTAGTAGACCTGATATCATGTTTGTTGTGTGCTTATGTGCTCGTTTTCAATCTTGTCCAAAGGAATCACATGTAACTGCGGTAAAAAGAATCTTTAGATACTTAAAAGGAACTGTAAGTTTTGGCCTTTGGTAGCCTAAGTGTCATGAACTTCCCTTGTGTTGATTCTCTGATGCTGATTTTGGTGGCTGTAGAGTAGATAGAAAAAGTACAACTGGTATATGTAATTTTCTTGGAAATTGCTTAGTATCGTGGTTCAACAAGAAACAGAATGCCATTTCATTATCTACAACCGAAGCAGAATATGTTACTGCTGGTGCTTGTTGTGCTCAATTGTTGTGGATGAAAAACACTTTGAATGATTTTGGTTTAGTGTATAATTTCGTACCTATGTTTTGTGATAACACCAGTGCCATTAATTTGACAAAAAATCCCATTCAACATTCTAGGACAAAGCATATAGACATTAAGCATCACTTCATTCGCTATCTTGTCCACAAGGGTGAAATTTGTGTTCAATATATTTATTCTAAAGATCAAATTGCTGATATCCTCACAAAAGCCCTTCCACTGGATCAATTTGTGTTTCTGAGAACAAAACTGGGTGTCTCAGAAAAAATTCTCTAAGTTTCTCTTTGGTCACTTCTTATCGGACGTCCGATAGATTAAAACGAACGTCCGACAGTGTTCTTCATTCTTTTCTGAAAAATTCTGGTTCGGACAATCACTCAAAAATTGCTTCATATAAGGAAGCCACCTACCTCATTAAGTTCATTAACTTTCTTTGTCTCGGACGCAACCCTTCAGTTCTCTCTCAAAGTTCAAAATTCAAATTACTCTCTCCTCTAATCAAGTTCCAAGAAATTGATTCAATCGACACCATTACACCCCTATTGCCCGTTGTCTGAACATAAAAATCTCTTCCAACTCCCAACTGCCTCACATTTCCCTAATTTGTATCAGGAACCCTAAGTTTTTCAAATCAGACTTCTTGTGGTTGGTTCGTGCATCACCATTAATTCATATTGCACTCTTCATCTATCTTATACACTTTGCACCACTTCCTACATCAACATCCGATTACATTACACCATGGTTAGAATTAGAGGTGGTTCTACGGGGGTCGGATGACCTTTTAGATTTAGGGATAAGGATATTGAAATTGTGGAACCCTCTACCAAAGCATCCAAAAAGAAAACTGCAAACAGAGGTGGAAAGGTAAAGCAAAATGCTCAAAGGAAGCGCGATGCTCCAATTGTTGAGCCATCTGATGAGCAGATGGAAAAGCATCACTCTGAAGAAAATCTAGGTGGTAGGAGTGCAGAAGAAATGGAGGAACCCACCCATGCTGAAGTGACTGTCTCGAAATCTCCTGGGAAAAGAAAAATGTCTGCCCAAAAGGGAAGCACTCCTCAATCAAATGCAGAGAAAAATGCTGAGGTTCAGCACACCCCTGAGCCATCTACCAGAAAATCTCCACGGACAAGGCCTGAGGTTCAGAATACCGAGTTATCTGCCAAGCAAACTGCAAAAAGAAAACGGTCTGGAAAGGAACCAGTGACTCAGCCTGCTAAGGAACCTTCTCCTCTGCCAAAATTCATTGATGATGAGGCCAGAGACAGATTTTAGTTGGTCTCACAAAAGGGTTTCATCACTCAAAGGACCATTTTTCCTCCTGAATTTCGTAAGCTTGACCTCGAACCTATCATTAAGCTCTTTGAGTTCCAAAAATGGATTCATCTTCTGTCCATCCCCAATACTTTTTACCCTGATATGCTTTATTAGTTCTTTGCAAATCTCAGAAAGGGTAACTCACACACTGAACTCATCTCTAGGGTCAACTCTGTAGACATCACGTTAACTCCTGATTTGAGGCCAAAGACAGATTTGAGCTTTATCTCTTTTACTGTTTTGTTGAAAAAATCAGAATTGACTTTGGGTTTGTGATGTGCAAATTTCTGCTCAAGATTAGCACTGATAGTCGTAGGAAACTCTCTTATGAAAAATTTCTGACTCCTATCTTTGCCCATTTTAAAATTCCTTTTACTGGAAAATCACCCAAAGATAGTGCCTCAACAGTTTTCTCACAAGCGTATTTTGAAAGAAAGAATCTGAAATTTTTTTAGGGCCATTGGTGTTATAAGGAAACTGTGACAGAAACTAGGAGAAAAAAACTTCATGAAACCCCTATCACTCCTAGGACTCCTCGTGATCAGTCCATGTATGTCTCTCCATTCACCATCCACCCTAGAAAATCAGCTAGTAAGTCATTCTCTTCCAATTCTGAGGTCATCTCCTTACTTGAGGACCTCAAACAACATGTTCTGCTCATTGAAGATGGTCTCATGATGACCATGTCTCCTGCCCAGCAGTCCATCTTCATTGAAAAAAGGAATCTCCTCGTGCCTCCAATCCCTGAATTCAATGAAAGTGCTCATCAAAAAGAGCCAAGACCTCAGCCCACAGAGCATACTCCTGGTCCTGAAGCCACTCCAGAGGCACATGCTTCCAGCTCTCAGCCCAAAGATAAAGGCAAGGCTCCTGTAACTGTGGAGACAACTGAAGATGATGATGAGGACACTGAGGATGAAGACCAAGTGGATCTTGAGCAGTTTCGTCTAACCAGGAGAAGGCCTGGATCATTAAAAATCACCATCTAAGCACTACTAGGACTTTGCATTTCATCATTAGGACATTAGTTCATCTTTTGCATTGAAAAACTTCTGCTATGAATTGAGGATCATAATCCTCTTTTGGTCCGTAAAAATGATGTTATTCTGTTAAAAGATGTTTTTCTTCTATGAATGGATGCTTTTACCATTTGCTAAATGTCTTTTGCTGATAATGTTCATATATTGTTCTGGTTTGTCAAATTGATAATGTCTATTGAATGCTGGTATGGCTGTTTTATGATGACAAAAAGAGGGAGAAAATGGATATGAATCGTATAAATGAGGGGGAAAATGGATATGGATCGTATAAATGAGGGGGAGTTGCGAATACTCTGGTCATGGAATCAATAAGGAAGGGGGAGTCGAGTTAAGGAGGAGTTGAATCCTTTTTTGATCCATCCAATGTTTTGTCATCATCAAAAAGGGGGAGATTGTATATCTCAGTTCGTAACTTTTGATGATTACAAAACAATTGGATGCTACTAATATTCTTTGAAGAGTTCATTTCAGGATTTGGAACAAAAACCAGATCAAAGACCTGAAGCCAAAACTGGATCAAGGTTTGACAAATTACTGTCGGACGAACAAAAAAACCATAACGGACGGCCGACAACCATTGAGTGACTTCGGACGCATGAAGAACTCACACTCGGACGTCCGAAGGTAATATGTCAAGACATCTATGATCACTGACCTCGTTCGGACACACAATACCTCTTTACCGGACGTCCGACAAACGTTGTTGTACTTCGGACGCAAAACACTGGAGCATCGGATGTCCGATAGAAATGAAGAAGGATTTGCAAGTTCACTTTCGAACGTATACTGTGGAGGGACCGGACGTCCTAAGAATTGCAAGAAATCATCTTGAACTCACTGTCTTCGTTCGAACGCATAAAATCAGAGTACCGGACGTCCGACACTACCAACGGCTATCTGCCTTCTATCCGTTGACAGCATTTATTGAAGAATTTTTTGGTCCCTTATAAATAGGGATTAGTCAACTCTTCAAAATGACTTTTACACATTAAGTCTACATCAGATCTTGAGTGATTCAAGTGTGTGAATACTTCAAAAGGAAGATTTGTACTCTTAGTTGTGTCATCTCTTTTTAGCTTTTCAAGTGTGATTCAATTTCTTCAATAGTGTAGCTTTGTGAGGGTTATCCGTGTGATTGTAAAACTTCCTTGCTTGATCGAGTGAGACTTGAGGCAAGAAAGAAGTGATCCTTCATTTGTACACAAGAGATTGGTTGATAGTTGATCATATTGAAGAAGCTTGATATATAAAGTGATATTCAAACTTAGTCAAGTTTGAAATTTGGTTTGCAATTCTATCCCTTCATTTACTGTCTTGCTATATATACATATATATATATTGCTTACCTGTTTTACTCACAAATTGCTTGTGCTAGTCGATCAACTGCTTTTCTGTGAGGTCCTCTTGAAAAAGAAAAATAGGTCAAAAAAAAGGGGTGACTCATATCTTAGCTTACTTTTTTAGATAACCTAATTCACCCCACCTCTTAGGTTGTTCTCGATCCTTACAATTGGTATCAGAGTTTGGTCTCCTTGAGATTAAGCTCAATCGGCTTAGGAGTAAAATGACAACCAACAATGCCATGTTCTTTGAGGGACAATCTGTTACTAGACCTCCTATGTTCAATGGTTCAAACTATGTGAGTTGGAAGGAAAGGATGATTATCTTCTTACAATCTATTGATATTGAGCTATGATTTATTGTCAATGAAGGTCTGTTTGATGCCTCTACTATTGATATAGAGACAAACATGCCGAGATCAAAAACAAGAAGGGAACTAACTGCTGAAGATAGAACCCATCTCACTCTGAATGCCAAGGCGATGAACGTACTATACAGTGCTTTAGACTCAAACGAATCTGTTAGAGTCAAGGGCTGTAAATCTGTAAAAGAAATCTGGGACAAACTTCGAGAAATACACGAAGGAAGTGAAAATGTGAGAGAACAGAAGAAGTCTATTCTGGTCACGAAGTATGAATCCTTTAAGATGGAACCTCACGAAAATATCGACAAGATGTATTGCAGATTCAATGATCTTATTAAGGATCTAGAAGTTCTTGACAAAGATTACTCTCTAAGTGAGAAAAATAGAAAAATTCTGAACGCTCTATCAAAGGATTGGGAGAGCAAAGTGACTGTCACTGAAGAAGCCAAAGATCTGAACACTTTATCTATTGAATCCCTTATAAATTCTGTGAGGACCCGTAATTTTCTTAATTTCTAGGTTTTAATTTCTTTTAATTATACGTTTTTCCACCTTTTCTTTATTCGAAACATTGTGCAAATAAATTTTATGAGTAAATATAGCTTTTAAATGATTTTTCTAGTATCGGTTAGTTTTTGAGGAATTAAGAGCGTATACCGGACGTGGGACCCACTAGTGCGAAAAGTTCGGAAAAATTCGGCCAACTAGATTAAGTTTTGAATACTGGAATGAATTTACCGGGTGTTAAGAGATAAGTGGAGGGTGCAATTTGGATTGATATGAGAGAGACAAGTTAGGTAGAGAGTTAATAAAAGGTGACAAGTGTCACCATTTGATTGGGCTTACCTTAAGACCTTTCTTACCATTGACTTAAATAACCAAAAATGACCCAAAATATCTTCATTTCTAAGCTTCATATGGCCGACCACCTTCAAGAAATAAGGGAAGAAAAGCTCTCCAATTTCTTTGCTCCAAGGTTGTTTAATCTTCACTTTTAACCGTTTAATTTTAGTTTTTCTCCATAAAACCTCTTCACTTAGTGTTTGTGAGTTGTTTGGAAAGTTAAGGTGACCAATAGCTCTCTCTCTCTTGTTTTAAAGGTAAGTTGTGAAGAACCACCCTCCTCCTTTAATTGATGCTTAAATCATGCTTAGTGGTTGTATGAGATGCAAATTTATGGGTTATTTCTTGATTTGTGGTTGAAATGATGAAGTTTTATTATTTTTGGAGATTTTTCTGTTTTAATATAAGCATGATTGTGTGGCTATCTATGGTGATTGAAAATGGTCTATAATGACTTAAGGAGGTGGGAAAAGTGATTAATTGCAACCAATTTCTGTTTTGGAAGAAAATTGAAAAACCTAGGGTTCTTAACGGAGCATTCTGTCCGAATTTTTAGGTCCTAGATAGAGGCCGAATTGGCCTTAGCTCAAAAAATGAAAGTTGTAGGAAATGACATTTTAGAGGTGCCTAAACAATTTCAGGTCAATTGGAGTAGTGTAGAATGAGATAAGTCAAAATTACTATTGTTGTTCTGGTTTTACCAGAAATTGAGAACTGCGCCTGTAATTGGTTGTTTTGCCTGGAATTGCTTCCGAATTGGTTGTTGAGGCCTTCTGATGAAATTTAGCCCTGTTTCTTAGCTTTCATCTAGTTTTGGAATTTCTGGATTTGGACTTGTAGAACCTGAGTTATGATGTTTCCGCTAGAATACGTTTTGGTGAATCTGTTTTACGTTTTTGATGTAGTATCTTGCATTTTTGACATGTTTTCACTCAAAACTGGGTTGAGTGACCTTCTGTGATGTTGTAGCCCTGTCTTTTAGCTTCGAGATGGTGGGTCTTGTACCCTCATCTGATAAGCGTAGTGAAATTTGTTCCATTACCGTAAAATGAGGACAAAAACTGTTTTTTCAGGGCCAAAGCTAGTTACATTTCCGAAATTTCTGGTTTCCTCTAATGCTTATATATGCTTATGGAACCCTATTGTGATCGTGTTGGCATCGGTTTATGACTTGTAATCGAGTCTTCTTGTGCTTAGTGGAATATTCTAGGGCTTGACTTTTATTTCCTGTCATTTTCCTAGCTAACTTTTGTACTTGGATAACCTTGAGCCTATTGAACGGCTGTGGTGATGAATGTATATTGAGTATGACTTTGGGAGTTGATTGAGGAAAATAATGAAGCCGTGATGGCTGGAAAAGTAAGAAATTTAGGGGAAGTGCTGTCCAATTTTTTTCTAGGCCAATTGGTTCCTTTAAGTTTGAATTGGCTTGTGATAGAAATGAAGGGCTTTTGGGTTGTTGAACCTAGGTCTTCATGTTACCTTTTTATTCCCAAAAATCATGTTTTGTACCCTTGCATTAGTAATTATTTGGCGAGGCATACGACTAGTAGTCGAGCCTCACATGTGTATTTTGTTTACTCGATTCTGGATGTGAAACCTTCAATTGGTTTACTTTGATTATTTTAGGGTTTCTTGGCGATTAAAGCCAATCCGAAGTGAAAACTTTTGAGGAATCTGTACTTGAACCGGTGAGTGTACCACTCCCCTTCATTGCTGTTTAACTTGATTTCTGCTCTGCAATCTGTTTAATTTGTTTGAGACGAGGGTGTACTTTATCGCACTCGTTCTCTTGTCTGTTCATATGCCAATTTTGGTGTCAATCTGAATCTGTATCTGTATCTGATATCTGTATCTGTATCTGTGACCTATGAGCTCAAATCCTGTGGCTAAGTTATTCGAGTCGGGCCGGCAAGGGCCTGGACGATTAGATAACGAACCACGGTAGTCTATTTTGGGATCTTTGGGTATTGAGACCCTTGATTCCGGTATACTCGAGTATTACAATTTCTGTTTCTGTTGAGGTGAGCGGGCCCGGTAAAGGGGTGTTTGGTGGATGGAATTTGGTGTAAAGTGGGGTCTACGGACGTGTTGGTTCTATATACGTTGACGGAGAGTCAACCGGCTTGGATCAAGTACTGCGCTGGAAAGCTGGCTCCTGAGAGCCACCTGTATCCTTCCTATTTGAGTTCTTGTGTTTACCTGTCTTACTTTATAGCGAGCATGTGTATCTGGTTTGTATAACGTGAAATACCTGATTTTTCTGCTACATGTTTGGTACCTCATTGAGCGTAAGCTCACCCCCTCCTCGTTATCTTTGTTTTCCTTACAGGAACCTCTTTTGGAAATCATGATTTTGAGAAGCGAGTTGAGCTAGTTAGAAACTCTTTTGTTCTTTTGTATAGCTCCTCGAGAATGAGCAAACCCTAAATGTATTTCGTTTCACTGGTTCCATTTGAATTGTAAACCTAGTGACATGTATATATGAAAGCGTTTTCCCCATGTTTAAGCTTAGCGGTCTTCAATCGCTCATTTCTTTTGGGTCCTCTCGCGTAATATCGGATTTGTGTGATTCGACTCCGTAGTCCTGGCGAGAGCTGGGCAGGCGGTCCGCTGAACCCTTTGGTTCGCCTTAGGGTGAGGTGGGGCTGTCACAAATTCACTCACCTCTTACGAGCTAAAACTCAAGTCTAAGGTGCAGGAAGAAGAGGACACAAGAGTTAGAAAGAGCATTGCTCTGAAGACTTCACAAGAAGAAGATGATACGATCTCTCTGGATGCAGATGACATGGAAGGTGATGATAGTGACATTGCACTCATCACACGAGGCTTCAAAAGAATACTCAACAAAAGAAGATTCAGAAAAGAAGGACATAGCAATTCCTTTCCAAATCAGTCCAACAACTTCAGAAATAAAGGAAAGCTGGAATTCAACAAAAAGTAAACTGATAAGTGCTTTGAATGTGGCCAACCTGGTCACTATGCAAATGAATGTCCAATGAAGAAAAAGAAGGAGAACAAAAGTGAACGAAAACCAAAATTCAACAATTTTCAGATCACCTGGAATGACTGCAATTCAGAAGGAGAAGTAGAGGAAGAAGAGGAATCTGCCCAAGTGGCTTTCATGGCCATTGGAGATGAAGAGATAACTCATTGTAACTCTCAAACTGATAGTGATAGTTGTCGCGCCCCACTTTTCGATTCGAGTTGAATTGTGGTGTGTGGTGTGCAATGTGTGAACGTGTGCAAAATGAAAAGTAAAAGGCCATGGGACTTAGAATGCGACGATTTGGCCAAGTGAAGTTCAAAAAGGGTTTTTTGTATCAAAAATGGAGTCGCCACTTGGTATAGAGTTAGGGTGTACCAAGTCACCCAAAAATGATTTTTTGTTTTTGAATAAAAAAGTAAATAAACCCTTTTTAAGAACTTTTGGGTCTACGTAACCAAAAGAGGGATCGGGGGTCACATTTGACGAAAGGGAAGGCAAGGATAAAAATCCAAGGCACCCCTTCGACCTAGCCAAGGCTAGTTGCGTGACTTGAACCAATTTTTCCTAAATTTTCTACCCAAGGTATGTATCACGTATTGGATATGTCTATATGAATGCAAAAACCTAGACCTAGGGGGATTGGGGGAAATTTCTCTTCAAAGGTTGAGTGGTGCCAATCACATTAATTGTGAAGCCCAATAATGATCCTTTTGGAGAGGTCACACCTAAACCTAAATGACGTGAAAAATGAGTGGAATGCATGCCATGTGAAAGCGTGAGTTTGTGTGAAATGAGAAAAATGATAAAAGTAATAAGATAAGAGTGAAGGTGTGCAAATGTAGATGAAAGTACTCGTGTGCGAGTGAAGATAAAAATGTTCGTGTGCAAGTAAAAAAAATGTTCGTGTGCAAGTGAAGGTGATAAAAAAGGTGCATGTGTGCAAATGAGACAAAAGTGAAAGTGTAATGATAGAGTGGATTGAGAATGCATGAGCCTAGGGAATTCATGCATATTGGGTACGGGGAGACCTAAATCGTGACTTGATTTTCCCTTTGATTAGAAGGCGGAACTAGCGTGCTAAGGCTATCGAGTAGCCACACTCGCTCGTTTCCCTTATCGGAAAGGGACACTCAAGCAAAATGAACCCTATAGCTAGTATGGGATGCAAAACCTAAAGTGAGGGGAAAAGGGGGTCGAGGATCATGCCAAATGATAAAACTAAGGAAAATGCGTGATATGTAGTGAACAGGCAAACAATGCATTAATAAAAAAACAAAGGA